>NC_073711.1:5000000-7500000 GCF_023634085.1 Falco cherrug | reverse complement strand
TGGTTTGGTCTCCATCTCGTATTCTATTGCTATAACACTGGCATCTTGCACATTTGGAGCATGGACCTGTGGTGGCTTCCCAGGCTCAGAAGAGGCAGTATGACAGATGCCGTGCCTTTGGGACTCCTGTCCCAACATACACATGGGCAAGAGCCCATTTGTGGAATGTGTGCCCTCTGGCCCTTGGCTGCTGCCTGAGGAGCAGCACTGAGGATGCTTGGGAGGTTATTTTGAGTATGTGCTTGCAGCATGAAACTCTAGTCTCATATCCTTCTGCTTGCTGCAGACAAGTGAGAAGGGGGTTAGAAAGGAGGAGGAAACAATTGGTATTTAGTTGGCTTTTGTAATTTAAACCCTTTCACCCTGGTTCGCTATTTGCATCACCAAAACCAGGCAGAGCTTTTAGCACAGACAACTGTTTAAGTTAAAAGCCAAACCTCTTTTGCTTCTGTGTGGGAGCAGGCTTTCACCAGCCAAGGTTTATTTGAGAAATGTGGCAAAACGTGGTGAGCCACAGGCTGGGTAGCCCACTCTGACCTGCTGCATTGCCCCTCCAGCTTGGCTGGCCACTGGGTGTAACTAACATGAGTGTCCACACTGGGTGCAGCAGAGTCCCAGAGCAGTTGGAGTCACCGGGTCCAGCTAGTCTGAGGGTGTTTGCTCCCTCCTAGGGCTCCTGCAGCCATGCACTGCCTTTGTGGAATGGGAGCTCAACTACACCTGGAGTCTCCTCCGCTTGGGAGCAGAAGATGCCCAGAGCTAAGCTGTGCACAAATACCCTGGCTTTTGTAATGCAAACTGCAGTCTGGGGTTTTTCCTGCATGGTGGTGTGTGTTCTTGTGCATTTAGAACAGGTGGGGGTGGTGTTGGTTTAAAAGCCGTCCCCCAGAGGAAAAAGAGAGAAGCTCCTGGGGAGGGCCACGAGTGCAACAGCACTGGTGCGTGTTTGTGAAATTGTGTTTTCAGTGAAATGAATGGTATGACTTAACTTGCTCTTCTGTTTCTTCCGTTCCTGCTTTATGCTGCGCTTTTCTGGTAAAGCTTAGTAATACTCTTTCTATTAACGTTTCCCTAAGCCCATGTTAGGTGTTGCCAATCCTGAGATCAGCAGTTCCAAGAGTTTGTATTCATGCTAGCTGGAAAGCTGTTTAGTGCTGTGGTTTTGGGTTTTTTTCTCTTTTTATCATACTGCTGTATGATTCTGTTCCCCTTTATGCCAAGTAATTACTACTGATCTCTGCAAACTTCTCTGCACTAATATCTCAAGAAGATGGAAAGCAGTCCACCCCCCTACCCCCTCCTTCTTTCTTGATGCTGTGGATGTAGCTCCATTATATGATTATCAAAGGGGGTCTAAGTAAGCCTCACAACCCCACCCTCTACTGCAACCAAACCTCTCCTAACAGTGTTTTCTGTGAACATGCAAACTCTGTCATCACAATCCTTAAGGGAGAACATCTGCTGTTGTCCCATCACTAGTTATCTCCTCCTTATAGCTTTGCTTTTCTCTTGGGTGTGCTATCACATAGATGCCTTGTTTTCTTATGTTCGGTGATACACACTCAGGGTTTTGAAGGGACCTGTAGGTACGTTCACCGACCTGTTTTTTTATTAGTGTGTTTCTGTATCCATTTATGCACTCTTATGTTCTCTTTTGCTCAGTCTTGCTTTTTTCTCTTTGCTACGTGACCATCCTATTTTGTGCTGTCTCATGGTTCAGACATGAGATCTGATGAGGCTTTTCCCATCTCCTCATCTCCCTGCCCCTTTTTGTTTTCCCTGCAGACTTTTGCAGATTCACTTTGGTTAATTGCGCTTGTGTTTGGCAAGAGTTGCTGGCATAAGCTCCAACATAGCTTTCTAAAGAATCTTACATCTTTCACTTCTCTGGCTGCTTTGAGCTTTTTAACTAATTTATCACCCTCATCTCGGAAGCATAGAGCTTGTAATGAAGAAAAAAATCCATGACTTCTTGAGATATGCATCTATACACATCCTGTGGAGCAGTATTATGAAAAACTTCACTTGGTCTTTGCTAATGCTAAGCTAGTTTTTGAATGGAAGCTGAGATTTATTGACTATCCAAATCCTAATGCTTACCTGTTGTATGAGCTTGCTCAGCATCTCTCTGTCTCAGCATACATTTCTGAATAACAGAAATAGTTGCTTCTTTTTACAGAATTATAGGAACAGGTATTTTCCATTTATTTTCATCAAACCAAGTTTTGCCAGCTTTCTTGCTTTGGTTTCTGAGGTTTTGGTTGTTTATTTTAAATAAATAAATGCAAAGAGTCTCTTTCCAGGGTGGAAACCTGGGAGGTGAGGTCAGTCCTTCCAGGATTAAGCTCTTGTATACCAACTCAGTTACAGAAGAAGTGTTACCATCCGTTCTTGCAAAAAGCAATGTAAGATGTAGAGGATTTCCTTATGCCTGGAAGGCTTTTCTAGGCAAGTATTTTAAAATAATCAAAATCCATACTTGATATTTGGTTCCAATGTAAGCAGTACCATTTTTGTGGACTGCAGTGAGGACTAGACTCACTCCCAGTGCTGTCAAAAATGCTGCAAACTAAATGTCTTAGAGAACAATCTGCTATAATGAAAAAATAATGAATGTTGCATGATATTATACACTATATACAATTTTGGCCAAATTCCCATTTAAAACCATGTTAGTAATTGCTTTCCCACTTTTTTTCACAGAATACCATCAGACTCTTAAGTTTTTGTGAAATACTGTTGTAACATTAGAAATGGTCTGCTTTCCTTTGTAGTCTCACTGAGAGGCTCAGAAGTCGCCTCTTTAGTAACAGCACAAGTGGAATATAGTCAGGTTCTTTGAATTACATCTGTATGGGGTGACTTCAACAGTTGGCTTGAATCTCCAAAAAAATTGTGAGACAGTTCGGGGGCGGACTTATTAGTGGAGTCATTTGGTGTGCTTAGGTATGCTATAGTGCCTAAACTTTTGTGTGTGTGTGCTATAGGATATCCAGAATTAACAGCTTTGAGTTGCTGGGAGCAGTAGTAAAATACAAATAATTTTGTGCCAGTATCGTTTGTGTTCATGGTGAATATGAGGTTGATTAGCCTAAACTTTTCCATTGAATGGGAAGTTTTGTAATAGGTTTAAATGCAGGCACATTTGGGCTTTATTATAACGTGAATCTTTTCCGCTTCCCTGGCAGGATAACATGTTCTTAGTTTTCTTTAAGTTATTGGCCATGTGCATATGAACAAAGTATTCAGAATACAAAACTATTTAGAAAAGCTTATTTAATAAACTGTGTTCAGCAAACGTTTTCTGGGGTTCACTGAAAGGAGAATCAAATCACATCTAGTTCAAATTTGGAAAACGGGCTGTCGGATAATAGGGAGCCTTTACCTGGCAAATATTCAAGCTGAGCACAATCTGAGTTACTGCCTAGCTAGTCCTAATGTCTAAAAGTTTGTCAGACATTAAGGAATATTTTAGAAATTAATCTCTTATGCTTGTCACTTAATACTGCTATCTTCCTAGGCCTTCCTTTGCAAACAAGAGGTTTATCTCTGCTGTAATAATATAGTGTAATTAAGTGAATGAGTTTATTAATTAGCATTATAAAACTTTTAAATTAAATGTAATGGTGAACAGCTTCCCACAGTCTACCCTCGCTGGAGATTGTTGTGTTTTCATACATCTTTCTAAACAGATAAGAGGATGTAAAAAGATTAGCATAACTGGTAACTCTTTATTTCACTGCTTTACAATCCTATGATTTGAGTCATCAGCTTTATCTGCATTAACAAGTGGATCTAATCCTGAATTTCACCCTTTAGCTCAGTTATTGTACATTTGGGAAGGCAGTGCTACATGGCCCAAATCCTTTGTCTTCATCAGACTGAATCTACCTTCCAAAATGTACGTTATATTTCAGAGTAGTCCACATGTGTCTGTGGTGCTGTGAGAAGCCTTCCTGTGTTTTGCTTCTGGTCTTTTTTTTTCCCTGGTCTTTGTTTGCTGTTGGACAAGTTCTGACTGACTGGGAGTGGGTGGTGAAGCCCTGCTGGCTTGTTTCCTAATCCATTAAAACAAGTTGCTCGCCCAAAGGACCATCTGGATTGAACCTCCTCAGCTCCCCAACCTTTAGGCTACCGCTGTGCCCTACTTTTATATGGCCATGCGAGAGCATGGAGCATCAAAGCACCTGCTGTTTAGGCTTCGCTGCCCTCCATCTAACTTATTCTACCTATATAGATCCCATTGGGATATTTTCTCCCTAGGGGTGGCCTTAGCTTCACTGAGAAAATACAGTTTCCACTCAGAGAAGTGACATCAGGACAGCTGGGATCATTACTCCACATGTAGTTAACAACAGGCCAGAATTTATGTGAGGCCTCAAGGGAAGAATTTGAAGTTTGATGAGCTCCCGGTGTGATGGGCCTGTGCTATGTTCTCCCTCTCCATCTCTCTCATTTACTGCTTTGATTTAAATTTGATCAAAAACTGTCCTGCAGGCACTTTTAACCTTCCATCGAATTGGAAAATTAGAAAAAAAAAGAAGGGTATCTTGTGTTATCTGCCAGTATAGTCCAGTCTGTAGGAGAAAAGCTTAACATCTCTCTTCCTGCTTCATTTGAGGAGTTGTATGTTTTTTTAAACGGGACAACTGTTCCTAGAAGTAATAGTTATTCATATCTGTCTGTTGGAGATGTTATGTTTACCTGTGCCAAAAAAGGTTTTGTTCATATCTGGAAATGGCAGTGAAAAGGGACAGTACATGACATTGCTGAAAATGGCTTTAATAAGGAGAATGATGTCAATTACTGCCTGCTGATCACAGTGCTAGAAATTGTATAGAAATAAGCATTGGCACAGTTCAGACCAGCAGTAGAAGCAAGGGTATATTTGTACCAGGCAGCAGAAGTTGACATATACACACGTCCAGATGAACATCAAGCCTAGTCCAGTGCCATCAAAGATAGCAGCACGGGTCTACTCTCGTATTTGCAGCTGCGCCCTGTTATTTTTAAGGTGTGTGCTACCACACTACAGACCCTGCCTCTCCTTTGCCGGCTTTGCGTTCGAGAGGTGGTTGCAGCCCTAACAGTAGAGAGAAAGAAAAGGAAACACTAGTTGTGAAGAGACCTTAATGTCAGTGTGGGTGAGGCGTGCGAGGTTGTGGAGGGATGGGGAGCAGGATGACCATGTCCCCAGGCTTGAATCACTCTGCACTGCCTCTCGCTGGTGTCACCCCTTGGACTAGCAGCTTTTGCTGGTGTTGCAGGTTGTGGCTGGACTGTTGCGGGTGGTGGTCACTGTATGGATCTCAGCAGTGAATGTTCCTGTAAGCAGGATCTCTCCCTAAAGCACGTTGCCTACGCAGTAAGAGCAGCTTGCATCAAGAACAAGGCAAGTATGCAGGTTTTTCCTTCAAGAAGGCCATGTGAAAAACCCATTCATAATGCTTGCTGGGAGGTCATTTTAATATGTTCTCCTCTCCTTGGTGGGCTTTCATTTTGCTACTACTTCATGACTGTGGAAAAAATACGTTTTTGCCTGACCCATCAGTGTAATAGCAATACGGAAAATGATTTAAAGTTCTAATATATATTGGAAATCTAGCTATGCAGCCTGTGCTGCAGGAAAGAAATGCAGTTATTCATGGAAGCTGATCTAAACTTAAACCCACCACTATTGATATTTTAAACTGGTGTTTCAGGAATAAAGCAGTTAGTGAAATTCACATGCCCTGTGTCTTCAGGCATCTTGATTCGAACAACCCCTGTGAACAGTCCTTTTTCTGTGGCTATCTCTGTTTGAGGTTTGCATTCCCACAGGGGCTGGATCTATGCAGCATACCATAAGAAATAATTTCATGCACCACTGCAGTCTCTCGAAACTAATTTAACATCCTATTTTGTTGCAGTACTTCTTCGTGGTAACAGGCACAGCTTACAGTCCACCTCACATGCTGGCCACCTTCCTCCTTTTTTGTTTGCTGTTTTGTTTTGTTTTTAGCACCTGAGTATTTAACTGTTTATATTAGCAGTGCTGCTAATTAGTGAGGTCTAGTCTAAATAGGGAATCATTATCTTTTTCCAGGTGGTTAATGTGGGCTCCTATTAGTATCACCACGGACTAGCCAGGAGTGTTTGTTTACACACATGAAGTTGTCCTCTAGGGCGCTCTAAATGGAATGCAAAATGACATTTTTTCCAGTATCTAACCAAAGCCTATTTTACATAGGTTAGTCTTCAAATAATGCAAAGTAATTCCAAGGCTGTTGTATTCTTAAAAATTTCTGGGGCACACTTAGTTTCTTTGTATTCTGTGAGTTAACTAAAAATATCACCAGAAGCTGTGTATCTATCTAAATTTAATCTTAATTGTTAATCCTGTAGTAATTGAGTTGTTGCTAGAAATGTTTGCTGGGCCAAAAGTTTTTTCCCCTTTATCTCAAGTGTTTATATCTTGGCTCTTTCTGAAGTCTGCATGGGGATTTTCAGGAGTCTCTGCAGCTGGAGTTGGCTGCCTTTATTTCATTGTGTGCTGCCAGTCGCTTTGGGACAGGTTAAAAGGAATGTTTAAGTAAGACTTCAGCAGTAGGTACTTAATTCCAAAACTGAGTTGCTGAAAAACCTTCAGCTAATACTAACCTTGAAGGCACTTAGGGGGGCCCTGAGTGTGGACCAAAACACCCTCTTTCCCCGGCATGGAGCAGGGCTTTTTCACCGGTGTGCTATAACTGAGAGCTTGCTTTCAAGGAGCAGGTTTTCTGAAGGGACTATTCATGAGCTGGATTCTTTGCATTAAAAAGCAATGGATTCTCCTACCTTTGGAAAAATCATGGCTTTAACTTCTACGTGAATGATTAAATGTGGTTCTCAGAAGCCCAGTGTGGTGGTTACTGTAAGAAGATGGACCACTTAGTGAGCATTAGAAAACCATCTTGGAGCACCCTTCTGTAGACTGGCAAAGGTAACTGGGATGCAGGATGCTGCATAGGGGTGTCAGTGCAGCAGGCATGACTCACTGTGGCTCAGTGGTGGGCAGGCCGGGGGTCTGGCTGTGCCCCTCTGTGTCTCTGGGCTCTCTAGCTTGCCCTCTGCCCGTGGATGCCTGCTGGTTTACAACAGCAGTCTTTCCTACAGACCAGAATTCACCATATGTTGATATTATTTGAGTTTATTTATAATGCTGCTGAGTGATACAAGCTTATGGAGGGAGGGTTGTTTTGCTCAAAAACATTTAAAAGGCAGCTGTTCTACCTCATTTTGACTGAGGTCAATAGTATGAGTTTGAGGTCAGTAATAAACTAGAAAACAGGGTGGGAAGAGAGTATCTGTTAATCTGTGTGTTAACAATGTTTTTAAGTCTGCATGGCTAGCTCCCATCTTCACTTGGTTTGTTCCTTTCATGAAACTTTAGTTTGGTCATGTGAGAAGACATGTAATATCATTGGAAAAGAGCTAGAGATTCATAAACAATTAGCAGGGATTTAAATAATTAGTGTAGTAATAGGATCATAACACTTCTCAGAAAGGAAACAATGTCTAAGATCAAAATAAAATAGGGGGTTAAAATCAATAAATTCTACACTATTTGTGTACAGCTCAGATGTATTCCTTTCACAGAAAGGAAACAATGTCTAAGATCAAAATAAAATAGGGGGTTAAAATTAATAAATTCTACACTACTTGTGTATGGCTCAGCTGTATTGTTAGTTTAGGTTTTAGTATATGGAAAAGTGCAAGGATGTAACTTGCTTAAGGAGTCAGCAAAGTGTTGTCATCAATTCATCTTTAAGTGTAATGAGAAACATTTTCTTACTCAGAGTGGCCAGTTCTCTAATTTTCTCCATCACTAGAGGGCTCAGATCACTTTCAGAATACTGTGCAACTGAGCCAACTTTGGTATTTAAATAGTCCTTAGTATTTGTGTAATATATGTGGGTTTACATACAGAGAGGAAGAGGCAGGTTTCAATTCTTCATATACTGAAACATTACTATGTTTCTGACTTGCCTTTCTCTTGCTGTTAGGAAGTTCTATTTAAGCAGCTAAGGGCATGGCTGTGTTCTGCCCCATGGCATTTCTGTATTCATATATTTTTTTATTTTTTTATGATTTGTGTATATTTCTTGGATTTTGAGGTGTATATTTGAAAATACATTTTAAAGCTAGTAGATGTGTAAGCAGATCAGAACATTTAAATCTCTATGGCAGTACCAAGTTTGCACAGTTCAGTCAAAATTAGGAAGCATAAGGAAACATTTCTTTATGGAGAGTGTGATCAAACACTTAACAGGCTTCCTAAAGAAGTGGTCGATGCCCCAAGCCTGCTGATGTTAAGAGGCATTTGGACAATGTTCTTAATAACATGCTTTAACTTTTGATCAGCCCTGAAGTGGTCAGGCAGTTGGACTAGATGATCACTATCAGTCCCTTGCAACTGAAATAGTCTAATTCTATTCTAAAATGTGAGATGCCACTCTGGTATGTGACAGAGCGATCCATTAATGTCTAGACAGGTTTCCAGAGCTCCTGATAAGATGGGAATTGTGGCATAGATGGAGAAACCTTTCATTCGGCCCTCCTAAGATGCTCTTTTTAGCGACTAGTCCCTCTGCGGGTAGGTAAGACAGAATTGCTGTCGAGCCCTTCACCTCATGGGTTACCAGAATGCATTTCCATCTTATGGAGATGTTTTATTTGGTCTGTTCATAGATTAATTTTGTCTCTGGAATATTTGGAGTCATAAAACTAATGATTATGCCCTTGGTAGGCTTATGGCTATCTCAAGGAATTTTAGAGACCCATGTTTCTTGTGCACATAGTTTACCAGTGAGAAATTTAAAGAATCCAAGAAGAGACATCATCCTCACAGCTTTTTACAGTTGTTGGAATGTTGAGTTTAGAGACCTGCACTCATAAAGGCAATGCTGCCCCTGTACCTGCGGCATGTGCTGGGGGCTTCTGAAAAGTTCAAGTGAGCTGCTGGCAGACCAAGGGGGAGAGGAAAATACGAGTGGACTGAATCTAGCTGAGCTTCCATGAAGAGAGCTAAAAATGCCTTATGCTCGAAACGGGAACAGGAGTGAGCTTTCAGCAAGTGTGTCGCAGGTATGGCTCAAGTCCTTTCACAAAAGAGGCCCTCTCTTTTGGAGTCCTAGTGTTGGAAAAAAAAAGAAGGGTTGTTTGACACTAATTCCTTAGGCAGCTTTTTTATATGCACCCTTAGATTGTGGCTACGATATGAAGCAGTGGATGCAGTTCAGCTTAGGGGAGCATGGGAGTCTGGGTGATGGCTCCAGCCTTTATTCAGACTTTGTTAAACTATGGTGTTCAGAGTCTGCATGCAAGCTTTCCTTGTGGGAGTTTCTACTGAATGTGTAGGCGTACATAGCTCTTAACTCTCTACTAAAACAAATTCCTAAAGAAGCCTAAAATCTTGATGGTAGCATCACTTTCAATCTCTCATGTTCTTAGGCATTGAATCTAAAAGAAATGGAATGAATCAGTGATTGTTATAAATATCTTTAGTGCCTCATATAATCTGAGTAACAATTACATGTGTTGTAAGTGGTACCAAGATACTTTGTGTTGCTGAACTAAATCAGTAGTTTGGTTTTTAAGTTGTCTCATGTAAGTTCCTGGCTTATTTCATCTATGGAGTATTGTTGAACTGAGGCCAAAGTTCTTTTTATTTTTTATAATATTCACTTGGCAAGAAAACATGTAGCATTTTGGGTAGATCTTGGAGGAAAATGAAGATGTGCTGTTAATCAGAAAGACACTTGCTTACTTTGTTACGTGGGAAGTGGGCCAAAAATTTGTTTCTACTTTGAAGTTCATCACGGTAGGGAAAGTATTGCAAACTCAAAGCTGTATTCAGTGTCTGGCTACATTTTGTGTTCTCAGCACACAGCCCAAGCTGCACTTTGTTGAATACGAGTGTGAGGGCCCTGCCTCAGCAAAGATCGGTCCTTTGCTAAGCTGCTATCTGGAAAGGTATTATCAACTTTTGTAAATGGGACCTTGATCTCATTCTTTGTCACACTGTTGGGAAAGCGTCCCTCAGATTTGATGACCAAAATGCAAGCAGTGTTCTCTGATGTCAGTGATGAAGTTGGTCTGAATTTGTAATGCATTCCCAGTGAGGAATGTTTCCAAGTTTGGAGCAACTGCCATTTGTAGCGCTAGCAAGTGAAAAGAAAAATCAACAAATTATTTATCATTGCCCTTGCTTTGTTGTGAGCATTGAAGTAGCTGAAGCGCAGCCCCTCTGAGCTCGTGCTCAGCTATGTGAGCTGTGCCGGTGAGTCTGTTGAAGAGACTTGTTCTGACAGTGTGTCATCCCCAAAGCGCATAGTGCATTCCCAGGTAAAACTGCAAGGGAGTATCTGCCCTCGGCTTGGAGTTTAAAGGTGTATGTTTTGCAGTGCTGTACTCAAATTGCATTGTGTGTTGGAGAAATTGGGATGACCATTCCTTTGTACAAAAGAAGCAGATGGGTGTTATTTTCGTCCTATTTGATGAAGTCTGGACAGCCCCCCAGTGACAGCTGGCCAGGACCTTGCTGTGAATGACTTTAGAGTTGCAGCCTGCTTTTCTGGGTACATTACCCTACACTTCTAGAATTTGTAGTTGTTCTTGGTGCTTCCTAGAACATTAGGTGATGCAGTTTCACTAATCCATTTGCTCTGATAAGCTCAGTAAGTGGATTACAAGGTTTTTCTGTCACTGTAGATCTTGATAGCTTCACAAAATGTTTTTCATCTTATTTTTGATACAGGAGAGGTAAACAGAAGTACAGATATCTGTATTTTCATTGAAGTCTAATGCAGAGAAATTTCTCTGCTTTGCAGAGTCAGAGAAGCTGTGTCTTAAATTATTTTTCCATCATTCCTTATTTGTTATATATAGAGATGAGACATCAATGATTTTGTGGCTTCATCTCCTGAAACTGATGACTCCTGTTCTAGTTGAAGATGAGACACTCATTGTAGGAGGTTTTGTAACCTGAACAGTTTTTAACTCTGTTATGATGCTTTTATGCTTTTTCAGTTAAAGCCACTGAAAGACATTTTTTGTTTGGCAATCCTAAAATTTGCTTTATTTTCTGCAAGAATGACGACGGTTGTTTTTTGTGAAGTTGTGCTTTTAAAGTGACAGTAAAGTACGGAAGATTTTGTTAAATAATTTTTTATTATGATACACAGCAAATGGTACATTGAGGCACTGGTTCATTTTGTCTACTGTTAAGACTAGATTTGAGATGTTAATTAGTTGGGAATAGTCCTTCCTTGCAACATCACACTAGCTTTATAGAAAGAAGCAGCACTCAAAATCTTTTTTTGGAATTTGTTATCACTCAGGTGTTGATTACTATTTATTTCACCAAAAAGTTTTTGTTGGTATTTTTGTAATTCTTGTAAAGTTACTAGTATACCATCTATGTATAGTTGAGAGCCTTGTTTTGTATTTCAGAATATAATGACCCTGTGCTGTTTTGAAGAAATTATGCCAGTGTTCAAATGAGAGTCAAAGTCGAGCAAAGACTTCTGAATACATATAAATGTCTTTTGTTGAACCAAAGAGCGGAGGAGTGGATCTCTGACTCAGCTCCCCTCTCTCCCAGCTGCAAGCTCACAGTTTGTCAGCAAAGTGCTATGGGAGGGAAAAATGAAGGCCAAAGTCATCATATCTGTGGATCCATGCCAGAACTGTGAGGAAAATCCACTCAAGATAATGTCAAAGAATCACCCCCAAAAAGTGAGAAGAGAAGGAGGATTGAGGAAAAGATGACATTTCAAGAGTATCAGCATGGTCGTGTATGATGGAACTGTTGGACAGGGCAGTGGGAACAGAGTGGTGTTTCTGAGACTTGAGTAAGATGAAGTCATTTGTCTTGGTTAGAACAAATTTACAGAAATGCCAAGTGAGGGATAGAAATAGTAAGCAAGAAGTATATTAGAAAGTAGTTGAAATGGAAGACCTAAGTATAGTTGAAGGTCAGGTGCCTTAAAATGGGAATGACTGAATCATGTTTGTACTCTAAGAGAGGAGACTAGAAAAGGCCAAAAACATTTGAAAGGAACTGCAAGGAAAGAGTAAAGAAGGGATAGAAAATAGAAGTTGCAGTAGGATTAGTAAGCACCATGTGCAGCCTCACAAGTCAGGAATCTGCGCCTCTCCCAGCAGAGCTGGGGAGGAGTGAGAGAGGGGAAGAGAAGGGGCAAGCTAAGAGGGGAGCCAACTCATGTGTTGGTCAACCTGTAGGGGAGAGGTACAAGATTCTGTGTGAGGGAACGACACCACAGGTAATTTACCTGCCTTGCTGGCAATTATGCACGTCTTACACTCCTCTACCATACTCCCCAATCTTTCCCCAAAACTGCACGGCTTTGTAACACTTCCTGTCTTTTATTCTATTGTTTTAAAGTTACTTTTACTGATGTAATGAATTCTATCTGCAGTTTTCCTTCTCTTGGCCCTATTTGATGAACAAACAAAATTCCAGTTCTGCTGTCATTTGATCAAGAAGAGAGAGGAGGGAAGATGTCTTGTGTTGGTGACATTTTTGTACTCAGTAGACTTTGTCCTTCATAATAATTCATCAGAGTGTCATGCCCCAGTCTGCTCTGATGAGGCAGATGCAGACGAGTGCCAGGAACAGGGCAGGATGTCATAGAATATAAGAAGAAAGAAAATTATGCATTTTTTGTTTTATATTTGATGATGTTCTTGCATGAAAAGCAAGGGAAATATTTTGGGTTTGAGTAAGACAGCCTTGCTTGTACAGAAGTTGTCTGCTAGTGAGGTTGCTGCCTTCTTTTCCCTTCTGCCATTTCTTCTGCCTCTAGCATTCATTGCTAGGCTCCCACTTCAGCACTCTTGCTTGCTGTTGACAGCAGGTAGTGGCAGTGGGTCCCTGCTTCTGCCTTCTATTACTATATATTTTTTCAGTTTTCTACTAGAATGAATGAGAAGGGATTTTGGTTCACTTTATGTTGCGTACTCTGTTGTATCTTAAGCTATCTGTAGCTTCTCAGTGTTTGCTCACAAATTCAGTCCATGATCCTGTCGGCAGTTGGATGTTACTTCCATTCAGATGAGAGCAGTAGCTTTAGTAGCTTAGTGGACTCTCCTGCTTAGCTGCAGTACAGCCTAATTAAATGCCTTGCCTTGACTGCAGGGGCAATAAGCATAGGCTGGAGGGCACAACATTGCAAATAAGGTGTGAATAGGCTCTTAGTCTCTTCTCCCACCCTAGAGGTGAGACTGAAAAATTTCTCAGTAGCATTTTGGAAGAAAACTTTGACTTTTAGCTTAAAAACATCTTTTTTTATATATTCTTTTTTTAAAAAAATGGCAGTATGTGGATTCAGAAACTCTGCCTAGAAGAGTTGTAGTTTGCACCTGCCTGATGCTCTCATTCTTTCGTAGGCTGGGTTCTCTGCAGAATTTGATTCTTTGCCATACACTACAAGGTACCCAGAGACACATGAGATGGTGTTGTATCAAGAAGCACCTATCAGTAGGAAGTGGGAGCACTAGGCATTTTTGAACCAGACAATTTTGTCTCTGATGTTGATATATTCCAAATCTCACCCAAAGTGTGGACCATTGCTTCTAATTCCTGCTCTAGGCAGGATGTAATAATGCCATGTTCAACACGGACTTCTGGCCGTATAGAATTGGAGTGGTTTTGGTGTTCCTTATCAGTCTCACATAGTCACACAGTGTAGCTTAATCTCCTCTCAAAGACAAGTGCAAAGATGTCCCCTGTTCTTTTCTGACATGAGAAGAATGAGAATGTCTAATGAACTGTTTATACCACTTTCTGGAGCACTTTTATTTTCCTTAAACATCTAACATCCAAATTAATTCATTTATCTATTTAGGTTGTGAGGTCCGGTGAAGCTTGGAGCTGTGTGTGTGGGTGTTTCCATGAAGGAGCTGCCAGCTGAGCTGGGCTGACTGCAGCAGTTCTTACTAGAGCATACCTGTCAAGAGGATGAATGAGTAGCATGGGAAGGATGCAGTATATCTTCAGTTTAAGGAAGAAAACAGCATTCTGTTTGTGGTCAATCCAGAACTGAAAGTGTCAGCCACAGAGTACACCATGTTAATCCATAGTTTCACTATCACAGTACATTCTGATTAGTATTGTGGTGGAACAGGCTTCCAAAGCATATCCTAGGGCACTTCTGTTATCTTAAAATGAAAGCCTTAGAAACCTAAGACTGAGCTGCTTACTCTTAGCTCTACTGTGTAAACCTGAGTGTGTCCTGTATGCTTGAAAAGGAATTAATTTGCATGAAAAAAGAGTACCTGTGTCTGAGTCTAACAAATATCTCTTTTTCCAAGTTTTTTCCAAGTTGCAAAATCATCAGGTCAAACCATACTTGACCCCATTTGTGCTCGAAAATGCTGCTCAGGCTAGTACAGGTAACAAAAGTTTTCCAAATGGGCATACATCGGTACCAAGTTTCAGTGTAGTTCGATTTACCTAAACTAAATGTCCATTGTTATGTAGAATTGTGTGTGCTCCTATTTAATTTCAACTGGGTAATGAATATATGCTATTACTGATTATATTAATATGTAATTATTACCATGAGAGTTTAATCCCCTGAAACCATTGGTCACTTGGTGTATGTTCATTTAGCTACAAATGCTTTTCATTTTCTATTTGTATTTTATCATTTAATTGCTTTACTCTATTCAACATCACCCTTTTTTGATCTGTTAATCATTATTTGGAATGAGAATTAGCCCTTAAGCAAACAGTGCCCCAAATCTATCTTGCTTCTTTGTGTGTCATGATGACCTTGTGTTGGACAGAAAAAAACCCCAAAACAATTAGCTATTGCTTTAGATTTATAATGAGTTCTCTTAATTTTATTTGAAAATTGCAGTTGAAAAAAAAATCTTAACATTTATTCATATTCTAAATCAACAGATTATATTTTTGAAGGACCTCAGATTTTAGAAAGTCCTGATCTTCTGAAAGCCTAGTGAAAACCTTTCCTTAAACATAAAATAAAATACATTCCACAGCTCTTTTCCTAAAAGAGAACTAGGCACATACGGTATCTATAAACTTTGAAGGGAATCAAGTTTTTAAACATCACTATTCAAACTGGGAGTTGGTGTCCAAGGCAGTGGTATATGCGGACAATTTGACTCCCAAAATCACATGACAAAGAACTGTATCCTCCCTGGAGCTGTTTACTGTTTAGGCTGTGGAAGGGCAGCAGCAATAAAAAGACAGGGATGGGGGAGCTCTCTGATACACTTGGGAAACCAGGGTAGCTCTGCAATTCCCCCTGCTGTGTGTCTTTATTTTCCTTGCAAAGGAGTCTTGGACGTGAGGCTGAAGGGGTATCAAGGTTGTCCAGAGTCCTTTGGAGAAGGCCAGCACGTACACCTGGGGTTTGGGTTTGCAGGCTGTGCAGCTGTGATAACCTTCTGTGCTGTTAAGACAGCAGCCATTGCTTGGTGCCCACTTGACAGAGGCAGTCCCGTTCCTCTTAGTTGGTAGGATGGCATTTTCTTCACTACACTAAACTGGATTTGCAAGCCCTTAATGTTTACTTGTTTTGTCATAAAATTAATGAGCATCCACCCCCTTAAAAATCTCAAAAGTTTGTCTTTGGCAGGTTGCCGCCCGAAGTCTTGACAGCACTTTGGGTGCTGATGGTCTGATCGGAGTGTCTTCTCATTCCCTCCTCCTTCCCCATCTGTTTGTATCCACCTCTTGTGTTACAGAAATAAACTGTTTAGGGTAGGAACTGTTTTTTCTGGTTTTGCTTGGTGCAATGCTGTCTGGTGCACAGCTTCTCTGCGGTATGAGTTAGCCCATGCTGGTTGCTGCTACACCATCTCCTTTATCCAAACAACTTACTCAAACAGTAGGCTGCATGCTGCAGCATATGTGTAGCATATGATAATGCAAATAACTGTCATGCTTTCTGGTATATAACCTGCACCTCAGACCATCCATTTATACTAGTAACTCTGGCAACTTGCTTAAAATCAGACATCGAAGCAGAGGCACTGTTGATGAGGTGAACAAAGGTATGAAAGATCAGAGGCTGCAGAACATGTAGGGAAAAATGAGGTCTGGTGCCTCCTCTTCCGTATAATCTGCACTGCTGCCAAATCATGAAGCGGGGGGGAGTGATGGGAAGCTTGTGCACTATAAATATGAAAATGTAGCTGTATTTTAAGAAATTTTAAGATACTTCATAAAATGCTGCTCTTTGTCTACTGATTTACTGTGATCTGAGATGATATAAGGAACAAAGGAAGGAAACTGGAGGCTCAGTCTACAGTAGCAAATTCTTTACTTGTGTGCCTTTGAATGTGTTAGTTAAGATTCATTAAACAGTGCTTTAGGGGTTGTAGCCATCATTTAAAAATGCATCCTTTAAACAAACAAGAAATACTATAGCCAAATGCAAGTAAGATAAAATATAAATCAGTGGTTCTTTGGTTGCCCTTTATTAAGGATTTGTCTGTAAGCAATTTTACAGCAGACTGCATAGTCATGTCTATTTAGTGGGCTTTTAGAAACTGGGGAGATTGTTGTTTAGGAATATCAAAGAACTTTTGTAGTTATTATATAGCTCTGGTGAACAGTCATTAATCATCTTAAAAATAACTGGGGACAGATAACATAATAAACTGCCCCTGGGATGTATTTCTGTTTTATCAGCCAGCAGTTATAAGTAAAAGGCAGAAATGGTGCTTCTAGCTAGTTTTGTTTAAAACAGCAGGAATGAAGAAAGAATTATCGGGATGTGAAAAGCATTAAATCACGGCAAGAAAATTCCTTTCATCTTTACTATGGCTGCTGACTGTCAATAACTGAGATTAATGCTACAGGAAACAAAGCAGAAATGTTAAATATAATGACATTTAAAAAGAAGCAATAACCAGTTTATTAAAGGAAAGTGGTTTGAACTCTGTGAGGTTGGCAAATAGAGTTTCAGAAGCATTTTAGGATACTTTTGCCTCATCTAAATCATCACAGGAGTAAATTAAGATATATCCTGTAAATGAAATCTGGTCTCTCTTTGTATTATCTCCTCTAAAGAATATTCATACTCCTAATTTTTAAAAGGAACTTAGAGGTCCTAACTATAAGCCTGAAATTCTGTACCCCCCAAAACTGCCACTTCAACAACTTTCCTATCTGATGCGAATACACTGAAACAAAGGCTGCTTTAGCAGTGTGTGTTCCATTAAGAATGAAATTGAGCTGGGTTGGTTTTTTAGCTTTCTTTTCTGTCCCGTAGCTTTCTCCCTTTCCCAAATTTAATTGCAACTCCTGACAATGCTTGGTGCTGCTGCTCACAGGGAAGTGCAGAGCCAGGCTGTCGAGAGCGGCACTGTGCTGCCAGCCAGGGAAAGTGCCTAGCAGTTCAGTTCAGCCACCGTTTTCAGTTAGCTGTGTGGCATTAACCTGGGTGTCTCTTCCCTGCAGAGAATTAAATTCTTACAAGTTCTGCAAAAATTATCTTTAGGACTTCTAAGCTCCATTGCCTTGGGAAACCTGTCCAAAAATGACTCATGGTCCAGTGACCTTGGCAGAGACAAAAAGGCTTAACTCCCCACTTAGTGGGGGAGCTAGAAGGAATTGAACCTCAAAGAGCTTGGCTGGCAGAGGTGTTGGTTAGAGGCTGTGGATGAGGACCTCTGTAGTTCAGGGTGCTCCAGTATTTAAATGCATCCTACTTCATAAATTGGGTGGAAGGGCCCATCTGTGCAGAGAAGGTGGCTGTAGAACGACATTTACTCTGACTGCTTGTGAACTGAACACCTGTAATGAACTTATGCGGCATGGTGCCATTTACCACTCTCCTACTCCTACCACTTCTCCTTGCTTGAATGTTGCATTCACTCCATTAATTCTTTCTCCATGAATGGTATCAGTTTCTGTCACTCAGCTAAAGTCCTCCTGTGTTCTCTACAAGTCCAACTGTGCATGTCAGTCTGTCTTTGTGTGCCTGTTTCTTTTAATGAATTAATTCCAAGGCTAGATGATCCCTGCAATGAAATAATTCAGTGATAAGAGAAAGGCATTTCTCTCTAATGTTCATTTAATTGGGTTTAATCAATAGTCTTCTAGACCATTGATATTTTGGAAGAAAGCCCACCCTAACCTATGATGGACCGAGAGCAATAAACATATTTTGGACTGGAAAGTTAAAACTAATAGATTCAAACAGGCTTTTGAAGTTGATTAGTAGAAGTAACTAGTTTCTCTGGAAACGTGTAGTCTTTAGACACAAGCCTTAGAGGGACACTTGGCCTTCTTTTCCTGCCTAATGCATGAGGGGCTCCTATTGACATAAGCAGGACATCTCCTGGGATGTCTGTCAGCAGTGCGGAGCTGTGCAGCGTACCTCAGCAAGCTCCACATCAGCCCTGTGCTCTCTTCATGGCAGTTTTGGGCATCCTGTTAATCACAGGAACTGTCTCTATACTACTTAGAGGGAAAAATGAGTTTTGCCACTATTGTAGCTTGTTGAGACCGACTTGCATCAAATGGTATGAAAGCTGTTTTCTCTTAATGACAGTGTGAAACTTTGCTCATATGAGAGATGAGAAGCAGAATGTGTTCAAACGTGAGTGGGGCCAAGGACTATTAATGCATAATGGAATGTGGCCCTTGAAGATACTTGTTTGGGAGCAGCTTTCATGATGATGTAGTAAGTACTCCTTTAATAGAAAAAAAAATTTCCACAGGCATTTAACAGCAGCTGAAGAAACAACAGAGGGGATCAAAGAGAAATGACATAAAGGCTGATAGCAGACGGGGGTGGTAGCTGGGAAAGTACTATTGACCTTAAATGTGAAGATTTTAGATTATTGCCTGCTCCAGAGAAACCATATATGCACCATTTTGTTTAGTATTTATCCCTTTAGTGATAATGACTCTCTGCAACACTAATAGAAAGTATAATTAGCCACAACAAAAACTTCTGTGAAGAAATTATTTGAGCCTAATACCATATAGAAGTTTACATGCCTCTGCTCTTTGGAGGATCTGTGAATTGCTCAGTGGGACCAGAGGCTTAACCATGTTCAAGCACTTGGTGGGGACTGTATGCCCTTGCTTCAAGGCCCTTTTGTTAATTAAGAAAGTAGAATTGCTTTCTGTTATCTGACAGCCTAGGTCTAATGATATTGTTTAGAGTGTGTGTGTGTGCTTGTTGATCTTATATACATAACTGTGAGGTGAGAGGGGGAATGAATAGTGCTGATGGCTTTTCATAAAGGCAGACCATAGCCTTGCTGTTTGAACGACTCATGAGCATGGCTTAAACTAGAATCAGGTCCAGTTACATGGCTTGAGTGACTGCATTCTTTATTTTATAAAATTGGCATTCAGTAAACTTATGTAATCTTCATAGGAAAACCTAAGAGTGATGTAGGAAGCATCACATGACATTACCTCTGAAAGTCAGTGTGATATCTCTGTAACATGTGATAGATGAAATGGATTCTCCTGGTTCTGCTGCATAAGAAGGCATGGATGATGCTGTACAATCAGAGTAGTGCTTTGTTTTTTTCCCCGAGTGGTAGAACCACTGATTAGGCACAGAAGTCACCGTAGGGTTGGAGGTTTTCTGTTCTTTAGGCTTGAGTCCTAATTTTTAGGTATGCCAGAATTTGAATTTCATATGACATAGGTGGGTCTTTATTACTCTTTGGAAGATTACTTTATTGATCCAGCATTTACAGATGTGACTATGAAGTTCACTGGCTTCTACTAATCAGTATTCTGCGTACATCTGGACTCGTGACTTTTTCACATAGAATATGTTTCTAACGCTATTTGTACTACTGTATTGATATTGACTTAAATGCCAATTCTTACCAATTCGAGTACCACAGTATGAGGATTTAGAGGAAGAAATGTTTCACTGAGCAGATTATCAAAAACTGAAAGGAGAACGTAGTTTTCCAGATGACTTGATCCTGCTATACTAAAAATAACAGAAAGCTCCTAAGCTAATGGATGTAGGTTTCTGGATGACATAGCCTAAATAAACTCTGTCCAAAGTGATGTTCTGTTGAGAACGAAGCCATCTGTAATGAGTGAAAATCCAGCAAATGGGAGAATACTCTTAGTAGGGATCTAAGATTCTTTTGATTGCAAGATGGTATAGTCTAAACCGGGTGGCTGAATTTTGGCTCGCACTGTCCATAGGTACATTTTCTACAACTGCAGCAAGGGTAGGGGGGTTAGGATAAATTGAACTGGGCTCCAGTCTAAGGATATGGGATTTCCAGTTCCTGTGGGCACTGAGGTACGGAGGCTGAAGCCCTTGAGGACTTGCCCAGCCTGCTGCAATGCACCCACGCATGTTGTGCTCACCCTCGCACTACACCTGATTTGTTTAATTTTGGGCAAGTAATTTCTATGTACTGGAGGCAGGGGTGAGTGTGGAAGTGGAGAGAAGCTGAATAAAACTCAGGCAGAATATGCTAGTTAGGCATCCTGCTACCAAATTTGGGCTGTATAATATGACACTGGATAAAGAATTTAAGCTTATTGATGGAGGAGTAAGTTGGCAGACTTTCCCAAACTGTGATTGTCTGTAACTTTGTTTTGAGAAGTCCTATGTAGTATCTCTCTGTGCTTCATATTACAGCTGTAAATTAAGATTTTCAATAATATTGCACCTGTTCTTTCAGGGAAAGGAATATTTTCTTAGCAGTGATGGTGAGACAATTCAGAACTGCTTCTCCTTGTTGGCTGAAATGCCACAGGAATGGTTTTCCCTGCTGCATTTCACTCCAGAGCAAAATGGCTGCATCAAAAAGAGTTTCCTTATCCTGAATCTTAATGATTTTATTTTTCTTGTCTATTGACTTCTGAACTTCAGATGTTTTGCACTTCTGTTTTTCTTTTTAAATGAGAGCAGAATAACAATGTTTCAAAACTGGCCTATTTGTGGTTTAAAAATACGAGAAAATAGTATAGGATATAAAGATTATTCAAAATTCAGTTAAAAGTCAATGTTCTCTTCACATTGGATACTAATCTTTTGTTTTGGAGACTTTGGGGGGCTCTGTCTGTGGTGTTCCAAGTGCTTAAAAGATTACTTTTCATTAATCTGTGTTGGGATATTTAGTAGGCGAATGCATAATTTTCCATAATCATAAGAGACAAGAGTTTTGAATAGTGGCCTCAGACTCCTCTGGCTTGGTCACAGCTGGAATTAACTTCTGTTGGTCTGGATTTTGTTTTTTTATTTTTTCTCCAAAACAGTTAAGAACACCATAAGGCTAGCTAGCAGGATTTTTCTCTTATCTGTTGAATCTCACTTACAAGGATTAATGAAGAGGAAATGGGAGCTTTTGTTGTAGGAACTGAGTGAATCTTATGGCCTTTATAGCAAACTATTTGTTGATTTAGTAGAAATTGTGTTTCACTAGCAGGGTAATTTATCAGTATCAGACACCAGTAGTACTGTATGTGCTGAAATCAATTTTGTGTGAGGTTCAAAGCACGCTAGAAATCTTATACTTTAAAATAGCTTTCTTGGTATGACAGAGAAGAATCAAGTAATTACCCTTAACTGAAGTAAACGGACAAGCTGAGACATGTCAAGCTTTATCATTCAAAGCTATTTAACAAAAATACCTATGCATTTGGCCATTTTTATTCACGTTGGCAATAAATACTTCCATTTTCTGAAAAACTACTTGGGGAAATTTTTATCGTGTTGAGCTTCTCAGACAGTCAGGTGGTAGATGAAAAATGTCAGAACTGCTATTAACTGGAAACAGTTTATATGCTGGTAAATGATGTATGAGTGCGATGGGCCATGATGGTCAGGACACTCAGCCCAGCACAGGTTTTGCCTAGCTGGTGCTGAGCGATGGGGGTTATCAGTCCTGTGCTCCTCTTCCCCCTAGTTTCTGGAAAGCCTACAGGAGGGTGTCTGTCACTGGGCATACTACAAAGGGGCATAAAATATGGACTGAGACATAAATGGCAGGGGTGTGATGAGGGCTCGGAGGGTGAAAATATATCCAATAGTGCATAAAACCACCTGCAACTTTATCTCCTGACAATGTTTGTGTACATGAAAGCTCTCATGAAGGTTGGCGCGACTGTGGGTGAGAAGTGGCTCATGGATGAGGGCATGACTAGCTTTGTCCACAGGTTTGTGATTCTTTAAGAAAAAACTCAGTTTCTGAAATGTACTTTTTTTCCTCCCAGACCTTGCTGTATATGTATGTTAAGAGGGAAATTAAGAACTATTAGTGAAAAATCAATTTATTGCATGCTAAATCAGGCCTTCATATACACATTTCTCTGAATTTATAATTGGTCAAGCTGAGCCACTCACAGAAAGAACTGCTTAAAGCTGAATGCCTAGGGCATAAAAATTGCCCACAGTTGGAAGCTAATAATATCATGTAGTAAGGCAAAGTAATATTTGTGCTAAGAAAAAGTATTGGTTGAACTCTTTGCAACATATCGTTGGATTTCTTATATTTAGATTTTCACTAAAAGTTCACTGAGACACATCAGCTTTTCATTAACCACACAGTCATTCCTGGCTTGAGTTTTCTGCAGACAGTTATTTTGCAACATGTGTGCTCCAGAGCTTATCAAAAACCTGATGTTAGTCACGCTCAGAGTAATACTAGAGAACGTTATTAGTACTGTCATTTCCAAAGCAAAAACATGTCCAACCCTACCCTGGGAAATTTGCTTAGAAAATGACACACCTCTCATTCTTCAAGCTTACCAAGAATAATGCTTAAAGAACCATTTATTTGCATGAAGAGTCCATGAAGTTTTAAGCATGAGGTGCATATGTGTGGTACACTTGATGTGCTGGAGGGAAGGGATGCCATCCAGAGGGACTTTTTACAAGGACACATACCGATAGCACAGCGGGTACTGGTTTTAAGCTGAAAGAGGGTGAATTTAGATTAGATATTAGGAAGAAATTCTTCACTGTGAGGGCGGTGAGGCACTGGTACAGTTTGCCCAGAGCAGCTGTGGATGCCCCATCCCTGGCAGTGTCCAAGGCCAGGCTGGATGGGTCTCTGAGGGACCTGGTCTAGTGGGAGGTGTCCCTGCCCATGGCAGGGGGGCTGGAACTAGGTGATCTTTAAGGTCCCTTCCAACCCAAACCATTCTACGATATATCTTCATTCTAAAAGTTCTCCCTTGAGCTCTCATGAAAACTTGGCATTGCTGTAGCATGCTCTCTTCTTTCTGTGTGTACTTCTGACAGGTTGGTTGGTATCAACTAAAGCTGATTTTGCTAATATAAATAATGAATGTACTTAGTTATAAATTACTATTTACATCTTCCATGTAGACCACCTGTTCTAATCTGTGCCCAAATCAGATGCTTAGGGTATATCTATAGTTAAATTGGAAGATAAGATTGCAGTACTTGCTTTGCTTTAGTTAGTTCCCCTAATAAATGTTGAAGAATATGCAGTGGCTCTGTGGTAATTATCAAGTATGTTACCAAACAGCTGGTTGGGGTACACAGAGTGCCAAAGCCATATGATGCTGTTAGGTTTGCTGGCTTTGTCAGTTATAAGTAACTGTGTGCTTTGCTCAAAAAGTCCTGTCATTTGATTAGAAGGAAAACTTGAGTTTGGACATCTAAACAAATGTAACTGGGAGCATCATGTCCTGGTGATGGTCTGTGACTTTTACTGAGGCAATTGAAAAGCACTGCACAACGCCTGTGCTAGGCTGGCTGTTAGCAGACTTCTGGGGTAACCTGTAAAACTGTACATGTAATTAGGGTGATTTCATTTTCAGGGAAGAAATTGTGTGTGCATATTTAAGAGTATTGCACGTTGTAAGTTTTATTAGTATATACTTCTTTATTTAAAGATGAACAGTCAAATGGATGCCCGTAAGCATCATACTGTTCTGACAGCTCTAACTTGAGGGAGGGATGACTGCAGTCTTGTGGTATTCCTGGTGATTAAAATGTGCTGATGAGCATAAATGATTGTTCTGAGTTAGATCTAAGATTTGTATTCCATGCTTTCTTTTTTTCCTGCAGGAGAAAAATTAACCCCATTCCATCCATCTGAGAGAGTCCATAAATTTGCATTCAGAAAGTGTCTTCTGATTTATAGCTGCTTACAAAAGTCAACCTTTTTACAATACCCTCTACTAAACTGAGTCTTGGTATTTTCCCTTTGTGGTCATACCTGTGAAATGCAATATACTGAAGGAACACCGGGAAATGACAGTCCCCTTTAGCCGCAGCCCAGATGATGTTGCTAGTTTTCATTTCTGCTGCTTTCCCAGCAGAGAGGGCCTGCAGCCAGAAAGTAACTGCATTGTCAAGCTGAAATGGAGAAGACCAAAATGAACTGAGAGATGAAGAGGCTTGTTTATAGAATGCCACAGTTTATTGCTTATTTATTGTCCAAATCTTTAAAGACGGGCTAATGGAGAAGGGGAACTAATCCCGTGGGTGTTGAATCTCTTCTGATAGTGAGAAACGCAAGCATAAAATTGCAGTAAAGCAGGACAGCCTCTGAAGAATTTTCCTAGGAGTAAGCTTTTTTTCCCCCTACTGTGCAAAACAACTAGAAAATTTCCATTATAACCATGCTCTTCACCCGAGTTAATAGTTTTGTATCAGGGACTGCCTTGCCTGAGTAGCCTTCCTCAGAAGACAGAGAGAGAGAAAAAATTCTGTACCTTTTAAACTTCACTTTTGACTTATATTTCATGATTCTTGCTCTTTGTTGTATCAATTAGCAGCTAAAGATGGAAATGTCATATAGAAAAAATGCAATAAGTAAACACACTACTGAATGTGGCCCAGGAAAGTTAAATTGATTATATTTATAGTTTTTAAAATATATATATAATTTTTCTTTTTGCTTACTAGCAGATGGATCCCCTTCTAAATAACCCAGTTTTAGAGCATACTGAAATGACTTGATAATAACGTCTCAATATCTTTATTATTCTTAATTCTTAATATCACATCTTATGAATGTTGTTCCAATTCCCAATGTTTCTTCCTCTGTGGTTCATTGTAAGGATTCCTGAAATCCCTTAATCTAGAGCTGGTAATCTCTCTCAAACACATTGCTTCTGTCTGCTATTAAAGGCTTGAACAGAATTAGTATCCCGGAAGGAGTTCTTAGCGGTTTGGTTTTCTGAGGTTTGTCCTTCCAAAGTCTGGCTTCATCCATCATTTGGGCATTCATAGGCCAAATGCAAGGCTGTAAGCAGGGAGTGGAAAGGAAAACAGGAAAAGAAACTGTTGACACTTCTTGTTTGTCTTTAAAACTGTATGTAGTCTGGCCATATGCTTGTTACTCTCTTCTCAGCTTTGTTCCCTTTAAATGTTTGCAGTTTGTAAGAGAATTGGGTTATGTTGTGGTTGCCAGAGGAGTAAGTGCAGGCTGCGAAGAACAGAAAGGGAGAGAAACCTTTGAGCAGAGTGGTGGGACAGCTGGGCCACTGCAGAGGCAAACTGGTTTGGTTTTACCTACTATGCTTTTCTTTTCTTTTTTTCCTACAAAACAACTGGCAGTAAATTCAAGAGCTAAGGAAGGTTCTAGTTCCACACAAAGTTTCCTACCATTCTGAGAAGGCATCGTAATCTGGTCTGAGTCCATTGTATGCTGCATGATAAATCTTGTTCTTTATTACCTTATGGTGGCACCAGCCACAAATTTGAGCTACGATAGACTGCATTAGGGGTCTGAAATGACACTGAGAGCCGATTTGTTTTTCCTCCCTGTGAACCAGTATCAGTAAAATTGTAAAACAGATTGTTTGAAAGATGCTTGTACATATTGAGACTTTCAGTCGTTGATCTTCAGAATCTATCATACATGTATTTGTTTCAGAGTTTCTTCCAAACTTTGGGGTTTTTGAATTTAATTGATTGATTGTCATTGAGCTATGCTCTTCCTAAACTGTATCTAGCTGCAGTCTGAAGTAAAAGCCTCACTATTTTTTTCCCTTGAGCATTAAACCTCAATAAGTGTTCGACTATAATATTGGCAACCAGAATACAGAGGAACTTGCATTATCATCAACTGTCATTCTGATCTGACAATACCATATTATATTCTCAATAGATACTTTTGTGAGCAAACAATGAGTGACATGAATTACTGTGCTGGTCTGACATGGGGAATTTGACTTGTCAGTTACAGAAGAATAAGGCAAAAATTGTATGCATGGCCAAAATATTTAGCATAAAACTACTTGTGCTCCTCCTCTCTGCTGAAGGAAGAAGAAAGTTAAGAGGGAACAGAGAGGCATATATTTAACAGATGGAAAAGGCTGCCTGATTGTACTACCTCTGTCAGCACTGTCGTCTTCTGATAAATGAAGTGCCCTGCATTTGCTGCACAGCTGTGGATACTGAAGGAGAAACTGGAAATGCGTGTTGTTCAATAGAAAAGCAAAGATTATTTGTATGAGCTCTTCACTTATCGGGTGACTCCAATATGTGTGGTGGCAGGGTTGCTGGTTAAATGATTGGGGTTACATTCTTCTGGAGTAGACCCTCTTACGGGCTCTGACCTTCCTCGGCTCATTGCCTAGAAAGCAGAGTATATCAGCAGAATAGAGCCTCATGAAAGATACATTGCCAGTCACAAAGGAATTTGGCCTTATTTAATATAGTCTTAGCAGAAATATAACCAATTTACTTGCAGGGCTCAGTTCTTTTAGGATGGCTTAGAAATGGTCTGGTTTACATGACAGTTTAGTGTACTTAAAAAAAAAAAGTATCTTTCAATCAACTTTAAATATGAAAAATATTCTTTTTAGGATGCAGTTATCACTAGTAGCATGACTGTAATTCTGCTCAGTAGGAAATCTCCAAAAAATACAGTAATCTCCCTGTTATATCACTTTATTATATCCTTCTTATAACTGACCATTGCAAGCTGGTGTTAGTTACATGGTACTTCAGCCATACTTACTGTTCCAAAATGTATTTTCCCAGTGTATAAAGTGATCTTTCAAGATCTGTATATCTTCCATAGTATAACTTTATGTGGAATAAGACCAATCTTTTTCCATTGGAAACTTGTATCATTCTTGTGACCCTAAATGAAGTAGAATGTAGATAATAGCTGTAAACACAACTGTAGCATCAGTGAATTAAAATGCCTGCCTGGTTGTAAGGCTTACCAGTGCTTCAGAGAGATGCTTTAATTACAGGAGAGGTGTTTCAGAATGATCTTGTATGTGATAGAATAGCGCTTGGAGGTGCAGCACAGATCAGAGCTTTTCTGGTGTAGCTGCAGTGCAGACTCAGTAAAAATTTAAAAAGCCAAGAGAAACCTAAGTGATAAAAAGAAACTAGGGAAAACTGTTTTACAAGTGGGGAAGCTGTGGCATGTTGGGAGAGTCATTGATTGCACCTGAACTGGGTTCTTAATTTGGCGCTTCTGCAATAACGTAACAGTTTCTCATGGGAGAGAAGTACTTTCTGGAGAACAGACTTTAAACCACTACTTTTTTTTGCTTTATCAGAAGAGGATTTTTAAGATGCCTCTGTATTTTATCATAAATAGCCAGTCTGGAATGAAACCCACAATTCTGTAATAGAAATTGCTTGTTTCTTGCTCTGTAGTACACTCTATCCAGAGATGTTCTTGGGGATGGTACTGATTATACATAGATCATTAACTAATCATTTGAGCTACTGACCTAACCCCCTTTCATAGAATTAAGTTAAATAGAAATAGCAAAATAACTAGCTTTACAGATCATCTCATCTTGTTCATTTTGTATTTGTATTGGTGGAATTAGACACTACAGGACAAGATGATTTCTTCAGGTAAGAGAAAATTTAACATCATGTCAGCAAAATAACTGCTTTTGAAAGTGAAGTCAGGAAAAGTATAGTGAAGGTGAATCACCACAAGCATAGGTTGTGTAATACATTTAGAACTTAAGTTCCATTCTGTGCAAATAAAAATAACTCACATAACATCCATAGGACCTCTGCTGCCTGAAAAGCCCAGGTCAGAAAACAGAAACTACAGCAGTGATAGGGTTTTAAGTTTATGAGAAATAGGCTCTGTGATTGAAAACCTACAGTGTCACACATCTTTGGGCATTTCTTATTGTCTGTTTAGCAGAGACAAAGTGTGGTAAAAAGTGAATCTACTTCTAACATCTCCCCCTGTGTCTGCTTTACCTGTAGCAGAGCATGGGAAAGCAGGGATAGCTGCCTCCCACTAGCTCTGACCATAACAAGCGAAATATCCCATGCAGGTTTTGTAGTCAAGATAATGTGCAAGTCCTGGGGATAGAAATATCAGTAGGGCTTAGCAATACATGCTCAGTGAAACCGATTTCCAACACATCCCAGTACATCACCATCCTAGTGAGACGTGTCCCTTGTAATAGGACATACGACCATAAGCTAGTTTGCTGCTAGCTTAAGCATCAGCAAGGTGTCTATGCTCTGATAATTCAGGACTTGGGGGCAATTAGTATACAGCATTACCAATGTCAGAGGTGAATATGCCAATGTTGAAGTGAAAATAAAATCAGGCAGCAGGTAACATACCCCCAGCAGGTTTGAAAAAACCCTTTTGCACCAAGCACCTTTTGTAGCATTGCTCCCCGTTGCTGTCATCTGTGCCTTCAGGGCCATTAGCCTCAGCCTTGGCTTCGCCTACGTTTTTTTGAAGACAAACTCTGTGTTAATGATTTCATAGCACCTGTGTTGCCACACAGCTTAAAAATCTCAGAGCAAGTGGTGCAGCATTTGCCTGTGGAGCTGCAATGCTGACAGCAAGGCTGCAGCAGACCTGAAGCTGTGTAGTATTAGCACAGCAGCTTCCTCTACTCACCATCCTGGTCTTCGCTAGTAAGACAGACTCCTTTTTCTTCCTGCACCCAAGTTAATATAAGTTTTCTGACTGTATTCAAACAGATTGATAAATGGGGGCATGCCAGCTGTGTTGACTTTGCCTTATTTTCTTCTTTAAAGGCTTTCTTTTTTGCCTTACAATTTCCAGTAAGATGGCATGACCAGTTCTTCAGCTGACTTAACTCATTGTCACCGCGCTGATTTTTGTGGAGCTCTGCCAGCAGGAGGTAGCGAACTGCATGGCTGGGTCAGTCCCTGTCCTGGGAAAGCAAAAGGGAAGGCGGCACAAAGACCCTGCCAGCGATTGATTTGTAGGCTATGTGAATAGTCTGTGATCACACCTACCAATTTTTGTATTAAAAAATGGTTATTATGAGAAAATCTTCATTCAAAATGAGGGAACGGTAATAACCTGGGAAAGCGAAAGTGTTCTGCCACTGTGTACATCTCCATTAACTTGAATACCAACTGCTTCATGTAGAACTGAACTGGTACTGGTGCTTGCTTCTGCTGATGCTGGAGGGGTGGGCTTCCCTGAGTAGCCATCACAGCAGCAGGCAGGAAAGGGCTTTCAGTTTGGCCCTAGTTATCCTGATGACAGCTTTCATTTCTAGGGGTCTTAGTTCCTAGAGATACTCACTGCAGATGATCTTTTCCTGGGAATCATGCAACTAAATAAATGTTTATTTTAACTCAACTCTTAGAAATACTGCTTAGTAAGGTGGAGCATTAGTTCTAGATCTCAGGATGTGCACATAAAAATCTAAAAGCTTCAGACAGTAAAGTAGAATTGCTTCTTTTCTGTTCACACTAGTTCTGCAAACCTGTGCCTGCAGATTGTCCGTGCCTAGGGCTGTTCTGATCAAATCCTTTAACAAACCAGCAGCTATTGGACTTTGTAAGTAGAACCAGTTGCCGGAGAGGAAACTGGAGATTACTATAGTTAAGATGGCGTAGCTAAAAAGTGAAAGTTTAGACAAACCCTCATCAGTCTTGGTGTGATGGTTTAATGTGCTAGCCCAGCTCATGCTTCCCCAACTTTCTACGTCACCTCTTTGCCAGAAGTTCCGAGGCTGCTTTGGAACAGGTAAGGAAGAGGCAAGAGCCCACTCCGTGTTCCAGGGAAACTGGAGCGCGTTGGCTTAAACTCATTCCCTGAGGGGTGGCAGATGAACCCACGCTTTGCCCTTGGTGGGTAGATCGGTGTATCCCTCCCGGAGTGCGCTGGGGGCTGGGAAGGGCTGGCGGGGAGCTGGCAGTGGGCAGATGGCAGAGGGAGGCTGGCAGTGCTCTGAGCCACCACAGCTGTTCAGTAGGTGAATGTGTGTCACAGCTTGCTTGAAGAAGTTTACATTTCCTTTAAAAAGTGCTGCAGTAAAGAAATATGGTGTACTTGGTATTGCTGGCTTCCCTTTTAATTGGGAGTACCTTTTGGTAGCATTTGCTGTATGGAAGGTGTTTAGTCTATTCTTAACCATAATTACTGTTTTATATAGTCTTGGCCCTTTATCTCCTTCTGCCCTTCTTGCCATGTAATATAAAGTACCATAAAGTACTTTTATTTATGGAAAGTTTTGTTTATAAAACTAATATTCTTGCAGAGAGTGTGTTTTTAAGGCCAAGAAATAAAGTTTTCATGTTGGTTGCGTTTTCTTATAATATTGCGTGTGCTGCATTACCTTGAACAATTCATAGGCACTATATAGTAGATTTCTTATTTAAAAATATGACCATTACAATTAATTTTTGTTTGGTTTTCTATAAAGAAAAAATACATGCTTCTATTGTGCTAAGACAGATTGACTACTGAAATTTGTGCTTTCCTTTGTGCTTAGGTTTGGAAACCGTTTAGTAGGTGTTATATCTTTTTTTTTTTTTTTTTGCTATGTTTTTAAATAAATCTGAAAGACAGTAAAATTAGACTTCACTTTCTTTGAGAGAAGCAGTGGTTCATGCATTCTCACCGAGTTTGGAGATTTATGCTGGTTTATCAGCTGGTGAACCTAAATCAATAATTCAATAGTCAGCTGTCACTTTAGAAATCAAAATTTGTTGGTGATGTACTGAGACAATGTTGCAGTTTTCTCTATTAATAGTACTTTACAGTTGTACAGCCATTTTCACTTAACAGTTTCAAATCCTTTTAATAGGGTAGAAAAGAAAAAATTCTACCTCCTTTTCTTGCAAATGGGAAAACTGAAAAATATAGCGATTAACTGCCAGGGTAGAAAACCTATACGCATATTTGAACGTGCACAGGACCATTCCCAGCCCTGCAGCCATCTGGTGTGTAGTGGCCTGTGTCCATATTGCTGAATTCTCATACCCTCCAAAACAGGGAGCTGCACTCGTGAGCACAGTCAGCTTGAGGGAAGGACCATTCTCAAACACTGCCTGGGAAGTGGGGGGCAGAGGGGGGGTGAGTGCTAGAATTTTAGGGTGTATCACACAACATTTGTATGGCAGGGAATGTTGTTGTTCCATTTTTTTCCTGGGATCCCTGACTCCATGGGTTCCCCTGTTAGATGCTGACGTGCTGCTGTCACCAGGAGAGGCTGATTGGAGTCGAGCACTGTAGGGTTCTCGCGTGTCCTCAGGCAGCAGCTGTCCTGCGGGATCTTGTCATGATACAGTGTCCTTAACGTTGCCCAGGGAAATGCTGTGGGAAAGAAAGAGCTGGAAAATGGAGCTGTGCTGGCTTGCACCTCCTGGGTCTCTGGCCCAGGATCTGTAATTGCAGGAAAATTTTCCTTTACAACTAATCCGAACAACAAAGTAGAGATAAATAGGAACCATAATTGTAAGCCTTTTCACATGGGCCATATCAGAGCCCACAACAGACCAGGATTTCTGTTAGGAAAGGCATGATTTGTGACATTTCATAATGCTATTTTAATCTATTTTGAAAATGGTCAAAAATGGAATTTTCCTGTGAGGAACACACAAATCCATTTTATTATGATAGTCTCTCTCTCTCCCTCTGAGGGAGAGAGTGTGAGCTTTATAGTTCACAATAAATCATAGTGACTGGTGATAACAAAATATTTGTTAGGATGAAACTCTGTTATATTTGATTGGACATTAATCATCTTTTCTGTGTACTGTGGATATGGTTTCCATGTAAATTGTTCACTAGAAAATACATAGTTGGTGTTGAAAATTAAGTGACACTTTAGATGGTAATGTATTCCCTTTGAAGTAATAAAGATGGATGAGTCTTTTCATTATGACTACTGGGATCTGAATGAGAAATATTTTGAGAACTTACAAATGGCAGAGGTTAGGGCTGCAGTCAGTGATAACTTGCAAACTGTGTGTTTTCACTGAAATTTTCAGTGTATATGGCATGGATCGATTTTGATCTTAGACAGCATTTACTAAAAAATTTCTCCTGTGCAAGTAACAGCAAAACAGCACTGACTGTAGTAGGAATAACTTGGGCTCATCCTCAATTGTTTGGATAAACTCAGAGTAAGATCTGACATTTTTGTCATTTTCTGTGAATTAAATCTGTAACGTTCATACTGGACAAAGACACTTGCTCAGTGAGCAAGCAAGGCGCGAGGCATAGGAGCCAGTAATGCCTTGCTTTGGAGACTAGATGGCTTTTGTCATGCCTTCCTCTTTTTGCTGCCAGAATCTTGAAGGTTCCCTTTGCCTACTTGTGATGCTCATGTTCAAATAATGCTTTCTTTGTTAAATATCTATCCCGCTTCTAGGAACAAAAGGGAGTAAAACGAAGTATGTGCAGCCTTGAAGTTCTTCTCTTTATTTCATAGAAATTTAGCGAGTTATGTTCTACATCGTTTGAATGTTTCTTAAAATGTATCATCCTCTACAGGGTTTTGTAAGGCGCTACTAGGGTTATGCATAACGCGGCACCTTGCACTGCTAACGTCTGCTGTGGCAGGGCCCATTACAGCTGCCCTCCCCAAAGCTGTGCTGAATGGCAGGGCTGGGAGAGCAGCACAGCCTACATTACCTCAGACACGTGTCTCTTCCCTTTTTTCCTTCTTTGACACTAGTTTAGCCAGTAATGTCAACTTTTCCCATGTTTCAAGGCCGTGTCTGTCTGCCCTGAACCTTTTTGTCTTGACCTGTACTTCCCAGAGCCTTTCTAGAACAGTCCCCTTTGAAAGGAAATACAAGCCTTTTTCTTTTGCTTTCCTCGCTCTCTTTCACCTCCTATCTGCTCCTTTCATAGCTTGTATTTCTTTATTTTCATTAGTTTAAATACATTACGCTAATGTACATGCAACTTATTTGTGTACCATCATTTTATAGATTGGTATTAATTTATGAAGCTTCAGTCTTCCTCATACACTTGATTGATTGTGGTCCAGTTTTCCTTTCAAATGAATTTATTTGGAAGCAGTTTCACTGGCAAAATTATCTTACTGTTTACTTACATACCTTACATATGTACTCAGTAAGTAGTTTCTGTATGGTTCCTTAAGACAGAGAGCTTGCAAATTACATCAGTAATAAGCTCTGCAGTGTGATAAACAAGAAAGTGTTCATAAAAACCGTGGGAGAGGAGATCCAAATACATTTCTTCCTTTTCATTAAGCCTAGTGCTGGTTAATCTTTGTGGGCAACATGTTGGGAATTGGTGGCTGGTTAATCTTGGTGTGTAACATTTGGGGTTGATGCTGGCTACTGTGCTTCTGACAGAGCATGTAACGTATTTAGGATGGGACTATCCTGGTCAGAGGCGCAAGGAAAAATTGTCCCCATCCCCAAAGCATTACCTTAAATAATAAGTTGTGGCATCAGACCTCTGTAAGAGGGAACTTCAGTTCTGACCAGGGCTTTTTGTTGCTTGTGCTGCATACTACAGTGCATGATATGAAGTGTCATTGAACTCTGAAAACCTGGGGCTTTTTGAACAATTGAAGATTTGATTTTGGTTTTGATGGTTTGCTTTTTCCCCCTTGTTGTTAATGCTTTACAATTTGAAATTGCCGCTTCAGCATTACTTACTCCCTTGGTGTTTAAGATTAGTTTTATTATTCTCCTTCCATTTGATTTTCTTTAAAATTGTATATATGGTTTAAATTAAAAAAAAAAAAACAGCAGCAATCACATTGGTCCAAGATATAAATGTAAATTTCTTGAGACTATTGTTCATAGTTCTTCAAAATTTTACATTGCAGCCCTTTGCAAATGGGTAGAATAGCTCTGATTAAACATGCAACAAATACAGAAGGCTCAGTGTGGAAACAAAGAAGTCATTTACATGACTTCGAGGAGTCACTGAGCTCCAACAGTCAAGTTTCATAGGCAAAAGGAAAGCCAAGAGAGGCTGTTAAACTGCAAAGCAGCATCTCAAATTCTTACTCAAGGAGTAATGTAAGGCCTGAGGAGACCCTTAGTATCTTCAGGAATCTTAGTATCCTTTGCCCCACCTTTTTATTGGTCTCTATTAAAACTAGTTTACAACCAACTTCAGGGAGATTTCCAAAAACCAGAAGGTCAGAGCACCAGAAAGTTAACTTTAAGTCACTGTTAAGTTGGACTGAGGAAAGCTCGGAGAGTTTCAGTTCAGATGGAAGAAAGAAAATCCCTAAGGGAGGCCCAATGATCACAGCTACATTTCATTTTGACTTGTCATAGATTCAGTTTTGGCCTGTTGTTGCAACAAGCTTTGCACTGTTCTTGGTGCCAATAATCACTCTTACCCACCCACCCCCCCCAAAAAAAAAAAAAAATATCTGGAATATTTAAAGACTTTTGTACTGCTTTCCATTGCCTCTCTAGCTACTACCTCTCATTAGATCACCTCTGGTTTTTTTATAATTATCCAAATGTCACAAGAACGGCTACTTTGATTCAGAGTATCAGCAGCAGAGAGATATCAGCAGATATATATTTTTGGATTTACCGTAGACCTGACAATAATTAAATGAATAGCCATGGTTGCTTGCCTTACCCAGGGAATATAGAAAGTTTTTAAAAGAGGAAAACATCACTGTCCCGAAGGCTGATGCTATAGGAATCAACAGGCTGGATCAAGTCCAAGGACAGGTAATGTGTGAAAACATTAAGGGGAGAAATGAAGAACAATGGGGAAAAAATGTGAAGCCATCTTGGGAGTAGATAAGAAACTATTAGGCATGAAGCTGTGTTGAGCGGGACCTTGATAACACCATAAAGAGCTGTAGGGACTGGGCTAGGCTAGATGGGGCTAAAGAGAAATAGCTCAAGTGATTTGCTGCTTACTTGTGATTCCAAGTGTGGTGAGCTGGTTGATGACAGAAGTCTTAAGAGACTGCCTCGTTAAGACAAAGTGAATGCCAGCAGAGAAGGGTGCTGGGGTGAGATCAAAGCTTGCCACTTGCTCCAGAGCCAGGGTTCTTCTCCATTGGTTTCTCTGTGGGGGTGTCATGAGGGCAGGGCAGACCCCTATGCCAAGTGTCTGCTCACCTGCAGGAGGAACGTACCTGTGTTGTAGAAGTAGAGGAGGCTATTTGGGTGGTTTAGCTACCCTGGCTATGTGCTGAATAACACATTATGTGACTGTCTCTCTCTTGTCTCCAGATTTGATGGCATGTTTTTAATGGGTATTGCCATGATTATCTGAACCTCAGCTGTTCTGGTTTTGGTGTCCTGGACAAAAAAGCTCTGCTGTGTAGCTAAATACCCAGCTTGCTTAGAGGCAGCAGTTTTATGACTGCAATATCTGTGCATGGCTGGTATCTTTTCCAGAGTGTGTGTAATCCCCTGTCAGAATAACTCTGGCCAGACATATTGTGGTCATACAGCGATAGCATTTCAATAGTTCTACCACAGCTATTTGCTATTAACACTGATGCAATTATATTCATGCAATTAAATTCTGACTTAAGTGTACTGAGATAATAGTGCAAGGTGACTTGGAGATAGATTTTGGTGCTTGGCATTTTGACCTGTCTTTGCCTGCAACATTGAAATGGGTTTGCATATTCCAGTTCCTGGTAGGTATGTTTGGTGGGTTTCCCTCTCTCCTTTGGGGACAATTGGGTCAATACTGTTTGCATGCTTTACTTCTTTTTTTTTTCTTCTTTTTTGCCTGCCCCCCCCGCCCGGGCTCTTTATAACTTTCATTTTGCAAATTACACTGGCTTGGTGCACTTCTTTGACCTTTTCAATATTCTGTAATTAGATTGGCTGCAATTCCTCGTTTCTTCCTGTTTACAGTCTCACTAGCCTCTGGGAAAGGGATGGAATGCCCATTTGCTCAAAATATAAAAGGTCACAGCAGCAAGTATAAAAATGCATTTCACTGAATATATTAATGTTTTGAAGGGTTAGGCTGGGGAAACGTGAAGCATTCTACTTGTAATTCTGCAGATCAGGTATTGTCATGCAGATTTCCTGGATTTTCTTCAAAGCACATCACCTTAATGCATAAAATTTCTTAGCTTAGCTCCGGCATAACTTGGCATTGCAATATACCGCATTCTATAGGCCTCCATTAAAAGATGCTTCAACAGTTTTGGGTGCTTTAAATTCCTCTTGACATGGACATTCTTGCAAATGATGCAGTTTTTGAAGTTAGGGACCTGTAATGTATTAAATTGAAAATCAGTGTGGTTTTTTTTTTTCTTCAAACTGTTTATTTATAAACTTGCTTACAAAGTCAGAGGATTAAAATGGTGCCAGTCACAACAGCATCATCATAATGAACTCAGAACCCTATAGTACAAGACAGGTGTTGTTCTCATTTCTTTTCATTTTGCTTTTGTGAAGTAGTAACAAAATTCTGTGGCCCGTCTCTGATTTCTAATTGTATGCCCTTGAGCTACCCTCTGGTTAGTTATAGTGGAGATAAGGTCTTGATATGTATCACATTTTTTCTGATTGCTGTGTATGATGCTTCACTCATTTTCTGGTGGAAAGTCATAGATACTGTTTCAAGTAAATTTTCTTGAAACCAGAAGAGCACATAGTCTCTTTTTTTTTTTTCTCTCCGTCTTTTGTAATGGCAATATTGAACAGTTACATTGTTTATGTGAAGTTTCTACAAAACCAGACACACCAGTAAGATGAAGCTGTCCTCAGTTAAAGTAAAAAAAAATAAAAATAAAAATTTTCATGTAATCTGTTGTCAACAGGCCTGTACACTATTTATCTTGTATATTAAATAAGGAGAATTCATATGATATATATTCTTCATACTGCCTCCTCCACTGAACTGAAGCTTGCTGAGGTGGTCATGCTGGAGGTGAAGGCATGTAATGCTGGCGTGGAAACATTCAAGTTGGCTTGATGCTATGCTACCTATCAATAGAGATTGCCTGTTTTCATTCAAAACTGTTGAGAAATGCTGAGGTGGAGATTCAGTAGTATGTAAATAATATTTGATCAACAGTTACATCTCAAATATGAAGCAATTCTGCTTTGGGGACGGTGGGTGGTGTCTGAATGTGGTCTTTATATTGGTTCTCAAAGAACCTGTATTTCCTAGCGCTGCTCTGGTTTTATAACAGATGAGATGTTTGCCATTTTGAATAGAGGGGGGGAAAAAAAACCAGACCAAACCAGGAAACGTTTAATGTTCATTAAATGGCTTCCAACCCATCCTTAATGCATATGGTGTTTTTATTTAATGTGTGAGAGCTTAAACGCTACAGCAGCGAGCACTACAGAAATTGTGACTGTGAGTAGCTCATCTGCACTTAGTGAGCTTCTAAAAGAAACAACGCGCACATTTACTGCTATTTTGTAGCAGCGCTAGTCTGTCAAAGCATTTTTGTCCTAAAGCTTAATTTATATGATAGTTGCACTTCCTTCTGTATTTCAAGCACTACTATAATTGCTTCTGGGTACAGGGAATGGGTTTGTGGTGGACAATTGCACTCAGTTACAATGTTGTTTATTAAAAGGTATGTATTGTGCCAAGGATAGAAGGAACTCTTATAATTAACTTTTATAAGCTGCAACTGCACAAAATTATATGTTATGACTTTCTCCACAGATGATATTACTTTCTGTGGGAATACAGTCTGGAAGCAGCTTAGAAAGATTCTTGGGCTGTGTTGTCCATGTGTCATGGATGATTTAAGGACAGTTTGGATTGGTGTCAGATTTGCTTGTGCAAGCACTCAGCTGATCAGAAATGTTCCACAGTTTTAATCAACTTGAAGGGACTTCGGATCACGTTTCATACTTTAATAGTGCTGAACACAGCCAGTGTTGGTACAAACATTTGTCTTCAGCTGTCTGTGGAAGGTAGCTCAGATATACCAGCCCCAGTTCCTACATTGGGAAAGGGGACATCCAGTCCCCTGGCTTGTTCCAGGCCACTTACCTGCTTAGGGACAGAGACAGGACTTGAGGTCAGATCATCTCAGTCACTGCCCTTCGCCTTCCCTTTGCTGTCAATATGCCAGGAGAACATTTTTGCTGCAGAATTAAAATACATCTCCTCTCTTCGCTGGAAGACAAATGACACTACGCTTCTGAATTGGTAGAGCAGGGATTTATGGCTGGAGCTTCCCCATCCCTCATGTCCATCCTAATATTTGGACCATTGTCTACTCTGGCTGTAGGGCATTTGAGTCTCCTTACTTTTGAATTTTGAGTAGAAATTCTTACCTGAACTGGGAAAACCATCCCCAATACTATCACTGAATACGTGTGCTGTTCCAGGGGTGGGGGGAAGTCTAGAAAAGCAGTTGTGCTCCAGTGAAACGATATTTTCTGCTAAAAGAATATGTTTATTTGAAAATGGAGACCAACATTCTGTGCTGCTCTGAATATACTAGTATTTATAAGTCTACACTTCTTAGGAGTTAAGAGTGTAATCTTTTACTTCCAGAGTTTAAATCATTGAAACTCTATTTGACACGTGTATTCCATTCTCTCTGTGGAGAAAAAAAAGTGTGTTCCAGAACTTTCAAATTAAGCTGATGTTACGCAGTCTTCTGGTGAACAGTACCGTTTCACCCCCAGAAACCATCCACAGTTCCCTTTTGATAACATACAGTCAAATCTAACTGGAGTACTCTCTGACCATGCTTTCATCCTTAATATGTGTGCTCTCCGTGAACTCCCGGGTGATGTTTTTGCTTGCACAACTCCTTTCAGAATGTGAATTTTAAGCATTTCTGAATGTTAAATACTGTGGTACTTTTACAGCATTTTTGGATACTATTTGTTAATTGGATTTTGCTAATTTATGGCAGGCTAAAGCATTGTTTCTCAAGCATATTAGCCCGTCTGTCCAGGGCAAGAAGACTTTAATTTCTAATCTATGTGAAATACAAAATGTTTAGAAGGTAATTGCCAGCTTCAGCAAGGGAGCAGTTATAATTTCTTCTTTTTTTAGGCAACATAAGATAACAATAATAATAAAGGGTTGGGGGTTTTTTTTGCTAAAATTGAAATGATGGCTTTCTCAGCAATTCAATCTTTTTTCTTTTGGGGAGACTCTTCCCCATTTCTGCCTGTAGTTGGCCATGCAGATTTTATATCTATCTATCTATCAGGCTGGGATTAATAGAAAAACCCCAAACAAACAGGTTGATGTTTTTGTTTGGTTGGTTTGGGAGTTTTTTTGGGAAATAAATATCAGGAAACATTTGAAATTATCTAGATGATTAGAATTTATAACTTCACAGGGTTTATTTGATGGTTTTGAGGTCTGTATTATAACCATCAATTCAGCTCTTCCTGGATGTATTCAGAATTTGTCAGTATTGAAAAGTTCTTGTTAATCTTATTCTTTGCCTGTTATGCAGTAATTCACACATTAAAATGTATGTTAAATGGATGCATATTCAATTCTGTGGTCCCCTAATAGGCTAATCTCATTGCAGAAATCTCCATCGATACTGCTCTGCTGCTGTAATACTGCAAGTCAGATACTAATTAAAACTAAATTGATTGTATAACATTTGCACTTCAAAGGTTAAACAGACTTCTGTATACCATATTCTTTAAGTACTTCTTTTTCCAAAGTGTGAAATTAGAGCTTCTCCAATTTCTAAGTCATTAGTAAGTAGATTTCTTTGGGCAGTGTCACCTCTTTATTTGCCTTTCTCCTTCTAGGAATCATGGAATCATAGAATGGTTTGGGTTGGAAGGGACCTTGAAGACGATCTAGTTCCAACCCTGCTGCCATGGGCAGGGACACCTCCCCCCAGCCCAGGTTGCCCAAAGCCCCATCCAGCCTGGCCTTGGACGTTGCCAGGGATGGGGCATCCACAGCTGCTCTGGGCAAACTGTGCCAGTCACTCACCACCCTTGCAGTGAAGAATTTCTTCCTAATATCTAATCTAAATCTACACCCTTTCAGCTTTAAAGCCGTTGCTCCTTGTCCTATCACTGCATGTCCTTGCAAACAGCCCCTCCCCAGCTCTCTCGTCACCCCCTTTATGTACTGGCAGGCTGCTGTAAGGTCTCCCAGGAGCCTTCTCTTCTCCAGGCTGAACAAGCCCAACCCTGGTCATCGTTGTGGCCCTCCTTTGGGCTCACTCTAACAGGTCCGTCTCCTCCTTATGGTGGGGGCCCCAGAGCTGAACGCAGCACTGCAGGGGAGTCTCACCAGAGCGGAGGTAAGGCAGGCCTGGAAGATTACTGGGCAGGCTTGGCTCAAGACGGAACATGAAGGTTTCTGTGGCAATTAGAAGAGTCTTTCTGTATTTAAATTTTATGCTGTAGATAATAAAATGCAGTTCTGCAGTACTTGCTTCCTCACAAAGGTCCTAGATCCAATACTGTAGACTTTGCTTTGTTAGGGTATGCAGCATCTTTGTCCTTAAAACATTAATCAAAATCTAAGTGTAAAAACCTGATCTGCATGTTTATCCTGTGATGTTTTATTGTGGTTGGGGGGGAGGGGGAGAAGCTAACACATGACACAGCAACAACAAAAAAGGACTAATAGACTTTTATACTCTGAGAAAATAAAGAGCTCAGGCAGGAAAAGTTTGTAAGGAGTAAAGACATTTAACATACCTCCAAGTCTTTAAAGATAGTGTGAAATACCCACAGTTCTGTTAAAGACAGGTTTTCTAGCAGATAAAACATCAAAAGTACTGCAAATCATGCCTGTGAGTTGCAGGTGGTGGGTTTGGGGATAAAGCTTCCTTATCCTTTCATTATTCCGAACTTACAGTAATCCTCTCTTTACAGTCCTCTAAATGTATAATTGATCAGAAGAAATAATACATACCAGGTGCTGTGCTTACAGAATTTATCCTCATCACAAGAACTGATTGAAACAGCACTTGAGCACTGAGCAGTAGTATTTAGTTAGACTAGTTATATGTTCCTGGTGACTTTTCTGTACCGAACTTCGACTCTTGGATTTCACTGGGGAGCTCAAAAGCCACTGCAACTTCTTTGTGGAAGAAGTAATAAATTCAAAAGCTGGAGGAATTTTCAGCAATGTTAATCTTCCTCCCAACCTACTTCCTTCCTATCTTCCTGCTTGAGATAACACTCCTGGCAAAAATAGGCTGTACTTTTAAGATTTCCCCAGGATACATTTTACTCAAATGAGTAAATGGTGGCTATGAAAACCTGGTCCAACTAATGGCTTCTCTCCTAGGGCTCCCAGTGATGGGTTTCAAGCTACTGTGAAGTGGTATATTAAACCTACCAGTTACATGGAGATTACACAGTTTTTATTGTGAACATAAATTGCAGGTGCTGAAGTTGCATGGGCTGTGTTTTCATTCTTGGTGGTGATGGAAGAAGATATTTTATACTCACGCATCCTAAGGACATCATATAATGTTAGCATCTGTGTTCATCTGGCTGGCCAAAATAAGGTCAGCTGCGTTAAGTGAACACTTAGAAGACATTTTTTCAGACAAGAAGGCAGTTTTTGTGGAAGTTTTTTAAAGCTGCATCAGCAAGCCATTCAGCTTTAAACAGCTCAGACCTGTGACACAGTTGATATGTGACTAATCTTACATGTTATAAATCATGAATCAGACCTTGAAATTCAAAAGATTAAAAATATATGTACTTCCTTGCCTTGTTTCTTGAGCATGTCTGTATTTTTCTCTGCTGTGAGGGGGACTATGATTTTTCTTTTTCAGAAAAAAGGTAAAACTCCCCTTGATGCCATGTGTTAAGAAAAATCCAAATTATTCAAAGTCTGATCAAAAAAATTGAGAACTTTGCATGCTGGATATAGTTAGCTGGGAGCATTGGCCAGAGGTAATTTTTTAGTATGTACTTGCACATACTGTAATGTCAGTAAGCCTCATCAGACCTACAGCTGTTCATACAGCACAAACATTCTGTGATATAGGCTGTTAAAACAGACATGCAGGCATTACAGTGCCCTGTACAGTATGGTCAAACCAACTTATGGAATAAAACTCTTTCTCAGACATTTTTGCATAGCAACTGCCATAATTTGAAAGTTTATGGTCTTTTTGAATGCAGATATCTTGCCATGTCCTAAGGGTTTACCAGTTTTTCTACCTCCTGAACCACTGTTATGTTCTCAGAGAAGACCTTTGGGTAAATTTCTGACAATGTAATGGCATTCCAGCTTCAACTGCTTATCGTAATTCAAAGCCTATAGGTCACAGAATGATGGGGTACTACCATTTTCTTCATAAGCACAATATTAAACTACTTCAAATAAAAGGGAAATAAAAGCTAGGAGTATGTTGAATTATGTAAATGTGGCTGTGGTGGGCACACTCTAGTTTAATTAACATTGTAGCATGCATCAACAAACCATAAAAATATACATGTCAAAAATAATAACAATAATCACAGGGATCTGATTTAAATAAAAGTGGGTGACGATGGGGAAAAAATTAAGTTTTGGAAAAATGTCAAGCATTTCAGACTTTTCCCTTTCAATGTCAGGATAAATATGAGACTTTAAGAACAAAACAAAGCAACCGCTCATGGAAGAATGTGCCCTTCTGGACAATGCCTATGAACTGGTGTTTAAGGGCTTGCCCAGAACCTGGTTAATGCATTGTCATCTCTGCTTTAAATCAGAAACAGAAGAGATTTGAGGCAGGTTTTGTCTCAGGTCTGTCTCTACAAATCACCTGCTGCTGTTCCAGGTTAGCTTGAATGGTGATGTCCTGCTTTCTGCTGGCACAGAGTTGATTTTCTTAGTAGTTGGTGCTGTGCTGTGGTTTGGATTTGGCATGAGAATAACGTTGACAAAACACTGATGGTTTTAGTTATTGCTAACTAGTGTTTATACCAAGTCAAGGACTTTTCAGTTTCTCAGGCCCTGTCAGTGAGAATGCTGAGGGTCACAAGAAATTAGGAGGAGACACAGCCAGGACAGCTGACCCGAACTAGCCAAAGGGTTATTCCATGGGTTAACTAGTTGGACTTGGTGATCTCAAGGTCTTTGCCAGCCTAAATAATTATATGATTCTATTTATACCATATGACATCACACTGAGTATATAAACTAGGTGAAGAAGAGGAAGGGAAGGACATTCAGATTGATGGCGTCTGTATTCCCAAGGCACAGTCATGCGTGCTGGAGCCCGGCCGTCCTGGGGATGGCTGAGCACCGCCTGCCCATGGCAGGTGCTGGATGAACGCCTGGCTTTGCTTTGCTTGAGTGCATGGCTTTTGCTTTATGTATTAAACACTCAGCCCACGAGTATTCTCACTTTTACCTTTCTGATTCTCTTCCCCCATCCCATTGTGAGGGGAGGGAGCAAGCAGCTGAGTGGGGCTCAGTTGCTGGCTGGGGTTAGACCGTGACAGATGTCCTTTACCTGGAAACACTTTTCCAAAGAAGCTTCACTACAGCTAATATATTTGGACAAATACATTAGCTTTTAAAAATGATTTGTCAAGAAAACTTTGTTTAACTCTACTACGTTTTAATACCATCTAGTGCTTTTCTCAGAAATTTTTCACTATATAAGGTATGATAACATAAAAATCTCCTTTTGAAGAGTAGACAAGAAATAAATGCTGCTTCAGATTTTACAGAAAATGAGAAACATTACCTATGCTACCGTATTTATTATAATTTATCTGGCGTTGAGAGCTCTACTCTGGGGCTCCTTCCCATGCATGCTGGGAAAACATGATCTTTGTACCAGAAGACCAAGATAGACAAGAGCTGAGAATAGTGAAAACAGCCATCCCAGAGACCAGTAATTTGCTTGAGTTGATTCTACCAAATCAGTGAAGAATGTCACTGTTAAAGATTTATGTTCCCTGATCTTCTCATCAGTAATTCTTAGAGACCTGGATGCCTGATGATAAAAGTGAAATTTGAGTGGGGATCTGAAGAAAAAAATAAGTTTAACTACAAATGCTAGGAATTTCAGCTTGTACTGTTTGTATATTTAACATTCTTGTATTGAATTTTATTCAGACCACATTCCATGGATGTGTACTGACAAGGTGTACTGGTATTTAATACAGGGTAATTCTAAAAAGACGGTGAACGCAGCATGTGGATGAAATGGAATCCCCAGACATTTCTGCATGTTCAAGTGCAGTATCCTCCTGAAATAAACATTGCTCCTTGCAGTGGTTTGCTTCTGCAAGCATGGCAAAGTTTGGTGGATTAGAGTACAATAGAGAATGTAAGAGTAGTAGGATTATGAAACAAAGACTTGGATTTGGACTGTACTTACTATTTGTCATGTTGTTCCCAAAGGCTGCATCCACGTACTGTGCCTGGAATGCAGTAGACCACCACACTGCATAAAAAGAGTTTAAAACTCCATATTGAGTGATCAAGGCTAGAAGAGCAGAGGTGACTTTTACAGCAGTAAAGGAAGTGCTTTTCCTTTTCTTTCTTTTTTCTTTTTTTTTTTTTTTCTTTTCTTTTTTTTTAACTGTAAAGCAGAGTGTGAGGCTACTTTCAAAACGGGGTTGTTTGGATTGGGAGTTATGCAAATTTTAAAAATGGTGTACAAATGGTTTCATATACAGCTTCTCAAAGGAAATGGCCATAATAAATTATGAGCAAGGCTCTTGTAGTCTTGCTTTGAAACTGGCGGGGCAGATCAGACCTAAGAACCTGATGACAGGGAGACAAGAATTGAGTGGGGAGGCCCAAGAAAGCTTCAGCCTCTCCTTCCTCCCTCTGTTGCCAGCGGAGGGAATTTGCTCAGGATTTACATTTTGTCACTTGATCTATGCAAGTGGAAAATAATACTTGGTCTTTAGAAACAACCTATATATTTTGGTTAATCTCTTCTCTCAGCCTTCAGTATGTCTGCAGTAAATCTATTGATTTCAGTGAATTAGAGCTCTATTAAAGAAACTAATGAAGCATGGAGTTTAAAATGGATACCCACCCGCCTAAAGTTAAGCTACTGCTTCTGCTTTGCTGATATGGTTCTTGCTTCATTTCTGTATCCATGTGGAAATGAATTGGATATACAGGAACTAAATTGTTTGAGAAACCTTTTTATGAATAGATGCATCTTCTTTGTGTGGGAAAAAGATCTGGGATTTTTTCCCAGCAGTGTCATAGACAACTGTTTAATTAGGGAACCACCTACCAAAAGTGTCATTCAGATTCTATTTTTGCTTTATTTCTGTTCTAATTAATGCAACATTATTTGAAAAGCTTACTTCCACAGATTTCCTTTAATTTTCTTTAGTAGGTTAGTGATAAAATATATTTTACTTCATACAAGTGAAATCATTTGTATGTGTGTTATTGAGTGGTAGTACCTCCTACCAGCTGGGTTGTTGTTAAATTCTGATTTTGTGTATTTTATTAAGATTTGGGATTTAAGACTGATGCGATCCACTTGTTCAAATATAGTAAAAAACTATATTTGAACATAAAACTGGTGGTGAAACTTAACCGAAATGGATTCTTTGAGCAGAAGGGTAATGACCTTTATTAGAAATCCACGAAGTTCTGAGTTGAGAGAAATGCAGCTCAGATGACTTTCTTTTCTCACCAACTTTTTTTTAAATCAAGGTGACAATTTTTTCTGATTAATGACTGGCTCTCTCTTTACAGTGATGATCACAAGTGTATTTACAAAAATGAGGTAAAATATACTTAAACCTGTACTAAAGCCACTGGCACCGATAACCAAAATATAAAGGTATCAATTATCAGTGTATAGATGGGGGAAGAGGGAAAGGCTAGGGCAGCAAAGCTCTTGATTTTCAAGGTAGTGAAACTTCTAAGGTCTATTCCTCTTAAAGGGAAAAGTCTTAAGCTACACACCAGGCCCCCTGGCACCACTCTCTGGCCACGCAGAAGGCTTGGGAAGTGAGGTGCTGTTTTGGGGGGCAGCAGGCTGGAGTGAGGGTGGTGCACAGCAAGATCTAAATGGGCTGAAATCTTCTCCTAGGGCACCCCAACCTGCTGTGAGGCAATCTCACAGGTGAAGGGTTTAAGTAACGGCACACTTTTTTTTTTTTTTTTTTTTTTGGTGTCTCTTTGGAGCTAAGAGCATTGCGACAATAACGGCCCTTTGCTGTGGTACGAGGACACACAGTGTGCTTACCTTGCAGCCGGCCCCGTGGGAATGCTCCCTTTTGGTTCCCTTGGAAACCCAGCATTTTGTTACTACGTGCAGATGAGATGTGCCACATAAAACTGTGTACCAAGTTAAAACAGGCGGGAAATAATCCCTCACCAATATAATTTTAAACAAAAGCAATGAAAAGACCATTCAGGCTTGCTGCCCAATTACTTCTTGTAACGGTTTGGCTGCTGTGCCCTGTCAGAGCTAATCCAAGTTTTTCTCTCAGCCTTGGAAGAGAGCTGAATCAAATAGTCTCTATGTGATAATACATCATGCAAGTGTGTAATCGGTAGAGTATAGGGTAAATACACTGTAACCTCAGGTTTGTAAAGATATAGAGGTGAACAGCCAGCAGAAAACCTTTAGTACAATTGTTCTGGCAGTTGTCAGAAATTTTCTTCTGACACAAAACTGCAGCTCTTGAGCTTCGTTTGTTTTGGGTTTTTTTGTGGTGTTCTTTTATTGGAGTTACTGCAGAACTGATGTTTTATAGCAGTATTTATGGCAATTGTCGAAATTGGGGGGCAGTCAGTGAAGCAGATTTTCAGTGCTGTTCTGGGTATAGCTAAGTGCAGAGTTCCCAGTATTTTGATGATGTAAGTTTAACAAATAAAACAATAGCAAACTTAGATGAATTGGGATGAGACAAGGGTACATAAAGGGGCAATCAAAAATGTGTTTAATGAATTTGAAGACAAAAAGAATGTAAACCAAATCCTTTCCTTAAACAAAATGCACTACTGGCTGTTTTCAACACGCATAGCTCTCCAAGCAACAGTTCTGTATGTTGATCAAGGTCTGTGCTATAGGTAAAATGACATTGCGTAGTTTTATGGCTGTGCCAGGCTGTAGCACCCTTTTTGCTTTTAGAAAGGCAATTCTATTGAATTTCATCCTATAGACAAAAGATGTATGCATACCCTGAAAAGACAAAGACATGGTAATCTTAGATGACTTGTAAGCAGCACAGTACATGTTCTGATTCGGAAGCGGTGGATTACCAGGTACAAGTATTCTGCCACGGAAGACCCTCAATCCACAATAATACTGCTTCTGACAGCTAATCACATTTTTGTTAAATGTATAAATATGTAGTACACCTACCCAGATTTTCTGGAAAGGACTTTGCTGTCTTCCTGAAAACAAACTTCCAAAGGGAAAGTCTTCACATCAGTTTTTGTTGAACTTGTAAGCTAAAATGAAATGTGTGGTGTTTGAATGGAGTAACTTTTAATCACTAGGGCGACATGTTTATAGAGTCTCTTGCGGAATTGAAAGGATCTATTTACGTTTTGATTAATTGCTTATGAGATAAGTTTACACAATCTGGTCCTTGAATGATAATTTTGTAAGATGACTAAAATATAGGACTTAGGTTCTTTTAAAATTTTAAAAATTATTCCAAAAATTTTACCAACATGTGGGATACTCTCCCAAATGGAGGGAAATGCATGGGCAACGTATAACTTTGTATTATGAATAAATGTTTTTCTTAGCAGCTTTCAAGAACAGTCCAACATTAAAAGTAGAACTATGTATGGATGGTATTTGGAAGGTATTACTGCCAATCTAGACATTTATAAGCATGTTTCAACAGTATTTCCTCATTTCAATAAAATAAGTTATTTTAAAAAAAAACCACTTTTTTTTTTCCTGTTAGAGAAAAAGGAAAATGTCCCCAGTAATTTAAAGTTATAAAAATTTGTTGTTTATTTTCATGATAGATGGATTCTGTAATATAGGAACATACAGTGTACCATTATAACGAGTCCTGGTATATAAATGATCTCTTTTTTTCCTTTTCTTACTTTAAGCAGCCTGGACTATGAAATCTATGGAGTAAGTCTTTCTGAGGTACTCTGACATATCCAGAAGCAGATAAATTTAGTTCTGCAGGTGTCATTGTCAGGAAGAAAAGAACGCTTCTAAAACAAAAAAGTCTTAAGCACTTGCATCTTTACAGTGCATACGAATCACTTCTCCTATTTGACTGTTTTTCCAAATCGCTGTCTAGTGAGGAAGCAGGGGATAGCAGTAATGAGTTTAAAAGAACCAAGGCTGGCTTTGTGGAAGAAACATAAATGGTTTCCAAATGTGAATAGCACAGATGCAAAAGTCACTCTGTGATCAACGTCTCTTACATCATTAAGAAAACGAATCTGTAGTAGTCTAGGGCTTCACTTTCCATCTTCAGTCAGTGACCTTTTCTTTACCAACCAGAGTGGCTGAATGAGATTTCTTGAGACATTCAGAAACTTATTTTTTTAAATAAGATTTCCCATCAACTTATGAGGCTTAAGAGGAGCATTACACATTCATCACATTCCTCCTTTGTCTCGTATCCTGGCAGAGGAATTTATGTTTGGTGGTGTTGCATACAGCTGAACAGAGCAGAGCATTATGTTCATATTCAGTTACATCATTGTCTTTATGAGATCAAATACCTACAAAAAAACCCATGTAGAAAGTAAAAGGAAAATCCTAGAAAAATAGTAATCTGATAACATATGTTGATTCTTCTATACTTTTTTTGGTAACTGCCAATATCATGCCTATTTTATGTTTAGATGTGCATTTTATTTTCAAGAATGATATATAGCCAGCTGGTCTCTTTTATCTGTAAAATGTATAAAGCCAGATGACTTCAATGCTTCTCAAATATGTAATGTAACGTACAATATGGCTGTTATTTAGATATCATTTCCTTACACATCTGAAAATCATCTGAAAATAGACAATGGGGTTATGTTTTGTCTGATACAAAACAGGAAGGGGAAATCGTGGCAATGATATTTGTTAAGCTCTCGTTCTTAATAAAAATCAGTTTGTTTTTTTCATACCTGTGGTTAGGGGGAGGAAGAACTTGGAGGGCTTATGATGAGTTGTGGCACAGTTGGTCCAACCTCCTACTGAAAGTAGGGTCAGCCATAAGAGCAGACTGGGTTACTCAGAGCTTGGAAACTACCAGGGATAGAGGCGGTGCAGTCGCAGTTCAATCCTTTGGGAATTTCCTCTCCCTGCACCGCCCCCCCCCCCCTCCTAATTTATTCCTCTCTTGCTCTCACACCATACCACCTCTGTGAAGAGCCTGGCTCCATCTCCCTGCTGTCCCCTCATAGGGATCAGGAGGCTGCTGTTATGGCACTCTGAATTTACATCTTCTCAGGCTGTAAATAATCATCAGATTCTCAAGACTCACGTACCTGGTGGCTGGGAAAAGGGCACAATTTCAGATGTCTAGAAAATGTCAGATGACCTAGAATCTGTAAGCATAAAGATGAATCTCGTTAGAGGTATAAGGCTGCCTTTGATCATTTGTAAAACAACTAATTCATATAAAATATTGTTATTTTTAATACCTGAACACCATTGATGTTGCAGCATATTGGGAGATCCCTGGCTTCAGAAATGACCACTCAACTGTTACGTACAGACTGTTCATTGTTTTCCATAAACCTTGAATAGCAATAGTCAAAGTTAATAACTCTGGAACAATAAGAGTAATTATAATTAACAAAAGAGTAATTGAAAAATAAATTTATCTGTGAATGTTGAAAGGCCTCTAGCTTTGCAGAACCTGTTCCTTGTTCTTTGAGAAATTCTTGTGGCAACTGGGAGTGTCTTGTTAAAGTGATGTAATTATAGCAATAAGTTTTCACCATGTTAGGAAACAGGACTAAACTAAAATGCTAAAAAGCTGTTTTTCAAAAAGAAAAAACTAATCTAAAAGCATAAATAGTTTCGCTGGCTATGCATTTAAAAATAATTATTCCTCTAAGGAGGGTGGACTGCATGTGAAACATATACAATGGTCCCTTAAGCCTTCTTGTGAAATAACATAGAAGCAAGCAAGGTTCAATAAATAAACATTTCAAAGTGTCAGGGCCTTGCCGTATTCAGAAATGTCCAAGGCCATGCTCAGAGTTAAACTCCACTTGTTCTGTGTTGGTTTGGAGTAAGCTAGGTCTATGGATGCTTTGTTTTGTTGAAGTGAGATCATAATTAAATTTGAGGTAGTTTCCTAAATTATTATCCCAGGTTTCAGAGGGAGGGAGACCGCAAAACCTCCAGATGTCACTTGTCATGTGACTTATTTTATTGTATTATTAATTATTATTCCTGGAAAGGTGGATTACAGGCAACAGGTTGTCATTCCTTCATGCAACAGGATGCCATTCTTTGATGCACCATCAGATTTCTCAAAAGCTTCAATGAACCAATAACCCCTCAACATCACATTTTTAAAATCTGAATGAAAGAACTGTCTTCAATCAGCAATAGTGACTGAGTACAGAGAGTTTTCAAGAAAAAGCAACCCTCTCTCTTTCCAAATTCCTGCCAAGTAACTTTATCGCTTGAACTAATTTTTCTATTCCTCTGTCTGGAAGCTGCTGCAAACTTCCATAATTTTCTGTGCACCTAGATCAAAAGGGGGATATATTGCATACAGGAAAGGGGATTAGCAGTGTATGAGAGCACTGGAAGTGAATAATTTTAGGTCAGATCTAATTGAATCTCCTACTGAAATATTGTTAGTTTTGATTAAGGTTTCTTTGACCAAAAAGCCTTGAAGATTTGCCAATAAGAAATGTATAATTTTATACTGTGATTCTTTCAGTTACAGTATTCTTCACAGGAAATCCCTTTTCCTCTTGTCCAAAGATGCAGAGCTACGCATGCTTGTGCTGTAATGAGTTTTGGAAACAGGAGGGGCATATGCCAATGGGAAGGTGCTGCATGTGCCTTTCAGGAGGAAAACAAATGCCTTCAATTCCAGTTTTTCTTTATGACTGGTGTTAGCAATGTAGGTGCCTATTTCTTGGTTGAGATCACCTTAGTCTAGTCTTTTAGCCTGTTCTGTTGCATTTCTCAACAACTTCAGAGGAAGTAGCTTTGCCGGTTTAGCACTTGCTGATAAAATTCACATTATCCTGTTGTGTCTGGTCAAGAATTCCCAGCACTTTCCTTCCACAAAGGACATGTGTGTGTATTTAAGTAAGCTGCACAGCTCTTAACTTGTTTAAATCTAAGGCTGTTTCATCAGCAGTTGAGAAGAGATTCAGCATTACTTTGAACATCTTGAGTAGATTCCAAGGCCATCTGAAAAAGGTGGTACTCGTAGCTACACTATCTTGGGGAAAGAGGGCTGTCTTGCCAGCAAATTCAGCTTTAAAAGGGTGCAAGTGCTTAAGTACTTTCTAGCCTGCTATTGTTTTCCCTCTGCCATAAGGAAGTCCTGGGAAATACAAGGCATTTTTTGCCGTGATACTGTCCTTTTGGGTTGGAACTGTCTATGGAGGGAAGACTGAAGGAAGAGTGGGCCATGCTCTGCAGTCAGCAATGACCATAGAGCTTCATAGACAGTAAGTCTGAAAACGGATTATGATTTAGTTCTAAGTGACTGCTAGTAAAGAGCAGTCTCATTTAATGGAGATTGTAAATACCACAAGGTGATTTCATTTCCATGTTTGATTACAAAAGCTTAAATGTATCTCTAAACTTTTCAGAAGTAAGTGATTGGCTGCAGTTCATAACGACATGTATAAAAATGTTTTACTGGGTGTTGGAGAAATTTTAAGGCTTTGCCCAAGAAGAAAATGCCATGACTATTTACCATAATGATAGTATTTTTTTATTTGAAAACATTGCCAGTCATTTTCTTGCCAGTCTTGAACTGTTTGTTGCAAGCAATGAAATCCTCATCTTGTGTTTTGTCAGCCTGCAGTATTTTGCAGTGCAGCATGCTGTGGGTGATCATATAATTTGAAGTGTAAATTGTAAAAGAGAAATGCGTTAGCTTACCTGGGTTGCCTGCTGTTGAAATAAGCAATAGAGCAGTGCGTGTCACAGATAATTTGCATAATAGAGGAATTGAAAATATATAGATTTGATTTTGTTCTGCTCGCATTAACTTTAGTGACACAGCTTTGATTAACTTTAGTGAAAAGAGGCTGGATTTTTCATGGTCCATGATTTCTTAGCTCTACCTCTGAATAAATGTTTAGTATCAAAAACTGCTTATATACCAGGCAAAATTAAATGCTTTATCTTGCAATGCTTGCTAGTGATAACAGAAGTGTACAGGTTGAAAAGGACCTGAATCATTTCTTTCCCAATTCTTCTGTTCCCTCCTACCCAAGACTTTTGCAGTTTACAGCTTCCCCAGTTGGAATTTCTCCATCATGAGAAAATATCCTCAGTAATCCAAAGCGTGATACAAGCTGAGTTTACACACAAAAGGAAGCTATCCCCTGCAGCAGAGCAGGAAGTGGGTGTTGTAGAGGGTGGTGTTCTCTTGGGAGCCATTGCTGGAACCTTTAAACCTGCAAGAGAAGGTAAGGAATTGTAGATCCATCACTGATGCCCACCTCGTTGCCTCCAGAGAAATAGAAAACTTAGGTCAGAAAAGTAGTTTTAGCTCAGATGCCAGATATTTGCAAGACCAGGCCCTTAATTTGTATGTTCCCTTTGTCTTCAGCATGATTCACTGTAGCTTGTAAAGATTGTGGACAATGGCATTAAATCACTGACTCTGGATGAAACCTCTTAGTTCTAGTGCTGGTCATCATGTACAATCCTCTCCAGAGACTGAAGAGGCTCCCAGGTTAGATGTCTGTGTGTAGGCTCTGTACTTTGAATTACACTGTAAAAAAGGCCTGCTATTTCTTACCTTCAACAAAGCTGTCTGTGCTCCCAAAGAATAGTTAAACAGAAGAAGAGTCGTAGAACCTAAGAGTAAATGCTAATGTACCTTTAACATTAATAATTCACTGCATCATTCATAATTTAAAACTTAGCGAGAATTATTTTGCTTTATCTTGTATCACAAACCAGTTGAAAAGAAAACAAAGCAAGCCTGATTATTCTCCATAGGCATGTACTTACATTGGTCTTCAGCTCAGTTTATTCAGCCTTTCGATTTTAATGCTTCATTTAGTTGCAATGCTTAAATTGAATGTAATAAATTATTATTGTATTTTTTTGTAGTTGTATTTTGAAGTCAGCAAAAAGTAGTCTAGCTAATTTTTCTGTTGGAAGCAATGCCTAACAGCCATTCCCTATCCCTGTTTATGATATTTATGTTTTTATAGGTCTGTGCCATATCCCCACTCTTTTTTGATTCTGTTTTTGCAGGATGATTAAATAGTATTCAATATGGAAGCTATAACGTATTTTTGATTATCATCTCTTTCCTTCTCTGTGTGTTTCCTACTTCTGCTCCATTAATTTTAAAGTAGGGCAACTGGAAGCGTTTGGAGCGTTCAAGATATGGTCACACTGTACATTCATAAGACTGCATTATGGTTATGTTTTGCTTTTTACTTCTCTCCTAATAATTCCTAATGTTCGCTTCCTTTTTTAAGCTACTTTTGCAAACTGGGTTGATGTTTTCATACAATGACCTTTTCTAACCCCAAGCACTTGTTCCTCAGTGGTGATAATTTTATATGGAAAATCAGGTTTGAGCTCACTGCTGCTCCCCACCCCCACGGACCCACCCCATGCATCAGTTTATATGAATCTAAAAGCTACCTATGAAGAATACCACAGAAGCAAACACACCTGCCTGTGATCAACATATTTTCTTGATGACTAGATACATATCCAAGGATATTTAACTGATGTCCACATTAGAGAAGTGTCCTCTCTCGTTCTCACAATCTCCCCTTGCCCCCTTCTTTCCATAATGATTTCATCAAGGAAAACCATAAAGATAAGAGTCTGGTTAATGACTTTTTTTTTGGTTTTTTTACTGCACAAAGATTCTGTTTGGTTTGCTTAAGAATGCAGAATCCATTGTTTTACCCACAGCAGTAATTCAACCCTACACCCTATTTTCATTATGGGGTAACATTTCAGTGTAAGTTGCAGAGGTTTCCTTTAAGATGTAACATTGCTTTGTTGGGGAAAAACCCAAAACCTGCTGCTTTCCTCCCCTACCTTGCTTGTTTACTGTTCTCCATAGAGGTCTGTATCACATCTTTCAAATGTGGATCAAGTTTTTGAACTCTCCTCTAAGTGTTTGGGTATCAGATGTGGGTCAGGCACTACAAATAAATAAGATGCTCTATCTCTGCACTGGAGCTGCAGCTCCCAGTCGCTTCTCCCTTCCCTCTGCATGGCCTGCCTGAAGCCACTGTATTTCTACATGTGGCTTACCCAGCCTCTGAAAAGAAAAGTATGAATCTCTTAAGACTTTCTCTTTTGAGAAGACACCATTTTTAAAATGGCCATAAAATTGCCAAAGAATCTCTTTCTTCTAATGTACCATGACTAATGAACTGCAATAGGTTTTCCTTATTATATCGCTGCTATTTTTGCCTCTAAAATACAGAAACTTCAATCACTGTGATTATAGGTAACAAGACAGGCTGACACTTAAACTGTTGAAATATGTATTTTTATTATAAATTCTATGAGTGCATTTGGAAATTATCATTTCTGTTTTCATGAGACTCTAAGGCTTTAAAATTGTATTACACAGAAATGAAAATAACTTGGGCCAGTACATTCAGATGTAAACCTTTCTGGGCTTTCAGTTTACAAGTTTTTCAATATTGATATTCTATTAGGAATAGAAGCATGAGAACAAAACCAAACTCCTATTTTTATAAATCTGTTTAAGAACATGTATTGTCTTCTGTATTGGGCAATTTTCAACAGCCAGTGTAATTTCTTTCAGAGTCTAGCAGTGATACACTAAATCTCACAACGGACCTTCACTGCTGATGGAGGAAGAAACAAATGCTTGCATGAGAATTCAGCTCATGTCCTACAAACTTGTTGCCAACACAAGAAGTATGGAATTAGCCATGAGAGATCAGCTCAAATCTGACATGCCATAAAATTTAAAGGCTCTTTTATTATCGCTTAACCATCCTCTTTGACCTCTCTAATGATGTGTTTCTTCTGTGCAGGAATGTAGGAATCATGTCGTTCTGGGTAATATGGGAAGAGCGTTCCTTGTAGTTACCTGAGAATTGTTAATGAGAACTTGATTTTCAGTCAGTGTTGCTAGTTCTGTTGATCATGAGGGAAGATGCATTTGATAGCAGCCAAGGGCTTCACCTTCAGTCTGAAATTTAAGGTATATTTTTCTCTAAAAGGTCTAAAAAATCTTTTCTTCCAGTAAGGATAGCAATCCTCATTGCCTGCACAGCATTGCTTGATTTTAGGCAGGAAGCTTATAGGGGTGCACTAGGGCACAGCAGGCAAACGAATAGAAATTAAGTTTATATGAGAATTTTTGAATGTTTAAAGGCAGAGTCACTTTTTCAAATACTAAACAGGACCTCAGCTTTTAATTCTGTTTTTCAAGGTCTTCAATCTACAGACATGGCTGTTCTCATTAAAAATTTTCAAACCATTGAACATTAGTGTCTGAAATTAACAAAATGCAGCATTCATGGGTAGCTTAAACATTAGATGCTAAATTTTGGTTTTAAAATGTCCTTCGGAAATAAAATGATGCTCTTACATAACATTTACTTTTTTAGTATTTAAAATCCTTGATTTTTTTCATTTAGTGATAGCAAAGTAGACATCTCCTTTGATTACTTGGAAAAGAGGCTCTGCTAGCTATGATAATCTTTTTATTAAAACTGGGTGATTCTTAACTCAGGAAACTATTTTAGGCTCTTTTATTTTAGTGATTAAAAATACCTGGCATTTATCTCTTGAAGGTCAGTCAATAACTCTGTGCATGGTGTGTGCGCGCACACACACACACACTATAACTAGACTTTCTCAAAAACCTTTTGAGTGGTCTCTGGATAAAGAACTTGACATTTTCCCAAACCTTCCCACATCTTTTGGAAGAATTGGAAAGCCCACCAAAATACTGTGCTGAGATTTATCCAAAAAGAAGAGAGGATTATCCAAACTGCTGCACAAATAAGATTTTCTTTCCTTCTTATATAATGCAAGTATAAAGTGTAAATCTTTGAAATGTCTATGTGTGCCCCTGTCGTGGAGGAGGACCATGATCATATCTCTCTATACTCTGGAACAGCCACTGTTTACACCTTTATTTCTGATTTCCAGATGGAAGAGATACCATCTCCTACTTTGCAAAGGCATGGTTTGCTCTTTAAACCCCCATCTGTTCTGGCTGGAGAAATCCAAGCAGTCCTTTGCAGGGGGAAATTACCAGTTTCTTTGTTGAGTAAAAGTGCATGCTGACATAAATTTTACTTCCTTTTTTAAATTGTCTGTTCTAGTACTGGGAATATTTGCCGTGATTTATTGTGAGGGTAATGTTCCACATTTTACTTGGAAAATAGGAAATTAATTGTGGTGTTAACGTGATTCTCAGTTTGCTTCTGATTTTCTCCACTTTTTTCATTAGCTATAGTGTTTATCTTCGATCAATGGCCATCCACCAGTCACTGTTCTCTGGACCATATGTTTAGATTTTGTCCTCAGTTAGGGCATGTTTTGGGGGTTCTGCTGTGGTTAAGCTGCTTCTCAGAGGTCCCAGGAACAAATCTGTGGCTTAGAGTACTCCAGAGTCCCAGTACCATTGCTGTTCTCAGCCCACAAACATGGAAGGGATTCAAGAGAGAAGATGGAAAGATAATCTGCTAATCCCCCAAAATCTTTGTTCCTTGCATATGCTAGGGGTATCAGTCTCGCTGGCTTTGTCAGGCTATGCTAAGGAAGGCTGCTGTGCATCTCAGCAGTCTGAGCTGTTACTGATTAAACTGGTGGGCTGGAGAAGCTGCCAGAAATTTGAATAGTAACAAATAATAGCTGCAATTGTACAGCTGGTAAATGGGATGTCTACTAGTTCCCAGCCTGCTGTAGGCTCTCGAACAGAACAAATGACTAGTTGTGGGTTTTTTCTTTGAGTTTTCAAGAAAGTTGCTGCTGTATAGGCTGGCTGGCCTCTGTATTACAGAATGGAGTTACTGGTGACAGAACCTAGGTAAAGGATGGTTCTCCAGATTTTCCTGGTGCCCAAGAGGAATTTCCACCTCTTGCTGTAATTCTTGCTGCCAGGATTATGCTGCTGGTACTTGAGTTTCCTGCTTTAAACCTAGGATGAGAATCATTGAATGAATGGCACTTCTAGTTCTGGTTGTGCAGAGACACGTACCAGTCACCTGAGAGACAGACACTAAAACAACAGGGTGACCTGTTTAATTGGTAGAATTATTTTCTGCGAGCAGGTTACAGGGGTGCTCTGAGCTGTTCACTAGCAGGTATATAAGGGGTTGGTAAAAATAATCTGTATTTCTTAAAACAAGTGCTTAGATACAGCCTTTTGCATGGCTACAGTTGCAGTTACCAGAAATGCTTATTCTGATTTCTCCCTGCTTGGAAGAGAGTGTCTTCATAGTCTGGGATGTCTTTCACCCCTCATATTGAGCATGGCAAGACTGGGCTTCAGAATAAAGTGCTGAGTCCAGCTTTTTGAAATGGACCCAGAATGGATCAGAAAGCTTAAGGTTATTTGGTTAGAGTTTTGGTAGCTGGTAGTTCTATATTTATTTAGCTATTCTGCTGGTTTTAGGTTTATGTTTTTTATTTTTATATCAGGGCGCCTAGAAACTGAGATGATCTTCCTTCGTATGTAAATGAAAATAGCTAAATAAAAAGTGTTTCACTATGTTATTTGGAGATTCATAAATAGACATTAATTGGAAAGTATAGGAAGACTTGGTTTGTTACTTACAACGTTATTTTATTGGTTTTGACAATGACAAGTTGTGTATCTTCCATAAATGTCCTTGGAGAAATAATAAAATATTATTATTATTGTTGTGCAGCAGCAGTATTAAAGTTTTCTTTTTTCTGGTATTTAAGTATGCAAAAGCCTCCCACACTTAGCCAACTGTGCTGCTTAGGTAAATTAAGGACTGACTAACATATATACATCAAACTCCGAAGCAAGACAAAAGAAAATTTGCTAGCAATCTCGCCTTGACATGGTTTACCTGCCAGAGAAAAAGCCTTTCTAAGTTGCATCCCACACAGAGACTTACTTTTCTTGTTAGAATTCTGTATGCGTTGCAAGTAGAGCATTCAGTAATTGTGCGCCAGGATTTCAGCTTTATGTAGGTGTCAGACTGGTTTGTCATGGATTTTGTTTTTAACACTGGATGTATTTTGCAGGTTTTTACTTCCCATAAAAGCAACCCTTTCTTCTGCGCTGACACACCCCCTGTTGAACAGGCTCCAACAGTTATTGTTCTAGGTGGGACAAGAGGGGGTTTTGACCTGAAAAAAAATGATGAGTGAACCACAACCCACAATAGTCTAGTGCACTCAAATACAGAAGAGGCTTGGATTGGATTCCCTATTCTCATCAATAGTTACTTTTCATTTCCAGTAGGAGAGGTTGTGAGAGCCTACCCCTAAAATGTCTACTAGCCTTGTGCCCAGTAGCCAACTAGAACATGTGAGGCAGAGCAAACTGGAGCCAGAGAAACTCTAGCTGTTAACGTGGTGGAGCAGTTTATTCCTGCCCTCTTTGTGCCTAAACATATGAAGAGAAAGTTCCTGCAACTGGCATTTTACTTGGATAAAACTGTTCCAGCAAAATGTTTTAGCTGAATGATAATTTTCTAATAGCAGTATCATTTAAATCTCCAGTCTTACACGTTGCCAAGATGTTGACCGTAGTGTGGCACTGCGTGCTGTGATATAAACCCACTTTCTGTTGAAGTGCAGCGCTTTTCAGACCACTTAGTTTGAATGTTAGGGGTAGGCAAGCTTACTCTGTCGAATTTTGAACCCACTCTAATCACTGAGACTTTCAAGGACCTCTCGAAGCCCTCAGGACCAGGTGCTAACAGCAGAAATACTGGTTCAGCGCCTCTTATGACAGTTGTATTGAAACCTTTGATGAAGGACACAATTTCACAGAATACTCAGGAACATTTGCTGTTCTCTTGATTCCTGCAGATTAGCATAAAACCACTGAGTGTTCTTCCATACTCTTCTATGTATGTTGAGTGCAGATTTAAAAGACAGCTGCTCAAATCTCAGAACTTTTGCTTTGTGAAAAATTCTGTATCTTTGATTGTGTTGGGGGTGGATATTGAAACAAGCAACATGTAATGTTGAAACTGCTGAAGACAATTTTGAAAAAAAGTTGGAAAAAAAATTAAATTATTCCATTGCAGTAAAGTCTATATTTGTAAGAAAATAAATAAAAAGATGGGTATAAAATAATAGTTGAAAACGGAAAGAAAAAAATTAAAAATAATAGAAAATAATTTCTTTGTAGCAACAAAGTATTTCAATGAAATTTCAGATTTTTTCAAATTGAAAAATACTGTTTTGTAGGGTTGGATTTGTAATTAATAGGAACTTACAGCCACTTCAGGTTTGTCAGTATTATATTTTGTAACATAAAAACTGGACCAATGAAAAGATTAAAACTAGCAATAGATGCTGCTGTGATAAGACATTCTAGAAGCAGCCTAAACTTGACTGAGAGAAAAAGTTATTCAAGTTTTCTGGATTCTCAGAACTCCCATTTTCCTGCAGACTACTTATTTATGAACATTGATACAGATCCTGTCTAAACTTTAGATTGTTGCTTACATAACACAGAAATTATTTCTGTAATGTCACAGGTATTGTTAGCAAAGTAAACTGAGACAGGCACACACGAACGCTCCTCAGCATAGGGTCTCTGCTTTGGCAAAAAAGGGGAAGCCTCTCTTGTTTTAATTTCTTACACATGTACGTCATATTGATACATGTGATCTCACATAAATTTAGAGTACTGAAAGTACTCTTACATGAGGGCCGTACTTAAATTTTTGGTTATTTATGCTTTGAAAGTTATCTTCACCATTTATAGCTTATTTTTACCTAAACTGTTGCTCAAGGCTAGTTGTTTTGTTTTATGGAAGTCTCGAGAGGTGGTGATACAGCCCATTGCTCAGTGTACTTCATGTGTGCGAGTAGCAGCACCTGCTCTTGGGAAGGCTACATATAATTTGCAATTTCATGTTGTCATTTGTGGAAAAATGTTCAATATTCATCCTTGTCTTTCTACTTGACTCACAGCCAGTCCTAACCAAATAAAAAAGCACTTGACAAATACTTGTGCTGGTAATACTTCTGCTTTTGGTCAGTGGAAGTACTTCACTGAGTGCCGTCTGAGTCTTCCATTTTTTGAAAAGCTCTTGCTGAAAGCAACTTTGTTAGAAGTTTGTTGGGAGAGAACTGTTAATTTTTTTTTATTTGTATCTTTGGTCGTTTTAATACATTATGACTCAGCAACCAGGCAACTGTTCAGTTAAAGCAGAATAATCCGGTACACAGCTGAAATAATCTGGTTGAAAGGAGTCAAGAAATTGATGTCATGTTCTGAGCTGAAAGAAACTAGGATCGGCTCCCAAACGACTCAGGTACTCCAAATGCACCATAAAGTAATGTCATGATGACAGTTTCCACCAGCTGTATTTATTTAAAAGCAGAACAAAGATTGTGCTTGGTTTCACCAGATCTCTGTCTTGCCCAGTAGCCTGTTTCTGGCAGTAGCCAAAGTGAATGGCTGGGAGAAAAATATTCATCGGAGCAAACATCTTGTGATAACTCCTTAAATACTTTCTCAACCTCCAAAACTTTTCAGTGGAAGAATTTTCTAAGCAAGGGGTAGTGACATTGTAGTCGATAGCTTTAGCAGAGGGCTCTTGCGTGAGCCTGTCCCGTTTTCCCTTGAGCCCCAGTACTTTTTCAGCATCTTTATCTTCTGCAGTAAGGGCTTGCAGAATCAAAACACATGTGGACTTACTGTTTGGCTTTTCCTGTTGATTTTTGTCCAAAGTTCCTTAACTCTTTTTTTGATGGACAGTCCTCTCCTCTATACCGCTAATGATCTTATAGACTTCTTTTCAGCTCTGCTCTTTGTCCATTCCACCCTGTCAGGCTCAGCAGTTGTTCCCAACTTTGCCCATCCCTGTCATGCTTTCCTGAACTGTTTCCAGATCTTCCATATAATTTCTGAAATGGTATTGGGGGAGTGAGAGGAGACCACAATGGCACACAATAATATACAATTATGTAATGTAATTTTTCATTTTAGCTTCCAGACCCGATTTCTGAGTGGGCATGTTTAACTCTGCAGCCCTCAAATGAACTTTGTCCATGTGCGTGAACTTTGGGCTGTTTTCCTGCATGTGTCTCAGTTTTCCCGTATTTTTTTACTCATCGTTTGAATTCCTAGTTGCCTTAAAGTAGCTCTTGAGTCAGCACTCAACTTAAAGACAAGCAAATATGATCTTTTTATCATTTTCATTTTTGAGGCTGAGTCAAAGACCCTGTATACCACAGTGGAGCACAACAAGAAGACTGAGTTAGAGGGTAACAACAGCCCTAACCCTGAATTCCGTGCTTTTAGTGGTTTGCCAAATGCAGTCTTACATCCATATAACACTTACGCTGGACCTACTCTACAGCTTGTTTCTCATATGTGTCAGAAAAGGTTTTCCTGAATGCATTTATTTTTATGAGCACCTAGAAATGTATTTCCTTAAGTGCATCCTAAACATGAACATCTGTGGGATAAACCATCATCTCTCTCTTTTTTTTTTTCTTTTTTTTCTTTTAATCTTGTATACCTTTATATTGGCTAGGCTTTGGGGAAATTTCTGCAGTTCTGTTATGCTGTTCTCCTCTGTCTTCTTTCTGCTCTGAATTAAGAAAGCAGCAAACTGTTCTGTTGTTTCCAGGCAGGTGGGACTCTATGACCCACCTCTGCTTTAGAGATTTAAAGACATGTTCTTCAGCTCTGAGCACATTATTTAAAGAAAAATCAAAACACTCGTGTTTTATTAATGATATCCTCCTACTTTGCCTGGGTAGGCTGGTCTTTCAAAGCACTAGATTAGCACTCAGCAGCTTATTTTCTGGAGACTGAACTCCCTTTGAGTCTCTCAGGAACAGTCATTTGTCAATGATTTGGATTTAATTTCTGACTCTTTACATATTGGCTTTTCTGACTCAAGTGAAAGTAGGAAGCACTGGTTGTCATACCTAAAAGCCACATCTCGGGGAAAATCTCCCACGTTAATTCTAGAACAAAGGATTTCTAGGAAAGGTAGCTATGGCCCAGGGTGACTGAGTGCTCATATACTGCTACCCACCCCAAATTATAAATTAACCTTCTGGTTCTTCAGTCTAGAACAGAATCTTCTATACTTTACATTTAATTTAAATCTATTAATGGCATTTCCATAGCAGAATCTCAGACTTCATTTCTGTTGTCTAATTAGATTTATTAAGACCAAAGCTTTTCCTGTGTCCAAGTTGTTATGTGAAAATCTTAAATCTTACTCTGAACATGACAGCACAGGTACGTGCGGGTGCAATGACTGCATGTGTAAGCTGCGCACAGAGTCACATGCAGACTTCTGGAGGCAGGATCTTGAATATATGTAACATTTGACATTTTTTTTATCTCATTCAACACTGCAGACACTGAATTTGAACCTCTCTGATTTATAATGCTGAAAATTTGGGGTATGATTTGAGTAAAGTTGACTGTTAAGAACATTGATATAAGGATTCTAACACTTAGAGAGGCAAAACAGAAACAGAATGTCATTGATGATATTCCTTTTTTCATGCACTTTGTTGGCTAAGGCCTCATTTTTGGGGAAAGTGGGCCTGTTTCCTTCAGGAAGCATCTTCTGTCCTGTGGGGTAAGCAATTGTTGTTACAGCCCAGAAAAAAATCTGCCAGTTAACATGCTCCATGAAGACAACAAATCTTAGCCCTTCCTTTGTACAATTACAACTCCAGAAAGGCAGCTTTGTCCTTGAATTGATGCAGATGGTAGGAGTCAGCTCAGTTTCTCACTTTCTTTTGCCAAAGTAAAAGTCAGAAAAGCAATATCTAAATTCTATGTGGATTGCTGTGATCTTGATTAAAGTCTCAGCTTTGGAAAGGGAAGTCAGTAGGGAATACTCATTTTAAAACAGTTCTGCTTCAGCTGTTTCCCAGGTTGGTTAGAGAATGCTCAGTGCCTTGTCACTTGGCCCCCACTGCTTCCTAAAAGGCTTACAACCAAGAATGTTTCACCATAAAGGACCAATTCTTAAATTAAGTGTAGGTTAAGTAGTTCTTACGTGCATCCCCCTTGAATTTAGAAAACGTCTTAGCAGGATTTCCCTTGCAGTGGGTGTATCAGTTTTGATGAATTCTGGTTATATTGCAGCAGCAGAAAGTGAGCTCGAAGGTCAGCCGTGCCTTTGTTTCCAGAAGAGATCTAGTGAAGCATCTTGTACGTGTTGTCTTTAGTACGTATTCTGGATGGTAACTTGCTGACTTTTCTTGCAAAATTTCAGCATCTAGCCAGTTGTCCAGACTCCCTGTGTACTCCAGGGTAACTCACTGCATTCACCTTGGGTGGCTCTCTCCGTTGACTGGGGCTGACCAGCTTAACTTTTAGTTCATTAGGTTAGATTTGCAATGTCATAGACCAAACTTTTGGTTCTTGTTCTGGTGGTAGTAAGGGGAGAGAAACTATATCCCTTAGTTCAGCAGCAGCGCATAAGAGTGCTGGTCGGAACCTTACTATGGGTCAATTTGTGGTTTTGTGGGGGTGCTTTTGTTATTTTTTTCCTTTTCTGATACAAATCATTCAACTTATAAGAGTTGCAACTACTCATGTGACTCATGTCTGCGGACACAAGGCTGAGTTGCTGGTCAGTTTGTTTTGCGTGTATCTGTGTGATAATGGTCTGCCATGCTTAGGCAGTCAAAACCAGGGTCCTACAAACAGGAACTCATAAATGATCTGATTTATAATTAATACTAATAAACCCATCTTCATGGATGGATTTTAACATTTACCTTAAACATCTAGAATGAAGCCTCTCCTGAAACAGAGCGTTTGCTGTTTGGGAATATTTTCACTTTCTCTAGAGCATTCTCTGGATTTGAAAGCTGAAACACAGAGTCTGACAAGTGCTGACCCACAAAGGGAAGTTAGACAAAAGACCCCTAATAATTCAATTGCTTTGTTGTAGGTTAACAGTAATTAAAGTTCTGGCAAATGTATAAGGTTATATTCAAGGATATATATTTCTTTCTTTGAGGTTTTGAGAAGCATTGCCCCTGTTAGGAGTTATATGTATTGGTCTTCTCTATGGAACCTGTTGTTATGCTTCAGCATTCTTTGAGCAATAGCTTACAGTACACATTTATTTTACTTTTTCTTACTGTAGCTGACATGAATATTGACTTAATCTAGAAATTTGTAAGATTTTAAGGCACAGAAACCCACTGAATCAATCACTTCTATGCATATCACAGCATCAACCCTATAAAAATAATATGTAAACTTCTAGAATCTGACTGATTAAAATCAATTTTAACACTGAGGAAAGAGTCAATTTTTCTTCTCTGGAAGCAATCTTACTAAATTTGGAACACTTCTACTTGAAAATAAAAATCAGAGAAAGGATCATCTTAAAATCCCATGCTAATACCCTGTGTATGAAATCAGTTTAGTTCAATCTAACATGATTTTATAATAGTATTGCAATCAGATGCAGCACTCTGAATTGGGTTGGGATTGCACAGTTTTCATATACATCAGTAATTGCCTCAGTGGTCACATAGCAGTTTCTTGTTGATTTTTGGTGTGACGGTGGATATCCATATACCTGCAGTACTCCATAAAAAAAAAAAACAAAAAAAAAACCCCAACCAAAAAAAACTAAACGCACAAGAAAAACCCCAAACCCATTCATAGCACATAGCATGTGTCATGATTTATCAAAGCCATGGTTAAGCTGTTTTGTGTGAAGCTGCAAAAAACTGTTAAAAAAATTATTTGCTTATGGTCATTTACTTATATTCAGTAATGATGTGGAAATGTAGTAGTGTACTTTATTAGGCTTTGGCCTGAAAACTTGTGCTGCTGTATTCCTCCTTCGTTATTTATTTAATCTACTATTTTTTCTTGATCCATTTGTGCATTGTCAATAGTATCTTTCAGATTTATTGGAAATGTTTTTCCTGTCATGCAGCACAGAAATGCCCGCAAAAGATGATGGCTGACATCTACCATCTCCTGGTGAACTCCTCACGGTCTCAGCTGAATTATATTCACTGCAGTAAAATGTAATCTCAGCACCCACAACCATTCAAAAACTAATCAAAAGGAGCCCCTGAAAACTGAAATCTTGGGTTTTATCTGTGATAGACATGCTCATGTCTTGCATATAATCTTTTTGCTTGAATGTGCATCTCAGATAACACCGGTGCTACACCTGTCTTATGTGGCGGAGTTGTGTGGCATTTAGCAACTAAACTCTGCTTTGTTGTATTCACTTGGAGGCTTATCTGTTCAGTGGTAACCATCACAAAACTAAAATGACAAGAGAACCACTTTTTGTGGTTTCACAGGGTTTGGTCCAGACAAAACCACATGGTTGCTTTCTTCTACCAAATTAATTTTTGTGTATGCTGTAGTGATATTAACTACCACCATTTTAAACCTAACAGGTTTGCAGATGCGGTATTTCTTAACATGTAGCTAGGTCAGTGGACCTAGTTAAATAAAATACCTTGGCAATTAAATTGTCAGAGATACAACTTCTTCCACAATGTAGAAACAACCGAAGGGGCGTTTGAACAGTGATCTTGCTGGTGGAACTGATTTAATTGTTGGAATCCATTTGCTACATTGATTTGTCAAGAACACCCAGGCTTGGAATGGTGACTCTGTAATTTAATACAGTGTTATGGGCAGTGATGTTACTGTACAGAATCTAACAAGGTTTTTCCTATGCTACTCGTGAGTGCAAGGTTTTAATGTTAGAAAATATACTGCTTGTGTTAATTAGTAAAATATTTAAGTTTGCATAATGGCAAAATTGATCTGTGTGAGTAGGAGGAGGTTTTGTTCTCTATACAGGTCTGTGTCAGTACAACTCTGGAAGGAGAAGCGTGTCCCTAAGAACAGGCATTATTGATGGACCGAGGATGATGAAAGAAGAGGTAGTTTCGCCTCTTTTTCCAGGGCTGATTTAAGTATGAATACAAAGTGTGCTATGGGTAGTCTGTTCAGACTCCATGTCATTGTTCTGTGAGAAGCTGCCCTTCATAGGTCCCAAATTCTGCTGCTTTCAGCACAGATATGAGAAGGGTGTCAGATAGAGCAGCAGGGTTGAATAAAGCAGTGACAAGAAACACGGGACTGAAAATTGCCTGGGGAAATGACTCCAGAGCTCTTTGTGAACCAAGAAGAGTTAAAAGTTTGTGTATGATAGAATCAGGAGAACAGGGTTTAGACCACAAAACTCTTCCATAACAAAACAGAACAAAACCACAACAGAGTATTTCTTATTTTAGCGATTTTTGAAGTTAAATCATCCCATTACAAAGGAAACAACTTTTTAAAAATAGTAATTGCTATGTCAGAATACCTCCTTAAAAAAAAAAATATCTGAGTAAAACGTTTGCCATCCTTCATAGTGCATTACTTTTCCTTGTCTAGAACATTGGCTTCCTTCTAGTAAAAGGTGCTAATTTCTGCAGCCTTTTAGAGCATTTAATAAAGCAAAATAATGAGTTTGCTTCTAAATGTCAAAGTTTTCTTGCATTTTCAGCATCTAGATAACGTAGTGATGATAGAGCCCTGAGAAAGAATGATGCCTATGGGAAGATGATGTGGTTTAACCCCAGCCAGCAACCAAGTACCACCCAAACGCTTGCTCACTCCCCCTTGGTGGGAAGGGGAGAAGAACTGGGAAAAGGTAAAACTTGTGGGTTGACATAAGAACAATTTAATAACTGAAATAAAATAAGATATAATAATAATAACAACTGTAATGAGAAGAAGAGAGAACAGGAGAGAGGAATAAAACCCAAAAGGAAAAAACCCAAGTGATGCACAACAGAGATGCTCACCACCCTCTGCCCCATGCCCAGCCATTCCCCAGGCAGCCATTGGCCCCTCCCGGCCAGCTCCCCCCAGTTTATATACTGGGCATGATGGCTACAGTATGGAATATCCCTTTGGCTAGGTGGGGTCAGCTGTCCTGGCTGTGTCCCCTCCCGGCTATTTGCGTACCTCCTCGCTGGCAGAGCAGGGGAAACAGAATAGTCCTCGGCTAAGGGCAAGCACTACCTGGGAACAAGTAAACCATCAGTGTGTTATCAACATCATTCTCACACTAAATCCAAAACACAGCATGCATCAGCTACTGGAAAGGAAACTCTATCCTAGCTGAAACCAGGAGAAAAGAAAATTGATAAAACAAAGGATATTTAAAAGCAAACTATGCATCCTTAAGGGAAGAAAAGTGTTTGAAAAAAGACCAGTGCATAAATTTAGGCAGAGCTTCCTTGCACTTGTGCTACCTACTCAATTAGTTTGCTAGATAATTTCTATCATATGCTACTAAAAGAAATGTCCTCATCAGCTCATGTATAACATCTGTTTGTTTTAAGAATCACCTGCATTTCTTTTCATGAGACTATTTGAACTTTGAGTCTGAGAAAAAATATTTTATTGGAATTGATAAAGAAAAGGAAAAGAAAAATTGCCAAGTTTTTCCTTTGGAGCTGCATTATTATTTCATCTGAGGGTTTAGTTGTTTTGGCTTATTGTAGGAGTTTTCTGTTTTAGGAAATAGGTTTTAAGGTTTTTTAAATATAATTTAGAATTTCATTAAGAAGCTGTTATCAGATATCTGGAAAGGAGCTGATTTTTTCAGTGAATATGGTGCTTTTGGAAGGAAAACAGAACAGCTGTATCATGAATAGTGCTAGACTTCTCTGTATCACGCCTATTTTCCTGCTAAAATCTCCAATTCCTTTTAGGAATAATGACTTCTACCAGGCAGTAAAGATATTTCAGTCTTTGTGCCTTTCCAGATCAGTCTCCATAGGTGATGATGGGTGAGATGCTAAATTTTGTAAGATAAATTCTTGCCCATGAAGAATCATACTAAAACCTACCACTTTGTTTCAGAGCAATGAAGAGTCATCAAATTATCCCTTTAGATATATCTAGCCTCAAGACAGTCCCAATTCATTTACTACTAGAAAAGCTTAACACGAAATGTGAGTTTTTCATATGTTACTGATCTTATATCCCAATACAGAATTGACTATATGCCAGAAGTGGCTGAAATATTTTCAAGAATACTTCTATGGTTATGAACCAAGTTTCTAAGAAGGGTTGTACATAAATATTTAACTGGCGTTGCATTCTAGAGAAACAATATCTAAGTGGCAGCAACATGCATTACTCTGTAATCGCTATCCAGCAGAGAATAATATGATTAAAGAATAATCTAATTGGGTGTTAGAAAGGGAGGGTGGGGACTGTTCACCCCAAAGCCATTGCTCCCCCATGGCTTCTGGTCTCAGCCAGCAGGCAGTCACGAGCTCTCCTGTTTAGTCCTTTGTATCATGGTGGTTTGGATGTAGTTTCAGACATAAGCTCCAGTGAATGCATTTCACAGCAAAGAATGCCTGTAAGGCACCCGGGGCAAGGGGGAGAGAGTCACCTCTGAGGGGATTTAGTGTCCATTTAAATGTGTGAGGTGATTCTCAGTCCAGCAAAAAGTCATCCACCTATTTGAGGGATCTGACCGCTATTTTATTTAGGAAAGCTGATGACTGGGTCTCCCTTGGAAAAGGGAGGCACAGAATGAGTTTAGGAGATGGAAGGCTGAATCTCTCAGAGATGCTGCTAAACCTGCAAAGGCAGCACCAAGGTAGAGTTGCTCTGAACGTCCCCAGGTTTGATGGTTTGCCCAAGGAGAGCCTCTGGAGCTGTTTTCTGTGGGAAACTCTGCTACAGGTGACTTTCCTAAGGCAGAGGCCTGAGTAATTCTCTCTTGGGCATTTCATTAGGCAGACGTGGGTCTTTGAGAGCCAAAACCCATGCTGCTACCTTGCAATGGCCAACGAGGTAAGACAGAGAGCTCCCTTTCCTGCTATGGGGTTGTTTTAGTTTATCCTGTGTGGTTTTTATTAATGTTTTTAATAATGTTGTCTGATTCAGGTGGTTTGTTTTTCATTGTAACTAGTCTCAGATAAGAGTTCTTTTAAAAAGCTGGATAATGGGGCATTCCTTACATACGAAATAGAGGCATTAACCAACCCCTGACAGTCCTGCAAATCTCTGCCTACCCCAGAGGAATCAGATGATGAACTTAGCTCTTTGGAAATAAGTTTATGCAAAATTCTATCGCCCCTAATTTTTGTTGTCACATTAACATTTAGCTCCCCTGTGACGTAGGTAGTTATCCAAAAGCATGCTGCCTAATGGGTCCTTAGCTGAGTGGGTTTACCTTAGCGGACCTTTAGAAAAGTTCTGGAAAGAAGGATTTGAATACCAGTGGTGATATCTGATTCTGAAATCCTGCTCCAGATAACGATTTCCTGTACTTGAGCTGCATTTTTTGGAGTAATGACAGAAAAGGATGTTAGTTATATCCTTCCCTGCAACATTCTGCATATGACTCAGCAGAGTAAAGGAAGAGCTGGGGAGCAGGTTTGTACAGGAGAACTAGTATCTGCAGGTGTTTAAATTTACAGTCCTGATTTAAGGGTTCTGCATGGGAGTTTTAATGTCTAAAGTATGCTAATAATAGGATAAAGTACATATAAATGTAGTTTTCCATTTGTCAAATAATAAATGTCTCTTTAGTTTCTTGATCCTTCAGCATTATATAAGATAACGCAGTTACCGACCAAATATCTTTTAATTTCTGGCTAATTTTGAACAATATTAAGGCATCTGGCAAAGAAGTAGAGGCTTAAAAAGCCTTCTTCCCAGAAGAAGCAGGCTGTATTGCTGAATAGAATGTACACAATATATACTTCTGGATTTTAAAAAAGTTTGGGGTTTTGGGGGTTGGGGATTACATTTGTTTCTTGGGATTTTTTAGAAAGCGAATCCTCTTTTTGGGGCAAATGAGAAAATGTGCAAGTCTTCACCACTCCTGCATTAGCACATGCATTTTGAAGAAGAGTGATTTATTTTGCAAGTGAACAAGTTGGAGCACCATCTTCAGTACAGAGTTTGCATTGTTCTCGTAGTCCATCCTTTTCACACAAAGCAGACCTAGCTATTCCTTGGCTGCATATCTCTATTTGAAAAGCATCCCTTAGGATGATGCCTTACCCAGGTTCACTAAGGCTGATGACAGCCTGTTTATAGACACCAAAAACTTCCCAGCCTCTGTTCTGCCCTGGCTTACACACAGTACTCAGTAGGGTAGCACCTGGTGCATCGCTCGTGGCTCTTGGCACCCTCTCTCTCTTTGTGGTTAACGAGGATGTTAAGGTTTGCTGATGGTCCAGTAGTGTAACAAGGTGGAGAAAAGCCTTGCAGTCTCTTAGTGCTAGGCTCAGCTCTGGTACAGAAGCTTAAATACGTCTGTAGTAAAGCTGGGGGGAGCACAGTAGTACTGTCCCCAGGATATCCTGCAGGTATGGCTGGGCTTTTATTTCTCAGAGGACAGGGAGGTGGTCACTAATATGTTTGCCCTGCAGCCCCCTGCCCAGTGCAGGGGCTGACTGGCTAATAGCCGGTTTCTCTGGGCCCCAGAGCCCCCCAGAAGGTGACAGGGAAGTCAGCCCTGCTCTGGCCTTGCTGTGTAAGGGGGGCTGATCCAGCAAGATAAGGAGGTGATCCCAAATCTAGGCAGCTGCAGGAGGCAGGATACTTATCTTCCCTGGGAAAAACTGGGTATATTTAGAGCTGTGACGTACCCCAAAAGAAGTACTTCTTTTTTCACATTTCATTTCTCTGAACATTGCTATGAATTCCTTCTCTAGATGCAGTATGTCTGAGGAGGAGAGGTTTATTTTGGTGATGCAGTAAATAAGACAAGGTAACTGCTGGGGTCTGCTCTTTTGGGGGTGAAAAGTCTGTTCATGTTTAAAACAGGGACTATCCTCACACCCGCGTGTAGAATAACTGTGGAGTTAGAGATGGAATAAAGCTGCAGTAGAAATGATAGGGTTTTTTTTATCAAATAATGCTTCCTGGGGGAAAGAGAGCATCCACATAAGAGAACCCAAATACTTCGGTAAGAATTCCCTTGTTGCAAAGCTACTGAATATTGTCCTCAAAGCCCCGAAACCTTTGTGTTGTGTTGGTGCAGATGCAGACGTGTTCCATACTGGTTGATATTGGATCAGATGTGGGTTTTTTCAGCTCTACTGTATTTTGAATGAGATCTTGGGAGCCTCCAGGTTTAAGCAGGTTGCAGGCATCACCAAAGATTACGTGATACAAAGTTTCATTGAATCCAATAAAAACTTCTCTGCCTGTTTTAGGTAGAGAATTTAATAATGTAGCAGCATCTATTCAATTATTTAGACTTGAAGCGTCCAATTTCTAAAGTTAAGTCTTTAGAAATCTTGATTACAAGTGTCAACAATCATTCTGAATATAAGATTCTGGACTATTTAAGCTTCTCTCATGCTAGACTATTTTATATTATTTTTCTAACTATGCTACAGCTCAGTAAGTCCTGCGAGCTCTGCCGTAGTGCTCTAATTGCATGGCTTCTACAGATACCATATCAGCCCATCAGTATTAATGCAGCAGAAAGCGAGTACCCTTGTGTCTCTACAAAGCCAATTTAAAATATTTCTAGAATATACTTTTGAATTACTTTTTCCTTCATCTTATTTTAGATAACACTTTGATTTAAATAAAACCGCCTGTGGGGCATTGTAGATTGATCAAAAAGTGCTCTATTGTTCTATTAGTTTGAATTCTTGGTGCTGCAATAGATCATTTTCTGCCTACTTCATTTGCATTTTTCAAGTTCTTAATTTAGTTCCAGCATGGGATTCTCTCAACTGGCGGAGGCAGAGATGTGAGGTAAAGTGTGGAGGAGAAATGTTTATTGAAGAGGTACATATAGCAGAAAGGATTTTGGCTGAAATATGGAATAAGAAGTTTTTTAAGAATGAAGCAAAGGATTTCAATTTTCTTCCAATCTATATGAATCGACAGTAATGTAAAATGAGGGCTGGAGTCCGGGCAGGAAGGAAGATTACGGTGTGTCAGGTGCATGTTTATTAGTAAGAATTTGACCTGTAATACTCAGATGAAAGCACCCATTTCTCTGTGCAAGTAACTTCAGATAAATGCTAATCTTTAGCCTATGCCCTTGAAAGAACTCGCAGGGAAGCTTTCTTTCAGGGTTTTACTGCTCTTCATGTAGCTTTGGTTTCAAAATGGGGTACAAAATTTTTCTTTGGTTGTGATTACAGAAAGCAGTTGACTGCTTTTCTTCAGTAAAACAGAACAATGGTGTTCTTTAAATAGGTATGTTTATTAAAGAACTAATATATTAAGCAAGCTGAAGATTTACCTTTTTCTTCTGCCCTCTAATACATACATATAACTTTGCAGTCCTATTATTATGGCTTCTCTTTTTTGGCATACAAAATGTTGGCAATTGTTTTCGTTTGTTCTTTTGTGTTGAAATGTAGAACCTGGGACATTGTCTTCTTCCTGTGAGTGTACAGCATGATTTGATTTCTGGGCATCTTTACTATTCTGGCTTGTTGTCTCTTTAAAGTGAACAACTTTAAATTTTTCTCTAAGAAATGGATGAAAGGAAATATTTCTTAATTTTGACCTGTAATTGTTTTCAACTTTTCTTTTTTAAGATTAAAAATAAATAAATAAATCCAGAGTTGTTCCTGGGAAGATGTTTTTTGGATGTAAGCCTCCAGCTTGTAATCAGTTATGCACAAATATAACTTCATGAATCTGGGTCAACTTGCATGTAGTTGTCTGATTGGACTTGCAAATTGCTGCCAAAATCTTTAACCTAGAATTCAAGGAAACCACACACCAGAAGAAACCTGATGGGAGCCTAATATTTCTTCTCTATTAAACCCTGAAAAACATTCAGTAGAGGTCATAGTCTCTAATTGAAGCAATAGAAACAGGTATGAAGTTTGCAGGATCTACTTGGCAAACCGAGATTTAAACATGTATTATTCATTGGCAAGAAGCCACAGGTCTGTCTTAATTGATGTTCAGGGAAATAAAGATTTTTAGTGGGGCTGGGAGGTGGAAGGCACTATTTACATATCACAGTTGCAGTGCTCTGGCAATAGCATGTAGCTACTGGCTACCAAATTTCTACGTTATGAACTATCAAAATTCTTCAGTTTTGATGAGAATGATGAACCCAGCAGCCACTCCCAAATCTATGACAATGCAAGCCTTCTGAACATAAGCAGACAAGGACTAATTTTAGCCACGGTAGGACTGATATGCAGAAAGCAATTGTATCCATTATTATTAGATTATTATACTAGAAAGACCTCTGTCCCATTGCATGAATGGAAAAGAATTAATAATTTATAATATAATTTGGCAATGTATAGCTAGAAGCCTGTAATTTCAAAAGTGCCTGCTGTCTTTGTGCGACGGCTGATAGGTTTTGGCTATGAAATGTGAGATCCCAGAGGTCTGAATTTTTTTAAGCACGTGAAAAAACGGTAACTAAGTTGCTGGTAGCTACATGGCTTAGTTCTTCTGGAAAATATACATTTATCTCCGATATTAAAATGTCCTAAAGTGGACATAGTTCATTCTACCATTCCCTACAAATTTAACAGCTAAATTTTTGATATCTTCAATGCACAAACTACTGAGGAGCTGAAAAATGCAGAATCCATCTTAGAAAATGATGAGAAATGTGTGTTTTGCTGCATGTCATAGGTCAATTTAGATAGTTTTAGTTCTTAGTTGAGACATATTGATTTTCATGCTTTTCCTATTAGTTAGAATGGCATATACAGGATACCAAATGTGAATAGTAGCTTAGGGTTCATATATCACAGTCCCAATGCCAACAGAGACCTTTTTAACTCTCAGAAATAATGGAAACAAAATGTAATAAAGGCCAATATTCAAATGCCAGCTTAATTGAGAAGCACACACAAAAAAGATTGCTTTTTCTGTAATTTTTAATATTTCTTTATTGAAGATGTGCCTGAGTGCAATCACTTTGATAGTTTGAGTAGCTTGGATCTGTTACAATTCTGTTGTCTGTAAATCATGTATTAGGCACACTATTTTTTTTCTTTTTTTTTCTTTTCTTTTTTTTTCTTTTTTTCTTTTTTTTTTTTTTTCCCCCTTTCCTCCCTTCTGGGCCCTGCAAACAAACCAGCTTAGACGACTTCTACTTTAAGGGTACTCTTCTGCAGCTGATCACACAGATCAAGTGTCATGCTGTTTGTCCAGTAAGTCTGATGAGCTAAAGCCTGTCTTGCCTTCTAACTCAACCTATTTCAGCAAGAATTTCCTTCAAACTTTGTGCAAGAGACAACACACAAGGCTGGGAAATTTTAGATGATCTGTCTGACAGAACTGGAAAACTCTAGGAAATACAAATTTTTTAGACCAAGATATTATCTTGTGGACTAGTATGGATAAGAGGAACTGCTGGATTTCAGCAGCTTCCTTTGTTAACGTATATACTTTGGCTTTTTAAAAAAGTATGTGGAAAAAGGTAAGTATTTAAAGGTAAATGTAAAATTTTGTCAACAAATCCGTTGAAATATAAGCTTTGTTCTGTTATTTACCTGTTTTGTGGGTGTGTATGCATGTATATGTATGTATTAAAAATACACACAGAGATATACAGACACATACAATGCTATATATGGTTATACTTTTTAAAACTCTTGCTGATTATCTCTCATTCATCTGTTTGCTTTTATGCATCTTGTTATTCATAATTTTAACTCCAGGAGATGTGAGAACAAACCATTTGAAAGACAGGCCATGAGGTGAATGTGTGATGGGGAGCAGCTGGTTCACTGCATCTTTTAGAGTGAGAATATTTTGACTCTTGGGAAAATGAAGGCAGTAAAATCCTGGTATTTCCAAGAGAGCACCATTCTTACCACGTCGGTTTCAAAGGACAGACAAAGAAAAGAAGAGGCTGTGTGTAGGGATTAGAAGGAACAGACAGTGGCGCTTTTCTGGAATTTGCTGCCTGCACTGGTGTAGAAGAGCAGGTGGGCAGGTGCCGTGTGGGCACTGTGATTTACAGGAACAAAGCAGTTGTCCCTGGTGATATGCATCAGAGATATGCAAGCCTGGTCCCTGTTCTTTTGGTGTCTGTAGTTGCTAATAGTCCTTGGATCATGTACTCGGTATTTTATTATTTTTTTTTTTAGAAGATAAGTGTTTTCTGAAGATTGTAGTCTCTTGCTTATGTAAGTATGCTGTAGGGTCAGGATTAGGCATAGGGGTAATAAAGTAAAATAAAAGCTATAAAGGCTGACTGCTGGCAGGAGCCTGCATTTCCATTAGGCTCTGGTTCCTTTCTGTGTCTGTACATGCGATCGAACCCTGAAGGGTCAGGGTTGCTTTGGGTCAGGTCACAGCTAGGAGCAGGGAGAGCTGCAGACTGGCCACCTGCAAACGTCTGCAGACTTCAGAGAAGGGTGCCAGAGGCCAGCATCATTTCACATGGTGATGCATTGAGTGGGGCCCTTTGCTGTGGTCGGGTTTGCTGTGATTCAGGGCTGGAAAAAGCCCAGACTGCCCAGCGGGTGGCCTGCAGCAGCCTGTTACTTCTAGAGCAAGGAGCTGTGGTTTGGCACTGTGAGATTGTCACCCCTCACTTCTGGCTGACATGTACCAGTGGGGTCCTGAGCACTTGGATGGCTTACTTTCAGCAACAGGGGTGTAGGTGTCAAGGCTGGGGACAATTTGGAGCTAGACTCCACCTTTGTCAACATCTGTAACAATTTGCCATTTCCAGAAAACAGGCTGATGCATCTAATGGCTCCTCTGCCTGCATAGCACGCCTCTTCTGCATTCCTGGATGATTTACCTGGGGTTTAGACATACAGTTATAATTTAGATTTGGTAAACTGCAAACTGAATGTCTCGGTCCTTGCTGGGGATTTCTCAGTTCAGAGAGAAAGGTTAATGGCTATCTTCTTTCTACATTTGTTTTTACCTCGATTACATTGATTTCCTTGTTTACTTAGCTTATGTTTTGAATGGTGTAGGCTTTCACTTACAGCAATCTCATCTGGGCATCATCTTATTCTAGGCCTTTTTTTTTTCTTCCCTCTTTTTTTTTTTTAACATTTGCATTTGGCTGTTTTTTTGCAATGAGTATGGAAATGTCACAGTTTTTGGACCTGCTGCTAACTTACTTCTTGATAGAGACTGCAGGAGGAGAGGACTAGCACCTTAGACTCTTGTTCTATACTTTTTGTGTGTTATTGCATTCCTGTGGCTACTCATCTTACATTTTGGGTTTGTTAACTTTGGAGATTGGAAAAGCACAGCAGTTGTGATCTGAACTTTTAGAGTGGGAAGCTGAGGTCTTGTTTTAGATTCTCATTGATCTGTAGTTTTCATGAAAAGGCAACAAACTTGGGGAAATTTTCAGCTTGCTTTGGGAGTAGAAGAAATGGTGAAATGCTCTGAGTGGACTGTTGGTTGTGATCTACACGCTCTAGAATAAAGTGGAGTGAGAGGACATGAGCAATTCATAAGAAAAATTGATCTGTCCAGCCAGAGAAAATTGACACTAAAATTTAAAACTTAGCCCAAACAAAATCCATCAATTTTTCTTTATTTTTCCTCTGGAATTTCAGTGCTTGTGGAGGCTACAGAACACTGGAAATTGATTGATTGAGCAGTTCCATGTTGTACAGGGAGCTTTTTCTTATGATGCTCCCATCTGAAATGCAGTCATGTCTTTTAAGTATATAGACTAGCAAAAGTATAAGCTAGTGCTAAGAAAAACTGAACCTAACCATAACCTCCCAGAAATATGGGTGTTTGTCCAGAAGTGGCAAATTGATGCAGGCAGGTATGCAATAACAAATCGATCCCGACATATAAATGCCCCTTAAGCAAGCAGTAAAATACAGCATTTATGCTTCAGGGGAAAAAAAAAAAGAAAAGAAAGAAAAATATGTATGTAACAAAGCGTAACCTAACTTTACACAAAGTATGAATACAGAAAAGGTATTTAAGCATTTCTTTGTAAAATTGTTATCAATTCTAATATCTATTGGATAAAATAAAGGACTCGATGTATATGAAAAAATGGCCTGGAAGACCCTGTCAAGAAATGTACAATTTTCCCTTTTAACAGAAAGAAGCCATTTACCTGTTTTCAGAAAACAGAGGCCAAATATAGATTTTTGTATATGTTACGTTCAACATGCAGACATGCAGTCAGATCAAATGCCTACACACAGGGCAAACCACTTCAGAATTCCTTTGGAACAACAGCTTGCAATCTTTATGTAAATTCAAATGTGTCTGTCTGTCTTGTTCTTCCAGGATTTGGCGTAGCATGAAAAACTGCATACATCATCTTTTTAGAAGGGAAATTACAGATACAATTTTAGTAAAGGTTACTAACAGAGTGTTGTGAATCAGGTTCTATGAAATAGAAAGAGCTCAATGGCAAACTATTTTATCCTGCTACACTGCAGAGGAGGAAAACCCACTTGTGGAATGCGACCTCTTCTTTGTAGTAATTCAGAAGGCATTAAAATGCTTTTAATTCAAAATTTGAGTTTGTTCTCATTAATTTCAAATACCAAATTAAAGAAAGTACTTTAAAACATATCTGCCACATTTTTAAGGCCATGCTTGAAACCTGTAGCTTTCTTTTTGGTCTTGTCCCTCTGGCCTGAACATTGCACAGGGCTGGGAGGGTGCAGGGAAAAATGTGCTGCTCTGAACAGGGGCATTAAGCTTGCTTTGGATGGGAGTAGGAGTGGTGGTGAGAGCCTTAAGGAAAGTCTGCCATGAAATCACCCAGGGATATATCCCAGTCAGATCAGATTAACTTTAATATAGAGGGTGGTACGTGAAGAGTGATGCCTTAGACTTTTTGACATTACGTTATTTAAACATATGAATTACCATCTGGTGTATATGGCCAAACTCCCCTGAGTTCGATGTACTCTAATTTTCAGTTACTAGGCAAAGAGGAAAATAGTCCAGCATTCCAGTAAAAGACAGGGAAAACACAGAAATGATGGAAGGACAAGCTAATAATGGAGCAGAAGGGGATAAAGAGAGAAAGGTGATGGATTACAATGTTTCTTTCATTAATCTCATATGTTTTGGTGATGCTATGAAACTATTAATTTTGCAGCTTCCAGAATGATTGTGCTGCAATGACTGGGCTCAGCCAAAAGTGTTTATTTCATGCTATGGGTGCAGTGCGATGCGCAGACCATGCCCATGTAACTGCCCATGGAGCTGAAGGTGCAGTTGCCGGTGAAGCAAAAAGTCACTGTGAGACAAGGGAGGATGATCTGTGTGACTTGGGGAACTGGAAAAGAAATTGCCTTGAAATTTGTTTTCACTCTAGAAATTCTGCAGGAAGGAGAAGGGATATGAGGTGGGTGGTTTGGCTCCTTGGGATTTAGAACAGTACTTACAGGCCATGTGTTTGAGAGGGCAACTTTAGTGATACCGCATATATATTCCAGAAAAAGCAAAATTACATTTCCTGTTTATATTGTGATCAGTGTGAATTGCATACCTTGTGGGCAACAGTTGTTCAGAACTTGCATGGATAGGGCTGCAAGCCATTGCCCATTTCTAGCAGGACACTGGGAGCTGCTCAGCTGGAAGCATGGTGCCGCTGTGAAACCTGGAGCAGGGATTTGGCAAATGCCATTGCACTCGCTCCACACTTGTTACCTGGCTGCTTAGTTTGTAACTACGAGTATCTTCATATTCAACTGCAATTATTGCTGTGACTGTCACTATGGTACCCTGATTGAAATGAGATTCCAGTCTTACAGAGTAGCAAATAGGTTTGTTTGCATCCTTTGAGGATAGTGATCGATTCAGTGGGAAAAGTTTGCATCCCATTATATAAACCCCCCAGGTTGTGAAGGCCTAAATTGCAAAACAATTTGACTCTTCAGCGAGAGGTGTTTTTATCCAACTGGATATATTATACCTGGGACAAATGCAGATGTCCGAATTATTGCAATATGTTGTATATTCTTGGTCATTAGATTTATAATCTCCTATAGTGTCTTGCATTCTCTGTTTTTCAGTAAGCTTGTTGGGAGGCTTTGTATTTATTTTAATTGCAGTTATTTTCCCAAGCGGCTGTAAGCCGTATATTGCTTGAAATGTTCTCCTCTCCAGCTTTGTCTCTGAATCATCAATTTATGTTTTCATTTTCATCTGCTTTTGACCATTTATGCAGTGCTTTGGGAATTCAGAACTGTAGACGAGAAAAAAAAACCCCTACGCTTGCAATGTAAGGGTAAACCAAATCAGTGTTGCTACTTCAGGCTTTGTTTGTTCTTGCTTCTCTGTCTCCAATTCCTCTGCTCTGATGCGGCTGCTAGGAGTGGAAAGTGGCATAATCAATGAGAAATCAGGTCTCCGAAGCATTCAGGTAGGAATGTATCATAAACAGTATATATTCACTGAAGCAACTTGCTGTGTAGAGTTTCGCTGTTCAGATGTACCCAACGAAGAAAACCTGGTCTGTAGCTGTTAAGAGTTGACCCTTTCCTTGTTTGCCAGTAATTCTAGCCAATGCATCAGTGACCAGCCGTCTTGACACTTCTGGGGTTGAAACATCCTTTATTAGCCCCTTCTTTAGGATCTCTGGGGCTGCCAAAAGGCCAAACATTATCTGAAGTGTTCACCACTTTTGTTTCCCTCATTCTCTCCCTTCCCTTTTACCTGCTTTTTCCCTATGTTGATAGTGAAGAAAAAGAAGCAACACGTTCGCTTCTGCAAATATTGCCGCAGACTGGAGAGCAAACAGGAACCTCTTTAGAGAGCTAGCTGGTAAATGATAAACTTTGATGAGGAGCTATTTTGGTACAAAAGTGCTTCATAAATGAGCAATATCATTGTGCTCTTTACGCCACAGAAGCGTTTGTGTATTCTTCTTCGTTTCCCGTTGCAAAGCTGTGTAATGTTCACGCTAATACCCGGTTCAGTGCTGGGCATAGCTGAGCTGTGAGAAAACCATCTTTAGCGGTCTCAGTGGCAGCATGAATTCTCAGCATAAGTGAACTGCTTACAGTGTAAATCGCAATCAGCTGCAAAAACTTCTCTTTGGAAAGATAATAAAAATCAATAATGGGCCTGCTAATGTAGAAAGGACAGCAAGAGGCAGACATTTAATTTAGTTAAAAAGTAATCGGAAAGGAAAGAGCCAGACTAAATAACCTGTGTAATTAAAGGGTTTAAAGGAAGTTCCAACTGGAATGTGCAGCTTTTATGTGTGTGGGAAGTAGGGAAAATATATGTATATATACTGAGCTAAATTTAAAGTTTTTCTGGCAGTACCACAGCCTTCAGCAAAGGAGCTTCTGCTTTTGACAGTGACGTGAATATTAAAGCAATTTAAAGATTTATATATTATGTAGAAAAATCGATGACTGCCTTAAATGCATTAAAGACTGAAAGGAAAATAAGAGCTCACATAAAAGAAAAAGAAGGCAAAGAATGGGCGGTGAACAAGACATTTGCAGCTAATTGATAGACAGAGGAAGAGGAAAAACTGGCAAACAGATTGCGACTTTCTTAAATGTCATTTTGCTTAAACATACTTCTCATTCTTCTAAATAGCTCGCTGTGAAGCAGTTTTGGACTCACATGCACCCATGCTTGCAAATAGGAATGAGTAAGAGTCTGGCTCGCATCCCCTCCCACGGTAGCCACACCATGAGTCTGGGTTGTTGGGAATCAGCGAAGCTATTTACCAGTTTGCACAGGTCTCCGAAAACAAGGGCAGGATTTACCCTCTGCTGTCCGCTCTGGGTTTTGCCTGGGAGCAACTGCTGAGCAAGTACCAGGCGCTGGGTTGCAAATTGTCGGTTTAGAAATGTTGTGTTGGATGGGCAGAGGCATTGTGCATTTTGACTAGCTGCCATTCATTTGCAGTTCTTTGAAACTGAAACAAAAGTCATTCAGGACTCTGCAAAATTTTCTTCTCGCAGGCTCACCTGTGCCTCCCTTACCTGCCATAGAGACAGGCTGCAGCGAGGCTGTACTGAGGGTTCCTGACCTGTGCCTGAGAGCTCGGTGGTTTGTTCCCTGACCAAGTGAGCATGTCTTCTAGAATACTTTTGAAATGGGGGGGGAGGCTAGCAAAACCTTTCTCACTTTTTAATTTTTTCTGATCTTTCAGCTTTCATTGTTAGTACATGAAGTAGACTAAAAAAATTGTCAGTCTCTCTTCTGGTTTTGGCTGGGACAGAGTTAATGCCCTTCACTGTGGCTGGTACTGGGCTGTGGTTGGATCCTGCTGGAGCAGCGCTGCTGACACAGGGGTGTCTTCGCTATTGCTGAGCAGGGCTGGCACAGAGCCAGCCAGTGGGCTGGGGGGCACAAGGAGCTGGGAGGGGGCACAGCCGGGGCAGGTGACCCCAGCTGACCCAGGAGATGTCCCACACCGTATGGCGTCATGCTCAGCGTGTAAAGCTGGGGGAGGAGGAGGAAGGAAGGGGAGGATGTTTGGAGTGATGGAGTTTGTCTTTCCAAGTAACTATCACACGTGACGGAGCCCAGCCGTCCTGGGCGCCCTAAACCTGCCTGTGATGGGAAGGGCTGGATTCCTTGTTTTGCTTTTCTCCTGTGCTCAGCTTTTGCTTTATCTATTAACTGTCTTTATCTCAAGTTTTATCCACAAGTTTTCTCACTTTTTGCTCTTCTGATTCTGTCCCCCATCCCACCAGGGTGGGAAGGAGCAAGCAGGTGTGTGGGGCTTAGTTGCCTGCTGGGGTTAAAATGTGACAGTCCGTTTTGGTATCCAACATGGCAGCAAACAGAAAGATGAAGAAATATCGAAGAAAACTCCAAGTTGTAAAGTAGAAAAACATCAGAATGCAAAACTTGGCGGCTGCTGCTTCACACCAGAAGTTCTTTAGTAACTTGGTAGAAATGGGAGATTTCTCAGAGATATGACTGTTTCAATGAACGTTTTTCAAGATTTCTCTAGTTCCTTCAAATAGTAGAACAATATTTTTGTTAGAGGATGTCTCATAGCAGTAGAACTTTATTAAAATATTGGTCTTATATTTAATGAACCAAATCAAGACCAAGGAAAAGGTTCTGATCATCCCAGGACAATTCCTGTGATCCCTTCTGATCACTGATGAGATGGATGGAATTTAGAAATCGTGACGGTTTGTCCCAGCTTGTCATATTTTGTGTCAGTTTCTCAGGTACTTCTTTTGAGCCATCTACAGTGTTTTCTCACTCAATCTGTTCTCACTCAATCTTCATGTTCTTCCTGCAATAGTTACAAGCTGTTTATGACAAATTACTGTGCAAAGTAACATTTTTTCTGTTTACCACCACCAGTTAGCTCACTGGAATGACTGCTCCGTGTTTGGAGGGGAATTAGAAAAGTTGAATGGGTGTAGACAATACAAAACCTGGCTTTGCAGTGACAGCGGATGCTACCGATGGATTTCAGTTTCCCTTCTAACCCTGCAAACTTGAACTGCTGATTTGTGGTCCCCTACCACATCTCCTCATGGGGCAAAACAGTCACTGGCATCCCCCTCACTGTACTGATGCTTTTCTGCAGTAAAATTGGGGCTGTTCTTCTAGATGAATCCCACTGTGTATTGCTCCTGAGGCTGGTGCACGAACACCTTCCTGTTTTTCTCCTCAGGAGTGGGTTTGCTGCTTGCCTTGAGGTAGGAGATGCCTCAGCAGTGCTCCTGCAGGTGCTCTCAGCCTCCCCTTTCCTCACCGAGTTCCTCCAAATTGACAATCCTGGCTTTAAGCCAATATCTCTCACTCCCAGTTGTCTGCACCATGCAGACATGCTGCTTCCCCCGAAATGCTCTTGCATGTGTGAGGCTTGACACGGCAGGATGGATTCCTCGCCCCCAGCACTGGGCTTCCACCACGTTTCTCCTGTGGGTGCGTGATCACTTTGCCCTGTGCCAAAGCAACTCTCTTGTCTGTAAGCATGAGGCTGGGAAAGCCTCCGGCTTCCTCCAGCTGCATCCACATCTGGGTGTTCAGCTCTGCTCCCATCATGCTGGGCTGTCCTCCCCCAGGCAAGCTCCTCCTGCCCTGCCTCGTCCCTCTCTGCGTGGGCTGCTGGCCCCCAAGTGCCCGTGATCTATTGCCAAACACCTCAGCTTTCAAATGGAGGTGTGCAAGTCGGAGGGGGGAACTTGTAAGATGCTCTGGGGATCTGCTTTTGTAATAGCCTTCCCTTCTGCAACATGGTATTATTCTCCAGAGTACAAGATTAGGGCTCGTATATGAAAATATGTCCCATCTAACTTTATATAAACAAGTTTTAGAACCATTTTGGAGCTTTAAACCCCCAGATTCAAGTTGCAATATTTAAATTTGAACTAAGCTATGTACTGTGATAGGCTTCTCTTTAATAAGCAAGTTACTGGGCTGTTCTGGGTTTCCTTGCCAGTCTCTGGCTATGCTCACCATGCGTGTGCTCCAGATCCAGCTGGGTGCAGCTCAGGGACCTGCCTGGAGTCGAACCTCTCTGGGTGCCTGGGAGTTACCTAATCCCAGTTTGGAGTGTCCTACACGTTGCTTAGTCTGCTTCTTATTTTGTAGTATACTTAACAACAACAAACACAGGAACGATGAGTAGGAGCAGCAGTTAAGACCCTGCAGCGCCTCCTTGGCTGCCCCAGTTCCAGCCTTGTTCACCCCCCGCTGTCACAATCACTGTGGTGTGCAGGGAGGACATCTGACCAGAGAGACTAAGGGAAGTAGAGAGCACCCATCCTTCTAGAGCTAGAGACCTTTAGAGTAAAACACTTGTGGAAGAGACAGGCTGATGCCCACCTGACAGGAAGAGAAAGTGGAGGGAGCCCAGGAGCTCCTTCCTATGCTAGGAGAGGAAAGCAGTAAAGACTGCAAAGTTTGTGGAGCATCAGGATAAGTATATGCAAGGATGAAGACAAAACAGATGTTTATGGTGCAGACTGGTGAGCTGGGGAATGGGCAAGTGTCAGGCTGGAGCTGGGAGAAGAAACAGAATTAATTGAATTGGAGAGACTGGGAAAAGCCAGAAAATCTGCAGCATTGGGTAATCAGTGGGAGCTGTTGCAGCAGGGACCAGAGTTGCTTTGCTCAGTGAATTGAAGAGAACAGGGAGAAACGCAGTGAGGAAAGTCAGGGGGAGAGGTGGGAAGGGAAAGCACTGAACAGATGCATCTCTTTTCCGTAGGAAACGATGGTGTAGGTGGGGAGTGAAGTTGCCTGAAGCTGGCTTGGTGATTCTTGTGTTTTGTTGCCAGTCTTGTAATTTTAGAAAAGAGACGGGAGTTGGAGAAGAAATTTGACTTACAGGGTTCTTCTGGGTTTGGGCATTTCTTATTGCAATTCTGCAAACTAGACCTATCATTAATGTTTTTCAAAAGAGCTCCCTTAATTTCTGTCATTACTTTGGTAGATAACTAGTACTTGGATTGTAAGTACTAAAGGATACTCCCTAAAATGTAGATCTATCTTTTATTAGCAGGGGTTCTAGCGTATAGATCTCAGCCACCAAGTAATAAAGTTTATATACATTTGAGGACTTAAGAGTGAATTATAGCTTTGTGCAGACCGCTGTCATGACTAATATGACTCAGATGTGGAAGAATAGTGGTATCAAAAATAGATTGGGTTTTGTACAAATAGTATTTTGATATGGTTTAGGCTGATAGCTATTTTATAACAAAGTTAAAATAAATGCAGAGTTATCCAAATGTGAATAGGCTTCTTAATGCTTACCTTAAGGCAGAGAGGAAGAATGTTCATTTTTAGCAGTACTTTACGTATTGTGTATTTTTATTGTATTATAAATTAAAATTATGTAAAAACACCCTACAACCTTGGACTTTATTGGCTTTTTATGTACTGCACTAAATAAGAAGAATATTTTTATTAGAAATACTTGGGTTAAAAGGAACCTAAAGTTGAGGGTGGAAGCTGAATATCTTCATTTTAATGGTAGCTTCTCATTTCTAAGGGAGATTTTGCTCCCTTTATACTCACAGCGAACAATTAATTTCTCAGAGTCAATAGTTCTAGGATAATTCAGTGTGAGAGAAGGGGGCAGAAAATAGTTTTTAGTATATCTTGGCAAAAGTTTGTTCTTTTTTTTTTTAATCTTTATTTTTAAAGCAACCATTTTTTAAAAACAATGGGAAATAATCCACATTGTGGGGGCTGCAGCATATTTATAAATGTAACTGCTTTTGTTACCAGGGAACCTGTCTGAGTCAGCTAGAGCTTAGCATTTCAGCAGCTTGTTCTTTCCTCACATTCCTGTTGTTCTCCATCTGATTTTAGGCACCTAATGACCTAATGTACTTTATAAAAACAGGAACAGTTTGTCATGGTTTTCTTTAAGTTTTGATAACTGTACTAAATCTCTGCATCTCATGTATACTCCAGGATGGCAAAAGGAGGCATACATTCTGTGCTTTTCTAAAATGAGAACTACTGGTATTTCTACCTAGCAGCAGTATCTGGTCACGCATCAAGGGTATAGATCAAACACATTAAACACATTAGGCGTGCAGATGGAGCAAACAGGACCTTTGCAGAACTTGGCAGATTTGGAAAATCTCTAATTTTAGATAACACCTTCTTTATTGCATTCCATTGCCAGTCTAAACCAGAGATACAGCTCTCTGGGGGGGGGTTGGCTCAATTCAACATAAACTATAGTTCAGTGCTGATCATCTTCACCAATATTCTTTTCTAAGACACAAATATCCAGTACTTGAACAGAAAAACACTACCTATTGCTTACATATAATATATGTACAATAATATAATCAGTGTTAAATTCCTACCACTTCCCTTGACAAAAATGCTCCAGGTGTCTTTGTTGACCAGGCTGCAGAGCCTGGCTGGGGGTCCATCGGTTTTGCTGTTCTCCTGGGTTTGGTCACTGGTTACATGAGAAGGCAATCCAGCCTCACTGGCAGAGCAAGTGCATCTTCTTCATCTGAGTTTAAGGGCCAATCTGTTACTTTTGCACGGACTTCTCTGTCTCTGCTAACTCATTCTGAACACTACTATTCTCTCACCTGCGGCTGCATCTATAGTGACTTTTGGGTTTAACCCTTGGTGACTCTGCCTGAACCATAAGGTCTCTTCTTCACCATCCCCAGTGTGCCATCTTGTCCATAACAAAGCCTACATTCTCAAATGTACCTTCTCAAGGAGTCAAGTTTTCATAGTAATATGGGACTATGGGAAAGAATGTGGGATAAACTGTCTTAATTAAATGGCAAAAAAATGAGTAATGTAGAACAATGTCATAAGGAAAGTTTTCAAACATTATTTCCCTTATTATTTTTAATTAGTTCTCTCTCAGGTTTGCATTATTGTCCTGAAATACACAATACCAGTCTTAGGATTCAGCTATTTTTATCAATCAGTTTAAATTGTTTCAAATGTGTGTAGAGATTATTTAACTTAATTTGAAGCTCCTCTCTGGCAGACTTGATATTTACCAGGTTTCTGCAACATGAAGAAGTCTGTCTGAGGGACATATTCTTCCACTGCTGAAACTGAGGTAGGAACTTGTTAAGTCATTTGGAATCAAGAGAGCTAAAGCTTGAAGTAAGAACATTAGGCCATTTTCCAGTAAAATACTTCTGAGGCAAGCTCACAGATTCTAATGGTTTTTTCAGGGCAGAATACTTCTCAAATAACAGTCATATCTGGCCTTTATCACATTTCAACTCTTCAAATAACCCTTATATTCCTGAAAGGCCAACACTCTGGGTGTTTTCACCATAGAGAGCAGCTGAGTTAGGTTACAGTAACTTTGTTTGCTCAAGTTGGGTATTTAAGAATCAACATCTGAATGAAATACTTTTTTTTTTTATTCTGCCCTCTCTTTTACTACAATGTACTTTTGGTTAAAAACTACATTTCCGATCAAACAACTGGTCTTCAAGTGCTTGTTCTAGGTAAGCCTTCGATAAATGTCTTGTGGCAGAAGCATCTTTTGTGTAAGATTAGATTTCACTGGTTTTAAGAAGCTACTGTAAATGTTTCAATGCTGTGATTAGCACACTGGAAACATGCACAAGCCATCCTCAGCCAGCCAGGGTTTAAGCATTTTTTGTCATCTGCTTCTTACCGTTCTCATGATTTTGAAAATGGCAATTTAGTAAATATGCTGAAAGTACAAGAGTAACTTCTAGTAGATTGAAATCTTCATGCAGGGTAGGTGTATAAAGATCTTCTGGACACCCTGGGGCATCTTCCTATGTGTTTGAGGCTGGTAGAATAGTTTCTTATGTAAACTATGGAACTCTTCTGGCACTTGAAGAAGGGAGATTGGAAAATTTTCCAACGTACCACTGAAGATCAAGCGGTGGCTTGTCCTCTCCAACTTTGCTTTGTAATGCATTAGACTATAAAATTGAAGCAAATATTCATCCACATTTGTTATTAATTTAAAAACAGAGCAGTGTCCCCTGAGATTAAAGGTGCCAGGTTTTTGGCAAATTCTTTCATAGTGTCAAAGCTTACACCGTATGATCTTAGGGTTTTCTTTGTATTTTTGAAACTTCTGTACTATGTTTCATGAGCCAAAATGGCTTCTTCACATTTTCAGTGAGTAACAGCAGAAAACTTTTAGAAAATCTTTACAAGTTTTAGGCATTGGTGGACACATGGAAAAATATACCATTTTCAATCAAGTCCTTAGTTTTTTTTCACATGAAAGAGAAGCTAATTTACTGTTGGTGTCCACAGAAGCCTTTTAATTAAAGTTGTATCACTTTAGGGTGAATCTTGAAATCTTTTACAGTCAGGAGATCTATATGAATAACTATAGATAATTCTCTAATGGTCTCTGGTTGTTTCCATAGCAATGTCCTTCTAATTGTCTACATTTATACAGTTTTTAGGACTAGCATGGCTTCAAGAGCTTTTTTTTTAGACCCTGTTAGAATTACTTTCATTCTCCATTTGGTTTTGGAAATGTTACAGGAAGGCACCCGGTCATTGCCTGAGACCGCGTATACCGAGCTTGATCTGAAATGGTGAGAAAGCTTAGAAAACTGAACCATCATCTGCAAATGTAGCTCATCACCTTGTACCACCCATAACGCTGTTCCTTTTGAAGAATAACTTTTCCTGTTGTCTTTACCATATGCCTGCCGATTCTGCGTTCTTCAGGCAGCAGCCTCTGTGCCGACTGCAGGAAATGTCTGTGTGGCTCTTTGAGGGAGTCTGCCCTTTCAGATCTCTCACTTTCATCCAGGCTTTACCAGGAACCTAAAGGAATCTATCCCATTTTCCTTTCAACTTTTTGTTTCTCTGACATCCTCCTACTCTCTCTTCTACTTAAAGTATACAATTAACCCAGTACAGCAGCACTCCAAAGAGAATACAGTTTCCTTCAACAGCATTGTAAATCTGGAGGAGATTTTCAGAAAATTCTAGTAAGGCCTTTACCTCAAAACTGTAGAACCCTGCCAAAATAAAATTGTCCTGCTACCAGTTTCCAGGCCCTACGCTTTGCTTTGCAATACTGTGCTTTGAATGCCTATAACTGGCAAGCCATTGCTGTTGGCGGAACCAGTACAACCTTTCCAGCAGCTTGCTTCCTCTTTTGTTGTTTCTTTACTGAGCTTGCAAGTACAAAAGCAGTAATCTGGGCTAATTTCAGCTTTTGGAAGTCAAAGCCCGCTTCCTTCATTATTTAAGAATGCAACAAGAGGAAAAAAATATAATTTTTTTTCAACTTTTCAGTTGCTTTAAAAGACTGGGCTACTTTAAGCTGAATTCTAAACTGAAAATAATAAAGTTTAACTTACACTTGTACTGCTTTCTATTGCTCTGCAAAGATTTGATTGAGTGACTCAACCTCTTGCAAAAAACCCAGAGGATAGGTGGTCACCTGAATGAGCAAATCCAATGAATAAACTGAATCCCTTCATCAGCTGGTTGCCTAGGAGGCATGCAGGAGGGAAGGAGCTGGGAGATGTTTGTGTGTGAGGGCTGGGAAATGGGTTCAGCTCAGGCCCTGATATTCAGCACACTCTCTGGGCTGAGACTGAATGTTTCTCTGGCCAGAATAAAGGACTTTTAATGGGTACAGTGGCAAAAGGATGTTTGAAGTAAACGTTGAGATCTAGATACCCTGGGGGACCGCAGTTCATCTATTTTGCACTAGCTACTTCTTGCTCTGCTCCCACCATTAGTGCATCTGGAGCGATGTCTTGGTCCTTCCTGAATTCACTTGTGTGAATCTGGTTTCTGCAGAGTGCCCCTGCCTGTTGCGCCAAGCACCACGCAGTTCATCGGATGAAGCACTGTGTTAAATTCACAGAGCGCACACTGGTCAGGATTCCTGTAGTTGCAACCAGCAGCGTGCGTGTAGTAGCACTTGCTGAGCAACCTCTAGAAAGATCTTGTCCGTATTACCCAAGTTAAGCTAAACTAAACCCGAAAGCAATGTTATTGACTTGGTGCTGTGCTGAAATGGCACAGGTTGAAAAATGTTTCAGTACATTTGCCCCATGTTTCATCTGGAAAACAAATGTTGCAGTGTTTAAAAGCCTAGAAATTCATATGGGGTGATACTGAATTATTAAGATATTTCAGAAATTTAAAGCGTGGCGATGCAGGAAAGAAGTTGTACGTGCTGTCAGTATGAATCTGAATGTTGCTGTCAGTCATGGGCAGTTCTTTAATTTGAGCTCATAAACAGTATAACCTGCAGTAATGATTTTGTTATTGAAAGATGGTTTTCTGAAATTGGAGGGTAGCCTTCCAAATTATAGCTTCACAAAATGACATTTTTTCCACTGACGTGTTCACTGTATTGCACCCCGTTGGTATTGGTGGCTCACGTCAATCATCCCAGCAATTGTCACATTAAGTAGGGTGTGATGCACAGGAAAAGAAGTAAAAAATTAAATAATAAATGCTGTTGTTTTCAAACTGTGATTCGGTTACCAAAGTGTGGTGAGGAATGTAAAATTCCTGTCGTCCACAGCCTCCAGAAGGCATCAACACTTAGCCTGGCAAGGTCCAAACTGGGGGTAAAAATGGTTCTACTGGTAAAAACTGATACCAAATACAGTAAATATGAACTACTTGAACATCTTGGTGTCATTTATATGCAACTTGTCCATATGAGGTAAAAGGTGTTTGTTCTTTAATATATGTTACTGTGATCCATATGCATCTCTAAAACATTATGCGTAATAATGGAACTAAAAACCCAGCCTCCTTTCCCTTGCCTCGTACTGCTTTGGAGCTCACTGCAACGATCACGTTCTTGTGTGGGGAGGGAGACTTCTTAGTTACTGAAAATAATTTTAAACCCAGTAAGGGGGAAGTAATTTTGAAGGATCAAGTACATACGTACTTTCTGAACTAAACTGATCTGTACAGCTGCGCTGTATAAAATTACCAGGTTTGGCTACTCTACTCTTTTCCTTTAATTTTTCTATATAACCCAGCTTGGCTTTTAAAAGAGAAATTAATTAGAATAATTTTCCTACCGCATGTTAGCTGTTTTCAGTTGACAGCAACAACAGTGCAATATATTTTTCAGTAGATGTTTCCTTCGTCAGAGGATACTGATAGGTAAAATTAAGTTGTATCCAAATTCTTTTTAAACTGTTCATTCATTTTCAAACTTTTGCATGTAATTAATAACCATTGTGCCATGAGAAACCTTTGAAACTTAGCTTGTGAGTCATGGTCTATAGCCATGCTTGGGAATACTGGAAAGTAAATAACTCCAGTAAGTGTTTAATTTAGATTTAGTAATTGATACAGAAATGTTTAGGGATACTGCAGAAAGGAAAGGTTACTAACTGAAGTAATGCGGTTAGTTTAGCAAAAATTAAGGACCTGAAATGTGAATATTAATTGAAGTTCTGATTTCCAAATTGATGCAAAACTAATTAGGTTGCTATTTAAAATCTGAAATAATTCAGCAAATTATATAACTTAAGTTTTAAAAATATGTGGAATAAATGTAGTTTTTAAAAAACTATGCTTGCTGTAATAAAATGTCAGTTCACTAATATGTAAGAAGGTGGTACGTACAGTAAAAGTCCTTTCTGCACATTCCAAAGTACATTCTGGTGATTTCTCAAATCCAGAAACAGAGCTGACTGTATCTTTAGGCATGAACCCCAGCTTCAGTAAGAAAATACTTGAGCCAAGGTTTGCATTATTGAAGGAAGCTAAGAGCTTTAGGAATCTTTAGGATTTTAAATACTCAGCACCATTTGTCTGAGAATTAAAGACAAAGGAGAGAAATTTTCCTGGTTTTTGGATCAGTTGATAAGGTGAAATAAAGAGTTACGGAATTAATTTTTTAGATAGCAGAATCCTAAGTAAAGAAACAGCAAACAGGTGAAACATTTATCACCACAGATTATAGGAAAATTGAGAAACAAATAACACAGTGGTTATTAATTACATGGAAAATTATTATCCAGGTTGCTTCTGATTTTCCACCACCTTCACTGGGTGGAAAGTCAGGCTAGAGATCAGGGGAATGGTTGCAGGGGTGTGCGGGTGTGTGAATCTTAAGGTCTTTTAAAGCAAGAAGACAAATGTTAAATGGGATTCTAACACAGATTTCAAACCATGAAATGTGTCTGTGGCTGCTAAAGACTCGTTCTGCTAACACATCTCTGGGCTAATGCTACTCACTCAAAGCCTCTTTGTGCTCATGCAGGATGCATTTCATGGGCACAGAAATTAAAAGCAAGTAAAATTTAGTATTTTAATTCCTGAGAAGAGAAAAGCATCACATAGCTCACCTGTCTGGTCAACTGAGCTTTACTCCAGATCTACCCACCCTATTTTTTTAATGGAAGCAGGCTTGCAGCTCTGCAAAACCACAACACACAATTTCATTTAGCTGTTGATTCTTAGAGATCCTGTTGATTCCTTGATTTTTGAGCATACAGACATGCTGCTTTGTTGACTTTAGCCACATTTGGGCACAAAACCATAACACTTGCCCTGAAATGAGAGGGGGGAAAAAGCCGGCGGGGTGGGGGGGGTGGGGGGGGGGGGGGGGGGGGGGGGGGGACACACAAAGGACACAACAAAGACATGCCCATAGAAAGAAATTTGCTTTTAGCCTGAGGTAATGTTAAGCCAGGGGCTTCTGCAGTAGTTAGTGGAGAATCTACGCTGATTTACACAAACCGAGTCTGCCCATGAGTATTTGCTTTGAGAGGTGTGTCAGTTTTTGGAAGGTCTTACAACTATTAGTACTTAGAATTGAAATCACGAAATTCTTTATTGTGTTATAGTTCCTGAGTGTCATTCTAACAATGGAGTGTTAAAAGCTGCAGATAAATCAGTAACTACTGTTCCTTGCAGTTTGCACCTTGTAGAGTTAGTGTCCTGCAGAATACTGTAAACTGGTTTTAATTTCTAGAGATTCAGAAACACATTAAAAACTTACTTCTTCTTCTAGAATTTAGATGGATGGGCAGCATTCCAACCCTACTACCGGTCAAATAATACGTACTAACTATTCCTAACGTTAATAGACTGGAGGTGGAGGAACTCCATTGATTTCAGTGAAATCGTTTAGCTAAAGATGATCTATGTATATTAACATAACAGAAAATTGTGCAATAGATTTTTTTTTCCTCGCCTGCAGCCACCTTGTTAATGCAACACGGTTCATGCTACAGAACTGAGATCCAGACCCTTAGCAGCTCACTGCTCAGCAGGCATTTAAATCTTGACTCTTAGTTCAAGCTGTTTAAAATATACTCTGTGAAATCTAGTTCTTAATTGAAGTTTGCATTTCAAACATTTGCAGAGTTTGCATGCATATCTTAATGTCTTTTAATAAATGATTATCAGTGTCTTTATACATCATGCAGTAATGCCAACAAAGAGTGGTTGTTAATATTCCTTAACTACACTCAGAAAACATGAAGAGTGGCTTGCAGTGTGTGCGTGGATATTTAAATGGAGCAGGAGCTCTGTGTGAATAGTAGAGAGAGCTGGAGGGGAATAAAAGACTTTGGAGCTGGAAACAGCATCTTTTCTCTCTTCTGTTGTTACCATTAATAAGTGCACATATTGTATTTGCAGATAGAATAAGAACAAGTGTAAAAATGTTAGTCTGGGACTATATGAATTTCTGCATTTGCAGATCTTGAATTACCCACTTTATGCCAGTATACATGTGCCTATATATGTAAAGAGAGGAGAGGATTTGGTATAGGTGTGGGGTGAAGATAGTTGTGAATGGGTCTCCATATGTGGATCTTTTTATTCTTACATAAAGGAATGAAAGATTTGCCTTGATCTGGTTTTCACAGAAATGGAGATTGTTCCTCAGTATGGGAACAGTTCCAGACAGGGCAAACATTTCTGGCTCTTATTCAAGGCTGGCAGAAATGGCAAAGCTCCCCCCACCCCATCCTTTTGGTCTCCTCTTCTCTGAAAAATCTGGGAATCTTAGCTAGCCCCAAATAATAGTAGTTTGATGATGCCCAGTGAAAGCTTTTCACTGCATCATTGGGCCATTCTTGCATACGTTTCACCTTCTACCTGACTGATTCAGGTAAAGCTGCTGAGATCATTCACATGGGATGGAGCCACCCAACACTGTTGCAGCTCGGTCCTTGCAGAGAAGCCACTGTGCCGTAAACAAAGGTGTGAATTCATAGCTCTTACGGGTTCCCTTCATGTACACTAAGGTGTAAAAACACTGAAAGAACACTGATGAGAGAAGCCTGCTTATTTAAATGTAGTTTAATTATATTTGTGCAAAGCAGTACCCACAAGAGTGTAAACAGTGCCTTCTGAAAAGATGGGTAAAACACATCGCAGTGTTAGCTGATGCAACCAGCAAGCGATTTGAGAGCATGTCCAGTAAAACCCTTCTGGCCTGAAATGTACTTGTTCTCCTGTTGGCAGGACGGGAAGCAGGTGTCTACTCCTGATCTCATTTCCTAGCTGACTTAGGTGCTGGGCCAAAGATTTAGGTGAAAGTGCAAATTTTGGCAGTTACTGTGTCCATGCCCAAGTGAAGACAGAGCAAGTGTTTCTCTCTCTGCCAGAAGGTACAATGACATCCTAACTGAAACCTTTCTCAAATGCAAAGAATATTCCTGGGAAATGTCAAATACCGTTTTAAATTGTGTTTTGCATGACAGAGAAAACATTTTCTCAGGGGACAAGACAACACTGTTTCACTAAGCAGCTGGAAGTATCAGGAGCAGCGATACGCTGTATTTAATGGTTCATCTGCCTTAATGTAAAGAACATCAACATTCACCTTTTATGCAGGATAAATCCTGTGCTGGTTCATTGACCAGAACACACTCTTTTTCTGTGAAGCAGAGGTTGTTTTAAGGCACTTTCAGTGCAGTGTTCCTCAAGGTTATGTCTAGGACTGCTAATAGGAATGTGTTCCTGCATCGCCCAAATACCCTTTTTCTTGAGCCAGCCTACTTCCTACACACTAAGGGGACTCAAAGCAATTTTAAATCCCCTCTGTACCAGTGTAGCAGCCCAAAGGGGAATGAGTAAGGCTTTGAACATCTGCTGGAATCTGACTCCTACAGATGTGTCTTCCAGTTATTGAGTTCTTGCTTCTTGCTAGGTACCCTCTCTGCTCACCTGGCCGGGTCAGGGTGCGGGGAGCTATTCACAGCCCTGTCTGCAGCTCTCGGTCACACCAAGGTACCCGTTACTGCCTCACGCATCTGAGAAATGAGGATTTCCTCTTCCTGCTGTCCATGGAAACGCGCATTCTTCCCACAGATATCCCAGGCCTCTAAAGTCAACATTTCCCATTTGAAACTTCCCATGGATCCCTTCTGAAGCAGTAATCTCCATACTTTATAGCTGCTGCACGGTAGATAATTTCCTAGGCTGTGTGGTATGTAAGTCTTGTACTGGGAGGTAGAAACATACAGCTAATCCCCTCCTTTTCTAAACAAGATAGACCTAGCTGTTAATTCTTCTCTTGATGTATGGGGTAGTGATGGACATAAATCCCATTAGCATTAATAGAAGTTCAATGTGTAAATCCCTGCTATACCAGTGGGAGCATTGATTTCTCAGTTTCTCTAGCCTTTCTGGTTCACTAAAATCCTACAGTTCCTGTTCAGGTTGCCTGCAGTTATACCACGTGCATTTTTGTGATGCCCTTTCTTGTGATATGACCACCATTGTGAATTATTCTGCCTTCATTCTGCAGACCTTTATATTCTCAGGCTTTCGTTTGTTTGAATAAATTCAATTTAACTTTTACTTTCTACCTCCATTTACACATACAGGCATCATTTCTGCAACCTTATGATTCAACAGTATAGTGAAGACACCCGTGTATCTACCCAGAAATGGGTGGTCCAGTTCTGAGCCAAATGTATTTTGGGAGGGCCATCACTCAGTTGTGCCCCTGCTACATCTCCTGTTCGGGGTTCTGTCATCTGGGCTTAATCCATGTCTCTTACTTGCAGTAGTTGCTAATGTTTTCTGTCATCTGTCTGCATGTTTTTTCCTTCACAGTCTGCTCACCAGCTTCCTTACCAACCTGCTGTATCATACTTCTATGTTACCGATGTATCAGTGAATAAGGCCTGTCCTTGGGGCTAGTGAGAGCTAGCTGAAATACTTGTTTCCCCTTCAGGCATTAGGTATCAACACTTTTTTGCTCTGAAAACACTTTTATTATTATTCTTGCTTGTAGAAATATCCATACTTTAGGGTCTGCAACTACCTAATTGCTAGTGGCTGGCAGTAAGCTATGGGAGATGTGGTGCTCCACTCCAAAGGACTGGCTCAGTCCTGTAAGAGAAATCCTTATTTATTTCCCCACTAGTCATCTTTACGTTGTTCTGTTCATCACTGCTTACCTTTTCTTGCAGTGCTGTGTTTTGGATTTAGTGTGAGAATGATGTTGATAACACACTGATGGTTTACTTGTTCCCAGGTAGTGCTTGCCCTTAGCCGAGGACTATTCTGTTTCCCCTGCTCTGCCAGCGAGGAGGTACGCAAATAGCCGGGAGGGGACACAGCCAGGACAGCTGACCCCACCTAGCCAAAGGGATATTCCATACTGTAGCCATCATGCCCAGTATATAAACTGGGGGGAGCTGGCTGGGAGGGGCCAATGGCTGCTTGGGGACTGGCTGGGCATGGGGCAGAGGGTGGTGAGCAACTTTGCTGTGTATCACTTGGGTTTTTTTCCTTTGGGGTTTTATTCCTCTCTCCTGTTCTCTCTTCTTCTCATTACAGTTGTTATTATTATTATATTTTATTTTATTTCAGTTATTAAATTGTTCTTATGTCAACCCACAAGTTTTACCTTTTCCTGATTCTCCTCCCCATCCCACTCAGAGGGGAGGGGAGAGTGAGCGAGCGGCTGCGTGGTGCTTAGTTGCTGGCTGCGGTTAAACTATGACAATGCCACAACATAAAAACTTAGTTATCCCTTCTTTTCTTGAATTGACCATGCAGTTCCAGTGTATCTTGTGGCATGATAGTTTAGATATCCATCGCTAGCTAGGATGAGAAAAATATATCACTGTAATGAATGAGGGGGTTTGGGTCACATGAAGTTTGAAAGGATCACATACAACTAACTTTTTTAATAGTGATTATTATTATGTTAGGTGCTAAATAAGGCTGTGAACCTCCTTCAAAGCAGTTCAGTATCTTTAATTGCTTGAACTCAAAGGACATCGCTTCTAGTCAATGGACTGGTTTGCACTCTTGTTTGCTTAAGTTCTGTGTTTGCAAAAGGAGCTGGCCGCCAGTTTGCTGGTGATGGAAGTCATAAAGTCATGTTTACACTGTGTGTCACAGTGCTTTGGAAGGCTGAGCTATCTGAAAGTTGCAATTTACCCTTTATTCACAAGTAGGGTGTCTAAGATGTTAAGAGTTACAAGGCAGACTGAATAAAGTTGTGGAAGCCAGGGCCAAAAAGTGTTGTAGATAGTAACTGTGGGGTGGAAGAAGCATCTTCAGAGTCCTTTTAAGTCAGTGAGGGCACAGTCAGCACACTGCTAGTCAGTGTCCCTGTGTAGTGTGGGCTTGGAAAATCTGAATGATGCTATCAGATAAATATGCAGAGCCTAAAAACACCAATGGGAATTTTCCACAGATGCACATTGGTCCTAAAAAATGGAGTTTCCAAACCAGGGGTCTGTTTCAGTGAAAGTGCAGAGGACAAACTGGCTCTATTTAGCCTTGTAGCTTCTCTTGATAAAGAAAAGTACTAAGAAGGGAAAAGCATGGAAAAATTCGTTTCAGCATTCAGATTTTTAGGTCAAACATATTGCTGTTAATGGCCATCCTGATAGGAACTACAAAAGCGCTATTTATATGGCTATTGCTGAGCTCACAAGTCTCTTAAAGAATGGCAAAATATTATAATAACAATAAAAAAATATATGTATAGACAATGTTATAAAACCATTCTTAGTTTTTCTGGTGGTTATGTTTTGGACAAAGAGGAACAAAAGGTCTGTTTTCATTCATTCTGCAGTGCAGTCTCATTGTGCAGGAAGGAACAGCATTTATGATGGTGTGCTGTGATGATACAACTTTACAGCTGTAAAATGGTAGCTAGCCTGGAAAACCAACAACAAAATGTGAAAAATCAAGCTACCCTACCAACACGATATGTCCAAAAGAAGTCTTAAAAAAAAATCTTGAGTTGCGTTTTGCTTATTTTTATCCCTTGTATCTCTGGGTTTCTGTTTTATATACATTTTACATAATGCTTCTTATTTTGTTTCCACCTTATTGTAATGTTCTTAAATGCAGTTGCTATGTGGTTAGATGAAAGGCTGGAACAAATTTCCCATTGCTGTTTCTTGTCAGTGTCTGCAGTTTGGAGTCAGCAAAACCTTCCTCATTCCAGCAGCGTTGACTCATTCAATTTCCGTGCATCTTTTTTCCATGTATGAACTGTATCACCAATATGCAGAAGGTCAGCTCAGTAAAGCAAAGAATATTAACAGCGAGTTTCAATTCTTATTTTGCATTTTGCATCTAAATAACAAAATTGCTGTTGATGCATCGCCATAGCCATATTGCATGTGTTTTCTCTGAATTACATCTAACCTGAAGGCTACTCTTTTCTGTTAGGAAGTATCAAACAATCTGCGATAGTTTGGTCTGCCCACCTTTCCTTCCCCAACTGAAAGTTCATGTTTAAAGCATCCCTATTAGCATCTCCACATAAATAGCCTACATGAGTATCTCAATAGCACTTTAACGAAGTCTGGCTGATGACTGATGCTAATCTCAAGTTTGAGAACAAGAGGCAACAAATCCAAATGGAACTTCTGTGCTATGCAAAAACCACTCATATTTGAAGAGAAGGAAACTTCTCTGAACCAAAGCCATGAATTGTCAATGAGCAGAGAGAGTGCTTAACACTTTACGTAAGCCTAGCAGCAGCCCTCTTGAAAAAAGGATTCAAAGTCATGCAGTGCAGTTGAGATGCTGTGAACAAGTTGCAATACAGACTTTTCAGTGGCATTCTGCAGCTCTTTGTAAATCAATTAAAAGTCTGTTCTATCTCTTCTGAAATATCTTGAATTATTCCTGCCACATCTTTTCCTGACTGTTCTATAGGAAACTGGATAGGAAGGTACCATACTAACAAAACCAGAAAGCTCCCTACAAGTTTTCTCCAGGGGTATTTCAAAGAGCTAATCCTAATATCAGATCCAAAAAGCTCTACTCTACCATTTTAATGTTTTTAAATGTAAATTGAGTCATTGAATCATTTAACTTTACTTTATCTTCTTATTAATATTATAATAAGGGATTTAAGAAAATTGAGAATTCAATTTCTTTGTACCTCTTTCAGAATAGCTGTCACTCTCTCAGAATAACTGTGTTCATTTAAATATCCTTAATTATCAACAGTAAAATGTGGACTTCCCTGAGCTTTACAGACTTTCTTAATTTAACAGTTGTCAAATAATGTACCTATTGGATTGTTTTGCAGTAAAAAAGTGGCTCATATTTGTACTGCAAGTATTTTGTTTAAAGAGAAAACACTTGTATTACCAGAATTCTTGTTATTTTATCTTGTGTCTCTTCAGTCCTTTTTGTCTACTTTTTTAACAAAAATACATGTCCCAGTGGCTTAGAACATATTTTCTGTTCTTCACTTCCTACGTTGTAGCTTCTGTCATTTCGTCATTTCATTTTTCTTGTATCTTGCATACTATTTTATATTGAAAAAGAACACATCTTTGTAATGAGTTATATCTTCTTTCACTGGCAACTAATATCACCCTGTGCTGACTCCAGCCTTCACATTTAATGACAATGAATCTGCCTCACTTTTGTTCTATAAATAGAGATGCTAAATCTTAATTATCCTTTCGAGTTGCTATGTCTATATCTAGCCATGCATATGAATGTTACTGATCAGCATATATGTACTATTGAATTTACTTTTAATCCCAAATTGCATCCTTCAGGATACACGACATCATCTGAAATAATTAACTTGTATTTAGATGGACACATGTCAAATGCTGAGAGACATGTCTTACTGATCTTGGTTTGCTTCATTCCAGAATTTCGGGGATATAATACCACATTGGAGCTATGCAAGCTTATATTTTCCTTTTATGTCTGCCCTATTCAGGCTGGATTCCCAAAGATAACATGCAAGTGTCAGGCATGAAATTTTACAATCCTCCTGTATTCCTTTCTTCGTGAATTTGTAGCATGCTATGAAAGCCGAGCTGCTTAAAAGGATTTTATATTTTAGCCAAGCCTTTGCCTCCTAAGTGTGTAAGCCTTTACAAATATGTCCTTAAATTTTCAGTTGAAAACAGTTTATAATAAGAAAGTTAGCTACGCTTTTTTCTTCCATAGCAACATTACTACTTCCTTTAGAAAAAAAAAAATAAATCATTTAAGAATTTTTGCAAAGTCTAGGAGAAACGGCGCTACATCAAGATGAATCAGTCTAAAGATACCTAAATCAGTCTAATATTACATAAAGGTTCTGATTTAACTCTTAAAGAAGAGCAGCTAGTGCTTCAACAAACAAATCTTCCAGAATGCCTCTGTAGCAAAGAGGATACGTATTCAAAAGATTCTATGAAGTTTTGATTCCTATGGCAAAGAGGAACGTTGGGTCACACAAATTCCCCTGAATGCAGCAAGGTGTTATCCTGGGTAGCAGCCCTAGCTGTGTGTAAAAGTGGAGTTGATATACCCTACTCAGAAGGGGGGTTGAGAGACCCAGTAGCCTGTTTTATATCTTTTCAGCCTGCGGAATCGGTGCAAACCACCACAGTGAAACCATGCTAAGTTGACTGGCCAAGACAACACACCAGCAACATTTCTCTGAAGAATAAAGGGTGCTGTAGGGTTCCCCCCCCCCCCCCCCAACATTTCAAGACGTTCTTGCTGTTTCTAAAGCAGGCTAACTCGGGCCGTGCAGTTGTGCGGGTGTGTGAAGCACACTCGGTATCCTTCTGGGAGCAGTGTTTGCATCCCAGAGGGAGGAGGGAGAGGTGCTGCACCCAGCGTGCAGAGACCTCAGGCTGCTGCTTAAGCTGCGTATGCACCACGGGCAGCCTGAGGGGCAGGGATTTAAAATGTCATGCTTTGGTGAATTTTGTTAGTACTTTATTTTTTATAGTAGTTTTTATTTCAACACATTTAATGATGTGTTATGTCTGTTTATATTAGCTATAGATAAGAACTTTCCTGTAGAAATCCTGATGCTCCCTACTTAATCCTTCTCCAACTTCTGCCTTCAGCGTTTTTTGCATGATTTCCTTCTCCTGGAAAAGAACTACTTGCTACTTCATACTTCTCATTACCTCCAATAAAGCATTCTTTTGTCAGCCTTCCCTGCAGTAGTTTCCTTGCCAATGGGTACTGCACACCCACCTTTGCCTCAACTGGTGCTCTGTTTTTATCCTGCTGGCACCAGCTTCTGCAGAACTTGAGGACAGATGGTATATTTTATCTGGTGGTTTTGTGTGTTCTCAGAAACATTTATGGGACTCTGTCAAGTTAGCAAAATGGTGATTATTAATATCACATTGGTTTTGCCTCCTCTCCAGCCAGAAGGATACTGCAAAAACTGCTTTTCTTGTTTTGGTGACGTTGGGATCAGGGATTACAGAGATATAAAAAATATTTTTTGGAAAACTCTTTCAGTTTTAACCTTTTTTAATCATTTCCTTCATTTTTTGGCTTTTGTTCCTGCTCAGGCAGATTTCTCATTTTAATCGGATTGCTCTACCCATCCCAATTATGTTTTGTGTTTTGCATTGTCTTTCTTAGCGGCACCTCATTCCAGGAGGGGAGAACTGGGAACCAGATTTCTGAGAATGAAAAAGCTGAACAATAAGCAGCTAACGCATTGGGCCAGGATGCTTCCTAAGAACCCCAGGGAAACTGCCTGCTGCACAGGTCCAGCACAAGTTGAATACATCATTTTATGTCCCAGGATAAAGTCCCCAGGAAAGCTTAAGTCATTCTTAGACTATGTATGCCTTTTATCCTGTGACAGAGGGGACCTTTTTTGCCTTGTGTTCAAGGAGGAAAAACTGCTTACTGCGGTCAGAACACTATTCTGCTATTACATAGAAAACAAACTATTTACTTTTTCTGGCATTATTACCTTTTCCTGTGAGGAACTGGCATTTTATAGAGACAGCAGTCAACAGGGAAGCCATGCTGTTCTCCAGTTTGCTACCATTAACAACATCAAGGGCAGGGATGGTTCAGAGCCTCTGGACGGGCAGGTCTTTGCTCTTGGAGGCCAGATGAATTGTGAAAGCAAAGTCTAGCTTAGTCCCCAAGGAGAGGGATGGCAAATTGTGTTCTTCCTGCACAGCATATCTTTAGGGGTTCTTTTTTCCTTTTTCTATCAGGCTTTTTTCTTCCATCTACGACCGCAAACAGGCTGCTGCTTTGTCTCAAACCACCATTTGGCTACATACTGGCTTTCTTTCCTTCTAAGCACCTGCTTTGATCTCCCACAGTAGAGTGCCAGCAAATGTAACAAAGGCAGAGGTTTTGCCTTTTCATCTGCTCACTAGATTGTTAGTCAAGAGCAGCAGAGAAACATTGTGCAACCTGTCAATGCAATTTAAAAAGCCATATTCTAAATTGCCACTGAGGGTTTGCTCACTGCAGCAGAAGTCCTCCAAGAACTAGCTCTCTGGGGCTGTTCCCCAATTTTATGTCAGAGCAAGACACTGCTAAGGCTTCCTACACAAATGTTGCAGGGTATCAAATTAGCCTGCTGATCTTAGGAGAGCAGCTTAAAATAAAGCAGTTATTGCTAGCTTGATGAAGTTCCACTCTATTTAACTGATCATAAAAATATCAGGTTTCATATTTGACCATCTCTGTTTGTAAGGAGAAATAACTTACTGAGGGTCACCTCGTGCTCTTGCAGCCCAGGCTCGCAAAAGACCCCTCTCAGCATCTCCTGCCAAATCAAACTAGGTAGTGAGTCAGACAGCCCTGTATATTCATATTTTTTAACATAACATCTGCCCCTCTTCGTTTCCAGTCTGTGATCAAAATTCCCTCAATTCTGAATAAAAGCTGAGTAAGGACCTTGGGGTATAGCCTGTGGGTGCTCGGAGACTCTGCTGGCATCAGGCGTGGAATGAGTTGCTCTGAGATTAGCTCGTTCCCTGGTATTTCCTCCTGTCGCAGCCACAGATGTGCTTCATTTCATTAGGTGTAGCTGTGGGCATACTGCCATCCAGCTCTGCTGCTGACTATCCCACTGCTGCTGAAGGCCAAATAATCATAATCATTTCAAGTTGATAGCACAGTATATTTCCCCAGGGAATGCTCTTCAAATTAAATCAGTCATACCAACAATAATTTTATAATTATATAAAGGGAGCCCTCTATTCCAGTTATTTTATTTTTTTTAAAAAATGTGCATTCATTCAAATGGTTATTGCTCTTCCCAAAGTATTTTCCTTCCGCAAATCTCTATGCTCTTTACCTTTTTTTATGTGAAAAAAATCATTATTCTGATAATTAGCATGCTTAAGTGCAATCAGTGTCAAAATAAAAACAAGTGTAACTTTCAGAATTTATTTATGATGTAGGCCGCTTGCTGCCACGAGATGATTTTCTGTCAGCGATGGCAAGAAGTCAGAGCATCAACTAGCCTAATCTTGAAAACACTGTGCATTTCTGAAGGCCAGATTCGTTATTCCAGTCCCACTCCATGGAGAATTAAATTCTCTTGTGAAACTACCATGATTCATATTTATTGGTCAGTCTCAAACTCTCCAAGTTCAGCAAGGAGTTCTGTCCTGAAGGCCCCGAGGAACTGCCTGGTGTTACTCACAGGCTTGCAGTAGCGCACGTGCGTAAGCACTGGAGCAAAGCAGATTCCGTGTGAGCTGGTGTAGCAAGCTGGATCATGAGTGAGTACAGCTGATCTCTTTGCATGTGGGTTACTCCAGCATAATGCATCTCCTGCCTTCTTGCATTGATGTTCCCATTTTCTACAGCAATAATTTGAGTAGCAAAAAAAACCCCCTTATTTCTCTTAGTGCAAGCAAATTGCTGAACACTTACGATGCTCTGAGGTAGATAAGGAGAGCCAGCTTAGGAGTAGGATGAGGCCTCTTTTTTAGGCTAGATCCAAACTGATTGCAAAAGAATCAGAGCTAAAATTGCTCCACCTTTTTAGAACTGGATGATTTATATCTCCTTCATGAACAGGAGATAAAATGTTCTGCTGCTTACACTCTCCACAGAAATAAAACAGAAATAAAACTATGTCCTAATGCAGACAAGTTTAAAATAGAGCTCAGAGCCGACAAATGTTCATGAGCAAATGAGTTAATGATTTCTGACTGGTTGGGCATATACCGAAATATTAAACATAACCTTCCCTAAGTGTGTGTGGGTTTATTCCATTGCTAGGCAATAAGAAGCATCGAGTGGCAGGAACCGTGAATTCTTTCATTGTACGAGGCTGAATCAGTGTTTGAGGCACGACTTCAGTAGCATGCAGGTGAATTTTGTGAATATGTCCCTTTATCACTCATTTTCCTGTACTCTCGACTACTTAAATGTACGATACAGTAACTGATTCCTTTAAGGTGGTCACAAAAGCTTGACCAAGGCCATGATACATAAGGGAAAGGTACTCTGAAAAGTCAAAATGTAGGTCTGGATCTGATTTTCAGTTGGGTGAGACTTCTGAATTTTATGCTTCTGTTAGTTTATCACAAGTGTTTCCTTTCCTCTATCATGTTATCATCAAGTGCTAGTGAAACGACCAAGTCCAAGAGATTTCTGGTGGTTAGGAAAACAATGACATTTTTGTTCTAACTGTGACTGCAGCTTTTGTTATGGTAGCTGTTTTTCATCTGTCTTTAGAAAATCATTTAAATCTCAAATGAACACTTCTGCTGTCAGAGAGAGATAAAAAGGTTTTAGCATGATAATATCCTGTTCTCAGTTTAGCTGCTCCCAGGAAATAAAAGACTCTGCTATATTGTAATAAGTCATTGATTTATAGTATGTTTTGGGGGCCAAAGTTCTGCATCCAAAAACCCAGAATTATGTTTGCCTGTCTGTTTCAGCTGATCTAGCAAGCGATGCTTCAGCTCATTGCAACTTTGCTGGTCGAGAATGTACATGCTTTGCTTTTCACCAAAGGAGGAAAAGGTCTTTGTTTTTCCATCATTAATCGCCAAATCTTCTCAAAATGTAATACATTTCCTCCTACACTGAAAATGAGCCTAATTCCCAGCAACTGATTCCTCAAAGTGCACATAGCTACTTCTCATCTATTAGTCTCCTTCCATCATAAACCGTATTAATGTAGTGTATTGATGTAATCAGTCTTTGAACACCTACAGAGACATATGCAGCATGCTGTGCCTCATCAGTGTAATAAGGGTTACATGGAGAGTTGTATCAGAATATAATGCACATGCTGTGTATACGTGGTCTTACGTTCCGCTTTGTGTGCTACATTTTCGCCCTTGAATTTCCACCTAGACGCAGCCCATTGGTATGCATTAGCAGTCCTTGCGTGGCTCTGGGTGAGGACAGGACTCAGCTCTCATGGGGAAGGTGGTACCATTTTGTTCTGAGTTTTGGACAGCACAGAGTGCAGTGCAGCCTTGCTCCTCATTAGGATTGCTGAGGTTCTGCTGACCAGCAAATAACAGTGTTGGGAGAGAAGCTGTTGCTCACCTAATCCCTTTCCTATGGCTTTCCCCTATACACCATATGGCCATCCATGTATACGTGAGCAGTGGCCGCTCTCACGTGAGGTTTAGCTGTCATTGCAAAAATACCTTGTTATTCACAAAATGCACTAATTAAGCATTCCCTTGATTATAGTGATTATAGTTTCCTCATCTTAGTGATTTTCCTATGATTCAAATGACTATTTGTCATTTTATTGAGTTTATTGCTATCAGTTGGTATCAGTTTATTGCTTTCTTTTTCCAGAGGATTTAAAATGCTTTCTTCCAAATTCTGAGTATTACTCTAGCAATACGGGTTTCACAGTGTTTTCTCTCTCCAGGACACTGCTTTAACCGAAGTATTGAGGCTAGGAGCCTTTGTTGTCATCACAGAGATACTGTTTCCTTTTCTGACCACATCTGACCAGCTTTTGATTGACCAAAATTCAGTCACTAGAACTAGTGACTTTACTCAGCCGTGATTATCCTGCATTTCAGTATTGCTTCAAAGAAACCCCCTTGTTCCCTTCTCCTCAGGGCATGCTACCAGCATTTGTTGTGACTGCCTTTGTCCTTTACTGAACTAATTTATATTCCCTAACGTAATTTCTCCCTCTTCATCCTCGTTTCAACCCCTAGTTGGCCCTGCTCTACATAGTGATTTTTTTTTCTTCTTGCTTTATCTGTACTTTTTTTGTCTTATTTTTATTATATAAAAAATAAGTGATGGGAGCTAAAGAAGTCAAGCAGTAGTTCTTCTACCGATTAAATTAGAACTAGACTATCTACTGCTTAAGGCAACCTTTAACAGCTTGATAATGTGATAAACTGGAAACAGACAGACCAGTAAAACTTCCTTCTTTGCCTGAATTCTGTTTTCCGTATACATTAACTACGTCATTAATATCCTCTGTGCTGGCAGCAGTGCTTAGCATAAATCTAAATTAAAGAATACATGAGACAAAGAAATAGTGACAAGCTTGGACTGGTGTATGACCAACATCATATGGATTTATAGGAGTAGGAAATGCAGCTATGAATAAATACCCTTTAAGGAGATATGTGTATCCTTGCTCCAGTTCTGATCTCTCCACCTTGGCTTTCGACACTGTAGCCTGAACTTTAATGCTGCTTTTTTAGAGGAGCCTATAAAGTCTAAAAACTGTTCTTCAAATGACCACTTTACCATGTTTTTTTTAACATTACTTTTATTAAAATGTTGCTAATGATAATGGAGTTCACAGAAGACTCACAGGTAAGAATGCAGAGGCGCAGCAGTCGCATTCCCTCCGAGTGGCTACAGACCAGGGCCCTGGCATGTTTATTGTCTGATGATAAGAAAAAGGTATCAAGTGGGAATAACGTCGCAGTTGTTCTCAAAATATACAATGTATGCTGCCTGTATGTAGTCAGTTGTGCTAGCTGGACTAGTATGTGGTGAAGCAATGGCATTGCCAGAATATATCAGACTGCAGAAAATTAGTGCAGCGATAAGTAGATTGATAGGTAAACAAAGAGACTGACTAACTTGCACCTGTGCTTGGAAACTGATATATTTTGTTTGCTTTTGTTGCTCTAAGGCAGGAAAGTTCTGGTTTCAGATGAAGTCTTGAAGGATATCTCCCCTCCCCACACCCCGTTAAAGACAGGGAATCCTTTGCTGTCTGAATAGTTCTTTTACTTTGCAGAACTAGAATGCCTTACTGCAAGCCTCTTTGTTCCTGGTCCTAAGGGATAAATAAACAACTAAAATATGCAATTATCATGCACAAAATTATAGGTGCAAAAGATACATTTTGAAAACTCTGGAATATGCAGTAGATACTTGAAGTACATGAACAGTGTCAATGAAAACAAAAGCCCAGGAGGAAATCTGGCGTTTTGTCAAAATCTAAATTATTAAAATACCACTCTAATCTTGACCTTTGAATTTCTTCAGTAGATGCTGTCCTGGTTTCAGGATGCATGTGAAGTGAACAGTTGGGTTTCAAACTCAGTACTTTGAAATTAAAACTAACAGCACAAAATGAAGCATTTTCACCAAACTGCATAATTTATTTTGGTATTACTGACTGGTACTTTTGAACTTCTGTCATACTTATGTTCATTCCATTTTGTACCTCTCAAAAGTTAACAGCTTGAAATTCCTCACAGACTTAGAAATCTCATTGTCCAAAATCCTGTATCCTGATTGTTTACATCTGGCGCTTCCTGTGCTACTAAAACCTGCCTCAATATAGAGATACTATTTGTCTTCAGTGTCACATAATTTGGAATATTTAATACTCAGACTTTCTGAGTGACTGTCGTCAGTGTTTGCTAGGCTTTTGGAGGCCGTTCTATATAACAGTGAATTGGTTTTTCTACCTAATATCTACGCCTTGAAACCTTCAGTGGAAAGTAATCCTTTGTCATCATCAGCTACTGAGCTGATGCTTTGGGAAAGAATGAGCCAGGTTTTGTTTGTATATTTTGCTTCATTTTCCCTTAACGAGGTCTTGGTGCTTTTAAGAGGAGATGTTTTCTTTATGGTGGGAACATAAAGAAGATATTTAGTTGTTTCTGGGATTCTGGATGGAACCTGAAGCTGATGGCATTTGTAGATTTCAAGAGAATTTGAACAGTGAAGGGTTGTTTTGACATCTGTGAGAGCATCTGCAAGATTACACTTTAAATTCTCACATCTGACCTTCCAATATAACTTTGAAATTACAATAATGCAGTCTTTCTGCAAGTAGGAACATTTGGTTCCTCAAATTAAAATGGCTAGTAATTGCAATTTCATTTTTTACTAGAAAGTTAATTAATTTTTTCCAAGTAATTTGCAATAATGCCTGTGTAGTCAGGTGTTGCTGCTGTCAGAGACCACTAAATATCTGAACACTTTCCTCTTTCATGGGACAGCAACAGCTAAATCCCAAAACACATATTTTTGTTAGGAACATCTGTGTTGGAGTTACTTGCCAGTACACAGGGAATAGAGAGGAGACAATAAAGATTTCTCATTCACTTCCAGCCACTTGCTGGCCCTGCAGTTGGCGGTCAGGGGTGCTCTCAGCGGTGCTGCTGATGGAGAAAGCAGTGACCTGCTAAGGCACTAAGACCTGGTCCTACCATCACATCCTCCAAAAACGAGATTCAGGGAAACCCATGGGTTATTCCTGTGAGTAGGAAGGAAAGGAAATTTATGGGTAAATAACTTTGCTTAAGGAAAAACTACTGTGTTTTTTGGAATATTACCATTTGGTCCAACCCTCATCCTGGCTCTGCTAAAGCTGTTGAAGGTCCTTGGCTCATGCTGAAGTCAACAATAGGGGCTGTTCCTTGCAGCCGTTGAAAGCTTCACTATACTTATGTTATTATCATAGAATATTCTATTCCTCATTTGAACGCATGGAGTAACAAACATAACACAAATAGGGACAGGGAGATGTATATGGCTGAATTTAGCACTGTGTACCGATCTCCTTGTGTTGTACAGATCAGTAACAGACAAATAAGGAGATGAGCTTACTTGCTTTTTCTTCCTCCCTTGTATTTCCCATATTCTCTGAGCAAAGTAAACCAAACTGTAAACCTCAGATGCTGTTTGTTTAGATGGGTATACCGTATTTATGTTAAAAGTAACTGAATTAGTGCTGATGCAGCCCTGAACTGTGCTTATGAGCAATAAGCTAATACAAAAGCTTGAGGTCTGTCAGTAAGTTAAACTGATGCAGGGATTTGTGCCACAAAGTCAGAAGACTTAATATAGAGTAATCTTTACGTGTAAAACATTTGTACTGAAGGGCCAGCCATGTGCTCCCTGTCTGGCTCGTGCAGTGGTACAGTGCAAGTCCCATGTTGTTTTAGTGCTGGACAACACTTTAGTCATGGAGATACCACTTTATATAAAGATCACAGTACATTTTCACTATTATTTAATAATGGTTTAATAATAAATGTATTTTCCATTCTAGTATCTCAAAATATTTGTGAAGTGCTGTAGATTAGTACCGGGAGAGTAACCAGCAGAGTTTTGCATATGTACTGCTTTTATTTTATTTGTTCAGCTTCAGACATGAGTCCACAGCTTTATAATGAGTGACAAAAATGTATTATGTATTTAATTTCATTATTGGGATGACTCAGTGCCTGTAAATCCAACTGATATGAATGAGAAGTGAAGTTGCACAGTTACTCTGAAAATAAGGCTGTTTAGGTGACTAAATGTCAATTTGGCTGTGTGACATCAGGGAACATTTCACATAATTTATTTTAGCATGTTGATGTCATGTCATTAACAACAATTATGATTCCTTTTTAAACTGGTAAAGCTACAATATTTCCAAGCATATGTATCCTTACTCCCCCACCCACCCATATTTCATTTTTACCCCTGTAATCTCAGCATAAGCTTTCTGATTTTTCTTCTTATGTGCTCCCTCAAGGAGCTAGAAAAGTCTCAGGACCAAACAGTTCTTGTTTAGCTCCTCTCTGGAGCCTGGACCAGATGGTACAAGAGAACACACATCCCCAAAGAGTTGCATAAAAAGTCTGTGGAGGCCTGGTACACAGAGGAGCAGTACTGCCTGCAACATTTGCTTAAATCTTCCTGCAGCTCACTTAATCAGTGTCTTTGGCTCCGAGGAAATAAAAGTTTTGGGATGCTTCTAGTTGGTGCTTTCTCAAATTTGATTTTCAGAATACTCAGTGCAATGTCATAAAGGGGTCAGACAAACATCTCGGTGGGCTGAACAGGGTTGTCAACCAGGGGCAATCAAGAAATTACAACAGATGAACCTCTTCTTTTCTAGAAATGAAGTTGTCCAACTCAATTTACATAACTTCTTTTAATTCCAAAGGAAATTGATTGAAAATAAAAATAACTCAGTATTTAAGCTATTATTTTAAGTTTATTAGAATTACAATACTTAAAGGACTATAGAGAAAAGTTCTGTTACATTGTAAGCATGTTTTATGTGTTTAAATTAACAAAGCCTTGCAACACCTGTCAAGAGACCCAGTTATTACTCATTTTAAGCTTTTTCAAAATGATCTACTAAGTCAGCAGTTGAGTTAGAAATAGACCCCAAGAGTCATGATTAACTAGACAAGACTTCAGATAAATGAGCCACCTAAACACCTTCCCAGTTACCTGTGGCTTGTTTGATTAAGTAGCAGAGCTGTTCCTTGGAGAAGGGGTTGATCCTCCCATGATCTAAGAATAATGACCTCAATTGTAAAGTTTCACGTCAAGTAACATTAGCTGTGTTTGAAAGGAGAAGTAAAGGCGGCTAGAGAAAGGTCTAAAGAAGGGAGGTTTTGGAGTGTGAAGTCATATGGATTTGCCTCTGGGGAAAACTCTTAACTTTCCTCTTAGCAGGGCTGCAGAAGACAAATGTTTCATTCTCATAATTGTGGAGTTCCTTCATGAATCATCGGGTGTTCTTTGTCTAGTATTGTGCGAGAGGTAGGTTAATTACAGGCCTGTGTTAAGAAACTCTGATGTGTTACCTTTAATTTCATTGTGTTTCCTTACTAAGTGGAAAACACAGAGGTAGTGTTGACTAGTAAGTAAGGGTATCCTTAAGGAGTTTTTCCTAATTTCTCATGAGAAATGAAGTATTTGGGGAGTTTCTTTAGATAGAGAACTGAGATAAGGTTATGCAAGAACTCAGACAATTTTTCACAACCACAAGGAATCAAAAAGTATTTTTTTAATGAAAGCTGAAATTCTGATATAACCAGATTTTCTGGGACCTTAGAAGTATCCTATGTACTTTTGTCTTGGTTTTCTCTGACACAGGAACAGAAAACAAGATGTGTGGTAAATCTCATGTAGAACCTCTGAACCTTCAGTTCAAGGTCTATTCTGGTTTAGGGTGGAGGTAATCAGTCAAAGCAATGACTTCATTTGTTTTAGGGTGGAGGTAATCAGTCAAAGCAAATGCATTCATCTGGTCTGCAACCTCCTTGCAATTCTCATTTGCTCCTGCTAGACAGACCTGCCTGCCATGCATCTTTTTGGAGTATTTTTGAGATGCAAGAACCCTCCAAAAAAGATTTTACTTTGCTTGCCACCCAAATGGTTTCAGCCTACATATGCGCAGGTGAAAGAGCACTGTGAATCACCTGCCCATTCAGTTCTTTTCCAGTTCTCATTTCCAGCAATACTAACAATCATAACGCAACGTTAGCTCTTTGTCCTGACTCCAAGTTTATCTATCAAGAATTACTATTGCTGTGTCTGTTAAAGCTTTCTCAGTTGTAAAAAGAAAATCAATATTCATTTGATGTTTGCAACTGGAACCTACGCTAGGTAGAAATGTAATGATTTTGCTGTTGTCAGCATAAGCCCAGAACTGAGCTGACAAACAGAAATTGAGAGGAATGGCTGAAAAAGCTTGTTAGCATGCCTCCTGTTAACCCAAGGAAGAAGTGGGCATTTTAACATTATAAAAAATGTGTTTTGATTGGAAACTTTGGTTACGCAGCTCTTAATTCAAGTGGATTTAAAAAATAGGATTTATTTGTTAAAGCATTTATATGTAATAGTTGAAAGAGGGGCCTTAAACTTGCTGAGTAATGCTTTTGAGCATCTTTTTTCCTGTTTTCTTCATCAAAGTATTCCAGGTGAGTGAAGGTGAGAGTCTGTGCTGTTCTGCTTTTTCTGCTTTTCTCGTTTTTCTTCCTAAAGATAGAGAACCAGGGACTCCTTTAGTCCCTGTCATTTGATCAAGACTTGCTCTTCTGAAAGTACCAGAATTCTGGCCCTCGAGTCAAAATTTTTCAGTCTTTGTTGTCTTTTAAATACAAATACATTTCTAACTGAGGACTCCTGTTTTCAAAAATGCTTAATGCTCTTTGGGAGAAGGTTTAACACATTTGTAAACAAGGTTTGGTCTCTTTTCAGGTTAAAAAATTCAATGTCCCTGTAAAATGGAAAGACTGTTTCTGTGCCTAATGTAAGCACTGAGTCACAGGAAATTAATTTATTGATAATAAGGAAACATCTAAAAATCATTGGACAGAAGCAATTATAAGCTGCATGGAAGAGATTGACTGTAAGCCCATCGTTAGCATCCAGAGCCAAACTACTGGTTCATTTTGCTATCAAAACTGGATTGCCTGCACAGTCATTCTTTCCATAACATTTGTCTGTTCTTTACATATTGAAGACTGCATAAAACTGAGGTAGCAAAGATAAAAATATAGTTAAAATAAATCGATGATATTGAAAACAAGTGACCGGCAAGAAGTGAAAACCTTTCCAGTAAAGCTATGCACTTGGTCCTGGAAAGATCCTGAGCTAGCATGGCTCTTAGCTACGTGTGAAATGGGAAGCAGTGGCATTGTCTTTAGTGTCCTACCTGGTAGAGATCGAACCTCAAGGGGAATAGCCTTGTCCTGATTCTTAAAGCTAAACACATGCTGGAGTGTGCCATGGAACCACCGGCTGCTGCTGGCTTCACCAGCTGTGGTGGTGCGGGAAGGAGGTGGCACCTCTCGGGATGGAGCTCAAAGGACAGTTATAAGAGTCCAAGCAAAGCTACTACCCAAATGTCTGTTACATGTCCCTTATCATTTGAAAATTCACCAGTTAGTGGGTACCACCCAAAGGGTACAGGAAAGGAAGGATTAATTTAGGGACTCTTTAAAACCAGGTCCACATGAAGTTAAAAGCAGGAAGGGAAGGGGGAGGTAAAAGTGAAATCACCTGTGCTGGCTGTAGGAACGGTGGCTAAACTGTAAATGCAAACCTGATGGCAACTTTGCTTGTTTGCTTGTAAACTATGGCTCTAATTTGCAAACTACAGCTCTCATTGCAAAGGCAATTTTTTACTTTTCATCTTTTTTAATTCTCCAGTTTTAATTTTGTTCAGCTCAATGCTTAAAATATATGTAGAAAAAATGTTCTTACAGAGGTTTAAAAATATGAGGGTTCTTCAAACAAACTTTATGCAAAGTTGTCAGAAACCCACGCTACCGGTTAAATTGTCAGGTAACTTTATTTCCTGTGAGGAGGAAGTCATATATAGATTGCAGTCGTAAGATGATTCATATATTTCTTGCTCATCTCCCAACTGCTTCCCTCCTACAGAAAATACAAGACACAGTATGTCCTACAGATATCTGGGCAAGTCAGTCTCACACACGTTTTCTTCCTGTAGACAGATAGGTGAATAATCCAGATATATGCAGATTAGAATACTTTGACAAAGAATAAAGTTCATAGTATTTTAATTGATTCAGTAAATCTTTTACATTTCTGCTCAGTTTAACAAACAATATTTTTGAGATGCTTTTATTCTCACATTCAAAAATGGATAGTGTTGTGCCATATTTTGAGGATTAGTGTATGTCAGCCTCTTAAATGTAAGCAGAATGTCTTTCTCTTTCAAGGGAATGCAAGCATTTTAAAAATACCGAGAGTCCTGAACTGATTTACAATGATTAGAAATGCTGTTCATATAGCCTGCTTTTTGGCAATGTACTGGTGTAGTATCTGTTGTGTAAACACTGCATACTGAGCACAAAGGGTCCGCTTCTGTCAGCTGTTCCATTCAGACGATCCCATTAAGATAAATGAAAATTCTCAGGTAGTATTAAGACTTTGCTATGCTATATATAAATAGTTTCTCACACTAAGGAGTTAACAAGTATACTATTATTATTTTTTTTTTAATGTATGGAAAAGAAGGTAGAATTGGAAAAAAGATCTTGGTTCTTTTTATCATAAAGCACAGGTTTTCAATGTATAGGTCATTTAATAGCATGCTCATCAAAATAAGAAGGATAATAATTTTGTAAGAACAAGCACCGAAATAATATTTTAATATTCATTAATAGAATGCAGTGACACTGAAGTGCATTTATCCTATAAATTGGCCTGCACTGACATTGGGAATCATCTAATGTAATGACAAAAACCTCTTCCAAAGGGTAAAGTGATTCAGCTGACAAACTGGCAATTACTCCCACAGACTTTTCAAGTCTGTCTTTAAATAAAACATTTGTTAAAACATTCCACTATATGCCTTCTATCACCTGCAGCAAGATAAATGCTGCATTATATTCTATCAGTTATTTTCAATTAAAAATATTTCAAAGCATGTTGATGTCGCTGGAAATACACAGGTTTTAGATCTTTGGAATGGTGAAATTTCCTTTTTGATGACTAGCAAAAACTAATGAAATGGGTTCATCAGTTAATTTAATGGCTACAGAATTTTATTCTTTCATAAGAAATCTACGTTCTATTCATTCTTCATAATCATCATGCATCATGACTACTGTTACTGCAGAGTCAAACGAAGCCAGGTTGGATTGCCTTTACCTCCCCAGTTGTTTTCTGCCCCGTGCCTTGGTTAGCTGTTTGCAGCAGGTGAGCAGTAGATCTACAAGGCTGTAATTCTTTGGTTGCTGTTTTCAGCACGCAGGCTTCAGGATAACAAGGCATCATGGCCAATGAATATTACCAGAAGACGTTAATCCAATTAGCTCAGCATAATTTATTAGGCAGCACACAAACTAATAATCTGTCCCTGTGTTAAGTATTTTGGCACTGCAGAAGAGACAGGTCACATTTTTAAAACTGAAAGCAACTCACAAAGCTGGGTTTGTTGAGAGAAGGCTATGTATTTAAATTACCTAACTATTATGGTTAGAAATAAGGTTTGCACACGGCTTCTTTTACTTCTTGGAATCAGCGCCTCTGAAGAAGAGACCTAAAGAATGCTTTCTGTCCCTGAAAGCTTAAATTTTTTCTTTCCCCCCTTGATTGTATCACCTGGGCTAATAACAATAATTACCTCTGCTTTTGAACCTTGCCTTGCTTGTATCTTAGACTTAGCTACCACAGTGCTATTGCTAAACCAGGTTATATGTCAATGTCCCGGTGATGTGTGAGGTCTGGCAGAGTATTGATAGCAAACAACTCATCATCTGCTAAAATCAATGGATTGCATGCTGCTAAATCCTGGCGGTGATTTAAAATCTGGGTGTGGTGAATGCCTTGCTCACCAAGGGCGTTCTGTTAGAAACTGGGCAAAATTATATCTGAATTTGAAAGCTGTTACAGTATGAAAAATGCATCTTAGTCACCATGAACAAAATGGATACGAGTTTCTCACCTCTCTAAGCAACTCTGGGCACAATCCCGTGAGCAACACTTGGAGCTGGTTGTGATTCTGAATCTTAAGGCGCAATGAGTGGCAAGTCATTATTAAGAACCAAGAGTCTGCCTTTTATTTGTTGTAACATGCACTGTTATACGTGATAAAGGTCCTACTGTATTCAGTTCTCATGTCTGCCTTTATGTACATAGAACTACATCAAAACCAAAGCTCTTTGCTCATGCTTTTGCCAATAGCTTTATTCCCTGCTTGCCTCAGTTGCAAACCAGATCTGTCTGTGGTGGGGGTAGGAGGAGGATGCAACAAAGGGTGCTGCCATAAGTGTCGTCCTCACACCAACCTGCCAAAAAAACCCCAAACCCGTAATGAAAAGGTCACAACTACTGCTGTCTAGCTGCAGTGTTCTCAATAGATGTGAATGGGAGAGTCGCTTTTTTGATTGCTTGATTGCTTCCTCAACAAGAAACTGGCATATTCGAGACTGGAGACAAAACAAAAAACTGTAAAAAAACCCAGCATATGGAATAGCTGAGGAAGCAGAAGCTAAAGAGTTTGAGATTCCTCTAGCCCAGGACAACATTTTCCTTTTTTAGAGATCCAATATAAACTGCAAAAGCAGTGGTTTTTACAGAGTTGTGACAGCTTGCAAAGAGCCGAATGATTAGAGAAATAAAGCCAGGGCTGCAGAGAAGTAATTCTCTGAAATCTTCTGGATACAATTTTTTTGGTAAAACCACGTACTAGCACTCAGCAAAGATGAGATAAAATAGTGACATTAGAGATTGTGTCTGTTCTCCCAGTGTTTTACAGAAGTTTCCAGACATTTAAATTACCTGTTCAGAACTTTTAAATTTCAACTTTCTTCATGGTTATTAATTTATAATCACTTTGGATCATCTACATGGGGAATTTTAGTATTCTTTGAATTTTTAATGTCTTTTCAAGATTGATATGTATGATGTGTTTATAACATTATATTTGAATGCCATTAAGCAGTGTGGTAACAAAATAACGTAATATTTCTGCTAAGACATGTTCAGTAATGTATATGGTTGTTTTTTTGAGGAAGAAAGAAACCTTTGGTGTTGAGAGGCTCTAAACAACAGGCTATACTGACAAAAGTGAATTTGGGATAGCAGGGTTCCTGGAAGGCCTTCAAGAACAACTCTGGAATTTATTTGTAACAAGTTTACTATAAATTAAGTTAGTAATTGCTTCGGGATAGTATGACTCTCATCCAAAAAAATAAAATATATTCTCAAGAATAGCATATAGAAACTCATGAGCAAAATAATCAACTTGTGAGCTGAGATGGAAAAGTAAACCCAAAACTTCAAAGGTGATATGTATTCAAATTAAGTCTCAAGAAAACATCTTGTTTATATATACATGAAACTGCTCTCTCTTCCCTCCTACTTCCCCTCTTTATTTTACTGCTGGCTTTAATGTCTACACATACTTTGTAATACATATGGGGCTCTGTATAGGTAGTAATAAATGATATCTCCAATTGACATTCCTAGAAATGACAGCTTCTGAAATATAGTCAGTCATCTGACACATAAATCCTCCTTCTGAATCTCATCAAATTCTGGATTTGTCAGATGCCTTTCAGATTCATGGTCTCTGTGGTTTGGTTGTTGCATCTTTGAAACAGCATGGGATAATCAAAGTTGCCCTTGCTGGATCCCATTAAAATCTTTTACAGAAACCCCAGAGGCCTGTACCAGGCAATAGACTGCACATCCCCAGAGCCTGGTGCTCTTGAGTTTCTCACAATTCTTGCACAGGTTTCAGATGAGTGGCTATGTAGTTCTCTCACCGGGGGACTGGTGCTAATCCAGATGAAAATTAGAAGATGCTTGCTTACAAGGTGGCCAAAGTTTCAAGAAAATATTATCCAAATAATACTGACCCTTCTGACAATTTTTTCATCTGTTTTTTTGTTGTTGCTAAGCTGGCGTGACAGATTTGAGTGGTGGTTCATTTTATACCACTGGTTCTTAAAGCATATTGCACTAATAGCCCACCTGGGGCACTGTCTTATCTAAAATGCTACAGAGACTATCAGAAAAAATGAAATTGAAGTAGGTAAGTCCAACACTTGAATATTTTGTCCATTTTTCCTTGTACAGGAGTTCGGGGTTGTTCGGTGGTGCTGACATGGCTATCTGAGGCTCTGAGGCAGGACGACCCACCAGCCAACCACACAGGTGACCAGCATTCGTCTGAGTATGCTGTTCTCTTGATGCCAAACAAAAGATCCTCCGAGGTTTCCAGGGAATTGTTAATTTAAATAGAACAATCAAGCTTAATTAGCACAGTTTATCAGTGAGAGGACTCAGAATATTTTTGTGAGATTTAGAGAGTACACTTGAATGATTTAGATAGCTTTCATTTCCTAGCAGGAACTACAATCTTCATTTATGGTAAGTCAGCATACCTGCATCTGCTGAGGCGTTTGTTCTACCTCCCTAATGAATGCAACAGTTTGTAATTTGCTGGATAGATAGAGGTGCACAGAAAAGTGACTGGTATTCCATGTTCATTTGCAACAGGGTAGATGTGCTCTAATGTAAAGCAACCATCAGAAATGCTTCCATTTCATGTTATTTTTTTGATGGGAAAAGTTTGGAAAATGAGCTCCTTTGGCACGGTGAAAAATGGTTTCCCAGGTCATGCTGTAGGCTGAAGTGTCGGTAACATAAAGATTCTTTCATGTTATCAATCTTAATCGGATACCTTCCGTAATTTTATAAAATATATATGTGCCACCATGGTACAAATAATGTTGTCCTCCCATGGTTCCTTATCTCCAGTCTCTTATCTGAGTATGCATTTGATTTTCCCTTCTGAAATGCCCAGTAATTTTAGAGCTGAAAGCAAATAGTTCCAACTAAAAAACTTTAGCCCTGGTAAATCTGGAACTGGAGGGTAAAATCCTAAGGAATGACAGCAAAAAAATACATGAAGCTTTGGAATATTGTCCCTAAAGGCAAAATATACAAGAGTGTCAAAGATGCAAGGTGGAAGGACAGTGTTCTAGAAGACCTTTTGCTGTAGCTCTTGATGAATTTTGGAATTATTTGGTACACTTTTATTGCCTAAGTGAGAAGGGATCCATGCCTTGTTGCAGTTCTTTGGATATACTGTTATATACTGTTTTGATTCTGAGTTTTATTATCCTGAACCACCTGGAAGGAACAAAAGGGCAGCCAGTTTACAGGCAAAGGGTTTGTGTAGCAATGGTCACAGGGTGCCACCAGCACCACAGGCTGGACGGACAGTGTGGGGGCAAGCATAACCTCTAGGCATTTTAAAGAAAATATCAAGCCACACGAATTAAATGTGAAGGGGAGGGACCACCAAGCCTGAAAATAATATATTCAAACAGTACGAAAGACAGCTTATCAAGCCTTTTCCAGGAAAATCTGCTTCTGATAGAATGGGATAAAGGCAGAAAAGCCAGGATGCAGGCTCCCAAGTGGTATTCTAAACCATGTGCTATAAAAGATGGGATAGTTGTATATGATTCTTACTGTTCTTAATGGACTGAGCATGCATTAAATTAAGAAATCTGTGGGCTTGTAGCACATCAAGCTGAAAGGTTATTTATGTATCCTGCAATAACCAGGTAAGAATGCAGTTACTCATAGATGTATTATGAATACATGCTAATTGCTATCAGTGGTTGCGTTCTGAAGATCATGCATTTTTTATGCATGGCAAGCTGCTAAAATATCCCTACCACTTACTTCTGCATCACAGCATCCTCGTTGAAAAAGCACTAGCAGAAAGGTCTTCCATTTTAGCGTTTTCACCAAGACTTTGAAAGCTCACGGTGAAGGTGCAAGAAGGATGTGACAGACGTTGCATTAACATAAAGCTCAGAATACTTATCTGCTTCTGCTTCCCAGGGAAGCAGTCACTCAGCTTCCTGTAAAGGCAAAAAGCATAAAGAGACTGGGATCTGTTATCAGCCCTCTTGGGCAGAACTGCAATACAGAGTGCTCTGCTTAATATTGCTTATCGCTAATTTTGTGCATGATAACTGAAGCATGAACAATATCTGAGTGGGAAGCAAAACTAGATCTATAGCTGCATAGTCAAGCCTATCAAAATATATTGCTGAGCTCCCATAGCCAAACAGTTCTGCAGAATATCAGCTGAAACAGAACATTCCAGCTCACTGGGCCTCCAGTCACCATATGCTTGTGCAGCCTCACCTGTAATAGCGGATAGCTACGCGCAGAGGTGGGGTGCATTAAAAATTAGGAAGGGATGCCGGAGTGAGCCTGCATGATATTGAAAATTGATGGGTTTTATGTGTTTTGTTACTCGCTATGTCTTACTAAGTTGTCAGGCAATGATGGTGAAATGAGCCTTGCTGAAATCACTCACATGAGTGAGGAGTGTATATTACTCTTAGAAATATATACATGCTAAGTCGTGCCGTGGAGATTACCCTGAAGAAAATCCACTCTTGTCTGACTGTTCCTTCTGTAAAAGAAGCAAGAGAAAGAACAATGGTGTTGCTATATGGCTTGCCTGTTTAAACCAGGAAGGTTCTCTCTTCCAAGCTTATCCTGTGCAGGAGGAATTATTTGCGTATTTTGAGGGTGACCCAACTATAGGTGAGCGTCGTTTCTGAGAATGTAGGATCCAGGGTGGGATTTCATGACAGTCCCTGCATCCTTCATGCACCTGTGTTAGATGTGGGTTACAAACCTTGCACTGGTGAAGAGTCTGAGGATGCTCTCTGGTTTTTATGCAGAACTTCAGGATTGTCCTGAGTTTTTTCTGTTTCTAATGGAAGGAAACACTCAGCAAAATGCCAAAAAGAAAATATTAATGTCTTATTTTACACTGATGTGTCCAATACAAGATCTTTTTTTACATAGTCAGATTTAACTGCACCTTACTTTTCTGGGAATTCATGCAGAAATGCTACAATTAAACTATCGTGAGGAAATACAGGGAGTTTTCATTTCCCTGTTCTTTTAATACCAAAAAACCCCACATTTGCTCTAAGGCCACATTTAGAGGAAGTAACTGAAAAAGTTTAGCTAGATTGGGTTTCTATTTGTGTAATATTTTTCCTGTTTATAATGCCAAGAAATCTTCAAAAGATTTCAAGGCTTGAGGGCTGCAGTACAGACAAGCCCAGCAACACTCCAGGGTTTTAAAATTTCAAGTAGGACTTTTTCTGGGGAGAGGGAGGATGTTTAGTTTTAATTCAATCAAAAAAGCTTAAAGGAAAGAGATTATCGCTGCATGTTTACCTCACTGTCCCTTTCGCTTGGTCCTGTTACCACAATTGCATCCGAGAAGATGGCACCAGGTACCTCATCAGAGCCTTGGTGGGTAACTGGTGCTGCTCCCAGTAAGGATACAACTGGGCTACCATTAAAGTGTTAAAAGTTAAAGGAACAAAATTACAAGGCAAAGGGATGAGGGAACTTGTCATTCTTTCTTTGGTGTCTGCTACAGTCCGTGCACCATCATGTCTGAACGTCTTGCTGTGAGTTAAACATCATTTTGCTGCTGACAGATAATCTCTACAAAAGATACTTCCCTGCCAGCCGGTGGTTTGGGAATCCAGCTGCGGAGAGAGGCAGGGCAGGATTATCATGAGCTCCCTGTGAAATCTGTTTCGTTAAATGTGGTTCCATATCCAGCGTTGATTTGGATAAACATGATCTCAGGCTGTTCAGACATAGCATTAAATAATGCATTTTCCACCAAAAACATTTTTTCTCTGTTTATTCTAAAAATCAGTGTTCTATGATTAAGCTTGTTCCTAATGACATATTTTTTTCTCTTTCAATGTGCCCTTCTGGTAATACTGAGGGTAATAATAAGCCAGAGCCAAGTGCAAGTCAAATAAATGGGCAATTGCTGAGGGAAAATATTAGGAACTGCTATAAAATCATGTGCCATTAACAGGGTTTTATTTTGACCATAAATGGCAATAATTATTCTTTCATGAATATTTCAGAAGACCGGGATGGGTTATTGGGATAGGATGAGATAGGAAATTGTTCAATTTAACTGTACTTTCTTCGCATTAGAAACTCTAGCAATGCTATTTTCCTTTTTAAAGTGCAATTTGTCATTTCTGTCCAAATAATTAATTTGAGAAGTATGTATATGCTCTTATGATACGAGCTACAACTTCAGCTCTCTAATAAGTGTGTGATAAGCCAGCACACATGCATGAAAATAAACATGTAGGGTAACCTGTGGTGCACAGAAGCATCCCAAGTAAGTCTCTGACAGAGCTCTGTAGACCGTGGCACCAATTTCATCCTTGATGAAAATCTTGTGTTGGCTTAACCCATCTTGATAACCAGAATAAAATGATGAATTTGTTCACATTAATTAAGCATATTACCTAAATGATGCATTATGAATGCTTTTATATCTTTACTGTTTTTCATTTCTCTGTTATAAAAAGGCTTGCAGAACAAGGGGTGTGTTGTGAAGGGGAAAGAATTAGAAAAGACTTCGAAGTTTTAAAATAAAACATTCCATATAGTTCATTTTCCCTTGGAGCAAAATTACAATGCACTTAAGAGAAAGCAATATGTCAATCAAAATAAGAAAACCGATATTACTAGTGACCCCTAAAGAACTTGCAAGCAGGCAGGTTAATCAAGTCTTTATTTTTCAATACACCTATCTGAACTTCAGCACAAAGTAATTAATTTTAGGTTCCAGTACAGAAATGCACTAAATATCATCTCCGGTTGTGTGCTTTTTCATAACATACTAATCAGTCCTTTTTACACTGTGACTTTGTTAAAATGTGGGGGGTGGTAGAACAATGGTGACATTTGAAAGGTCTGTCCTTACATTCTCTGATAATCTGCTGGAGTCGTAAAAACTGTTTTTCTTAATTAACAGACAAAGGCAACATGTTTTCCAAGCTGCTTTGCTGTATAGATGTATAAATAATCCCTAGCATATTTAACTGGTGTATTTTTCATCTCTGAGTAGTTTGGGGATTTGTTTTGCCCCTGGAAAAGCGCTATGGCATCCTCTGTGCTGAGGCTGGGTCTGTGCTGCTGGGTACCTTGCCTGTTACGGAGGGTCTGCACCTGTCTCAGGGCTAGGTCTTCCCTGAATCCAGCCGTCCTTCTGATGTCCACTTGCTCTCCTAGTCTGCTTACCTGTTTGTGGCTCTCAGTCCAGTTCCTCCAGAATTAAAATCTGCCAGAATTAACAGTCTGGAGACTTGGCCAACTCTCAGTCCCCCCACCTTCTCTGACTCCACCTGTGCAAGTGCATGAGATGTTTTCCACTTATATTTTCACTGAAAAAAAATGAGCAATTTAACATTTGAAGTGGATAAGTTTCTATAGAAAGGAAGGAAAGAGAATGTGTAATGTCCTTGTTTTGGATACCTCTGCTCCTGAATGCTGAAGACTGTATGTTAACTGTGGAAACCTGTTCTGAGAGCACTTCAGCAGGATAATAGGATTTGGAAAACAGATAAGTTTATTTTCCTATACGTTGTTTCTATAGGCAGTATTTTTATTTTTCATATAACTTCCTGAAGGTGCTGAGAGATGCATCACAACTTCAATGAAGTTCCTTTCTACCTGGAGGTAAGGGTGTTTTCTAGAAAGAGCAGCACTTCTATGAGAGTTTGGTTGATATGGTTTTATCCATACAGGATATAAAAATTGAACCATGTTAGGTTTGACAGTGCAGCTAGGGCTACATACAGTGGGAAAATACAGGACATAGCTAAGCAAGTTATCACTACTAAAATAAAAAAAAAAAAAGCTGAAAGAGCAATCCATAAATGATACGAAATCTATAACGGCCTTATGTGTATACAGCTGTATATTAGGTTTATTGTTGAAGTGTAAAGGTTACTTTAATTTTATGAGAGGTCTATACTTACTAGATATAGAGACAACATTGAGAAATCCCTTCTAAAATAGGTTTTGTTATGGCCTGAAGGTGCAGCTTATCACAGGTAAGTAGAATATTGCATTGATCTCCGCTGTAGATAATGAGACTGCCTGGGAGCAGCAGTCTGGTCACATGAAACAAATTGCTGATCACAAGTCAAACATACTGGGGGTTTTAATGTTTATTTTGAACTGAACTGTAACAAAAAGGGCAAACCCCTGTGTTGGCAAGTACATGGGCAAAAGGAGTCTGCTAGGGGAGAGGAGGGAGTCTGGGAAAAGTGGTTGGGGGCTGAATGGACATCACGATCAGGCACTAAGTGAGGAGGCAGAACGCCTGCTGCATTGATCACCAGCCAAAAGTGCTGGCCTTTCGCTCCTCAGTGCACACCGAGATGGCAGAGGACGGGCTTTTGCTTCTGCCTCTCATCCTGCCATGGTGCTGGTGCAAGTGAGTGGGACACGGTGCACAGCACCCTTGGGAGTCTCTCAGCTAAACAGGGAGGAGTGTGATGAGCAAGTACCACTTCTCTGTGTTCCTGGCAAAGGATGCTTGTTGCTAGGAATGCCATTTAAACAGTGTCTAGGGGCTAAGTGAGTACACTTATCTTATTGTGTTAGGTGAAGGGCTATTACCAAAAATAAAGTATGTTGGCACGTTGCGAAATGATAGCACTTAAAAGATGAGCAGGACTTTTGTTGTAGAGAGCACATCATCAGGTACAAGTGCACACACATGCCATGCCCAAGTGGCTGCTTGGCTTTTCAGGAGGAAGGTGGATGAGATGAAGTTACCAATAGTGAAGGAAGCCGATGCCCAGCCCTTCTCTTTGCTGGGAGAGGCTGCAGCCCCTGGAGAGACCCCGGTCCTGCCTGGCAGGATGGTTGCACTGCTCGTTCCCAGCCCCTCTGGTGCTGCATGCAGCTGGGAAGTGACTGGTGGTGGGGGGGTTGACACTTGCCCTTTGCCTGGGGGCTGACAGTGCAAATTACTAGAGATGAGTCGGGGCATTCTGTGATTTCTTTTGTATTTAAACACTGCAGTCAGTCCCCATGCTGTGGTTTAACCCCAGCTGGTACCTAAAGACCTGCTCGCTCCCTCCCCTCACAGTGGGATGGGGGAGAGAATCGGAGGAGCAGAAGTGAGAAAACCCATGTGCTGTGATAAAGGCAGTTTAACAGGTAAAGCAAAAGCTGCGTGCACAAGCAAAGCAAACCAAGGAATCCATTCAACCCTTCCCATCACAGGCAGGTTCAGGGTGCCCAGGTTCAGGGCTCCATCATGCATGACGGTTACTTGGGAAGATGAATGCCATCACTCCAAATGTCCCCCCCTCCTCCTTCTTCTTCACCCAACTTTGTATGCTGAGCATGAATGTCATATGGTATGGGATATGCCTTGGGTCAGTTGGGGTCAGAAAACATAGTCCCATACTAGCTACTATGAAGAAAATGAGCTCTATCTCCGCTAAACCCAGCATACACGGTAATATAACATAATATATCCTCAAAACTTGTTTCTTGCTTATGCTTACTGAGAGGAAAAATGAACAGTGCTCCCCAAGCACTTTCCTCCATGTAATTAAGGTATAAGGCTTATCCTGTGCTTGCTTCTTGGCTGGCTGCGTGGTACTCTTTCTCTCAGTGCTTTGTCTTACATATTGGTGCAAATAGATAAATGGTATGTATATAAGATCTTGGTCAACACCACAATGTAACATTAGATTTTTCCTTTAAAACTTCCAACTCCTGTGTGTTCCCTGCTGTTGTCGTACCTCCATCATCCACTGCGTGTGAGCCCAAACACAGAGACTGTTATGCAAATGTTTGGTGTTAAAGTGAATGGATGACTTGTTGTGCTTATTTATATAAATTTGTTTCACTAAATCCTGTCTCTGTATTGTAAGCTGCAGGGCAAACAGCCGGGCTCTGCTCCCACTGTGTGTGAAGAGTTCATGTTTGCAATAGCAATGTAAACCCAAATTACAGGTGTTCTCTGCACCTAGGCTCTGCTGTAACAAAGCATTCTGTGATACTGCCTCCGGTCAGGAAACCACGCCGGTGGAAGGATGTACCAAAAAAAGCTTTGGTTTGTTAAATTCCTGTGCTTTTTCTTGGGCATGTGAGGATGTTGGACAAGAAAGAAATTTTGTCTGCTCGAATACGGCCAGTTTTGAGTGAGAGTGCAGCCTTAGGAATATATAGTTTTACATTTACTGGTCTGTGCTTTGGAATTAAAACTAGATGTGTGGAAATACAGCACTGTCAACATGTCAGCCGAGCCGACACCTTTCAACTGGCAATGAATACTGATTACCTTCGCCACAGCAGACAATTCTTCTGTCTAATATAATTTCATTAAAACACATCTGAAATGAAAATCTGTTTGGTTCTAATTTTAAAGGAATTTCTTTGGTAGATCAGGCCAGAAATACATGTTTTCGTTTAAAAACAAAAAAGTGAGAAAATCATAAAAGAAAATAATTCATCTGAATATTAATGTTTTTCACAAATTAAACTGAGTCTTAGAAAGGAATTATTTCCTGGCTGAAGATGGTGTCCTTAATGCCAGCTTTTTGGGGGTTCAGGCAACACCTTTCAGGTGGTACCTTTCCTGTATGTCTCTTAAGTTTATACTGCGTTGTTCTAAATGGGCTTTTTACTGCCATAGTGGATAGTGCTAAAGATAGTAATAAAGATTTCCCGGTAGTTTAAGTGTTGGAGACCTGAGCTGCTGTGCCAGCAGGCTTTGAGCAGATCTGTTGCAGCGAGAATTTCCATTTCCTTGGAAGGTGGAGCACTTTTTGTTGGAAATGGAAACATAACTGTTATCCTTTTTCAATCTTTTTGTAATTGAAGCAGAGTAGCCAGCTGCCCTGGTCCTTGGAGGCTGCCCATTTTGCCCTCTGGCCCTCCTTGCCAGACCCCCAGTTGCTGCCTGCAAACCTCGCTGTGCACAGCCGGGTGCGTGGTGGCCAGAGGGCTGGAGCTGTGACCCAGCTGGGCTGCCCCCAGCAGCAGGACTCTGAAGGCCAGATTTGCCAAAAGGCATCAGGTGAGCTGCCGGGGAAATGGTGGGTTTCTGACAGACCTTCCCAATGCGTTGGCAGAAGCTTGCTCAAGCTGAACTCTTTCTATAAAACACCTGCTCTCGGTGAACTACTGCGCTTTTTTTCTTACCTCCCTGAAATTTTCCTCACTGTCTTCCTGAAGTTCTGCGTGTTTCTGGTACACAAGGTGGAAGAAAGTCTGATGTTTGTGACAGCTGCCTTTAGACACCTACTTATGTCATCTGATGAATCAAGGCATTTAAAACCATGTTTCATCCTTGGAGAGTGGAGTCATCTTACTATTGTATGAAATACATCCTTTAATTGTCCTTTTCTGTGGGAGCTTTGTCTAAATGAAGAGCCAGAGTTTGGGACTTTGGTCCTTAGAACAACTTAATAAAAGCCAGCCAATTGTTTATTGGCTTCCTTGTCAGAGGTGACGGAGGTGACACGTCCCACATTGCTCTCTCTCATCTGACACCTCATATATTGTCCATTATCAGAACAAAATGGGAAAGAAAATCCTTTATAGATACCTCTTTGGGAGCTTCAGCAATAAGATTTCAACAGTGCTGAGATTTTTATGACAACATAATTAGAGCTTCCACCAGACTGTAAAAACTCAATTTGTTGAAAATTGTGTAAGCTGATTTAGGGTCAAATCCCAGACTTCTTATTCAGGTTTTCCTCTGAATTTCCATTGATCTCAATGGCATAAGTTCTCTATTTCTAGCAAATTATCCCTGAGCTTCTTCAGTTGTTGTTCCAATGAGAAATCTTCCTTCTCACAAGCTGTATTTCAGAGACATATGTTGAAAAGATGTTACTGATGCAGTTAACAGAGCAAACAGGATCTTCTGTGTCTGTGATGCTGACTTTGACATTCATTGATGCTACAAAGATATTTGATAATCTCTTGTAATATAGCCTTGTGTCAACAAAGCCACAGGTGTGACCATAGAGATAAGATGATAATTTTGAGTCTATTTTTTTCTCACAGTTATGCTTTTAAAAGTTCAAATCTTTAGTAAATAGAAAGGTGAATCTGTGCTATTTTCCTTTCTAAAATGGTGACATGGGGCTGTTTCTCAGCATGTCCTGATCAAATTGGCTGAATTTACAGATACAAAGATGTGTTTTTCTACCTGCCAGTTTGATCTAACCTCATGCTTGCATCTGAAAGCCAGGCTGTATTTGATGTGATCTAGAGGACCACCTGTAGAGGACCACCATCACAATAACGGTATGGGGATCAGTTCAGTTAATGGAATTGCTCTTTTGGGGAAGATTATTAGTGTATTCGCCAGATGGAGGAGCAGGTTCTTATTCTGCAATCTTGTTTCTAGGTCAAAAAACACGGGCAGACCCCAGCAATGTTCCCTGAATTATGTTATCTCTGAAATACTCTGAAGGGGAGGTAGCATAAAAACTTTCTTTTCAAACATCCTAGATCTCAGATAAGATTCTGAACACATGTAAGGAATGTATCATTGACTACAAATTTTCTGGGTTTCTTAAAATCATTTTGTTAGTCTCAGTGGTGTGTAGGGAGCAATACTTTACATGTTTTTTATTACTATAGTCCAGTAACCCTTAAAGCCACCATCTTCCCCTGAGAGTCCCTTTGTGCCAGGTGCTGTACCAACATGGATGAATTGTATTTCCACATGGCAGAGCTTATAATCCTCATAACATAAGGTGACCAAAGAGTGGAAGAAAGTAAATATGGCCCTTTTCACTCAGGAAGAGAATTGGAGGACAAAACTGGAACCAGGTTAAGGTCACATGGGTAACAGCAGAAGAATAAGAAATGACCTGTGATTTTCTTTATGGTAGTACAGAGGCCGTGGTGCACAGCCGTCTTCTTGCTAAAAAAATAGTAGGGAAGTCTTAGCAGCGTCAGAGCTAATGATTATGGCCCTTCAGTGAAGGTATCACCCAGGAAGGTTTCCAGGTTGACAGGTCTGGAACAAGCCACATCTGACACGCAGGAAGCTTCCACGCAGATGTCACGTGCTGCACACTCAGGGAGCTCTCTGAGCCTGTGCTGTCTTCTCAGAGCTCCGTGGTGGGTGGCTGTCCTGCTGTGCTTCGCTGGCAGTTCCCTTCACTGCAAAGGGCAAGGTGGCTCACAGCAGTCTCAACATCCACTTTTTTTCATATTTCACATAATACAGGGCTCACAAATATATTTCTGAAAGGGACAATAAGACCATGATCACCACCTTCTAGAAGCAGCTGCAAAGCCATAATTCTGTATACAAGATACTTTTCTTAGCACAAACCGAGCTGTTTCATTACCTGGGAGTTCACAGCTTTCCAGAACCTGACATTGTAGGGAACAGAGCACTGAGATGACAAATAGCTTGTAAGCTTTTAACAAGACAAGTAATCTTTTATATCAGAATTGCCGTAGTATCTACTCTGAATGTACCTTTCCAGTAAATCGCTCTTATCACCCATTTTAATCAGAACTGAATTCAGCCTTCCTTCTCTAGGGGACTTCAGATCTAAACACCACAGCTTATTTAAAGCATTGAGGTTTGATCCTGTCGAATGCTGGGCCCCCTCAAACCCCGGTGTAAAGTCATTGCCAACAGGCAGTGCTCAGTGTGTCCCACAACCTGGCCCTTGTCACACAGCAGCCGTCCCAAACTGCTTGCTGCACCTTCCAACATGAACATGATCTCTTTGGTTCCCCCCTTCTCCTGCTTCTCCACGTTCCCTTTTAACAAAATCCCACCAGAAAGGGTGTAACACAGGGACACTAGCATGATGCCTTCAAGCCAAGACCTGCCCCTATGCCCTGCTGCTCTCCTCTGCCTTGCTCTCTTTGTGCTCTCCCAGAGGCAGGTGGCATCTCCTCGCCTGTGCATGGGTGGTGTCCACCCTTGTGGGACCCCATTTTCTGCTGACCCCCAGAACCTACCAAATAAATCATTGTAATGCCAAATGACAGGGCGCATGCTTCTCGTGGCCAGCTGTAGGCAAGGCGGACCTTTGGCTGCTGAGATCTTTTCCTGCAGAGGCAATGGGCAAGTTAGGGGCCTATTTCTCTATTTATTCTTGAAGAACCATCCTGTTTGGGAGCTGTCAAGCAAAATTTCAAATCCAAGTTTTCCAACTCTTTAGTTCTTAAATTTTTTAGCTTTTTGTGTACGGCAGACTGTATTGACAACGGAGAAAAGAAAGCCAGCTTGAGACGCTTCCTAAGATTTTTTGCTTTTTTTAGTATCTGCCTTTATTGTGGGGAGCAGGGAGAAATTCTCCAGCTCCATCTACGTGATACAAGGTCACTTAGACTGACATAAATATATATTCTCTCTTGCCACTGTGGGAAATGTAATCCATTCATTTTAATGGCCAGTGAGCAAGGGCTGCCCTGGTATTTCTGTCCTTGTTCTGTTCCAGTGCATGCCCTGAGGCATGGGTCACGCTTCTGAGCCATGACAAAAATTGTAACGTTTTAGGCAGGGCTAAATGATGAAAGCTTTAATAACTGTAAACCTCAGTAAACATTTGAAGGAAAATAGTCACCGATTTCTCTCTTTGCTTGAGCAGATGAGAATGACATTGTAAACTACATAACTGGGCTACAGCAATCTTGATGTAATTCCCAACACGGTTTGAAGCTTTTCATCTGAGTTTTAGGCCTCTGGCTTCACATGCCCTGTGCTTCTGCTCCCACTTTGAAATGGGATAATGATATTCCCTTTCTCTACCCTTTGACCACTGCAATTACAAGGTTGGAGGCCAGTGGCATGTTTAAGTGTTTCTACAGCACTTAACAGGTCCTTGGTGTTGCATAAAGCATCAAGCTACTTTAAACCAGTATTTTACACAGAAAATGAGGGAGAAAAGCATCTTATGCTTTCTGACTATCTAGTAGAAAAAAATGTGAAATTAATTTGAAATAATAAAAAAAAAGTGTGGCTTCTAAACTTCATTTCGAATGATAAATGAGATTTTTATGGAATGTCATTTCTGTGAAGAGTTTGTTCTGTATGGGATTTAAAAAAAGAAACTGTTTACGGTAATAGATGTGTTTTAATCCATGTCACAACCTCATAAGACACATCATCTGAATTTGCTCTATTAAGTGAGTTTTTCTTTTCCATTTATGTTGCAATCTTTTTCTTTAAGAAAACACTTTACATCATGTTGTCATGACAACAGAATATGCTCTTAGGTTGAAATGCTGACATGTCTCCCAGCGTTCATACCGCACCCTGTGCTCACCCCTCCCTTCTTGGCCAGTGCTGGGGGTCTCTGCACACAAATGTAAATCTACAACAGAGAGATGGATTTGGGGGCCAGAAAAGGCTGAATCCCGTGTTTTTCTTTTTCTTTGTTTGTGAGTCTCTGTAAGTGGGTAATCATTTTAAAGCTTAGGAATATTACTGTACCAACATTTGTAACATAATTCAAAGATGCATAAATACAAGGGCGGTTTCCATATCACCAAAACACATCTAAATTATCTCTCAACCAAATGCCTCTGCTGGAACTCACGTTCAAGCAGTCTTGGGTCTGTTCCAAATGATGTTAGGAGAAAAAAAAAAAACTATGATGAACTTGAAAATATAGAAGACCTAGAACAGGCTGTAAAAATAAGTAAATTCTATTTTGGCTTATTATCCTCTGGAGATGTTCATAAAATTGAATACATGAATATGAGAGTCCTACAGTCCTCAGGGTATTCAGATGCAATCCCCATATTTCCTCCCTCCTCAAAGAGAATAGGTGATGTTGAATTCTAATTGTGGCAATTTCTAGAGAATTATTATATGTCCACGGTGAGTGGAGGCCATAGAAAGTGAAACCTGAAATCATCATAAACAATAACATTTATAAAAATGTATATGTCACGCAGCTTCAGTCATTACCCAGAAGAGTAAGACCTGAAGGTGACCTGTCAGTCCAAGTTTACAGACATTACTTCCTTATAATAATGAAAACAATTATACCAGTTTGCTTCTACCTTGCTTTAGCAGATAACACAGTAACTTTCATTTTGGGTAATCTCTTATCTTTGCTAAAGGCACGTACACAGTTAAACAGAACACTCAAAAGCTTCTTAAACTTGTCTTGATATTTGCATATTCTTTTGAATATCTGAAAGTAGGTAAAGTGAGCTCCTGGAATGGACATTGGGAACAGCTGGGAGAAAGTGACAAAACCAAAAAAGACTTACTCACAGGATATGGTGGGCGAAGCAACATAGGAGTAAGTGCTGATACTGGACATACATCTTATTTTTTCAAGCTCTGAGAATATAGATGAACTTTATAGACTGTATATAGTTCTGCATGTGAGTTAGGCAGAGCAGATTGTCTCACATCTGCTTCCTGTAGGGTCTTTTATCATCTTCTGAAACATCTGGTACCAGCAACTGTTAGGATGTTGGATGACAACATCCTGTGAATATGGTCCACCTTGGCAAACTCCTTGTTTCTCTGCAAAATATTGTAAATAGGAGAGTTAGGAAACAGTGAATAGGGGAGTTTTATGTGCAAGCATAAAATAATCGTTCTGTCTTGAGGGAGAAGCTGAAGTAACAAAGTAAAAGAGTAAACAATGGACTGATGCAATCCATGGGCAATATTCTCTGATTCAGCAGCTTGTGAAGTGGTTAATTGGTATCGATCAGATTGTTTGTTAAACAAGAATGCTTGTTTTTATATGCAGGACACAGAAAAAGTTAGAACTTCCTTGCTAAACTTTATGGCCTACTCAAACACTGAAGCATCATTTAAAATCTTTGAGCAGGAGATCTCAGAAAATAAGAATAATAATAGTAATAATGCTTTTTATCTACTTTCTCATTTAGTCCTCTATAAAAATATTACTATGAGAGAAAATGAAAGATTAAGTTAGGACAAGACCTGAGCTACATGAAAAAATTCAGAGATTTGAAACTTGTACCCGAGTGCTGAATGAAATTCAGAGTGGCTAAAGCAAATGAGATCACTTGAGCAGCTTCAAGGTGAAGGACTTGTGAGGCTGGCGTTTGTGCATTCAGAGCTGCTTTTATAACCAAATGCAGCATGTACAGTACCTCCTCTGTTGTAGATGAGGTTTGACCTCTAAGTTTGATTTGTATTAGGTAGTGATTATTTTCTACTTTTCACCAGAGGTAACTTCAGACTGCAATTTTATTAAACAGGATGTAGGTCTCTGAAAACTTTCAATCCCAACTAATTGGCTTTTTTGGATAGGAAAAGCTTAATTAAAGAATCCCCGATGAGCTGCAGTTATAAACCCTTTTATTTCATTACATATGTGGGTCTTTCTGCCTCTCTGCATAAAACTTTCCACGCCAATGCTCCATCCGAATGAAGACTGGGGGTGTGTGTGTGTGGTTTTTTTTAAAGTGAAGATAGATTAGCTAAACTAATGAGTGTAGATGAGCTTAATTAAAATTAATAGTGAAATTAGAAATGAGAAAATAATTATGGCATTGAGTAAAATGGCAAGATGGAGAAAGCAACTGTAACAGCTTAGAAAGCTGCTGTGGGGAGCTGCCAGAAGACCGCTTGGTTTTGGCTTGCTAAATGGAATCATCAAAGCCACCACCTAGTCTATCTCTGGTGTCAAGGGTAAAAGAGTTTGGCCACTTACGAATTGGTGTTAGCAGCAGTGAATGACATCCCCATGTATTGCAGTCTCATCTACCTTCTTCTTTAGCCAGAAGGCACCGTGGCACCAGCACAGGGGCTCTACCTTGCAGTGACTTCAGTTAATGTTTTTATGTTAGGTCTAAATCTAATCCTGGTGGTCCAGCCACAGCAACCCCAACACAGAAAGTGTCAACCAGTTTTCGTCTTGAAATGCTTTCCACAGTAAAACTAAAGGAACTCGCAGGCAGTTGGCCTGGGGAATGTCGCCAGGGTGTTGCACCCTGATGGAAAAGCTTGGGGCTACTGTCCTGGGGTCCTCAGATTTTCACTCCAGCTAGGACAGCACCCAGACCTCCTGCGTGTTTTCAGTCTTTAGCTGATAATATACCAGCAGTATGTCAATAAAGAGCACTCCTCTACAAGGGAGTTTTACCTTCCTTTTTCTCCAATTCTGGTCATTATTCTGGTTGCAACAGGTCGTTCCTTTGAAGCATCGTGAGCGACAAGCATTTAGCTTGAGGTGCTCGTGTCAAGATTCAAGCTGTTAAAAGTCACTGTCAATCACCAAAAGGTGAGCCTTGCTCCTGCTGCTTATCTCTCTTTACAACTGATTTCCTCAGGATCATAATTCTATCCCCATAGTTCCTTCCACCACCTTTTTCCTAAATAAGGATGTTTGTGCGTATGACTGTGTGAAGCATTTAAAAAGCTTCCACTAAGGCATTTTAAGAGAGCAGAGGTTTTTCGGATTCTCTCTGTTCTCGTGTTTGGTTCAGAGAATCCTCCTTCGTAATTTGTAAATGAAATCAAAATTCTTTGGAAAGCTGAGGCAAGCCCCGATAACAGGGCTGGAAGGAGCCCCTGTGTCCTGCAGCTTGTGCACAGCCTGGGAAGCTGTGAATTCACTGAAAGCTTCTTTTATAATCTTCCTTCTCTAAACTCTGAGAAAGTTGGGGGGTTTCCTATCCATTGAAGTTCTTTAACAACAGGGCTGTAGCATCTCCTGAAAGAATGAGGAATGAAAAGCTTAATTCCCTTACATGCATTCTTGATTTGTTCAGCTGGAGGGATTTATGTGGGCTGTTGCAGTCTCTCTCCATTTGTGATAGTTAAAAGTAACCTTAATGGTATTTCTAGTGGGCAAGCTTGCCTTCATGCTCACCTTCTCTGTCAGTCAGCTCATTTATTTTAATTTCCATTTTTTCAACGAAACCAAGGTCTGAATTAAGTGAACCAATATATCTAACTAATGCCTTACTGGAATACAGTATGCAGTGGCTTCAGATCTTCTTTCTTTGCAGAAAATTAGGTAGTAACATGGTGTGGAGTGTGTCTGCCCCTTCCAGAAATCATCTCTGGGGAGTTGGCCCTGGTGATCTGGTATTGCTCTAAAGCTGAATATTAAGTTACAAAAGGAGGGAATTACTTCTGCATAGGGCTCACCGCAAGTGGTGGACTAGCCCCAGCTTGTTTAAAATGACCACCTCGGATATCATCTGACAAACAGCTATTCTTCACCAGAGACATCACAAAAGTCATCAATTTTATGGTATAGCCTACTTCCCATTTTAATTTGATACTTAATTTTGTTATCCAGTAGTTTATATGGGCACTTTATTATATTTTCTTTGGTGGCTGGCTGTAGGTGCCTGGCTCAATTTCAGCTTGTTTAAAGGGACATTTGCAAACTTGGTAAGATCTTCATACACACATCACCACAAAGCTGGAGCTTATTTCAGTTCTTTTAAGGTTTTACAGTGGTGTAAATTTCCAGATTACAACATTTAATCCTCATTGAAAGATGGGAATGATGATAAACTCCTGCTGGGCTATAGCATTCTTAATCAGGTAATGTGGCAGTCACACTGTAAATGAAAACCAACACATTTTCACAAGTCTCAGTACTATGGCCAAGTGAATTGAATGAGGGGAGTGAAAAGAAAACCCTCAATCACTCCAGCCTCGTTTAGAGAAGTGTGTATCAAAATCAGAGATCAGGAGCAGAGTTTTCTGTAGCATTCTGCAGTGGCCAGGTATTATGCTCTGTGGTAGCGCGAGACTGGCTGGGCTTCGGGAATGCAGCAGGAAAACCACCTGAGGCTTCTGCAGACCTCCTACAGACTGGTGTACAAGGGCAGGGATACTGCAACAGGTCTTCTGCTTCTGTCATTATCAAGGGCTTAGAAAAACCTGGCCTAATGCAATGGGGAGCCTTGCTTCTGCAGCAGTGTTTAACACCATATGCATCAACATCCAAACTCAAGCTCCAAAGCCTTTGAAGTTTGCTCATCATAATTTTTAGTTGAGTTCCCCACTACTTGGAAATAAAAGGTAATACTGACTAACAGAAAATTGCTGAAATTTAAATTGCTTGTACACCCACAGAAATGCAGTAGGTTTGCAGTTTGACTAAAGCAGAAAAGGAAGGAATTCACAGCACTTTTTCATAAACATTTTAAAGGCCTAAGTTAACGCATGGTTTGTGATAAGGAATGAATTTAATATTTTGTGACCCAGGCAGGACATGATAGGAAATTTTGCTTTTTGCTAAGAGGCACATATATCTAAGTGAGAGTATAAATAGAGACCTGGAGAGCAGATTAAAAGAACCTCAAGAACGAAACCTGGCATCTGAATTATGTCAGGGTTTTACCAAAAGGGATACATTTTGTTGATCACAACACATTTGTAAAACTTGCTTTGAGCCTAAAAGAAAATGGAGGTCAATGCAGAAAGCACAAAAATGTTTGTTACTAGTCTGGGCTAATGAACATTTTGAAGATGCTAATTTTCCTTTCCATTCACTCCGCTGCTTATTGATCTTTTTTGTTAATTACAAGCAAAATTTTAAAATACCAGAATTATTCTGATTTCAGTTCATTGCATGCATTTTAAAAAGCTGAAGTACTGTTTGGGTTTTGTGTCTGAGTACACGCTTTTAAGCAAAAATTATTTAACTGAGAAAGGAATTTTGTCTTTCCAGAAAGAAACTAAAATGCCATGAGATTAGAAATCTTGCACCCATACCCCCTCCGCCTTCAAGTTCTATTTGAGCCTTTGTGTAGATATAAATATTCTTTGAAATAACAGATGTGTATGATACATGATAAGCAAAACAGCAAATAACATGATTACTATTTAATCAAAGCATAAGGGTGTGAAGCTGCTTTTCTGTTGTTAGCAAGTGCTGCTACGTGTCTTGTAAAACTGAAGACAGTTGCAACGACTGGTAGAGCTTTTGTGTATCAGATCTGGTAGTATCATTACAGGAAATATGATTCTATATTCCATCTATCGAAAATAAATATTTATAACCATGACTAGACAAGAACCCAAATTATCTGTACTGGGTTATATTCATAAGTGAATTTGGTGCTAGATCTCTCTCTTGCCTTTGAAGCTAATGCTGCATGATGGTTAATTATGCTTCTCCCCATGGTTCACTGGGGAACAGACCTCAAACAAGCATGTGGTTTGCCTGCCGAGTTTCATTTTACAAGCCAAATTTTTATTTCTGCTTATGCAACATCTTTCATAGACCCATAAGTGAGTGAAAATTTAGACATTTCTTCCTAATGCTGCAGCTTTCTAGTGGTGAAGGTCCTGAGGGGCACAGCCCATTTTACGGGTCTTGCTTTGGTAGCCTGTATGTAACTCAGATATGTGGGCTGCCTGCATTCACAGCTTGTGGCTCGGTGCATCCTGGTTTCCCCACAAAGCTTCTATTTGCAGTACAGTTCTCAAAGATATGGAACTGGCTGCAGTTATCATACCACCCCATGCAGCTTCTACTTTCTTATTTTTTGTCATTTTGTTTGAATTGGGTTCAGTCACCATAATAGTATGTCATGGGTATGGTATATAAATCAGTGGTATTGCCCTGAAAATATTGACATCGTCATTAAGAACACTTAGTAAGTTAGATGACTGAAGTTGAACTATTTTTCTGCTTATTTTAGTAATGACTTTTTTTAAAAGCACATGGAGTCCCTTTCTGTGAATGTCACTTGTGCAGAACAGGAATGTGGTGAGGCTCTCTCTGGCTTTCTCACCTGTACTTTCCTGTGCTCGGTCTACTAACAAGCTTTAATGCTGCCCTGTGCAACTTGCTCCTAAAAAATATGGCTAGATCATGGATGTTTCAACTGATTGACTAGCTGGCAAAACAATTTGTTGGTAATGTACTCCATCTGCTTTATGTTCTCCAGGATCCAGTAGCAGTTGGTAGCGAGACGACCAAGGCGGCAGTCCAGATTTGCATTGTGTCTAGTGTGTAGGCATCAAAGGAAAGAAACAGAGGAAGGAGTGTTAGATTTCCTCTCAGGCTCTGTACAAGCAAGTAGGGCACCTTAAAAGAAATAAAAATTTCACTTGTGTGTGACTGCAAATATATCAGAGAAACATTTTTCTAGATAATTGTTTAAGTAGTTCTTCATTGCATAGCTCCAGTATTAAAACCTAAATAAATCTCAAGCCATTTAGCTCTTTAACAAAATTATCTGAACAGTGAATGAAGATGCATTTCAGTCATTCCTACATTCCTGTCCTTTACAGAGACACCAATGCATTTAACTTACCTGAGCTACGCGGCGTTGATGTGAGCCTGGCTCCAGGCCAGACAGCACAGGTGAGAATTGTAACTTGAAGAAATTACCCCTAAAAAAATCCAAATTTAGGAATATGTTAGATTTAGTTTCAGATCCTGTTTCTCTTCTGCAATTCATTAACTTCATCCCTTCCCCATTTCGCAAACACAGCGTATGGGGTTTTTTTAGTTTTTAATTTGGTGATTATGAAGTATAGTTGCAAGGCCTAGAGGCTGAAATCTTGATACTCACAGGCATCGTGTTAGCAGAGGCAGCAGCAGCAGCAAAACAAACTTCCCCAGGTCCCAACATTTTGTAAAAGCAGTAAGAAAACGCTGTCTCCTCAGCCAAGTTTTCAGGCTTGCTGCTGGGCCTTCCAACTAGAGTATTTGCATGGTGGAGATATTTTCGAGCTACATACTAAGTCTTTAAAATGAACTGAAACTGTGAAGTCGTTTCACATAACTATTATTAGGACAATCTTTGAATTGCCCCTAGCTTGGGCAAAATGTGAATTGATACCTCCTCCAAATGCAAAAGGCTCCATGTCTTATTGCCACTCCTCTGAGTCATCCAGGTATTAAAATACTAAAAATCCAACTGTTTCCATAGTGACTATTCTTATTTAATATTTTCCTTCTCCTGTCCTCTATTTGCCTTTAGAGTTGCTATTGCTATATCGTTTGTTTTCTTCCAGCAACTGTGCTCTGTAACTGATGGTTAAAATAGCAAACTCTAGAGACCAATTCTCCCCTCAGTAGATGCCCATGGCTGCTTTAATGTTAATAGAAATCACATTTGTGCAGAAGCTTCATCAGTTTGTAATTTACCCCCTTCATGCTAGAAATCAGAATCTAGTTTATTAGTCTTATAAACATACCCTTCTGCTAACCTTAGCCCTGTCCAGTCCTCATTGTTGCTTGCCTCAAAGGCTCACGCTTTTCCTGGGACTTGACTTTATTATTACAAAACCAGGTCCTAAGTCAACATAAAATTAAACCTATACTTTCTGTGGCTGTTTGTGCAGTTGCTACCCTGAGAGCATTCAGCTTGTTGCACTGTCAACTTTTCTGACCTGGAGGCTGGGTAGAAGCTCCTGGTTTAGCAAATCCTAGTCACTTTTTGCAGAAGATTCACCCCTGCTTAGTAGGGTGCATTCAGAAAAGCACCACCAGTTTGCATCTAATTAATTATGCAACTAATTTCCATAGCCTATCTTTGATAATGGCTTCAGTACACAATTCAAAGTACTTTCATTAGTATAGATAAAAATCATGATATTATGCTACTTTAAATTGTTAAAAAGAGCAGGTCCCTTTGTTTGCAATAAAAGTCTCGTAAAAGGAGACTTAGACCAAGACCCAGAGGAGTGTGGGGTTTCAGAGAAGACGGGAGAGATCCTTTCCTTGTGGAATGATATCCACCGATCGTGGGCAATCAGTTGTCCTGGGGAAGCAGCACCTTTCTGACTGGAGCCAAATGCTCGCTCAGAATTTTCCTCCCATTTAGTACTGAAAAGAATTGATCTGCTCAAACTAGAAAATCTGGAGCAGAAGTTAATCATCAAACTAAACCCAAACAAATGAGAAAAATCCAAACTCTCTGAAATTAAAGTACAGTCCTTGGGGTTTTGGTAAAAATGGTTGACAGTTTTTAGGCTGTGCAGGACTTGATTTCAGCTTGAATTCTGTAGGAGGAATGTGCCGCCTTTGAGGTATAGCTCAGCCACAGTGAAAGAAGAGGCAAAAATCTACTCATTTAAGTCCAGCAGAGACAAAGGTGATCAGAGAAGACGGGTCTGTCACATTGATCCCATAGTCAAATCTCTCAGAAGATCAGCTGAAACCAAAGATTCTCCTACTGGCACTATTTATGTCATACCCTTAGTAGTATGCCCATAGTGTTCTTTGGTAGGAAGTCCTGAGACTTTGATAAAGAGAAGGAAGGAGAAATGAGATTCGCAGCCCAGGTACAAATTTCTAAGCATAAATAAACCCAGGAAATAAAGGTTTTGACTAAGACATCCTATACATAGCACAGCGGTACCAGCAGCTCCCGTTCTTTCCTCATGGCCTTTTGCTTGACAGATACATGTGTACTGCCCTTTGTGAATATACACTTCTCCCTTTCAATCTGTTCTATCAGCCCTCTCTATCCTACGTACCCACTTGTATGAGGCGTGAATTGATATATTTTTAACTTAGCATCTGTGTGGGTGCATGTGACTGGCAGGCTGCCAGCGTCTGTTGTTTCTGAACTCTTGTCTTCAATCATTTTGGAAGTAAGCCTTGTAGGGAGACGCTAAGCGGGGATGAAAAAGGATTTCAGCCTACCTGCTATGTGTGGTAGTAACTAATCACTTAAAAGGAAAACGTAGAGGTAAAGTTCAGTGTAGAATGGAATAGAGCAGGAAAATTCAATTTGTTCTTTTAAATCTCGGTTGTGGAACCCTTCAAATCAATGTTTAGGTATTCAGAAGCTAAAAACTTCATCCAGATTGTCTACATGGTCAGATGATATCCTGGTACCCCTCTCCTCTGGCCCTCTTTCTGTCTTCTAGAAAGACTGTGGAAACAAAGCAGCTAACCTGTTTCTGTCAAATGACAGATCTACTAGGGGAGTGAGTTGTGTTTAAGTCATGTTGTACTTCTTTGGTGTAGTTATCTAGCCCAGGCAGGGCAAATCATTATTTAATCCCCTAAACTTGCTTCCTACCGAATAAGGTGTTCTGTGCCCCTTGGCGAAGCAGGATTCTGGCGCCCGGCGTGGGCATCAGCGTTATTTACGGAACACAGTGTGAGAACAGTCAATTCACAAGTCACTGAGAGATCTATCCTCTTCCCCGGCAAGTTTGTTACCTAATGGAGATACAATATGAAGCAAACAGAAAATGAAAGGTACGGGACACCCCGTGTGCCACCGCCAGCGGGATGTCACCCCATCCCCCACCACGCTCTGCCCGGCCGCCCAGCCAGCTCTTAGCCCAGCGCAGAGCACACCCGCCCCGGCCACGGGCAGCCGGTGTCTCCGGGAGATGCTGCGGGAGACGGTGCCAAAGGCTTCGCTAAGGCCCAGGCAGACACCAGCCACAGCCTTTCCCTCAGCCACTAGGCAGGTCACCTTGTCACACAAGTGTCTCAGGTTTGTCAGGCAGGACCTGCCTTCCATAACCCCATGTTGGCTGGGCCTGATCCCCCATTGTCCTGCACATGCCACATGACGGCACTCAGGACAATCTGCTCCAGAACCTTCCCCACCACCGAGGCCAGGCTGACAGGTCTGGAGTTCCTGGATCCTCCTTCTTGCCCTCCTTGTAGATGAGCGGCACACTGGTTAACCCCTGGTCAGCTGGGATCTCCCCGGTGAGCCAGGGCTGCTGGTAAATGATGGAGAGCGGCTTGGTGAGCTCCTCCACCAGCTCCCTCTGTGCCCTCAGGTGGATCCCATCTGTCCCCATAGCCTTGTGTGTCTATGTGGCGTAGCAGGTCACTGACCATTTACCCTTGGATTATGGGGGCTTCATTCTGCTCCCAGTCCCTGTCTTCCAGTTCAGGGGGCTGAAATCTCTGCCTAGCAAACCTGTCTTCCCACATGAACATTTTATCATAATAGTTGAAACCACTTCCACTAGACTGTAGGATCTGTGACCTAGTTTGGAGAATGCTAGAGCTTCCTTTGTTTATATATGTTTTAATGAGCTTTTATTGGTTGTTTTAATCCAGTTGCCTTGGTGTATAGTGAGCATGAGTGGTGGAAGACAGATCAAACATTGCTGAGGCTGTAACTCAGATTCACTTGGCTGTCTTCAGTGACAGCTCTTTGTCCTCGCTCCTGAATGTGGAATAACACTAATGTCTTGCTGTTTCATATAACTCAAATTTAAAAGCATTTAAGAGACAATAATGAGGTATTTCAACTGTTCAACCATGCAGAAAGTCCAGTAGGCACAGAATGGTCACTTCTGTCTTAGCTGAAATAACAGCACAGAGGTGTTGGAAGGGTTAATATTGTCTGTACAATATTCTGAAGCTGTAATATGCTAATTTTTCACACCTGTCTATAATTTTTTTGCATTATTTCACTTCAGCGTTTAATTGTGTGCTATTTTTGTCTTGAACCTGTTTTTGAATTATTCTATACGGAGATAAATTTTACAGCTCTTTTGTCTTTTTTTCTGTGCTAAGTTTTCTATGCTGAGCATATTTCTATGCCATGCTCTAATGCTCTCCTTTATCTTCAGGGCATTAGTTGTATTTGTCATAAAACAGAAAAGCATCTGATAGAAGTAAAGTTTCTCTTCCTTTTAAACCATGGAAAAGGGTTTTGAATGTAATGCTTGGTCTTGCAAATCTCTTATCTCTTTGGTATGTGTTGCCTTTTGCAATCAAGCCTCAGATGCCTTATGCTGTATTTAAAAAGCAAGGCCACTGCTTATCAGGATATAGCTTTGCTTACTTTTAATATTGGAGACTGTTTTATATTGCTTAGTCAAATTCTTTTGCTGTTTAGCTCAGTTCTGCTTCCCTGTGTGGTACAAGTAACGGAATATTATCAACCTGTGGAGGCTTTGGGGTCCTTCTTTAAAATAGTAAAACCAACCTTAATAATTAGACTGGGAAAACAATAGACTTTAGTTTGCTAGTTTAATAGAATGCCAATGTAGAATCAGAAAGCTGTTCCTCCTGCTAAACTCTGCGTGTGGCCAGTAGACTGGCCCAGCAAGCCAGTTTAAATAATTTCATTGAATTTAGATTAGGCTCAATGTTATTTGTCTGTCTTGAGACCACAAGATTTACTGTAAGCGTGTTTTTCATGCTGAATCATCAGTAGATAGTGTCCAATCCATTACATTGGGAATGTGAAGTCTCTGAGCACTATTTGTCCTCTTCCACCACTGACCATCTTAGCATCAGTAAGGAGTCACTGCCTTGTTACAGTTCTTCCAAACATGCTCCAGAGATGGGAAAGTTTAAGAGAGGTGGAGAGTCTGGTAGGAAAGGCAGGTAAGGAGACGGGTGTTTGATTAACCTTTGGAAATTGAAGCAAGATTAATCCAGAATTTTACGCTCTATATAGTATATCCAAGTATATTATTTCATTTATACAGCCTTTTAATTTAGGTATGTAGAAGAATTGTGCAACAGATAGAAGTGTCTATGGGAAGTCCAAGGTGAGGGAAGCAACCTGTGCATCCACCGTGCTCAATCTTGCTGAGAACAGTTCTTGCATGCTGCTGGCCACCCTGCTGCGTCAGGGGCTACTCCCCACTGTATGCCCTGTCTTGTCCTACATGCTGGTGTTCTCACACAAAACATTATTTGCTGTGAGGGCTGCTGGCTGTGAAAATTGTAATGTAGCACAGTTGACTTTATAGGGAAAAATTAAAAAAATGGTGACCTGAGACAAGTTCCATTAAACTCACGGACCTTGAAAGACAAGTAAAATAGATCAGCGTAGTACAAAGCAAGATGGCAAAACTTGAACATTGTTTCAGTTCATTGATGTTTTGTGTATTACTTGTTGAATTGGTTACTGGGATGACAGAAAGTAGATTGAAAAATATAGAGAAAATAAAGGGTCAAAGGGAGAGGCACTGAGCTTTGTCCTTGTAAACTAACAAGCAGCTAGTCCTATTGCCATCTGTCACTTTTCGCTTCAGAAGTCCATGCCAATATAGACGTTTAAGGCAACGCTTTCTTACCTTTGAAGAACTGCATTTCCCCTGAAAAGGATGCTAAATTCCTGGTGGAAACACAGATAGCACACAATCATGTCAAGTTTACCAGTGAGTTGTTTCCTTCATTAACAGAGTCTAGCTTTGGGAAATATTTAACAAAGAACAGATAAAATTAAGATAGATCATAAAAAGTAATTCCTTAGTATTTTTTCTCCTTAGCCTAATTTAGACTAGTTCAGAAGACCTTCTTTAATCATCTGATATCATAACACAGAAATGTATTTAGCCTTACAAATTAAAAAAAAACTCTCAGAGATGAATCATTGAAATAATTGATCTATTTAAGTTCTGCTTGAGACACATTTCAAGGGCATAAGTTATTTCTACATGTCATTAAAAAGACTTGGCGCATCTTTACAATTAATTATTTGGGTAATGTTAGAATGGGATGAGATTTTTGGCCTCTCAACTCAATTGCATATGGGTTTTCTTAATGAATTGTTTAATTCTGTGAGGCATTTGTAGGTATGTCTCTCATCTGATAGTTCGAAACTGAACACTGAACCCCTGATTATGAATGTACCTGAATTTGGGGAGATTATTTGGAACTGATTTTTTTGGAGTTCTGAGTGGATAAAAAGGAAATTGAAAGAGAATGCAAAAGTACAAACCATTTGGCTTACAAAGATTATGGCTTACAAGTTAAAATGCTTTGTTTTCATAGGTACATAGGGATTGCCATACTCGGGTAGATGAGTAATTTCCAACCATAAATAATTTCTGAAAGTGATCAGCACCATATCCTGCCTTGGAAGACACAACAATAACACCTACCACATTTCACAAGTAAATCTCAGGGCACCTTGTCACAGAGATCAGTATTTTACCTCTAGATAGACGTGGTAAAAACACAGGGCAGGGGGTTGGAGTGACATTTGGGATGTCACCCAGCAGCCAAGAAGCTGCACTGGACAGCGAATCCAGATCTTGGGAGACATGTCAGTGCTGGTGGGAGACTTCACAAGGCTTTCTAGCATGTACTCACTGAATGATTTGCTGTAGAAGTTTCTTCCTGGCCTGAAGCAGTTTGTGGCAGCAATCAGACAGTGCACTATTGATTGAACTTATACCTGTTCGGGCTCATTTCTGACTTGCTTTGGAGCCTGGCATCTCTAAATCAGGGGGTGCCTGTTACCACTGTATCTCTCTCAGTGTCTCAGTTCACCTTAGATGTAGAAGAGAACTGGGCAATATTTGCCTAATCCTTTTGTGAATACTAAGCACTTGGTCTCAGTGACTTACTGCAGTACTGGCTTGACAGGTTAATTATAAGTGATGTGGAAAAAAAAAAGTATTTATTAGCTTTAAACTTTATTGCACTTCAACTTCACTTGCTTGTTCCCTTATTCTTCTTTTAGTAAAAGGTAGATAGGAGCCCCACATTTATCTTACTATTATCTTCTGTCATGTTCGCTCTCCCTGAATTAACTCCTGCACATTTTTATATTTCTTCTCTCTTACACAACAAAATATATTGAATTCTTGTAAGGGGAAGAAAAGACCTTGCTCTCATTAGACAGATGGTATTTGAAAGGGCCAAGACTATGTTTCAACATTGTCAATCCGCAACTGCAGCAATGCTCAAGTTCTCTGTCTTTCCTTGATTATACCTCTGAGGCAAAGGCTGAGTAGGAAGCAGTTATGTCTGTAGAGAACACAAATGACACTTTGTCCTATCATTCACAGCTCGTGAAATCTCTTTAGTCCAAACTGAGAACAGAATGCTATCCTGAGAGCAAGAAACCCAGTCAGACAACCATTTAAAAACGCTTATAAACCAGCCACGCATCTGCCCTTTCTCAGTTACGGTATTCAAATTATGTTTCGCCTTCTAAAACGGTAGAGTTGCTAACCCTTCTAATTGCTTCACCGCAGAGATTACTGAGCCGTGGCTGCGCAAAGCAGCGGCTGGGGACCAGGATCAGCCTGGTATCCATAATCTGAATGCAGCCCAAGCTGCACTGGGGAATGGAGGGAGAAGGTGGCCTTTTGTCACCAGCTGCGAGTGATTTCCCTGAAGAGCAGGCACAAAGCTCCGGCAGGGCTCAGGAAAGCAAGGATACAGCAGCAGGGCTGGTGCTCTGAGCCAGGGATCAGATACGCCCAACCTATTCTTTCTAGCAGACTTAATGGTCTTCATCTCCTTTGGCACTGGCATTTTCAATGTTTTCTTCAGTGCTGCAGGAGGACCTACAACTCTTTTCATGTCCTAATGCACCCACATTATTGCAGTCCATATTTCTGCCTCTGTTTCTCTGCTCTCAGGGTCTGAGTAGCATTTCTTCCACCACCAATAATGCTCCAGCTTTGTTGGTCCAGCCCTTGCCACTTAGTCCCACTCAGGAATGGTTAGGACTTCCATTTTCTCAAATCCATTCTGATTTCCACTTGCAATTTATGCTTATGCTATCCCTTTATTTCTCTATTCAGCAAGGCACACAAAGCCAGCTGGTAAAAGGCAGTGCTGCACGTTTCATGCTGCTGTGGCAGAAGCTATATTTGTTACGATTCATTGAAGTACCAAAGAGCTGTCTTGGATTCTCCCGAGGCAGATAACCTGCTAGAGAATCAGTTGTAGCATTCGCAGGTGCAGCAGATGCATTATTGTAATTAAGTGTCTCCTTAAAAAGTAATGTATTCATCAGTACTAATAGAACTCATCCAGTGCTGTACGATATTTTCTGTTTCATCCTCCATGAAAATGCTCAGGTGTGAAATATTCAGGCTTAAGACAAAAATTGCATCCTCTGGCACTAATAAATACATTTCTTAGATCATATCATAGCTCAGATAATTTTTTTCTTTTTGCCAAAGAATTTCATAAGCCCAGCACATACAAAGTAACATTATAGATGCATTTGAATAACCTAGCTGTAGTCTCTCCTTCTCACAGGCAGACAGTGCTGTTCTTTGACCTATGCCATGAGGCCAAACCTGGGAGAAATTTTGCAAAAAGGAGGAAGAGAAAGAGGATGATGGAAGGGGGCATTATTCAGAGTGCAAGGGAAAAAGTAGGACAGGTACCTGTCGACTGAGTCTGCCAGGTTCTAGAGTTCACGTGGCTGCCATTAGCTGTGATGCAGGACTGCCTTTCTGGGTACCGCAGAACTGCAGGCTAATCTCTCAGAAACTTGGAAGTTTCCTTTCATTTGAAATAGTCCTTAATCATGAACACTGAGCTTCTGAATAAAATAGTTTAGAAAATGTATTTTCCGTTTACTCTTTGCTTTGTTTCCCAATCCTTGGTAGTCATATCAGAAAGTCTTTAATTTTCTTTCTAAAAAATACCATGTTTGACTATAGTGTTATGGTTTATAAACTGTAATTATTTCATTGATTATTTGTGCATTTTTAGAAATCTTGATAAGGCAGGAAATTATTTTCTTTAAAAAAAAAGGGATGCTGCTTCTGGGACATGATGGTTTTGCCTCTATGTACTGTTGTTTCAATAGTGAATTATTGCTCCAAGTTAATTCACATCCCTTTGCATTTTGTGAAATAACAAATCCCTGAATCTGCTTCTACTTCCCACATTTCTCTGATGGCTCTTGTTGTCTCTGCAGACTCCTGTTCTCCTGCTGCAGGTATAGAAAACCTTCCTTCCCAGTCTGAGAACAAGGTAACAGCAATAAATACAGTGCAGATCCTGTAGGTTCTTTTCTGTTAGGATGAACGGGAAAACATGGGCACAAACCCAGTTTTCCCTTTTTATACATGTAGGTCACCTAGGGGGGGAAAAAATTATATATCTTGGGTGCACAAAATGACAGGCTTGTCTAACATAAGATTCAGCAGCTGTCAAGATTAGCCTAAAGGGCTGGAGGATATGGCCTGACATATGGGTTTCCTGAAGCTCTGGCTTTACCTATTTCAGTGTAGCAACAACAATAAATAGAAAGCTGATGGGAAGAGTAAGCACTAACGACTGGAGTTCTGAACTTCTTCCTTTATGGCCAAAACTTCACTTTGTTTCCAGTAAACAGTCATCATTCCATAAGCCTTTATAATGTTTTTCAGCTAAAACAAGCCTTTATTGTGTTTAAGTATAACATGGGGTAAAGCTGGAACATAAAAGGTTCCACCCATGCAGGTGTGGAGGTTAAAATCCTGACTCCTACTCTCAGGTGGAGAGGCAAAAATTACCCATTTCAACGGGGCAACATTTCATTCAAATGTCTTCTTAATTGAGTAGCTGGTGTGTCTTATGGAGGACCCTTGATACACGGCAGGTTCATCTCTGGTGTTTATGGCAATGGTCATGTATTATGACATGAGCACACACTGGTAACTTGTACTTAGCAGCCGAGCATGACAGGAGAGGAACTTTTTAGCCACCATCTGTTATGGACTCAATGACACCAAGAGCAATGGTGTGTGGAGAGGGGACAGGAAAAAACATTTTCCCTGGAGCTGTTTGTCTGAGAGGTCCAGCACTGGATTTGCTCCAAAATAAAGGGAATTTTTCGTTTACCAAACGTAAAATGCCACTCCCTTCCTCCTTCCCTTATTTCAGTTTCTCTGAGTGGATTGACTTTCTGGCACTGGACATTTATTTCTTTATTTTTAGAGAAGTAATTTGGGGTTTTATTTTCCCCTTCCACTGTGGAAAGGCTAAGGAAGACAAAAGCAAAGTGTATTTTATTTTGCATTGAATGAAATGGCTCTGGTTGTTCAGAAAAAAACCCCACCTTTTTTCCCTTTCCTAGAAAAACAACCCATTGCTTGCATACTCCAGGTTCTCTCAAAGCCTCTTTCTTGAAGAGGCAAAGATGAAACTCCACTGAGCTGATCATGGGTCTGCCAAAAGTTCAGTTTAGGTCCTACCCCCCAATATTTTTTTTATTTTTAAATTTCCCCTCTGGTCTACTCCGGTATTGCTCTCACGCTGCCTCCTTACCATTTTGCTTTTGAGGTAAATTTAGAGGGACAGTGAAGACATCAGTAAGGACAAATGCAGAGTGAGGACACTGACTTAACTCATTTTAACAGGCTCAGATCTCCATCATATTGAGTGATTTCAGAAGGACTGCAAAATCCGACACTGCACGTGCCCAGATAGCTCAATTTTAACGTGATGCAAAAGAAAATCCTGCTTAGTGTTCAAGTAGAAATTCACACTTGGGTAGCACACAAAAAACCCCAAACCAAACCAAACAAACAAAAAAACCAAACAACCCAAAGAATCCTAATCAGAAATCTATCTTGATAACTCAATTTCATTTCATCCAGCTTGAGAGAAGCAATTGTGCAATTGTGTCCTTTCCTTGTTTACAATGTGGTGGAAGGAAACCAATCACCCCCAGTGATGTGAGCTGCAATTAACAGATCAATAGCAACTTCCCCTTAATAAAAGCCACAGTTCTGTGCTGGGCTGATATTTTATTCCTTTATTGCAATCAGCAGAATGGATCTTTCTTTAATCATTGCACGTATGTCTTGCTAGGTACATACTTGGGTAGCAGCAATAGGTGCGAGCCAGACCTTTGAAACAGGCAGACGGACTTCCCGCAGCCGAGCTCACAGCGCACCCTCGCCTCCTTACAACAGGCTGTGTCTTTCTGCACCAGTGTGTAATTACTCACCATGTTCCACTTCAGTGCTGTATGGGTATTCCTAATGATCTGCTGTACGAATAAGTAGAACAAATCTCCAATGACATAAAATGCAAAATGTACATTTTAATCAGTGCAATATTTAGATATCTACTTGGTGTATATTTATGAGAAAGTTATTTATTTCTAATGACTGAGGGGTGATGTAGTGGAACTAATTGTGATAGATTATTTTCTTGGCTCTAACAATTTATCTGATGAACTTAGCCCACATTTTTTTTTTTTTTTAATTGTCCAAAGCACTTGGACTTCTCTAAACATACGTAATACTTGTAATAATTGTTTGCGAAATTGCTTTACCGATGGTTCTTGGGTTTTAGATCATTTGCAAGCTGTTTACAGCTAGCACTTGCTCATGAATATGAGAGCTGTGTAATTTTATTTGGATTAGTCACATGGGTCTTTAACTGGATGAGCAAGACTCCTGATGTGATCTTCAGCCCTTATGAATCCAAATCTTACTTCCTATGGCTGCTTATTGATTCACTTGTGTTTCATGGCTGCTTCCTTTTCCTGCCAATATAATAACCAATATATTTATTTATGGAAATGAACATAAAGTGGATGTGACTACACAAAGCTTATTCTGGGCTTTGGGATTTCCTAGTGAAAAAAAAAATGATGGGGGTAATTAAAAATAAATGACAGGCAAATAGTTGTGCTTCAAGAATCTTTCACTCCCACTGAAATACGCACGCTGCAGCTATGGGTCCCTCTCTGAATAAGAGGGCACTGTCCCTGGTGGTCTTACATTCAGAATTCTTCTTGATTTCAACTGTCTGGAAAATGGCTGAAGGTTAAGTGTATAGTTAAAAGGTCACCAGTAGCCACAAAGTAAGTCATAACTATTATGATTTCTCATTTAACAACTTGAGAAGCATTAGAGTAATGAATTGTCTATTATCCTTTCCTAGTAAATGCATTCTCGGTGTGATAAGAGCATCAAGCAATAGTCAAATGTATGAACATAACCCAGATAAGAAAAAAAGCTGACACCTGGGCACTGGAAAATTAAAAGCTAACTTTCCCTGTAATGCAATTAATTCTTGAAATAGTTAAGGTTTAATTGAATGGGAAAGCATCACAAGATAACTTTATTCCTGTCATTGGGTCATTTTTACCTTTGTATGAGAGGTGCCATGCTTGATAGAAACCAATTAGAACTGAATTTAATTTTACAAATTATTCATTTAATCTTTAGTTCTCATTTATCAGTCTAGAAAATAAGGTAATTGAAATACATAGTGAATGTGAATCAAGTGAAATAAGTTGTAAGAACATTTGAAATTAGTTTAATAACTTTACATCTTCTGTATCATCAGAAAGTATCTCCGAAGACATTGACATCTTGTCATTATTTGACATATATGCATTTCAAAATCCTGTTTGTTCAGAAATTAATTGAATCACAAACTTAGGTCTTTGTGCTGATTTTCAGACCTGTATGCCAGACACTTTCTTTGCTTTTCAGAACATGTTAATGGTGGTGTGGCCACGATGGTTTGGGATATGAGAGAAGTAATTACAGAAGCCTAGCTGAATGTCAACGGATACCTATTAGGAATTAGAATGTTGTCAAGGTACAGTGATGTAGTGTTGTGTTATACTGATGCAGTAAAACTGAAGTTCACATTAGTGGGAGTCTGGGACAGTGTTTTTCAGGACATTTTGAGGATCTCTTGAGGCTCAGCAGATACTCTTCAAAGGGGGCTGGTAGTGCTGCTCAGCTCTTAGGTGAGTCCTTGCATTAGTTCAACAGATTCATCACAGAGGAAGATGTAAATAGTCAATGAATGGTGCAAAAATAGTAGACATTTTACAGAACTGGTGAGCTTCCCCAATCTTTTGTGGTGCTTTTCTTCATGTATTTATTCTTTACTTTGTCTGCTTTGTAGGTTCTGTATATGTCGCTGTGTTGCTCCTGCAGGTAAAAGTTCAGTCCTCCTGTGCTAGAGGCTGAAAGCGGGCGAATGCTATCTCCTCTTGAGCATACACTGGGCACAGAACCCAACAGAACTGCATGGATGGTGTGCTGAGGAAAAGCATTTTCAGCTCTTCCAAGAGTGTAAAAACACTCAGATGAGCTGGAGAGCTGGGACATCCTCTGTCCCTCCCAGCGCCGCGTGTGTTGGAACTGCCCTGATCCACGAAACAGGGTCTGGGAAGGCAACGCCAGGCCTTCAGCAGGCTTGTGCCTCCCTGAACACATGCCAGTGTTTGAAACTTCTGTTTTATCTTGTTCATTCATGACACACAGAGCCCCGTCGGAGTGGGGCTGTGTGTGTGTGAGCTCTGTGGTTCCCATGTGCGCTGACAGAGAAGCTCAGGGGGGCAAAAGACCTGCACCAAGGCCATGATGGGCAGCACGTTTTCCAGACAGCAAACTCCAGGTCGGTAGTGACTAAAGAACCTTCCCGTGCCAGAAAATGTTGACGCTGTGTTTAATGCGTGAGAATTCAGGGAATTCCTTCTTTCCTAACAATTGAACGGGATGACGCTGCTAGCACCGGGTGGTAGTGCTCAGCAATGCTCAGCTGAGCTATGCCTGGCTCTGGTTCCCTCTGCTCTCTGTTCGGCAAGGTCCATCCCATTTTGTCAGTGAGAAAGCTGAGCCTTTCTCCTGCCTTTCTGTGGTTACCAAAAGCAGTGCTGTACCCTCGGTCTGCCCAGCTGTTCCTCTGCTTCACGGCTAAGTGTTTGCATGTTCCTCCTGATGGATAAGTAAGGCTGGAGCCAGCACAGACAGGCAGGGTTTTAAGAATCCATAGACTTCAGACATGTCATATTCCTTCTGATTTCCCTATTGCCTTGGTGTGATAGGTTGATATATCGTAGTCAGTTTTCTTCTCCGTACTCACTGGAGCCCTCCAGCCTGGGTATTACCATCACTGACAGGAGCTGAGCTCCCACGTGAATAAGGCATTCAGTCCTGCAGCACACAGTGGGTAAGCACAAGATTGGAGTTGGTGTATTTATTTATGACACTGTGTTTTTCCACTCGGGAATACCCTCTGAGAAATACCTTGCTATTTCTAGGAAGCCCCAACCAGTGTTAAATTATAGCTCTATTTAGATGGCAATGGCACCTGGTGGTTACTGAAAGCAGAGTTTATGCGCTTCTTAACGTATCGTGACACGCCAATATATTACCAGGGTGGGGTGGCAATATATCAATAGCCAAACTTCCCTTTGAGCCAGGCAACAATGGGAGCTATCAGCTTGGTTGATTTTGTACGTCAGGCTGTGCACACCTTTTAAAACACAAAGCTAGAACAGTTTTAGCATTTTGAAAAGCTGCGTTGGTTACCACAAAGTAGCCCAAGTCCTTCAGCTTCTCCAAATTTTTAAATGAAACATGTGGCTTTGGCATTTTATTATATGTGTATTTATTTCTCATAGTGTTTTTTCTAAATTTGGGGGTTATATGATGGAATATCCATATGTGTTTTCTGATAACTCTGATTTGTATTTTCTGTAATACAAATCATGGAGTCACATCAACAAAGAAAACCCATTTTTCCTCTTATTTGTATTCAGTTCATGTTATTTTATCCTGGAATGGTAAAAACAGGTTTGAGAGATTCACGTATAATGTTCATAAGATCTTAATGAACGTGTGAAGTGATTCCATCACAAATGTGTTCTGTGTTATAAGTTCTGCACAAGGTCAGTCTCTGTCAGTATTGATTGGGAACAGAATTAAAATGCCAGAAGTTGTCCAGTTTATCATCAAGCTACTGAAACCATCTCTTCTCTGATATTTCAACAAAGGAGCCTCAGGCAATCACAGTAATTATTCAGAAAAGCAAATCTCAACTACTTTTAAATGCAAAATTCTCTGTCCTAGCCAAATGATTATTAGCAAGGGATTACAGCATTATAGAAGATACTTTGCCCTTCCTTGTGCGTGAATCAATCTTGTTTACATCTGGCCAAGCAACAAAGACAAAACTTCAGTCAACAAATTCTAGACATCAGGCTTCAATGCACAGCAGATGATGTCAATAAATATGAAATAATGCAAGAGTGTTCAATAATATTTAGGTTTCAGCTGAGATCTGAATATGAAGCATCTTGTGAGATAAATCAATACACTCCAATAAGACCAAAGTGTAGTCTATGATAACCTTCAAGTTGTTGGTCTTTTCAATTTTTTAAAAAATAAAATATCTCTCACCTGGAATAATCGATAATCTGGTAAAAGAATTTTTTTCTTTCAAACTCAGAGGCATAGATTTGAAATCACATATGCAAACAACAGAGTTACATACAGAACTCTCCCTTCTTTCACAATTAACTGAAGTGAGACTTCTTACTTGTTACCAGAGTGGTTGAGATAAAAATAAATAAGTAAATAAATATAGAATACCAGGGCAAGGAAAAAACATGTCACCCATAGCCTGCCTCTGCTAGGAAAGAAGGCAAAGAGGAATGAACTAGCTGGCAGCAGAGCAGTTCAGGAGGGCCGGGTTCAACAGTTAGCAGCTTAATGCTGCCCAGTTTTTAGAAGGAGGGCTTACCTGCCTGTCTTCAAGGACGGATTTAGGACAGGGATCTTACTGGAATCAAAAGACTAAAGCTGTGGTGAGCAGGCTATACAGATTTAAGACACATGGCCTGACAACTCAGCTGAGGCTGGACTCCCTGTCTGCAGTCACTCTTGCAGACCCTCGTAGATCTTCTGCCTGAAAGGTCTGGGCTCCCTTTGGCCTCAGCGCACTGGGCGCTGCAGCACCCGAGTCCTCTGCGCCCGGGGCAGCCTGCTGTAGAGTTTTCCCTCGCTAAAGAGGCCAGATCTTCTACCTGATAGCACTCTACATCACTCAAGTGACTAGTTCATTTAGGTTTAAATGGCCCTTCTGCCTGAAGAGAAGTGTTGGCTGCTGTCTTCATCTGTCATGGCCATCTGCTCTACTTTGTTTTTTTTTCTCAGCATGACTAAAGTAACTTACATATAAGAACAGATTGTGGGACTCACATTAACCTCTTTAGAGACCATAAATGATCCCCAAGGAGTATAGAGTTTACTCTTTAACTCCGATTTGTCTTTCCTTGCAAGCACACACACTATCTTAAGCCACTATTCCCACATCTCAGTGTTCCAGGCATCTCAGAATAACCATCTCTCTAATTTCCTCTTTGGGGCACATTCTACCTTTAGTTTTTACAGACTTCCCATTGACATCAGTGAAAGCTACGTGCAAATATTAAAGGCAACATATGTCCCAGAGTCAACACATTCTTTTTTCTCATGTCTTTTCTTCCATAGTGGAAAATCATCTTGAATCAAATGTGTTTCATTAAAAAATAATAATGTGCTATGACTTTTTGAGCTCTGCCATTGCACTCGCTGAATGAAATTAGACATACACAAGACAGTCATCTCATGTACCTAACAACGTGCACCCTTCCTTTAAACACGAGGTTGATCAGAGCGTTAGTTGAATAGGATTTAACCTTGCTATCAATGATTCCTAAGAGCACATTTTTTACATAAAGACAGAAGTGGAAATGTTTCTCTATTTAGTGGTATTTAAAATTACAGCATATATTTCCACATTGATTTACTTCATATGTCTAGACCATAAGACAGTCGTGCCAAAAGGATGTTGCTTTTTAGCAGTCCCCTTTTCTTTGATGAGTTTATGACAGTAGCAACACTTACCTTTAAAAGGTTTTAGTTATCAGATAAAACTACGAATTAATGACCATGCATTTCAAGTGCTGGAACCTTATTACACTTTTACTTCTGTATCACCCAGATTACAAAGAATTTAGGCCAAATTATTAAAAATTTTCTACACTGATCATTTAACAGTTTTGGTTTCTACTAACACAATATAATTGACCAAAGCTTATGGGACTTCTGAACTGGGGAATATCTTTCTGTAACCTAACAGCACTCAAAACCACACAAAGGTTATTGTGGTACTGATAAGAAGGGGTACTTCACTAGCATTCAGATCATCAGAATCACCTCATTTCCTATTAAGACATAAAATCTGCCCCCAGATTTTCTGGTAACACCAAAATATACCAAGATCTGCAGCTCCTTAGAGAAAGATGGTGATTTTGTGTTTAGCCACCTTAATTTTGCTAAATAGTAAGAAATAGTGTAAGGTATAATAATTTAACCAGAACTGAATAAAACTGTGGTACCAACAGAGATACATTTGGGGGGAAAAAACCCAACAAACAAACAAAAAACCCAAGAGAGTGTGAGATAAAACAGGGTAATTCCTTTGAAACTTCCCCAGAAGTCCCACAACAGCTATAAAGACTTTTTTGTCTGTATCTTTGATTTTTCTTAGAATAAAAACCCCCAAATTGGTTTATATTTGGATCTGGAGATGGAGTTGCAAGAAACAATATAGTTAGGAAATACTCTTTCTTAATCTAGTCACTCACTGAGTAATCAAACAAACTGAAAGACAAAATGTTTTCTGTACTGCTTTATGGCCTGACTCACAAGCCTTTCCCCCATTAAATGGTGCTTATCTACATGAATAAACCTGTTGAGTCCTTAACAGCCAACCCCAGTAAAATTTGTGGTGCTGCCCAAGATAAGCAGGGAGTGCTGAGTAAGACCCACAGTTACCATTTTACCATTGTTTTTGCTTTACTATCTAAAGCCCTTCTCTTGCATCACAGGGGAAGCCTAATATTCTTCAGAACGTGACCAATATTTTGTCAGATGACCATAAATCAACATCCTACAGAAACAAGCAGGACTCCTGTTTGCCTATGAAGCAGCTTCCAGACTGAGTGCAGGTTAATAGCTCTATTCAAAGCTGACAAGGTGTATCAATTTGTATCTATTTTAATTGAGGATTTATATGTTCTGCAGATTTTGTGCAGTCCGTTCAGGAATGTAATGCCTCTGCCATTGATAAAACATAAGAATAATTTTTATTTGTTGAAAAGCAGTCTTATAAGAAATTAATAAAATGAGTATGACAAAGGTGAATGACAGAAAGATGCTAACAAGGGCTTGGGGAGCAAATAGTTCTGTTTGCAGAATCAAGGTCAGCATGAATTTGTCCCTGCCTGAGCATGCTGGCTTATTTCAGCTAAAGCCCTCAACCTCAATCCCCAGCCAAACAGTGAGGATAGCAGCTCTCACTCTCACTTGCTGTAACTCAACATAACCTTTGCTGATCTACCCAGACCACAACTAGTAGAGTACTCACCGCTATGCAGTACAGCAGCACTGTAGAGTACCCTGAGCTGGTCTGGTGAGCATTCAGGGCCTGTCCGTTAAGTGTTATGCTTCATTTGTAAAGAGTTTAAAAACCTCCTGACGAAATAGCTGACTGCTTCCCTCCTCCTCCCAAGGGCTCAGAGGCTTTGCAGACAATACAGGCAGCACCAACACCTACAGTTTCACAGATTAAGCCTCTACCTGGAGATTTGTCTTCTGTTCTTGCCCTTTCACGTGAGATTCCCCTACAGCCTTTCTGATAGTGGGTCCTCTTTTCATTACTCCACCAGTGGCTGTACAGTTTATTTTGTTCCTGACTAGAATACCTTAAATACTGTTTAAATGTTAAAGGAGAAACAAAAGATTCTGCATGATATAGTTGCAAAAGCACAGGGGAACAAAAACATAGATCAGTAAAAAGGTTGGACTCTACCTGTCTCTCTCCCAGCTTCAGTACTGCAGCCTAAAGTACAAGGGTACCGGTTCCTAGTGGACACAAGGAAGAAAGAAATGATCAGAGATCTCAGGTAATAAAAGATTTTGTTCACTGAATTCAGCAAATGCAAGAAAAGGCAGCCTGGCCTTGGGGCAAGCTAGCCCAGCAGCTAATGCTGAACTGCAAATCTTCTCCAGGAGTGTGAGAAGAAACCCTCTGCCTCCCAGACATGATCTCAGCTCCACTAAGCTCTACTGCACAGCAAACAGGAGTTACTGGGATTTTTTTGGATGACCCAAGCACCAGAGAAAGGAAGAAACTTAGCGTCTGAGGTTCGGGTGAAGGTACCACCCAGGTTAATAGCTTGGCACCAAAGTGAAAGCTGCAGTCAGAAATCTGTCAAAACCTTTATTGTAGGCATGGGATAAAACATCCCTGTGAAGATCTCATCTTGGTCTCTGCTGTTTGCATATCAGTTTAATCCCTAAAGTGTAAGATTTTTTTACATTCCTCACCAGGTTTGCTTATATTAACTGTTCTAATGCCTGATATTCTTGGCACCCCCCATGTTGTGATTCAGCCCTGGATTCTGGTAAATTTGTGAAAACAGTTTTACCTTTGTCCCTACTCCATCTGCCAGTCCTAGCTTTTCTCTTGGCAGTATCCAAAGCTGTAGAGTCTGTGCTGAAAGCTGTGCTGACCTATTGGCATCTCTCACAGAATGGATTCTAACTCTGCAGTTTCTACCTTCACAGTTATTCATGTTTTTAAAAATGCTGTATTACAGCCTTGTAAATAATGTAGAGCTTTTAGATGAAAATACTTTTTCCCTTCAATGTAGAGCTTTTAGATGAAAATACTTTTCCCATCAGCTCTACCTTGATTAAATTAACACATTTGTTTATATGCTTTTAAATACTTTTTCCACCCCAGTAATTTATGAATCAACATCTCTGGCATGCAATTTTGTTTAACAACATAGGCCAACACTTAATTAGTGCCTCATAATCACATGAAATCCTGTTAACACAGTAACATAATATGTGTCCTGGATGTTTTGTTGCTTTAATCCTAGCCTGATGAAAAGGAAGCCATTATAAACATCTTTTATAATTAATGTAAGAACATAAAGAGATCGAACTTGGAACCTATCTTCTAGATATAGCTTTTGCAGAAGCAATAAATGAAAGTTATGTAAGTTTTCTAGGCCACCAAAATACAGCCATCCCTAAGGATGTGCTAGAGTATGTATGTACAAGGTCAGGATTAAAATGTCCTTACTGAGCCTCTCTTTAGCTCTATTACGTGCAGCTGGATCTTGAAAACACTTCAGGCCAGACACTGTATTTTTCCATTTGTTTTTGGAGAGCCTGTAGGAGCACTGCAAGCTAAATGATAACTACTCCAGATGATTCTCTACTTTTAGAGAAATCTCATGGGATTTTCCTACCATCTCACAATAATGATGTTGCCCTATTTATTTACTGATTTGGGGGATCTACCATTTGGAAATAGCTGACAGACCACCCAAGCCAAACTTTAAACAGCTATATTGTGTAAACTACATTATAGGAACTTCTAAAACTAGCATGTTCTCCATACATACATAGTGCAGCACAGCTGACAAAAAACAGGCTGGTATGTGTTAGCTTCTGTGTCATGCAACTTAGAGGTCATGTCATGCAGGCACCAGGTCATTTTTTATGCAAGATCAAGTCTATTTTTATAGTAGTTATTGAAGAAATCCTGGAAATAAGCAGAACAAGTCAAAAAGGAAATATATACTTATATTGCCTTAGAAAATATTTCAGTTTCGTTTTCCCTTTGGTATTCCTTGCCGTAGATGATGCAACACCATCAAGTTACTCCCCATCTTAATACTGTGGCCCATACTCCTCCTCTACAGGCACACAGTTTTTCTGGAAACTCGTCAACCTGTATCGTGAAGAAAATAATTTGTAGGTACAGAAGGCATGTATCCTGCGACTGCATGGGAGGTGCACATCTGGATTTGGCTGCAGGGAGACGGGGTGTACCCACACGTTGGTGGCAGATGCCAGTGCCTGCACCCTCTGGGTCTCCTTTCAGCTGCTTTGCCACGGTTCTGAAGAACCCTGACACTGCTGTGGCAGACCCAAGACAGTCGGACTGTCCAGAGCTATCTCTTAGAAAAACTGGTTAACGGGTAATTTCAACATGGACTATCAAAAATCTTGAAGTTTGTAAAACAAGATTTAAATCTGCTGATTTAGGTGGCACTGCAGTCTACTGAGAGCCAACTGTAAACCTCCTTGGTTTAGATAAATTTGGGGAAAAGATTAAGTAGTGGTTCTATTAAGCCATATACATATTCATGCAAGATTTGTTATTTGTATACTCATTATTTTTTCTGTCCTAAGTATTTAAAAAGCAACACCTTTTGTATGCAAATTTCTGCTTAATAATACTTGCCAGCCTTCATATTAATGAATTGCAAGCATAATTTTGCTCATGACTTTGAATCACAAAATGAATTAAGATTCAGTCACAAAGATGCCATTTATCTTCCGTTTTGCAGTAGGTGATTCTTAGTGCCCTGTGCGTCAGCATGTAAATATTCAGGCTGGAGATGCACAGGCTTGTACAAACAAATTAGTGAAAACTTAACCTACAGATAGCTCTTATTTTCTTGTGTTCTTATATGCTTTTAGTAACTGCCAAGTGCCCTGAGTAATTTCAACAGGTGAGCATGTATATACATACTGCATTGACAGAGTTTCATGTTAAGACTATGAACAATACATAAAATTCCTCCTCCTCATGGATTCATAAGGGTTTTATAGAGATTTGTGTGACTTAGCTGTACCTACAAATACCGTCCAAATCATAGAAAATCTAAACTTTACACTTTCAAATATAATAGGCAAAATATCAAAGTCCATGACAAAATTCTCAGTAACTGTGGAAGGCTTTTCCTCAAATGTTGCTTTTCTCCCACTGTCCCCTCTAACCTAGCTGGCAGGTCATTTCCATAAAATTACATAGAACCTGTTTCTTATTGTCTAATTGCCAGTTAATACATCCATCAAATAACCTTGGTGCTTGAAGCTAATATAATTGAAGTCAGAGGTGTAAGAGAGAGACTGGGTAAGGAATCACTGATGTTGTAAGAGCAACACATTTGTGCATGCCAGTCAGGTGTAGCAGCTCAGTGCTTTCATTGAATGAGTGATCCCTCAACCGGGAGAAATGACATTTAAAAAATGCAATGAAGTAGATGCGTATTACTGAAAGTTACATGTTCCTAAATGAAACAATGCTAGTATTGAGGGCAGTTCATTTCATACTTGAGGACGGGTTTCAGGCAGGTCATTATTTCAGTTTCATCAGCTTTAGTTACTGCTTGGTTGGTAAAGAGGAAAAAAAAATTAATCAAGCTGCACTACAATTAATCTGTGATATGATATGGCATGAGCAGTTATTGCTCATGGTAAAAAGCAATTTACCAATTCATCCAAAAATAGCATAGGAAAAATCTTATCTGTAAAAATTATCATCCTGCGCATTATTTCCATTTATGCATTAGCTCACTACAGCTACTTCTTATTAACTCTAGGAACTGTTAAGCATTTCCCTAATGTGCATAACTCAGTAGGATTTTCCACCATTTGCGTTTCCAGTTGGTGTAATGGCATTTCTGAGAAAATGGTTCTTGCTTGTATCCCATTGCATTTTCTTGCCTTTTCAGTTTTAAGCATCACAATTTTAGTTTAAGCTTTAGAAATGCTCTTGAAATAATTCAAATACTCATGGTTTTGGTGTGGGGTTTTTTTTCCAAATATTTGGGTTTTTTTCAGTAAAAGTGCTCAAATGAGAACCACGAAGACAAAGATTTCAGTGTTTTTTCCTTTACCTGCAGGAGATTTAAGAATTTGGTCTCATCCTCATTTCTCAGAGCTGCTTGCTAGGTGTAGGCAGTACCTTGGGATATCTTTCTACAAACAAGGGCTTTTACTGCACGACTGTAGTGTTCTTGTTTTCCTGCCACAGTAATAAGCTCCAGTACTCTTTCCTCTCCATCGCTATTTAAAACAGCCAAGAGCAGCACCACTGAGTGTCCCTAGTAACAGACCAATGCCAGCTGTTTGGGTTTGATACCAAACCTGTACTTAAGTGCATGGCCGTGAGCAACTTATTTCCTATTATAGCTGTGAGTCTGAAGAAACACTGTAGTAGAGAGTTTATCAGAAAACACTTGGCTTTTGCCTATTTGCTGTTGGGTTTGGCACGTAACTGTCACGGGCACGGTCTGGTTTCCATCCAGTTAGACTGTATTTGGTGTCAGCTAAACAGTTTTGCTGTTCAGTCTTGTTTCAGAGCAATCTGTAGAGCACGTGAGAATGGTGAGATGGTAGTTGAGTCCTGTGTGTTTCCTGGCACAGGCAGGATCTACGCGTACGTTGTCGCTCTAGTTGTTTGCTGTCTTTTCATTCATGCTGAGGTCAGAAAGATCTGCTTAAGGTTAACGAGCCAGTTGTTGTAAAGGACACCAGTCACAATGACTGTTTTCCTGCTTCTTATTGAGTACATAAATTGATACTGGAGATGGAGAAGTATCGTAGTGTTGCAGTATTGTTCTGTACACAAGCAGGCAAAAATTGCTTGCTGGAGATAATTACCCACTCATGCACAATTCAGAAAAACAAACGGCTCTTTCATTAAGTTTGTGATTCAATACACACATTTTCTTGCGGTTGGCTCTTAAGCATAGCACGTAGAAGATGTATTTTTAAGTTTTCAATCAAGTTTAGAGTAAATTGCAGTAATGTGAATTCTCTTAAGTTCCCCAGGACTTCCTCATCTGTCCACTTAGTCACACACAGGTGAAAACTTGTCTCTTAATGTAGCATACATGCTGAGGCACATAAAGAAAATATAAGCTGTGGTAGGAAATTACCCTTTCAGGTGATGTAGTTGTATAATGAAATACTGGTTTTCTTCAGACCTTTTTCTTACCTATAACCAGTAAATGTGCAATAAATTTTTTACTTAAGTTTCCAAATTACAACTTTATTGTTGCCTAGGCTATAGAGGTGAAATCTTTTCTTGAAAATATTCTCTGTTTTGGTTGCTATGTCTCCCATCCACAGCTGAGGAGAGCATTTTCTTCAAAGTCCCCATCCTAAGATCTCTATTTCCATGTTTAACCCCTACTGAGATACTTTGAGTTGCCTGCGAACAGTGTCTACAGTAGACCAAGTTGCTGGGGTTTTTTCTTCTGAACTGTTTCCTTTTGTAGACAACAGAATTATCCTGGGGTCATCTTTGAACTTTCTTTCATGTGATTCCAAACATCACTTTGGTTAAGTGACTCTTTTCACCGATGCAACAGCATTGCTACTTCTCTTTCTGTTTTTTATTTATTTTGGCTTTGTTGCATGAGTTATGGCATATGTGGTACCATTTCTCCATCTCTTAGCTATAACATGCATCAGTGAATGGACTTAAGCTGGCCCATAGTTGAAGAAGATGATTGATGATAAGCTCCCTCAGCAAGCAGCAACTAATAATAAAAACAACCTTACGGGGTGATTTGAGTTAGTACAAGTAACTACTATCACACCTGCTACCCACAGCTCACATTCTTTTGAACTTCAAAAAACTCATTGCAGGGAGAAAGAAACCCCACTGAAGCAGAGAGAATGAAAAAGATCTTCTGCTCAGATAAGTTAACCTTATTTTATCATTTCCCTGTTCCCACATTTGGGGTTTGACCCCAATTTTTTTTTCTGTTCACTTCTCCCTGTTTCCTGATTAATCCAAAGCCATATCGCACTCACCAGTTTGTCAAAGACACAGTCTGACCAGTTTGGGGTGGTAGTGTGTGCATGGTAGAATTTTATTCCATAAGGATGATTCTGGGAACTGTCCATGCATATCCAGAATTGTTCCTTTTCAGCACACCTTCTGAGCTCCTTCATTCATTCTCCAGCAATTTTTACCTTTTTATAATCACCTGATAAAGTTTTCACTAGTGTAGATAAACTGCCATTTTGTAATACACCTGAACCTTTAGTCATCCGCTTTGCCATCTGCAATAATAGTTTGCTAAGTACAAAACAGTTTCACTTGCTTATAATAAAATTATTTAAATGTGATAACAATAAGGAAACTGACACTAACGAGGGGGATTTTTACAGCATTGAGAAAACTGGGGTTGCCACTTATGATTGATATGCATGGAGTTTCACACCACACAGTTCTGCTTTCTTCAATCACCACACCAATTATTATACTAAAATGTTAATGATACAGTCAGGGAGTCATATATAGTTGCTGTTTTATCAAGTTACAGGGAAAATGCAGGTAATTAAAAAAGAAGACAATTTTGGGAAGTTAGTTTGTCACTGCCTGTTGAGAAAAAACAGTGAAAACACTGAGATGTGGAAATAGGTTAATTTTGTAATAGCTACAGATGTTCATTACAATTTGTATCATGAGAATTTTGTTCGAACTCTGTTAGTATCACAGCTAGATTGTTCTGAGAATGTTATAAGAATTATTCTATTTTCTCTTCTCTTTTAATCTTTATAGCAGTTATGAGTCATCACAGAAGTTCAGGCTTCAGTATATTGCCACTTTCATGAGCACGTCAAAATACATAAAAAAAGAGAAACTATGCAAGCTGAATCCATTTTTGTGAAAATTTTAAAGAGGACAAATGATCTGCTTATGATAAATTGTGTTTCTAGGGCTCTTTCTTATGCAGCATTTTCTAATATAGCTATAAGGAAGATTGTCACAGAATTCCAGACAGAAGATGTATCATTAAGAGTTTGTAATATGTATAATAAGTTGCATCATCCATTAAAGGTATACTTCTTAAAGTATCATGATGGATAAATTACCACCTTATTCATGGTAACTGAAATCACACATATAGCTTCAGTAATAATATCGGTTCTGTTTCTGGCCTGGAAGGGAAAAAATTATACAAATAATCAACACTGCACACCTCTGTTGGGCACAGAGGGCCTGGTGATGTGTCAAGAGTCCATAAATCCCAAGTCAACTATCCCGGAGGCATCAAGCTACCCACTGGAAAAAAAGAGGACAATCTTATTCCAGATTGCCAAATGAATTCCTGATCTGGCTTGACTGAAGTGTGTGTGGCTACACGTCAGATAAAGTTGGCACCAAACAGGACAAATCACATCTGCTCGCTAGTACAGTCATGCAGTTGGCAAGACCAGGTGTCTGTTTCCCTACCAGAGCAATGATGATTTATTTTTACTCTTGCTAAATTGCTTTGACCTCAAAGTGGTGACGTTCAATATGTGTAATTGTATTTGTCTCTTGGAGGATGGGCTAATGGAAAACGTTCCTCTGATAAATACATTCAGTCCAATTTGCCATTATCAGACGATGTGGTGACTGTCAACTTTGCAAAGGAAGCATAAAATGATGCCCACTCGGAGCAGAATGTGAACCATTTTGCACAGGCTTAGGTGGTAACTCAAGACACAAGGCAACGTGAGCTAGGCTCAGTATGCTCCTAATTGTGCAGCTTAGTTGCGCTCCTAAGTGCATCTTAGTTATTTCTGTTGCTTGTCTTGTTTTATATTTTGTATAGCACAGAATCCGTTATTTAACTTCATAAATTGGAAGAACACACTATCAAGTTTAAAAGATCATGCAAATTTTTCAGTTCTGTAATTAACTCATTTTGTCCTTAATTTTAATCCTTAATTTAAAAGAACAACAGGTTCTTAAAGGTGTTCTAGCACAAATTTTCTTTTATTTGAAATGTGCCCTAAACGAGGCTTAGTCATTCTCATTTGAGAATCCTCTTCCTCTGAATTTGGGCATCATGAAAAATCATTTTTCTTGGGTGGTTTCTGCAAGCCACGGAAGCAAGAATGAGAAGTGGCCTGGAAGTCACCTTAGGAAGCACAGTAACATCTGCATCTGAACTGCTTTAACATTAACTTTTCTTGAGGCTTGCGATCAGGAGGAAATCTGAATCTTTCCTTTAATATTCTCTTCAGTATGGATTCAATTGGGAAACTACTGGGCTCGTTTTCTAGACATGTAAGAGCACAGAATTTCCACAGCACCGTTCTTCATCCTTGAGACTAGGAAATTTAGGTCCAAGGAATTTTAGGAAATTTAGCCCCTACTTGAAAATCTTACCAGCTCGTTCTGGACCATCTACAAATATTGCTGTATTCTGTAGCTGAAGTTCCCTGGATTTGCCACTGAAAGTTGTGTTAATGTCAGTATTTTTAAGAGGCTAGTTCGGTCCACATGGAACGCTCTCTTCCCTCAGTCACTGCAGCGGGTGTTGTTGTGTCACTGGGAGTCCTCCTATACCATTTCCCTACTGCCAGCTGGTGACACTCACCTGATTTGTATAATGACATCCTGAGGTCTTCAGGTGCAGTAGTAAATTTTCTATACTATTTGATTAAATCCCTTTCTGTTATAGATACTATCTGTGAAATACTTTTTTTATCTCTACGTTTATTAGGTGAAAGCATATTAGGAATTGCAGACCAGTAATCCACAGGATTTTTCTCAGAATTGCATTTACCCTGCTCATCAGTTCCATCACATAAACTCTTTCACACTTCCCTAAGTGGTTACAGCCTAAATTAAAGGCAAAAATCCACATTCCATCACTGCTAATAAGAACTGTCATCGTTTTCTGGTAGTGCCCAAAGACTCAGCTGAAGCCTGGAGCCTGATGTAGCCAGGCTTAGTACAGATACATGAGAAGACACTGATCTTACTTCGTCATGCAGATTTTGCTACTGTTGCTCATACTGAAAAATCAGAAAATTACCTGCAGAGGAGAGTATTCCATAGCACAAATGAAACGGTAAGAGAATCTTCTCTTCTGCCCCCTAAAAGTTCGAACAAGGACACCCCAAGTGATACTGTGGCGTACTATCAGGACACTTTATTTCAGGGTAGTGTAAGCTAATGCATGAAGAGAACTGCAGCTTTTACATAGTTAGTTTAAGTGTTAATGGATACCTTTATTTAATCTCCTTGATAATAGAAAGAAATCCAGTCTCATAAAAAATATAAGGCAAAATTTACTACCCATATTAACATGAATTTAAGGCCATTGCTAACAGCTACTGCGGAGTATATAAAGAAAAGAGATGTTTTATTCAGTGCTGGCACAGCTTATCACCAGCCTGTGTCTGCGCTAGCAAGGGGAGCCTGCTGTACTCCATCAAAGGCTGGGACAGTCTATAAAAACATTCAAGGAACCGGGGGAAGCAGCGGACTCTGTTCCAGCGAAGAGCGACAGCAGCTGTGTGCCAGGATGTCGTACTTCCTGCTGTAGCAAGCAACAATAGCAAGCATAAATTAAGGAGGCGGGATGGGAAGTGATGGAGAAAGAGTAACCGAACAATGTGGAGACAGTAATTTACAAATTGTTTAACTGTTTGGCATAGCCCAGTGCCAGCAGGGCTGGATCCAGCCTCGAATATCCCCTCCTGAAGATTGCCGTCGCTCAGCTGTAGTTTTGGAGGAGGAGAAGGTGACAGATAAACACCACTGGGAAGCTGAGCCCGTATCAAAACGGACACCAAAAAGATACCTCAGGCAGGACGCTGCCAGGCTCAAGAACTGTTAGCTGTTTCTGGATAGCCCTTTCTTCTCTTGAGCCATGGACTGAGACCAAAGATTCATTGCACACAGGTCAGCTGGGAGCCAGCAGACAGAGGTGACCTTCAGGCTCTCACTTTGGTTTGTCCCTTGGGCTGGAACTGAACAGCCTCGCGTGGCGCTGCCAGTTCTCTGACTCACACAGCTCTCTGTTGGCCTTTTGCTGTTTTCAAGACCTTGTGCTTTGATTTTGGAAAATCTCTCCAGTGGCCTCTGGAGAAAAAAAAAAAAATCAGCTTCAAGCCTAATTTCTGTTTTTATATATATGTCTTCAGCAAAGTTCAGAAGGGGAGCAATTCTTCCCTCCAGTACCTGTACCTTCCAGCCGGCAATGAGGCCTCCAAGGAGCAATTGAATCTTGAACAGTAGGCGGTGATGCTGATAAAGAAATAGCCATGGGATGTCACCACATAGATTTACAGGTCTTCCAAAAGGTTCGCCCTCCCAGGGTACTCCAGAAGTTCTGTTTAAAGTTACCCTGCCTAACAGCACTATGCCTACCTAGAAGAAAACAGGGCAAACAGCAGCTGCCCTCTGTGGAGAGAAATCCCTTTTCTGGATGTGCTGGGATTTCTTCCTTCCAGAACTTGCCAAGAATGACCTACATAAAATAAAAAATTCTCTCATTGTATGGAGGAAGCAAGAATGCCTTCAGTCAAGAGCCAGCTCTGGGGTACTCAGGCTAATTTCCATGGCCTCCTGCAAAATGCCACACTGCTTAGAGTCTCAGTCCCAAAGCATCTGTGCTCCCAAGTGTCAGCATTTATTTCCAGAATCACTTCTGTTTTGCCAGATGACATTTCAGCTCCTTTAATTTCCTCCCTTTTTCTTCACAGCATTTTTATGGCTATCTACAGATACATTCATCCAGGCATTACCTTTTCAGTACAGCAATCTATCAGTCTCATAGAGAATATTTTCATGTATTTGGCCTCCCACAGTTGTACAAAATTCTTCAGCAAATCCCCTACTCTTTTAGAAGAAGGTATAATTGTGCTGTGCCTCTTTTTTTCTTTTCCAAAGCTGAGTGGGATTTACAATAATACAAGTAGAGCATCAAAGGAAATAGAACCTATTTGTCAGTTTTCAGCTTGCAAAAGAGAAGCACCAGCCCACCTTATCCATGTGGGTGTTCTTGGCCTGTTCCAACAAGGTGCATACTTTAAAATAAGATTAGGACAATAAAGTCTGGGAATCATTCAGCTGAAATCACCAGCCCGCAAGCACTTTGGCAGATTAAAACTCCAGAAAATTTCAGGCTGACATTTAGAATGGAGTGAAATTGTTTAAACTACATTTAACAGTAACTTTTCCATAGCCCTCGTTTCCTCCTCTTCCTAGCACGAAGCCAATGGGCAATTCGCTTGGCAGCCTGCAATAAGCCTGGCTGAGATGGTGCCAGTCTCAATCAATAATATACACTGCATATATATCACATACCATGGTGATTCACTGGGCTGCATTAAGACACCTGATAGAAGCTTTGCAGAGGTGAGGCTGTTTCATCTTTTAAAACCATATCTGGAAGGTATTTTGCAGTATCTTATGCTCACTACTGACAAACCACTTTGGGTGCCTGACTGGCCAACCACTGCGTTAACCCCTAGGTGTGTTAACCCCTAGGTGTGTTAACCCCTAGGTATGTTAACCCCTAGCTGCACTGAAAACTGCATGGTTACACTGTGCTTAGTATAAGGTTTGGCCAAGGCTCAGGGAGCCGAGTATTCAGTCATTACTAGAACGACAAATCATCTCTTCAGGTCTTCAGAGTAGACATATCGAACAAGTTGTTGATTTTGGCATGGGGTTGCAAAGCAGCCATAAATGCTAAGAACTTGTATTCCATGATTCCACAGTACTTTGTGCAGTAGCACCAATTTTCCCAGCTCTAAATTTTATTTCTTTCCCTGTTTTATGCTTATGTCCAGACTTTATTGCTTCAGTGTCATATGACACTTGGAAAGTGACAGTATAAGATTCCTTTTCTCATCTTGGCAATAGGTTTCAATTCCCCATCTTGAATTGTAGCTTCTATAGTCGAAAAGTCCTCGCTTAACTTCCTCATGCAAAAGTGCTTTTTTTTTTTTTTTTTTTGGGGGGGGGGGGTTGCGTTGTTATCTTGTACTGCAGGTTTGATTAAGGCACTTATTTTGCAAAATTATATAGTTCATTGTAAAATGTCTTCATAGAAACTATGAAAATAAAGCTGGAAGGGACTTCAAGGGATTATTTATTCCAAACTCCTACTCAAAGCAGGGTTAATTTCAAAGTAAAATCATGTTTCTTCAGGCTTTGTCTGTTCAAATTTTGAAAATCTTTAAGGATGGAGATATATATTCAATATGATATGGTCTTCCTTCCTTTCTATTCCTGTGAAGACAGACAATCAAGGAATATACTCAGGCAAAGCAAGCTGCAAGAACTGCTGATTCTTGCTTACCATTGGAGAAGGATGAGGAAACTCATTTCACCTGTGAAACAAAAATTTTCATTCCGTTGTTACAGATTATTTTTTTTTCAACAGATGGAAACTTTGTCTCATTTTTACCTCTTAAAGAAGCCAGCCTCCATTTTTATGATTCATACAGCAGCAAACCACCTTATAACAAGTGGCTATGTTAATCCCTTTAGAATAGACTTTAGATTAGACTTTAGATTAGACCAGCTAAGAATTGTACACTTCCTACTATTTAATCCTAAATCTAACTCAGTTCTTTGGCTCCTGTATTTGTTACATCAGGCATTCATGCTCTAAGTTTCCAGGCCACTTAGATTTTCAGACAAGGAGAACTTTAAGGAGGCTAATTTCTTATGTGTTTGTACGACACGTAGCCAAGAGGGCAGTGCCTTCCTTACAGATTGTAAGCGCGACCAATAACAATAAAAATGCATTACACTCTGAAAAGTAACTATGTAAAAAGTACTGTATCTTCAGCTGTCCTGCTCACCTCTTTGTGTATTCCAGTGATTTTCAAGTGCATGGAGAAAGGTCTCCATGGGAGATATTTGTCTAACACTCCTGGTTAGCTACCTAAGGAAGGAAGGGATTGCCGTCTGGAGAGGCTGTTCTCTCTTCCTTGACTAGATATATAGAAAGATGCTTAACTTGGAAACAAATAATGCTGGCTGAGACATACTGCAATGAGAGTGGGAGCAAATGTGGGGATCAGTTTACAAAGGGTAGCCTTACCAATATGTGGAAAATATTAGTAATTAATTGCTTGCTTGTTTTGCAGTATCCTACAGGCACTCACTGAAGTTGGAACTAGGCTAGAACTAGCCTAGCTGCTTCATACAGCTTTAGTTTTCACATAAGGATTCTGTGCCATGCAATGTTTTTATTTCTGTGGTGGGCAGAACAGGGAGATGGGGTGGGAGGTGAATACCACCTGGCATTTCATAGCACAGTTGTCACAGGAATGGTAAATCCTACTCAAAGGATGCTGTGGAATTAGCATCCCCCTCCCAGCCACCAAACAGAATTTCCAAGAGCTGAAAGCAGCCTGAGTGTGAATGAACATACTGCTATGACATTTGGGCTGGCCTCATTCTCTGTCACCTTACTTGTGCAACAGCAGGGCATTTGGGCTACGTCTAAAAGTTGGGATACTGGGCAGTCAAAGAGTCCTGGCAGCTGGGTGCGCCACAAAACGCCTCTGCCATGGAATCTTATCACAGCCTTACTGACTGAAGGAGGATTTAGTGGTTTGTGTGAGGTCAGCAGGTAAGCTTGCTCTCGTATTAGATATCCACCACGTGCATCTAACAGGGCAAGCCACCTTCCAGGCTTCATTAGCCATCTTAGTTTGCCTTTAGAAAAAGGAGTCATCCAACAGAACTGTTCCTGTGTCATATTGAAAGACACGCTTCGGTGGACTTCAGTGTTTAACCGTATGTCACGTGTAACTTCTGCTCACCTCGTGAACAATATTGACTGGATTCCACTAAATAGAAGTGAAATCTCAACTATTAATTGTAATGAGCTGGAGTTTATTTTTAGGAGCTTAGAATACTCAGTGTAGGAGAGCTCTGTTGTTCTAGCAACTGCATGTGTACCCATCCTCAACAGTAAATCATTGTATTCAAACCTCTTCAAGTATCAGTAATTCATTTTATTTCCCACTATCGTAATATGCATAAAATAGTACTTATCCACTTTTGGAAATATAACTATAAACCTTCATTCACTCTTTGTTCTTAGTAAGTAGACTTTTAGTGAATTTCTGTAACTACAGGCATTTTTGCAGCTCAGAGAAAATGTCAGATAAATAAGGGCATAGCTCACACTTCACTAAGCAGGTGGAAAGACTCCCATTGACATCAATAAGAGTTTTACAAGGGTTTAAGTGCTTCCTCCTCTTTTACCCCCTTTTTCCTTGTACTGTTATCTGTAATCTCCTCTGTTAAATACAGTTCATCTCATACATGATAATGATAATGAATCCCCAAATAAGGGTGAGAAGAATCTATTAATGGATAGAAACTAGTTGATGACAGAAGCCTGTTATAGTTTCATAGGGTTACGGTGGCATAAAAATCAGTAGATACTCCCCAGAAAGGAGAAATGTGCAAGATTTTCTTCTACTTCAAGCCAGAATACCGTATTCCTTAAAGATAGGAGAAATGTTAGGAAACCTCCTGAGCATCGCCTCTTTTGGGGACTTTATCAGGAACAAGTTAAGTGAATTTGTTTCTTGAAAGCTTACTGGGTATTCTCCCCCCCCCCCCCCCCCCCCCCCGCCTTTTATGCTTTCTTTAAAATACACAGGGAAATACTCAGAGGATCTTTGGAACCTTTGTTCGCATGAGATACAAGTAAGCATCACACTAGGTATGAGCTGGAATGCGTGCCTGAAAAATATATAATATTCATTTGAAAGCATAGTTCAATTTTAAGATAATTTCAGATAGATAAGAGTTGCCTCTTTCCTAGTAGGCTCTGCATAGCAAAAGTAGAAAACCCTCAACAAGTCTTAACTTTAAAAACAAGAATCTGGTGCTTTTCTCAAATTATATCCATCTTCTCTCATTTTACTTTTCTCTCTAGCTATCTGCAGTCCCACTGAGATCTTTCCCTTCCACAGCCTGGTAAATTCACACTTGATACAAAAGCACGTAGGCTGAGCACCAAAGCTGCAGTGGTAGATTTTGCTACGCTTTCACTGGCAACGAAGCCACATTAAATAATTCTCATGCTGTCCTGTCCCTTGTTCCTTTTTGCTTCTTGCTTTTCAGCCTCCTCTAGGTTACTGTCCCATAAGATGTGATGATCCATCTGTTCGTAAGGCCTTGCATGTAGAACTTAAAAGTGAGAATTAAGAAGAAAATATTGCAGGATTTGGGTTTGTTTGTTTGTTTTTTTCATAGTCTGGGTCAGGGATCTAGTTTATAGTTTGTTCCCTGAAAGCTAAAATAGTCCTGCTTAGAGTTTAACCCTACTAATAGTTGCATCAGCCCAGCAAAGGGAAGCAGTAAAGGACAGCGGTGGACAGCAGTGGCCAAGAGAGGCTGAAGACTTCCGATACCTTTGCTACCAGTGAAATCCCAGTGTTGTGATACCACGGTTAAGAGTATGGGTCCGAAGATAATTAACAGCTGAGTAAGTTAGGTTGCAGTCTGCGAGCTGTCCCACAGGACCCACCAAAGGGTATGTCCCATGCTACAGTAAATACCAGCGGGTTTGCCCCGTTCCATTTCACTGTCACCCTGCAGCGCTTCGTACCTGGTCCTTGGTAAGGGCAGAGATACCTTACCATGGGGTAACTTGCATGCTCTAAATCAAAAGTTACGCTGTCCTGTTCATCTGCCATATCCTAAGGTCTGTTTAAATCAGCATCAAACCTGATAAGGATCCAGCCGTTCCTTTTTTAACTTAATTTATTTCTGTCTTTTCAATTAAGTTTTCCTGTGGCCTGTTTAAAATCCTCCACACGCTTTCTCCAGCTCTCCATACAGTACCGACTTACCTGCTGCACACATTCTCCAGCGATCAAAAACGCTGTGCTTTTCACTCCCAGTGCAGCCAAGTCAAGCTGATAAACATGCTTCCCCTTCTCCTGTGTGCCAGTTTGCAGCGTGCTGCACTTACATTTTCATTAACTCAACAAAACTTTTCACAGCCCTCCGGGGATGGTGGCTGCCCAGTGTAGCTGCTCAGAGCACCACTAAGTCAGACAACTTATGACAATCTCTACCAGCTGAGGTCCAGCCTGAGAACATTGGGTTGTGTCTGATGCCTTAATTCCTCATGAAGCCAGATTTATCCTAGACTCCCGTCCTTTCAGTGGGCAGCTTTCTGAAGGAGGAGGATTGCATGGTTTCACCAAATGCAAGTGGATGAGAGTGTTTCTCAGCAGAAGTTTCTGCAGGAAGTTCTTTGAAAGTGGCTTGCGTTGAGAAGGGAAAGGGAAAGACAACTTCATTGTTTTGAAATGTAATTTTCTTGCTGAATTATTTATTGCCCCTTCTGCTTCTGTTGCCTCGGGTGTTCTTTCAAGTGAAATGCCCTTAAAGCTGATCGCATCAATGCCACTCTGTCTCTTCCCTCTCACTCCTCCGTAGTACTACGTTTCCTTTTTTCTTGCATCTGGTAAGAGAGCTATAGCATATCAATTGCAGAGCCTACAGCTTCACAAAGATACCTTGCTAGACAGCTTTGAGTTTCAGGAATGTGTCAAAGGTCTTTTCCTTCATTTTGTCCTTTCACAGCACAGAATACTCACAAAGATGCCGTGGTCATTTTTCCTTTTAGTTACATTACACAATGCTGATTATCAGATAAATTTATAATCTCATTACACCCCCCACCCCTATCTCTTTCATTTTGGTGAATGTCATGTTATTTGGCCCATGACTTACCAGCCTGCTTGCATATTATAATTAAAAGTCAAGCTCAGAAACCACCACTATACTTTATGCTAAATATTTAACTCATGTACTTGGCAGGAAGACAAAACCCCAACCATAGATTTAAAATGGCCTTCAAAATCAGAAACCATTATCTACAAAGAAGGTTTATTCTCAGTTCAGCCATCTATAATTACTGTACAAGATCAAGCATCTGCCTATCCTATTTATATTGCCAAGATGAAATTACAACCATGGTTTTATTCTCTTTATTTTTATACTGAGAACTAGCATAATCCACATTCTTTGCAAAAATAATCACCCTCAGCCATTTAATGGTATTAGCTTTTCATTTTCACTCAGGCTTCAAAATCTCTCTCCATACTAAATTTATTAACAATTCTCAAATAAAAGTATTTTTTAGGTATAATTATCTGTTGTTCTTACTTTGTAAATGTAGTAGCAAGAGCAGTACTACTTGATTACCATCGGTAGCATTAACACACACTAGATTTATATACTAAAAAAGAAGGGGATAAAGCTCATGGTAATAAGTATCTTTACCAGGCTCCTACCAAACAGTGAGGGTTATCGTGCTTAGTTCAGCCAATAACTAGAAACTCAATCACTGCGTGCTGGCTCAGAATCTGAAACTATGCATATATATACATACACACACACACACACACATATATATATAAAATATGAATAATTCCATTGCCATCAGTGAGATAATTTATACGTATAGCTGTATTTTTTCAGGCTCTTACTGTGTAAAATCACATAAGTGTGTCTGCAAAAATGAGAGGAAATTCTACTTTCTGGTCATAGATTAAGTCTGTTGCTTCTTCCAAAATCTCTGGTTCCACTCCTGCTATTTTCTTTTGATTGGTTTGACCCTCGATCCAAGTCTTACATCTGTTTCCCTATGTCTTTAACTTCTGAAGCTCAGCTTTGTCCCCCTCTGTCTCCTAAGTTTTAAGTAGCAGCAAACTGGAAGTTAGCTCTTTGACATCATCTTCATTTTTTGATGCTGTGAAAAGACACAAAAGCTGCCTGGGGTCTCCTGACCTGTGCTTCCCAGAAAAATCCTTTCTGAAGTACTGAGAATCTGGGTGAGCAGGTATCTCATAGATTTGTCATTTATAAGCAACCTTGCTGAGAGCGGATGGAGCCACACTGAGCTATTTCAGAATTAGCAATGTTTTTTACTCTGGGTGTGTGGAAAGACATAACACTCCCTGCCAACATCAAACAGAAATACAAGCAACTGTAGTATTTGTAATAAGTTGGGTTTTTTAATTTTTCCTTCAGTGTTATCAGCTGCTTTTGGGGGGGATATATAAAATCCAAGCCATATCCATAGCTTACAGGTGCAAAAGCATCAGAGGAACTGTGGCAGAAGCTTATTGACTATTGGTATCAGGATTCTCCACGTGAAATCCAGCCGAGACCCCGTAATGTATTCCTTTCTGAATACCAGTAGTCGCGGTGCATTATCTGCTTGTGCCAAATGGCTCTTTGTGGCAGGATTTCAGTCAACATAAAATGTATAATATACACAAAGAAACTGAATCGCACTGAGACCGATGTAGATCTCCTTGTAGGACAAGGCTTAAAGACTTGGGGTTTTTTTGGTTGGGTTTTTTCCTTTTGGAAATACAAACAAAGAATTGAAAATTCCAGTTTTAGAACCAGAACAAACTTTTGTTTCAATGCCTGGACTTGAAAAAACATTATTTTTAAAATAACACAAATGCATTGTCTCTGCTCCTCTATCTGCTGACATTTATGGGAATCTTTTCAGCACAGAGTAGCTAATTTTAGACAGGAAAAAGTGAAAGTGGATATGCAAAATTCAGGCTAAAAGTCTTGAGAATTTGTTGATAGTGAGGTTGTTCCATCTCCTCAGTTACAGCAGTTTCAGTACTGAGGACTACTAATAGCAGCAGAATTTTACTGTGTTTGTATTAAGTTACAGTCCTTTTAACCATGCTAGCACAATAGTTTAAGTGAAAGTTATGGAAACATTTGAAATATAAATATTAAAATATGGAACAATGAAGAACTAAAGGTCAAATTCTTCGCTGATACATACAGGCCTCTACAATTTGGGAGGGGGAGAGAGGTTATTTAGCAGCTTGTTTTATTTGGTTAATTTTGCATTGTAAAATTGGGTTTTAAATTTGAGGTTTCACTCTTCAAGCATTAGGAGAGAGCAGATGGTATTGATATTTTGCCCACTTTTATCGTTAACCGTTCCGTTTGGGATGTATTTATGTAGCCTTATTGTCATGGAAATGCACACACAGGAAACTTTAAATCAGCTCAGCCATGTATGTGTTTTTGCAAACCTCTGTTTCTCTTATTTAGCTAGGAAATTATACTGTTTTTTTCCATGGGCATATGTATTTTTAGTATTTCATGTCTTAAGAAAACCTGGGAAGCAAGCATTGGATGTATCAAATTAACTGTGGAGTACAAAATCAAGCTTACTAATACTAATAATGAAGTAGAGGCTTCAGCCCCACATTTATACGCAGCAGCAAGGCAGTGGAGTGGTCTCAGAAACTTCTGTTAGGCGATAAAACATCTGCAAAGGTGGCTTTGGCTATTCCTCAGAACCGTTAAATATTTATGTAGGGCCAGTGTCTCCCTTCACTAAACTGATCAAAGTAAGTGAGATCAATAATGACCTTTCCTCTGATCCAAAGCCCTTATCATATTGCAGAAAACTCATAGAGATGTAAAATGGAGACAAGGTCTATGAGGGACATAAAGAAGGCAGACAACAGTAGAACATAATTTGGAGATTGTGTTATTCACAGTGCCCGGTGCAGCTGCACGCGGGGAGGACCTGCTGTTGCTGCACCTGGTGTACGTAGCAGCGCATGCGCTGCCTCCTCTCCCACATGAACCAAGGCAGGTCCCACGTGCACCGGTGGCCAGAGGATGACTCAGGTCCTGCACCTGCACGCAGCTGGGTAGAACTGTAGTCCTGGCCCATCCAGTCCAAGGCTTGCCAACCCCCAGAGCATCGGAGCTCTCAGCAGGTGAATGAGAGTGTGTGTATAGGAACGAGTCTCCTGCTGAAGCCAGTGCAGAAGTAGCCCCGCAGAGGAAGGCAGGGATGCTATGAAGGCCAATCTTTTCCTCACATTTCCTGCTCTCTGCACAGTTATTCTTAATGCTCCTTCTTTTCAAAAGGAACCAAACAAACCCAACAACAAAAAAGGTTGCTCTGAAGAGAGAACGACTTCATTCAGGGCAATTATTCAGAACTTGGGGATATGAGGGAGTCTGTTTAAATTTTCAACTTTTCTGGGTTGGAGTCTCGGTATTCATTCTGTTTCCTGAATGACGTTTGTGAATCACCAACATAAAAAATGCAGAGGAAAAAATCATCCATAATAAATAGATTAGACAGCAGTGAGAACTGGAAAGTACTAATGCTGGGAGAGACCTGCTGGAGAAGGCAAGCAGCAAATTACATTTGCGTTTGTAATTGATATAGCAGCATGAAAGACAAATGCAATTTGGGGCAGGATATGGAAAAACATCATGTGACAGAGCATGATGAAATGTAATATTGTATTTAATTCTGGGCACCAAATAACCAGAAGGGTCAGTTAGGAGTTAATTAGGATGCAGTGTATTGGTTCTTAGAGCCACATTCCCCTGGGACTCTTCTAACTTTAATGAATTTAGCACCAAAAAACATTTTCTACCTCTTCAGTTTTCTAGTCTTGCCACAGATTTTGCTTCATTAGAGTCTTTTTCACAACTGAAATTCCAGCATGATTCTCTCTTTGCACTTCCTGCATTTCAGTCTCTTCCTGGAAAAGCAGGTGGATGGTGACCACCACACCATCATTCCAGGACATTAGACCTCCGTTTGATCTTTGGGGGCCAAAGGTGCATATTCCTAAGTCCCCTAAAGTTTTTCAGTCTTTTTCATAAGCGTTTCCTGTGCTATTTAGATCGATGTTGGAATCACAGCAGTAAAGGAAAAAGAGGCTCAGAAGGGTTAGCAGCTTAAAAATGATGGTGCTGACTTTGTACAGTCTCTCCATTACAACAATGGCAAAACTGCAGTCTGAATAGCCCTAAACTTCAATTTTAGTTGACGTAACATTTTTAAACTACTTTAAAAAGCCTGCTTATGTTAACTGACAAAATCTTTGTACTTCTATACCAGATGGTAACTGTCACCTTGAAATTAGCAAGGAGATAGATAATTTGAAGGTACAGATTGAGTGATTTATGGGCTTCCCCTTTTCATTTCAGTGCTACTGCAATCTCACTCGAGATCACGGCTGTAATCTAGATGAATGTGAGAAAGGTATTTGATAAAACAGCGTATGGAATCTGTAATTATATTTTGCCAACGCATCTTCAAGAAAGTGTTATTTTGATGGAACTTTAAACCAACCCTATTGGCTGTGAAATTATAAAGGAGGTGCTCAGGGCTCATCTACAAGAAAGCTGAGTGATACAAGGTTCTCTTTGTTCTTTTATTTATTGTCTCATCATACAATCTCTAGAAAAAATATGAGTTTATCTTAATAAAATATGCTAATCTGAGGTAGTGAGTGTGGTGTTAGAATACAGATGAAACAGATATGTGTGCCTATGACCCGCAGCCCAAGCTTGCTTCGGTCTATTACCAAATGTACTGTAATGTTCCAGCCTGATTATATACAAATACAGGTTTTTAACAGGTCTGTATATCCAGTTTGGGTATCTGATTTTGCTTGATTCATTTTTGAAATGTATGCTCTTCTTCTTGAACCAGAAATACTAGTTTATGAGTCCTTGCGAGTACTTTGTACTCAAGAACGTAGTTTCAGTTTTCTATTTCTGTGTATCTACTTTGTAAATTAAAAAAAAAAATGTGTTTATTTAAAAACAGTAGCACTTAAAATTTCCTTTTGGACTCCTGGGATAGGATTTAAACAGGAACTAACGAAATATTGGAAATCACTTGGGCATGAATTCATGCACACACTAGTTAGTCCTCTTTAAGATCTTCTCAGGTCTTAGCTGAAATTTCAGGCATATTACCGAGTCTGTAGGTTTAGACAAATTATCTTTCCCTTTTCAGAAATCTCCAATTACTGTGAATGAGTGCCAGCACCGTAACATTGTGTAACCCCTGTGCTTTTTTACTGGCCTTTCTTGAAAGCTGAATACCTAAGGAAATAGAACATTTCCGCAAAATGATCAAATATCCTCCTCAACTATAAAAAGTACTTTTGAAAAATTATTTTAACCCAGCATTTCATTTTAGTATAGTTATAACTTCCTGGTATTTAGTAGTCTAACAAGGAGAGAATGAAAAGGGGTCAACAGCTGAACCTAGATCAGCTTCATGACAATGGAAATTGTTGCTCTTTTTTTCTTCAATTAGAGAACAGTTTCCCAGGTCTGTGGAGTATAATTCATTTTTGCAGTTGAAGTGTGATTATGTGTTTTACATATCTGCGAAGCCGTCATCTTATTTTTTGTTTTAAAAGTTCTTTTATACCAACCATCAATTGAGAAATCGCTCTTCTGCCCTGTGTTCTCTTCCTCTTTTCCAAATCTAACTACTTTCAGGTATAATTGGAAGACCTCTCCACCTTTCTGTTCCTCTGAAAGAAATTTAGAGTAGGAATAAATCTGTCAAAACTCCCATCAAATGACATAATAATTTTGCCCATTTACTTTTCCATACCTGCGCTCAGAATATATACAGCAGAGTGTATGTTGCGTGATAGCTCCTCCTCTGGAGACAGGCCATTGTGATTATATTGGCAATCCTATTCCATTATAGTTGATCTCATGCATACAAATAAAAAATAATCTAATTAAATTTTTCATTAAAGTAAAAAAAAAAAAAAAATTTAAAGGAGGCATTACAATACAACCCTCTAAATTAGTTTTTCTCAACTGTAAAGTTCTTGTGTCTGTATTGAGCCTTAGTCTTCCAAGACGGCATTATCCAGTGATAGTTGACATGTGGAAAACACTGCAAGTGTTGTTGTTTTGAAATGTTTTTACCGTCATCGTAGGATTAAAATTGTGGAGCCTCCACAAATAGGTACTTTTGAAAGATTTTTCAAAAGAGAGCAAGTACGCATGTGACAAAGTGAAAGACTTTGTGTGATCCCGGAGTTTTCCTTCCTTCTTCCCATGCACATTAAGCAGGGAGTAGGCTGGCTCTCTGTAGAGCAAGTAGCAAACAGGGTTTGTGAGAAGGATCACAGATGTCTTTTCCTCAAGAGGAGAGAGGGTGCCAGGCATCAGCTGGTGTGTATGTTGAGACCATCTGGGATGCGATCAGGGCCCTGGTTTGATCCCCACATCCTTGACACAAGGATGAAGAGGGAAGGTCAGTCACTGCCAGCCTAAGGAAGCCTGTGACATGGAAGGAGCCAGGAGAACAAAGATTTTCCTCCTCCCTAATCTGAAGTCCAGCACAGAGCACAGACACCTTCCTGTGCCCACAAAATTCAAGGGCAAACTCACTAAACATGCAGATTTTCAAACACCTGGAGAAACAGCCTGAAGAAGGGAAAAAAAATTCAGCTTTCACTGCAGCACAGCTAGTGCTGTCTTGTCGTACTGTAAGTGCTGGTGCACTAGGGAAATAATTTTCTTTCTACAAAAATGTCACAAAAACGGGAACATCCCCATCTGACTGGTATATTTGTCATGGCTGGAGATCAAACAGCAGCTGCCTAAAGAGCTGGCAAATTTCACCAGACAAGCGCAGAGATGATTGAGATCCACGTTGTTTGCATACAAGTGCAAAACTGGGTACGGGACTGCTGACAAACTGCTGTTGGGTCTGCTCAGGTGCTTTTTCCAAGGTTAATGTAGAGCGAGCAGATCAGGTCGTGTTTGCCCTGCATCCCAGGAGGCCAGCGGTCCAGGGCAGGGCATTTGGGCTGGATTCAGCAGCCCGGGTCCCCCCCCTGGCCCGAGGCTCCAGCCAGGGTGCTGGCAAGGTGGGTGCGCATGGGGACTTGCCAACTGGTGCAACTCGCTGTTCCTTAACATGGCAAAAGGTGAATTGAAGCGTGTAGGTCGCCACTTTACACACCTTTGCAAATACTTTTGAGCCAGTGCACATTAACAGCACAGAGGAATATCTGACAGTAACAACTAGTTATTCTCTTTTTCCAGTGAAAACGTGAAGGAAAAAAAGGAGGATGTATTATCCTATTGTTGGCTACACAAATGTGTATTTGTGTTAGGTAGAAAACATACTTGCCAACTAGAAAAGATCTTTCACTTGTCATGAGGGTGGCCTATGTTGCCAACGTGTTTTTAAAATCAGATATTGCTTTATGTGCTGTATATCAAATTGCTGGCTAACACAGCTGATCACTTACCAAACAAATACAGTGTTAAATGATTCCTAATGTAATGACATTCTCTGTTTACACCATAAAGATTTTGCATAAAATTCACCGGAGGACTTATTGTTCTGGTTTACCAGTTTTCCCCTGATAAACAACATTAGGGATATGAACAGCAAGGAAGCCTCAGAGTGCATTTGCGTTAAAATGAAAGAGTATCGGCAAACATTCATCATAGATAGCTGAGCTGATATAAAAGCACCTATATCCCAGACAAAAACGTTTTATACAACCGCTGGTATCAACTGACACTTTTTAAAGATACTTTTTTCTTGTTGTAAACAAAGCATTAGAAATTACCATTAGTGGTGTATGATATGTGGTAATTATCAAACCATAAGTCAATTCCCTTTAAAAAATGACAGTTTTGCTCAACCACAGAGTTTGCCCTACGAGCATGCACTGAGGAGAACCTGTTCTGAACCAGGACACAGTTTTACTCAGCTTGCTGATTTCAGGAGAAGCCGGGACTCAAAATCAATGAAATCAATAGAGGCCCTTCCTTTGACTGCAATATTTTTCACTGTGGAACTTCAGTGATGATTGAAATATGTCTGTATTATTGAGATGTATTTATTTTTAATTGCTGTGCACATTTACTAGACATGCGATCCCCTCGTTAGCCTAAGTAATCCTCCTCTGAAAGAAGGAAAGAAAGCAAAAAAAGAGAGATCAAAGGCAAGGAAACTTGCAGCTGCACTGCTATGGAATAAGCAATAAAGTACACAATGATACGTAAAGAGTTAGGGTGACAAAGTCATTCAACTTCTAGCATTATAATGGAAATAGTTTATCTGCAATTAGAAGACCTACTTGTTTTGCTATAATTCCAGATAGGTTAGTAATGAACCAAAACAAATAACAGCTATGCCAAACAGGTAATGTTCAATGGTATCACGGCAGAAAACAAACAGTGCTATAAGTGCGTTATTACCCTTAGTAGTCTAAGTGCTTTATTACCTGATTTAGTTCTCCTGTAGCGACCAAAGCATTATTTAGTAGAGCAAGCCCAGAAATAAAGCGACATCTTAGATCCAGAATGGCCAGAGAGGTCCCCCCAGTACACAACCTGGAATGCGAAATACACCTGTCCTACTGCTGATGCCAGTCATTTCAACAATGTAAGGTTCAAAGCAGTCAACCATTTTCAGTAAGATATATCTCCTTCCGCCAGAGCTTCATATTCCTGTTCATGTATTCAGCACAATAAAACACGGGCTGTGAATCCTTAATTATGGATACATATGAGCACTGTTTGGAAGATGGTGCATTGTATTGATTTTCCCTTCTACTTACCTAAATGTTTAATAGGAATAATAAAAAGAAACACAATAATTACAGCTGCCGTGACATTAAAAACTCTTCACACTCTGCTCTGTTAGTCCCAGATTTTCTGATTTTTTCTTTAGAATGACCCCAGTTCATTACGTGGGAGCCAGGGCAGAGGGAGCTTTTGTTAAGCTTTTTATTTGAAACTATTCATTTTGATTTAAGAGCCTGCTTTGTAACAGAAAATTCATTGGGTTTTTTCTGTGTTCTGGGGCAGGGACACGAGTCTGAAAAATAAGTGTCTTGCTGCAACACTGCTGCTTCACGTACGAACTCTACGTGCAAATGAAGTCAAGCATAGTCAGTGTAAGAGGAAAATTAACTGAAAGTATCTATAGGTTAGTCAAACAGAATCTGGAAATTAATCTGTTCATCTGAGCATCCCAAAGCCCAACCTGAGACAACAAAGCTGTTGCATATATCAATGTGGCTGTAAACAAGCTGAAGAACATTTTCTGCAGGGGCTGCAGCTGGAAGAATCAACACTTCATGAATGTGATGGCTGGTGGAAGGTGTCCCTTATCTCCACCTCATCGTCCTTTTTTAGTGCTCTGAAATTCAGAAGCAGTATGATGATAGGAAGGCAAAGAGTGCTCTGAACCTGATTCAGCAGCACTTGGTTCTTGGAGCGGTAAATAAACGATAATCCCTCTGTTTGTACAAGTGCACAAAAGAGATGTAGGCACTGCAGCCAAAACAAATGTAAACTGCACCCTTCCCCAGAGACACCTGAGTACTAATGTGTCATCTAGTTAATAAGGTCGTAGACTACAAGGCCAAGAGAAACCTCTGTGCTATTATTATCTAGCCGTGTTAAACAGCCTTGAACTTATTCGTGTTTGAACTGGAGTTCTAAGAAAAACATCTGCTTTTGATTTTCAAATTACCATTGATAGAATTCTTCACAACCTTGATTAAATTGTTGCAAGATCTAATAACTCCTGCTGTTAAAACTGTGCATCCTATTTTTAGCCTGAATGTATCTGTCATCCATATCTAACCACTGAGCCTTTGTTAAGGCTGTTTGTGGGTGGAAGACAGCATTATCAGAGTTCTGTTCTTCACATCGGTCCTGATACACAGTTGTCCTCTTTCCCCTTCATCTTTTCACCAGTAAACTAAACAAGCTAAGTTCCTTGTGCCTATACATTCTCCAGTCTTCTATGCATTCCTGCGTCTCCATAACATTTAGCAAAAGCCTTTTGAATGGTAATTTTCCCCTACAGGTCTCACCAGTATCAAATAGAGAAACAGTATTTCCTCCTAATCAGTACTTCCCTATTTATACATCCAAAGATCTCGTTAATCCATTTGGCCTCAGCATCACATCGTGATGGTTAGCTACCAGTATCAGCCAGCTATTTTACTTCCACACTTTTTTTTTTTTACAAGTGCTTCCACCTTGGTCTTCTATCTTGTAAATATAGCTTAACTGTATATGTAGGACTTCTGTTCGTGTTATGATTTTTGTATCTTTGGAAGTCCTAGGATGCAAACTAGCACACTTAGCTAAGTAATCTATTTACACTGTGTATCAGCAATTTATTTCCACTTCACTTTTACTCACCATTACAGTATGTTCATTTTGTATTAGGTCTTAACTATCCAAAGATGTAGTCCTAGTCCCTGAAGATACTCGCTGAAGATACTTGCTGTGCTAAGGAGTCACAGTTTGCAGAGTTAAAAGTTAAGGGACAAGCCTTTTAACACAATTGATTTAAAGTGTGCAGCATTTACTTGGTATTTTCTTAATCAAGAAGCAGGATTGTATCTATTGTAGAGATGCTGTGGCTCAAAGAATGGTCTTTCTGCTCGGTTTCTCACAAGTTTTCCTCCTTGTTTCCTAAAGCCAGCATAGGAAAGTGTGTGTTTCTGGCCTGTGCTGCATGCTCTGGCTGGTAGTTCCAGCTGTGTGGGAAAAAAATGTCTCTGAATATAATTACTTGCTTTCTGCTAGCATGAAATTACAAGAAAATAGAGGAAAGTGTATTTGTAAGGTTCATCACCAGTCATTAGTGCCTACTCGGTTCTGGATCTCAGACGTTTGGGCTAAAGGAATAACCTCACTACTTCCTCTGCTACTGTCACTCTTGATTAGCTATCCCAGGAAGGGAGAAAAGAAAGCATGAGGAAACTGTCCCGATAGTCACAGAACGTTTTATTATCTGTATTAAATCTATCATGTTAAACCCACCTTAAAAAGCTAGCAGTGTCAGCTTGCCTCAGAACCTCAGAGGCAACACAGCTCAACTGTTTCTCCTGTTTCAGGAAGAACCTCAGACCACCTGAGCTCTATAGAAAAGTCCTTCAGCACCTCTAATTGCAAAAATCAGTAAATGATCAGCCAAGGCAAAGGGCTGAATGCATATTTTCAAGTGTACTTAAAACCTTTTTAGCGTATAATATTAAGTGATCTGTGCTTTGTGATGCGTGGTGGGTTTTTTTTCGTTTCAAGAATGAATTCATGATATGTAGTGAACACCCATATCATTGTGCAGCTCATTGGTCCACTGTGCAACAAAGGCAGAAGATTTTCTCTTTAGTTACTAGAGTTTAGCACTTCGAATGTAATTGATGGTAGCTCTCTGGACATCTATTCTTCCCTTTAATGTTACTTACTTCCAAGCTATCCTCCTGCGAAGGTTGCTTCCTGGCAACTCCTTTTCATGTAGACTTAAACTTGTGGCTAAAAGTCATTCCTATGAAAACGGTTCATTTCAAGGGTTCAGGTCTTTGCTCATTTTTCATTAGCACTGTGTAAATGTCATAACACTATCCTGGATAATCTGATGAGGAGCTCATTGGCTTAGGCCCAAAAAAATGACAAATAAAACTTTTATAGTATATTTATCAATTTTAAATGTTTTCTGACAATATACGTTCTTGTCTCTCAACATTTCATGATGTCAGTTGCTAGAATAGAAGGTGAGCCGGGACAAGAACATGCTGTGGAAATGGAGTCAAAGCAGGATATACAAGATGAGGTTTCCCCATTGCACTGGCCCTTCACAGACACCTGCACAGTCTCTTCTGCTGCCTGGTTGGCTTTACAAGCCCCACTTGGCACAAAAGAGTTAAATAACTTTTGTGTTCAACAGAGATCTATATATCGGGGGGTGGGAGTGGGCTTTTTTTTATGGCAGCGTGTGATTTAGGGATTGTTGAGGCCACAGTGGCAGAGGCTCTTAAATCATAGCAGAGCTTGGTGTTAAATTACACAGTGCCGAGTTCTGTGCTTCTGGGTAGTTTTTCTTAATTGTGCTTGTTAAAATGTACTTTAGAGTTACATGCCTCACACAGTGATTTACGGGTACAGATCTTGCTTCTGTTCATAAATAAGAAACCTTGCCTCTCCCTGCAGCTGCCTGGCCCACTAAATACCTGTAAAGGTATATACCGTCCCAGTGAGTCACGGAGCTCATTCCCTGAAGGCCGTTACCAGAGGCTCTCTCAGTGTCTGCTTTAGGGGTTTTGTCTAATCTGTTGCCCTAGTATCGCCCTCATTATCCACTAAATTAAACCTACATGAGGAGGTCGTCAGCACTTTCTTTCTGGCCAGTCTTTTATGCGTTGTGCCCCAGGCCAAACCCTAGCTGCAGCCAATGAAGTCTGTATGAAATTGGATTTGCACCTTTTCTTCTGCCTGTTTTTTGCATGCTCCCACGGCTGCTCCGTTGAAAGTTTGCCTTCTCCTTGTTGTTACCCAAAGAACTCAAACTCTAAGCCAGCCTTCATAAATTTGGCATATTAACCCTCAAAAAGATCAGTCTTAGAGACTGTTCTCCAGCTCAAATGAAAACCAAACACTGTTCTCATTTGCTCTGGCAACCTAGGAACAGGCTATAAGAGGAGCTTTTTCATATTTCTATCCAAAATTTCTATCCAGATGTCTAGTTCAGAATTCAGTTTCAAGGTTTTGTTTTCCTGTAGAATTTATTCCTTTAGTATGTTAGTGCAATTAAATTCTCCAGTGGTTTCTTTTTTCATTGCATGGAATGAATTTTGCCTGCCCAGTGATTTTTCTTAAATACTCAGAACTCCAACAGAAGTCTGATACCAGCCTTTTAACAAAAATATGTGCTCACTAGGACATTTGGTGGAACCACTATAATGTTTTTAATTAAATATTCTACAGATGCAAGTTTTATAAAGAACATTTGACTGGTAAATACTACATTTCTACCAGTGCCGGAGGAGTCTAAGCTTTCCTAAGCCTCTGCTTTTCTCAGATTTTAAATTAAGCAAAGAAGCTGCTGCTACCTGTTACTTTCTTGTTTGTTTTAGAATATTTTTTTGTCTCTGAGGTGGGTGTTTACATGCTATAGTATTTTACTGCTCCCGACCATGCATGCACACATTCATAGCAGACCAGTTTGGAGTGCTATTGTTCCCAATATAGATTTCGAGAGATAAGGCACAGGAAGAAAACAAGACAACTTTAAGTTGCAGACCAATGCAGAGATACTGGAGCCAGCTCCAAGGAAATTGCTGAGATCTGCATGGTACAGTACAGCAGCACAGGCTCAGGTGCAAGTAGAAGGACTAAAATGCCTCATGCTTCAGAGCCAGCTGGTTCAGCAGTAGCTCCAGGTTTTCTGCAGGACACGGCATCACCAAGTATAGGCATGCTGAATAAGATTTCTCCAAGGTTAGACAGGAAAAAAATCCGTGTCTCCTGTAATAACAGTAGTCGTGAGACCCTCCTTCCTCCTGTTATTCATCTCCTGGGTGTACAGATCTCTCCACAGAACAGGAGGACTGAGAATTTCAGACTAAATGTTCTGCAAGCTTTGCAAGTTCATAGCTGGCAGGGAAATAGAGATAGTCAATGCTATACAGTATTTCAGAGACGAGTGGAAGAAAAGATACCAGTTACACAATGCTGCTGTAACCATTAGACTATACTGTTTCAAAAATACATGATTATTATTGTTTTTCTGTCTATTTATAGTTTTTAAACAAGCTTTTCTTAGCTGCAGAATATGTAAATTCTTGACTTTCATTTTCAAAGATCCATATTATTCTGTTCTACTAAATATCTTGAAATACTTCACTTAAATGAAAACTTGCATATAAATATTCAATGAGTTCTGCTGACCAGAATAGATATGCTCATTTATCCTTCAGGCAGACATTTTGGAGAGTCAGGAACAGTTATGCTTACTTGGAGTTCGGTCCAGAATGTACATATCTCCATCAACGTCAAGCTTTCCTGTTGCTCTGAGGGCCAGTATCCACTCAGCCCACCTAAAGTTGACGCAAAATATTGTATATGAATCCTGTTATATAAACTCATTCTTTTTTCATCCCGTTCACTATGCTGAAAAAATTGTCCTTGCCCATGGCAGGGGGCTTGGACAAGATGACATGTAAAGATCCCTTCCAAGCCAACTATTCTGTGATTCTACGATTACTCCTGTCTTTCAATTCCCTGTAACGTTTCTGATCTTGGTTTCACATCTCCCTTCCACAATCTCTTTTTTTTGTTGTTGTTTTCTTTTTGCTCACAGGCTATGTTTTCTAGGCTTGTTTTAACATCTCTTCTCTGAGAGGACAGGACAAGGTCTGTAGGGAAGCTACTGCCAAGAATCCAGGACCCAGAATTCCTAATTTCCTACTCACTGTATATCAGACTATCGCCGGGACACTAAACAAATGGTTTATACCACATCACGTGGGTGAATAACACTTAATAATGCTAGTATTGAATGATACATATTATCAATGAACATTGAAATTTCCTAGAATCATGCATATGGAAGTACAAAATATTCTTTGATAAAATTTATTTATTCTTTGGGAAGCTCGTTTACCTTGTTTTTATAGAAAGAGACCTGGGAATCTTAAAAAGAACAATGTAATGATAGAAGAAGATAGACTACAAAGAGGCCAAGTTAGATTTATCTCTGACCAAACATGAAAACCATCAGTGGATGGTAGGTCTTTAAAGAATACAACACAAAATGAAACAAACCAGGTTACAGTCGTTTCTGTATTCAGCTCCTGTAGCTGCAGTCATGGTTGAAGTCCACCATTTTTCCTGGATATCTCCATAAATTCTGTTATTCTAGATAAAATTTATTTTAATCAGGATTGTTTCCATTACCAGCAGGATCTCTGACCTCTGTATTCTCTCTTGCTTCTTACAGCACAGCACTTTCAAGCAGATCAGCTCCGAGGCTGGCAATATTGCCTCCTGAGATCATCAGGTTTTGCCAGTAGTTTTCCTGAGTATGAACTATAACACAGCAAATAGCTTCCATGTTATTGGAAAGACCTTACATATTTGTGATCAATTCAGCTTTTACAAGAGCTCCCTAAATTCAGTATTTGCACAGTCAGCCTGAAATTGCTTAACTGTAATGAGCAATGAATATCAATTAAGTGATTACTAACCTAGCCTAAGCACAATTAATTTCTGTTGAAATCTGAACCCTCAAAATGTAAGTAAATTGACTTGGTTCTGTTTTAACGGAAAGATTTTCTTAAAATTTAAATATTTTAACAAGTCATGTCAACTTGATAAAACAGGCTGTCCAATTGCAAAAGCTTCCTCTTTCATTTGCAGATGCATACATCTCGGAAAGTTAATACACCATATGTAATGAGAAATTTCTGCAAAGCAATTTAAAAGCATAGAGAACTATTTGTACCCAATGGCCCCACCTTAAAAGATGTGAAATACTGATTGTAATGTCCCAGGTGTACTCTGTAAATCAAAAGGCTTGATCCTTCAAGTTTCTAGAGAATTATGGCACCTGATCTCCTTACCAAGATCCCTTTAATGAAGGGGATCCCCTTCCCTAGAGGATGACAAAGCCCACTGCCGAGAGAGAAGGCCAAGAACAGAGGACCATGACATTCAGTGTCTATGGAACTGAGGTATTAGTGCTATAAATCCTTCTCAAGACACGACAAGGATCGGAGCGGCTCTTCCTGTTGCTTAGCCTGATCTGTTCTGCATGGTCCTCTAGAGTTCAAAATATGTGAAGTAGGTGACACAGATGTGAAATAAGTGGAATAGGCTTGTTCATTTATCTCAGCTGCCAGTGAATTCATTGTATTTCAGTAGGACTGTCGTACCAAAATATCTGAGATGACTTGGGGCTATTTCTTAGATCAGAACTGAATTTTAAAATTTACTGGCCACACCAAGCTGAACAAGAAAAGTTTGCCCTGCAAAGCTTCACGACCCATCGAGCCATTATGAGACATTACATGGGTTACCAATGATTTCTTGGCTCTTGTATCTGGTCATTCACCAGTTCCAGCATTTCAGCTGAACATCAAAGACCGGTTTCAAATCCCTTGAGAGGGGCTTGGCCCCACAATTGGGATGAATATCGCAATCTCGAAGGCCTGAGGTCTCTCTTCTTTAACTCTTCCAGGTCTGTGAGGAGCGGGTAGAGCCCCTCCTCCAGCAGGGGGGCTGGGGACACTGCTCTGGCCCAGCAAACACTGAACAGCTTAGGACAGGTTGGGACAGTCAGGTAGCAATGCTCCTCAGGCTCCCATTGCCCAGTGCCTTGTGCTAACCACCGGACCACTGACTGACCGCTAGCTGGTTGTAAATTTACCATTTTCATCTTCTTCCAATTTACAATGATTTGTTGCACACAAATTAAATTTGCGGATTTTGATTAGCAGTAGTGGCCAGCATTTTTGGGAATGAATAGTGATTCAGTGGTACCTGTTCCAGCATGTTCATTCATTCTGTGCTTGAATTTAACTGATCGCTTCACTTTGAAAGGAGCTCTGAAAATCAATCCAATAAATAAATACCAGAATTAAGCTCTATACTTGTTTGTTATGAAATCCATTGTTTTAAATGAAAATTTCAATACTCACGCATACTACAAAGTAGGATCATTGTAAATTTTAACCCAACATTCACATACTGCAGGGTAAACCCATAAAATTTGTAGAGGTTATTAGATGTTTTTACTTGTAGGTTTCTTTATTATTGATTTAAAACTTGTTAGCCAGAAGGCTTGCTGACATCAAGCTTTTTTCTTTTTTTTACAGTGAGGAAAGCAAGTCGGGACTCTAAGTCTTCAGACACTGATAATATGAATAATTTTATGTGCAGCCTTTTAATAATACAGGAAAATGATATGTAAATATGCTGATTTCATTTATAGAGTTGAAATCTGCTTCAATAATTCTTGTGAGATAAGAAGAGATAAACTATATGTATTCATTTGCATCAAAAGCTCATGGACAGCCAGCTTTTAGTCTTTAAAAAAATATTCTAAATAATAAATTCTAAAAAATAAAAGCTCTGGTGCTTTCTTTGTCCTGAAGTACAAGGTGGGATTTCTATTTTCTAATAGAAACAGAACATACAAATGAAAATGGGCTATTATATACTGGATGCTTCCCATACCACGCAGCCTGCACTGGTGTCTAGCTAGATGTCTATCATGCATCCTCTTCAAGAGCCTAGAGAAAGTATTTTCACACCAGTCATCATTTATGTAGTCCTTCTCCCACATCTATCAGCCATTTGGAAGTAACAGTCAATGTCGTATAGTGGGGATTATAACCTATATATTTAAAATAAGCAATTTGACTGACTTTTCCTCATGAGATTGGTCCCAAGAAACAACTGAGATGCAGTTACTGCTGAGGTGGGCTGCCACACTATAGTGAGACGGTCCTGCAAAAATCTTTGACTCCTTCAAGGTGACCCCCTCAAAAGTACACACTGGTAAAGCAGAGATAGTATATACATTTTAGGACACTCTTACAAGCATGCCTGGCACAAAATGGCCTACAAACCACTCTCTGATACCCAAGTTAATTGACATCTACTGTTAGTGTTCAAAAGGCTTGTAGCAGCAAAAAGGATAGATTATTAGTGAGGTTGTTGTGGGTCATTAAGGGCTTTTTTGCTGTGGGAAAATGAGTCCGCCTAACTGTACTGGTCTAGAGATTAACCAGCGAGTGTGAAAGAGACTTTTAGCCAATTTCCTTGAATCAGTCTAGTTATTCTCCAGAGCGTAAGTGTACCACTATTCTCATGAGTAACAGTGCCACTTTTGCAAGCTAGTTGTAGCAGTACTTGTATCACCAGTCTGTTCAGCACGCTCTCAGGATTTCAGCACAGCAGCAACTTGGAGGGACGAGGGACAGCTACAAACCCTCGGTGCCATTCCTGTGGGCGATGACTATGAGCCCAGGGTCTCCACTCAGCTGAAGATCAGAGGACAGTGCTTGCCTAGTTTGTCAGCTCTGATAAAATCCAAGGAAATGTGTGTGTGTTATCTGAGACAGGCAAATCTCTCTAGGCAATAAAAAGTCTTGATTTAGTCTTGCACTTTTTTCTTATTATAAGCAAAGTGTTCTTCATTAACACAGATCTGTTGTTTTTGAAAGGAAAAAAAATTCTCCTGTTCTAAAACTGCTAGAAACTGCCTGTACATATTTATGCCAGAGGATTAACGGAGGCCAGGCCAGCTATCGTTGCTGAGGTTTTGTTCCACATTAGTTTCTTTAGATGTTACAGTGGTTGAGTTTGCTTAAAACAGGTAGGCAGTCACAGAATCCCTAATGTTATTGGTATTTACCATCCAAACACACAGCTGGGCATTCACTGTGTGCTACAAATGGCTCTGGCCATGCTCTTTGTCTGCGAAAGGATCCTGAAAGTGACATTTGCTAGAGATTTCGCTGTTTAAAGTAAGAGAAACCTGGGGGGTTGGGGGGAAATGACATGAAAAAAAAGAAGTAATTTTCAATGCCTTTCTAGGTAGTGTCATTTTCATTCTTAAAAAAAGGCATAAAGGCATATCGAGGACAGGAGGAGTGACTGGAAAATTTAAGAGGAGACCATGAAGTTTAGCAGATTCTGCCTAGGTTTACTGCTGAAGCCGCATAAAATATTTAAAAGTACTGTAAGAGGCTAGAATAAAGTACCTCTAATAGTGCTGTTTAAATCTGAGTTTATGGAGAATTAACACCTGGCAAAACTGTTAAAAAAAAAAAGAAAGGAAGATTAATAACTTCTGGGTCTTGACAAATGGCAAATAGAAACAAAAGATTTTTCCATGCCCTCGTTCTGATTGAAACCTTTATTTCCCACCCCATTAAAGCTGGGCAGTAGAACAACCGGAGCATTGAAAACAAAGATCTAAGTAAAAACAGACAGTGAGTTACCTGGGTTTGATCCTGTATTTAATATAAAATGAGGAAGATGTTCAAAATAGTGACTCAGCTTTCAGTATTCAACTTGAGACAAAAGTGTGCATGTAAGATAGTACTTGCTGAAGCTCTTGACCAGCTGAGATGCACAGTGATTTTGATTAACTAATTTCCTTGGTCATAGCAAGGATCTTGAATTTGAAGCCTTCAGAACTCAAGTATGCTCTGAACAATGAGAACTCTGACACATGTTGCTGCAGCAGTTAAAATTACCATTGTTTTTTATGTGCCATCACTACAAGTTACCACTTCCTTAGAAAAATACAGGGGGAGCATCTGCCAGGGCCTTGTCCTTGCCTGTACCTAACCAAGCGTCTTAGAGTAACCTTATCAGAAATGGAAATGGTCCAGGTTGGCCAGATCTGGACTGGAGCCATTGAAACACGAGTGTCATCAGCTGACTACCATGAGGGTATTATCTATCAGCAAAATACCACAAGTGGACTGCTGGGAAAAACTCTTTCTTAAACTTACTTAAAAAAATTATCTACAGCTCACGTCATTGCCTGGTTTTAATACTTAAAGTTTCTCCCAGGATTACCTAACCCCATGTTTGATTATCACATTAGTATCTCAGTCTGTAGAAAGCAGCAATCTTCCCCAGACTCCATCAAACAAAAAGGCTTCTGGGAAAACTTCCTGATGGATCAGCATGTGGTTTTTCTTTTCATTCTCCTGCCTCCCTATATTGGCAATACACACAAGATCCTTCAACTGATTTCACAGAGGGGTAGTATTCACATAAATATGACTGCTATTCTATACACATAAATGTCCTATTATATGCGCATTTTAAAGGAATATTGCCTGCAGGTGTTACCCAAGAATTGAAAATGCATCAATTTGGGATATATTTAAGCAATAATGACTGATGGAGAGGCTGTTTCTTTTCAGCTAAGTGTGCCAAGGCAGCTTATCTGGTAATTAACTGCTGGTCCTCCCTGTCAGTAATCACTGCTTAAATAAGTATTAGATGGGGGAGGGGAGAAGGCATGTCATTAATCACCAGGAAATTTAAGACACCTGCTATTTTGCTGTTACAGAACATGCAAGAATTAAGAAAAACCAACAGTTACCTTCCAAGGTATTATATTTATATGTTGGCCTGCAAGTTGTCTTAGATAAGGCTCATTTATATATAGCATTTAGAGATCAGCATAATATTTGATAAGAAAATAGGATTTTTTTCTTATATTATTTATATATATAAATATATTCATATATATATATAAAATCTTGCATATTATTAAAATATTTTTATATATTAGATAAGAAAATTGGTATTACCAAATCTGTAATTTTCAGTACAGACACTGTTGCACTTGGTTGCTTTCACTATGCTTTCAAGTGAAAAAACAACAGCATTTGCTAGGGACAGGCACACATCAACTTTCAGAGACTGGAAAGAGCTAAAGTTATCAGCCACACATACAGGCAGCAAGGTGCCTGTTCTGAGCAAGGAGCGGGATGCTCATTTGGTATTTCAGGCTGGTACTGTGCTTCATTGCAATGTATAAGAAGCATAATAAATAAGAAATGTAGCAGTAATTATAAATTACTAACAAAGTAAATATAGATTTCATATTTATATAAATATCTCTTTCTTAAATGTATTTAAATATAAAAAATTAAAATGTCACTTATACAAATATGCCAAAACACAATAAACAAATAAATATAACCTAACACGTAAACAAAGCATGACAAATTATCTCTCATTTCCACATAGGCAAAGGGAGCTCAGTTCATGATTGGTGGTCCTTTAGCTCCAGCTTGCACAGGAACAGTTGCATGAATTCCCTCTTCCGTCTACAGCAAACGCTCTCATACAGTGCTATTAAGATAGAACTTGACCTCTCCAGCCCTGTGTTGCTCTGTAGACGTACTCCTAAGAGCACAATATGCCAAGATACGCATGCAGTCCTGCCCCTCAGTTATTTTGCTCCTACTGTGAAATCAATGTGAGCCATTGGCAACTAATCCCAAGTTACAGCAGCCCTAAAAACTCTTCTATACTCAGTCAAGTGTCCCTACACCTGAGATTAAAAGGGACATTGGCTCCCTCTATCACCCTGTGTACGTTTGTGTATCTCAGGAAGGGATAAAAGTGAACCCCATCTTTCCACAAAACAGCACATACAGTTCATTGCTGTGTCGGGGGGGCTCTTAGTTTCTGCCTGGCACATACTGAAGAATTGCATGCAGGTTCTAGTGCTTTCACATTAGGAACTAAGTCACAAAAAGGCTTTTTTCCATATTACTAAGAGAGTGATTCATGCCACTTTTCCCGTTCTAGGAGCAATATTCAGTACCAAGAACCTTCAAAGCAATAGATTCCAGGATGAGCGATCACCTAGTATAGTTTACCGTGGATGTTATAAATATTACTAGCTTTTCATGACGGTACACATATGGACTGAAGTCCTAACCTCATTGAAATGGGTGGGAGCTTTGCCAGTCACTACACTGTGATCAAGATTTCACACACTGCATCTTAAAATGTAAAATATCACCATATGTGACAGATGCAGAACCCTGCCTATCTGCTGTACCTTTGGCAGGTATTCTATATAACAATGTTAAGATCATTTCTACATGAATTATTTTCTTAAAGTCATGTAATTTCAGTGGAGTTATGTGTATTGATGATACCCAGATGAGATTAGCCGCTTCTAGATACATTACCAAATATATCTAGTGTAAATCCTAAGATTTCAGAAAAAGAGATCTAATAAGCCTTATCAGAGAATCTAATAGCATAGCAGGCTGCCCTGGGGCAAGGAAGAACTAATGAAGCCACAGTATTGGTATTTTAGCCCAGCCACAACGCAGACCTCATTTGATGCAGACATATTCCCCTCTGCAGCAGGATGGTGAGCTCGCCTATTGTACAGCATTTATACATCGCGTGTTACACAGCTCCCTCCTGAGAAAGTCAGCCAGGTTGTGTGCACGCTGCGGAACACCCACAGACAAGATTGTACCCCGGCTGGGAGAACCGCCCTCACAAGGAGACAGGAATGGGAGAATATTTAGCAGAAAGACAGCCCGCGGCAGGTAACGAAGATCAGTGATTCAGAACTTGGGTTTGCAACACTGAAGACTGATCCTAAGGCCAGTAGAACAAAAGCGTACGCTTGTTTATGGTACACGTGAATGGGAAAGCACGCTTTTTTTTCTGGTAACCACAAATTGTCATTTAGGGTTAAGAGGAAGAGAGAGAAAGGGGCATTCCCACTGAGAAAGTTCATATATTGGTCAATATTTGTTGAAAGTGTGTGATTCTTTTAATAACTTTAGATCTTTACAGACTTATGTATATACATACTACAAATTATAACAGAAATGCTTCACCCTAAGTTTAAGGCTGTCTTGGATTAAGATTCAGCCAGGTGAGCTACCAGCTCTGTCCTGTCACCAACTTTCTGTGATTTAGGGCAAGTCCAATTTTCAGTCTCAGCTTTTCACCTGTAAAATGGGAATAGCAGTGATCGTACCTTCGCTTGTCTCACCTAAGCATCTCGCTCACATATGCACAGAATTCTGACTTTTTAAAAAACGTGATGTTATAGATATATATCAATTTAAAAAACGATCTTACAAACAGTAAGATGCCTTGGTACCTTCTCTGGGGAAGTATTTGTTTTCTTTCTGGATGTACTGTATATCCATTTTCCTAGATCTCATATGACCATACTGCTATTGTATAAATGTGAAATAACGATCATTTTACAAAGTCGGTGTGTAAATAAGGTGTTAATAAAGGTGTCCAAAAAAGAAAAGTTGTTTCTGAGGCAAAGTTAAAATTTAAACAAATACAATAAGCCAGGCTTATGTTTAAGCACTGCAGAAGAATCACTGTCTAAAATTAACTTATGTATATGTCTATACATTATGCATTTCTCTGGTGTCTGGTTTACCTGTTTATCACTTTATCTTGAAGACTTCTAGTTATTTTTAATTTTGTTAGGTTCTAATTTGAACTAGGACTTAATTCAAAATTATATCAGCTGCTTCTTCATGCCACAGTTGTATAGTCTTGGTTTCTACCATCAAACAACTCTTTTTATTTTTTCTACTGTGTTAGGAGTACATTATTGATGGTTGCTTTGGATTGTCAAAAATAAGTAAAGAAAAGGATATGCTGCAGTTATTTGTAAACTTCTGGTTTTAGAGCTCTTTACTAAAGGGAAATTGGAATAGAAATTGCTGGTTCAAAGCAGAATAGTTAAATGAAAAGATCTGTGTTTGGTTTCAGTTATCCTCAAGATGTAATCACATCATTTATCATTTTATCGATACTATAAGCATTTTTAAAGTAAGAAGCACCTGAGAAAGTACCACTGTAATTTTTTTTGGTTACTTTTTTATTGGTTTTGTTACAAAAGCCTTTCAGGCATTAAGAGTATTTCTGCTGAGGGTTGGGGTTTTTTTGTCATTTACAGCAGCCCTTCAGAGACTAAGTAATTTTAGTTGTTTTATGTTGGGCAAGTGCTTAGAACGCAGTTTAGGAAGGAGCTGGTTTGCTTTAAAGCTGGGCAGGACCAAAGTGGGGCTGGTAGTCACCAGAAAGCGCTCTGACGGACCTGCAGCCCCCGTGGGTGGAAGGCACCAAGCCACACCGGTTCAGCTGAGAGCTCAGGAGTGTGTCCGCTCAGCGGCTAGTGCTGCTGTCCCACACTCCAGCTTCTGTCCGTGCCATTCTCCAGCACCTCTACGCCTGCACCTGATGGCCCACACCACAGAAGCACTGCTTCCTTTGTGGGTTTAACAGGGGAGCAAATTAGGTAGCCATCAGCGCAACTCAGTCCACAACACAGTACCTCTACCAGCAGAAGGCTGTAGGTATCTATTTTGCCTGTTCTTATTTGTGAAGCAGCCTCAAATTGCCCGAGAATGTCACAATAAGCAAATGAAAGACAAATTAACTCAATTAAAGATAAAGGGGGAAGGAGGAGCCGGCTTTTCAAAACGGCTTATATGATTTAGAGCCATAACTCCCGTCATAACTCCCAATTCACTGGGAATTGACTGTCTAAATCTCTCAAGCTCTTTTGAAACTACCACCCAATAATTTTTCCCTGGGCAGATATCACTAGCTTTCGCTTTTCCCCAGTGAGATAAGAGTATCATAAATAACATTCAGAAAAATAACTCCATAATACGCACTTTTTTATACACTTTTATACACTTTCACAAGGGTAAAATACTGTCTGTATAAAAAGTTTAAATGGTTTAGTTCTGCCATGGATTAATACATATTTAAACTGTAAAATATTGATTCCTCGCCAAATCTCATCTAGGGTAGTGCCTTCCAAGTCTGTCTTCCATTTCACTTTGGTTTAAAGGATCAAAGAAGTTCCATTACCCAATAAGCCAAATAAATCAGGATGACTGGAATCTTAGATTCAAAATGAAGTGTATCTAAAGGCTGAAAAAAAATTGTATTATGTTACAGGTAGGTAAATACTGTAAAAATGCATTCCTCTCACTGAAATTAAATCCATGCCCCACCTCTATGTCCTACAAAGTTTATTTTCGAGTGCACGTGAACAAGAGGCTTCTTCCAAGCCACGATGAACTTCATTGAATATTCTGAGGAGTGTCAGCACTTGTGTTTGTGCAACCCAAACTGTGTATGGGGGTGCTCTCCCCCGCTGCAATGCACAGCTGCACCCAGTGTGCAGCTCCCAGTCAGACCTGCTCCCCTTGCAGATGTATGGAATGTATAGTATTAGATGTATCACTTTTTGTTGCAAGATTTTTCCTGTTCTTTGGTTTGACAATTTTAAAGTATTGAGTGTATAAAAAAAAAAAAAAAAAGCAAAGAAAAAAAGAAAAACCAGCTAAAACGAAACTGTAGAGAATATCTGCTCCAGGCTGATGGGGTTTTGGGACATTTCCACTAAAACAGTATGAATGTGTCTCAGAGAAGCAAAACAGGAGAAAAATATCGGTGAGTTTGATAATGTAAACATATTTGTGGTCATTTCACTGAGTAACACTACTAATTCCATGGTTTGGAGAAGATATTTAGCATGGGGTTCATCTCACTTGACTTCATCCACCCAGAAACTAGACAGTCCAAACTCACCTAAGTTGCATATTGGCAAGAAGTGTCACAAAATCATTCATCCCATCTTTTGGGAACCCTTAATTTAGGGGAATATGGGTTGCCTTCTGGTGGTACCTATCTCTTGGCAATGCATGAAGCAGATCATCAGATAATTTAACTTTGACTGATGCTGATCTTTTAGATGTCTAACACTAGGTGAGAGGAATTCTAGCTTTAAAATTTGCTCTGGGAGATGGCTTACAGGCTGGAAATTGCTTCCTATCATTCTCACTGTTTCACACATTCCATGGGGACTACTTGTGATATTGAAGTTTCCAAAAATTCTGTCTGTAGCTCCTCCATACTTCTTAGTTCCTTCATTTTCTCTGACCACCACCTGTGCCTGTCCCATCCAGGCAGTCCTGAGTCTGAGTTGGGCTTTCCTACAGTTATTTTTTGTGCTTACAAGAGCTGCCATGTGCAGAGCACAGAATGGTTCCGAAGAAGCAGATAAGATAAACAGACATTTGGCAATGTGCGTTGGGGATCATGGCATTCCTGGTCCCATCAGATGTGTCGGTCATATCAGATCACATCATATCCTGTTTTGCTCATATTTATAAAAAGCAATTCTCCTCACAAGCTAGGGAGGAAGGAGAAGGCTCAAAAATATTTTGAACAGTCTTCTGCTATCTGGTCTAACATTCTGCATACACATGTTGAAGAGTTTCCATATCCTAGACAACCTGTAGACTAGTATATAGTGTTGCACGTTAGAAAAGGTAATTGCAATAAATCATATTCTTAACAAAGTATCTAATCTTGTTTTGAAGGCTCCAGAAATAATGAGTCTACCACCTGTTTCAGTATTTAATTACCCTGCAATAAGAGGGGCTGGGGTGGGTGGGTGGTTAGCGTCCTAGTGCCATGGCTTCCCTTCACTTTCTTAGGTGGTTTTAGCATTTCTGTATCTTTTCTCAAATGTAGATGCTGGGCTTTAATACTGCTTTTGCCATTGCTGTTAAGAAGGATAAGATAGTTTGATAATTCCTCCTCCTTTTATTCATCCAAGGATCATATTAGACCGTACGACTACAGAACAGCAGTAAGAGTTCATTTGAGGTAACTCAAGAGCTTCTCTGCATCAGGTGGACAGTGATGAAGCTCCTAATCCTTAGGTATCACTTTCATCCATGTTCTGGATAGTTTGCTGCATATTTGTATAAAATTAAAAATATCGTGTTCGTTTGTGATCATGTTATCAGGTGACTCAGATCGCCCTGTAACATCAGCCTCTCCTTACCGCCAACTTTAGTGTTAATAAAAACACTGGAGTTTGTTGGAACACAAATTAGTCCTAAGTGTTACCAACAGAAGCAAGAAAGTTGATATCCCCTCAGTAAAAAATACCTCCTGCGATCTGTCAATAGGCCAGTAATCCATCTAAATTGTCCCGTTTCATTTTGCTGTTATAAGCATTTTAACAGCAAAATTTGATGTGGTTTTAAGTCAAATGCCTTGAAGAATTCAGTACCCCACCTCAAGAGAGTTGCCATTATCAACCAGGCACACACCCCTGCCAAAATAACACAATCTGCCTTCTAAGGATGCTGACTGGCATTCATTATGGTTTTAGGTTTGCGTGCTTTGCTGACACAGGCCTGAATGAACTGTTTATTCTTTCAGCCAGTATTGAGACCAGACTAACGAATCTGTTATTCACTACATCGTCCTTCTAATATATTGGGAGCATGCTGTCAATCACCCGTTGTTTGATATTTTCTCAAATTGCCAAAGTGTGTTAAAATTAAGATTACTGGTTGTGAGACAGCTCATTCACTGTAAGATTCCTTGCATGGAGTTATGTGTGTATGTCGGTCTGAAAACATTTCTGGTTTGGAGATCCAGCAGATGTGGTTTCACATTTTGGTTTGCTTCATTTGATAAACTTTTGTGAATTTTTCTGCTTTTTAAGCATACTGTATGAGGTATTGCTATCTTACTTGATACTAGAGCATGTATTTTGAGCTTTTCCTTAAGAAATCCTGCACATCGTTTGCCTTTCTTATTGGGGAATACCATTTAAATGAAATGAGAGCATAAATATTAGAAACATTTGATCAAGACTTCAGGTTGTATTTCCAGAACAAACAGTACCCAGTTAGAAAAGCTGGATGTGATTTATCCGTGAGCTATCTCCAATTTGCAGGTGCATATACACAGGGCTCTGATCTGATATACTGATACAGATGGTTACGCTATTCATTTTAGTATCTGATCTTCCTTAGATCTTAATATATTTGAGCAGGGCCAAGTTCTAATTTGTACCAACAACTAAGACCTTTCTGGCTTTCCGTTCTTATCTGCTCTGCAGGAGAAATAATATATGAGAGTGTGTGTATATATATATCATATATACATCAGAAACTAAAGCAGCAAAGAAGAGAGGGAGACAGAAGCAACGGCCACAATAACTTGTGGAATTCTGGGGATGATCAGAAATTTTAGAAAAAGAAATGGAAAATGAATCAAAATTCCATCCCACATCAGGACATATTTACAGAATAAATAGCCCGACGACTGTGGCCATAAGGCAAAGCAGGTGTTTTGTGGAAGTGGGAATGTTCTAATGTTCTCTGAGTGGATGCAGATTTCTCATGTGTCATCCTTATTGCTCCTCAGCCTTAACACAATGTGATATTTTAAAGGAGAAAGCAGACAGATCAGAAATAACAGCATTCCAGCTTGAACATAACAGTTGCCAAATGATACTGTAAGATTTACATGTGTATGATAACAAACCAAATATGTCCACTCAGTCATGAGAAAAGAATATTAGAAAGGTTGATATATTGTTGTTATTATAAAATAAAGAGTGAAAATACATCTGAAAGTAATTTTTCCCCACTTCATTATAGTTCACCATATGCACACTCAATACTGGGCATTAGCCCTGTAAACTATGATCGAATAGCTTCCTACCTAATCCTAAGCAGTGCCATTACGAGCAATTTTAGCGTATTTTATTGGGTCAGTGGAAATTTTATTCTCTGAAAGATTGTAAGAGAATAAATTGCTTTATGAAAAAAAAAAAATAATCATAGTACCATGTGCAGTTTGGAGAGCTAATCCACAACCAGTGAGATTCCCTGGCTTTAATAAACAACCCCAGTTCAGAAGCTAAGTGTTTCTCTGTGTCTGGGTGGCTCTTTGGTGTGCAGTAGCCAGGGAAGGCCACCTCTGGTAACAGTGTCAGACCTGTTGCTGAAGTTCACGGTCTCTAGGAGTCTTAAGAAATAGGTTCTTCTGCAATTGAGTATTTTTCAAACAGGTTAACTTGGTAGCTACTGCTAGGTAAACTATTTGCTGGCAGGTTATTTCCATCGGAGGAAGGAGGCAAGCAAGTACTAAGGAGAGCTTATGTCCTTTCCATTTGAACATTGATCAAGATATGGAGGGTTTTATCTCCCTAGCTGTAAGTCCCACATAACGAGAAGAAGGGAGATGCAGGTGTTAATGGCAGATTGAGGGGCTGCGGCGTGCGTGTGCTCCTCTGCAACCTGTGCAAGGCTCCTCTGCCCACGGGATCTCACGGTGTGGCCAGCCTGCAGGCACAGCACATTGCTGGGTCTTCTCTACTCCGTGCTGTACTACTGGGAGTGGAAGCAGGCTAGGGCGAGACTGGTGTGTAAGCCTGTGAAGCAGTAACTAGATATACAAACTGATGTGTCCCAGGGTGTTATAAATTATAGGCTTGATTGCGGCAACCCATATGCAATGCTTTTCAGGCTTTTTCAGTATAGAGGCCCTAAGCACTTTCCAGAGGAAGCAGAGATCTGTGGGAGGTGAAGTTAAGCCTTTTTTTTTTCCCTTAGTTACCATTCCTGGATCCCTTATAGACCACTACCCTGTGGGGCTCACAAACCATAAGCTGAAACCCACGGCTGTAAACACACACACCAACCAAGCAGTGGTACTAATGCTGTTCGTGTGCTGCCGCTCACTTCACGTGTGTTTTGTCTCTCTGGACCGCAGGCTTTTCAGGGCAGGACCTGTCATTTTCTGTGCATAATGCTGTACACAGCAAGGACTTGGTTTCAGGTGACAATACTGGCACCCCAACAATGAATAGAGGTAATGAAACAATGCTTGTCATCTAGTGTCGGGAAGGATTCCTCTACAGAAACCCAGCAAGTCAGAGGCCTGATTACAATGAGGCAGAGAAGAAGGTGAAAGTTTTCCCTTTCACTACTGACTGACTAATTTTTCCAACTATTCCATTGTTACAGTAGGACAACGAGGTTGGGTGAAATGCGCGTTTCTTCCTACAGCTATTGTACTTGCAAAAAAGTGCAATATAAAATGTTGCAGCCATGCCTGCTCTCTTACATGTGGCTGTCTAAATACTGACACAAATATTGTACCCGTGCTGTTCATTCCAGAAATCTGACATTTCTGAAGATGAGGCCAAATATGTTTACAGATGGATTTCTGAGTTTATTCAAGCTGAAAGGTGCTTCTCATCTTCTGAAATGTCAGACTGCTGCTCCAAGAAAAATGAGTACAAGAGATAGGGCCACTGTTGCACAGCTCCATTTTTAAATGAGCAATATCTGATTGAAGTTCCCAGCACTCATACAGCTCAGTGTTCCGCTATGATATATTGGCTGCACTGCCAGAGTGTAGTTACTTGAGCCCACTGATTATTTGCTTCAATTGAATGCCCACAGCAGTCCCACAATTCTAGTATCCTTTACAACCCTTATATCTGTTTCAACATCTGTAATATCACCTCAATTTTAAATGAGTGATTTAATAAGCTAGAGGGCACGGGTTTGCTATAGAGCTGCACTGTAGATAGGTAAAGAGAGGCACGCAAGGAGAGCCCAGCGTAGTTAAGAGTCTCACTGTGAATCTGCAGTGGGAAGGCTCCCCGTGCATTGCAGGAGCAGACTGGGAACAGCAGTCCTGAGAATGTCAGAAAAATTACGATCTAACGTCTCCTGATTAAACTCCCAATACCTATAGCTTTCATACAATTTCTCTGTTTCTCCTCTATACTTCTCTCTATACACTGAACTTTATATAGTTCTCTATACAATATACGTGTAATACCTAAGCCCTCATACCATAGCTTTGTGTATTTTCTGTACATATATATATATATGCTGGCTGGAGATGTTTTTAAACAGAAAGCATCTGTTGAGCGTATGGAATGTGCCATTTTATTTTCATCCTAGATAAACTCAATAATTAACTCTATTTGCCTCAAAATTGCGTGGATTTAGAGAATGTACCACACCAGAAAATCAAACAGAATAGGAAGACATTAAAAATGGTTAACAAATCATTTAACTGTAACAAAAAACCATTCTGGTTCCTCTGGTAGCACTGGAATCATGTTAAGAGCCTGCTGTAAGATAGTAACGTGGATTTGCTAGTGCTGTTGAAGCCTTGATTGAACCTCTGTGCCGGAGTAAAAATTACCTAGGCTGCACTTAGCAGTGGAACCACTCTGACCCAGCTTTCTGCTACAGCAAGACGACTTTAGTTTAATATTGTTCAGTACAAAATGAAAGGTTAGAATATATGTAACAGGTGCAAGTTTTAAGTGTGGCAAAAGCACTGTGAAGGATTGGGTCACCTAGCTTCCATTAAAAGAAAGTGAAGCGGCTTGGAAAATCTGCCTGTAATTTTTTGATGTTTATCTTTAAAGTTTCCCTTTCCCTTAGTGAAGGTGACTATTGTCAGCACATCACTTATTACGAACCTCAGTACTTGACATAAGCTGTTTTATTTTCACTTGTCCCTTCAGACAATTTGATCATAGCCTCCCTGCTTTTTTCCCACACCGCACTTTTCTGAGAACAAATATCAACATTAGACATTTTCTGCTTGTAGGGAGAAGAGAGATATAATGATATTTAAATGACTTTTAAATAAATCTAGTACTGTTGCTTCAGACATGCTAAGGGTATGTGGAATTTGTTCTGAAGAATCTACTTTATGGAGAAGTTTATTAGATAAGATTTGTACAAACAGGCTGTAAATAATACCTAGCTGTAAATAATAATAAATAAATAATAACAGTCCCTAAATAGCACTCTATGAAAAAAGATCAGGCTAAGTCAAGGAGAGTAAGGTCCATAAGAAATCTCTGGACATCCCCAGTGGACATGGGAGAAGAAACCCAACTTGCAGTCCCTCTGTGGTGCTGGTATATCTCTACAAAGACCTCAATTCTTCCAGCATCTTCTACATACCTGACTTCAAATGTCTTCCTCTGGAGACACCCATGAAACTTGCTGGGAAGTTCAGCTTTATGTAAAATGCTGCTTTAAACAGATGCTAGAGATGGTGGAAATGTTGTTCCCTTCTCTCCCTTGATTTTCCACGCAAAGAGGGAGGCTGAAGGCTGTTACCCCGTCAAGAGGTGTGGCCTCTTAGTCCAACAAATTTCTGTCCAAAGGAGCAAACAATATTCCCTGTAACGAAGAGCGAAGACAGCAGTGTGGGGCTGGGTACTCCCCAAGGCTAGGTGCTGGTATGAGACCCATCACAAACCTAGGCAGGAAAACCCAGGCCTTCCAGCCTCCCTCTGGTTAATACACCCACGTGTTTAACGAGTTCAGATGATGTTTATTAATGCAAACTTGTGGTCTCATGTTGAATTTGTAAAAATTACTATGTTTTAAAAATCTGATTTGAAATAAGGACAGTGTTGGAGGAAAGGGATTAAACTACAGAGTCCTCAATGCAGTACCGATGCCTAGTAATATTTTCTTAGTGCATTTTTTTTAATAGAGACTATGATAGTTTCATATAAGATGGAATAGATTTACTAAATACATCAAATCTGGTATTGGGTAGGATTTGGATACACATCCCCCCCCCCCCCCCCCCCCAGCCTCTCAGAGGGCCTCAGTGTCTCCCATTTATGAAGCTGTGTGTGGTAGGCTGAGTCTATATTTGCTGCTGCAGCAAACATTTACACCTAATGATGACAAGTGTATCCTCTTTATGCCATAAACAATTGATTTTCAAGCAAAGATAAGAAAATTATACATTATGTATTCCATCTGTAAAACTAATTAACTCCTTTGACTTAGCTGAGAAAGGTGATGTTTTCTGAAGCTCAGCTTTACTGAAAATTGACCTTTCCATCTACAAACATACCATTTAATTTACAAGAGAAACAAAACCTTCGGAATTGTATTTACTCAGTAACTTTAATAAAGGTCAACCCTTTTCAGAAACAATTGTAAATGTGGCATTTAGCCTTTCATATTTTGGAAAGTGTTACTTGAATCTCCACATCCAAACAGAACATTGCCTTTGAATTAAAAACAACTAAATAAATACAAATGAAGAAATTTTACAAAATTGCCTAGATCTAAGGTGTTGTAATTAACCCTTAGCTTTTATACTCCCCCAGGACTATTTTCTTGAGTCTTCTGTGACTAAGGTCGACTAATGTTCAATACCTATAGTACATATACTAAGGATGAATATAATGTGTTTTACAAGGTCCACCAAGTTCAGCAGGAGATGGAACAGGCTTTTTCTCCTACCTTTAGGAAAGAGACTTGGCAAATTCATTGAAGAAAAGCTTGTTCATCTGAGATATGGAGGCCTCAGTCCAGCAAAGCACTTTAGGATATGATCGACTTTAAGTGTGAGTCGTCCCACTGCAGCCAACGGGTCTACTCCTGTGCTTGAAGGCAAGCAGCACTAGTTATTTATTATATGTGTTGTAGTTGAGCCCTGGGATGTCAAGCTGGAGCACAGCCCTGCTGTGTAATGAACTAAAAAAAAACAACAACAAAAAACAAAAAACAAACAAAACCCAAACAGTGGACTATGCTAAAAAGCTAGTAATTTCAGTGTTGTGAGGTATGGGGGTTTTTTTATTTTATTAAGACCTTTCTGAGATCAAAGAATCTAATTGCTCTGGTCTTCAGGTATAGAAAGTGGCATCCAGACAGAATTTCCTTGTTCCTTCTGTCTCTCATTGCTTACCTGTATAGCTGGAAGGAATGAGTTTTTTCATCTGCCAGTTCTCAAATAGAAACTACAACAAATGAAAGCATTGGGATAAGAACCCCTTGAAGTTTGTACAGTCTGAAGAGGAAATAACCAAACAAAAGAGCTAAGACAAGCAGGGATTTAAACCTGTTCTTTTCACTCCTCGTTTCTCTTTGCCTTCTTTCTGAAGAGTAGACAGTGCTAAAGATACTGCTCAGATGATTTCTGCCATCTCATGTGATGCTGTAAAAGGAAAAAAGGGTTGGAAGTCTGCAGTGGACCTGAAATAGTCGTTCTAACTCTTGGACTTTCTGAAGAAAAGCCAGTCTCTCACAAGGTATTTGTGATACTTCTCACTGTGTGGATCCTACAAGCACCCACGGAACCCTTCCAACAGCTTCAGTGAAGAAAGGATTTACATAAATCCAATAAAAAAGCTTACATTTGTCATCATATGATAACATTTCAAACTAGCATGTGGAAAATTCTGCCTAATAGAATTAACCAGAGAAGTGGATGGCTCAGGACATTTCAGTCAGATTAATACTAATCTTACAACGATTTACAGTGTGAGGAAACGTTCTCTACAGAATAAACATACTGAAGTCAGTTCAAAAATGTTATAATTGCTGACTTCAATACTCTTACACCTGGGATGTATTAAAATTGTCCTCCTAAGAGCCCTTTTCAACAGTTTTTAACCAATATTAAGTCCCATTGCCTTTAAGAGCCTAAAATAATAGTGAATGTATCCCAAATCGTTGTTTCTTTGATCTTCTTCAGAGTTGCATGCTAGTCCTGTGTTTTGTGGACTAAGTGCTGTAGGCTAAAATTTAAGTTCAGGAGCTGCTGGAGCAAGAAATTGTTTTGCAGAGGCAGCACAAAAAAATCCTCTAAAACAAACTCGGTGTACAACCTATAACAGGGCTTAAGTCATAAATATCTTGCTAGGTGCAGAAACTGTTCTTGACTGCTGACGTTCCTTGTGGGTTCAGTAATAGACAGGTTCAAAAAGCTTCTTGCCTGTAAAAAGTTTGACCAAAGGGGAACCAGCTTCCAGCATCGCTCATTCAAGACTAGCACCATAGCCTTCAACCTTACCATCAGCATCTGACCTGTGCTTCTACATGCTTGAATCTCACGAAACATCTCAGTTAAGAACCAGTCTCAACCATGCAACTCCAGTGCGTTACCTCGTGTGAATGATACCAAGAAAACTCTTCACCTCACTACACCAAGCAACCCTGAAGAATGAGCCATGTGAGCTTACTCAGAAAAGCAGAAGGGAGCCTACTTCACAGGACTCGGCAAATAAGCCAGCTAACATAAGTAAAAGTGTTATTATGTCCTGATAGAATGAAACAAAACACATCTAGACTGGGCTTGGGGGTTTTCTAGCAGCTTTTCACAGGGAGACCAATTCCATTTTGTTACCGAGCATAAGCACCTTCCCAAGCTGCTCGGATCTTGCAGGCATACCTACAAGAGTAGGTGGGCAAGCCAGAGCCCGGACAGATGAAAAAGGACAACTTCTGTTTCCTGGTGCCTAATGCCTTATCTAACTGAAAGAGGACGGAAAGCATGCTCATCTTTCCCTTTGCTCCTGACGAGGAAAAGCAGCTTGTTGGGGTTCTTGCAGCACAGTGCAGGTTCAATCAGATGCTTTTTGTGCCATGTTATGTTCCTATTGGAGGTTACTTTAGGGAGATTCAGTTGATTCCTACATGTGGTTCCTAAAATGTCTGCAAGCCTTCACCGACTACAGAAGTCAGTCTCACTAGATTACTGTTAATTGTGTTAAGTATGGTAGGACCTCCAGGATCAACTAGAAATAAGGTCCCGTTTTGCTAGCCTCTTCAAAACACAGGGATAGTGTGTGTAGACAAGGCAAATTGGAAGAAAGTAAAGGTCCAATACACAAAGTGAACAGTGTCAATGCAAAACCAGACGGGCTGGAAGTGTTGCTTTGTTTGGCTTTGGGCTGGGGAAAAGGGACAGGCTATGAGAAAAGGAAAGAAGGCACCACCTAATACTAAGTATTAATCACTGAATGACCAAAGGTCCCTTACTTCAGCTGCTCTATACCTGCTTTATTTAGTTGAAATTCCCAGAGAACTCTCTCTCTCAGAGTTTTTGACAAAAGCTACATAGAAAGAAGGGGTGTTTGCTGCATCTTACCTAACCCTAACTCTGTATAGTTTTGCACTCAGAGGATTTTGAAGTCTTGTTTGAATTCAATTCCTTACTCTTACTATAACTAAGAGTACCAATTGTATCCTCTCAGTACTACTAGAAACTGTCATCTCTTAAGCCATCAAAGGTGTTAGATTCTGGATGAATTAATAGCCAGAGTAACAAAAAGGACTAAATGAAGTACTTGACAGACTTCCCTGTAGCAGAGATCAGTAACGTATTGGCTATACGAATTATTTCTCTCGGTACCAAAAGAGCCTAAATTCCATCTCATTGTGAAATGGTTCTAAAAATGTGAGTTGATGGTACAAGTTCAGTTATTCCCACACTTACAGCAATGCATGCCTCACCTCCATAAACTGTGTTCTTTCAAATCTTTCAGAGTCCTTTGCAGTGTTTTGACTAAAAATGCAGCTTCTCTCAACAGAGTAATAAATCTCAAAGCTAGCTAGAGAACTCTTTTTAGTGTATTTCAAGTGACACTTCTGTCCTGTCATGTGTCATTTGGACATAATTAAATGGCAATTGTTGGCATGAAGCTATAAGAATAAGACTGTATGTATTGGATCAGGCAACATATACAGCTTTGTTACAGAATAAACCCATGCATTTCTAGCTAGGAAAAGAATATTATTTTGTAGAAACTATAATGCTAATAATAAGGCAGACAAATCAGTCTGTTCTAGTCAAATTCTAAAATTCTGTTAGCATATACTTTCCCTTTTCTAGAACAAATTCTGTTCTGGGCTTAAAAGGTGAAATTGTGACGTTTGAAAGCCTCATTGCTTTGGAGATGAAGTATGGTGCAGCTTAAACATCAGAGGGAAACAAAAAAAATGTGTGAATATGAAATGTGGGTTTAAAAAGGTGAATATTAAGTCAATACATTCAGTTGTCTAAAAGAAACACTACTAACTGCATAGTTACTTTCTGACTTTAACTCTGAAAACAAATATTTATTGCTTTCACCGCTAACCATTAAAATTTGGTGGAACTTCCTATGTTGAGAACATATTTAGTAATAAGCACTGCCTTGAACCAAGTAGTAAGAGCAATCTGAGAGTGAATACTAAAAAGGTTCTTTTACCAATGAAGGAATCTCCTTAACACAAGATTCCAAGAGACAAATACATCCACTGTCAAGCACCAGCTGTGCTAGAGTTTCATGTTTATCTTATAGAGACAGCGGGTACTAAAAATGTGCCCTTCACCCTTTCAGACTGGGCATAAATATTTCAGTCAAGAGAATTCTGAACATACCTGATTCTGTTTTTTGATAGAAGTGTAAGAAAAATTCCTCTGTGTTTGTGTGAATGCGCTCAAATATTGCAACAATATTTGTTATTTGTAATGGTATTTGTGAATGGGATTTGTCTTTGAAAACTTACTCATAAGGGACTGCAGATACTGCACTTGCAAATGTAATGCTGCTGGCTGAAGTTCCAATGTTCTAGCAGCATGCCAAGGGGCTGATTGGGAAGCGTTTGGCGCACAGCATTATCTAGCTCTGTTCACACTCCCTCATAGTCTCCTCCTTCCCTCTCTTCCTCCGTGCTTGACACAATTTTCCACTAGCAATTTAGAAACTGAAGAGAAAAATAACAAGTTCCCATGTATTCCTTAAATATTCAGAAGTCCCACTGATCACAGTGGGAAGTTTGCATATGAAAAGATGACAGGGTTGGGTTGTAACCAAAATTCATATTTGAAAAATGGCAAAAGCTTATGCTCTAAGCTTCAGAGATTATTGGAATGCAGCAATCCCATGTTTCTGTTCAGTTGCTATTCCAGGCAGCTGGACAGCATAGAGAGGTATAAAACAGACCAAAAGTTCCCTATTAAAACCACAATCTTGCTTAACAGGTATTTCTTTGTTCTTTCTTTTCATGTCTGTTGAGAAGAAATAAGCAATAGAGAGCATCCTACCTAAGAAAAGAATGCAAAGGACAAGAAAAAATTAAGCTAATCATTGCTGTCTTGGTGATGTCATATTCCAGTGCCCCAGTATTTTGTATCCCATTTGTGGCTTCTAAGTCACTTCAAGCTCCTTGCTAACATTTGATTAAGACATCACATGGTGTCTTGAAGGTGATATGGCAGCTGCCCCCAGGCAATTTGAAACAAAAAATAGAGGTGTGAGTGCGCCCACACACATATGGATTGTATTGACTTATACAGAACCAGTCTTCTGAGCCTGGTGACAGATAGCCAATGAGTCTAGGTCTTCGATGTGCTCTGAAAAACGCTCTTCTGACTGTAGATTTTGCTGACTTGTTTGGAGCAGTGTATTAACTCTCGCATAAACTGCCTGCACACATTTCTCTATTTTAAATGCGGTTCATTCTTTCATGGTTTTGTGAGCCTCTGTTTGATGACAAAGTAGCTCTTCGCTTGTCAAAGGCTGAATGCCACTTCTGTACAGCGCTGGAGCTTTTTGTGCCTAGCTATCAGTGCATGCCAGTGTTCAAAAGCAAAGTGATGAATTCATAAAATGTACTAGCTGCTCAGCATTAAAAACTCTGCACCACTAGGAAGTGATAATTGTACTGAGTTTTGAGAAAAGGTTTTGGGGTTTGGTATTACAAAAGGTCTTTGTGTGTGGGAGTTGGTGCTCTAACCCTTACTACTATGAGGAGACTTCTGCAGCATCATCCTCCCTCCACCCCAACCAAACAGCATACTTGCCTATGTGCTCAGCTTTTGTCATGGAAGTACTGGTGAAAGCTTCCTTTCCCTTTTTACACATGCTGGTGACAAAATAAATCTTCTTTCCCTCCAAGACAGTTTTTGGTAAGTAAGATATCACAAGGATTTGTGCAAATAAGCATTCTCACTAGAAGTATTCACAAAGCTGTTTTGAAAGCGCTGATGTGTTGCAAATCACCCAGATAGGGATCAGAAACAACGGTATGTGATGGAGGTGACCAGGAACACAAAACCTAGAGAGCCAATACTTCATTCATTCAATATGTAAGGAAGATGAACAGTGCTGTTGCCTTTAATTCCTCTGGAGGCTTTTTAACATGAATATGTATGTGCAGGCCCTGCTGTTCTGTTTATAGATTAAGTTCTGGAAAGCTGAAAGAGTTTCGTATTAATGCTAAAGCTAGAAGGGGAAAGCACAGGCATTTACTATATGTGGTTACAAAGTATGTATTTTATTGCATGCCATCATTAATTTGCCTAGATCTCTGAATATAGTGGTAAACAGTTGGTCTTAGCAAAGTTTCTCACATTTGTGTGACCACGTCATTTAAGAGAGGCAGACGAAGGAATGCCAGAGAAATGAGAAGAGCTACTCTGAGTATAGAGTAGCCAAAATTCCCTATTCTAGACCTGCTTACATACAGGCTCCTGTGTCTATATTTCACCACAAAGTAACCAGGTTTCTCAGAGTTATAGAGCTTCTGCTGCTTTCACTGATTTATATTGTTTTCAGGTACCTAAATTAGACACTTGATTTCAGAAGGTATTATTCACGGTTTAAATGTAACGCAAAATGCAGCTACTCAGTGCAGTTATTCTGTCAGCTTTTAAGCTGTGTTCAGATGTAGAGTCAGTTGCCTAACTGGGGAATCAGAGTTTGTTTTTCACCTCTCTGTTTCAGTTTCTTTATATCAATCAGTCATCCCTGGGTCTGAAAACACAAAACTGCTAAGCCCTTTTTTAAAAAACATGTACCACATAATGTGTTCTTTGAGTGTTTGAGCCTGTGCCCATTGAGGTCAATGACAAAGCTTCTATTGACTTCAGTGGTACAGAATCAGGCCCTGCGGCTCAAAGAATTAGTGCATTGTTAATCCCTTGGTGCTAGCAGGCAAAAGGGGCTTGTAAATGCACATCCCCCTGCCAATAAATGGATGCCAAGCAGTTAGCATTTCTTGCACTCAAAGCATATGCACTTGATATCCATATAGGTTTTTAGAAGCCTAAAAGAAGTACGGTCCCTCCTCAGAGCTAACTCTTCTACCTTTGGATAAAAGCATCATTAATTAGCAACCCAAATTTTGCTGAATTAATCGGACCAAACCCAATTCCAGCATATTTACGTATGGAACAGGGATATTGTATTGTCTGCTTGTTTTATTATCTCCTCTGTCATCGATCATGTACAGTACATTTTACAGAGTAAAGTTGTGAAACGATTAACTGCCCTGTTCCCCCATAGTACTTCGCACATCTGATCGATTTCTCGTCATTTCATTCAGCCCTGACCTTGCTGTGTTACAGTCATTTCTATAGCTCCAAATCCAGTTCATCTGTGTTCAGTGCCTGAATTGATAGCTGCACAACCAAAATATTTAAATATTAACCAACTTTTGCTTGTGTCTATACTCTTTGTGGCTTCCTAAATTGTTAAGGTGTGATTTCAGTACCCTGCATACAAACTATAGGGCCAGATCCTGCAGTCTGTAAGCCTTGCTTCGGCAGAAAAAAATCCACTGAAGAGGGAAGTACACTCCCAAAATTTGCAAGGCTGTTTGGCTCAATCCCCTTTTTTTAGAAAACAGCCTATTTAGAGAATGCCTATCTGTGTCTTTGAAACACTGAAAAACATTAGGCAAAGGCTGGTGAGGGCTGGGGAGAATATAGACAGTTTCCTAATAATCTGAGTTTGGAGGTAGGGAACATTATCATGCTTCTGTGAAACAGCGTTCCTTTCCATGCTGCTCCTGGAATAACAGAGCTGCTTTTGTGATCAAACTACCTTTCATCTCTAAATCACTTTTTGGGCTACAGTGCAAATCAGGTACTCTACTGAACAGAAGGAAAAGCCATAGAGCTGAAATACATGGTAGCCCCCACCTGAGCCATTTTGCCCAGAGTGGGGAATCTGTTTATTGCATATTCTCACTCAGCAGTCCTCCTCACTTTTTTAAGAACCAGTTATGCTGGCTTTTGTCCCAAAAAAAAGGTCTTTCACTGCTCTTTTGCTTCTGTTTTTCAGAAAAAGCCAACATAGCTTGCACATGCAAGCTGGATTCTTATGAGCAGCTTCAACAGGATTGAAAGTTTTGCAAGTTTCAGTGTGTTACACCTGATAAACCACACTGACAGGCTTCAGGCTGCAAGGACATCACTGGGGGTGCAACTGGAAGGCAGTGGTATCACACAGAAACCATTGAGGGCCTTCTCTAGCCTTTAAAGACTGAACTTGGTTGTGAGATTGGGAAGGGAGAGAATATGACTTGACTCTCAGGGCCCCAGATGAGTTGCAGAACTGAGAGCTTGAAAGTGCATTTTTAATCTTAAAAGGAATACGTTTGGTGCAAGTAATCAAGAGATACACAGGACTCCACAATACTGTTTTCACAAAGCTGCTGTGAAGTATTTAATTTCTGGGTCAGTTGGAAGTATTCAACCTTCTGAATCAGAAATATCTTTTCTGTTATGCACCGCATGTTTTTAAGATGTGACAATCACGGCCTAATCCAAATAAAGTTAGAATAATATTTCTTCCTTCTTTTTGCATTTGTGATCTAATGACTTAGGAGTCCAGTCTGATGTCCATTGATGTCAGTGAGGGCTTTTTATTCACTGGGCATGGGATCAGAACTGTATCTCAAGGCTACGTCTTTCCAGGCTTAATGGTCTGCTGACCTTGAGGCAGTTTGTGAACTCTGAAAAATGCTGTTGCTACTGAGCTGCCGTTCAGTTTCCCTTTGGCTTGAGTAGCCTAAGTGGTCTTGTATGTTCCAAAACCTCACTAATTCAGCAAAAGCCTTTTGATGAACACCAACTAAATTGAGAAAGTAGATCTTCCCTGATGAACCGATTTGGGAAATTTTAGTTATGTTTTGTCATCAAAAATGAACGTTGCTGACGGATGTGAGAAGTGCTGTCAGCTGATCTTTGAGTTTTTAGCTTACAGCTACAGTTTTGAGAAAATTATTTTCATGTATCTATTTTAGAAGATCACTATCAGCTTATTTGAAATGTATCATAATCAAGGCACACATGAGTGTCAAGTTATGGGGACTCTGCTATTGGATCAAATGACTCTTTGTCAATATGAGACCGACAGGAATAATCTCTTAAGAAAAATCTGGTACATACATTGTATGCTGTGCTGAAAATCTGCAGAAATTAGTTGACTTTTGGTTCATTATTGTGCAAAGTATGGAAAAAGCATTCACTGAGAGCAAGTAAAACAGCTGGATTCTGGTCTTGTTTTAAATACAAATCTCAGAGCTTACTACGTTCCCAATGTCATCTCCAATGTGAAACAGCTGGTTTAGCTTGGGCAAAGCTCATGCTGCAGTTGAGGCTGTGGCCTGAGCTAAAACAACAGAATACATCTGGATACTCACACCATGCTGTGCCTATGTGGAGACATGTCCATCGTGGCCTGACATTTACTTGGGTTTGACAGCAGGCCTGCAGGGGTGTTTGTCAGGCTGCTAATTGCCACTGACTTGAGCTGCTTTATATATTGACTCATGGAGAGTTCTAGAACAATGTCTCCCTTATCTGAATTAGTTTCATCCTCTGAACTACGTTGTCATCCCCAAGCCTTCCCTACCCTAGTCAGGCAGGGTCCTCTACCCAAAAATTGTATGTGAACTGACCTGTTAGAGCAACATCACTGGGCTGATAATTATAATTTATCTGTACATAGATTTACCATTGACTATTGACTCAGCAGGATCTGAGAAGGCTCCTGGCACTCCGAGCTGTATTTTACAGCTAGCCGTAGTTGTATTTACAACAGTGCAGCCCAGCGAGGTGACATCTTTCAGCGTTCTTCTGCAAAAAGAGATAGAGCACGTGGAACAAAGGGTCAAATGCTGAGCAGAGGTATATAAACTGGCAGGTAACTTCTAGCAAAAGCCAAGTGGGAGACAAATGATTCATCAACTACAGGGTCCAGGAGAGGCAAATCTTGAAAAGCTGTGGTCATTATGGTCCGATTCATAAAGAATTAGAATAATGCTCTGTCCCCTTCTTGCTTACTGCAGATATTTTATTTGCTTTTCATGCTCTCAATACATTAGTAAGTCCATAAAAGAGATATTTATCCTTCAAACTGAATCCATAATCCAATCAGGTGCATATAGCAAACACATGACTTCATGTGTGCCTTAAAGCCAAACTCCTCACTGAAAACTTTAGGAGTGCTGATCTCCTTAGAAGACAAATTTAGCTCTTAAAGGCAAAGCCAGGCTCAAAGTTCACATATATCTAGGCATAAGGGATTGTGTGATGCTGGGTGGAATGGGGTGGCCCTAAAGCTATGAATAAGTCTGCAGTGAAAACACATCCTTTGGTGCTGCTGACATTTGGATTTCACCTTTGACAGCAGAATGTTTCCCTAAAGAATAACAGAAACAAGTGCTTTCCAGAAGATTTCTAGCATGTCGCTTTTCATATATACTTAATACTTCAAAACCTTATAACACCACTCCAGAAATTTACAGCACCAAGGAGCCCTACTTAGCAACGCCTTTCCATTAATCTGCTTTTTTTCCCCCTTCAATGGCATAATTATGTTAGAAATAAGGAAAGCAACTGCGTATTCATGGTCCAATTTCATAGACCCCAGTACTTTGCTAAAGCACTGCAGTGGATCAGCTGGAGTTAATTATTATACAAGATTACATTGCAAATAACAACAGTATGTCAAAGTAATGTGTAAGGTCTGCCTTGCAACACAAAAGCAAGAAATTTCAAAATTAAGTCTAAAATTATGTGTTTGCATTTCCTCCTTAACTCACTACATCACACCTAAAAGTATTACAGCCCCAAATAAACCTTGGGTACGGCTGGCCACTTCTTAGCTAACCCTTCTGATAACTGTGTACAGCTAATTAACAAGAAGGTGTTAAGGACCGTTCTGAATTGACTTGCTTTTAGAGTTTTAGGGATTTGCCCTTGACGTCCCAGTGATGTAAAGGGCAACAAGAAAAGCTTCCATAAGTACATCAGTAACGAAAGGAAGACTAGGGAAAACATGGGCCCTCTCCAGAAGGAAACAGGAGACCTCGTTACCCGGGACATGGAGAAGTCTGAGGTGCTCAAAGACTTTTTTGCCTCAGTCTTCGCTGGCAATTGCTCCAGCCACACTGCCCAGGTAGCAGAAGGCAAAGGCAGGGACTGGCAGAATGAAGAACCACCCACTGTAGGAGAAGATCAGGTTTGAGACTATCTAAGGAACCTGAAGGCGCAGAAGTCCATGGGACCTGATGAGGTGCATCTGCAGGTCCTGAGGGAACTGGCAGATGAAGCTGCTAAGCCACTATCCATCATATTTGAGAAGTTGTGGCAGGCCAGTGAAGTTCCCACTGACTGGAAAAGGGGAAGTGTAAGCCCTATTTTTAAAAAGGGAAATAAAGAAGATCTGGGGAAATACAGGCTGATCAGTCTCGTCTCTGTGCCCAGCAAGATCATGGAGCAGATCTTCCTGGGTACTATGCTAAGACACATGGAAAATAAGGAGGTGATTGGTGACAGCCAACATAGCTTAACTAAGGGCAAATCATGCCTGACAAATTTGGTGACCTTCTATGACGGGGCTACAGTGTTGGGGGATGAGGGAAGAGCAACTGATGTCATCTACCTGGAATTGTGCAAAGCATGTAACACTGTGCCACACAACATCCTTGTCTCTAAACTGTAGAGACATGGATTTGATGGATGGACCACTTGGTGGACAAGGAATTGTCTTGATGGTCACACTCAAAGAGTTGTGTTCAACAGCTCAACGTCCAAGTGGAGACCGGTGATAAGTGGAACTCCTCAGGGGTCAGTACTGGGACTGGCACTGTTGAACATCTTTGTCAGTGACACAGACACTGGATTGAGTGCACCCTCAGCAAATCTGCTAATGACACCAAGCTGTATGGTGCAGTTGACATGCTGGAGGGAAGGGATGCCATCCATAGGGACCTTGACAGGGTTGAGAGGTGGACCCATGCAAACTTCATGAAGTTCAACAAGGCCAAGTTCAAGGTCCTGCACATGGGTCAGGGCAATTGAAAACACAAATACAGGACCAGGCAGAGAATGGGTTGAGAACGGCTCTGAGGAGAAGCTCAACATGGTTTGACAATGTGTACTTGCAGCCCAGAATGCCAGCTGAATCCTGGGATGCATGAAAAGAAGCGTAACCAGCGGGATCGAGGAGGGTGATTCTCCGCCTTCATGAGAGCCCCACCTGCAGTGCTGCATTCAGCTCTGAAGTTTCCAGCATAAGAAGGACATGGACCTGTTGGAGCAAGTCCAGAGGGGGCCACAAAGATGATCAGAGACTGGAGCATCTCTGCTGTGAAGACAGGCTGAGAGAGTCGGGGTTGTTCAGCCTGGAGGAGAGAAGGCTCCAGGGAGACCTTAGAGCAGCCTGCCAGTACATAAAGGGGGCGACAAGTAAGCTGGGGAGGGGCTTTTTACAAGGACAAAGGGGAATGACTTTAAGCTGACAGAAGGCAGATTTAGATTAGATATTAGAAACAAATTCTTTACTGTGAGGGCGGTGAGGCGCTGGCACAGGTTGCCCAGAGCAGCTGTGGATGCCCCATCCCTGGAAATGTCCAAGGCCAGGCTGGATGGGGCTGGGAACAACCTGGGCTAGTGGGAGGTGTCCCTGCCCATGGCAGCAGGGTTGGAACTAGGTGATCTTCAAGGTTCCTTCCAACCCAAGCTATTCTGTGATTTAATTGACTGGTAAATCACTGTGGAAGTAATTGTAGAGTTGGATGCTGCTCACAGTCAGTGTCATAACTGACAGGCATACGGAGGCAGAGCTACTGTTTCTGAAAGAGTGATGGTCATGTAAACAGGTTTCAAGGTAGAACTATAAGGTGACCTCTCTGCCACCTTCTTAACAAAAAGAAAAAATAATTAAAAAACGATGGTCTTTTATTTTATACTTTCTGATGTATAAAGAACAAACACCTGACATTAAAAAACACACACACACACACACACACACACACAAAAACCCCATCTAGTCTGGTTTTTGCTGTTCTTCCCTAGCCTCCCATGCACCTCAATGCTATGGGTATGTAGGAACATAATAGGCTATTACTTTACTCAAAGACCATTGAAGTCAATAGAATGATGCTTAATGAATATAATGGTTTTTAGATTAAATTCTAGGCTACTGCATCACAAGTACCAAGGAAATAGCATCTGACGCATAGAAAGGATATTGTTTTGCATTTGTTAAGATACACAAATTATTATCTGAGACTGAGCATCCAGTTATGGTTTGATGTTTCAAACAGATCTCTGTTTTACCAGAGAGGTCCCCAGTAGAAAGGAAAACAATCAGTTTTGGTATCCCTAATATTCAGAAAGCAATAAAAAAGATAAAATTATAATTTAAGAGTAAAATAATCTTTTGTGATTTCTTTACATAATTTGAAGCAAGAAAAATCGCAGTGCGTCTTTTTCCCGTTAAGTTTTGCATTCTTGAAACATGATTCTTCGGGGGTACATATGTTTAGCTAAGCTAAACAGTAAAAACAAATTTTAAATTTAAGATTATAGAATCATTTCTAAATGAAAGGAAATTCTGCCTAAACTTTAGTCTTAAGGGATGCCCAGGATTGTGGGGTCTGCTACCTAGTTCCTAAACAATACGCATGGAAGGGTGAAAAGCGTGAAGTCAAATATATAGCTCATTCACTGGCATGCAGGCCTTGATCGGAATCTTTGTGCCATGCAAAATATGATAACTGCATTTACGTAGCAGAAAAGTCAAATAGAGTCCGTTCATCCTGCTTCACAGTAGAATTTATTTCACTGATCTAAGGTGCTTTACACTGGGTGAGGATTTCGTCCTGTATATTTTGAAAAGCAACACTAAGAACCCTGGGACTATGAACACCAGATAGATGGGTGCCTCTTCCTTGGCTTTGTTCGAGTCAGTTACACTGTGAAGCCTGCTTTCAAACTGACTGAAATTAATGGTTGTATATGCGACACAGAGCTCCATCATGGTTTAGGCAAAGTTCCCAAAAATAGATGTTCAGTGATAGCAGTGATCTTACTTTCAAGTTACTGCTTGAGAGTGTAGTTATTATTGAGTGCTTATGAGGACACAACAGAACTCAAAACGGAATTCGAGCAGTTTACATGTTCAAGAATAGTTCCAAGATAAGCTGATATTAAAACAACATTTAACAGATGATACTAAAAAAATATCTCTTTTCCTGCAAATCAGGTCTGTTGACTCCTTGGAACTCATAGGCTACTTCTAAAGAGTCTTCAAAAGGTAATTAAGGAGAGTAAATCTATTGCCAGTCAACTTCAACTTGCTATATAAGGACCACTGCAGACCTATTGGAAAATTCTTAAGACTCTTCAAAGTGATATAAGGTGAGAATTGCTATTACAAACCCCTTTGGCAGTTATTTTTTTTTTCACTTCTTATACCTTCTGTTGTGCTGAAAGAGCAATCAAATAGTCAGTCAGTTTTATACTGTAATTATCAAGATCCAGCACAATTGCTACAAGATGTGATTTACAAAGCCAAACAACTTTTAATTAGGAATAGAGGCTTCATAAAGCTTGAGAACACTTCGGTTAACATTGGCTATGTTGTTAATATCAGGTCTTTTCAAATGAGCTGCTTGGTTTCCAAAGGATTTGCTTGTCTCTCAAACATTGCAGATTATCAGAACTACACTGTGTTGTTCACATCAGTGTAAGTGTACAACTATAGTCATCTTTGTACTCTCAGTTAATCCTACTGAAATCAATAAAACAAATCACGTTAGGTGAAATTCATCTCTGTGCAGATGGACAATGCAAGTCCTTCATAATACAACAGAATATGATTTAAAGACTGTGAATTCAATCTTTTAGTATACAAGGATCAAAATCTCCAGCCTGTGGGTTAGACTTCGGTGTTGCAATGTGTCTCTATGATTTTTCTCTATTGCTTTCTCAGATTCTGGACTGTTCTGCCCTGTATTGACAGTTTGGTAGTATCCTTGGTGGTTTTCTTCAATTTATTGTCTTGTTAGACCTCGAGATGCTGTTGGAATTGGATGGTAGTTTAGGTAGGTCTCTAAGTGAGAGGAAGTAAAACAGTCTTAAGGTACCAGACCTGCTCATTCTTACCACGTATGCTATATGCACCTCTTTTTTCTAAGGAAATGCTTTCCTTTCATGGAAGTTCCAAAGTGAAATCTTTTCACATTCAAGGTGACATTTCTTGGGTAGTGACAAAGCAAGGGAGGGACCAACACTCCACAGGCAACGTGCTCCCCAGGTGTAAGGGAGACACAGCTTAAAGTTCCTTTTCTCCCTAATTTCCTTCCCATGTTAACTAATACCTTATTTATATGAATTGAATAAAATATTTATATGAATTGAATAAAAGAGAGTGAGTTGATCCCATACCCTAGTGCTGCAAAGGTTCATTCCAGAGGTAGAACACGTTCTTTGATATTTGCAGAGAACTGAACGTCAGTTTTCTGCATAGCTCTTAAAACTTTGTAACTACCAGACTGCTGGTTTAGGGGAGGGTAGGAATCTCTGTCTGATAAAGTGGAACAGAACAAATCCGAAATCCTTAAAACTTCACTGAAAAATGTAAATTCTTTTTGTCTAAACCTCCATTTATAAGAATCTATGTGCTGTTTTCCAAAGACATTTTCATTAAAAGATACTGCTGCAGATTTGAACTAAGATGAGGTAAGTTATGGTAATATACAAACACACGCTGGGAGGAAAATAGACTTTTGATTGGCAAACAAGCATCTGAAATGATTATTCACTACTCAGAGCCAAAAAAGATTGCCTTTAAGAAGAATATATTTCAGTAATTATATACAGAAATTAAATATGCAGTGGTCAGATCTTGCACAGTTGAAGTGAGTATGAACTGGATGTAACTCCCAAGATTGCCTGAAAACTGTACTCAGATATAAAACAGAGCGAGGATTCACTTTATTAACAGTATATAGGGGATACCATTACTTTTTTATTTGATTTACTGTTTCCTGAAGTAATAAATATAGATGAGCACAGCAAAAGTACAGGTTTAAATAAGAATTGCAGGGCTGTGTTATGCCAGCAGTGCCTAGTGTACAGTTAATCAGAAAGCAGAAGGTAATATAAATTGTTTCTGACATTATGGGACTATAATAACACTACATTTCCACCAACCCTGTAGCTCTTAGAAGAATTAGAAGTATGTATCCTGAAGATACCACAAACTCCAAAAAAAAATGAAGACATTTGTACATGCTGACTGTTTCCACATTTGTGTCTTAGTTGTGCAATTGTAATATATATAGGTTATTACTGTAACAGTCCATGTTCAGTTCTGATAAAAGTTGCTGCATGAATTTGCTACCTAGAGTCGAACCAGACTCCAGTAGTGGAGTAATGACTTTTATTTGTCAACAAGTTTCCTCTTTGACCTTGTTCCTATACAAATCTTGATCATCCTTCCACATTCCTATGTGCCAGACTGTATTTTTCTGCCAGGCTGTATTGGGTAAAATCCTAGGTCCGATGATAGGGGTAATAAACCTACCACACGCTGCTGTCGTTCCAGGATTTCATGTGTTACCTGTTCTTAGAAAAAAATTAATAAAACCAGATTCAAATAGTCTCCTATCCTGTCTGTAATGCTGACCAGTACAAAAACTTTCAGAGAATGTTAAACATACTATAAACTTTCATCATGCATAAGAAAACCATGTCTTTCTTGAGGCACCTAGGAGCTACTTTTTGCCATGAATTCTGAATATTAATCGCAACAACTTTCTACTAGTTAGTCTAATGTATTTACTCTGCTAATTCACATAAAATTTGAAACTTTTAAAAACAATTATTTTTGCCAAGAATACTGTGTAGAAGACAGCTTTATCGGTTAGCCATAAACTATGCAACAGAATATTTCTGTTAAACTGTCTCTCGTCTGCTGCCTTTTAATTTCATTTTATGTCTCTTATTATTGCATGGTAATGAAAGGTAAACAGGAGAGCTTCAATAGTTTGTTCTATGCCCACTCCTAATAGAATCAAATCTTAACTAGATGTCCTTTTGACTTGTTTTCCAAAATGTATTAAACTGTAATGTCTGTATTCATTTTCCTTCTTTTGACACTGCACTTTCGCCCTGATGCCTTCTATCTGTAGTTTCACCTTCTCCCTGAATCCCTTTTCATCTTTGTTTCTGTCTCTCCCCACTGTCATTCTGTTAACTGTCTATTGTAAATTAATCAGTAATGCTGATATTAAGTTGTTAACTGGGTGTCCTTTGTTTTTATGAAGAAATAACCAGTTTAAAAAAAAAACCAAACAAACAACAAATCAACCAAAAAAGGTACACAATTGGCAAAACATTTATTGGCAATTATTAACCTGATTTGGTTGGTACTGGGAGAAGCACAATGATTTCTAGAAACTTGCTGCCTGAGCTTCTCTTTTGCAATTAGAAACAGGAATGACAAAACTGTCAGCTCAGTGCAGTCAGGGTGGTGAAGCTTGAGCCACAGAATCCTGGTGTAGATTTTGCCATGACTTTATGCTAACGCTATGGGTTTAGCCTAGTAACATCAGACAGCTCAGTGAGAACTCTGTGTCCCAAATTCCATAGTATTATTCTAATCCACTATTAGACATTACAATGAGAACACATTAGCTAATTATAAATCATTACCTCCTCCTGCTCAGGTAGATAGTACGCAGAATCCCCTAGTGCCCCAGAACACTACAAATCATCTAAACATGAAGCTCTGATTATCCTGCAAAATCTTGGTTGTATTTAGTTAGGGAAGGTTTGGGAAAGCATCTGGTAATACCTCGGTTACCATGGAATTCATTAACTTGAGTCACTGAGCATCCCTAGCAAAGTATATAAACTATTTGCATGGCATTAATATCCACATAAAGCCAACTGATCTCCTACCATTTTGTCCTAGTGCACACTGGGTTCATTGTAAGAAAGATAAACTGGGATGCGGTCTCTTTGGGTTTCTCCAAAATCTGTACGGGACAGCTGCTGTACCATTTGTATCAGAAAATAGTATCCCAAGACTAATTGCCTAACCAAAAAAATCAAAGTGCATATTGAAAATGCTAATAATGATAACAACACGTATATTAGGGGCTTCAGGGGGAAAAATGCGGGCGATAATGATAATTTATTTGTCTCTTAGAACAGATATATTTTGGATTATAACGAGACTCTCCATTTTGAGATGAGGCTGTGAAGCACCATTTTAGTTGAGATGAGGCACCCACCCTACTGGCTGAGTATGAAAATGAGATTCTGGCACATGCCACCTTCATTCATGACTATTTTATCTCTTCTCTTGTTCTAACATCTATAATGCTAAACATAATTTCTTTCATAATTTTTTCAATACATCATCAGCTGTCAGTGTGGCAGGTGGCAGTCAGCCTGGAATACACAGCTGCAGGGATGGAGAAAAGAACTTTGTGAGAGCAAGTGAACAGGAAGAAAGTAGGGCCAGTAGGGAAGGACACAAAAAAGAGGACAGCAGGACTTTGTGGAGAAGGTGTTAGAAATCAGCTGGAGGTGGGTAGAATGGGGAAAGATATTTGCAGCCAGAAAGATAAATTATTTGCTTACAGGAATGTGCTTTTCACAACTATCTTGAATATTTAAACTTCACATACCTGTCTGTAGCTTTCAGATCTGCTATGCTTACCAAAGGACGTATGAGAGAAGAGCTCTCTACAGTCAGGGCTGCTGCTCATGATCTTAATTCTGGTCTGAAATTTCCTGCCTAGGTGAGCTGGGCCAGTTGCCTTCCTTGATTTTTAAGTTTTTACTCTGTAAGAGCAGAATACAATCATGCTTCAAGGAGATGTTTATAGGAATTCAGAGGCAGTACTTGTAGAGTGCTTTGAATGTGAGGAGTGCTGTAAAGATGGACTTTATACCCCACCTGTGCATACAGATAACCATTTCTTTAAATAGAGAGATAAAGCGACAACTGCAATCTCTAAACGGGGAACATTACCAGTCACCCCACAGCCTGATCCCTAGCCTTGCCTGAACTGGAATGGACTCCATCTTCTGGGCACTATTCTCAAAAGGAACACACATGGAGCAACCAATGCATGAATCTAGGAGTAAGTATGAGTTTCATATATGCTGGTAAAGGTATACTTTACGCTCCCATGTCACAAATGTGATGGTTTGTTCTTCACCTGTGCCTTTGGCTTCCTTCAAGAGTAGTGGCTTGAGTCTTTGATGTTATTCATTAGTGTATGTGCAGTAATCTGCCACCACCTTACATCTCCAGTACTTATACGACGCTAGTGGCACTGGTTCATTATTTTGCAAATGCAAGGCCAACTGCTTTTGATGTTACCCATAACTCAGCTGAATGTACCCGAAGAACATTAGAGTCTGAGACTAAGATAAAAAAAAAAAGCAAGCAGAGGAGGGCCAAGGGAAAGTGACCTGCTGATCTCAGAGGAAAAGGAAACATTAAGCAATTGAGTGAAAGAAAACATTCCCTGGGCCTATGAAATAGACGAGGTGACCTAGTATCTCTTTTCTGTCTCCATCTTGTACAGTTTTGTGTGCCTCAAAGCAGAAAAAAACCACAAAGACCTGCAGGATCTGTATAGTCAGGGGTCAGGGAGGTGGGGGCAAGATCAACCCGTGGGGAGGCTTCAGGCAGAGGCGCGGTGGCTCCCTGTGGATGCAGGCCCCGGGGTGGCGGGGCTCCGCCGAGGCAGGGGTGCAGGGGGCACACGGGGTGTCCCACACCCACCCGCGATGGGGCAGCCACGCTTTGGGCTCCGTGCAGGGGCCACGCCGCCCCCGACTGATGCTCCCCGCCTGCCCTCTTCCGCGCACGGGCCGGCCCGGGAGGCTGTTGGATTCCCTTCCTTCGGAGGAGGTGGGCAGGGACCCCACATTCCCTTCTGCGGGATAACCTCTCGTCTCTCTCCACTTCGCGGCACTGTGGGCGGCGGCAGGCGGGAGCCCCCCCTCCGGCGCTGGCGCTGGGGGCACCGGGGCAGGGGGGCAGCCCCGCCGGGCCACGCGCTCCGCGCCCCCTGCCCCGCGGCCTCCCCCAGCCCCCCGCCCCACCGCCCTCAGGCGGGGCCGCGGCCGCCGCGCAGGCCCTCGCCCCCCACCGGCGCCCGCCGAGGGGCAGGCAGGCAGGCCCGGCCCGGCGGCACCCGGCTGCCCCAGCGCTGGCAGGGCCGCTCGCCCCCGGCCCCGAGGCGTCTCCGCCGCCCCCGGGCCTGAGCGCCCGCACCGGCCGCCTTCCCCGCCGCCGGGCGCGGGCGGGACCCCGGCCGCATCCCCCTCACGCCCCCCGCCCGCCTCCGCCGGCTCCGGCTCGGCTACCCGCCCCTCCCCCGCCGCAGACCGGCGCACGCACCGCACTCACACACGCACTCACACACACTGAGGCGATGCAGCTTTAAAGGGGCCAGCTGCAGCCCAGGGGCGGCCCACGCCAGGCCGCCGCGCTCCCGCGCGACCGCAGCCCCGAGCGCTGCCCGCCGCGGCCGGCAGACGCCAGCGCCGGGGCTGGGCGGGCCGAGCGGCGGGCGGCTGCCAGCCCGCCTCACGCCAAGTTTGATCGATAACCCCCTCCCGGCCCGGGCGGAGCAGCCTCGCCGGCTCCGCTACCCACCATCTTTGGGGGAAGTCCCTGCGCTGGGGGGGGCTGCTGGAGACGGGGGGAGAAAGGCAACCTCGCAGCCAATGAGCCCTCCCAGGCTGGGGTGAAGACAAGAGGAGAGGGATTTGGGGAAGGGAAAAAAAAAAAAAAGAGAAAAAAAAAAAAGGAAGAAGGGAGAAAGGAGGGGGACCATCCTCCCCACTACCTCCGCCAGCATCGCCACCACCATTGACACTACTCCGAGTCTCCCGTTGCGCCCATGCCTGTGCCGCCAGTTTCGTTATAGGGGCTGAACCGCAGGGGCTGAAGAAAATGGGGCAGAGCGCGCCCCGGACCCTCCTGCTGCTGCTGGCGGGGCTGCTGGGGGAGGCTCTGGCGGGGTTCCCCAACACCATCAGCATAGGTAAGCGGCAGCGCGACCCGCGCCTTCCCCCCGCCAGCCGCGGGGCACTCGTGCGGGGGGGAGCGGGGGGCGAGCCCGGAGCCGCCGGCTGCCGCGGCCGGGAGCGAGAGGGAGCAGCGGTGCGGGGCTGCCCGCTCGCCTCGGGAGCGGCGGGAGGGCTCGGTCCGCTCCTGCGGAATCGCGCCCTGAAGCGGCGAGGGCAGCGCGGCGGGGCCGGCGCGGAGCGGCGCGGAAACGGGCTCGGGAACGCCGCGGCAGCCGGGGGCTGGGGCCGTGGGTCCGCCCGCCCCCCGGGCCAGCGCTGCCCGCCGCCCGCTCGCCACGCCGCGCGCCACGCGTGGCCCCAGCAGGTCGCCCTAGGGGCGGCGGGCAGCGCAGGAGCCACAGTTGGCCGCGGTGGACTTCTAAATCTGCGTGTGGGCACCCGTGTGTGAGTGGCCTGGTTCGCCAGGTGCGGTGGCCCGGGGGGCACTGGTGGGAAGCGTGGCTTCCCGAGCCTAACTTTGGGCTTTCAGCATGCGTATTTCGGGTACGTGCTCCGTCAGGATTCTGTGCCCGGGCTCAGCCTGCTCCTCTTCATTCCTGCCGGAGACGTGCAGTATGCATATGTCACTTTTTGCCACTGTTCCTCCTCAAAATCCGCTCTGAAATACCTTTTCCCTTTTTTCCTTCTTTTCCTTTTCCCATCCTAGGTGGACTTTTCATGAGGAACACTGTTCAGGAGCACAGTGCGTTTCGATTTGCTGTGCAGTTATACAACACAAACCAAAACACCACAGAAAAGCCCTTCCATCTGAACTATCACGTAGATCACTTGGACTCCTCCAACAGTTTTTCAGTGACAAATGCTTGTAAGTACACGCGTTTTAAAAGAAAATATTTGTTCTCTGACCTTACGTTCAATTTCTCCCTGGTAGCCCAGAGTTCTTGCTCATACAATATAGTGCAACAAATGTGTGCACTGAGACAGGGTTTAGTAATTTGCAGCATTAATTATATGGTTGAATAATACCTTAGGGAAAGTTCTCCCACCGCTTCTTCTCACCCCTTTAGTTTTGATTTCCAAAAACCCAACCGTGTTATTTATATGGTAGGGCTGTGTAGCTGGGATCAGTGAATTACCACAGAAGTGACATCCCTTTTCTGTTGAGGCTACAACCTAGCCGTGTGAAACAGCATCATTTGCAAATAGTACCGTGTAGGAATAAAACAGAACCAGCTGTTTACAAGTGACCTTGAGGGAACAAAGCTAGAGGGGCTTGCTTGCCTCTTCTGCCCTGAAATACTGGGTTGTTTTCTTACGGTGAAAGTCCTGTTAAAAGCTGACGAGACTGTAAACTGACAAATGCCGTTAGAGCTGAGGGGAGAGAAAATGGAATCGGAATGCTCAGCATTACGAGAAATAGCTCTGCACAAGCAGCGCATAACATATAATTTGAGCCTTTATTAACAGAAGAAGCAGAATAGAACTTTGAGTAGTGTTAATGTGGTGTTAAAATGTGAAATATCTTTCTGAAAGACTGGTGTGTGTTCCGCATATTAAAAAGTGTGCCTTTACGGATAGTAGTTCCTGAATACATGTTTTACTCATGTGTCCACATTCAGTTTTATGCAGTTTTTGTTGTAAATCTTTGAAAATTAATGGAGCTGTCTCGTGAGTTAGTTGCACGTACTTTGCAGTATGCAGAAATACATCTGCACACGATCTAAAGGATTTCTGAATACAATGTAGTAACTTTATGTTATGAACAGGATTCCCATTCATATATAGTCACAGTATAAAATCTTCAAAGAGGAAGCATAGTACTATAATAATGAAGTATTGGATTAGAGAAAACTAGTATCTCTTGCTTCAAAACAATTCCAGGTTTTGAACATTTCATTTCTTTAATTTTTTTGTTTGTTGGGGATCGAATAGTCCATACATTCGTGTCCCACACTGTATAATCAGAAGGCTGGTCAAGCAGATATTTTATTCCTCTAGGATTTCAGGCCTTTTCTGAGAAAGTTGATGGTTAAAAAATATACAATAAGGAAATATTTGGACAAATTTCGGATTGATATTCTAACGTATCCCCCATGTGACTGTTTCTTGCTAGTGCAGCGTTACACTTTTTAAAGGGCTTTGAATTAGGACCTTTGAAACTTTTGTGGGGAGGGGTTAATTATATAATATCCAATAAAAATATTTGGTAAAGTGGAAAAAAATGGTAAATAAAAGCATGTCTGTACTTTGCATCTTATTTTACTAATCCTATCCAGCCTCAACAGCTCTTACAACAAACATCAGACTATTAATCCCTAATCAGTGTAATCCCTTCAAGAGGCTGTATCTCAAACATAGTTTCCTAAATATCAATTATATGGATTTAAACTAAATACATTAAACTGCTTGGGTGATTAATTATTAATTGGTTTTTTTAAGTTCTACCAGCACTTCTTTACAGATCCCACCAAGACGAGTGAACCACATACTCATTCAGAGGCAGTCGGTTTATTGTTTAGTCAGAGTGCTTCTCATCTTCTGACATATAATGATTTTCATCATTGCTGAGTGAAAGAAGTGGTGATTTTAGTAAGGTGAGATGGTTTTCTATAGTATAGGGCTGCGTGTTCCAACACACATATTACCAGTGTAGTAAAATTGGGAAAACTTAAATCTCTGGAGGAACCTTAGACCAGAGAATACCAACCTACAGTAACCTATTTAAAAATAGAAGATGTGAAAAAAGAAACAGAAGAAAATGAAAAGGTGACCTTGTCTGTAGCTATGTCAACCATCTAGTAATACTGTTGGTTGGAAAAGAATATGGTGAGTCCAAGTCACCAGTCATGTAGGTCTCAGTAGCTCAAAATAAATTAAAAAAAATAGAGTTGCCCTTTTTCAGTCTGGAAGTGGTTATCTTTGAAAGTCAGAATGCTCATATGTATCAATGCGTGAGGATGAACTAATAGCTCCTCACGCTACCTGGTAACATGTAAACCGTCCTGACCCAAGTACCCTTAATCACATCCTCACTTCCCGGTGGAGTGGCAGATGATTTCAGGGTACTGCCATATCCGTGAAAGAATTCTTTCCACAACATTTTTACTTCTCTTGGACGTAAGCATAAATTGTCTCCAGTGCTGTCACACAGCCGTTTGATCAATATTTCCAATTGGCAGGGATCCACAGGAGAGAAACCTGCAGTGACTGCCTGCCTTCACTGGAGAGGGAGACTATGACTGACTTTGTGGTGGGATAGGTAAAGGAACTGAAGGGAAATTGGAGAAAGTAGCATGTGTAGCTTGAGCGTAGCGCCTGTACTAGTCAGTATCCAAAAAATAATACCTTTCATTCTTCTTTGGTTTGATTTATATGACAGTGACTGTAGTAGGAGTTCATGTGTGCAGGAATTCGGGGGGGGCTTTGCTCAGGAAAGACGTTCTTACTGTACAGCTGCACATCCCACTTGGTGCAATCTGGTGCATTCCAGAGGCGGGAGAAAAAAAAAAAAAATCTCTGCTCAAGTATCCTCATGTGCCAGAGATAAAAAGCCCACCTCTGGTAGGGCTGATTTGGCAATATCCCAACATGGGAACAAACTTGTTTAGAAGCAAAAGAAAATTCCTGCCCTAAGCCCCTCCCTTTCATTCCTTTTTCAGTTAAATGATGCATAATCTGATTTATGTACGTGTATTCTCTGCTTCACTGCTAGCATCGAGCCCCTCTCTGTACATTTAAGTTATGCATACGGTATTCATCCACTCTGTATTTATCTGCCCACCTATTTATTTGGCTGTATGATATCTTAACAGAGAGCAAATGCAAAGACAGATGAAAATTCCAGTGTATTTAAAGGTGAATTGAAGTTTATCAGTTGGCTCTGAGGGGATTTATTACATCTTTTAAAATATATCTTTTTGCTATTGGAAAAAACAGAAAGGAAGAAAGTTAACTTGACCTGTGAATGAATAGAATCAAATGAAATATGGATGTTATATTTTCCTCAAAAATGCTCATGTAGAGAGTGAGCTGGCTTTTTCAGAACAGTATGAACGTAACAACTCAAATGTGTAATTTCATCACTGAAGCACCTTTCAGGCTTTTCTTATAATGTCTAATGAAGGATGTTAGTATTAATGTTGAATTATGTGTACAGTTCTGTAGATCATATTCCCTAGAAATAACCCGCGTATGTCTTTCTGCTCTGCACTTGTAGTGCACTATACTAACACTGCTCTAGCCTCTGCAGTGTCAGCTCATTAGCACACAGATCTCATATTCCCTCTCTGCACTGTCATTGCAAAAAATTGCTGTTGTACACCTTTACAGCCAACAAATGTGCACTTGTGTTATGTACGATTTTCAAGAAATATTTTGAAAAGTAAACTCAACCTTATACGTAGCCCCCATGGAATTTCTCAAAAGAAAGCATTAGTTTTCATTAAAATCTGTTGATCATGTAATGATAGTGGTGGGATGTGAATGGGTGAAAAGGGGCTGTGATTGCAGAATCTAATTAATCTACAGGCAGATTCACTCTCTCAGCTAAACCTACCTATCAGCTGCAAATTCTTCTCCTGTTAATTTTTCTGAGTCATTTCTCATATATCTTCTGAACCCAGAAGGCTTTTTTTGTATTTTACCAAATGTTGATGTGCAGTGTTTTTTCCACAGGCACTCATTCTTTAAGAGACCAAAAAAAGAGGGAAGATACAATGACATGCTTACTTTAAGTTGCTAAAATCCTTTAAGTGGTTGTATGGTCACTTCCCTGAAGGGGTCTGATTTCAGACTTTCTTAGAAAATTTTTCTTTAGCATCCTTGCAGTCATTGTGTTTAATCTTTGAAATGCAACTTGGACGATTTTAATGGAAAAAGTGTCTTGTTTGTTGTGAGAGCGTTGCAGAAAGTGATACCACGGAGCTATAGCAGACAGTTTTTCCTGTTTAACTGTATTAGTCGCTTTCCCAAAGCACAGGTGCGTATATATATATATATATGCTCACCTGCGTACTCACTTGCACACGTGCGCACATACACGCTTTTTTCCTTAGGTGCTTCTCAGCATTTCTTTTTGCCAGCGGGCAGATAATTTGCTTCCCTTGCATCTGTGTGCTCTTTGGCCAGCTGGCAAAGGACACTGATGCTGAAAGTGGTCGGCTCCCTTCTGCCAAGAGCATAAGTATGTCTTGCTAAAAGTCTTGCCAAGTTTGGGCCGTGTACTGGTGGTTTTGCATGAGTAGAGACCACAGGGTAGATGCCTTATGCTCCCGATGAGCAATGCACTGTGGTTTCTCCCAGAAATCTGTGGTAAAACACGGGGAAGTGTGCTTTCCACACAACTCTACTCACAACAGATCCCTGAAAATGCCCTTTATGCTGTGGAACATGCTCGAGTATGTGTGTATAGCTTAGGTGTCAGAGCTTTTGCAGTATTGTACTAGGTTGAAAGGTGAAGGGCTTGTTCCAACTAAAGTTTGTTTCCACTTCGTGGCAGAGCAGATGATTTGTTGTTAAGCTGAGTGAGATCTCAGTGTTAGCAGAAGGAACCTTGCTGCTTTCAAGTGTGTCTTATTGTTTCTTGAATTAATTTTAAAATAAGCGGGCTCCTTTCTCACTTCTGCTGCACCCATAGCATTTACGTACTGAATAGATGCTAGGGTTCCATTTAACTCACACTGCAGAGATGGGGAAAAATCTTGTATGAATGGACACTTTTGAGAAACTTTCAATTCACCCAATGAATGAAGAGTGAAGCATGATGAAGAATGCTGTTTAGTTGTTCAATTTCAGAAAGATTTTTTGGGCGGATGCAGAGATGCGATTGTTCTTGCTTTCCCTATATAGCACAGGGTCTGGTGGACCCGTGGGACTATTGGTATGGGTTGGAGAGCTACTGATTAGCTACACGTTCCAGTAAAATATGTAACAGCTGTAGTTTATCTCTGGGAGGAAATGGAGATGCCATGATGGGAAACAAGCATGTGACAGTAGCTTTTAACAACAACAAAAAAACCACAGTTTTGTTGAAGGCTGGCTTGGGAGCTTGTCCAAGAGCCACAGAAGACAGTGGGTTTCTTTCCTCTGGGTTCGCTGTGTTCAGTGTCTGGGAGGTGGGAGGCCGTCCTACTGCAAGTGTAGGACTGTTATGCAAGAAGGTGTGAACTGAGAGAGCTGATGTATCTTTAATGATTCTTTATTGTCATAATCCAGTGATTTAAGATTTTTCCATTTAAAGTACATATTTTGTCATTACCGATTTTGGAATGCTAATTTTGATTTCGCTAGGCATCCTTAAAGGGTTTTAGAATATGTTATTTTTAAAGCAGCGACAGTTTGGTTTCATAGCTTAGTTTCAAACCAAGCCAAACCATACAATTGAAAACTTGTGTTCATTTCTTGTGAGCAAGATGTTTATGTTGATTTAATATTTGACATTTAAGTTAAAGCCTAAGATCAGTAGTTTCTATGCTGCTGTAAAGTATAGATCACTATAAGCTCTAGGGGAGTTATAGCATAAAAACTCTGTACCTGTTGTCATGAGGTTTGCTATACAGGGGCTTGTACCTCCACTGGAACAATGTAGTGATCCAAAAATAGAAATCTAAAAATTATTGATCTAGATCAAACCAGTTTCTGTGAAACTGTGTAATGATCACTGCAGTGAAGCAATTTCCAGATTTCATCCATGGGGATTCTTTTTCTTCTGAATGTGTGTGTTATGTTTCCTATCAGAGGCAGGCGTGTGCTTCCCTCCATGGTATCACCTGCTCTATATTATTGTTGATCTTCAGAATATCAGAGGCCCTAGAAAGCTTGAACTTTAAATCATCTTGGAGTTTTTCCATGTGCAGTCATCTGATGAAGACTCCAAAGTAGATGCTCGTGTTCGGCTGTCTGTAGTCGCTGCAGTGTGGATGCTCACAGCTATTACTCAGCCTCACAGGGTGTACTCTGGCCTGACTGTACGGGGAGTTTGGAGATATTTCTATAGCACCAGAAATGCAGAGTTAATTTATCAGTGTGTACCTATATGCGAAACATTCAAAGGTAGCGTGTGCCTGCGTGCCTTTTTAGTTGATCTCCTCAGGATGTAATTATTAGGTAAAACTATCATATATACACAGAGCCAGAGTGAAACAGGTAGTAAGGTTTTGGTGTGAAGAGTTAAGAGCGAATGTAGGAATCCACCTATCAATGAATCCGCTAATCAATGAATCCACCTAGCAGTTGTTCCTGCATGTCCTCCTCGTGGTGTCTCTGGGTGCTGTTTTATCATCTTAACCGCCTCTGAAATAGCGAGTGGTGATGTGCCACTCACACGTACACTGCACAGGTGGCACAGAAGCCCTTATGCATGAGGATCAACCTGCAGGGATGCTGTGCTGCAGATAGCTTGTCTAGGCACTTGTAAAAAGGGTGAATTGCTCTCCTAGAATTAGTTAATAGCCCAGGTGAGCACTCTTCTGCTGGAATGAAGCGACCTATCTGGTCACTTGTATGTAATAGTTTTGCTAGACCATTTGCACATTTCAGATACGCTGAAAGACTTTTGGTTGGTTGGTTGGTTGGTTTTTTTCAAATGCAGTTTACAAGAAGTTCACTTTCAGGCCCCTTGTGAGTTATGTGGTTGCCTTTGGATGCTTGGTCCTGCCCATGTGTTGGACTTGTATTTATTAGAGTTTATTCAAATGGGATGTTTGAAATTCTGATCAGGAATTGTGAAAAAAAAAATGCAGGGCTGCATGATGACTTCACTGTCTTGAGTCCTTTTTAATACAAGAATTGTCTTTAAAATCATAGGCAGGTGTATGGTAAAGGTATATCCACTCTCTGATGGTATCTAGTAAATGCATACATACTTAATTCCACGTATACTTCATTATTTTCATACCTCTTTCTCATGGACTCGTGTGTAATGGTGCTTGCTGATTTCACTGTCAGTAGTTTTATTACATGCAAACATCAAGCCTTTGGGCCCAGCCCATGCGGTAAAGGGACTGAAGTTGGGAGACTGTGGTCTTTCAATGGCTCTTAGCATGATTTGGAGTAAGTCAATTTGTACTTTTGGTAGCACAGTTTTACTGTGTCTTATACAAAGGTAATAAAGTTTGCCTGTATCAGATGGGTATTGCAGAGGTAGTTTGCAGTGAAAAATGTGGAGAGCTTTGGCTAACAGTGTCTTTTTCACGTTATTGATCACTCCTTCCACTTCCCTTTCTATAGAAAAATAATAATTAAAAAAAAACCAAACAAAGAAACCAAAAAAACCCCACCAGAAAACCACCCAAAACTGAAAAACAAAAAGCACCAAAAAGCAGCCTACTATTCATGCTTTCAGAAAGTAAATTGAAATTAGCACTTACTAATTTGCTGTCCTTGCCAGAAGACGACTTACATTCTCACTGACGGACCTGGGAGAACGTGTGTCGCAACTCTACAGCAAGCCAATCTATCACTTGACAAAGGAGAAGTTTTCAGCTCTTTACCTGAAATAAGCAAAGCTGGAAAGAGAAGCAAGCTTAATATCGGAGAGTTCTTTATCTCCTACACACCCTGGATCTTATATTATAAGTATAGTCCATACTTCTGCGGTACAGCATGTGCCCAGTTCTTGTCTACCTGACCCATGCTCAGACAGATTATTTGAGTGATGGGAGAAAGAGCCATCTTTGCTAGAAGTGGTGTTGCCTGTTGGTTTCCCCCAGTGAGGTCTGTAGAACGTGCCGTAATCAGTATCTCACAGCTGCCAGCTTTGCCAGGAGATGTGTGGCAGTGCATTTCAGGGGTTCGTGCCTTCCATGATATCTCTGTTTGATTTTCATTTCAGAGATCTTAGTCTGAGGTAGGAGCTGTAGCCCACTTAGTGAACATGGATCACGTCTTGTGAATCAAGGGATTGCTGCATCTTGACTGGTCTTTGTACCCTGCTGTGTGTGCTAAATTCCTTAAAACGTTTTGGTGCTTGTTGTCATCGTTCGTGTTTTACTTGTAAGGAGTAGGTGTAGGGGGAGAGATGGCTTGGGGAGAAATGGTAATTGGTAAGTTTTTTCAGGTGCTTGACTTTACGTAGCCTCTTTACATGAGAACATGGTAAGAGGCTAGGTTTTAGCAGTTAGAGAGGTTTTATGGTCTTAGGCTTTACCACTTAAGTCACCAGGTTTGAATTCTAATAAAGTCTGATGGTCAGTAAACTCAAGTTCATGTGCATTCTTTTTTCCTGGCGGTTAGATGAGAACTAATTAGTGTCCATTGATTTGCAAAGGACTGACCCGGGGTCTAACCCTGCATTGAATTGAAACTGTTAGGGGGATTCTAAATGGTCTGACAAGTTTAATGTACTTGACCGTCTTTCTCCAAAGTCTTTGTGCAGTGGTCAGGTAGCATCTCCAGAGAGGCTTCACTACCATTGTGGAGTATGTCAAAAGGGGTTGGATCTAAGGAAATACTGAATGAATAAGCAGTCAGCATCATAGCTGCTATCCTACTTTGAATTTCCTTCTTAAAATGTTGGGGTTTTGTGCCTATTTATTTCTGACTTCTTGATTAATGTAAAATAATACTAAAGAGAAAAAATGTGTGTAGTCATCCTATGCCAGCTAATCCTATTTCTTCCCTATTTCAGCCATGTCAGCAGAGTGACTCTCATGATTAATGGTAGTTTTCATATATTTATATCGAATGCCTTGGCCAACTCAGACCAAGTTCCTCCATGGAACCATTAATCCACTGCTGTTCTGTGCATCCCAGAAATGGATTGTATATCCCAGAAATCATGCTGTGTGACTTCAAAAACACATATGATTGGAAACGATGGGAGCTGTGTGATGTGCTCATCTTTCATTTCACATATAGTTCCAAAAAAGTTTTAAGAATTAGACTGAGGTCACCAGAAAATTAGAGAATTAAAAATAAAACCTTCTTAGATAGTTTCCGACTTCAAAAAATTGACTCTGTTTCAGTTGAAGCCAAATGTTTTGTTTTGGAAATTATGATTTCTGGGGTTTGTACATCTTTTTTCTTGACTGAAACAATTGGGTGAAGCCTGTTCAAGTTAGGAAGATGTTTCTGCAGATAAGAATCTGCCTTTTTCAATGTAAAAACACCTGTGCTGTTCAATTTTTATAATGACATATAGATGATGGATGTGGGGAAAAAATTGTGTGTGTTTTGGAGAAGCTGTCTGCTTTTTTCAGGGTATATAGTTCAAGCTGCTTGTGATGGATTTTATGGATAGGCAATTTTTGTCAGTTAAAGTATGTATAGCGTATCTTTCCACACCATCTACAGGCAACTTACTTTATTACCTGGATAGGCAGTGAGATGAGCCCAAAATTGATCAAAATGAGATCAGTTAACCCTCCTGAAGTTTTCCAGTACTCCAGTTCAGCACTCCCAGTGCAGAAGTTGCCTTGTTTAAAGTGTGAATCAGTACAGCTTTATTACATGCAGTGTAGTAAATGTAGAGATGGTTTCAACAACCACAATGTCCCGTTTCAAAGATGTGCATTTGTATCCATCGAATGTGCTTTTACCGCCGGTTGTTTGGTGCTATACAACACAAAAAGAAATCACAAGCAGTGATACTGAGCTGTGCATATCTACAATGACCACTGGGACCACCATGTTTTAGTGCTTCGTTGTTCTGTCCTAACAGAAAGAAAAAAGTAGAAAAAAAAAGGCCTCACTGTATCCCATTTGAGAAACAGGGCCGGCCAAAATGCATAATGGAGTCTTCCTCTGATCTGATTTACACCAGGGTAAATTTGGAGTAACTCTGTGGGAGTTTGAAGGCTGGAGCCAGTAAAGGGTAAAACCAGAGTGGTCCCTCATGGGGTATTCATGGCTTTAAGCCTCTGGGTAAGTGAGGGATGTGGGTCCAGGACAGCCAATGGATTTTTCAAGGGAAACTCGGAGCATCTGAATCAGCAGCACACCTCTTCTCCAGGACTACCCAGGCTGTCCAAGCTCTTGACTTTGACAACTAACTGAATACGCCCTTGTGTAATGTTGCACATATTTCCTGTTGGAACTTTGGGAAATTTAACAAAATATTCATGTTCAGCAGTAAAAAGTGTCCCTTTATAAATGATGCTGGGTATCTCAGAAGTATCAGTAATAGACTGTGTAGAGCAGAATCTGCCAAGGAAAGATTTTGTTTTTCAATTGAAACAAAATAGTGTAAAACAAATAGTCTCCAGTGGAAAGTGCTGACCTTGCTTTTTAACAGGAGTCACTTTCTACTTTCAGGTTTTTGTTTTTCTTTTTTTCCCTTTCCCCCAATATGTATTTTTGTAGCTGTGAACCTTTGACTACTTCTCTCTTTGCATCAGTTTATGGATTTTGTAATTCTTGCATGAATGGAGGCTGTGTGACGTTAAAGACCATAGGCTCGTCTGTGAAATTTAACTCATTGTGTCTCTTATGTGCTTGCATGAATAGTGATAGTCCTGATTGAAAAACATGGCACCTTTTTCTGGGTTGCTCTAGAAGTAATTCAAGAACAGATCTCTGTCAAAGCAGGGTCTTTTGGCTGAAGCATAAAGCTAACATTTTAACCTATTTTCATCTGTAAAAGCACCCTGTTATTTTTCATGAATAGTGAACCTGTTGTGGGTAGTGATGCTGCTAACTCCTGCATCCTGGTCAGGTTCCAGCTTGGATCATTATCAACATAAATCAGTTATTCTCCTGGAAGCTTTATTCAGATAAATTATCTGCACTTCCTGTCTTAAATTCTTATTGTGTTGCTCTGCAGTGCTAGCCCCTGTTTCACATAAGATGCATTTGAGATTTGAAGCAATCTCTGCATACACTGGAGGATACAATTTGATATTAAAGTATAGTTTCCTTGAGGGCTTTTCTGAAAAGATTCTGTGCTTCCTTGGTAATGTCTGGAGATTCCCTGTCTTTAATAAGAATTGTTTTGTTAATTGATTCCAGAATCTGCTGCTCTGGAATAGTCTGCCTTAATACGGATCTTCACATGAATTTTAAAATGGCATCGTTCTGGACAAAATTGCAAGCAGGATTAATATGATTCCCCCTTTCTACTGTGTGGTCTCTAAAAACGCTTAGATCAGTCCTGTGTATTTCTTGTGTGCCCTAGGTTGAATTCAATCTATTGCAACATTCTCTGTAAGGGGATTAAAATCTTCTTGAAAATAACTTAATCAAAATCGATTATTAATTGTGCTTTCAAGAAGCCTGGGTGAAGCTGTGTGTGAAATACGAATCTTATCATTTTGGTTTCTGTGTAATTCAGTGTATGTGGAGTACACTTGAAAGAAGTATCGGAAAGTTCCAAAGTCAGGAGGCCTCTTTCTGCAAAATGGGTGCGGGAAGGGCAATAGCAGTTTAAGATTCTCCCATGCTTTCCTGCCTGCCTCATCCCTGGATGAAAGATGCTATAGAAGTGTAAAGCATTAAGATCAAACCTCCTGAATAATCAGGACTGTGACTTTGTTCTGCATGACAGAGAAGGGCCTGCAGTTCAGACGTGGCTGCCTGCCTTCTCCGCGGAGCCTGCCAGCAAAAGGGTCAATGAGTGCCAGCTGCAGGAGTGCAGCTCTGGTACAAAGGCCTGCGTCCACTTAGAACTGTTCATTTAAGCTGTCATTATGGACTTGAGGTTAATAGCAGTGTTCACCGCTACCTAATCATTTACCTGAAACTAAGAGACTTTATCTGTTTAGCCATCCTCCTGCCCAGTTTGTTTGGGGTGTTTTATTGTTGATGAGTCCTACTTCACATCTCTGAGAGAAATGTATCATGTTGTGCTGTGATGATTGCAGTTCAAGTGTGTTGAGATTTATTGCCAATATAGAATAAAAAGTAGCAACTTTAAAATATTGATGATCAAAGCAATAAAGATCTGCAGCTTGATAAATTCACGCATTCTTAAAAGCTGGATTTTCTCTATGAAAGTCCTGCAGACAATTTTAATTTAACAATCTAATCAAGGCTTTAGTTTTAAAACAGCCACTGACTTTGTTTGCAAAGGTGACTTCCACAGTACAGCCTGCCTCATTTCCCAGAGGTGTAGAGTCACCAATGGGGTTGTGAGCTTTCCCTGTTTGTCCACTGGAAAGTGAGTGTTCTCTTTTTGAAGCCACTGGTACCATTAATCTTTTTGCTGCTGGCCATTGTGCTAGAAACATCCCACTGAAATGCTTTCTTGGTGTGGCTGGGTGTGATGATTGCTTTTCATATTATAGTAGCAAGAAGCTTGTAAATTGGATAATACTACAGCTTGAAGATTATTTAATTGACAGGATACAAAATTTCTGAGCAACAGGCTCTAGGACTGAAAAGTGATTGTTTATGGCTACAGATGGAGCAACATGACTTTTTGAACTTGGTCCAGCAGCGGTTTGGTTACCTGGATGTGTACACATATGCTGTTGTTTCCTGCTCAGTAGTCTATTCAGAGGGCTTGGACGTTCCTGTGGAGCTCATCTGATGGAGTTTCTTTGGAGTATTGCACACTGTGAAGGAGCTGAGGTGATGGCTTTGGCTCCCATTCATGGTATCAGCAAGAAACTGCTGCAGTCCGGTGGTGTATTGAGCTCTCTGCAGTGATGTCTCATGGCAGCACAAATCCAGCCTGGAAGCAGACCAGTGCCAACCTCCAGGCCCCTGGGAGAACTGATCATCCCTCTGTTTTCCCTAGAGCACACATGAGGCATCTTGTGTTTCTGAACTTGTGAAATAGGGTAGAAAACCTAATAACAATTCCCAACGGTTAGGAGATTTTCCTGTAGGAGCAGGAGATACATTCAGAGCCTCAGGGCTGGTGACCCATGGACCTGCAGGCTCGCAGGCTGGGCAGCAGTGGTGCTGCCGTGCTAGCCCACACCCAGCAAGGCTGCCAGGGGAGAGGGTTACTTAAACCACAAAAAATTGGATCTTTTTTTCACTTCAGGGCTTTGGAAGTTTTCTTTGGGATCTGTACTCTGCAGAGATGTGTTTTTTCCCTTTAGTCAGCTGTCTTTATTCTTTTCCCTCTGTTCTCTTATTCTTGCCTTGCTTTGATAGATAGGAGCAGATAGACCATAATTATTTTTTTTTTTAAAAAAAAAAGCTATTTCACTTCCCAGAGACAGTGAACAGGCCTGTGAATGGCACCTTCTGTTCCCCGTCTGCCTGAGTTCACCTCGCACCCATCAGTCTCAGCGTTAGTCTCATTCACATTGAGCTGTTAGGTTTGTTTGCTCTCAAAAACTCTTTTGAGAGATGGCAAATTTCACACTGAAGTAGTTAAAAATCCCAAACTTGCTCGTGTTACCTTGAAAGTGACATTAGTTATTCCCAGAGTAGGTTTACTCAGATCACTGGAGCTTCCTCTGAACCCAGTTTGACTTTTGAGATGGTTACACATCCTTGAGATCATGGGAGTTTCCTGCAGAGCTGGAGCTGCTGCAGCACTGGTGGGATCCTGGTGCTGTCAGTGGAGCCTGTATGTAAATACAGTAACTGGGTGAATGAAAAACCAACAGCATAATTCTTCAGCATTTCTGTAGTTTCTTGGAGCCTGCTGTGCCTTTTGCACTGATACGAGACTTCTGCGTCTCCTAGTGATGAATCCCCTAAAACAAATGACTGAGATTAGTGTTATTTATAGTTAACCACAGAGATCATTCATTCCTCTCAAGCTGTTTATTTTTGGGCAGCCCAGTGAAACTGATGAAATTGCCAGTTGTCTGAAATGCTACTGCCAGTTGTTTGAATGAACGGTATTGATTATAGTTACAGGACTATTCATCTCATACTGGCACGCATACAATACATGTATTATAGAAATGTTGTCTCTGTTGACAGCTGGGTTATGAAATGATACACTGAATTGTACATCCTTATAGGCAGTGTATACATAGACTTTTCCTGATCCTAATTCAAAAGTATTAAAAGTTACTTGAAGGAATACAGAATGCGGAATCAGGCTCTGAAGAGTATTATAGTACCTTTGTTAGAAACAACCAGTTAACAAATTTATGCTGAAATGAGCTGACACAATGAAACCCCAGTGGGTGCTAACTGGTCTAAACAGTCTTCTGCTGTGAAGGTGGAGAAAATTTTATTTTATTAAATGAGTAAAGGATTTCTTAGAAGATGCAAATACAAAAGAGACCATTTATATCTACTCTAGCACTGAAGTTTTCTTTTAAAATGAAAGAAAACCTTGAGGCAAGCCCTGTTTGCAGTGCATATAGTAGCAGTCTCATGGCTTCATAGCAAATATCTTCATCTGTCTGATTTTTTTTATTATTTAAAAAAAATGCAGTGATGACAGTGATTGTGTTCTTCTACAGTTACCCTCAAAGTTTTCCATCCTTCATTCTGTTGCTTACTTAATGGTGTGTATCCCAATTGCCTGGGTCGCTCCATCACATTGCCTTTTGCAGTGGAATTCACTGGGGAGAACCTTAGCAGATGGTCCTTTGGCTTCAACTTCTGTCCCTTCACTGGAACAATCTGCTGTTCTAATGCAAAATAGGTTAAAACAAACCCCAAAAGTTGAGATAAAAGCCCTTCTTGTGTTTTAGAGGATGTGATCTTTCATTGATGCATTGCTGTGTATTTGAAGGATTCTTATTTTGAAAAACTATGAATGTTAAATAAAGGTACATAGATTTCTAAGTACTGTGATTGAAAATTTCCATTGTCTTGCTCTGTAGTCATGAGTGGTCAAAAACGAAGTGCTCAGAGCATTTTTTAATATATGTACTTTTTAAAGTTTTACTAATGCTTACTTGGTTATATCTGAAATAACACCATGGTCTCCAGCAGCTGCCCAGTAGCAGCTGCCCTGAGAGCAGACTTTCCCCGTATTTACCTAAACTAATTGGTACATTGAACATAACTTCAGTGGTACATAGTGGTGACATGTAACTGTGGAATGCTTGGGTGTGTTTTAACATACGCTTGCAATTGTAGCAAATTTATTAAATAACTGCATTTAAGGTTTTATAAAATATGTATGTCCAGATCACAGCTGGAGTAGATTGAGCTAGTGTGCCTGATGTAATCACGTAAGCGATTCATGTCACCATGATTCTTAAAATGGTATTTAACTGTTCTTTTTGGCAGTGTAGTGGATAGAAATCTTTACAAATTTGTGTGTTGTTCAGTGCCAAAGGATCATATTCTTCTTCAGCTTACATTACGTATGGAAGCTTTCAAATGGAATTTTTTTATCATAATTTCAGTTTTCCACGGCATAAACTATCAATTTCCATGAACAGAAAAATATTTTTCTCTTGTTTTTTCCTTCCTTTTTTTTTTTCATAGCCTGAGATTTATCTTTACCAATAAGTAATACATTTGTAACAGTGAAAAAGTTTCATTTGATCATCTCTCGTCATTGGTTTTTCAGATCCTAGCAAGCCACTTTTTATCTGCCTCCTACTTTCCACTCAACACTTTTTTTCTTTGTATCAGTCTCTGCAGTGAAGCTGTTGTAATACAACCACATTAATTGATGGTGCTTTATTTTTAAATTCTTTCTCTAAAAAATTAACCTCCTGTTGTGAGACAGGATATTTACATGCTCATCCTCTGTAAAAGTGGGTGAGTTAGTGGAATAAATATCCTACACGTTTATGGGTGAATAGACATCCCCACCCCCATGCTGTCAGTATAGAGAGAGATGGATTCTGGTGATAATTTGTGTGGTGCAGTGGCTGACAAGATACAGTAGCAAGGATAAAACACTAGCTACCACACTTGGCAAAATTTAGGGGTCTCGTCAGCTGTGAATGGCTCTGCTTAATTGTTACCGAAACCTCCCCTGCTGAAATGATGCATCGGAGCAGCACAAGCTGAACAGTTGTGATGGCTGAACTTGTTCGTGCTGCTCATGAACCACATCTACTGTAAATGCAAACAGTAGGTGCTCCCCTTACCTCTCATTAAGGCACGGATGCAAGTTTGGTTACTCAGCTGCAGTATGAAGTTACTCAAAAAGCTAACTCTGGAGTTGAAAAGCAGGTATTTTTGCTCGCTACGTGTTCTCAATACCTTTGCTTTTCTGGCTTCCTTGGCAGAAAGGACAGCTTGAGGGTGAAAAAAATGTACAGTGGTGAATCTCTCTTTTTTTTGTTTTCTGATATTCTTTTTTCTTTATGGAAAACCGTGATACTTTCAACTGTTCAGTCCAGAGTGAAGATGAAAATTTTCTGGGAATCCTAAGGAAAGGTGGCCTTCCCTAAGCAGTATTTTCTCATTCTTTGGAGCTGCAGTATGACTGATTCTGTCCTGCTTGTCTTTTAAAGATACAAGATCAATTATGATAATAAGGATTACATGTGATGGTTATCTGGATTCTTAAACAGTGGCGGAGGAGGAAATAGGGAAGGGCAATATTGTCATCTGAAAGGATGTTTGTATATGGCTTGGAGCTAAAAGTCTTTATGTATGATAGTCTACAGTATTCTGTGTGCTTTTCTATAAAGGCATTAACAGCTCATTGGAGAACTCAGATGTTGAAATTGAACGCTCTTATGTCCAAACTTGCCTTTCAACAGCCTGCTCAGCTGTATAAAATGCTGGGTGGATATTCTCATTCGGAACAACCCTACTTTGTTCTTCGCTAGTAGCAGTATCCATTGCAGAAGCCAGTGTGCCCATGCACAGTCTCCACCGTTATCTTCCTTTAGATGTCAGTCAAATATCTGCTTCTGGGTGGTTTTATGTCTTTCAAGAGAGTGAGAACGTGTGGGCTTGCTTAGCTTAAATAACTGGTTGTTTTTCAGATCTAGTTAATCACAAGCCCAGGTTCTTCACCTGAACAATCTTTCCAGGGTCATCTATTCACCTAGCTTTTTCTAATCTCAGGGAACAACTCAAATTTTTAAACACAGAAACGCTGATCATGCTGTTTAGAGGAAGAACCCTTACCTTCTAAATCATGTTTCTTCTCATGGTTGATTTTCCTTATTTTTAAAAAGTCTTGATTTATTTTTTTTCCCCCTTTCGGATCAAACTTGGTTTTATTCTTTTTCCACTGCAACTGGATCGTGGATTAAATTTACATCTCCTGATTGTGCAGACAACATCTGCTTATATTGAGGACAAAACCTGAAAAATGTGTGTACAGCAGCAGTGTTGTACAGTATCACTATAATCAGTAATATTTCTTAATAAGCTACACAGCAATATGATTACTTGATCTGTGAGAAGAATCTTACAAAGGTGAGTTAAGTCTTGTGAGGTGCGATGTCTTACTTCTTCCCCCTGGTCTTCCAAAACTGATATCAGAAATAAATCTTTCAGGAGAAGAATTTAATTATCTAGCATTTCCCACATCATTGGCTCTAATGAACTGACTGCACTTTGGATTCTCTCCCTCATTTGGGAAGTTTGAATGGGCTCTGTAGATACAAGGGGGTTAGAAAGAGACTTCAGAATGCGGCTTGTCAGAAGGCTACAGCTCTGTACAACGTGAATAGTTTCACTTATTGGCTTGACCCAGCACTTTTATTTTGCTTAGCTGAAGTCATGAAAATCCTAGATACTGTACTTAATTACATTTGTTTGAACCGTCCTTTTGGTAAAATGAAATGTTTTTATTGTGGCGGTTTGATGGTTTCTCTTTATTCCCTAGTAATATACTCCAAATTGTGTGATAGCAGGATAATTTTTATTTGAGGGTAGTTGGGGGGGGGGGACGACTGGGAGGGAGGATGGAGAAGACCAAGCGAAGGAAAGCCACAGCTTAGGAAAAAGGATTTGGAACCAAGGGAGTTAAAATGCGCTCCTTTCTAGGATGTAAGATTGCTTGAAAGTACTCCCTTCTAGGGCACAAACTTGGTGTTTGCTGGTGCTGTTTTGAAAGATTTTCAATTACTGTATCATGGGCAGATTTTATGGAAGGGAAGTTTTATTTCTGAAGAAGATAAATTAAATCATACATGCTTCTTTTGGAACTAACGTGTGGTATGTATCCATACGTTCGTGGCTACTGAATTACCCTGCTTCTGTCATTCTTTCTGTTCCTGTAGTCTCTCAACAAAATAAGAGGGCAGATTCAGAGTATTTTGATTCCTCCAGAGTAAGGAGGTTCCTATTAGCTGGCCACTGTCTGAATCCATGTATAACCCGAGAATTTTGATGGGATGAAAGATTTTTGTCTTAACAGATTAAAACAGAATAAAATCCCAAAGGGTCTGTGCTTAAAGAGACACTGAATTTATAGGTTTTAAATATTCTCTGTAAAATTGTCTTTCCTGCTGTCCTTACTCATAGCACCAATGTGACCTGTCGTTGGAACAAACCGGGGGGGAAAAAACATTTCTTCTTTTTTTCCCTCATTTATTTTTGCAGGTAGGAGCAATTCCTGACATGTTGCAGGATCACATCCCTGTGTTAATTAGTCCCATCACTTTCTGTCTTCATTTTTTTATACAGTAACAAGAAAAAGAAGAGGAACTCTATATAAATAAAAGTATGCTGTTAAGTCTGTAAACATTTTTGAGAGAGCTAGGCTAAGTGTAGGGCCTGAAACTGACTTGAAAACGATCATTAAAAACTGACTTTGTATCCAGCTGAGGGTGGAACAAATACATTGAAGAAGATGAGAAAAAGAAACTGAGATAACAACACAAATTTACTACTTGAACAAAGAAAAATAAACTATTACAACACAGTAACTCAAATCCTGGTTGCTTTCCCTAATAGGATGGCTTTAACAGGATTTAATTTAGGACTAGTTGCACTAAGCTGTGCAAAAGTGGAGAGCCAGGAAGGTGTGTTTTTGTTTGGTTTTAAATTATTTTGCTGGTTACAAAATAATTTGGGAATTTTCATTCATGGAGTTCGTCATTTGATTTGTTTGAGGTACTTTCTGTAGGTCTCAAGACTTCTTGAAATATTGGGCTGACAGTGCTTAATTACAGCTAGTGACAACTGTGATTGCATTTCTGGCGTGTTTGTGCACTTTTCTTGGTTTAGTGGAAAACAATAAAGGTCAGTAGCTTGCTAAATGTCTGTACAGTAACTTTGGGGTTCACAACCATGCTTCTAACCAGAAAGGGTGTTACAAGTGTATTAGTCTGAGAAAGATTAGAAACAAATAAGAATATTTTAAATGTTTCACATTTACTTACTGTAGATTCAACAGTGAGTTTAGCCCCAGAGGCAAAGAATGGCTTAATAGAGGCACTTGAATTCCTGTTTTTCTTTTATAGGTGATCTCTGTAGAACAGGAGGTAAGAAATATTATCTGGGCTTCTTTGGGGAGCTTGGAAGAACTGATGAATTCATCAGTCCTTTTTATGCAGCTCTACTGGAGGATTTAAATCTTCATGTCTTCAATTTATTAAATTATTTTGAGAAAGTCATGCTATTGTTATCAAATTCATTTTTCTGATGCAAGGTTCTATGCTATTTTTTTAATAGAAAGGTATTGTCTCACTGATAACATTGCCAGTGGGAAGGAGGGCTCGGACTGGCTCATGTAAATGGAAAATATACAGAGAAAATCAGAGTACAAAGAAGTCTTCTGTGCTTATAACTGACGTTTCTTGGAAAATGAGGTCTCTTATTCCTTCTATTATAGTCTGGAGAGACACTTCAGGTAGTAAAGCTTTTCAGATAGATTAATGGACTACCTGAGTTCACCAAATAAATCAATTTCAAGGCCTACAAAATTTTCAAGTCCAAAAATAATCTGTTGATGGGCCATTTTGAAAAGATTGACACTGTCAGGGAGTCTGTTTGAGAATCGGAGTAGGAAAATTCAGTAACAATAGCTTAGTATTAGCTCTGTACGATGTGTTAGTTTAAACAAAGACACATTATCACAGTCCTTTCTGTTGTCTGCTATTTCGATAGGCAGTATAGAATTGCACAAGATACGTATATATGTGTGGGTGTGGTGAGAGAGATTTCCTGTTTTGGAACCTACGTTTGTGATCAGGTACTTCTTGCTGAATGACATGAATGCCAGCTACTTTTTGCTGAGTTACATAAATACTTCTCTTGATGGTTTTAATGAAAGAAAAATATTTACTTAAAATTTAAACTGAAATTGGCACTGACATTTGCAAGTTAAAATTCAGAGCCATTAATCTATAAAACTTGGAAGAAATTGTGAATTAATTTATAAGAAATGAGTAAAGCATGAATTTAATATGTTTATATTTGGTAGGACACAGGTACATGTAAGGTAAAGTGTTATGTAGCATAACTGGAGTCACATACCATTTTCTATTCTGTTACACACAGCAAACTGATTTTTTTTAAAAAAAAGTTTATTTGAAAGGGAGCTGAACAATTAATTGAGTTCATTGAGTTAATGAAACAGTTCCTCCCATGGTTACATCTGTGTCTCCTGTGAATAAGGACTTCCCTACCTACAGAGCCTAGTCGTGCCACCCAGAGCTGGCAGTTTGTCTCCGGGTTGTCATCGCCCAGTATGATCCTTCCTGTCCTTAGCGCCCTTTTGTTTTGTTCAGTGGTTGACCTCCCAGAGCAGGTGGTGCTACAAACCAGCAATGGGGACAGGCCATCGGGGTGACGATTGTCTTCTGGGAAGAGCTCATCCTGCAGCTTACTGCAGAGCTAGAGCAACAGTACAACCAACTGAGAACTTTCCTTAAGACAGAGTTCAATGCCAACTGCCATCCAAACTGCTGCAGTTAAGCTGTTCAGCGCAGGTAGATTGGCTATGGGGACTATTGTCACAGCGATAGACATTGCCATTTTAAGGCTGTTTCCCACAACCTTACTGATCTGGTATTGCAGAGTTGTGTTTGAGGCACTGGAAGGACTCATCTGCTTGTTCCTTGGCTGAAGAATGCCCCCTAAGTGGGCTAATTCCTTCTGGTGTGGGCAAGAGCTGATTGAGAGCTGGGGAAGGTTCACTGAAGTGACTTAGTGAGAGAAGGATCCCCAGTGCATTGCTCTTTAGGAATTCATATTTATTTTTTGCTGTAAGGATTAGAGGTTTCTTCCCAAGACCTAAAAGACTTGGATAGTGTTTCAGTTCCTTTGTTGTTTTGGACTTCCCCCTGCCCCAGTTTCTTCTCCCTCCTAAGTTTACACAGTGTCTTTGCAGGATGCTTGGAATTTGTTGGTGTGTTCCAAGCAAGGGGTTAGCAGATTTAGTGATTGTGTGAAAAGCCAGAGAGGATCATTTTTTAGGTACTTCTAATAAATGCTGCTATTACAGAGAGATTTGGATTAAGGATGTTAATGAATCTCTGAGGATGGAACACCTCTGTGAACCAAGAGGCTAAGGAATGAGTTGGAAAGTAGGCCTGATATAGATGATTAAAGAGTAGATTGAAAAAGTATTTATTTAAATAGCAACAGTCACCTAAATATGTAAATTTTTTTACATGCAAAGAAACATTACATAAAAACAGGCCAGTGTTTGGCATACAGCACAAAATTATTATGTCCAATCATGTACCAGAAACTCGTAGTGTGGAAATATCAAGAAGTTTGCAGTGAGCAGAGCGGTTAATTGTACATAGGAAACAACAAAACTTCGTTACATCAGTGATACTAACCTTTGTGAGTATTTGATACACAACACATGCAGTCTCACCTATCAGATTCCACTTTTTCAACCAAAAGAACTGCCAACGACTTCAGATGTTGTTTGCAGTAAAGATTAAAAAAAAAAAAAAAGGGACAATGAAGATGCTTTTGCACATAAAACTTCATTCAGTCTGTGTTGTTCATCAGAACTCCTAAGCATGTGCTGAAATTTGTGCATGCAGCTTTGGGATCTAGGACATTTGGTAAAACCTTGCTGGTGTCCGTGAAGCAATTCTGTGCACGTAGAATAAGGTTGACCAAGCTGTGGTTCTTCAGATGTGCGTGGTTCTAAAGAAATTCAAGTGCTGCCCCACACTGTCACTGTCTCACGGCACACTGGGTTTCTGGTGAGGACTTCTAGGACCTTTTGAACAGAACCTAAAGAGCTGTTAGTCTGACTTTGGTATGAGGCATTTAGCTATTCTCTATCAAGAGGAGATGTGGGAGGAGTCCCACTTGTCTGTCACCATCACGTGTACCTCTGCAGGCCACAGTCTTATGCTGTTGCTGATGATTAACGAGATGCTTATGAACATAGCAGGGTCTCGTGGAGCACAGAGCAGCGATGGGTTAACATTCCGCTATAGAGCTGGCCAAGAGCAGACTTTGAACCAGTATTTAAAGCTACAACAATCTGTCCAAACCCTGCAAGATTAACAAATAATTTCAAACGAGGCCTGTCTCACTTGGCTGCCCCCTCTTCCCCTGAAAGGGTAGCAGTCAGTTAAGAATGAACATGTAGTGATCTGACTTTTCTTTCACAGTCAGGCTTTTGCTGTACCATTTCCATCAATTTTGGCTTCCACATTATTCAGCTGTGCACCAGACAAATCTTTTGTTATGTGCCAATTAACCCAGCTTGATAAATAGTGATTATGCATAATTTATACAGAATAATATTCTTGTTGTTCCCTGTAAATGAGGCACTGCCTTAGCTGAGGGTACTGGTCTGTGAATTACTGTCAGATGGGATCGTGATGGTCCAAGCGGCTGGTGGCAGGAAGAACTCTTTGGACTGTAAGGCAGACAGAAATGATACCAAGAATAAAACTAGATGGGGGCATGCTTTTGCTTTTGAAAGGGAAGTTGGGGGTTTGATTCTGCAATTCTGTAGTTTGCTCTTGCAATGTGTTGAATAGGCCTCTCAGTTCTAGTCCCGCTCCCACTGAAGTCCATGGGAGCTTCTCCAATGATGTTGGTGGGTACTTTATTGGACCTCTAGGGAGCATCTTCAAATGATTTTCCCTGGCTGCTGAAGACAAGTTTTCGTAGCTGTTCTGTTTCCGTCTCTGCGCTAACTGATCTGAAGTATCTCAGACTGATAAGCTGGCAGCAGTGGGACACGAGGAGTGGGTGAGAATTGCAGAGCCCCGTGAACCTTGAGTAAACAGGGGGAGGAGGTATGGAAATGTGAAATCCACTCTACTGGTCTGAGATTTACTTGCAGTGACAGCGCTTGCTGGAACACGATTGCAGAACCTCCAGGAAAGTGTTAGGGACTGTTGCTTTGGGTAAACTGGGCTGTCTGTCAGCCACCACCATGCTCTGCATACATGGAGCCAACTGGAAGCCCTCCAGAGCCGGAGGCTGCTTGCACAGCTGCCGTTTTGGCGATTACATCCCCTTTCTCCTTGGACAACCTTAATCCTGGTCTTTGCCTCATGGTGAATTTTACCCAGTTCAGTGATTCCAGGTGTGTTTGCTATTTTGCCTCTTCTATTTCATCCTCTGTAATATATCCCTGCAGGCCTATAAATGGCACCACCCCAGCAGACTCGGCTCATCTTTCATCACGCTGCCAGAGCCTTGTTTTGATTTATTGCCTTTCACCACAGTGGCCCAGAATGAAGTCAACTTCTGAAATCACTTAGGGAAGGATCTGCTGAACAAGCATACTTTTAATAATATGCCTCTGCCTTTTTACTTCCTCCATACTTGGATGTTCCAATGAAATGAGAAATCCCGTCGGAGCGCTGGAGATAGCTGCTGCTGATTCGCAGCTCTGAGGCACAGCATTGCCTTTAGCTGCTGTGCTTTGGTTCAGCCCTACGTTCTGCCTAATGTCCTCAGCTGTGAAATGCTGCTGTTCTCTGATGGGGGTGACATTCATTTTTTTCCTCATGCCACAAAGTGCTTGCTTTTCTCTTAGCCTGATGTTTAAAGTATTGAGGAAGTACGTGAGAGAGATTGTTTCAGAAGACGGTAACAATAGCTACTTGAATACTCCCCAGTCTACCACATCTTGTCAAATTCATATTAAAAACACTTTTTTAAACATGTCTTTTTGTTCCAGGGCAGAGTGCCTAATGGGTTGTGGAACTCTTATTACTTTGAATAAAATTATAGAAACATTCATGCTTTTATGTTAAACTATTAAATGTTACTATGTGTTTATTAGAATATGCGTATTAGTAGAGTATATGGGCTGCCTGTAAGTAAATGGTTGCTAAATTTCCTTGTGTTTTAAATCTGAGTAACTTTTGAAAGAATAGGGCTTTTCGTATTTCTCCTCTGACCAATGTTTTTGGAAAAATTGCTGCAGAAAATGAGACAGTTACAATCCAAAGCGATCACAGCGTGCTGGCATATCATACTAGATTAAAATGAAAAGCATTTCAAATGGTGCAGCAGATGAAAACAAGTTATTTAACTCAAGTGTGTTACATATTTGTGTTACACGCATGCTATCCATGTTTCTGCAGGGATTAGTCATGAAATGGGAGTTGAAGTCTGGGATGTGAACACAAATGATCGTTGTTTGCTATGAACATTTAGATTCTCCTGGGGAAAACTTTGCCACGTCCTCTGGCTTTCTCACACAGGTGTTAGCTCATCTTCCATGCTTCAGGGAGAAAGGGGTGTGTGGTTATGTGTATAGGATGGACTAAGCCTTTTCTCAAAGGGCAAAAGCTCAGTGAATAGCTGTGCATCCACACTCACTGAACTTGAGGCCAGTGCCTGAACTCTTAAATATCCAGGATCATGGAGCTTCCCATCAGAAGCAGAGTGCTGGCTTTGCACATACTGCTGTTGGCAAGGCATTGATTTTTTCCAGGAGAAACTGGGCAGAAACATCTCTTCATCAAAGCACAAAAGGCAGATACTGATGCCTTTCCATTTCTCTCCAGCAGTGAGTTTAACTGTCTACGGAGAGAAGCCTCTTGCTGCTCCTCCTCAAAGTATCTCCTTTGGTGTGAGGACCAGCATAGACAGTAAGTGCAAGAGCTCCCAAATAACACGAATCCACAGCATTTAAATCTGAGTTCTGCAACATTTGTTACAAAGTCTTTTTTCTAAGAGCTTTTTGTTTTAAACTGTATGGGTATGTATTGATGTCTTCCCTTTAAAACCAAAAGGAAATCTTCTGTGTCAGCGGCTTGTGGGGGTGGTGGGCTCAGGGTGGAAAGAGGGCTGTTAGCAGTGTAAGATTGTGGATTGCCTGGTTGGCTTTAAAAATAGAAAATTTGTCGTGCTTGATATGAGAGTTTGAACTCCATCTTGTAAAGACACACGCAAGATAATATACTGTTCTGATCAACACAAACTTCAGTATAGTCCTCAAACACCTAGCATATTTTTTTTAAATCATCCTCCAAAAAAATAGTTGATTTGTATGGCACATATATATCTTCTCTCACCTTTAATCCGATTTAAGCTTTAAACCCCTCTTTTGATTCCCTCAAACTGCAATAGATTATACTTCAAATTGAGTCATGATAATCTGATTCATAGTCTTTCACAAGGAACGTTCTCATAGAACTCCAAATCCATGGTGTTTTAAAAAATCAGTATGTAATAGTGATCCATATATAAATATCTTTGTAATTTGGACCTAATGATAAGAGGCTGACACTTCTCCTGGGAACTTGGTGGACTTGGGGATTCCTGGGTTTCTTCCACCATCAGAAATGTGTTATAAATCTGTAAATACAGAGATTCTGAATAGCAAGTGGTTTTATTATTTTTTTAAATGAAAAGTGAAATATGCATTTTAATTTGGTGGGTTTGCAGGACAAGGTGCTTGTTTATTGCTTGAGTTTCATCAAAGTTCTACAAAACTATATTAATTTATTATTTTTTTTAGAATTGCTGCCAGTAACCTGAAAACAGGGGTAGCTCAGACTCTCCATTATCTTGGGTTTGGAAGCAGCTTGGGAACTAAGTAGTAAGCAAGTAGGTAAGCCGCACAAGTAGCATAGCCTGTTCCAAGCCACTAAGACAACCTGCAGTACATTCTCTGACTAGATGAACACCTTTCAGAAAGATAAGTACAGCTTTCTTGGGAAAATCAAGGACACATTCAGCCTGCCTTTGTCTTTCTTGGTTTGGTGTTGTCCTGGTTTAGCCCCAGCTGGCAACCAAGTACTATATGGCCACTTGCTCACTCCTGGCCTGGGGGTGGAGAGAAGAATCGGGAAAAAGGTAAAACTGGAGGGTTAAGATAAGAACAATTGAATAATTGAAATAAAATAAAATATCATAAATGAAAAAGGAGAGAGGAATAAATTTCAAAGGGAAGGGAAAAAACAAGTGGTGCACAATACAACTGGTCACCACCCACTGGCTGATGCCCAGCCAGTCCCCCAGCAGCGATCGGCCAGCCCCAGCCAGCTCCCCCCAGTTTATATACTGAGCGTGACATTCTATGGTATGGGATATCCCTTTGGCCAGCTGGGGTCAGCTGTCCTGGCTGTGTCCCCTCCCGGCTTCTTGTGCCCCTCCTGGTTTCTCGCTGGCAGGGCCTAAGAAACTGGAAACTCCTTGACTTAATATAAACATTACCTAGCCATGACTTAAACCATCAGTGTGCAGTGTGTTACTATTCTCATACTAAATGCAAAACACAGCGTTGTACTAGCTACTGAGAATTAAAAAATAACTCTATCCCAGACAAAAGCAGGAGAGGTGACCAAGGATGTCCTTGTTGCTGATGCTTTAAATAAGTTGGCTAGGTTTTGTAAATACCAAAGCTTTTATTTGTATATACGTCAAATTGGCAGTTTGGGGGAAGAGAGGTTTTGGTCCTGGTTTACCTTTATCTCAGTAAAGTTACGCCAATGGACACAGTACGTCAGACCTGAAAGAACTCCAGCTACCTTTCTCTGAGTGCTTCCTGCAACTGTGCCTTTTGTCAGCCTGTCTAAAAGGTTCTGGCATCATATATACACTTCTTTCTCATGAGCAGTCATTGCAGGTCTCGACAGGCACCTACTAGCATCATGGTGTGCATGAGACTTGGTGGTGCTGGTGTTCCTGCTAGCACTGTTACAGCCTAAGTGGCCTGTTTTTATTGTTGCAAGCTGGTATTTTTCATACGGTCATAAAAATCACACAATGTTTCAGTGTGAAGAGAAGATCTTGCATGCAGCAAATTCATGTACATTGTTAGGGTTTTATTTGACTGTAGTAGTATATAGAAAGGCCAAAACGTGTAAAGTTTAATGAGATGAGTCATGTATGTCATAAATAATTGGGCATACTGAAGGAAGCCAAGGTTGTGGTAAAGTATTGTACAGCACCCAGGAGCCGTGATTGTGATCCAGTTGGGTTCCAAAGTCATGCTGAAAACCAGATAAGAAATAAAGACTCATTTAATAATGTGTAATGGAGTTGGAGTTGTGATAGGGTGACAAAAGTCACCTTGAATGAGATCTTGCCCACAGAGTGTTTGGGGATGCTTGGATCTGGACGTTTGTTTTGGATTGCTTTCCAATAAATGGTTTGTAAAATCTGAGTGGATTAATCCTTATGCCTTTCATTTGCAGTTTAATCATACCCCCCCCCCCCCCAGTGCCTGAATGTACTGTTTTTATTTTATTGGCTCTTTTAAAAAGAAATGCAAGCTGAAGGAAGCGTGTATGTTTGAAGAAGGCACTAGATAGAATGAAGCAAGCTGAGTAGCTCTTTATAAAAAGAACTAGATAAAAGGACACTGCAGTTACATCACTGAGAAAACTTGCCATAAGTGAAGTAACAAGAGTAAATAATAATTTTGTTTTGTGCTCTACTGTGGTGTTTTGGGTTGGATGGTTTTTTGGGTGGTTTTTTTTCTTCTTTTGTTTGTTTTGCAGGGACTTTTTTATGTTTGTAAGGGCACATTCTTTTTTAGGTAGGATGGGAAGTGATGTTAGTCATTATCTCGGGAGGTTTTTATCCAATTCCAAGTTGTAACTTCTTTGGTTTCCTCCCACCCCCAAGAGTATTCATTATTAACTATTTCAGAAGTTGATGTTTTCAGAAATGCTTCTTTTCTCAGCTGAATTTTAAACAACGCAGTGGAATATTTTCTTCTTGACAGAATTCAGTGTTCTAACAATTTAAAATTTAAAAGCTAGTTTTCTTGGCTATAGGTAAATGCAGTTCACTTAATTTTTAATTTTTAGTATGATGAGTTTTTCTTTAAAGGAAGCTCTTAAGTCTGATTGCCTGGAGGCCTCCAAAAGTAGCTCACTCTGCATTCAGGGGCACTGCTGTGCTGATCTCCTTAGGGCTGAAGGCAGAGAGAATGTGTATTAGAACGAAAAGGAAGGAATGCAGTAGAGACATTGTTGGTCTCTCTAAGAGCCTGTATGCTTACTGTAGGAAGTGACATTAATGATAACCCTTGCATTATTACAGCAAGGAAGTCATGGTATGGGGCTTTAGGTAGAAAATAGCAAGTGCTCTGAGATACGCTGCATATTATTCCATTATGAAGTAGTCCCATTAGCCTGTTAGCAGAGGCTGGCAGTGAGAATTGTCTGGAATCCAAGACAATTGGCAGAAGAAAGCAGAGGGAATAAAATTATTTCACAGCTGAGGGAAACACAGAACACAAAACTGAGGAACTGGTGTGGGCAACACGCGATGATGTCCGTTGTGATCACGCTCCTCCAGTGCCTTTCATCCCAAAGAGCTGTATGTATCGGTGAGGCAGGCCCTGCAGTGCCCCTTGGACAGAGGTTGATTTTGTCAGACCTACTTTACAAGAAATTGATATGAACAAAAGGGAAATTACTTGTCATGAAGAAGGAATAGTGTCTGAGATACCATAACCTCCAACTCCTGACTCCAAAACTACCAGGCTGGTACACCCTGGCACAAGTGTGCTGTGTGCCACGCAGACAGGATCCTGCCGACTTCTACGGGTCAGTGTTTAATGTTATCATCTAGTGGAAACGGTGTATTAAAATCCACCCATTAGCATATTTATTTTGTTGGGTTTATATATCTTTTCTTTAAAGAAGCAAAATCCAAATATACTTGTAATATGTTCCTAGTAACGCTTCGGTTGTTTATAGTAAGAATGGGAAGTAAAAAAAGAAGAAATAATAAAGGTGTCAGAGAAGCTTTGACTTTAGCTTCCAGGTGGTAGACACTAGAAATGTCAGAACCTATTCAACCTTGCTGTGTCAGGAATACTCACAGTCAGTAAAAGGCAAAAGAACTAAATACCACTAGAAAGCAAAAAATAAATTTTAAAAAGACACAAAACATCTAATAACATGTGTGAAATGGGATGTCTTTTGAGATTCTGGCCTGCAGCCTTCCTTGGGTCTGAGTGAAAATAAAAAAAGCACATGTGGTTAATCTTAGCAAGTTTCTGTGGTGGGCCTGATTTGACTGGAGGGAGGATGGAGCTGCTAACGGAAGGCTGGGTTCACTGAGTTACATGCACATTTAGGATGCCTCAGCTGCCGTTCAGTACAGAAAAGAGATGTTTATTTATTTGGGTTGGGTTTTTTGGTTGCTTAAAAAAAAAGCAAATTCAGCTTACCTCTGTGATAACTTTGGCTCTGAGCTTTTTCCTTCCTTGGCAGTAAATGCCAATCTGTCATGACCTGGAAGCTCCTGATCTTCTTTCTGACATGCCTGAGAATTTGCAGGCTCTTGTCATACCATCCCTTCCTCTCCTGAAGATGATGGCACGTGGCAGCTAACTTACTCTGAGAACAAGCCCAGAGTTAAGTCTCGGTTAGTAAATACTCACCTTGCACGTAATGCCAAAGTAACACTTATTATGACCCCCCGTTGGGTAACTCCTGCTCAGGACCTCTGTCCCTTGTTTGTGGAGGTTGCAACTTTTTCAGATGAGGTTATAAAGCTACATGGTTAGGTATCGTCTTTGGAAACAGATGTGCATCCACAGTATTAATAAACTATAATTCAGGGCAGTTCCACAAAGGCATAGCTCAATAAAAAGAAATTGCATTTTTTTTTTATCATTATTTGGAGGAATAAAGTTGCATCAGGACTTGTCCAAATCACTTCTTTAACAGCCAAAGTATGTGTTTGACCATCTGCATTTTTCAAATAGGCAAAAACAAACATAAATCAACTGTGATTAATTACAGAAAAATACCAAAATTCTTACTCAAATATGAGGATTGTTCTGATTGTCAGTAGAAAGTAGTTTGTAAAAAGAGCTTAAAGCTAAGGTTTAGTTAGCCTTTTTTCAATTTTGCTTGTGGCTCAGTGATGTTAGAATAATAATGTAATTAAAATTATTGCAATTACATATTTGTTTTTTTGAAAACAAGTAACAATGTGACTGTGCGTTCATGGATGTTCAGGAGGTTCATCTGATCATGTAGATTACATCACAAACTAAACAAAAGACCTAATGCTACAAAATTGTAACAAAATCCCGAGTTCAAAAATGCAAATGAACTTTGAGGACCAAGATAATTGGCCTTTTAGCTTCTCCTTATAAAAACAAAGGTTTATTTGCCTTTTAAATGGGCCAATAAAATTGAATGGGCACCCTACAGTGCATGCAGAATAGACAGTCAGGAAGAATAAGCTATAAGAAACAAGCAGAGGAGCTTTTAAGAGATGAAGTTTTTTCAAAACTAATAGAAGGCAGATAGTCTGTAAAAGTGTTAAAGATCTGTAGTGAATACAAATCTGAATCAGGGGAATTAAGACTGGGCATGGAGGTGCACTTGTTAGAAGATATTGTTGGTGATCCTCCAGATTTTTTAGGAAGAAAAGCTGCAGAGATCTGAAAGGCCATATCAGAAGCTCTCATCTGTGCTGGGATGTTCCATGAAGCAGCAGAAATGTCTTGGCTGTTAGGTGTTGTTTAGAGAATGTCCTGCTTACGGTTGGGTTGTTCACACACTCTGATGTCTTTTTTTTTCTCAGGTTACTTACAAATTGAGAGTGGGCTCTTTGCATAAATGAGCATAATCTGCTATGAAAACAGATACACCTTAATTCAGTGTTTTTAAAACAGCCATGCAAGATAGAATTTTGTCCAAAGGACAAATACCCTGAACCATTTTCAAACTGTTGACCACAGAGCCTAGGTGCCATATCTGTTAAGAGCAAGAACGAGCACAAACTGCACCAATTCTCTGCTGGTCCCCAGCACAGTGCAGGGGAACTGGTCCATACTGGAGCCAGTTGCTGTTGGTTACCTCTAGCACTGAACTGTTCTTGCTGCTGGCTCTGTGGGATGCAGAACTAGCAGTCCTAATAAGAGCTAATCTGTATTCTTCATTATAGCCCTACACTTAGATAGGGTGGTAGGCTTTCTGAGCCCCTTTGTGACTTGTCATTTCAGATACTTTGTCCCTGTAAATCTGAGAGATTTCAGTGTAGTCACAGTTCAAATGTATTCCTGAGCCTTACACCTGATAAGGAATAACATGTGAACCCAGGATCTTTTGAAATGCTCTGGGGTTTGGGGGTCAGGAGACATTTGAGAATATGTTTCATTTGCATTGCAGGAAGGGATGTTTCCTGGAATACTTGCTCTTCACTGCTTTCTCCACAGTACAGAATTTACATAAAAATCTAGTAAACTAGGCCATTAATAAATATGTAAAAGAAGGCTGATCTGTGAGGTACTGACTCGGTGTATGTGAGGACACCCAGCTCTGCTAGCCCCACTTCAGTTATTATTCCCATGGAATTAGAGGGCTTACATGCCATTGAAATGAAGTGGAGACTGCCAGGCTTTCTAATGTTGTCTTTATTTTTTTCTTTTTTTTTTCACCTGTAAGTTAATGCCTTTTATTTGTTACTTCAGCAGATTATTTTTATGGTAGCTTTTCAACTTTATATCCTGCTGGTATATAGTTTAACAAAATGCCTTTTGAAACAGTGTATTTAATTCCTCAGTCAAGCCTCTGGGAATAAATTCTTGCTGTATTATAACTGCTTTTATAACTTCGCTTTACTGTGGTTGAGAACTTCTGCAAACTTTTCTTTCAGAAATCACTACTTACTCTCTTTCTGTGCCTCATGTACGTCTCTTTTTCTGTCTACACCAGCTGTTATTTCCTGCTGGTATCCACATCTGGCCTGTCCTGTTACAGTGGCTTAAGCACTTAAAGGAAATTCCGTAATAACATTTCTATTTTTGCATCTGGATCTCCAGGAAGAAAATCAAATTTTCCACACCTGACTAGCTCTTTGAGGAATTATCCATGATGCTGTGTCAATGAGCTGATATTGTAGAGAATCCCTTTCAAAATTACTTTAACAGGCTTTAGTGATTCTGAATGTTAGCATTTATGGTAGGAAATGTTTCATGATAGTACTTTCAGAAGTAACGATGCTGTATATTTCTGTGTAGAAGTCATGTCGTCTTTACCGGTAATTACTTCCCCATGCTTTTTGCAAAGTTAAATATGCAATGTTTTGGCAGAAATTGTTAATGGGGCTCGTTGAAAATTGTTGTTAAATCCCATTCTTGACAAGCAAAATTGTTAATGTTGAATGAACACTTTTCTGGGAAACTTATTTTAATTACAAATGGGAGTTGCTCATCTCAGTCCAGAAATTTTTTTATTTAGAAGTGCTGCTAGGCTGCAGTATATTTCAGTTGTACAATCTTTTTTGTGGACTAAAGCCCCAGCATCTCACATATCAGTCTCTGGTGCAGTCTCCCTCCATGGAAGGAACATAGGGCTACAGCCAGTTTGCTCAGAGTTGAACAACAAAGAAACTATTTCCCCTGCAACTTCCATGAAGTTGACCATGTTTATAAATTGAAATACTTTCATTTTTGTCCAAAATGGTCATTTTGTATGGGAAATAAAGTGTTTCCCTAGGTAAGTACAGGTAAAACAAAACACCTTTGACTGCATTTTGATTTTTTTCTGGTACTAGATGTGTTCCTCAGAAAACCAGAATGGTTAATGACTGATAGCCTCCAGGTTAAGGGGTATCAACGTTCATCCCATGGAGCAACAATGTGTTGCTCATTTGTGTTGTCATTAATCAGCCATAGCTTTCGAAATTGCTTCTGAAAGATTTTAACACTCAGTTAAATCACCATAATTTCTCACTGAAAAAGGCCACACCCAGATTTCATACAGAGATTTCAGAGTGGTGGACTAAAAGGAATAAATCGTCCCGGTTTCTTTGAATCAGATTTGAAGCAAGGTGAGATACCAGGGAAAACAGCATCTTAATGTTTTGACTTTTAGGCAGACCTGACATTTGTTACAGAGCTCTCAAGGTGCTGCTCAAGGGAGGGAAGGTATTTTACAGACAATCAATATAATCCCATGTTTGGTTTTAAAGAATACAGAGAGATTAGGGGATTATAACAACATAGTAGGACACATCGGAACCAAAAATGTGCTCAGGCCAGTTGTGACATAGTTGGTACACTGAAATCAGTATATATTATCTCATTCATTCATTCCATCTACTGCATCATACTGATCAATTTCAGGACTACTTAGAAGGCTTACTTCAAATATACTTTGCAAGTTTTTGTTCATTCTATGTCAGATTTTAACACCCCTGTCTGTCTTTGTTAGTTTGTTCACAGTTTTCCAGAGGAGTTTATGCCATCTTTGGATTCTACGACCAGATGTCAATGAACACACTGACGTCATTTTGTGGAGCCCTTCACACATCCTTCGTCACACCCAGCTTCCCAACAGATGCAGATGTGCAGTTTGTCATCCAGATGCGGCCAGCATTAAAAGGAGCCATCTTGAGTCTCTTGACTCACTATAAGTGGGAAAAGTTTGTGTACCTTTATGACACAGAACGGGGTAAGCACTATCATTTAAAGTGATTTTTCTGTATGGTAACTTACTATAAGCATTACCAGAATCAGTATGTGCAGCAGCCCATCCCGGTTTTCTTCTGGATGCAGGCAGCGCATTCTCATCGTCCTAAAAAACAAGTTTACTCTGAAGAAACTAAAATGAATGGATAATTGAAAAGAAGGCATTCACATTACTGATCATTTGTAAAGAGATTGTCTGGAGGATAGTGTTAGCAGTGTAAGCATTCAATTTGGAATACCTGGTTTCCATGGAACTGCAGACTCAACACTTGTCAGGGTTTTTGAGTCCTTGCAAAATAAGTTAAGTCGGCACTATGAAGGAGGCTGTTAAGCAAGACCATCCACTGTGCGTGACACTGCAAATCCCACACCACTTTACATAAATGCGCATTTCTCCTGTCACTGGACAAAAACCAATCCATGCTAAGATACAGTCTGGAGATGTCTAGGCATCAATAATGATCTAAGAATATAACGCATGAGATGCTTTAGGGCTCTATGGGAGAAGAGATGCTCTAGATATGTCACATGGATATCCAGAGATGAATTTAGATACATGACAAGAATGACTAGAGGTATGTTTTACTAAATGAAATCATACTAAAACCGATGTTTTCACGCTTAAGCCAATTGTTAACTACTAAGAAGCACTAAAGGTAGCAAATCCTCTCAAAAAGATACCTAGGTATCAGAAACCATTTCCTGTGAGGAATATTGCATATTTTTGTGGAGCAGCAGTTGCCACCTGCTCTGAGTGTACAGAATTTGCGTCATTACAGATTTCATCCGGGTAACATTTTTTTCATCAGACAGATGTGCCACTGGCCTTCTCACCAGCTTTATGATTAACATCTCCAAGACGTTCTTTGGATCAAAGGGGTCTGGATACAGCCAGAGAAGCTTAGATTCCATTCCCAGCTCCCATGACAAAATTCTCATACCCTGGGCTACTGCATATTGATAAAGATCAGTAGCTGTGCTTTTCACACTGAAGATTAATAGTATCACCCAACTAAGGACATACCATATGTTGAAAGAAAGTAATATTTAGTCTGATTTTAGGTGAACGCCAAGAGTTCAGAATTTTCTGACTGATTTGGAGATGTTAAACATTTCTGGTGTTGAAAAATGCTAATTATGAGATCAAGTAAGAAAGTATGGAGAAGATAAGAATGCAATTGGTTTTTAAATCTTTTAAAACCACTACCGAAATATCCATATTTCTGGTTTAATTCACTTTTAAATAAAAGCTCCTGTGAATATGTCATTTGTCTGAATAAGAAAGGTTTGATGTGACTTAACGTGATAAGCTTACAGCATGTGATAATGTAAAATGTCATACGGTCCAGGACTGATGAAACTTATCATGATTAAGGCTAATAAAGTTTGCTTTGGAAAGAGATACATCAGTCATCCGATATCATGCTAATAAGAAATTTGGTACTTCAGACTGGAATAATCACTTGGGTTTCACTAGAACTTGTCTAGATTATATGACTTATCAGACTGAGATAGTAACAGAAGTCATGAGGGAAGCCTTGCAGACTCAGGCTTGCATTTTTCTACAGTTCTCAGCATGTACAGTCTTTAGGTAGACACAGGCTTTATCATGACCTTATGATGATGACTAATCCCTTTGGAACAGTTCAGGTTGTGTCTAGGCTTCCTTTTGCCTCGTTAATGCTAAGATTTTAATCACGGGTTAAAACACAGTTCTTGCTGGTGAAATTAACCCCAGGAATCTGACTTTACCTCTGTTGCCTTCTGCCCCTTGTCTTGACTTCCCATTCATATCCTGCTCACAATCTTACAATTACTAATCAAAATCATGTTGTGAACCTGCTGTGGCTCGCATATATGTTGTGCTAGCCATTATGTTATGGCAGTCATTCAAAGTGTCAGGGTGTGAAATCTGAATTAGATGACAGTGCAGGTGACTGTAGGATCATAAAATGTGGCTCAAGGTTAGAAGATAAGACATCTGTGTCTTTACATTGGAAGAGGTATCAGTGCATATAGGTAGCTTGATGTTAGGCTTTGAGTTGTTTGGGATAAACTTACCATATTTTATCAGTCCTTTCTATATTTAGATCCTCATTGCTGCTGTTTGATAATATTTCCCATCTGCTAAAACAGGAACAAAAATGAACAGCTAATTATCTCCAGTTACTGCTGGCTTAGTAAGGTTAAAACAAACTTTGTAGCAGTTTTATCATAGTTATAGTTACTGTATTCTTCCAGCATTAAAATAAATAAGATTCATGTAGGAGGCAAAGACAGGGCAACTAAGTACTGAGAAATGGACACTAGATTCCTTTGTTTGATGAGCAGTAATCGTGGGTGACAGCACCTGAAACATCTGGCGATTCCAGTAGGCTGCCTAATTTCTTGTTATAGCAAACCAAATACAGAAAAACAGCTCAAGAGGTTGAATGATGCTGATGGGGAATTACTCCTTGTGTCAGGTAATACATAGGCTGTACATGTTCCTGTGCTGAGATACCATTGGAAATGAAAAAACTAGAGCCGTCACAGTTTTTAATAATTTCTGTCTTAGATACTTAACTGCTTTGGGGCACAAACACTGTAGAGAGAAGGTGTTAAGCAGTTTAGTGTCAGTTCCTGAAATAAACTATCATTTAAATACTGTCTTTCTATGAAGATTATTATCTCACTAGTTTGTTCTGAGAATCTGAGAAATTGCAAAACATTAGGCTGCTCTTTGTTGTTGACTATTAGTTATGGACTAAATTGTTCTTGCAAGTGGTTTTACAGTGTTCTGCTGAAGCAAAACACTGCCATGTATTAAACATTGCATTTACTATTAATAAATACCACAGCATATTACAGATGCCATGCAAAACTGAATAAACCTTCTTGTGGTATTATACTGCTTATTGAACTGTTTCAGTTTAAGCTTAGGAGAATGGAGCATCAGCTTTATAGAATTGTTTTCCTTAAGCAGTGGCTTTTTTTTTTTTCTTTGCCATCAAATCATATAATCGTATAATTTCTGCCTTGGTGACATTAGGCATAATACTGTGATGTTTGGCTCCTGCAAGGAAGACAAAAGATAAATCTCAAACAATAGAAGTTAAGATCTACAATTACATAGATAGGTGGTGAAGCTTTTAATCCAGTGAGTTAGAGTGTATGTTGCGTATGTTTATACTTGTAAGTACATTATTTTCTGTTGCTATGAGATGACTGAATGTTGCAGATTGTGCTCTCAAATTATATTTATGTACAGGTGCAAAATTCAGTTTCTTAAACTGCTGAAAGACACAGAAAGAAAAATAAAATGTGAGATTTATGAATTCCAGCAGCAAAAATTATGTCTTATCATTGCTTATTTCAGTTGCTGGACTTACTCTTCTGTGAAGAAACTGAAATTCAAAAGAAATATCAGATTGCATGTTCTTCTCCTAGTATGAGCAGAAAAATAAATTATACTTTGCACAGAGTAATGATGCATTAGGAAATGGCTGCTAAGGGAAGAAAGGGCATTAAGCAGCGTGTAGAAGAAATAGTCATGTTCATTTGATGCCACATGCTTTTAGTTCATGTGAAAAGGAAAGGCAGGGTTCATTTCTGTTTGTATTAACTCACATCAGTAAGTTGACACTGTTGGTTGCTGTGATGCGTGCAAAATATCTGATTAATTATATGGTGCTAACTGCCTCAGTAGGCTTCTTCGCAGTAGAACTAAGACTAATTAAGATTATGCCAGGAAGAAATGAGATGGGGTTACATACAAGAAGCTATTAAGAATCCGGGTAGCACTTGTCAGGAAAGTCACCTTTTGCATCTCATGCTGAGGATTATGTTTCGTCAAAAACCTCGGGTTTATTTCCAGTCTTCAGGTCCATTTTTCTTCTTGCGTTACTTTACTGTAAATCAGATGTTGTTCCACTGAAGTCAGTGGGCTGGAGTAACACTAGTGGGAATGTGTGGAGAGGTAAGCTTGTGGTTTTCATAGTCATCTTAATGTTGCGTGAAAGTGTGAAGTACTTCTCATTTAATTACAAAAATGGCATGGTACATTGTAATACCAAAACTTTTGTTTATTTAAATTTCCATAGTGTTTCTTCAGTGATGTTTCTGTTTATTTTTGCCTGAGAAACATTGTTTCGTACAGATTGTTCGCTTCCCATCTGTCGGTACAACACAGGCATTTTGTCCTAAGTTACTTTGATTTGTCATACCTGCTGTGCACAAAGACAGTGATTTCTGTCACGTAGATCATTTAAACAAAAGCACACCAAGTGGTTTCTGTGATGTGCATCAGGTCTTCTTGTTCTTCCTTCAGATCAGAGGAGTCGTCACAGGACAGGGAAGTGACTTTGTTTGCGTAGGGCCTACCCACACAACGGGAGCTCAGGCTAGGCACACCTACAGATAGACCACAGTCTTCATGGCTTTGTAACCTCTCTAAATCTGAAATTCTTTTGTCAGTTGTTCTTTATTTAGTCTGTCAATAGGTATCTAGTGGTACTTAAGATAAATAAAAAATTCAGTAAATAGGGTTATTGCTGGCTAATTTGTTGGTTTTTTGGGTTTTTTTTGTAATTGGTTAACACTGGGTAGTTGAAGGCTGAGGCATGGAAGTGTTTGTCTAAAGCCCCAGGTTAAGTGGCTAAGAAAAGTTTGAAATATTTGCTTTAAAAGCAATCACATCTTTAATCCTTACTGCAACAGAAACACAAAAATTTGACCTGAACATCACGGATGGGTAAGGATGCAGAAGGCCTGAAAATATAGCTTCAGAAAATGTGATCTGTCATACTCCTTTTAAATATAAAACTTTCTGGTACCCTGTTGCATAAAGAAATGTCAGGTAAAGAGCCAAAAAAAAAAAAAAGGTACAACTGTAAGCTTCTCAATGATTATGTGTAAAGTACGGGATTGCCTTAAATTAGGTTCAATACAAGGCAGTGAGGTCTGATTCACTGCTTCTGCTGAAGACAAAGAATAACTCTTCTGTTTAGTTCTGCTTTTACAAAATGAGGTTAGTTATCTATTGCTACCAAAGGACAAGACACTTCTGTACTGCTTTCCCTGGAGAATGAGAGGTTGGAGCTGATAAAAGAAGTGGTATGTGGAACCAGGCTCATTATATCTTCCACAAAATTATATTGATGGGTGGTTTTTTAGGTGTTTTTTTGGTGAAGAGTTGCACTGAAAATTACTGATATGTAGAACATAACATTTTTTGCAAAAAACATCTAGGGTAAGATTAATTTTTGTGGAATCTTTAAAGACTCTGCTTTAGTACCTGGTAGATTCCTAGGGATTTTGGAATGTCGGGTTCTGTTGGACTGAAGACAGCAGTGAAAATGTAATCCAACACAGAATGACTGACTCCTGTTTATAAGCACCTTCCATCAGCAGACAGGTGCAAAAAAACACCTCCTGCCACACAGCTGGTCTCTTAAATTCTGTGTTGTCTTTCTGCATGTTGGGAACTGTTATCTTTGTTTATAAAGATCATTTTTCATTAAAGCACAAAAATGAAAGTAGTGGTAGTAGTTACACCAGCATTAGTAAACCCAGAATTCAGCATCTGCTGATCGGTCAAATGCCAAAAGAATCAATAGCTGAGGTGTTCATTAACATGTTTATTCTTCAGAGCAGGAGGGTTATTCCACTAGCTGAAGAACTGGTCTGAATCCATTGCATGAAGGAAAAAGGATTTAAGGCTGGCTCACCGTTTTCTCAGAATTAAACATGGGCTTGTTTCATTTTAGAATCACAATTTCTGTTTGTTAGTACGTTTATACCTCTGTATTTCTTCTCAGTTGCACCTTTAGGATTGATGTGGTATATTTTGCTTACACTTTCAAAAGTATGAAAAGATTTAAATCTTGACATTATCTTCTGTAAATATCAGTGTGTGGTGAGGTATAATGGAGCATACAAAGCATGTTTAGACGCCTATAAAACACCAAAGGTGACATAACAGGGAAGAGTTACTGCAAACCCTGATTTTTCCGAGTTTTTTGACTCTTTTGCAGGAGTGTTTTGGAGAGCTGCCCAGGATTATGGGGATGATGTGTAGACAATATCAGCTGCTAGCATTTGGGTAGCTATGTAGATAAGCTATCTCATTCTTTTTTCCTACTTCTTTATATACTGGAAAACGCACAGCAGGGAATCAAATTTTGGCAAGACCTCCTAAGCTGAGGCTCGGCCTTCATATCAGAGGAACAGGCTTCACAGGTCTGTGCATTTGAAGAATCATGTGCCTCAGTAACTGCCATCCAGAAATTTTTTCTAAGTCATGATCTCAGCAAAAGGCAACCTGCAGCACGGCCACAAAATCAAAATGTTGCATCTTTTGCATGGCTTTGCTTGAAAGGATGTGATACATGTTCAAGTTTCCAAGCTCTGGTACGGTAGAGAGCACACACAGTATAAAGGCCCTTATTGGTAGGAAATGCATTATTTAGATTTAGAGAACAATCATACTTCATGTAGTTATGTGCAACAAGAAAATGATCTGTTTCTTTCACTATCAGCCTTTTGGGAATGAGTGATTTTACTGTCTTATAATGTCACAAATTTGTATTTATATAGAATGGAAAGTCGTAGATACTGCTTAGCAATGTTTCTATGAAATATAAGTAATTTACCCTGACAAAGACACAAACCTTGACATTCTTCTTTAAGGTGCATTGCTTCACTGCTTTCAGCAGTATAATGTATGAACTAAGGCTCTATTCAGGAAACATGCCAGAACCTTAACTGAAATATTCCAGGATTGCTTTACTGTTTGACTTTACTCCCAAACACTTTTAGGCAAATCTGAGCCTGAACAGTTAAATCTAGCTTTTAATTATCACTCTCCATTTATTTCCTCTGAAATCTGTAGTCTCATACGGGCTCCTTTTATCTTGGTCTCTGTGGTACACAGATACAGAGGAAAGCCCCTTTACTGATCGTTCCCCAAACAAACACCAAGACCCTGTGTGGGAGAATGGATGTTGGCTGGTTTTGGGGTGGACTGAGAGCCTTAAGCATTTTTCTCCTGATCTTTTTCATTAGCTGCTATTTGTTTAGCTTTACCCCGGTAATCACTTTAAACCGTTTTTCTAGCTTATGAGCAAGAGGAGTGAATCAACTTTGAAAGTCATCCAGCACAAGATGTATCATACTGGCAAGACTAAGATGAAGCTGAAGACCAACGGCATAGGGTTCATGGTGGTATTCTGTACTGCAGCTTTGTGCCTCTGTGGAAGTTTTGTGTTTACACAGTGGTTCAGTTTGGTGTTGAGATGCCCAAGCAAAATGCCTGAGCGTCCCCTGAAGCTGTTGGAACACATGCTGCTGTCAGCAGTATTTTCCAGCCACAAGTGGAGTAACTGCACATGTGCAACAAATTTGTGTCTTGTTTCATGGTGCCCCTGAGAATAAGGAAGTGTGTCAGCTCATTCATGAAGAAAAGCAGGAACACCAGGGCAAGAGCATGGTATGACAGAGCTCCAGTACTGCTCCTGCAGTGATAATGTGTTAACATCCATTCTTCCATCCACACACTGGTGTCGTGGTAGGGTGTTATGGTAGCCTCACCTACACTGAGTGTGAATCTGGCCGTGGCTGGAGGGCATCAGAATCTGATCTCACTTGATGTAAAAACAGCTTGTAAGACCTAGTCAGAACGTTCAGGGTACAGAGTATGTACAGGAAGGTCCTGTATAAATAATTTCTGGAAGCCTAAAGCAGGAGGTACCCTTGTGGTCCTAGTGAAAACAAGTAGAACTCTCAGGAACATGAGCTGAGGCCCTGAATATCTTGCGTAGTAAACAGAACTGGCAGCATTGCCATTCACCCATGCCTTAGAGATTAAGTCTGCAAACGGTTGTATTTATAAACTGACTTGTGTAAATGCATGCATGTAAATATTTAGCTTTTCATAAATATGCATGTTTTATCAACTTTTGGTATAGCCATAACATTTAATGTTTTTTTATTGTATACACAAGTAATTTAAGTCGCAGAAGCTTTGATTCTCAGTTAATTTTATGTGTGTATCAGCAAAGCTTAAATGGTCAGAATCTCACACTTCCAGATTTCTTGAAACAAAGCTAAAGTTCAAGACCATTTCCAAGTGCAGGTGGGGGGGGTGGGCTGAAAAGCTACATGATAGGGGTTGTTGGCCCTTCTGCTCCAAGGCAAGGGCAAGGACTTGACACAAAGCCAAGCCTTTGAGGTGATGCTTTGAACCAGACAAGACAAGATGGATTTTGTTCATCTTGGAGGAGATAGGACTTTTTAGACTAGAAAGGAAGGCTGTAGAAAATAATACCTGTATGCAAAGGACTGCAAGTAAATTTTTATCAAACCTATTTCTTTAACCCACCTCACCCAAGAGATCTAGGAGTTTACATAAAGATACTTTGTTTGAATTTATTGTTTTGCATCTGTATATGCAGCATAGCTTAGAAGACTGAAAGCCTTTGGTGTTTTTGGCATCCAGATGCTCAGAGCAAGGCAGGCTAGCTTCACCTGGGGAGTTGTGCTGATTCTATTCATGGAAGTGAACTGTCTTGCTGACTTCAAAGTCTGCGTAAGGGGATTGGTACTTTGAGTGGGACTGAAGAAAGCAACACTATTTAGTAATGGAATCCAGATGAAGCCATTTTCAGGTATCAAAAAGGGAGATGTGTAACATTGCATTAGTAGGTGAACTTTACTACATATTTCAGTGGAGTAGCCTGTTCTGGTTATCCATGTGTTTTCCAAAGGAAGATTTTGACATCCTATACCTTAGTGCAGTTAAGGTGGAAGTATTTAGCATGTTAGTATTCTTACAAGTTTGCAAATTTTATCACCCTTCACCTGGGTCTTGACTGTGTGTTTACTCTTCCTGTGCATCTTTCTTCACTTAGAAAAAGTTCATTCTTGAGTGGTAGCTATTGTTGGTGGCCTGTGGTACTTTGTGGAACAATGGTTGCGTTTTATTCACGATGCGGGAACAGGTTCCCTGCGTACCCTGTGAGAGACCACACAATTTTGTGAGCCTGGCATGATGCAGTAGTGAAAAGGCAGCCTTCAGCCCAGGCAAACGAACCATTCACCAGGTGAAGAACTTCTGTGGAATGAGCACAGGCTGTCGTAGCTTTATGGCATGACTATAACAGTTGCAAATGGTAAAAAACCAACAAACACAAACTAGATTTCTCCAGTGCTTGAGGAGTATATGAGTGAAATCTCAACAATTCAGTAAGTCAGAGCTGCTCCTTTCATGGAATAGCCTCAGATGCTCCAAAGCAGGTTCTCAGCTAAGCAGTGACATGTTCCTTTCTTACTACTAAAAGAGAGGCCTCATGTGCATTTTGAATTTCTTTTTATACAGGACTATATAGCATGCTGGGTGAATGGTGTGCAAGATTTTAGCTTTGTTAAAGGCTTTGTGATTTTGAAGTTATTTTCATTTGATAGTCTCAAACAACAATGAATGAAGATTGACAATATGTGTATCGGGCATGCAAGGCTTTTCAGTCCTGTTTTTCAGATGGAAGGTGGATGTACTGATCAGTAGGTTAACAACCTGATCTTCTACTTACATATATGGAAATACCTTTATTGAGTTGAAAGCACAGTGAGCTTTGACTTCGAGATGTGCAGAATGTCATACTGGAAGTCAATGGCCATGGTTACTAATTAAAAAGTTTTTCATATTCCTACACAAGAATTTCCTCAGATTTTACCATTAATTTCTCTTCTCACCTAGAAAAAAAACTTGAGCCTTTGAAGAAACTCATAATTGATTACTAAGAAGCTTTACATTTAAGGTAGTTATTTAAATGGTATTTGCCATGGAGTTTATATAAAGGAATCCATAGGTTAGAGGTGCAATATCTTCTGTCATCCATGACACTTAGCCCTTTTAGATGTAGTTTCTTTTTTCAGGCTTCAGAGAATTTACCAAACTAGTTTGACCACATGTCTTTTTCTTCCCAGAAAATATCAGCTGTCTCAGTAAGCATAAAGATGACTCAAATGCTTTGTTACAAGAAAAATAAATGTGAATGCATTCATGACAAAATCACTCAGCTGGCAGGTAAAATGACCTCATATTGTATTTAGGTTAAGGAGTTTTTAAAGGATTTTTCTGTTGCTGAGATACATTTTTCTCTGGTTTCTCGTGAGACATTAAAATCACTTTTATTTTTTACTTTTTTTTTTTTTTTAAATCTCCTTGCAATTCACAGTAGGACAGAACTGTAAGCATGCATTTCAGGAGGTATATAAGACAGTGTACTGCTATAGTACAGTGGAATGAAAAACAGCTCCATAAAGTGATCAAGTATTAATCTCTAAAGAGAAAAAAGTGGAAAGTTCCTGACATGAATTTTATACTCGGTAGCAAGTAATTATTCATTTCTTCAGCTGTAGGTGCATAGCTTTTCCTGGCCACCTCTTTTTTGTTGATTCATGATGTAAAGACTCATCGGGAGAGAAAGGTGACCTAACGTTTTATTCCTCCTGATCCTGAGCTCATCGTCTTCGCAGCCTGTTGCTTTGCACTTGGCAGTATTTTTGGCTTACCTTGGTTAGCAGCAGCCCAAAGAAACAAATGGCCAGTCAGTGAATGGCACAGCATGGCAGTATTTACTCGGGACCCCTCTGCAGTTCCTTAAGGTGATTAAGCGCAGAGTTGTCATCTCTTACAACAGCGGAGTATCCCCTTTATTGCTGAAGTGTTTCTCCTTCAGTGTTTAGGGCCAGATTCCTCAGGCACCGCCCTGTGAAGCCAGTGTGCCGTGGAGTCTGGATTTGCACGTGAAGTACATCTGTGCTCCCCCCGGGTGCGTGGCATGGAGCCTGAGCAAGGTGAGGTGCTTTGGCCAAGGTAGTAGTAGTTTAGAGAGCAGTGGGCTAATGCAGTGTACCTGAAACAGAAGAATTTCATAAGCCAAAACTGCGACTGCTGGAAACACAACTCCCGTTCGGTTCTCTGCCCCAGTGCGGTGATCTGTGCTACAGCTGCGAACGCTCGGTAAGCTGTGAGCATCGCAGTTCCATGCTGACATGATAAAACAGCATCCGTCTGGAAAGGTTAACAGATACCAAGCAGTGGTTGTTAAGGTTTCTTAGGAGCTCCTGAGGTGTTGTTTGCTTTGGGGATATTTTTGTCAATGCTGATAATAACAATATGCAGTGAATTGCCAGGGCTGTGCACGTACCAGATATGAGGACTGTTGTTATGTGCATAAAGTGCTAATATCTTTATGCCATTTCTTCTGCTGCTTATGAAGTTGTGAGTTATTTCTCTGCTCTCTATATTCATGTTCAGGAAAGCAATAACTCATTTTTGATAACTCGGATTTTGATAATCTGCCCAACTGTACTTGGGAATGGGTTTATAAAGGAGTGCAGACACTCGGTACGCTGCACTGAACCATACTACCCAAGGCCAAAGAAGGATCTAAATTGCTTTGTTCAGTTGTGGTGGTTTTTTAATTGGCACTTAGGTGTTGTGAGCATTTAAATGAGGCTCCTTTCCCCTTTGTAAAGTAAAAGCCACTTCTGGCTATTCTAGTTTAGCCTAATGAAATAGCAACCTTTTCTCCTTTCATGTTCTTGTGACCTAGTGTACAAGGCAGTCTCAAAGGCGATGGCCCTGAGCTGCTCTTAAGCTGTCCAGATCTCAGAGTCATGGTTAAGAAGACGTTTCCAGAGAAGAAAATGCATGACAGTGGCCATTAAAGATTTTTGGGGGGACACTTTAGAATATTGTAAACACTCTGAAGCCATCAGATAAATATGGCAAGTAATGCAGGCGCTTTCAGGTGTCTCTTTTAGTAAGGTTTTTCATGCTGATCACGCTAGGGGCATAATATTGTCATTTTTGTAGCAAAGGCTATATACGGCCTTATAAATTTATACTATGATCCCCTTGGTGATATAAAACTAATAATGTAGTCTCAGAATTAACATGGGAAAGCATTTATTAAAACTCTTGGGTGCCTTCAATTCAATATGAGTGGTGGTGTTAATACCCAGGTATGGGTGGTTCTAATGGGTTCTACATCAAATAAACTAAAATGTTGGATAAAGTTCTGATATAAACAATATATTTCCTTTATTGGATATAATTTCCAGTTGCCATTATGTCCTGCTGAGCCATCTAAAATATATGAAAGAATCCATAATTGTCACTCTTCTTTATGAGATGTCAAAGTCATATACTACATTGACCTCAATCTATGTGCATTAATTCATGAAGAATTTAATTCGATGAGTTTAAGTCAGAACTGCAGTAGAAAATTCTTTCAGTGCAGTTTAATTATTTTGCCAGCATTATATACGCATAACACCATGTAGTCTAGACTGGATTGTGTCATGATCCACTCCTAAGACTTAAGATATTATAAATGTGTTTCTAGATTAAAGAGTGCTATTTGCTGCAATGTTATTTCTTACTGGTGGTTTTCCCCCTGCTTAAAAAAGGGGAGATTATGATTTTAGGAGCAAATATTAGTCTTCAGTTTGTGTAGTTGAGCATATCTTTTATTAGCAAGATAAGGCTTTATTCTCTAAGAGGTAAAAAAAAAGTGAAGGACAAAAAAGAGGGAAATTAAAAATGAAGAAACCCATCTTCTGACATTGTTTGGCTCAGCAAGATCAAACCTTTCAGCTGACTACACCGGTGTCAGTAATTGCTCTGTAGATAGAATTGCCTATTGCTTAGTAGTACTAGCATTATTGATCAGTTGGTTTTTGTCCATGAACCAACAATGATAACCTCAAATTAGATCAAGTTTTTATTTAAAAAAAAATAAAATCAAATTATGCCTGGCTGTAGACAAATAGTAATGAGTTACATGGGCACGTAATTATTGTAATAACATTTTTGCAGAGATTTTTTGAAAATAAAACCCCAACTCTCCTGTTTGCTTTCGCTGCCATTTGTTATGCAGTTCTGTCTCCCTCACCTACACACTTAATGGGCAAGCCTGCATATTTTTAATGACATTGTAACGGTTGCCACAAAGGGGTGGAGAGATGGGGGCGGAAGGGGAGATCTGATTTTCCCTTTGAAAAGGAAGGTATATGAGGGGGTGAATACAAGGATGCATAAGTTATTGCAGCCTCAAGGCAGCAGTAATTTATGCACTGACAGTTTGAGTTTCATGCTATGCTATTTTTAAAAAGCCTTACAAAGTAACTGCCTCTCTTACATTAGTGTATGTGTTGGTTTTAGAGATATTCCACATCGTGGAGACAGTTTGAACACAAACGTTTGAAACACATTCATTGCAGTGTGGCAGTTGTCCTGTTTCAGTAAGGAAAAAACTAGTATTATAAAAAGGATAGTTATTTTCCACATTTTAACATGAATTTGGGTGCCCTGAAGGATTTTGTAGGGTTGTTTCTTTGCTTATTTGTCTAGTTTTAGGTTTGTTGATGAAAGTGAAAATTGTGGCTTTAGATGATGTATGTGTATTGTATTATTTTACTTAATGTTGTAGTTGTCCTCTCTGGAACCATTTAGCTGCAGCTCTCAAAGCAAGCAACAAAATGGATGTGAACAGCATACATATGAATGATGACCATTTTGGTTTGCATGTCTTCCTTATGCTACAGATCCGAGTCTAGCTGCACACAGCATGCATAGTGTGTAAGACCAAACAATGTTCCCCTTTTGACATCGACCCTATAGAAATGTTTATGCATTAAAGCACCGTTTCCTTACACAAGGAAGTATTCCACTTGGCTGTTTGGTTATGAATTCCTATTTATGTAGCAGTTATTTTCATTAATAATTATTCCAAAACTACACACTTGCAAGCATAAATAAGAACAGTGGCTTCAAAAGTGTGAAGTATATAGAATTGCACAGAGTTTTCATTAATAATATATATGAAGCCAAACATATTAAGTGGAAGCAGCTGTAGACTATTACAATTTAGATTTAATTTAAGTAGTATCTGGGTTGACCTTAAAAAAACTGGCCACAGTAGGCAATAAAAATACATCACCATCTCTCTTACAGTGAATTTTAGATGCTGGCTGCATCCTCATAACATTTTATTTGGTCTCCTATGAAAATTATGGATAAAAAGATAATAGGAGCAATGATGTTATTTGTTGTTGAGTTTTAAGTGCTATTCATTGTGCATAGATATGGTCTTGGTTTATGGGATATTCATTTACATTTTTCTGCAGATAGTGTTTTTGTGACTTTAGTGACCTCCCCCTGACTATGAAGCTGGATTTTATCAAAATGTTTTTAACATTAAAACTTTTACTGCAGGGAATTCAGACTGCTACTGAAAGTAACCAAGTCGGTTCAGTTGTGTAAAAACCAGAATATGCCTCAGAGCACTGCAAAAGCCGTTCATGGCATTTCTTTGAAGGGAAGCAATGCCGTTTTGCACAGGTGAAGATTTGACCTTATGTGTTTAAAAATAATTTCTTGGCAGGTACATTTCAAACAACAAAATCATAACACAGAGACAAAAACTCATACAAAGTCATTAAAATAAAAGATGATGAAAAATTCTCCTGTATTTTGATATTCAAATGTGTTCTTTTTTCTGAATCCCAGATAGGTAATTTTTAGTACTTCACATGAATAACGGATGGTATTTAAAATGTTTGCTTAAGAACAGTGAGTTCATTGTATCAATAATGAGAAGTTTTGTCGTGGGCCACTTTGTAGTATTTTGATTGTCATGTTTTATGCAACTCTTGAGGTCAGATGGTACAAATCCACTTCATTGTTTTATTTAAGCTGCAGTCGTTACTGAAGGTGGGGGAGGAATACATTTTTCGTTTCTGTTCCTACAGCATCTACCACAATGGGAATTCTTGAGAACTACTTTAAACAAATAATTGCTGATCATTACACTAGAATGAAGGGGAACACAGAGGCTTCAGTGGACATTTTGCTAGAAAATTAAGAACTAGCTTCCGTTTCATTGGAGGTATATTTCTATGAGTTACAGTATGAAGAACGGCAGCCTCAATTGTCATAGGGAGACCAGAGTCTAGAAGCAATGAAAACGGAAATCACGGTGTCACAAGGGAAGCTAGTTTTCTATGAACTGATAAAAATTATGTTCTAATGCTTTCTCTGTGATCTTTCAGGGACTTTTAGGGACATATCTGTTAAAGCAAAGCTGAAAGCTTGTGTATTTCCACAATTTTTGCCTTTCTTAATGACCATCCTTTACAGAATATTCCTTGGTGTGTGGTACCTTCTTCTCAAGCTACTAGTCAGTCTTTTCTCATTTCCTTTCCAGGGCTTTCTACTTTATTCAGTGATAATATAGCACTAGTTTCTTCAACAGAAGTAACAAATGTATATTTTCACTCCTGCCTGACAGAATTAAAGCTTAGAAAGAAAATCTTGTTCAAGTTTAAGTCAAGTGGAACCTGAGCAGGCGTGGGAAATGTTGAGTGAAACAGAAATTGCAAAATTCATTTTGGACCAAGCTGAAAAATGTTAGTTTATCTGGAAGAAACCTGCTCCATGTTATTTCAAGACTAACCTTTAATTTAATCTTTGTCGAGATATTGAAAGTAAAAGTCACTAACTCTCATTTTGAAAAATATTTTCATTCATTTTTTTCAGCCAGAGCTATAAATTCAGCTTGGTTTAAATTAGCTTGTAGCTGTGGTCTCCTCTCCTAAAGGTCTGTTCTTCCAGTAAAGGTAATGTTAATTGAAAAAAATTCACCAGCTCTATTACTGAATTAATGGAGCTGTAATTGTTAACAGGACACTTTCCTAAATGTTAAGTGGCGTTATATGCCCATATGTGACTCATGCAGGACATCAAACATTTTTTTAATTTATTTCAGAGTGGCCAATGGCCAAACTTTACAAAAGAAAACCAGCCAGCAATAAACACACTGGATCTTGGTAAATGTATCAGGACTTTATTTTAGCAATCTCTACATCTCAGTCAAATACTACATCATATTATGCTGTACAATGATATAATTTTTCTGAGACTAGAATTATTTGCTTATCTGCCTTCAGTTATCATTCACACTTTGTTTTATTTTATTAGTAACCATTTTAAAAATATATAAACATGTAATAAATATGTCCCTGTGTTAAATTTGGTCAAAAGCAAAACGGATATTTAGCAATGATTTTTAAATCAGTACATTTTGGAATTGCTGCCCTTCTGCATTATATAAAATTATTTGGCATTCATGATTCATTTATAAGTATTCATAAACATGTTCTAAATAAAAGGCATGAAATTATCATTAACACATTTTGCTAAGACAAATATAATAGGGTTTGGTTAAAATTGTTCAGGTGCAGAACAAACTTTTTCATGTTTGTCCTCTTTCCTGCTTGGTGTAGTCTTGTCCCCCTGAATTTTGCATACTGTTGTATAGTGGTGATGATGCGTTATCTCTGTAGACTTCTTAAACATCGTTCACTTAAGCAAGAAGTTAGCAAAGTGCATAACAACTTACTATTTTATTGATATAAATGAGAGATGCTTTCCCTTTGCCCCAGGTTTTAGTTTGTGTTTATGTTAGGAATGATTATCAGAAGCGGATGCCTGAACTATGCCTATTGTAAGGAGCTATTTAACAGCTGAGGCTATTAAGTTCTACCCACATGCAAGAACCATCAGACAAGAGCAGCCAGGTTTGCTTGCTGTCATATTTCTTGCACGGTGCTTTCCAGACAGCCTAATCTCTGTTATTTTTGTCTTGTCTCGTACGGAAGACGAATAGTGCTGTGGCACCACAGGAGTCAAATGAAGCCACGGTGCATAGTTGCATCTTCTAGTGGTGACAGTATTTTTGCTGATGGAGTAGATGAACCTAGACAGAATCTAATGTTGAGAGTCTTGTCTCTGAGCCTTGATGGCATGTGTTGTTCATTCTCACACTAGTCCTTACAAATACCATGATAAAAATCCCATTAAAGCTGATGAGAGCTTTTCCTTTGTCCTATTTGGTTTTCAAAGCAAAAATCCTAAGCAACAGGATAAAGGCTCCAAAATCCATTAAGTTGGGAACAAAGAATTACCATGCCAGGAAAGCGCACTTTTTTGTAGTCCTTTTGGAGGTTGGAGAATTTGGTGTCTCTTCTATCAGCTGTGGCCCTGATCATAAAGCACCACTGCATACTATTTCATTTTAGCAGCTAGCTCTGCCACAGCGTTATAAGGAGAAGTGGCCTCTTCCAGACCTATGGTCTATTTAGATGAAGTCAAATTGCAAGGAAACCACAACTTTTTTCTTCCGCAGTTAATAGAAACATGCAGTTTAAAAGGCAATTCTTTAGGCACTGGGGTTTTGTTCTGTAAGGGTGCCTGGAAGAGACTTGGTGCATGAACCGTGATTGTTTCGCTAATTGGAATGTTGCATTCAGCCACTATGAATTGCTTTGACAATACCCAGTGGAGCCTCTACCCTCTGTGGGCAAGGGTGCAATTGCAGGGCATCAGTTCCACTGCAACAGTAGCTCTGTTAAAACCATCCCATTTGTTGACCGTTCAATAAAGGTTGTTCTGTTTGTGTCAGAACAAGCAAGCCAGAAAAGAATGACACAGCTTCTGGCAAAAAAAGACAAAGAAAATTAAAAAAGGAGTAAGGGCACCTTAGGAATATTTTGTCTTTTAAGATCTCTTCTTTTTTTCCTTGGGATTCTTTCCAAAGTCATGAAGTGTGTCATCCGTGTGACACTTGGGAGAAAGGATATTTGAAATGGTCTTTTAGCAATACATCACTGAGGTCAGTGTGATATATGTCAGACACGGGTCTTGCAGTTTTATTGACTGTGTAGTGTAGAGGGATTAGTGTGTATATCCAGTGAAGTAAGGAAGAGCTGGCTTCCACCACGTTCCACCTGGTTGTAAACATCTGCTTTAATGCAGTCTGAGTGCTGCCACATCGGGGGCTTCATCTCCCACCTTTCTTTGTGCTAGTAATGATATTCTGGAACACTCGGGAGAGAAGCCACAGTTTTGGTCTTCAGATGCCAAAATCTGAAAGATTTTGCCAAAAAAGAAAATTTGTCATTCTTTGGATGACAGCTGCTGGTGCTGAAGCTCACTGAGTATTGCAAGGCAGTTCCATGGCACTGGAGTATTAAAGGTGGATCCAGTGTGTTTGAAGATCATGCTCAGTATTGTTGCTCTGAGGAACTGTGTGAAGGATAGAGGAATGGAAGCTTCACTAGGGAGTGAAACCTTTCTCATATTGTCAATAAGGAATATTTATATAAGAGAGAAACCAAGCAAGAAAATACAAACGTCTGATAGTAAGAAGGAACTTTCCTGTGCCACACCAGATACTCAGCTCCATGCAAAATTCCTAGAGGATTCCGTGGGGGGTATTTCTGATGTATTAGACTTTTCCATACTGCTTGAATCTCATGTGTATTGGCCATGAACTGGTCTCTGTGACTTCCGGAAAGATTATAATTTGGATTCAAATTTACCCTTTCTCTCTTCTTTGGCCATTACAAAATCAACTCTTTTAAAATGTCCAAGTTACTCATGACAGTGCTGTGAGAGCTACGTACTCTTTCCTTACCAACAGACATCAGTTCACATTTTGTTTAAGTGCTACTGGTAAGAAAGAGTGCTGGTGGTTGAAGACATTCAACAGAAGGAAGCTAAGAAAGATAAACTGAATATGTAAAGCTGACAAATAGAGCTGAATAGACGTGGTTTCCAGTTTTTTAGGTACAACAAAATATTGTTTTGCTTTATCTTTAATAATTTGCTGCAGTTGGGTAGTACAGGTTGGTTTTTAACTTCAAGAGACAAGCCATATGCAACTAGAAATAACAAGCCACCAGCACAGTGGCAGATCTATGGTGCATGTGGTGCAAAATCACCGAACCATCTTGCTGATGTGTGTTTAACCCCATAAGCAGTTCAGTACAGCACAGCGGATTGCAAAACTTCTGGAACTCAGCGGTGTTGGAGTTTGAGTGACTGGCATTAGGTGATTTACTTTGTGCTTACTTTGCTTTAAAAGAAGCATTTGCAGGTCTAGCCTGTAAATAATAATAGTTATAGCTGTTGACAGGCTCTGTGGCCATGGCCTGGTCTTGCCGATGAATTGTATGAAAAAAGAGCAAGTTGTTGGCTATTAAGTCCTGAATGGTGTGGGATCCTTTCTGTCATTCTGCTTTATATGCTTAGATCTAAACTCGGTGTTTTTGTGAACTCTTTAGGAAAAACATGTACTAATCTCTTCAGAAATATGTCTGGAATAGTTGCAAGTGATCTATGGCTTCCCACAAAAATTCTATATGGCTTTAGCTGAAGCAGATTTAGGCTGATGTTGATTGCCAGCATTTTAAAACTTTGCAGGGAATGGAAAAGAGCTGATCTAGAACATACAGAGTGAATTTAGCTCTCTTCCTGCTTCGTTCCCAAGGTGTTTCAGCTCCAGGATGTACCAGGGAGGATAAAATATTATGATATATGGAAAATAAGGTGTTTGTGGGTGGAAGGCTGAGGAACTGGAAAGTCAAGTTGTTTCTCTTCTGCTGTTCAGGATAGATAATAGCATAAATCCCCTCCTTTCCAGAGTCCTGGGTACAGAGGACATTTGCGAGTGTGTTTAAGTTAGGCTGAAGGTCCAAAGTAGTTTATCCTGGGGTACCTGAACCGCCAGTGCAACGTGTAATCGGTGGAGGTATAGGTGAGACCTGTGCTCAGCATGTAATCGGTGGAGGTATAGGTGAGACCTGTGCTTAACTGTGTGGTACTGGGACCAGGGTCTCAGCCCCGTGTCTTTCAGCATGCTTTTGTTTTTAATCCTCCCTCAGTTCCACATTATCCAAAGGGATTGAGGTGAATCACAGTGGGGAAAGTGAATGAGCAGAAGCCATGAAGTGTAGCGGGGGAGGTAACAGTGCTATTTCTGAAACACAGGAATGAAGACACCAAGACTTTTGTTACAGGCAGAGACAAAAGGGCTACCCAAAGAACAAGGGCGGGGGTGCACAAACTTTTGCTGCATAAAAAAATAAAAAGAATCAGTGATGTCATGGGACGTGCTCCAAACTGTGAGCAAGAAAACCTGGCATTGAGAGCTAAGACCTCAGTGAATGTGGCAGTATGGTTAGAATGTCGTTCTTCACCTCTTGATATGCTATGGTATATAGCACAGCCATAGTACTCCAGTGTTTAAAGAATATGCTTTTTAAATGTTTGCTTTTTTTTTGTTTGCAGAAACCACAATAATAGAACTTTTTGCTGTAAAAAGAAAGTCGTTGCTTTGATATTCCACTGCAGAGGGAGGGTTAGTTAGGTTGAGTACAATCAGAGGGGACCGGATCCCTGGAGTAAGCACAGGCATTATATTTTGAGCCTAGAACATCTGTACATTAATAATTAGTAAGGTTAGATGGAAATTTTTTATTGAAGTCAACTCCAGTTGCTCACAGGTATGAGCGACCTGATTTTCCCTTGCTTTTCATACTTGCACAGAGGTAATTACAGAGGCAGAAAGTGTTAAAATAAAGAAATCTTAGTTTACTTGGGGGAAAAATATATGACTAAACAGGTGCCACCCTGCTGAAAGAGGGCAGTAGTGGAGTGAGAACTCCACTTTTGTGTTGTCTTTTGAAGTATTGATTCGCACAGAACACTTAAAACCTTTCCACTCTATATACCAGGGACCTGTCCTGTTCTGTGAAATCTTTCTCTGCCTGAATGACTACAGTAATGGTAAACCGAGTGATCAGAACTATCAGTGCTTGTGCTTCTATCTGTGTGCACCATTCACTGTATATTTTCTCTTTCAGATTAGAGAATACTAAATTTTTTGCATATTTTATCATTGTAGTTTGCTAACCATGCAATCAGATTTGTGAGGCTTTGGAGTCATGGAAGAGTAATCATGCGTCGCTATAGTATCAGAACAAATGGAATAGAAGAGTTCTTTTGTTACACTGAATATTGAATATTCAAATAGCATATAAAGATTTTAAATATTAGTAAACACTTGGCAGTGTAATTGGGTGCAAAGCTCAACTTAATTGGAGTACTGAGGCAGACTGGTCCCAAGAATGTGTTTCTTACAGCTTCCTAATTTTACAAAACAACTCCAAGAAAACGTTAAGGACAGTTTAGTTCAAAACTGTGAAAGCAGTGAGAGTTTGCAGTTTACATGCAACCCCTTCCTTTTGTAATAGATATTCTACCACTCTGCAGCCTTGGAGGGGAATTTCTATCTCCCTTTTCTTCTTCAAGCTAATAATCAATAGTCTGTCTCAGGTATGTGTACATCCCATTTAGTCAGGCAGTCCTTATCTCTGCACTTTCTGAACATGTCGCAATGAATTAACTAATTAACAGTGTATTCTGTAGAGAATTCTGTGCCACTTTTTAAGCAGGCCACAAAGTACCTATCCTATTTTCATAAGTAATTTCCAAAGGCACACAGGACAGTCTTTCAGAGGTATTTAGGGTTTCAGCATACCCATACCCATAGTCACGTTGTGAAAAGCACCTCAATGAGGTCTGTACCTGGCTGCCATTTAAGTCAGTGGAGGGCAGGTACCCCACCTGCTGCAGCGCTTCAGCATCTGCATCTTAATTGCCTCTGAAAACCTGCTCCTACCATCCTACCCAAGTCACTTTTGAAAATGAAAGACAGGTACCTGTGAAAATTTTACGTCTGCTGCACTGTGAAGTGAGCCCATTTCTGAGAGGACCCTAGGCAAAAGTATTAGTCGTTTCAAATACTCTGGTTATCACCATTTCTAGATCATTTAAGAGAATCTTTACCATTTACCATGGGCACATGCAAGAACAAGGTTTTGGGGTTTTTTCATGTTTATTGCTAATATAAAGCTAAGAAACATAGTTTTTAAGTGTTCAGTGATTTTGCTGTGTGGTCATGAATGTGTATGGGTGTATGTATAGTCCAGCAGCAGTTAATGAAGACCTCGTGGCTCTTGGTCCTTGAAGGTCGTGTAATCTTTACTGATATTTTTCTGTGTTCATGGTGATCCATCAGGGTACACTTCCATTGTGCTGATTTTGGGACACATCTTGAGGGTATATGCCTGTCTGTCGGCAGGTCCTTTATATGCAGGACACATTTTTGTCCTAGGTGGTCAGGTATGGTAAGGTTGAGCCTATGTTGAAATTGCCTTTGAAATCATATAGGTTATTATTACCTGAGTCTGGTTTCTCTGTAAGGCCCATCATACTGGTATTTCTAAAACATCAATTATCAGAGCAGTAAATTAAGACAAACTCTGCCCATGCCTAGGTAATGTTACTTTTTTTTTTTTTTTTTTTTTTTTTCCCTTTGATAGGCGCTTTATGCCTTCCTGTGCAAATTCCAGTTGTGGACCATAAAAATGAATGAGATGGCATCTTGCGGGGGGTGGGGGAGTCCAATCCATGGGAAAAATGTCCTGGAAGGGGGAGTGCTGTAGTCACAAACTATCTTGGACGCTGTGGAAAAGTCTGGATCTGAACCCTTGCTGATGTGCGGTGCCAACTCCCAAGAATGCTCTCCCTCTCATTTCTTCCCTAAATGAACACATGGAAACTTGAGAGATGAAGCCAGAGCTAAACTTTTTAATCACATTCCTGTCTCTAGCGAATATTTATGCTGAGATGTTTGCACTTTTCTATATAATCCAGCCTAATATTTCACCTGAGCTGCCTTCCTGAGCTGAATTGGGAATAGCATATTCAGTAATTGACCACAGATGCTTCAACCTGGATGGTTTTTTGCCCATCTAAAGTTACCGGCTCCAACTCCTGTATTTAGAAGTTGCAAAATACAAAGCAGCAGCCAAAAATATATTGTGTATGTTAGCAGAGAAGGGATAGCTAACACTAAAATTCTTAGTGATTTTTGATAGAATGAAAAGACCTCTAATGCCCAAATAGGATTATAAGGTTGAATAATAAAATCAGGGCTTCCCCTTTAGTCTGTTTCTTCGTTAGCAGGTAAAGACCCAGGGATTTCCCGACTGGCAGGGGGTTGTCTCTGCTCTGTAGGTTGTGTGTCACCACCCTGCAGAATAAACCAGGTCTTGCTGATACACAGAACATAACGCTGCAAGAGCTAACGGTGCTCGGGCCACTGAAGCCGAGCACTGAACCAGTGCGTCCTCGTTCTGCCACCTCATTTGTGTGAAATGTTTTGAAAGGTAACTGGTTACCTCCTAGCTTCATGCTGGGTTAGCTGTTGTCTATTGATGTCACGCTAATTCTCGGCTAACTTTGTCAGTTGTCATCCTGTGGTCCCACTACAGGAGGAATCGGTACAAAGACGACTCTGGTTGATGCAGTAGGAGTGTGCTTCTGTGTACAAGCCCAATTCAGACCAAATCTGTATTGCCAAGCAGTCTAGGAGGTATACAGCCCTGTTGTGAATTAATATGAGGCCTTGTAATTAACAAATACATCATTGTTATGAAGAGAAATGCTGTTATTGAAAAAATATAGGCAATAGTGCTCTATAAAAGCTCCTTGTTACTAGCCATTGGCAAAAAAGGGGCAGAAATAGCCAGCTGAGTGACTAGAAGGAAACATGCATGCAGACTGTGGGTATGGATCCATAAATTATCATTTATATTATCATAAAAACTCATTTAAATTTCAAAATATTTTAAAAATCGTACTCACCCTTTGATTGCTATTTTTTTTTTTTTAGTGTTCAGAATAAATAAAAGGAAATTAACTTATGGGTTGAGACATGAGACACATTCCAGCTGCAAGGGCAATTAAAATGCTGGATACCAAAGGGTGAGATGTTGATGAAGAGAGACTTTGAAAGGCTGATAGCATCTGTTAATGAAAATTCTCAGAGGCAAAAGATTTGTTTGCTCAGGTAGTTTGAGAAACAGAAAGTGTAGATAAAGGTTAGGGAGAGGAATAAATATTTTTGTAACATGATTGACTGAAGGTCAGATAGAAAGAATAATTTTACTATGTTTGAGGACAATTCGTCTAGCATAATTTTTTTCCAAGACACATATCTGAGGTGAATTCAGGGGTTTTTTTTGGTGATGAATATGTATTTCAATTCATAGTCTGATTACCATAATCTTCTGTGATTGTTTCTTCAAAGGAATAATATTTATCATTTTTTAGACTCAGCAGTTCCAGACACGTTTTTAAGAGAAGGCAGTCAGCAATACTCTTGCAGGCTCATGCTAAAAACACTATACATATCATGGCAAAGAATTAGCTTGTTATCAATAATTTTAAGTTTGAAGCATAAACTGAAATTACATTTTTAGCTCTTTAGATGAATGCAGTGATATGTGAGGCCAAGTTTTAGCTATTTCCAAAATCCTCTGCTGTTGATAAGTGGATAAGTTCCCTTTTTTGAGAATATTTATTGCCTGTAACAGAATAAATGCACTAATGTCCTCTTTGGCTAAAAAAGTTATTTAAGCTTAACAAAACTCATTTGTATTTCCTTTCTCAGATGATAATGCCACACAATACTTTCTTTTTTAACTCCAGTTGAAATTGTACCTCAGTTGTGCAACTTTACCTGGAATAACAAGTAACACTTTCCATCAGTATCCCAGTTCACTGGGGGCTAGGTAGCTATTCCATTTTAGTCTAGCAAATAAGGTACAAGGAAGATGTCTTCTGAGATACCATACTGATATTTTTACTATATAATTTCAGCAGCTAGTGTTTATAGGCAGTATAGGAATCTTTACAAGTATATGTTCAACTATGTTACAGTTTGAAATAAAAATAAATGTAGATATGAATCAGGAGAACCTGAATTTGAAAATCAGTTCTGTTACTAATTCTCTGGATGGGATAGGCCAACTCATCTTTTTATTCTATGTCAAATTTATTATTTGCCTATTTCATGTGGGAACATTGACAATAAATCTGTTAATTGGCAGGGCTTTGAGTGTTAATTGGGATTGTTGTTGACGTTATTAATGTTTTTGTAAGAATTTTCTGAAAGCTGAATGACGCAAAAACATCTGGTGTGAAGTGCACTGCTTTGTGTTAAGTGTAGACCACTCTGGGGGGGCCACCTGCCCACATGTGATGTGCTTCTCAAACAACGAAGCTGGGCTAAAATGTGTCCTTAAGGCAGAGACACCTCAGGAGTTTTGCAGACACATTGAAGAGAGGAAGGAAAGCCACGCAGCTGTACCAGCACCAGGGGAAAGGCCAGCATTACCATTCTGTACAGGAGCAGACCTTTTGTTTCTGAAATAACAGTGTTCCTGTACCACCTGGCTCAGACTTACCTTGAGTAAGGTGGTTCAACAGCTTGGCTCATCACTGAGCAGCAGGACGTTGTCCCGTTATTTCTTGGGTGGCTTTTCATTTTCTGTTTTTCTCTAGGTCATGTGGCAAGCCAAATAGACCTCCTCAAAGTCAGTACACCAAAAGATGAGTTGAATTCTCCATGTCTTGCAACATCTCTGCTTGCTCTGATTTTGGTTTTTGTAAGCTTTCCCTTTGAGAACTAGCTTCACATGCAATGGACTACACTTGTTTTGCAGACAAGTTAGGATTTCTTTTCCAGCCTGATAATTGCTAACTCTGTGTTTCCTAATTAGAATCTTTTTGTTGAGATAAATATGTAAGCAGAATCAGATACGTATTTTTAATGTGCAGTAATTAGCCCCATCAGTTGAGTGCTAGCCAGCACATTGGGATTTTTGTTCTCTTTTAGTTTTTTAATTGCAGGTAAGGTTTGTGAGTGATACCTACGTGGTGATGCTTTACACAGTTTTGTTCTTTCATGTATTTTCTTCTGTTGATTTCCATGCATGTTGCAAACACAGAAAAATTACACGGCTTCTCTCTCTTTCTTGACTGGAAAGAGAACCTAAGAGACCATCATCCAAATGTGTCTGGAGCTAAGGACAGAGTAAGACCAAAGCATCTCACTTAGGCCTTGCTATGGTCAACTTTATGGCATCTGACATCAAGAGGATTATGGCTGAGATACGTTCTATCCATGGTGGCTAGGTCTGATTTCTTCAGGAACAGATGCACAAGAGTAATGAAAAACCCAGCTCTGTAGGTCTGAAGGAAGTGGTTGGTAATATCTGTGTATCTTGGGTTCTTGGGTTCTTCTTTTTTGCCCAAATAAACTGCTGCTCTATCATTCAGAGACTTTTCAGCTGAAGGCTGGTCTGTTGCGAGGAGCAGGGCTTGGGGTGGGCCCTGTTTACCTTGCTCCATCTGAGAGGCAGTAAGTGAGGCTGCACAACAGTGTGGTCGTGGGATAGAGGTGCTCCAAGGGGAACAGAGGGGAAGGAAGCCACTACAGAAGGCTCCATCTAGGCAAGGCTATGATACTGGGCTAAGGTTATGGTGTTGCTTTCCTGATACCAGCAGGATGTAGGATGGTACTCAGCAAATGGTTTATTTTGAGTTTGCTGATGTCACTTGGAGCGTGTCCTTGCTGGAGAAATCAGGGCACTCAGGGAAAATTGGTGCTGGGCAGGAATATCATTGGGATCGAACTGCCTAGATTTGCATCCCGCTGTACATGTAATGGTACTGTGCTTACTACATAGTTTTAGGTTTTCGGCTCTGCTGGGCAGACAAAGCCCTAGACTCACAGTACTTAAGCAGTGTTTTCGTTTTGGGGCGCTTTTTTTTATTTATTCAGATCTCCTAAAGCTTGGAAATTAATTATTTTTAATGCTAATAAAAAGTTCTACAATTTTGCCATTTGCATGTAAAAAAGTTCAGGACAGCTCTTCACTACTCCTAGTAGACCAATGTCTCCCAGATCTCAGCCTCCTTTGGTGACAGAATGCCCTCACTACCACCTCTATCGGCTTTCTGATAACATCAGTATCAAGAGTTCTTAGTAATAAGTACACAGAGGATACCCTACAGCCCATGCTCCCTGGACAACACAATGCTCTTCACCTTCTGTCACTTCTCAAAATACATTATTCATTTCTCTGGTTTTCTGTGGTTGTTCTTCTGCCTTCTCTGCACAACTGTTTACCTGTTATATTTTCCTCAAGCAGAACATACTCTGATTTAAAAATGTGTTTCTGTCTCATCTGTTTTGTTACCCATCTGCATCCAGAAGCTATAATCACTCAAATATTATTCCTTTGGAAATTATTTAAATATAGATTTGCATAGTAAAGCTAAAACTAGAACACAGCTCTTGTGGTAAACCTTGGATCATGTTGTTGTATTGAGGTATACCCATCTGTCCTACACCAGGAGACTTGCCCACATAATTGTGAAAGGCATATGAGTATGTCCTGTTACGGAAGTGACAGCATTGCTTGCGGCATCTTTATGTCTGTCCTTTGTTATTGTACTCTTTGATCCTTTACTACATCACTCTCATTTTACACTGCCACAGCTTTATTCAAAACCACTGGAGTTGCACTGACCAAAAACTTGAATAGAATCAGGGGTGACTTAGAAGCAAGGTTGCTATGAAAGAACATACCAAGGTGAAATGCATTCAGAAACAGTCATCTGGGGGGGAGGGAGAAGTCTTTCTTAAGTGTATGTGCATTCAACTCATCTGAATTACTGCATGTTTAGCTGTAGCCCATCCGGAGCAAATGCAGACCAGATGGTTCCTGTAAATTCTCCTTTAGAGCCAGGCAAGTTCACGTTCACTCAACCAAGCTGACATATCTATTTGTGTAGATTTCTCTGTTTATGGATGACAGGTTGCAATAATGTAATATATGTGCAGGGCAAACTAGAGGTTTACTGAATAGAAAAGGCAAAAATAAAAAACATTATTAAAGTATGTTTGCTGCTTGGTCTAGAAGGTTGTCTGCTACCAGAACAGTGGAGTGTAACACTTTATGTGCTGGTTACTAGATAGAAGTGATCAGGTCAAAATGGAATGCAGTTATTCTACTTCCATTTAATAATTTGAACTTACACGTGTAAGACTGAAAGAGCACTCCAGCGTAGTCATCACTTGCTGCGTCTCTTACTGGTGACTAATTTAGTAGCTTGTAGCCTGCTTCTTCCCCTACTATAAAATTGTTAAGCGGGTATAGGTTATGCAGCGCATGCTTGCCTAGCTGACATGTTTAATTTTTGAACGATGGGGAGTGTTTTAGGTTGGCTAGGTGTTTTTTACTCACACCTAAGATGTTGACCTGTTTGCTTTAAAATTAATGCTAGGCTCAGTGCCAAACACACAGAATATCCGAGTATATCTCAACGTACAGACCTCTGGTGCACTCGCATCACAGAATTTGTATTTGTCTTGGGGAAGCACGTGCCTTGGTGGCCTTCTTTTTGCTGAGTTCAATGTGCCCTTGTCAAAGACAGCTCCATACTTAAATCCCTGAAGTTCACTCGTAGGCCAGAAGCTTAGTTTTTCATATCATGTCCCAGATAAATAGTTCAAAACACAAATATTCAGATCAGAGCTGCTGCTCGTTCAGCTGGCATAGGCATGCTGCGTGCCAGGAAAATAGCCCCCTCAAAGATCTTTGGTACTCAGCAAGGCAAAAGAAAGAGGGACTACAAGCAAATGCTCTTTCATTTCTAACGGGAGGCTACGGTCCAAGATCTTATCAGGAACATTCAGGAAAAGAGCGATTTACATAAGTGGTAATTTTTTCTCAGTAAGTACTTTGGTGCCAACTGCGAGTGCTCACGTGGTACTACAGATGTTCTAGTGTGATCTTTTACTCATGACAGATTAATGATTGCTCTTATTTAAATGAGTAAGTTCAATGATGTAGTACATAGAATTTCATATGGCTGAGCAAACTGCACAGATGAATTTTGCTTACATGGATGTGGGAAGAGTTTCATGAGCTTTCATGGATGCAAAAGAGTGAAATGTCCTCTTCACCCGTGTTAGTAGGGTCAGTTGAGAGATGCTTGTATCAAAGGGATGATCTGAAAGACTGAGGTACAGGCTTTGCTTCCCTGACAGAAGTATGAAGATGCTGGCTGAATTTGTGTCTCGGCCCAGCTGCAGGGAGGACTGCCTAGAATGTAATTCTGTCAGGGTTGTTTAAAGTACAGAGATAGCATTGCAACAAATAACATTTTCCCTGCTTTGAGGGAAATTTATATTGAATATTTTCTCTCTTTGTGAGCTTCAGTCAGCAAAACTCAAAATAAGCCAGGCACTTGTTTTGTTCTAGTTTTATTACTGTATCTACCTCCATCCCAATCAATTGGCAGACTGTTTAGATGAGGCTTAGCTCTTTCAAATCATCAGTATTTTAAGAATAAGCCAGACAGTGACACATTTTAATATTAAGCTCAGGATTGTCTAAGCTTTTAGTAGCTGCTGATCGGACTGACGTGAGATTGCAAAGAACACAGGAGCAACCCCTCCCCTGTACATGGCTAAAAGGGACCAAAACGTAATATGGGTCTGTTACATGACCTGGCAAGAATGCACATTGCCATCGTGTGACCAGACAGATTTATAAATTGGTAACACCATCACGTTAATAACGTAGTGCACTGAAAGGATGTGGTGCCATCAGATGAGCTAGCCTCAGAAGCAGTGTTTCCAGAAAAATGCATGCCTTCCATCCTGCTGCTTTGTCACATCCAAGGTATGACTAAGAAACAAGAGGTTGAAAGATCAGATTGCGTCGGAATGAATTTTTCCTGTTGTCTGTATTTGTGTCAATCACTATAGAATGGACAACCTCTGAATTTTAGTAATGCTATTATGAACCTGTTTGGGGATGATCTCATTGCTGTCATCTTCTAGGAGGAGGTCAGAGGTTTTTGTCTTACCAAATATTTTTTGGCTTTATCAATTGAAGTAGTATAAACCTGCAACAGTATTAACAAAAGCCTTTCCTGCATGGCATCTTCACAGACCTGTGGTGAACTGTCAGTCCTTCAGTCTTCTGGGATCGATGTGATGCAGACCATAGAAACACTACAAAATAGAGATAGTTGCTGGTTTCCTTGAGGGTGAATGAGGTGAGAGGCACCCGTGAGAGCTCAGCACCTCCAGGGTGCTCAGGGGCAGGTGTCTCTTGCGGAGCATTCACATGCTTGTTTACTGGAGGGCAGGGAACGGAAAACCTCAGTATACAGGTCTGGTCACTATACGCACAGAACAGGGAAAAAAATTCCCCAGTCATTACCCAGCAATACCCCCAAAGCATCCCAGCTTGCATCGTTATGCTAAGGCGAAGGAAAAGTTCACATCTGAAGATTAAACAGTCCTTTTATTTAAATAATAGCACTGCTTATGTAACAGCACCCTTATGGTAAAGTACAGCTGGAGCCTGGAATGTGGCATTTACAGAAATGTCACATAATGGATAGCGATGTAAATGATGCTGAAGGCAGTAGGCACGGAGAGAGGTCAGAGGTCGGGAACAGCGGGCACGTGTATCTGACCGAAGATGCGAGTGTGCTGCCTTCCTGAAAGCAGGAGGTTTGAAGCATGCTCTTGCAAAGCGAGGGAAATGGGCTTTGTAAGGGCCGTCAGAGCCCTGGCAGCTGTTGGAGGAAGGGCAGCGGTGCTTCTCAAAGCGAGGACAGGAGAGGGAGACGGCCCAGGAGAGGCGCGCTGGCACAGCGCAGGCGGCGAGCGCAGGGAGGGTTTCAAGGACCAGCAAGGGCAGAAGGGACAGTGACTGTACAGACTTGGTGTGACAACGAGAAACAGGAGGTAGAGAAGACAGAAATTATGAAGCTCTGGAACCGAGATTATTATAATTGTATTTTCATGCATAAAAGAAAGGCTGCTGAGTAACATTGCTCTTTTTCATGAAGCTGTAACCACTAATACACAGGGAAGCAAAAACACACACACACGCACCCACACAAACATGCAGTTGCACAAAATAAGGAAAATTACCCACCTTTCACCTGAGATAGTCAAGATTTGACCAAGTGAGCTCTGACTCAAACACTTAACTGAAGCTGGGTGCGTGGCAGTCAACCAGTGGCACCTGCTCTCCAGCATGTTCATTTTCACTTCTTTCCTTGAGACGACACGTAGGTTTTTGTATATGTTATTAGCAGAAAACAGAGCTACAGATTTTTTTGAAGTGTCATCTTTTTTTATAATATGTTGAACCATGTTGTTCAATTTGGAGTGAAAAAAACAAACTTATGGACTGTTTACTGTTGTTTACAGCAAGCTCAAGGTTTGTACTTAGACATTATATGAATGATGAAACAAACATGTAAATATTCATTACTTAGTGAATCATATTTTTTTAAAGCACATCTTTGTACACAAAGCATTTGTAAATCCCCCTTAGTGGTATTTATTTTTCCACATGAAAATTTCTCGTTTGCAGCCAACCAAATATCTTGGGCTTAGATCTTTCTCCTACATGTAATGGAATCACAGTGCTGTCACAGACATCACAGCCATTTTTGTGAAATATGATGTTAAGGAAGACTGAGTTCATTGTACTATACATATGTAAATGCCTCTCTTTCAATACTCTCAAGGGAAAAAAGATGCCAGAAAGAATTCCCAACCAGCATACATATTAATTGTCACCACCTTTCATGGGATAGTGAAGTGCATTCGTACAAAGCAAAGCATTAACAATCAAGGAGGCTGCACAGGGAAAGTGAGGGCATTTGAGTGAAACTTAAGGAAGTGGCATGGTAAATTATAATAATCTAACTGCAGTCTAGAAAATCACACTCTTTCCTTGTTTGTGTCTGTAATGAGGTAGGGATGCAGCTCCTCTACCTTCAGCCAGCCACTACAGATTTACAGCAGGCTACGGAAGCTCAGACTGCAGCACCAGTTCTTTGTTATTGGTATACCCCTACAATGATATCCCAGTTCACAATGGCTGTTGGTACAATTCAAAGCAGTGAACGTGTTGTTCTTCTGTAGCTGAAACTCCTTTCAGTTCCAGAAGCATAGGGGGCTGGTTATCACAGAGCACAATTAATTGGTTGTTGATCCTGTATGTTTATGTGTTTGTGTGTGTGAAGACATGCTGAGCTTTTCCCATCTGGCTGTGGATAAGAAATCCACAGTATGACTAAGTGATTGGACTGAAAGTTTTGCAAATAAATTATCCGGACAGAAATACAGCTCATGTAGATGCTTCTGTACAGAGAAACTCCACTGGAGACTGCTGTGTGTGCTTGAAGTAGATGACCTCTGTCTTTGACTGGCATCTGCCTAGATTTGAAACAATAGCTATGAAAAAAGCCTAATTTCCTGAATCAAAACAGCGAATTCACCAACTTCCCAGCTACCTACTATAACAAAGGGATGCAAATCAATGTCTGATGACTCCTGCATAGCATGACTTGAAGGAGGTTACTGTTCCCAGTTCCAGCACCTTTGACTTAGGGACTTGACTTGAGTTCTGTCAGCTGCTGAGGCACGCTGTTCACAAGAAATGAAATGCTGTTTGCTTGTATAATCTCTCACTGTGCATTCTTTGGTCATTCCGTGCTGCTTTCTCTCCTCTGTTGAGGTTGCTAAATGAGGTGGTATTACCTTAATGAAATCATTGAAAGTGTGGTTAATGCTGCTAGACTCCATATTTAAAAACATTTTTTGAAATCAAACTGAGTATCAGTAAAGTATTCTCCTGTGGTTTGTGGCCCCAATAACCAGTACAATGACTTAATTGGCATTCTTGTGCAGTGCTTGGATCTTTGCCAGTTAATGACCCATTGCTGCAGTCTGCACAGGCAAATTACCCCTTCTGTCCAGCTCTTCAAGCTGATGGACTTTTGCCCAAGTAATGGCTGCAGGCTCCTATTCTCAGCTGGCACGGACCCCAGCACGACCATAAACATCCCTGAGAGGATCATAATATGATATATTGGACAGATTCTGATACGCCTCACAGTCGTATACCACCAAGCAATTCTGCTGAAGTCAGTGACTTTGGCTGTGGCATAGCTGAAAGAAGAAACTGGTCCCTACACTGTTGCTCTCTCAGATAATGGAGCACTTGCAGGCTGTTAGCTAGTCTGTGTCCCTTTAGACCAGGGGTCCTCAAACTTTTTAAACAGGGGGCCGGCACGTGGATGCAGTGGCAGGCAGTCATCTGCGGCTGCTTGGTTTCCACCCCCAACCCCCGGGCGGGGGGGGGCGGGGGGGGCGGCGGGATGTAAATACCAGGGGCTGATTGAGGACCCTGGGGGGCCGTAGTTTGAGGACCTCTGCTTTAGACGATGCAAGTTTTTGGGAACCCTATGTCAAACGTGTCAAACGTTCAAAGTAGTTTTTATTTTGTTCTGGTTTTAAATGGTTACATTGTCTCTTTCCCCTACAGGATTTTCCATTCTACAGGCGATTATGGAAGCAGCAGTACAGAACAACTGGCAAGTGACAGCCAGATCCGTAGGCAGCATAAAGGATGTTCAAGAGTTCAGAAGAATTATAGAGGAGATGGACAGGCGGCAAGAAAAAAGATACTTAATTGACTGTGAAGTGGACAGAATCAACACCATTTTGGAACAGGTATAAGCTTTTCAGAAACTATGATCTCTCTGTGACAGACATTGTTAATGTTTCCAGAACTCTCTGTTTCTAGAAATTAATTAAATATCCATTAAGATGTGAGTCCCAACAACTGAGTGGTTGCCTAGTAAAATTAAAATGCCTCTGTGATGCTTATAGTTGGTGGCAGCACTAACACATAACCTACCAGGAAGTGTCTCTCTGATATTTTTTCCCAAATGTTAATAATGAATTATTTTTAAGTAGCTTAAGAACCTGAAACCTCAGCTGCCAGAGTAACATTACTGGCATCAGGGCTACTTGTAGGGATTGCAAGACAGGTGCAGTTTGTTAAGTGGAACATGAAACAAGAAATAAAAAGCCAATGAAGTAGTTCTGAATCATCTTAAAGAATTCCCAAGTGAAAATATTGCTAATGAAAAATTCAGCTGGTAGTCCAAACGGCTCATCAGCACTTCTTGGTACGTAACGCTCTTCGCACTGCACAGCCAGTGCTGTTGACAGGCTTAAATTGTGGGTGATAGAGTCTTTTGGGTGACTGTTTTGCTATGGCATGCCCTTTCCAGGGTTTGCTTTGTCCCAGAGGAATGGCCATACCCTCCGGCTGTCCCAGGGTGCTACCCAGGACGCCTGTGCCACTGGCTGTGCTGGGCAGTGTACTGGAAGAGGTGTGATAACAGACACACATCACAGGGAGGAGAAGCAGGACAGTTCCCTGCTACCTGGGCTCACAGCAAAGCTGGTGTTGGTATGAAACCAAATCCATGCTGCTTGTTTATTCATAGGCATGTGGGAATTCACTTACATTAAGACTGGAAAACCCTCTGATTATTGCCACTTCATAAATTTAACTGTGGGTTTATAGTATGGGATAGATCAAAAGTAACATTTAAATTTCATGAAGCATTAGCACATCTCTTAGAAATGTTGTGTTGTAAACTAGCGGCAAACTGACCTCGCTGCCATTAAACCCTGGGAAATGCAAAAGCTATATTCACTGAGTTCCTTCGCAAAACACTCAGTTCCTGTCAAGTCTTGAGGTGTATCACTGAGGGCCAGTCTGCAGGGATGGAATCACTGGAGTCCCAGCCAGGTCCCATAGCTGCTGGTTACAGAGGGCAGCAGGAAGGAGAGAGGTGCTCAACAGAACAGCGCAAGCCAGGGCTGGTCCGTACATCTGAGAGCTAGCATGGTTGTGATACTGGTACATAGCTTTGCAGTTTACACTGTATTTAGTCAATCTGGTGGGTATTCTCTTGAGGGAAATTCATACAGCAAAGTGTAAGAAACTACTTCCCCCACCCCACCCCCCACCCTTTCCTGCAGAGCTTCTTGCTCACGTTCTTGCAAAAGGTGCAAAATGCCATACCCACAGCCCACTCTTCTGAAAATGATGCAGGAGAGCACTCCTGAGTCAAGCTTAAATAGCTCTTTGGGCCCACTCAGCTGAAGGACGGGCCTTTTGTTTGATATTTCTAAATCCATTTACATTTTGTTCTCTCTTTTTCTTACATTGTGCAAGTGAGAGGAAAAAAAAACCTAAACCATTCCAGCGCCTAAAATGAAAGCTATACACCGAGCAAACCATATAGTGAAAAACGAGTGAACTCTTTTCTTCTGTAAGAATTCTAAATTCAAACCTAGTGAAGTTGTAATTTTATTAAATGTTTGATTCGGCTTTCTATCAATGTGATTAAGCACCTGTGTAACTAGAGATTTGCTACTGGGGCCTCCAGGTTTCCCCAGACTCTACAGTACATTGTGTGTAATTTTGCGTAATTAAGAGCCTTTCTTTTGTCATTGTTGTATTGTGTAGAGCTCATCTCTGTACTGTTAATCTGATACTGAAAAACAATGACTTAAGTTTCTGCAAGGAAAGCCAGTAATGGTGGACCCCATGTTGATAGCTGAACAATTATTAGGTTTTGGCTTTTCTTTCCCTCTCCTCTGCCTACCTTGTTATCTTCTCATAAAGTAGTTAAAAAACTCACAAATATGTGTGGTACTTAAATCCATCCATCCAGTGTCCTCAAGGGAGTGGTGAGTTGCCTTCTTTTTAGCCAACTGTGTTTGCTGATAGTATGCCGCTGAGGGGAAAGATAACTCTGGATTTGCATAATTCAAATCTAGCATTTTATTGCAGTTTTAAAAGTCAGATCGGTGCTTTGTGTGGAGTCTAGAAAGTCTGCTCAGTTAACGAGGCAGTAACATCTGAGCATGATAACAGCATGCTGACTGCAGGTGGCTTTGGAGAGCTTGTCCCCAGTGAGAGCAAAGGGAAGCCAAGACACTCTACCTGTTACTGCAGGATACTGATGGACAAACTCTGTCCTGCAGAGGGTTGGCACAGGCTGCCTCAGCCCGGCTGCCTTTTCATCCCTCTCCCTTTTTTTGGCCTCCTCAGGAGCGCATCCTCAAAGGCTGACCCTCCCATCACCGTCTGGGAGTGATGCCTCCCTCTGAGGGGTTTGCTATGGTCACGGTGGGGATGTGACACCTGCCGTTTCCTTTTCTCACGGACAACAGCAGCGCTTGCCAGCAACCCTGGCTTTCAGAAGCTTAAATAGGACTTATTCAAGAACAAAAGTCATAGCAGAAATAAACAGACTGTAAACCACTAAACAGTCTACACACGTGCTGAGTTTGCTATCAGACTTTTGGGCACTTGGCCAGGCCATTCAGCAAGCTTGTCAGTCCTCTGCTCCAGAAACTGTGTGTTGTGGCTTTGTGTTAGCGCTTGGATTAAATAAGAGCGACCTCTTCACCTGTATCAGGCTGGTCAGCGTGTGCAGTTCTGTTCCTTTGATGCTTTTTTTTCAACCAGTTCAGACCAGTGTGTACCTCTCTTCCAAAAGTGTGGGCTTATCTAAAGACAATTGCGCATCTGAGGATTTTCTTCAGACTTCAGGGACTACTGGAATATTCTGTACCTTCCTCCAGTGATGTGCAGACAGACATGTGAGTCAGTGACCTTGAGTATTCCATATGTCTTTAGCATCTGGCACATCTGTATGTCCCTGTGTTTCCAAGATCTGAAACCTGTCATTTCTCTTCTCAGGGCTGGCTGGTACCCAGGAAAGGATCTCTCCCAGGTGCCCCCCCTTGTACGTAAATGTAAGGCAGGGGAAAGAGGGCACCCCAGCTCCTGCTCTGCCTGGGTAACCTGCTTTGTGCCAGGTTTCACTCTGCAGCACAGATGGTTTCATTCCTCTTCCAGAGAATCTTGTGATGTGCCCCATATTGTGTCCTAGAGGTGGATGCCCTGCCCAGATCACCTCTGGCCCTGACTTTTCAGCTGCAGAGTAAGGGGAAGCAGAGAGATTAATCGTCATTCTGTTAAGTTACCATCTGTTGGTTCACTTGCCCTATGGTTCTATAACCACTGAGCATGTGGATCCATATCGCTCCTTGCACAACAAAACTATATCCAATTTAATCATCTAGTGGCCTCTCAAGCATACAGATAGCAACACTTATGTCATGCAAAATTCATAAGCTCCCCACACTTCTTGTCCCTTGATGCTAAAATATTCCAGTGTTCCTTCACAGATAGATATAAAATTTTGTTCTCATAAACAGAAGAACATTTTCTTCTGAGAACTAACAGTAAGCTTTAGCCTGTTCAACCGTGTATTTAGAGACATGTTTTTGAGTTAAGAAATATGTTTTTCTTATTCCCAAGATAACAAGCTGTATTTCAGACTAGAGTGGCTTTATGTCCATTTAAAAGAAAATCTCCTGGGGGAAAATAAGGAGGAAAAAACTCCATTCAGCATTAAAATGGTGAAACTTTACAAAAGACCTGTTTATTCCAGAGACTGCATGCTTTTATCAAAAGGACACTATCTCCAAACATTGTCATAAAGGTTAGGCTCCACGGCAATGTCTGTATTGAGTGGAGGCATCTCACAAAGCCGAAGCAATATTACAGTAGAGAATGCAGTCCCCAAAATGTTATGACGACAGTCAAACTGTTAGAGAAGACTTGAAGTAAAGCATCCGTAGGATTAAGAAGGGTAATCTGGTTGACTGAACTCTGTCCAGTGCAAGCACTGACTATGACTTGACCTTAAGTTTGAAATTAGGAAGATGGTGTGCAAGTTTCCAGTACAGCTGCAGCTGCATCCCTCTGCAGAGCTGCTGGGATCTCAGAGGAGCGTGCTCATTGCACAACAGCTTTTACATTTGGAGTGTCATAAGAATAAATATAAAGCTGCAGTACTGAGTTGACCAACAGTCATTAAAACCAACAACAATAAGGAAAAATCAACACTGCTTTCACGTAAGCCTCCTGGTTTATGTGTTACGTTATAAACAGGTAGTCTGGTGTGGGTTTGCCTGTGTTCTCTGTAACAATTGAAAATACAGTAACTGCCTACAACCACACGAGGAGGAGCAGAGCTATGGGTAGCTTCAGCTTCTGCTGTGCTTATGAACCCCATGCTGCCGTGGCCTCGAAGGTACCGCGCCGCGTGGAGCGCAGCCTGCAGAGCTGTGTGCCCCTGCCGCCTTCTCCAGCCTCGGTGCCATGGCCATGTCACAGCCCAGTTTTATCCTTCGTGCAGAGCAGAGGAGGGGGTTCAGCCCAGGCTCCAAGGGTATCTGATACGTACGGTGTTGTGTAACGTCACTGAGAAACTGGTACAGTTCATTCTTAGGTTTCCAATCAATTAGAAACTTAAACATTTAGGACATTATCTTCGTTAGGCGCCCATGAGTATTGTTGAAACCAGGATCTAAAGCAGGATGAAAGGTCACTTCTGTCCCTTCGCATCTGGAGGGTTTCAGCAGCTCACAAGTCCATGTAGGCGTGTGGGGAGGAAAGGGGAGTTCCTTAGGTCAGTCGCCCTCAGGACTGTAGCTAGTGGAAGGTAAGCAGAAAACGGGCATGTGCCAAAAGCGACAGCTGTATCTACCTTAAAGGGCCTGCTCCTGTCAGCTCTGAAACTAATAAAGGACTGAAGGTGGATTACTAAAGCAGAAAGAATTAACATCGTGAGTTAATCTGCCCCACATATAGCTCATTTCACATATACCCGAGGACAGAATTTCTAGTTTGTAAATAGTAACGTCTCTCCAAAGCCATCATCCGGACTTCATAAAGCAAGGCAGGTTCCAAATGACAGGAATTTAACAGAGTATTAGTCATGCTGCAGAATGACTGAGGTAATGGCACACAAAGCTTAAAAGTGTTCAAAAGACATTAAAGCACAGTTTTAAATGTATCTGATCAGTAATAATAATAATTAATACAGAATGTCTCACCGTAAATGTGCAAGCTGCTGTATATAGAAGACCGCTGCCAAGCAACTCCGGTTTCTTATGCCAGAGGCATATGAACCTGAAGTCACCATTAGAGTTTTTATTTTTCTGTGATAGTAGCAATTACTCATTTTATGTTTTATGATAATTCATGGGATATAAATGCACACACCAATGCACACACATGCATCTGCTTTTGGTATTTTGCATATTTTTACCACAACATTTGTAGTATGCTTTTATGCAGTTAGAGGCACGTTTATACAGCAACCTCTGCATTGCCATTAAACGTACAGGGAACCAAAATCTTTTCTCAGTTACGCTGCTGCAAGTATAGAGTCAACCATTACTCTGAACATTATCCTGGAGACAGTATTTAAATTGATACCACTGTGCTCATAGAGAGATTGTATTTGCTTTGAACTTCAGTTAATAGGTAGCTGTAAAAGCACAATTTGCCGCATAGTTCGCCTGCCTTTGCAGCTTTTCAGTGCACAGAATCTGTGCGTCTGTGTTTGCCCTTAGAAAGCCTTCTGAGGGTCCCACTCATTATTTAGCCTGTGTCCACACCGTGTGAGCTGCTTCTGCAGCTGGCAGTAATTGTTACCCTTGTTGACAGGAGTCTCAGGAGAAAAGTTGGGTCTGAGGGCCATTTGCAATAGCCTCTCATTCCTACATTTGATGTACTTTGGAAGCAAGCGTACACGCTGATGCTTTTCACGCGATACCTGGACCGTGGGGAGAGGATTTGGTCTTTCATTAGCTGTACGGGTATTTTTTGAAAACAACGTTTACAAGGAGTCTTGAAAAGATACACAGTATTTGAGGGAAAGGGAGAGCTGGCTGGAATTTGCTCGACCCATGATCTCCTGAGGTTTTTGTCCCACTGTATTTGTCCATCTCCCCATCTGTCATAGCTCTAGAAATTTTTCTCACCTCTTGTAAACCCCTGGCTGATTTTAAAATCCTTCATTCACACATCTCCTCCAGGTTTTAAAAGTCAGTGTTGTACAGAAGTTGCTTTGTTACAATCCTAGCATTTAATGTAGCTCTTTCTTCTCCATATAAAGGATAAACCCTTTCATCTTAACAGACATTACCTTAATTTCTGCATCTGTCTCTCAAATAGTTTAATGCTTGAAACTCTGCTTCTAACCAAAGGCTTTCCTTAATTAGTTTCCAAGGCAACCATCTTGGCGACAATTCAGATGAACCAACTGCAGGGAGAGGAAGGAAACACACTATCAAAATGAATAGTAATAGCACAATACCACTGTGCAAACAGGCGTTGTACATCACCAGAGACAGCGTGATAGTTCTGGTGTCTCATAAGTTCATTTACAAGGGGACAAGTCCTAACTCAGTAAAAGAAGAGCTGCACAAGAGCGTATGTCTTTTTCTCACAGCTGACTAAGCTGGGATTAATGGCTTTGGTGCAGTGTGAATCACGGTCTCGGGGAGGAAGAGAACCACTGGTGCTTGCCAGGGCCCCTCACGCACCAAGGTTTTCCCAAGTGCATTTCATAGAGCACATTTACGCTGCCGTTCAAACAGCGAGATTTTCGGAGTGGGGACCACCCCACTGGGCTCTTTTAGCCCAGATCCTGGTGATGCAGAATATGAGACACTAGCAACTGATAGCTACAGCCTGGCAGGGGGAAGTCCCTAAATACGAGGTCCCTAGGTGTGATGCAGAGCTATGGTGCGTTTGCTCTGGGCTACGGGTGGGTTTGGATCAGGCCGTAATATGGCAAAGCACTGCCCCAGTGGAAATCGCTTACTGCTTGTAATTATACATTCCTATGGGATGCCCGTCTCTTATCCCACCTTCGTGCCAGTGCGATTCCAGTGGCCTCTGTGGAGCAGCTTAAAGCTACCGGGGGTAGCCTGGGCGAAATTCATGAAGAATCCGGCCCTGTAAGTCATCAGCTCAACTTCAAACACAAACTCATCCCACAGTATTCAACCAGTAAGATGGAAAAGAGCGTAACAGTTATAGAGGAAGTTAAGGTTCTCAGGCTTAAAAAAATCCATATTACTAAATATAATTTTTTTTGTGTCCCACTATGGGCGTGCCTGTGTCGATGTTAATGGCATATGTACTATTGGAGGCTTGTTCTTCCAAAACATGTAATGAATAAAATTATCAACAATATGCATAGACCCTTAGAAATACCCTGAGTATCTTCTGTCATGGGAGAATGCATGTAAAGAATCAGAAAAGAGAAATATTGCTGTAACTTTATTACCTCCTATGAGTAAAATGGCCTCCCCTGCTGCATAGACTAAGTCTACTAAAAAATAAATTAACTCTTCGTAATCTCTTTCAGTTCATGGTTTATGCACCAAGTTATACAGGGAATATTGCAGCGTGCTGTTTATAGTGAAGCAGAATAAACCTTTCAAATGCCTTCAAAGCATTGAAAAGAGCAAATTGAATGCAATTCTAGTCACAGTAAAATTCCATTTATAATAAAAAATTTAAGAAAAAGTAACCTTGTTTTTCCTAGAGGACGTTGCACTGTTGTGTTGTTGGGGTTTTTTTTGTAATTTCATAGGGCATTTAAAACAGAAAGGAAATGCTCAACAAGGAGGCGGGGGGGGACGTGGGGGAAGAATGCCTACTATTCAGTATTTTTCGATCTGCTTGAAGGCAGTGCTCTGCAATACAAAACCCCTTCCAAAAGATTCTCATGTGAGCATTGGGACTGAAATACTGCGACACTTCTGGGTTACATCCAAATAGTATTTTGAAGTGATCCTGACATGCAGTAATGGTTTATATAAGCAGAATTCTGTTTCCAAGGACTCTTGTTCAATTCCAGGGAAGAATACTGAATTTTTACTCTGACATGCCAATGGGCAGTGTGAAGAAAATGGGAAATTTATGTGTTTTTAAAATTAAAGACTGTGTGCCTTAGTTTACCTCATTCCTTCCTGTCTGCCCCAATGGATGTACATCCTTTTATATTTTGAGCAGCTAAGACTGAAGGAGTTTCATTTACCCTATGGGATCTGAGAAGTAGTAGTGAGCATCAGTTATGTTTGTCGGTGATTGCAAGAGCGTACTCTTAAGAATGTTCAATATACAGTTTCACGGTATTGAAAGCCAAAAAGGACAGTTGGGTATCATCTCCTGTGTCACAGAGACTAGGCACGTGATGCAAAAATCACTGAGCACCTGCTTGTTAATGATGTGGATGTGCCTTCAAACTGTGTGACGGTGCTGAAGCATTTGTGAGTCCTGCATAAGGTTTGGAAAACTAAGAATAAATGTAAGATTACTATTATTAAGTCTGTGTGAAAGTGACTTTAGGTGTTGCGAAACTTAGTGAAGGATGCTAGTCTGGAAGTCAGTTCTGATAGCGCTGATTTTGCTATACCTGATACAGAATTGTAGGGAGCATTCACAGCTGCCAAGAAGCAAGGAAGAGACCATACATGAGGTTGGAAGCGAGGACGTTATTGTGGTGGGACCGTGTTATGTGGGATAGGAACTGGTTGCCTTGTAGGCTGAAGGAAATTTAACCATGAACGCTGCTAGGGAAAGGCAGTCAGCTCTAGCAGCACACAGCTCTGAGCTACGAAATGACTAAGAAATACTGGTGTCTTTGAAGAGGTGGTTGTGTGTCAGTGAAAAGCATGTGATGGTTACTGAGAAGCTTACCCATCTGAACAGTTAACAAAAAACTCCTGTTCTTTTGGGCTCTCTGGAGTATAAGAGCAGAGATAGCAGCGGTACCTATTTGCTCTCAGGTTAGCAAAACCTCGTGTCTCTTCTCAGGGGTGGTGAACTGATGCCTAAGCAGCAGAGGACTTGTTTCCACAGGGCCTTGTCTGATGAGCAAGTGCAGCCCTTGATGGGGTCAGATGCAAAATAGACGGGTATTTCAGAATTTATGAGAAGCAGAAGGAAGGCAGAATACAGCGAGGACCTTTGTGTACCTTTTCTGCCAACTAATATGAATTTCAATTTCCCTGCACTCTTTGGAAGACCAGGGTAAAGAAACAGAAGTTGTGGAGACCCAAATATACTACCAAATGAGTTGTCTTTAAAAAGTTACTCAAGCTTGTATGACAGCAGTGCATTGAAAAACTTCAGACCCAAGTAATTTTTTAACATCGTACCAAAACTTCGTGTCAGAATAGAGACCATAACCCTAATCCCTTGATGTCAAGGTTCTTGCTGACCTTGTGGTTGTTCTCTGACCTGAGAAGGGTTAGAGCCAGGAAAGAGAGAGGAACACAGAGCACTGAACCGGCAGATCTAGAAGGTGAAAACAATGAGGAGAGTGCTGTAGCACAGTTTGTCAGTGTCAAAATTAAAGCATTTCTGGCACTCAGCACAGAAAGCTTATGGTGATTTGAAATTCCCTGTCCACATTTGGGTTTTGTGTGAGATCTGAAGCCTCTGTGAAATTTCAAGTAAGTTTTGAATATATGATTTCACAGGGGCTTGAGAAAGTACTGGAACCTCTGTGAAATTACCTTGGATGTAAAATCACTCCATTATGATTAATTTTCAAGGGACAATATTTCTCAAAGAATATACTAGAACTGCATAGACAATGAAATGATCTCTTTCCTAAAATGACGTATGTGTGGAAATCACTGCTGTGCTGCTGCAGGGGAACATATTTAAGTCATTTCCTTCACATAAATACAGTTGCAAAAATTCCTCCAGAACACAACTGGATTTTTACTTTAATCTCACTCAGGAAGCTAAAGAATTCACTGATGAAAAATTTCTACAAAACATCTCTTCAAGGAAACTTCCTGCGAACAAGTATCTTCTCTTGAGAATATCTTGGCAAAATAAGGGGCAAAGGTCTTGCAATTTTGATTATCCCTTTCATATGCTACAAAAAATTATTGCTATGATTGTAACACCCCCCTGTATCTGATCTTGGGTTTGGTGAAATAGCTTCAAGTGATGAAAGACAGCGTAAGTTTTGATTGATTTTGACATGAAAGTCTTTCTATTGAAGGACATGACTTGTGAAGAGAGATGCAGTCCTGAGAGGGAGAGCACTGTTCTCATCGGTCTAAACAGAGAGATTTTGATATAAAGAAAAGTTTATTTAATGAATTTTTATTTGGTTTAAAGAGTAAATAATTGTGATTATGGATGTCAGTTACCAGGATCATAAACCTCTTCATCTCAGTGTCCTCCAGGAACTGATGTTTTGCAGTAGAATATGTCCTTTAACAATAGCTGTGCCAACAGATTAGTTAATCTGACAATATTGCTAAATCATACCAGGTAGAATCAATTTAGGCAAATTGTTTAAGTGCACAGAAAATTCACAGAAAAATTTGTCAGCACACTGAAAGAAATTAGGAGAAAGCATCAAACCCTGAGAACCTGTGGTGTTGCGGTTTGCAATATTTTTTCCTAAGTAATTTCTAATGTAACCTTTTATACACAAATTAAATGCATATTCCACTACACAGTTTTCAACGAGCAAATGTCAGATTAGTATGGGAAAAGAAAGTTTAGACATATGGAGGGAGAATGAAGTACAATACAGCTTTCAGATGTTGCATTTAATTACTCTCCAAGGACTAACATGCACAACCATCATCTATCTGGAGATTGCCTAGAAGTAAAATTTCACTCTTGATGTGACTATCATCAAGGAGAGAGGCAAGGGAGAGAAGGGCAGAAGAAGGGGGCCAGATGGGGAAAAACTTCAATAAAGTGCTTCAGAGGCAACTCAGATCCCTGCTTCCACCGTGCACATTTTCGTCCCCCTCTAGGAGATTCCTATTCTCTAGGATATCATCTCCCATGAGAGATAACATTGCAGCAGAGCCAAAAGCTGTTTGAAAAATGTTTTATAAGCCCAAACAAATGATCTTGATACTGCGCTATAGAGGAAAGCAGGATTTTGGTTATGAGGTGTAGTCACAAATTTATAAGGTGGCAGTTGCATGGAAGTAAAATCCTTAGGTCCATATACTGGACAAAAGTACAAAATCTAGCAGTTGGGACTGTGTATGGATTTGTGACATTCCCTAAAGGACGTGAAGCCATTGAAATGGTGGGTGAATTAATCTCAACTACATATGGAGTTATTTTTATCTGCAACAAATAATACATGTATGAAATCTTCATCTTAATATTTAACACATTCTTCATTTAATATTTAGCTCACATTTAATATAGTACTCATTCTTCATATAAATGAAATCATTGTTTACTGCATATTTTACAGCACCACAATCCCTGGTGGCCAGATTCCCATCCCATTAATACTAAGGCAAGAAATAAATCGCTCCATGGGTTTGCACCACTGTTACAATCATTAGGTTTTTACCCTTTGTACGAGGGAAGCTGCTTCCGCCGAACGTGGAAGTCATAGAACCATAGAATCATTTAGGTTGGAAAAGACCTTCCAGATTGTCAAGTCCAGCCATCAACCTAACACTGCCAGGTCCACCACTAAGCCACGTCCCTACATCTACGAGTCTTTTGAATACCTCCAGGGATGGTGACTCAACCACTGATGGCTTTATCTCTGTTGAATTGAAGGCAGGACAAGTGTCACTTGTTTGCTGTGACAGGCCACCGCTAGCTGTGACAGATCTTTTGCCACCACAGGATTACGGTTCCTTTGGAGCCTCATGTATCAGTGCTGGTGTTGGTGGTGTGATAGAGACAAATCATGATGCCAAAAAAGCTACTTTTAATGCATTTATTGAGGGAAGATTGAGCCTTGTCCAGTTTTTATAACCCTCAGAGGGAACTCACTATTTCTGCAGGAGCATGTGTGAAAATTGAAAAACAGAGGAGTGGGCTCTGCAAACTTAATAGTAAAATGGATCTACTGAGATTACAGGGGATCTGATTTTTACTGTGTATCATCTGGTTCAATGAAGAAAATCCTGTTCATATTTCAGAGGAGCTTTTATTTTCCGTTCTCCTCCTATTGATCCTACCTCTCTCTGGAAAACGTACATGACAAGGGGTGACCTGTGCAAACTAAACACAGTGAGGAATGATTATGTATGGCTGTCAAATGCGGTTGCACCTTTGCTCACACTGTAAGGCTGCAGAAGGTAACTACGCTGCTGTTAGCAGTGCGCTGGCCCCAGAGGACTGAGGTGCGGTGGCTGCAAGCCCCAGGGGCTGCTCCCCCACTGCAGAAGGGGCTGCCGGAGCGGGAGGGAGGCCAGGGAGAGGACTCTGTTCCAGCTGGAAAGGCTGTTTCGGTTTCTCCTTTTCTTGAGTGCAGTACGCTGCAGGTGCCACTCAAGGCAAGTTAAACATCCTTGCTAACATACCGACAGTTCCTTTTTGGGCCTTGACTTCAGTTTGTATTTAACTAATTGGGTTGTCACTCTGACACTGTGTTCGTCTGCTTTCTTAAGTGTGTCCTGAAGACCAAATTAGCCACTGCCGCTGGTCCGATAGGGTGCTGCATCACAGGGCACAACTTTCCGAGCATTTAATTCAGTATCAGGTAGGAGCTGCTCAGATCTGAGATAAGCTTTTAAGTAACTCCATCTTCAGAACAGAAATGCTGTCAATAGGGATAGAAACTAGAATAGGAGAGAAGACAGTGTGCTCCACAACAATTTCGGCTTGCCAGACAGTTGTTGCTGTGCTTGTTATCCATGCTGTTCCCATGAAGTGCAATCAACACTGATAGCTGATCCTGATGATGCTGTTGAAATTTTTTTAGACCTGAGTCCGTTTATCTGTTTTGCTTGTTTGCTGCTGAAAAGAAAGAATTGTGCCATGACTTCTGGCATTTGCACGCTGCTTTGAACGCAAAGGTGTCATAATTGTATTTTTATAGCAAAGTATAAAGGCATGTTACTGCTCATGTAGCTGGAGGTAGCTAAGCTCTCCTGTCCTTGGAAATATACACGTATATGTAAAAGTCAGTAGAAATTAATGAAGTTAAATGTGGGCTTTTTTTAAAAAAGTGGAACCCAAATCAGTAAGCTCAACAAAGACAACAAAATCCTTTTTTTACTCTGAGCTTATAGAAAATCTCATTTTTCTTAATGTCTTTTTAAAACCTAGGAAAGAAGAGCTCTGGAGTTAAACTGCCTTATTGTTCCCAGATATGGTCAAAATGGAAAGACACATTACAGCAGGTCAGATCTCTGCCTGTCATTCCATTTAAGTCGCATATTTCTGCCACTTGTCAGGTATGAAAAGCACAGTAAAAATCTTTAGACCTTCTTTGTGGCAATACTGCCTGTCAGCATCAGTATTTTATGTTATGGAAAGATCTAATAGACTCATAAAATATATCAGGGTTTTGAGCTGTAGATGAGGGTAGTCTGTACTTCTGTAATCTAATTTTTTTTATTTCTTTTTTTCATTTGTAAATAAAGGATGATAAATAACTTTGATTAAACAGACTATACTGACCAGATGGTGGTTGATTCAAATGAAGGGAAAATGAGCTCCCAACAGGTATTAATTGGATATGGTAGTTTCCTTTTCATTGCTGCCAAAATCATGACAGCTACTTCTCGAGGTAGAAGTGCAAGCGTATCCTCTTCGTTCGTGTTTTCCAATGACTCTTTAAAATCAAAGCCTGCAGAGGCAGTAAGGTGGATTTAAAAGTGACTGAACTGCTGGGCTTAAAGGGTTGTGATCAGCAACGCAAAGACCAGCTGGAGGCTAGTTACTCTTTCGAGTACCCTAAGGGTCCTGGGGCTAATACCGTTTAGCCTCCCCATTAATGATCGGAAGGTTATGGGGTGGAGTGCACACTCAGCAAGTTAGCAGATGATACCAAATTAGGAGGAGTGTTTGATACACCGGGTGGTTGTGCTGCAGTACTTTGATGGGCTGGTGAAGTGGACAGAGAGAAATGTGATGAAAGGGAAATGCACAGCCCTGCACCTCAGGAGCAATGACCCCATCCACGCACCGGTCCAGACTGGGGAGAGGCTTCCTGGCTGGAGAGCAGCTCTGCAGAGCAGGAGCTCGGGATCCTGGCAGGCAAGTTGAGCACAAGCCAGCACTGCACTCTGACAGCCAAGGCTGCGTGGGATTAGTATGGTCAGCGGCTCAGAAGGGGTGATCCTTCCTCTCTGCTCAGCACTGGTGAGGCTGCATCTGAAGTTCTGGGCTCACTGGTGTAGGAAAGGCATGGACAACCTGGAACAAGTCCAGTGAAGGGTCCCTACGACAGTTAAGGGGCTGGAGCATCTGATGTAAAAGGAAAGGCTGAGGAACTTGGGTTGCATAGCCTGGAGAGGAGAACGCTCACGGGGGGATGTTAGTAATACCTCGTGGGAAGGAGTGAAGAAGATGGAGCCAGACTCTTCTCAGAGCCTCGCTGCGTTTCAGTATCTCGGCTGTGCTGAGTGACAAGACAGGAGGCGAGGGTGCAGACTGAAATGCAGGAAATTCTGTTTAAATATAAGAAGAATCACTGGAACAGGCTGCCCAGAGAGCTTGTGGAGTTTCTGGCTTTGGGGATATTCAAAACCTGACTGCCTGTGGTCCTGAGCAGCCTGCTTTAGCTGCCCCTGCTTGGAGCCTGGGGCTGGAATAGGCAGTCTCTAGAGGCCCCTGCCAGCCTCACCTGCTCTGTGATTTCCTCCATCCATAAAGGAGAAATTACGTTTCCCTTTCATGAATCAGAGACAAGCCATGGATATTTTTTAGAAGACAAAATAGGACTGCTCAGTCCCGCCTACCAGACTTGCACTATTCTTCCACTACTTCATTTCTTCCGAGCCCACAGAGTCCTGTCTTTCATTAACCCATTCTTTCCTTGCCTCTGGTCTGTTACTGCTGTTCACCTACACACTCTGTTCTCACCATCCTAGTTCCTAGTCAAGTCCTGGGAGAAATATTCCAGCAAAACCCCTTGATCTGTCTCCATCACTACTGTCTAAAACAGCTTCCCTGCCTTGACTTTCATCTAAGAGTTCACCAGTCTCCTTGTAACGTTCCTTTCACCTTTAACTCCATTTAATTTTCATGGCCAGAAAACCCAGATCCATGTTCTAGACCAAGAACGAGCTGTGCTGGTGATTTTGGTAGGGAGTAAAACAGAAGATAACAGAGTAATTATGAGGTTAGTATTAAAAGTTATTTTGCTTCCTCTTCAGTGTCCTTCCTCTTAGGTGTTGGGTAGCCTTTGAACTACATCATGACAGATTAACATTATTACTTTAGAAATATCACAGTGCTCCATACCAATTTAATATTAGCCAGTTAATCTCTGTAATGCTATCTTCCCAAACTGTACAAAAAATGTAAAAGCTAAGGCAAAAAATTGTGGTTGTCTGTTTGTTATTGTGATGACTGATGCAGTGGAAATCAAGTTGTCTTTGTGCTTTCATTCAAAAAATAACTTCCCCAGGCTAATGAAAAAACTAAAATTGGCAATGCTGACTTAATTTCTTAAATCTGGCATATAGGTCTGCACTTCCAGTAAGCGTGGTGCTGGCCAGCAGATTTTACTTTTATTTTAAAACCAGATACATTTTAATTATGTTCCCTCTAGATTTTTACTTAATTAATTGAAAATATCCAAAGAGTTAATTAAAAATACAAACTTCATTTGATACTGTATCAAACCTGACATTATGATCTTTTTATCTACAAGGCAAGAATTATGTGGAATCAGAAGTCTGAATTATTCATGATCGTTTCCAGTCATATTTTTCTCTTCTCCTTTGTTCAGAGTAAAATCTTATAAGCTTTTCTTTCAGTCAAGGTGAAAGCAATATTAAGTCTCGGAAGTGAAACTTCCCAAAGACATGTAGCTCTGTGAAATCCTTGTCCTGTAATCCTGGCTTTCTATTCAGCACCACTATTCAATATCCCACTTTCTGTATAAGCTTCACAATATATCAGCTGTTGATGAGATTTATTTGTTATACTCCTGTTTTCCTTCTTCATAAAAAAGCTTTATCCATTCCTTTGCTCCCCTAGGAGTTACACTGATGTCTGTGATTGTTTCGGCTGGGCTGGCTAATCCAGCAGCTCCATTCAAGATGCTGGACAGGTGGTAGAGGGTGAAAGGGAGGGAGGAGAGTTGTGCTGATGAAGATTTAGGACAGCGCATGTAGTGAATTTTAAAACATTGTTAAGATCAAGTTAAATAATTATGAACTAACGCGGTTGATTGTGTGAGCAGAAATGCTGGCAGGTCACTTCTGAAAGATGCTTCATGAATTAAAGCTTGTCTGCAGTATGTTGGACCTCTCTAAGGGACCAAACTATCATTTCTGGTCATTTTTGGAGACATGACAACAGATGAGACAGAGGTTGGGTCTGATCTATGCTAATGAGCCCTACATTTCCTATTTGCAGTATTGCTCCTGATGCCTGTAGCAGCTCCGTGTCTGTTTTTCTTACAGCCTCTGACTTCATCTGTCGTGGCATTTTTCTCTTAAACACATTTCTGGATAGAAATGTAAAAGCCTTCTTATTTTTTACTAAGGTTAAAATTCCAAATAGTATTACTATTGTTAAGTTCTTGGTCTCTAACCTTTTAAAAGTAAATCGCTGCCTTTAAGGTGAAATTAAAACATACAGAGAATTCAGTATGCAAATAGCATGCGCACCAGATGATCTGAAGGAAGCCTGCACATTTCTGTAGAAAACAAATGTGAGTGTAGGAAATCAGATGCTTTCTACCAACGGAGTGTACATACAGTTCTCAAGAGGACCTGAACAGCAATTTATTTTCAGACTGCTGAAAGTATGCAAATTCCTACAGAATTAAATGTGAATTTGAAAGAAATGGCATCTATTAAGGACAAGACAACCCAAAGAGGCAATTGGGAGCCTAATAATTTATCAAGAACTTTAACAGGCTCAGCAGCATATCTAAAGTCAATGACTCAAATGTCATCTGTTTTTAGCAAAGACGTAAGTGTTCATGTTGAAAAGATGTCTTTTAGAGTATGGCTTTTGGTTTAGCTGTGACCAGAGAAGTACACTAGTATGGTGTGCATAGATTTTCAGATGATTCTCCATCAAAAAGCATCATCTGTTCCCTTGAGCTGCTCACAGGAGATAGTCAGTGATACACTTACAGTGTATCGCCAGCATGTTTGCTATTTTTAACTTCTGATAGTTTAACCCAGCAAGTTTGATTCTGTCCTGACACATGTGATCACCACAATTATTAATTAAATCCATGCTGCTAGGCATCGTTCCACCCGATGGCCATGGGACTAGGTGCATGTTGCTGAGATTATAATCTGAGGGCAAGGGAATGGTGCTAAATGCAGTGGCATAATCTTGCAGAAAGGGTGTTGCAGGTGAGCCAGCAGCCAGCTGCACAGACAGGGGAGGTGTGGGTTTTCCTCCTTTCTGCAAAAGCACGATATTACCGGCGTGGGATGAGCACCCAGGTGGTGGAATTCAGGCAGGAGTTCAGGCTTGCCTGGCAGTGCTTCCCCACTCCTCCCTGTTACCTCACGGAATTCAGCTGCTCGGTTCATCCGGCTGCTTTTTCTGTCTCTTAACGATCCCATTTAACGATCCCATTTGTACAGAGAGATGCCCAGGTGGGCTCAGGGAGGGTGGGAGATGTTGGTTTAGTGGAACGTGCAACATTTTTAGTTTTAGTATAAATTTTGACGAAAGGTCAGACGTATCCCTTTAGAGGCACTGGAAGCAACAAGTTTTCGGGCCTTTTGAAAGCTGTCAAAAGGCAATGACGACCACTGCTTGTAACTTCAGGAATTTAAGCTTTCTTGTATGACAAGGCTTGGCCAGGGTTCTCATGGCAGGAACCCCCCCTTACAACCTGGAGCCCACCAAGCCCTGCTGTGCCCGTGCAGTTTAATAAACACAGCGAGAGGCTGGGCCATGCCACCCGCCCCTCATACGCTTCACAAACAAGGAATGATGTAAACAGGCGCTCACTGAGTGGGCAGATAGAGCGTTATCGTTTCAGAGCAGAAATACTTGAACCAGTAACTAAAATGAAGCTGGGCAGCAGGGGAGACACTGCGGTCACAAGGGTGAGTTTGCCAGGTAAGGTCGTCTCTGTGAGCAGAGTCTTCCCAGCCTTGTGAGTTACTCTTTGTAACCTGCCCGTGTGTTTTAAAAGCACAAATGAGTGCAGCCCTCCACAGATCTGTAATACTCCTGCTGCCCATGGACTGGGCATGGAGGGTTACCAAAATGTTAGTCCTCTGGCTGGTTTCCGCTCGTTAAGAGTCATCCTGTTACAGCTGAATAATATGTAATTGTTTTCTTCACACAGGTTGTAATCCTGGGCAAACATTCTAGAGGCTATCACTACATGTTGGCTAACCTGGTAAGGACTTCTCTTCATTACAAGTATAGCTACATTTTAGAGGGTAATCTATTCTGTTCAGGTGGTGGCAACTTTAATCAGCAAAAGAGGAAATGCATGAATGAGTTCTTGGATTTTGAGAAATTACTTCAGTAAATGCTAAAACGGGTATGTTACAGTCATTTGTACTCAATTACGGTCTGTCTTTTGTCTAAGAATCTCATATCCTCTACTAATTTTAAAATAATAATTTAATTGTATGTTTTCCACTAATTTGTATCCTCATAAATAAGACACTTGATAACCGTAATCTTCTGTGTAACATATTTGAAATGTAAGCACCGCAGGAAAAATAATTGTGGCACATTTGTGTATAAAATAAGTAGCAAAAAGCTGCAAATTAGAACAATTCCATCAAGTAAACCAGCCAAGCTGTTTAGCTGTTCTTTTGTATTTCAGAGTGTAGGAGTGTGCCTGTGTATGTGTTGGCCAACCAGGACAAGACAGTACATTTGTATCTGTATCAGAGCTTCTGGATTCTAGAATTGACTTTCAGGGCTGTTTATTACGCCTTTGAAACACCATCTGGTAGAGTTCTGCAGAAGAAATGTTATAGTGTAATTGATCCTGTAGCAAGACTAATTTTGTGGTTCTGTGTCTACTGTCAGACAAAAAATTTTTTTCCAAAACTCACACTTTCACATTAGCAACGCCACTTACTAGAATATTCTCTGTATCAATTTTTTGTTGTGATGAAAGCAGAAAAGACAAATTTTAAAATACTTCTATTTAGTATAAGTACTGTATGACTTAAAGATGTGTCATTTTGCATTATAAGAACCAGTCATGATCTCACTGATTAGTGTGTGCATAGAAATACAGGGGTTCTTATTCTGGGTTGCCTTTTAGCATGTATAACCATTAACATTCAGATAAACATAACTGCAATCAAGTCATACTAATCAAAAAGACACCAATTTACTGTCTCGGGTATAAATAACAGAGTGGGAGAGCATCATACCGTGAGGTTTGCAAGTGAAATGTTAAGTAATGCTGTGATGGAGAGCTGCCTATCAAGAGGTGTGCGCTTTGCTTCCATGGAACAGCACGGGTGTTGAGTCATTTTCTGCTCCCAGCGCTGAACCTTCATGTGCACTTTGCTGTACAAATGGGATTGAGGTCTTCAACCGGTTTTTACCGTGATGAGGAGAAAAGAAGAAATAGTACTTCAAGTTTCCCCCCTGTTTTCTTTCTGACCAGTGAATATTATGTGCCACATTCCCACAGCACAACAGGGCAGTTTTCTATCTTAAAAGTCTGAACAAGAAGATGTTTTAAATTCTGTTCTGTGCCGCTGTCACTGTCGCAATTGTGATAGTAATTGTCTCCTTGGTAGAATATTTTCAGCTAACAAAAGGGAAGTCATTCCATTTCTTTTGTGTTACGCTTGTAGCAGGTAAAACTGAGCCAAAGAAAAGGGACTTTGGGTGGCAATGATTCTTGTTTTCTGCATGTGTCCTCCCAGGGTTTCACAGACATTGTTCTGGAGAGAGTGATGCACGGAGGTGCCAACATTACTGGATTCCAGATTGTTAATAACGAAAACCCAATGGTTCAACAGTTCCTACAACGCTGGGTGAGGCTTGATGAAAGGGAATTCCCAGAAGCTAAAAACTCACCGTTAAAGGTATTTATTTTACACTGACAGTGATGGAGACTGTATGAATTGCTTTTAACAGTTATTTGGGGTTTTTTAACCCCAAACGATACAGATCCCTGATTAGAATATGTTGCAACGTTCCCTGCCCTTCTGGAAGAGAGAAAGAGGCGGAGGCTGTTAGCTGAACGCAAGTGCCCGCTGTGGTGGCAGCTCCTCGGAGTTCCTCAGTTCCTCAGTTCCTTGTATCAGTGTGATACAAGAACAGATGCTGTCATTGCGCATCAGATGTAAAAACTTAAACTTCATCTCTTTGAGTTAGTCTTGGGGTGGTTGAGGAGGCTAGTTTGGTTAGTTTTTAGTTGCGAACTGTGTGTTACCAGTCCTTTCTAATGCTAATAGAGAATTTCACATGCAAAATAAAGTAGCTCTGGATTCACTGAGGAGCCACTGCTACCTCCTAGTCGTTGCTGACAGTTGCCCTCATAATCTAACCCTGTGCTTTGCATCCCTGTCCTTTACTTAAATGTTCTGGATATTATATCTGCAATCAATAAAACTTTCGAAATTTTTTTGAATTAAAATGTCAGGCCATAGGTTGGCTGAACTAAAGGCTACTGTTACTGGGAGACTCGCAACCTGTTAATATCTCCCCCAGGTTTTTTTCTGCTTCAGCGTCTCTAGAGTAGAGGGGGATGCTATTCACTGTCCAGTTGAGGAGTGCATCAAAGGTACTCTGTCTGATGATGGAAGTCATAAAATCTTCTAGGACCACTGCATGTTATTGATACTCCTCTATTATGTTCCTTCCTCTTTTGGTGAAGCCTGTTCTTTTTCATCAATATGCATAGATGAATAAAACCTGGGACTGGTGGTGGATGAGAGGACCTTAAATTCTGTCCCTCCCGGGAGTTCAGTCCTCCACATCATGTACACTGACTGTCTCAGGGAAGCCAAACCTGTCCAAGAACCACAGCCATGATAAGACAGTTCATGTCTTTCCTCCTTGATTTGGGAGGGACACATACAAACTGATGAACAGAATTGGAATTCAAAATTATGCTAATAAACAGGAGTAATGTGTTGATCTTAGTAAGACACAATTTGGGGAAGCATAAAACACTAGCTAGGAAGGGAAAATCTAGTCCAGTCCAATGGATGGGGGCATACTGTGGGGGGCTACAGCCAGAACGGGAACCAGTTATGACGTTCTGCTGTGAGGTGGCCAATGCCGTTCAGGGACATAGTTCTCCATCTCTGGGATCACATGATTTCATGGGATAGTTTTAAAACTATCTTAATCCCATCCCGCATCCTCGCTGGCATTTCAGAGGAAGCAGAGAAAGGCAAGCAGAGGACCGCAAAACTCAGGTTAGCGTAGTGCTCCTTGTTGGTTAGGACCAAGACGGGCTTTCTAAAGCTTCCTAGCAGTGATGCAGAAGTGATGGTAAGTATTGCACTAATCTTAAAAGCTCTGAAATATATAAAGTTAACCTGAGAAGATTTTATTCCACTTGAAAGCAATTTACCTTGAGGGAAAAATGATTCTCCATCCTTAAAAAAGAATCTTAAGTATATGGTACAAACACAAAGATTACATTACCTTTCCACAAATGTACTGCTCATTATAGAAATGTGCACAGTATTTGTCAATCGGACAAAAAGCATACTTAAAAATTGATGTACAATATTTTTGATTAGGAAATAAAATTGCCTAGAGATTAAAGCCCTGATGTTTAATTTATTCTGTATTTTATCAGCCATTCCCTTCTCTCTCTCTTTTTTCTCTTTGCATGCTCATGCATTTATAAGTAGAATTCAAATAAAGTAGAAAATTAGATAGCTCTCTTGGCATGACTTGGAAGGGACTGCATTAAGGTTACTGACAATTGACGCAGTCTACTGAAAAAATTATCAGCGTGTAAGTTTTGTGTAGCACTAGATTGGACAGCTATTACAAGATCTTTTTAATACAAGAACAAATACCTTAAAATTACTATCTGGTTCTATATTGTTGTGTGGAATGTGACATGTAATCTTTGTTAACTTACTAAAAGAGGAGAGGGTGATCATTGCAAAGCATCGCAGGAAGAGGTAAAGGTGGGCAGGATCAAAACAGCGCTTATTCCGAGATGCAGGCAGAGCAGGAACCACCCACACACACCTGGTAAGCATTTATAAACTGCTGTTGTTTAAAACTCAGTAGAATGACTGCTGTATAACCTTCTTCACAATCCTACCTTTGCACTTTTTTTTATCAGATATGAATCTCTTGGTCTGCACATGCAGACACGCCTCGTTCTGTGCAGATTCCCTAAGGCTTTATATCAAACTGAAGAGCTTGCCATAAGATAATACACCTTTTTAAGAAATAAAGATCACCTATTGTCCTATCCTGCCCTATAGGATAGAATTAACTTCTGAATTTGTTAAGTCTTACCCAGACAGAGTAGCTGAATGTGCAGCTGACGGCTGGATTTCCACCCTTCGAAGCCACGCATGGGCAGCGTGTCTTCTGGCACTAAGCAGCATAAGGCTTGTCGGGAGCCAGGAGCGCTCCAGTCTCACACAGACATCCAAAAGAAGGGCAGGCACCCCTTACGTTCTTTTTTGCTTCTCTTCATTCCCTTACAGTCACTGGGGAAATACGAAGGGTCAGTTACAAAGGGTTTGACAGCTAGTCTTACACACTGAGCATATTCAGTTGCTCCCAGTACGTATGTGTTGAGGTGGTGTCCTCTACACACACCCTTGACTTGTAGGTGTGCTGTGATGCTGCTGAAAACCAGGATCTCCTACACCTGGGCCACTCTGGGAGGGAAGAACTTTCAGACAAACACATAAATGTGGAAAAAATGTGGAAAAAAAACATCCATGACATTTCGTAGGTGATTCTAAATCTGTAGCATTGGGGGATGTCTCACCAGATACATAGGACAAGCAGTGGACGAAGCTGACAGCAACAGGAGCAAGTAGTTAAGGAGTCTGGGGGTTTTGTTGAAGCGTTGCTGCTATACAAAGCTTATCACCCTGCTCAGATTTACCTGTAAGTAAGTAAGTAAGGAGTAAGAGAAGGCAGATGGGGAATTACCAAGGAGATGTAACGCCTGAAGTGTATTTTGTGATTACTTGCTTATATAGTTGTCTTCTAAGAAAAGCAATCTGATCTGCTTCTTGCCACAGATGCTACCCAGTCAGGATTGTGGTCCAAACAGAAATCATTTATGTTAACTTGAATTCAAAACTGTCTTGACAATCTTGTTAAAAAGAAAAACAATACTCCAAGCGAAAACCAGCTATGAGCTCTTCTTTGCTATCGGTAGCAGTATGGGTCAGCATGGAATTGCAGACTTCTGTAGTGACCTTATTTAGATAAGCAAGCTTTCATTTAAATACTTTATGCAATGCAAAACTGTGTGGGTTTTTTTGTTTTGCTGCTATATGCTATACAAAATGAAAGTATTTTTAATTTGTTAATTGAAATAGATGGAATTGTTAAACTACATAAAGCACCTGAGGCAAGACAGAGAGCAAGCAAAAGGGCTTGCCAGCACGATTCTTCCAAGCGCATTTTAACAAAGAGGACTAGACCTGATAAACCCGAGGCAATTTTAAGATTGCAATTTGTCACCGTATTTTATTTGCATCAATTTTAGTATACGTCTGCACTGACCCATGATGCAGTCCTAGTCATAGCAGAAGCTTTCCGTTACCTGCGAAGACAGCGTGTGGATGTCTCCAGGAGAGGTAGTGCTGGAGACTGCCTGGCTAACCCCGCAGTACCATGGAGCCAAGGAATCGATATAGAAAGAGCACTGAAAATGGTAAGGGCAAACATACCAGCTAATGAATGTATATATTCCACAACAGCAGCAATTCTGCCAAGACTGAACTTGCCTCCCACTCCATGTCCACAGTTTCTGTACCCGCACAAACAGCTGCAGCTCCTCAGGAAAATAAAAGAAAAAAACAAATTTAATGATGAACTCCAAAAGATGGCTAAATTATATTCAACAGAGGGCAAGGCATAGCAAATCAGCTCTCAAAACTTTGGCCAAAATTGCATCCCAGTGGCATCGGTGCAGCAGCTGCCTGATTGTCTACACCAAAGCACCTACAGTCCGACTCCCCCGTAACACCCAAGCTTCCCATGAGAGTGAGCGTGAGCCGTTTTCCAAACAAACATAGATTGGGGGTTTCTAAAGTCAGGCTAAGGCTGAAAATGTGGCCAACAGACCTAGACTGGGTCCTCAGCATGTGTATTGTGAATCTTGCAGGGATATGTGTGTTTATGAACTTAAACACATGTATGCCGTTTTGATAGTTTGCCAGTAAAAAGTGACTCAGGTTGGTTTAAAGCAGTGAAAAAAATGTTGTCATTCATAGCAATACTGCTGGCTTTCAGCACCAGCCTGAACCTTGACACAGTTTAGCCTCAAACTAGTTCTGATTCCTGGTGTAACTTTGCACTCAGCCTAATTACCTTCTGCGTGGCCTGTTCTTTATCCCTAACACTGCTTAGTGCATGGCATCCTACCTCACTTATATTGCTAATTTTGTTTATTTTAACTCTTTTTAAGACTGCTGTGTGTGTTAAAGCAAGTGACAACAGGAAACATTTGATAACATTTTGGTAGCTATAAAAGACAAGAAGAATATGTGTCCCTGTCCATGGCAGGGTTGGAGCTAGATGATCTTTAAGGTCCCGTCCAACCCAAACCATTCTATGATTCTATGGTCTGCTTTTGATCTGGCTCAAATAACTCTGAAACAAACCTGTTAGAACAGATTCTATTAATGCAAGCGTAGAACTGGAGTGAGTGAGATCAGAATTAAGCCCATGTTAGGTATAAACGAATCCTAGGTCAGCCTTCATACACTTAGCTTAATTACTGCTTTTTCTCAATTACTAAATTGGAAGGATTATAGCAGAAAGTCATAATGATTATAGAAGGTTATAATCAGATTATATCACTCTTAAGATGGTTCAGTCTCACATTGCCAGAGCTCTTTTTATGCATGATGTCACTTCCTAACAAATGCCCTAACTGCATGTTCACTAATGTACCATTACACATTTTAGAAGAGAAGTTGATTAAATTCAGCCTTCACAGTAGTTAAAGAATTTGTACTGTCCATTTGAACTTTATTACAAGCAAACCAGAAAAGTCCTATGAATGAGAGGTGAGGTATTCATGTCAGCAGAACCAGCACTGCTACAGGACACTCCCTTATTTTAAAAACGTAACTCATTGAATATACAAAGCCGAACTTAGGATTAGCAAAAAATGCAGAAGTCTGACTTTCAGCTGGTTGCCTTCTATTGTTTTAGCTATTCAAAATCATCTAAGTGAGGTTTATATACACCTCCAACAAGTGCTACCCAAGATGATCCCACACTGCCTTCCAGACCCCATCCTATCCATCACACTCTCTCCCTCTACTCAAGCAGTGATCTTGAATCGTTGCTTCAGGAAAAAAACTCTGATTCCACAATGTTTCCTCTCCGCTCTGTAGCAGCAACTCAGATGAGAATATTTTTTCAAGACATCCTTGAAATACCTTATGCCAGCAGAAGGTTCAGTGCTACGCTCTAGTTGTCCTGCTGGCAAGAGGAAAATAGGCATTCCCTGAGGCTGCTTCCCTACAGCCTTGAAAACTGTGCATGTCTGTGTTTCTAAAGCTGATTCTAAGACATCAGATCAGTGGCAGGCAGTTTACCTGAACAGATCTGGGCACTGTCACTCCATTTGCGATTGCCTCCGCACGCTACCAGAAGCATTCTGAGTCCTGGTGAGTCTGCCTGCCTCAGTGCAGCCAGGTTTTGCAAACTGCTGAGTTTTCCCACCAAAGATAGAAACAAATTAAATTTGAAGTCAAAAGATGTCAAGTGCACAATGCTCACGTCTCAATACGCATCAGGATGAAGCCGACCTAACAAGCTCTGCTGAGACACGCAGTCACTGCTGTGCTAAGGTAGCCAGACAGCTTCCAGCAAGTGCCAAAAGCAGGCGCAGCCGCTCACATCTGGCTGCGAGTTATGTGTCAGCTACCCTACAAATATGTTTACTCGGTCCACAGTTGGTAAGACATCTTAGGGGCAAATTTGCTTTCAAAGTCCCGTTCACCTCTCCAGCTTTCTGGAGACAGGAGTAACTCACATGTTCTTCCAGATCCCTGAAATGATACGAGCCCTTTTAAGAAAGGTTCAAATCCACTTACTCATAAAAAAAATCGCACTCCTTATATGTCAGCCTGAATTTGACTCACTGGATAATTTGGGGTCCAAGGAATTCTGGCTGGTTTATGTGGCCTTGTCTGCCATAACAAGTTTGATTGCACCATCTGTAAACCATAAATAGCATATCAGTCATCAGCCCTGAGCAGCTTCCCTTTGACTAATCTTCCATCACCTCTTCCTGTATCTTCTACAGCATTTCGCTAAATAATAAAGCTGATTTACCCCTGCGGAAGTTTCAGACTGTTACCCCTTCTGCCTGAGATGACAGCTTGTCAGCGTTGATAAGTGATAAATGGAAATATCTCACCCTTTAATACAGGGAAATAAGAAAGATATTTTTTTTCTTTGAAACAAAGTACTTTATACTTCCCCTTAAGATGATTCATGTGAGTAGGTAATGATAATGTCTATACACCCATCCATCCAGATGGAGACCAGAACTCCATAAGCAGTAGAGACAATTGTCTCTGCTCATTCAGAGAAGACATTCATTCCTTTCTCCTACACTGGGACTGATCTTAAAATAAAGCCCTTCCCAGAAGGAGCATTGATACGGGATTCTGGTCCATATTGCAAATCACTAAGTACCATATTGTGAGGGGTTTAATGGCACTGAATTGTTGCATGTGCTTCACGGATACTCCATGCTGTATCAGTGAACCCAGTGTGACTAAGCATGGCAGAATCAGTCTTTCTTACATTTAACATATGTGCAGGGTGAATTTCACCTATACTTAAACGCAGCTCACTCTGCCGTAGTGAGTCACCAGTTGAGTACTAACTAACAGAATACGTACAGCTGAAACTGAGAGAGCTGGGGTTGGTTCCATTACCGAGAATATAACTGGCCATGTCAAAAGCGCTACAAGTCTCATACAGATAAAAATTGTACTAGAACTAGTGGATTCCTGCAAAATGTAACAGAGAGGAAAAAAATGTTTTTATTAAATAAAAGAAAATCTTTTATTAAAATGGGTTTTTTTCTGTTTATTCCCTTAAGGTGCAAGTTCAAGGAATGACGGGGAACATCCAGTTCGACACCTATGGGCGGAGAACAAATTACACAATTGATGTGTATGAAATGAAAGCCAGTGGATCACGGAAGGTGAGTTTCAAGATATGCATCCACATTTCACATCTTCACAACTATTGAATATATTTCATGAATAGTTCACAAACTAATGAAACTCAAAAATACCACACAGACACTGTAATAACAGGACCCTGAGGAAACCCCACCTTCTTGCAGTCTTCCCTGTCCCAGGAACCTCATTCTATTCTGTTCCTGGACCAAACAACTCACCCTGCTTGATATCTGCATTGGTTTCCATGTCAGCTTCAGACCCCGCTTCTTCTCTTAAAATCCTTCTGGAGCTTTTCCACTGCCAAGCATAATACCTGCTGTCATGGTCCTGTGCTCAGCCCTATCCCCTAAACTCCCCTCCATCTTTCCCTTCCTCTTCGTAACAGGCCTTGGAGCTGTGGTGAAGCTGGAGCCTGTGTATTTCAGAAACCTTCAGAAATTAACAGAAAATAAGTTTGGGTTTAATTAGGATTTGCTACTCGCATTCTATTGTCTCCTAAATAAAGGGTAGATCCTAGTGGGATAGTTGCTTAGGTCCCTGTTATAAAAGAAATTCAGGGCAGATTTTCAAAAATCATTAGGTAGATGGGATCTCAGGAGTATCAAGAGAAGAATCTTTGTGGCCGAGGCACATAAATCCGCCTGATGTCACCTGGCTATAGGTACCTGACCTGCTTGGTCACTGCTGAGACTCCATAAACTCCTCTGCACATATTAGATAACAAAATACCTCTGGTCCTGTCCCAGCCATTCAGCTTAGGTTTACAGAGCAGGCAAAAGCATTACTTCTGTGTTGTGCAGAAATGCAAAAAGGAGTGTAGTAGCATAGCAATGTAGCGACCGCACCACGAAGGTCAGCGCAAGGCAGCCGACAGATAGTCCCCTCGTGGGTTTTGTACCCCACGCTGAGGGTAGTGCTGCTGTGCTGGCATTGCTAGCGATGTCTGTGCACCCTCTCTAAAGCTAGCTCGGGCGCCTCTGCAGGGACTGCCTTCGCTGGCCGAACCGCAGCAGAATACGGACAAAAATCACAAAATCAAAGAATTTTACTCAGAGTGCTGTGCAGTTTATTCCTAGTTTACAGTATATTATTATGCTGTGGATACATAGGATTTTTTTCCACAGGCACCGTGATGATGTGGATTTAGAGAGAACTTCGTATGTATTTTCACTTGGATTTGGCTTGTATTTATTTGCATGTGGGCTTGAGAACATTGTTTCTTTAAGGAAATTAAATAAAAGGTAATGTAGTCCTTTAATGGCAAAAATGTTGCATGAATAAGGGTTGCAAAGCCTTATATTTTGACAGCTCATGTGACAAGTGCGTGCACCACAGCCTTGTGAACATATGTAATGAGGTAACAATCTCTATTTTTATAGGCTGGTTATTGGAACGAATATGAAAGATTTGTGCCAGCTTTAGATCAGCTTCCCTCTAATGACACTTCATCTGTGGAGAACAGAACTATAGTAGTCACTACCATCTTGGTAAGTTTTATGTTCTTAGTGTGTTTGTGTTTAGGAAAAAAGACACATGGCTCCTAAGGTGTGTTAGACACCTCGCCAGGAGGCAGATGTTGAATGCGATGTGACTTCAAGTGGCTGAGAAGTTCGGCATCTTTGACCCTGCAAACTCCTATGTGTATCAGTAAGTTTACTCACAGGAGGAGCTCGCTGAGCTTGACATTGCACTTTGCTGCTTCTCAAACACTTGAACTCAATCAAATGCCTCACAGAACTGAAGTTATTATGCATGTATGTAAATGACTGCAGGATCTGGCCTTCCTGCTGTAGGGTCAAATCTTGCACCCCTCACTCAGGTACAGCTCCTGTAAACTCAACCCCTGTGGACTGAGTAAGGGTGGCACAGTGGAGCCTGTAGAGAACTGGAACTGCTCTAGCACTGGGTGAAAAGCGACCTACACCTGTGCAACTCCAAAGGAGTAAAGCTCTTCCTCTTTCTCATAAACAGCAGCACCTGGGTCAGCCCCAATGCCTCTGGCAGATGTGTTCTGTACAGCATTGTTTGTGACTTTTATGCCTGTTGCAATTCTACTAAGCATGAGCCAATTTTATGTTCCTGAAGCATTGTATTTTATACTCCTATGGATTTAGCGAGATATAATCAGCGTTTCAGCTAGAATTTTCTAAGAAAGCTGAGGGAATTTAGTGACAAAAATTGCTACTGAGGATTTTAGCCTAGCTTCCCTTGGGCTGCTTTGAAAATATCTCCATCAGAGCCCCATTCTAGGCCACTGGGGCCTTAGGAAATTGTTTTGATGGTACAGGTGTTGGGTATGTCAGTTCTTTGAACGCTAAAACCTGAATTATTACTACGGTGATGCTATTTGACTGTCTCATCAGGCCTAATTCTGCAAAGAAAAGTGTAACTTTGTTAAGTGGAATAGTCCTGTTGTCTGTAGGATCAGCCAAGGATTTTTAAATTGCAGAAGTCTGTCTTTCTAATTTCTGTACCAAAGCAGGAGATATTGTAAATACTTGCCAGTAATATAAAGGATAGTAACAGCTCTCGTTTTGTATGTTTTAAAGCTGTATTTTACATTCATAGACTTTTGATCTTTACTTTTGTTTCAAAGGAATCACCATATGTAATGTATAAGAAAAACCATGAACAACTAGAAGGGAATGAGAGATATGAAGGATATTGTGTAGACTTAGCTTCTGAAATAGCAAAACATGTTGGAATAAAATACAAACTGTCAATTGTTGGAGATGGGAAATATGGAGCTAGGGACCCTGAGACTAAGATATGGAATGGCATGGTGGGTGAACTGGTCTATGGGGTAAGTTTCTCTTAACCTTCATTTTAATGTTCTTCATTAAAAAGTTATGCTCAAAGTTAATAAACTGCAAAATAAAGATCATCTGTTTGAATACCACCTTTAAAATTCTAGATATTTCTTTGTAGTGCCATTTTTATAGTCTGCTTTTCTAATCGTTTCATTGCAGGAAAGTGTGACTTTTTTACTGCTTGCTGTTGTTCTCCAAATCAGAGTTCAGAAGTGGCACTGGGCAAATTGCAAATTCTTGTCTACAGCAGAATTTCCAATTTGCCCTTCATATGCTGCTTCTGCATTTGCCATGTCTCCTTTTTCTCTGTCAGTCTTGTAAGCGCTGGGAGGGTGCCCCTCCCGTTAAAGGTCTGATCCTATGATGCTGGCCCTCATCGGATCACTGATGCCACTTTTGTTTGAGCAGAGGCTAAAGGCTCGGTTAGCCCCATGGTTGCTTTTCAGGGTAAGAAGCAATGCAGGTGTGAAATCACGGACATCTTTCTTTCTTTTTAAACCCTGGGTTTGGCTTTAAAAATCAACTGTCAAACCAAAAAAAAAAAGTCTTAATCGATTGCATTCCTCCTTATATTTCTATATTGGGTGTACATTGCTTTGTTTGGTAAGAACAAAAACAGTCTGGAATTGCCATTTTAGAAACTTCTTTGAAAATGAGAATTTTGGAATACAGATAAACCAGATGGAAGGGGGAGAAAATTGGCTTTGCAGAAAAGAATTTACAAGCTGATATTTCATCATTGCTTTTTTTCCCCCAAATGCTAATGAGATGATTTGTGATTCCGCCCAAATCTTCTTTACAGTTTATTTTTAACAAGCTTTCCTTTATTAAAAATATCTGAGCAGAAGTGAGTATTTCAATTGCCTCCTTTTGTTCCATGGCTGAGTGTAATTTCTAAAAGTCACCTCAGAATTTCTGTGGTATAACATAACATCATTCTTGCAAAATGTTTGGTGAGATAATTCTTTTCCAATGAATCAGTCTTTTTAAGGTAATTGCTAGATTTGCAGAATTTTATTCATTCTGGAGCAGTCAGTCCTGATTGGCTTATTACATACTTGGTAGCCTATTCGACTTCAAAATATTTTATATAAGCAACAGTGGGTTTGTAGTCTTGTGTTAAGGGGAGGGAGGGGAATCTACTGATTAGAGACATTAAACAGGGGCCTGGATCCCTAGGTTGTATCTTCATTTCCCTGTTGCACTGAGGTTTGACGTTATGCAAATCTTCTGAACTCCCCATGCCTCAGATATGGGAAACCAGTGTTACCTCTTGGAGAGTACAAGTACCTCGAGAACCTCAGAAGCAAGGGTTTAGTTTAGTTGCAAGCATAATTACACCGCAGTGCAAACCTAAACCCTCAGTTTCCCCGTGTGTGGTTCAAGAAATATCAAGAGTATTAGCTGTAATTGGATCCTTCTGATATATTTGCAAGTACCAAGCAGTGGAATGGTTTATTCCCTTAAAAAAATAATCATACCATATGCAAAAGGCATGAGAAAAGAGAAACTGAAATTACTGCCAACAGCCAGGGCACAGGGACCGTCTGCACCAGGGGAGGAAAGGTGTGATATGGGGTGCTGCCTCTGGGACTTGAGCTGTGTAGGATTGGCCAGTGTAGCTGCCATACCATGCAAGATCCGTCCGGATAAAGGGCCACAGAAATGATCAGAGGCTGGAGCACCTCTCCTGCGAGGAAGGGCTGGGAGAGTTGGGGTTGTTCAGCCTGGAGAAGGCTCCCGGGAGACCTCGGAGCAGCCTGCCAGTACTTAAAGGGGGCTTATAAGAAAGGTGGGGAACAGGGTTTTTAGCAGGGCCTGTTGTGATAGGACGGGGTAATGGTTTTAAACTACAAGAGGGTAAATTTACACTTAATATAGGTAAGAAGTTTTTTACAATGAGGGTGGTGAAACACTGGCACAGGTTGCCAAGAAGGTGGTGGATGCCCCATCCCTGGAAACATCCAAGGCCAGGTTGGACAGGGCTCTGAGCAACCTGATCTAGTTGAAGATGTCCCTGCACATTGCAGGGGTTGGGCTCGGTGGCCTTTAAAGGTCCCTTCCAGCCCAAACCACTCCGTGATTCCATGATAAACAGGTTGGCTACAGCTGCCTTTTCCACAGCGCCCTGGGACGAGCCCAGCTCTGCCTCCTTAGCATCACACTGAGCCCTAGCCGCTTCCCCTTGACCTGACCGTGCTTGTGACCTTCCCACACCACCAAAAAACAGCCTCACAGGCACAATGGACCATTCCTTAAAACAACCCCAAGCCCACCCTGCCATTGTCATTTTCCTTTGCAAAAAAGCTCTGATCCTTTGTATTCCGAAGCACAGTTTTCATCTGTATTTTCTCATTAATGAAAAAGTGAGGAATGTTTCCCTCCCTGACCCCCAACAGCTCCTCTCCTCACTGCGAGCTCGGTTACTGAAGCCTCTTCGCTGCAGTGCTCAATTATTCAAAGGTCAGATGCATCCCGTGAGGTTTGACTGTAGACCCAGGTTAATGCTCACAGCCCAGCGCTGCTGAGCTAGCTCCCCATCCTGCCGAGCTGAACTTCTGAGCCAGCAAGCCACGCAGAAATCCACCTGGCTTTCTGTAAGCAGGGAAAACAGCCCTCCAGACCCTTTCCCAGCCCTGTCTGCAAACATCATGAAATACCCTTGGCCTCTTTCTCCATCTGTCGAGAGAGGGCTGTGTACCACACTCACAAGGATGTGCACGCAGCCCTTTGAAGCTGAAAAGTGCTCTGGAAGTGCTAATTATTTGGAGCGAGCACCTCATTTATGTGCTGATTTTCCTTTATGTCTCAGGGGCTTAAAACTCTATTAGGGAGCTAAAACTGTACGTTACCCCTAATGCCCCTGTGAGCCTTGTCTGCAAAATGACTATCATCTTTGGCTCCTCTGGATTCCATTTCGGGAAAACAAGAGGGAGATTAGGTTATAAATGCCTTTATTAGCATGTATGGAAGACAGGCGTGGGGAGATAAAAGAGGCCTGATTGGGTTTGGTACCAGGTACCCAGCAGCTGAACTGTGGCAGAAAACACAGTCTTTCAGACTGCGTTTCTCTCAGGTGATAAACGGTGACCCATCATCTGTCAAACACAGCGTTTCCTGACCCAGCGAGCTTCTCACCACCACCTGGCGCTGCTGGGGGATCTTACCAAGCTTTTTGAATACTGTGCCCTTTTTTGCATAGCCCCATGCATGCAACTCTTCTGAAATAGCTCTTAGGACAGTCACAGGAAGTGAATGGCTTGTCATTTTAATGCCAAACCCCTAATTAACTGTACTTAATGTATACTGTGTGCCAGTTCGTTGTTACTGTCGCACTTGCCTCCTGTGGGATGCGGTGTAGAGGCAGGACAGAACGTGCAGCCGGGTCCTTGCAGCCTCCACACCACTGGGTCGGAGGGCTCCGGGTGGCGAGGGGTGGGAAGGGGCTCCGGGTGCAGGGGTGCTGTGTCACAGCCCTGATCCCGCTTCCAGACTAGCTGGAGGTCTGCATTAACTCGGTTAACTGGGACAGTCCCAAGAGTTGCACGTTACTGGGGATACACACACTGAAATACTTCCCATTAGAAGTTCTCCCTCCCCTGTCTCCCATCATGTCAGGGCTGGTTGGAGGGTGTGGAAGCCTGCCATGCCCTAGGACCCCCCCAAAGGTGAGGACAGGCTCAGCTGGCCCTCTTGGACCTTTCCTTCTGGCTTTGCAATGGAAAATCTGTACAAATGAACGTGGTTACAGAGAAGGGCTTGCTCTGTGGCAGCGTGGGGGACGCAGCCCTGGAGGCAGGGAGTTCTGGCCCAGCAGGTATTCCCAAACCGCTTTGCTTCCAACAGGAGAAGCCAGGAATTGTGTTAGAGAGTACACAACAGGACCTTGTAGTTTGTTAGCAATTTTCGAACAGCGGTGGTAGTAATAATAATTGATAATTATAATAATTAGATTTGACATTAAAATGAGATTTGTTTGATTTTTCATAAATCAAAAAATGCCAGTTCAGGTGGAAGAAAACCTTAGTTTTGCCATTTCACACTGATGGCGCCGAAAGATTCTTCTTCCTACCAGGAGAAACCTACCAATTCAAGCCCTATTATTTTTTAAACTACGATAGATTCCTAAAACACAGTCGAAATTTTTGACAGCATAAAAAGAGGAAAAGTGTAAAGCTTTTTTCCTGGACCTTTAGAAGAGGGAAGTAGGTAAATCATTCTCAGACTGGGAGACTGAATCACTATTGAAATCTAACCAGTGAAGCAAACCAGCAAGGCAAGTGCTGTGTCCCCCTGTGATGCCCCGCTGGCGACATGCCGGGGGCTGGGGCTGCTGAGCAGCAGCACCTCCCTCTGCGCCCACCCGCAGGGCCGATGCTCGGGGCTTTGTACCCACCAGCTGCTCAGCACCAGACAGTGCTCTTTTCTCCTCTGTAGGCTTTTAGTTCTTCTTTCCCTTTTAAAGCAGGCTGCTGTTCTTCCTTCCCTGTTCAGCCAGGGAAAGCAGTCCCTCCCTGGGCCTGATGCTTTTCACAGCGCTGAGGCTAATTGGTAGTAGGTTTAACACAGATCTTAATTGTAACTACAAATGCTTTGGGAGTGGAAAGAGCAGCCAGACCTTACGGCCTTTAAAAGCACTCCTCAGGTAAAAAGACAAGGTCTTTACAAAAACCTTTCAGTATGTAAAATAGCGTAAAGGAATGAAGCAGGGATATAAAGGACAGGCAGTCCCCCGAACACGGGCAGCCTCCGCAGTCTGTCGGAGCGGGACCACCTACACATCTCCCCGCCTTGAACAAACCAACTGCCTGGCATGGCGCTGGCCTCTCGGCAGCAGCAGAAAGGCTACAGACGGCGTATGCACCCTCTGAAACGTAGCGGAGAGGAAGACTTTAATTTGATTCCTAATTCTCCTCAATTCTCTTAGCCTGTGGCAGAGCCTGACGGTGCCACGCGCGGGAGAAGCTGGCCCTTTGCCCCTCGCCCTCGGCTTCTGCACGGGGGAAGCCCAGGCAGGGGGCTCAGCCTCTTGTCCTGCACACACGCGGACAGATGCAGGACCCCTGCCCAGGCAGCTGCTGAGCCGTGGTGGCACCGGCCACGTTGGGGGACAGGACCCCAGCGCTGGCACAGAGCTGCAGACAGGGTGATGGGCTCCGGCTGACCCGTGTCCGAGCACAGGCAGAAGCAACACGTGCATGTCTGCAGCTGACAGAGCAGATGTACCCTTAATTACTGCATCTGCACACAGCAGTAGTGTCTCAGAAGGAACTGTGGGCAGCCAGGGAAAGCATGCGTGGGCTTAACCTTGGCAAACTACAGCAGGCAAGGCCAGCTGCATTCTTAACACCTTAATGCCTTTTTGCGCTGCTCGGCTACTACACGTTAAGACTTCAATGCAGCATGTTGCTGGTCAGGTATCAGCTGTTGGTTTTAAGTAAGTGTGAGCTAACGTGTTAAAAACACATTGTGCCCATGACCTGGCTCCTCAACACGCCCTGATATCCTTGGGTTACTGGACCCTACAAAGTAGCTTTTACCAGCAGCTACTATGGGTGATGTGTTGCTCTGACACCCTTTCTGATACCTGGGAACCTCAGGCTGCACTGAGAAGTCCTAAAATGTGCTCAGTCAGTCATCATTCCATCTTCTGACACCACTGTGTACCTGCAGGCAGCACTTCTGGGGTGCCTGGAGGTCTGGTTCCCCATGGAAATTGGGCAGCATCCCTCTGCTCTGCGCACAGGCTGAGTGCTGGCTGGCTTCCCGTCACACAAAGGTCTTGCAAAGTCACCACAGCTCAGACCCACGGCTTGAAAAGTGACCCACTAGCAGAGAAATTATTCCGTTTGGCAAGCATGAATGGCCAGAAGCACGTAGAGGCAGGAGCACAGCCGGTAGCTCTTGCTGTCCCTGGTGTATGGCTTTGAAGTTAGGAAGACTGATCTTTAGGTCTGTAAGCAGACGAATTCGATCCCTCCTTTTGGATTACAGAGGTGGAACATCCCATTGTTTTTCTTTCTCCATGCAGAGGGATATTTCCATTTGCTGGTTTTTCTCCCTCTCCTTAAGAGTCTTGAGGTTTGCAGCCCCTGGGGTCAGCTTTGAAGAGAGTGGTAGTGCCTCTGTGCTGTGTCCTCTCTAAATCCATCCCTCCCACACTACCAGGCAAAGACAGAACAAGCCTCAGAGGAATCCATGACATTTCTCGCCCGGCTCAAATGCAGTGAAGATGATGTTTGAAACGCCATTAGTCATGAGTGATTAGCAAAGCTTAGTTGTTGAGGTTCTCAAACCCCCCTCCAGTTCAGGGCACGGTTGTGCTTGTGTTCTTTTTCATCGAGCTCAATTTTTATGGGTTCTGCTTATCTGCAGCCATAACAGGGAGGGAAATTCACTACTGTGCTGCAATTGTTAATGATCCTTTAGGGTGCTTAGAGCTCTCCATAAGCTCTCCATTTCAAATACTATATCTCCAAATAAATAAGCAAAGAGCGACCTGCTTTTTAAGGTCTTTAGTGCAACTAACATTCAAGGGAGTGGTGGGGGAACTGGATTGTATCCAGGCTGGGGTGCTGGATTGTAGCTGGTCCGCTCTCAGTGCCCTGGTTGTTGATGGTTTCCTGAAACCCTGTGTCTGAACCCGTGCTTGTTCCCTCTGCAGAAAACAATTGCTGCCGTATTCACTTAAGGCATGAGGGTGTTTGTTGGTGTTTCCAGTATACTGGACACCTATCAAAAATGGGAGGAAAGCAGGAAGACAGAAATGTATCAGAAAAATAAATAGTTGTAACCCTTGTAATATTAAATGAAATTTGAAATCATTTACAAAGAAATCCACACTGTGTGATACAAACGAGGACACGGCAACAATCAGGCCTTTTAAAAGTGATTTGTCTGTGCTTCAGCACAGCATCAGCTTCATCCCCTCAAAGACCCCACAGGAGCATCCTGCATGAACGCATCTGCTCAGGAGGAAGATACAGGCTTTATTGCATGCTGCATCAGCACTTAGGAAGAGCTCCGCCGTGTCTACTTTGGCAATTAAAATATTACTTTGGGAGAATTAAATTTCTCCGAGTCCAGGAAAACCCTACAGAAACCAAATGCTCTTTTAGCTGATCCAGCCGTTTGCGCCCTGATGAGCTGTTCCAGGGCTGGCTGTCCCTGTGCAGCAGTGCCCAGCAGTACGGCACCCGCCTGCCCGCTAAGCTTCGCCTCCTGTGGAATTACTGCTAGCTTTCCGCAGGGGTCCGGATCCCTTAAGCTTCCTTTAATAAGGATTAATTTGTAGGTGCCTCATGAGTTCAACACAAAATACAGTAGCCATGGTCAAAGCGCTAGCCGTGGACTCTGACTTTGTTTAAAGGTGATATTCTGTGTGGTTCTCACACTTGCTGGCTGCAGGCACCTGATGTTTAACAGTAGCTCCGCAAGCAGCAGCTACAGGACAAATACATCTGTTGGGGGAATTATCAGTGAGCAAGTCCCAACATAATCCAGTCCCTTTACCACGCCATGCCCACGTCCCTCCACGTCTATTACTTCGGCAATTAACACATTCATCTGCAAAGCCAGTAGGCACCCACACCCAAAGGCAGCTGGCATTTTCAGGTTTTGTATTCAAGCCGGGTGAAGCTAGATTTTTGCAGTAAGTGGCCACAAATGAGGCGAAGGGTTTCTCCTCAAGGAAAGCGGGAAAGGCGATGTCCCAGTATGCCGTGAATGTCTGAAGGGGGGGAGAGGGGCTGTGAGAGGGTGTGCCAAGGGCCACGGTTTCCCAGTGGCTTCCTCATGTGCACAGGCATGGTCTGGCCTGATTATTCCAAGCAGGGAACTTGTACCCTGTGGCTACACGTACCAGTACAAACTGTTGATGCTGCGGAGTGGCTGAAGCAAATGTAGAGGTGGTGTGCAGGGGGGGACTCCCCGGTGCGGGGGGCGGCTTGCTGCGGGGAGGGCCGTGGGGGACCAGCACATCTGCCATTAGCTTCAGCCCTTAAACTGGGAGAGTGCCTCGGGCATGGCTGCACAGTGCCACCGAGGCACCAGCTGGCACAGCCTGTGGCACTGAGCTGAGCCTTACGAGAAGCCTTCCCCATTTCTGCTTATTAAACTTAAAAAACCCAAAAAAATAGACCCAACTAACTAGGAGGAGGAGCAAGTCAGATATTCATGGAAGTCACATGCATCATCATCAGATTTACATAAAGGCATATTCAGTTACTTTATGGCACTGATTTTAATCACTTCTTGTGAACGTTCCCTATTTTATTCAAATTTCTACTGAGCCAGGTTTTATTTTTCCACCAGAAAGAGAGGCATACTTACTAGTATGGAAACAAAAATATGATTTAAAAGGTGCACAATGGTTTAGGTACTAGTAAGTTAAACTGTCCATAAGAATATTTTTTTCTTTCTCAAATTCTTAATTACCAATGAAAGGCCATCTTTATAACTGTCAATAACATGAGTTAGTGTTTAAAATAGAACAATACAAAAGAAGTGTATGTAGACTCCCATAACAGTAATTTTTAAATGGAAAGGGCTTTTTTTTAACATTCTAGTCCACTCCATTGCAAATACTGACCCCTGCTTTGGTACTTGGCTGAATCAAGGCTGGATTAGCTGAACAGCATGACTTGAATCTTTCTGGCATTAGAAATACAGATGCAATTAAATATCTTGAAAATCTGTTCTGGAATGTTATTTTTCATCGGGTAACTAAGTAATTTTTTTACTTCACATTCTTACCCTCCCATGGAGTCCAACAAATCTTGATCGAAGGGAAGGGTATGGGTTCAGGGTATACCACCACCCTGGTGAGTGGCAGATGCAATGAGATGAGATTTTGCTTCCAGATGACAAAGCCCCAGAGCATGATCTGCGTTATAGATCTATGGAGCTAAGTTCTGTAACATCGGGTGGTATACGTTGTACTGAAAAATACTACTCAGCGTTCTTCTCAGATAACCCAGGCTGTTTGCTTCTCTGGGACTCACAAATCTGTATTACTGTTCTTCAGTGACCACAGAAAGGGTGGACTCTCTGCATCCTATCCCCCCGCTATTTTACCATCTTCTGTTCTTCCTTGCAATGGGGTTTCAAAGGAGTATATGAGCGGTAGCACCCAAATGCAGCTGAAATTCTGTAACTGATTACTTATCTTAAGTTCCTATTAAAGATCCTGGACTAATCTGTAAGGCAAGAGAGTTTGCTGAGAGAATGGAAAAGAGAAAATTAAAATACAGCAAACGTAATTTGCCCCAAGTCTTCAATACAGGTGGATGGATAGAGACCATTACTAGAAATGGACATTTTTGTAGTTGCCATCCCTCTCCCTGTTCAGTTTGTGTAGCGTTTATTCATCCATTTTAACTAATAGAAACATAAATACATGTTGGTACATCATTGCCTCGTTGTGAGGCCCTTGCATAGATTTGATTGTAATTTTTCTTGTTAATAATCTTCTGTCAATATCGTGCAGTCCTTTAACTTCAGTACTGCAAAACAGGCTGCAAAGAAAATGTTTCCTACTTACTCTTGTAATTAATCATCTTATTAATTAGCCTGAGACTCTAGATTGTGATTATGTTGTAACTGTTCAGTGACTAACTTTGGTTTGTTTTCCCTTTTCAGAGAGCAGATATAGCTGTTGCCCCCCTCACCATTACATTGGTGCGAGAAGAAGTCATAGACTTTTCCAAACCCTTTATGAGCCTGGGCATCTCCATCATGATCAAGAAGCCTCAGAAATCTAAACCGGGCGTATTCTCTTTCCTGGATCCTTTGGCTTATGAAATTTGGATGTGTATAGTCTTTGCTTACATTGGCGTCAGCGTAGTTCTTTTCCTAGTCAGCAGATTCAGCCCTTACGAATGGCACTTGGAAGACAGCAGTGAAGAACCACGTGACCCTCAGAATCCTCCCGACCCTCCAAATGAGTTTGGAATATTTAACAGCCTTTGGTTTTCCCTGGGTGCCTTTATGCAGCAAGGATGCGATATTTCTCCAAGGTTTGTTCCATATCACTCCATCACCTTTTTGCATTTTATGGTCATTTTCTGATGCCATGGTGCATATATGTGACTTTTTCAAATTTCTTTTTAATTCCAAATTTTTTTTATTTTGACATTCCATTCAATGCTGAGCATCATCATCAAGCCACCATGCTTGCTAGCATTTACCTCCAGAGTGAGTAGCATTGCTTTATAATGCCATTTATGCATTTCTGCCGAACTTATATACACCATGTTGAGGCTGTAAAATGCATGGGGTTTTCTGTTTTCAGCAATGCTTGGAGGGCTACCGTGTTTTTGCTGCATATCTCATTTTACGGTCATCTCCTTGGTGCATATAACATTTTCTGCTTTGCAAAATAAGAATTGTTTATTTTAAACACTCACATGCAACAGCACTTTAAAACACTTCCACTCCCGTCATGGCTTCTGCTAGTCTTTTTACTTGCTTTTGCACCTGATTTCTCTAGTTTGTTCTTCCTGAACCATCCTTTCATCTATTATTAATTTGCTTACCACTGTCTTTCGTATGTTCGGGTCTCCATATGTGCCTCTCTAACAGTTACTGCGTACTGCCCTGGATGTGTATTGTTATTTCAGTCCGATCTAACCTGCTGTCCCTGTGTTCGTAGTCAATATGGTTAATAAGCATTGCCGGTTTCCATAAAGATTTTTCTTATTCATGAATACAATCTTTCTGAATAAGGCTGTAGGAAAACATGTTTGATATTAGTTCCAATTTAACAGAGAGCACTGGTATTAACTGTTGTAGAATATTTCTTTTTTAAATGAGTGTGTTGAAAACCACCAGACAATAGCAAAGTTCTCCCTAATTGAACAATACATACCACAAATGTTTTTTGAGTTTTATATATATAAAATATTCCTATATTTACACTGGTGAAATACTTCAGTAATGTGCCTCTGATAAGCAGTAGAATTAACTGGTTTCTTAGTGACGGAGCACTAGTTACATTTTGTATGACGATATTTTAATAACCAGTTTACAGCTATTTTAGTAATTTTAGTAATTTTAGTAATTATACCTATTTAGTACAAAAAATACCTGCTTAGTACAAACAGGATGCGTTTTTTCCCTTTAACTAGGTTGCTAATTAAAGCAAGAGAGAAAGATCTTTTATAATACTGATGGTTCTATTTATATATTGATGATCCTAATATTGATATTTTCTAATATTTGAAATACCCCTTGTTGATGTCCGTCTCTGAGTACCTTTTCAATACCCGAATCATTGAAAAGTTTCCCGGTCCGTATAGCGGTAGGGATCTTGAGTGGCCTCACTGAAGCAGGTCCAGGACAAACCTTCCATGAGCTTTCATGGGCAAGATCATGATTTTACCTGTTATCATGTAATGATGATCCTTTAAGTTCACAGTCACTGCACATTCAAATCTAATGATCACAGCGAAATCCAGGACTTTCAGAGGTACTGGCGTATGCCTGCTGGTATTTGATGCAATTCATGCATATGTTTTAAAAGGCTTGATAGCTGCAATTAGATGTCATACTGATTGACAGATGTGTATAATATGCTGTGTAAAACACACACACATTTTTGCCTAGTATGACCGTGCGTTAGTTTTCGCAGTTGTCGGTGTTTGGGCGTGCTGCCTCACTGTGTAGCTGTTAACCTTCCCCTCCTGTTTGCTTTCTGCTTTGTGCCTAAATTTGGTCTTGAAACTTTGCCCCTCTGCTTGCCATTGAAGGTGATGAGTAGCAATAACATTTAAATTGCTGTTGACCATGTGTGCGCCCAATCTAAAGGACCGGGAAATAAGCACTGGGACATCACATGGAAAGCTGCAGGCATTGCACTGTTTCCGCTGGGTCTGGTTATCGACAGGTCAATAGCAGTACACAGGGGGTGTGAAGCTCTCATGTGACTCTGACGTCTTCGGCCGTTCACCTTATATAACGAGTGGAACATATTCTACTTTTTTTTTCAATACTACGATGATAAGTGCCTTGGAAATACCTACCGGGAAAAAAAAAAAAAAAAAAAAAAAAGAGAGAGCAGTAAAGCTATTTATTTTATCTGTCCATCAGAAGCTGTTAGCTCAGTTATTATGGCCCTCGTTTGAATACATTGCCCAGTTATTTTGTTATCTTTCGTGATAACACAGTCTGGGCAGTTACATGCATCATTACTGAAAAAAAACAAGAAATTTAATACTTTGGTTTAAATTCCAGAAACATTGTTCCTTTGAACGGTATTTAAGTTGATTAAATGTCAAATTTCTTTTCCGTAGAAGGGACTATTCCCAAGTATTCTGTTTTTAATTCGTATCTTTGTAAGGTTATGCCATTTACAGTACATTGACTATATGAATGTTTCATACTATTTTATTGCCATTAAAAGGGGCTTCATTCTTTCATTGTGAGTTTTGTCTGAATAAATTTCTTATATGAGAGCGTGCAGCACTTGTAGAGAGATGCCGACAAGCAGTCTGGAGAGATCACTTTTGTACTTGCTGATAAAGGCTCTTTCAGCTGCCTTTGTGTGGAACAGCTGTGACATCTAATGACTAGTTAGATCTATCCTCGGTGAGTATGCTGTGTGGATATTCCAGAGGATATATCCCTATACTCTCCTCTCTGTATTTAATAGGAGTCATCTAAGCGGAATCAGATAGCAGCCAAAGGATGGGGGTTAGCGCATCCCTTGATGGAATCAACATTTGTTCCAGCAGTTTTGTTCTGCTATCAAAGGCTGCTGTGTTTTCTGCATAGTGAGCTAAAGCATTGAAAATTCACTTTTGATGGATCAAAAGTAGATTATTAAACTCGCTTTAATGTAAGATGTGTACAGCAAATGGAATCAGGAGAAAACACAGTCAAATCTGTAACACTGTTCTGAGCGAGAGTATCTTTGAAATCTCTGTGAGAGCATGTGTTTTCATTTTGCTCTTTATTCATGTGGAACAAAGAGGCTAGATTAATTAATTGCTGATGGAAAAAGACAGGGGGTTCATTAAAAATTATCTCATGAGGCTGGTCATTTAAGAGGGTGTATTTCTAGATCCCTGTTTTCACAGCAGAAGACTCAAGAGACTCCTATTAAAGGCCATGGGAATGACTTTGTGGGACTTTCAGAACAGCAGCGAGAGCTGGCTATGTCTGAAACTCCCACCGCCAGTTCCTATGATGGAAGAAGCATCTCAAGGCAGCGCTTTAGATGCTGTTATTGCCTGTGTCCTGTCCCAGCGGGTGAGGCGAGGGCCGCCTGGCAGCAGAGGTAGGGGGCTGGCCGAGCATCTGAGCGAGGGACCTTGCTGTGGTGGCCACCTACCGTGTGCTCAGAGGGCCAAGGGATTCTAGACAAGGGGAGCTGGCACCACAAAGACCTGCAGGGCTATTTGTCAATATAGCAACCGCCTTGTATCGAGCAGAAGAGCCCGATTAAAAATTGAGTAGTGCGAGCAGCTGTGTGCTATAGGAAATCAAATGCGTTTTGTGGCCATGAGTAGAAACAAAATTCAAGCTATTCTGATAAGTAAATGAGGTTTTGTTCGAATGTATTATTCTCCTGGAAACTGAATGTGAATTTGAATATTTATTTTGTTTTTCTCTTGTTACTAATTTGCTCTTATTTGACTCCATGCTTCCTTTTAAATTTCCTCTCAAGGTATGCACTCTTCCTGTTTACTTGCTTTTGAAAACACCGTCTGACCTTGTTTTGATAATTGAGTTATAATTCTGTTATTCCAGGTCTTTGTTACTGCTCTCATTTGTCAACATGCTAATTTGCTTTAAAATAATGTCGTGCAAAGTACCTGTTTATTGAGGTAATTTGGAAAATGACATGTTGAGATAAAGCATTAGTTGTTTGCTGTTAAATTACAACACTGCACACTTGGACAGGTATGTCTTCATCAGAAAAAGTGGCACTGGTATTAAAAGCTGCGATTGATTTTTCTATAATTATTATCTGAGTAATGGGCAAATGTTTCTGTGATTCACAGTACAAACCATACAAGTATTCTCTTATTACCAGCCCAATGTTTTACGTACTAACCCTTTTTCTCCCGCATTCCTCTACACCAGCCCCTGCAGTGGGTATAAGGAGTCTCCATATCAGCAGATGGACTGACTGGGGGGAACTGGGGTCCTTTGGACAAGGAGGCTGCCAGGCCATGCTCATCCGCGTTCTTGTTCTTTGGCTCTCTCTGTCTGTCTGTCTTTCCTTGAGTGTCAGCTTTGTGGTTCGTTTTGTTTTTCTTTTGCCCCGTCCTGTGCTACCACCGATGACAGCTGTGTCAGCCCCGACTGCTTCATAGCAGCAGCTGTTTCATCTTCCTTTTCATGCTCATTGGAAGACTGGGAGAAACAACTCTATAGTGACATCCACTTCTCTTTCAACTGGCCTGAACTCTTCTGAGAACACCCCTGGTCCTCATCTAGCAAGACCCCTCTTTTGCATGTAGGACCCTCCGGGAAGCACCTTCTTCGTCGAGGGATCCAGCCATGCCCACCTTCCCCTGCCTCTCGGCTGTTCTCCATTTTTTTGTCCTGTATCTGTCTGACTTGGTTCATGCAGGTGGCAAGATACTTTTACCTTTCTCTGCGTGTAGTATGCTGTATGAGCATGCAGCTCAACACAGACTTTTTATTGTTACAGCAGTGTGAGCTTGGGGTTTTGCTGGTTTGGAAAATGCGTGTCTGCTGCACATCTTCATCCCAGCAGCCCATCTGTCCTGCTAACAGAAGGGGCAGCTACCAATGCAAGTAAGACATTTCCTGTGGGAAACTATAGGGAGAATGAACACATACTACTTTGTTCCCAGTAGTTCCACTGAATTTATCGAAACACTCTGGCAAGTCTCTTTTTCGTCTTCCTATTAAAGCCGGAGGGCCACAGGAACCTGGATACCTGGGACAAAGCTAGTCTTGCTGTACGTGGCTGGACGTTCCACATGCTGTACCCACTGGCCAGACTTCTGCTCGAACGGCAGGGTGAGGAATTCAGCTCCAGGTTTTCTCTGAAGATGGACAGTGTGTAGTGAAGGAATGAACAAAAGGGAGATGAGCTTCACCTGGAGTAGCCATCTAAAAGCAGCAGACTGTGTTTTACTTAGGTGTCTCGGTTCCTTCCAAAGTCGTGTGACAGATGGGCACCTTTGGACGTGCCCCGTGCTACAACAAGTGAGAAAAATCTCTCTCAGGGTGTCCATCTCCTCTCTCTTTCTGCGCTGGCTCCAAAGGGAGCCTAACCCAGTGAGTCCAGCAGGCACGGCTTTGTAGTTGGCTACGGTTACGGCAGCCCATGTAAGAGGCTGTTTGCCGTGTAGGGTATCAAGTTTTACAAACTAGCTCAAGCCAAGACCCTAACTGGTAAGGGAACTGGCCAGAAAGGACTTTAGCCATCTGTAAAATCCCAGCATACTCATTTGATACTTACAAAGGATGTAGAGCGAGGTAGAGAGATGCCTTGACTTACTACTTTATGCTGGATTTATATTTCTGCAACTTCCCTTTGCAGCTACTCAGTAGCCATCTGTTAGTAAGCACAGCTGCAGCACAGCCCGGGTTGAACCTTGGAAGCCTTTTATCCTCTTGGGATGCCCGCAGGGAAGGCAGGGAGGGAAGCTGCCTCTGCCTGTCGGTGGCCCAGCGGACGTGTGCCGGCCCTCAGGAGGGCACACCTCTGAGTTCACACCTCACAGGTCACTGTTGCCTGACAGACGAAGAGGTGACGTTGGCTCCTCAAGCTTCCCTAAGCATTGTAACTGCCTGAAGCGCCTTGCACATGGGTACGGATTGATGCAGCCGTCCCTGGGGCAGTGGGAGCGGAGAGCAGCAGGGCTCACCCCTGAGCTTGTTCCTCCACATTCCTGTTCCAGATTGCTCTCTCTGTTTTTATTGTGTCGCTGATTTTTGGTTTTTTTTCTTTGATGTGTTCTTTAATGTCGGATGGATTATTTTCTTTCTTTCTTTCTTTCTTTTTTTCTGAATAATTTGATGGGATTTTTTGAATGGCTCAGGCAACCTCAGGCTCTGGCCAAGACCAGGCACTTTACCAGCGAACCCCCCTGTGTGGGTGGGGTGGGGCACGTCACCAGACTTGCTTTTTTTCCTGTCTCCATCTGTTGGTAGGACAACTTGTACCCACTGTCTGGGGATGGCACTGAGGGGCTTGAAGGAAACAAATCAACAGGTAAGAGTTTTCTTGCTTTCTGTTTCTTCCCTTCACACAAACTGCTGAGGACGACAGCTCCCGTGTTCCAAGGATTTCATGTATCTGGGATTGATTCTTCCTCCACTGGTATCAGCAGAGTTAAGGAAAAACGTATGAAATACCTTTGTCTCAGCTCCTGAAATGATTCCTGGTCGAAGTACTGTGTGTGAGGAATAAGCACTGTACATGGCGGTGGAATTCCCCACCCAGCTGAGCAGCATGGCACTGGTGTCCGTCAACCCTGAACAAATATTTTGAGCCTGTTGTTCAGTTGCTTTAAAGCATCAAGAGCTCTTACCAACAGGATCTAGACCTCCTGACCACTGGTTTGAACACTACTGTGTTTACAAACGGGCTTTTTCTTAGTCCTTTTGGTATCCTTTTAAAAAACAAAACCCCAAAACCACCACAGAAACAGAATGCAATTTTCTGCTTCCTTCTCTGTTGCTCTGGTGGTTCGGAAGCAAGAATACGCCCAACCTGGAACAGTGCAACATGCAAATTGTAATTAACATAAAAGAAACCAGCCTCTCTCCTCACCTCATTATGCAAATTGAGTCTGTAATTCCTCTGAGGTTGTGATGAGAGAAGGATACTGGATCATTTTTCTGTTATTCCATTGCACATTTACGTGCAGTTTACTACATCTTAAATTGTGAGAGCAGATGCAGTAAAAGGTACATTCGTGTCCTCTGAGCTGGGCAGCCCCCGAAGAGACACAATGCTGGCATATCGCAGCAGGCAAGCGGAGAAGGCAAAAGTCTTCCGGCAACAGAATTCTTTAGTAAAGGGTCTGTGGAAGTCAGGAGAGCTTGTTCCTCTCCAGGCCTCTGGTGGTGTTGGCTCAAACGAGTTATTTCTTAATTGACTCTCCTTGTTTTCACTGAAAGATTGGAGAGGGAGTTGAACTGGGTAAGAGCAGGTGCACGCCGAGTTTGCTGTCCTGGGAAAGGCTATCGGCAACTGGCTCACAGTCCGCCTGCTCACAGATACCTGGAGGATCCGGACAAAAGGGTTTTGCATGTGAATTTTTCTTCAGTGAACTAAAAAAAAATTAAAAAAAAATGATGGAATGTCTTCAAAGCAATTTGATGATGTGTGTTTTTCCATAGATCTCTCTCAGGGCGAATTGTCGGAGGAGTCTGGTGGTTCTTCACTCTCATCATTATCTCTTCCTACACTGCTAATCTTGCTGCCTTCCTTACGGTGGAAAGGATGGTTTCTCCCATAGAGAGCGCAGAGGACCTGGCTAAACAAACCGAAATAGCCTACGGCACTTTGGATTCAGGCTCAACCAAAGAATTCTTTAGAGTAAGTCTGTCAAATCTCCATTAGAGCTTTTCTAAACTGTAAGCACCTAATATACAGGTTTCAGCCTCTTGTTTTTACCCAGCTGTAATAGCTGTTCTGGGGAACGCTGCTTTGTGCAATCAGGGCAGGCCTGAGTGCAGATTTTAATATCAAAAGGCATTTTATCAAAAATGGATGGGTTTGCTCAACCTGAAACATCTCAAGATGGAAAGTCTGACCTCTGCTATCATGGTGAAAGGTTTTTCTTACAGTAGTTTCAGAACCTCGGTCTGATGAGCAATAATGCAGTCATTAGCACAATCTTTAGCAAAGAAAACTCTTGGAGGAGTGATGCTCTTGACCTACTTGCTGTGTTTGCCCAGCTGGCAGCTGTTGATGCCATCCAACATCAGTGTTCACTTGCCAGAATGAGCAGGGGCATGGGGGGCGTGCGTCGCCATTGGTTTCTGTATGGTGCATGGATTGCTGCAGTTGTTGCTGTTGCTCACCAGTGTCTGGCTGTGGCCGTATCAAGCGGTCAGGGGTGAAACTTTTGTACCCCAGAACACTGGTGCATATTCACCTTGGCTAGGGAAATGCTGGGTTTGCAATATTTGGGGGTAGGAGGGGAGTATGGACTTTTATTTAAGATGATCCTTTCTTTCTCCACTTTGCCAAACTGCAAAGAGCCTTGTGAGGGTCGTTAAAAACTCTAAAGGAGACCTCAGACCACTTTTATGTATCTAAAAATGTTGCGACCTGAAAAGCTTTTCTTTCCAGCCAAGCGCTGAAATGCTCAGCCCTTGCAGGGAACTCTTGGTTCTCTCTCAGCGGTGCCAATCAGATGCCATTCAAAACAACATTTTCTTGTAAAGTGGTCAGTGCTGCAGGGCTAATTATTGCCTGTCACACACACTGGCCAGGTGCAAGTGTGAGGGAGGAGGGAGAAAAAAAAAAACCCTTGCTGCTGTAGGCTGATGAAATGCTGAGGGCTCCTTGAATAAATACTGAGGGCTCCTTGAATTTGTTTAAAATTTCAATACGCAGCCACACACACACACACATACGTGTATGTGTATATCTGGTATAAAGCTGGAAGTGAATGCAAAGGTGTTTTATGAAGCTTTTATACTTTGCCTTACTTTTGTGTAATGTCTTTATACAAAAATAGGTAGTATTTCTTAATTAACTGTGGTGGCTGGTACGTTATAACAGCTTCTGTTTGTACTGAAATCCTGAAAGATAAACACTGACCTTGTAAGGGTGACATGAGAGTGTAAAAATTTGTATTCTGTTTAATTACCAGCCTGAGGCAGTATTATCTGCGCAGCAAAAATGAGCTGAGTGGACCTGTCGGAAGGGGTAGCAGAACTTGATTAGAAATATGGGTGCTCTTTACAGTCACTATACTGTTCTTAGGGGGCAAAAAAATCTTCTTTTGAGTATGTAGTTACTGTTAATACAGAAAGAGGGATTGTACGGGGGTGTTTCTTCATTTCCTTAATAGTTTGACACAACAAGGAAATCCCTTCTCACCCAGAGATCAAAGGAATGAGTGTTTCATGTGAAAGGATACAAAGTCTAGTAAATGTATGAATACTTTGTTGTGCTGTTAATAGTCTTGAGATGAGCTGTGACTCTCTCCTGGTGCTGGAGAGCAGGGCTGTGAGTGAGGATGATGTGGCAGGAGCTGCCAGCTCCATGGGGCATGGGGACAGAGGGCAGAGTGGGATGTATCACCTGCTCCATGAGATCCCGACGGGCCAGGTGGGAAGGAGAGTGGGCCCCGAGTGGCGCTTCTCTCTCATCAGTGGTCTCAAGGCACACAGCATCGTTTCAGTTGTATTAATTTTTGCAGAATAATTAAGTGGAATAGAGTGATGCAGCCATGAAACTGTGGTAATTAGAGTCTTCTTCAGCTGATTTGAGAAGGGCGAAAGCTTTGCCTTAGATTAAATGCATATGTTCACATAAATACTTCATTGTACAGTCTGTATTAGCTACTTAGTAAGACGGTAATGATAGCTGAAACCTGAAATAACTCTTAGAGGACACTTGGTTTCTGAGCACCTGCTGCACAGACTGCCCCTGCTCTGTGGTTTGAGGTATTTTGCTCCCTGCAAGATCTTTCCCCACTGCTGCCAGCGCATCAGTGGCAGCAAGCGTGTGTCAGAAAAAGCCAGGAGTTCTCCTGGGTTCAGTGCAATGCTTGGTCCCTCTGTGAGGGGATTATCCTCTTCCGCTCGCTCCCCACCAGCATTTAGCCAGTTTGAGCAACAGTCGGCGGAGCGGGTCAGGATCACCTACCCGGTGAGAAACGATGCTCCTCACGGAGGGGGTGGCTGCGGGAGCCAGTTGGTGCCGTTCGCACACTGGCTGCCCTTGCGTACCTGCAGACACTGGCTGTGGCGTGTGAGAGGCAGCTAAATCTTCCCTAGAGATGGGAGAAGTCACCTGGCTGTGAGCAGGAGGTCAGCATGTGTGTGGAGGTACCGAGAGCAGTAACTTGGCTTTGTAGCTGGGCCATGGCTTCACAGAGGGGGCACAGGACAATCTCTCCAAGAGCCCATGAAGGAGCTTGCATGGGCATATCTCTTCCTAGAGCTGAAAAGCTGAACTGTTTCTCAAAGCTCTTAGTCAGATACTGATCTTGAAGGCTGCTGTTGGCCAGCGAGAGGTGCCCGACTGACGACAGCAAGGAAAAATTGCCTCCTAATGACTCGTAAAGGGAGGACATGTAAATGAGCTTCAGATATCCACGATCTTCTCTACATGTGCAAGAAGGAGCTCCTATAAAGCCTTGATTCCATGGTTCCTTTCTGCCAACCCCATTTCCAACCAGGATCACTTTTGAAGGTTTCTTTTAGTGTGGAGACCTATCTGCGAGGAACTGGACCAATACCAGCTCCTCATTTCAGATGAACAGATGGTAATGACTTTCAGCCACTTCAGACCTGGGCAGACTCCAGCTAGTGACCTATTTTATAGTCTTGGCCGTTTCCCTAAACATCACAACGTCTCCCAGATAGACGCCATCCCAGCTCTGTAGGTTAAGCTGGATACACCATTGCTGTTCCAAGCGTGCACAGTGACTGCTGTCAGCGTGACATTGCTCTCGCAGTTACAACAAGAGTTACAACAAATGATTTTAAAACCATTTCACGGCAGGTACCGTTCACGCTCCCCACTTGTTGCTGGGTGTTTGTCCCCCCAGCATATCTAAGAACGAAATGACTTTTCCTGTATTTTCATAGTTGTTGCTTGTTTCTGCTCAGAAACATTTTACATTGTGCACTAATTAGCTTATAAAGGCATTTAAATGGCAATCAATGGATTACATCAATTCCCTTTTGGCTTTCAAAGGGCACTCATCCATATTGAAAAGGAAGAGAAAGAACCTTGCCTTGGATATTTATTAATACGCAGTCTCAGATTAAGGGCTCCAAAATACCTCTTTCTCTTTCTTGAAAAGTGGCAAAGGCCTGTACTAAAATGCAATTTCAAATCACTAAGTTACTGCTTTTAAAGGTGTATCTGTTAGAATTAACATCTTCTAATACATTGAATTAAAGCCTCAGCATATCTGAGCAGCTCACCAAATCAATATAACACCATTTAATCCAAATTCAGCACTGAGCCTAGGTATAATACCACAGTCTAATAGGTTTCACACCTCCAATATGCATATTTTCAAAAGGCATGACCTTTACAACCAATTAGTAATTCTTATGTAAACTTGGCTGTATTTGAACTTCAGCAGAAGCAGAACATGTTTCTAGACATTTAGAAATTTAAATTGCTCTTGAATTTATGGTGGTTTCTTTTAATTGATAGCAGGTATCTGTGTTAAGGGGCTTCGTAAAATAACTTTCAAAGTACGTGTGTGTGATCATGGACAAACCGAGCTGACCTGCTCGTACACTTCACTGAAAACCTGTGGGGTTTTTTTGAAAACCCGTATTGCAGAAGGTGTTCTTGGGGTTGATCTGGTGTGACAAGGCTTTACAGGCTGAGATACTGAGGCAGGGAACGTGTAGCAACATCTCGCATTAGGTCCTTCTGCCTTTTGTGGGAAATTGAAGGCGGCACGTATCACACCATTAACAGTGTAGCTAATCACTGTTAACTAAAACTAAGGGAAAAGGCGTCCTCAAAGGGCTGACATTTTATTGCAGAGCTTTGTATTTTTCTCAGCAGTAGTTTCCAGGATGTCCCTGACAAAACCAGTCTGCTGATGGCTCCCCTGTGCCTCAATGAGATGACTTACTGCTCTGAAGTCAGTTACTGGTTTTTTCTCCTGGAAACGGCATTAATTGCCAGTCCTGTTAGGAGTTTCAGTAGAACGGCCAGAGATCCTTTGGGCATGATGCTTCCCACTCTTACAGTTGGTTGCTCCTACCTGGTACTGATGTTCATGAGTGTTGGGTAGAGTTTGACGTTGACGTTGCTTCTGCTGTCAATAAAGACTTTAGGCTCAGTGCCTGGAGAAGTCACACAGGCTGACAGCCTTCAAGCATGGCTTAGGTACTTCAGATAGTATTTTTAGGAACTTTTTTGCAATGCAGTAAAAAATTCACAGCTAAGGCTAAAGTCTCCATTAGGCACGTGGGCGTGATAGCTGACTTGAGGACACCAAGGAGCCTGCATATGCTTTCCTTGTGCCTCCTGTGTGAAGGCCTTGCCTCTCATTGCCCTTGCATAGTCTGCCCAGATGCTTCAGTAATATTTTGCTCTTAATTCGTCTTTTGCGAGAAGGTGATATTGTTCTTCTACACCTTTGTGGGCATGTTCAGCACTTGAAATTCCTCTTCAGCAGTTTCCTCAAAAAGCAGTTCTTCCCAAACCAGGTTCAGATGTGAGGCCATTCTGGGCTTTGTGTATAGATAACATATGATATAAAACTACAGGTTTTAGGATGCAGGAAATTGTGGTTTTATCAAGTCTGAATTAGTTCAGAAAGAGCAGATAGAACAGCACAAGATGCCCTGGCAGGAGATTTTGTGTTTCTGTCCGCAGTACTGGTTGCCCATGCTGAGGAAGGTGCTTTGACATGGAAACAGGTATCAGAAAAAGCATGTCAGTATGGCAAGGGGACTGGTGGGGCACCCCTTGAAAAGAATTTTAAGTACAATTTGTTTAGCTGGTAAAACTGAAGCCAATACAGAAAACAATTTGTTCAAAAGAAAAAAAAAAAAAAACCACCACTGGGCAGATTACGACCAAAGCAAAAAATAAACATTTATCTGAAAAAAACAGTGAAAGAACAAATTAACAGACTGACCCCAAATTCCTTGGAAATTAAAACCACATTCCTTAAACCCATCAAAAGGGTTTTGAAATACCTTCCAATAAAAGCTCTGGGCATAACTCAGCCCTCCCCTCCTGTTCAGGCTGTGCTCCGTAGCAGGCTGTAGGAGGTGGGACTGGTGGCACTGGTGATGCCAGCGCATCCCTCCCGGCTCCCAGGGGCAAAGTGCGGCTGGATCCTGCCCTGGCTGGCAGCATGCAGAGAGGACTGCCCATCACGGTGTCCCCCGAGAGGACTGCCGGTCACAGTGTCCCCCGAGAGGACTGCCCATCACGGTGCCCCCTGGGCAAGGGCAGGCTGTGGCAGACAAGCTGGTCCTGCGGGCGCGCAGCCAGGCGGGAGCACGGCACCATCCCGGCCCCAGTAGGGAAAGAGGGAGAAATCCTGACCGTAATGCGCTTTGAAGCACTACCATGTTACATCCAGGTGTAAGATAAAGAGCTCGTTGCTTTCCTCTGATGGTAAGGTTGTGTGAAGACAAGAGGTAAGGGAAATAAATTCTATCAGCGAGCGGTTTAGGTAAGGAAAAGCCTTGAATTATGAACCAACAGCTGCCGTGTGATCATTATGCATTCTGTGCCATGGAACGATATCGGGATCGTCATTAGAGCCTATTAAAAACACCATGGTGAGCTCCGTGCATGCAGCGCTAAGGGCTTCATCTGTAGTTAAACTCTTTGATTTTTAATTTCAAAATTTATTTTGCTAGTGAAGATGAAGGACTTGCTTCTAGCTCAGCATTCATACAACTGCTTTGCTTTTGCCTTTGGATAAAAGTATGATTAGCAGTCTTAAGCTTTGTGTGTTCTTGGCATCGAGCAAAACAACATAGTCATCATAACAAATGTCTGACAAAAATATTGAAGTGTGATTGTATTTATGGACTTTAAAGAACAGAACATCACAGAGAAGTGATAGCTTCCAAGTATGAGCTGTATAGATCTTTGATAAGCAGTGTGGCAGCGATTAATCAGAAAAAGGGCTGCGGTTTAACTGTTTTTCAACACTGAAAGTGTGAAAAACACATTCACCCATATATCCTCACTCCCTTCCCTGTTTGATATAGGTGGGGGTGTGCCCAGATATTAAAAGGTGAATGCATGTGTGCAGAGAGATCACAGCCTCTCCCTTGTGTGAATGATAGATGATCTACTTGGGGGGTTTCTTTTCTCTTAATCTGTTGAACCTCCTTTCTGCCACATGGCTAAGAGGCAGTTTTAAAGCCAGCAGGAAATCAAATGTGACATAATTACAAAAGAAATGCTTTCCCGTGAGGTGATCTAATGTCTTTAAGCCTATAGATTGGAGAGGAAGATGCATCCTTACGGGAACTAGAATTAACAGCTCATCCATCATCCGCTCCTTGGAAAGGAAGCGTTTGGATGGTGCTGGGGTTAAGGTGGCTGAACCGTTCTACTGATTTCAGCATCCAGCCTGGATTTAACAAAGCTTTCAGTCAACACTTGATAACAAATATTTGCACAAATCTTTCCTTTATCTTCAATAACAGATGGCATTTGTCTATCCACTGTACCCGTGCTTGTGGTTGAGGCTTTCCAGCTCACCTATGGCTGGATACTGCTGGGAAGTTGATCTGGATAAGCAGGGGGCTGCCGGCGAGGCAGTGGGGGTGGCCGGTGTCCCTGGGCTGGGCGCGGGTGGGTGCAGCCGGTGGCAAAGCCCAGTCCAGCAGCTGGCAGCGGGTTAACGCCGGAGCCGCGGCTGCACCGCAGAGGCGAGCAGTGAGCGCCACGGGGAGAAATCACTGGCTGTTGGAATGCTCTACTTCTGGGAGAGCAGCTCTGTGATAATGATAATGACAGCGCTCAAGACAGCCAGGACCCTGGTTTTTCAAGTCTCTCCCTAGTTTACGTAATGCTGCTGTCTCACATTAATACATGCTTATTAGGGATTCATTTAAAATACATGGGTGCTGATAGATTACTCACAGCGCTGCTACCGTTACTTTTGCATAATTAGAAAATACATGAAGGTTTAGAAGCTCTAATGATGTGAATATGAAACATCCCCTCTTGCAGTCCACTGGGGTTTCTCCATCATTGCCTGTATATTGGCCTGTTCTGTCTGGAGCTGAAAGCTCATTAGACCTGACAGTGCTCAGATCGTGTGCTGGAAACGCCGTTCTCTGTTAATTTATTACGGGCCAGATCCAGAGCAGGGCTGGTGAACTGCTCAGCTGCCCAGGCGAGCCTACCCTGCTGAACACGTCACTGCTGGAAAGGTGCCCCTTAGCCTGCAGGCTGACGTAAGCCCTCCCTCCAGCCGGCTGGGGTGTGCGCTGCCTTCTGCGCCCCAGGCGGGCAGGGATGCGGGCAGGGATGCAGGCAGGGATGCAGGCAGGGATGCAGGCATGGAGGCAGGCAGGCAGGGAAGCAGGTGGGCAGGGAGGCAGGCGGGCAGGCCGAGAGGCAGGGAGGTGGGCAGGCAGGCAGGCAGGCAGGGAGGCAGGCAGACACAGCACCACCGTGCTGAGCCCCAGTGGTGCCGCCCAGCCCCACGGTCTCCCCGCGCTGCCCAAGCTCTGGCACTGGCTGTGAATCACAGAGGGTTTACAAAGGCGGCTTGGCTCTTGGTGAAGGCTTTCATTTTAATTTCCCAGTCAGCATTGCAACGAGGACGAATGGGTAGCAGCAGTGAAGTCAGGAGATTAATATAGGCATAGTCTGAAGTTCAGTCTGGTGCCAGGAAAGGACATCTTCAAATCTTGATTTACGTTCTGCTGCTCAGACTGTTACTGACATGTCAGCGACGTCTAGTTACCGCCAGAGCGACTCTTTGCTTGTCTGTTTTTGTGAGTGGAGCTCACTCCAGAAGAGATGTCTACAGCTACATGTCTGCAGCTACGGCACATTGCCTGCCTGCTGCCAGAGCTCACCTTTTCCAAATGACCGTGATATGCAGGGAGAAAGTCTCAGAAGAAAACTCCTACAGTTGCGCAGTATTTTTAGAAGATGAAGTTTCTGTTGTAATTGGGCCGCTATGTCTGTCAGGTGTGGAAAAACTAGTGTTGCTGAATCCTGGAGGGGTTTCTGCGGACTGCTTCCCCAGCTGCCATTGAGTCCCCCTCCCCAGCGCCGGCGGACCCCCACCCCAGCCCCAGCAGGGGAGCAGCCTGGGGGGCTGAAGGGGCTGTCTGCCAGAGGCAGAGCTGTGCTCCCAGCCCTGCTCAGGGGTTGTCTGAATCTTGATGGAGGGAATCCTGGAGGAAAGCGGGCAAATTCCCCGGGGTTTTGGGTCTGATCCTTCAGCTCTCTGGGCTTCATTTGCCCCAACTGGGAAGGGAAGGTGCCGTCCCTAAGGCAGAAGTTACATCATGGATTTGAACAACAAAACAACATCTCCCATCACAAACTTGACGGTGAAATACTATTATTCACCAGCCCACCCTTCCTTTTACATTTATGCTTTTGTTACCAAAGATTTGTATATTCCTACAAAGACACAAACTAGTTCATATACACATGCTTGAACCTTGCTTATCTATGGCATCCCACAGATTCATAAACTGTGGGTAGAGGTTGGTAAATCTGGGGGTTGGCCTTGCTAAAAGAGAAATCCCTGTCCATGCTCATGGCATCTGACCTACTTTCTACTGCTGAGAGTGTAATAAAAACAAAGGGTTCATGTAATGATGGCATTGATTTTTCTGTCCATATAGGTAAGTAAATTGTTGGCATGGCAAGTTATCTGTGGCTAAAAGCTGTGACATTGATCAGTTACACTTCACCCTATGACCTTCAGTAAATGACATCCCTGCTTTCATGTCCGCACTTGGGAAAGGAGACTAATGGTGCCCACTGGCCTTCCACCTGTTTTTACTTTTTCAGTAAAGAGCTTGGAAAACTCAGGCAGAGGGACATTACTAATAATATTTATCCTGTTCTTCTTACTAAGGTAGCACCACTGGGCTGGCCTCCATGTGCTCCAGAGCTGGCGCTGGGCTGGGGGCTCCAATCGCTGTCCCTCGCTCCTCCCAGAGGCAGCTGTGGCAGGGTGGCTCGATGTCAGGCTTGCGCAGGAGCGGGAAGGCAGCAAATCAAAGCTTTGCCCAAAAGACCAAGGCAGTGGTAGCCACTCCGTTGCAGTTTGCCATATTGAAAGTCCAAGAAAGCAACTGCCTAAAAGTGATGGATCTTAAGGTGATCCCCAAGCCAGGCAGCAGCGCCGCTACCAAGGCGGTCTGCTGGCATTTTTTCACTCCTGTTTAGTAGCTTGCTTTTTAATGGTTCATAAGCTACTCTATTCATTAGCTGCTGTGGAAGAGCTAATTGCACACGTGGAAAAAGAGCAATGAGTGATGATAATGAAGCTAAGGTTCACACTTAACTACCTAGGTTCATATCAGTGAGGTGTGCATCTATATAAAGGCAGCATGTATTATTCAGATTAAATACCTCCACTGTTTTTAGTATGGACCTTTGTGTTTTGTATCAGCAACATCTGTCTGACTTAGGGCTATAAATTTCCCTTGTTAAAGAGCTGTAAATTGGTCATAGGGGTGGTGCAGCAGAGGAGTGTGTTAACTCTGCTGCTTTAGGTCCCTTTATCGATGTCTCTGCCCACCTCTGGGTGCATGCCATGGTGAAGATGCTCCATCCACGTTGCACTTGTCTCTCTGCCATTTGCTGCCCTTCCCTGTTGGGTTTACTGCATTTCAATGTGTGCTGCCTACTCTAAAGCATATTAAAGTTTACATAGCCTGGACCCAGCCCTGAGACCAGGCAGTGTAACTGGCTTCCTTCTGGGTCTTCTCCCTCTCCAGTATGCCTGTTCCATTTCTTACGCTGATACTGCCCAGCATGAAACATTTTCCTGTTCTTCTGTATAGCCCAGCTCCTGGATTCGTGGGGGGACATTATCTCTTTCTCTCCTCCTTTTTTTTTTTTTAAGCTTGTTTATCAGGCCTCTGGTTGTGAAGACATAAGTAAAAAAAATAACATCAGTATAATCTAAAATGTTAAACGTACAGAGTAAAAAAGGGATAATATATAAATTAATTTTAAATTTAAAACTGATTTGAGCGAATTTGGCTCGTGACTGGACCAACAATAACCACCTATAAGAAAATGGGAAATAATTTCCTGGTGCCTGTCCTAAGAAACAAAGGACCATTTTGGCCATTGTAATAAAACATCCCAATGGGGTGCCTGAGGCGGGCATTTTGAAGAAGACCTGCAGGTTACAAAGAAGGCGGCAGAGAAGGCAAAAAGGTCTAAAATAGGCAAAGGGCATCCTTGTAACGTACTTTAACTATAGAGGGAAAATTCTGTTTCTTTCAACTACAATAGCTTCACTGCTCCTCAGTAGTGGAGGAGGTGACACGATGTCACTTTTAGCAGAAGTGTGAGACAGATGTCTGCAGAGGGGGAAAGGTAATTTGGTCAATGGGAGAAGGCTTCAGCCACAAAGATATTTTACAGCTAAATTTAACCAATGTCAAAGAATCGCCCAACATGTGCTGGGTTTTGCAGTATATCTCTAGGCGGTTTGGGGCATGCAAGAGTGAAACCAAAGCATCTGTCCCGCTCAGCTGGAGCCAGGTTTGTGGGTGCTGGGGTTTTTGTTGTTGTGCAATCAGTTGAAGAAATCACTGCAACTGAGAGGTTAGAGCTGCCTCCTTCCCACTGCCTCTAACGCACCCCAGCCCCATCCAGCTGCACTTTTCGATGTTGTGGCATACTGTGGGCTTGTTTGATTTTTCATTTTGGTACTGGAGCCAACAACACATCAAAACGAAGAGAATTATAATGAAAGACGGTGTTAAAATTGGGGACTGATTGAATTGGCACCTTCTTCTGAAACGAGCACGTTGCTAGCCAGAAGCAACGTGTATTTAGGTACTGGTGAGTAATGGGCTAAGGGAAGCGGCTCCCCAGCGTGAGAGCTGCTCTGCGGACACGGAAGGGAGTTGCCTGCCAGCCCCATGCTGGGTGTGTGTGGCTCCTACTTCTGCATCAACATCTCTAAATTAAAAAAAAAGCCAACACTATTGGCAAAGCAAAGGCCGGCTCTATTTATATCTGCAGTAAGGCTGCGGTAATGAAAAGATGCTTTAATGTGTCCCAAGGCCTAGATGAAACACTGAAAATGTTGCTTTTAAGAAAAAAATGATAATAATATCCCCTTGAAATCCCATGGAAATGTGCGTGACGGTCTTCTTGAGAGCAATATCAAAGAAGTGAAACAGGAGTTGCAGAGCATGGGGAGTTACTGCAGTTATGAGCTTTGAATTGGTCTAAGTCTTTGCTTTTAAGCTTTTTCCCTAAATATCTCTTTAAAAGTAACACTTTAATGAGAGGGAGAATGTTTTACTGCCCCTGAACTCCAGCGGTAGTGCCGATCTGTCACACCTTACCTTATTTTGGAGTGTAAATCCTTTCCCTACGGTTGCTCCTGCTGTCTGGCCCCCCTCGCAGGTGTCAGACTCCTGGGGGGGCACATGGGGGCTGGAAGGGGCGGCATGAATGTCTGCAGAGCAGGACAGATGGGTGAAAATGTTCTTTCAGCACAGGATTTGCAGCTTTATAGTTAGAAAGGAAAGGAATGTTCCTTTTCCGAAAGTCTTCAGGGGGTTCTGGGGTTTGCTTTGTGGCAATTGGAAAATAGGAAAAAGGGAAATATTTACTCAAAATACCATCTTTCATCACACTGACTCTTTGACCAGCTTTAGTCAGTGGGTTGTTTCATGTGGTTGAGCAGGTGTGAAATGTGCCCCCTGGGGCACAAAATGCCCTTGAGCACTTCTGAGGGGGTCTGCAGGTTTTGCAGCTCCTCTGGTGGCACTGTCCCTTTCTCTAAGAAGCCTCATCATAAATCATCATTTTGGCCTCATTGCAAATTTAGGGGAACGGCTGCAAAGAGTGGCACGAACTGAGCAGGACACAGTGGCCAGAGCCCATCGCCTCGCTGGTCCCCGCTGCCGGGACATCAGCGGGACCTCCCCAAGCCCCCCCAGCCCCCCCAGCCAGGCTCTGGCTGCTCCCAAGCCAACGTGTGCCCGAGGCATTTTGCCCCAGCCTTTCCCTGTCAATACCTGCTGTGTCCATTTCTAGCTTGCTTTTTTGTCTGCTTCTGCTAGATCAGACTGCTATGCTAATTTAGCTAATTTGACGATAGTAACAAGGTATTGCAAAAATCCCGCTTGGCAGAAGAAAAGGGAGGCAGCGATCATAGAGAACTGCACTGATACTTATTAACTGCGTCATCCAAAAGAGTTAAATGAAGGGAGCAAACGATAAGGCTTAGGCTATTTGTTCAAGTTGAAGAGAGATCTGGTTTTGAGTCATGGAATTTGGTTTTTTGAAGCATGAATGATGGCATTCACCCTTTGCCCTTGGAGCAGGGAACATGCTTTGTTTGGACCATTTGCAGCCCTGAGCGTGCTGCTGGCACTCATCAGATAACTGTTATTATTAACAATGCACAGATGTATTGGCAATTGCTTTTAGGTAATCAGGCCAGCTGGAAAGAGTATGAAAGAACTTATTAAAGACAGATATTCTGATGTGAGTTAGAAGATGAAAAGGAAAAGAAAGTCTGGTTTATCTATGTAATTAAAGGCACACTCTGCAGAGGAAAACAAACAAAAGCATACGTAGTGCATGCACAATTTTTGAAAGCTAACCGCTTTAGTTTGCTGAGAGGTAGAAAGAGAAAGAATAAAGCTGCATTTTTACCTTCCTTTTGTCCCGTAGATGCCCATTTGCAAATATAAATGGGCAGGTGCTTTTGTATTATTTATGTTAAAAGAAGATGAAGGTTGTAAGGACAAGCAGCTTGAATCTAGGGCACGCCAGAATTGCCATTGCGCAGGCAGCCTCTGGGTTGGCCAGCCAGGCTGTTCCTGTCACCGTTCTGCACGAGGAAACCGCACAAGAGCAGGCAGGTCAGCCGTGGGCAGCGCCGTGCCTTGGGCTGTGCCATGTGCTGCCCACGCTGCCTGCTCTGCTTCTCGTGCAGGTGGGCACAGCTGCCAGGCGGGCTCTGCTGCCCACAGGGCACGGACATGGTGGCAGCCGCTGACAGCCACCATCTCCTAGCACCTCTGGTAGCCCTGGGGTCCCCATGGCCCCTCCGGCAGGTGCCCTGGGCAGCTCCAGCAGGGAGGGATGCGTGAAACGCCCATGTGCAGCAAGGGGGCTGTTGGCAGAGCCGGAGACACAGGTCGGTGCGCTCTGAGAGGGTGCCTCGGGTAATGGCTGACAAAGCAGCGTGTTGTAACTGCTGAGATGTCTCTTCTCAGCTGGGGCTGGGTACTGCCCCTCTCCAAGCACGCACACCCCCCAGCCTGAGGCTGGCAGGGGCAGCAGCGGTGCCGGTGCAGGGCAGCAGGTGCACGCTCCCCCCAGGAGCTGGGCTGCCGCGCATCCCCATCCCAGGTTATTTGGTGTTTGCTGTTGCAGGGGGCAACCAGGCAAACCCCCCAGATTCCTTCTGCTTACCTGTGTAAGGACCATTTCAGGCGCTATTTATATCCCCTTCCTCCCACCGCTGCTTCGCTCCCAACGCTGGACAGACGGAGCCGTACAGCCCATGTTTAGCCAAAACCAGCTCCCTGCTGAAATCCCTCTGGCTTGTTTTTCACACCCACCACCCAGCCAGCTCCTCACGAAGCCTGTATTGTCTCTCTGATTTCCTGTTGTTAGCTGGCTTGCATTTTCAGTTGTTTTTTAAGCTCATCAGGAAGGATAATTAAAATAAAATCTTGCCCTCCATGCTCCTCTCCAGCCGTCGTAGCGCACGAGCTGAGCATGGTAATCTGAAGAGCAGTGAAGGCAGGACTTACTCCCTGTGAAATGTTTGGCGGCTGGTTGTTAAGCTTTTCATTATTCAAAACAGATTATATTGTCCTGAATGAGGAGGAAACATGTCTCCATCATCGAGCTGATGGACATTAACGGTCCTCTGCCGCAAGTTTGTTAAATTTGGACTAGATTTAGCTACTGCCTGCCTCATTCCCGTTCTGCAAGGAAGGCTGCAGACGGGGAACTGGCAAGGAGTAGGAGGCATAAATTCGAGATACCCACAGCTTGGACCAAAAGCCTTATATAAATCTTTTGGATTTCCATACTTTAGAGAAATACCATTGGCATTACTGCCTTCTGTCAGCCAAGCAGGAAAGTTTAACCGGTAGTCCAGGGTACCAATGCTTAAGAGTCTGGAGGTGGCTTTAAGATCTGAGGGTGGTTTAAATGTTCCTGGTGAGGAAGAGGGAGAAGGGGAAGTAACACATTTCTCAACATTTCCAGGTTTGCACCTGTACGCAGAGCTAGAGGCTGTTAGGATTGGCTCAGTCTCAAAGCGAGGAAAATGGGAAAAGATCTATAAATACATGAGACACAAGCAGTTCACCAGCAATTCTTTCAGCTTATTGCTAATATTTTTGTTTGCTATCTTTTAGGAAAATGTAAAAGTGAATTTTGGAAGTTTAACTATTGACGCGTAAAGGATTTTGTAATTGCTATTTATACCTCTTATATGAGCGTCACTAGCAGAAGCCACTAGAGCTGTCCTGATCTGCTGTACCATAGACCTGCCATCGCCGCTGTGACGAGTGGACTCCTGCCTGGCTGGGAACTTGTAATAAGCAAATGTCGGTGTTTCCCAGCTGTGAGTTAGCACAAAAAAAGATGCTGAGGATCTGTGCAAGGAGGAAAGCCTTCTTGTGCATCTGTTGGCCATGATGGATGAGCGGGGATGTACCACCCCCCCAGTGGCTCGGAAGCGGAGCAGCGTGCAGGCAGATAAGCCCGTGGCAGCACAGGAGCCGAGGCGCTGGGACGGGCTCGTGCCGTTTCTCATCCTGACGGCCGGGCTGCCAATTACATGGCAATTAGCAGAATAAATGCCTGAGATATGTTTCCCCCTCCCCAACCATTTTATGGTTTGGTCATTGTCCAGGGGCAATGTGTCTCTCTCAGAGCTACTTTGACTTTTTTATTTGTTAGCTTTAATCAGTTGCAGGGTGTTAATTATACCTCTAAGCCGACCAAGCCCAAGGAGCTGGGTCTAGTGCCCTTGCCAACACGACTCTTCATTTCCCTCCTTTCGTCTCTCCCAGAGGTCAAAAATAGCCGTCTACGAGAAAATGTGGTCGTACATGAAGTCGGCCGAGCCCTCGGTGTTCACCAAAACGACGGCGGACGGGGTGGCGAGGGTGCGGAAGTCCAAGGGGAAGTTTGCCTTCCTGCTGGAGTCGACGATGAACGAGTACATCGAGCAGCGCAAGCCCTGCGACACCATGAAAGTTGGCGGCAACCTGGATTCCAAGGGCTATGGTGTAGCAACCCCCAAAGGCTCAGCATTAAGGTGGGTGGAATAATATAACAATATCCATGTTGTTATAGTATTCCACCTACCCTGATGTATTGTGTTGTCATTTTCTTTCTTGTGGATTTTGAGGTAACTTTAAAGTTTAAAATCTTCAATATTCCATGGAGTTAAATAAGACGGTAAATTATGGTTTCATTTATTTAATGCATCCATTTTTTTTAGTGTTCTCTTCGTGTTGTCCTTTCTGATTGTTTGTTGCTGTTTTAATTTTACAGTTCAATGGCTTTTTCAATTTAAATGGTAAAAGCCGAGTTAACCTGCCATATGTGACGAATGTTAACTGCATGATGTGGTGTTCTTGTTACTTTTTTTCTCAAAGACGATTTCCCCATCCCGCACACTTCAGTTTTGAGCAAATGTTATCCTCCATGCCACCTTCCAATATTTAACCCTGTATTTGCTGTACAGACATTTTGATAGCTCCACGTTCTGTGAAATTTTAGCCAATTTGTCCTCTTGTGCTCCTTTTTTTATACGTTACGATTTCCTAAGCATTTGTGCATTTTTTTCTTACAAGTTATGTTTTATCGTTTCAAGAAATGCTGTTAACCTGGCAGTATTAAAACTGAATGAGCAAGGCCTCTTGGACAAATTGAAAAACAAATGGTGGTACGACAAAGGAGAGTGCGGCAGCGGGGGAGGTGACTCCAAGGTCAGCCTCAATGTCACCACAATCGGGTACCTTAGCAAAGAGTAATCGGCAAGGCTGTTATTTTACTTCTCAAGAAAAAAACCAAAAGCAAACAAAAAAACCCAAAAGGAACGCAGATTAAAACCATTTGAATAATTGTGGTGGGGGAAAAAAAAAAGCCATTTGCTTGCCCAGTAGCTCTTTCAAAGAAACGGTCTTATTTAACATCGTCAGCAGGCTTGGTCGAGCTGGGAAACCTGATTTAACTAACAGATAGAAAGTCCAGCGTTGGTGGGACCGATGAAGAGCAAATGGGTGCTTGTAACTGCACGAGAACCCAGCGATCCCAGCTGGCCACCGTACTGAGCCCTGAGGACGGGGCTTGTCCTTCGCCACGATCTGACTGCGATGCAGAGTGGGGGTTTTGGTGAGGTTTTCTTGGCCAGGATCAGCTGTGCCAGCGCAGACCTGGAGGTGGGAGGGCTCCCTTCTCCTTTGCTCTTACAGGGAGGAGCCAGGCAAACCAGTACCAGCACGGGCTGCATTGCTGGCCCAAACTGGTGCCACCAGAGCCCTGGGAAGAAGCCTGGTCTCTGGGGAAGAGCTGCTTGGGTGGATCTGTAGCTCAGGGAAGGAAAGGGTGGCTGCTCATCTGATTGAAGCGTGGAGGCAAGAGTTAAGCAGCAGTCACAGCAAAGACATGTTGCACAGAGATGGCAGTCGCCCATCAATGGTAAAATAATAACAATAACGGTAACGTGTAAGGAGCTAGAGCTTGCAGTAGGCAAAGCTGAAATGAGATACGTTGCTTGCAACGGGGAAGTATATTGATGCGCTAAACTAGAAATGAATCTTAAGAAAAGAGATTCTGGTAGTTTTGCCTAGCATATTCAAACGTCACCTTTTGCATGCCGCTGACAAGTCTTCTGCACGCAGCTGCGCAGGAGCACTGTGTCTGCGTTCGCTGGGCTTTTGAGCCTGATGTGGATTGAAATCCTGGCTGTGGAAAAGCCTTCTGCGGAGCTGAGGCTTCCCCCAGTCTTTCAGGCAGCCTGTAGCTGCAAGACTCTCCAAGTTGCTTTAATGAGCTTGTGTATTGCAAAGGTTAGTGTGCTTTCATATTGCCAGCCTTGCCCTGTAAAACTGGCAATTTCTGCAGTCATCAACCTGGTGAGGAGAAGCTGTAGCTAGAGTAGGCTGGGTACGCTTGGTCACCTTGGGTACAGGAATTACCAAGAAAATTAATTTAAAATACATTGTTATACTGAAAACTACTGAGATTCATTTTCCTAGTGACACTCTCCTACAGCTAGTAAAACCAGTTCCTTAGAGAACAGTAACTCCTAATCTCTCTTATAAAAATGCTGCAGCTTTGGTCCAAAATCAATAGCAACAGTATTTTCAGTAAACTGCGGTTTCGGACAATTACTGCAAATTACTGCTGCGTTCTATTAATGAGTTGCTTACAGTTGGCTACGTAGGAAATGGCTCATCTACTCCTCTCTGACGTTAGCAAAAGCCACTGCGTAATAGTAAAGGGAGGAGAACTCTGGAATTCAGGTCTGTTCAATAACTGGAGGTCTGCAGTGCTCAGCAGCTGCCTGGATAGATGAGCACAAGCTTTTTTATGCTTTTCAGCTCTGCTGCTCATCCCTCACACAACATATTTATATAATCTTATACTTGCCAGTATATTAAATGTTTAATATTCTCCTGGGACCCAGCAACTCGTTGTCTGCTGCTGCCTCCATGAAAGAAAACTCTTTGTACAAACCAGCTTCAATGAACTTCATTGCTTCGAGTTCATTGAATTAAACCCAGCCAACTAATGCTTACAGCCCTAAGGAAACTAGAAAAGCTTTTTTAAATGGTCGTAATTAGGGCAGGGCATCCTTCTATTTTTGCTTGTGCTGAAGGAACTTTTACAAAGAGCGATACCCTATGTTAGCAAGCCCTTGGCCCTGGTCCCTGGGCGTTACGGTGGGCTGTGGGACCGTGGGTGGGTGTCCAGTGAAGAGGAAAGGGTACAGACACGGTGGCGTCTGTTTTGCTAGTTTAACGTGTCCATCACAAGGCGCTGCCTTGCTGCAGTTTGTCACAAGGTGCTGTGATGAAGGGCGACTTGTCTGAGCTGCAGGCGCTGGCTCTCGGGGGCACGGCTCAGCCGGCGGAACTCCCCAGGGAGGAGGACACAGGTGAGAAAGACCTCCCGTGGCACCGCAGGCTAGGGGAGGCAGGGAAGGGCTTAGCTGTTGTTTTAGAGACGTCGTAAATCCAAGGGCTTTTGTTGTTCCCAAGTGGCTTTTCTTTGGAGGTGGCGTTTTGTAGGCACTGAGTGCTTCAGGCTGCGATGCTGTGGCACTGCAGCCGATGGGCAGATGCCTTCCCGGCAGTGCACACCCCAGTCAGCCACTGCTGCCGAGCTCAGGCTGTGCCCAAGCCCCCCAGGAACCCCTCGGGAGCCCCTGGGGAAGGCGAGCACCCATGCTGCCTGCTGGGCACTGCGGCCCCGACACTCTCGCTGGCCTCTCTCTCCTCTTCTCCATCCTCCCACCTGAGTTGCTCTCGCCATCTCATCCCACCTCACCAGCTGATTGTTTATATGAACACGGCTTCATTTACAGAGCGTTTCATGGGAGTCACTTCAAAACTTCTGTTTTTCCCTTGAAGGAGGTGGTAGCTGCAGGGGGCATCAGAGAGGACGGGGGGTGAAGGTGCCTCCGCTGGAGAGATGCAGACCTGGCACCCCCCCCAGGGTGGCACGGGGACCATTACTCACTCGGAGCGGCTGTCTTTACCGGCTGAGCTGACAGACCACCTCTCTTAGCTTCGCCAGTAGAGACCCAGGCTTGGGAAACTGCTGCTCCGAGTTTGTGATCAGCCTCTTCCCACCTGCTGCCAGGGAGCTGTGCGTAGCCGTGAGGCATTGCGGGCGGAGGGTGCCGGCTCCTTCGGCTGAATTCTGCTGTGCAGTCTGGTATTCTAGCTTGTACTGAAAGCCAGAGGTAAGTGTGCAGCCTGTTCAACTGTGCCAGGGCACATCGTCGTACCACAGAGAACCCCGTCGCCAGAAAATGCCCTCCCATGCTCCTCCTCCCCGCGGTGCAGTATGCGGTTTGCCTCTGCCTGGGGATGAAGGATTCTGAGTTGTGAGCTCACCTCGTGTTATTGTATCCTCATCACCACTGGAAAGTTGAACAGTGACTTCAAATTCACAAGGATTCTGAGTCTGACAGCAGGAAAAAGAAAAGGTATTCAATGGACTTTCTGCCAGTTCCTTAATCACAGTTACACAGACTGTAAGGTTAGTCCTGTGAGCATCTCGTGGTCTTGGGCTCCACTCGTAATTTAAGACTAAAAAGATTGTGCTGTTTTAATGAGATCGTTTTAAAGGCCTCAGCTGACATATGTCTCATTTCCAGTGCTCCCAGTATATGCCGGCGCTGGTGTGGAGCAGAGGGTGCCAGGCTGCCCTGCAGTGTCTTGGCCATCGGTACCGCCCTGGCGAAGCGCGTTACCCCATTTCGGTAGGGTTTTTATTTAAGAAGTCCGAAGGGGAACATGCTGCATCCATATGTAATTTGCCTGTGATGCATGTCAATATGTTCAGGCTGACTTGGCTGACAGGTGCAGACATTCGGGTACGTGCATCAAAATTTGTTCACTTCACTCTCCTAAATGAGCGTGAATTTAGTTTCGTCTGTTGGATTCATGGCAAAATTATACTGTCTTCAAATTCTCTTATGCATGTGAGCTGAGTTCTCAATCGTGAGAGAATGGGAAATAGCAGTTATAAAAAAACATATTCCAGGAAATATGTTACAGTGTATTACGAGTTTGGAAACTAATTATTTTGTTTATTATACAATCCTGTCATCTCAGAGCTGAGTGATGGCTGAATAGGAATTTAACAAGAAGTAGACAAAAGGGGATGCAGGCAGCGGTGGCAGGCTGAGTGACTTAAGTGAAACTAATTATTCAGTTGCATAGGAACAATTTTCTGCTAAGATAGATTTCTGTAGTTCTGCTGTTGATACATTTCTTGTATTCTTATACCTTCACGGTAACATCTAATGACAACCAACACTGAAGGAGAATGTTTGAATGCCGCATCTCGCCAACTTCACACGCCAAGATTCCTTGCTAATTATTTGACTTCATTGCTTTAACATATTCTTTTTTAGGGTGATATCTCTTTTGGAGTACATCTGTGAAATGACGTACGATGTAATACTACTTCATTTTTCAGTTGTTTCTTTTTAATCCCAGGATTGCTTTTCCAGCGTGCTGGCTGAGTTCTGCCCTCAGAGCCACGCTCCGTAAAGCATCACGTTCCTCAGCCCTTCCAAGCTGTGAGCGTGGCCATTAGCAGATGGGATTTGTTCCCCCATTCCTCTGTGCTATTTTGCTTTGATACATTTTCAGCACAGCCATTAGCATTTGCGGCATAATTTTTTTTAAGTGGCATATTTTTAGAAGAAATCTGTTACGCATTATTTTAGAGGGTACCTGACATCTAAAGAGCACCATTGCCAAACATGTTGTGCTTTAAAGAGAACATTTGGGGAAATGGCTATCTTAAAAAGATGCTGTACGATTTATTTGAGCAATTTGTTTGAAATTATGTTCATCAGTATGAATTTACTTGCCACCCATTCTATAGGCCTGGGTTATGATCTGGAAAAAGATAAAATGGCTGGTCAGAGCCAGTGATAGTAACTCAGAGCTAATTCATGCTCAGATCTGGGAAAGTAATATGAAATTATCGTATTGTGCAAATTACTGACAAAGCAAAATAATACTTTAAGAGGAAGACATCAGAATATTTGTTTAATTGGCAGCTATTACTTTATAGCATATTAGGAAATAACACGGTGTATGTTTTGTGCCAATAATGAAGTCTTAATGCTCTAGGAGTTCATCGGAGCATCTCGCTTAGAGCATTGCCAAGAAGGGCAGAGAGCCTGCTCTGCTTTGCAGAAATGTCTGTGCTGTTGTGCAGATCGTTCGAGGGCACTTTCCTGGGAACATAACCAGGAGACGCAGAACAGGAATTTGGGGTGAGCCGGTTGCCCAGGCTGGGAAGGAGCTGGTGGAGTCAGGGCTGGCATCTCAGAACTGGGAACCGGTTTGTTTTGCCTGTGTCACCTTTAGCATCGTGAGGAGTAGCTGTGCTGCCTTGAGGGAGCTGGACCTGAGGGTAGAAGGAGACGTGCTCGTGCTGGGGGCTGAGCCGGGCCCTGCAGGGTGACCGGGTCCTGCCTTTATGGCTGCAAGAAACCTTCGAGAAAGCCTGGTGACTCATGCGCTCATCCTGGTAATACCTGTGGTGCTTAACGGTTCATTTCCATAAATTGCTTGCATGAGTCATTTATCCTGCATTGTAAGCATCCATATGGGAAAAGCCGAAGCAGAGCTCCTTGGGACTGGAAGAGGAAAAAGGAAAGCCGGAGGCTGGAAGTGGGGCTGCCAACAGCAGGAGCAGGGCCCTTCCTTTGAGCATCTCCCTGGGGGCCGGGGCTTGGCTTGTTTCCTCTTTAATGGTAACTGCTGTCACTTAACATACAGGGGGAAAAGTAAATGCCTTTCTTCTTCTTCTTCAAAGTAATTCTGATGTTTCAGCCTTGAGCTCGTGGACGCAGGCACTTGTGCTGCCCTGGTGGATTTTTCTGGGCTCGCCGGCACTGTAATCGTGGGTCGGACACCTCTAGATTTACACATGCGACGTAGCTGCTTGCGGAATGGCTTGTGTAGCCTTTGGACTAAGCAGCGCCTGCCTGCAGCCTGCTGAGGAGCCTGAGCACAGGAGTCGCAGAAGAAGCTGCCCCAAGAGGAAAATATATCATAGAAGACGGGGGGAGAAATGGCTGTGGCTAGAGGCGAGAGAAAGAGAAGGTGAGGGGATGGCCTGCACGCAAGGTAAGTTGAGTCTCTTGCTCATATCCACCCAGGTTAGAGAGGATCCAGGCAATGGCAGGAAAGATCCACGCTGCTGTTGCAGGTGGGGTAGGTTTGAGCATGACAGCAAGCATCTACCCTCCCCTAACCTGCCTCCCTGCGGGGGCAGCTCTTCCTCCCACCCCCTCGCCACGTCCGTCTGTCAAGGCTCGGGCACCGCTGTGAATGAACTACAGTGCCTTGTTACAGCTTGCATTGCCTAATCCAATAGGCATGTATTATTGCATTAGCACTTGGCACTTCTATTAAATTATGATCCTGTTAGTACAGAGTTTAATTTGAGCTACATTTATGAAACATATAAATATACTTTCCTAGAGACAGTTGCTGCTACCAAACACAGGCTGCAAGCTCCCTGCAAAGAGTGGAGGAACTTGCGGTCCCAGCTGGTAGCACATCTGGCTCTGTGCAGGTGTACCCAGCCTGTCTGTAGGTGTTACAATGGCATCATGCATCTGTGGCCGTCTTCCACGTTGCAGCAAATACAGCATCGGTTAAAACACCTGAATTTCAAATGGCATACCTAGTTGCTGCAAGGAAAAACCCCGTGGCTTCCACAAGGATGCAATGGTTGTGCCAGCCTGCCTCTAAAAAAACAGGCAAGAAATCTTGAACTGACCAAAGAACACTATTTATGGAAAAACACAGTAACGAAGACTAGAACAAAGTTCTGTTACTGAGAACTGTTGCAGCTATGAAATACTCAGCAGTAACTAAAACAACCCCCACCCCCTGATGATCATTTGCATTGCATTTCAAATGGCCGTTGCCAAACCCCCCTTGAGCAGCCTTTGCAAAGCCTCCCGTTTGCCATCCGAGCAGAGCTGAGAGCCGGTGTGCCAGCGCTCTGAACCGAACGAAGCCACGCTCGTAGGCTGGCGCACCGCATCGGCACGGCAGGAGAAGCCACCGCCCGTCTCCATCTCCCACAGCCGCCGGCTCTGTCACTGCCAGTGTCCCAGCAGAAGGAAATTTGGAAAATTACTCGGTGTGCTATTTCATAGCTAAGATTTCTTGTCATCCCGTGATGCCCTTCGGTACCGAAAGGCACAACAGAGGCAGAAGGTGCCGTGACCTGCTGCGAAGGAGGGTCCCACCCCAGCTGCGGGTGACAGCCACGGCTGAGCCCACAACCCACACAGGCAGCTGGGGGGCTGCAGTCCCGGGGTGCTGCTGGCCAGCCCCCACCCCACCCACCCCCCGGCCCCTGGAGCACAGGGAACCCCTCTGGCTCTGCTGTGGAGGAGGAACAACATCCTCCTGCCAGGGGATTTACCGCCATGCTCGACGCCTCCAAGCTCTATCCCTGCCATCAGCCTGCTGTGTATTAGGTGGCTGGGGGATATATGGGGCTTGAGTTGCCAGGTTTTAATCTTCTGATTTTGAAAGCTCATCTTTTCAAACTAGGTGGCTTCAACTTTTTTCCTCTGCCCACCCTTAAAACATTTCAGTGCCTCAAATGTTAAATCTTGTAGATGCACAACTGCTGGTAACACAGGGCAGGGGAAGAATGGTGCGGGTCTGAAAAGGTAGCAAAGAGCAACCAAGTGTTCATTTCTTAAAGAAATGCCTGTGCTTTTTCCATGAATATGAAATGTTCAGTGTGAGGTACAGAAGATCGCATTTTGAGACAGAAGGTAACAAATGGGAACAGTGAGTAACCATTTGTTTTCATGCCTGTATTTCCAGGACTCTGTGCACCCCTGCTTGAAGTACCAGGTAACTGTAGTCCTTAAACAAACACAGTGGGTTTTAGTAATAAGCCCATTTCTATCTGAAATCTTCCCCATCCCTCACACGTGGGTGCATAGCAAAACGTGAAGTTGTGGTACAGAGAGATCGCTGAAGTGGTAAATCATGACAGGCAGATAGATCTGCTCTCGGAAAGAGCAGAACATTTGGACAATGCATTCACCCAAAGGTTTTGTATCTAGTCAGAAGTTATTTCGGTAACAAGATCTGACAAAAAGTCCATTCAATAGTTGCAGATCAGGCTGGGATTTATGGAGCTTGGGGGAATAAAGTGCCTGATTTGATTTAGATGGGTCTTTAACCTTAAGCAATGCCCTCTAGAGAATAATGCTGGATTTGGTATTTCTTCCTGGATTGTTTCTATCTTTATATTTTAAAGATACCAAGATGGTTGTTAGTGAGATTTTTATGGTAACCTGTCAAATTAAGCGGAGTGCTTGGGCTTGATGGCTGCGTTTGTTGGTGCCCTGTGCTGCCGCATGGGCCAGCTCGGGGACACAGAGGTGGGTCACTTGCAGTGAGCAGGACCAGAGGACCCGTGAGCATCCGCTCCCTCCTGCCGGAGCTGGACTGGGAATGCTGGTGATCCAGCGTGGTGCGTGGCTTGGAGGGGTTTCTCCATGGTGCTGGGTGCGCGGGGGCTGAAATCTCAGTGCAAGGCGGTGGTACAGCCGTTTGGTGGTGGCATCCTCCCTGTGCCCTTCGGATATTTACCTCTCGGAGCGTGGCAAAGGTGATGCTTCCCACATGTCCACAACAAGCTTCCTGCTCTGCTTCCCCTGAAGTCGGCGGAGATTTGCCAGTGACACCGACAGGAACGATTAATTCAGTGTTTTCAGTAGCTCTACCCTAGAGGATTTTAGGAAGCACTTTGAATTAAGAAAACGCTTGTTTGCCTGTGCCTTAGTCCACTTGCCTTTCCTCTGACACTATGAGGTGGATTTTAGAAACTCAAGCACTTAACGTCTAAACTCTCTGATGTTACAACGTTGTTGGTTGGGGTGTGCTGACATCAGCAATCACAGGGATGCTCCAGCCAGCAAGGACAGCTTTGGCTGCAAGAAACAAGAGGAAAAGAATTCCTGCTGCAGAATTGAAAGCACTCTAAATATGTCAGATTCCTAAATTAAAGGGATTAGGTACAAAATAACGGGGATTAAAAATAAAATAAGTCGAAAACCACTTTAAAATGTACTATCGGAGACCTGGTACCACCATGGACTTTGGCCTCTGTCCTGTCGCTGGGATTCAGACGAAAGCGTGAAGAGCCCTTGGCAGGGATGCGGCTCTCGGTCCGACTGCGCGGCTCTGGCTTGGGGGGAGGACATCATGCTGCATTAATCTTGCCATCTTCAGAGGGCTGGACTTGCCAGGAACCTCCTGTGGCTTTTTGTGTCTCTGATCCCACAAACCAGCGATAAACCTCGCCTAGCCAGATATTAGACCAGATTTACAGCTGTGCTGCGCCCGGGCGGTATGACACAGCCAGAGCCCAGGGGTGTCTTTGGTGTTGTAATTTTGCTTCCCCTGATGTTCCCAAATGGCCAGTGCCAGGGTACATGAAAACACAAACAGCTTTGCTGCAAATACCACATCCCTAGTGGTGTGTGCCAGCATTTCTACAGCGCTTCTCCAACTGGAGTTATTTGGCACCTGACGTCGTGTCATCGTACTGCTGGGGAAAATGCCAAAGGGCATGTCAGTGACCGTGCGGGATTCCATGTCACGGCAGATGCGTGTTAAGGACACGGGGCAGCGCGTCTCTGGCCTTCTAGCCAGACCTGTTAGCAAGGGACAAGGCTCCTTTTGGCCATGTTTGCCACGGGGCCAGCATCCATCTGCCTTGTGAGGAGGATCCCTGTTGCCACTGGCCTTACATTTCTTAGCTTTATCACTGCGTAAACCAATTGTCCCTGGGTGAGGTGACATACATCCCTCCCCACTGCGGCTGGGGACGCAGCCATCCTGCCTGTGTAGCCCTGCAGAAGCCACCAAGCCCTCCTGCACAGGGACCGCTCATAAGAGCAGTGGAGTTGTGGTGGTGGGAGGTTTTGCCCGGTGGTTGGCACCCTCCTGGGCTGGCCAGGCAGCTGGGCATCCCTCCCTGGGCTGAGGTGTTCATCAGCTCTTCCACAGCTTGTTCTCTGCTAGCCTGAGCTTCAGCCCCGGCCGTGAGCGGAGAAAGAATGTTTTCAAGGCCAGAGAGCTGCTCTCCCTGCAGATGTTCTCCTGATTTTCCTTCAAGCACGTGGGTGATTTCTTCACTCCAAAAAAAGCTATATTTGGACTCTAGATTCCGCAAGCAACAAGCGCTGAGAAAATGCCCCACTCTATCCTGTACACCAAATATTCTGTGGACCGTCAGAAACTGGCTGATGATGGGTGGAGGAACACCTGCAGTTTGTAAACCCCACGTGGTGAAAGGTGCCAGGGCAGCCCCACCGCCTGGGAGATTCAGTGCAACCCGTGCACTGCCCACCCCGTCCTGCACAGCTCCAAGGAGGCCCTTTAGTTAGTGCTTCAAAGAGCCTGTACTTGTTAGAACTTTTCTTTGCAGCTCCCTTTTCTGAAAGATTGCATCTAAAAATTCTGAATTAATTCTGAGCAATCTGGTTTGAGGGAACAGTGTGCTGTCTGCCGTGTTCATTTGCTCTCCTTGGCAATGATCGTTTTGGGGTATAACATTTATATTACATCCATTAGAGCACAGAATGGGATGTGAATTATCCAAAGCTGTTCCAATCACCACTTAAATCTCTATTGATTGCAAGTAATAAACATAACTACAGTGTTGCTGAGACGTTATGCCACTCAAACCCTGGTTACAGGCAGCTGACAAAAGTCTACAGATTGTTGGGTGAGATTTTTGAGTCCCAAAGTGACTTTTGCTCCTGAATCTCACCTGTAGTGGTCACCAGCTCTTCCCTGTATTGCCTGCTGTGACTTGTGAGGATCAGCCCAAAAACTACAAAGCCACTAGCATCAGTACATCCCATCGCTTGTTCCTGGGAAAAATGGCTCTTTCCAGGAAAATGGGTGTCCTTTTCTTAAATTAACAGCATTAACAGCACTTATGAAAGTGAACCTAAAAGGTCATTAATCAAATTAAAAACCTGTTATGATTTATAATTTGAGAGGGGCAGAAGTTATGCCTTCTCACATTCAGACTGGTAAAGAACTATTTCTTTGATGATTAGTTTAGTTTTGTTCTACTTCACACTTGTTCTGGCCAGAAAGAAATATAATGCCACCGGTTTTCTCAACGAGGATAAAAATTACTGCCACTAGCCCCAAACTGGTGCTGTGGTGAGGAGGTGGGGCGAGAAATCCCTCAGACAGGGTGAGGGTATCTCAAAGAGAAGTAAGAAGAGGGAGCAGATGGCTCCTGCATCATCGTGTTCCCTCTTCTCCATATTGACGGTATGGATGGAAGATAGTGATGAAATAGAAATGTAATGGATGCTCTACAAAGGGCATACGGCAGCACGCTTTTCTGAGGGTTGATCTCACATGTCGGCGTGGTGAGCATCTTCAGCTGGGAAGCAATGCTGCATTTTGTAGGAGATCAACCTTCCCGGCAGAGAAGTGCTGTGGCAGTCCCTGAATTTGGAGGGAGAGGTGGCCGGGATTTTTAAACTGAGCCCAAACCTTTGGGGACCTAGTTCAGGGGTGACGTTTTGATGAGGGAATGCCTGTCGTTTTTCAAAGATCAGTTTGCTCTGTCAGCATCATCCTGTCTCCTGGGGCCACCAACAGCCAGGGGTGTGGCAGGACCTTTGGGGCTGGTGTCCTGTGCCAGGCGGGGCTGAAGTGCAGCAGGGAGGAGACCCCAGGCCACCCAGTGAAGGCAAGAGGTTCCCTTTGAGATGGTGCCACCTTGCCGTTGAGAAAAGACTGGCATAGCTTAGCTTCTAGCAGTAACTGATGGCTGATGAGGGGAAGGTAATGCTGCTGGCACCCGAGAGGGGTCTTCTAACAGGGGAGCAGAGAAGCAAAACTGCTGAAACACCACTAAAACCCACCCCTGTCCCAGGCTTAAGGTCATGTTGGTAGCAGACTCATAATAATGCCATAGGTGGGCACCGATCTTAAAAGTCGTGCCTCTCTTAAATAAATCAGCCATAGCAAATGGCTTCATTTGCCACTGGGGGCAATACTGTTGAGTGTGAGGCTCCTGGTACTGTCTCTCCAGACTCAAGTCTTCCAGCCATTCATAGACGCCAGCAAAAAAAAATCTCAGCAGGTTTGGTAAAGCTGCTTAACAGATCCAACCTTGCATGGGTAAGCCTGTATCGGCCATACCTAGCACATCTGAATGAAAAACACAAGCAAGTAAACAAAAAAAAATCCTTTCGTTATGGTGAGGAATTAAAACATGGCAGGTTTCTGCCCCAAGAATACCATCCGGTGGCATGCAGAACGCTGACATCCCGATGCTAATTGCTTCCACTTGTTTTCTTGGGTGTACTGAGTGCAACAGGAGAGCACGAGCTCTCAAACCTCTGAACATTTTACTTTGATAAAAGCAACCAAACTAGTAGAGAGCTGGTCTGGAAACCACACAGGAGGAGATGAAAAAGAAGCGGGTCATAAATTAAAGCAGAGGAAAAACAGCTGAAGCCACCCGGGAAAGGGCTGAGGACCTCATAGGATACCCCATACAGCCCAACAACAGCAACCTAATTAAAAAAGCATCTGGAAAGCACAAAACTGTTCCAGGAAAAAGATGAGCAAATGGAAGTCTTTTGAGGTAGAGACCCAGAAACTGAGCAAATGATCCTCTCAGCTGTTTTTGGAGCGGCGCAGCTGGCCGGGGAGACAGGCAGGCAGCTGGGACACATCCTTCCCCTAGGGCCCAGACCAGTCATTTAGTTCTCTCAATTCCTCTGCGTCTAAGCAATAAAAAAAAAAAAATCCCCCTTCAAACAAACAGTGTCTGGGCAAGCTATGAAAAATCCCTTTCCTACATCCAGCAGCCCTCGCTCGCAGAAGAGCCCTGCGCTTCCCTCTGGAACAGCCAACAGAAAGCTTTGGAACTCAGTAGCCTTCGACCTGCGGCATGGGACAGGCTGGGTTGCAAGCCTAGGTGTGCACGGAGGAGTCACATCCATCCCACGTGCAGCGCTGAGCACGCGGTGAGGAAAGTGCCACGGTCCGGAGTTGCCCTCCTGCACCTCCGTGGGGACCTCGGGCCAAGCCACGCAGCAGCAAGAATTCCTTCCCGGCATCTTCTGTTTAGGAACACTGTTACACTTTTCCCAACGTGTTTTTGGGTTCTTTACAAAAGTGTTGGGTTGTAGAGCAACGGAGGCAGTGGGTTGATCAGCACTGATAACATGCAGCTGTGGCCTCACCTCAGCGGCAGTAGGTTCTTTGACATGGACGATGTGCAGGTGTAGCTTGTTCCTGCTAAGTGGTTAAATAGCCCTGAGGAGGGGGGAGGGGTGGTCGGATGGAGGAGGAGCAGTGTGGTCTGACCTCTGGAGGAAGGAGAAACAGCATGGACAGTAGACTCTGACCAATGGTAAAAGCCTTGTTGCAGCATACTAGTTTATGTTGCAACCCCATGTTGGACTGTCTGATTGAACAGGGCTAGATAGCTCCTTGGAGACCAGCAACTGGAAAATACACCAGCAGCCAGGGTCAGTTTTCAATGTATTTACTTACCTGGGAGCTGAGGTGGCCGGCTGGCACCGCATCCTTGGCATCAGCTGGTGTCGCATCCCTGCGGGTGAGATGCTGGAGCAGGGGCTGTGGGGGCATCGCACTGTCTCCCACCCTCCGGTTGCTCAAGCATGGGGGCGCAGCTCATGCATTAAGAGGTTTGGGGATGAATTTCCTGGAAGCAGACAAAATTGTTCCTTAGGAATTGCTCAAACAAGCTGTGCTTTGCGCTCCACAAATCGGTGCCTTTTCTAGCATGCCGAGAGGGCGTCTTTGCTCAGGAACATCCCAGCGCAGTAACGGAGCCAAGGGAGGCCGGGAGCTCGCTCCGGCAAACCTCCCGGTCATCTGCGCTGGGGGGACAGGACAGGTGAGGGCATCAGCTACTGCTTCATGGCAGACCGTCATCCCCTGTCCCCCCTGACGCAAGCGGCCAGGCAGGGGGCTCAGCCCCGGAGCACCCCTGAAGGCTGGCACAGGCACATGGAGCAAATCACCGCTGCCCGGGCCGAGCCATTGCTGTGCCTCACCTGACAAACAGGGCAGTGACAAATGATAGCGAAAACCCCAGTTTAGGCAAATTCCCATCTGTTTAGTTAAGATAATTTTAGTTTACTTTTTTTTTTGGCAGTTGTGTGTGCACAATTAACTGCAATCTTGGCTTTAAAAAAAAAAATAAAGCACCCTAATTAGCATATTAAGCCTCCTCATTTCCCAATACTGTATAATGTTGTGAAAGCTAATCTATAATGTATTGGATGTTATGCAAATTTTCTGTACTCCATATGGGGTTTATAAAGGTATGCAAATTAAAAATAGTGTTTGGAATAGGACTGGGGGGAGGGGAAAATTTGCACAATAAAATATGCGGGTAGGAGAAAAGGTGTTTATAACCTTCTCCCTATTGTTTGTGTATTCTCAGCTGCACAATGCTTTTCAAAGCGGAGAGATGCATTGCATAAAGTCTCTCCAAACTGGGTAGTTTTTAAATGAAATTTAAAATGAGAACACTGTTCTTTAAGCAGTAATCCGCACAGCTCTTTCTGCTGGGCTTGTAACAAGTAGGTAAAGGCACCGTGGTTTGCACTGCAGTCCTGCATGGCTGCTTCCAGCACGTGTGCCCGGGGGTCACCGGGGGGTCGGCACAGCACCGCTGCCCAGGAGGGGCCACGGGGGTGGCTTGGCCAGGACCTGGCTGGTCCCCATCCGCACCAACCAACGGGGTAGGTGCATTACCTGCAGCACCCCGGGCGTTTGCGGTGTCTGTGGAGCGTGCTTTGAACCCGTTGATACTTTACAGCCCTGCCTATAGGTGGATGCAGAGGGAGCTGCGGTACAGCTGGTGTTCAGGGTGCCCCGGGCTCTGGTGGAGGGGCTCCGCGCCGCTGCCGGCCGAGCCTTCTGCCGTGCGCGGCTTGTCACTGCCGCCCGTCGGCTGCGGCCGGCTCGCTGCATACAGCCTTCCCGGGTTGATACTTCATTAGATTACAGCTGCTCCTTTAAAACAGCCATCTGACAAAAAATAAAACCTTGGCTGGTGCCAAATGCCCTGTGCAGCCCAGGAGGAGTGGTGCTGCCTCTGGCCAGCCGGGAAGCTCTGCGGGCGTGGGCAGTGCCGGTATTGCCGCCGCTGGGGACCAGTGGCTCTCCCCACCTCGGTGGTGGTCCCCGTTTTTGCCCTCCCTGCTGGCCTGGGTAATGCCGGGCTGGGTCACGGCGGTGCAGCCTGTGGGGTGTTCAGCTTAGGAGCTCCGGGACATGCTCGTTTCCTCGTGGTACCCCACGGGCTGCCCGGGCTGGGCTGAGCACGGGGCTTGTCCCCTGCTCCGTGGGCTGCTGGCACCTCTCACCTGCTCTCCTCCCGACGGGCACGGAGCACCTCCGAGGGCAGCGCCATCCACATCAGCCACCCACAGGGCTCACGGCCACCTCGGAGGCAGCTTCTTGGCAGAGAAGGGAACGGGGCTTTTCTTCACCAGCTGCTTCCTCCGGTACCTACCTGCCCCAGGCACGGCAGGGCGCAGCTGGGGGCCGTGCTGCGAGCATCTCCCGAAGTGCCGCCGTGTAGTAAAGCTTGTAATTGAGGTGGTTTGTACAGGTTGTGCTGCTCTTTCCGCCCGGTCTCTTCTGCTCTGCAGAGTCCTGCGCTTGGGGCAGGGCTGGGGGAAAGGTGAGGGGCAGCGAGAGCGAGGGGTGAGGCTGGCAGCGGGGCTGAGCCGAGTCCCCTCCGCCGGCAGCAGGCGGGGATGGCTCCACAGTGGGGCATCTTGCAGGGCAGCCGTACAGTGTGTCTGCCTGGTGTCATCCCGTGCAAGGTGGCACAGCATGGCTGAGGGTAAGGACCCGTCCCTTTCCTCCCCACCAGCTGCCTCGCACAGCCATGGAGCAGGGATCAAAAGTTCAAGCAGGAGCAGGAACTGAAGATGGCCCTGATGTAGGGAGCCCTAGAGAACAGGCAGGAAAAACCCAAAGACATCACATGAGGAAATGGAACTGACAAAACCCAACCAAGGGCTCCTCAGGTGCTGCTTTCCCGCAGGGAAGGGACAGGCCAGCTCTGGTCTCCCTGGGCTTGCAGGCTCTTAGCAGACAGCTAACCTTCATCCTGCCAACATTTCCCACCCAGGGCACTCTCAGCCACAGTTTCCATGTTAATTTGTTTCATAAAGGTCTGCATTTGCTTATTTTCTGCTGCAGCTCCCTGGACCGGCGGTGTTCAGGATGCAGCACTCACGGAGACTCCCAGCATGGCCCCTGCACAGCAACTGCAGGAGTGGGAGAATGGAACGGCCGTGATGGCTGGTGACACCTCCCTTGGTGGCATCCACCCTGGGGTCCTTTACTTTTCAGAGGCGGACACACCCCTGCACCCCCGGGTGTGGGGGGCTGCTGGGGGGCTGGGAGCGCTGGCCGACCCTGGGAAGGCAGGCTGGCTGGGCTGGGGGGCTTGCTCTCTGTTAGTGCAATACCGGGGTCCGGTTAGATCAAAGCCACCGTCATCCCTAAAGCTACTGCAGGCACCTGTGATTGTGCCAAAGTGGGAAATTGGCCTTGCTTTGTTTCTGCTACCTTCATTTAACAGTGAGTGCCGATTACTCAAAGCGATATGGGCAGGACCTGGTAATATAGCGTTGCTCTAGCGTTAACTTAAGGGGATGATCCAGTTGCCTGCAGTGTAAATATTGTGGCCAGGAACCCTGCTTTATCGCTTTGTATAGTTTTAAAGTAGTTTAAAGATTGAATAACATAAAATAACATAATATAATGTTATTTATGTTATTTCCCACGTGAAGAACTCCTGTAAACCTTGCAGTATTGAAACTCAGTGAACAAGGCATCTTAGACAAGCTGAAAAACAAATGGTGGTACGATAAGGGTGAATGTGGAGCCAAGGACTCCGGAAGTAAGGTCAGTCGCTGAAGGTCTTTTTGTACTGATTAGCAATCACATTTTGACCCACTGTTTGTTTATACAAAGAATGACTCTCAAAAGTTGATATTTACATTTTGAAGGTTGAAAGAAAAGCAATAGAAAAAAAAATAATTAAGTCTCTGAACGTGACAGCATTTTTCTTTTGTGCAGTAACAGACTGTAGTTGTAAGTATGTTTTACTATTTGAGTATTTGGCTAGAAAAACACAGAAAGAGAAGCCCCCAAAGCCTCCCAAGCTGGTGTCTTCATTTAAATGTGCACGTTTCAGCACAGCCAATGCGTATTGTTCAGGCCAGCATCCTTTCTTATTTTTAGTTTTATAGAAAAAAACACATTTTTGTTTCAAAATTGTGACTTAGATTCTTTACATGTCAGTTTGGGAAACAGCCACACGCTTGCTAAGGGTGGACGATTTCAGGACAGACCTGTGATAAGGAAAAAAACCCACCCTTCCTGCCCTGGTTCCCAATTCGATTTGAAATTGGTTTGATTTAAAAGGAAAAAAAAATATCTGGAAATACTATTGGTAACTCACAATATAAATGTTGTATATTCTTTTTGATTCTGCTTTGAACCATTTTGCTGCTGTACTGCCCTGTCCCACGCCGGCCACACTGCAGGGCCAGCCTCCTTGTGCAGGAGCGCTGGAGACCCCAGTGGAGATCCCACCCCTGAGGTGTCCGCTGGAACAACCCCATAGCCGCACACTTAAATGCAAGAAATATTTCTTTACACATGTCAGTTAAAAGAAAACACAGAGGATTATTTATTTTTTTTAATGCTTATAGAGCCATTGAGAAGAGCGCTGTAGAAGTGCTGGGCTTGTTGGAGTAAAGGACATTATCAAGGACACCAAGAGAAGGAGAAATCCAGCTCCAGCTGAAATCAGTCGCAGCCGAGTGCCTAACGCCTCTGGTGCCTGTGGAAGAGCTCTCTATAATCACTCAAACAGAAAACTATAATTTGGAAGCACCCTCTCAGTGTCAGAGGACGATTGCAAGTTCCATCAAAGCCAAAAATAAAAATTCATTGATTTCAGCTGGGCTGGAAGTTGCTTAGGGCATCACCCTGTGGCTGTTGTACGAGGTAAATTTGGGGTCATGGGACATCCGAATGCACAGCAGCTGCAGAAGGCAACGGTGATTGAGAAGGGGTGTAAATGAATCATACCTTTAGCTTCAACAGCAGGCTGTTGGCTACAACCGCATCTATCCAAACTGCCTGTGAAACGCACAGGCACTTACAAGGTAGATCCTATTTTATTCTGACTACGTGCAACTTTTGCTGTCCCTGGAGATGCTCATAAACCAAGCACCATCAGCAAGAGTCTTCCCAGGGCACAGCCCCTTGCCACAGGGCTCCGGCCAGGCACCCTGCCCGCCGGCATCCCTCCCGCACCCAGCCAGCCAGCCCTGCAGCAGCAAAAGGGTTGCAGCTCTCTAATCCGCTTACAGAATCCCGGTTTTACAAATGCAAGCCTTCTCCCCCATCTGACATGTATTGAAGGAAGGTAAACCCTGGGCAGCATCTTTTTGTGTTGCAATGACCAGTTTTATTTGGTAACTCACCCTCCCTCGGTCACCACAGGTGCTAGTTTAGCTGAGGGCTCTGCTGCTTGACCTTAAAGTAACTGACCGTCTTCCTAGGGTGGTTTGGTGTGGTTTCTTTTTCATAACTGTTGGAAAAAAAAGGTAGATAAGTTTAGCAGCATCTCAATAATTTTATCTACATTCACCAAAACCGAGCGTGCAGTGGTTTGGGTTTTCCTTTGTCTCGTTTTATAGTGGCCTTTGGTAAAACCTGCTGTTCTACACAGCCACTGCTTTCCCCGTCGGAGCCTTCCCAAGGTGCCTCTGCCACCAGGGATGCTCGGCCGTAGCCAGGTTTGCTCTGGGATGCTGCAGGCCTGGGGAAGTCAGTGGCCAAAAAAAAATAAAAAAATCTCATCGCCTTGGAGTCGGCCAGGGTTTTGCCCGCTTTGGGTGGGAGACGGGGGGACAGCACTGAGCCACGAGCGGGACACTAAACGCTGTGAGCGTAGCTATTCCAGCTAGGGCTGAGTGCACATAGCCTGTTGTCTGTCTGCCTGCCTGCTCCTGGGTGCAAAACTAACAGCATGGCTCGTTTCTCTTAGGACAAGACGAGCGCTCTGAGCCTGAGCAATGTGGCCGGGGTTTTCTATATCCTTGTGGGAGGCCTCGGGCTGGCCATGATGGTGGCACTCATCGAGTTCTGCTACAAGTCGCGGGCCGAGTCCAAGCGAATGAAACTCACCAAGAACACGCAGAACTTCAAACCTGCTCCTGCCACCAACACCCAGAATTACGCTACGTACAGAGAAGGCTACAACGTGTACGGAACAGAAAGTGTGAAAATCTAGGGGTACGGCTACGGGCCAGGAACCGAAACCCTCTGGGTTTTCTTCCTTCCTTCTTTTCTTTCTTTCTTTCCTTCTTTCTTTCTTTCTTTCTCTTTTCAAGGGGTGTGTGCTCTTTTGTTGTGTGCCTCCCCCAGCGGACTGCTGCAAAAGGGCTTTTCAGACATCGGCCGGTGGCAGCCTCAGAGCTGGTACACATGATTTAAATTCCTCCCCTGCACAGAAGTAAGCTGGGTACCTTGGGCCTGCATTACAAACAGCGATAGCTGGCTTTGTGCTGAAGTAACTCCTCTCTCCAGCGCTGGGCTAGTTTCAGCACATAAAAAAGTGTTTTGTTAATTGCTTTAAAAATTACCGTAAGCAGGAGGCGCATCTCTCTGGCCAGTCACCTCTTCCCCTTTATTTTTCAAGCTATAATCAGGTCAGGTAAGTGCTTTTAGGAAGTCTCAAAAAAAAACTACAGTAGAGCAATAAAGTCTGCGCTAGAAATGCCATTTTCTAAAGTGTGAAAGGCAGAGCTGAACTGCCGAAAAGCAACTCTGGCAAAGCCTGGTTAGCCCATCGCCCACAGACTGCGCCTCCCTGCCCCTTGCTGCCGGGCAGTGATGAAATCTTTCTGGTTTTATTATAGATCCTCACCCTGACAGCACGCAAGAGGAGAAGCAGCAGAGAATGTGGCTACTTCATGGATTTGGACCACCTGAGCCAGTCGTACTCTCTCTGAGGTGTCAGGCATGACACGCATTGATGATGGTGCAATGTACTTTTAATAGGGAAAAACTGATATTTTTTCCTTCAGTGCCTTATGGAAGACTCTGAGACTCACAACAATGCAAACCATCACCGAAATATTCTTGCTTTGCTTGAAATAAGAAAAAGTAAAAAGAAGAAAAGAGAAAAGAGGAGAGAAAAGAAAAAAGAAAAGGAAAAGAAAAAAGATTAAAAAGAAAAAAGGAACGAGAAAAGAGAAAAGAAGGAAAGGAAAGAAAAGAGAAAAGAATAAAAAGAGAAAAGAGAAGGAGAAAAAGGAAAGGAAAAGACTGGTAACAAGATATTAGTATGTGAAAAAAATTTCTTGTAAAAAAATCAGTGCAACAAAAGCCATTCTTTGATACCACTGCACAGTAAATGAACTTGTGTCCTGAAAGCAAACCGCAGCTGGTTTCATCAGCCACCCCAATCGTATCAAATTATGAAACTCCTCCTGACACAAAGCCTCAGAAATCTGCTGCGTGCGAACATGGACTGGCCTGTCACTGCTTGTATGAGCTGATGTCAAGATGTTTCAGTATTTACTTACCAGTGGTGTGATTTTATTTTTTTTCCGAGCCACTCTCCAGCTAATTTGAGCAATTTTGTATAGCAGTAAAAGGTGTAACACCTGAAGAAAAGAATCTGTGCATTAAAGCCAGTTGAGGTCAATGACTGTGAATCTGTAAATCCAAAAGAAAGTAATTTGTGGAACTGCATGTCTTGCTTCCAGATCAGTAAATTAATTTCTTGACAAGGTAGCTAAAGTGTGGGCAGAAAATATTGCATTCCTTTTTTTTTTTTTTTTTTAAACTATCATCAGGCATACCTACAGGTGCTTTATTAAAATGACATTGGGTGGCTTTTAAGAAAAAGAAAAAAAAAAAAAAAGCTACTTGCTGTTTAGGTTCAGACCATATATCTCTTTTCTTGCTGCGCATTTGCATTTTAATTCACTATTTAATATCAAGCAATGAAGCAAGAGAAGTGCAGGTTAGTTTTGCCCAGCCTGCTTCTGCTTCACCCGAGTTCTCCCACAACTAGCACTGTGCTCAGCTAATGCTTCTCGGTAACGGTCCTTTTACAACAGAAGTAAGGAAAGAGGATAGTAACTCAAATTAGAGCTGCAGTTCCAGAGTAATATTAAGCGATCTAACATGACTCCTGCTCGTACTGTTATATTATACCGGCTCCTGCCAACTCTTGTTTCATGGCTACTGGTGAGAGGATGCTCCCGTCCTTGCCCTCTCCTTGCAGAGAACACCGCGCTCCAGCCAGCACTGCTACAGGTAGGGGCTCACTATTACTCACATCCAACGTCTTAGCAGCAGCATTTCAGCCTTGAACCTCTGCCCGGAAACTACTTAACTTCATCTTTTAAATAAAAATAAATAAATAAATAAATAAATAAATAAAAAAAGCAAAAGACAAAAAAAAAAAAACACAACCACACCTTTAAACATATTGTCAGTCACCTGGGAAATGTTCAATGGAATATCTGCATACTAATTACCTCTAATCGACAATATGTATTTTCTGTAGTTTACTATAGAGTTTTATTTCATCAGTAACATACAATGAAAAAGGAAAGTCATTTAAAGCAGTCTGACCCTTAGGCATTTAGTTTGCTGATGATAGATTTGAACTTTTAATAGGATTTAAAAAAAAAAAAAATACGGGGAAATTCTTGTTAAAAATAAGTATTTCCAACAAAATGTAATATAAAATAATTTTAAAAGCTCATAGGAGAATAATTTATTGATCAAGTTTTTAACAAGATATTGACAAAAATTGTTGGTTTGTTTTCATTTTCTTTTCATGAAACTGTGATTTTTTTTTCAACTTCTGAACGCAATCACGTCCCCAGCAAGGGCGAGCTAAAGCTGTGCAGTTATGAGATGTATTTAAAACAAACATTTTTCTTAAAAGCTGTATAAAAGATGTATGTTTATCAGATCAATTTTTAAGAGTGGAGGCTTCACACCGGTGAAGGGAGTTTGGTAAATGGTTCGATATTTTTTAAACTTGCATGTAAAGCTAAAACAAAACGTGTTGAGTGCTTACCAATTCCAGCTACCAACTTCAAGCTATCGGAAGTTCGGCAGTAGTCTCACGTTGATTTGTTTCCGTATATTTTTTCATTTGTTTTGCTTTGGGGGATTTGGGGGTTCTTTCCTTTTTCTACTTTTTTCCCTCCTTTTTTCTTTTTTTTTTTTTTTTTTTTTGTTTTTTGTTTTTTGTTTTTGGTTTTTTTTTTGTAATTTAAGTTCCTATTTTTGGTCGTTGAAACTGCACTTCAGTGAGCAGAAAAATTGCCAAGCAAACTAATGGCTGTAAAAGCATAAACTGCATGTGTGGGCATCAATTACTGAGCCTCATTTTAATGAGGTGTTGTACAAAGAGTTTTAATACATTTTGTAAATAAAACTGTAAAGAAAAAAAAAAAAATGAAAGAGCCCACTGATCTTTTCACCAGAGGAGAGAGAATCCCTGCCTCCTGATATCCCTTTGGCCAGGAAGCTCACCTTGCTCTCTTTGGGATGCCCTGCAGGTATTTTGTTTGGGGCAGAGGATGCCACTGATGCTTCACCCACACCACTGAACAGAGGATGCTGCTGGGAAATGTGTGTTTCCGTTTCCGTGCCCTGCAAACTATTTTTTTTTTTTCTTGCTGAGATAAAACTGGTTGATTGTGGCCAGGTCTGAAGGGCATCCTGCAGGGAAGGGGGGAAGGGGCAAGAGAGAGCCCCTGGGGCTGCAGCCAGGGAGGGGGATGCTATGCCCTGCCCCTGCAGTGGGCACCAGTGCGGGTAAATAAATTCCTCAAATGTTGACTATATAGATGTCTTTTCCTGCAATTCCCACATTTTTAGCAATGCTTTTTTAAAAAAAAAAAAAAAGAACAAAAAAACCCACCCAACACCCAACATTGCAGCTGGTCCTGACTCTAATTTATTGAGCTTACCTCTGCCAGAGTTCGGTTTTTCCAAGTCGCCACAAGCAATGAACCATAGGAAGTAATCTCAGTACGAAAACAACCGATGTGCTCCCAATCGCACCCATCAGGGGTACCCCCAGCCAACCAACCTCGTGGTCCCCATCAAGAACCAGCTCCCACCGTGCTCCCTGGGCACCACAGGCGGTGCTCCCCTGTGAGCTGGAGCAGCACACGGCTTCATTTGGGTGGCTGGGGATGTAGAGATCATCTGAAAAAGAAAAATCCAACATCAAAGGGCTTGGGCAGATAGCGCTGCTGGTGGGCATGGGACCTGAGTCACCACTTGGTACCTGCTGGCAAAGTTCACCCTGAAGCCCAACCAGACAAGCTGCCTGGACATCCCTTTGGTGGGACCTCAGGGAAAAACATGCATGGCGGTCACATTGATACCTTTCCCCAGTGGGCAGCCTCTAATGGCAGAGACATTAGGGTCTTGTTTAGGGTTCTTGACATTTAGGGTCCCACCTTGGCTCTTGGTGCATGTGAGCGCAGCGGTGGGATGCAGGGGCTGAGCCCTTCTGTGCGTCTTCAGCCAGGTCTTCAGCAAAACAAGCCTACGAATAAGCAAGGGCTAAGTAAAAGCAGTAAACAATTATTTGACCCTAAAGGGCTGAAGGTTTCAGGTTGTTTAGGGGGTGAGAAGAGGGCTCGGTGCAGGGCCAGCCCTACTGCAGGGACACAGCATCCCTCACCTTGGCCTTGGGGGGAGCCCTCGCTGAAATGAGCCTATTTATATGTAAAGTGCCCACACAACGAATGCAGGGAGGCATGAAAAAAATACTGTTCTGTCCTTTATCTTTCATTTCACATTCAACGACCAGGCCAACATGAGTGGGCTACACTTTTCTAGAGCGCAGTCCTGAGCTGCTCCCGACGGGATGCTGAGCAATGCTCCCATCGCCGGGTACCCACCGCAACGTGCCGCTGCTGGCGGGGCTTGACTCGCCTGCAGAGCCCCAGCATCGAGCTGGGAGAGTGAGAGCCACAGGGCAATGGAGGCTGCTGGCTAACTAACCCTGGCACGGCGCCACCAAATCCCAGCAAAATGGGTGTGAAGTTTTGTCCATAAATATGCATCAGGCTGAACGAGGGTGGGGGACAGCCCCACGCGGGGCCATGGCCACAGGGATGAGGTGCAGGAGCAGGTCCTGCCATCCTGGGGCTGACGGGGCCCTGGAGCCTCCCTGGGCTGCAGGGATGGTGCACGTTGGGCCAAAACCCTGGACTTTGCAACAACACGCTGCAGCAAAGGCAGAACAGCTAGTGCCGCAGCCCAGGGACGCGGGCTTCTAACACACCCCAAAGTGGCTTCGCCTCTAGACTTTTGGAGGGAAATAATATCAAGAAAAATTCAGAGTGAGCCATGCAGCTTCCAGAGCCATCGTGGGAGCAAAATGAGCCCAAACTGTGTTCAAGTTCAAACCTAAAAAAACCCAAACTGGTAGCAGCAAAGAGTACATCCGACAACAAAATAACACTAACAAACCGTAGCACAACTCCCACTGTATTATTATGGCGTAGTTTTCCTTCCAAGGTTTTGTGCAAAGCACTACAACATTATTTTATTAAAAAAAATATTATTTATGGTTATTAAAATAATAATACGTCATGGTTATTAAAATTAAATTACAAAATGTCTTCGGTGCTCAGATTCATCATCTCAGTCTGGAAAATTGACTCTATTTTGCAGGCAGCAATACATAAACAAGCTCCAGATAATGATAGCTCTATTCAATTAAACTCAAGGATTTAAGTACAGAGATAATATTTTCATGGATATTATAAATTTCAAAGTAATATTAACTCATAACGTAATACATCTAAAATTGGTGTCAGGAAGGACAGTGCCCAGAGGAGCAGCAGCGCCCATCCCCAACACGCGCTGTGCTTGGTGCCCCCACGTCACCGGGGCTGCAGGGGAGGCCCAGGCTGGTGTCACACCATGGGCTAACGCCGGTGGCGTTGGGGTAGCCACTACCATAGCTCACCTGGCCCAGGAGCCCCAGGCTGGAGCCCCACCACCCAGTGTGGTGCCCGACAGGGAGGCTCAAAGCCCACCAGCAGCCCTGCTCTGGCTCTGCGCCCAGGCTCTCTGCATTTCACGTCATCGCTAGAGCAGGGTTTGTAGCATGGCGGCATTGCTGCAAGAGCACCGGCAGCACGTTCCAGCTTCCCGCAGGGGCATCAGCGGCAGCTGCCCCGCGAGGAGAGGAGCAGCCGGGCACCGTGCTGGTACCTGGGGAGGGGAGTTGGAGCAAAGGAGCTGCCATCCCCACCTTAAGGCCAGCAAACCCCCCGCCCCATCCCTGCCACCAGGCTCTCCATCCCTGCTCCTGCCTAGCATAGCTGCTAAGGCACGGCACGGCTTTGGGGGCCACTGGGGCAGCGGCAGCCTGACGCGCTGGGTGCCCGTGCGGCCGCAGGCTGACACCGAGAGCGGGATAATGAAACCTTCGTGCGCACACCAAGTATTTATTTATTGCCTTTTCAAACATTGAAGCGTTAGCCCTAAATTATTTATGATAGCTATGGCATTTTAGGATGACAGGCCATCTTGCAGAAGAGCAAGAGGACAAGCTCCTACTCCACGGTAACTTGTAATCAGGAGAGCAGGAAGGGCAGGCAGAGCGGGGAAGGCGTCAGGAGAAGCGGGGAGAGGGGAGGCCAGGATGAGCAGAGGCTTTCCAGCGGCACAGAGGCTTTCCTGGCTGCCGAAGAGGCTGGTGACATCGCCAGCAGAGCTGACAGCTAAAGGTGAGCTCCGAGCCAATTTGCAGCAGCAGACAAGGATTGACACAAGGATGAGCAGCGGCACCTGCTCTGTCCCAGCAAACGCTTACAGGGGATTCTCCCATCATGTTTGTTGCAATTTCAGGCCTTGCTGTCTTTACCCCAGTGCTGCGGCAGACACCAAGCATGGGCGACAGGCGCTGGCTCTGGGAGGGGGCTGGGGCTGGGAGAGGGGGAGCTGGGTGCAGGCTGGGGGGTGGGGGGCTGGGGGGCGGGGGTGAGCCACCCTCCCAGTGTGGGGGCCTGAGCTGTGGCTGCTCCCCGAAGGGTTGGCAGGGACCCAGGCAGGTCCCCCAGCCCTGACAGCAGAGCCGGGGCAAGGCACATAAAACCTATAAAAAATGCACAACACAAACCACAGCCAGGACGCCGGTAATGACTGGTGCTTTAGATAATGTTTAGCATATAAATAAAGTAATTGACCAATTAATGAGCGCGTGGCAGGTGCTTGATACGCTGCAAGGAGTAGGAAAACGTATGATGTAACATCAGAAATCGATGAAAGGCACGGAAAAGCGGCGCTGCAGGCAGTGCCTGCCCGCCGGGGCTGGGGGGCCGGGGGCCGCCCTCCTGCGGGCACCGAGCGGGACAGGGGCGGCCCGGGGGGGCGCCTGGAAGCCGCGGGGGAGGGGCCGGCCACCCCCCTGGCCCCCGCTGCCCCGTGCAAAAAAGCACCGTCTGGGCCCCGAGGAGCGGCGTGTGGCCCCGGGGCTGCCCCCCCCCCGCGGTGCTCTGAGTGCCCGCGGTGCTGCCCCCCCCCGCGGTGCTGCCCCCCCCCCGCGGTGCTGTGCCCCCCCCCCCCGCGGTGCTGCCCCCCCCCCCCCGCGGTGCTGCCCCCCCCCCCCCCGCGGTGCTGTGCCCCCCCCCCCCCCCCAGCGGTGCTGTGCCCCCCCCCGCGGGGAAGCCCCTCACAGCCCCGCGGGGCAGCAGCGGGACGCGGCCGCTGCCGGTGCCCGGAGCAACACTGACATGCAGCGGCCGCTCGGGGTGGGAAGCGCCGCTGCCCCCCCTACCCCCGGCCCCCGCAGAGCCCCCGGCCCCCGCAGAGCCCCCGAGCCCCCGTCGCTGCCAGCCCCAGCCCCCAGAGCCCCCCCTGCAGCCCCCCGCCCCCTCCCAGAGCCCCAGCACCCCCGAAGCCCCAGCCCTGGCAGGCTGAACCCCCTTGGAGCCCTGGCCCCTGCAGACCCCAGCCCAGGGGTCTCTGTGCCCATCCACATGCTTGGGAGACCCCCAAGCCCAGCAGGACCCCATAGGAAAGGGGGGTCCCAGGAGCCCATCCGCTTCCAGTCCAGCAGCACCCAGGCTGGGCACCCGTTCAAGCCCACCTCCATTTGCCCAGCGCCCCCCCGCCAGCAGCTGTCACCCCTTTCAGGCTGGCATTTTCGGAGAGGGAGGTGTTTGCTGTGTGCTCAGGGAGCAGATTTTAATATCATTCAAAGCTTTTTAACAACTACTGGATTTGAATTCCAAATATGGACTGAGCAGACTAATTACCAAAAACCTACAAAATTAATGTAAGAGCCACAGTTTGATCTGAGGCAAATAAATATAAATGATATTTATTTAATATTCCCCTGCCCTTTAAACAAGGGAAGTTTGCCATAGTCAGGCAAAATAGCTTATTATAAAATAGCTGAAGCTATGACCTATCACAGATGCTGCCGATTACACGGAGTGATTAGAACATCACATCAGACAGGCCACACCACAAATGGGGTTTAATCCACGGGTGCTTTGTAGCAGGTTTTCCCCCGGACCGTGCGCCAGGACGGTGGCAGGGTGCAGTGCTGGAGCTCCTCTCTCACCTGCCCACTCCATTCAAGGTCTTTGGACTGCCCCCCCCACCACCACCACGAGCTGTATACAGCTCCCACCACCAGGCACCCCTAAACACTCCCTGGTGTCTCCTCACATCCAGCTGAGTCCCTGCAGAGAGCCACACAGGGGAGAACACACAGCTTGGTTTTGACAAGTTTTTTTGGGGGACACACACACAAAACCCTCCCATAGGCATGAACTTGGTGAGACACTGTCCCCACAGCCCCCCTGGGGCAGCCAGGGCAGGGCAGGGCACAGCTGGAGTTCTCACCTACAACGTGCTGGCACAAAGGTCAGCGATTCCTTTCTGCCCGCCGCAGTTTGCTCCCAATGTAGCTCTACGCTTGCCACGCCAGCAACAGGGTGAGCATCCTGCATCCCGCATCCCTCATCCCACATCCCTTCTCCTTGCCCACCACCGCTGAGCACCCCGCCAGCCGGCAGCCCAGGTGAGGGACCAGCCCTCCTGCTGGGGCAGCATTTTTTAAATGATTGTTTCAACTCACCTTTAGGCATCTGGGCTGACAGCTAGTCCTCCTGTTCCATTCGGAGGTCACCGCAGGAGGTCCCAGGGGGACCTTTTCTTCACCCATCTCGGTGTGACAGCTCCGGGGGGGGATCGACTGCTGCAGCCCCAGCTGGCTGCCTCGTGCACACCCGACCGCAGCCTCAACTTACTCACATACCAATAAATTCCAAGGACTAGGGTGACTTTGATGGAAGTATTTCATTTTAGACTGCCCTAATGAGTTAATTAAAAGTGCCTGAGTATTTAGCTTGGATACTCACCTTTTTTGTAATTCTTCCCCACCTCTAATGAGGTGGGTAACTCTCACCTGATTCCCTTCCCAATTTGTCTGTGTCTTTCTTGCACTGCAGGACAAAGGTTTGTAATCTTCTCTGATTCATTCAGAAGTCACCTCTAATTAATAAGGACAAAGCTCATCAGAAGAGCTTTACCAAACAAGTCTATAAGCACCGCAATTTCTTAATATTCGGTATTTTCACATACAGCCAGATTCCCAGATTACTGAAGGCACTAACTGACCAGATCACAGAGGCACCGGGGATGCTCAAGTTTTGGTCCAAGTTCCCTTTCTCTGGATTATATTTAAAACAAAACAAAACAACCCCAAAAAAAGACCACAAAACCAACCATCCCAAACCCACACAATATTTAAAAGACAAGTAAGTCTCTGTGTTCAATAGTACTAACACTCGATACAAAAAGGCTATTTTTTTATCATTATAGTCAGCAAATCCCACAATCACAGAACGGTCAGGGTTGGGAGGGACCTCTGGAGACCACCCAGTGCAGCCCCCTGCTACAGCAGGGTCACCTACAGCAGGTTGCACAGTCACGGCCAGGCGGGCTGGGAACGTCTCCAGAGCAGGAGCCCCCAGACCCTCTCTGGGCAGCCTGTCCCAGGGCTCTGCCACCCTCGGGGTGAAGAACTCCTTCCTCCCGTTCAGCTGGAACCGCCTGTGCTGCGGTTTGTGCCCACTGCCCCTCGTCCTGTCGCTGGGCTCCACTGGGAAGAGCCCGGCCCCATCCTCTTGACACTCGCCCTGAAGATGTTTGTAGGCACTGATGAGACCCCTCTCAGCCTGCCCTTCTCCAGGGTACCCAGGCCCAGCTCCCTCAGCCTCCCCTCACAAGGGAGATGCTCCAGCCCCCTCATCGTCTTTGCAGCCCTCCACTGGACCCTCTCCAGCAGTTCCCTGGCCCTCTTGAACTGGGGAGCCCAGCACTGGGCCCAGCACTCCGGATGTGGCCTCACCAGGGCAGAGCAGAGGGGGAGGACCACCTCCCTGGACCTGCTGGCCATGCGCCTCCCAACGCTCCCCAGGATCCCACTGGCCTCCTTGCCCACATGGGCACACTGCTGGCCCATGGGCAACTTGCTGTCCACCGGGACTCCCAGATCCCCACAGAGCTGTCCCCAGCAGGTCAGCCCCAGCCTGTACTGGTATATGGGGCTGCTCCTACCCAGGTGCAGGACCTTACACTGGCCTTTGTTGGACTTCATGAGGTTCCTCTTGGCTCAGCTCTCCAGCCTGCCCAGGTCTCACTGGATGGCAGCGCAGCCTCTGGGGTATCAGCCACTCCTCCCAGTTTTGCTTCATCCGCAAACTTGCCGAGGGTATGCTCCATCCCTTCATCCGGGTCACTGATGAAATATTCTATTTGCCAAAGGATTGGTTTTGTTAATGTTGAATCCATGCAAAAAATCTATTTCTAAACACTCCTGGGAATAAACCGAATTGATTTGCTTTGTGGACGGTACCTGTAGGCCAAGATCATCTCCTGCAATTAAAAATGCATCGTTAGCACACCTCACAAGGCAGTAATTTTTAAGCGTGCACATGCTAAATCTCCTCTCAGTCCTGTCATCTACTTTAGTGTCAACAGTGTCACGCACTCAGGCGTGGCCATAGCTCAGATCCCCGTCACCTCTGAAAACACCCAGGCTCATCGCCTCAGGCAGACAGGGGCACGCCAAAGGAGTTCTTAAACTGAAAAACAAAATTCTCAAGGAAGAAAAAAAAATTGCTATCTTGCAGTTATTGAAAAGTTAAGTTGTCAGCAAAACACTTGCCCCACCGCGCCACCGATGTTGTGAACCGCCCATTGTTTCAACCACCAGTTAAAACAACTAATTCATGCTGAAGGTTCATTAGGCTCGACACTGTTAAAAGACACTATCAGTTCAGTACACAGCATAGCTCACACATTCCACTGTTTTAAAATAGTCATTATAAGCAAATTCTGAACAAACAGCAATTGAGCCCCATCAGCTTGACCTGCTGCTGATGTGCAGACAGACTCCTGGCTGTCACTGAAGATGGCTCCTCAGCAAAGAAATGACTCAGAAAATCAAGCTCCTTACATATATATATATTTTTTATTTTATTTTTTTTTTGGATAGGGGAGAGCAGGGCAGGAAAAAGCAATACAGGTGTGGTGCTCCATACAGAGCAAACCAGTGTTGTTTAAACACAGCATACAGCAATCAACTTACCATTTCAAGTAGGATTTAAGTTTTTTATGTCCTCTTTATCTCCTTGTGGGTTTTATTTTTAAAGTTCACATAAATAGAACATTGAACATTCAAATCTATTAATACAACTCTGTTCTGAGAAAAATGCTTTTATACACTTCCCCTGAGCAAGCCCCATTTCCCAGACCTGTTCAATAAGGACCAATCTCCTCGCATAAACTTAAGTTGATTTGTATCAGTTTCACTAATGAGCATCAATGAACTTCTTTCTGGGAGGACATGGCCAACAGAAAGCATTTATGGCATCACTGCTGCTGCAAGCACGGTGCTCAGCAGAATTACGGCAACGGAGCCCGGTGTGATGGCAGCGGTACAAACCACCGCAGGCCAGCAGGCAGGATGGATTTTCTGCTTGCCAATCTGAAAACGTAACCCTGAAAAACATGATAATCCCCTCCCATTAGACATCATAAAATAAGTGAGAACACACTCCTTTTTCTAATAATTCCAGTATTATAGGGCCTGGAATTCATTACAATGCTGGGAGAAGTCATACTGACAAGAGCTCTCACTTTGTTACCAAGATCACCACTTCACAACACTTAAGCCACTTAGATCCCACACACCTAAGAAACCGGTCCTTAACTTGCATGACTTCATCTTTTTTTTTAAAAAAAATTGAAATTAAAAAGTGATTACAATTAGCTTTCTATTTGCCATGCCTGTTAAAAATAAAGGAAAACTTCACCCCAGCTTTTGGGCAGCGGCTGTGGCAGCTCTCACAACTTCTGCTCACCGTCTTCTGAAGCTGCACGAGGACCAAGGCTGTAAGGCTTTGCAGTTTAACTAATACTGCAGTCTCAAGTATTGTGGAACACCTCCCACTGGCATCAGATCCTCTCCTCTACACCCCAACGCACTTTTATTGTATCAGTTCTGAAAAGAAAGCAGATCCCTACCAAATGGATGAGCAACAGAATCTGAATTTAAAAAGGAGACAGAAGGTGCAGTAAACAGAAGAGGCTGAAGAGGAACTTCTTGGTGCAGTCTCACACTGCAATTCAGCCGACTTGGTGTTTAAATGGCACCAAAAGGGAAGTTTGCTTCCCTCCTGCGGGTCACTTCTCCTCCTGTCATACCTGCTGAGTGCAAAGGGGCGCTCAGCTGGGGCTTGCAGCAGCTGCCTGCTTCACGGGGCTCCGGGAAAAACGAGACACAAGCCCACTCAAAGTTTCAATCGCTCCTGCAGTCCCTGGGGCGAGAGCTGGTTGTAAAGAAAGAGCATGAGAGATGCACCATCTTCAAAACTTAACAAGAATGCAGCTGCAACAGCACTCCTGCTTTTTGGTAAATACACATTTATTGGGCATATGAACTGCTGTACCCAGGCCACCTTCTGCAAAGAACACAGAACAGGGGTTCTTTCACAACCCACGTTTTCTAGTTGAAAACAAAACAAAACACAAAACTAGTGGTCGTTTTTACTGAAGGAAATCCACCCCTTTGGTAAGGACATTCAGTCATGAATGTATCTGAAGACTTCCAGAGCCGAGGATTTCTTACCTATGTGAACATCCGAGATGGCAGCTTCACCAAAGTGACCTACCATGCTACGTCAGAAGAGAGGCAGCGTCCCTTTCTTGTCAGGCATTAAACTGGTCAAACTAAACCAAGAAATTTTTGAGACCCTCTAAGGCAGTCTAACTTGCCTAAGTCAGGAAATGGGGGGTTGGTTGCCAGAGACTTCAATGAGCTTTGGATGAGGGACAAATGCCTCGGAAGATGTAAAACTGACTGAAGGCAGGAAGGCAAAACCCCTGAGCCTCTCCAAACCACGGCGCACACCCGTCCCCTTACAGCAGGCACCGCGCCATGCAACGAACCCTCTGCATCTGCTCAGCCAGCAGGTACAGAGCACCGTAAGCAAAACCACCCTCCCGCAATTCCAACTCACATCACATTTTCATAGCGATACAAAAAGCAATAAAGTGACCACACAGAGAATGATTTACGACCCATTGAGAAAACTATTGTTTATTTAGAAAAAAGGTTACACTGGTAGAATTCAGCAGATAAAAAAATTCCTTTTTTTTTTTTTTTTTAAAAATGTCATTGTGAAACTTTTCAGACTAAAGTTCAGCAATACAAAGCTCCTGTAGCTGTAATTGAAACTTAATTTATTTCAGTTTTGAAGAGAGCATTTCCAATCAATCTAAAAACAACATGACAAACAAAAGGTGTGGCAAGGGACAACTGAGCACAGGTTTAGGTGGGGATGGAAGGGATAGGGTTCATTCTTTTTTCTTTAAACAAGTCAACGTTGTACACAATATACAAATAATCCCTAAGCATTGCATGAAAACAGTGCTCCCACTTGACTTTTTTTTTTTAGTTACTGATATTAAAAACAGGCCAAGTAATAAATAAAAACTGAGTTTAAATGAGGTAAATCCAAAAAGGTTCAATAACTGTTTATTTGTGGTTTTCAAACATCTAAAAGAATGCATTTCAGATTGAAAGAATTACTAAACTCAGGCAGTATTTTTGACAACCTAAAGTGGAACTCTGTACACATGAAACCTCATTTGCACTATGGCAACTGTTTGTTTGCAGCACATTGTGCTAAAATATGGAATAGGTAACACTTTCAGCCAGGTACTGAAAATAAATGTGTAAGAAACTAAGCAACAAGTTAAAAATACAGTAATGTACAACAATTAAATCCTCAGCATGGGGAAATAAAGCAGAGAACTGAATAATTTAAGGAGATGCAGATGGGTCCTCTTCATTCACAAATTTCTGTGCAATCTATACTCTGGAAAATACATTTCTGGTCACAGCTGGATATCTTCCCATTTCAATCTCACCTGCAACAAAGGTATACATAATTGAAATTAGATGTAGTTCAAATGAATACTGATCTCACAGCTTAGCATTTTATTTCAAAGAATGAGGGGAAAAATGGAACTATTTTAATGAGTCAGTCATTCCCTAACTCTAGTTTAATCTACAGCAAGAACTGTATTTAATGTGAGCACTGCACAGTAAGTAGCGGAACACTAATGTAAAGATAAAAGTAGTCGCTTATTTCAGAAGTACAACCCTCTCAAAATGTTACTATCTCTACATTAGGCAAGAAATAAATGTAGTCAGTAAGACATTTTACATTAGGAAGAATGTTCTAAAAGATTTAACAAGCAGAAGCACAGGATTAGATTCCACAACCATGTCGCTGTAAAAAGGATTTTTTCATACTTCACTACACAGATGATGGGGTGCGGTCAGTACTCGAGGCCAGATGCTCCAGTTTAGCCCACTGCACAGCCAGTGGTAGGTTTTACTGTGCAACTGACATTTACTTAAGCACTTGTTGCTTAAATGATGATGATGCATTCGTAAAAATGCAGTTCTGCTTTTTTAATTGATGGCAATCGTTACTTTACATTGAACTGCTGATCAAGATAAAACTTTACATTTTATTATTAAAGCTGCAAGTCCTCAGTAGTGAACTTCACCTACCAAGATGACCTTTTTTTTTTTCCCCTCTTTTTTCCAAAAAGTAACATTTAAAGAAATGGGGTGAGGGGAACCTCTGGGATCCATCCACTCTGAAGGACAGAGTAAAAAAATTCCTTGAAATGCCCTCCAAAAAATGCTCATAATTTTCAGTTTGGAAGTTATTCACAGAAGCATCTTCTATTATTTCAAGAAAATAAACCAAAAAGAAACAGTACTAAGAAGCAATAACCCGAACTCATATCCTTTTTTTTACCAACACCCTCCAAGGAGGGCAGAGTATCGGCATGAGCTTTATTACCCAAAACCCCTCCACACATCTGCCCTCCGCTTCAAGCAGTGTCACCAAATGGAACTTGAGACCCTTTTTCCAACAATGCTCCCATTTGGTCTTTTGAGGCCACAATCCATGTGTGGAGACTTTTTCAGAAAGCACTTCCAGATGACCAGAAGATTTCAGAACTCAAAATTTTGTTTTCTGTTTTGCTGGACCTCATCTAAACACTCCCCTGTAAGCGTTCTATAAGCCATCCTATAATCCTCAGGCCTCTTGAGAAGAATTCCCAACAGCTATGTCTTTACACCTTTCAGATTTGGTCCCTGTTGGTTTAAGTTAGAGGCAAACAGAAGAACTTGGGACTGTGTCACGGTGTCTCTCTCACACCTAAAGCAAGTACAGCCACTAAAAGAAGTAATGTTCATTTGAGTCCGCAGCCAATAAGTATCACTTAAGGTGATATTATATGTCAAAACTTTCAAATATTTTCAAACACGACACCCATATAATTGATTCACAAAAACAATGAGGTTCAGAAGGAATCTCGGAAGACTGAGTCCAAATCTGCTGAAAAGGCAGAACTAAGTAGAGCAGGTTGCTCAGGGCTGTGGCCTGCCAAGATCAGTTTTGGGTACCCTAAGCTTGGCAGCCCCATCACCTCTGTGGGCAAACTTAGTTTTTGACCACCCTCACAGCAAAAATTCCCCTCCCCCCACCTTTAAATGGGATTCATAACAAATCACGTCTGAAAAGTAGTGGCACTTTCTAGATCAGCAAGACAGTCAATGAAAACAAGGTAAGTTTTCAGCCTCTTCGAAATCTGAGACAAAGGACTTGCGTATTTAAAAACAGTCTTCCCCCCTCTCTGTAACGGTATTGGTTTGTCTGATAAAAAAGGAAAACCACCTGCCTTATATGTAGTTCAGTAGTCAGAACAGAACTACTCTATGCAAGCAAATAATCTCAAGCTGCGAAAAATGTGACCGAATCAAAAAATTGTTTCTACTTCACTTCAGCTTATCATCACTTCTGAGTGCTCACAGAACCCACAAATTTTTAACTGGAACAGTTCATCAATTGTAAACAGAGAACAAACCTAAGAATTATAAAGCACTTGGACAATTTGCAAAAGGAGAGAGAAGCCATATTCTTCAACATCTGTTGAACACTATCGGTTATTTTCATGTTTACCCAACATATACACACTTTCTAAAATGTAAAATTGTCCGCTGCTTTATGCAGAAGGATTGGTAGTGGTGTACGGCTCAAGTTGGGTAGTTCAGGTGAACTAGTTTTAAGTTCACTGGGGCACTTTCCTTCCCACATCACTGAAAATGAAACATTCCGAGACTTTTAAAATGGCTACATACAAAGAGGAGAAAAAACCCCACTCTCATATCCCTAGAACTAAATTTAAATACCCATAAGTTTACATAGGTCTGGAAAAAAACCCTCTGTTAGCTTCAAAGAACAATTCATTGTTCTGAAAGCTCCAGGTTGAAGATGGGTTACTCAAAATACTCTGAAGTTGCTTTTCTTTCTGCAGATAGTCAATGTCTCCATGTAAAACTTTTCCTTTGGCTTCCTCCTTCTCAAATCTGATCAGACAAAAGATTAAGCAGAGATAATGAACTGACTTACTACACTATGTAGCACTTTGGTTTAAAAGCTAGCGCTTTTGTTAAAGATCAAAGAAAAGGATACAAAACTAGAGTTTACAACATATTAGTTGAGATATTCTTAATTAACAGGTAGATTATCAACAGACTGATGGCTGTCAGGATCACACAGATTCGCCTTTGTTTTTGTACAGCAACCTTTCTTGGAAAAAGTGCCAAACATGCAACATTGCTGACGCCCCCACCTTTTTTTTTCTTTTTTTTTCCCCCCCTTCCTTTTCTTTCCCAAAAGAAGTTGAGCACCTGTACAATCATTATGGGGGAAGGAGAGGAAAAACCCAACAAAAACACCCAACCAACACACACCACCACAGTGACCCTGACTCAAAAAAACCCCCCCCAGAACAACTGAAAAAATCACCCTGGATGAGTTAAGTTCAGCCCTTTCACACTCAGGCTGTTTTGTTTTATATCCTTTACCAGTAAATAGAAGCCCTGGGAGATACCAAGTCAAAAATAGGAAATCATCACAATTTTTTACCTTGGCTGGAACAAACTTCATTATCTATGCTTGTCTGAAGATTTATGAGTAGATTCAGTGTTAAGAAAAAAAAAATTATTTTACTACATATGATAACAGGAAGCTTATTTTCTGTTTTTTTCTGAAATGCTAATGTGTAAAAGGATATTGTTTCTTTTCCTCCTTCCCTCCAGTACTGTCTCGTTTTTCCTTCTTTTCAGTTTTTTCTTTATCATGTCTTGATTCCTTTAAAAAAATGCACATATGGGAAATAGTTTATTATAACATACACTGTACAGTCAGATTAGAAGGATTACGTGTATTTAAAATTACACGTGGCCACAGCTAAAAAACCTAAAAATAGAATGACAGTAATCTGCTTCTGTGATTTCTAAGATTATTCTAACTTTGTCTTACAGTTCTATGGCAGTTACCTTCACTGAAGAGTTACAACTGGGAACTACTGTTATTTTACACATATGACTACAACATACCTGTTTTCACAAAAAACACCCCAAACATGTTGACATGCACTTGAACACCTGAATACAAGTAGCCTAGTTTATATGTAAATTAAGCCTGCTTTCACATATTTACTCAGCAAACCAATCTGCAAATATTCTAGATTATTCAAAAAACTACAGCATAAGGTTCTGAATTTTCCTACCTACTGCCAAGATGAACTATTCTTCCAATTTACTTATCCTTACAGGAATGACTGCTGAAATATTCAGAGCTACACGATACCAGAATTTCCAAGAGTTCTCCTACACATTCACAGCATATCTTTTTAATTTAGGCCATTAAAGCAGCAATCAAATTTAGGAAAAAGTAATTGACTTGTTCTGTCAACAACAACAAAACCATAATAGCTTACTTTACCTTTTTGCTACCAGAGGAGCTCTTCTCCATCTTTTCTGCTTTAATTGAATCACCTTTCTCTTTTCCTGAAGATTTTGACTTACTCTTCTCCTTCTCCTTTTCATTTAAGCGAGGGGAATCAGAAGGACTTTCGCTTTTACTATGTTTTGAAGAACCAGCTAAAAACACAAGGAGAAAGTTGCAATTCACAGCAACAAGTAAAAGCCTAATACACACACACACAAAATAAAATACATACTTGTCCCATTTTCCTCTTTGCGTCGTTTAGTAGAATCCTGTGGTACCTCTCGGTCACTGTTTGAATGATCCTGGCACCAAATACAATTACGCAGATATTAGCAGATTAAAACATACTCCTGAAGTAGCACCTGCTTATAATATTGTTTTGGAGAACTGATTTTTGAATGCTTAAAATGTAACTGAGGCATTACATCCTGCATCAAATTTCTTGAGATCGGTTCTGAAGGGAAAAAGTTTTGAGTACATTACTGCAAACCGACCTTTGAAGAAGTAACGGAATAAAAGAAAAACAACCCTGATATGGATCACTTCTGCATGGCTGGGCTGCACAACCAATTATTACCGCAAGGGCTTTGAACAGAAAGCTTTCCAAGCATATACCAACTTTCTGAACTAGTTCATAAAAATTCTACCAACCCTTTTCCGATCTTTCCTGTCCTTGTCATCTTTCTTCTCTCTCTCTCTGGATCTTTCCCTTGACTTGTCCAAATCTTTCTTGTCCACTTCTCTCTCCTTACTCTTGGACAGTGTTGGAGTAGTGTGGTTAATGTAGTGCTGTTAAATTAAGGCAATATCACCAAATATTAATATGTACTCCTAGATACGTAAATAAGAAGTCTTACTCTAACATAACAGATCTAGCTCAAAGAGCAAAATTAAACATTTAATACTTCAACTAGGAAAAAAAGTGATTGAAGACACTTTCAAACTTGTGATCTATAATTTAACCTATAGCTCTGTTTTCTCAACGCTGGCTATTCAAGAACATCTTCTCCTAACTGAAACACATATTAAATACACACAACATTGTCTACCAGTATTGTTTGAAACATCAGAACAAATCTGACAGCGGTACTGTTGAAACAGGATATGCAGATTCCTGGACTGACTTAACCACTTGCAATCTTGCCTGGAATGAATGAATGGAATCAACTGCTTAAACAGATTCTAATTAATTTTTAAAGAATAATCTTAATCCACGAAGTATTTAAGACTCTGAATAATGGGGTTTTTCACCTAAAATAATACAAATCTCCATCTTAAGCCTAAACTTCAAATGATAAAAGCAGCTGAACATAGAATTGGTTTTGCTCTGTAATGTGTTCTAGACTGTTATTCCACTCTCTTCTAAGCAACTATATACTAGTTTCACAAAACTGAATATTCCTAATATAAACTGGGGCTGCAGGGCAGGAGAAGAGGAAATAAGTCACAGTAATTTCAAGTGTAACACTTGACAAAGTTTACATGCTACTGCGTGTATACATATAAAGATAGCACATGTATTATATAAACCCCAATACATTACAGTAACTAATCCTATCTTTAATACAATTATACAGTTCAATCTTTAAGAAATATTTTCCATAAAATACCAATAAAAGCATATCTTAATTTAAAAACCTTTCCCTAGTATTTCATATATTACTTTAAGTTACAGCAACACACAGATTTAAATCAGTATATTTTAATCCTTCCCCAGTTCCATAAGCTATTAATTTTGTTTGGGGGGGAAAAAAGCATCTTCTAACTAAACTGTTCTCTCCATTTCTTTTTAGACATCTTACTTAAAAAGACACCAAAAGAGAGAGCTAAGTAGAAAATTAGTTTAGAACAATCTAGAAATCACTTGAACAAAAGCAAGTATTGTTTCAAATAATTTCATTCTTTTCATTAAATTAAGTCTGTCCTCCTCCAGTTCTGGTCAATGTTTAACTTACCAAAACCTGATGTAACTAGTCCTATGTTAAAAGTCACACTGACAAGATTAGGTCTCTTTTTCCTTTTATTACTTGAACTGGAATTTTATTATCCTCCTAGGCCAGAGACTGAACCTTCAATACTCCTTTCACTACTTTTCTTTCTGCTCTTTTCCCTCACTCCCTTTTCCTTGTTTGATTTCCTACGTTGCCATTCCACAAGAAATTTATCCTTGCTCCCTTTTTTGCTGTCAACCATTAACAGTGACTTGCAAATACGGGGTTTTTTCTATGTAGCCCCATTCAGTTGTGTCCCAGAGACACTTTCCATGTGAGAAAGCCAACATGTAGCTCTGCTTTCTCCTATTCCATTTCTTGAGTTCACACGGCTGTTCCTGACAGATTACTCTGCTCTTCTACCATCCCAATGCAGAGTTTTGGAAAACTCCATCCTTCCCACTGCCCTTCACAAGTGAAGGCTGGAACTACCTCATTAAGCTTTATCAACTTGCTTCTAGAAATGCTGCTAACAGAAACAACGTCAAATTTGGGGCCCTGCTGTATGCAGGGAAAGGCTAAAGCAAGAATAAACACAAACCTAACTCAAGTCTGGCACCATTTCTTTTATAACCTGCAATGTAAACCAACATTTCAATGGTCTGGCCCCGTAAGTTAGGCAAAGGCAGCAACAAAGAAAGCCTGTAAGCATACAACAGCACTAGACTTCTGCTATCTTACAGCGGGAGCTGAACTCATCAATCTTACAGGCTTCTGAATAGCTCATCCTTTCCCCAAACAAGTCCATGGCCGCAAAGAAAAGCATTTAACTTGTCTTATACCATGTATAGGGAACATTGACAACAAGTGCCTTAGGTCTGTTAGAATGGCACTGAAGAATGAAAATTAATTCATTAAGTGAGAAAGAACAGAAAACAGCATTTAGAAGAAGGAAAGGGTTGGACATTGCCCAAGCACTTAAACAATAAATCCATGGAAAAGTCACACAACTGCAACGCACTTCCTGCTAAATCCATACAAACACATCACAGTAATTCTAAATTTTAACTTTTCAAAGTGACTAGAAAAATAAAGTTGTTCATTGATCATTTAATTACAAACACCTCCACTGTCTGCTTGATTACCACAACAATGTGTTAAAAACTAAAATAGTTTTAAATAACTAATGAAAACTTGAGTGAAGTTCAATTAACCAGTCGAACCTTGACTAATACAGTAAGGGAGGAAAAAGCAAGATTATATAGACTTCAGATACACCACACTTCAGATAGATGTGAACTCAAGACAAATACAGTTTTCTGATTTCAAAAAATATACGAGGTGTCATGACACTTATTCATAAATCTTTTTTTGAAAGTACGTAGATTCAATCTATAGATACTATTAAGAATCAAAGGATGCTTCCTATATATATGCTCCCTATAAGCGGGTATGGTTGGTACTGGGAAGATTCAATTAAAAAAACTTGATCAGCAAGCATCCACTATAAAATCAGAGCTATTTTGAATTAAAACATATAAAGCGTTCTGCATACTTTGTTTATGCAAAGAGAGCTACAAGTAAAACAGCAGTGTAAATACAGTATAGGAAGTGTTAACCTATCAAGCATTTTTAAATTAAGTGAATGTCTAGATGAACCTGTTAAGTTATCCAGAAAGTCCAAATGGTCAGCATTTTCCAAGTGATAAATGTCTGTGCTATTTAATTACATGTTGATACTGACTGCGTAATCAAAAACCTTAGCAGCACCTTCAGAAGACTTGATCCATTTCCTATTAGCCACACACCCTAATATATTAGCAAGTTTGCAGTATCTGTTGTTACTATGCAAGCAGTTGAGTTTTTAAAAAAAGCAACAGAATAGTTGCAGAACTTTCTAGAATACAGTATTCCAAAATGTCATTCAACTCACACCCCACTCCACTCTGCGCCTGTCAGGCCACCCCTGGAATTCTGTGTCCAGTTTTGGTCCCTGCTATGCAAAAAAGGTACGGACAGGCTGGAGAGGGTCCTGGGAGGGGCCACAAAGACGGTCAGAGGGCTGGGAAGCCTGCCATAGAGGAAAGGCTGAGAGAACTGGGTTTGTTCAGCCTTGAGAAAAGAAGGCTTAGGGGAGACCTTATCACCATGTTCCGGTATTGAAAGGGTGGGTGCAAAGCAGACGGAGATTCCCTTTCTACAAGGAGTCACATGAAAAAGTCAAGGGGTAAGGGGTACAAGTTACTCCTGGAGAGATTCTTACTGGACACAAGACAACAATTTTTAACAGTGAGAACAATCAGCTATGAGAATAATTGCCCCAGGGAAGTGGTGGATTCCCCAACATTGTACACTTTTAAGACTCAGCTGGACAGGGTGCTGGGCAGTCTTGTCCAGATCGTGCTTTTGCCAAGAAAAGTTGGACCAGATTATCCTTTAGGTCCCTTCCAACCTGGTATTCTATGATTCTATGAACTCTTGAAAGCATTCTTCAGCATACGTTCTCCTAGATACTGAATCTTAAGCATGTTTACAGGAATCAAACATACAAAAATGATCATCTAGGTGCTTGTCTGTGATGCTTAGAAATACAGCCATAAATACAACAGTAGTAAGGGAAAAGAGTATTAATATTCCAGAGATAAGTCTCTAATGTTTTTGTTTTTAAATAACTACTGTTTTTTAAGTGGTACCAAAGAAGAACTATTGTAACTATTCTGTTATGTCTTCAGCCAAATAAATGGCTATTTATAGAAAAGGACTTTTCTATAACTTTACGCATTTCAGACAGGATCAGAAAAGATACTAACCCATAAAATCTCATAAGATCATTTACAAAATAGTAAACTCGGGGGATTTTCATTGTGTTGCTTCCACGTAGCTATCCCTCTCTTACGTACAGAGGTTCTATATCGCAGACTGCAAAAATCCCTGTTACTACACTAGCATTTACAGGAATGAAATTGATGGGGTTTGCCACAAGACCAAAAGTTAAGTTCTCTCTGCAACAAAACATGAAAGTAAACTTTGGTGGTGTCTAAAAGATTCAAACCTTTGCTGAAGAGTCCTTGAGTTCGTTGAGGTTGTCCTGTAGAAAATGAATGGAGATGACACGTAAGCTGGAATAGTTTTCAGAAACCAGAGGAACTTTGGGAAGCATGGCCGTACCCTTGAACCAAAAAACAGCTACTCCTTCTGGAATAAATCTTATGTTAATACTGTACACTGAATAAAGCTAGGAACTGAAATATTTTTTAAAAAGAAAGAAGGAAGGGGGGAAAAAAAAAAAAGACACAGTCATAGCTATGCTTTAGACCCAATTAAGTAAACTACAAAATGTGTTTATATCTAATTCTTCATTAAACAATGAAAAAAAAATAAAAAATTCTCCCACCAAGACAAAATCTAAAGAAAAAATAGTCTTAATTCTACATACAGCTAAGCCACAGGTGAATCAGGTTTAAAAATATTTTAAACCTGTATCTTCTCCACTTTCAGCTAAACGTGGTAGAAGTAACTCTAGAATGACTTTAGATTGCCATTTATAAAAACCAGGCAAGAAAAACTTAAATCATTTTGATTACTTATCAGTCACCTGCTTACTCAAAACTAGTAACATCTATCAGAGTTCTCCAAAATTAGCCTAAATCTTTCAAGTATATCTTACATAGAGAAAAAGATGTGCTCTTGGAAAAAAACAGGAAAAAAAGAAAAGCTTGTTCTAAAGTTGGTAAAATGGTGAAGTTTAAAGGCCCACATAATCCATCACAGTGCTCTTGATGAAGTATTAGTAACTTACAGTTTTAAATGTTCAACGTACTGCAAATTCAAAGATTCCATGAACATAGATGGTTTACAAATAAAATAAATATGGAGCAAGGAATGGCTACCCTGAGTCTTCAAGTAGGCTACGCCCATGGTTTTGTGCTGCGCTTGAATGCTTGGGGTTTCTCTTTGCTGGGTAGTAGGCTTGGTTGCCACATCTGGTTTTATCGTAACGCAGGGCTCAACACGGTGGGAACCCATTGGAAATAAACAAACCTCGAAGGGAAGGTACAACAGAAGCTGCATGCGCACTGATTATACACAACTACAGGAGAACTGATCACCAAGGAGACTTTAAAATGGAACTCCTTTCAAGACTCCTCCTTAGAAGGCACATATCGGTATGATGCTCATCAAGAAGCCTGATGAATTCAGAGGTATTGTACATCCCGTATCATCCAGGAATCTTCAGTGCTATAGATTCTTCAATAGAAGTGCAGAAAAATATGCTCCACTCTGCTGCAAAGACTCATTTGCTTGTAGCTACCATTGCACTCCAAAAAAACTGACTGCTTAAAACAATGAGGCACTTCTGTGTAAAAATTCTCTTGCCATTTCCAAACACTATTTACAAAATTTGTGCTAGGTCCTTGAAGCATTATTTTGGTTAATTAAAAATATTTTTATAGAAAAAAAGACAGTCCGCCAATAAAGAAAAGGAATGCATTTTCTAATGCAACATAAAACCTCCAGTGGTTCCAGTGTATACTTGGCACAAAACTTGAAGGAAGTCGAACATTGGCATCCCAAACTTGTGAGCCTAACATGGGTGCTGCCTTCCTCAGGCTATACTAACCTTTACTGTTGAGGAATGTGATGGAGAAGAATGTGTATCAACTTTACGGCGTTTTTGTTCTGAGGAAAGAAAAGAACAATAGCCTTATTAAAACACATTTCAAAGGGGATAATCTAATAATGTGGTTTTCTGAAGTACCAAAATAATTTAAGCTAGAATTCAAATTATACCACTATAAAAATTTAGTGTTTAAGCTATCTAGAATTACCAACATGACAGCACTGACGCTCTTTATGAAAGTTTGCAGGAAAAGTGTAATGTAAAAAAACTGCTGCAAAATTATGCTTGTTTCAAACTCCCATTTTGATTAAGTCTGTATCTGAATTTGAGTTGCTATGAAGACCCTGAAAATGTCAAGCCTTATGCAGAGCAAGTATAAAACTCAACAACAGCCTCAGATTACAAGAACTAAAAATATCAACATTAAGGATTTGTTCACCCTTAATATAAGAAGGGACTGTGTCCTTAAGAAGGATACAGTAACCTTTATAAAAGGCCTACGCCTTTCACATCCCCTCTTTTCTTTCAAAATTCAAAGGTTATGATGAAACTCTCATTGGGGTTTTTGCATTAATTTTTTGCAAAACTTGCAAGGCCAGTTATACAAATACACTTTAATAAAAGACCATTTAGACTCATACTAAAAAATAATAGGCTTTATGAAAATGAGCATTCACTGAAGAAGCAAAGTTCACACATTCACAGCCTGCCTTTTGGAGATATCTTGACTACCTACTTTAGTACCCGACTATTTAAAAGCCAATGCCAAAAGGCTAGCAACCATGTAGCAACTCTTCCTCACCATCTCTAGCATTTTTTGATATTCAGTGATTTTCCAGCAACACATTCTAGTTTTTTAGACAAGAACAGAAATCACATACACAAACTTACCCCTTTCAGATTCTGATGTTTCTGATCTGGGAACAGGTGACTTCAAGGACCCAGCTACTGGCACCTTTTCTCCTCCTTTAGCATTTTCCTTGGATTTAATTTCCTTCGCTACATCTCTTTCTCTGGACGGCTCCTTTTCTCTCTCCTTTTCTGCAGTTGACTTTGACTCGATGATGGTCACAACTGTCTTGGATTTTTCTTCTTTTGAAGCTTTTTCTTCTTTCTTGACTTTTTCCTTCTCTTTGTCAGATTTTGGTGTTTTCTCCTTGATCTCTCTTGCTTTATCATCTTTGTTTGCCCTTTCTTCCTTTGGTTTATCTTTCCCATCCTTCCCAAGTGCCTTCATCTCTGGAGCGGCAGCTGGAGTCTTGTCTTTTTTTTCTTTCTCTTTTTCCTTCCCACTTTTTTCTTTATCATCCTTCTCTTTAACAATTTTGCTGCAATAAAAATAAAAAGGCTAATTAGCATGCATACAAAACCAGCTCTAGTTTTATCACATAAGTTTTACTTCTGATGCTTTGACAGAATGTCCTGAAGCAGTCACTCTCAGATTTTGGAACTGATGTCTCTTTATCAGAGCAGCAACAAGCAAATATTCTCATTTATCTTTGTTTAGCTAAAATGGAATGCATTTAACAACAGTGTCAGATCAATACAGCTGTATATTTGGGAAGAAATAATCTCATTATTAAACTTTGAAGAAATTGAAACAATTTATATGCAACCTGAAAGTAGAAAAGAAAATGCAGGTCAGTTTCAAGTGCAAGTCTACGGTTTGGAAGGAAGAAAACAGAGAATGTTTAAGAGTATTTTTTCTCACCTATTAGAAGCACTGTTTCCATTGCTTGTTGTCACCTTTGGTGCAGCGTTGACAGCTTTATTAATAACTTTCACCACACCCTGAGACTTCTCCTTTAGTTTATCTGTTTAAAAAAAAAAAAAAGAATAGCTTCATTTCAACAAGTTAATATACATCCTACTGGTTAAAATAAAACAAGTAGCTAAGTATATTCATGTAAGATCATGTGTAGCTAACAGAGTAAGAGTACCTTCTCCCAAAACCAACTAGAAATAAAAAACACACACTAACCCTACATAGCATTGCATTTAGATTTTTTCTTTTCAGTTTAATAAGCCAAATTTTGAGAAAGTAACACGTAATGTCAGAAGAATTCTACTAAATAAGTAAATAATGATTGTAGGTTTGTTTACCAGTCTCCTCAGTAGCGCTTTCTTCCAGTCTAACTGTATTTATTGTGAGAGATGTAGGCATCCCAGCACCACCTGGCCCATTTTGTACTGTTGCAGCTACAGCATTCCTGGCAGGTGGGTCTTTGTGGTGGAATTCATTTTCAGGTATCATGAAAGGCTTCCTACTTTTCAACTGCCCAGAATAGCTGCAAGTCGCACAGATTGTTAAATATGCACAAATAAAAAGCAAAACACGGGTTGAATTTTAAATGAGGATCTAATCTAACAGTTCATCTGTTATTTATTTCACAGTTTTTCCCAACTGATATGCAGTTTCTTTCCCCTTTATCGATGAGCTCAAAAGAAAACAAAATAACAAACAAAAACCACTAGACACAGAAACAGCCCTACCTCCACACCCTCTTCACCACCACTACCACACACACGCCCCCCAAACACACAGAAGAAACAACCTACTGACAAAACTCAGAACTGTTCACGCAACCTGACCTGACTTGCCCCATAAGCATACGTGGATGAGTCTGCATTCATCACAGAAAGATGCAGAATATAACTAAGCATTTTAAAATCATACAAACTTCTAGAAATCTACGCAGTGTTGCATCAATAGCCCTTGGTGTTCTTTGTTTTACTCTCCCTCCTATCTACTTGCTGCTACGTTACCTCTCTAAAATTAAGCTGTATTCTTGTGAGTGGAAATCTTTACTATTTTAAGTGTTCTACTAGAGTCTTGTAAAGAAAATTAGTGAACATCCAGCACAAAATGCGTTTTCATTCACACCACCAGCCCTGAGATGCAGGATACCAAATCTTCTGTGATAAGGTAAAAATCAAACGTTAGGACTGTAACAGTTCCGAGTCTTTAGAAGCTTTTCATGATCCACTTTAATCACTTTCTTAAAGTAAGGTGTTGTTACCCCATAGCCAATGCATATAGATCAGGTCTCTTCTCTTTCTCTTCCTGACATATCTTATGTACTCTTCTTTCCAAGGCTTGGCCCAGGTTCAACACTTTTGGGTACCATGGAAGGATCTTGGTCAGCACAATCAGGATATTTCTGATATGCGTATATTCACCTGTTTCAAGGCAGTGCACAGAAGCCTAGAACACAAATTAAATCTAATGAAGTTTTTTTTTCATTAAATCTTCCAGAACCCTAAGTTTTTCAGCATCTTTATTTACCTTAGTTAGTTTATAGTGCCATTTGTGTACCACATGTCTAAAATTCTCATAATCCAATTGATCAGCTTTATTTCCACCATCAAATCCAGTTGCCCGTAATATAGTTAGGAAACCTGGATAGTTGCCACATTCCTATATGTGCATATAAGAAAAAGAAAAAAAACTGGGAAGCATAAAAACAATAATTCTGCAAAAATGTAACTGAAGCACTTCACTGATTCTGCTAAAGACAGACACAATCACACTTCACAAGACTTACACACATACTTTTTTAAAAAGCTTATTTCTCTTAAAATCTTAGTTGTGGGTGACAGGAAAGATTATTTGTACTTTAGCTTTTGCAAAGAGTATTATAAGAGTTTCCATATGCTTCCTAAGTTATTTTCAAGATATGAGAAAATCAGAAATGTAAGATTATTTTGGGGGGGACTACATGTTTTGATACTATATAAAATTATTTCTATTCAAATTACATGAATTACAGAAACTCAATTCTAAAGATTACACCACCAGAAAAATTCTGTGTTTTTAAATCTAATGATTTCACCAAGTATATTTTTATTGGGCCAAATTACAAAAGCGGTCATTATATGTTCTCATGAGCAAACTTAGTAACTTCACATACCTTTTCATATATGACTCTGTCACTGTGCCACCTAGTCACAGTCTCCAGCATACAGCATAAAAACCTGCCGTATCTGCTAGCTTCATTTTCAGTGCAACTTGCAACTGTATATATAATGTCAGAGAATACCTGCAAATAACAATAAAGGGTTACAGTGACTTTATTGAATTACAAAAGGAACAAGAACCAACAAGACCTTCAATTTCTCTCATCTAAACCATCATTAAGCTCATTTCTAGAATATAAAGGAGATCTCTTATAAAATATTCTCAGTTTATTTTCAAGACTTTATTACCCAACTTGTCCTTCACACTTAGCCCAGAACCTAAGCACTGCACACAGCTGCTGCTGACACAGTTTTCCATAGTTAAAGTGTGCCTTCATTGGCACGTAACTGTCTTGTTTTCACATTAATCGTTTCTTTGAGCAGGCAGAAGTACATACCTAGCCAAGCTGATGCAAAAGCATTTTTTTCCTGGCCTGCACAGGTTCATCAGATAGAGCTCATGCAACTGCCTACTTTTATGACATACAACATGGTCTGAATGTATGAGTAAGAATGCTCATTTGGATCCATGAAATCAAAGCAGATACCTACTTCAGATGTCCCATCTCAATAAAAACCCAGACAATCTAAACTGAATGTTCATGTGAAAACAACCTTCATAGTTTTTTTCACAATACAGCCCCATACACATCCTTTCAATGAAAGCTCATAGTCAAATCAGTAATAACTGTCCAGATGATGCAGTAACTTAGTGATTTGACTTCTTACAGCACCAAGTGCCAGACTGGTTCTGATACCCCGGAACAGCACTGTCAGCTGGTACCGCAGGGTCCAAATGCATCCTGCAAAATTCTTCCATCTACGTGCTCCAACTTTTTCCTCCACAGAAGAATGGCTATATGAACAGTGAGAACAAACCAAACAAATGCCTCCTCCAGCTGCTGCATTTGACCCAGAAAATCAGGCTGCTACTGTTATGAAAAGTACTTCCCACATCGCCATGCGAGTCCCTTTCCATGTCTCAGCAGTAACACGAACTAGTCCACTGTCTGTAGTACAATTTGCCAGGGTCAGAAAGGTCCTAAGGATGGTGTTTGTGTGGGGCAAGTATAAGAAAGCTGATACTACAGCAACAGGGTGCATACGGCCAAAATGGGAGGGTTAGATGAGGCCACAGAAACGTACACCACTGGAAGGTTGCAAAACCTGAATGCAACTCCTGTGAAATGCTCTGAAATGCTAGTCTCATTAGGGTAGATCAAAAACAACATTTCTTGAAAATAAGCCCCTGAAGCTGTAGGAAACCTTGGTTTGTAGAATCTGAAGTACAAAAGGGAACTTTTGAGTCTAGAATTAAACATAGGTAATGATTTTGTTGACCTCTTTTGGGAGGCAGGAGGGATACTAGTTTTGCATGCTCATAATAGTAATCAAGTACATACCCGCAACAGTTCTAGCTACTTACTCTATCATAGCAGAGAAGCGTGGAGAAGTTGGGTGTTTTCTGCTGATGCACCAGTTCTACAAAGTGAGCACAATAAACGGCATCGATTGCCGAAAAAATGCATCGAGGAAATATACATAACTGCAGAAATTTTGTGATAGTCTCGTTTTTGGTAGACTCTTCAGAGAAAAAGTTGAGAGACAAAGGGAAGAAAGAAAAAAATTAATGGGTTAACACTCAACTACTCTTTTCCCATGAAGTTGAGTATCATACATCCATATTCCCAAGTTTGTGCCTTAGGCCACCTGTATTCCAAACACACATTTGGCACCGCTCAAAATAAGTCAAAATAAGCCCAGCTGTTTAAGGATGGGGGGGAGGGTAGGAGGGTGGTTGCAGCAAATCTTTATTTCTTATTTGGAAAACTCTTCTATTACACAATGTGGGGGATAACAGGCTCAGAAAACACTTGGGTAAACTTCTTCAACTGCTAAGTCTCTGCACCTTAGCGAAAGGAACACCATCTGCTCTTTCTCTGGAAAACCTGTTTTCTCCTTTCTAGATAGAGCTGACAGTCAGCTCTATCTCCTTAGAAATGGAAGAACACACTGTCTACATATAATCCCTTAATCATTTTTCCAATCAACCAAACAATTACAGGAATTTAAATAGAGGAACAGTCTTCAGTAAACCACCATCCCAACACACACACATTTTGTGGAAGTTTCATTCTACCACTGAATAAAAGAACACACTGTATGCTCAGACGTTACCCATTCCAGTTGACTAACCACTGGTTAGCCAACACAACAGCCAAACACATACCCAAACCGGTCCCATGTAGGTTCTTGCCCAGTTAAGAAGGAGCATAAAAACAAGCTGAGAGGGATGGACAGCACAAAAGGAAAGTAGGAAGAAAATAAAACATATGGATGAAAGCACAGAGCTGAAGACTGCAAATGGATGCCTTTGAGAAAGAACAGTCACGATCCTCATGAGGGTAACTGGTGGTTTTGCATCGAGATTCTTGCACAGGCTGCAGGGCAAAAGTTGTAAGACCCAGGATTTACTTTGTTTGATTCTGTGATGCTCATGGAATAAAGCTTGCTCAAAAAGGGACTGTCAGCTTTTACTTAACTAAAAATTTTATCTTCACTTTATTCAATTTTAGTATCTGCTCCGCAAAGGTTATAATAAGCCTTTGACACTTAAAAAAACAAACTAAGAAAATCACAGCTCATAGAAAAATCAAGTGTGTAAGGTTTACTTCAAAAGATTAAAAGTAAAGCAAGTAGGCATCCAGTCAGAATATACAAAAGAAGCTAGTCTTTTAAAATAATTTAAACATTAACTGTTAAAAATAATAATTAATAATATCACTACAGTGGATGTACTGTTCAATTTCCTCACATAGTATAATTACAGATAATTTCTTGCAATGGGGAGACTGCTGAAAAAGTTGTTTGTCTCTGGATGAAATGCTGGGAAAGTTCTTGCAGCTGAACCCTGAGCACCCCAGAGCCAACAACAAGCTGTTCCCCATACCCCACAAAAATGTATTATCAGGAGCATGTGTTTACACACAGATCACACCTACACAATTTTCTACAGACTTTTGGCTGGTTCCTTAAGCAGACGAATTTATCAGCCAACTCTAGATCAAGCTTCAGTCAGGTAGCAATTTTTCAACCAGTAATTTCATGTAGCTAATTAGCTGTCTGTACCAGTACATTAAATATTGATAGCGAATAACCTTTCTTGATTTAACTGTCAATGTTTCTTCATTAAATCAGTTGGCTGCATCTTACATGAGTCGGACAATAAAAGGCTTTTCCACTGGATTATGCTAGGCTCCTTGGGACAGACGAACAATTACTTCCAGTTACAAACTGAAAATTCTTCCAGAGAAGAAAACTGACCAGAGAAAAACAATTCAGATTAACCATACTAGGAGAGCTCACAATCAACATGAAACATTACAGAGGCTTTGTCAGAGAAAAAAGTTGGTTCTTCCTCCTGCATATCTGCCATACGAAACACCTGCATGCTGTTTCATTTCACGGTGCTGGTCGGCTGGCACAATACTTTTCTTGTCATTGGAAGAGGGTTTATGTTACTGCCCAAATACTGGCACACTGCTCCTAATCCCAGGACTCAGTTAACTCAAACTACTCACTGAAAGTTTACATACATATTTCTTGCAATGTAGGCAACTATCCTAACTTAGCAACATTCTAACTGCAGTTAAATAAGTGCAAGCCTTCTTGCAGTTACACCTTTCCACTGAACTGGTCAATCTCTTATTTCCTATATCAGTGCAATATTTAAAAGGTCTTGACATTGCAAGAAACAAACAAAACTCCCTGAAAACCAACTACTTGTCATTTGCAGCAAAGACATAACATTTAATTAAAAGTTTACCTTACTAACAGACCTCAACATAAAAAGTGATCAAATTTTAAAATCAACATCCAGTGCAAGCTGAACTTCTAGTTCTGGGGACAGTGATGACTACAAAAACATCCAGGGTGTTTCTCCTACACACACTTACTTGCCAGAAGCCAATTATCCTTCTCTAGTTTCAGTCTCTGTAGAACCCTCTGCACATGCTCCAACTGCTTCTTCTCTTCTTCAAGGAGCTTGTCCTGAAGAGCTGTGCAACGTTCTTTTTCTTTTTTCTTTTTATTTGGAGGCTATAAAAGACCAATTCAACTTACTTAGTATTATACTAACACTTGCTATAGATAGAGCAGTTAAATTCCCGATAATGCTAAAGAATACTTTAAAAGCTTTGTATTGCACTGAAACATGTTTTGCTCTAGTAATCAACTGATTTTATGATAACTGGCTGACTAAAGTTAAGGCAAAAGTGAACAGCTAAACCACAGATACAGGTGCCAAAGATGGCTTTCTGAAATGCCGATTCTCCAGGAATTTTCGCTTAGTGAAGTCAGTGGTACTTTTAATGTGGGAATTCTAAGGAAGAGTCAATCCAAATTATGTGAATGCGACAAATCAGAATGGATGAATCTGGTCACAACGCCCTCAGATGTAAACAGCCTTAATATAAGATTTCAGGGGAAAAAACCAAGTCTTTCAAGGTTAGAAAGTTTAAACTGGATCATAAAATGATATAAACATACCATTTCCTGATTGTCATCTATGGCTTTCATCTGGACTTTAAGTTTATTGACTTCTCTGTCATAGCTACTATGTGGGACAGCAAGGTCATACATCGTCAAAGACCAGAATGTAGCATAAAACTGAGGACTGATGTCATCCCAAACCTTGGGAAGGTGCAGAGAAATCACAGCATCATGGACAGGAGCCATCACCAGCTCACACGATGTAATGTATTTGTGAACTTTGTGCTGCTGTTTGTTTCCCTTCTCAGCTTTTTTCAGTTCATCATACTTTGACTGTACATCAAAAAAAAGAAAAACGAAGAATTTGTAATCTTTGTACACTAACAATTAATTTGGCTTTTACAATATAGTTTAACTTCTCTCAAAAACCTTTCTATATAAGAAACATTTACATGGGTAAAATGTCATTTATGTACATAAAGCACTGAAGAACATTGTACAGAACTTTTAGTATTCATCCATGTTGGACGGATTTATCTTTCTTCACTGATGTTGCTACCTGTTGTTATTATAACACATTATACTACACCAAGTAAAAATTACTCTCAATACTTCATATTTTAGATGCAGGGGCAAATTTAATTCTGACACTTCCCGAGACAGCCACACCTTTTGGCAGCTGCAACATTTTCCTCCACAGCAAAAATCCATCTAAAAGATCTGCAGGAGAACTTACACATTTGGGGGAACAGGGAGGGAAAGAACTACTGATCACTCAAATCATTGGAAGAGATGACTTTATTAGCTACAACTTCCGTCAGTTGTGTGAAAGTTGACACAGGGCCCATATTTTCTACGAAGATAAAGAAGAACCTATTCCAGCCCACAGCTTCTCCTTTCTACCTCTACTCGTAAAGCTTCTGCAAGCTTTATTTAGCAAACAAACTTCAGCAGGAATCAAACACATATATTGGTAACATGTAATACAGCAGCACTAAAAGAAGGCGAACAGCTACTTACTGAAATATGGTGTGCATACATGGGTCTTGAGAGGAAAAATGCAGCATCATGAGGTGTGTGAAACTCATTACAGAGAACGTCGATAGAAGGCACTCGCTTAATGTAATCCTCTGTGCTTAGATTGGATGCTAAAAACCCACCAAATTGTACCAGGGTGTCATGGCACTACATGCAAAAGATACAAAAAGTTAGCAAACGCCATTATTTTGTTCAAAAGTGAAGTTAAGGAGAGCTTGAAAGCTTGTGGAGTTGTGGGTTTGGGTTTGTTTTTTTAACAATTTCACAACACACAGTAGAGCAAGAACTTTCTCATGGGAGAAGAGATGCTAAATTCTCCTTGACACATACTTCTGTCACTCCACACTGACTCAACTCTACCTGCACCTAAAAGAAAAGAACCCTCCCAAGCCCTAACAAAAAACAACCACCACACACACAAAAAAATCCCCCAAATTCCCCACCTACAATAGCCTGCAAAACTCTAAGACCATTCTGTTCTACCAGAATGAAACAAAACTAGTTCCTAGTGCCTAACTCAGCAAAAGTATTCAGGCTGTTGCCTTAAAAAAATAAAGAAAAAGAAGGTCCTCTAACAAATTAGGATCAGAAAATTGTAATAGCTGGCTTAAAACTTTTTTATGACAGAAGATGTTTTTATCTTTCACTTAGAAGTCACTTGTCAATATAATATATAATACATCTGTATATTTTAATAAGGTCACTGCAACTAATTTTGAAAATTCTTATATATTGCACCAAATCCTTATATACTGTGCTGATACGCTAGAAGTTACCAAAGAAATTGAGAGGTTCTTATAAATGTGTTTTTACTTGCCTGATCATACAGTTTTCCCACCAGCTTCAGATGTTTTTCCCCTCCCTCCTGAAAGATGACACCATTTCTCTGTTGAGCCATAAGCAGACACAGTGGAAGGGCAAGATCATGGTCCAATAATGCATCCTTCAATCTCTGAGAAGATTTTTTTGTATTCCTGATTTGGCCAAAGTAGCCACCCTGCATAGAACAGAAAAAGTTACCCAAGTGTGGATACAGCGCATCAAATTGGAAACAATGTGTGCTTCTGGACTGATGTTACTTCATCAGTATTTCTGCAGTTTCCTGTCCATTGGTAAAACTCTCTCTGAATCCTGTACTGCAGCACACATGTAAGAATCAGAAACTAGTCTTGCATGCTATCTATTAGTCTTTTTACAGAAGAAATGAAGTGACATTTCGGCTTAGGCATCATGACCCAGCATTTCAGATCAAGGTCTGCTGTGATGTGCTCAAAGTCTCTTCTCTGTTCAATACAGACATTTCAGAATTTGGTTCTGGTTATAGCTATTCGAATCCCTACAGAACTGAGTCTAGGTCAGCCTCAACCAGGTCTCTGACACCAAGACTGCAAGAGTTTTGGCTGTTAAAATAGTTTAAGATGTTACTCCACTAAACAGGGAGCTGCTACACCCAGAGCTGAGCTAAAACAGCAGGACTGCACAACATACAAGCTCACTGGGTGCTCCAAGTTGCAGGTCTGTCATGTAACACTGGCTAACAAAGGCTTCTATCGTTAATATGAGATGCTGGAAAGCACAACAATTAAGGCTCACACATAGACTGTCTTGGCTGTCTTTCTGCAAGGCTTGGAAGCTCAGTGGTGCAGGGAAGCTCTCTGATGAAAGCAGTAACAACTTTCTCTGTTATGCTGCCATAGTTCAGGAATCAAGAGTCTTTAAAACCACCGTTAATAAGCAATAGCTATTATTAATTAAATTTAACACAAACACACCTCAGCTTTTAGTTGTTCTCCACCAGTCATGGCTTCCAATTGTTCCATTGTCATTTCTTCTGTAATTTCTATCCCTGCCATTTTCTGCACTACTTCTTTTAAAATGAGCAAATCAAAGCTGCACAGAAAACAGAGAAGTGGAGTAAAACCAAGAAAATTTGTTTAAGAAATGGAAGCCATGAGATTCAATATACGGCACAAAGCAACAGTACGATGCACGTTAAACAACATTTAAATTCTTTTTTGAAGAAGAAACAAGTGTTTCCTTATTGCAATTAAAAAGTTAGTACTCAAAAGCAATGCAGGCATTCAACAAGTGGATTTCAGAACCCCTTCAGAACAATTTCTTTGTTTTTCAAAATAATAGTGTGTGGTGCTATTAAGTACCAAAAAGTTAAATTCCATAAATTTTATTGGTCCCCTTTGTTGTTTTACATGCTTCATACTATATACACATAGTTATTTCATGAACATGGAATATTTAAAATTTTATTAAAAATTTTGAGAGTAGTACAGCCTTAGAAATTGACTGGCAAAATTAGTCTGGAAAGGTTATCTGAAACATGGAAAACATTTTTTACTTAAATTACAGAATATAAAAAACACTCCAATAGTCAACCTGTACAGAGACTAGGCTTTACTTCCTGCTCTGAATTCTGTAAAGGCAAAGACTTTTTCCTCAACAGACATAAATTGTACCATAAATAAAACACCTAAGTTTTATATTTAAATAATTTATATTGTTTATATTTTTGTTTGCTGTTCCAACTGTAAGTATGTTTTCTGTTTAGGAACTATGCAATGCGAGCATATACTTCAATTGAATACTCCAGTCCTATGGAACTAACTGGTCATAGTGCTAAATCCATTTTATTTCTACAATCCCAAATACTGAACTGAATATTAAAAATATTGGTTTTCCTCCCAAAACACTTTAAAGTCTTAATACTTAATTCTGGGGAAAGACAAGAAACATTACTTACCCTTCCTCGGTAGTTCAATGTGATTGTACCATCATCAGAATACAAAACAAATTTGGGACAGGGGAGCACATGAGACTGAGTGTCTACATTGCAGGGAAGGGAAAAAACTAGACTTGAACATAAATACCCTAATATAACACGCTGCGTTATCTCCACTGGTAAGCTGTCTTTCAGTAAGCATATAGGGATTCGTAATGGAAAAAAGTTGGTACTCACCTATATGACAAAAATAACACACTAAAATTAAGTAAGTGAAACAATGCTACTGAGCCATGACAATGGAAGGACAAAAGAAAAAGGAAGATTCATATTGCAAACCTTTTAAGTTGTTTTTTTAAAATTATGATTAACATTGATGTATCAAGAAGCTATTCAAGTGCCACTAAATAAACAGGACAAAGTATTTAAAATAATATATAAAATGTTAAGAGCCATTGTTGCAGAGAAGAGATTATGAGAAAGAAAAAACTAAAACTCTAAGTCATACCCTTTTTTATCATGGATGCTTATTTTGTAAATAACAGTACGGTGATTTCTACGACAATGCTACAGACTGGCAGGGCTTTTTCCCTGTCCGGTTAGTTGTTAAAACAACTGTGTTAAAATAAGTCACAGATGAAAAATCAAGTACTTCAAAAATAATATGCAACAGCTATACAATTAGAGAAAAAAATAATGTATTGAAGAGGGTATTAGTCTTTCTGCTCTTTCGATTTCTTAACCTTCCTGGTATTATGAATGGAGTTTTACCACCACTAGGGTAACTACTATACTGAGTGCCTGCACATCAGCAAACAAATAATACATTATAGAAGTTTATAAAGATCACTTGTGCAAGACTTGCCTTTTCCCAGCTTTCAGTTGGTTGGCTACATATTGAAGTAGACCAGCAAGTTCAATGGGGTATTTTCGGAAAACTGCACCACAAAAGCTAGCCAGACCTAAAGCAAGGAGAAACGGCTGTGACTGCACCTCGGGAAATACTAATAATTAAAAAGCTTTAACAAAGCACATGCAAAATGTTAGCAATTTATGTATTTTTATAAGGCAAAGAACAAATATATTTTCCTATTGATCAAACTTGCCTGCTCTATGTTTTCCTTAAAAAAATCAGCTGATAGATTCAAGTGAAATATTGATCGTAATGAACAATATATGGTAGACCACAGGGAAGGTGAAGTATTTTAAACATTAAAGTAATAAAACAGGAATACTAACTCTGCAGCCAGCTTGAGATTGTAGTGTCATCATGCTTCATTCTCTCCTTCTCAGGGTTTGCCAGAGCTTCAATGATACAGTCTTTAGTGGAGTTAAAGAGAGTATTTTTCCTCAATTTGTAAAAACAAGTTACACAGACCCGTTTTTCCAGCTCCACAATTTGTGATATAAGAACATGATATGCAAGTAGAGCAAGCATGATATAGGCAATCCACTAACATAGTTACGGTACATAAAATATAACATCATGAAAGAAATGGTAACTTACAAAGCAGTTTTACTTCATTAAAATAGTTCTCACTATTTACAAGATCGCTATGCCTTCAAGAACAGGGTGAAAGTAGTAAAAACACCTTTAAAAATGCAAGTATAATTTTCATAGTGTGAAACAACAAATAGAGGGTTCTGTAAACTACTAGAGCGCAAAGGTATTTACAAACTTCACTAAAATGTCTAGCAAAAAGCAGCAAGAACAGAAAACACAGGCAACAGATTTAATCTGGCTACAGGTGCAATTATCTCAGTAACAGACATATTGAGTTACATAAAAGGATACATGCCAAGACATCGTAGTTCAGCGAAGTGAGGTATTTCAGTGAATCGACAACTGGAGTTATTAAGTTATCGTATTTTTGTATTTGTGATAAAATCTGAAAGTTACAGAAGACACTCAGCTGAACAGGAATGCAATTCCTTACCTTTCACATAGTAAATTAAAACCATTTTAACACCTGTCTTCAAAACCTACACAAAACATGCTTTGAAGTCAATTTAGGAGAAGGTCTTAAACCACTTTCAAAGTAATAGGTAATCTCATTGATTTATTATGTACCTTAGAGACAGTGAAACATGTCTCTAACATGTCAAAATAATTCTGTATGTTTTTTTTCAATGATCAGAAAATAAAATCATAAAAACATTTAACTCATTTTTCTAAGAGAATTTGTTTCTACTTATAATAATAAAAACTAAAAAAAACCCCTATGTCATGAAAGAACACAACTGAACTGTACTAATCAAATTTTAGAACATTCACTTTGATACGTTATATGTGTGTGTGTTTCAGTATTAATTTCTTCAGGCAAAATCTAAAAACTAGTAGATCAATAATAAATCACACTTGTGAATAAGGTGGAGGTCCACCAACATACTTGTACACATCTCAAGCATTCTGTAACAGCAGGTAATCTTAAAAATAATTCCCAAATTCCTATGTGTATTTCAGACTTTGAAGCTTTGTTTTCTACCCTGACATATCTTCATCACTTACATATACAACCGCCCAGGGCGACCTAACCTGAATCTGCATTATGCATAGCCTGATCAGTACATCCTTGTACCTCTGAGGCCCACCTGAGTTACCTCAAATTAAATAATCTGCTCCTATAAATAAGTGGATGTAACTTTCTGTGCAGCTGTGGTTAATCAAGAGCTACCGTCATATTTATTATCTCAGACCTGTGCACTACCACGTTTTACATCAAAAGTAACTGCCCTCTCACCAAGACAGCAGATCCCTTCCTATACTTTAATTTCCAAAGTTAAGATGAAAGAGTATTCAGATACATGTAACTACATACATAATCAAATAAAATTGTAGGATTGCTGTGGCTGAGCTTCCCAATTTGTCTTCCAGAGGGTTTCACATTTTCCTTAGTTAAACGCCTGTAAAACAGAACATATTTTATTGCAACAGACAGGCTAAAAGAATACGAAAACGACAGGTTAGTTCCATTGAAGAAAAACCCATTTAGCTGCAGAGATTAAATTCTCACTAGCAGATGCATTTTTAAGAAATCTAAGCATAGGAATATTACTCCCATGGGAATCTGAAATTTTTAATCCTGTAACGTGCAGATAGTACAAACAAACCAGGTGCCCCTATATTACTTTGGACTGCATTCTGATTTCAGTTCTGAACATTCTGTTTTCAGAAGTTGTCAGCGGGACCTATACCACATATAAAAACAGTACGTGATGCTGTTACTCTCCTGCAGATTTAATTTAGCCACAGACCATTCATCTTGCATTTGTTGCATTCTGTTCATTGAAGAACAGTAGTAATTTCTTTGTTACACTTCCACAGCATTCTCTACTTGAACACACAAGCTTAACGCGGAACCTGAAATCTGTACACAGAAGTAAATTGCACACATAGCAACCTCAACAACTGACAGCATTGTGGCTCATCTGCACAACTGAAATCCACTGTACAGGAGAAGGGATGTAAAATTTTATGGTCTATGCTAGCTACGCAGCAACTTGGAAGAGAATCAAAGTCATTGTTTCTAGCTTTCACAGCTGCAAATCCAAAGTCTTCCACCCAGTAACAATTATTCTGTCTTGACTATGTAGAAAGGTTCTAATTATCCATATTATAAAACCATAGCCTTTGCTTTTGGCAACAGCAAATGGAGAACCCAAATCCCTGACAAAGATGACAAAGACATTAGATGTGAGGTAAATCTGAAATTGTTGTGAGAAGATGAGAATGAATCATCCCATTCAGTTCAACTTGCTGCCCTACTTTCAAACCTACAGAAACTGTGACAAGGTTTTTGAGACTCTGGATTAAAAGAGTCTCCATACCTAGAGAAAATACGTTGCACACTGACATTTCCATGAGCAAAGCTATACATCAAACAATAGCACAGCCATGGAAAAGGTTTTAAATAATTTAATGGGACATTTTTCACAGATGAAATACCATTGTTGGTGAGAAATTTGTCTTTATCCTTACTTATTTGACAGTTTCTAATCACAGTACATTAAATACTTCATGAACAAAGATTATCAGTGAAATTACTGAGTCATTAGAAAGGGAATGTATTCATCAAGTTTTTGTCTTCAGTTGGTGACAGTGTATCACAGGTGATAAATATGAGATTACTTACTTCATGATATATTTGGCTCTGTCTATGGTTTGAGCTTTAACTTTCACTAGAAGTGGGTGACTATTGTACGTTTCGTTCTTCCATTGCCCATAAAGACGGTACCTTGAAAGATTATAAAGGAAAACTATTTTTAGGACTGTCAATTTGAGAGATCAGTTCCAAAGAATGGAAGCAAGTTGTTCTACTCACCGGTACTGGTATGGAAAAGTTTTGAACATTCCCCATAATTCTTCAGACATGCATGCATTGCAGTCCATCAGAGAGAGAGATGGAAGTAAGACTTGATCAGTAATACTCAACAAACAGCTGAACAGTATCTCCTGAGATTAAGACAAAAAGACTTGAGGTAACTATCAAGTAAGTACATCAGAAGCAATGCTATGCACGCCACGCACAAATCGCACATCTTAGCAGACTGATAAAATACAAGTTTGCCACAAGGTTAATAAGACTCCCCAAACAAAAACAACAACAAAAATCTAAGCAGCACTTAAAAATATCTAATTAATCTTTTATTAGATAATTTATGGACCATATATACTGTTGATATTTTGCCTATATATTTGAGCAAAGCTAAAGTTTTCAGTAAGTTGCACTCATTTTCAAACCAAATTTATCATTTAGAAATGGATATACTGTGTACTTACACAAAGTGCAACAGGAGAAACTACACTAAAAGCAGTTGCCAAAATCTATTAAGGTATTCCTTGCCACTACTTCCATTTTCAAAATTCCAGAATAAAACCTGAAGGCATTATACATGCTCCCAAGGCACAGAACCCATTTTCAGGTTTTCAGCATCCTATCCTCACTCTTCTTAAACATTTCTCTTTCCCACTGAGGGATGTCAGAATGACCATAGCAACAAAAAAAAAAAAAAACCACAAAAACAACAAAAACCCACACCCACACAACGAAACCCATGCACAAAACAAAGCAAACAACTAAAAAAACCCCAAAACACACATAAAACCCCAACAAACCAGAAGAGACTAATTTTCCCTGCCATGATTCAGGAAGTCAGGAAAAGTCTCATGACGAAATGAGAAACAAGGGTAGTAAGTAATAATGAAAACTGCGCACATATTTTTTATCCTTTGTATTGAAAACTCGCTTGTTTATTTAAAAAAACCTTTTTTTTCTAAGTTAGATCTCAACTGGATACTTGGGTTTCACTGTGATCAATCTTGATAATTCACTAAATTATAAAATTTTAAAAGAAATTAGCTAATAAAGAAAGAGTTGCCATAGTACTATAAACACTTCCCCCATTTCCGATTTCTCTTTTTCTCTATGCTTTTCCCCAGTAAATAATCCTTAAGAAACATGGTGCCACCATGAAAAGTGTATTTATAGAATATATAGCTGGAGGTATTCTAGCTGATTCTGAGAAAATAGGAAGCAGAATGCACTGGACTAAAAGGTTTGAGGAACACAAGACTGTACAGAGAGAGAACAGTTCTACGGTTACGAAACATTTGCTCTCAATTACCATCTCCCATGAGAACCTCTTCCTCCAAAGTAAACTCACCATTTTCTCTTTATCTTCCTGTTTGCTTCCATCAGACTGAAACTGTAACAAAAACAATCATGTTAATTGTAAAGTAATTAATGTAACAGTTTCAAAACAAGGCTACCTCAGCAAAAGCATAAACCTGAAGGGCCACATGCCTAGTAAATGTTTAATTTTCCAGATTTGTCAGCATTAGAATATTTTTGAACAGAAATTCAAACGCATAAATGAAATGCATTACTTGCATATATAAGGGCTTTGTGCACTGTTGCTCAAAAAGAGGTAATAACTAAAATATTGAGGAAACTTACTATTATGCATGAAATACTGTACTTTCTTACTGGAGAGAAGAAAAAAAAATGCCCTAAGCATTCACCTTCTACCTAAAAAGCAACCCCAGGACTTTCACCCCAATTATCAACAGCCATAGATTATTTTCCCAACCTTTCACAACAATACACTCATAAGCTTTTAGTCTTCATTACAAAATTACTTTTTCTCTCTTTTTGATCCGCTCACCATGAAAGCATATTAAGCTATCACACCAGTTAAGTGCACAATTATTTTGAAGGTACACTTGAGCATAAAAGCTGCAGTGCAGTGTTAGTAATCTAACTTTTAAACTACTGTACAGGTTAACTTACAGTCAAATTACCTCCAGTTATAAGTATTTCTACTGTGTGTTAAATGTAGTTTCATAACTAGAACATGCTGATGGCAATAGTGCATTAAAAATAACTTTCCCTATGTGTTACCTTAACCACTCTGTCACTGACGAATTTCTTCATTGTTCCAACCTAGAGCAAATAGCTAAAATGTTGCTCATTCTTCTCAGAAACACAATAAACTATCATATTCATATATTTACTGTAAAACTGCACAAGATATTCCTATAACCAAGTAATCTCTATTCTACAGTACATATCCACAGAAACAAGGGCTTTCTCACAGACCTTCAGTACTTGAACTTAATTACAAAGTAGTCCTAATAGTCTGCTGACAGCAGTGAAGTTAATTACTCCCTTGACATTATAATTTCCAAACTAACCACATTGTCACTGCAACATAGCATATCACTCAAGTATCAATCATCTCACAGGCCAACAAGACAGAAGCATGCTATAAAACAAGAGTATTAACTATTGGGAAATTGCATCAACATGGATGACAAGATGCTGAGAAATTATATATCCTACAAAGATAGGGAAGTAGGGGAAGATGGAAAAGCTTGAAGTTACTGTGACTTTACTACAACAACTACTTGGAACCCAAACTTAGCGTAGGTTCCGCCACTTTATCATTGCATCTTAGAACCCATCGAGAGCAAACTTGCTTGCCAAAATCTGTTAAATTAGACAAAACGACCTTCAATCCCAAGAATTATCTGTGTTCTCAGCTCTGCATCATCAAGTGCAGCTGGACATGAAAGCTTCCTCCCCTCAGGTGGCATGTAAATTTTGCACATTCCAATGTTTGTTGTAGTTGGAATAAAAAAAACACTTTTAAGAAAAAAAGGTTATAAAAGTGAAAATCTTCCCTCCATTACCACTTCAATCAACCAACCTCTCCAACTTTCAGTTTTAATTTAAAATAATAAGCTAGGTTACAAAACCAGTGATTTTTAAGTTGGGGGGTATGTGTGTGTGTTTGGTTTTGATAATAATAATTCAAAAATTACATCCAAACCCATTAATTCCAACGTTTCTCTAAGGTGGTATTTAAAGAAAAAAAAAATTAAACTCCTATTTTTGACTTGAAAATAAAACAAAAGCTGCTAGACAAATAGCAAATTGCTGGAAAAGCAGCAAAAGAAATCCTTAGCCTCAGTCTGAGCTACTGAGTACATTCCAAGGGAGTTCAGAATATAAATGTGACTTGCAGCCTTTTAAGATAGTTCACACTACCAATCTTTCAATATATACATGGTAAAGAGCCACAAATCTCAAGAGGCCATTTTATTTCTGAAGTTGATGATTTAATGCTTTATAGGGTGCTTTCTATTTCCACACTGAACTCAGCCTTAGGGGCATCCAGAGATTTGTCACAGCCCCAAGTTCAAGTGCAGCATTTTAACTGGTAGAACATGGGGGCAACCCACTAATTAAAAAGATGCAACATCCCCTTACTTCCCAAGTAACCTAAGGTGGAATAAAAAGTACTATTTTAAGCACTGGACATGTATTAGGTTATCTACAACATAGACATTGCCTACACTGTCACTTTAATAATGTAAAAGCTTTCATGCACTTAATATCACACATACCTTTTCTATAAAAATATCATACACAGATAATGTTTTAAAAGATGAAGACCATAATGAGAAATGAGTTACCACTAAATATTCCTGGTTATAAACCTAAAGTGCCGTAAGTTGCTCATTAAAATGTTTGTTATGTTCGTTTATTGATCATAAAAATGATCAAGAATTAAGATTCTCCAAATTTGTCATTACTCAAAGTATTATGTTTCAGTATTTGAATATATACACAATTAGTAAGACTTGAGCAATTTTTGACATCAGGAGAATTGGTATTTTTCAAGTTTTGACAAGCTGTTCTGTCATACACACCTCTTTCATAAATGCTTTTCCAAGGCGCACCACTTTTGCAAATAAAATAGGATCATGGGAGAGATGAGGACCAAGGTAACAAAGCATGCTGAACGCTTCCTTTCTCAAGTCCTCAAAGCTGTCTGCTTGTTTTGGTGCTCTCTTGTTTGGCAAAGAAGAAATTGGTGACCCTTTAGCTCCTTTAGGTACACCAACTCTGAAAAATAAGATGTGCAGCATTTCACATGAAACAGAAGTGATAATTTTAGAAATGTATCAATACAGTTAGGCTTATCGATGAATTCATGCTTATAAACAAACAGTAGTTCTCCCCCTACGTACCAACATAATTCTACTTCTCACTTTACCTGCGGTATAGAGGTTCAATTGTCACGTGTACAAGCTGGCAAAGGGCAACTGCAATAGGCTTGTGTGAAGTAGCATAAAACGGAGGCATCTGATCCATAATACTTTGTGCATGCTGCCAATCACCAATTTTTAATAAAGCTTCCAGTAAACCAAGCTTTTGATTATCAGGAGGCTGCAAGATAACAAGCAATGAAAAATTGTATTCATAAAGTAGTCTTATTATTTCTCCTTAAGCAGTTTGCAGTTGTAATCCACAGCTAGAGAAAAAACCTAGTATTTCAACTATGTAATGAAAAAAATACGTAAAATAAAATCCAGCTAGGCATTCAGACAATAAGCACACTTCAAAAGCAATAATAAACCAGTCCACATAGAGTCCAACATCTGGACCAAAGGAAGTTAAAAATAAAGTTCAAAATATAAGTTTATAAAGTTGTCTGACATATATCTGATCATGTACTTTTCAAAAGTCACAATCCATTGCAGCTTACTACTTTACATGACATTTTAAGAACAATGCGAGCATTTAAGAATCTTTTCCATTGTGTGTTGCTCTGGATTTAAAAGTACAAATTCCTATTGCAAAACAAACAAGAAAAACTCCACTAAACACAACACCAAAATAAACCCAGAACCTTTACCTATCTTAGTTTGACTGTATCCTAAGTTTTGCATCAGCACTAGGAGAGCCTAGTTTTAAGTGCAAGTCTAAGGAAGTTTTCCAAACATCCCGTTTTGCAATATATACGTAAAAGAAAATAGGAGTTTACGATTAAGATCATGCCTTGAAACATTTTTGCATGGGCACGGCATGGATACATTTTGTTGTTACAAATTGATTAACCCTCACCCCCAAGATAAAAGTCTATTAATATATGACCAACAGCAAAGAATAGTGACTGCAAACTAGCTGTATATAACAAGCCTTAGATTACGTTCACACCAAGGGAAGGAAGATTGTAAGTAAGACAAAACATTTAAGCATTTTAAGGCATAAAACCAGTTTTATTTAAACCATGCAAACAAGACACACTACCAAGAACAAAAACTAATTAGAAATCAGATGGTTCTGTGGCTCTACAGTTTGCATAGATTTTATAATTTTTTTCCCTTTTAAAGTTTCCTCGTAACACTATTTTTCTAATTGTTTTGAAAACAGAAAACAGTCTAGTACACAGCAACATGCAGAAGAGTTTCAGAAAACAAAAGGCACAGATCTATTCTAGATTCATGTTGAACTTATGTAGTAATGAAATTTCAGCCTTTCCTTTGAGAAAAGTATGTATCTGCACATCAGAACAAGATGAGCCTCTGAAAGATTAGTGTGCATTTCTGTTTGCAGATGTATGTTTTTAATGTTGTATTACCATGTAACTAGTTCAAGTTCCTTTGATGCCAATGGTCGTCTTTTTGTGTCAGTATATACTATCTTAACAACAGGGTATGCTGATCCTTTACTGAAGTGTTTAAAAACTTTGCTTGTGCAGTATACGCAGGAAGGTTGAAATGCATAGTCAATACAATAGACTTCTTAAATTAGAAATAATATTATTACCCCAAAAAATCATAAACCAGTTACTAATAGGAAGGTAGCAGTTAAAGTTTGATACCAAATACCAATTTTTTTGTGATCTGGGGTTTTTGGGTGATTACTAATTATATTAGAGTCCGTGTTTCTACTCATAAAGTCTTTCTAGGCCTTATGTGTTACTATGCTATTTCATGTCCAAAGCGGTCACTGCTCACACGTGCATGCCACTTGACTGGGTCTCTTTAGGTAAGCAAGAGAAAGCTTACATGGCAGAGAAGAGCCAGTCTCTAACTGCTGACAAATCTAGTCAAACTGCCGAGTTCTGTGACTTCTCAAATATCTCCCTATTATGTGGTTATGCCAAATGGGTCTTAAAAAGGCAGAAGTAGATAATGCACTTGCCAATACTAAATAATTAATATTAGTCATGAGACAATGCTAATTTTTGACCACACAAAACAAGCACTTTGTGGATTTCAAAGAAAAGCTAGAATCAATAATTGTTTAACACCGTCTTCCTTATGGATAAGAAAGACATTTATTCCATGGTACCGTATCAAAAATTGTACATTAAAACGGCATACAGGATACAAAGCACTTGAATGGCTTTCACACATAGCTACTCCGCTAACTGCTATGAATTGCACAGCTAATCACATACAAAGATGCTAACACAGAAACAGTTTCAAGAAACAGCACGCACCGCAACAGTGTGCGGTCACAGAAACTGTTCTTGTTAAGTACAGCTCTCCATTTTCCCATCACACAGGCTCAGACTTTGTTATTTGTCATCGTAATCCTTCAGAAGAATGTTGCCATTTCTGCTAGAGCTTAAAATTCCCTAGTTCTTAATTCTAAAGCTTAGCCATAAAAACAGACTTAATTCTTCTAACACTACTTGCAATATATACACTCCCCATGTCCCATCAAGAGTTTAGTTTTCCATCAGAATGTGGTAACATGCACGCTTCAGATAATACCAGGCAGCCTCATCTGACTGCAGATAAGGTAGACCAAAGCAATGTGGTATAATCAAAAGGAATATTGAAATAATGAGTGGCAGGGAGGTTAGAAACTTAAAGCTAGTGAAAGGAATGAGTTTAAGTAGCAGATGCGGCTGCAGTTGAGAGCCAGAAAGCAGTGCCTACATCAACTGCCTGAGGGAAGAAAACATAATTAATTTTTCAAGCTAGATAAAAAAAATGAAAAAAAGAAGGAAGGAAGGTCAGAGATGTACAGAATCAAGGTGGGGTAGAACAAACAGGGGTAAGTAGACAAAACAGATTGATATAATGAATCCAGGAGGATACAGAAAATTAACAGCAGAAACTGCCAAGACTGATGGACCGCTCCCCCCTTGCCAGTACACCACTTGTAAAATGCAAATATCAAGCTTTTATTTTATTTTCCTTTAAGCAAGACATTTAAGCATTACTTAAGACACTCAAAGATGACAACAGAAAGGCTGCTAAGAGATTAAGTAATTCTGTTTTTAAAGTAAAGCTTGGACACACTGAAATAAATTAGACCTAGGGCATCATAAGCAATATCTGACATCATAGCACCTTAAGAGTCTACATTTACATGTATAAGATGCAGGTCTAATGGAAAGCACAGCAGTTACAATTTAATATGTTCAGTTAAAACCTTTTTCTACAATGCAGAATAATTATAACAGCATTCATAGGTCTGGCAATTCTTTACATCCCAATTCTTAATTGGGAGAAATAAAGAATAAACTCTTTGTAATGCCCTTATTTTTAAGAAATCAACTAGGATATACTATCTCAGGTCCTAGAAAACACAGTTATTAAAGATTGTAGAGTATATGAATGCTGGGACATACTTAGTGGAGTTGACACAGTACAAAGGGAGGAAAGAAATTAATTAGCCACTGAATCAAGCACACCAAATCTAGAGAAATCCAAAAGCCCAAACCATGCATTTTTGCACATTCAAGGTAACTGCATCAGAGGGCAGAGACAAGCCTTCCAAGAAGTACACACCTGTCTTTGAAATATAAAGATGTTTCCATAACAGCTACTATGTTTGAAGTAATTTAAAATCATTGTATTGGAAAGGAAGCTATTGACAAGACACACACCTTCTCAGTTTTCTCCTCCTCTTTTTCTTTTTCCTTCTCCTTTTCCTCAGTCTTTTCAGATGATAAGACTACCATCGTAAGTTTTCTGACAATTTGCTTAGCTTCCACGATCTCTCGCTTGTGTTCCTCAATGATGGCATTATCCCCAGGAAGCAGCTAAAAAAACCAAAAAACAAAAAAAAACAACCCACCAGAACACACATTACATCTGAACATTAAAGTGACCTACTGCTACTTTTGATCACTAGAGTTTGAAGCAGAAGCTTGTCCTTCCTTGTTACTAATCAGATAAACTTATTCCCTGAAAGGTTCTTTTCCTTGCTGCAATCATCCCAACAAGGAAGTATACTATTAACAGACTATTCTGAAATCAAGGACTCCTAAGAAACAATAGTATTCTACTTCCTCACAACCATTAGTTGTATAAGCTCCCCTTCCCCTCTCCAATTTATCATTCAGCTATAACTATATGGTGACAACATGCACATACTTGATGATAATAACATTTACAAAATTCAGTGCCTTAAACCAAATGTGAATATACAAAAGCACAAACTTTCACTCGATCATCTAAAGGGGGAAAAAAATTCCATCACCAAGAAAAACCAGGTCACCTACTTAAGACACACATTTTGACTGCATCTTTATTTTAAAGGAATACCATGTTTAAAGCTTACCAAATTTCCTATTTATCAGCAATGTGGGTTAAACACGTGTAACATCTGTTACTTAAAAAACATCTTAGATTAAGAGATACCTAGTATGATAAAACCTCAGCGTAGTCTTGTGCTTAAGAATGATCAGGATAAGGAACATAACCATACACAAAAATTAAAAGGTCAAGTTGGGAGACAGAAGAACAGCTGTTTTTCTTAAAAAGCCAAACTTCCATTTGATTCCTAAAACCATGCTCAAACTTCAACTATAAGTAATCAAAACTTATTGTAGAATCATGAACTCTGATACAGTAATCCTTTCTTCCACTGTTTTTAACAAGGGAAGATTTTTACTGTTTCTTCTCCTCCCAAACTGACAGTAGAAGGAGAGACTGCGTCATCTTCTTCAGAGAAAAGACAGAAGAATTCCTCAATTTCACAGAAGCGTGGGGAAGAATCCCACTTGGAAAGGTAAAAGGTTTAAAGAGCTACAATATTCTCCTTTGAAAACACAGTAACCTACTAAGATTCACCAAGAAATACCTAGTGCGGAATTTCAAGGGTAAATCATATCTTCAGGACACAAAACATTACATATGGCTTTGTTTGTATACATACACAAATAGAAAACAGTTCTTACAGGCTTGGAAGGGGGCGGGAGGGCAGAGGTGGGGAGAACATTCTTGATATGAATGATAATCCTGACAGCTGCCATTGTACAGGAACCACACAATATATACCAGTTACGACTCAACACCTACATGCTAATTATTTTCTTGAAACCCCCATAGCAAGTGCAATTAAGCCTGAACTGAAAAAAGGAAAAAAATCAGTCCCAAACATGCAAAGACAGACTGGTAGAGAGATTCTGGAATGAAGTAGATTAAAAATGAGACCGAGAATCAACATGACGACGGTGAACATGTTGATGTTCATATATTATATATATCATATAGTATAAATGAATGCAGGGACCATTCTAGCTGTGAGGCTGTCAGAAAACACGCCCACACTTACACAGGTCTGAGCTGGAATTGCACAGGCCACTGTAACTCTGAGCCTGAGCATTTGTTTTGTAAGCTTACAAACATTCCCTAACAAACTTGCATTACTATCACGCATTCTTCCCTCCACACTAATTATCCGAGACATGCACTCCTACTCATGCTCCGCCCAACGCATTTTAAGCCAAAATACTCACACGAAGTCAGAGACAGTTACTGACAAGTCAGATTGTGATTAATGCTATTAACTGCCACACAAATTAATGGCAGGACTACATTCCAAAGTTTCCATAGCTGTAACTAGAGCTCATTTCCTTCATTTCAGTGGAATAGCTGAGTCTTAATAGGTATTATGAAATTAAGAATTCAAGTATAATGTAAAATTATGTTGATAACTGTAACATTCTGTTTACTATCTGTCAAACTTCTATGTTGGTCAGTAAGACTGTCAGACTGGAAAGGATAAGAGTGTCTGACTAAATCTGAACATGTTAACTCATTTCCTCTTTCAACCTAACAAATGCTCAGATTGTAGATGGAATGAGAGGCCTAATCAGGAACATGTAAGAGTTAAAAAAAAACCCAATCCTACTATTAAACTAAACAAAGAAAGTTAGGAGCCAACTGCCCTACCACTTTTTGCAAAATTTGATCTTGTAAAGCAAAACACTCAAAGGGTCTAGGTCTTAAGCAAGGTTACTCAGGCATTTAAAGCATACTTAGGCATTTACCTCCTACCTCCTATTCAGACAGAAGGTAAGCAATCTGAAGGATGCTACACAGATAATTCAAAGAAAGTGTATCAGCATTCGTATTTCAGTGTGTGTTTATTTGAGTACGTAGCATTAGAAAGCACCGGAAATTAAACACATATATATATACAGGTATGACACAGATGTCCCAAATCCGCAGCTTTAGGAATAAGGTAAAAAAAACCTGGCTTTTTAAAATTTTCTTAGTTTTGGCACCTGACAGAGTAGGACTGTCACTTACATGAACATAAAGATCCTCCAAATCTATGAGATTATGTTGCAAAAGGACAGCAGCAACTCTGTATAAGGAAGAAGGCGTCTCACCACTTGGATCCTGAACAGGACAAGATTGTAAATTTAAGAAAAAAGCAGACCACTGCAGAAGGTCATGAAACAGAGAAGAAACTACTCAAAGTTCAGATGCAACATACTAACCCACAGTTCTCCTTGTTACCATGCCATTTAACTGCTACTACTCCAAAGCCACTAGACTTTACCACAATACACAACCAGAATTTTCAGAAAAAAACCCATTCAACTATCTGCACACCTTGCGCTGCTTGTATACAATTCCTAACCATACATTTAAAAAAAACTTGACTATTCGATATATCATGACTCCCTTGCAAACATGCTCTTCACTAGTGGGGACAAGTCTTTTGTTTATAAGGTACAATCTCTGTTAATTCCAGTCCTTACATAACTATGCAAGTTCAAATGGCACGTATCAAGATTGTTTGCAGCTGTCTTGGAGAATGCTAAGCGTTCTCCTCTAAAATACATTAGAGACTTCCACTCAAATAATGAAATTACTGCTTTCAATACTAGAATTTCACAACTTTAAAACTACTTCTAAGTACAAAAAAAAAATTACAGCAAAAAACTGTTATCACTGGCTGCAGTTCAACACTGAGTACAACCAAACACCAAGAACAAAAGAATGGAAATACTTTACCTGATAAAATTTGAATTTGAACCCAAGGATATGGCATAGAGTTTGAGGTTCACACATGTACATGTAAGACTCTATCAGTGGTACAAAGAAGTCATCATATTCAGGCCTGCACTCATAGACTTCTAGGATAATATCCAAAACTCTGTTAGGATCAAGGTTAAAACATCCTAGGTAGAGAACAACAGAGTAGAAAAGCTTAGCATTACTGTTTTTAATCCCCATTCTGTTACTAAACCACAATGCATTCGTTTTTAAAGTTAATTCTTTTCAGTTCAAATTGAACCTGGATTTATGTACAGCACAGTAATCTGGATCATCTGTAAATACAGCATCGATCACCTTGACTTGTGCCAAATACTGAACTAGGCAAAGATACTAAATAGAATTTTCAATTCAGATTACAGAAAAACTAGAAATTACTACCTGAAGGCAAACATTTAATTAGTAAAAACCCAAACTCACTAATACCACGCTGCCAGCAAAAGGCATGGGCTGCTTCCTCTCCCCTTCTGGTGGCACACGTATTCATGCAGTCACACAAATCAGACAGCTATAAACGATTTTACACCCAAAGACTGTTCTGGTTTAAGCTAGACCATAATCCATGTCGTACTGTCCTGTCAATTCAGTATTATTGCTAGCATTAGGGAGAACAGTTTGTTTATTTTGAGGGGAGCAAGAACAAAAATATAGATCAGGTAAGCCAATGTTGTAATTTCACCTGTATTATCTTATTATATACATTTTTCCCCGGAGACATGCTCGAGAGAGAACTTTTACCTATATCAAAAGAATCCAGACCTAGACTATTTTCTTCACTGCGCCATGAGAAATTTTATCCAGGCACATTCACTATACAGGTATATAAATGCATCAGTCTTTCCTTCCCAAAAGCTATTTCCACTACACCAGGACCTACTGCAAGTCAGTGCGTTAAAAGAATTGACAATTTATAGGAAGTCTTTGCAATTCCTAAAATTCCAGAAGATGGAAGAATGTTTTGTCATAAAGTTTGTCAAACTGTATGTATTTTTTCCTGTAATAACTAGCAAAAACATCCTCTTCTCTAGCTCTGTTCTGAAACAAGTAGTATTATTACAGGGATTTGACTGTCTCAGGCAAAACTCTGTGAAAACAAGTGAAAAAACAGATGAAAAAAAAATTACCTTTTATAAAATAGCAGCATAGCCTTTTGACCATTACTGCACTGGCACCATATGAAACAGGCACCAGTGCAAACAATCTATTGTATAAAATTCCATTCAAAAATGGAGTGTAAAATATGGGGAATTACAGATATTTCCCATTTTTAACATACTTTGCACTTTGATTGTGACACTCCCCCCAAGACTCAAACATGGACAAATTACAAAGTAGATATAGGAAGAATATTTACTATTTCTCATTTCTTTTCATAAGGAATCACTTATTCAACTTCTTTAAGACTAAAAGAATATTCATGCATTGAACTGAGTACTTTAAAACAGCAAAAAGTATTACTTTGTTACACTCCAATCTGCCTGCTAAGAGATGAGAAGCACACCCTCAAAAAATACTGCTGAAATGAATCAAAATCACAGTGTGCATATTTGAGCAATACCATAAATTCAGTATCTAAATTAACTACACAGCATTCCCCAAATTAATTATGCACAGGAATAGGAACTTCCAAGTGTCATAATTCTATGCAAGGTGATATACCAACATGTTACAATTGCACTACACACCCTCATGGCACATTATTGGATCCACAGATGATCTCAAGCAATAGTCTGAAATCACCATTTGCACTCGTAAGACCATGTAGGAAAACCAGTGCCCATATTCCTTACACAAATTCCTTACCTATTAAAGATTTGATATTTTCAAGGATTAAATCACTAGTGATATTTCCAGATAAGTCTTGCCCCAGTTCTGCAATGAGTTTCGCATAACCTTCATTCTCCTCTCGTAACAAGTTAAACTTCTGTTGCTTATAACTGCAAACACACAGAAATTAAACACTAATGCATTACACAAATGTACAGTGAAGCGTATTTATGCCTTTATCAGTATTAAATTTTTTATATAAAATTCTGATTTTGCACAGATTTTTAACAATCTGTAATTTAACTGAGCTATTGCAAAAAGTATAGAATGCAGCACAATGAATACCTGCAAGGTAGCAAGTGTTCTCCAAACAAATCCAGCTCTTCTTTTCTTTCAAATGCAGACCATTTAATAGCAAGATTATGCTTATACGTAACAGTAAAGCTTGATGTTGCACACTGTGCTGGAGAACCGCCCTGTAAAAGTCTGTGCTTACAGACCTATTCTAGTTTCTAGTGGTGTTCTTTGAGATTGAGACTAAAACACTGGATGCAGAGACAAAAACTAAACACACATCACAAAAATATATCCTGTGTTGCCTAAACTATCATAACATTTGCTTATTTATGAAAACAAATGCCTCTGCTTAACTGATGCAACAGCAACAATTAATTTTCTTATACTTGATAATTTTGTGACAAATGTGAATTTAAGTATTAATTATTTAATCTGCAGATATGGAATCACTGCAAGCAAGAACCATAGCAATAGGTCACATCAAAAAAGATGTTGTTTCTCGAGTTTGAAAACCAAGAGAGCTAACGAGGTTCTTTTGTCAACAAGTTCAAGTGTGACAAAACATATTTCCCAAAGAAAATCTAGTATTTTATTGAAATAAACATTACACACTATTAGAAAACATTGTTACCAGACTAAATACCATTGCCCCTTCTCACCCACTCCCCAAACAACCCCTGCCCCAATACTTACAACAGTTTTGTCTTTATTTTAACAGATTTCTGATTGAATTGTTGAGACTGCTTGATAAGTCCTAATGACTCCAGGGTCTCTGGATCTAAACGCTCCTTTAGAACAGTGTCAGATACAAGATACTAAAAAACACCAAAACCACAGCAAATTTGTCAATTAGGCTACATGATTCTGAATAGAAAAAAAACATTCAAATATCATGATATACCATGATACTAAATGCATTCTGCTTCAAACATAGAAGTGGACAAAAGCAAGAAGCTATTTAACTGTAATTGGAATTTTACAGTGGTAGATTTTATATGCAAGAGCACCTTGAAGAAACATGTCCTAGAATCTAATTGCTGGTTACAAAGTATATGTTGCATAGCATCTAGTAATATTACGAAGAACTGCATACTTACAAAGCTTATACCCATTATCTCCCATATTCTGGGAGAAAAGCCTTATTATGAAAATAATGCTGAATTATCCTACTAATCACACTTATTCCATGTGGTTAGAAATGCCACTTCTAAAGACAGAGAAGGCTGCATAAAGAAGAAGTCCAACTCAAAACATACTGTGGAGGCGAAAGTTCTGTTAAACTGACAGTGGGAAAAATTTAAGTTCCCTCAAAACTCTTCAAATCATTCAAGAGGCAACTATATTACTCTACCACAACACTTTGAAGATGCATTCTTAAATTATTTGGGAATTTATTCAAACATTCTAATAGCCTTTTTTTGCAAAAGAAAAAAAAAAGCAAGCTTCAAACTCGCTGATTTTTGTCAGATTTTGACATATACTTTTACCAAAAGACTTTCTAGGTGGAACTTACCAAACAGGCTAATACCAGTTGGGTAAAATGATCCCTCTTACTTTTCTCTTCTAAACAACTTGTCTCAATATCTAGTATAAAAGAAGATGAAAAAAAGGGGAAAAAGAAATCATTTACTTGTGGAATTTCTAAGTTTCTTCTTTTTCTAAGTATTCAGATAAATGCTATTGAGAACACAATGCAAACAAAGCAGCTTGTCTAGCTTCTTGTCACTTTCCACCTAATCATCTACCTTAAGGTCCATGTTGTATTTTCATGACAACTTAGCCACATCCACCAAACTCATTGAAAAGGTAAAACAGAAATCAGAAGAATGCCATAACATTTCTTTCTTGCCCTTCTCTGTCACAATAAGGCTTACAGCAAGCATTCAGAACCACTAAGCATGAAGTGAAGTATGAATTGCTGAAAATAATCCTAGCCTTAATGTAATGTTCTAGTCTCTTCCTCCGTGTCTTCAGAGTAACTACCATGTACCGCCTGGTCTGCAGTCTTTTACTATCTATAACTCTGGATTTCCATTCTTTTCTTTTGCATTGTCAACTATCAAATGCAATTCACAAATCCACTCCTATGAGAAGACAAGCCATAAAACAATGGCCAAGGAAGCACACCTGTCTAAAGTAGTTTTAAAAAGCATGTTACAGGAAGCAAGGATCTGCAGAAGGAGTGCAAAATTCAATAGAAGAATGCAAGGCAAACAGACATCATGAAAAAATACATCCACACCCAAAAAAAAAAAAAAATCTCACAAACCAACAGAAAGACTAGACCCACAGAGAAAACATGAACAACAAAACTCTTGAGAAAGCAGCCTCAAAACAGACTGAAAAACAATGCTGCAGGAGGACGACAGTGGAGGCAGACTTGTCACATCAGTCTGGACCCTAGCAGCCAAGCCTCTCAGCCAAAGAATCTGCAGAAAAAAAATCAGTCTAGGGATGCGGATGAAGGGATAAAGTGGGTAAATAAAAATTCTCACACATTGAAGCACATTAGCTAAGTTGACGACATTAGGGGGGGAAAAAAAAGTCCCGACAGTAGCAGTTACCGGTTAGAGGGAAAAAGTGTCAAGAGAAAACTCATTAAAAACAAGCAAGAAGTTTTCAAATGTCCTTTGTCCCAGAGTCTGAAACATAGCTTCTTAGCCATATATTTATTGCTCTGCTGCTAGTGGAGGCATGGCATTTGGTACATACTAATTTGAAGGGAAGGAGGGGGAAAAAAAATATGGAAAAAGAGGCAGACAAATAACTAGTTTCAGTTATTCAAGTAGTTGAAACAACTAATCAAAGTTTTCTAACCCAGCTCAAAACCAAAAGGGTATCGATGTAATACTACATTATAAAAACAAATCATTACAAAAGATGATAGAAGTACACAGAACGAAACATTATGAATAAAACAAAGTCAAAATTAATCTTTTACATGTTACAGAACTGAGGCTGCATATGGAAACTTAACGAGGTGCATCTCTGCACAGGCAGCCACAGCACAGAAGATGCCACACTCTTTCAGTATACAGAACAAACCAGGCTCCATGATGAAGACATCACAACATAAAAATCCCAAAGTTAATACCAGAATAAGTACATATCTTTAAAACCTGCTCAGCTGGCAGACAGTGACTTGGAAAATGATACTGTTTGCCTTTAGATTTCTGGACAATTAGCACAAGCTTCATTTCACTAAGAGTGACAGTACAGATACAAATATTTACAGAACACATTCTGAGAACAGAACAGAGGATGTCCCTACCAGGACGTCAACTTTGATTTAAAGCACTTAAAAGAATGATAACAACACTAAGTCACCAGTTCCATTAGCTAACACCCAACATTCTTAAAAGCTAGCTCCTTTAACTATTCTTGACAGATCAGTTTCCACTGCCTTTAATAGCTAAGTTTCTGGAAACTATAACAGAACAAAGCAGAATGAAAACACGTTAACAACTGACATACAGATACACCGAGGAAGAATCAACACATACTTTGTAAACAGAACTCATGCTTTACAGATTTAATGAAGTTTCCTGAAGAAGTAAGCATGTATTTCTCCATATCTGAGGCAATGCTGAAAGGAAGGAAACCCAACTTACCTAATATACAGAATACATCAGCTAGGATGGAGGGCATGTCTTCCCGGAATTCCTAAAAAGGAAAAAGTTCGTGCTTAGTGAACACACAAATTCACATGTGTACACTTAGGAAATTCTTAATCCATTACACAAAACAACACTTCATTATGAAGTAAGTTCACATTAATTAATAATATATATTATTGCTGATACTAATAACAAAGTTATGTTAATTAATAATTCAGAGGCTCAATTATTGACTAACGTTAAGTGCTGTACTAATTATTAATATGTAATGAAATAACATAACATTTCGATGTAATTTAAAAGAGTATCTAGTGGAGAAGGACAAAATCCTCCAGTAAATGCCTCCACTTCTCTACCAAAGCGGAACTCCCTGTGTAAAGATCAGCACCAGCCCAAAGAGGAAGCTACACTTTCTCAAGCAGCCAACAAATTACATTTTCCTACAGTAACTAAAGATCAAACATTAACACATGCTACCCCAATAGCATGTGCACCTCAGCTTTGACTTCTCTCAAACCCAATGCAGAAGTTTAAAAACCTAGAAAGGTTATCCTAGAATAGATCACTGCAAAACATTTTTTGTAATGTTCTACACACAAAACAGCAGTCTAACTTACAAAGAAAAAGAAACTATTGTTTTCAATATTTTAAAGCGTATTTTTTTCACTTTATTTTTGAACACTAACATTTGGTAATCTTAGAAGTTTAGAAGAAAATACTCTTTTCCCTACTTCCTCTATTTATTCAAAGTAGTTTCTGTTTGAAAAAGATTTTTCTTAAAATAAGTCTAATGCATTATTTTAAAGGCAGACAGGGGACTTAAGACCTCTCAATAGTAAAATGGCACACACACATTGTTACACTAAGATAGACGTAAATTATAAAAACCAGTAGGTGGCATCACAGACAAGCTGCATAAGCTAGTGAAACCTATTTTTAGCATTTATTTAAAATGTCAGTCTTCACATGCCTTTTAAAAAAACATTTAATTTCTCCTAAAATGAATATATCTATTCCTTCCCACAAAAAGTAGGGAAAAAAAAAACCACTGACAAACTACATATATTTCAAGTGCACACAAATGAAGAAAAAGAAATTGACAAGGACAACAACTTTTTAGATATGGAAAACCAAGTCTGTTCAACACTATCCTACTTGATTTTCATTCAGATTTTTATAACAAACTAGAAATTTGGTAAGCATGCAACTATTAAAAATATCTACTTACTATGACATCACCAAGAACATTAGAAGCTTGATCATGCTTCAAGTTTCCTCTGACAACATGGTATGCAAGCTCGTACAAAGCCTGTTGGATATCTATTGAAAGAAAACATTAAGGAACATCGTTAGGTAATCTTTGGTAACTTTTAGAGCAATGTTTACAATAATCCTGTAGACTTCAGACACCCTGCAAGTAGAGAGGATATGCTTCTTTTACCAATGACTGGGATTACTTTATTACTGCTGATAGATTAAATATAGCATCAATATCTAAGACTTCACACAAGCAGACAGAAGAGAGACAATACACTTTCCCTAGGGAGTTTATGTAATAACAATAAAATGAAATGAAAAACTACAGTTCTGCACATAAAAGCTTAAGTTAAATCTGTCTTTCCTAAACCAACTGCCAAGACTCATAATTCACATAAATATATTATACATACGCATAAAAATACAATACACAGGAAACATTACAGTACTTTTTCCTAATCGTATCTCAACACAGATATGCTCTCAAGAACCACTTCTCTTGGAGAAAGTAAAATGTAATTGGAAAAAAATACTTAATGAGGATTTTTTTTTTTAAGGGAAGTCTCCAATAACTGAAGAATGCTGCTTTACAAAAGCTTACATTAAGCTGAAACACTAAACTGAGATACAGCATTTGAAAAAATCTTGCCACGTTAAAAATAGTGGTTGCAAAAACTACTATGGTAAACTCGTAAGGAATTGTTCTTGAATACACCACAATGCTGCTATACTTTTTTAGTATGTGAAAAATAATCAAACCCAATACTTTCACCTTGCACTTGTACCATGTGGTTTACTCAATATTCACAACGGGTATAAAAGTTACAGATCTTAATGACTTAAAGCAGGTACTTGATAACTTGGTGACTGCAGAGCACTGTAGCTGCATTAAAAGTAGATTTATTTCTTTTTTAAATTGATAGGTTAATTTTACCTATCACAATGCTTTTGGCAAAGAATATTAATTGCTGAAGATCTGAATATAGCAGGATTGGTTTAGCCACCAATGCTATGTAAAATATAATTCTACTATTTTGAAGGCAAATTCAAGCAGTTTGGTGCAGTACCCAATTTAATAATTTATGATGAACCCAAACAAACTATAAGCATAGCCCCAAACATGTCTCTCTCTGCAAGTGGCTCCCCACATGATGGGGTATTTGTTACATAGGTACACCACCAAAACCTGGCCTGTCTCCATAAGCTTGTGGTATATGGGACCTCAATAAATGCCCTTCTGGAACCGTAAAGGCATAACAGCCAGTGCAGTTTTCAGAACTGGATGTGGGTCATGTGGACTCAAATTCTTAGCAGTCAGCATCTCGGTACCTCACTCCAAATTATCTGTATTTTCAGGGTTTTCTTCCATGACCAGAAGGACTTAAACTATTTCTGTATAGTAATTCCTCCAATATAGCCACTGCATGTATCTATCTAGTAATTCCCACTGGATATTTTAGATCCTGACAAGGACAGATTTAAAAAAAAAAACAAGCAACAGCATATAGCGATTGTCCATCTGCATCTAGAACAGAGAACATCTGCTGACCTTTCTTCAAAAACTTTGGGAATAATGGTGTAGCTTTGTTCAATAGTAAGTTCTTTGTACTTAACAGTATTACTTATAATTTACATTGAAACATTTTGGTTTCTCTTTTCTTCTATTACAATTGCCCATTATGACTATTCTAGCAGGAGCTCAAAACACCATCTGAACAGCATAGCACATTTGTGGTCTTAGTAATACGGAAGCTTTTCTTCCAACAGATTCAGCAATGCAAAGAAAAATTTAATCTTTCTGCAAAGACCAAAGATTTTTTTAAAGTGAGAATTTAAAACTTGAAGACAGCAGTGTCGTTCACTAACAAAGGAGAAAGTCTCTAACTCAGGCATTGCTGTAAAAATTACTTTCTGCAGTATACAAGTACACTTGCATACGGTAGTGTTCATACATATAACTTTTAGAATAAAACTGTATTTGAGTCTGCAAAAAGGAATTGAATTTTCTACAACACAGACCAAATAATGGACTACCCCACCACCACTTAACTACTGTCTAAGAAATCTCTTACCTGGACATCTGAAGACAAATTAGTTGTGGATGTTTGTATTGCCTTACTATCTGTAGTATTCATCTTTAGCATGTATTAATGATCAATGATCACCGTACAGGAATATTCCAACCAGATACATGCAGATGTACCATGATCAACTCTTTCCAAGGCCTTTTTTTAAGAACCACCTTTTTTTTATTTTAAGAACCACAAAAAACCCGCACAACCTACCTCTGAAACCCATACTATCATGGCTTTTGTTTTCACTGAGAGTGCGACATAGTTGCACACTGAAACAGAAAAAATATTAAAAAAATTAAAAACATAAAAATAGAGATTAGCATACACACAAAAATGTTTGGAGGCTTTTTTTGTTGTTGTTCTGGCTAAAATACTTTAAATTTGGGTAGTTTAAATGGCTGACTACATTTTAACTTTCATAAACACTAATTCACAGAAATTGCACAGCAAAGAAATACAAGTTTCCCAATAGATCTCACACATATATATCATATACTTCAAAAAAAATATTATTCCTAACATTACACATACTTACACACAGAAAAGTGAGTACACTAGGCAATTTTAATGTGAAAGGAAACATGGAAGCGCTAGCATTAACCTACTGTTGTTAACCAATAAGGAAATGCTTCTCATGGAAGTACTATCACAGTTTTCAAACTCTGGCCTGTAAAAAATTTTAACATTAAAACACATGCATGACTTCCTGATGCAGTGTTTTATCAGTGGTGAGACAGTCACTAAGGGAATCCATTACAGGATGCAAAGACCTGTCATGTTACATTGTCTCCTGAGGCTCCCTCAATCAAATTAGCTATATGTAAAAAGTACACTAAATACTGTACATATGGCTCCATGAAATAACAGCTCTGTGCATTATAAAATAAATGCTTAAAGAGCAGGCCTCTCCACTACACTGATGGCTTAGAAACGGAGATGCTTCCAAGCTACAAGGATTTTCCCTCTCCACCACAGTCACCTCAGCACGAGGTTTCAAAAGCAGTTTCGTACTTCAAAAATAGTAGTGATTTACCTATATTATAACATAGGCCAGTTAATATCTTAACAATTTTCTTCACACTTTCAAGTTTTCAACCGTAAGTTTCACATATTTTTCGTCAAAAAGTCTTTCATGTGCAGAAACTGAAGCTGGTATCAGAGCTACATCGTATTCCTACATAAGATGGCAAGACCACAATTTCCTGTGGGAGCAATTCTTAAGCATGTTCTCAAGTAAAGCAGGTGTTTAGAATTATTAGAGGCTTATCATCAAAAATAAACAGTAAAAAAGGATTCTGTAGCAATCTGTCATTCATTCTATTTGCATCCTATGCCGTTTATTACCTCTCTAGCAGGACTGAACAGCTGTTCCAGCAATCAAAGGATTGTAATTAGCAAATACAAGGTATATGCACCCTTTAAAGACAACTGGAAAATGGGCAGTTTCACATACAACGTAACCAGCAGAAATGTGCTAGCTCCGCAAAAAGCAATGGTATGGCTAAGATGTTCTAAATGCTGTTGAAGAGAATGCACAATATTTGGAATTAACCAGAGCAAAGATGGCAAAAACAGAGGAATGGGTAATTTAATTTATTTTTCATTAATGATAAGTGCACTTTTTTTAAAGCAGCAATAGATTTTTTTCCCAGCTATCCCCAAACAGTGTATCAATTTGATCGATCAGATTTTCTTAAATTTTAATTACTCCTCCTCCATAAATAAGTTACCATATAAGCACTCATTTCTAAGCTCTGTATACAAGTAACAGCAAAGTGAAACATCCAATTCCAAAAAATTATCTACTGAGATGCACACTTTGACCCCTGTGTCATAAGGTAGTATCATCAACCACATTACACGAGCAACAACCCTGTCTACTTGGACAGAAGCGTTCACTTAAGTACATCTTAATACAACATAAGAGTTTTAACCTCTTCCAATTCCCTTTTCAGGCAATACCAAAACAGTACTATCAACTTCATATTACTTCAAGAAACAAATCTGTTTGATCAAAGTAACAAGAAACCTTATTTAAAATTAGTCTGTAAAACAACTTGCTTTATGTTTGTAATTAAAAAACCCTGAACTATTAAACTGGAAAAAAGAACCCTAAAAATTTTCTTTTCGTGAAAGTCTTCATGAGAAAGTTTTGGTAGCAGAAAAGATGACTCTGATATTACTCTTTGGATCTAAATTAATAATTCTGCTTATATTCTTTCATACAGGTACTCCAAAGGAGGATGACCTTTTCTGAAGGTGCTGTCAGGCAGTACAGCTGACCTGATTTAATGGTTTGATGCTGCAGAAATGCACATTCACCAACGCTTCTTCCCTTCTTGGCCACAGAGTTCTAGCCCTCATGTCAGTTAAATCAGTTAAACTGACAAACCTGGCAGAAAACTGGTAAAAAAAAAAATAAGTCTTCTGCCAACTTTGCAAGCTGAAGCATCTTACCAGGAGGTCAGATAAGCATCAGAGTAAAGAGAGTCCTCGTGAATGAAGGCAGAAGCCCTCCCTTCCAGTACCAAGAAACTGTGAGATTAACTGAGAGCATCAAGAATTAAAATCGCAATACTTTCATGTTCACAAGAATAAAAACGTCTCTATCAGTACAACCAACCAGCTTGGGAAAACAGCCACACAATACCTTCTCATTTAAACACTGCCCATGACAATGGAAATTTATCAGGTCCACTTTTCAGTTCAACAGACTCAAACTGTCTGTTGTCCATTAAGAGTTCATTTGAAACATTTATTACTCTAATCTTGTAGTTCCTTACTGCAAGCTTAGGACAGAGAGCTTCCCTACTCCACTAAAACCTACATCGCTTCACGCAAAAATAAAACTGCAAAACGTATAAGATACAATAAAAAAACCAGGATAACCTAGAAAGTAAAAATAGTTTTAAAAAGTTATAGAATCACCTCTGAAAACCAAAGTTTTAAATTAAATTTGTTTTGGACCAAGATGGGATAGATTTGCTTAAACAACAAATCCTGAAGCAGTGTTGAACACCTATCAAACAAGCTTGCATGGCAGAGTCATCAACTGAACCCAAGTTTCCCAATTCATATGCAATGTTCTACAGCCTCAATTACACTCCCACACATAGTATATGGCAGTAATTGTCACAAAGTGCATGTGCCTGCAAACATTTAAGTATATGCTTAAGTATATGAGTTTAACTGATGCGGGTGGGTAGTTCTCTAATTGAGATAAAGTACAGTCAACTGCATTTTGCAGTCAGGATGGCAAAAATACAACTAAACTGTTTTCCTGACTCTCAGCCCTTCAACTCAACACTGACATTCTGCGTGGAAGTAACAAACCTATCAGGGGTGCTTGAAAGATCAAGTCTCAAAATTTCACAAACTGTTAAGCTTCTTCAGTTTATCCTGAGGCTTAACATATTGCATAAACTGCCAGCCAAGTATATTATTAAAACCTTACTTCTACATTAAAGGGTCCTCAATGTGTTTATCACAAAACAAGGTACCAGTCTAATACTAAGTCCTTGCCATTTAATGCATATTATAAATGTCCATATGGGCTACAATCATAGACCAGCATCTTATTGTGGAAGACACTCTACAAAACAATACACAATTCCACTACAAAGGACAGTGTAAGTACACACAAATAGGTGTACAAGGAGTCTAGACTGATCAGCATAATAAGCAGTCATACACAGATCCCAACTCAATCTCTATACAATATAGAGTAGCAAAACAAACACACATAATTTAATAAACTATATTTAGACGAGGGTCTGAACAAAACAAAGTGACAGATAAGATGACCACATCCTCACCCATTTACAGTTTTGACAGCTAAGAGCACTTGAAGCTATCATGATGTACATTTACATATCGGTGTTAGATATTATTACAAATCAATAGTTCAATTAATCAAATTTAAAGCATGTACAGTTTTGATCAAGGTCTCTGAACAATTTCTAGGAACAGACTGGTCACTGCTACCCAAGCTCTACAATGTTGCCTTACTATCTAACATGAAACTCTAAGACACATACAAAATCCTTACTTTCTGGGTTTGGGATATTTCTGTTTTATCGTGATGAACTATCACATCAGCAAAAATAAAGTTTATTATTTTCCACAGCAAAAGATCAGTCAGTTGCAAACTGACTTCCTTGTAGGATTTCTTTAAAACACCCCTATATTTTGTTTTCTCCATAAACCAAACTTCTTCCTTTTTTTCTCCTTCCTTGCCACCCCAATAACATCATCTCCCACAGACTACAGCAATATTACAGATCTGGTATGTTTTCAGGTATAGGCAGACCACCACCATACCACTCGGAAAGCAAACATACAGAGATAACCTTAAGCATCCTATATTAATCACCGTAGAAGCTGAAATACCAAATAAACCCAAATCATTTACTTCTCTCAATACACTTTCACATTCCCCCAAAACATAAAACTGTTTTTATTTAGGTAACTAGTAAGTGCCAAAACACTATCTTGGGCTTTTCTTTCTGCTAATTATGAAGGCGTTTTGTTCAGGTTTTTTTTCCTATAATCCTCACTTTTTAACAAAGTTGGTATTTGCCTCCCTCCAAATGAGCCCACCCCTTCATTTAAAAACAAAACAACGGCCCTCTACATAAGAGTGAATTTCTCTGACTTCAATGCACGGGCTTTATTAGACCAGGCTTCCACAGAAGAAGAAAATCCAAACTTCTGAACTTTTTGCAAATCCTGTATTTACTATAAATATCAGGTTTGTCCCTCTGCAGTATCCTTCCCCTTCCCACTACTCTAACTTGTTTATCAATATCATGCATTGTCTTAACTTTGAACCACAAACTCTGAGGCTGTAATTGTGTCTTAGATGTAAGGCCGAGACCTAATTTATACTTCTGGGCATATTTGCATTGGATAAATAGCTCAAAAATAACAAGTATCATTACAGGTATTCCCCTTTTACTTTAAATAATGCTTAAAAAATTTAATGTGTTTCATTTTTGAAAGAAAGCATCATAATTTTTTTTCCCCAGTAAAAGAGTAGATAGGAAGCTCTGGAAAAATAAATGCAAATTTACACACTGAAGATTCCCCCCAAAAAGTTGTTTCCTAAGAAGTTCCCTAGATAGTGGCTACAGATTCTTTTGCTTCTAGAAAGTAAGTTTGTATACTCCACATACTTACAAATCTACCACTGCAAAAACTGACAACTGTTATCCAGGCACAATCATTTCTTTTTTTCCCCCTAAACGTATGGCTTCCTTTGCAAGCCACTCTTGAAATCATGCCTGGAACTGCATTTAAGCAGCATTCCAAATGAAGTGTAAATGCCACAAATACAAGAACTAGCCTATAATTTCGTTCTATTGGTTCCACAACACTTTCTTCCGATCGTAGTTAAGAACTATGCTCTGGGGGAAGGTGAGAATCATAAAAGGTTCAATTCGGGCCAAAAGCTAAGGTAACTTGCCTCTTACATAGATAGAGGTTCTGAGAAGTCAATGCAAACAATGCAGCTGCCATTATGTGATCAAACTATGGAATTTCTATCCTTGAACACTCCATACATGGTGAACTCCATACAATCTCAATGACGGCAACAGGGTAAATTACAAAAATTATAATCATATGTGACTACTTCAGGCAAAAATGACTTACCTATTACAGAAAACCTAGCAAGTGCATCCACATGTATATGTTATGTATAAAAGTAGATGTTTTATTATAATCATACGGGCATTTTTCAAACGTATCAGTATACCTTTTTTATTCTTTGCTATTCATACAAACATTTCTAAATTCTGAAGTTCAATAAAAAGGTATCTGTGTTTATTGCATAAATACTGCCATGGGTGCAAATTCAGCTACTGCCATAAAATCCTAAGCAGTAGATTAAAAAAGCAATGCAAACCTCAGCATTGTTCAGGGGCTCCTGAACACTTTTATTTCTGTTGGAAATGCAGGTACTGAAGACATTTCATTGGCCTTTTATCATTAACATCAAAACACGTTGATCTTACACGCTAAAGTAACAATAGTTCTAGCACAATTCAAAGCCAAAAATGACATGGCTATAAAAGGGGGGGGCCTTCACTACAAAATGGAGGGTCTGGGGAGAACAGTGCTTCATGCAGGGAGCCTCTATGTTCTCTGTTCTCTACCCCACGACCTTTTTCTTCATGCACTGAATGCACACCATTACCACACCTGCACAACGTTTTAAAACAGATGAACAAAAGAAAATAACAGAAAGCATGAATATCAAAGAGCGTTTCTCCAAGTAATCCCCCAAACACCCCTATTTGGAACTGTAGTGTTTTTTTGGTTAAAACAAAAAAAAGACAAGTGCGTGAAGGCATCAAAATAACAGCATTCAAATACATATAGTTAGTACACAGGATGCCCTTGCCCAAACTAATACAGTAACATGAAATGGACAAACTGGTTAACAACCCCCTGAACAGATGCACTCCTGAAACACAGCATAGTGAATCTGCCAAGTTAAGACTGCTTAAAACACATACACAGAAGGCCCTGAAGGGGAAAGCTCCTAGCACACCTGCATTGATCTGGGAAGCTGCAAACAGCCCCCTGAGTGCACAAAGGTTACCTCGCAGGATAAATAGGAACAACTAGCTGATCCTACCTTGCCTGAATGAAAGATTACAGCGCTAGTGCCCTCAGAAAAGGTATAAAGGTGGGGACGGGGGCCGAGACCTCTGCCAGAAAGGTCAACATCGCGGAGCCAGCGAAACAACGCTTCAGGCTCCGTGCTACCCCGGGGGGGCGGCTAAAGAGGAGCCCGACACCCGATAAATATGACTCGGAGGCAGAAAGGGGGCGCTCAGGGCGCGGGCAACGGGCGCCAGGAGAGCTAGGCCCAGCGACGGGGGACGAGCTTCGGCGGAGGGCGTCAGCCACCCCCGAGGAGGCCGAGCCGGATGGGAAGGCGGCCTGCGCCCCCCGCCCCACCAGGTTCCGTCCCCAAGCCCCAGCAACAAGGACGCAGCCCCGAGCGGCGCCCTCCCCGCCCGCTCCCACCTCCCCGCCGCCCCCCCCCCCCCCAGCCTCCCTCGGCGGCGAAGCCCAAGTCTCTCCACCCTGCCGCAGGCCGGTGGCCGGCGGCGCCCCATCGCCTTCCCACGCCGAGGCCCCGCACTCACAACTCGTTCTTGCCCCCTTTCTCCCAGTTCTTTATCCACTCGGCAGGGAGCAGCGCCGCCATCTTCCCCGTATGGCGCCGAGAGCCCGGATGGTGGAGCAACGAGCCCGGGTCAGAGGGGACGCACGGCCCGCAAGGAACCACGGGACGCGGGCGCGCCGTACCCTGGGAGACGGGGCGCGCCGCTCCACGGCGCCTGCGCGGCAGCCCCGCCCCGCCCCGCGCCGCTCGGCCGCCGCCTGCGCTAAGTACGGGCCGCGGGGTGCGTCAGGCGGCCTCTGCCAGCGGCTCCGGGCAGCGTCCCCCGGCAGGGCAGCCGCGGGGGGAGCCCCGGTAACGGGCCGGGGCAGGCGGAGCGCGGAGCTGGCGGCACCGCCGCCTCTGTGCAGGGCTGATTGCAGGCACCCTGCAAGGGCCCCAGCGGGCCGGGCCTGGGCGGCCTGGGTGGGTTAACGCGTGTGGTGCGTGTGTGACACCGCGAGTTGCGTGACCGTTCCATCAGAAGAACGTAGACGGTACGAGCTGTTAAAAATGGTTCTGCTGCTTTTCGAATCTTGAGCTCACGATTCCAGCATCACCATTTTGAAAACGGCGAGAGTTTTAAAGGGAGCTCTGTAAATGGGAAAGCTCTGCCCTTGACCAAACCTGTGCCGGGCTTTGCATCGCTGTTCCCCGAATTCTGCCCCACCATTTTGAAAACGGCGAGAGTTTTAAAAGAAGCAGCTTTTCCAATGGGAAAAGCTGTGCTGTTGCCCAAAGCCATGCGGTGCTTTGCATCGCTGTTCACCGGAGTGCTGTGGCGGCACCATGTAATGGTGTGAGTGAACGGGGGGGGGTGGGGGGGTGCGTGGCCTTTCCCGATCCACCACCCCTCTAATAAAGCAAAGCTGAAAATACAGAAAATCTTCCTGTGTAATCATCCTCCTAATTCACCATGACCCAAAGCAAGGCAGCGTGTAAGTAGCGTGTAGGCTCGTACGCATTTGTGAGCAGCTGCCGTGGGCCAGCGTTACTCTGACCAATTGGGAGCCAACACACCGAGCGAGTGTTTAAATCGAAGAATCTAAAAGCCCTAAACTGGTTGGTATGATTTTCAGAATGTTGTGTGCATGAAGCTCATGTGTCCCTCAGCTAGTCCTTCAGGGTGTTTGATTAGTTCTTCAAGTTCTGCGTAGCTGGAAAGTGCTAAGCAGAACAGTGAGTGGCGGAGCAGTGCACACACATGTTCCATGTTCTAAATGTCTGCAAGTGCAAAACCCTCAACCCTCGCCGTTAAAATGCAGAGACCCCTGTCTGTGGTGATGAACTACCTCAGCATCCCTTATGAACCACGTTGCAAGCTGAGGTCTTGTCTTTCAAGATAAAAAGCAGATTTTCTTTGTCTTTTGTCACAGCATTTTTGCCAATAAAATATCAAATTAGTTTTTCAGTTGCAATTTAGGTAATATTAAAAAAAATCATTGCACCCTCACAAGTTAATACCATTTGAATAAATGATGTTATTTATTAAATCAGGTAATTTAATTGCATTTAGTAAATTCAGTAAATTTGTTTAATAAAAATTGTTTAAAAATGGGTTTATGTAGCATTACTATGAAAAGTTTAAACCACCTCTAATTATACGTTAATCTTTCTTGGTCATTTTTAACATGGTCACGCTAATGTAAGATCTCTGTGAGATAATTTTTTATGAAATAAGGTACAGTATTGAACCCTAAACCTGCAAGTACACGTAATTGATTATATCACATTATTTATTCTAGTACAGCCTCCAATAGAAATTCAGAGTGTCAGTCATACATTGTACACAGTACAGTGATACATGTGATATGTTTGAAACTATCTTTTTGCAGATGGTACATCCTCTTGATTACGAATATAAACACTTAGGACAAACAACTCTGTAGGTGTTGTCTTCTGATTATCATTCCTAATACATGTGCCCCTTTTATTACATGTTATTCATCTCCGTAAGTCTCTCCCAGCTGCTCTTAATTTCCTTCAGTTGCTAATCAGGATGTATGAGTTAAGAAATACTTTGTTTGGCCAGGCAGCACGTGTTTTCAGTCTTTCCAGAAATTCCTCTTGCCTGTCAAGTCTTTCCTTCATCAGCCTTCTCAGTCTTGTACATGCTCCCTTCTCTACTGAAGTGTAAATCATTTCACAAATATGAAAGCGAAGAAAATTGAGAATTTGAAATAAAATAATTAAAAAAAAAGATGAGGCCTAAGTGCACTTGTGCCCATTTCAGTGCTAGTGCTGTTGGGGTTTCTCTGCTGCAGGCTGTATTTTCCACGTTTAGCAGAAACATACGTCTTGCAAGGGCTTTGGGTAAAAAGGTTGTTCTGCTTCAAAAATTGCCCCAATCAGAAAGTCTGTAGAATTTCAGCAAATCCGTATAACTGCTGACTGAGAGGGAACAGTGTTGTTTTAATTATTATTCATAGCCAGTCCCTGTGCAAGCTGTATAATGTATAGAATGCTGTTGTTCTGGATCTGTATGTACAACACCTACTATAAAGGGACCCATTACAGCCACTAAACTCTGCAGTAACACAAGTAATAAAGGAGACAGAATCTCTGCCTCCAGTACTTAGATTTTAAATAAGACACAAATACATTTCAAGCATATAATATGCAGTGTGATAAAAGATAAACTCAGTTTAACAGTGCCTAATATATTTATGAAGTGTTATTTTTAAAAGTTTTGTGGAAAAAATGTATTTAAAATGTGAATGATAAAAGGCACAGAACTGCAAGCCTAAGGAATAACATGAGAATGTATTACAAGAAAGTGCAATCGGTGTATTTACAAGATAAGCCTAAGAGATGCATAAACAGAAAACAAGAAGCTAGCAAGAGGTATTAGGAACAAGGATTTATGTAGGTGCAGAGCTATGCAAGGTGTCATTGTGAACATGTGAAAGTCTGCCTTCATGATGAGGATGAAAAGACACTCATGGAGAAATACAGAAAAATAAACCCGTCAAGTCATTGCAGGACCAAAAGGGCTTAGATCCCAAGTTTATGCAAGGAAACTAAACCACTTCTTTTGTGAAGTGTATTGGTAACAGACTGGAACAGGCTGAAGATAAAGGGAGCTATTACACTCAATGAAGAAATGTATGTGACAGAAACAATTTGAAAATCTAATTGAGGATAGCCTAATAATACCTATCAAATCTCTGAGAAGCATGCACTTTTGCTTGTTGTGTTTCTTACTAGAAGATCACTTCAATACAAAGGTCATTGGGTTTGAGTTCTAAGTGTAGGAGAAGTCATTTCAGGTCAATATAGCAACTTCATGTTACTTTTTATTAATAAGACCAGGATGTTTGTGTCTTCATATGCTAATACAAACAACACAATGGCAGTGTCATAGCTATAAAATGCAAAACCAACTTTTAATTTGATTTTGTTATTCAACAATGGAACAAGCTAACAGAGACAAATTATTGTAAACTGAAGTATGGGCGTACATAATTGAATTTTGGTTTAAAGTGGACAAGTTACTCAGTTGTAGAAAAGAGACAAATGTTCAGTGTTGCACCTTCTTGCGAAATACTGACTGTCTCTGCAAATGCTTAGATCCCTCGACTATCATTGGGAGTAATTTCACTAAAAATAGTCTACCTGGTCTCTTGTCCAGAGCTATGAATTTCTTTCTAAAGATCCTGTATGTTTTGGTTTTTTAATGTTGACTTTGTATGGTGCCAATACAGTGCAATGCCGATTTTGACTGTTTCAAAGTCTGTGGATTTTTGTAGCAAATGCCTTTGCTCTGAGTCTGTGTCAGCAGGAAAGCGCCATGTAGCCCTAATAAAAAAAAGTTGTATTCTATAACATTCACTTTTTAGATAGCAACAACAATAATTAATGGCATGAAAGCAGATATTCAAAGGTGGAAAAATGCAGTTGGGACCATAGAAAGATTTTGCAGAAGTAAGTCGGATGTCTGGCTTGCACGGCTTTCAGTGCACGTCTCAGAACTACCCACTTTCCGCACATCTCTTTCACAGGCACTCGCCTGCAGCGTTGTACCTACAAATATGCCTGAATACGTGAAACTCTGAGTATACTCACTTAAAATATAATTAAAGTGTGATACAGCTTTTAAAGGATGAGAGTTTTAAGTGGTTTCATGGTTTCTAAAGCTTCCCAAAGTGAATGTCACTGAAAAGAAATTTAGAAAACCTTTAAGTGTTGTAGATCCACCAATCAACAGTGACTCAGTAAAAGAGTATTTTGTTGTTGTAAGGGTTGGGCTATTAGTTAAATAGCTTATTATATACTTAAACAGTTAGGGAATAATTAGGCCTGGGATTAAAGTACAGCCAATTATTGTTAAACAATTTACCAAGTCAGCATTACTACATTTTCTGTATTGTCTATACGTTTCATTTATACTAAATGCTATAGTGAAATTGTGAATGGTACAACTTGCACAGTAAATGAAATGCACTAGCTGTGGGCACCGATAGTTGCAATTCTTTTGTGTGGTAGATAATTTTAAAGTTATTTACAATCCATTTAGATCCTGTTCTTATAAACACTTATGCTGGTGACTAATTTTACCTGCCAAGACTTGTACAAACTAGATATAAGTAAAGTTTTCCTCTTATATAAAGGTTTGCAAAGTCATGTCCTAATATATTACATTTTATATGTGTAAATATATGGATTTGTAGCTCGGAATTATTTACACTTTTCAACCCATTGCAGTTCTCTCTTCCAAGTTATTCTTTTCAGGTTTTTAACAAAAATAATTAAAAATACTAAACAAGCATAGGTAATGAAAGAGTTTTCTTGTAAGTCCACATGAAGTGAAGTCTTTCCACAGAAATGATCATCAAATGAAGCACTATATATTTCCAATTTCATTTTTAGAACTACAGCATAACAAAAAAAAGAATGAAAAGCATATATAAAAGTATAACTATGAATTAAATATACTTGAGTTTTAGAGATATATTTGTCCTAGACACAGTTTGCTTGCCATTTTTCCATTACCTTTACTGACACAGTTTAAGATAAATATAAAACAGACACAGGTTATAAAGGACCTAAATGAAGTTATTTAGCACTTGGCTGAAATGCATTTTAGATATCCTCTTGCAGACAGTTTAGCTATTAGACATTTCCTGTTAGCTATTATGTATGAAAATATACATATTTATGTCAGCCATTTGTATTCTATAAATATCACTTCTACAGTCAAAGAATCATAGAATACCTTTAGGCCAAAAGGGACTTCTGGTGGCCACTGCTCCAAAGCCCTGCTTGAGGCAGGCCCTAAAAAGTTCAGTTCAGGTTGCTCAGTACCTTATCTCACAGCACTGTGAATACTTTCAAGGATGTGGCTTCTCTGTCCCGGTGTTTGAACACTGAAGCGTTTTTTCGTTGAGCAGACTTAAGTCAAGGAATTTTCCTTCCTGCAACCTGTGTCTGCCCTAAGAAGAGTCTGATTCCACAATGTTTCTATAGCACTATAGAAAGCGTTTCGTGATAGGATTTATATAAAATAAGCTCTACTTAGTAAAGATACATGATATATTACCTCTAAAACATAGAGACTCATATATTTTAATAAATTAACACAGGAAAAGCAAGATGTTTTGAAAGTAAGTATGTACCAGTTCCTCTTCAGATTAATATATTATTGACAGAGTAGTCTTCACTCCTAGACTACAAAACTTTATTTAGCTTTGTCTTATCCTTGCTTATGTGGTGGATATCTTTCTTAAAACTACCTGCTTTTGCTGAATTGTGGGGAATTCCTAGGTTAAAAAGTAAGATCTATCTCTTAGTCCTATAAAACAGCGTTTATAGTTTATGAGGCTTTTGTGTGCTAGTAGAAGTGTCATGGGCATCCTAAGATTCCTATAGAAGAGCCAGAGACCCTTGTTAAAAACTAGGATGGTTGTTTCCTTCTGTTATTTCTAGAAGTTGACACTTACCTTTCTAAATATTGGAATAAAAATAAAATCTTGAAAAAAAGGAAAAATTATGATGAGTGCAAAGGCATGATATGTCACACTGCAGCCTTAAGTCACCTACTGTCCTTCATGCCTGAATAAAGAAGCAATCTGAGTGTTTTTTTCCTAACTACATTAAAGAAAATGCCTGTGTTAGGCACTGTGGTAACCGCTGGACAGCAGCAGGAAGGTATTTAGCTTAACAACAAATACAAGGTTTTGAAGAGTGTAGTATATTATCCAACAAATACACAGCTAGGAAAAAATTCAGTGTTAATTTAATCTTATAAAAAGTATTTATTCTTGATTTTCTAAATAAATACTAGAGACGCCAATTAGGAGAGCTGGAAATGTACAAAAGCAGAAGAAATAAAATGTCCAGCAGCTCATTTCCTCTGTATCTACCCACTCCATGAATTTGTGTGACAAGGCACAACTTTATTATGTGCTCTGAGGGGTAAACAACCCAGTCCTTTACTTTTCTTGCATAGACGTTTAAGAATGACTCTTTGGAATAAAATGTCCTTTATTACTTGGCTTTTATGTCATGTCCATGTAAGAATTAATTGGTCTAAATTCCTGATATTTTCTTTTACATCAGTCATTGTTTGACAATTTTTCCTGTTCTTTTTCTGGGCACATTTCCTAAACTTGCATGCAGAAGAAAAAGGGTACAAAGAAGGCATGCTTCCACATTTTCCAGATTATTCCCATTTGGTAAATGCTGTTTAGAAAAGTAAGAATCTTAAACATTAGCTAATACCAGCTGTTTCTATTCAGCTGGACAACTGAAAGGAGAAACATTCTCAGATAGTGATTGTCAAACAGATCTTACAGCTTTGGGCATTTTTTAATAGCTAAACTCAGTGTCACTTCATCATCCTGAGCTATAAAATGTACTAGATTTAATTAAAGATCAGTGGACGTGGAGTAGCATACGGTTAGGGAAAAGTTTGTTTGTTTTCAGCTCGCAGAAAGCAGGGTTGTTTCAGTAAGAGTCGATGCTTGTTTGTCTTTCTTACCCACTTCCCAACGCAGGCAAGAGCCAACTGTAGACTGAGGTTCCATTTCCAGACCCTGGTGGCCTGAAGTCTTCTGGTCAAGGTGCTGGAACAATTGCATTCCTCTCTTAACTTGTTGGTTCTGTGTATGTTCATGCGCTTGATGGTGAAGAATGGAAGGTAGGAAGAGTAATCAAACTCTTCCACACAATGTTTGTGAAGAAGGGGCTTTGTCTGTTAAAAATGGTGCTGGGAGCAATGCGATCCGAGTAGCGTTTGGCAGACAGCAGACCAGTTATTTGCTTAACGATATATTCACGCTACTTCAGTGTGTATTTCTTTCTGATCAGAGTGTATAGCTCTAAAGAGTGCTGTTTGGTTTGTTCTGACTAGCATGAAAAGGAAAGACAAGAAGACCCCCCCAAAACCTCTGGTTCAGGAGTGACTCTGCACAATGGAGAAATCTACAAATGCAGGAAAAAAAACAATTGTTTCTTGAATCACAATCTCACCAAATGGCAAAATGTTAGTGCAAAAGTGGAGACCTGCAAGTCATTTGCTGCTGGGATTTGTCTGAAGGGTGGAGACGAGCTGGTTTGAGGGACTTTGCTCCCAGCCTATGCTGGAACCATTGCATGGGCGATTCCCATTTGCCTGCTCTGAAGAATGAAGGCACACTTAAAACCTAATAAATTACTGAAGAAACATTTGTCTTCTAGCACATACACCTTCCTAGCAAGTGCCTTATCAAGGTTAGTTATTGGAATCTCAAGATAATAGTATGTAAAGTGTGAAAACGTGGAAAAAACTTGGATTTTGGCATGTTTTGTAAGCTGAGCAGTGACAGTATCACTGGCAATGCAATTCAGAGTCTCACACCAATGCAGAAAGGCATAGTACAACTTGTAAAGCAGGTATTCCTGAACTCACAGCTCATCACCCACTTGTTTGTCAAACAGCTGGATATTCTTCAGGGTGGGCCTGGATCATTACGCCTCTTGGATTACGTACACCCCACAGAAAATGGTATTTGACTTAATGTACTCTGCTGACAAAATCCCTTTGCTAACTTCAGCCCATAATTAGCCTGCAGTCATGCATGCAAAGGGTCTGGTCTAACAGCTCCTTGGCAGTGGCTGTCCAGCACTAGGAGAGCCAGGCAGCCCTTACTGGTGTCCAAGCAGCTCTGCAGCACGTGCTTACATTTGTGCTCCTGCTCCTCTCTTCTGAGATGTGTCCAGAGAAGCTCCAGATGACCGGAGCATCTGCAGAGGGTTGGCTGGGTGCTGGTGATGCATGAAGCGAAGGGAGCCAAAGTTTGCAAACAACGTTCAGCACTTATCAGTGGGTGGGCAGTAACTGCAGCTTGCTGGAGATGATTGGTGTGGCTGTTACTGAAGTTCTCAGGCACTTACCCCATGGCGTATGTGAGAAAAAGGTTTGAACACCATAGGTAACTTGTGCTGGTTTATTGTGAGAGGCAAGGGTACTAATGCATTGAGAGAATATGGAAGTTCGAAGGTAAAACCCGAATTTGATAAATAAAACTCTTATCATCATGGTCCACACCCTTGTTTGGGTTGGGTATCCCATGTGCCAGGTATGCTAAAGTGAAAGTGTTTCTGTGGCTAATGATAATCATGTAAGAGAAAACCTGCACCCCCACCTAAACGTGGGGTTTACAGGCTATTAGGAGTCAAAAGAAGCTGTTTCTGAAACTGTCTTGATTCCTCGTTCTTCATCCCAAACTGGAAAGCAGTCTGGTGGCCCAGTGTCCATTGTTCTCTGTTCTGATGTTGCTTCTCCTTCTGGTACTTTGATTCTGAGTGAAGTCCGAAGTCAGAATATACTTGATTAAATACACCTGCCTTTGACATGTAAATATCTCTTTTAACCTGCTACTTAAGCAGCAATGTAAAGCATTTAGGAACTACAGAAAAATTTGCCCAGCTAAGATTTGGGTGATATCTTGAGTTTCCCCCTTACATAATTCTCAGACATCATCAACATGATGCAGGGAAAATGAATGACCAAAGCGATGAGTTAAAAGGGACATGTTTGTTAACCATAGCATTCCCCTTCACTCCTCTCTGCCTCTTTTCTCCCATCAAGATAATGTGTGGAAGCCTCCAGGGAATAGGCCAACTCGGCATTTTTCTACTTATTGTATCACTGACTTACCTGGTACCTGCGTGCCAGCACTAATATTCTGGCACGAAGAAATTAAGGAGTAGAAAACCATGTACATGGTCATATGCCACATGTCGCCAAGTCCAAAGTCGCAGCTCTAGATAATTATTTCTTGCATTAATCAGTTCAAACAGAACTAAAATAAATCACCAGTTACATGTTTACCATTTTCCTCTTCATTTGGCATTTATGTTTGCTTGCCTGCTTAGTGAGTTGTGAAAGAAAGTGAACACTGTGTCCCTCATTTGACACTACCTGCAAGTGAACTTAGGAGTAGTTTCAGCTAGCAGTGTACCAAAACATCAAAAGAAGATTGAGTTTTTACATGCTTAAATACTAACTTTTCCACAGGGCATGTGTTACTGGGTTCAGTACTGCCACCATTATCTGATGCTTTTAATGTTAATGAGAAGGTATTTTATTGCATTGACTGATCAGCAACAGGTTTGGGACTTCCAGGGAAGTCTGTCCTGCCTAAGACTTCATTGCTGAGATTGAAAAGGCTCATCCTGTTTTTTTCAACTTTTCTTATGTCTGTGCTATGATGATTCCTCAAATTATCTCTAACTTCCCTTTGGACTTTTCCACTACCTTCACTGAAATGCCATGAGAATGATATTTATCAACTGCTTGCAATGAAAGGAAACAAAGAATGTGCTCTAGTAGTAGGTGCTGTGGATAAAGGGAATGGGCGTCATACTCTTTTGGAAGACAGAATAATTTAATTTTTTGTGGACCAGCATACCAATGCAAGGCTTTCCTATTCCCATCAAATGACGGCATCTCTTCTTCCAATGGTAGCAAGAACTTACGATATAATTCAAAGGAAAAACACAGATTTCAGGCATCTGTTGCTTATCAGTTATTTGATTTTCTATTGTCATATTAATGCGAAAATGTCCCTAGTTAGGGGACTGTTTTGTCATTTTTCTGCATTTGATTTTCTTTCTGTGCTGCACTCTAAAATTCCAGCTCTATATTGCATAGCTTTTTTCGCTCCGTGCATTAACATGATGGTAATGCTGCAATTAATGAGTCAATGAGATTAGTAGGAAATAAGAAATTACATTAATTTCTTAGGGAATATATCGATAAATACAGTTTCCCGTATGAACCTCTGTGACTTGTGACCCCTTACTGACTAAATAGTTTGTGTCAAAGAACAGTTCACCAAGTCAAATTTATATTTATCCGTGTCAAGCAGCTTGGAACTGATTGAAATTTTTAACATGATTGTGTAACGTTTCAAAGAGATTATACTTTTGGTACGATCTGATTTTTCAGTTTTATATGATTTGTTATATTTTTGAATCATAGAATAACTCTGTAGAAGAATGGCTGCAGAAGCATGGCCTTAGAATCTCTGAAGATCTGCACAATCCAGGCCTGGTATTAGAATAGGCCTGTAATCAGAATTGTCCTGAAGTTGCTGTGCTGAAGTTAACAAGAAAGGTAGCCTTGAGCTATTCTTGAATCCTGAGACCAAGTAATTATGTTGTGCCAAGAGGCCGTGGCTGTAACAAGCTACAGCTGCTGGGAAAGCAGGTGCAGGGCCAAGAAAGATAGGGACCGGTATGGGAAAATAGGGAGTAACAAACTACAAGGCTGAAGCACAGCAACACAATTAGCTACATGGATAGAATGCTTATTTTAGTCATGATAATTAGGGGTGTGAGAACCACGCGTGTTTAGAGACTACTAGCCAATTATATTTCTGCTTTACAAATATGCATGTGTATCGGTTCTATATAAGTAGTGTTAGAAACTAATAAAGTTGAGCAAGATGCATAACTCATATTGAGCGTCTTCTTGACTCTGGCAAACCCTTCTTCCAACAATTGGTGCCTGAACGACGGGAAAGCTGGTAATTGCTGGAAAAACTCTGCCTTTGCATTGCAACGGTGGGCTTTGCAAAATTGAGAGTTGCTATGAAGAGTTCGAGCAGGAAGACGTCCGTAAGGAGTAAAGGCGTCTGAATCCGGCATTGACATCGTGCGCGGACCTGCACCGGTAAGACCATTTTTCCCTCGATGATGGAAAGGGAAGCGGCACTCACGCTATTAACTGATACTCTTGCTGAGCGAGAGGCTAGCATGAGCACGAAGAAGCTCCATGAGCTCTGTAGGTGGGCGGCGGACACTTAAAAGACCCACAATTGCTGTTTAGTGTGACTGAGTGGCGAGAGGTCAGGGATTCCCTTTGTGATACGATCCTTAGCAGCAGCAAGTCAGCCAAGGACTTGGGGACTGCCTGCCGGGAGGTCATAACCCATTTACGATCCCTGGTTGCGGAGAAAAAAATGGCTATGGCTGCCTCAGACCTCCTCGGTCGGGAAACCGAGTCGCAGTCTACCCGATTATTTGGTCTAGGAACTCCGTCTGCAAAAGGCATAATTGTGCCCATTAAAAAATCTGCGACCAAGCTGTTAAACCCGACACCATCTCCGGAGGGTGCCGCTGCATCGGGTACTCTGCGCCACCCTGACAGCTACCAAGAGCCGCCCCCCCCTGTTAGATGAGGACGAGGGTACTACGGCGGGTCCGAGTGTGCCTCTGAATGAGAGCGCGGAGTCTGATAAAGAAAATGAGCCCACCCCACCTGCACCTGCCCCGATCCCCGTCCCCAAACCAAGCCCTCCGACCGGCCCCTAAACCGCTTGCAGCAGCAATTGACTGAATGCCATCTGCCTACTGCTGGTCGTGATGTTCAGATCCTGACCCAGGAAGGTGTTATCCTCCACCCTGCCGCTCCCCAAAGCCGTTGGTCTGGGGTTGTAAGAGACGCTGTATTGGAGGGAGAGTGGGAAGCTGCTTCTGCTGTTGCTTGTCCGGTGCGGACTGCTGCTTTACTTGCTGGTTCAGCAGCCGCTGTGTGGAAACCTTTTGCTTGGAAATCTATGCAGCAGCTGCGACAAGACGTTACACGATATGGATTACAATCTGAACCAGTCAAACACTTGCTGAATTATTTGTTTGACTCTGAAGTCTTGACACCCAGTGACTGTACTTCGCTAGCCAGATTGCTTCTTACACCAGCACAGTTCCCTGCAGCCCGCCAGCGTGCCGTGCTGTGCCCCGCAGCTCCCCCCCCTCGCCCACCCACCCACCGCCACGGATCCCCCCAGCTGCTGGCGAAAAGGGGAGTCCAGAGTTCGGTGTGGAGCTGCAGATTGCACCCCTGCCGGTGGTAAGACCGCGTAGAGTAAATCATGGCAGGACTCTACGCTAAATTCCCCTCTGTGAGGGGGCGGGGGGGGGGGCACTACGGAAGGCCGCGACGAGTAAATCGCAGCAGGGCTTCTCCGCACTGATATCCTTTCTGTGAAAGGGGAGAGCTCTGAGAAGACCGTGATGGAATTAGACGTGGCAATTAAGCTGTTAACTGGCATCCTCCTTAAGAGAGGGGAGGGCGTTAAAGAGACAGAAGTGGAGACCTTAGTTCGCTGGGCACGAAAAAAGGATAAGATCCCCGGACCCGCGTTATTGTTTAGTATTGCAGAATGGAGAGAAGTGGGAAATTGCCTCTGGGGTGGCGGTCGATAGTTAACACTCTGGAAATTATGAAAGCGGAAAAAAAAAAAAAAAAAAAAGTAGCGGTGGCAGCCATAGAAGCGTTGGGGAGAGATGTGGTAGAAAAGCCGGTGGAGCAGAAGGGTGATTCACCTAAGCCTTCTCTCTTGGTTACACTTTTTGGAGTTGGGCACACTTGTCCTATGAAGGGTATGTCCGCCCCGGCGTGTTCAGCAGTGCCGGAGCTTTTAGATAAGACAGCGGACAACCCAAAAGTTCCTCCTCATCCTGAAACATCATCGGACGGGTCTGAGGAGGAAGGCAGGGAGAAACCTTGTGATAACAATACAGAGAAATCCTTACAAGCGGTAATAGATAAACTAAGAAACCTGGTAAAGCGAGTTGGAATGAACCTGCCTACTACTTCAATACCTGTAATTCCTCCAGTTAGCCCAACTACCCCTCCGATGCTGAACTCGAGAAAAGATCCAATTCTACAGTGTTGGTCTGGTGTTATTCGTGATGCTGTTTTGGAGGGTGATTGGGAGGTGACCAGCTCGTTAGCTTGTCCAGTACTGATTAATAATCTTGATGCACATAACTGGGACATGATTTATGGAAGATTAATGATCAGATTTTAGCGACGGGAGTGTTGCAACCTGCTCTTCCACCTTTTATGATGATGCCACAGATTTGGCAAATTGTTGTGATAGACTTGAAAGACTGTTCTGTCTTTTTCACGATTCCCTTACACCCTGATGACACACAAAGAGACTCGCTAATGATGATTTGCAACCATTCCGATCCTGGTTGCATGGCACCGAAGCCAACAGTCCTCAAACTTGCTCACCAGAACAGCGGCTGCCCTGAAAGTTGTATCCCGCAAGATTCAGACTGGCTGGTGTGGTCACCGAATGGCAAATCATCCGTTATCTTTTTTGGTTTGTAATGTTGCTACTTCACCTTTTGCCCTTTTTTTGCAATGGCAAAAGAAAAAGGGGGAAAATATGGCAATTAATTTGGAGTGGTCGTTTTTGCCATTGCAACCCAGACATCGTATTTTAAGTCACCCTGAAGCAGTAGCGGCCTTGCTGAGAAAAGGAAGAGACAGGATTGTTGAAACTGATGGGACTGAACCGGCAGATATCAGTATTCCAGTCCGTGGTGATGATTATGAATGGCTTCTGAGACATTCAACAGCCATACAGGAAGCCTTGATGGGTTATACAGGTGTTGTACACAACAACCGGCCAAAAGGACCTCTCTGGAAGATGTTAGAACATTATCAGTGGATTGCGAGACTGTTACGCTCCAAAAGACCAGCTGAAGGGCCAACGGTGTTTACAGATGCAGGATGAAAGATGAAGAAGGCTGCGTGTGTTTGGCAATCCGATAATCAGTGGCAGAAACAAGTGATCACCGGTGAACCACGGGACAACCTTCAAACCTTAGAACTGAAAGCAGTTGTTGAAAGGGCAAACTGTACGCGGAAGGATTATCTTCAGAGACAGAAAGAACTGCAGGACATAGACGTAACTAAACGGTTGACTAAGGTGTTGTTTACCTTAAACTATCTCTCCCTTACGGAGGATAGAGAGGGACCACCTGTTGTTATACATCACCAAACAGCACGAGGGAACCAAGCAACTACAGTTCCTGGTTTGAGTGTTCTGTATAAAAATATGGCTTCAGGTGTATGGGAAGGGCCTAATCCGGTGTTATTTATCGGTAGAGGTTATTTTTGTATCTCCACAGATAAAGGACCTATATGGGTCCCTAGCAAGTTTATGTGACCTGTATGTCAAGATCAGAAGACAGAAGACAAGACTCAGAGCGAGCAGACGGAATAAACTGTCTGTGTTGTAAGGGATGTAACCCGTGGGTATTGTGCCAATGTATGCTATGTGGGGTAAAACGGTTCTGTAAGCCAAAGCTTAAATGTAAATGGTGTAAAGAGTGTATGTGTTTGGTTAGTAACTGGGCATGAAACAAGAGAAAGCATACGACTAGTGTAATACTACGCTGATTGAAGACGGTATACATCATCAGAATCTGTGAAAGTACAGATTTGTAGGGTGGTATGAAAAAAAAAAAAGGGTGGAAATTGTAGGACTAAACATGTTTAAGTGGTGGACTTGGTTTACGGTCTTGACGAATTTTTTACCCATTGGCCAAAGTATTTTTGACATCTTGCCTAGAACAAACATATGGGTGACATGGGCAAATATCACGGGGGTAACAGACTTTTGTTTGAGTTTGCAGCAAGCAGACAACCCCTTTAGAACTTGTTTAATTGTTATTCCCCTGCAAGAGAATGAAACAAATTTTGATGGTTTTTTGAAATGTTAAAACAGTGGATCTGACTTCCAATCAGAATGGTACATGTATGAGTCCCAATGGGCAATATGTTTGGCCTTCTATGCGTAATGCAGCGTGGCAGAAAACGGTTATTGAGAATTTGAATCGACCATATAATTTGCCATTGCAGGAGTTAGACCTATTAGGTAGCATTGCGCCCGTGAAATATGTTAACGTGACTGCAACGGGAATGCCAGAATGCGAGGACACGGTAGCACCACTTCAACCTCTAAATGGCACTGGAGTAATTTGGTTTGGTGAACCGTGGCGATTGTGGCTAGCACGACAGGTGAATGGGAGTTTGATACAAGGTTTCAAAATTTAACCGGTTCACCTAATTGGGGTGAACTGAAAGCTGGAGGCTTACATGTAAATGTATCAGGGGGCTCTCAGTTGCCACAGGGAGTCTTTTTGATATGTGGAGATAGAGCATGGCCAGGGATTCCTTTGAATCCTGTCGGTGGACCATGTTATTTAGGGTGTTTAACTTTGTTTGCTCCACGTATGAAAGACTTACTGAAAATGACTCCACAATTTCATAGATCACGGAGGGCACTGTGCACCTTTGATGAAACATGTAATGACCAAGTTGATCTGCAGTCTGTAACAACAAATGTCTTAGTCTCCATATTTATGCCAGGAGCAATGACTGCATGAAACGCTAAGAATATATGAAGGTTAGCGTGTTGGGGAGAGAAGCAATTTAATCTTACATCACAGATTTTAAATTCGTTATCGCTTGACATAGATAGTGTTAGGCATGCTACATTACAAAATAGAGCTGCAGTAGATTTTTTGTTATTAGCACATGGACACGGTTGTGAGGATTTTGAAGGGATGTGTTGTGTGAACCTTTCCGATCATTCCATATCTAGGCACAAGAAGTTGTCACAACTGCAGGGAAACATGAAGCATATTCTTGTTGATGATAATCCCTTTGATGAATGGTTGAGAGGACTGGGCATAACAGGTTGGTTAAAGACATTATTGATGGAAGGAATACGCTTTGTTATAATCATTATTGTAATGCTTTTAGTTTTTAGCTGTGTTTTTTCTTGTTTAAAGAGAGTAGTTTTTAACATAACCAATCAGGCCCTCCTTGTGCAAAAGAAAAAGGGGGAATTGTAGAAGAATGGCTGCAGAAGCATGGCCTTAGAATCTCTGAAGATCTGCACAATCCAGGCCTGGTATTAGAATAGGCCTGTAATCAGAATTGTCCTGAAGTTGCTGTGCTGAAGTTAACAAGAAAGGTAGCCTTGAGCTATTCTTGAATCCTGAGACCAAGTAATTATGTTGTGCCAAGAGGCCGTGGCTGTAACAAGCTACAGCTGCTGGGAAAGCAGGTGCAGGGCCAAGAAAGATAGGGACCGGTATGGGAAAATAGGGAGTAACAAACTACAAGGCTGAAGCACAGCAACACAATTAGCTACATGGATAGAATGCTTATTTTAGTCATGATAATTAGGGGTGTGAGAACCACGCGTGTTTAGAGACTACTAGCCAATTATATTTCTGCTTTACAAATATGCATGTGTATCGGTTCTATATAAGTAGTGTTAGAAACTAATAAAGTTGAGCAAGATGCATAACTCATATTGAGCGTCTTCTTGACTCCGGCGAACCCTTCTTCCAACATAACTCAAGTTGAAAAGGATCTCAGGAGACAATCTAACACAGCCTCCTGCATGGCCAGTCATGAGGTCAGATCAAGCTGCCAGGGCTTTATCCAGTGTGGTCCTGAAGCCCTCCAAGGACGGGGACTGCTTGACTGTCCTCATGGTTGAAAAGCTTTTGTTTATACCCACTCAGAACCTCTTGTTTCCATGTACGCACTTTGTCTTTTGCCCTTCACCATACACCACTGTGAAGAGCCTGCCTCCATCTTCTTGGTAGCCCACTTATTAGTACAGGAAAGTTGCTGTTAGGTCCCCCAGAGTTGTATCTTCTTCAGGCTGAGTAAGTCCTCCCTCTTCCTTTGGCCATTCTGGTGGTCCAGGAGTGCTGACCTTGCCCCAGTTGAGCAGGGCTTTTCTTGTACTGGGATTTTTAAAACTGGATGCAGTATTCTGGATGTGGTCGAATAACCCCCCTCAATCAGCAGGTGCTGTGCTCCTGTCCATGCTGCCCACCATGCTGCTGGCTGTCCTTGCTGCCAGGGCACGCTGCTGGGTCATGGCTACCAAGATCTACAGGTCCTTTTTCACAGAGCTGCTCCCCAGGCAGGTGGTCCCCAGTGGTTAGTATTGCAAGAAGTTATTCCTTTCTAGATGCAGGAGTTTGCATTTGTCCTTGGTGAATTTCATGAATTCAATTAAAATTCTCTGCATTACTCCAAAATATATATTCAAAGATTTGGAACAGTAATTAAAAAAAAAATAATTATTTGTGTAATAGAAATTGTAGTAGAAGGTACATTAAGTTAATCTTGAAAATGTTACCCCTGGAAGGATGTTAAAAGATCATCTTTGCATGAAACAATTTGAAACATTTGGAAATTGTCCAATTGGAAAATTGTTCAAGCTATGAAATATTCATGTTTCACCAAAAAAAAAAAAAAAAACCAAACCAAAAAAACCAAAACACCCCAAAACAACCCCCCTAAACCACCCAAGCAGCAGGATATTGAAATCTCTCTCACTTAGCAGAAAGCCCCCCCATACCCACTACTGGGCTTCCCTTAGCCAGACACAGGCAGCGGCTGGAAGCTCCCCTTATGCCTCCAAGTACTGCGCCTTCATTAAGCAAACGCGTCTGTTCAAACGAGCTGCAGCCAAACCCGGCCTTTCCAGACACTTCAGATTCCTAACTTGAGTTGCGCTTACTTTTGTAAATGACATTTTTAATAAAGAACAGCAGTTTAAATCAACTCTGTGTAATAATGTATAAGGGAAGTTACTTCACAGAGTAGAAGAAATGAGTATGACTCCAGTGTGCTGTGTGGTGCTGAGCTGGGGAGAAGGTGTGAACTATCACCCTGTGTGTGATATAGCACTTACTTTTCAAGCTAATGGGCTTGTTTCCTTGCTTATTCATGGTATAAATTACATGAGCTGAAAAAAATACAATACAGCACATCACGCAGGGACACAGCACCACAGAAACCATGCTGTGCAAATGCATGTGTACACTTTACACAGTAAGATGATTTTCCGTATCCATTGGTTATAATTTAATGAAGCATATAAATCGGATTGAGAGAGGCATTTCTTTATCTTACGAAAGGTTCTTTTCATCTCTGTAAAATTTCAGGTTGGTTTTTTATTTCCAGCTTATCTGAGAATAAAATACAAGACTAAGATAAAGATTCTTAAAATATAGAGTTGCTCTGGGGTCAGTTAAGGTCCGTAACGTAGTGGCTCCAAGTCCTTCCACAAGGGAGCAGACAGGAAAGCTTAGTGGGGCACACCTGCATGGAGACAGTAAACTAATTTTTTTGTTTCTTTGAATACAGACCACTCAACAAATTTTAGTAACAATTTTTTCATTCTGTTTCAAATGCAAGAGGGACTTACAGCAAATACAAACATTTGTCTACATCCACTTTGTGTTGACAAAGATATTGCTTGAAATTTTCTTCAAAGTTTAATTACTTTCTGTAGCTCAGGTACTACCATTGTACAATTCTATCTGCAATCAAAGTACCTTGAAGTAATATAATTAGTTTTAGTGCTGTTGGATCACCAAAGGCATTGTGTTGGCTTCACAGTATGACTGTACTTTTTGGCTTACAGTTCCACTGACTGATTCAGAACTTTAATTAAGCTGAACTTTAAGTCACTTACACTCAGAAGAAGCCAAAAAACTAGCTTGCTTAGAAAATAAACGTTTTATGAGAATTACTGCCTTTGTTGCTGATGTGTGTTTTTCTGTTATGTTTTCTTGTCTTCTAATTCTTCAAGGTACTGGTAGAACTTTTTGGATTTGTTTTACCGAAGTTTTTGATTCAGACACCCTGTAAGTGGGTCACTTTAAAAACACCTGTGACCTCTAAACCCAATCTGCTTCATTTGGAAAAGTATCAAAACCTCAACAGAGCAATGGCCTTTGTGAAAACCATTGCTAATGAATGTATTAATAATGTGGTATGGCAAGGATTTGTAAGATTAAATATTTATGTTCACATTGCGGTGTTAAGGTACAAACCTCTTACTGTATCATATTATGCCAAGGATCCTTAAATAATAATCTTGCTTTGGACTGTTGTGAAATGAGTGTAGATTGATGTGACTTTTACTACTTCAATCGAGACATTTCTCAGGTAGTGAAACATGTAAAGTTGTCATCTTGGCATTTTTAGGCAACCAGATTCTGTCTGGCTCACACAAATATTGCCTATAATACTCAAGCCTTTCACATTTATTTTTTTTCTCATAAGGACACAGAGAATACAAATGAAATATACATATGAAATACAAAGGAAAATGTTATGTGCAGACATTACAGAAGAGACATTGAGATGTAGACTATTTATTTGAGAGACATGTTTTAAAATTTCAGTCAGTTGTGTGCCTAAAGTGACATGTTTCCATAGTGCATTTCTTGAGGCCTTCTCTATTCACATTAAAGGACATCTCTGAAATACTTAAAACAATATTTTTGTAGTATTTCTGTGAAAAACAGCCTGCATTTTCAGTAGAGTTCTCTTGTTTATAAATGCCTTCATTTCTTGTTTTTACTCTGTACAGATACCCTGAGAAATTGGCCCAAGCATTACCAGTGAGGGACTGGAAAAGTTTTCTCATGAAGGAGTAAGAACCACAGTAACCTTACCAGATGCCAGAAGTATGGAAATATGTCTAAGGATACAATTACTTTTAAAAGCCACTGTAAAAAAATATTTATTTATTTATTCTAGAACAACAAGTGTAAGTATTAGAGCTACAGGACTTAAGCTAGATTGTAAACTGATGACTTTTCCCAAAGTTAGTCACGGGTGTAATCACATCTTTGAAGTATCAGATGACAAAAGGTTTATAGCACTGCAGTCAAATTGTTGTTTTCCTTAAGAGAAGTATTAACAAGAACCTCTCTGTAGTAATAGCTTTTCATTATCTATATATTATATTCATGTGATATATATAGTTTTTCATTAATCTCAATATATTTCAACAGCCTCAGACCTCTTGAACTATTTTTCCCTTTAGTTCAGGGAAATTTTTTGTTTATTTCTTATAGGCTGAGCATCACCATTGGGCCGCATCAGGAAACGTTACATTTTAGGCTGCGGGTCATTCTTTCTTAAATGAAGAGCAAGTGTCCAAGTGATCCTGCTTTAGCAGGGGGTTGGACTGGATGGTCTCCAGAGGTCCTTTCCCACTCCAACCGTTCTGTGATTGATTTTGTGATTATCAGATGATTTTGGTTACAACTACCAAAGAAAATAGCCTGAGGTTTCTGTCAGATTTGGAAAATTCTAGTCCAAATACATGAGATTTATGATAGCTGGCGAGAACACAATCTGAAGGAGAAAAAGACCAGCTCCTGGCAAACTTATTAATAAGTAGCACCACTACTTTCTTTAACATCCCTGTGATTTACGAGCACCGATTAAAAAACAATTACAATACAGCCCGAGTTGTACTGAGGAGCATCGCTGGTAGTCACCTCATGCCGCCTCGGCAAGCTTTGAGTCGGTGATGTCTCCATTCCCTCATGCAGCCAGTTAAGAGAAGTCCATAAATTTTAGGCTAATTAACTGCACTGTCATGCCATCTTCCAGCCGCGGTGGTTATTGAGAACCGCACCGTAATTAGGTCAGACTTGTAACTTGATTAGTATCGATCATGCTGAGGGCTGGCAGGGCCCGGGGCAGGCCGCCTGCAGCTCCCCGCCCTGCCCTTCACAGAGATCGGCCATAACGAGCCGTAATCGCGGGGACAGGGGGTGACAGCGAGGACGGCGCTGGGATTAGCGTGCTCCAGGCCGGAAACCGCCTGGAGAAGGTGGTGTGACATGAGGGGGCTGCTGCGGGAGGGGAGGCGGCCTGCGGGCCGGCGCGGAGCCGGGGCGCTGGGAGTGAGGCGGCGAGGGGACGCAGCGGCGCAGGGCGCTGGGGCCCGGCGCGGCGAGCAGAGCCCGCGGCCCGCGCTGCCGCCCCGCGCTTCCCGCCCGCTGCCACTGCGTGGCGCTCTGCACCAGCGGGCGCCGGCCCGGCGCGGCCCCCCCCCCCCCCCCCAGCCCGCCAGGGGGCGCTGCTCCCTGCTCGCCTCCCAGCCGAGCCGGGGAGGCTGCCGGGAGCCGCCATTTTCTCGGTGTCGGCTGGCTGTGGGGCCGTGCCCGCGGTCGGTGCCGGCAATGAGGCGGACGCGGCGCGGTGAGTTGTCAGGCGGGCGCGGCCGTGGCTGTCGGTACCCCGGGGCGGTGGGCGAAACGGGCCGCCCGGCTGCCCGCGCTGGGCGGCTCCTGCTGCTGCGGGCGGCTCGGCGGGGCTCCCCGCGCGGGGCAGGGGGCTCGGTCCCTCCGCGCTGCCCGGGGCCCTCCCGCCCCGCCCGCGGGGGGTGTGGGGGGTCCGAGGGCTGGCGGGGGCGCCGCTGCCCCAGGCCTCTCCCGGGCGGCGGCGGGGGAGGGCGGCAGCCGCGGGAGGCGTTGCCATGGGAACGGGCCGCGCCGCCTCCGCCGGGCGCTGCTGGGCCGGGCCTGCCCCGCCGGGTCACCCGGCCCCGGCCCGCCGCCCCCTCCCCCCCCCCCCCCCCCCCGGCTGCCCGTTACCCGGCTGCCCGTTACTCGGTTGCCCGCTGCCCGGGCCGCAGGAGGCCGTCGCCTGAATGAAGCGTCCAAGTGCCGAGTTCTCCTTCCATAAGTAAAAGAAGATTTTGCTGCACTAATACGCACTTCTGTGGTCGTCTTTGGTCCGTTTGACGTATTTGAATGTCGTCTTGTCCCTTTCCCGCTCTTCCTTTTTTCTTTTTTAATAGACCCATCACTTCCTAGAATGCCTTTTCTGCTGCTCGTTAATAAAAATGTGGTTTTGTTCAGGTTTTCTACTGTGAGTATTCAGCAGTTGTTAAGAATTCTGCAGGAAGAAGTTCACTCAAGATCTTTTTTCTTCCAGCTGTAATTCAGCCTTCAGCCCAAGCAGTTCTCCCTTGCACCATGGCTGTGTATTTATGCTGATACTGCTCTTTAACACTGTATTTCTGTGTCTGTACTACTGTCTCTCTGATGCTTCTGCCCTATAAATGGCTGTTACACAGTGGTTTTAGTCTTGGTAAGATTTCTGTCTTTCTTATGTGTTATTAATCTCCATCTGATAGGAAGTACAGATTTGTTCTTGCAACTCTTTAGATATTTTTGTAGAACTACTTTCATTGTCCCTTCATTGTTACAATCTTAACTTGCCATTTTAGTACTGCATATGGAATGTTACTCTGTTCATCATCAAATAAATCACTGCATGACAGAGAAGGCACACAGTGAATTATTCTAAGAAAGCAAGTTTTCATGTGATAGATGTGTCGATCAAGCTTTTATTTCCACGTTTTTATTTTTTCTTAAGTGCTTCATTTTGCTATGGACGTGCTTGCGTTGCAGTTTTCTTTGAGGCCCTTTAAAGAACACCCAACTACTTCTTTCTGTAGAAAACTTGGCACCTGCAGCATTGGCCAAGAAGGGCAAAGGAACAAGTTAATGATTGTTCTGTACCTCCTCTGACCTTGCCCTTTGTAACCAGCAGCAAAAGTGAAAGAATTCTGATGAGGGTTGTTGTTTGGCTCTGGGTTTGGTTCTTTTTTTGACTGCTCCCACTGATACAAGGCAGACTTGCATTTATTACCAGAACAGTAAGAAAATGTGTGTTCATATCTCGGTCTTTGAAGTAGGAAGATGGATTTCATTTCAGGCTTCTGTACCTGTGATGGTGCTTCTACATTTGTTGCCATCATCCCAGGGTGGGCGAAACGGCTGCAGGGAGCTGAAGAGTTTCAGAAAATCCAGTTCATAATCAGATGCAGAATTTTCCAGGAGAGAGAAGGCTGGATCATTGGATTTTATGCCATCTGCTGTTACAGTCTTTCTCCTTTTTGCTGCCCTCTAGTTTTTAATTCCAGGAGTTTTTTGTTGTCCTCTGGATCTTCTGGAGTCTTCCCAATCTTATGTCCCTTCCTAGTTTCAGTAAAAGATCTGAATTTCAGACTTCCCCTAACCTCAGACTCTTTCAGCTTTAGAATATTTTTAGATTTGGATTTCTTGGCCAAGGGATAGAATTTAAAAATGTTTTTTTTAATCATAGTGTTGGAGTTGTGCCTTCATAAACAGTGCTGAAAGTTATGTGAAAACGAAAACTTTTAACCTTTTTTTTTGCTACCAACAGGAATGTAAATACTGGAATTTGTTCTAAAGATTGGTGGAAAATAGAGGTGAAACCAGTATCTGCTTTGATTAATCTATTACTAAACTTGGTATGATTGGCTACTGATTTCTTAGGGAAAAACTATTGTATGTATCTTTTGTGGTTGTCTTTGTTTTGTTTTGTTTTGGGAGTTAACAGCATACAGTCCTTTGCTGCTTTTTATTTTTCATAGCATGTGGTCTGTCTTGTGGAGTTCTGATCCACAATATTCTGAACATGGTAATTGAAAGTCAGGCTCCAGAAATAGCAAGATTTTTTAATGTGAAAAAAGTAGTTGTGCGTGAAAGTTGGAAGTATGTTAGATTGAAGAAGGCATGCCACAGTTTGGATGGAATGTCGCTCCTGTTGTGTGAAGTGAAGCTGCGCATACCTTGCAGCTGGTTGTCCTTCCCTTTCTGTGTTTTGGAGAGTTTCTTATTAAATAGAAAGACAAGCAGAGTGTTTTCAACAGGTGCAGCTTTCATATTTCACTTTTGGCACAGTGTTATAATTGGTATTAATCCCCAAATCATCCCAGTTTCCTGAGAAACATAAAATATAAAGGATAAATCAAGGGACATTTCTGAGTTTACAAGATGATGACTGTTGTGTGTGTTTATATGTATATGTAAAAATATATATACAAATTTGCCTCATTCTTCAATGGCAAAACATTCTTGCTATGATACCAGGAAGTGTACCTTCTGCACCAGGCTGCAGTTAGATGAACGTGAATAATGAGCGAAGTGGCACTGGCACGACCAGCAATATGAGCTGGGTGGAACTGAGCGCCCGTGCCAGTGGGCAGTGCAGGAGGTGACAGGCTTCCTGTACGTCGAAGGTTATACAACTTTGCTTCAGAAACCAGAAGATTCAGCAGTTTTGCTGTGGCATTAATCATGTTGCTGTAGCCGAAGTTCCGTGTCGTTATGTCTTCTTGATGAAAGACACCCTCTTTTTCAATCTTTTTCTTCAATTATAAGTTTAAACGATTTGTAAAAGGATATAACGCTAAAAGCTGGAGCACAGCTAATACTTGGGAAAGGATGTGTCCCAGGGCACTGCAGGTTTTGCTTTTTCAGACTTTTTTTCTTTTTACTCTTTGCTATTCTACTTTAACATACTCCAATTAACTGGGTAATTTTTTTGTTTCTTAACCGTAACAGCAGTAATTCAACTTCCAGGGATTACATTTCTATAGTGATACATTTTATGATCAGAGATATAATTTTTTTTTAACTGATCTGCTTCATAGTTGACAGAAGTATCTTGTAATTTCTATTTTTAGTAGGGTAGAAACTGCATAGCTTGGTTAGTCCCCAAAATGTATTCACAGACTTTAATGGATGGAAGTATGCTTCAAATTGTATTAAATACAACTTCCAAGCTGTTTTCGAGTAGAAGGAAAAGTTCTGGAAGTTTAGTCTCAATTTCTTGAGGAAGAACTTGGAGCTAAATCAAATTCCTGTTAATAATACAGCAGTTAATAAATGTTCTAAAGTTAAAACATAAAAATTATATAAACCAGATTTTATATGACTTGACTTGTACATATAAAATGTAAGTCTATAACACAAAAATGAAGAATCTTGAAAAATTTATCCACCACCACCCCCCTAAATGGTAGTGTTGTAGTACTGAATTTGAAATTATTTTCACAGTGAGTTGTGTTACAAGAGGCAGAACAACAGAATAATTAAGCAAATGAAGATAGTGGTAAGGAGTATGGAAACAGGATGGAAGAACAAACAGGCTGGTTTTTCCAACGTGTTGTGGAGGGAAAAAGCCACAAATGTAAAAATTACTCTTTCCCTATGATTTGCCTGAAAGAATACTTAAAGAATTTCAATAAGCTTAAATGGTACAATTCAAGCTACCTTGTAATTAAAAATTTATAGCTAAATCGTACAGAGAGTTCTGTATGATTTTCAGGAGTACAGTGCCTATAATGAAAAATATTTTATTATATTCCTGCTTAGGCCATAAATAAAACATTCATCTTACTGGAACTGCCAGAGAAACTTGAGACTGTCGGGCTTGCTCCTTTTTTGTAGTTTTGATTTGGTGGGAGGGTTACTGGAAGTCTTGTACGCTTGGTGTTTGCTCTCTTGATCTCTACTTCTACCTTCAGTCTCCTTCTAGGTCTTTCTCAGTATGCTTGAGGTTTGGTAGGATTTTTTTCTGTGTTGGTTTTTTTTGTGCTTTTAGTGGGTTTATTTGGTCCCCTACCTTCCCCCTTATTTTTAGGTACTGTCGTCTGTAGGCAATTCATTTCAGTGGCAGCAGCTGTTGGAACTAAACCTTTGCTTTAGGTAGGTTTTCCTGTTTCCAAATGAAAAGTACTGTCATGTCTTTCACACTTTACTGTGTACTAAACACTTAGCAAGGTGTGGTAGAGCTAAAACGGTTTTCTCCAGACCCTTTAGTCCTTCTTCTTCCTTGGTCACTTTGAAAAACCACAGATTTATACATTAATCAATTAGAGCCATTAATGATGTCTTATGCTTGACCTTTGACCTCTCTGTAGAACTATGCGCTTAGGCTACAGCATGCCAGTTTTTTCTATAGCGGCTGGTATTTACTCCTCCTTTCTTATACACACAGCTGAAGTTCATCTGAAAACATTTATCTTTCAAGTTCACAAAAAAAATTACTGAGCGCTGCCATGAATCCATTCTTCTTGTTTATTGCAGTGTTCCATACCCATATGACTTCTTCATTAAGAAAAATACAGTATGAAAATCATTCTCAGAATAGTATGTTTCTATTGGCCTGTTTATATTTATTTCTAAGATGGAGAGTGTAAAAGTCACTGTGAGTAGAGTCAAGAATTAGGAAGATGTAATGATAGCCTAGTAGAACCTTGAGCAGCTGACTGACTTCCTATGATGATAAACCCTGCTGGGAAGCTAAATAGGACCTGTTTGAGAAAACAGAGAAATGAAACTGAGGTGATGGATTTACTTAAGCTTTGGCAGTGAATCAAAAGGCATTTTGTAGATATATACGCTCTTTATGAAATAAAAAATCTCTAGGCAGAAATTTTTTTCAAATGGTTATTGATAATTACGTGTAAATATGCTAAGATTTCTAAATGCTGTTTAATAAATCCTGTATTTCTTGTGGCTTTTAAGTATGCTTTCAGTTAGCAGCGTGCACCTTTCTTGATCTAATTGCAGCTGAGCAGGCACAAAGTGAAATTCAGTGAAGTGACATGCATAATTGTGTGTCAGCTGGTACAGGATGTTCTGCTTGATATTTACTTGCTGCACTGCTCTCACATTTCAAAATTCAGCCAAAAACGAACACTAACATTGCTCTCATAGTCAGCGTGTCACGCAGAAGCTCCACGTGTATGTACCGTTTGGTCAGGAACATGAGGCTGTGCAAGTAAGTTTCGGACTCGGAGGTTACTGCCATGCTTGTCCTGTGGAAGAATTAAAAATAACTCCTTATAGTGCCAATCTTTTCTAGGGTTAAGGATGGAAATAATCAAGTCTAATGAAATATACTTGAAAGAGAAAAGTGGGTTCTGTACTTTTCCTTTGAAGCATTTTAGATCTAGGTAATGTGATGTTGTACATTTTTGCATAAAATCATACCTGATAATATTTTTAAAGCTGAATTTAACATGTTTGGCTTGCAAAACCGCTGTGTAAAATTTTGCATTTTGAATAACAACATTTTTGCTTTAAATTCTTGTCTTTATTTTTTGTTCTGAAACATAGTCAATAGACTATATGAAATGGTACTTTAGATTGAAAGGTGGAGGTGTCTTGTGACAAATACTGTCAGATGTTTAAAAGCAGGATTAAACTTGGGTTCTGGAAGTCTTTCAGGCTAAAAGAGGCTTTGTTTACTCACTGCATATATAAGAAGATAGTTAATGCTTCCATAATAGTTAAAAAAAAACCCTGGGTTTTATAAGTGAAGATGAACTTCAAGATTTCTGGACCTTCTACTTTGAATTAATATGTGATTAATTAAATTTACACAGAAAGGCTTAATTAACTTCTGTATACATGAAGTATACTCTCTGAACTTGGGTTTGCTGCTGGTATGTATTATAAAGTCTCGTGTACATGTCTTGGCTGCGTTTTATGAATTTAGGTTTCTTAGCCATAAACAACTCGGAAATTTACCTTTAGATATTTTTCTTCTGCAGTTACTGTTCATCTGAGTGCTGCTATGATGCAGGATGTTTTTCTAAATCATTACTCCGACCTACTGGAGTAAGGCAACTGTTAAAATTGCTGTGTAGATACAGTATTCCTGAGCTAGTTTTAGTTGTACACTTCGAACAGTTGCTTTAACAGTTGTTTGAAACAAATAATTGAACTTGATGTTGCATTTAAAGTAGTACTAATGTTGTATTTAAAACAGTACTTACACAAGTGAAGAGTTTGCCTCAATGTTTAATAAATAAGTTAATGTCTTTTTCTCTTAGATAAAATTATACTGAGATGTAAGCCAACTACGTTTAGAGGGGCTGTTGTAAGGAAAGGGCTTTGTGATGTGGGTGGATCATGGTTAAAGCTAGCAGATACCTGTGAGGGCTTTGTCCTGCTTCTGTCAGTTGCAGTACTGAGACGTGGTTTTGAGAGGCTTCTAGAATGATGGTTGAATCTTTCTGCTCCAAAAGATCAAGATTAAATAATGTGGTTGATACAGTTTAAGACAGTAACTTCATATTAAAGAATGGATCTGTGGTGATTGGAGCTTCTGCCAGTACTTAATGCTCTTTTGGTATGTGCTTTTCATGCTGTTTTGATTGCAAGGATCCAGATAGATTTCTTACCTCCAGTGAATCCAAATGTGGCAAATGTGCCATGTTGGGGGCATAATTTTTTTGTTTACATTGTTAATAGAAGGAATATCAAAGTATTCATAGCACTGTAGAAAAAACTGTTTGAAAGAATAAAGCCACTAATCTCAGTGTTCTGAGTGATGAACACACAATCTATAAGGTTTTTTTAGTTTTATCCTAATGCTTATTTCCAATTACATTTTCCCTCAGTTGTTAGAACTTCCAGTGCAGTATATAGAGATTTATTTTTTTTTCTGCTTCAGATACTGCTGTTACATCTGGCTGAAAGGCATTATCCTGTGCTTTCCATTGCAGTGGAGGGTAGTACAGATACTGATTTTTAGGTAGTTCTGTTAGTTCATTTTTGCCTAGCATTCACAGTTAATTAAAAGTAATCAATAAAACTGAGGAAGATCATTGCAGTTAATTGAATATCATCTCCATCCTGATTTCTAATATTTCAGTTTAGTCTTTGATCCTCCTCCTTCAATGTCTTTGCTCAAGTGTTTCCTTTTCAGTTCCTTAGTGTTACTAAAACACACACACATCTTTCCAGGAAACACCCAGAGGATCAACAGAGTAAGCGGAGTAAAACTAATACAAACTAATTTAGGTAACAGTTTAAAACTCATGCTGTTATTTCTGTTAGGGAATCTGTCATATATGAGACATACCACCTATGTGATAATTTCAGTTCTGCAGCTCACATTTTTAAGGGTGAGAAGTTATTTTGGAAGAAGAGGAGAAAATGCACAATTAAGCATTATATGTTTATAGACATTCTGAAAATGAAGCCTGCTTTAAAAGTAGTAGGGGTCATTGGAATGAAAGTATCTAAAAAGTAGATGTTTGCCAGTTGCACGGAATATTTTTTTTCAGAATTTTCAAGTTATTTACTAAAAAAAAAATGATGAGGCTTCTTAAATTTTCTTATGTTGGAGGGGGAAGGCTTTCATGAAAGAGTCCAGAAAAGTACGGCAAGACCCAGGCTTGCACGTGCAGTGTAAGTATGATTTGAAGATCATCCCTGTCAGAGGGTGCTGGAGAATATAAAGATATAATATTTATGAAAATTGCTTTGATAAAATATCTTTTTTAGCTTATGAAAAATAATGACTTTACAGTAAGCACTGCATTCACGTTACGAAGGCTTTTATATATATATATGCACACCTGGTATATGAATATACTGCTGTATCATTCTTACTTTTCAAGTAAGAATGGCAGATTTTAAACTGGAGCAATTAAGTGGTGCTTAGAACATGCAGGTGGCTTATGAGAAGTGGGGGCATAATGAATTTTGTCTCTTGTTTTTTAACTTTGTATAGCATAGTCATTGTGATATGTGGTCACCCCGTATGGCATAAGGAACAGAAAAGCACAAACCAAGGGTGATCTTTGCATCTTGAGTAAATTCTTAAGACCTGTCAGGCTTGAATCTTGGTCTGTCTTTACCCCTGATTTCAGTAAGTACAGGGAGGGCAAATTACGGAGTGGCTGAGTAGATAATCTCCAATTTGCTGCAGTTAGTTTGTATGCAACAGATCAAAGAGGCTCTATCCTGATCTTAATGTAAATATAAGCCAAAAAAGTTAATATGTAAAAATTTAAATTGGATTGTTTTTTCATTGTGTCTGAACTCATTTCACTATAAATAAAACAGAAATTAAGATATACTTCTAGTCATACATTGAAAGCATATGCATTTTTTTGTTTTTTCAATGGATATTTTGGAAAGCAGTCTCCGAGGGATGTGAGGTAGGCTTTGTTTGCTTTCTTGTAGAAAGTCTTTTAGTCATGCAGATAAGAAAATCAGTATGCAGCCAACAGTATTTGAGTGATACAAATTATTTCATGAATGCAGTGTAGTAGTAATGATGATAGATCCATAAGGTCACTTTTACAGAAATGTTTCTAGAGGGTTTAAAGTGAAATTTTAAAAGGAGATAAACACAAACTTTAAAACTGTTGTTATAAAAATTGATTGTTTTCAATATACATATGTATATTTTTTAAATATCTGTATTGTGACAGCTTTCATATTACTACATGTAATGACTGATTAATTTTTTTGCCCTTCATAGTCAAAACAAGCATATAGGTCAGATTTGTAGGTCAGTCAGTATAATTTATTCAGAAGCTGTTTTTGAATTTGCTAAGCTAAACCAGAAAACCCCAGTGTAATTTCTAGTGTCATTACATTAGTCATGAACTGACTTACAGATGGAATTAAAGCTGGTGCTCAGAAGTAGTCTTATATCCATGATTACATGAAGCAAGCATGCTGAATCTCTAATGCCATGTTTTCTCAGTGTGTAGCTTAATTGTCTTTGTCATCTTGGCAAAGGATTCAGTGAATCTGCAATGCATAGTCATTTTAATTTCCCCTCCCCCTTCTGAACTTTAAAAAAGGTTTTGTCCTTCCTGTAGAAGCTAAGTCTCGTATTATATAAGCAATTATTGTAATTGTAACATCTGCATTGATCTTAAAGAAACTATAATCAATATTAATGCTGATGTTGAGGAAGCTAGATTTTTGCCTGAGGGCCTATCTTAAGAAGGTAAGGACTGGAAACAGATCAGGATCCATACAGAAAACAGAGAAATGCCCAGTTGTTCAAATAATTACATATTCTGTTCTTCCTTATATGCATTTCTTTTTGCTAATTGCTGAATTATTATTGCTTTGTGCTAAGAAGTCCATTTGGGCAGTCTCACAATAATTTACCGTTTAATAAAGGAGTGAGTTTGAGACGTGTATCCCCTGTAGCCTGTGTTTTACCCAGGACTTCCTAAGTCAATAATATCACAGTACTTGTCAGGACAAGAGATGAATTTTTACTGTGCTCAGACTTCATCCATCTTGGGATGAAGGCGATGACTGTGTTGAGTTTGTGGTTCTTGTACGGGACCTGTGGGAACCAGGTTGCTTTCTTTTATCATGAAAGTCATGAAAGAAGGGACTTGTCTGCGTGCTCTTAGCCGCCCTCTGAACGGAAGGGTGCTGGGGCAGGGCGAGCAGTCAGTACTCGCCCTGGCACAAGTGCAGGCAGGAACAGGAATGTGGGACAGGTGAGAAGAAGAATAATGTTCCTTCAGGGAGGGAAGGGAGGAAAGGCTGAGTTGATGGCAGAGGCGCAGGAACTTTTGGTAGAGTGTAAGCAGGGCACGGGAACGTGCAAGCAGCATGCTGGGCATGAACAGTAGTGATAGGTAGTCCAAGATGCTGATCTTAAGCAGAACACAGCATTTTGGTAAAATGCCCTAGTGAAACATCTGATAGTTTATTTCATGAGATTTTTTTGTTAAAAGGGAAACTGAGGTGTATGTCTTTATAATATATATACACAAGTCCAAAGCCTTTTTTTCCTTTGTGGTGGTGGTTTTACCAGTTGATGCCTATCTGTAATGGGCATGGTAGTCACAGCCTTCATACGGGGAAAAATACAGTTGTGTTTCAGAACTGGACTGTAAAGTCTTGCACATGTGGTCTGCCTTAGATCAGTATTTTAAATATGGTAACTTTGTAACTTTATTTTTCAGGGTCAGAAGCCTTTTGGCAGTGTTTTGGCTGGAGCTTTTGTTAAATATTTTGTTGATTTCATTCTTGCGCTGTGTCTGTGTTAAGAAATAGAACATGCTTTTAAAGCTGTAAATGTATAAGCTTGTGTGTTTTCCAGATAATTTTTTATTGGCCTGTAAAACTTCATGATCTTCCTGCCTTTCTTCACAGATACTTTTTTAAAATGTTGTTTTCAGTGTTCTGGTGTTTGCCCCTATGTGGCAGGGGAGGCAGGCAAGGGTGAGATGGGAAAGAAGAGGAAGAGGCATTTTTTTAATACATCAAGGCTGGCTAGTTTATCTCAGCCAGTTTCCAGGCTTGTATATGACTATGATCTATGCTTCTGTCTGTGAAATTAAAACATTTATTTTTTGTTTAGGAAATCTGAAAGGATAGCCCTACATATGAAGAGATGACGTGTAATTTCTCAGATAACCTGGAAGCTTGTGCTACTCCAGACACTGACCATGATCAAGAATGGGCTCAGGAACACTACCGACTAGGAACTTTTGTTGAATTTCCACTTGGCTGTCCAGTTTCAGCGTCGGCACTAGCACGAGCTGGCTTTGTTTATACTGGAGAAGGTGACAAAGTGAAGTGCTTTAGTTGCTGTACAATTATCGAAGGATGGGCATCTGGGGATTCTGCAGTTGAGAGACACAAAAAGCTTTCCCCAAACTGCAAATTTATTACCGAATCTGCTTTTCTGGAGAATAACATACATCCTCTTGCCCAGAACTACCAGCATAGAACTGAAAATGGTTCCAGCAATTCAGCCCTCCCGTGTACTCTGGATGACACATCTGATGTGGAGGCAGATTACCTGTTGAGAACTAGGCAGGTTGTGGATATGTCAGATAATTTGTATCCTAAAAACCGTGCTATGTGCAGTGAAGAAACAAGATTAAAGTCTTTTGACAGCTGGCCCCTTGATGCTCAGTTGACACCAAAGGAATTGGCTAATGCTGGATTCTATTATACAGGTGTTGGTGATCAAGTAGCATGTTTTTGCTGTGGTGGAAAATTGAAAAAGTGGGAACCCAGCGACAGAGCTTGGTCAGAACACAAGAGGCATTTTCCCAACTGCTTTTTTGTCTTGGGCTGGGATGTTGGAAATGTTCCAGGTGAATCTGTTCCCACTGAGCTTGAGAGAGGTGGTGTGAACAATGCACAGCATCCAAGGAATCCATCTATGGCAAAATACGGAAGACGTTTACAAACATTTTTAACTTGGATATATCCTGTTGATAAAGAGCAACTTGCTGAAGCTGGGTTCTATAGCACAGGTAAGCCAGACCTTAAAACGGCTAATATCTTTTACAAAGAAATCTTATATAAATGTTTTGTTATGAAAAAATAAGCTTTTTAATTGTAATTTGGAATGATTTGCCAAAATTTCTTCGTTCTGTAAACTACTTTTCATAGTTCTTATGTAAAATGACATACGTTATATCAAGTATGTTTAATAGTAAAGTATAAATCTAATCATAAATGCATTTTTGGCAATAAAACATTGAAATGTGTTTTCCTTGCCTGCTAAAACACTCACATCTTTCACAATGACAACTATTGAAGTTTGTATTTTTTTAAGTAATGAAGTGCTGCCCTCCAGATAGCTACCCTAGGTCTAAGGGGTGGACTTGTGGCATGTACAGCAGCCTATTCAACGAAGTCCAGGTGGTGTGCTGTTTTATTGATTTAACATGTGTTTGTGTTATCAAAGCATTTGGACACCTGAAACCAGCAAATACCATTACTGCCTACTGTAAAAGCTTTATGAAGACGATGACTCCAGTGGAAGAGCTTTTACTTTTAAATATGTAGTGTTTGACTTAGATAAGACTCCAATGTCTTTGTGCATTGGTTTCCCAATTAGATTGAATTGCGTAGTGCTGTTAAAGCTCCTTGAAATTCTTCACTGAGAGATGCTGTACAAGTGCAAAGTGTGGCTCTTATTAGATCATAAAGAAAAGGGGATTATCTGGAATAATTTCTTAGTGTCATCTTAATTGGCTTCTCTCTTAGTAGCTCTCGGAAGAATTTTTTAATCTGATTCCATTTGTTTCACTGCTGGCCATAACTAAAACCTGTGATACATTCCTGTATGAGTGATATATGGGCAACATTTGTACCCAGTATAACTGATTTTATTGATTTCTTCCTGGATTCCTAAAAGTACCTAGCTTCTCACAGCCAAGTGAGATCCGTATTGTGGAGGTGCACTAAACGGGCACCAGCTTATCCGACCTAATGGCTGTTCATGTGACTTCTGTGAAAACTCTGTTTCTTGTGGCCTGAGAACCATTTAGCTCTATGGGAAAACTCTGACCATACCTCCTCATTTCAACAAACAGAATATCTAAGCCCTTTTCTGGCGCAGTCTTTGATTACAGTAGGTGTAGTGCTAGAACAGAGAGAGTGCAATTTCTCCTAACATCTCCTCAGTCAGTTATGCTACTGCTGTGTAGAGCCAGTTAATGGTGAAATAGAGGACCAAAAAGGCATGGAAACATCCTTAGTTCTTTGTGGCACACTAGTTCGTGGCTTCTTTACTAGTGGATTGAGCTATTTGATAGTAGATTTTTTTTTTAGCTTTTACTTTTTATCTGTTTAATTGCTTGCTAAAATAAAGCTTGGGAATATTTCATGTGACTCATACTTCGTCTTTTTTAAGCTCAAGCCTCTCCTGAATGTTTGTTTCAAATCATATGTATTATGTTCTTTAAAATTGAATTATTTTTAGTTACAATTGCTAAGCAAGAAAATATTTTTTTCTTAATAATGTAACATTTTAGTTGAAAACTTATTTTTATGCCTAGTAGAAATACGTAATTTTATTCTTGTGTGTTTCCTCAGGTAATGGTGATCACGTTGTGTGTTTCCACTGTGGTGGAGGATTGCAAGAATGGAAGGAAAATGAAGACCCATGGGATCAACATGCCAAATGGTTTCCTGGGTAAAGTATTTTTGACTGTTTTCTTGTTGCAACTCTGAGTCTTATTTACAGTATATTATATTTTAATAACAGAGCATACTACTAAAGGTTTCAGTTGACTATGGGTTAACATTCTTTAGATTTATGTAAATAACCTTTTTTTTTTAGTTGCCCTCCTCCACTTCCTTCTTCATTTTTGTCATGGAGGTACCAAAGGAATAGCAGTTACCTTCCATGGTTTGTGGTTTTCCTTTTCAATAAACAGAAGAGATTTTTAAGGTTTTTTGTATGGGGTCTTTATTTTTGTTGTTCCATCTGTTCTGTCTTCTGTAGTCCTGCTCTTAGATGTGCAATCATCAACATATGCTTTAATGTTATATCAGAGGCCTCAAAAGAGGACATTTACTTCATGCCTTCATTGAGAGGTAGGAGGGAGTTCTTCTGAAGTGGGTGTGAAAGAGAACTAAATCTCAAGAGGCTGAGGGTGCATCTAACTCATTAGAGGTGGGCAGTCTGAAAATTGTCCTAAAATAGTACTTTCTGAATAACTATACTTCTAAGTCAGTGTTGTTTGTATGTCAGCTTGTTTGTAGGAATTATTAAAGGAAAGAGAAGATTTCTGTGTCTGGACTGAACTGATGTCTCAGCTAGCAGAGTTACAAAGTTTTGTGGATATGTATCTAATTATTTTTTTTCTTACCATCAGAGCGCTACATTCTAATTGCTATTTTAATAGCATCACACATGCCAAAGTTCGTAACTTATGTCAGGATACAAAATGACTAAACTTATGTCACAGTGCAAGGAAACCTGAAGAACTCGGTAGTGGTATTGAATTCTAAACATACTTCTGCATAAATTTTAAAGGATTGAGGATTCCAGACTTCCAGTTTTCAGAAAGACTGCCAATTTTGTCTAAAACCTGTCTTGAGGAAAGGAGGAATTGTATATGACTCATTGTTTCTTGCAGGTGGATAAAAGCTGTCCAAGTACAAAGACTTAGTTACTTGTATAACATTGATAAAATCAACGTCTTTTATGCATTAGCTGCCAAATTAGTCTTCTGTGGTGAAAGGCTCTCTGGAAGCTGGGAGGTAGTATTTATGTGTTAGCTGATCCTTTTCTCAGTAGTGGTAAAGGCGGCTTTTAATTATTAGTGTCTGCCACTTGAAAGAGATGTCATTCCAAGTTTTTGGCTTGGTGCAGTGAATGGTGAAGACTCATTTTCTTGCTACGTTTCACTCCTCCTTATATGGGTTTGGTTTTGTTTTAGGTTGCTTAAATTATGTCAGTTTTGATTACTTCCCCCCAGATCATTAATTGTCTAATATGGAGTTTTTGTTTGCACATCAACTTGAGTGGCAGTGTTACAGCCTCACAGCGTACTATGTCCGTGAATTGCTGAAGGTGAGGGAGCTGCTGAAGCTAGAGAACTATTGTTGAGGAGTTATGACATTCCCTAAATCTTCTGGTAGGGAAGAGCTCTGACCAGTGGCTAGGACTAATTGGAAAGTATTGAAAGAAAACATGTAAGGCACCTGTCGGCCCAGTGACTGCTTTTCTTTGATTGCAAAAGATTAAACCAACATTTTAACATAACATTTGTTTTTCATTGGAGTCTTATATAAACCTGTGGCGTCAGCTGTAATGGCCAGCAACTCTTCAACTTCCTGTTTCGCCAAAAATGTGAAGAAGATATATACTGCTGAAGTGATTAAGATGTTTTTAGAAACGTTTAAATGACATTACTGATGTTGACTAAACATTTAGAGGTTTCAAAAGCTAGTATTCTATGTGATGTAGGAAATGTATTGAAGCTTTCCAGAGTTATGTAGTTGATTTTTGTTTTCCTGTGCAGTTTTGTTATAACTAAATATTTTTATTTATAGGTGCAGATTTGTGAGAAAGAAAAAGGGGCTAGAATTTATAAATAACGTTCACTTAAGAGATGGATGTAGGGATTCAACAGTAAGTGTCTTCTTCATCAAATATTTGGTGAAAATACAAAGTAGTCTTTACGTAGTTTTCCTATGAAGTTACTCTTCTGATTATCTGCATATCATTTAATCCTCCTGCTGCTGCTTTGATTGGCAGAAAGTGAAAGACGTTGAAGTATATTTTGGTGTCACGCAGGGTTTATAGATCTTGCAGTTCACCTTAGTTGGCTTCTGGATCACAGGTAGTGTGCCTTATATTAATTGTGTGTTTAGTACAGAACAAGTTCTATTTGTTTTATAGCTTGGTAAGTCCAGGTTTAGGATGAATGATTTCCCTATTCATGTGTAGTAGAAATTTTTTCTTTTCTTCTTAGTAGAGCATTGTTAAACTTGTATGCAGTCACTAAAAAGTAAAACCAATGTTATTTTAGAATTCTTCCATAGACTGAGTCATGTACGTATGATTATAGCAAAGATGGGTTAAAACGAAAACTTAAAACAATATGAAGGACATAACAAAACACTGATCCCTTTGCAGCTGTTCAGAGCAGATTTAATAGTTCTAGTCAATAAAATAACTGAGATCAAATAGATATTTTCTGTCTTGTAACTGTATGGGTTTCTTTCTGCCTTCTCCAGAATTGTAATTTTGTTTGTTTATATTTCACTTTTAGACAGAAGCTGCTGAAGGGACGATACTTTCTAAAGGTACCTGTTTAGAAAAAAAAAACCAAAACAACCCTCCCTGTTTTGGAATATCCATATTTGCATGTGTAGTAAAGGAAATGGTTAATTTTAAAAATAAACCTATTACATTTTTAAGTAAAGCATGACGGGCAAATTGTTGGATGATACTCTTCCTTTGCTTCATTGCTTGTAAAGAACTGCGGAATGAATTTTATTTCTCTTAAGGGAAATCTAATCATGGTTGGATAAATATTGTAAAGTAAAGATTACAAACCATGAAAGAAGTATGCATAGGATGCATTTTTAGTTTTATAGCTAGTAAGTGTGCGTCAAGTATTGAATTAGTAGTGCTGTGGGATAAATCTTAAATACAGAATTGAAACAATCGTTGTTTTTCATGAGGCAGGAGGAGTTGGTGTGTTAAATGGCAAGGACTGGGAGGCTGAGGAAACTTAAATAGCTTGTTATGTGCTCCAGTATTACGCATTCCTGCAATGTTTTTCACAAATACCAAGCAATAAAAAGACAAGACGGTTAAAGGCGTAGCAGGAAGACAGTGAAGCGGCTTCATCCCAGGGAATGATAGTTGTTGCTAATATGAGTGGTTACACAAAACCTGTTTTAGAAATCTCTCACATGCTGCTCATTTACAAGAGTGAAAATCGGGTTAAAAAAAATCTTGCTCTTTGAACAACCTTCTTAAGTGAAGAATTAGCCACTTACATGTAATAGTATAACTGGAAATAAGACACCCTGACGAGAAATCTATTCAAAAAATTCATTGAAAAGATGAAAGGGGAGGTCCAACAGACTGAAAAATGGTTTCCAGAAGTAGCGTTGTGTCTTACTGCGGATAGGCTTACTTGCCTCTTGCTTGTTGACTGTGCTGTTTTGGTTTTGTAAATTAACAATACTTAGTGACTTCTCTCAACATACGTATCTTGGTTTGGTTTTTTTCTTTCCCGAACTAAATTTAAATTAGTGTAATATTATCAAATACTTAGGTTTCCGTTGTGCCTAGGAATTCTGGGTGAAATCCTGTTAACATTCAGTTACAGAATTTGTGATGTTAATTATGTAAGACATTTTATTTCAGAAGTTGAAAGCGTTGATTTGAAGAGCAAATCTAGGAGGATTTCTGTATTTTAAATAGATGTAGGGAGACTGGGAAAGCTAGGGTGGAAGAGATCTCAAATCTGTGGGTTTGGGTATTTTGACAGTGCAGTTGGTACAATAGCAAAATTCTCAAATTAGAAATACGGTTCCTTTGGCTAGTTATTTGCATAGGTGTCTTAGAGTACTATAGTGAATAGTGTCTGAATATCAGATTCATCTTTGTTAAATTGCTGTTTTGTTTTTCTTAATTTCTTGTTTTAGATGATCTCTTACAGAATCCTTTGGTACAAAGTGCCATAGACATGGGTTTCAGTTTGTCTGAGATTAGGAACACCGTGGAAAAGAGATTGCAGATGTCTGGAGAAAGTCATACATCTGTTGAGGATCTGGTAGCAGATTTAAGTGCTCAGAAAGAACATACAAGGGAAGAAGAACCAAATGAAATCCCAGTTGAGCAAGATGAGCTTATTCAATTGCAAAACCTCTGTGTGTACTTTCATATCAGCTCTTTAGTCTATGAAATATATTTTACTGTTATCTGTTTATTCTACCCTCTGATCCAAGTCTTATCTAAGGTGAAGTTCCAGTATTGTAACTTAAAATTCAAGAGCCTTATCTTTGGACGTAAAAAAACTGAACAAAGAGGGTCTTAAATTATTTGAGCGTAGCAGCATTTGTAAATATCATCTATAAAATAAGTAGTATTAATACCTCAAAAGTGTATAATATTGAAATAAGTCTGGCATGCTTCTGGGAAAAGTTAAATGTGCTAACTAAAAAGTGAAAATTATTGTGACAATGACTTTTAAAAATAAAAGCAAGGGTAACTAGATGTGGGGACTCTGGTGGCAAAATGAAATAGACACAGCAACATACTGGCAAATATTTAGTATACTCAAAATGAAAAAAAATCTTAGTAGAGTATTATTTATTTTTGAGTATAAAATTTTGCCTGGAATAGAAGCATTTTCCTTCTTGGCCAATAAGAAAAAGTGTACTTTTAGTTGGTGTTTCTTTCCAATTATTTCTGTTCCAGCTAGGCTGGGACGTGCAGGTTATGCTCAGAAAGCCGTTGTGGTACACTCTGCAAATGGACCAAACCCAAGATTTACAACTCAGGAAACTTGTCCTTCAAGACAAACATATGGCTGATTCATAGGGAGGGAAAAGACCATCTGGTTGGCATGTTAGGCAGGGATCTTACCAGCCCACTCTTTTTAATTAGATTTTTAATGGACATTGTTGGGGGCGGAGGGGAGAAGAACTTGTGGTGGACATCATTTTTGGCTGTGCAGGGCTCTCCCCAAGTGTCAGGGGAAGGTGTTAGAAGTTTGCATTTTCAAATGTGGTGTATTAGAATAAGAAAGAGCTCATGTACAATGCAAAACTGATTCTTCCCATTTTACAAAGGTTTAGGCTTTTGAAGTATGGGAATTTTGAAAACAGAGGCAGGAAGGGAAATCACATACTCATTCTTTTCATTTGAGAAACTCCTGAAAGAAATAAATCCAGATTACGTAACCATTATCAATGAGCCTTTCTTGTACCTTCTGTACAAGTTTTGGGAAAGTTGTGAATGGGAAGTCTGTGAAAAGAATGGTTCCTGATTGAAATATGCATATCCTAAATTCTATAGATATTTCAAGCTTTTGCCAATATAGATAGTTGAATTCCCTGCATTGGCCTGGGAGATGTAACGAGATGGGGTGGCAGTGTGAAAGAGGATTCCATGCTGCAGCTTGGTTTCCAATCTTTTGTAATTTCTTATTCTTTTTAAAGGTGTGGCCTTTAAATCATATGAAGAAAACCTTGTCCTTGTGTATAAATAAAGAAGATTCAGTGGTACTAATTGTGATAACTTCTTTTTATGTGTTTATTTTCCTTAGATCTCAGTACTGAAGAGAAGTTAAGGCGCTTGCAGGAAGAAAAGCTTTGTAAAGTCTGTATGGCTAAAGACATATCAGTTGTCCTCATTCCCTGTGGTCACCTAGTTGCCTGTAAGGAATGTGCTGAAGCACTTAATAAATGCCCTCTGTGTCGTACAAATATTATGAAAAGACAGGAAATTTTTATGTATTAGTGAAATATAAAACACTGTGGATGCCAACATTTCCTGCTTTGTGTAATGTAATGTAAAAAATGCAGTTAATTCCAGGATGTAATCATATGGCAGCATTTAGATTTTTCTACTCTCAGACTCTACATATAACATTAAAAAAATATTTTCCTTAAATAAATTTTTTGTATGTAAAAACCAACATTGAAAGGCAAATATATTCTGTAACTTCAGTTCATACACGTGATTTGGGAAAGCCTAAGTAATGCAAATCTTTATGTGATCGTTCCTTTGCTTCACTTTGGTAGGACTCTGTATGACTGAAGTTTATGCGAATACAGTTGTATAAAGAGTCTGGCCCTAGATACAATTTGTAAATAAGTGAGGTTAAAAAATTATGTACATGTGTATTATATCTGAGATTTTTAGCTTCTCCAATGTCATGTAAGAGTGAGAATGTTACCTTATTTCTGTAACTTTAGTTGTGACATAATTCAGAGAATATGTGTAAACTTGCTGCTGCAATATTTCACCTTGTTTGCCACTACTACTTTGTAAGTTTGTCCGGTTTGATATGTAATTCCTGTCTCCCCATTTATTTTTTTCTGTTTTAGATGTATAAATTGGCCTCAGTAAACTGATTTTAGCTATCTGTTCTTCACAAAAATCCCTCTGTATATAAAATGTACATTGATTTCACTCCATAAAAGAGAACTCAACTGAAATTAAGGAGATTTTACATACCTTGTGGTCTCATTTTAAACTTGCCCCCTTACACAAAAAGGTGGTCATTGTTTGATTTTCTTTCTTTTTTTTTAACATCATCCTTACTCATTTATCTGCTAATAGTTTGCAGTCCTTCTGTTTGTCTCTTTTTTTATAAGAGGGTGGTAAACTCTTATCTCCATGAAAATGCTTTCTTGTTTTAATTTAAATTCACAAGTAATGTTAGAAATTTTTTTGTCCTTGTCGGTTTGCAACATTTGCATTAAAAAGTGAAGAACAATTCTAGTGAGAGTCACCTTAAGATAGTTGAAACTATTTCTTACTGGACTAATACTCAGTTCTCCAATTAAAAATCAGAGTTTTGTATTTAAGTACAGCTGGTTTATGATCACTCTACTTAATTATGTGACTTCCTTATTTTGTGGAGCTACTGATGTTCTGTGCATATATTTTTCTTTGAGTCCTACACACAAAGAGATTTAGAATATAGAATATAGTTTTTCACATTATAAGTTTTAAATCCAGTAGACAGAAATCTAATGTCTATTCTTTATATTTTTTTAAATATGTGCTATGATTATATCTTGGTGTAATGTTATGAATATTTAAAATAAAGTGCAACCTAGCTGTTCCTTGATCATCATAGTTAATTCTCACATGCAAAAAAACCACCCCCAAACCCACCACCAAACAGAAGGATGCTTTCAGTTGCTTTTTTTGTTTTGTAACTCAACTGATACTAATTTAACCTGAGTGTTATTAAGGATAATATATTTTAATTGCAGAGGAAATAAAATCTATTGTTTGTATAAATTTAAGTTTGTTCATTGTGAAGTTAAATACATTAATTTTGCTTTTTCTAATAAATTAGAATTTGGTTTTCTGGAATACATGATGACTAGAAATTCATAAAGAATTCAGCACAGAAAGGTTTTATTTTGCCATTTGGGACTTTTCTCTAAAGAGTTTAGTTTTAAAGGTAATGCATGTGTACAGGGATTTTTCAGGACAGACACAGACTGGCAGTTCTGACAGGGTTGTTTCTAGCCCCCATTTTCATTTGCAGGGAGGGTTTTCTGTACTTCTCAAGGGAAATTAAGGGGGGGGGGGTTTGCATGTGAGCTGGTGTATCTTGCCTGAAATAGCTTGTTTAGTTAATGTTGTGAACTATGTTAGGATGACTTGCTCAAGCAGATGGTTTGTTACCTAACCTTGACCTAAGTCATGTGAGAGACGCTATTGGGATGAGCTGGATCCAGCTTACAGGCTGCGGGAATTTGCACGCAGCTCAGTAAAGCCTTGTCTGAGAAAGAGATTGACCAAATTTTACTTAGAGCTATTACAAAACTAAATCCTAGTACGGAGGTGATTTTGGTTGCAAGTGTAGTATGTGAACTGAGAAGAGCCTGGCAGTGGGTCACAAATTGTACCTTCTAAGCTGAGACGCAGAGTAAGCACATTGTCCAAATAATATGCAAGCAACCAGCTTTAACATCAAGCATTTATGCTATTTAACTTTTAAAAGATAGACCACACCCCTTCTAGTAACTTCATGATAGTTGTTATAAAAGATCTAATTGTAATAGCAATTCAAATTTTAATTGCTTAGGAGCATTAAAGGGTTAAAGGCCTGTTAGTGAGATGACAAAATAACTGCTCTGTAGGTTTAATTTTTTTTTCAAAAACTATAATCAGAGTTCTATTCAGACTAAATGTGAAAAAATAATTAGCATAGTCATCAAATTTTGACAGCTTGAATTAGGAAGATGTTTTTTCAAATTACTTTGATTTTCAGTATCTTAAAGAAACAGAAGAAATTCCATGGGCACTGATACTGTGCTGAGTGTTCAAAGAGCTAGAAATGGAGTAGAAGCACAGGTGCTTTGAAAAGGAGGTTAGCAGCAGGACAAAGATGCCCTGGGAGTTGGTCTTTTATAAAAGAGTGAGCTGAAACAAAGAGCTATGGAATATATTCAAGTATCAGTATTCAGTAACTTTATTCTAGTAGCTTCTATGTAAAAATCTTTCTTATTTCCGTTTTACTTGCAGTAGCAGAGCTATTTGCTGCTCCAGATATGTGGGAGATTTACAAGGGGTTTTAATAATGTGTTTTGGAACTGTTTCTGTTTAGAAAACGTGGAAATTGCATGCCCAATTTAGAAACACAAGGCTAAAATAAGGAAAACCCATAGTTTTGATGTCTTTGTTATGCATTTAGCTTTTTCTCACTGCTTTGAAACAAGGGGCTTGAAACATAATATTGACTTACTCTACCGATTGTACAGATCTACAGATACTTAGCTGTACATCTTTAAATTCAATTTGGGGCTTGATCCAAAGCTCATAGCACAATAAATAAATTATTATAGGTATATTTTTAATTAGAGTATTTCGACACTTCTTTTAATATTGCCTGGTTAGTTTTGACCACAATGCTTCAATGTTTGTTTTTGTCACCTGTGTGTGCAGCCTGAAGCTACAGGGCATATAGTCAAAGTTTTCAAAGCACTGTTGTTAACCTAACCTAATGAGTTTTTTAAAGTTAGCTATGTTTGAGTTTTACTGAAATTAAAAAAAATAATTAAATATGATGGGTTGTTAGAGTTTAATTAGACCTGGGTGGGAGGTTAATGCAGACACTTGATTACTATGTTCATGTCAAACTTGAAGCTGAAGTTGTATGCTGAGATTAAACATTACAAGGGCTGGTGAAGTTTGTTGCCACAGTATGTAGTAACTACTCGGAAGAGAATCTGTTCTGCCTTTCAAGGCGTGCAGGTTCTTGCATTTGATGTGCAAGGCCTGCCTGAAGGGAAGGTCAGCTCTTCATAGAGTGAAGGAGATTTTTCTGGCCTTTGCGGTGTTTTTCTGCAGCAGTAAGTACATGAACACTGTGTTGGTACGTGGTGGTGGGGTTTTTTTACCCTCTGCGTTGTGCACAAGTGACTCCTGTCAGCAAGGAGGCTAAATGCCAGAGTGGGCTGGAGATTTCCACTGCTGCCCCAGAGGCTTTGTCATTGCTCGTCCTGTGCAGGACGGTGGGACTGGCCTTAGCTCTTGAACCTGCTCTGTGAAGGGTGATGGTCGTCACCTCCGTACAGTCAAATGGGAAGAGCCAGACTAGTGACATCATCTTCATTCCTCGCGGAACTGAAGAATGAGTGAATACTCTCCCTCTTACTAATTTTTTTGGGGTGGGTTTTGCATGTGTAAGTTTTACTGAGTAGCTTGGAAACTTGAAGAAAATCTTTCCCCCCCATCACCCTGCCATGCCTTCATGCCAATTCGGGCTGTTGCAAGTATCTTGCTGCGCTTGTGAGTGCCGCTGTGTCACGTTGCTTCAAGAGGTGGACTGATGCTGGTGTACAGCAATTAGTGTGCCGTAATTACAATGCGGCTTTCTGTGAGGAGGCAGATGACCTGTGATAATACAGAACCTTTGCTGAAATTCAGATTTTAATTTTTTCTTAACCAGGAGTTCCAATTAAGCAATACTGATACCAACGTTACATTAATACTGTAAGCATTAATTCAGAGAATATGGCTCTGACTAAATTAACAAAAGAACTTGATTTTTCCTGGGACAGGAAAGAAGACAGCATATATTCAGTTATAAATGGCTTGGATAAACAAAACCCCAAGGAATATCTGGGGAAAAAATGTTTTTAATTATATTGTGAGTATCTGATAGTTCGAGGTAGGTGAAAACTACTTGGTTGCCTTTGGATAAGTATTAATTTACAGTTTTATAGCCTGCATGGCTATTGATGATGGCAGAGAGAAAATGCTTGATAAGTTAGAATTGTTGGAAATGTATTGGAGAGATACTTGAATTAGGGTTTGCCCCTAGACTGAAAAGCAGCATTTACTATCAAAAAATGAAAAATGCTTTTGCAGAGTCTCATGGTGAAACCATCTAGGGGAATCATTTACAGTAACTGCTGAAAAGCCAAGTTCAGTAGAAATGCATATGGTCACCTGCAAATTTTGGAGAATGAAATAAGCTAACCTCTAGAAATCACCAAGACAGAGAACATTTAAATTTACTCATGTTATGTCCTTTTGATCTTATGAAGTTAGATCCTCCTGCAAAACAGTTGACATGGTTTACATTATTTAGTTTTGCACGGTATGATGAGAGTCATCACTTGAGCCAACTAGTTAATCTTCTGAATACCAGCTTTTCAAAAGTGGGGGTCAAGCCACAGAAGCCTCTTCCTTTTAACTCTTGCATAACAGAGGGAGGCTTCTGAGTCTAAGGTTGACGTTACCTCCCTTTCCTGCATAACCAACCCAGGTGGTGGTACTGGAGCCAGTACTGAAGCTCTGTTGGTAGGGTACAAGCCACCAGAAAAATAACTGTTGCTCCAAATGTCTCTTCTGGTGTTTTGCAAAACAGAATGTACCAAAAGTGACATTAATTTGACTCCTACCTCTGCATCGCAATTTAGCCCTCTTATAACATTGTTAACAGTTGCTTTGTAAAGGCTTAATCGGCAATTCCACATTTCTGTAAGGAACGCCCATGTTCCAGGTTGGAAGCTTCACCTCTGCTGGGCTCACAGCTGGAACCAGCGGTACAGAGAAGGGACGTAAGGGTGTGCCCAGGGGGAGTGGGATTGGGAGTCGCCATCCTCGGCACTTGGGTGTCCCACAAGTGCCCTTTGCCATGGACGGGAAACACTTTGGTTTCAGCTGCTGGCAGTGAGGCTTTGCAGGACTTCCACAATCATGTGAAAGGAAGTTACAGTCTAAAAGAAGTATTTTTATCTTAACGGTTTTGAACATCTGTGCAAGCCACCAAGATGTCACAAACTGTTGTACTCCTTGCTGCTTGTTATGCATTGTGCCACTTAGAAAAAAAAATCGTACTCTCAGCTAATGACAGGATCACACCTCGCTTTGCTTCCACATCCCGCTGCATCAGAGTTGAGGCAGCGAGAAGAGCCTTGAGCCCCAGACATGCTCGGAAGGAGAGGGGACTGCTGAGAAGCACTTAACAGAAACAAACCTTGAAGCTGGTTGGTAATGAAATCTAAACCAAAGGAAACCATGTTAGGGATATATGTAGGATCTCAGGAATGTGGTAGGTCAGCCCCAGAACACATGCAAGTTTATCTGACAGAGTAATCTGTTCCTTGACTTTGTCAGGTAAGTAACCACCTCCCACTGCATATACTCCCACTTTAACCCTCTTCAGTTCTATCCTCAGTGGTTTATGGGGAAAAGACCAAGATAAATCAATCCACTGTCACCATCCAAACCTGGTGTTTGCCTGGAAACAGAGCAGAGAGCCGTCCCATCCATTTGAGGGAGGATTTTCTTCAAAGCTTAAACATAAAACAAACATATTTGACTTTGTGGTGTAGAATTGTTTTGCTCTATGATCTTGGGCAAAGGTTGAGCTGAATGACAACGTTTCTGTCCCAGTTCCACTCTAACCTCATCTAACCACAAACCAGCCTCCTTCCTCCCCTTTCCAGGCAACCCCCTGGCTCCGTGTCAGGGTCTCAGGGGGGCTGGATGCCCTGGAAAATCCAGCTGGCTGGGACCCACTCTCCGTTCCTGATGGGTGAGTTGCCCTCAGATCAAGAATATGATGTAGTTTCACTGGTTTTTAGCTGCCGCTTAGCTGCTTCCCCTGCTCAGTGCTGGTTGCTGCTGGTTGGCCCGCTTGACCTTATTTCAGCTCTTGTCTGCTTCTCACCCCAGCCCTTTTTCTGCTGTACAATCTGTTCTTTCCTGCCTTCATCCATGCTCTGCCACTTACCCAACCTGAAACATGTTTCTCTGGTTCCCGTGGTTCTTCCACAGGCTTTGTCGCCGATGCTGTCATGCTGCCTGACTCATAAAATGGGTCTTGATTCATGGTCCCTCTGCCTGGACTTGGCTACGGAACACAAGTCTTGGTCATGTCTCCCAAAACTTCCCTACATCTGCAAAGTAGAGCAGATCGCGTCCCAGATCCAACAGAGGTGGCCTGCATGGGAACACTTTCTTGTACATAAGGTGAGGTGAAGCCTCAAGTCAAATTGGTGCATCTTGACTGAAGCTGGGAAGAGGGTTTTGCATTATTTCCTACCAGCAACCGGTGGGGCCTTTACATGCTTTGGTGATGAAAACTTGAAAACATGGCTGAGGGGCTTTTATCTCAAAGAACTGATACATAGCAAGAGCACCTCACCTCAAACAGGGGAAAGAGTGCGGGGCTTCAGGCAACCAGTGGCACAGATGGCTGAATAAAGCTGCCGATAATGCAGTTAGCTGGAAGGCACTGGTGACTTACTGGGGTTCTGTTCATTTCTAGAGCGGGTAGCGAAGGGCAGGTAGAACTTCCTTCCTTTTTAGTGATACGGGACAAACTGTAATTCTGTGCATCTTTTCAGGTCTGAGAGCATGGTAGGCAGCAACTTACTGAATCAAAAAAATTCAGACTTCAGTTAGGCGTTCTGGAAAGACCTGGCAAGAAATAGGGGCATGCAAGGGAGACTTATGTAAATCGCAAAAGGATGAAACAATTCACAGTACAGGGAAAGGCCTAAGGAGCTATTGATGTGCTATCTGTCTGCTGGAAATTATGGGAAAGTAACCCATTTTTTTGTCTTTATTTTTGTTTCTTATGTAATAGCTCATCTCCAAAAGGATTTAGAGCAGATTTCCCTAGAGTGACTAATCCAGTTTCAAAAATCGGAGGAAAAAAACCACCAACACACCTGACTGGGAAAACTGCTTTTCCCCTGTGTACCCAACTAAACAGGTAAAAATATGCTGTGGCTTATTTAATACAGGCCATCACACTTACCCACTGCACCTTGGAACGAATCTAGTATACAAGTTCTGGCTTGTTTTCCAATTCTTGTAAGCAAATCCTTTTAAAAAATAAAAGGAATGGTAAAGGATTGTGTTGGCTTTTTGATTTTGTTTTGTTTTGTTTTGTTTTTTTAAATAGAAAAGAGGAAACGGAACTGCAGAGGGGGTTCCTATTCCGCTGCCCTCAAAGAAAAGGAAGCAGCATGAGGATGAATCTCCTGCCTGGAAGAATGAATCAGCCATCTGGCAGCTTGAGTTTATTCTGATCTGTAATGGTGAATCTCTGGCCATTAATTCAGACATGGAATTGGTATCTACCCTTGCCTTGCTCAGTTTCTTAACTGGGTGACTGATCAAGAGCTCTTTTTGGTTCAAGCATAGTAAAAGTCCCTGTTGTAAAGTCTTTGTTAAATTCTCTCTGAATTGGGCTTCCTATCAGAAATGGTGGGCTTTGAAGCTCCTAAAAAGTAGCTTTAATGAGAAAGATGACACAGTCCTGTAGAATACTTTCTCCTACACTTTTCCACAGAACTTTCTATCCGACATAAATCCTTCCTAGGAAGACCAGAATTTAAAATATCTCTGTTTCTTTATCGTGCCTGGATAACACTTTTTTTTTCTTTTACATTTTTTCATTGTATTGGAACGGATGCTAGAGTGCTAAAGCTATATAGGAACTTCAAGATGTTCTTCGATTTCTTCACAAAGCCTGAACAGACAGATGGTAGGAGCCCATTCTGGAATTGTTAGCTTAGAAAGAAGTGGTGTGCTAGCAGCGGAACTGCTTTTCGTCTCATCTCCCCTGTTGCACCAACTGGAAGGCTCAATCCCACAAGCATGATCAGTTCACAGGGAAAATGCAGAACTTAGGTTCTTCAGGGAGCCAGTTTGCCATGGATAAAGACAGCAAATACAAGGGTTAAGAACTTTTCTGCCCCCTATATTGCTATCCACCCTTTGAGAGATTGTTGCGTTTGCTCCTTAGATGCGTGCTATATAAACCAGTTTGTGGTGGTTATTCGCATGATCCTAGTGTGGTGCTGTCAGGTGTCCTCCCAGGGCACAGCTGGCATAAGGAATTCCTATGTTCTGGTCACTGGAGCCGAGCAGAAACATTCCCGGCCTCTGTAGGAGCGCACCGCACCTTCAGTTGTGCTGCCTGAATTGCTTACGTAGTTGTACTCTGGCTTCCAAGAAATGAGCTGGTTTGGGAGGAAAGAAATGAAACCAGTCCCTTCGAAAACAAATGGCCCTCCCCCCCTTTCTCTGATGAGGCAACAGTTTTGCTCAGCCAGCAGCCAGGCCGGCAGCTGAGTGGAGCAACTGGGAGGGAGGAAATGCACTGGGGAGTGCAAAATCCTCTTAGGCGGGCTCTGTGACCAATGGTTTGTAATACGCCGCTGCACCTGGAGCCGGGTCCCCAGAGTGTTTGCAGGTTTTGTTACAAGTTTCAAAAAGCAAATAGTCAGAACACCCAGAAGTGTTATGAATCTGGGCTTCTAAGGTCTGAGTCAGCTTTGGAAAGGGGCTGAACTCTCTGCCATGGTACTGTCAGCACTTGCATGCTCATTTCTTTAAAAAACACACCCTAAAAACTGTCATGTTTTCTTCTGTTAAACACATTTACCTAAAGGATCTCAGCTATGAGGTCAAGTGTGAACTATAGTGTTTTTGGAACAGCCCAAATATCTGATGCACGTGCTAATAAATGGATTTTATGCACAGCTGAGTCTGAAGCTGCCTCAGTGTTGTGCTTCTGCCAGCTCTCACAGCAGGCTGCTATAATCTTACAAAGTTTTGGATTTGCGTTGTAATATGAGTAGCCCTATTGTATCTCAATTGGAGGATACATTGCTGGAATTCCATGTGCAGGCAAAATGTTAGTTTTGGAAGTGTGTGGTTTATTTTCATGGAAAAGTTGTCTGGCAGCTGTCAGAAATTGACTTTGTAGACGGAAGGTGCAAACGGATCCAGCTCCTTTCCATCTATTTCTGTGTGTAATTTAACAACATATATCATGGGCAAGTTTAAAAGTTAGGAGGTATGGTGGGTGTGTTGGGTTTTTTTGTGTGTTTTGTTTTCTTTTTTTTTTACGGTTTATCTTTTATTCACAATTCTTCTATAATTTCGTCAGGCATTAACAGATACACACGAAACAGCAGCAGCAGCAGCACCTGTAGCTATAACCGAAACTTCGAACATAGTTTTACAATGAGGGATTCGGGGTGCTGTTTTAAATTGTTCCCTAAAAGGGTATCTTTCTCCCAATTTTCTTATTTTTTCCGCAGCCTTGACAGGAGGTACAAAACATTATGAAATGTGAATTCAAGCCACAGAATGGAATTTATTTTTGGAAGTCTTCTCTCAGGTACCAACCAAAGATTATATCTAGAACTGCTAGATGTCATCACCTCGTATTACACTAGGTTTTTATTTTAAACTCTCCTTGTCTGATCAGCTTCCATTATGACTGTTACTCGCTGTGCATGCCTCATCTTCGTTTTGGAAAGGCTGAAGCTGACGGATACTCTTTTCTTGTGTCCTGCCTTTGTTAGGCAGGTGAGCAGAGCGACTCTGCTTGGCACCTGCCTAGTTATGCTAACCATCTCCCCAAAATTAAAAGTAGGTAAACACAAAAGGCGGCTGGAGACTAATTAGCAGGACAAAACTGTTCTTGTGCTGACCGATCTAACCATAAGCTTACGTGCAACTATTCAGCATGAGTAATGTGCTTAGCATTACACAATGCAGGGAGAGAAAAAATGTAGAAGGAACTATCGAATTGCGCATTTAGAAAAATAAGCGTCACAAAGTATTCTGTATTGCTTATATGCGATCGTCTGAGGTACGTAGGAATCTTCATACAGGGAGAAACAAGGAATCGCCCTGGGAGGCTAGGAGCAAGCGCCAATTTGAACTGGGAAGGAAGGCGCTTTGCGACGAGCAGCAGCAAACGTTTCGGGAGGACGCTGCCCAGCACCAGAACCACCACCAGCGCCAGCAAACAGCTCCTGCTGGTCTGGCCGCCCCGCTGGGCGCTCTGGAGACCGGGCACCCCGCACACACCCCTGCGGGCAGCCGCGCGTTTATCTTCACGGCCACAGGCACCCCCGCAGCCGGCTCCGGCACGGCGCAGCAACGGCGGCGCGGCAGCCCCGGGCGGCGAGGGGGCCGGCAGGCGGGCAGGGGTTATTTCTAGGAAGGCTGAACTTTGCCTCAGCCGAACGACTGTTTTCCAGTTACTGCGGTGTTGCAAGGGGGCAGGAAGGGCGCCAGGCCCCGCGCCCGCGGGTGGCTGTACGCGGCCGGGGCCGTGCCGTGCCGTGCCGTGCCGGAGCTCTCCTTTTTAGGCTGTCCTCCTGTTTCAGTCACCCGATCCTGCCCCGAGAATGAAGCCAGCAGCTGGGCCCCCCCCGCCGGCCGCGCACGGAGGAGGCCGGGCCCCCCCGCCTGGCAGGAGGAGGAGGAGGAGGAGGAGGAAGAGGCCGCCTCGCCTCGCCTCGCCACCCCGGCGGCGGCCCGACCCCGGCCGTCCCCGCCACCGCCCCCGCCGGGCCGCCGCCGCTGTGGAGCGCCGCGCTCGCGAGGCGGCGGGGGCGGGGGAGCGGCCGGGCGGCGCGCGCGTGCGCGGCACCTTGTTTACCCCGCTCGGCGCGGGCTGCGCCGCGGCCGGCCGGCAGGTGTCGCCCCACGCCCAGGAGAGCGGGCCTCGCTCGGAGGCCGCCAGGTGGCGCCTGCGCCCTCCATTCGCTCGCGAGCCGCCGAGCAGCGAACACCCCAAACAATCCCCAGCGCCGCCGCCAAATTAAATAACCTGCCCGCGCCCCGCGCCGTCCCCAGACCCCCCCTCCGCGGCCAAGTCTCCGGGCCGGGCCGGGCCGGGCGCGCAACCGGCAGCCGGGCCGGGGATATAGGAGCGGAGCTACGAGCCTGGGCCTCCTCGCTGCCTACGCCGATACTGGGCAAGGTAAGTTAGAAAATGGCGGCGAAGCTTCTGGAAGTTTGGAGGGGGGACTCGGGATCGCGGTGCGTGGCTGCGGAGAGAGGCCGGGACGGGGCCCGCGGTCCCCGGGCCTGCGAGGACGGCGCGGGGCGCTAGGCCGGCTGGCCACAGGGACTCCGCGCAGCCAAGATGGAGGACGGCGGGGCCGAGCCGCGAAAACACTCCAGCCCCCCGCTTCCCCACCCCCCCTTCCCAGCGCGCCTCGGCGGGGAGGGGGGAGGCGAGCGGGAGCGCGAGTGAGAGAGCGAGAGGGCGCCGAAAGCGGCCCCCGCTGCCCGCCCGGAGCCCCGTTCCTCTTCCCCAGAGCCGGCCGCGGGCAGGCTGGGCCCAGCGCTCGGCGAGCTAAAATGGAGAACCACCTTCTCCTCCTCCTCCTCCCCCCTTCTCCCGAGCCGAGCAGGGGCTGCTGGCAAGATGGAGGACTCGGGCATTGTGTGTGTGGGGTGTGTGTGTGGGCAAGCCGGGCCGGGCCGCTCGGGGGTGGCCAGGGAGGGGACGGGGGTCGGGGCCGCCGCGGACGGAGCGGGCCGCGCTCGGGGGGGCAGAGCGCTGGGCCGCGCCGCGCCGAGAAAATGGTGGGGCGGCTGCCGGTGCCCCGGGGTCGGGTGTCGGAGGAGGCCGGGGAGAGGGGACTCTCACCCCTGACAGCGCTCGCCCGGGCTCCCTTCCCCCTCCTTCCCGCTGCCCAGCAGCTGAGCTCTTCCTGCCAGCCCGCTCCCGCCGGCTTCCCCGCCGAGGGAAGTGCCGAGGGATCGGGCTTTGCCCTCCGCCGGCTCCCTGCCCCGAGCCGGGGCAGCTCCGGCCGCCTCCCCCGAGCCAGCGGGCCGGAGGGCTGGCGGGAGCGAGTGCCTTCGGCTCGAGCGAGGACGTGGGGACCGACCTGCGCCTTCCCCCCTCGCCGCCTCCGAAAGAGCTGGCGACCCCCCCCCCCCCCCCCCCCGGCGCCCAGGCCGGGGAAGGCCTTTGTGGGGCGAGTTTTCCCCTCCAGACTGACTTTGGGCGAGCTCCTCGGCGGCTGCCCGCTAAGAGGAAGAGTTGTGGCAGTTTCCGTTCGGCTTGCTTTATTTTTTTGTAAAGAAAGGGCTCTTGCCAACTTGTGCCGGGGACGCCCGACGCCGGCAGCCGCGTGTTGCAGGAACCCCGCTGGGCTCTCGCCGGCCCCGGTGGGGGAGGGGGGGGGGGAGGAGGAGGAGGAGGAAGAAGAATGCTTCTTACTGGGGGGTTTTGGCGCCACTTTTGTTTTAGATAGTGCTCCTCTGCCCCCTCCTCCTCGGCACGCACTGAACTGAGCTGAACCCTGCCCAGGTAGGAAGCGAGAGCTTTCCTGGTGTTTCTTTTTTTTTTTTCTGGGCGCTTATTTTCTCTACACGGCTTAAAATATATATATATATATATATATATGCAGTTGTTGCCGTGGTTAGGGACTCGGAGGGACAGGGGAGCGAGGAGCGAGCGGCCGAGAGCGGCAGCAGATGGCCGGGCCGGGCGGCCCCGTGTGTCGGGGGCTGCTCCGCCTGCCTGTGCCCATCCCCGGGGCCGGGGGTGCCGGCGGGGGGGCCCGCACCGCTGCCCTCGGTGCCGGCCGCTGCTAGCGTTGTGTAACCCGGCCGTCCCGGGGAAACCCGCGACCGACAGACCTCGATTTTTTTTTTTTAACTTTTTTTTTTTTTCCCCTCCCTACCCCCGAGGACGAGGGCTGAAGGCGCTCAGCTCTCTCTTTCGCTGCTTTTTATTTATTTATTGCCCGGCTCGGCTCTTGTTGTTGTTGCCTTCCCCCGGGATGCGGTGCTCGGAGTTAGCACAAAGTTTCAATGACCGCCGAGTCCGGTGCTGGAGTTACTCTGGGTGTTTTTGTGTTCTGTTTTGTTGTTGTGTTTTGTTTTTGTTTTTTTTTTTTAATTACTTCTTGGCGGCGCGGGCCGCACGGCTCCCGCCCGCGCTGGCTGAGCGCTCCTTCCCGTGTGCTCCCCCCGCCACACCCTGGCGTGTCCGGTCCCGTCGGGCGCCTTGCCCGCCGCTGTGACCCCCTCGCCTCCCCCGGCCGGCAGCCCCCGCAGGTAGCCCGGGGCCGCGCCGCGCCCCGCCGCCGTCCCTCTCGGCGGGGCGAGGAGGGGCCATGTCAGCGCGGCGGTTCGTGCCGGGGGCGGGGAGTCCGGTTACCGAAGTGCGTCACACGCGGCCCCGCCGGGGCCTGCTCCGCTCCGCTTCGGGCGGCCGCCGCCGCCGCGCCCGCCTGCCTGCGCCCGCCGCCCATTGGCCGCCGCCCGGGCGGGAGGCGGTGGCTTCCTCCCGCGCCCCGGCCGGGCCCGGCCGCCGCCGCCGGTTCCCCCGCAGGAGCGGTGGGGGCGGCGCGAAGGTCACCTCGTGGAAAGGCTTCCACGTCTTACCGTTCCGTGGGGATTTGGTGAAAGGCGAGGGGGAGAAAACGCCTTTTGGATGGCTTCCCTCGAAGCCCGCGTCCGAAGGTCCTTGTGCTGCTGGGAGTTCGGCTCAATCTTGCTTTCAGTGTCCAGAAGCTAGAGTTCCTGGCTTCCTGCAGTGAGGTGTTCCCCAAGCACACCTCTTGCTGTTAACTCTTGGCATGGCGGTCCCGATTTGTGACAGATGACTTTCTCCTTCGTAATGCTTGGCCGTTTGAAACAACTTTTCCACCTTTTCATATTCTCTTTTCCCTAAATCCATTATTTACTCAAGTATTTATTATTCGTGTTTACCTGGTATTGAACTGCCTGGGACTTAAAACATACCCACATGCAGGCCGGTTGGTTATGTGCAGGTAAATAAATACCACAAGTGATTGTGCAATGACTGGCGTGAATCTCTTATCTCATCGGTTGTTATCCCTAACTCTTAATTTTGTGGATAAATCTTGGTCATCAGTTGCAGAATCACAATGCCACAGATCTTGCATGGGGCTCTCTTTGCTGGGTAACACTGTTTCTTTTCCCTTGGAACCATGATAACAGTTTCGTTACGAAATCAAACAAGGTGTGAGAATACCGATGCCCTGCTGTTGGCACAATCCATCTTTCTGCTGCTTTCAGCACTGGGTTTGGTGGGGTGGAATCCCTGTACCCTTCTGATTAACTAAACAAAGAGACTAAGAAAGCTTCAGAGTTACATAAAGGAATAACCATGAATTGATTCCCATCTATAGCAGATAGATCTTGCTCTATAAGCAGTGGGGCTCATGTGGGTCCTTTTAGCAAAAGCAGTGGCCTGTTATGCTGTAGTCTACAGGTGGGTTTTATGCAACCTGTGAGAAATCTGAATTTCCGTTGCTGTTGTTGGTATTAACCGTGGTATATTTAAGGATGGGTGTTGTATAAGCTTAAATTCAGACAAACAAAAGAAAACCCAGGCATGAAACTGGGAGATGGGAGAGACTTGTAATTTTCCTGTGAAATTCCCTAGAGCTTGGGTATCTCCCAAGTTACGTATGTGGGCCGGAGTTACGTTTTTGGAAGTTTTTCATCCATTTACAGTTGCAGAAAGATAATACTGAGTGGAGTCAGTAAGCAATATAAGGGTTTGTTAAACTTGTATTTAAGAAGACTAGTTAAAATTTATGTACAGATCTTTTCTTTTAGACGTAAAGGCTTGATGTTTTGTGACTGAAAGCTGAAGTTACTGGTTTGAATAAGTTGGCATCAAATTAATGATGCTGTGATGTTTTAATATATTTAAAAATAGGGTTCTTGGAAATCAGAAAATTGCTAGGTCATAAAATATTTGGTGTAAATAAAATACTTTATTTAAAAATGCATTGCACTACTTGAAGAGCATTCAGTTTTTAAAATTGTATTCAATTAGCTGGCTGTTACTCTAACTCAAATTCCGTAAATATATCACATTCCAGCTTTACGTGGTAAAATCTATAAAGGCATAAATGTGCGGAATGAAATAATTTCCACTTGGAAGGAGTGTAAATAGAATTGTCAGTTAAACACCCTATTTAGTTTTATTTTGTTTCAGTATAACTTATCAACAGCAACTGAGTTATTTTTTAAAAAAGTAATGTAGACAGCTTCTCTTGAATATTACATGCTACTACAGTCTCCTGTAGAAAATAGCTGTAGGCAACAAACCACTTGAAAGTGTGTGCTCTTGTTGGTGGGAGCAACTACATTAGACTTAGTCAAATCATGAAATAGTTTAGCACATCAGAGCATTATGAACTTTTTTTAATTAGATTGCTCTTTGTCACTTCTGGTTCAAATTTAGAATGATTTGAGAGTCCTCATTTGTCATTTTCATTTGTGGTGTTACTGTCTGTTGTTTTGCTGTAGGGAAATATTATAGGAGAGATTAGGTTTTCTGGAACTGGCGTGGCAGTACAAACAGGTTGTATGTTTTACAGAAACCTTAAACACTTCGGTGGCTTATTTTCACCAAATGAATCCCCCAAAACAAGCAAGTATTCTTGCTGGTTACTTATGCTTCTTGCTTGTGTTGCTGGAATGCTGTGTTTTGTCAAACAAGATGAGGTTTTGAACTCTGTGTGATCTCTGCCTACAGTGTGACTGTTTGTTATCTGGTGGGTTTTGAACCTTAGGAGGATATTGTAGGTGTGAATTTCCAAAATGGTACTGTTGGGTTTCGGTGGTGAGTTGATTGGTTGGGTTTTTTTGTTTCATTTGTGTGTGTGAGGACTTGGGAAAACATACTGGAAAAAGGAATGTGTTGTGGATTGTGTCTCTGTCAGCTAGATGCTAGAATTTCCAAGAGCTTCATCTGCTTCAGTACTTGCAGTGGCAGGAAGCAATTGATAGCAGCCATTGACATACCAGCTTAATATTCTTAAATAAGCTCTGCTTACTTTCTCAGTATCGCTTAAAACGTTCACATTCTGAAAACTTCAGTATCCTTATATGAGGATCATTGACAAAGAAGAGAGAATGAAGTGGTAACTTAGTCCTTGGGAAACTGGGTTCAGCAGGGGATGGGTTGGAACAGCCAAAGCATTTACACAGCAGCTCTGTGGAGGAATGGGAACAGCGCTCTCCCTGTGCATCACAAAAACTTAAATGGTGACGTATGGGCTTACTGCAGTGGTTTAGATTCAAGGCCATCCAATGTTTTAGATCACTTCTGCTTTTGAAAGTCGAAGGGTGAGTAAAAATGGGACTTCTTCATGGTCCCATAGCTCTTCTGGCCATGGCAGTCCTGTGGTTTGATCTGCTCTGGTCTTCCTGCCCCTTCTGTCCTGTTGGCTATGGACAGAGGTGGAGCTGCAGGCAGATTAAACGTCCTGGTGAAGATCAGAGAGTCCTTCCTGCCAGGGAAGAGTTTATCTTGTGTGAGTGACTACGGTCGGAGGGTTGGGCTCCTTCTGGAGTGAGGTCTGGATCTGCCAGTGGGTGGTGGTTTCCCATGGCCTTGGGCCGCTCTTGCACGGGCCGCTCTTGCACTGGCCGCCCCCGCCCGGCAGGGGGCGCCGCGGCGGCCCGGAGGGCGCCTGGTGGGGCAGCTGGGTGCAGCCTGCGGCCGGCGGGACACCCCGGCCTGGCGGGGGGAGCCTGTTGGTCACCTCCGCAGTGCTACAGCGGCCCAGTGGAAGCTCTTGCACTGGCATGTGTTTTTTTTCCAAAAGCCTGCTTTCTGGAGTCAACCAGTTACACTTTTCCACTCTTTCCATGTTTGATGGCTTGTCCACTGGCTTTGGTTGGCTTTATACATTGGAAAAAAAAAATTAATCTGCTTTCAAAAAACTGTGTATCTTTGTGGTTTAAGAGTGAGCCTTGAAATCTGATGTGACTTTTAACAAGGTCAAAAACTTACTAGGGAGTGATACAGTGAAAACTTGTTTTGGAACTGGGAGATTAAAAGCGTACCTTTAATCATGTGTTTTCTTAACTAGAATTTCTTGTAAGTTTTTTCATGTTGCAGTTCGTAAGAATCTGGTGAAGTTGATTTTTTTTTTTTTTTTTTTTTTTTGAGTAAATCAAAAGTAAGGGAAACTTCTGGAAGTGGCCTTCATTTAGATCACCACAGACACCTATATGTAGGGCTAATGGTGACTTGATCAAGCTGGGAAGCTTGACGGCCTGTTGTCTGACTGCCTTCTGTCTTGAGGAAGATTGTCTACTGTTGAGGTATCAATACAAACACTCTTTGTTCTTGGTATAGTCAGTTTGATGGCCAGGATCACCAAGACTAGACCAAGGTCTCACCCCCCACCCCCCCCAAAAAAAAAAAGGGGGGGGGGGAGGTTGTGCCATCGCAACATTTCACAGTGTAATGTATCCCTTTTTAGTATCCCTGTATCTCCAAGTTTGCACTATTAAGGAAAATCCCAGGTCTGTGAGACCTTGGGTAGGGAAGATGGAAAAGATCTTTTCTTCCAGCTCAAAAACAATTGCCCTCAACTGGTCGGATCTGAGGAGAGGTCTGGCACCCAATTTTGGAGACAGGGATATGGGAAAATTTGATCCCCCAAGGTTCCCTTGTGGCATTCATGTGACAGTTAGCTATTCCTAGCCTTTACTGGCTGGAGTTGCATGGAGGAACATGGACAGAGTCTGTTTTAAAACTTTTTTTATCCCAATTTGAGTATGAAATTAAGGACGTACAGGACTGCATTTGTATGCAGTTACTTCTTGTCCTGTTGTGACTTCAGAGGGAAATTAAGTTAGCTGTCATGTAACTGCTTTATCGAGGTACATACTTTATGTCCAGGTGTGTCCTTTAATGTAATATATTCTGTACCTTTTTTTGATTGTGTAACTAGCTATAACTTCCCCCTCCAGAGGGCTTATTTTTGTAGAAGAGTATCATGAAAGTGAGTAGGTGTAAGAAGATAGGCATATCAATATATATAGTGTAGATTGTGATCCATAATTGAGAAGTTAATCGCAATACCAACCCAAAACAAGTAGTTAGAGATGAGTGTGTGTTGGTTGGTTTGTGGGTTTTTTTTTTTAATTTTACATAGATGAATGTTCTACTTTCTTATAGCTCTGAGTCTGATGGCTTATTAGTCCTGCCCTTACGCAGCCTTTAATGCATTTTGCTTGTCTGTACTTTTATTTCAGTAGAGGTTAGTCATTGGATTAGAGTGTGGCTTAGAGAGGAAATGTGTGGCACTGGAAGTCAATGGAAGAATATTTGTTTTCTACAGCATTTTTTTGTTAGTGCTGCTGTGTGGCTCCTCGAGAGGGAAGTATTTTTGTATCTGTTGCCATTGTTCTAGGGTTGATAGGGCAAGCACATGAATTTCATCTGTATTTTGTAAAAAGTCTGCAGTGGTGCATATAGCCATGTAATATGTATGTCTGTAGCGGTCTAGATTGAAAAGAAGAATTATAGCTGGAATCCAAACTTCAGGGTTTTCTATTAGCAAAGTAATGAAAAGAAATCAAATACACTGACAGAATGCACGAATATTTCCGAAACTACAGACCACTTAAAAAAGAAACAACAAGCTTTAGGTGTGCATGTTTTATTTAGTTGGAATTACATTCCAATATTGGCTTCGAGTTGCTGCCAGGGTTTGATAAAATGCTGCTCAACTTCTGGCCCTTGAGTGAGCGTTGGGTGATCTGCAGACAACTAACCTTACCTGCAGGCTTCCCTGGAGTTTCTCCCTTTCCCAGTGGTACCCTGCTTCCAGTGAGAGATGGGTGTCATTTCGTGTACATGCTTGTCATTGTGATGCTTCCAGGGAAGATGTGGTGATGTAGTACATGTAGTCACGTAGCAAAGAGGACTTAATGCAGTTATTTCCCTATTGCTTAATACATGTCATCTGTCTAGAAGGAGATTAAAATTTTTGATTTGGAGGTAATGTTGCAGTTCTTGGTTATGGCTGAATTGTATTTTTTTATTTAACATAGGATTTCAGCCTAAGTTTTGTAAAATAGTATCTTCCTTGCAGCATTTCACCTGGGAAAAGAAGATTGACTTTTACTTTGTTCGCAAATAAAAATAAGCTGTTCAAGATAAGGTTTTTCTGTCTTTCATGCAATTAACTGTTATTCTTTAAGGTAAAAGTCCTAGTTCATCCCTTCAGAAGGCTCAACTCTGGAAATTTGGACCATATCAAGTCCTAGCAATCAGAGCAGATAGTATACACAAGTAATATAATTGGCTGACTTTATTTGTCAGAGTGTAATCTTCCAGCAGGGAGTGTTCAGTATGAGGAGAGTTTGTATGGATTAGGGATGTGAATATTGATCATCTGTGTTTTTCTATATGTTACCTTTATTACCTTACTATGGGCAATTGAATATATAGGTAACTGAAGTTACTAAAAAAAAGTAGTAAATGTCAGGAACAGGTTTTGTAATTCATGTAGTGTGTGTTTCAGGTGTCTGGTTTTTAATTTGAAGGTGATTTTATGTGACGTGAGTCCTGGAATAAATTTTGGTGTTTTTTTTTTTTTTTAGTTATGGATATAGTGACTGATTCCATTTGAGTGGTAAAGCGGTACATCCTGATCACTGGCAATATTCTTCATTTTACTTCTGATCTTTTTAGAAACAGAGAACTGATCAATCATGATATTTTTTCCAAGGGAGATAACTGGGGAAACTTGATAAAGACTTCCCCCCCCCCCCCCCCCCCTTTTCCCAAAAGAAGAATGACCGGTAGCTACAGTATGCATATGGCAGGCAGTGCTATGCTTGTGGCAGACAAATAGGAAGTAGGATTGATACAGGCTATTGTATCTTTATTTAGAGTAAAGAATGCAATTTAATTGCAGTTGTAAAGGAGAGACTGGGATATTCATAATTTAAGATAATTAACCTAAGTTAAAAAATTGTTATTTTGTGCTGTTCTGGGATGGGAACTATAAAGGAAAGTTCCATTTTGGTGTGCTGCCATGTACTGTTTTATTTTTATTGTTGCTTTATGTACCTGTTTGAAAACTGTATCCGAAATACTTCCTTTTCACACCACATAAAATAAAGCTTTGGATGTGCAGTTGTTTCCTAGAAGTAATACCACAGAGAAAAATTACTTGAGTTCTAGATCACAGAATCAAATAGGAGGACCCTTTGGAGGTCTAGCTCCTCCAGATTGCTCAGGAATTTGTCCAGTCAAGTTTTGAATGTTTTAAGAGGATGGAGTTTTTCCACAGTCTCTGTGGCAACCTATTATGCTATTTTTATTGGAAGGTCTGTCTTTATTTCAGATCTTAAAATCTCTTAAGTTCTTATGAAGATTCACACCCTTCCACCCCCCAGTATGTATATGTTTGGAAAGTATTCCTGGATAATGGAGGCTTGGGAAGCTGATGACCTGGTTTAGAGCTGATTGTGGTTTTTATTGGGAATCATTGAAAAAGAGAGAGGGGTGCATGGCTACCGAATGACTTTTTGGTGCCTGCTTTCCTCTTCCCTCTGGTTGCATTTACTATCTTTATTTTTCTCCTGCTGTTCATACTTGAGCTTCATTGCTGTGCCTATGACAAGGTCTTGCAAATAAAACTTCCTTTCCTAAGCATTTACCTGTTCACTTCAGTGTCATTCATACACCAATCAAAACGATTCTTCTTGCAGTTTTCATGTTTAAGCAGTGGTATTTTTACTCCTTCTCATAAGTATTATTTCTAGAAATCTACAGTTCATTTGAAACTATGGTAACCAGAGAGGAAAGCTGCACAAGAATCTCTCTTGCATCTGTGGTATAGGTCTGTCATTACTTGCCTAATAAATGATTGGCCCAAAAAAGGTGAAAATGGCTTTTGCATATTGATTTACCAAGCACAGAAATTATTTGTTAAGGCAGATAGTTCAATGATAATGGAAAAACGTTCGGATTTTTTTTGCATGTGCTGCTGGATTACAGTTTTGTCTTTAATATTACATGTTTAAGCTGCTTTTGTTTTATTAAGTGGGCTTCCATTTGACTGACTTCGATAAGCTGTGTTTTGAAAATAGACACATTCAAATTGTTATTCTTAAAATGTTTAGGAATTAAAAATTGCTGCTGATGTAGCAATGTGTGTATACTTTATTACTACTCTACTGTGAAATAGAGCAGATTTTGTAAACTCGAAGACCTGTGGCTTGACAGTTGAAACGTAATCAGAAAAATCGGCCTTTAGGCATTTTATTTCTCTTGCTGCATTGCATTGTCTTTCTCGTTACACTGCTCAGTTTCTATTCAGCAATGCAGTGGTTTTATGGAAGTCAATAAAGTTGTGTACTTAGAGTGTATTTGTGCCTCAGAGCAGTAGTCGCTGCTAAACAAAAATTTTCAGAGGTGGCAAGAACACAGGTTGTATAAATCAGTGTGATATAAAAATGTCAAAAACATTTTTAGAAACATTTTTGTGGATAGAAGGAAATACAGTAATTCATCCTTTTCATATACAGTAGGTCAGGCATTAAGGTTCTTCATATTCACCCGCAAATGCAGTAACGATCTCTGTGAAACAGAATTCTCAAGTTTTCCTTTTTCTGCCAAGGGGGTATAAACTATGTGAGGCATACCTTGCATTCAGAACTGGTTAGGGAAGTTTTGTTTACAGAGAGGATTTATGTGTTCTCGCATAATTTTACAAATGGGCTTAGTCTTTCCCTGTCTCCAGTGAAGAGAAGCATGGAAAAATTCGAACAGTTCTGTTCGATGCAAGGTTGAGTCCATCTTCTTTGGTGGCTTGGGGATTAAAGACACTGAAGTTTTCCAGTTCCATTACAGTAAGGAGTATTTGACAGTATATAAAGAATTAAGCATCCTAGTAGATGAAATAGTATTACCAGGATGAAGGAGAGTATGCCAGGGAAGATGGGAAAGATAGGAAAGTATAAGAATATGTTGATGCTTATTAGAACCATTTCAGAAGTATGTTCTGTGTCCAGCTGCATCACCTTAACTTTTTTTTGCTTTTGTGGAATATGTTGGCATTGAGTTATTAGTGGCATAAATAACTGCTTTTATGTAAGATCTTGGAATACATTGTCCTCTCAGATGTGGAAGATGTAAATGTTTGTCTTAAATATTTAATGAAGTCAGGAACTAAAAGAAATAACTATTAAAGCCTTTTTTTGGGGGGGGGAGGGGGCAGATCTGGAGGAGAAAAATCGAGTTGGCAATCCATTGAAAATGGAAGGTTGTTTTTTACTTTGAGGTAGTTGGTGGAGAGACTACTGAACTGATGTGAAAGAACAGAACTGGGCAGTTATGTAACGGGAAGTAATTTTTGAACATAACTTCACATGCAGAGTTTCCTCCCTCTTTCAGTCTTCTTCCTTCCATACTTGTTCCCTTCAAGCTACTGAAGATGTGCTTTTGCTGTGTCACTAGGCCAGTTCAGTGACTAGTTGCCTCTAATAGGGTGGTGCTGTCTCTGTGTCCTGACCCACTTGCTTATATAGTTTGCCTTGTGCCTGTATTTTCTGCCCATTTGAACCCCATAGGTGAACTGGTTTAAGGAGCTAAGCTGTGAAGAAGATTAGTTTTCTGTGGGTTAAATCTCTGTGGAGTCAATGAGCGCTGCTTCTGCGTGGAGAAGGATGCAAGAGGTTTTGGCCAGTGAGAACACAGAATTGAGGGGAACTGCCCATTTCAGTAGCTGAGGTGGTGTATCAGTTGTCTGGTCCAACAGCAGCAGTAATGTTTTCTATAACTGTAGGACCAGGAAAATAAAACTCTGCTACTGCTGTTGTCTGCTACTTTTGTACCTGATCTTACTCTTTGGGCAATATGCCAGTTCCAAAAGTAATCCTTTAATCTTTGTAGTGATCTCTGTTTTATCTTTTTTTTTTTTTTTTTTTTTTTTTTTTTGGTTCTGTAATGTTACATAGTCTGTTGTAGGTCAATTAAAGCTCTGCAACGAAATACAGGACTGATGTTGATTTGCATAATTTATGCAGACAGGAAGATCATGTATGTTTTTCATTGGTTTCAATCTGTGTGCTGGTTAGTTGTGCAGGTGTTACCTGGAATGAGATGGAAGGAGTAGGAGAAGATTTAGGAACAGTTATAGAAGAGTTTCCTCCCCTCAAGATTTTCTTCCAGCCTTAGCATGGTTAATCAGATGCTGTTGTTGAAACCCTGCTAGACCTCCTTCAGTTGGATGCTTACCAGCCTGTTGTGGTTAGATCTTATTATAAGCCTTTGCACTCTCGAGTTTTCCGTGGTTTATGGAAGCTGCAGTGCCAGTTCTATACGTGAGGTCTGCCTTTGGCCTTTTTACGCAATGTAGACCATCCTGTGCAATGATCTTGAGTCCCATCCTTCCCAGCTCATCTCCTTCCTAGGTTCTGAGTTGCTGGGGGCATGCTGAGGCTACAAGTGTCATCTCTGGGAGTACCTGATAATTAAACCAGACATACCCTTTTTTAAGCTTGTAAAATATTAATATTGTCCTTTAGCGATACTGAGAAATGGACCAAATAGTGCCTGAATACACTGCGTGCCTCTCCTCTCTGCCTCACTTTAGGATCAGTTCAAAGCATTGTTTTCTTCTGCTCCTGGAAGAAAACATGCTGAGTGTTTTTCACAACGTGGAATCCTCTAATTTTTTTTTCAACTACCTAGGAAGATGCCGGCTTTTTCTTCCTTAGGTGTTTGGGAAGAGCTTTACTGTTGATCGATCAGAAATGATTGCATAGTGGTGCATGGCTTAATTCCTCACCATTTTAGAATTTACATTGGGGAAACTAGTCTGCTCTAGGCAGAAGCTGGGATTTGTTGAAAATAAGCTTCTGTGTGAATAATCAAACTGACAGCTACACTTAGGCTGTGATTTTTACTTTGTGAAGTTGTATTCTGGTTAGAAATACTAGACAGCGGGAAAGCCACATGTACAAAATTTTTTCGAGTTTTGTAGATTTTTTTTAGCTTGTCAAGAGGGTCATAGATACTTGGGTTGTTCAGTATGCATCTATATAAGCCATGTTGGAACAGGAGTTACTTTTTTGATGTCGAATTTGTAGAAGTCCGTGGGCATTGGTTCTGCCCAGTTTTGCAGGTGCTTCTTAGAAGGACTGTTGTGAATGTAGCGGCAATTGCCTGAGCTCTCGGAGTTTCTCCTTACTGCTGTTGAAATGTTTCTGTGGGACTTCCCTGCTTGGAGGCATGCCAAAATGAGTGTGTGGGAAGACTTAATACTTGCTACTTACATAGTATTTTGTATGTTCAAAGTCTTCTGCAAATATTAACTAATCTTTATTTAACATTTGAGCCCAGTTTCTGTCAGTATAAATCAGTAACAGCCAGTTATGACCCCTACTTTTTTTGATGTCAAAAGAACGAAATGCTGTAAGTAGTGTAGTTAAGAATAATCTTTATCATCTTATTAACATACTGTTTTTATCACTCCACCCTTCTGTCTTAGTGTGGTGTAGAAAAAGTTATGAATAGAGCATAGTACTACTCTTCAGGAGGTCCGTGTATTATAGGATGCTGACTGCTGGAAAGAATGGCAATTTGTTCATTTTGTGCATGGTATTTCAAGCTTTTCTGTGCTAGTTTTTGTTTCTGCTATATTAAGGTTTATTTCTTTCCAGTCTGGGGAGCCATAGCATATTAATGCTGTGAGGATAATGCTTACTGCTTAAGATCTGTCTGTTATTCATCTTAGAATGTAGTCTTAGGTTGAAAATTCTTTTAATTATTTACTGTATACCTGTACTAAAAAGTTAATAAGGTTTTCCCTATCTCTGTCCTGACATTACAAATAGTGGTTTTCAGTTAGCTGATATGTATTGAATGTAATTGGTATGATAGATTCATTAAGCTGTTAGGGTTTTGATTACAGTAGGATTGTCAGAACACCAAACCCAAAGTATCTGTACATTTTTGCTAGGATCCCATAATCTACTTTAAAAATCACTATTATGTTGGGGGTTGTCTATGCTGTTGATCAGCTGTTGTATTTAAGTGTTTGCTGCAGCAGGGTCTGAAAAATCAGCTTATGGATTTAAAACAATGGATTTATAATTCATAAAAATACCCCTTTAGAATGGCAGTTTTTACGGAAAGTTATGTAGTTGTACGTTTTAGCTTGAATTACCTAGATTTACTACTGCTTGTTTTTCTTCTGAAGAGGTGGTAAAATATTCTTTCCGTCAGGTAGTTTACAACTGTAATACGCATGAATTCATAAATGTGTGTCTTTGCAAATTGCATTGGATATGTTTTCATGTTAAAGCATCCTTTTCAAGAGAGGCTTCAGCAGTTCTGGCTTAAGCTTCAAGATTTTGTCACCTCAGCTTTTCCTTCGGGAGTTATACATGAAAATTTGCAAGAATAGGTCTATACAGTAAATTGCATGCTGGAAAACAGTGTGGACTAATAGGAAAAAATATTGAGACCAGGGCCATCTTAGTATAGTTGGGCTACTGTGCTAAAACAGCTTTTTTGTTTTCTGCACCAGTAAACACTGGTGTGGCTGCTTGTCTGTGGCATTGTGTTACACCTTGGAGACCCTTGCAGAACACTAAGGAAGATGGAGTAGTGGATATGGCATATTGGTATTAAACTTTTAGCAGAGGGTTGAAAGAGAAATTTCCTAAATTAACATAAAAAGATAAAAACAGCCTGACAGTAATGTATAGTCTCTGGAAATATATAGTTTTCAGAATTTTGAGAACAAAGTTTTAACACTTGAGAAGCTGACTGTAAATTTCAGAGAGAAAAAAGTCTACAGAAGAAGGTTTGATCTTTTACTTCCTGTTCCATTTTGTCTTTGACCAAACAGTTCACCAATTTTAAATTGGTCATTATGTGTTACTTCCCTGATGATCTTTAGTTAATGAGGTTTTGAGGTTTAGTTGATGAAGGTTTTTTTTGTTTGTCCTAAGAGTTCAGTAGCTTTAGAAATTGTATGTTTCTTGGACTTCTGACCTTCACCAAGTGTCTAAAAGGTAGCTAGTTTTTTAAAGGAAAGTGATGGCGTACAAAAACTGATAGCATGCATAATGTCCCATATGCAGGCCTAGTACTGTCCTAAGAATTCTTCTGGTCTTAGTTAAAGCAGAATAACACTGTGTTTCTACTTGATTATCATCTGACAAAATACTAGGGCATGAACACAGTAAAAAAAAAAAAATTATTTGTTTTCTGGTAACAGCCTGATTTTTAGAAGCTACACAGATCAATGAAGAAAATAATTAGAAATAGAACTAGTTCTCATTATGTACTCTTACAGTATTAAACTACTCAGTGGTGAGTGCTGTCTGTGATTGAATAAAGCTAGTCCTGGCTTTATATAGAGTAATGGCAGATTTTAATCGTGTCTGGTATGCTGAAGAAACATTGTAATAGTAATGAATTATAGAACCTAAGTGAGACCACTCTTGGCTGTACGTGGTAAAATGAGCTAGTGGGTTTTTTTTCTGCAGGGATGTAACGTCTTTCTATTTCTGTCACATCTCTGCTGCTTTCATTGCCACTTACCATTGCTGTTGTATGTAGGGTTTAGGCAAAGGTGATCAACTATTGTCAGAACATTTATTCAGACACCACAAAATGGAGTGATTTATGAGTTTTTGTTACTGTTGGAAAAGCAGCACATCAGGGCCAAGCCTTTATGTTTCATAGCTGGCTAGGTAACCCTTGGTTCTGGCGTTTGGGTGCTCTACTACGTATGCATCATGGTGCTACAGCCTGAGAGGATCAGTTAGATTTGAAGCAGTGTATGGCAACTTTTAAAGCAGTTGTAGTCTACCAAACTAGTATGGACATCTCTTTTTTTTTTTTTTTTTTCCTTTGATGTAGTTTGACAGTCAATCATGTCTGCTGTAGTGTCTCACTGATTTTGAAAAGAGCTGTTCTCTTGCACCAGCCACAGGACTCTTTTGTTGAGCCAGCTCAGCTTACTAAACTGTTGGAAAGCTAATTCATTCAAAAAGAAATTAATAGATTGTTGCTCAACAAAGGATCTGACAAGTGCCCTTGACCATGAGATATGGCCAGAAGTAAATGCAGGGAGAAGGGGACAGTGGGACTGTTTCTTTTTCACCAGTAGCAACCCATCTATTTTACTGTATTATAAACAAACTACTGTGCTTACTGTTTGTAGTTTCATTCATTATTTAGCAAAAAAGAGGATAGATATAGCTAATGCAGTCAGTTCAAACTGGTATAAGATGTGCTCTGAGTTGATAATTGAAAGCAATACTGGGAAGAAATTTGAAATTGCTAGTGCTTGGCCAAGTTACTGCTGTTGAACAGCTTCCTTTTCTAAAGGTGAGTGACAACCAGAGAAGTCATATTAAAGGCAAAGGTTGTGAAATACGGGAGTGGAAACTAGTAGAAGTGCTTAAGTTTTAGAAATGGATGTTGTATAATGTAATTGTAACACATTTTATATTGTAAATTATTTTAGGACAGTATGCCATTTCTGCACAAAAGAGTTCATGACATTTAGAGTTGAAGGGTGTGTGTTGCAGGTTCTATATGGGGACTTGTGTATCACAGTATACTAGAATATAGTCCGCAGTGTTAGAAGTCTGGGGTGCCTGTGTTCTCAGACTGCTAAAATGTTACCGTGTTACTTCTATTGTTACTTCTATTTAAGTGGTTCTCTCAAGCCACTCATCTGGGAATAGATTATACTCCAAATAAAATGGAGGAAGATTCTCCAGCTTATTCAGGGAGCATGTAGATGATTAAATAAATCAGACATGTCAAATGGTATAAGCTGCATATTGCTGTAAAAATACTGCTATTTTGGGCATCATGCAAAAGCTTAACTGTTGCAATTGTCACATTCAGCAGCAGTATCTTACAGAAAATCTGAACAGTTAATATCATTTTATGATAATAAGTTTTAAGCAAATAATTTTATTAGCATGCAAAGAAAATTTACTTGAAAAATATATTTCACTAGTGTTATTACTAGGTCCTCTAATTTTGAGAAAGCAGTGCTAAGGAATATGTCTTTGTATGGATATCCATGGGATGAGATGAACAGGAGAGGAAAACAAGTTGTTTAGTTTGAGAGAAATATAAATTACCAAGAAATAGAATTGTCAAAAATGGTAAGAAAATAGTTGTTTAGAATATTTTAATGATAAATCAGCACTGAAGGAAATGCAAGTTTAAGGCAGTAAGGAGTGTCTTTAAGGAAAATGAAGTAGGAATTACTTGGTAACACAATTGAAAAAAACTTTTGCGTTGTTGTTGGGTATGTAAAGGCAGTAAGGAGTGTCTTTAAGGAAAATGAAGTAGGAATTACTTGGTAACACAATTGAAAAAAACTTTTGCGTTGTTGTTGGGTATGTATTAGGGTATTTTGGTTTGTTGTAGTCCATGTTGGTTTTACTGGACAAATAATGTGTTTATCTTTGCACTTGGAGATACTTTGCCTGTGTTGGTTAGGGTTGGGGTTTTTTTAAACATACTGCTGTATTTTAGAGTAACAGTTTGAGACTGCACTCTGTGCCTTCTTTTACATGTCTTCTCCCCCTTCCCCCCTTTTCTCAGTTCTTTACACACTCCCCCCCCCCCCCCCCCCCCCCCGGTGTTCTTTTAAAGAAAACACTAAATGTAACTGCTGATTGATTAAGTAAGGGCCTTTATTATATGTAATACTGGTTTTAGTGTTGCTTAAGTTACGTTTTTATAATGTAAAACACAATCATATTTTGGTGCCCACCCTTTGTGAAAAAGGCCTGCCAGCACTCTTCGTCAATGAATCAGAAATGCCATAGCTACATGTCAGGAAGGTGCTATCTTATTCTGCCTGTTAGTAAAATCAGCCTGTAGTTCTCAGATGGGTTTAATGATGAATTGCTTATCTTCTGTCCAGGACAGATTTGGCATTATGTGTTTGTGTAAAATTATCAGAGATGTAGTTGTGTGTCTCAGTGTATATATGTCTAGTTTTCATGACAGGGTGATCTGGCACTGCTTCGTCGAAGCATTAGCAATTGTGATATCGCTGTCAAAGTACTCTTGCAGTGTGCTTCAGTGTCAGGTTGGCACAGAAGAAACCTGGAAGATACTGTGATTTAGGTATCACGAAGCAGTTTACGACTGTCTTGTAAATTACACATTCATGTGCTTAGACTTTTCCTCTGGTGGCTTAATTTTGGAATAATATAGTTACTGATTCTAGAAGTGCCACACAGTTCATTAGAATAGGTTGTTATTCTTCCCTGAGCGTTGTTCCTTGTGGACTGTGTATGGTGACAGCATAGGTAAGTGTACCTGTTGGTGTGTGTTACCTGCCTGCATCGCGTTGTGGGGTACAAAAGGAAATTCATAAGTTATAGTATTGTTGAAGCTTCTGATAATGGTGAATTATTACTAGAATACTAAACTACTCTTCATTGAGAGCCTAATTAAAATAAAGGCATGAGTTATTGCAAGTAAGCAATATCCAGCAGCATTTCCTGGAGACACCGGCTGCCCGTGGCCGGGGCGGGTGTGCTCTGCGCTGGGCTAAGAGCTGGCTGGGCGGCCGGGCAGAGCGTGGTGGGGGATGGGGTGACATCCCGCTGGCGGGGGCACACGGGGTGTCCCCAGGAGCCAGCCCTGTGCCCAGGTGGCCACGGGGGCCAGCAGCAGCCTGGCTGGTGTCAGGAACAGTGTGGCCAGCAGGGCCAGGGCAGTGCCCGTCCCCCTGTGCTGGGCCCTGGTGCGGCCGCCCCTCGAGCCCTGGGGGCAGGTTTGGGCCCCTCAGCCCCAGGCAGACCCTGAGGGGCTGGAGCGTGTCCAGAGCCGGGCAGGGGCTGGGGCAGGGGCTGGGGCACAAGGCTCACGGGGGGGCTGGGGGGCTCAGCCTGGAGAAAAGGAGGCTCAGGGGGCACCTGATGGCTCCCCACAGCTCCCTGACAGGGGGTGTAGGCAGGGGGGGTCGGTCCCTTCTCCCAGGTAACAAGTGACAGGACAAGAGGAAACAGCCTCAAATTGTGCTGGGGGAGGTTTAGATTGGATATTAGGAAAACTTTCTTCGTGGAAAGGGTGGTGAAGCCCTGGAACAGGCTGCCCAGGGAGGTGGTGGAATCACCATCCCTGGAAGTATTTTAAAAACACATAGATGTGGTGCTTGGCCACGTGGTTTAGTGGTGGCCTTGGCAGTCCTGGCTTAATGGTTGGACTTCATGATCTCGAAGGCCTTTTCCAATCTAAATGATTCTGTGATTTTATGATGAGTTAATACTACTGATTTTCCTTAATAAAGACTAAATTATGTTATGTGTAAATACTGTCCATTTCATAATGGCTGAATATTAATCTTCTAATTTGGTAGCAATTACCTTTTTGGTAACATTTGTTACCAATTCTTTGTCCATGCAGTTTTCATCTGTTTCATCCTTCTCCCTCATTCCTGCCCTCACATATTTAGATTTATCAATAGACTCTTGACTTCTAACACTGTTCACTCCTTTGTCTTTCAGAATTCTCTGAAAGCCATGGTAGTGCTGCTCTATTTCATTGCATTAAAAAAAAAAGTATATCTTGCCTTGATGTTTGCTAGCTCTTCTTGTGAGGTAAAGAGTCTTTAGTGATGCAAGTAGAAACAGGGGAGTTGTCAATAATGGAGATGTAGGCTAATGGGTCTGCATTAACAACTGCCACTGACAAGGCATAGGAAAATCCATCAGGACATAAAAAAACCAAAACCCAAACCAACAAACTGCAAAAGCCTAGAGGATGCACGGGTTTTCAGGGACCCATTCATATCTGTAAAAGTAAACTTGATCACTTAGTGCTACTTAGGATGTAAGGTTGGAAAGGGGGAAAGAAAATGTTTTCCCTGTTTTTCTGTTACTCACTATTGTTTGGTTAGATGTGCAGTTCCCTGTGCAGTATTACAAAGACTTCTTTCCCCCTCCTTTTTTTGGGAAAAATATCTTTAGGCTTTTATAGATTTGCCTACTCATAGAGATATGAAGGCCCCAAATCAACTTAGTCATAAGTTTGAGTTCATAAAGCTGTTTTTGGGCTAAAATTTCATTATGCTCGTGTATGTATTGATGGAGAGGATAAAAACATCTTTTCAGTATCTTGGGAAAGGTTTCCACATTAGACCAGTCAACTTAATTGAAGTGATTAATTACTTTGGAGCAAGAAGTACAGTATTGTACTCCTTGAATAAACGTTTCTAAGAAATTTTCTGTTAACATAATTATGCTTTTTTTTTTTGTTTAAAATGCGTACTGCTTCTAATCTCACTTGGATGTGGAATAATGTGGGCTACGTAAACAGTGCTGTGAAAACCCAAGCTTAGAAAAGTGGTTGTTGGGGGCCACACATTGGTGAGTAGGGGTGTTGCTGAGTTCTTGAGGGAAGTGGGGTTTGTTAGGTTTAAGTTAGATGAGCATTGTAGCGACTGCACTTGGGCAAAGCTAGTAGAATTCTAAAAGAACACGTGAGTGTCATTGTTATTAGTTGGTTTATGTAGTTTTAGTGGGGGAAGCTTAAAACCTGGATGTGCTGTCATGTTTCACTTCTTCAGTGTAGCTAGATACACCTTGGTAGGTCGACTGTAGTGGATGGTCATCCAGTTTCTTATGCTTTGGCCAACTGTATTTAGCTGTTTGCATTTCTGTGTACAGTATACCTGGCTTAGACCTCTATTTAAAAACTCACATCCCTCTAAGAAATCCTCTGTTTTCTTGTTAGTAACATTTGTTCTGACATTTTTCTGGAAACTACACTAGTGTCTAGTTGTGGGGAAAAAAAATTGTATGCACTTGGGTTCTTAATGTTTTTTTTCACATGACTAAAGCATGTGAGATTCAAGTAGGTAGCCTCTAGAAAAATGTTTTGGATTCCACGCTATTCTTAGCAACTTAGCAGCTTAAATTTTAAAAAAATAAATAATTTTTCTTGTCTTACACCACGGGTTGAGAACACCATAGCTTTCTCAGGGAACAATACAAAGCTTGCCTTGTCTGAAGGGTAACTTAGGTTAATAGCCTATTTTAAGGAGTAAGTTTGGCATAGTTAAAAGGCTGTCTTTTTTTAAATAAATGATGGTTACGTATTTGCAAATATTTGTGGTGGGGAGCATTTTTAAATATATACACATTCTGCAAATGAATTTCACTGAACATCATTTTGCTTGTAGCGTTAGAACCATGACAGAGCTTTTCTTACCATTGATAAATCAGCTGATGAGTTACTGCCTAGATTTGTACTTTTAATCCCTGTACCCCATGTGCTTGTAGGATTTGTAGTCCATTAGAGAAGAATTGTAGAAGCCTTCCAGACCTCCAAGCAATCGTTACAGGTTAAAGTGAGATTTAAAAATTTTTGTAAAAATCTATAGGTCATGTTTTCTATATCATCGGTAAGCGATCATAAAGGATGCAGGGAGCCTGTGCTACAGGGGTGGATAGATTTACTGTTAGAGATGCAAGTGTGAGTGCCATCTGTATGTTAATAGTCAAGAAGGTTTTGAGAGCTAGGTATCATCTGTTAGGGTGCATTGTCCTTTTTCTTTCTCCCTACATATGGAAGTACAGGCAGCACTGGAACAGACATAGCAGAAATTTTGTCTGCTGTAAAATGACTGGGGGAAGAGCAGGAAGAGGAGTACTTTCTTTTCCATCTCTGCAGTTTTCTTTGGGCTTTGGGTGGTGGGTGTTCATTATTCTTTCTGCTTTCAAGCTGTTTTATTTGAAAGCAGGTAACCTGCATCCAGTGACAGAAATCTCATGTATAAAAGTTTGTGAAAGGTTTGTTTTGAATGATTGGAAATTAATATATTAAACTATAATATTTTCAGTCTTCCTTAAAATACAGCTCTTCATGAGTGATTTTATGCCTGTATTAAAAATACTCAAACACGAGTATTTTGTGCGAGAGTGGAGTTTCACTAATTGTGGCTTAACAAATATTTTTAGTACTAAGTTCTCTTTGCTCATGACAAAATGCATGTACATCCCTTCTTTGATGTGATTGAGGGGACTAGAATATTGCAGTGTTGCTGATTTGATTTTTCGTTGGCTTTTAACTGCTGAGGTTAATGCAAGTCATGTGGTCTTTCACTTTTTTCCCTTTCACTAGCAGTGTGGAGTGATTGTTACCTGCCTGTGCATAGCTAGATATGTTATTGATGCTGCTTTAATCAACCATAAGCAATTTCTAGAGAACATCTTGAAGACATATTGTTTCCTTGGGGATTTATTGCATTTGCAACATCACACCTCAGATCCTGCTGCTTACAGAATATGATTATCAGCCATTAGTACTGAATATTTAAGCATGGTCACTACATAGTGTTTCCCTTCTCATTTCTGTCCTGCTCATTATTAAGGATCTCTCTCTAGTGTGTTTACTTTTTGTTGACTTCTTTCATGTGCTGTGATTTTCTTCCTATACTCCTCATTCCAGTGTAAGTTCTGTCTAGTTGTTAGTCTTGCTGATCGAAATGTTGGTAGATTTTTAGAATATAAATAAATTTTTCTACAAAATGTTTTTTCTTCATTTTCGTAGGGAAGATAAAAGTTCTTTCATTTTCTTCTAGTGATCAATCCGTCTCTTTTAAGAAGATATTTAAGATAGGTGCTTTATCTTGTTTCTCCTCCTTTAGTCTTTTGTGCTCCAGAAAACTGAAAAACCACATCCAGAATTTTTGGGATTTGCCTTTGTTGCCTAGATGAGAACTGTTAGCAAGTGGCATGTCATATTGACTGTTAGAGGCTGTGTGATACACGAGAACATCAAATGGTATTTCAGCCCTGGTGGTCTAACTATTTTTTTATTTTTTTATTTTTTTTTTTTGTTACAGCGTACACGATATTGTCATACTTTGTTTATATTCTACTACTGTGCTGGAGATGGACATGTTTTAAACTGTTGCTGCTTCTATGAAATTGGGCTTTTAGATCTATTTGTAAATAATAAATAAATGTATTTAACCTGTTATTTTAATGTAGGTTTTGGGAATGCCAAGTATCAAAACTTAAATTTGTTCTTTTACTTTCAGGGCAGGGAATCATCATAGTGCATGAACCGTGATGTGTTAATTGATGAGAGATTTGGTTTAAATAGGCAGTCACAGCACTTCTCTCTGTCTTCTCTCCCATGACAAATGCCACCTTCCATTTTGAACAAGAAATTTGTTTTGGTAAAGGGAAACCATTTAATGGCATCTTTATATGCTAGTGCTTGAGGGCTGTAAGTATCACAGCCTACCAAATACTTGGAGATTTCTTGAGCTGGAAATCGCTGCTTGTGTTGCTCCAAGGAGTTGCCTCATTTGTAAAGTGAATTTCTTGATTACTGCACTTTGTTCAGGGTTATTGGAGGAAGTGAAAATATTTTGGTATCTGTTCTGGAAATAGTGCTGAACAGTTGTCTTTTTTTCTGCAGAATGGTCTTTCCCCTTGCCAAACATAAGGAAGTCAGTTCTTGGGGAAGTCAGGTGAAGATATATTGGTATTGTTAAAATTATTGATTTATACTATACAGTGTTTTACCTATCAGAGGGAAAACAACTAATTTTCTCCCTAATGTGTTCTTTTGAGGCGTTTGAGGGGACTTGCTGTGATTGCAATTCTAAAATCGTGTATACTCAGTTGGGCTGTAATACAGAATTAAATACAGAAGTACTATAATGTAAAGAATTATTAAACCTTCATTGCTGTAGAATGAAACTTGTAGTCTGTAATCATCATGCAGTTAATAACATCATTATATGGTCTGATAGAGAATGGCATACAATTACTTTGCTTGGGAAGAAGAGATTAGTATTTGTATATCCTACAGAGAGACCTGATGATGTTCTGGTAAGGTGTCCGTTGTGGATTGGCTTTTTTTGTAGTCAGCATAAAATTATTTCCTTAACTATATGTCTTAGGTGTTGAGTTTTAGGCATTTGTGAGAAAGCTGAACAACAACAGTTTTGATGGAGTACTTTCCATTTCTCCATATCACTACTATGAGGGTGAAAAAGCTTCTTTAAAGCTTGTTGCTGGTAGCATGTGTTTACTGTGTGTAAATTTAGTGGTGTCTAATTTTCAACACTTGCTTTGCTTTCTTATTTTTGTTAGTACACGTGGATCTTAATTGGAGTTAATTCCCTGGGAGACCTGTGCAGAATTCTGTAAATTGAGTGCTATCTCCAGTTCTTGTTAAAGCTTTTTTGATTTCTCAGATGGTGTTTGTGTTGTCGTTTTATTCTGCTGTTGAAACAGCTGTGATTTTTTCGTTCTCGTGCTTTAGTCCTTCAAATGTTCTGTGTTCTTAGACCTTCCCTTAGCCTGTAAGTTACATTCAGAAGGAGCTAATTACTGCTTGTTCTGTGGTCCTTCATCAGTTTTCTTTGACCTTTTTAAAGGTTCTGTGTCACTGTCTGGCTCCCTCTCTGCATGTCTACTGTTACCTTTGTTCTTTCCCTGCAGCTAAAACTCGCAGAAGAGGAATTTTACTGGTTTGTGGCCTAGCAAGTGTATCTTCCTATGATCAGCTGCAGAAGTGCTTACATATCTTTCTGGTTTTTTTTCTTCTGCCTTGTTTTCATAGTGGGCTGTGTGTTATACCAGATTCTGCGGTTCTAGAGTAGTTTTAATGCTTAGCATATAAAATCTTAAGTTAATTCACATAGTAATAAAATTTATATTCTGTAATTAATTTTTTTGGCAGGCATCTGTTTCACAGTAATGAATTGGTAGCAGTTCCTAAAATGTCTGTTGACTGTCTAGGGAATCGTAGGAAACATGGCATTTAAAAATGTTTCTCATAACTGAATGAAGTGGGCAGCTTTATATTAACCCATCTTTTCTCAGAAAAACTTTCAACTGAAATATATGTATATTTAAAAATTGTGGATTGCTTTTCTCTTGACCTCTGAATTTAAAGGGTGATTATTTTCACTTAATCTCAAAACCACCCTGAAACCAGAAATAATATCCTAAAGTTAGAAATAGTGGTTATGTTGGTTGTTTTTTTTTAAAAAAAACCCAAACAAAAAAACCCACAACCAAAAACAAATGCAAAAAAGAACACCACCAAACACCCCCCCCCAAAAAAAAACCAAAAAAACCAAAAAAAACCCAAACCAAAAAACCCCCAAACAACCAACCTAACAAAAAGCCCAACCTGACATGGTGTTACCTGTTACCACTGTTGTCTCCTCAACTCTTTAACAGCAGTTGAAAACCGTGACTCTGATTGCAAGTTCATTTTAGGTTGCTTGCAAGACTAAATTCGTAGCATTTAATGATCTAGGATTTTCATACCCTAGGGCAAGATTATTGTAAGTAGAGGTCAAGCTGAACAACCGCCAGACCTAATTTACACTCGGATAAAAATGTTCTTGTCTGACAATTAGATTGAATGTTATTACCTCTTTCCCTAACTTTTGCTAAAATACAGTTTATATTGTTTCAAGACCAAGGTGGTCTGATGCCAAGAAAGCATCCTCTGAATGGAATATTAGTCTCACCTTCTGAGTTGATGAAATTGCGCAGGATCGGGCATACATATTGATGGCCCCTAGTATGCTTGTTGTGGAGAGTGTAGGAGACTTAATCCAAACAGAATGTTTTCATAATATGTAAACTCTTCCTTAATATGATGTCCATAAGAAAGTAGCAGTTGATGCTGAAACAGGGAAGAAAAAAAATATTGGAAAGATGTAACCCCTTTTGATTATTGACGTTTGAGTCTTCCAGGATGGATCTGTTAAGTGTGTTTCAGTAGGATTATTATTGTTACTTCTTCAGATCAATTGATACATTAGTAACCGATGTTTTGCAACCTATGTAAGAGATTGTAATTAACATAAGGAGAGGTTTTTCATATAGGTTAGGTGAGGAATTAAACCTTATTCTGAAACATTAAAACTGAGTATGCTTAGTTGTATATGGGCAAACAAAAGTAAAGGAGAGGTGATGAATGCATTTCAGTCAAAGCATTGTGTTATTGTAACTAAACATTATGTGTAGCTATTTTGTCAGGTGATGCTAACTTCCAGTGGCATGCCTATGGAGGGATTTCATTTAAATGTTAGAAAAATTTGAGTGCAAACCGATTGAAACAAGATGATATACTTGTAATCCTGATTACAGCATGTGAATTCTATACTGCTTCTTTAAGGGCGGTTCTAAATATTAAGTGTTTTTTTGAGTAATCAGAAAACAAAGTTGGAAACTTAAATTAGTGATGTAAATAGATTAATATAACATAGCTCATTGCTGATCCCCAGTCTTAGGAAATCAGTGCTTGGGGCATTAAAATGGTGACTTGGAAAAAGTTTGCTACTTGATGATACTTAAGTATACTATGTTGTTTTTTGTATAAAGGTATTTCAAATGTGCATGAATCCTAATCCAGTTACTTAATATTTAGTCTCTTCCCTTTCCCCATTATGAATAGCCAGCCCTGTGATAACAAACTATATGTAATCGATTTTTTTGACCTTGGTTTCACAGGAACTGTGAACTTGCCGTAAATAGTAAATAATCTTGCAGAATCTTACCTGGTGAAAAACTTTATTTGCCATTAGATGTTATGATTTGATGTTAGAATCCTGAGTGGTGATCACAAGCTATTGGTAAAAATAATTTATGAGACCAGAATCTCTTAGCCATAAGTAAGAGCAGAGTCTGCTCAGTTCCACACAGGAGTAATAAATAATTACGTAATGGATGGCTAAGTAAGTAAGTCAAAGAAACACTGCTCTTGAATAAGTAGCTAGGACAAATGAATAACTTTATATGGGAAATTAACTAGATTTAATTCTGTATTTCAGAAATTTAAATATGTGCTTTAAAGTAGGTACATTGACTTATTTCAGCATTGCATCATTGTATGATGTAAAACAGAGTAGAAGAAAGAAATCTGAAAGAAGTATTGCGTATTTTAAATAATCAGTCTTCTGTTCAGCTGTTTAAAACAGTTGGAATTATTTACTGAGAAAAGTCAGAGAAACTAAAGTAGGCCTGTACACTTAACAGCGTGCTGTGTTTTCAACTGCTGAGTTACCCATTTCTGAGTTGAATGTGGGGACATGGGGGATATGTATTTGGTGCAAAACAGAGGAAGAGAAACCTGTGCTAAGAGTAGGAATACAGTTAATTATGAAACCACAGCAATTGTTGGGGAGAAGACATGGTGACAGATACAGCACTTGCAATCTAGCAATTCTTGTTTTAATAATTAGAGGTAATTTGAAACTGGTAAGTCAAACAAGATCATGAGCTGAAAACCTCAAGAGGATAATGCAGTTCAGATAATAAATGAAAAGCTGAAACTATAGTGAGTGACTAAAGCATTTTTCCATGCAATTGTTGGACAACTGTAGGTTTTGATAGTTGTCCTCTGGTGACTTCCACTGTGGCAGATGAATTTTCCATCCCTCTGTTGGAGGTTACCACCCATGTAACAAAAGTCAGCAAAACAGGATTTGTCAGCGCTTTTAGTCCTCCCTATTTGCAGTTCAGAATATTAGCTTTAATTGTCAGTGAAGATGAGCTGTCAATAATAGATCTGGCTGTAAACCAGAGCATATGATATGTGAAAACTTGTTCTTTTTTTTTTTTTTTTTTCCCCTTCTCCCTGTTCTGCACACCGCCTCCACATACCCCCCCCCTCCCCCATAATATTACAATATTTGATCCAGCTACCCCCCCCCCCCCCCCCGGGTAACAGACTGTTAAAGAGTCCTAGGAAAGGGTTGTTCAGCAGTAAATTAATCTGAATTTGCCACACAAAACCACAAGTATTAAGCTGCTGTACGAATTAAGATATAGCTGCTGTAAATACAGTCAACATTGCAATGAAATGTTGTTTTACATTCTATACGTACTTTCGAACTAACTTTAGCAGAGAAGAATGGTTTTTTGTATGCCTTGTATTAAATGTGCTAGTAAACTGTGACTACTAAAAGGAGGTTCTTTTTGTGTTTAAGACAGTGAAAACAATAGCTTGAATTTTTGGCTTATGCCTAAGATTGCATTTTTGTCTCGGCTGTAAGGAAGAAAAAAAAAAAAATCCCAGCATTTAGCATGTGAGACTTGTTTTATCTGCTAGAGGTGAGAGTATTAGTAAGCAATTTGTACCTTGGAGTCCTAGAAATCTGCTGCATGTTTCATGCGATTCCAAGAGTATGGGGCGATTCTCTGCATTCAGCTAACTGGCGCTATAGGGTACACCCCGTTCCAGAATGCCTCTCTTGGAGTGGGGGAAGGGGGAGAAATCATAGCACATGTAGCTTGTTTAAGAGACATCTGGCACTACTGCTCCTTTTTTTTTTTTTTCTTTTTCTTTTTTTTTTTCCCCCCTTCTTTAAAAAGAAAATGTGGGAAAAAAGAGGATGGAAGTGACTACGTTATCTGAACAGCTTCTACGCTGTTGCTGAGCTAATAAGTGTGATAGTTGTAGTTTTAAAATTATTTTACATGTCCTGAACATTGCTCAAGTAAAATATTTAATAGAAATTATGATACTTGTATTATGTGATTGGTAAATTTTTAACTGCCTTTTGAAGGAGGAGGGAGCTACTAGCTTTGTGTTGAATGTACTCAAGATGTGTGTAAGGGTATAGCTTTTTGCTGTTTTTTTCCTGTTTAGATTAAATGAAGAAACCGAAGGTTTAATTTTGGTTGATTTAACAAGCTGTACATACTGTATTTTAGATCTGTGTGGAATAGATGCTCCTGTATCCCTATGGTGCCTAATGCACAGTATTTAAGAGACTTACAAAGGAAGGTATTTTCAAAAGGCCAAGTTTCACTAACCTTTGCTTCAGAATATTTTACCCACATCAGGAGTTTCTCAGTATTTGTCAGCTTGCTTAGTAAAATGAGTTTGGTCTCTAGAAAACCTGGTTTTGATGTTTCCTTCACATTAGTTTTTATAAAATGGGCATAGTATGTTATCACTCTCTCGGCGTAATTTGTTACCTGCCACAAGTGAGCAATTAAAGAACTTATTGATTTGAATAATGCATATTTTTGCAGTGTTCTTAGGATGTATACATGTAGCCAGGCTGGTTTCTTCTGGATGTTTAATGAATGTCAGTGGCTAGCCCTAGGTCTCTACACATGAGGCGTCAGCACCAGTCTTCTCTCCCTCAAAATTCTTTTAACAGGGCTCTGTTTTAGGATGAATGAAGAAAAGTGATTTTTAGACTTGGTGATGATAATATGTTGGGGTTTTTTTCATCTGGTAATGATTTCATTAATGGATTATTAGCATTCTGCATTGTGGATATATTCAGTTCTCTAAATCGTGTGGGGGAAAGCCATAACATCACAACTGCTGTTTCATATAAAATTAGTATTCAGTGCTGCAAATCTCCGAACAAACCAATTGGGATTTTAGCCCAAATGTTATGAGGGAGAACAAGAATAAAATGTTGCGTATTAAAAAATCTTTAAGTTATGACTGAGGATGTATGGAGCACAGATGTTCTGAGGTTGGCACAGTTGCAGAGATTACTTTTTAATGAAAGATAACAAGGTTTTTATCTTTATTTCCTCTGTTTTAGAGGTGAAGCCAACTTTTGCATACACGGGTAGTTGCTTGAGTTTTATTTTGTAAGGATGATTATTTAGATTGATTGTTGAAAGAGCCATAATCCACTTATGAAAGGCTTAGGTTTTAGCTGTCATAGTGCTTGGTTTGGATGTGTTACAATGTTTATTCCTTTTTTCTTAAATACTCCTTTTCATTCTGATGACATAGAATTTCAGTTGAGCCAGGGAAGGATGGACAAGTGCTCTTGGTTGTTTACACAGTTTTTGGAGCTTCACTGTAAGTAGTTTTACACTGCTGTTGTTGGGACTGACGATGACAGCCGTCAGGTGAGAGGTTGACAGGACAGCATGCTGTGTTGGGGTGTGGAGTAGCTGCATTTCTGCAGGTGGCTCATAGGGAACTGGAGAAAAGTGATGCACTGTCTGTAGTCCAGGCCTGTTACAAAATAAGCTGGGCTGGTGTGGTGGAAGAAAACAGGATGGAATGGGACATGAAGCATTCTTACACACCAACCACCCACAAATCTCCTCCCCACCCCCCTCCCCCCTTTTTTTTTTCTCCTAAATTGAATTATTTTAGAGATCCAGTTAAGGGTAACGGAGTTTAGATTTGTGCTTATATTCTTTTCTGTTTGTTTCTGTTCTGGGTTAGTCTCTTTAGTTATCGTCTGGAAGCAGCTCAGCCATTTTTATGTAGTGTGAAGCTTCAGCTAATAAACTCTGGTGGATTTCAGCTGACAAAACACAGAACTGAGCTGGTTCTCCTTTTCCCTTCTAATCTTAGAAGGCTTGGGATCACAGTGCAGAGAAGTACAGTGGGCTCCTCAGAGGATCGTCCAAAGTGTGCTATGACCTGGGCTGATAGGAGCGGACTCTGGGAGATGGGCTCGAGAGACTTGGCTTCCCATTCTTCAGTAGTGGTATTTTACGGGGTTTTCCCCTTATTTTAGTCATCTGATATTGACTGTGTCTCACAGTAGCAACTAATGCTATTGCAGTATGTACTGTGTAGTCCCCCCTCCAGAATTTATAATCAAATGCAGTTGTTAGAAATGCACAAGCAAATTTTTGGTCACAAAGCCTTAGTGACCTAGACTTTCCAAAGGGGAAAAGCTATATGGTAGGAGGGGAAGCTGAGGCTCCTGTAAAACAAGGCAGCTTGCAGGCTCACACCAATCAGTGGAAGAACTAAAAATAAAAACTTGCTGGATGGGATACCTTGTCAATTGGAAAAACCTGCCTCTGCCACGTGAACTGAATTCATCGCTGTTGGCTGCACATTTGAACAATGCCAAATCAGTTCTAGGCTTTTACTGTGTAGCTAGTTAGCTGCTTGGACACGGCATGTGCATCTTCATCCCTAGCTTTTACAACAGCCAGAATTTTGAGGGGATGTGCAAAGGACTACATTTTTGGAAAAAAACAGTGTGCCAGGGGCATATTGATGTATTCTGTAGTTTAGTCTGGAAATACAGGGCATTTACACAGCTGGGAGGTGTACTTGCCCTGTATCATAAATTAATTAGTACTCCTCTTTTGGCTTGTTTAAGTAAGCATATGTGGCTTTTTCCTTTTTTCTTTCTTTTTTTTTTTTTTAAATAAATCTTGGTTGTCATCCGACTTGGCTTTTATTCTTCCTAAGAGCCTCATTTTCCACGCAGACTGCAACATCTGGAAGCCATCTCTTTTTTGGCAGGAAAATATGTGACAGACACAATGAGGTGTAACTTCTACTTTTGTTATCTTACCTTTGCCTTTTTTAAAAGACATCCGAAATCAAACCATTTTAAAGATGTATGGGAATTTCAGGTGTGTTTTAATAAAGCTCAGGAATACTGTTGGGGAGACTCATTAGAGAGTAATATGGGTGGTTTTCCCTTTAATAAGGGTAATATTTGCATTTATTGTACAGTTGACTAATTTTTCAGTATTCTGTAATGCTTATGTCCAGTGTTTTAAACCCACATTTTACTGGACCATGTAAATTACTAAATACCAATATAAAACCCTCATGTGATTGAAACCATAACTGTTTATATTTTGTAGTAGTATTTTAACTTACTGCGCTGAAGATACTGATGTTATTAATGGTACTCTAATGAGTAATCCTATGGTTGTGAGGCACTGTAGCAAGCTCTTTTCTTCCCGTAATAGTTTTTCCACATATTTAATAAAAACAGCAGAAGTCCAAAGAATAACTTTTACTGAGGGGGACTATCTGATGGTGAAGTTGAGGAGGTTGTCAGTGTTACTAAGTTGGTGCAGAGGTCCTTGTATGTTACTCGCTTTTCAAGTCTTTCAACTTGGGGTACAGTCTCAGCCTTCAGTTTAGGTTTTCGCCTGACTCTTTTCATATGCCTTTTAAATGTTGGGGTGTTTTTTCTTCTTCTCAAAATAAAGCCTGTTTAATCTTTTGCTTTCACAGCATTAAACAGTGAAAACAAAGTTTGCTTTCTGTTTACTTATGAGTGCATTACCTCTGGGGACCTGTGTTTTCTTGTGCTTGGCTGTTTCCTGGCTGGTGGTCTCCCCAGGTTCTGGTGGTCCCCATCAGCCGTTAGCTGGGCTACTTGTCTGAAGGCTGCTAGGATACGAATGGGTATGTGTGTGCAATCTGCACATAAAAAATATAGTGAAAATGTAGGAAATGAAATGTGTGTGAAAAAGGAGTAAGGAGAATGCTTTGAGATGGAGACGGCTCAGACTGGGCAGGTGCCTGATGGATCTACAGGTACAACATGCTGCCTCCGTGTGAGCGCGGGTCCCAGGTGAGGTGCTGACCTGCAGGGCTGCCTCCCTCCTGGGCGAGTAGCCAGGTGCGAAGGGGTGGGAGCCCGGGGGGGATCTGGGCCTTGCTGCCTGCTTTGCTCTGCCGGAGCCAGGGAACAGCAGGCCGTTGGCTGTGGCCTCTCCCAGGGGAAGGGAAGGAAAGGAATATCAGCAGTAGCTGTGCAAAGACTTGACTTTGCCACTTCGGTGTGTCTGGTCCTGCGTTGCCGCAGAGCTCTGCCCCTCCTGGTGATGCACTGACGCTGGCAGAGCTGCCTCTGATACTACATCCAGTGACTTGTCTGGCTGCAGGAGGAGTTGATGCAGTTGGCTGATCCAATGGAGAGCTACTTGTGGGGGGGGGGGGGGGGGGGGAGGAAAGGGTTTTGTTTTCATCATTTGCTTGTAGCTTGTTCATTTCAGTGCTAGAAGGGAGCAAAAACTTCCCTGTGTGTTTGGGGAGTGGGAAGGAAAGACTACTGCTTTCAGCAGCAGCCCGCAGTGTCAGAAAAGCATGTGGCTTTTTTCCACTTAATCAGCAGACTTGTTGCGTGAACTAAAGAGTAAATGTTATAAAAATTGAACGAAGAGCAGGCCGGGAAATAAAAATGGTGGTGTGATGGCATAATAGCAACAGTCACTATAATGTTGCTTTTTCATTCTTTGAAAGCTTGAAGAGAGATGGGTGGACGGAAGTGGTGTGGAGGGGGCTGAAATGGAAGTTGAGAAAAAAATTAATTGTGGAGAAAGAGTCTGAAAAGATAAGACCTGTATAAATTAGGTCATTTAGGTTCTTTGGAGTCTTAACTGTTCAGTGATTTTGGCACCATGGACTGTTAATGTGTAGACAGACCATGTCTCTGCTGGTAAGCATGGAAGAATGTAGATGATGATGTCTAGTTCAGGTCATCTTGTAAAGGAATTACAAGTCTCATTTGTTAAGCAACAGCACAAAAATAACCACACATCTAAAGGTATTAATTGCATTGTTGTTCAGTTTAGTTTTGATTATGCTGTCATAATGTGATCAAAACTGCTGATATGGTATAACTAAATCACATTACAGTTGTTACCATACAGAATGCTACTTGAAGTATGTTTCCTGTATTTTACTCAAATTACAGAATTGCTTTAAAGCTTGTTGGTAGCTGAAATACTGTGTAATATTAGTAGAAATAACATACCTTTTCAGGCTTGTAGGGAATGTCATGCAGTTGCTCAAAATCTTACTTAAAACCCCACTTAATAGGGGAGAAAAACCCCCAAACAAACAAACCTTATTTTATACAAGGTTAGACATGTTCTAATCTCTCAGAAAAGGAGGGGCATAAAGTAGTTGATAATGTCTTTCTCTTCTAAAATAGTTAAAGGACAATATGGACTTACTTCTGGTCCTTTATCTGACTAGCATTTTAACTGTTGCTGCTGCATAATTGGTTCTGAAGCATCAGCATCTCTCATTCATGGATAGATAAATAATTCAGAGATGAACTTCAGCCACACACTTCAATATCACAATTTTTGAAATTCTAATTTCTTAGTGAAGAAAGTGAGGCCCTTGATTTTACAGAAGATTGAATTACAAGGGAAAATCAACACATCTCTGAACAGCCATCTTGTATTTTCAAAATCTTTGTCTTGGCCACATAGCCATTTTTAAAATTTTCATCTCAGCCTTCCCCAGAAAAATGAACCACTCTACCGATTTGCCTTATAAAACTTCCAGGTAATAGATGCCAAGCAGCAGCAACAACCACCAAGTGTGTGTGTACGGAACTTGCCTCAAACCAGAACCCACCTACCTGAAACACCTTGCTGTGAGCTTGTAAAGTAATAGTCTAGTTACTGCGTTTACACAAGTGTATGAACACAAGCTTCTGGGACAGATCTTGTGATTCTTTGTATCACGTGTGTGTGTATATATAGGTATGTTCTTTTAACAAAGGCTGCTTACTGAATTACATTAATGTTTGTTTAGCCTATTTGTGCATGTAACAAATAGTGAGAGGACAGGTTGCTGATGGCATATGTATTATTGTGTGAATTGTGCTGGTGAACTTCGTCAGCTTCTCTCAGATCTGAATGTTTGGCCAGTATATTTGAGTTAATCACAACCATACATGAATAATTAATTTGGTATTAGGGAAAAATAACATTTTAAAACTCTGAATTGTTTTTCAGTGAAGACACATTGGAGTTCTTTAAAGCATTTCATGCTTAGCTCTTGCTTTTATCAGTCAAATTATTTTAAATGGAAATATTTTGCCAATTATTTGCCAATGGCAAAAGAAATAGAAATCCTCTTACATTTAGAGTTGTCAACATTATGTATGATTAGTGTTCCTGGACTACTACTGTTCCAGTGGTTTTTTAGTTCATTAACTTTCGGTTGGCAGAATTTTAAATGGCAGGGTAGAATAAAGGAATACATTTCTTCTGCTACTAAAATGTATTTTAAAATTCTTCTTGCTTTTGAAAACTAAATACTGAGACTAGTCATACTACAGCAGCTGTATGCCTTTCCACCTCTGGAAGAGTCATTGAATCAAATACGTATATGCATTTATTTCAGAAAAGACACAGGAATCTTCTGTCTTTATGTAATCTATATATAAATTTAAAGGAAATGTGCCACGATATTATTGCAGTTTTAGCAATCTATTATAAAGTTTATTGCACAGAAATAACTAGGTCAACCTCTGGATGACCTGTCTTTTGGAGTTTCTTCAGTTAGCTTTAGGCTAGAGCTCCACCTTGTGATCTTTCAGCAGGATACATTTTCTTTTTATAGTTAATAATTTAATTATGATTTCACAAAGTTGAGTGACTTCAGAAAGTTTTCACAGGCTTGAGAGATTTCAGTGTCTGCTTGGGAAAATTAAAGTTGGAATTCTGTGAACATGCAAAACAAACCCTAAAGAAGAGCTGCTTTTTATGACTCACCTCAGTTTAGATTTAACTTACTAAAATAATCTGCTTCTTAGAGCACATTTAATAGATAACTTAGACTTTCAGTGTTTGGAATGGTACCTGCAAGAATTTCACTTTCCTCTTTTCAGACTGCACTGTGATGAACTTGATATATTTTAAAAGTTCTAATAGGATGATTATGTGGACCGTTTTGCTTTCTCATTGACTTTCCAAACTGGGTGCTTTGAATGAGTCATCAAGTATGTGCATGAAGAAGAGGTGGCTGGCAGTAGCCCTGAATTTCCAGAAGGTGTTTACAGAGATCAAGGATAATGAGGAATGACCAATGCCAACAAGTGAACATCAGATAAAACTGGAAAGTGGTAAATTCAAAGGAAAAAAAATGTGCCTCTTGGCAATACAGAGTTTGGCTGTGGGAGTTCCTGTGTGGGATACCATCGCTGCTGAATATTGAGTGCAAAAAGTAATTGGAAATGTTAATGGCAAAAATATTGGTAAGGGGTTAGAAAGTATAGGAACACAGCCTCTTTGACTGAAAAAATCCCCGAGTTATTTCTGGATGCCGGGAAGGTATTCAAGGGAAACCGCTGATACAAACAAAGCAAATGTGTTCTTCCTTGGGCAGCTTCTGTTGGCCAGTGCCAGAGAAGGCACACTGGGCTAGATTGACCCTGCTGGTTGAGAATCAGAAGTCCGTGTCATATTTTGCATGTAGGCTGAGAGAGCTGGGCCTGTGCAGCCTGGAGAGAAGTCCAAGAGGGGATCTTACCTGATACGTACAAATATCCTAAGGGCAAGTATACAGACACGGGGCTGGGCTCTTCCCAGTGGAGCCCAGCGACAGGACGAGAAGCAGTGGGCACAAACCGCAGCACAGGCGGTTCCAGCTGAACGGGAGGAAGGAGTTCTTCACCCCGAGGGCGGCAGAGCCCTGGGACAGGCTGCCCAGAGAGGGTCTGGGGGCTCCTGCTCTGGAGACGTTCCCAGCCCGCCTGGCCGTGACTGTGCAACCTGCTGTAGGTGACCCTGCTGTAGCAGGGGGCTGCACTGGGTGGTCTCCAGAGGTCCCTCCCAACCCTGACCGTCCTGTGATTCTGTATGTAAATCTTCTCAAATTATCCTTTACTGGGACAAATATAGGGGGCTTTTTGATCACTGTTGGAGTCTGAGCTTGACTCTGGAGATCCCTTACAGTCTTACCTCATATAGTCTTGCAAGACATTAATCAGTAGCTACTGTTTTCCATAATGCTGGTATGTAGTTGCGCTCACGAGGGCCAAGTTTCTTGTTCCTTCAAGAAAAACAATTCTTGAAATGTGAGTCTAAGCAGCTCAACACTTGGACATCTAGCAAGAACTTGGTATTTCTTTCCCATTTTATGAGGTAATTCTGATCAAACAGTGCATGTTTTCTTTCATGTTTTGTTGTTTGTACCAAGATGAATGGTTTTTACAAAAAGTTCAAGTTGGTATAAACTGCAGCCAGCTAGTTCTTATAAAGTGATTTGACTTGTTTGATGTAGAGCATATACACTTTAATCATTTACCCAACCTTTTTCATACTTTCCTTACTAATTATTTCTTTAAAATACTTAGGTGACTGTAAGAAACTGTATTGAGATTTTTTGCAAAATTTGGTGGGACACCAAATTCGCTTTTCATGAAGGGAGCAAAAAATCTCTTAATTCTGTGAACAAGAGGTTAATTTGCTTTGTTTCTTTATGGTTCCAAATTTTATGGAATAGGTAATAGTGTTGTGAATAGGTAGTATTAGTGAGCCATGATACAAAATTTGCATGTAAACATCCTGATTGTCACTTTAGTATGTCTTGCTTCTCAACATTGAAAAATCTATAACCTAGAAAAAGTCAAGTAACATGTTGATAGACAGGTTGAACTTGAAACTGAGCAGTGTGGTTTTTGAAGTTTGCATCTTTGCTTTGCGCTGAGACTGAATCACAAGCATACCCCCAAAAGGACTTGTGTGGCAGGATCTCTTTCAGTTTTTTGTTCCCCCCACCCTTACTGAGGTACAGCTCTGAGCAGGTGCTAGCCTTATGACAAAGGCACTAAATTGTGCTGTGGTATTTTCCCAAGTTCAAATCTGATAGTAATCAGAGCAAAGTTTTTTTTTTTTTTTCCCCAAATATACCTAATCCAAAATGTGGAGCATGTCAATATGTCACCAACTGAGCAGATCATTTTACAGACAGCCTGGGTAGTATAATAGCTGCTTGCCACCAAACAGGGGAGCTTCATTCTTCCCTCCCCTGCTCATGGCTATACAGTCTTGTGTTTCCCATGCATTCTCCGGATACCTACTGTTGAACCAGTTTAACTTGATAATCCAGGGGAAAAAAAATCTTGAGGTATATTTTACCCATTTTATTGGGGAATTGAATCAGGTGATATTGAATGGCAGAGCCTACAAAGATGAATGGTGGGGAGGGGGTGTTACCTTGCCTGTGCATGGTTGTTTGCTAAAGAGAGCGTATAGATGGAGCAGGAGAGGATGAAGTGCACTGGTCATGTGCCCATGTGGTTTTGGAGAATGGAGGAATGGGGTGACAAAGGTTGCTGCCATTCTGCAGCAGCAATGTTGTTGAAGCTTTTTTTTCTAATGCTGTGTTCTGGATGGAACATGCTTTAGTACTTGCAGACTATCTTGAGATTCACCGGTCTATCTCAAACCTTCTTTCTCTTTGCCACTATTTCTTTCCACTCTGATTCTCTGCTTGTATGTAATTTTGTGAAACATGAAGAAAGAGAACGTAGTAAGTTCAGGGTTTATGGTTTCTCTCAGCGCTCTAAATTCTGGAAGCTACAGTGGCCCCTAGCATTCGGAATAAGCACTTGCAGGAAAAAAAAGGTACAGCCTCGATCTACATGCTCAATTGAAACACAGTCTCTGAAGCATAGCTACCAGACATTAAGCAACATGTGCTTAGCATGCCAAAATTAAATCTTTCCCTCAAATACCTAATCACTCCAGCAAGCTGTAGAGTCAGCAGACTTTGAAAGTTTTTCTCCTTGCTATTGTATCTTTAAAATACATGAACATCATGCTTTCTTAATTCAACTGTATAAAAGTTAGCCTGGGGCAGACAATTGACATAGAAAACTTCAGCCTGCATGGTTAATTCTTGCGTTTGAAGTATCCAGTGAGTTTTTCCCCCCTTAAACATAGGAAAATTAGATAAATAACAGAATTTATGAATAGGCAACAATATTATAATTGAAAAGCAAGTATATAACCATTTTATCTTCTCTTGATAAAAGACTGTGTTGTTTCTGATGTTATTCTTTATAACGTGGATAGTATTACGTTCCTTTGTATTCTTCAAGTCTTGTCAAGTGCTTTAAATATTAAAACTGTTGTAAGCCTGGTTTATCAACTCTAGAATACCGGGAATTGTGAAGCAGCTGCTAATAAGAACTTGTTAGAAGACCTTATCTTTATGGAAAATGTCATGGAAGTTTACAAATTGGAGATACAAAGTTGGTATATATAATGTCCTTAAATGCACCTGTACTGTGCTTTATATTTAACATCAAATGCAGTTTTGCTTTGGTTAACCGGAAATATCCTAGTGTTGGTAAGTCTGGGCTCTGCAGTGCATGGTGTTATGGTTAGATTTAAATCTGGTATAGATTTAGAAACAACAGCTATGAACTTGCAAGGTGTTAATGAAAACTATTCCAGTTTGCTCACCCTACTCAGAAAATGGTGGTGTGTCATCCTGTCCTATCCCCATGTCATGCCCCCCCCCGGCCATGTTCATGTATTTTCTTTGAGGGTGATGCTTTTAACATTTGTGGAGGTACTTTGTATCAGGATCATGGGAGGAGTAAAAAAAATAAAATCTTTAAAGAGGAAAATGCTTGGTTGGAAACAGGGTGGTGTGATTTAAATTTTCTGTGTTTCCAACTTTTTTACCCCTTCTTATGTGGAAAAACTTTAACTGTTTTGTTTGTTTTGTTTTTTTTTTTTATTACAGAAGTTGTCCGTTACAAAGGAAGAAAGAAAAGTAAGCTTGTACTTCGAATTGGTTTTTGAATATCTTTCTAATACAGTGGTGTTCCAGAAGATGATAAAGAAATGATAGCAGCTCCAGAAATACCAACTGATTTTACTCTCCTTCAGTAAGTGTTTTAAGAATTTGTAGTTTCATTTTTAAGTGTACTGGCTTTTACTAGTGTTGATGCATATGGTTTGTTTTATCTTGGAAACAAAATGAGGGAATAGAGTTCTAGATTTTTTTCTATTGAGCTGTTGATAAAGCATAGTTTGAATTTTTTCTTGAGTATTCAGCCTTACTTCAGAAGTGCTTTATTATTTTAAATTGGCTTTTAAACTTCGCTAGTAGGAAGCTGTTGTGACAGACACTTTATGTGATGTACTTCTCAGGATTCTGTCTTTCAAAATGAAATGTTTGAAGAAGAAACTCTTTGATTAGGAATACCAAAAGTTTCCTTTATTAAGGCTTCTTTATAGAAAGAGAGGAAGTAGTTGAGGAGTTTGCCCTTAATAACTGGAGCAGGTTGCCTAACATTTAAAATACCCAATGCCAAATCTTCAGCTAAAACCGAAGTCTTAGCTTTCCTCGGGCATCAGTTTCTTGATGCTGTTGACCTAATTTTATTGGGTGTCTCGTCTCCCTACAGTTTTAAGAAACAGACGTTGGCATTTCCAAGATGTAAAATCGGGTATAGACTGCATTTTGGACAGAGGAGTAAAGTGATAATGATCACTTAAGCAGACCAAGAGAGTCCATTTCCACACCTTTTAACTGTCAAGAAATTGGCAGCCTGTTGAAATGGATTAAATTGGTATAAAATCTAAAAAGATACAAAGAAACGGTTTTGTATCAGTGAGGTTGTTTGTGTGGGGGTTTTTTATTCCTTTTAAGGAGAAATAAAGGTAAATTGAAAGATGGTTTAATGTGAAATACTGTTTTTATGGCTGTTTATAATGTTTTTTTACTCTGTTGGTATGGTTCATTGCTTAGTGAAATGTTTGGAATTTGGGTTCTGTTCTTTCCTGTGAAAAGAACACCACCTAGGAAGTGTTGAAGGAATGTCTCACCTTTTTCTTTCTCTGTGCACTCCCCTCCACCCCCCACAGCCCAAGGTTGGAGATTTCTTCAGTCCGTATCAGAGTACATAGTCAACAAAATTAGAATTAGCAAAATACATGTTACAAGGCAGAAAGCCCCTTTCAGACACTTGCAATAGATAGAGATTTTAAGTTTCTGGATTGTTTTAGAATGTTATAAATACATGGGAATGGGTTTCCTGTGCCCCCGGTCATCTTTATGATTGCATTGTTAAACAATTCAGCAAGTGTGTATCCAGAATTTTTGGTAGCACCTGGAATTCATCGTACTGCATGTATGTGTTTAAAACAAGATCTAGTAGCATTATTTAAATTGTATTCTACAGGAAATGTAGAAATACAGAACCGTTCCAGTGATTTCACACCCACCCACACCCCATCAATGCTGGCAATAAAGGATTTGTGTATTGATGCAGCGTATTGTAGCAATGTAGGAAATTAAACAAATGAGAAAGTTTGTATATTGTTTTAACATTTTTTTATCTTATAAGCCTAAACAACCACAGATTATCTTTGAGGGAGAAACCTCACCTAAACTTTTTTTTCCCCACACCTTTCAACAGAAGTGCATACCTCTTAACTGCTTACTTAGTTTCTGCTAGCATGAAGAGATCTGCTGAGACACTGGTTGTGAAGGAAGGTGGTGCTTTCTTTTTTTACCTGTTGAGTTTCCCCCCCTATTTTTTTTTTAAGTATTTGTGGCAGCTACTTGTAGTACTCTTTGCTTTTTTTGAGCTGGTGTAGTGTTTGTCACCTGCCACAACCAAGGTTCTCAACTGGTTGCTATTTTCTGCCTACTTTTAAATCTTTTAACCTTTTTAACAGGTTAAAACTTTTAACCTGTACAGCTGTCTTTGCCAGGTAAATTGTTTGGAGGAAGCATGCAGGGTAGGGTGTGAGTGTGAGGATGTGCTCCAATTTGTTCCTCAACAACAGTAGACTTAAACAGAAGAAGAAGCAGGTTCACTGTTAGAGTTGACTTACTGGAGCGAGAGCATAATGTGACTTTATGTAGTGTCTTTAAGAACGTTTCTGACAGAATGTGTAAATAGTTTGTCTTTTTATCCTTGCAGGGAGTCTGAAACACACTTCTCTTCTGATACAGACTTTGAGGATATTGAAGGAAAAAACCAAAAACAAGGCAAAGGAAAAGTATGTTCCATTTATAGGGATACTGAAACACTTTTACTGTTATGAGCTGAAGCGTTCAACGCTTGCTTTGAAGCTGAATGAGCTAGGAATATTTTCTGAAAATGCGAGTGTTCTGCCAAGAGGGTTCATGTTTGTATTTGCATTGAAATGCTTCATCTTGAGTATTTGCATGGTGTTTCCTTAGTGCTGTGAAGGCATAAGGGAGGTGGGGGAGAAAAAGATTGAGCTTTGATTTGATTAGTCTCTGTGTGTGTTCCATCCTGTACTTCAATTTGGTGCTAAGACGGTTCTCTTTTGGTTGGTGTCATCAATTCTGGCTCTCTCTTAATTTGAAAAGTGAACAGAAGCCAGTAATTTAATTCAGAGTGGTTGGGGTTTTTTTCTAGATTGCAGACAGGAGGTTACACTACCCGAGTGGGGAGGTCTAAACCCAGTTAGTAGCCCTTCTGTCCCCTCATGGAACATGTGTTCTCCCTCCCTGGGTGGCTTCTGCCCTCCCAGTGTCTTGGCACCCTTCACATGTGGCTTCTATGCTACTGTGGCACACACGGGCACGCTGGCTGGCCTGTGCTGGGGCTGCCGAGCACCCCGTGTACCTGTACCAGTATACAGTGCCTAGTGATTAAGAAGTGGTGATAACTAATTTAGTACAACAGTCAATTAATTTGTTTAGGTTTTTTTCTTTCTTCTTTATGTAAGTCATGTTTGATTTGGGGAATCAAAGAAACCTGTCTGCTTTTCTTCACCCCTACTTGCCAGTGTGCTCATATTAAAAAAAAAGGTTAATGAATTGCAGAGGAGACTTGGTGATTTGTGTTAAGGGAATTGCCATAGCTGTTTTAAATAAAATCTGTGTAATCTGTTTTACAATTTAAACAAGAGAAAAATCTTTGTGACATACACTATCAGTAATGGCATTTTCAGTTGCTAGAAGATTTTAAATGAGGGAGGGAGGAAGTGGAACCTGTAGAATTCTCACTGGTCATTGTATCAGTCAAGATCACCTTTTATTCTCAATTTTGGATATTAAATCTGGTTCCTGAGAACAAAAGGCCTCATGTATATGTGTGAATAGTGATTCAAGTGTTTTTAATTACTACATAATACCCAATTAAAACTTACTGTGTGTGTGTGATTGCAGACCTGTAAAAAAGGAAAAAAAGGACCAGCAGAGAAGGGGAAAAGTGGAAACGGAGGAGGGAAACCTGGTGGTCCGAATCGGATGAATGGACATCACCAACAGAATGGTGTGGAAAACATGATGCTGTTTGAGGTAGTTAAAATGGGCAAGAGTGCTATGCAGGTAAGGCTTGGGATATCTCTATGACTTGGATGAATATACACGTTAAATATAACAATATTATCCTGTTCGTACAATTTAAGAAAATGAAGCCTAAAGTAATTTTTTTCTTCAATTTATAGTTTTTTTTTAGTTGCAGATTAAGATTAGAAAAAGTGATTTTTGCATTGTTAAGGTTTAATTGTGAACAAACTTGAGTTTTCATTTCTAAATATTAGATGTGAATAACCACACATATAATGAAGAAATTGAAACAAATTCAAAGTGAGTTTACAGGATTCTGAATGAAGAAAGGTTATTTTAGATTATGTGACTTCAAAGTCCTTTTGGTGGGGGTGTAACTAAATATAAATGTGGCTTATGCTTATAGTTCTCATATAACTTAACAAGAAATCTGCAGTTTGTAGATACTCCCAGAGCTTAGATTATCTGAGAAGAGATAATTGCTTCTCTTCTCTCATCCAAAGTAAAATTACTAGCTACAACTTAAGGGCTACTCTAATGAAGCTGACTTGGCTAATGTATATTATAACATGCTTATTTGGGTGGAATTTGGGACAGGAAATCTTAACCTGTTAGTAGTGTCTGCTTTAGGCACTTTCTCCACTGCATTTACTAATAGGACTGAAGTCTGTCTATTAAGAAATGTTGCACTTTTAAAAAAATTCAGTTAAATCAGTAAATCATTTGTTTGACTATGTGAATCTTCCAGTGGAGAGAGGGTTAAAGTGTAAGCCTGTCAGCCATGAAGCCTTCCTGCTGACTCACTCATGTGACTCCTCAGCAGCCTGGAAGAAGGACTATCTTTGGGATTGGAAATCTAGAGTTTCCAGCTTCTGTGATCCATGTGCGGGAAGAAGCTGGGTCTATGTGGAGTCCTCTCAAGATTTGCAGGCACCTGCATTAGAGCTGGGAACCTTGAAGCCTGAATTACTTGGGAGAAATTTAGTTGAGGCTTGTAAAAAAGAACAGATTCCTTTGAATTTGTGCGGAGAAATTGTGATAGTTCTGTCATTTGTTTTGTTCTGCCGTGTTTCAGAACGGGTGGAAAAACTGTACTTTTCTAACTGTTACTGTGTGCGCTGCATTTTCAGCTAATTATCAGCAGTTGTATGTTCTTGACATCTGAACTGTTTAAAATGGTACACAGTAAAAATCTCTTGCTTTCCAGGAGCAAAATGGGCCTTTGCCAGGCCTGATTACTCTGTTGAATTTGGGGAATTGGTAGCATGGGTAACAGAGTGAATCTTAGTCAAAATTTTTATAAAATTAAGGAAGGAAAAAATCTCAAAGTGTTTCTGAAGTCAGGTCCACTTCAGCACTTAGTTTCAAGAAGTTTTTCTCTGTGGCCCTCAGCGCTTGCTCACCTGATAAGATTTTGGTAATAATTTTTACTCGATTTTATTTTAAATGGGGTTCCATACCTCCTTCTGAGTTAGTGTCTATTCTCTGACAAAAACAGATGGTTCGTCCACTGAGACAAAATGTTTTGAGAAACTATTTTGCTGGATGTTCTTTAAAATAAATTCGGAAAGCAAGGCTGCCTAACTGAAATATTTGTCCTGTTCCTAGCATTACCCTGGTCTTGCACAGTGACCTTTGTAAGCCTAATTTAAGATGTTTCCTAGATTATTTCCCTCTTCCCCACAGGTCAATTGAATCAGTACTGGTTTGTGGGTTCTGCTCCTACTGCGAAGTGTATGCCAGTTTGAATTTTTCCACTCTTTTTGCCTTGCTGAGGAATCTTGTGTGTCATACTATAAACAGTCTTAAATTCAGGGAAGAGGGAAGTAGCTGTATCTCTGTTCAGGAATCTTTCTGCGTGGCAGTATGTTTTATTTGTCCTCGCAGCATTATTGCCTGTGAGAGTAAGCACTGCGGGTACAGATAGGAAGCATTGGAGACATGTAGTCAGTCTGGTTGTCTTCTGGAAGTTCTGAACTATTCCATCAGCTCTCTTTATTTAGAATTTATTAGAATGACTCTAGATTTTAAGGCAGGGTATGAACATACTAAAAACCTCTAAGCTGAGAACTTGATACTAAAGTGAGTCTCTTGTGTCTTTATTAATAAATTAATTAGATGATGTATGTTTTTATGACTTCTGCAGTAGACAGTTTGTACCATACACATGGATGGTTTAAACATAATAGCGTTTATATTCCCTTTCTCAAAATCATTATTGGAGGTTTCCTATTAATTTGCTTCCCTTTAAGGTTTTCCAGTAAAATGACTTTGTTCCTATATGGTTTAGTGAATACAGAATAATTAATGTCCGTACAATGTAAGGTGGTGCTGTTCATGCTCTTAGGGGTAATGTGTATGGAGCACAGATTGTCAAAGGGTTGAATTTTTGAAGAGTATAGGGAGTTATAGCTGTTGAAACTGAACACCTGAGTAGTATCTTTAGAGTAGTGTCACTGGGTGGGCAGAGAGAAAACCTGCTTCTCTAAAATACAGCAGTTACCTTTGCATTCTTCATCAAAAAAGTTACTGCAGGACTATATGGTATTCTTGTACTTTATGTTTAGGTGTCAGTTTCTTACTTGGATATCTTTATAGAGTAAAAGGAGTTCTTGAAAACTGGTCTATGGCAGTAAAGGATCATTCAAACATTTTGTTTTGTATTAATTGAAAAAACCACAGAGTTCAATTTATTTGTGGAAGGAACAAGAATCACTTACTGGAAACCAGTTAAATAACAATGGCTGTCTTCAATTATGAAAAATAAAGTGCCTTTATATTTGTTTCTTTTCAGTCTGTAGTGGATGACTGGATAGAGTCATACAAACATGACAGAGATATAGCACTTCTTGATCTCATTAACTTCTTTATTCAGTGTTCAGGCTGCAAAGGTAAGATACTGAAATGTTTACTCATCCGTTTAAGTGGTATTGTAGCATGATTTTCATTCTTTGCCTTTTATTGTTACTTGTCCTGTAGGACTGCTCCATCCTTGCAGCTAGTTTACATTATTATGTTCTTGTAGTTAAGCTAGTATTTCTGAAGGTGGGAGCAGGAGGATTAGAAATATTGTACTATATTTTAAAATGTAGAGTAAGCCTTTTGTATTCACACCAGAGAGAATGCAGTACTGGCACTTAGCACTTAACCGTCTCTGCTTTTCCTGTTATTTCAGGAAACCATCTCTCTCTCTTAAACATTGGTAGTTTAGCTTGTTCAGTCTTGGAATTCCAGTTTGGATTAATCAACTGCTTATCATTGAGTGTTTTAAGGTTGTTTCATAGACTTTTTAAAGGTGCTTGATTTGAAGGATACTATGGACAGCTTCATGGTAGTCTGTCTACAGTAAGATTCTATTTCTGTATTTTTTCTTCTTTGTTTTCTGGTTTTCTTTTCTCATTTCCATGTCTTTCATTCCTTTCCCCCTCACCTCCTTTTGAAGAGGAGAAAGTAACTGACCCTGCGGTATCACTGCGCTTGATAGAGCAGGACTGGATGTAATTTGTTCTTCTTAAGTGTTCTCTGTCCTGATAAACTTTTAATGTGCACAAATCTCCAGAAAGCTAACAGCATTCCTCAGAGGTTATCCATGCTTTCAAGAACAGTGACCTTTTGATTATTGTTACCAGATAAAACTCCAGAATCTTTTAATGCTTTCTGAGATGATCCTTGTAATGAATTTTGCAGTATAGTTGCAGTAAACTTTAGATATATTTTATGTAACGATTTACACTAACAATTTTAAGCTGAGACAAATAGAAATTGTGTGAAATCACTGTGTTTATTGCAGTACAGAAGATAATAAGTAGCAACAGAACTGTTCAAGATTGTCTTATACCATTTAGAATCCTTGAGTCCTGAAAGGTCACTTCAGATTAGTGTAGGCTCTCAGCTGATGAAGAGGTCTGGCACAAGTATCTTTGACTTCTGAATAGGAGCAAATGAGTAAATTCTAGATGAGTGTGTACATGCAGACAAACGCACTTAAAAAAGAATGAAAATAACACCTATGTGTATATATTAGAAAAAGGATTGGTGCCAAGCGCTTGTTATACATGGATGCTAAAATAAAAAAATACACATTTTGAACACTTGTTAAAAACTGTATGTATAATCTGTAGGTAAGCTGAAAATTGATCATTGTTACATTGTAGCAGGAGGCATGTCATCTGCTATCTCTCTCTTTCATATTAAAAGTACTAATAATCTAATATCTAAATTGTAGGAGTTGTTACAGCAGAGATGTTCCGACACATGCAGAATTCTGAAATAATCCGAAAAATGACTGAGGAATTTGATGAGGTAATTTCATGAAGTGCTGGTAATGTATTGATGCTATTTTTTTTATTTTACCTGTCCTAATCTTACTGGATCACTTTGCTACAAGTCAGCTGCGGAAATGACAGGAATTTTCTGAATGAAAATCTTGAACCCCCCTATTTCACTAACTTGTGAGACTTAAGAAGTAAAGCTCTACATGTATGTAACTTGTTTTATGAATGGTTTAAGAAATCAGTATCAACTTTCAGTTTTTGAATAATGGGAGCCCCTGTTGTGGGGCTGTGTGGGATGCCTCTTTATTCCTGCTCTGTGTGTAAGGCCTTTATGTCATCTTCAACTTACAAAATGGTTGCTAAATGTATTTCTGTGCATTCATTAATATACATATCTTGGAGATTTGAATTTGATTATTCTCCAGTTGAGGAGTAATGGTTTGCCTTTCAGGGGAATTAGAACTTTTTTTCCCTTTACATTGACACTTTCTGTTGCACTGAGTGTTGGGGTAAATGAGAGGCGTTGGGTTTTTGGATGTTTTTTGTGTTTCAGGTTTGTGGCGAGGGTTTTGTTGGGTGGTGGTGGTGGTCTTGTTGTGTGTGTGGGTTTAGTTCCGAGTGGTATTTCTTATACGCTGTGTTCCAAAGAATGTAAAGGTAGCGTTAAAACCTCCTTCCCAAATTTGCCTAATACAGAAATAATTTACTTCCCTCCTCCCCAATTAAAATCCAAAAAATGTTGGTAACTTTTAACAGGAGAGAATGTAATATGTGTTTGTTTAAGAAGATTTTAGTATCCCTTAGAACTATCTCAGTGCATAATAGATTTGATTACTCTAAGGTAATGTCGTATGAAATTTATAAAGCTTCAGCTGGGACTGTTGGTTCAGGTTTTTTTATCACTATGTTATGCTCACTCTTTCTTGTTAATGAGCAACTCCTAGATTTCTAATCCTTTTTCATGGATACTTTCTTAATTTTCAATCTGTAATGTTGTTTAGCATCTTAAATAAGCTGATCACAGAAGCACTGATACAAATGATTGAGTTGCCCCTGCCCATTGTTCTATCATTATTTGTAAAGGTTTCCAAATGAGGAGAGGAACACATGTGTTATCTTCTAGGTGTTATAGTAGTCATTTTATGACTTCAGGAATTTTCATCCTGGTATGTAAGCATCTCCCCCTAAACTTATATTATTGTTCTGAACTGAGTGTTCTTAAGCATGTCAACTCTTCGTGTGATGGTTGTTTTTTTCTAGTGTAATCTGAAGCAGATTTGTAAGGGGTATGATTTTTTTTTTTTTTTTTTTAAAAATAAATTTGGGGGAGTAGGACAGAAAGGAGAAATTAGTAGTTTTTTCAGTGTATCTGATTATGTGAATTGTTTATGGTAGGACTCATAGAATGTTGTCTCTGTATATAACAAGTCCAGGCTGCAAAGTAGATGCATAGTTGTGGAATCATAATCTTCTGATGTGTCATTTTTAATGCGTTGGAGATTTTGGCTTTGAAGTTATACCCATCTCTTTTTTAAATTTTATTTAATAAAATAACTTTTAAGATGTTTGAAAGAGTTTCCTGTTTCCCTTTTTTTTTTAATAGGATAGTGGAGATTACCCACTAACTATGGCTGGTCCCCAGTGGAAGAAGTTCAAATCCAGTTTTTGTGAGTTCATTGGAGTACTCGTCCGACAATGTCAATATAGCATCATATATGATGAATATATGATGGATACTGTCATTTCACTGCTTACGGGGCTGTCAGACTCACAAGTCAGAGCATTTCGGCACACTAGCACACTGGCAGGTCAGTGAATTATATTTTTCTGTGTACTGCTTCCATTTTATGTTGTGTTGCACATGAAAGAATTGTTCTGGTTGAACTTGATATTCAACATTCAGCTTGTGTTTTGTTGTCTGATACTGTTTTTGTCTAATGCAGCTTGTTTTGGTACAGCTTTCTTGTCATGTCTTTATTGCTTTTACTGAGAAACACAACGTTATTTTAGAGCATTCTTTATCAGCTGTCTGGTACTTAAATTTTTGTTAGCATTAAGTCCAGTACATAGAAACTTTTCAGTTGATTCTACAAGTTTGTGTTCAGTCATAATAAGGGTGGAGGTATCTTTAACCTCAAATGCAGTTGAACCCGTTTCTGCTCTGCATTAAGTCAGACAGGAGTCTTATTTTAGATTGGTTGTAGTTTTTACTACAAATATAAATTGTGCTGTATGTTGAGGCTATGTCACAATGTAATTGGAAGTAGCATTTCCATTCATTGCATTAAAAATAATTGTAAAGAATTCATCATTAGTGATACAGTCACTAAATTTCTGTATGATTTTAATTGTCTTTTTTATGTGATTTCCCCGCCCCCAATTCTGATAAATTACAAAGAAATTGCTTATGAGTTAAGTGTAGAGTGTTTAAAATAAATATGCCATTACATGGACCAGAGGATAAGCTTCTTGGCTAAGGAAGTCCTAAACCTGTGTTGGTTATTGAGAGAGGCCTCAGACAGCATTCAGTCTGCCCGCGTAAGGCTGCTTACAGCAGTTTTAGTCTGAACAAGGTGAATTTTGACTATAAATGAAACTGAGCTTTTGCCACAGTGGAAATAGTACTTGTTAACTTCACTGGAACTGCCTGATGTGCAGCTAGCTTCAGGTCTGACTGCGTGATCAGTTGCTCTATCTCATCGATCCTCTCTCTTGAATATACATGAGCACACTGTGGCTTGGGCTGCTGCTGAGAGGCTCCCACTAGCCACAGCATTTATTAAGGGGAAAGGAATGAACCCTTTTATTTCAGGAGAATATAGTGATTCTGCTGTATCCTCAATTTGATCGTTGTACCATATGGCTAATACACATTTTAGTTCTTTAGAAAACAGGTTTTTACTACTTCTTGTGATTTGAGTTGTGCCTGAAGAAAAGTTGCAAAACTTCCCTGTTGCATGTTAATGTCACACAAAATAATTTTTATTAGTAGTCTGTTTGTATTTGTTCACATCAGTCATCAATTCTATTGATTTTTGTGTAATTACTTGTGCATTTCATATGAGATTACAGTTTGTGTTCTTGAAGGTTGTGTTTTATATGGGATAGACGCAGCCAACAAAATCCTTCTATCCATATTTACTGTTATTTGCAGTAGATTTGGCTTCTATGATTAGCTGAGGCTTGTTCTTTTCATCTTGATATCCTTGGTGATCACAGTGTGGTGATATTTTGGTATATCTGCATGTCTTCATGCCTTACTCATCAACGTTATGCTAGTTCTACACGCTTAATAATGTTCTGTGTATGCTCTGCCAATGCAAGCCCTTCCATGCCTGGTTAGAAAGTTTGTAAGAAAAGCAAGTATATTATTGACCACTTCCTGGTTTCTGGAATAGGCATGTTTGTCTGATATTTTTTTTTTTTTTTTTTTTTTTTTTTTGTATGTGTGGTTTTTTTTTTCTGAAGTACAATGCCACAAAAAATCCAACTCAAGTGTTTATGTTTTGGTCAGTTCTCTAGCTTCTAATTGCCTAATGTCCTTTCTCTGCTTCTGCAAATAAAGCAATATTTAAAGAAAATGGCCCCTCATTAAAATTGAGGGGAAAAGAATGGTGTGATATGGTGCCTCTGGTTGTCCAAGACATGGGGTTTTTTTTGAAGGAAGGAACTTTTTCTATGTTTGAGATGGAATGATTTGGTAATATCGGTCTACTAACTGATTCTGATAATGGAATGCTTTTAATATTTCCTGGACCATGTTTGTAAGTCTTACTTTCCACCTTCATTTTTTTGAGGGAGCACATCCTATATCTCAACTCGACAATGATGTTTATAGTATTAAAAAAATTGTCAGTGTTCCATCTACTGTGTTGATAAGAAATGATGCAGTGCTTCATAAAGCACTGCTAAAGTTTGTATATCATGAAATTTACAGTGAATATATTTTCATAAATACAGAAAGGGTTGACAGGAGGGGGTTTCAAGATTTTTGTTTATCACTTTTCTTAGATCACGTTAGCTTTTAAATAATCCTTATCTTCACTTTTTTATAGCCATGAAGCTGATGACTGCTTTAGTGAATGTGGCATTAAATCTTAGTATTAACATGGACAATACACAACGGCAGTATGAAGCAGAACGAAATAAAATGATTGGGAAACGAGCTAATGATAGGCTGGAACTCTTGCTACAGAAAAGAAAGGAGGTGAGTACAACTTTCTGTAGTTGGTGTGCATAGGATGTGTTGATAAATTACAGTAATTAATCTTGTTCTGTAATTTGTTTGGGGTTTTTTTGGTAAAGGTAGTCCTCTGTTTCGTTCTTTAACTTGTTTAACGTTTGAAAAACTTTGAAAGGTGCTTTTACTGTCTGGTTTTCTGTAAAAAGACATAAACATAGACTTTAATTTTTTTAGGTAGTGCCATCTTAGTAAAGTTAGCAAGAGAGACTGCAATCAGTAATAGATGATTTCTTGTTGTATTTTTTGACCAGTTTCCTAAACTGAATTCAAATAAATAGCAAAATTTACCATATATTGACTGTTTCTGGCTTCTAGAGAAACACCCCCACCCCCCTGCCCCAATCTTGGGGTAAAACACTGCTTTTATGATGCCAACACCAATCTCAGCAGAAACTGTTTCAAGGCTTTAGATAAGTTTTTTTCTTCCACAGAAAACACTATCAAAATTGAAAATGCAATCTATTTCTATTTTCTTTCTTTTTGTGTAAGAGGTACTTGCTGATTCATTGCTGACAGTGCTGTCTTGTTGAAAGCCCAGATTCATTCACGTTTAAGTTTTTATTTTTGGTGAACTGGTGTTCTGTTTTGGGCTTTTTTTTGTTTGTTTGTTTTAGACATTAGAAATAACCTTCTTATGATGGAAGGAAGCATCTCACTTTTGCTCATCAACTTTTGTGCTGTTAACTGTTAATGTTTTTACTTTCTTGACAATTCAGATGAACTAACAACTTCCATCTTCTGTTCATCTCGCGAAGATCTCTTGCAATTTGAGACTGATCCCTTAAACACCCATTAAATGTGGTTGTGCTAGATGCACATGCCAGACCAGTATTCAGAGTAATACACTGATACACAGGAAAGGCAGTCATGTGAGAAACAAGGCTTTTCTCATCTCAGTCTTCTTACAAATATTGGCTTTTAGGATTTCCTACCAGCTTTTCTAGTTTTGGTTTTGATTTTCTGTTTTTCTTGTACTAAATGAAAGTAAGCTGCTAAGTAATGTTCAATTGTTTGATTTCAGGTTTTGTTTCATTTATATTGCAGCCTTACCCAGTACTAAAATTCACTTTATTAATTGATTCTTTCTGCATGTCTTTTTTTTTAATATTTTGAAATCTCCGCACACATACCCCTACACCCACCCACCCATTTCAAAGGCTACTGGGGGCAAGTGTTAGATTTAGGCTCAGATCATGTTAAATATTTTGCTTTGTTAATCCTTTTCTCCTGCTGCTTAGTCTTTTTCTTCTGACTGTATTTCCTTACAGTTTTTCCTTTCTTCCATAAATTCCTAAATTTTGTGATGGGGTGGAAATTGTTCTTGCTGGTTTTCTGAACTCGTGTAGGAGGGGTCCTTTACCTTTTGTATCCATTCCCATGCATGTGTGCGGCGTGCATGCCCTCCACCCCTTATCGGGGTAATAGCTCCGGTGATTTCTTTGTGGGGATTTTTGGGTGGTGTGTGGTTGGGTTGGGGTTTTCTTTGTGGTGGGTGTTTTGGGTTTGTGTCCCCCTGTCACTGTTCCCCACCCCACCCCAATCTGATCACTGAAACTTGGACTTTCTCAGCCCTTAACTATTCTTACTGACATCGCCTCAATTTGTCCTACCTTTAAAGTTCAAACTGCAAAAAGAATATGCTTGTCTGCTGATAATATTTAGATGTTGTCAAATCTTTTAACTGACTTCCTTGCATTTTCAAAGCAAATAGAATTTTCTGTGTTCTTGAAACACTGCATGTATCACTTTTCAGCTCACTTGCATACCTTTCTTTTGTGGTGTTTACTCTGAGACTAGATTTGTCTCCTCCATTATTTTTCGGCTTTATATTCTGAAATTAATTTTTTTTGCAACACCTTACTCAGTTTCTGCTTTTTTTTTTTCCTCCTGAGTAATGGATGAATAGGAAGGAGGTATTCAAAACAGTGGATGCTGCTCATGTAGCCATTTGCAGTTCTTTCAGTATCTTGTGTTTTTAGATTATAAATTCTTTAGCACGCAGAAAAGATTCCTTGTAATGTGGTTCACATGATTTGGGTATTGTTCTAATAATACGTGTCCATAAAAACCATAGTGTATTAAAAATCGAGCTGAGCATTGGGCTTAAAGTTGCTAGAAGATTAAATCAAGTTTTTTTATAAATAACTTAAAAAGGACCTTGCAGAAACCTAAGATGTCTCTGTTACAGCTGAAGAACAATTTTCAAATGGTCAGAATCACTAAAATTTTTATGCTGTGGTGGATATAATTTGTTAAATAATAGCTTATTGTACTGTGAAACACATTTGTGAACGTTTTAAGGAAAGGATTTAGTGGCCACACTTGCAAATGTTAGTTTGTCTAGCATCAGCACTGTCTGATCCGAACTGTAGAAGTGTTGCTCACTGTTATGTACTCTGTTAATTTTTTCAGCTTCAGGAAAATCAGGATGAAATAGAAAACATGATGAATGCAATATTTAAAGGTGTTTTTGTGCATAGATACCGGTAAGTTTCTCTTAGCAAGTAATTTTTACCTTTTGTTAATTTATTTGGGAAGCTGGTGACAAGTTGTTTCTAATTACTGATCTGTTTGATTCTACTGTCCCACTTCTCTCCACAGAGATGCAATTGCTGAAATAAGAGCTATATGTATTGAAGAGATTGGAATATGGATGAAGATGTACAGTGACGCCTTTCTCAATGACAGCTACTTAAAATATGTAGGGTGGACTATGCATGATAAGGTAAGCTGCATTGAGGGAAAGGAGCAGAATCATGAAGGATAACTACACAGTTTTGGTTGCTGATCTTGCCAGGCTAGGTTCTGATCTCTTAACTGTTTTAATCAGTCACTGTTTTCCTTATCACTGAGAAGCACTGGCATTTCAGCATTTATATCAACTAGGCTTGACTCCTTTGAATATTGTAGAGAGTATATATAGATTTTTAAGAAACTGTTATTTGTAAGGAAATGGCTTTTTCTATTTATTTATTGCTGATACAGACTTCTACTTTATGATACTTAACTATTTAAAATTAATGCATTTCACATTAAATAATCCAGTCGTATAGCCTGGCAGTTTCTCTGTTTTGCCAAGTTAAGAAACTTTTTAGCGTTCTCAGCTAGCTGTAAAAAGCATGGGAAAAGTCCCCTTTTGTGCCGAGTGCCTCAAGCTGTTACTTACCAGCTAGAGATTATTCCCTGCTCGGAGTGGTTAACAGATACAGTTTAGAAATACTCCTTGATTCGTTGTTGAGTCAGCACATTGTCTCGGTTCTTGCATTGGAGACTTTGAGGTGTTGAATTTGAAGTGAAAGAAATGAGGGATGCTCACTTATGCTATTGCTCTTTATGGGTTTGATATCAGAAAACCAATAAGGTCTGGCAGTGGCGTGATAAGAAACTACATGAAGTCAGTCATCCTAGATGTTTGAAAAGTACTTCTGTATCTATGCATTAAAACATGTTCCCTGCTAAAGTAGATCTTGTACTTCAGGAGAAATATTTCTTTGCCTACTTGGTAATTCTGATCTAACAAGATCTGGTCATTAGTGATATAGGTGGTGCCAGTTTTAATTAAGTGAAAGGAAACATATAGAATTTACTTAGAAATATCTTGAGCATTTAGAGTACATCTTTTAAGAATGAAACAAGTCTATTTTGACTTACAGAGACAGTAACTGTGGTAAGACACTGGGGGTTTGCCTTTGGGTTTTTTTGTTTTTCTTTCATTGGCTTGTTACAAACAAGGACATATTCTTATGTTGTTAACATAATTGCTGATAGTATATCTTGACAGCATTTAATCTTTGTCTTTGAATTAATTCAGACTGAAAGGAACCTGTATGATTTGAAGATTGCATCTGTATCCTATACTTCTAATTCAGTTCTTATTTTTATTTTAGCAAGGAGAAGTAAGACTCAAATGCCTAACTGCTTTGCAAGGGCTTTACTATAATAAAGAGCTTAATTCCAAATTGGAACTCTTCACCAGTCGATTCAAGGTTAGTGTAACTTCATATTTTGAAGAATGTATGAATTTTTTTAAAGTTGTATTACACTTCTTTCCTCTTTGAAAATACTTTCTTTTGTGTTCTTAGGATAGAATTGTGTCTATGACTCTTGACAAAGAATACGATGTTGCAGTCCAAGCAATAAAATTACTCACTCTTGTTTTACAGTAAGTACATGTATATCTCCTTATCTGACCTACGACAAATATTAAAATTGAAAAGTATTTCTTACACCTTTGGGATGGGACAGCAGCTTGACAGAATTCAGGTAGTCCAAAGTCTAGAGAAATGTCTGTGCATCTTACACTTAGATTGGAATTTCAGAAGCAATCTGGCTAGAACAGTGCTAGAAACTTGGAATTCAGCTTCCCTAATTTGAAGCCATCATGGAATATTTGAACTGAAGAAATTCGTGATGCGTTGAACATTACACAGTAGTTGAACTTTTGAGCATAACCTTCTACCAAATGCTCATATTTCATAAGTAATTTTTGTTTAGGAAGACTTTGGAACTAAACTATCTTGTTTTGGGTTTTAGGATGATAAATTGAAGGAAAAAAAATAAGAATCTTCTTCATTTCCATCTCCCTCGTTGGAGTTTGGTCTCTGTTGACTCAGCTGCCTTTTTTTTTTTCCTTTCCATCTTTCCATCCCCACCCCTAGGAGTAGTGAAGAAGTTCTGACTGCAGAAGACTGTGAAAATGTCTACCATCTGGTTTATTCAGCTCATCGGCCAGTAGCAGTTGCCGCAGGGGAATTTCTTTATAAAAAGTAAGGTGGAGAAATTAGAGTTAACTTCTTGTCCCTGTAGATTTTAGTGGGTGCATTAATGCTGTGATTCTCATTAGTTTTAATTAAGAAAAGGAAAAACTGAATAATGAAGTGGCCTTAAGAAGAAATAACGTACAGAAAATGTAACACTACTATAGGTTTTTCAACTGTTGCAGTTTTTCTTAATAGGAAATAGAGAGCAATTTTGTGGGCTGTGCTTTAAAAGCTTGTACCTACAGGGAATTATAGTAAAGACATGCCTCTGTCTTTTCCTTTCCCGTCCTTCCTGTGTTCTGTGAAACATCTTAAAATGCTTACATAGTTTGGTACCTAAAACTTGTGCTTGCATCATAACAAATGTGTAACTTGTGCTTGAATTATAACGAGTATTTTCCTGTTTGGAGTCCACCACCAAAGCTGGCTGATAATAACCATTTTATAAAGTACTTTTCTAGTTAAAAAATGGGACGGGATGCACAAGCAGTGGGGAGTTTCAACACGTATGTCTGGTGTGTAAGGAAACAAAATCAGGTTTCCATCTAATACTGTACAGACCTTCTCCCAGTATTTCTTTGCTGCTTTAATGACTCATGAGGAGGTTCAGAAAATACAGCTTGCTAAAGAGGAGCATGGGAGCTCAATTGCATGCAATTACCACTGTTTGTGAAGTGTGTTGTCATAATTATACATTCCACTAGAAACAATCAGTGAAATACCAACTCAGCATATATAAAATTGTTAAAATGATGTGTCCCAAATTACTTCCTTTCAAAACAAAATGTGAAGCCAAGCAGCAAGGTGTTCAGTGTGTGTCTGTAAAAACCAGTATCTTGATGTGAATTACCACATGAGTATCTTGATATGGGTTGCCACATGACCATGGCAAAGGCAATGAAGAAGAAACTTGTCCTGAAATACCTTTTCCTACAGGCTTTTCAGCCGCAGAGATGCTGAAGATGATGGAATACTTAAAAGGAGGGGAAGACAAAGTCCAAATGCTAATCTTGTGAAAACATTAGTGTTTTTCTTTTTGGAAAGTGAAGTAAGTTGAGTTTCAGGGATATCCTTGTTTTTGTGGAATGTGTTCTTTTTTCTCTGTTTTGTTTAGTTGGGTTTTTTGTAGTCAGTTTTGTTTTGAATTTCATTTCTTGTTGTTTTTCTTTTCCCCACTTATTGGTTAATAACCATGAATCTGTTATAGTTTTCCTATACAACCTGGGGATCAAAGAATGTTTTGTGTGGTGGTGTTTATTTGAAGGATCTGTCTAGCGTGCAGTGTTGAGACAGGCTATGAGCTCTACTCTTATCAAATATTCTTCCATCATTCTTCATGCTAATATATAGGTGGGAAGGAATTGTGATTTAGGAGATTTTAAGGGAGGAGGTAAAAAAAAACCACCAAAACAAGCACCACCACCACCACCACCCCCCCCCATTCCCCAAGTTCTGACAGATCTTGTAGCACTACTCTTTGTAGTAGTTGGTTTGGATTCATATCTTTAAGTTACTTGGGGAAGAGAGCTTCTGTTGAGAGAGCTCGCAAAATTTTCTCTCTTTTTTTGCCACAGACAGGAGCCAAGTGAGAAAAATACCGTGTATTATAGCAAGTTCTGTAATGAACTTCATTGCTGATAAAGAAAAATACTTAATCTATTCTCATTTTAGTTGCATGAACATGCTGCTTATCTTGTGGACAGCATGTGGGACTGTGCAACAGACCTTTTGAAGGACTGGGAATGTATGAACAGTCTTCTGTTGGAGGAGCCTCTGAATGGAGAAGAACGTAAGATTTTTTTGTAGAGCTCTATATTGCTATGCAGTTTCTGTTAATCTTGATTTATGAGGAAACAAGATGTTTATATTTATGACTCCCCACATATTCTGTATTTTTACATGTCTGTAATAAATCACTGATACTAATTATAAAATGTGAGGAATAGAAAGAGATCACTTCTGGTATGGAAGAACAATGGTGGGGAGCAAAGAGGGAGAAAAGAGAGAGAATAAGCATGCAGTGTCCAGTTGCCCTGTTGTTCCACAGGTTCAGGCTGCACTTCTGGTATTAGAGAAACTTAAGTTGCTTGTGAAATGGGTTTATTTATTGAGTGTTAAAACTACCCTATGGAAAGAAAGTCATCTCTTCAATGACAGTAAAACCAAACAAACCCCCTTGCATAATTCTGTAATTCATAGGTCTTAGTAAATGGACCTCTAAAAAATGAAAAGGAACTAAAATGATTATAAAACTTGGTATTTGTTTCATCCTGTCCCGTGACTCATCCAGGGATATTCCCTGAATTTTAGAATATTTTATTGTGTTGCTTTATAAGGTGCTTATCCTCTCTGTCCTCTGTGCCACCCCCACCCTTGGAAATGAGCCGTTGGCTTAAATGCATTTCTTCTTTTCTTTTAAAAAAAATCAACAACGTATTTTGATCCTTAGATACTAGTGGAAAATGAGAAATCAAGCTGTGTATTAACATCTGTTTCTTAAATTTCAGCTTTAACGGATAGACAGGAAAGTGCACTGATTGAAATAATGCTTTGTACAATTCGGCAAGCAGCTGAATGTCATCCTCCTGTGGGAAGAGGAACAGGCAAAAGGGTAGGAAGGAAAAAGCTACTTGTCTCGAGATATGGGAATGGCTATGTGGGGACAGTGTGGGAAGAAGCAGGTTGTAGGTGGTTGCTGCTGAAGGGACTGGAGTCAGAAATTTAGCTTCAGTCTCCACAGCCTTCACTACCTGGCTAGTTCACTTTTTCCTGGACTCTGGTGCATGCTTCATACTGTTCGGACTATTGCATTTGTTTTTACTATTAGAAGTAGTACATAATTGATTTTTAAAGAAGTATTGGTTGGAAAGGAGAACAAAAACCAATGTCTGGGAAAGTGAAAACTATTTTCAGTTTCAAAGGGTGAAATCAGGGAAGGGAATATACTTCATAGGCTCTTTGGAAGGAGGGCAGTCCAGCCAGTTGGTTTTCTCTGATTATATAGAGTTTAGGCAGCTCTCTTTTAATGGGGCATTAAGCAGGGAAGGGAACTGCTTTCAAGACTTTTTGCAGCTTTTGGTAAGAAACCCATTTAGGTACAGATTGGAAAATTGTATGAAGATCAGATTGACATATGAATTGAATACATTTCATTAAAAATCATAAATAAGCTGAAAGGTTTGCTGTTCTGTCATTGTCAAGAGAAGCATGCTGATCATGGTATTTTGTTGCAGGGTAGGTAAACCTTTTGTTCTAGATTGTCAGTTCTGTTCTCAAGATACTCTCAGTAGCAGGTGTAACTTTGAATTACATTTTTTGGGTGGTGAATGTATTTTTTTAATTGGCTTTTTTTTTTTTACTACATTGATACTTTACAATTGTATTAGAAGGTCTGTGTACCTAATTGTCATTTCATTAATGAAAATGAAACTTTGCACCAGAACTTGAAATTGTAAAACTCTCTCAATACCAATATTTTAGGTGCTGACAGCAAAGGAAAAGAAAACACAGTTAGATGACAGGACAAAAATTACTGAACTTTTTGCAGTGGCACTTCCTCAGTTGCTAGCAAAGGTAGGTGTAATTCCATTTCTTGCTGATGGACTGTTGAAATAAATGTAGTAACACATACACATGTAAATATATATGTAGTTTCTGTAACTAACTGTATGTCTTGCACAAGTCTTCTTTTTTTCTTACTAGTCTTTGTTAGTATTTGATTGTTCTATAACAAATTGTGATGTCCAAGACACTTTCATTTAAACATTTTTCTTTGTCAATTTTACAGTATTCTGTAGATGCAGAAAAGGTCACCAACTTATTGCAGTTGCCACAGTACTTTGATTTGGAAATTTATACAACAGGGCGATTAGAAAAGGTAAGGTAACATTTAATAACACTTAATACAGAAGGAGAAAACCCACAATTTAGACTTAGTCATTGGAATTCCAGTCACCATTGTAGGTGTGGGGTTTTTTTGAGTGAGACCTTATTTATTGTAACCCTTATTGAGAATGAGACTTGGACTTCAGAATTGTTACTGTATTCTTAGAGACACTGGAAGTTGGAGTTTTCTAAGGCCTCTATAGCAATAGAGAATCTTGCCAGTTCGATGGATTTTTTGCGAGAGCATTTATTTTTTGGTTATGGTCATGTCTGAGGTATGCTGCCAGACAGATAAAGCTTGTAGAAGTAGCTTGATAATTCTCTTTTTCATGCAATGAAGACGGTGGTGTATTAGTTTCAGTGATCATAAAAAGGCAAAAGCTACCAGATGACAAATTATGTAGTTACCGCTCTCATTTTATCTGCTGTGGGGATGAAGTTGGGGTAAGCTGTTCTCACCTCTGTTTTCTCCTTCTCAAATGCAATATTTTGCTCTATTGTGAAGCAAGTAGCTGGAAATCATTAGGGTCAAAACAGCCATAAAATGTTTAGTTGACAGCATAACCTAGCAGTGATAGAGCAGCAGTGAGCAACTCAGGTTGAAGGAAGGCATGTAAGAACAACTGAAGTTGGTTTCAGTGCTGATACTTGAGTGTTATGAAACTAAATCTTCAATTATACAGCTTTTAAGACGATTTATAAATGTTTGTGTGAGTGGGAGATAAATGCTTCTGTGTTGTTCAGTTGTCACTGGAAATTCAAGTGTTGGATGAAACCATACTGACAATTGCAAATTTTTAATGACTTTTAAAATGCATTGAATCTTTAGCCTTTGACAAGCTCCTACTTAATTTTTGCTAAATAGATTTTTTACTGAGAAGCTTCATGAGCTTTATAGAAGTTGTGTTCTGTATCATAGTTACAAAAGTAATAAATTGATTTTATCTTTTAAAATTCCTTAAGGTTAATTCAAGATATGTGCACACGCATGCGTGTATATATATGAATACATAATTTTTTTCCATGCCTCATCTTTCTTGTAGCATTTGGATGCCTTACTGCGACAAATCCGGGATATTGTGGAGAAGCACACAGATATAGATGTTTTGGAAGCCTGTTCCAAAACGTACCACGCTCTCTGTAATGAAGAATTCACAATCTTTAACAGGGTTGACATTGCAAGAAGTCAGTTAATAGATGAACTGGCAGACAAGTTTAATCGTCTTCTTGAAGACTTCCTGCAAGAGGTATTTTAATATGCAAGATCAACGTTTCCTGCCCTTGTAAAATATTTCCAGTATGTTGTTCTGCCTTCCCATGCAAGTCAGTGAGTTTAGGGGTGGAAATTTCCCTCTGACTTTCAAACCTGCTAAGTGAAGCACAATAATACAACAGTATCATTGCTGTGATTATGTGATCTCGGACTGTTCTTTTATACAATGACAGTGAGTCTTTAATCTCTTGTTGATAAGTGTCTTTTGGGAATTTGAGCTAAGTTTCAGATAAACTACAAAATTACGTAAACTTTTCACCTTTAGGTTCTTAAGCTGATGCTTTTGAGAGATGTAGCATTGTAATTCCACTAGGATTCTTCTCAGGTGTACTAGTGTTGCTAGTCTTGCCCTGTGATTGCACGTTGCTGTTGTTAAAATCTCTAGAAAACACTCCCCCTCCCTTCCTGAATGCAAGCAGATGCAGTTAATAGCTTAAAAATTGCTTTGTTCCCACACTGTGCTAATCTGAAGAGTGCGAATTTTCTAATACAGTATTTAACTTCGCTACGTGGGTTCTCTGACATTCAGACAAAACTTGTTTCTCCTCCTCCTCATACGTGATAAGGAGCATGGGAGGTTTCTCTGGCGGCTTCATTCTCCACACTTCACGGATGCAGACTTATTTTATCAAGCTTTACTCTTGTTCCTCTTGCTTATTGGCCTGAACCAGGACTCCACTCTAGAAACCCTAGGCATACATGGACTATGTAAGAAATGTGCCTAGTAATCCATTTATTTCTCCCTTTGTGAGGGGAAGGAAGAGGTAAAGCAAGGAAATGAAATGTCAGACAGTTGGCTTGAAGGGAAATGGCAAATGCTGCGGTAGAGGTGTTGACATCTGTAGTGCTTGAGGTTGTGCAACAACAGAAAGTGAAATGCATGGGACTTGTAGTATCTCTGGTACACTGAGGAGGAGTTTCTGTGACCTTAGAGTTTATCATGCGTACTTACATAGGTAGTTCTTGGACCCTTTCCTTTTTACTCCTTTTCTTTCTCTAAATGCAAGTTTGTCAGAACTTGTGGGAAAATTAGAACAGAACACATTCTTACCTCTGTCAAAGGCTTTTTCCTGTGATTAAAGTAAGATTGAGGTAGTGACCTGTGGCCCATCTAGTCCAGTATCTATTGTCTGACAGTGGCCTCTGCTGGATTCTTCAGAGAAAATTGAAGCACCTACATAATAACATTGTATTCTGCTAGCCTAGACTTTTTTTCCCTCCTTCTCCCTCCTCCCCACCCCCCTCTTCTGTTTCTCCTTGTGCTGCTATTTCTAAACATGAACTGCTACTTTCACTCTGAAACTCTTTTAACTATTCTAAAAACAAATGTGTCATTGATAAATAATTTAAATACAGTTCTCTCTGGTGGTTGTTGGTTCAGTTTAGGGGTGGGTGTTTGTGTTTTGGGGCTTGGTGTTATTAAATTTGGGTGTTGGGGTTTTTTTGTTCCTTTTTTTTGGTGTGTTTTTATCTTTAGTTCCTTAGTTTGCTTAGTATACATTGCTTGGGATTCTTACTATATGATTATTAAATAGGGGGAGGAACCTGATGAAGATGATGCATATCAAGTCTTGTCAACACTGAAAAGAATCACTGCTTTTCACAAGTAAGTAGGCTTCTGCAAACATCTGTCAGGGTTTGTGGTGTGTGGGATTCTTTTTGTTTGTTTTTAATTTGATATCTTAACTTTTTAATGCAACTTGGAGGTTTTTTTGTTTCGCATGAATGTTTAGTGTTGTGCACAACATCACACGTTTTGAATATATGAAGAAATACATACAAAACTGAAATCATCTGGGCTTTTTTTTTTGTTGGTTTGGTTGGGGCTTTTTTGTATTGTTGGGGTTTGGGGGAGTATTCATGGCGGGTATTTTTTTGGTGGTTGCTTTTAAAAATGTTTTAGACCAGTTAAACTTTTACTGGTTGTTAACATCACATTGCAGAAATGATGATAGTTAAATTACATCTTTGCTTTATTTCTAATGCTTCCAGTGCACATGACCTATCAAGATGGGACTTGTTTGGCTGCAACTACAAGTTATTGAAAACTGGCATTGAAAATGGAGACATGCCAGAACAGGTCTGTAGTTAAAATGTGTTTTTTACGTACAACAATAAATAGCTTTTGTTGCTGTCTTTTATTGGTCTTTGTCATCTAACATGTTTTTTTTTTTTCCTTTTGATTTCAGATCGTTATTCATGCACTGCAGTGTACTCATTATGTAATCCTTTGGCAGCTAGCAAAAATTACTGAAAGCAGTTCCACAAAGGTATGCCTCGTGCCAGTTGTATTAGTAAATAAACGTTTGTACATACCTGCAGTATCATCAAGTGGGAACTCTGATGGTGTGAATTAAGACTAAGATTTTCTTGTTGTTGCTGTTTTGGGTTTTTTTTTTTTGGGGGGTGGGGGTGGGGTGGGTGTTGGGTTCCCCCCCCCCCCCCCGTTATACTGATACATGCCTAAATCTGCTTTTCTAGTAAGTTCTTCAAAATTCATCATTTTGGTAGTGGAATGTTTGACTTTTAAACCTAGAATTTCTCTATAAATTGTTACATTTTCAATATTTAAATGTCATACTATGTTTAATTTGGTAGAATTTTAAAGTTATTGCAGTAAATTAATGCAATACCTGTTAGTCTGGCACAGCAACAATGCTGAGGAGGGATAGAATACCAATTATAAACCACAGCATAGTCAGTCTTACTACTCCAGTAGTGGGTTTGAACTGTGAAACGGTGAAGTGTCAGTGAGACAGAAGAATTTGCATACTGTCGTAGTAGTATTACTGCTTAGTATGTTGTAATCCTACTTTTTGCTCTTCATCAGCATGAAGTTATTAAGTTAAATTTCAAACTTTCTCAGGGAATAGTAAGAGGGACTGTTCTGGTTCTATGTATAGTAATCTTGAAGGGCAAAGCTCTGGCAAATGTCATCTTTCTAATTTCACTTCTTGAAAATCTTGGAGGAAGGATTAGGGTTTCTTGTGTCCACTGGATAGCGTTGCTTCAGGAGGGTGATTAGGTGGTTTGATGTGTGGACTGCTTAATGAAAGATGGGTTTAGAACGGAGTTCGTAAGCACTGAAACATTTTGATGATTTCTTTAACTAAAAATAAAAGCTGTAATCAAACACTTTTTCTGGAAGCCCTCTGCAGTCCTGTAAGAAGGGTACATTTTGTGTCCTTTCGCCAGAAACTTATGGTGGAGTTGTACTTTCTTATTGGAGTTACTGATAACAACACATCTTTGTCAGAGGTGAAATAAGTACGCTTTTCAGGTTTTTAAAATACTTTGATAGCCACAGTTACAATTAATTTAAGAAGTAAGTTGTAGGCATCTGCTGTAATTTGCTAGGGAGAAAACAATTCATTACATTAAAAGATATATAATCAATACATTTTAATTTGTGATTATTGTAATAATGGATTATTAACTAAACTTACTTGAATGTGATGTATATTTTTTTCTTCAGGGTATGGTAGTATGAGCTGGTAGATACAGCAGTGGAGAAGCATGCTCTATTACTTGTACTAATGGTTTCTATAACAGGACACGTTTGAGGTTATGGTGGTTTTTTTTTTTTTTTCTTCTCTTTTTTTCTTTTTTCTTTTCTCTTTTTTCTTTTTTTTTTTTTTTTTTTTTTTTTCTCCTTATCACATTAACACTTCACTAGTCCAATAAACAATCTTGGCCTTACTGATTCAGTAATTGCAAGCTGAAGATGTGTTAAATAAATGTGAACTTCAGCGCTGGCTGGCTAGCTAGTTTACCCGTGTAGGTTTTAATGGCTTTTAACATTTCCAAAACTAAAAATACCAAATAGGAAGAGGATATGTAATTGTTGAGAACCACTTCTGTAAGTGAAGGCTTTGTAGGCATTTTTAGTTTATTCTTTAAAGGGTAAATAGGTCTTGAGTTTAGTAATAGTAATAGTGATTAAAGCTTTATCATGATCATGACAGCAGAGGCTGAGCTAAATAGTGAAAGGTTAGGTGAGAAAGGAAGATTAACTTAGCTATTTTTCAGTAAAATGTAATTTGTAATACTTCCAGCAGGAATGAAGAGAACTTACTTGAAAAGTGGTCCTTTATTGAGATAGTTTTCTGCTCCTGTATAATAAAATTTGGTAAATTCAAAGCTTTTGTAAGTTTAATTTCTGAACCACAACTATTTTATTACATTTGACTTCTGCCAAACGTACCAGGTACATACAGAAGTCCCATTAATTTCTGTTCAATGCCAATGTGACATAACAGCAAAGAAGTCGAAGCACAGAACTAGAAGTGACGCTATATTTACTATATGTACTGTGCTTAAAGATATTTTTTTTTTGTTGTTGTTCATTGGTTTTGGGTTTTGTTCTGTGACAGAATTAACCGCTGTGTGCTGTTTGTGAATAGAATGTCTATGGAATTAGCTACATAATACAGGCTGCTAAAATAAAAGACTATATAAATAGCTCAATTTTTATTAAAATTTAAACCAACAATTCTGTATAAAGGAAAGAAAAAATCCCACGTGTCATTCTCTTAACATCAGTATAGTAATCTGAATGGTAAATCTTGAGAGAAAAGGATTTATGTCGGGAAGGTGTTCATATTATACTTAAACTCATAGTCAAGAAGCAGCTGTTGCTTTTGTGATTCCTTTTGAGATTAAATGACGCATTGTACCAGTATGTTACCTTCTTTCTTGAGACTTGGTTTATGTTGCATGGACAGTTTTAAAACTTATCTCAGGGGTATTTCTTTGTCTGAACTGATGCTGTTTACACAGTTGGTCTTTCATAGTATGACCTCCCAGGTTCGACATGGGCTAGAATCTTCATATGATTGAGTTAACACCAACTATGCCGCATATGTGGATGATGTTTGACCAGTTTGATACATTTATTTGCTCATTAATCTACTTTTCTGGAAGTTCTGCGACACTTAGAAAACCACACTGTGGGTTTGTTTTTTTCAATGGAAGAGGGGAAGAAAGCCCCAATTCTCATTTGCCATTTTACTATATCCTTAAGTAGTGAGTTAAAAAAATAAAATAATACCATGTAGCCTCGTCTGTTGTAGTTACAAACAGCTATCGAAAATCTATCCTCTAGGTGGAAAATACAGATATTTTAAAGAGAAAATGCTGTGTGCTCTGGGTTGTTGTTGTTGGATTGGGTTGGGTTTGTTTGTTTGAGGTTTTTTCCCCTGTTTTGCTTGTTTACTTGGAGGGTGTGTGTTGGGCTTTTTTTAGATTTGGGTTTGGATTTTTTTCTGTTAGTGAAGTTATTTATTAAAAAAAACTATTTTCCTTCCAACTTCCATTTCTTTTTGCGGTACACAGTATGACAAATTTGAGGAAATTGCTACTTGCTATTTTTATTTGTAATAATGATTTTTAATAACACAGTGGACTTGAATGTTAACTACATATGAGGTCTGTGGTGGATAACTTTGTGAAAATGCGTCTAAATGTGACTAAAACTGAAAAAGAAAAACTGTTATATGAAATCCTTCTCTTTAAAGGAGGATCTTCTACGTCTGAAGAAGCAGATGAGAGTGTTCTGTCAAATCTGTCAACACTACCTGACCAACGTGAACACCGCCGTTAAGGAACAGGTTAGTTAGTGTTTTTAATCCTTGTAGTCTTCTAATATTACACTTCTAAAGCTGTTAAAAAGTTCATCTTGCTAGATTTTTAGTGCTTATGTGGGAATGTGGTCTGTCTTGGATGTTCAGGCTGAATGCCTTTTTAGTGTGAGTAACATACTGTACTTGTATGCTTGCCCTCCTTTAGGTAGTTTAGGTAGGATTTCAGGATCAATCTAAACCTGATTCTTTCAAGTAATTTTAGGCAGCATAAACTTTTATTCAGAGGGGTTGTTTGTTTGTTTCTTTAAACAGTGACCATGCGCCTTCCTGGTTTGTAAGTTAGATAGGAGAGTTCCATTTCAAACTTCTTGCTTACCACGTGGTCATGGCACACACATCCAGCAGAGCTAATTATGGATTCATAGGTTCAGAGCTGGAAGAGCTAGGGATGGCTATTTACAAGAAAGAAGTTACTTTCTTAGTGCTATCTTTGAATGCTTTTACATTTTTGCATTATTTTTTTTGTGGTCACCCATAGGTACACACACACATTGGTCAATTGTTAACAGTATTGTTTAGAGATATTTGGAGACCGTTCTAGCAAATGCTTGGAAGCCTCAACAACAATGTAGTACTTGTAGAAAGTGTGAGCAGTTTTCATTTTACTAGTTTCATTCAACCCCCCATATAGTTGTCCTTTGTGGGGAGAGTTTTAGCTGGAACTAAGTTCCTGTATGTTTCGGGCATGAGGGATGTAGGTATTTAGTCCATGCAAGTAGTGCCTGACATTTCAGGCAGGAGACAAAAGTCCTGTCTTTTTTTGAAGAAAAATGTAGGCATGAAGGTTTTGAGGGTTTCTTGTTTTTCTTCTGTTTCTAAAAGTGTTGAGACATCGTCTTGGGAAATACTTGTCTTGAGTTCTGAGGGTAACTGGCTCAAAGGAAAAGGTTAAACTGTTGGGACTGAGTCTCTTCAGTCTGTGGTCGAATAGTTCTCTAGCCAGGACACTCAGAGGACTTTCAGGTTCTAGTGAAGAGCAAAAACTGAGAGCAGGATTAATTCAAAGTAAATGCTTTTAATAATCTTCAGAACGCTAAAATGAAGAAAATAAAATATGTCTCTATGGGAGAAGGGCCAAACTATCTTCTGGGTATGCTTTTCTAATTAAACAAGTAGGAAGCCAAGAGCCTTTTTTCTGCTGAAGGTATTAACCTGATTGAGCTTGAAGTTGAAAATCTGGTTCACTGAGTCGCATAACTGCAGCGTCTGAAACTCTTGCCATCACAAGAGTATTCCTGGAACTAAATAGTCATGTTCTGTCAGAGAGCTACCTAGTGTCAAAATCACAAGGTTTAGGCTGCGAAAGCATGAGTAACAAAAATTACTGAAGCACCGAGTAGGTTTCTTTAAAAGTTACATAACTCAGGCTCAGGTGAACACTCTGGAAACTGGAACTGCCTCAGTCACACAGGGCATGGAGCCGTGGCTCTGCTCTCCTCTCATCTCATGGAAGGGCGCAAGGGCCTGCAGAGTAGCATGTCTGTTTTTCTGACTGGGAAGTTAGTAATAATACTTGCTTTGAGGAGTTAAGAGAACAGTTGTGTTCATTAAAATGGAAGTACTTAAGAGATTAGAGTCCAAAGAGATGAGGTGCAGCACTAAGCAGCATGTGGCCTTGGTCTGTTAGTTCGATGAATGTCACTCTAGGTACTGATACATTTGAACTTTATGGGGAGGTGGGGAACAGACATTTAAATCGTATGTCAGACGCACAAGTTAGCAAAATGAAGAGGTGGTTCCTTTTTTCAGAAGCAAGACGTACTTTAGGATTTAAAGGGATTGAGTGACCTCAGCTGTTAGATGTTTTACAAGTGTGATGGAAAGCATTGAAAAGAAAAAAGGAGGCTCTGCTGTGGCTGCTGTCCACAAAGTTCTCTAGTGACCTAACGTAGTATCTGTCAGGCAAAATTTGGAAGTTTCAGAATTTGGGCGTTTCAGGTTCCTCATGTTTTAATCTCACAATGTTTTGACATTTAGTTGTCTTCATCTATACATTATTTTTATATGAAGACCCAGTCTTCATATAGCAACCTGCTGTAAGAAGCTATGCTTATTTTGACTTCCAGTTGGCCTGTGTAGTTGTTTAGGACTTAAGTGGCCTTAAGTGGTTAAGGACTTAACTTAAGTGGTTAAGTGTACTTAAGTACACCACTGGGCTCTTCAGTATTTTGTTAAGTGGGAATAAGTTATTCTAAACAGCGTTCAAGCAAGTTTTTACTGAGGTTTCTTTCTAACAGGCTTTCACAATTCTGTGTGATGTGTTGATGATCTTCAGTCATCAGATTATGACAGGAGGACGTGACATGTTGGAGCCACTTGTTTACACTCCTGATTCTTCGTTGCAATCTGAACTACTCAGTTTTATTTTAGATCATGTCTTCATCGATCAGGATGATGATAATAATAGTGCAGGTTTGTACAAAACTTAACATTTCCTTTGTATTATTTGCCTTCTGATTAATGTATTTGCCTATGCTTTTTTGTGTTGGGGGTGGGGTGTTGTGGGGGTTTTTGTTTGTTTGTTTATTTCTTTTGTTTTGCGGTTTGGGGGGTGGGTGGGGTTGTTCCTCGCATTGAGAAGTGTGCATGGGCACAGAGGTTGGTTTGTCTTCTAAATGTCAGCAGCTGGTTGAAGCACTTTGTTTTGGGGACATGTAGGATAATCATGGTGAAGGTTTGGTTTAATAGGCACAAATATATATGTTTCTTTATCAGGAAAAGAGACTTGTCGGTGGGCAATGAAGTGCGCTGCTGTCAGAAATGAGATTTGGTTTTCTGAATCCTGACCATTAGCCCACATCACTTTATATGTATTGCTTAAATATGAAGTATTTAAACCTGACAGCTTTCATGTTCTGAACTCTTTCTAGATGGACAGCAGGACGATGAAGCTAGCAAAATTGAAGCATTGCACAAACGAAGAAATCTACTTGCAGCTTTCTGTAAACTCATTGTATATACTGTGGTGGAAATGAATACAGCTGCAGACATTTTCAAGCAATATATGAAGGTAAATTTGAAGCCTAGGAGCGATACTTCATAAAACTAGAATATAGTAGCTGTGGATTTTTTAATTATTGATTATTATTTTTTTACCTTGCAAGATAATTGATACAAAATGTGAAGAACTTAAAAGTCCAAAGTTTGTAGGCCTTTAAAAGTTCTTTTTCTGTCAGAAGGGAAAAAAATGACTGAGATTAGCTTCACAGTTCCAGTCTGTAGGTAGTGGGGGAGGGAGGGAGGAAGCCTGATCACTATTTTTATGTGCTTTTCAGTAGCTTTATAATCTTACCCCGATTGATGGTATATTTTTAATTCAGCTGTTAGTTTACCAGGCCTTTTGAGAATCTTCTCACAAAGACAACAACATGATGTCAAGTCTCATCCAATAATTCCAGCTTAAGCTTTGTAGAATAGAAACGAGAGTTTTGAGAGTTCCACCCACTACTCCATGCTCCCTGCAATGTGATCTTTATATCAGTTTTTGTCTTTCTTAAATATAAAACCCCCTTCTTGGCTCCTGGGATTCACAGTTGCACAGTAATATAAGCTCTCATTTTGTGGACATGATAAAGCTTTGCTCCTTGGTGATTACCTTAAAAAATTTTCTGTCTTGAGTGCCCTACAAATACTTTGAATCTCTAAATAAGTGAGTCTTTATTGAACCTATAAAGAACTGAATAGGCAGCTGTCTGCATTGGAAAAATTACGGCTGTGATGCTGTCCAAAAGTGTCCTTTCAGCTGAGAAAACAGAAAACTCCTCATCAGAGTTACAGGAGTTACTACAAAGATTAAATTCTAATCTTGTACCCTGAAGGGGTGAACATGTGTCATTAACAAATGTGTCATGGCCTTGAAGACAAATAGGTCATTCTGCCTCTAAAGCAATACTGATGACAAGAGTGAAAAGGAGTGGATATACTCTTTCTTGATTTGAGGGGGTTTTAGCGTTTTGGAGTGGTTTAGGATATCATTTTGATGACGCAATCATGAACATGTTAGGTTTTGTTCCTTTTGAGTGTTCAAAATTTTTTTCAAATGGCAAATCCTAATGTTGTTTTCTGAAGAATTCAGTAGTTGTAATGTTTTCAACTAAAATTGAAAGTTAACCCTTTTTTTTTATTTTTCCTAGTATTACAATGACTATGGTGATATTATTAAAGAAACAATGAGTAAAACAAGACAGATAGACAAAATCCAGTGTGCTAAAACGCTTATTCTTAGTTTGCAGCAGGTAAGAATGATTTATAATGTTTTTGTGCATGAAAATTCCATACTGTAGATCATATCCTGTTGCTTAATAGCTAGTGTGAGGTATTAATGAAGAAATTCTTACAAAAGGTAGGGATAAATAGGTCTAAATTTAAACACATTTTCTGCAAATATTTAAAAAACGGACAGAAGTTTTCCTGTATTTACCAGATCCTGCGCTACAAAAGGTATATTGAGGGGCTGATAAATATGAAATGAATTTTACTCTGTGATACCTTCTTAACTCTAAAACACTAGTTTGAGTCACGTATTGAGAAACATGTTGCGAAACTGCTAGTTTACTTATTTATGAGCAGATAAACAAGGGAAAACGCTTCCTGCCTTGTGGTGGGGTTTTGTGGTGGCATTTGGGGCGTGGGGGTGATTGCTGAGGTTTGGGTTTGGGGTGTTGTGGTGGGTTTTTTTGTTTTTGTTTTTTTGGTTTGGTTTTGGGGTCTTTTCCCTTTTTCTTTTTAACTTTTCTGAATAGTAATGGGAAGTTTTAGTAATTCAGTATTTCTTAATGTTTGGTAGGGGCTTCACCCATCTTTGAAATTAAAACATGATTTAATGCTCTCTTCAGTAAATGAGCTTGTTTGTGTGGAGACCTGATGAATTCAGTCGAGGTCAGAGTCGGATTCATCTGCTCACATGAACCATCTGCATGAATCTTATTTACAGGATCAGAACAATAAAGCCATACCTCTGCAAACCACTGTAATCCAGCGTAGATCTCTGCTACTGTTGAAAGGAAAAATGTGTACCCCAAGTTGTCCTCTCTCTCCCCATGCCTGTTTTTCTGGACTGAGGTCATACAGCTACATAGTGGATATAGATATAGATACTCATCCTGGTTGAGAAATACTCAGAAAAAGTCCATAATGAAGCCCCTAAGCTGGTTAATCTATATGGATATTGCCGATACAAGGGAGGATGAGGCCTTTCCTTTTGGTAACAGCAAGTAGCTGGTGGACCTGCAGCATAAAATATGCAACTAAATACTCCTACAGTTTTTGCTGACTTTTCACCAGAGTTCAGAAATTTTTGTGGTAAATACTATTCTTATTAGTGTCTTCTGTATTATGAATAACCAGCCCCTTATATTTTAAATGGCAGGCAGAGGAATGTAGTGAGTACAATTACACGTGTAATAGAGAGGCAGTTACATGATTCTTACATGCCAATAAGAATAGTAACATGAAGGGACCCAAGTGTTATAAAACAAACAAACAATAAAACCCCACATGTAAAGTTAAACACGTAACTAGCATTTTTTCCAGGAAATTTTTTTAAAAAGACAAGCTAACCAGAGAAGAAATAATAGATGTGATAGTGGATAAAGGGAATAAGTAAGTTGCAATGAGCTACGCCAACATAAGAGAAAAATGTGCAAATATGGGTCAAAACATTTCTATAAACAAGATGTTAAGGTTCATAGCCCTAGTAAGTCTGGTTTTGGTTTATTTTGTGTTATATGAGAGGGTGAAGGGTGAGTGTGTTAGACAAATTTAGAAAATAATAGAAAAATTGACTGTTGAAGAGAATTCAGTCAAGTTCAGTAGGATGAGAAAAGGATTGATCAAAGATTGTGAAGTTCAGAGTGGCTTTGCCAGCTATTGATGAATAGTTAAAAGTGAGTCTCGGTGGCAGAGTTTCTGGTGTCTTTGGCAACTTTCCTGAAGACATGTTTCTGTTTGAGAATTTCTTCATTATACTTGTATTTGAAAAGATATAAAAAAAATTAATTGTAAAGTAGTGGTTTGACAGACTGTAATAGTAAAGATCAGGTGAGAATTTACCCTGTTTATTTCTTTTCTGTTAGTGTATGTATAAGGGAATCCTACTGTAATTCTTAGTATTCTCAACTCTAGAATGCCTCATTTAGGGAAATGTTGAAATTGTCATCCAGCATATTTACAGTTTGATGCGTGCTTGGACAGTGTGCATTTCGAGGATTAACTCTGAAGTGCAGGCTCTTCAAGAGTAGCCTTGACATGGCTTTCCTAAACCTCCATGTTTGTCTGTTGGGGTTGTTGAATTAAGAAAAAAGAACGCTGTAAAACACTTTTTTTGGTGAAACTTAGTTCTGTGTCAATTGGTCCAAAGTTTGCTGTAATATTTTAATAAATGAAAGTCTCCCTTTTTGTTTCATACAGCTTTTCAATGAAATGATTCAAGAAAATGGTTATAATTTTGACAGATCATCACCGACATTCAGTGGCATAAAGGAACTTGCTCGACGTTTTGCTTTAACGTTTGGACTGGATCAGTTGAAAACAAGAGAAGCTATTGCTATGTTACACAAGTAATTGTGTGCTTTGTATTACTTCCCTTTTTGTAAACACTTCTTGACTAATGTTAAAATATCTTCACAGTCTTTCAAAATTTAATACAAAAAGCATCAGCACTGGAGATGATACAGCCCATTTATAAATTAGGAGATGGACTGCAGTTTTCTCTGTGAATTAAACGCAAATATTAAATAATGTTAATGTTCTTCAGCATCTCTGTATAAGCTCGTAAATGATAGTGCTATTGATGCTCTCATGAAAAAGTATTTTTAGCGTCTTACTCATGACAGTAAGAACTGATCCACTTCATTGTTAGTGGTGGTCATGTTGGCCTTATGCAGAGAACTTGAAATGCAAGGTAGAAACATCATGACAAAAAGAGTGTGTCCAGATTCAAATTGGCTTTTTTTTTTCCCCCCAGAACATGGAAACATTGAGTTACTGCTTTCTTGATATAGAGGAAGGGTGTTCAGTGTTGATAGCTCCCAGTGCTTAAACTTTTTCTTTAGTTTATGCTGTATGTGACTTAATTTTTAAATTTTTCTTAGGGATGGCATAGAATTTGCTTTTAAAGAGCCTAATCCACAAGGTGAGAGCCAGCCACCATTAAATCTGGCGTTTCTTGATATTCTGAGTGAGTTCTCCTCCAAACTTCTCAGACAAGACAAAAGAACAGTGTAAGTATTTTCTCAATATTCTTAATATTTGTAATGATAACCATAAAAGTCGCACATCTGAATAAATAATGTGTTTATGTGTATTGCATTCACCTAAAGTGGAATCTTTGGCGTATCAAGATCATTTTGTACTAAGACAGTCAGGTATAATCACAAAGGGTAAACTGTATTGTCCTTGTTGTTCTCATTTTGTGGTGGTTGAACAGAAATGGTATTTTGGCTTTGCTGTTGTTCAGGCCTATTTGTTAACTAGATGAGGAGCATTGCGTGTTAATTTCAGTACTTACCTTCCCATGTTAACATCTTGTTACAGATAGTTTGCATCTTTGTAATTATTTTTTCTATTTAAAGGTATGTTTACTTGGAGAAGTTTATGACCTTTCAGATGTCTCTACGAAGAGAAGATGTGTGGCTGCCTCTCATGTCCTACAGAAACTCGTTATTAGCTGGTGGGGATGATGATACTATGTCAGTGATTAGTGGAATTAGTAGTCGAGGATCTACAGTAAGAAATAAAAAGACAAAGCCAGCAACAGGGAAGCGGAAAGTACCTGAAGGTAGAACTTTTCTCATCTTAAAATATATTAGAGTAGACATTTGTGTAAAACTATACATGCTGATCCTTGTTCATTGGCTTGAGTGAATTTGTATGCTTAAATGTATTTTTTTAAAACAGGATTACTTCTCTGCATGCATAAGTCTTAGTGGAAAAACTATAAGAGTCTGAGTAAACATAACACTGATTCGCAAAAGAAAATAAAGGCACTGTGCTGCTTCGAGTCACAGAATATAAGAGCGTTTACAATACTCTAGCCATTGGTTATAAATCCAGGCCATTTGAGGCACATGTAAGACTTTGGGGCAAAAAGTAAAGAAATTGATTCTCGGTAGGCAGAAAGTACATATGTTAATGTCACGTTAAAGCATTCAGTTTTAGACTAATGAAAAAATTTACTGACGTCCTGTGTTTCCTTCCAGCTGAAGAAAGCAGCAGTAGTGACAGTATGTGGCTGAACAGGGAGCAGACAATGCACACGCCAGTCATGATGCAGACGCCTCAGCTCACTTCCACAATAATGAGGGAGCCCAAGAGATTGCGACCTGAGGAAAGTTATATGGGTGTCTATCCTATGCAGCCTGAACACCACCAAGCTCCCCTCGATTACAAGTACGTAGATGAGTAGGTCTGCTTTGTGTTAGTGTTCATACACAAAACCAGTTCATGTTTAAAATAGAATAATGGTCTTTTTAAGCACGCAAGTAACGTGGATGTTGGCTCAAAGGCAACAGGAAGAAGCCGCGCGACAACAGGAGAGGGCAGCGATGAACTACGTCAAGCTGAGAACCAACTTGCAACATGCTATGTGAGTGAGAGTGAAACCTTCCTTCAGTGGTTTGGGGAGGAGAGGGTTTAGTAAGTGCTTTTAAGTTGGATACATGTCCTAGTTCCCAAGTAATGTTTTTCTGTGTCTTTACAATTTTAAGTTGCCCTAGAAAAGCAGTTGTAAAAGTGCATGTGATGCGTTGAGCAGAATAGATAAGTTTGATTTCTTGCTTGCTTTTCAACTTAGATTCCAGAAAATCTAAACAGCAGTGAGCTCTGTGAAAAAGGGAACCAGTTGTTGAACTGAATGCTGTCTGTGGCATCTGAAACATCATCTTTATATATTCCTAACTGCAGTCATTTTTAGAAATAGAACATTAAAAATTAGTTTTTTAAGTGTTCAGTGTATGAAGCAGAAAGTTTCTGCTGTTTAATTCTACTATTCCTTTTTCCTTCGACTTCTGAGTTGTAAGTTTAGTGTTCAGCTGCTTTGTTTCTGAAGAAAAAGCATTCCTTTTAAAGAAACTGCTCTGTTCAACATTTCTGTGATTGATACAGATTTTGTCTGACCTAAACTGACACTCAAGTTGAGAGGAATCTTGTAGTATCAGCTTTTGTAGAACTTCCCAACCCAAACACACAAAAACCTTGTGAAGTCCTCCTTAGAGTGAACAAAGATGAAGACAGTTTAATGTTTCTTAAATGGATGTTGTCCTTCAGAGGTCATACATTCTTATTGTAACGTCACTTACTATAGCATGGATTTGACATTCAGGCTAATGAAATAAGGTTCCACGGCTAGTTTAGCTGAGGAGAGGAAGACTAGTTTTAGAAGTTCGCTGCTTTAATGAAGACTGTGAGGTTTTGCAGAAGAAAAGTACAAGCTGTGAACTAAACCCATGAACATATATGTGGAAGAGCTTTACACCTTTCCCCTGCTTGTTTTTAATTACATATGTAACATAGTTTCAGTGGTCTGGGTTTTTTTTTCAATATAGTGACACCAATTAGTATAATTAGAATGACTCCTTTTCTGATAAGGTCTGGTGTTGCACGTACATGTTGCAAGAAGAGAGGATGAAGGACTATGTGGGAATGTCTGAAAATGAATTTATGTATCCAATTTATCGCAAAGATGTTCTTTCTTGCCTTCTCAAAAGGCAGGAACGGTTTTTCTTTAGGTGGCAAAATTTAGGTTCTTTCTCACTTGAGCATAAATACTTGCATGTAAATCTCTGAATTGGATGTGGGTTTGATCTGCTTATCAGTTCCCACCGCCTCTCAGAATACCCATCTAGAGATGTACCACAAAGTTACATAAGTTGATCTTTGTTAGTCGTTCTCCCTCACTCTCTTAGTGTCTTCTAGCTGGTTAAATACCAACTATAATAGTAGTTACGCATTTATTTAATTACTTGATCTGTTTTGTGTAAAGGAATTGCCATTTGTTGGCAGTTCCTTACCAAACATTAGCTTTAAAAATATTCAGATGGGGCTTCACTTGATTTAATGCTAAACTATATGCTTTTTCTTTTCATTTCAGTCGACGTGGCACAAGTCTAATGGAAGATGATGAAGAGCCAATTGTTGAAGATGTAATGATGTCATCAGAAGGGCGGATTGAAGATCTCAATGAAGGCATGGATTTTGACACCATGGACATAGACCTAGTAAGAAATTTACTTGTCTTCTCAGTGGATTTTGGATTCGTATTTCTGCTTTTAAAGTAGGATATTTAAATCAAATTTTACTTCTGGTGAAACAGAAAAATCTTGTTGATCTCCATATTCTGAAACGGTTGTGCCACTGTCTGTATACAAGTGCCATCTGTTCTAACTGCCATACAGAAAACAAGAATGTTTCCTGTAGTAATAATAATGTGAGAGATGAACATTTATCCCCTGTAAATTCTTACCCCGTGAAAGTTCAGCTTCAGTTATTATAGTCTAAAACCTCTTGGTTTTTTTCTGAAGTTACAGTTAATGTCTTTGTTTGCTTGCTTTCTAAAGCCACCATCAAAGAACAGGAGAGAAAGAACGGAACTAAAACCAGATTTCTTTGACCCCGCTTCAATCATGGATGAATCGGTAGGTTAACTTACATAAGAGGAAAATAATGTAAAATCAGTCTGAAGGTTACAGTACTCTCTTCAAATTTTAAATGGAAGGAGTGCAATCTTTAGGTTGTCTTCATTAGCTTATTTTGGCAGACTGGTACAGTCAGTGAAATATTTTACACTGTAATTCAGCTTCATAAACTCTAAGGTAGTTAATGTTCTTTGGAAGTTTATAGGGTTTTTGTTCTTAATACTTTATATGTGGCTATGTAAAAATCAAAAGCCTTTGAATCTGAGAAGAAAACACATCTGGTATGGAAAAGACCCTTGCAGAGGTTGGTAGCAAAGAGCTTTAAAAAAATAGAAATAAAACCTGTGCATACACAATATTAAAGGCAAGTTTCCTGTTGTGATGAGCTTAGTTGAATGACTGATGTCATTACCAATTGTCAGCATTGGATGGTTTGCGGGTTTGGTTTTTTTTTTGGTTTGAGTTTTGGTTTTTTTTTTTTCTTTTTTAATTGGCATATTTACTTTTTGTACTAAGTAAGATAATGGAGAAAATAGAGATAATACAGATACTTGTTTATAGAGATGAGAGGTATTTTTTCTTTCCATATAAAGTTTTAGGTCCAAAACATCCGAAGTCTGTAGTTTCTGCTTGCAGTTGCCCTTTTTTCCGACTTGATAAATCTGCAGTCTCTATTCTCTTTAAAAAATCTGCATGAGGGATTCCTTCTGTCTTGAACCACTTGTAATGTATGCAGCCATTTTTGACCTTGTGTAGCTGGTACAAAATTACACTGGAAATAACAAGCTGCAGCAAGCCAGCAGAGGACAGTACAACAAGGCTTCCTGGGAATCTTGGACAGCTTGGTGGAATTTGGAAGACGGTTATGTATTTTTTTACAGTATTGTTGCAGCGTGTGAACCTGCTCTTGTTATGGGAAAAAGAAGACTTAAATACTGTTTTAAATGCAAATCCATATATTTTGTACCAGTAGGCCTTTGCTTTAGTAATAATGAATCAGATTAGGTTGTACATCTAGCTGTTGTGTGTTCTGTTCTTGAAGTAACACCAAGAAAGTTTATCACCTGTTTTCTGACGTTTGTTTTGAAAGAGTTCTTCCCCTCCCCTTCTTGATTCTTAATCGATTTGATCTGTGAAACACCAGCCACTTTTTATTCTGGCAATGCTGAAAATGTGGTCTTCTGCAGGTGCGTTTCATGGATTTCAGAAAACCTTTGGCTTTTCAGTTTCTAAAATCAATTCAGAATAGTTTCAATAGGTTCACCGTTAGCGAGGTGTCTTTCCTGGTGCTTGATTTCTCATCCATCCCGCCCCGTCAGCCCGGGCTTTGCCGGGCGCTGCTCATTGCAGTGTGGGCGCCTCCCCACATGATGGCAGCCGGTGACAGCGGCATTGCCGGCCCTGCCATCCCTGCCATCCCTGCCGGCCCTGCCATCCCTGCCTGTGCCCCTGCTCGGAGAGCGGTGGTGCCCTGCAGGGCATTGGTACGGGCAGGGGGCACCACCTAGCAAACCTTTCCCCCAGGCAGGATGCAGCAGGGGGGGTGGTCCTGGAAGCAGGACTGCAGAAAACAGTTGCATCCCAGATGCTCTATAGCGTAAACCCCACCGCGATTGCTTTAACTAAACGGGGGAAAGCTCTGCCGATAGTTTAGGAGGCAACATGAATCCATATGACATCGGAGCTCAGCTTATCAGTCAGTATTTTAAATGTAAAAAACCAATTTCATAAATGCAAAAAAAAAAAAAAAATCTTCTCTGAATAAAGTTAATTTGCTTTATTCATATAATTTATTTCAGAATTCCATTACTCTCTTGGAGTTGTTGCACTTGTTTTCAATAGATCTAGACGTAATAAAGCTGTTTAATTTATTCAGATGCACATGGTTTATGGTCAAAATTTTAGTCTGTCTTCTCGTTTTTTGATGTGTCCACTTACTGCTGGCACCAGAGGCAGTTCTGTCTTCGTGTGCTATGTTGTATGATGCATCTAAAGTGAATTTAATGCGAAGAACAGTAAAAACTGGTTTGTAAACAGATAAATGTGAACAGCAGTGTTAAGGTTCAGGAAAATTAAGTCTCTCGTGGCTCTCTCTGATTTTATAAAGTCCTATAAAAGCTAAGACAGTCACAAGATCTGGATCTTCTGAGATGGTTTGTCTGGCATATCAGTGGTGATCCCTACTTCCATTGGCGTAGAAAACTATATGGCTTGCTCCCACGTGGGAAGTGGAAACTGACTCTTCGTTTCAGGAAAGCTTTTTCTTCACTTAATCACGCAGTCTCCTGAAGGACAGCATTTTGATTTTACCTGATCATTGCTTGATTTTTTTCACTGTCTTCCTGACAGACTTGATACGTTTAATAGGAAATATTAAGTTTATGTGCTGGCTAGCCACTCTGAGGCAACCTGTTGTTTTTATGAACAGACACAGCAGCAGCCAGCGTCTATAGAGTGTTTTGTCCCAGGCCAAGTTACTGGAAGCTACAGCTGTAGAATGCCATTGTCAAAAGAAGTATAAGTTAGTCAACTAACTAAAAATTATTTTTCAATTATTACCTAAAATAATTGAAGCACAGGCTTTTATCACATCCCTACTGGATCTAGCTAACTTCAAGTGTGGGAAAAATCTTTTCTAACGAATGAGGTGCCCTTTTCATATTATTACATAAATCAGAAGTGTTTATTATTACATAAATCTGGTTTGGAAGAAAAATAAACTTATAATGCCTTAACATATCTTGAAGTGTCTTAATCTTAAATCATATACTAATTGCTTTGTTTTTGTTAACTGTGTAGTAGACTACAAATTGACACCATTTCTAACTTTTTTTTTAGGTTCTTGGGGTGTCAATGTTTTAATACCAGAGCAGCAAATAAATCAGTGGTGAAGTCATTTTCTAAGTGGAAGAGGAAGTTTTTCAATACAAAATTGTGGTAGATACAGTGAAATTCTGAACAGATTTTTCTCTAAGGAGAATGACATGCTTTCAAGATCAAGTGCATTGAAGGGGCAGTTTTGTTTGCCTGAAAAAAAAAGAAATGTAAAGGACAAGTAAACAATTTGAGGATAAGCTACACTTTTTTTTTTTGTTGGGGAAAAAAAAAATCAATATTTTATTTATGTGCTATCAGTTTATTTCCGGAACATAAGAAGTATTCCCTCTGAGTTTTAACCTAACAGTCTGAGAGGAGGTGTTTGGTACAGATGTGAGCCCCTCTCTATACATTTGCTGGCTATACTAAATAATCGTGAGCTCTGCTGGATTGCTGTTTACATCCGTGAACTGAAATAATAGATGGATTGGTTTTCTTACAGTGATAGAACCAGAAGAGTGTCAGTATTTTAAATTAAATGCAAACTTCAGCAACGGAAGGTTTGTATTAATCATGGAAAAAATACGTAAAGCAGAACTTTAACAACTTTTTAATCTAAACCACACTTTTAGTCCAAAAGCTTCATGCTGTCCTTCTCAGAAAGGTCCATAAACTATGAACCATCAGAAGGTAACAGATCTCAGTCATGCTTGCCCATTACCAACCCTGAAAGTTTGCTTGTCCTTTAAGAAAAATGTAATGTTGTGAAATTCCTTCCAGTAGTGCCACTGTATTTTGTCTCCAAATAAAAGAAGCTTATTGTAGTATGTTTGCAGAAAAATTCTAAACAAAAATTATACAGCTTATTAGAGTGTGGGAATAGGGATCTAAATTTTAAATAAAATTATATATATATATAAATTGGTGCTGATTTTATAATTGCGCAGTTTGTTTAGTTTTTTCTTACTTTTAAATTCCAACTTAAAATTATGAGGTTTCAGAAATATATTGAAAGTTTAACAATGTTTAAAAATAGAAGAGCATGAGAATTCATGCTTTAAAAATGATTTTTAAATTTGTATTTTATATTGTTTTATCTATCTGTCTTTGCAAGCAGTCTTCAGGTTAAAGATACTTCTAACAGGTTACAGTACATTTCCTCTGTATGTAAATTAGATTGGATAATAGAAATTCATAAACAACCCATAATATTCTTTGAAAGCTAAGCTTTAAACTTCATTTTGTGTCCATTCACAAATAAATTAAATTTGGTCTAAAACAGAAAGTGGATCTATGCCATTTTGACATTGACTCATTTTGCAAGGCTTAGGCAGCTAGACATCATTTTAAAGGAAATATTAACTTATATTACATATGTATATTTTTTGTCAGTTGTCTCTCAGTTCTTGAGGTATATTATTTTAATCATTCCATGCCTTAATATGCTTGCAATACAAGAATCTCCCCAAATGGGTGAATACAAAAAGGCTTCCTGTTTTTAGACTCGGAAATTAAACATTCGGCTGTGGTAGCCAAAAACCATAGATTATCTAAAGGATCATGATAAAATATAATTATTTTACTAAGTCATGGGGTAACAACAAACTCAAAACTAGATCTGCCTAACTCATTTTACATAAATAAATACTCTCATGTCTAAAAGTACTGCCTATATTGTTTTTCACACCACTGCATTTAATAGAACTGCTGAGAGGACTGTATATATGATTTTAAACTTAAGTTGATTTTTCTTACTCTTGAAGGAGTGTTTCTTTGTGAAAGCAGTTCTTACAGCTTTGTTTTCAACCAGCTAAAAATGTTTTATATATTTACCTTAACCTGTTGTCCTCCACATTCTATTGTCCTAATTGTACTGTTTTCTGATTTGTATTTATGTCTTGAGACAGTAACTTTTTGAATAAAAATAAACCTACAGTATGTTGTATGTTTGATCTTTTTAAATCGGGGTTAGGGGAGGACAGTGAAGAAGGGGGTATGAGTAATGCAAATGTTATGTTTATAGAAATCAAAATCTTTTTCCATGTCTTTTAAGTGTTTGTCTCAGAGTTGGGATAATGTATGAAAAACTGCACTGTTTTATATTTGTAATAAATTGTACAAGTTTTTAAAATGTGAATAAAGCACTAATTGGGTAATAATTTAAAGTAGAAAACTTAATGCAATCATGATTGTTTTACATATGCTTTAATTTGAGATAAACTTGTTAAAGAATTAGTGTAAATACAGAGTGAGCTTTTCAAGAGGTTAGTACCTGCAAATAAAATTTTTAAAATTTGTATAGAACTTTTACATGCCAAGAAATGAATGGTTAATTATTTTTGTGTTACGTTTTTTAAAGGTTTATCAATAGCCTTTCTGTTGGTTTCATTTTCCTATTAACTTTTAACTGACATTATTCAGAATGCTTTTGATTCAGACGTTGGAGGTACTGTATATAGTCCATTTGAAATACCACTGAAAGTGTATGCTACTTCCCATTTCTTACCTTATCATGCACCTGATAAACATTCTAAGCTTAATTGGCAAGACAGCAAGGAAATGAGGGGAAAAACCCTAAACATCTCTTCCCCCCCCCACTCCCCTCTCCTCAACTACTGAGCAGCTCTGGCTGTGGCTTGAAAACTCTTTTCTGTTACAAGGCTTTGTAAAGGAGTCATTTTAAAATTGTCGCGATAATACTTCTGATCCTTGCTAATGTAACTTTGGATGGGTTGTTTATTATTATTATTATTATCATAATTATTATTACTACTACTACTACTACAAATGTTCATTCCTGTCTCTAAATCCTGCTGTAAGTTCAATAGTATCTTGTGGAAAATGGTTTTAGTAGGTTCTAAGTTTATAACACAAGAAAAATACCTTCACTATACAATGTAAAGTCTGTTCTAGTTATACCGTTTTGCTACAAAAGCCTGTAAATGAAAGAAATTTGAGTTTTGAAGAGATACGTGATAAAAATGTAGAAAACAACAAACAATTCTGAGAAAGTAAAGCCTGTCCTCTAGGTTACCAAAGAGGCCACAGAGAAGATACTGACACAGAATGAAATTCAAAGGAATAGTCTTCACATATTCTGTAAAAAGCATTTCTTGATATTAAACAACCAAAGACAATATGTAAGTTAGTGATTGCTGTTTGTTTGTTTGTTTGTTTGTTTCCCTTTGGACGGTGTGGTGCCGGATTCCTGTAGCTTGGTAGAACCAGTAAATCCTCATCCCTGATCTCAGTATAACTAAATAATTGCCTCTTTAAAAATTACTGATCTCTTTTCCTGGTAATTTACACAAGCACTTGCACTAGCATGGGATTGCAGGATACTGATACTGTTAACTTTCACTTCCTGCCCATAAAAAGTCTAGTGAGTTTTTTGAGATGCTGTGATTCACAGTGGTGTTTTGCTGCTTTTCAACTTAAAGCTACCTTGTTCATTTTTATTTATTTTTTTTTTAATAGCCTGATGAATGTCATGGGCTTGTTCATTCTTTGAAGCATTTGTCAAAACTGTCAATTTGTGCTTCAGAATTCTTTTGGTAAAACGCTAATTGTTTTTTTAAAACAAATTATACTTGTTCCTTCTTAACCGCTTTAATTTAGTTTTCTTTAATCAGTTTATAATACTGAAATGCAGCTTAGGCCATTCCCTCATTTTCCATAATCTTAAGCAAGCTCTAGCACTGAAATTGTTTAATTTCTGATATTTATTGGCATACGCAAGGGATCATACCTGTGATGGAAGTGGGTGATGGCACGTAACTTGGAAAACAAGGCAATGTAGGACAATACTATTAATAACTTGATTAAAAAGTAACAATTTGGTCTCAGTTGTGCCTGTCATTTTCCTCACTGGTCTTTCTCTCCTGCATTCCTCCTTCATGTTGCTGAGCCTTCTTGAATGTGTTTCTGTGATTAAATCTTAATTTTTGTATTTCTTAGAGGTTTTTAATAGCTAGACTTCGAGTCATTACAGATTTTGTAAATGAGTGCCTTCCAACTAGAAGTTCAGTTGCTTTTTTTTTAATTAGCTATTGCCAGTTTTTATAGATATAAATCAGTGTCATACAGTGGTAAGAAGCCATAACCATGCCCAGAAAAATAATCCAAAGTATGTTAAAGTGATTGGATGGATGGCTGACAGAACCCCAGAGGAAAACTTCACGGTTCTAGAAAATATGGGCAGTTCTTCAGAATGCAATCCTGTTGCCCAAAATGATGGTGTAATTTCTGCCAAGCTTTTCTGAAAGTCTTCTTGATGGGAGAAGAGGAGGAAAGGCCATCATATTTTGCCTATATTAACTATTTTTGTCAAAGAAGAAGCTGCCGTTACTAGTTTCAAGAGTGACATTTGGTTTTTTTTCGTAACAGCTTGAATTCAACACTTTTAGAAAAGCTATTCAAATACAATTAATACAGTCAACTATAAATAGTAGAGCCTCTAGGGGTCTTGGAACATCTCAAATTAGGAAGGAGACGTGAAGTTGGTGTAGTTGTTTCATGAAAGCATTCAGGTCCTACAACAAGGTTTTGGAGAAACTAGTTTGGTGACAGTTTGAGTCAGGGCGGGTAGTGCCAGGTCAGATCAGTGTGATCCGCAGCAGTTTGTTTCAAATTTGTGAGCTGGGGCCATGCCTAGAATGCTCTCTAAGTGACCAGTGTTGTGTTTATTTCCATTCTTTAAGAGTGCCTTTGAGAAACTTATTTTCCCCTTCCATTTTTTTTTCCTCCCTTTTTTTCTGGATGCTAATGTTATGATTTACATGTCAGAACTGTAGCAGGGACGGTATCCTTGTGCGTATTTAGCCCTTCTCTAGACTGCCCATCCAGTAGGTTTGACCTTGACTTTTCTGTGTACCTTGCTCTCAAAATTGCCTCCAACATCTCTCTGCAGGCGTTGTAAGGAGGTGGTTCCTTGGGAACTGCATGAGCACCGTGCCCTAGTTGGTGTGAGCCGTAGTGGGTTTGGTTGGCTCGGAGCTGGGGCGCGCGCGACAGCACCTTCTCCGCGTTCTGGTCTGGCGCTGCTCAGCCTGAGGATCTGATCGTGCTTCAGCCTTTGAGCGCGGTGGTGGCAGCTCCACGTGAAACCTCTTCCTTACCGCGCCATATGGCCATTCCAGGAAGCCACGCAATTTGCTGTTGCTATTTAAATAGCAGTTAAACCACAGTTCTTGAGTGACGTACGTGCAGATCTCTTAACGCACTCTCTTCACTGCTTTATATTGTTTTCTTTTGAGCCTGCTGAACTCCACCAAAAGCAAAAAAGCAGACCACATCCACTTGTTTTTCATATCATGCACAAAAGCACTTAAAGATGTGGCATATCTTACATTTTCCCTGTTCTTTGTATTTTTCTTAAAATACCGAGCTGTCTTTTACACAACTGTTCTTACTTATCAACTGACAAAACTCGTCTTTTCATTATTTCTGTTGCTGGCTTATAATCTTTTGAATCTTGAAAAGCGGATATTTTGGGGGGTGAGGTGGGGGGAGCGGTTTTTTAACTGAAGTCTTCCATTACAGCCAGGAATTGAAGCGCTCTGTGAAACCTAGCGTGGATTAGGGAAGTGGCTTTTGTCAGTAAAAATGCTGTCTTGTCAGTTCCATCCTGTCTGAGGTACTGATAGCGTTATGGTTTAAGGGCATATTGTGTAAATGCTTGTAACTGGAGAAGCCTGCAGATTTGGACTATCAGTAGTTTTCCTTGTTTAGGAACTTTTTTTTCCCCCTCTTCCTCATATCAATAGCTTGTACTTGATGAAAGCAGCTTGGTTTGAAGTGCCATGAAACTAAAAGGAACAGATGTTCTATTTAAAGTTGCTTTCATTACAAATTCTCTCTCCGTGTTTTTTTTTTTTTTTATTATTTTTTTTTAAAACCCTTGCAACACTTCATCTTCTACTTCAGAACGACTTTTAACTTCAGTAGTTCTCTAGCTCACCTGGGTTGGATTTGTAGATCTGACAGAAAGAAGGGACGCCCTGTAGAACAGAGAGACTGCCGAGGGCGCGAGCGCAGCTGTTTGCGTTACCTTCCTTTTCCTGGGATTTGTGTTGTTAACCAAAGGGAACAGGTTGTTTGTTGTGGCACACTACTGATCTGCCACGGGTTGTGACAGATCCACAGATTTTCTGGATTTAGACAGTTTAGAAGCGCCGTCTCTTGACATGCTGTTCCTTTAGTTAACAGTATTAGAGTTGGGTCACTTGATCCAATATTAAAGTACAAAAGTCTTGTCTTTTAGACTTTTCTTAAATCCCTGCCTGTGAGGAAAGTCAGATTTATTTTTTTTTGCTTGTTTTGTTATTAATTTAATTTGCTGTTCATCTCTTACTCATTTACCAGAAATAAAATGATGTGTGGAGTGGTCCATAGAACCAAACCCCACCACTCCGTAATGCATCATCAAAATGTAGTAACTTGGCAGGATGGCTCTTGCAGGTGGATAACTATTCCTGTTCTACAAAACCCGAGCGCTACGTACGCACAAATCACAGCACAGGATGTAGCTTACACCAGTGTAACACGGATCTGGAGGATGAGATGCTCTGACCAGTCCGTGTGCCGGGCCCTGGCTGACAGCCTTACCACAGTGGGGTTCCTTCTGGGGTGCTGCCAGCCACGTGCCGTCAGACATGGTGCCCGTCTCCTCTCCGAAGGGTGGGCTCGTTACTGTTCCTGCGTTAGCCTGTCACCAAGCGGCCAGTGGCCTTGCCAGCCCTGTAGCCCTGGGTCAGTCACCTTCTGACTCCACGGAGAAGGATGCCCAGCTTGAGCTGGGCGCGTGCGCTCGTGTCTCACCCACCTGGGGAGTGGCTGGGTTCATTTTTTTTATCAGAAAAATGTTAGAGAAATAAACCAGCCTGGTTTTGGGCCGAGGCTTTCAGAGCATTGTATTCGAGGAATAAAAAATCTGATGCATCAGCATGAAGTGTGCTTCTTGCTCCTGGAGGGCTTGCTGGGGGGACGAGTGGGGGTGTGGATGCAGCTGATGTTTTACCCAAGATGTCTTTTTTTGAAAAACTTGGTGGCTCTAAATCATTCCTACTTTCTGAATCAGTCCTTCTGAGATAGGAGGACTGGAAATGTCACAGCTTTAATGCTCCACACATGAATTGAGAAGCCCCGGCGTACAGCGGCTGGCCCGGGGGGCGACCCAGGCTGGTGCTGTGCAGGTGATGGAGGGTGGGCAGGAGTGCGGGGCTGGGAGGTGGCAGGTCCCGAGCCACCTTCCACCTGCAGCCTTCAGGCAGGATGGTTATTTTCTAAATTTAGGAACAGTGATTCTTTCTTGCAACGATAGCCCTTTTCCGGGCAGTTTTAAGTACAGGGGAGGGGGTGTGTGCCAGGAATTCGGGCTCGATGCTGGGGGGGGCGCAGCCTTGTCTGTCAAGGCGGGTACGTGCTGTTAAGTAAACTGGTGTTCGTGGTACAGCTGATGATGGTGCCTTCTGCTTTCAAAGGACGGTGCTCGCAATTATGCAAAGTAGAGCTCAAGCTGGTAATGCTGTGCAGCTGAAATCAGTATAATATTTTAAAGTGATGCCTTGTAGCTTTCGCAAATGTCAGATTAAAATATTAATTCTGTTGTCAGTCTAGTACTGTAGCACTTAAGGGTGAGATTTCCTGGACTTTGTGTGAGAATCAGATCTGGATAGATAATTTGTGGTAACTTATTAATTGGATTTGGCCTCTTTGATTTGTTTAAATATTGGGTGTTTTTGCAGTTACTTCTATTTCTGGTGCTGCTATCCCTGGCTGAGATACAGGTTTTTTTTTTTCTGCCACCCTTCTGAAATACAGGGAGCTTTTCTAGTTATCTTTGGACTGTAGTGTATTGGTTTGGTTTTGTGTAGTGGGTTTTTTGGGGTTTTTTGTTTTGTTTGGTTTGGTTTTGTTTTTTTTTTTTTAATATATGTATCTCCTCTTTGGAGAACCAAGGGTTTTTAACACTGGATCAGTATAGCTCTTGGCACCTAACACATTGCCGAGTGAAGATAACCTGCGTATTAGCAGACAGCTTGAGGCTTTTAAGACAGCCCCCAGTCTCCAACCTGATCGAGGGAAATCAGCAAGTATTTGTCGATTACACCCAAAATGTCATTAAAGCAACAACAAAATGCTTGTTACAACTTCCAACCTGCTTATTATAAGATTGTAGAACCATAGAAATACTGACTGGAGAGGATCTGTAGAGGTCCTCTGCCCCAGCATCCCCCTGAAAGTCTGAAGCTGGTTGAAATGCACTATGTTTTGTGTGGCCGAGGCTGCGAGGGGTGGCAGTGACCGCGCTGCCCCCGGGGCTCAGCACCTCTGTGTGTGTCCCTGCTGAGCTCCCGCAGCCCCAGCGCTGTCCCAGACCCCCCAGTGCTGGCACTGGTGTGCTGGGGAGGCTGTCCCCTCCCAGCTGGCCGTGTGCCCTCTGCCGTGGCCCTCTTCAGCTGCCACTGGGCTGTACCAGTTCCTCGTGTCCCCTTGAACTGGGGGCCCGGCACCTGAGGCACCCCAGGCCACGGCCAGGCGGGCTGCCCTGAGGAAATGGAAAATCATCTTTAATCTCCTTCTGCCAGGATGAAACGTTCTTACATTTGGCCAGCTCTCGGCAGGTGTTTCCAGAGTTACGAGGCATTTGTGTCTTACTGTACAGTGGATTAATGTATCGCTCCTTGGGGGAGTGTTTACATCCGTGTGTGCGGGTTGGGTTGCTGGGTTTGCACGAGCAGAGACCCGCTGCTCGGGCGCACGGCCCCCCCGCCTGCAGGCACTCCTTCCCCTGGGCTAATGAGCAGGGGGAGACTAAATTGTGTTAAACCATCTTTTTTGCTTTCAGATATTTCCACTTAGCTCCGACGGCTGTGAGCGCCAGGCGCGGTGTGGCTGGTCCCTGTGGGCAAGGATGGACGTGATGCCCCGAGTGCTGCGGCCGTGCCCGCTTTGGGGCCCTGCAGCCTGGGATAAGGGCTTTGGATTTGGGCTTGGTGGCTGTTCCACATCCCCCACACCCCTTCCCCACATGCTATTTTTTTTTTCCCTGTCCCTCTGCCACTTTGCACCTGCAGATCTTCATGAGCTCTGCAAGAATGTACAAATAAGTAGAGCAGTTCTTGTTGCTTTACGGTAACAAAAAAAATTATATCTTTTTCAGTGGAAAGGAGGTCACGATAAGCCACTTCAGGGTGAAGATAAAATGGGTTAACAAGGGTTTTCCCAGAGAAGGGTAATGGTGATGAAGGAAATAACCTTGAAGGATACTTCAGGGCTGGTGGTGTGGGAGCAGGGCTGAGGCTTTGCCATCGTGTTTCACAGCCTGTGCGTGTGGACTTTGTCCTTCCCTGTGTCCCCTGAGCCCCGGGGGGGCACCGTGGCGGGGTGCACGGTGTGTGTGGGTCTGGCCAGTCTCAGGGGTGCTGCCACTCTCCACGGGAGTGCTTGATGCGCTTCTCTCCCATGGTCTCCCTCTGCAGAGGTTTCCACCTGTCGGCTGGCAGAGCATCACCTTTGCCTCAGCGAACGAAATGGCAAGTGTTTGTGGAGCTGAAGGGAATTGCGAGGTTAAAATGGGCTGAGTTCTCTGCCTTAGGAAAATATTAGTATGTTGGGGAAATACTAAATGACAGGAGCCTCTCGTAGAAATAAAGGAGCTGGCAGAGCAGAAGGGTAAAACAGGAGATGTTCGCGTGGTTTTAGTGGCCAAGGAACTTTAGAACAAGTCGTACTTTTCAGTGCTGTCAGGATGTGATTTACAGATGTTCAGATTTAGATGTGTAATGGAAAGTATGTTTTAAGTGCTGGAACATCACTGTGGTGGAGACTGCTGTACTTGCCACTGGAGAAGAGGGGTCAGGTAGGTGATGTTCGGCTCCTGGGGAGAGGACTTTGGTTTGTGCTTTGGTTTGGCCAGAAATCTGGGGAAGAGAATACTTTTTGTTCAGGCTTAAGTGCAGCATAAATGGAGCTAGATTTATTCTAGGACGCAAAACAGCCCAGAAGTGTAAGTCAGGGTGCATTGTGCTGCCGCAGCGTAAAGTGGTCTGCTGCGGTGGCATGGCCATCGTGCTGGCTTTCAAGAGCTGCACGGCCACCAGCAGGGCTCCCTCGAGAGGCTCGAACCATGCCCACCATAATGCCTCCTGGGGAGGGTGTTGGGGATTGTGTCACGTCCTTGTAAACACGTTATCAGGGATCCGTGGGGTCTGAATGCTGTCAAAGTTGGCTATTCCATGTCCATCCCAGAGACCCCTCTCTCTTCCCCGTTGCCCCTGTGGGGCCCTTCTCAAGGTAACAGCTAAAACAGGAGGTCCCCACCATAGTGGAGCGTCTCTAGTTGGGGCTTTAGGAAGATGTTCTTCAAGAACCATCAGGAAAAAGGGATGTGCATCAACCTCCCTTGGACTGTGCTTTCTCTGCTAGCATGGCTTTACTGTGTCCTCTCGGCGGCCCCTCAGCGAGAAAGAAAAATCAATTCAAAGGTCTCAGGCGTGTTCAGCAGGAATCTACGATTTCAGTTCCCCCGAAGCCAGTCATCCAAATTCCCATAGTTTCCCCAAATTTCTTTTTTCATTAAGTCTCTCTCCTGAATGGATTTTTTTCATGGCTGTAAATTTCTTTTGGCCTGGAAAATAGTGGTGGTGGGGTTTTGGTGGGGTTTTTTCTCTTTCTTTCTTTTGTTTGTTTGTTTGTTTGTGTTGGAGGTGGTTTTGTTTGTTTGGTTTGGTTTTCCCCCCACCCTTTTGGGGGTTGCCTGACTCGGCAGTGGGGTAGGTGCCTTGCAGGGCCGGGGGGCGCCCGCCCTCCCCACCGGCACCCGGCGCCTTGGCCCGGGCAGTGGCATCTCAAAGCAGCAGGCACTGGGAAGGGGATACCAGTAAAAGCATCAAAACCGTAACACGAGAAACTACGTGGCTGCTGCCATATTTTAGATGATGACTTAAGATGTCCCGAGATATACAGGTATATCATTTCATTAAGAGCAGCTAACCTAATCAGCTCTTTTCAGCCTTGGGTATGAAACCAGCAGCCTATCCAAACTGCTGTCCTTGACTCTTTTGCTGCCTTACTTCAGCCTTTTTTTCTCCTAAAATTGTAATGGTTTCCTAACTCGTTAGACGTTTGCACAGTTAATTTTCAAATGTGTTCTTGGCATAGCGAAAGACAAAAAAACCTCCCACAATTTTTATTTAAAATTTGAATAGTTTTCAACTGGAATTTATTTGACTTCACAGCCAGCTCCTGAGCTGGTGTCAGGACCTAGGTAATGCTGACTCCTGCATCAATTAGGACTAATCAGTGTCGTTTAAAAAGGAATTTAGGGTCTATCAAATTTGATGTGCTTTCCACTAAATAATTAATGTTTCTGTCTCCACCCTCAGTGGTAGTCGAAATCTCCTTGTGCTGTAGACGGATTTGTTTTAAGCCAGGCTAAAACTCTGCTGGCTCTTCTTCCAATCAGCGAGGCATCATTACGGCGATAAAAAGAAATGCTGGAGGATGGGGGAGCAAAACCCTCTTCTTTCTGGAGGAATGCTCGTAAAACCTGGGATGACTCGGTTTTCTTTGCCTCCGTTTCATACTTCGTGTAACTGGCTCTGTGAGCCTGATTTACGTTTGACATCATCTCTTCGGTGCCGCTGCGTGGGGTGTTGTGGCTGGTGGTGCAGCCCCCGCATGTCCCCGGGGCTGGTGCGGAGCTGGGGGTCTGCCCGGGGAGCCGGGGAGGAGAGAGCGGGCTGCTGGAGAGGGACCGGGGGCGGCGGGGGAGCTGTGGGAGGGGGTGTCCTCTTGGTCAGCAGCAGGAACGGGGGCCCAGGAGAGTGTCTGTTGCCCAGGAGAGGCTGGCTCTGCCGGTGGGTCGCACTGGGGCTGGCTGGAGGGGTCTTGAGCTGCTGCTCATTGCCCGCCTTGAAAGGTTGTGCAAGACGGTGGTGGTGCTCTAGGAGGGTTTGTGTGGCAGCTTTCTCTAGAGATGGATTCTCACCGCCCCATTACATCAAATTCGGAGGTGGAGAGGCTCCTGCGTAGCTTGCTCGGCACGATGCCGTGTGTTAAGCAGGGCAGTTTCTCCCAGCGGGGTGTGAGAGGTTCTGCAGGGCTCAGGGTGCAGCAGGGGGAGGCGCTGGGCATGGGGAGGGCTCGAACGTCTCCCAGGGATGGTTTTGTCGGCTGCCCGAGCAGCCGGCAGGGCTGGCGCTGTCCTGTCTGACACCGGGTCACAATTCTGCGTGGGGACTGTGCGTGTGAACAGCCGGAGGCTCCCGTGGGGAGAGGGACGGGTCCTTGCTCAGTGGGTGATGTCGGCTGCTTCATACGCTCCGAAGTTGAATTTTAGCAAAAATGTGATCCACTGTCACTGCAACTGCTCAACAGAAGGCTGAGCTGTGGGGATGGCCGAGCAGGTGTCTGACTACAGACGTCTTCTCCGGTGCCAGAATGGTGTCTAAGCTGTTGGATAAAGTTGCTGGAATCTTGCTGGTATCTTGTGGTATTGGTGAAGTTCGTGATGCTCTGCAAAGCTGATGGAAGCCACATGGAGCCTCTCACCTAAAGGGTCATTTCCTAATCAGCTCTTTCACAAAAGACCACCTTCTGCAACTTTTTAGAAGTTTACGTGCAAACTAAAATCAACTTTCTTCTTGCACAAGTGCTGCGTATGTATATCTGAATAATGCAGTCTCACGGCTGAGTGGAACGCAGACATGTTACATTGGGGGTTTATTTCATGATATCCGGAAACATCCATACAAAAGCAGTGTCCAGCAATGGTACCGAGTGCCCTTCACGGACAGGAGGAGCTGCCACAGCCCCCCGGTAGTGGCTTCCCAACTTCTGGGAGCCCACCTAGCCCAGAGGCAGTGACGTCCTCGGGACAGGTGGACAAGAAACGGGCTGAGACGAGGGACAGTAGCACATTCACCTCCACTTGGGTTAGTTCATTTAGGAGCCTTTGGTCTCCATTTTGCTGGTTTTCTGCAGCACAGTAGAGCTCTTGTGTTCGCCTTGGCATCCATAAATGAAGGTGGGGTGAGTGTGTTTGTTTAATATATACACACACATATATTTATATACACAGGGCGTGCACCTGCAAAGCCAAGGTGATAGGAAATGTGCCATCATGGGGCGAGCTGTGGGCTGGGCTGTGCTGTCACAGTGAGCTGGAGTCTCTTGTGTTCCGGGGCACGGACCTGCAAGTGGAGAAGGGATGGGAACCAAATGAGATACAGATTAGGGGAAGGAAAAAAAAAAAAAAAAAAGAGGGAAACCAAGGGAAATTTATCAGGCAGTTAGATGGACCTGCACATGTCCCGGGAAAAGAAGCCGTTAAGGAAAACGAACCTGCTAGCAAGTGGAGGGAGATGTGATTGAGGAGGAAACTGCTGGTGCTGCTCTATAAAATCTGGGCTTTGAAGGGAACTTCAGTGTTGGGTGGAAAATCTGAAGTCACTAAAATGGAAGGGAAGAGGAAGCCGCAGAGCTGCGCAGAAGGCAAAAAGCCCGGCAGAATCCTGATCAGTGGCGCTGAGCCAGCGGGAGCCCTGCTCGGGTAGGTGAGGGCAGGGAAGGCAGCTCCGCCTGCGCGAGGGACCCCTTAGGCTGGGTCGGCGTCCTCTGGCTCATCACGGCTGGTCTTGCAGCTTCTGAAGCACTCCCATCGCAACATCCCGATGCACCAGACGAGCAAGAGGGGCCCCGTCCTCCCTGGTTGTGGGTCTTGGTGCAAACCCCAGCGGGCGAGCAAAAAGCTTGCCCAGCGAAGGGGCCAGGCTCCGGCTCCGCTCCTGACTGGCAGCCCCTGAGCGTGGGGTGACCCCACAGGTGGACGCTCAGCCCTTCCCCCAGCGCTGGACGTGTTTGCTGGGGTTGCAGCACCCATGGGCATGGTCCCTCCTGTGAGCCACCGTGGCTGGTTTGAGGTTCCCCATGCATGTGGAGCTGTTCCTTGGGGGTCCCCGGCACTGCTGCCGCGTGGCGATGGGCAGTGGTTGCAGGTGGCCCCAAGCCCACAGCAAGGCAACTGTGGGCAGGCAGCTGAGACCGGGGTGGAAACCAGAGCTCTGGCGTGCAGGGCTGGCAGCAGGAGGGGCCTGGTCCCCCCTCCTTGCAGGGTCTCTTGGCTCCTGCTGTCCCCTTTGCTCTTCCATGTAGGCACGGGTCGCCTCTGCACAACCCTGACACCTTAACGAGCTCTGCAAACTGCCAGGAGCCGAGGAGACGTTATTGCTGTGGCATTGGCAGGTGGTATCGATCTGCTTAAAATGCAAGTGCGTATGGGAGTATGGGAGCCCCAGGTGATGACGGGAGTGGCAGATGTTTCCTCCAAGCAGCACAGACCATAGATTAGCACAGATCAGAGGTTTGTTCTGCAGAATACAAGTGCCTCGGCCCCTGTCCACATGCTGTGAGTGCAGAAGAGGCTTGACTCCTCCACGCTGATGGTGCTGCTGCTTCCTTCAGGTACAAGGAAAAAAGAAAAAACCCAAAAACCTAATAACAAGAACAGCTTTTTTCTTTTTTTTTTTCTTCTTAAGAAAGAAATGAGATGATTTAAATTTGATTTAGCAAAGCGCCTCCAGCCCAGCAGTTAGGCGTGCCTCTGTTGAGGGGAAGGGTAGTGTTTTCTCTCCCCAGCAGCATCCCTGCAGCCCCAGGAGCTGCCCCAGCTGGGTGAGGGCCCCTTAGTGCTCCTGCAGCCGGCCCAGGGCTGTGTGCCTGGTGACACGAGGACCACCACCCAGCCCGCAGCCCTCTATTTCCAACCTGCCCCATGGGAGGTGAGATAAAGGATTTACGTCCCCTCCCAAGAAAGGGGCTGTGGGTTGGTGGAAGAAAGGCTTTGAGCGGGTCAGGCTGGAAGGTGCTGTCCCTGGGGCACAGTATTTGGTGGGGGTGGCAGATGGTCCCCACTGTGTACCCCCTGACACTCGCACTCTGCCAAGCTGGGCTGTGTCCATCTGTCCATCCCGCATGGTCCACTGCAGACATCTGTCCTGCTTTTTGTGCCCTGGATCCTGGATGTGAGTATGGGGCACTGCCGGCCAGCGAGGCAACCCCCCCAGCCCTCTGGGTTTGAGGGGAAAGTCTGTGGAGAGATTTCACGGCCTTTCCTGATAGTTCTGGGAGGGGGGGAAAGAAAATAGATTATTTTTTCAGGGGAAAAATGTTTCCTTCTTGCTGTGGCATTCTGCAGCCTTTCAGGCACCTGAGCAAATGTTTATTCTGGTGAACTGCTCACGCTGCATCTTTGCGATCAAACTGAAGTGGTTTGGGCTGGGTCACTAATAAAAAATAGCTTATTTGCATTTCTGTTTCAAACTGTGTTCAAAGCACCAGGCGCGAGAGATGACACTCGGTGAGTGATTACTGCATTTCATCGCTTGGCACGTGACTCACGTCTGTCTGGTGCTTTTATACCAGCTCTCCAAAAAGGCCCAGAACTACCTGGGGATGGGTTTTTAAAAGTGCATCATCTAATTCAAGTGCAAAGCAGATGAACAGTCTTATAAATGCGATTAGTCATTTGTGTGCTTAAGTCGAAGCGTTATCTCTTTGAAAATCCAAATACCTGTTCATCTTCAATCAGAGCTGTTAGCTCCCGTTTTTTCCCCAATTTATTTATTTTTAATATCTAGCTGCTAGCATGGCTGTACGCCACCCTTAAATGCCAGAGGAGAAAACATGTGCAGTCTTGCTGGCGAGAGCGTCTTGGGAAAGCAACGTGATTTGTGTTTGTGTGCGAGCAGTGACAAAATTGAAGTGTAAATAAGGATTCCGACTGTATAAATCTGACACTGCACGAGGTGCTGCTTGGTGGTAAATCCGCATGTCTGTGTCCCAGGGAGAGGAGGAGGCTCGGCTCGCTGCTGGGGGAGCCGGTGGGCAAGGAAGGAGGCAGCGAACACACGGACCTCCCCGTGCGAGAGCTTCGCCTCCTGTGCTGCCGTTGGGCATGCTGCCTGCTGAGCTGCCTTAGGCAGCTGGGGCAGAGGAGGAGGGGGCACAGACCCTGCTGCCTGCACCCCTGCCCTGCCCTACCTTGGCTCCTTGCCCCCTGGAGAGGGGTGTCCAGCGTGGGGGGGATTCGCAAGCGGAGCCTGTGTAGGATCCGAGACCAACAATCCCAAAGCAAGGGGGGCAGCAGCGCTGGGGCGGTCCTGTTGTCCCCCAAAATGGGCTTTGTTTCTCTGCTGGTGCTGGGAAAGGTGGTAAAATTGGCCCGAGGAGACCTGTGGTAGCAGTCCCTCTCCCACGGAAACATCCCTAAAGCTCATTTCAGCTCACAGTGTATGACCGTGCCACAGGCCAGGTGCTGGGGGATGGGCTCACGGGGTTCAAGGAAGAACTCCTGCCCAGGCTGCCCCCAGCTCCCACAACAGCTGTATTTGGGGAGAACCGGCTTTTAACCCAGGGGAGTACTTTCTAGGGAAGCAGAGGGACTGGCTCCAAAAAGGAGAGGTCAGGTACTGGGAAGAGGTTTGGCTTCAGCGCTGCTGAGAGATGTTTGTAGAGAAAAAGCTTATTTATAGAATGGCCTGGAACTAGTGGCATGATATATCTGCAGTGCTGCAGGCTCCTTGTTCCCTGCCAAGACATGCGGGGTGGCTTGGCCATTTGAAATATTTTAGGCACGGTGCAACATCAGCTGCCATCAGAGCATGCATGGAGGGATAAGGAGTGTCTGGGTACAGCAGCAGCAACCCTGAGCCCTCTGCCCAGAGCAGCCCAGCAGCTGTGCCGTCCTCCCCCCGAACTTTCTGAAGGTGTTTGCAAGTACTGAAGTCTATTATTAGCATCTTTAACTTATTTATGTTTGGAGTGCAAGATGATGGAGGGGAAAAAACAGTTCAACTCTTCTTAATCCCTCTATTTATTTATTCCGCCTGCCCTTCCCTTAGGAGCTGCAGCTCAGCCCTTTCGTACTCTTCCTTCAAGGAGCTATACGAGGGACAAAGAGAAGACAAGTCCCCGCGTTGCTGCCCACATCCAGGTCTTCCCTGGGTAACAGCCGAGAAGGAAGCTGCTGCTCTGTTCAGTTCCTGCCTGCCCTGGAGCCCCCGCAGCCCTCCCTTGCCATGCCTTTGTGGCCCTGAGGCTCGCAGCTTTTTCTGGGCTTGTGTTTTTTGAAGCAAACAAAAATAGCTCTGGGGCTGCTAGCACTCTGCCAAGGAGCACCTCCAGCCAGGGGGGCCCTGCAGACCCCACCGTTCCCCCTCTGCCAAACTGCACAGGGACTTTGAACAAGCTGAGATGGAGCCCAGGGCTTGGAAATCTGTTCAGTGATCTATTTTGTTTGTATTTTTTTAGACATTCATCCCGTTAGGAACTTAACAGGATCCCTGCTGGCAACCCATTGCTCGTGGGGCTGCGATGGGGGCTGTGAGGCTCGGCAGTGCCTCTGCCCACCTGCCCCCTCCCAAAGGTGAGAATGCTTCTGCACTGCCTGCACCACGAGCTGCTTCAGCTAGGCTCTAGAAGGGGCAAAAATCACGTTTTTCTGCATGTCACAAAGTGGTTCTTTCTCTGCTGAAATCTGGCAGGGGGTACAGCCGGGGACATGGCCCTCTGCTTTCTGGGGAGGTCCCACGCGTGCCCAGGCTGGCTGTCAGCTTTTGGAAAGGTTTGGTTTGCCCGCGCTCTGTGTCAGGGCTCAAAGCTTTTTGCCCTGCTGAGAAATTAAAGGTGGCAAAAGGAACCTCCTTTTGGGGTTTAAGTTTTCATTATTTAAGTAAAACTAATGAAGTAACGTACAGTAATGCAGTATAGTTCAACTTAGTTTATAGTATGAAGAAGAAGTTGTAAACCCCATAATCTTGCATTTGCCTTGAGCTAGGAGCCTGCGCCCCAGGCTCCCACCCATCCCAGGGCCCTTCCACCCCCCCCACCCCCCCGCGGACCATAAAGGGCTGTTTTCTCAGTGCTTTGGGTCACTTGTGGGCACGGATGGGTGCTGGAGGGGAAAAAGGAGCGCTGTGTCCGCTTCCCCCATGGGTAAAGTCATGGTTCGGTGGAACCACAGATGTTGCAGGTTGCAGCTTTTATATAAGTAATTGGAGAAAGTGGAAGAAAGGAGCTGGATGAGAAAGCAGCTCTGCTGCTGCCCCTGGGGGCAATACCCAGTGTTAGACCCCTTGGAGCACAGGGAGGGGTGTCTTTGTGCAGCCCAAAGGGGAGGACCCTGCTGCACTGCCCTGTAAACCACAGGGACCGGCATGATACAGAGACACGTGGCAAAGGAAATATTTCCATTGATTTCAAGAGGCTCAATCAAGGCTAAAAAACGTGTGTGTTAAGATGAGTTTTGTTCGCCGTAGGATTACATTGATTTGTCCTGTACTGGCACTGCTCCGCATAGGAGCGGGATGTGTCCCCACGGGGCCACTTGCAGGATCAGATCTTTACTGTGCGCAGTTGGGGAGTAACTTATCTGTGAAATCGGCTGCCTAAAGGACAGCTGGCTTCGCCACTGCATTTTCTGGCTGTATGTTCTTTCCTGATAAAAAGAAAAAAAAAAAAAAGAGCTTCATCCACCGTTCTAGCAATGGCTAGTGCAAATTTGATTTATGTAAACTGAGAATGGGGGGGGCAGCAGTAAGACCAGAGCCTAGGAGCTTTTGGAAGTTATTTCATAACTGCGCTTAGCAATGGTTGAAAAATAACTCCGTTTCCTTCCTGCAGGTGAGTGCTGGACCTCACCGGGGCTGGCAGGCAGGTGGAGGAGGGCACCGATCCCTGCAGCTGCAATGAGCTGATGAAATGAGATGGAAATTGGGGTTTCCTCAATGAAACTGGGGGGCTCAGCTTCGCCTTTCTGCAGGAAAGGGGGGCTTGTGCTGGGCGGTGGAAAGGGCCACCAAATCCCAGCTGGAGGGTCCAGGTGGGAGCAAGCTGCGTTGTTTTCCCATGACATAAGCGAGCAGGATGAAGGGCCAGCAGCTGGTTGACTGCATTTAGCTTAGCCCGTGGTACACCCGCAGGGCGATGTGAGCCTGGGTTTTATAGGAGATGCCATTATAAGCTGTTAGCGTGAAGCAGCAGCAAGAGGCACAGTTCATCGTAAGACAGGTTGTTTCCACTGCTTAAACCAAACAACTAAACCACAGCAGATGTAAAACCTTCTAGCTGAAGGTTTGCAGGAGAAAGTGGGCTTGTCATGCTTTTTATGGTCGGTTTTATTTATTTGTTGATGATTCGTGTATGAAACGGGAGTTGCTACATCATACGTGCTCCTTTCTGGTTTAACCAGCTCTTCCCCATGGTAATGCCTACAGCTGCTGCTCTGGAAGGAGCAGAGATGTTCCCCCTGTGTTAATGTGATAAATGTAACCATACTTCAGTGGTCTGGTGTCACAGGAGCTGGAAGTTTTGCCCCACCATATTTGTTGTGGTGTTTCTCTTTCACATGCTCTCAGGAGAAGCAAATCCTAGAAGTCAAACCTAGACTGTAAAGGTCAGTTTTAAAAACTATGTGAAGAATAAATAACCCTGACCCAAAGGTGAGCTGCAATGACATCTCACCCTGGGCACGTTCCTCTTGGTTTTAAGCTGGACAAACAGGCTTTACTGGGCTGCATCCCAGGGTGGAGCCTTCGTGTCTAACAGAGCCCCAGGTTGCCCTTGGCACTCGTGGGGAGGTTCAAGCAAGGCAGGTGAACACTGGGGACTTGCGGGGCAGTGGCCATGCAGCAGGTAGAGCATCCATCTGCCACTGTGGTGAGAGCAGGAGATGGCAGGGGTGAGATGTGTAAGGATAATATGTCAGGGTGGTATTTCGTCCAGCAGCCTCACCATGTTTTCATGTCGGCAGCCCTGCATCGCTGGGAGCTGCCGATGTTCCAGGCTGCACATGGTCCTGCGCTGCCTGAGCTGGGGGAGTGACGTGGCCAGGGGTCATGGCAATGAGGAGGGGGGGGGCAAGGGGAGTCCATGGGTAAAACCATGGATAAAACAGCTGATGGTGGAAAAACCCTTGGTGCGAGGGGAAGAGAAGCCCCAGCTCATGGGATGTACTGCTCTGCACTGTCCCTGGGGCTACACATCATGCTTTAGGCTGGAGCAGTGCTCAGAGCTGGTCCCTGGCTCTGCTGACATCCCAGCCTGACCCATCACACCATCTCACGGCTTTCTCCTCCCCGCCCTGCCTGTGATTGTCCCTCCCCTGAAATCACCATTCCTCTTCATCAAATTAACCCAGCAGCCCCAAGTGAGAGCATCCCTGGGTGGCGGCTGAGCAGGTGCTGGGCTGTCCCGTGGCAGAGCTGCGCTTGCCTCTGATGCTTCAAAAGCCTCCTGGTGGTTCCCTGCATCTCCTTGAGTCTTTGGCTCTGTGGTGCGCAGGCAGTCTCCCAGGCTGGGACACGTGGTGCCAGCACTGGCTGCTTGCTGCCTTCTGTCCTCCTGCACGTAGGAGAAAGGTGGGCAGCAGATGGGCAAGGGAGCCCAGGCACGGTGTGTCAGCCACAGGGTGAGTGCCACGTACCACAGCAACTCCTCCTGGCCTTTCCAGGGGTAAGCAGGTTGAGTTTGTTAGTTTTTTCTGGCCACGGCCTTGCGCTGCCACTGCCCAGACACCTACCAGGTACCCCAGCCACAACGGTGGTGGCCAAGACTCCCCTTCTTCCTCAAGCATCCCCACCACAGGGCTGGTCATGACCAAGACTTTATTTTAGTCAGCTTGATGAGGGCTCTTGTGCTTCTGTCTGGAAGGTAGAAATATGGACATGGGTGTTAGTATGTCCCAGCTCCCTTCTTGCACTTTTGGTCTGGGTCAATCAAGGCCACTGAGCCAGGGCTGGGTTTCCAGCTGAGCTCCACTGCAAAGCCTGTGTCCCCTCATCTCCTCTTTAATATTAACATCCACACTGCAGAGGCTGGAAATACTCCCAATCAATTAAATAGTTTGACAAAACCAATCAATAAGACATTATAAAAAGTAGTGAAAGATGGAGGAGAGATCCATTGGCTGTAAAGCACCGTTGCCATGTGCAGTCTCTCTGGAAAAGGAGCCTGAATTTCTGGTGGTTTCCAAAATCCACCTGTTTCCATGGGGTGAGGATAGGAGCGTTTAACAACTTCAGCTGCCGGGTTGGGGTGTGTAGGGCTGTAACGGCACCAGCAGGGCATTCAGGCTCTCCACTAAGAACCAAAAGCATTGGCAAAACCTCTTGGTTGTGGGCCTAGAACTATGGCAGAGCACGTGCAGAGGCTCATGGCCTCCAGTGTGTCCCCATGTGCCTCGGCACCCTCCTGCCTGGCTGGGCTGGCGGTGGGGAGGGCGCTGCAGAGAGCTTGCTGGTGGGGGTCTGAGGGTCTGCTCTGTGGGGTGGTGCTGCTTGGACACATGGGAGAGGTGCTGGGGGGTGGTTGAGTGTGTTGCTGGTGCAGCTGGGTTACTGTACCTGGGGGCAGGCAGCCCAATGCCATATTGAGCGCTGAGAGCTGCAGATAACCCAGGTGATGTCTCACGGCAAAAGCACAAAGCCATTCCTGGGGATTTGGCTAACCTTTCCGTCTGTTTAATTTGGAGAAAATGGCAAATAAGAACTTGAAACCCCAAAGCAGGGAACGTCAGAGAGCTCTGCGGAGCCCGTGTCATCGCTGCAGCCACCCACATTATTTTTCCTTTGTTTAATTAAAGCCCAGGAAACGTAAACTGTGACAGTTCTGCAAGGAGGAAGTGATACCACAGATCACTTCCTCGCCAAAGGCAATTATTGCATGTTTGTGACTTTTGTTTTAATTTGCAGCCCTAGGTGTGTAACCGAAGGGCACCGGCTGCCCCTGCACCCTGCTCGCCCTGCGCCCTTGCCGCTGGGTGCCTGGGCTCGAGGCGAAGGTGGGTGTGAGGTGCCTTGTGCTAAGGAGCAGATGGTGTGCTCTCGCCCAAAGTTTAAACCTCATGATGCTCTGCTCTTGGAGGATGAAGACAATTTAATTCAGCAGCTCAAAGCCTGGTGTCATGCGAGCCGTGTCAAGAGCTCTGTGTGAGGTGGAGGAGGGAGGGGGCTGGGGAGCTGAGGACGTGGATTTGCAGACCCTGGACTGGTAAGTGAACAGGTAAAACAAAAAAAAGAAAAACCAAACCAAAATTAAAAAGCAACTACTGTGCTGTACCTGATATGGGTACTGGGTGTACCACAGCGAGCAACAGTCACTGCATCCTCAAAAAAGTTCTATGTGAGTTGGTCATCTCAGTAATTCCTGACTTGGGAGCATAATTTCCACACGTCTCCTCATTGCTTCAGCCCCTTTTGCTGCAACTGCTTCACCCAGGGTCCAGATCTTGTCCAGAAAACCAGCTGGACTTTGTGAAAGACTCAGGACAGTGAGAAGAACTGGGGCTGGACTCTCCCCCCCACCCCCCCAAGCACCCGGTTAAGGTGCTGGTGCGGGGCAGCTGCTGCCCTGGGGGCAATAGCAGGGCTGGGAGGGGACAGCCCTGTGCCCTCACCGCCCCGCTGGGCCCTGGGCTGGCAGGGGTGGAGGGAAGCTGTTTCTCTGCCTTCCTTTATTCCCTTTGCTAGAACAAATAAAAGATCAGCCTGGTTCCTCCCCATCCGACGGGACTGCGCGGCGTTTTGTCGGAGCGGTGCGGTGGCCAGGGTTGCTTGGCCCTGTGGTGCTGGTGGGAGCAGCTCCCTTGCCTCCAGGCTTCAGGCCAGGGAAAGGTCAGTTTCGTTAAGTTGGTACACTACTTGCAGACTTTCTTTTTTTAAGAAGCTTGTCCAAAACAAAAAAGAAAGAGAAGCGGCAGACGGGGTGACCAGCGGTGTGCAGTGACCCTCAGCACCATTACACACAGGTGAGTCACAAAACAGTGTTTCAGAAAGGCAGGGAAGGGGGGAACACAGAAGCACACACCTAAACTGGCACCTTTTGATTTTTCATAAGCCCACGTGTGCATGCGGTGCGTTAGGTTGAAATCCCCATCAGCTGCTCTGTTGGCTCCAGGCACCCATGGGGACCTCCTGGGCACGGCACCTTGCCAGGGTGCCTGGTGCCGCTCAGACACCGGCCAAAAGCCTGGAAAAGGCTGAACTGGAACCAGCTTTTCCCCTGGGAATCGCTAAAGCCTCTAGGCAGTGGGAGTGCCTTGCCTCACTTAGGGTTCCTGCTGGATTAAGGCTCCCGGTGTTAGATATTTGTATTTCTGTTACTGTCGCGGAGCTAGCAGTGCTCGGCTCTACGGGAGCGCTGTAAATACGAGCTTTTCCCCGTCACCTGCACTCATCTTGATTTTAGAGCGCTCGCTGGTACCTGGAGTATTTAACAGCACTCTGGCTCTGACTAATGGTTACGGATGCACATAAGATAGAAAGATTAGCAGCTCAGCTGTCTGATTAATATGTAAATGTACCCAGTTATGTGTGAGTGCTCTTAATGAAGTAACTCACACTTCTGCCTCCATATATCAAAGGTGATTGATAGAAAAAGTACTTCAAGTGCCTGCTGGAAAGCATAAAAGTTGTTTTTGTCTATATCTTTCCTTTAAAAAAAATCCGTAGACCTAGGGCTGAGATTTCCTAAGGGAGAAAAAACAACCCAGTCTGAGTTTAATCTAAACTAATCCAAATTGTTGGCCACGCTCCTGCAGTATCTGTAAATTCTCAGATAGGAATAATCCATCAGGATCTTGTATAGCAATCCACATGGTATCTTAAATAAACCTCGTCTTTGGCTGTAGCTTGCAGCTGACACCTACTGTAAATTATTTGATGATACTTTATACCAAAGGCTGTAGGCTGAAATGAATGTTGTGGCGAAGGCAGGAGGCCCCAGCCCAGTGGAAGATGCTCCTGCGCTGCCACCTCCTCCGCGCTGCCACAGCGGCTCAGCCTGGCTCCCAGCCCGCTGTCGGGCGAGCGGTGCGTTCGCTGGGCTGTGCGGGGCAGCCACGGGGCTCAAGAAATTCCAGCCAAAATTCCAAGGCATCAAATGGATGTGGGCAATGCAAAGAAACCACCGGAGAGCTCGGACCTGCAGCATAGGGTGACCGTGGCTGTGCCCAGGGCAGGGGCTGTCATCCTTGGCGTGTGCCCCTGGCCAAGCACCCCTGTGCCACTGGCGGGTGAAGCTGGCAGCTCCCGGGGCACGGGGCAGCCCTGTGACGTGCCTTTTCCTGGTGGGGAGGGCAGCCCCGGGAACACCCCCTAAGAACACCTCCGTGAGTCACATCAGGCTTTCATCCTGCCCCTAAAAACCGCCGTGTATGTTTCAAGATCACTCTGCAAAATAAAGACCATTGTCCTGAAACTGGTTGTGGGGCAGGGGGGAAGTTTTTGCACCGACAGTAAAATTCGGCGCGATGCTGCAAGCGAAGCACTGCATAATGTCTGCTCCCCGGGACCGGAGCTGTAAAGCACTCAGCTGCTGCACGATCTCGCGCAGATAATATGCACTACAGTGTGCAACTGTCAAAGGGGTTTAAAATATGCTAATCCTGTTATAGCTCTCCTTCGCTTCATCTTTCTTGCTCTTGTAGGAATTTTGGGGGCTTGGAGCACACAGCATTTTCACCTCCTCTCCAGGCTGGGGGGACTCGGAGCCTGTCCCACCCTGGCTGGGAGCCCTGGTCAGTAACCCTGGCCCAAGAGCTCTCCTGGTAACGTGCCTCTCATTGCTGTCTCCTTCTCATGGCATCTCCTAGCTTGCTGAGGCTATAATTGCTTTGTCCAAATTTTTCAATGTCTCTAGCAAGTTTCTTTTTTTGGTGTTAGTTTTAAATAGCCTGCTCTTTTCTAAGAGCAGGGGTTGGAGTGGCGTGAAGTTTCCTTATTAAAAATATTTGCTGACATTCTCTCTGTAGGCAGAAACATCATCTTGGTGCACGAGGGAAGGGGGTTGACAAGGCAGAAAGATGGCCCGTCCCAGTGCTGCCAGCAACACCACAAGCCACAGCTGCACGCCCGCTGTACTGGTTCCAGTACAGGGCTGGTTCCAGCTGTGGAAAGGAGGCTGGGGACACGACTCCCACGGTGTAGGCTTGCTGGAGAGCCCCACGGTGGGTGCAAGGGCAGCAGGGTGACCTGTGGCTCAGCCAGAGCAGCTCAGCGGTGGCAGGTGCCAGCCCCTTGTCACTGTTTGGATGTTTCTCCATAAATAAGAGCCATTGCTGTCTCTGATGTTTTTGTTTTTTTTCCTACCATCATCTTTACTTGCAATCATGTTCACAATTTTTCCTCTAAATGCAGCAACCTGGATGCATGCTTTGGCATTTTAAATGTTTCTTTTTATTTTCTTCTAGTTTCTTTGATGCAGGAGAATCAGCTCCTTGTAAGCACTGGCATAGATAATGGTTTATTGTATTCTGGATGACAAATCGATTTAAGGTAATTATTAGGTTGATGTTTAAAGCTTTCAATGTAAATCAATGCAATTAAACATGAAATAATACTTCATAATTCATGCAGAGAAAGATCTTTGTCTGCAGCTAATGTTTCAGAAGAAAATGTTGTATGAGAAATGTTCGGTCCCTGTTATACGTGTCCAGCTAATGGGTGCTGAGCTAGGACTGTAACACTTGTTTCTCTCCCTTGATGTCTCATGGGTTTTCCTGGTCATTCTTTTTTGCCCACAGTTTCTGTATTAAAACACAGTAAAACAAAACTGCAGTGCTCCCGAGGCCTCTGTCAGGAGGGATGCGCTTTGCAGCGTTCCGTGTGTGCCCCAGCTGTGGAAGGAGGGGTGTCCCCGGCCAGCCTGGAGCGGGGAGAGCTGGTGGCACAGCCACCACACGAGAGGGTCCCCAGCACTAAGCTAAAACGCTGAGGGGCTGAGAAACCCTTGTCCTGTTTCTCTGTGACAGCAGAGTCAGCGGCTTCAGCATCTTGTTCCAGATTCCATCATCCTCTAGCTGTAAGTTCCTTGCACTGCCTTCTTTTCGCACCCTTCCGTGAAAGGTAGGTAGGAGAGCAAATCAATGGCTTGATGGGTGGTGTTCCCTGCGAGCTTGGTGGTTCTTCAGCTGGAAGATGTTTAAGGGTTTGCAAACTGAAAAATAGTCAAAAAGCATTGATGTTCCAGACAGACTGGATAACAGCACAGTGAAGGCTATAGCTCTCCTCCGAAAGGCTGAGGCGAGGCTGGTCCATCACCCCTCACGCGATGAGGCAGTGTTTGTAACAGGTGTGGGACACCTCGTTTGATTTATCCCTGCCCAAGATTATTTGGTTTCACACCTCCCATGTTCGGAGACATCCCTCGCTGTCAGTCTGGGCCCCCTGGGCGCAAGCGCTTGCCTTGCTCCCATCGAAGCCATTGCAGTCAGCAGCGGGAGGGGGTTCACGGCACTGGGAGGGGACGACCATGGCTGGTGGAAGAATGGCAATCTGGGTTCTGACCTTTATGTCAAAATTATTTATAGATTTTTACCCAGTGGCTGTTTGGCAGCTTTGAAATGGAAATATGCTCAGTGTAGACTGAACTTTAGGAACTTCAGAAAAGTTGGTCATTCCTTTATTAAATGTTATTGTAGCTCACGGACCTAATATATAATTTTTCTCTATATGTATAAAAATACGGTAGTATATTCACTTTGCTGTCATATAACAGGTTATTCATATATTAATAATTACTAACGGCACAGATCTTAGATCCTTCTGGGTGGAGAGCATCCAGAATTTCTGCAGTTTGATCCTGTCTTAAGGCTTCAAATACTTTGATCCCACATTACAAAAACAGGCTTAACGTTGTTCAAGACACATCCAATATTTCAAAGCCAGGTTTCTTAATTAGACAGTGCTTTAAAACTTGGCTGCTAAGCAGAGCTCTGTGTGCCTTTCTAAGGGCCAGTGCTGTGGGTGTGCGTCGCAAAGTCCTAAAGCAACTTCACGTTGGATGCAACTTCACTCTGTCAATTCCGTGCAGCCCTTTACAGCCATATCTGGATCTTTTATGGCAGATTTTTTTCTCTTTTTCCATTCTAAACCAATTTAAAGCCTTTTAATGGTAGTAAGTATACACCTGATCTGCCATTTTCAAGCTGCAGTTCATGTTGTCTCACAGCAGCATTAATTCCAGCACCCGAGGCGGGAGAAAGGCTTACAGCAGTCAGACTGATGAGCAGGAATGGATCTGTACTGTTTAATTAGGAGCAGCAGCCGCTTCCCACAGAGCCACTTGCACGTTGCCTGGAGGCAGCCTGAGCAGCAGCCGCCCTGCAAGGCACGGACCAGCCCCGGCCCCCCCTCGCACCCACCCGCAGTGGGTGAAAATCCCCCTGAGTGGGGCAAGCAGCCTGGCACAGGGCTCCCAGCCTTGTTCATCAGATCAACCTCTAGGCACAACCCCCATGATTTTTCATCTGAGGTTCACCTTGAGTGCAGTCTTGTTCTGGGGACCCTAAAGATAACATATAGCACCGAGTAAAGTAAAACACCCACAAAGCACCCCTATTTTCCTTCCTCTAGGAGAGCATTGCTGGTTTTCTTGCTACACATTGTGGTGGGTTTGGGGAAGACCTTCTGGTAGTCCTGGTGAGTCCTGCTTGCTCCAAACCACTTGGAAGGGCAAAGCTATCACTGTAGAAGGGACATTGGCTGCCTATAATCTCTCCATACTTTCCAAAACCGCCGAAAAAATGTCAAGGAAGAATGTATACCAACAATGGTCTTTGGTCTATTTCTCAAGGGCAGAAATGAAATCCTACAACTTGTGTTACAGATACAAATCATCAGGAAGCTTGCACCTGTCAGAAGAGCTATAGTGCAGGATATTTTCCTTTTCCACTCTCTTAGTCCCTAGGCTTGTATGCGGGACAAACGCTTCTCATTAGCTTGTGGGAGACTTTGGGTGAATGGAGAAAAAAAAAGAGTATTTCCTAGCCAGATAAAGGCAGATAAAACTGGAAACAACAGAACATGATGGATATATTCACATTTTTTTTGTTGTTGATACATGTTGTCATACAACATGTCATACAACAAAATTTTTGCCTTTGTTAGAACAATCATAACCCACTTACAGGGGTTGTGTATCAAGGTCTATCCTGTCAGCAAATCAGTTTTAAGACCCTTAATTTTTCTTACAAAATAAGTTCTCTGTAATTATTTTCCTTTATAATCTAGGCCCATCCAGTCTAGTTACTGGGATTCATGGGCTGCAATTTGGCATAGCTTTGTTTTATCTGTCGTGCTGAAAGCCAGATAAATAAATGGAGGTTTGTTAAATAGGACTGGAAGCTGTGGGGTTAGGGGTTTACGCTGAGAAATGCACCAGACCTGGGGGTGCAGGCAGTGGTCAGATACCGGCAGCTTCACTGGGTGGGCCCCATCTTTAATCATCCAGCTCAACTACACAGGCTGCCGGAGAGGTGCGAGGAGAAACCAGGACCTGAGCCTTCTCTTGAAACATTTCCTTGTTTAATTCCGGTTCTGGAACTCTTCCTTATTTGAGAAAAAGGGATTTCCTTTTGTATGCGAAGGAAAATGATACAAGCAGAGCCCAGTAATTTTCAGAATATATTGGGGGAAAAAGGCATTTATTTGGTCAGGTGCCAGCTAAACTCTGCAGAAAAGCCATTGGTAATGTAGAAAAGGCACTTGGTACGTGCAGCAGCGTTCAATAAATGCGTCGTGTTCAGGGAAAGCAAGTTTCAACTGCGGTTATACCATAGGATGGAGTCCCACGGTGACCCCGCATGTGCAGCATAGCACGGGCTGCACCAGTGGGTCCAGGGGACTGGTCATCAGTACTGGCCCTGCTGTGCTCTGAACTGGTCGTACTGATTTGCAGTAGTGCTTGGGTCGTCACGGTTGGGCGGCAAGGAAAGCAAGCTGCTGCTGTGCCAGGATGTGAAAACCAGCTGAGGATGGCCCAGCTTGACACCAGTCCTAGACAAACATGTAACAGCGCATGCAAGGGTATGACTAATGAAGGATGGAGAGTTATTCCATCACTGTAGGGTTACAGAAAAGAACCTGATATCTTTTTAATGAGATTGCAAATGAGACTGCTAAAGGTAATAACGTTGCTGTAATTTACGGAGATAGTTGATTCTTCAAAGCTATCGATTAAGGAATTAGAATTATATAAAATTAGTATAGTACATACTGAGTGGATTTCAAGACAGTGGATTTCCAAGCCTCACAACACCGCTGCAAACCAGGGAGCAAGCGAGCTTGTGTCTGCCCGGCTCTGGTGGGGCTCCCGTCTTGCTCTTTCACAATTTAACACATCTGTCAGTGGTTTGGGGGAGAGGATGGAACATTCATAGATGACGTTAAGCTAGAAGAAATGTGAAGAACGAGGTAGGAAGTCACCAATGCTGAGCGTCCGGGCTTTGTAGTTTGGCACAAACAAACAGTGTTTGTTTTGCAGTAAGGTCAGACATCGAGCCCTGCATCCTGGAATCCAGGAGCCAGGCTGTGTTTGCAGGGCAGGGATTTCTGCCCAGACAAGCAGGGAGCCAGGGAATGACTGAGAGATTATGGTAAATTAAAGCTCCTCACCCAATGCTGTAGCCTAAATGCCTAGGAGTAATTTTGGTGGGATAAAGAGGGTAATTGCAGCACTGGGAAGGAGACACTTGTTTTTGTGTTGCATGACGCGTGGCTATTTCTGAAATGTGTGTCTGCTCCTGGTCTCTTAAGCAAACCGCTGCTGTGGAAGGGCTGGAGAGGAGGTGGGAGAGCACCGAGTGTTGGTGGCTTCTGCCCAGCAGAAGGGAAGCAGCGGTGCAGGCGCCACCATGCCAGGCTGGCCCAGTGCCACCCGAGGGGCCCGGCACAGCTGGCGGCCTGGGCTGGCTCGGCAATGCCCCACTGTGACGGGGCTCCTTGTGCTGGAGCCCCAGGGCCTTCCAGAGCCGCTCTGAAAGGCGGACAGGACGCAGCTCGGGGCAGGGCTGTCGGCTAGCGGTGGGGCCATGCGCCGTGCCAGGGCACCGGGCAGAGCCACCCAGCAGGGCTGTGATGGGAGCCGACTGCAGGGCTCCTTCCCGGCCTGACGATCTATCAACTACGCTGTACGTTTCGAATAATCCCCAGTGCTGGTGGATTAAGTGTGTGACAGCTTGGCCCAGGTGAGCTTTGTCTCTCCAAAGCCCCATGCTGGGGCGAGTGGCTCACTCCCCCTCCCTGGCTGTGGCTTTGGGTGCCTCGGACACCCCGAGGAGTACAGAGGCAGGGGAAAGCAGGGCGATCGAGGCGATACATCTTGCATTTCCCCTTTTCCGCTGCCTTTTGCTTCTCCATATTTGTGTGGTGGGAGCCAGCTGCAGCCTTCAAGCACTAGAAATATTTAAGAATCATCCCCTTTGCTCAGGGGAAAGGTGGCATAGCAAACAACTGCCACGTTCCCTGAGAGATCAATAACACCCTGCAGGAAGTTAAATCGTCCTTTATTAATCTGATGAATTAGCCTGATACAGGGAGGAAGAGATCAACAGCATAGAAAATAAATGCGTGCCCTGAAGCAAAGCTTGTCAGCTATGGAAATAGAAGTGCCTTTCCTTTTATCCATAACAAATAATCTTGAAAGTTAGGCTAGGAGACCAAAGTGACTTCTGAGGTTTATCACTGCCTACGTGGATAGAGAAACTTGCTTCTCTCTTTGAAAAGCAATTACACAATCACACAGAGACAAGTTTACCCGCTGTGCTGCTGGATTAGGAAGCTTGAGTATCTTTCTTCCTCCTTATGCTTTGAGAGGGTCTGATTCAGCAAACTACTTATGTACATGTTTCAGCATCAGAGCCATTCAAGGGAGCTCAGCTTTAGCCTTGCAGAATAAGGATCCCGGAAAAAGGTGAAATGAAACCGCATCAGATTTCCATCGTGTATCAGAAAGGGCAAAAATGAGTTTTCGTGATAAGGAACACGCAGCATCTCTGAGTAGCTGTGCTGCAGCGGCAGCCCTGGCCCTGGGTTTTTCCCCAGCCTTCATGGGAACAAGCTGCACGCCACCAAGAATTGCTGTGGCTTTCTCTCTGAAAATGTCATGATCAAGCCATTCTTTACAGAATGTGGTCAGCTTTTTGAAAGTCTCTATGCTGCCTTCTGTTGCATTGATTTGACCAAATCAGGGCTGGCCCTTTTGGGATGTTAGAAGGAAAATGTTCAGTTTGCCAGTGTGGAGAGACTCCTGCTGTGCCTCGTGCCCCACTTTTCTTCTTCTTTCAGGAGTACAGCGCAGCGTCACCCAACCATGTTCTCTCTGGGCTGGAGCAGCCCAAGCCAGTGGCGCTGCAGCAAGGAGCTGGGGCAGCTTCTTGTGGCTACAGGAGAGTTTTGCTTCCTGCAGCTACGTTGGCTCTGTGGCGCTTGCAGGAGCTTTTGCACACCTGCTAATTTTCTGGTAAAATAAGCATGAACTCTCATGCCAGAGCCAGGACAACTGAGATGTCAACTCCCACATCATTTAGTGGTTTCATAAGAATAGGAATTCCAGTTTTTATTAAAAAAATCAAAGATTCTAGCTTAAACTGTCAGAAAATGCTTGAAAAAATTAAGTCAGATTTGGGATTTGAGGGCATGTCAAGATTTGAAAATGGTTGGGCATGGCAACCTGCATTGATGGACATGGTTTTAAAACTGGCAGTGTGGAAGAGTTTTGCAGGCATGCTGAAGTCACTCTGGAAGACCTCCAGATGGAGAGAAGTGCATGGATCTTGTTGCATTTTCCTAAGAGAGTTAAGGGCTACATTTTTCTCACTAAACTCTGCAGGCTGAGTCAGACTGAAATATTGACGTCTCTAATTCAGCCTTTCCAACTTAATTTTGTTTTCTATTTGATAGAAGATAGAAATACACAAATAGACCCTTACAGTCATTGGGTCTGTGCAAGCCATGAGATAATACCAAATAGAAAAAGGGGAATTCTGCAGGTGCAAAACCCAATTCAAATGATGAACTACTTCCAGTGTCAGTGCTTTGCTCATTTTCCATCCCTATGGGCAAATATGATTTTTTGGAACCTTTAATCTACAGCACTGAATAAAGTTATGTAAATCTGGCGCAATGAGGAAGGCTTTTTAAGCTGTGATAGGTATATCATAGTCCTCTCCCATTCTGTGAAATTGCTTTACAGCCAGGCCATAATCACAATGACTGACATGCTTGATTGAGTTTTGTCTCTCCGTTAATCTATGGAGTCATTTGCAGGTGAAAATGAAGAGCTGTGTGTATCTGTGAAACCGGGGATGCACTGAAAAATTACCCTTTTAATACTGAGCGTGGAGATTCCCCTGTGTTATTGTAATAGTGCGTTTTAGGATTAGAGTCTTTGGAAGCTTCTCATTATAACTGTGATTTATTTTTTAGTGGTTTTTCCCCATAAAGTAATGTTAGAGATTAAGGAGCATATATTTCAGGTGATAGTGAAAAACTGAGGATTAAGGCAAGGTGCTGAGAATGTGAGTGCATGAGAGATAGTAAAGATGACTCATTTCTCTAATGCACGGGGTGAAAGCTTAACTGAAAGGATGAACACAGGAGAGGCAGACAGAGCACAAGTAGTGTTCTATTGTCAGATCCTGAAAAATGTCATTTCACACTCTCAGGGGAATTGTGCCTGGACTCTCCCGTTATGGGTGTGATTTGTTTTATGTGAAAGAAACTGATAGGTAGGGGATGGGTGGCCTTTCACTAGTGGGATAAGGAGAAGAACAATGCTTTCCAGGCAAGGTCTGACTTGCGATAGCATGTACCAAAGGAGCCAGGAAGGCTGACCGTGTCCTTTGCTGGTGAGGATGAGCCAAGGAGAGGTATGGCAAAGCGAGGAAAGGTTATCCTGAGTCTACAGTAGTGGAAGGGCTTGGTGGGACTCACCAGGTCCGGGGGCAGGGTGGGAGGTTAAATCCAGCCCTTGCAGCCCTGGAAGGGCTGTTATCCCCTTGGTTTTGCACAGCGGGATGTCTGCACGCTGCTGCTGGAGCCTTGTGCGGCCGCAGTCATCCTGTGCAGCCCCAGCGGGCTCACGTCACCTCTGTGAGATGGAGATAACAGCCCTTCTTATCTGCAAGGCTCCTCTCAGATATCAAGATGATTAAGCAGATGCGTTTGTAAAATGTGCCCCAGCACCTCTTATTATTGATGACAACGATGACTGGGAGCAATGAGTCAAAGTGAAAAATCAAAATACAAGGTGAGGCAGTGGTGAGATAGCGACTCCCCAGTCACCAAGCCCTCTGCCGTGGGTCTTGCTGCCAGGGCTGCTTCCCACCCCAAGGGGCGAGCTGGCCAACAGCCAGGGAGCCCTGGCTGCAGGTGGGGAAAAGGGGTTGTGAGTGTCCTTGTCTACTTGTGAGTGGGTGAGCTGGCCCCCTCCCCAGAGAAGGGGTGTCCCTCGCCGTGGTGTGAGCACAGAGCAGAGCCAGAAGCAGATGTTGGGAGGTCGAAGCAGGGAGGTGGTCGCTGGAGGCATCTCTGCCCTCAGGTGGACCCGGTCTGATTTTCTCCTCTCTCTTTGAGAAAGATGAGGAAGAGAAGACAAAGTGAAACAAAGAGCACCTTGACGTAGTGACTCATTTTTATGCCCAATGTCCATGTCCGCAGGCTCCCCACTAGCTTCCCTCATCTGCACCTAATTACACGCCCAGTGAGATGGTGTTTCTCATCATATATCTGTGAAAATCAATGGCAAGCCTTCGCTGGCGCAGGACTAAGGTTCTGTGAGCAAAATACTACTTCGGAACTAGCAGAGTCAGTGGGAGAAAAAAAAAAAAACCTTAAAAATCCTTTGTGGTAATCAGCTTTACAATTTAGCCATCCAGAGACTTTTGATACAATCTAAGTGGAAAATTGTAACCTTTGCTGAAGAACGTGAATCTGTTCAGTGGGAGGTGGCAGGGTGCTCTGGATCTTGTGGGCTTGAACCGAGAGGGAGATTTGGCTTAGGTCTCATGTTGACTAAGTTCTCCCCTCTCATTTAGAGAGGGTAGTGTTACTGTAAGGGAAGGTATTCAGATGATCGTTGCCTTGGGTCCTTCAGAAAAATTGCCACATTTTACATTAAGGGCAACCTTCCTCACATAGTACATCGCTGCAATTAATTGTCTTGACACATGATTAGTACCTAGGGGCAAGGACAGATCGTTCTGTTGATTGGGCAGGGATGCGTTATTAATTGTATAAACTGGCTTATAGTCAAAGGACACAAACCAGTGGCTGCGGTTGTTGTCACTGTGGAACTGATATTTGAAAGAGCACAGGAGATTTGTGGCGGGGCAATGCTCCTTTGCCACTGCAATGTTATTAAGATTCTCTCAGTCCAGATTGTAAGAAATTAGTCTTTAAACCTGATCCCACCACAACACCAGGTCACTCAGTGTTTCTGGTACTGTGCTGCACTCTCCCATTTGCTCCTGTTTATTTTCCCTCTTTGCACAGATGTAGCATCTGGCAGATGGATCAGCGCAGGTAGCTTCTCCCTGGCTAGCAGGGAGCAGTTAGGAGTTTTGTACTTAAAAAATGAACTGGCTGACTTTGACTCATTCTGAAATGACGTGGTGTCCCATTTAGAGATTTAGTTCCATTTTCTGTCAAGAAGTCATTTTGAGAGGAAGTAAGTTCATGAAGGATGTTAGAAGATTTAGCAGAAGTTAAAAAAGCAAAAGTAATAATAATGATCATATCCTGTCATTTATTCTCTCTGCATCCCATGTAGCTGAAGCAATTTTATAGCTATTGTTCCACTGTGCAGGATCTGTTCTTAGTATTAATTACCAGACAATATAATACAATTCAAGCCTTGCATCCTTCACTGAGATGAATCTTAAAGTATTTCACTGCTGATTACAGGCTCTACATACCAATGAGGATGCTTTGGAGAGCATACCTGGGCATACAGGAGGCAGCCACAGATGGGGAGCAATGATGGTACCTCAGAGGTGATCACAGCACCCACAGGGTCTTGAATTCGTACAGGGGAAGCCGCCAGGTGGAGGCCAAAGAAAAGTCAAAAGTCCTAGGGTGGGAGGAATATATGAGTTGTGATCCATCATGAAGATGGAGCCAAATATTAAGTGTTTTTCAGGCAGATGTTATTAGATGTGCTGCACGGCACCTGCAGCATCTCTGCTAAGCAGGAGGCATTTCCGTGCACTGCATTTTATTAATGCTCCTTCTCTTCTTGTTTCCAGGCTGTGCAGGCTCTGACGGGACCTGGTGGTGTTTGCATGCTTTCGGTTACATCTTGCACGAGCAACTCACAGGCTTATTTCTAAACCTGTCTGACATCTCTTCAGCTGGAGGTGGTGGTGGGTCTTTGGCAGTGCCTGCGGTGGGGAGGACACTGCTCCCCTTGCTGCCGGGCACATAGCCTTGGGACCTAGTGCCTGCCCCTAGTGCTGTGCTGGGACAGCTTGCCCGGCCATCTAACACACTGCCTGCCTGTGTACAGCGTTGTGCCGTGCTGCCGAAATTTCTTGTCTTGACAGTGTCACCCTCCGCTCTCACTACATTAGAACTAGAAATTGACACCTAAAGGGAAATGCACGTTATGTCGCACGCTGTTATTAAGTGCCTCAGACTCCAGCAATCTTTTTTCCTACCAGCATTGATTCATTAAGCAGCATATGGAAGTGTAATGGTGGCTGGTATTAGCTTATATCCCCCTTGCTAACCAGACTAATTTTTCTTCTTCATTTTTATTTCCAGTGTTTTGCATTGTTGTAACAATGAACAAATTGTACAGGAGAAAGAGCCCCTTTTTAGCTTCTAGCTAAAATTCTAGCTTTTTGGCTCGTATGTTACACTGATAGGACTTTTATATATTTGAAATCCATCTCAGTTGAAGAATTATCTCGATATACTTGGGATGTCAAAATAAGAATAAAATTCTCAAGTTTAAGCACATTCAAGAGTAGCAGGCCATAGTATCTGGTAACATCCAGAGATGTCCAGGGCCCTAGAATGCTTGAGCAGCAGACTAGGTATAGGAAGGTAAGCCAGATACAGAAAGAAAATGGCCAAAAAAAGGCAACTTAAGAAATATAGAATATACTTCCTTCCTCTGGAGAAAAACTGTTTCAAATGAGGAGAGCAACCCAGTTTTGGTTTAGCTGAAAGCAAGGCGCAGTGCGTTCAGAGATGGTCCTGTGCTGTCTTTTGCAGAATGTGCTAAAAGGTTGTGGCATGCGGGTTTTCACAGGGTCTAAGCTCTGCACCCCCCATCACATTGATGTGCAAAACTCTTTTTCAGTTGATCATCTTGGCCCTTGTCAAACTTCATAACCACAGAATGAAAAATAAACTAATGCAAAACACACCATGTAAAAAACAAGGTGTGGGAGCTGCTTCTTGGTGACCCCTCAGAGCATGCAGTGGGGAATGGACGGGTGACCACAGTGCACAGCTGAAATGCTGCCTGGCCTTGTAGTTGTGTGGGTTGTTAAGTCTTGCTGAACTTTCTCAGCCAGTTGCGCAATGACCCTTGGTTTCTGGTTTCTTCTCTCCATTGCACCTGCGGTGATGGTGCAAGGGCAGACGTGACGGAAAAGCTCACCCTACCAGGACCCCCAGCGTGTCTCACCCCTGCACAGCTCCCAGGGAATGAACACTATCACTGAAGCGATAGTGATTTTTTTCTTTAAAGCCAAGGCTTGGGAAGCTCTGCATAGGCGGCATGTCGCTGGACTCCATTTGCAGGTTATTGCTCCGGCTGCTCTCAGGGCTTGCAGGAGCTGCCTGCATGCGACCATCCCTGGGCCTTGTGCGGGTGGGTGCTAAAGGGGTCAGCGCTGCAGGACAGCCCTGTGATGCCTCAGCCACCCACAGTGGGGTAGGGGGCTCAAAGGTGCAGGACTCGGTGTGGAGGGAAGGCAGAAATGGTGGAAAAAAGTAGAATGGTGTTTCCTTGCCCATGTTGGCTATGGTCTTTCTCTCGGCAGAAGGCTTGTTTTACAGCCGTTGCAGATGACTTCTTCCTTCAGCTGAAGCCCCACGTCAGATGCTGTGGTGCCTCAGTGCAGGGGTGAGCAGCTTGGCTCACACAGCTCGTGGCAGAGCCTCAACTGAGCGTGAAACCCAGCAGCCCCAGCGCTGCCGCTGGTGCAGGGGGGCTCAAGCGGGCTGTGGATTCACCCGCTAACACTTCTTCCCCTGTCCTGTCAGAAATGAGCCTCCTGCCCTGCTTCTACTCACAATGAATTTTAAAACATCCTTAAGTACTAATGACTTCAGAGCTGCTCCTGAAAAAAACCCTGAGGAGATTAAAACTGCAATAACAGTGATATACTCATCTGTAATAAAAGTCAAGTGCCCTGTTAACCAAATACTTCATTTCTTAATTCAATTTAAATGCTGCTATGACAAATTTGCTCTCTTGAAGTGGACAAAAAATATTTTCAACTGATGATGCATATTTAAAATTCATTTTTAAGTGATTACCTTAAGATACACTACTGACAAAGAAAAGGTGTTTGTGGGTGCTCAGGGCAGACATGTTCTTTGATGTGAATTTATGACTGTTTTCACCTATTATGTTATCACCCGTCGTGTATTTTATTATTGTTAATAGTTAATTTGTGTATTAATATTTATTATTGCTCAGAAGGATTCCAGGGCTCTGGAGATCAAAGGGACCGCAGACAAACTCTTCACGCTCCAGCACAAGCGCTCCGTGCCCAGCCCGTGGCAGTGGAGTGCCTTGCTGCGTGATGGTGTTGCTCCATGTAGGCAGAGGTGAGCTTTGCGTTGCATGTGAATTTGAAACACCACTGAAATTAAAATGGAAAGACAGCCCTGAGTAGTGGCGGGTTTTCCCATGTCAGAATTTCCTGCAGCATCTCTGGTGCTCTGGGTGTAGATGACCTCTTCTTTTATTAATTTTTGTTGTAGGCAGTAATTTGTGAATAATTTTCTGGGTAAAACAAAGGTTGAACTTTTGAAGCAAATGTACACGACATGACCTTTATATCTCTTAGTCACTGTCAGGCTTCGCTGAGTGCTCTGCACCTTGACATTCAGTAAAGCAATAAAGGAATGAAATGTACTAATGTAACCTTTATAAAAATAGTTAAAGTGATAGTTTAATTTTTAATCTCCCACTATGGTGTTAAAATAAGCTCAATAAACTTTGGCAGTAAATTACATTCAGAGGGAACTCAATTTAAATAACATTATGGTTATGACAGTCAGCAAATTATGTCCTGAACTGCTACTTCAAGAAAAAAAAAAAAAGCACTTTTAGGGTGGGACTGTTGACCTTTCCAATTTTTGGATAATAATTGGGCCACTCTTCAATTTTTGGTAGTTGATCTGGAACCTTAGGTCGTTTCTTCTTGCATACCCTGCCCAGGCAATCAAGAGGATGTTGTAGATGAACATCTCTCAGTAGCCAGAGAAGATGAGTCTCATGTATTTGAGCTGCACATTATGTTTTTCATCTTTATAAAAGACCTGCACAAAAAAAGTACCAAAAGACTCTTTGAGGGGAAGATGAAGAAATGAAACAAAAGAATAGTTTAAGCAAGATGATCAAGTTGTTTGGTAGCAAAAAAAATTTTTCAGTCTTCATATAAAATGACATGGTTTGAGGTGTGATCATTACAGATCAGGCTGTAAAACCAGGCTGAGCTTGTGACTCCAGAGGACCTGTTGCAAACTGAAAATGTCGTAGGCTTGCATACACACATGCATGCTGGAACTGAGTGCTGCATGATGATTGAAATCTGTATATCAGGTACAAGTCACTTCGACATGCCTATATACAAGACTACAGATGGCATCATGCATGGAGGGATCTTAAACTATTTCAAGAGCACCTATTTCTCAGGATTGTTTTATCCAAAGTGCATTTCTTCTGTAGGTCATGGTGATACGGCAGTCTTCACCCATTGACCTGGATGCAATTTTGATCTCTGTTTTCTTTAACTGGACAAAGCATTGGAAGGTGACAGACATGTGCCCAGCGTTGGTTTGGTTGGTCTTTTTAATCCACGAGATGTATCGATGTTCTACTTGTTCTTTTGCAAAACTAAATCCTTCTCTCGCAGAGCCAGCTTTTAATTGCCTGTAGTGCTTAGATAGAGCTTGGACAGGGACCATAAAAGTACTTTGATAAATAGGTAGGCCCAGAGAAAACAACACTGCCTCAGGTCTGCTCACCCTCTCCCATTCCTTGCCTGCTCAGATGGACTGCTGTATATCACGGCGGAAGGGAACACGTTGCCTGTCATGGGGGAAGTGCCAGGGAAGCGAAATACAGCGAGAAAATACAGTAATGCCACCATCTCAGCTAGACCAGGAGCTGTTACTGGAGGACTGAGTTTATTTCTTGTAGGTGTCTGGCGGTTTCTGTTTCTTTGAAGCTGAGGACAGCACAGTGAAGGTGTGGGAGGTAATGTTCAGTGAGGGGAAGAGAGACAGAGGAAAAGCAGAGTTTGTACTAACAGGGAAAATAAGCTGGAGGGAAGGACACAAATCTTACCTCTGGGCAGTAAAAAGGTGGATGCACATTATATACTAGTGGGTGCTATTTTCTGGAGAAACAGTGATATCTACTAGCAGGTGATCTGGATTGCAGTACTAAAGGCTCATTATGTTGTTTCCGATGCTGCTCTAGGCTTAGGTAATTTCACATTTTCTCTGTAAAGAAATAATCTTCTGAATGAGTTTTAGTGTATAATTTTCAGTGAATGTAATTTAAAAAGGCTTCAGTAAAACAGCTCCTTACCCCTTGAAGGAAACTGAGAAGAGGTCAAAAATTAGTGATCTAGTTTCATGTTATTAGATTTCCCTCGATCAAGGCAGCAGTGTATTAATAGAGCCTCAGCTATCTAGAACAAATGGATTATGATACTTTCTTTTTATGGCGGTACTATAAATACTTTGTCCCTACATACCTTTGCCATTGGAAGTGAAGAATGACATTTAAATACATGTAAAGAAAGCCCATAATCTTATCTCCATAAAAGTTACTTTCACCTTCTTGTGACTAATTAGGGACCAGGGGACTTTTTTTAAGCATCAGTCCTTTCTTCTTGCAGATTAAGGCAGGTGAGCGTGTTACATACAGCCTCTGGATCGGCAGGGGCTGCGAGCCTATGATTATATTGTTACTGCTTTGACCTCAGTCAAATTGGGGGCATTATACACTCCTACAAAAGAAAGACATGACTCGTTCAAGGGGGCACAACTGATAAGAAAGGAGTGGGCTAAAAATGTGATACCCTGTGAAATTATCTGACCTCAAATGTCTGGAAGTTAGAGGAACATTTCCACTGGCTTGTAATCTGGACATGGCTCAGTCAAGGGAAAAGCACACGTTTTGTTGGATTTCTTTTCTTTTTCAGTGTCTATCCCCTTTTTCTGTTAAATGAAACGTGCTATGTAGAATTATCTCATTTCTGGTACTTTTATTTGAATTTACTTTTTTTACAGAGTAATTGCTCAGTTGTTTTTCAGTTAAAGCATATACATGACATCATAAAGAACTTACATTTACATCTCTGAAATTTTTGTAAAAAACAAGGAAGTTCGGGAAAAGTTATAAAAATACCATTATGATGCCCTAAAATCTGCCAGGATTATTCTACTGTCTATTAGAACTGATGGGTGAAAATACTGCAGGAAGAACAGTAAAGAAGGAGCTTCAACAACACAAAAAAGCAAGTATTTCATGAAATATTTATGTAAAAACTAATGAAATGAAAGTAAAATCAGAACTGTATTTTGCTTTAAAATTTGCACTACAATATCCTGGTGGAGGAAAACCCCCTCGTGTTTGATGAAGGCCTTTCTGAGGTAGGAAAAGAATGCAGGCAGAGTTCTGCCTGTTTTAGCTGTCAAACAAGCGCAGGAAACTGAAGTCAAACACCTACGTTTAGCAGCAAAATGCCTGCTATGGGCCGAGTGGCAAAGGGCTGGCACCGTTTCCTCACCAGGCACCGGTGTGGTCCCTGACTGTCCCACTGCCACTGCCTTGCTCCTGCCCAGTGGGCTGGGGTCCCTCCGGCAGGCAGGTCACTGCAGCCTGGTGCCTGAACATGTTCCCGAGCACATTCCTCTCCAAGCAAAGCCTTAATGTGTTTTTTGGACAGCCCTGAGCGTGCTTATGAATAGTTCATAGTAAAAGCTTCCACGGAGAATACAAAAAGCAATTAAATCTTAATGGCCTGATGTTTACATTTTTTGAACTACAGGTTGGAAAGCCTGAGTGCAAATTGTTCAGACACAGCTAACATTTTTGCTCTAAGGGGATTTGTGATAAGCACTGGGCAAAAAAGAAAGTATCCAACTGATGTAGTGTCTCAGGTTTTCATATGCATTTTCCTTGTACTAACAGAAGTGAGAGTTTTCAGTTACATTGTAAAGGACAGTTCCCTCAGAAAACAGACTGTTGGTATGTGCAGACATGAGGTCCCAGGGAGCGGGGAGCCTGATAGCACCCAGGCAAGGAAGTCAGGATGAGAATCCTATTCCCAAACTCCGTCAGGGTGCTCAGACACCATCCCCACGGGAGCCACAATAACAACACACAAATAGAACAAGGCTCAGGTGTGAGGCTCTTTACCTTGGCTGGGACTTGGGACCCACCTCACACGGAGCTGCTAGCAACCTGCCGGGGCTATGTTGTGCCAAGTCAAGCAGCAAGTTTCATCTCCAAATAAAACTTCTCTTTTGACACTAAGGAGGATGACACCATTGGTGCCTTAATGCTTTTTCCTGCTCTCCACTGGCTGTTGCCACCTCAACTTGGATGGAACCCATGGGCCAACAGACCCACCAAGGGAGGTAAAGGCTTTCTTCTCAGCCTTGCAGACTTTGTGTCTTAGTGCCTGAGGAATTTTCATTTATCTTAAAATAGAGTATCAAGCCACCACATGCAGTCTGCCTCATCTTGTTCTCCTGGATCACTCTGACCCTGACATGGAGGCTTCAGCCATGCTTGGGTCATGCTTTTCCGACCCAGGGCACTGCCAAAGCATGTCAGCCAAGGGGGAAATGGATCTCTGCAGGCATTTGCGTGAGCGTGCTGGCTCTCAGAGAGTACCCATCTGGGGTGGGTTGAAAGAAGTGACTTAGAGTTATGTGGATCCTCTGCATCACCCAGCCTTCATCTGTTGAGCTTCTAACCTTTGAAAACCCCACATCTGCCTTAGGGAATGGACTTAAATGCACAGAGCCGTGACAGTGATATGAGGAGTAAAAGCCTCTCTTGGCATGTAAATGTTGTTGTCTTGGCCAGCTCAATTTCATTTGCTCTTTTTCTCTCACCGTATTTGATTTAGTCTGCGATCAATAATGAAATGAAAAGGACGTGGGTTTAGTCCACCCACAGACTTTCACTGTGCTGCCTGCAGATGCCAGATCTGCAGGGTTCTGCTCATCTGTGCAGCCTGCCACGCAGTGCGGGGAGCGTCTAACCAGCAGCCGAAGGTTGGCCAGTCCTGGCCCAAAGATTGCTGCTCTCCAAAAACACATGCTTCCTGTTGTCTGCCGAGAGAAGTTTCACCTGCTCTCGCTCTCACTGCAAGCAGGACAGCTCTGCTGTTGATTTCAGTCAGAACAGGAGTAGAACTACTAATCATTTTATGATCAGTGTAGTTTATAATCTGATGGTACAGTCCGATGTTGACTCTGATGCAAGTTTTCTTACCTGGGCTGAAGCAAAGTAGCTCTATTGCAGTCTTTCATTGGTGGGAAAAGATGAAGTTTAATGAGGGTATTTTTCAGGATCTGTGGAAAAAAAAAAAAAGAAAAATCTAATACACACAGGTATTTTAATATACATAAGCACCACGTATATGTCTGTGTGTGTATACATACACACATTCTCAGTTCTGTTTTTTCATTTGGGACAGAAATGTAATTTTTCTTGGTGCTGAAGTCTGTGATGTAGGCCAGAAAAGCACCCGAAGTACTAAGGGAAAACCTTCAAAGAACAATTAGCATAACTGGAATATGTTCTTTTTTCCTTAATAAGATGACGTTGGTTTTGTTGACAGCTTGGCTTGCAAAATGAGCACGCAGTGAAGTCCACTGCCAGTGTGCTCTCTGTAAAAAATACAGAGTGAAGGTGTGTGTGTGTGTATTTCTCTGTAGTGAGCCAATGGAACACCACCACAATAGATTTTGAATTATTTACAAAATGAAAAATCTCTCCTTAGTGCAATGGAAGAATACGTGTAGGGCTGTACTGCGCTATTTGCTCTAACATTTGGTTTAAACCTGGTTAATAGACCACCTAAAAATTAAAAATATATATCTATATGTATATTTTCCCTTTGTGCTGTTATAGGCAGACTTATGATTGGCATCTCAGAATATTAGAAGCTCAAGCTGGAAACAGGAATGGGCACACAGCGCATTTTTATTTTGCCATGAGCAATGTTTGGTTTCAGGTGAAGCAGTTTGTGCCTCACCACAAATTGATAGTATGGGATGATGAGGTGAGCACAGTCATAAAAGAAACCTGGATTATACAATAAACTGGTCCCACTGGGATCAAATGGTACGTACTGAATTCTATATTTATGAAACTTCAGCACAGTGTAGTTTACCTCACCCTATGGTTGTGTACTGGGAAGGAGAGACTTCATTATAGACCAGAGGTTCGTAACAGGAAAGCAATTCGGTATGTGCTTCCAGGGCAGCGGGGACCCCTGAGCTCCTTGCGTGCATTGTTGGCACCATGAGAAGGAAATGGGCACTGCTGAAATAAGTATCAGGTAAAATAAAAATATACAGACAAGAAGGACCAGAGAAAACCCTTTGCCCTGTGAGTTCTCAGAGTTCGGTGAAGTCTATTAGAAAAAAAACAAAACAAAATATTTAAGAGGCAACTTGACTCCAGAGAATAAACACACAGGCTAAAAATAATGGGTACCGAAGGACCTTTCAACTCTGAAAAGTATAACGAGATCCAGGAATCTGGAGCCAGAGAAATTCAAATTGGAAACATGACCTACATTTTTAATAGCGAGTGTGATTAGCCACTGGAACAAAGTACCCACAAAGTAGTGGATTCTCTCCTCTTGATGGCTTCAGATCAAGACTAGATGTCTTTCTGAGAGATAAGCTTTAGTCAAAAATAGTTATGCTTTAGTCAAACACATGTTACAGGGCTCAGTATAGAGGTAATTGGGGAAACGTAATGGCCTGTGATATCCAGGAGGTCAGGCCAGATGGTTTAATGATCCCTTCTGGCCTCAAACTCAATGAATCTCAGAATGAAAGTATGTGCTATCATCTGGATGTGCATTTGAAATAATTGCAGGCAGAGATTAGACATGCAATTGCATATGGTTCAGAATTGATAAACTTTCCTCCCCACCAGAACAAAGGTCCTCATTTATGCCTAATTACATGGCTCTGTTGTAATTCAGATAAATATTCGTTAGGAACTCGGATGGGATATCAGCAAATCCATTTTAACTATTGTGCCTGTGTTCTGTGGAAATCTCGTTTCTAAAGCTTATATGCAACTCCAGACTTGCTCGCACAGGAATGTTCCCAGGAAGAGCTCCAGCACGGACATTTACTCCACCCTGAGAGTGTCATTGTATGATTTATCCCTGTTGACTTTTGAAGCTGATTCAGTTAAATCATAAAGATGTGGAGGTCCTGGTCTGCAGAGTAGCTGGGTGCCTAATGCTTATGACTACCTGTGCGTTGCTGAATTTTACGGGAAAAGGTTGTTGAAAGAGTAACAGCAGAAAATAAAAAGGTGCAAGCTTCTATGAGTTAGTTTTGCTTATGCTGACACTATCGCAAATGGCATCTCTGCTTGGTAATGCACGTACACCTGCAAAATAGCCAGCTGTTGCGAAGCTTCTGCAGAGAGAAGTACAAAATATTAACCGGTAAAAGAAACCACATTAAAACAGATAACTTTTAATCTGAATTGCACCGTATTACATAGCTTTCAATTTTAGTGTTATCTCACAAAACATTCAAAACAACTGCACAGGTAAGCAGTGAGGCCACACAGAGGAAATAATATTGCTAAGGTTCGGTGAAATGTCGTCATTTATCGTATGTGTGTATTTACCTGTGCGCAGAAGGCAGATGTTGATGAGTGTAAAGAATTTCATTCATAAAGGTCCATAACCTTTTGTGTTCTCAGTCCTCTCCCAGAATCAACTCTGATCGATGGCGCCAGACACCGAATTTCCAAGGGATGAGGAAGTTTATTTTTTCAAGTTCTGAGCGCTGTACAGAAATCCTCACAGTAGCTAATGTGCCACTCGAGGACTTAATATTCTGAGGTAAGGAGATTTCCCCTGGGCTATGTGTTTCATATGAAGGGGACAAAAGCTGTGATCTGCAACCACTCTCACAACCACCCAAACATCTGAGCAGTTCCGTGGCAGTCTGGTCTTACAGGCTGGCCTTTCTCAAAGTGAATGAGATCTGAATGATGTATGTGTCCTGGAGTGTAAAGCTGGAATCCACACCTGCACCCAAACTTTATTTATTATAACCACCTCCCATCTTTTCCCCCCCAAGCAACATAGAATATCATGACTAACACAGAGGCTGGAGAAGTATATGCTCATTTGTGAACTTTAAGCCAAAATTTCTCTGGATTCTTCTGTACCGATGCTCAGAACCTTACAACTAATTACACGTTTGCTAATTGTAGCCTGATTTTTCCAGCCTCTTTCATTTCAGCTCAAAAAGGAAACATGGTGATGGTGACTCTGCAGGTACTCTGTAAAATAACTGATGTTTTCCTGAATCTTAGCATTACTGTCTTATATGAACGGCAAGTCTCTGTCTGCAGATACAGTTGTGCTGAGTATTTTGTTAGATTACACATAAACAAAAGTGACGTGAAATAACGAAAATAGTATTTAAATTTTGTTACGTTTTAACGTGGTATTTTTCAGTTTATTTTTTCAGAAACATTGTGATAGCTGCTGATTTTTGAAGCTGCTTTTTCAGTATTTCTACAGAGATGGCATTTACGATAATACTGCTATATCAGCAGAGCTACCAATACAGATATTTTACTTTTTTTCTTGCTTTATAGCCCTTTATACAAGGCCTTCCTATAACAGTTCTGCAGTAGCATTAATTTCATAAAGGTCCTGAAGGTCATTCTTATTTTCAGTCAAATAACAATATCTAACAATTTTAATGATGCTCTTGCATTAGTGTTATAATATTCAGAATTGTTGTAAAATTCAACAACGTATGAAAATGTCATTGCCAGGGATGAATGAAGCAGCTCATCTGAAAATGAAAATCAGCCCAAATCTGTGCAGGTGTTCAAAAAACTTAAGGTAATTTCATTTTGTCTCCTCTACCTCCACTTCTCAGGTACTTCTACAAGTTCCGGTGCCTGAAATATCATCATAATTGATTTTTCTAGACAAAGGAAGTGCTTAAAGCTAATTATCTAAACTTAAGTACAGCATTTTGTGCAGTGCCATGTGGGAAATTATTAGCTAAAATGGGAGATTAGTACAGAAATTGAAAACTGAATAAGAAAGTGAGTAGTAGGAGGAGATCAGTACTGAGGGAAGGTAGTAGAGCTTCCCAAGCATCAGGCTTGGGCCTGATACTATTTAACATTTTTTATTAATGATGATCCCATAAAAAATAAGCATGCACTAATGGAATTTACCAGTGACATAAGGGAGGGAGGTACTGTCACTGCAGAGGCGAATAAAACTCTCATTTAGGAAGAACTGAGTGACCTTGAGACCAGCATAGGATAAATTAGATGAAATTCAGAAAGATTTGAGTGCAAGTTCATGCATCTGGGTCTTGTTAACCAGGTTTGTACTATATCTGCATGCTCATAGGTGAGAAAAGAATAAGGAGGGGAAAGACACACGACACAAAGCAAGGTATTTCCACCAGGGTAACGAAGTGCCGGTAACAGCGTATGAGGTGCATGTCAGAAATCAGCCAGGATAGTGCATGCTGTTCCCAAATGATCCACTTTCGGGAAGCTACTGAAAAAAACTATTAGAGTGACCATGGGAAGGGAGAGCCTTAAGTGTGAGGGGAATTTGGCAAAATGAAGGCTGAGGGAGGCTGCTATAAATACCACATGGGCATAAGCTCCAGGAAGAGAAAACGTCTATTTAAACTGAAGGACAACATTGGCACAAGAATAAATGAGTATGAATTGGTCATGAATAAATTTAGGATTGAAATTGGAAGCAGGTTTCCAAACAACAGAATAGTGATGCTCTGCAATTGCTTTCCAATGAAAACAGTGAAACAATAACAAGAACAAAAAAACCCAAGCTACTTTTAAGATGGAGTATAATGAGTTTCTGAAAGGGATTATATGATGTGTTTGGCTAAGATAGCAGGGAAGAAGACTTGATGACCCAAGAGGTCTATGCAGGCCTATCTTTCTAAGCCTGTTTTTCATGACGAAATATTTCAGAGCACTTTTAAGTGCTTCCTTTCCTTCATGTATTTTTTAGATAAATTTTTTATAGTGCACTGCAGGGACTGCTAGCTGGACCCATTTAGGGAAGGCACAAAACTGTGGTGTCCAGAATATGCTGAATACTCACCAAACAAGAGAAGTGTTGGGCATCCTATACAGGGCAAGGTTCGGGGTGCTTAAAGACATCACCAGTTTCAGTGGAAGGCAGTGGGGACTAAGGCCAGATGGGAGCAGCACCCCTCTGAGGCTTGGTTCTCTGTTGTGTCTCCTACTCCCCCGAGCCTGCTGCTCTGTTTTGTAGTTTGCCTTTTCAGCCCCACTGCACATACGCAACAGTACAAAATAGGGTGGGAATAGGTGCGCAACATTAACTGGATAAAAAATGGAGCAGTTGATGTGAGTCTGACTGCATGCTGACAGGGCAAAGCTACGGTGAAGATGGCTTGTTTGGGGAGGAGATTTCTCCAGCTTCGGTGGTGTGGTGTAGAGCTGTGCTAGCAGTGTCATGGTTTCTTTCTTTTATCCTGCTTGGAGCCTTAATGCTTTCTTAGTATCCCTTGTTCCAAAATCCAGCGTTTCTATTACTTCTTAAAAACTGTGTATCCCCTAGTCAATGTGGCCATAAAGGGATTTGTATGGAAGCCCGGGCTTTGGGGTTCCGTAGCTGGAGTTTTATGGGTTCCTTACCCACAAAAGCAAAATCAGGTCTTTACAGCTCTTTTACAGTAATAGGTAGTGCTTCATCAAAGTGCTAGGAGTATGAGGCTGGCCTGGTAATGTGGTGACTCCCTTATTAAGAGAGCATCTCATAGTAAAAAATGTTATGGTTTTCTACCGATGCTTTAGCTGAAATCTGATGAGTGGGCCAATGAGATCTGCAGAATTGGATGATTCTGGTTGTTTTTCTTCTCCAGATAACTACACACATATTTTTTGTGAAATCAGCTGTTAATACTGAGAACAGGTGAAGAAATGGGAAAGTGAGATGAAATCCCCAAGAGTACAGGTAGTTTGGAAGAGAAGAAATAGGCAGCAGCTTTACGAGGGAACAGTGCTTTGCTTACACTTTGTCGCTATCCACATTAATCACATTTGCAGTAGGTGGCAGCTCTACCATTTTTGTGCAAATACTTTAACAACTGGTTTAAAAAACCCGAGCAGGATAACAGAGTCCCCAGGTTCGTGTAAACAGGGTAATGAACAGCTGCGTAACAAGCTAGAAAAGCCATAAACACATTCGTGGAATTTTTCAGTCCCTCTTCAGCTAAGGTTTTCTGCAGCTTTCTTAGCCCCTTGGGAGCCAGGCAGGGAGGCAGCCATCCGCTGGGCTCTGCCTGTGGGGCAGGAGGCTCCCGGTGCCTCCAAAATCTGCGATTGCTGCCAGGGGCTTTGGTGCAATGCTCTGTGCATGAGCTACCCTGTGACTCATGGGTCAGAAATGCCCATCCCTCAAAAGGAAAAGCTAAAGCTAGTTGAAAAAAAAAATGTTTTCAAGGAAAAACTGTATTAAAGGTGAGAACTGAAAGACACACGCTGTGAAGTGATCAAGAGAAAACATTTTGATTGATTGAAACTTTAAAAAAGCAGCCCTTATTTTTGGTGTTTTTAAATTTAATTTTTGTTCCTGAAATGTTTGTATCTATAGAGCTATTTTTTCACCCATCCTTAACGTCAACAAGGACACAACATCCTGTGAACACCTGGGTGAGATGATTTCATCCCACTCTGTCCTGCTAGCAAACTCAATTTCAAACAAATCAGTCATCAGCACGGCCCGTACTTATTGCTGTATTTTAGTGAGTTATAACTCATAGAGCCAGGTGCGAGAACGGGGCTCATCGGGCAGCGGCCTCGTGCCAGGGATGCCTTCAGCCCTGTGCTTGCTGCAGGGGCTGTGCCACCGTGTCTCTGCCACACAGTGCTGCCTGCCGCCGGGGAACACGCTCAGTTTTTCCGTGGGTGGAAATATCTATGGGGGTATAAAAGCACATTTTCAACTTGTTGGCAAACAGACCCACTTGCAAACGTGTGTATGGGAGCTTTCAACTGACAAGCGTACTGAGGAAATGCTTGTGACCGCAGCAGGTGGGAGAAATGGCTTTTTCAGACATGTTTCTGGATTTTGGCTACCCACTCACGCACCACATGAAGGTGATAGTGGTGTGGATGGTGTCAGGGAGGATGTGAGGGGCCTCCTTGGCTGTTGCCTGCCTCCAAGCAGAAATAATGAGCACTTTTGATGTTAACAGTGATTAAACACTAAAGCCTATGAAAACAAGAACTTATGAGGTAAACCCATCTGGGAGCCAGTGTTTGTGGGTGCTGGACCAGCTGCCATGGAGCAGGGGCCGTGCTTGGTGCCCACAGCCTGAGGTGAGTGGCCTGGCGGGGCAGGGACAGCGAGGCCAGCTTGCTTCCTCTAGTTCCTCACCCCTGGGGATTTGAAAAATAAAAGGGTAAAAAATAATCCCTGCTTTGCAGAGGGCCTTTGGGGCTCTTCCTTGTGCCTGTTCGGGTTATTGCCAGAAAGGACAAGTGCCTGGTGGCAGTAGTGCCACGGTCTTGGCCTCCCTGCCCTCATGGCCACTGGCCCCGCAGCCATCGCTATGTTGCCATGTCACATCCCTGCTGAGGGGAGAGCTGCAGGGGGGGGTGGGAGTGGGCTGTGAAGTGGCGGCGCGAGCTGCGACGCCGTGAGGATGTCACAGCCTGCAAAAAAGGAAAACAAGAAGGGCCAAAAGGGGAAAAAAAACCCCACAAAAAGGTTGCGCTCGTTCCTCACTCTTCCCTCAGCACTGTCTCACCCTACGTGGTGGCTTCAGAGGTGTGAACACATCCTGTTTACATCTGCTGCCGAGACAGAGGTGCTGAGGGGAGCGCACAGCTGAGGAGCAGTTGGAGGCAGCACAGTTCACAGGGAGAGCTGCCTGCAGTGGGAGCCGGCACCGGCATGGATGCGCTGCCCATCTACCATGGTGGTATCACCCGTGAGGCTGGGGAGAAGCTGCTGCTGGCAACGGGCACTGATGGCAGCTACCTGCTGCGGGACAGTGAGAGCATCCCAGGAGTCTACTGCCTCTGCGTGCTGTGAGTAAGGCCAGCGGGGCTGGACGCGGGGTGCTGGCAAGGGCTGGTCGGGTGGTAGCTGGTTTTCAGCCTTCATGTCCATGGTACGGTCTGTTCCCACATAACGGTGACAAAATACGTTCTAACGTTACCATTTGCAGACAGGTGTGAGACTTCTGGTTCCTTCATCTTGACTTAAGGCAGAGGGGTGCAGAAGGGGTGTGGGGTCCTTTGCAGAGTGAAGGGGAGCAGGTTTTGCCTTGCAGAGCCCGTGCTTCCTATGGGCGTAAAACAGAAAGAGAAAGCAGGTCTGGAGCACATAGGAAGGATGAGTGAGGTGCCATGGAGAAGAGTCGACTCCGGATGCCGTGTGCTGCTCTTTGTGCTGGATAAGTCTCTTGCTTTCTGCCCATTGTCTTCTGCTTCTCTAACATGCTCATGGGCATGCTTAGCAACATCCCTGGCGTCCCTTGTCATCAGGAAGGGTAGCATGGATCGCTGTCATCTAGTACGTGCCTTTGCTTCAGGACATTTGGTCAGACTGTGTCCCCACAAGCCGTTAGGCTTGGAGTAAACTACCTGTAAAGTACATGAAATACTGGTGGGTAACGAATTAAGTGGTAATGCTTCATCAAACCTGGTAAAAGGGGAAAGTTCTGATGGGATGGTGTGTCAAAGAGAGGGTAGAGAAGTTGTTTCCCTGAGAGAGCTCGGGGACTTCATAGGCATAGCACCTCATTTTAATGAGGCAATTTAATTACCCTACTTCTGGCAAAAGCAGAAGGTTTGAAAGTCCTGAGACATAATGCTGGGCAATGAAGTACCATTGCATCAAGAGGGCAAAGATGTGTCTACCAAGGGTAAACAGACACTTGCGCCTCACTTCAGTAGAAGAAGGAATACATTTTAGGGCCAGCAAGATATTAGCTAACAGAGGGCACTTATGTAGCCGGAAAAAAAAACCCCAAAAATCCAGAAGAGGAAGAAGAGTCCTAAGTCAGGTTTTCCCCAAATGTCTTCAGTATGTTTCCAACAATATGCAATTAAGCCCTGGGTGCATGTTGTTATTCCCTTGTTGTAGACCAGTAAATGGAGGCATGCAAGAAGGTTATAGGCAACCCAGAAATACAGAACCTTCTTTTCAGGGAAGATCTTTGTGGCAGAAGATGTATTTTTTTCTTCTCTTGTGAAATGAGAAGGTGAACCAAGTTAGGTGCTACTCCTAACAAATACCCTAACAGCTAGCTGAAAAATGGGAAATGAGAAGCATCTTGAGTTAAATGAAAATCGAACAGACATAGCAAGAGATAAGGAGTGCTATGATTCCTGTGATGGGAATAGGCAATAAAAGCAGAATCTCTTTTAAATAACCATCAGAGGAAATGGTGATACATCTCCTTAACACTCAGAAGTCATTCAATGCAGGTGAAACACTAAGGCATTAGAGAAATGATCAGGCAGAATGTTACAATGCGGAATAAAATAGAGGATCCTAAAATTAGTCCCCCATTAGTCTAAATCCTGATGTAGGTATGTAACAATGTCTTTCATCTGAACACAATCAGTTGGGATTTTTTGCTCTATTAATGGTAGTTTACGTCCTTTGGAAGAAATTTCATGAATGAAATAAAAAAATATAAGATGAGAACAGGAAGAACAGAAAGGATTGCTAACTGTAAATGTGTGCAATTTCTGGGGGAAAAGAAAAGAGACTTCAGAAAGAAACAGAACCCTACCTAATTGTTTCTGGAATTTATGAGCCACTCATCTATATGTTGTGTTGCATTCAAACATATATATTATAAACAAAGGGGTAAAAGCAAAAAATATCACTGGCAAATGTTAGGCAGGCTTCTTACAGAATACAGATCCTCAATAAATTTTTTATAAGGGAAATTTTCAACTGGATCTTGGATAAATCCAGATAAATAAAATGAAAAATGTTATGATGAGTATGATTTGATATAGACAGAAAGGTGGCTGAAAAATGCTACAGCTAAGTCTTGGTTTCAATTCTTCTTAATATTTCAATTCAGAGCATTATGTAAGAAATAGCAGATACAGTAAACAACATATCACACAATAACTTTGGAGACAGTTACCATAAAGATACCAGGAAATGGTCTCACACTGAAGATAGCAATGACAGTTTAAAGAAATGTGGGCCATAAACTAGAGAAGTGCTTTGACAGGCAAAAGTTTAGCAAAGCAGAGCACTTTAGTGGGAGCGATTGTAGGAGCTAGTAGGGAAGGTATGAGAAATGTAGGTATGTATTCAATAGAGGATGCTAAGCCTGGCTTTGGCAAGATAAACCAATAGACCCAACTCCCCCAGATTCCAGTCTGAACATCATGCACAGAGATGAAACAGGCAGCAAGCATGTATGTGTGTGAAAGCGCTAGTAAAAACTGAGGGAAACATGCAGTTGCTGTTTTCACTGTTTAAGAAAAAAAAAAAGGAAGAGTAAGTACTTTTCTGCCTTTTTATGCTTCCTTCTAAATAAATAATGGAAATTATGAGGAGTCACAGAGTTATTCAGAAATTTACATTTCGGTTCAAAATTCACGCTGAAGATCACTCTAGGAATACCTAGATATATCAAGATTAGGCAAATAATGTATATAATGGAAATACTGAATTGATCTTTGAAAATGAGAAACAAAGCTGGTCAGCCATTAGATATATTGCAATAAGTATCAGAGCTAAACAAAAAGATGTACACCTTCCCAATGACAATTTCTAACAGAAGGGAAACTGCTTCATACTGCCAGTGATGTTTCTATTGCTCTTAGAAAAGAAAAAGACAAAAATCATCTTTTCCAAAATCAAAACATGTTCAGTCTGTCGTCTTTCCCCTTTCTCTGCACTTCCCTGGAGAAGTAAAACAAAACAAACCTAAACCCTTGTTTCCCAGATCCAAGCCTTCCTAGGGTTTGGGTTGTTTTTTTTTTTTTTTTTTTCCATTATGGGGGAAGAAGGGAGTTGTCAAAATTAAAAGGCATAGCTCTGATGAAGGGAAAAGAAACACTTATCAAAAAAGTCATTAAACAAATATTTGGATGACAATACTGTCACCAGCTTGCGCTCACATAGGTGGTCGCTCTGCACTTCCAGCTCCAGGTACAGTAATTGATAAGTCCTGCGATTGCCACTGCATTGCTTAGGCTCAAACAACGCCTCCTTTTTCCAAGAAACTGCATAAATTTGTAATGCTGTTCCACTCCCCCCCACCCCCCCCCCGCACCCCCCACAAGCCCTAACGTATTTTAGCGGTCCTGGAGCCTCTTAAGGCACGTAATTAGGGCTGCTGTGTTCACGGTCAGGCTCATTCACCTTTTGCTTTTCCAATTAAAAAGTGGAGCCCTGACCTTTAAAGAGGAGAAGAGTCAAAGACTTCATGAATCCCTTGCAAATGACACTGATTTTACAGGGCAAGCATAAAAGAGACAGGTAGTGGCATAAAACCTGACCTACAGAGACGGGTAACTGCGGCAGGCAGGGCCTTGTTGTTGGAGCATTTGGCTGGAAAACTGCTTTCGCTCTTTGTTTCTCTTGAAGTTTTGCTTTATCTTCCTCGAATGCTGCTTTCTGCTGCCCGAAGTCACAGTGTTCAGATGGCATGCCTGCAAGCCTTTAAAAAGAGAATGTTTTTTGGTGTGGCTGTGGCAAAGCACAATGGACGCGCTTTCATAAATACTTTAAGACCACAATTAAACCATGCATGGAAAAGTAGAAGGTTTTGATTTGCAATAGTGTCCCCTGGGAATCTTACAGAGTTGCTGCCTACGGGTTTTGGCAACTCTTTCTAATATCAGATGCTACCAAGATCTTAATTTTATTAATACCATTATCAAATGGATAATATATATTTTAAGGATGTTCTTCGCCGCGTTTTGAATGTGTCAACAGAGGAGCACTATCTTTTCCTGGAAATATTTTAGGGTTGCATTGGAAAGCAAGAAGATTTTTGCTGTTCCTGAAAACTGGGATAGAGGAAATGCATATGCTTTAAAAATTGTACACATTTTACCTGTAAACATTGTAGACAGTACACCAGGGTTTTTGTATCAAAACCTGATTGTTCCAGGGAGCTTTCTTTACTGGTCTGGTTTCCTCTTTGCTCAATACCCCATTTGACATTTTTAGCACCCTCAGAAATCCTGTGTTCACACCACTCCTAATGAAGTCAACAGGGGACACCGGCCACAATAACAGCGGCTGGTCGAGGAGCAGCTTCTTAAACTGTGCCTGAAAAATGCATAAATAAAATGCCTGAGAGTGCCAAAAGCACCGCTCTCCTTTACAGATATATGAGCACACATGCAGAAACAAGCAGCTCATGCCTGAATTGGCAAAGATAAAGCATTTGTAGTTTGGGTCTTAAAATTCACATACTTGAGAAGACTTGGAATGTTAGTAGTTGTTTCAGACCTTTAAGTAAGCTAAACATGACATACTTGTCAAACTGTGTTCAGATTATTTGTTTGAAACCAGCTGTTCATGTACTGTGTTGTATTCAATTTGTGGAGAATAATCAAAAGCTGAATAGAAAGCTGTTTAGAGCTCTTGAAGCAACAGTAATGGCAATAGGGATAGGCTGCAGTCCTATCGGTTTTTACCTGTGCTGTTTCTTCTGTGACTGTAACCATGGTGCACAAGTTCAGGCAACGTGCAGAAACTTTCTGATGCAGCAGATGTATCAGCTGTACAGCGTGAAGGTGTAATACAGGATCACGAGCCAGCTTCAGCTTAGCATTTCTTTTGTTTCCCATGTAATATTTTTGATAGAAATGGCAGAATAATTGCATTTATTACCACACTGCACATAATAATCATCGCCGTTTAAAATGTAGTTTGGAACAAAAGCTTCTCTCTGGGGATGAGCCCCTCAATTCGAGGCTGGCATTGTAAATACCACACACTATTTTCAGCTTTGAAAAAAAGATATCTACAGCGCAACGGTAAATTCTACTGAGGTGAGTATTTTAGCTCCCTGCTAACTGGAGTGAGCGTTGTCTTTCCTGAGAATAATTTGGGTAATGGCCTTGAGGTATTCCAGTGGCTTTTCTTGGAAAGATTTTGCAAAGGTAGAGAGCCTGACTGGTAGGTAGCTGCTACGCTACTGAATCTTAAATGACAGAGTGGGTACAGTTGTTAGATAACAGAACCTAAGTTGGCTCTACCCTGGTTTTGTACAATCATAGAATCGTTTAGGTGGGAAAAGACCTTTAAGATCATCTTGTCCAGCTGTTAACCTGGCACTGCCAAGGCCACCACTAAACCATGTCCCTGTGTGCCACATCTGCACGTCTTTTAAATACCTCCAGGGATGATGGCTCAACCGTTTCCCTGGGCAGCCTGTTCCAGTGCTTAATAACCCATTTGGTGAAGAAAATTTTCCTAATATCCAATCTATCCAACTTGAGGCTGTTTCCTCTTGTCCTGTAGCTTGTTACTGGGAAAAGAGATGGGGCCCCACCTCGCTACAGGCTCCTGTCGGTTGCAACAGTGATTCCAGGTTCAGGGATTTTATAGTCGGTCTGAATTAATCCCTAAAACCCCAATAACTATTTCATAGAAATATGAAACAGTAACATTTACAGGGCTACTGACAGTGTTTTATCTATTACAGTTCTTGTGAGTTTTGCATAAATTGAAGAAAGAATTTTCACCACATAACCTGATTTCATGTGGTTTTACCTAAGTGAGGTACTGTTCTGGAGGACATGGTAATACATGAAGCTTAGTTACCAGCCCATCATAATTTCCTTCTGTTTAGCATCTCAGATTTGAATAAATTCCCAAAAGCATTGCTTTTAGCTGGCATCCCCTTGTACCAGACCAACATAAACCCTGCTCAGAACGGCTTTTCAGGTAAATCAGCAGCATTTCTTCTGATGGTTAGGAGTGTTCAAGTGGTGAAGATACTGACAGTCTTCCACAGAAGATTGGCTGTAAATTCAGAGGCATTTCACAGGATTTGACTTGCTCTTTCAAGCTTCTGTTAATTTCAGAAGAGAAAAATAAGATAATGTATTTGCTTTATAATGCTACAGCATTGCGGCAAGCTAATACTAGTTACTGACTCAGTATCATGGGTACATTTTTGCCACAAGAAGCGTTGGTAGGGGAATCAGTGACAGAAGCATAAACTCAGGTGGGTGTGTACAGATTGCTGCTGTGAGTTAAGCTACGGTAACACTGTTTGGCTTTTCAGATGTTGTAAACACTGATTTAAACTATTTTATTCACTCTTGCTGGCACAGAGCTTGTATCTTGCACATCATCTCAATGTGAATGCTATTTCTTCAGCTTGGGTTAGCTGATGGGTGGTAATTGCTAAGTTGCTGTACTTTGATTGTATGCCTGAGACCTAAACAAGGCAAGAACCAGGCTGCTTGTCAACCAGAAAATGCAAATTCCAGGACAGAGTGAGGAGCTGTAAGCTTAAATAGGATTTTCTCCTACATTAAATAACAAGACTTTTGGCCTTTCGATGATTAATAAACCAAGCAAGAATATAACAATTGAAAAAAACCCAGAAGTTTAAGTGGGAGGCTGAATTGACTGTTGCATCATTTTGGCAGCTGTCACTTCTGTTTCATGGGGGAGGTCATGCAGCTCAGGGGTACCCTGGGCAGGGGACACCTTGATAAGCACACACGTGAGATGTGCAGGCTCCCAGGCAGTACTGTGGAGTCCCCCAGCCTCACGAGTTTTGGCTCTGTGGTAACCATTGCCCATCTCAGTAGCCACTGTGATGCCCATGCCATTGCCTACGTTCTTGGTCCGGGGTTCCGCACTAGGAGGCAGCCTGATGGTCCCTCTGGGCATTCATGAGGTGATCCACAAACATCCTGCATCAAACACCTCTGGATAAGGCAGAAGCAGCTGCAGCCTGACCTCTCATGCTCACTAGATTATCTGCTGCACGCCATTGACCCCCCCCCCCCCCACTCTGAAAGCACTGAGTCCCTATGAGCCCTCCTGTAGTACTCATCTCTACAGCATTAGTAGTACTCATCTCCATAACATTAAGCAGTTTCTAAGCATTATCTCAGTTTGTGTGATGAAGAGTTTAACTCTATTTCACATGAGAGCAAATGTGACACAGGAGGCTCAGGCCTGCAGCACCCTTTAGCTTTGGGTTCCCAGTGTGAGGGGTACAGGGATGGGTTTTGAGACTACCCAGTGTTACTCTGTATAACCTGTTGACTTTGCTTGCATTGCTGAGGGCTGTTTCCTTGTTTCATACATCTTCTGTTTCCAAACCTTCCATCTACTATTCCTGGCCTTTTCAGCCCTCCAGCATTTTGTAGTGCTCCCAGTTCAAGCCCCCTCACGCTTCACCTTGGTATTTTCCCTTCCTTACTCATTTAGTCTTACTCTCTCCCAGGGATTGGATTTTCATTGCTGCTTCCTTGCCCAGCTTGCATAGACATGGGTCCCCTTTCCTTCCTCATCCACCCCACTCAGTCCCCATCTTCCTTTCCAAGATGCCCAATCTGAATCACCTTCTGTTTTTTTTTTCTGTTTTTTTCCCCTGCTAATCCAGGCCAGGCAATGTGTGTGCAGCCCTCGTGGCTTGAGATCAAGGACCCTGCTTAGCTGAGTGCCCACAGCCCAGCCAGCCCAGGCACGGCGCGGCTATGCTGCTAACAACCATCAGAAAGCACCTCTCTTGCAGCCTAGACAGCCACCACTGCTTTCTATCAGAGGCTGCAAGAGATATACCTTCCCTCAAACAAACTTTATGTCTTACTCTAAAAACTGGGCAATCCCCTCCAACAATTGGAAGATTTATATAATTTTTTTTTTAACGTGGGAAAATCATTGTTTTCCCTAACTTGTCCCCTTTTATGGTACTTCTGCATTCTCCATCTTTAAATAAGATTTAAGCAAATACCTAAGAAACACAGATTCAGTCTGAAAGAAACGGATTATGGGCAGTATACAATGCTCAGAACCACTGTTTGTCAGCCACGCCACTGTCTGGTTCTTAATTGATATTGTAAAGTGACATTCCAAGGTAAGGTCAGGATGCAGATATACCAGGTAAGAAGAGCTGACTGATACAGTGCAAAGACATCAGAAGACAAAGTTGTGTAAAGAGGAAGAAATTGATGTCATTTATTGCTGACATGGCTTTTCCTTGTCTCTCTGTCTTTCTTCCTCTATATTGGTTCCATTTTGGACCCAGAAATGAATACAAATTAGATTAATAAAATTTCCCAACTGAGATACAAAACATTTGGAAATAATTTTTAAATATACCGTGCAGCTGAATCGTCATGGTTAATTTTAGTCTTCAGCATGCAGCTAATATCCTCTGGCTATTTCAGTGGTGCAGAAGATTGTAGTTATTCACCTGTTAAAGTAAATGCAGTTTTAACAAGTCTGATCACAGTTGAAGAGGAGGAGTGGAGAGGACAGGTAGACAGATGCTGTCTCATTATGTCATCTGTGAATGATGCCTTTGTAGCTCTTTGTGAGGAATTATCTAGCTATAAAGAAAAAAGCCTATAATATAAAGCAGACTGTTTCCTGTAATTGCAACTTTTTCTAGATTTTCCTTTGACAAAGTTTTCCCAGCAACGGTATTGCAACAGAGACAGCGCTAGCGCAGTTCCCAGCTGGTATAAGATATTCTTTGTTGTGGAGATGAAAAAATAAGTGAAATGACATAAAAATATCATCAGTGGTGACTAAACAGCTCTTTTGTAAGTGCTATTCAATATTGTCCTTACAGCAATGGCTGTTTTCTGCTTCCTCTCATCAGCATTTTGGCATTTTTTGCCTTTGATCAAAAATTTATAGTGCCTCATTCATCAAGCTGTTATTTCACAATTGCTGCCGTCCCTTGAGCTTCACTGGCGTGAAAGCGGAGCTTTGCAATCGTGAGGCTTGCGGCCGTCCTTGGGCTAGATGAAGGGATGGGGGACCCCTCCCCTGGGTCTTTGCTCGGGTGTCAAAAGCTGGTCCTCCTCCAAGATACACTGGTATGCCAGTGTCACTGGAAGAGCACTCTCTGAAATCCTTCTCTCAGTGACATGTGTCCGTCTCCTGTTGATTTTGTCTGGCCGAGAGATGAGTCTGGAACACTGAGAGGTGGACCTGGCTTGCGTGTCACCAGGTAATGGCCTCAGAGCATAAGCTGTGTGAGACATACCCAGTGACTAGCACCATGCCCATGGTGTTTGATTTTTGGCTTTAGCTTCATGGCCACACCACATACAGGAACATTGTGTCACAGTAGGAGCTTTTATCTGCCATGGATGGAGTGAAATGTAGAAATCTGAGCTGTCCCTTCATGGTGGCTGCGGAATTTCTCATCTCCTGAGATCTAAGCTCCAGTAACTGCACTTTTCCACCTGCTTTTGCCCGGTGTTACGTGTTTTGCTCTTTGGAAGGGAATGTTCTACACAATCTCAATTTTAATTTTTGTATTTAATCTTTGTTTTAAGGAAAACACCTTGAGCTTCCTTCGGTCCACACTGATCTCAGTTAATGTTGGGTAGTTTGAATCATAAAATCCTTTCTCATGGGAGGCTGTGCCCATGCAGCAGTAAAGAGAACTTGGCTCATCAAAACCATGTCACTCACACGTGGAAGGTAAAAAGCTCTTTGAAGTGGTAATGAAGTAAGTTCCTGCTGCTTAACAGAAAGTTTTGATAAGATCACACTCGTTGGGAGAGTATTTATCAGAAGTGCTGTAATTCATTCTGTGGAAACAAAGATCCCAGTGGAAAGTAGTTGGGAAGATCTGGCTGTTCCCCTTCTTAACAAAATGCACCCCACCATGTGCATTCCCTTTGAAGAAGCAGGTGTGGCCGTCCTGGGCCATCTTCCACCTACACGGTGGGCTGTGATCACTGATGGCTTCAGAGCCGACAGCAGGTGCTGCTGCTGTGTTTTTCAGCTTAAGCACAGTGAACCCCTTCAGGTCTTTCCTCCTCTGGGAAAACAATGTACATTTGCCAGGTGAGTGGAGAGATCTCACTTGTCCCTCACAAGGCTGTGACAGCAATATCTTACTCCTCCCATCCTCCACACTGCACTCAAAGCATTCGTGTTCCCAAATTCTTGTTCCATTTTCTGTATCTTGTGAGTTTTTAATCTGAGCCATCCTTTGTGCCATCTCTGGACTTGGTTGAAATATCTTACAGTGGAATTTTCTGCAAAATGCAGGATAGGTGCCTATCTTATACCTTACCCTGCTTTGGCCCTGAATATTACTTTATCTGACCTCTATTTTTCAATTTATACAGCTTAGTAAATCCTCCTGGCAGAGTGCTGAAAGCCATCAGACATTTCAGAGTCAGGGCAGCACCCCAACCCCTCAACCACTTCCAGTCATGCAATCTCTTGGGTAGAGAAAATGATGAAAGCAACAGCAGATGGTAGCTTTCCAGGCAACTGAGCCATTTGTGGGAAAATCAGATTTTAAAGAGACTGAGCCAGTCAGAATGCTTTTGGGCAGCCAAGACCAAGCATGGGTAAAATGTACAGTGAACTAATAAAAACAGGAGGCGAGAGAGTGAGTTTTAGATTTTTACATACTGATTCTGTTGTTTTTAAGGCTTGAAAAAAACCCAAATGGCTGCAGATATCGCCAAATATCCCCTTCAAAGAAAGGGGATAAAATGTCATGGTCTCTTCGATGTTTCCCACTGTGGGCTGTAGTTTGATTAATCATATATTGGCTGGCATGCTACATACATAAGTGCAGGAGAGCCCCTTGTGATGTCTAGAGAGAAAAGGTTAATGTGAACATCAGCTGCTCGTGATATCCTGTCAATACAGGCACAGCTCTCCCAGGTGTTAGGGAAGGACGTGATGGTACGAGGTTATTTAAGGACCCCGATGGGAGACGTTGGATTCCCTGAACATGAGCATATGCAGTGGCTTAGAGGGATGTGCATTTAAGCAACGGGGCTTGAGCTGTGGCCTCAAACACCAGTGACCACGATGCCATGGCATGGACAGGAGAACAGTGTTGTCCTGCCATGTCCTTCCCTCCTCCCGCAGCTGCAGCGGGTTGCTCACACCCCTATCCCAAGAGCCCTTTCTGGGCCCATGAAACCCTTCAGGGACCACAGCAGCTGCGCTTGCTGGGGGAAGTGATGCTCCAGTGGCTGTTTCCAAGAAGCCAGCATGGCCGGTCACTTTTCACGGCCAACCGGTGCCAGGTGGAAAGTTGTGTCTCTGGTTAACACAAAGAGAGGGATGAGGTGGTGGCAGGACTGTGGGGCTACGTCGGGCACCCCCATACCGAGGAGGAGGGCAGTGTCTCGGTGGCTGCACAGGCCATTTGCACCCGCAGCAGCCCCGACGGGAGGGGACGGCCTGTGTCTTTGTCTTCTGCCGCTGTATTTAATCACGGTGGGAGTCGAGTGGTGGGGGCAGAGCTCACAAATCACGACAAGCATTTTTTCTCCCACTTCGTGGGGTTGTAGCAGTGTGACAACTGTTAACAACTTCCTGCTTGGGTTAAATTATATCAGACACTGCTTTGCAAAGGTTGATGTAATGACTTTTTAACAAGAATTTATCCAGGAGCCATGACACGGAGCGTAAGTAATTGCAATCATATGGTATCTGTGTCATTGATGGTTTCTGCTATTTTGTAGTAACTACTATAACACCATGTATAATTGGAAAGAAAGATAATATTTTTCTGCTTTCTCAAGAATGGGAATTGATGCTGAAATAGGGAATGGTCCCTAAAATCCTGCTGTGTATTCATGTAAACCTGTGTAGTGTGAAATACAGTCTTCCTTATCTGATACCATCTAAACTGATATTGCACCCACGGAACTACTGCCAATTGTCTCCACTTCTGAGTTAAATTTTTGGATATTGGTATAATAATCTACCATGTAAATTATTCACTGTGTTGGGTTCGTAAGGGAAGCAAGACTGACTCTGGACATGAGTATGTCTTATTAGTGTATGTCTCCTTATTCTCAAAGGACTCAAATTAGAGTTAAAAAGAAGGAAGATTCCACGCTCTTGTAAGTCTCCCTTATCAGTATTTGAGAATTAGGAACGTACAGCAAATGCAAAGAGCAATTTGCCTTGTTTTGTGCGTCTAGCTTTCCAAATAAATTACACTCATGCTCTTGCTTCTGGGAACACCTGCATTTAAATGGATTACAATACAGTAATGCTAGCTGCCAATACTACACCTTCTCCTTTTCCAGGGAAAGTATGCCTGGTATGTGTCAGTAAAAGGAGATCACTGAAAAAAAGAAAAAAAAATATAATGTTGAGGCAGGAATGAAAGCAATATCACAACCTAGAATAACCAAATATTGCTAAACTAGATCTGAGTCAGACCTGTCCCTCTCATCCACAAAGAACCTAGCGGGTTGAACACTGCTTCTGACCCGAGTCTCAGTTTCTTTATCTATGCAGAGCCTTTATGGGTAAATTTATTTTCAAGGAATGTTAGCAGATGAACTGACTCCCACGTAGCAGAGTATACCTATTGTGAAACCTGACAGTAGAAGTGAGTAATAACTACCTGTTGATTTTTTGGGGTTTTTTTTCCCTACAGGCATCAGGGTTACGTTTATACCTATAGAGTGTCCAAGACAGAAACTGGATCCTGGAGTGCTGAGGTGTGTATTTCTCATTTCTCTTCTGAAAATTTCTACATCCTGTTTGATGTTCATATTGATTTAATGAAATATATTAAAATTATTCATGTTTGTGCATAGTCTGGTTTTCATCGAAGGTAATCAGTCTTGAGTGTGCCCATCACTAAGATGTCTTGGTGTTACTTCTGACAGTCTTGAACTCATGAATTAATTCCCTGTTACATTTCAGCTGCTGCATAATGCAACAGTGCATTATTTTGCATCATTTCAAACGGCAAAAATATTATGTTTTTATAATTTGACAAGTACAATCTGTTCTCTTCTATCCCACGTACCATTAATGTCAGAATATTTAAGGAAATGATTTTCAATCTACAGTGTTTTAAAGTTAATTTCTCTCCACATTATTTCATCACAGGTGCAAAACATATATAGGGTAGCCAAAACTTGATGCAAAATACATTTTCACCCATCTGCTAAGAAACTGGTAACTCAAGTGTAGAATAACACCATTTGCAATGCAGACAACTATTTGGGGTGGTAGAATTAGGATGCAAACCTGTATTTCTTTTACGAAGGTCTTGTTCTTTGATGTACTCTGTGTATTAATTTGTAGTTAGCTTTCTGTTTGCACGTTAATGAACACTGATTACAAACATTAAATAATTTCTAGTCAGACATAATTCCTTGGCCGTTATTATAATAGAAGTGGTTGCAGTGCTCTGGAAGATAAGACTGATTCCTGGGGTTACTCAGAAGCAGATCGGGGAGTAAAAGTGACTCACATTACTGCAGAGTAAATAATTATCTGTGTCACTTTTGGGGATGGTACCCAGGAAGAATCTGCTCGCTCGTTCCTGTAAGGTGTTGGGAGCACCCTGTAGGAGGGTTTTCAGGACAGGATGGGGTGGTCCTGTGTCCGGCATGCCAGGGCAAACGCTGGTGTCTCAGAAAGGATGCCAGGACCCCAGGGACATCCACCTGTGGAGGATAATTCCCTGAGTGAGGCTGCAGCCTGCTTTGGCTCCAGGTAATGACAGCATCTGCAGTGAGGTTTCTTTCTGGTGTTATATAGGCCTGCTACAACTCCCTCACCACGACCTCCACTGGCTTCCTGCATATGGGTCTTGGGCTTTCCCTCGCTGTATCGTAGACAAACCTCATGTGTTTCACAGCGTAGATGTCCTGAAGGCCCAGGACTCTCAATACATCCTCTGCAGGGAAAGGTGCTAGCTACAGACCCACGACACCAAACCTTCCTTTAGGCAAACAGAAACCTTGGAGTAAATGTTGCTAAGACCACGCTGGCCTCAGCTGTTAGAAACAGCAGCCTAAATCCAACTCAACCCCACGAACTGTGCCTCCAAGGCCGAAAGAGGCTCCAGCTGCAGCTGGTGCTTTCTTGTCTCTGCTTCCTTCCCTGTGGCTGGTTAGTCTCTGAGCAAGCTCAGGTCATACCCATCTTTCAAGGACAAGGCAGGGAAATTAAAACTGTGCTGGTAAAACCCCAGCCAGTGTGAAGGCTCCAGCTGGTGCCAGTGAGGCAGGATTTAGTTCGTGACTGCTGGGTGAGACAGTGTCCCTTGAATGGGACTACGCTGGCAGGACCTATGCTTGTCACCCCATGGCTTTGGTGGGGAGGGGTTATTACAAAAATGCCTTCAAGGGTTTAACAGCAACATTGGATTTTTGATTAAAAGCAGACACAGTTTTGTTTCACAGCGTTTGAAAAGATTCTAATGCAGAAAGATAGAAAACCTCCCACTTTTAATAAACAGGTAAGATTTTTGCCACTGCCTTTGTACAAGAGGTAGACAGGAGTACTCAATGAAGTCGTAACCCAGCACTGAATGCTCAGTGCAAGGCTTGAGAAGAGGCTGTGTCCATGCCTGAACTTGGTGGTGTAAGGACTTCCCCTCCCCGTAAGTGCTAGGTAGCTCTGTGGGTTGTCGTACTGGTATTTCCAGGCTGGAAGTATCTTACCGATAAACCCCAGGCTGGAGGTTAAATCACTGGCTGCAATAAATCAGGGCCAGAAACAGCGCAAGATCACTTGGGAATTTGCCTGACGAGCACGGCAGGCTGTGGGTTGCTCTTGCAGTGATTAAGAAACTGTCCCTCTCCCAGGCTTCTATCAGCACCCTGCTGGAAGCCCCCTTAGAGCAGGGGGGCAGCGATGCGCGGGGGAGGAGCAGAGCAGCACAGCTCATTGACTCATTTGAAGTTGGCACATCAGGGGGTCCAGCTGAAGGGCTGGCTCCTTTCCTGAGGTGCGTGTGTGCCTTTCTGAGGACATGGTTTCTGTGCCAGGGCCCGGAGGGCAGCGCAGGCGCTCAGCACCCAGCATCCCCTCTCACCTCTCACTCTTTGGCTTCTCAGACAGCGCCCGGGGTCCACCGGAGGCTCTTTCGGAAAATGCACAACCTCATCTCGGCCTTCCAGAAACCCGACCAAGGCATCATAACACCCCTGAAGCACCCAGTTGTCAAGGACGTGAACACCAAATACCCACCAGGTACTCGTGGGGCAGAGGGAGCCTCAGCTGTGACTGAGCAGAGTCCTCCGTGGCGGTGTGGATGAAGGGCTTAGAGTTATTTGCATCTTTGGTCTGAACTAATAGGGTGACATTGCCAAAAATGTGCCCTGACTTTGCTCCTGTGGGATTGAAATGCTGGCACTCAGGTGCTCGTTAGGGATGGGGCCTGTCAATGTGATGAGAAAATCGATTTTGGATATGGTTTCCTGAGTGCTATACCAGCGGTGGCTACCTTCCCTGCCCAGCACCCTTGTTCTTGTAGGGATGAACCTTCTGATCTGTCCATTTTCTTGTGGTGTTCACCCTTTCATAGCTTTGTGATTATTTTTCTTAGGGAAAAATGAAGACCATGGCTTCCACCTGCAGCCGTCATGAAGGCATTTCCCCAAATGTGACATAACCATATCTTCCAGTGTCCGTGCTCTAGAACAGAATGATTTATATGATAGTTAATACAACTCCATGAGTTTTCTTGTAACATTTGCAGAAATGTGTATTTCATAGAATTTATAGCTCAAAATTTAGAAGTTTTACGTTTCAGAATGCTTTGATTTTTTTTTTCTAAGAGAGGATAAAAAAATATCAACTACTAAATAGTGTAATGTCTTTTTTTCCCCTCTTTGTACTCTCAAGTACAAGACATTTTTCACTTCAAGTTTAGTTCCTAATTAATAATTTGGTACTAATTTTACATTACTTAACTTTGGACTCTGCTTTGCATTGTTCTGGTTGACATGTATGCAGAATTGAGCAAGTCCCCTTTTATACCCTTAGGCAAATTGCTTACGTTGAAGTGTCCTTGCCTTGGGTGGGCTGTGTGTCATTCACAGAGTTCCTAAAGATACTCCAGAAGTGCACCGTAAGGATCCCCACTAACTGATTTCCCATGACGCCAGGTGCTCTGCCCTGTAGCTCAGCAGAACTGGCCACTGCTGCCTGGATGCACAAAATCTGTAGTTTGCACAAATGATCAAAAGCTTAAGCAATGCACTGAGTGACTGAGAACAACCAGTGAAGTGGAGAACGTTGCTCTTTGCTTGTGGATATTCTTTATGCTTGAAAAAACCCACACTTGCATATAATTAAAAAAAAAAAAGAAATTATTTTTGCATGACAGTTTTTCTGCTTTTCTTTGCCTATCAGTGTGTTTTCCATGCTGCTGCTGGGCTCCTGGAGGACAGGGCTGAATCTACAGGACATGTCAGCTGCACAGGGTTTGCATGTGGCTACTGGGGAATTTGGTGTACGTGCCTGTTACGCTTGGGGTTTAACAAGCATGGTGACACTGTCCTGCCTGAGCTGGCAGACAGTAGGAAACACTTTTGACCAGACTGGATGCCCTGCACTCTTGTTTCAGGGGATAGCACTGTGTCTGCACTGCAGTCAAAGGGTGGTAGGCATGGTCCGAGCTCCTTCTGCGTGGGTTTCTGCCAGGTAGGCTTGTGTGGCTCCTGTGAGCTTTGGAAGGGACCCTGGCTGGGGCCCAGCCTTGTTTGAGTGTGCTCAGTCTGCAAGGGGCATGCATCTGGTCTGGCTGGTAGGTTTGTGTCACCGTTAGTCACCCTGCAACTCACAGAAATGGTCCTGGCTATCAAAAGAATGTGGGTCTCCTGAGCTGTCTTCCAAAGCGTGAGACTAACAGTGATCACAAATGGGCTAAAAAAAAAAAAAAAAAAAAAAAAAAAAAAGATTTAAAAAGAACAGCTCTTAAACATTGTATAGCCACCTTTGGGTTATTCTTGTTAAATATACTTCCAATGTCCACACAGCTTGGAAGGCTGGAAACGTTTCCTAAAAGAGAAAGATTTTTTTTTTTTCCCCCCCAGAAATACCAGGCTACAGGCTCCTAATGCCACCAGCCACGGCCAGCCACGGCTCGGTGGCACGGTGAGAGGTGCCGCAGCTACTTGGGGCTGATGGCGGGTCCTGCGACAGCAGCTGCCTCCCTGCAATAGCCCCAGTGCGTGCGTATCTGCATGTGGGATACTGACATGGGGAAGCCTCCTTCACAGGTATGTTAAAAAACCCTCCATCATAATCTGCTTAATTGTTGGCATCCTGGACCCTGCCTTGTTTTCACCTCGTTAAGGGCAAGCTGGATGCAAATAGTGGCAGAGCTAAACGGGCAGCAGCTGCAGGATTCTGCAAGGTTAGGGTGCTCCAAGCAGCATTTGATAAGGCTGGAAGGTTAACCTTTTTTTTTTTTTTTTCTATAAGTGGTTCTATGTGTGTGTGCATGTATGAGAGTGTGTGCTGAGGCAGTGCAAGCAATGAAACATTTTCTGTGAAGCACAACAATATCTGTGCAAACCAGCAATGGGAATAAATGGCATAAACCAACAGCCCCATTGTAACAGGGACTGGCGGGCAATACTGTTTCAAAGTTGTGACAATTTTGGTTCATTATTTTCAGTCTAATTGAAGGCCAAATTTAATTTCTGGTGAAATGTTCCCGTCCCCCCAACTAGTCACATCATATTTTACACTGAATGTGCATGTGTTGCTCTGCGCCTCCTTGCTATATATACTCGTTGGGTGAAACAAGGGTCTTAATACAGTGCTGTACAGTGGCAGATCCAGCATGATTTACTCTTTAATAAAATATTTACAAGCTTTTTTTTTTTTTTTAATCATTACATAATTCAGCAAATGCTGGCCATGGAGGTGCTGAACTGCCCACTGCCAGCATGGAGTGCAGCATCTGCAGCACCAGCTGCTTTGCTGTCACTTGTGCCCATTGAACCTTTCCTTCTCTGTGCCTTAAAGGTTTCCTGACTTGCTGTGCATCTGCGGTGGCTGGTCCCTACCTTTTCTTCTCTGGTTTTGTGCTGCTGCAACCCACCGTTCCCCAGACCCAGGTGACCTGCTGGGTGCTGGCAGGGTGCGTGCCTACCCCCAGGCTTCCCGGGGAGCTCTTTTGCTTTCTAAGTGCTGGGTCTGAACTCCTGGTTTACTTGGGTTCTCCTGGGAGCAGGAAAGAACGTGCTTGGAAATGGTCCCTGCCAGATGATTGCACCATGGTGGGGATAAACGTAGCGGGAAGCATTTTGCCCAAGGGCTGTTACCTATAGAAATGTCCTATTGACTTCAAGCGAAGGCTGAGGCTGGCAGTGTTGCACGTGCAAAGCCCGTGGCACCAGAGCAGCAGCCACTCATCTGCTCTGCGGTGCTGAGCCGAGGATAACTGGTTTGAATATGGCTGACTCCAGAAGTGCATTGTTTTTCTAAAAAAATACATAAAATAGGCCAGAATATGCCATTTTTGTTTAAAGCTGAGAATGTTGTTTCAGTTTCTGATGTAAATTATTAAGACAGAGGCTTGTTTGTGTTGTTTCTTTTGGGTACCCAAGGGTCTGGAATTGCCGTAGGCTTAAACAAGGTGGAAACAGAGAGAGAAGCTTGTGGTACCTGTGGGACAAGGAGTCGATGCTTGGTTATGGGAACAGTAATGTGGAAATTACGTAGATTTCATGCATTGACTTAAGGATCTGTAGCTCTTCACACCTTTAGAGAACAGCAGCCACAATTTGTGGGCATGACTTCCCGGGTAATGTTTGTGTCACCGGCTTCCTCCTTCCCGCCGCCCTTGCCAGGCTGCAGCCACGCCGGGATGCAGCCCCTCGCCGGGATGCAGCCCCTCGCCGGGATGCAGCCCCTCGCTGGGATGCAGCCCCTCGCTGCTGCCGTTGCTCTGCCCTGTCCCTCCCCAGCCCCCCCCTCCTCTGGGTGCCGCAGCCCCGGCTCTGACAGCTAATTTTGCAGCTCACTGCGGGGACCCTGCGTCCCCTGCCCCAGCCCTCCCTGCTCTGCCTTCTCCCCAGTAAAGGCGCTGCCGCCCCTCTGCAGCGACTCGTCCCGCCACAGGTCTGGTTTTGCTTCCACCAAGCCCCCCCGCGCTCCCCGGCTGTGGCTGACAGACCTTCTGCAGCACTAAATCAATACCATCTCCCAGGCTGATTTTCTTTCCTTTTCTACCAGAGTACCCCTTTGGCCTCGCTTCCTTCTTATCCATCCGACGCAGCTCTTCCAGCCTCAGCCCTCACGCTGGTTTATTACCCTGTCAAGCTGCTCCAATCTGTTTTTCACCATGTAACCTTTCCTTTTAGCCTTAAACACTCCTTCTGCCCCTCCAGTCCACTGTCTCCTCCTCTCTGCTGTGTGCGCTCGGCTTTTTATTTTTCCTCATGTGCATACTTTTGATACAGTCATTCATCATCATCTATTTGAGGCAGTTTGATAGAATGTGTATGTACTTAAACTTTGCTCCTTGGCCCCTACCACCACTGTGGTTCTCGGGAGTGCAAAGTCATAGAGCAGGATTTTCTATTTATTTATTTATTTATTTATTTAAACTCTCTCATCTGTTCTGATGAAATGTAATGACATGTGCACAGAAACTGGCTGTGATTTCACCTGCAGTGAAACCTGCAGAGGTATATGCTTGAACTTTGGTGAATCAGGAGTAAAATTAAATCTTGCTAGCGATCCCCTGCCCCCCAACTTTTGAATCTATCAATATTGTCTGAAGCCCTTATTCAGCTGTACGGAAGCACCTTTTACTGACACAACCAGAACATCCCAAAAACCGTGGTGTAAACAAAGACAACATCACACACCATCAGTTTGCACCTTTATTTTTTAAAAATGAAATAGTCAAAGTACTTTCTTTTTCAAATATCGACACATAATATATTAACTTTTAATATTTACAGCATGTTGCTGGGATGTTCTTGTAGAAAATGCATGCTTCTGGTCTGAAACCCAGAGCAAAATGCATCAGACCATTTAACTGCAGCCATATAACATAAACCTGTACAGTATCCAGTCACTATTCAGCACAGGAGTTAGAGCAGGAATAAAAAAATTGGGATCTATTGTTTCCTAGCAACGAGGCTGAGGCCATTATAACGCAATTTCTGTAAGATCAGAACCTCTAACTGGTGTTAGACAGAAACTGAAGATCTTGGCATACATTGTAAACATTTTTACTGTTGATGAGAAAGCTAAAAAGGAACGTTACTTTGACATATATCATATGCTATGCTTCTCTTCCTCGTTTATTGACACTTCTGCCTGAAGAGTATGAAGATTTTAATGTTTTATCATGGTTCATACAAGTAAAATACTGTCAAGGACACGATCTGATATACTAACATTTATTAAAAGGCTAAAGTCCACCACGAGATCTAAGGAAAAACTGGAAATTGTCAAACACGTTTCCTTAGACAAATAATGGCAGGTGACAAATGCCCGGACAAATCCACAGCGAGTCCGACTTCACCATTCCCAGTTTCTGCCGAGAAGCGATTCATGCGGCAGTCAGGGTGCTTTCAACCTGGTAATGTTTTGTATCAAGGAGAGGTTTAAATAACAGTCAGCATTTGACGGGGAAAATCCTTACGGCTCTCGGCAGCAGCCTGAGCTGAGTGTCACCGTGCTAGATCAGCCACGCTACGGCGACCCCCCCCAGCAAGCTAAGACCCTGCCAGGGGTCTGCCGAGCTCCTTTTGCTCAGGCTAAAATAGGAGCTCCTTTGCCTAAACCGCTTTCTGCTCCGGACCTGCACCTTGGCTTCCCGCAGCGGCGCCTGCCATCGCTCCCCGGGGAAGAGCGGCCGGTGCCGCGGGGCTGGGTGGGCAGGGAGCGCGGGGCAGGGACCCCCAGCTGTGGGAGCACGCGTGGCCAAGGCGAGAGGCCACGTCTACCCAGCTAGTGTACAACTGAGAGACCGTTAAAGAGCTCAAACCAAACAGCTAGGATGTGTATACCGAGTTGCACATCGACCAGTTCATATATATTTATTTGGCTATGTTCTACATAGATATCTATATATATATATTTATACCTTTGAAATGTTCTAGATTTGCTAAATAAATATGAAAGCAAAGGAAGCATTACTTGTACACACTATTTGTTTGGCTGTCATAAAAAATATAGCACGTATTTCTCATGTACTTTGCTACAGGATAGTGTGCAATAGTGGGTTTTGTTTTATTTTATTTTATTTTTTTTCCTCTTTCAGAACTTTGCAGTGCAGAATGCTAGCTGGCATCAAATTATCTGATCTAAATACCAGTAAAAATTTCCATGCCATTATTTCTCTTTTTCTCATTTGGGTCTCTAGGTTATAGTGCAAAATAAAATTAGAAAAAAAAAAAAACCCAAAAAAACCCTACAAAAAACAACACTGAGAAATTGGTCTAACTACTAGGAGAAAAAAAATGGAGACTGAAATATTCCCTGCCTCCATCTGAGGTTGTTCATGAACAAGATGGTCCAAAGCTATTTGTTTGCTTAGTTCTCACGAATCACTGCAGCTGGCCCATGTGTAGCTACAACTTCAGCCTCCAGTGCTTTCCGTAGTAACTCATTTCTTTAGCACTGTCATTTCAACACATTTGTATTTAGTTTCCTAAATTTCCAAAACTGTTATGATGAAGGCTTTTTTTTTTTTTTTTTTGCTTTTGTAACAGGGCCATGTAATGTCATGTGATTCTTCATACATCCATATTCTCATAAGAAATATTGTTCAAAATTGTACCTTAGACTGCACCCAGGAACTGGGACAATGCCAATCTACTTTCAGAGACAAACTTATAACACATTTCATTCTTTGACCTTTTGGTATAATATGAGAACAACAGTAATCAAGGCAGTATTAAAAACACAGCTGTAGGTAATACAAAGTGCATTTCCTGCATATAATACAAATATAACTTTAAGAAACTAAAGGCACAAGCTAACTAAATATGTATTACATACTAGAAATGCACAGTTCAAGGTAATTCTAATAGCTTCAAATATTTGTTTATAATGGATATTTAAAGCAGTTTGAAAATGATCCTCATTAGTGAATTGCAAAAAAGTAGAATTGCTTAAAATATAAGTAAAATATACTCTAATATTGACATCTTGGATCAGTGATAAAATACATCATCACGTTTATGAATGCACTCTCTATATACAATTCATAAATTCTTCTTCCATTGATTAAAAGCATATTAGAGGCTCAAGGATTTGAGGGTCCATTTTTAGGCTGGTGTGGAGGTATTCAAATTCTCCGTGATTGTATGGAAAATTACACAAATCAGAGCTGTCAAACCTGGATCTTGTCAGCTCCTGATTCTGTACCTTAGTTAAGGATGAGCCCGATCAGGATGTGCATGTGAAGATTTTGGTCCACCATTCCCTGCGGCTGGGGAGTAGGGGGTGCTTTTAGGGGGTCAGGCTCCCGCTCAGCCTGATCCTGCACCCCCAAAGCTGCGCTGGCTCCAGGGGGAGCAGAAGGAGTCTGGAAAGAGACGCTAATGGTGTGAGGCTGGGACCTGAGGTCAAACCCCTGGCGGGGTTCTGGGCTCAGGTGCCAGCTCAGGCTCATCGCTAACTTTTTGGTACAGTCTGCTCCACTTGCCCAAAAACAAGGGAAGAAAGAAAACCGGAAAGAAAGGAAGAAAGAGAAAAAAAAGGACTTTTTTGGCTTCAGTAAATATGAGCAGAATTTTTTTCAATATATTTACTATGTCTGTTTGGAAAGAAATGTGCAATAACATCACTGTTACGGATACACAGGCTCTATAACAAGACTTCTAGCTCCCTCTGAAAGTCAGCAAAGGAAATCTGCTTACCTGTCCCACCCCTCCCCATGTGCCCTCCCCACCTCCCGATAACCAGGTCTTTTAAAAATGACAAGCTGAAAGAAGGATTACCTACTCTGCTATGAAGTAACTGTGCCAGCAGCGCATGATACCTTGGGAAATAAAAATTTCTGTCCATGCAATATAATGCTTTTCTATGTGCTCTAGATATTGAGCTGAAAAGTGAAGAGTCATCCCCAAAATGTTCTACGTTTATCAACATATTTACTATCCACACTTAGGTTCATCAACTCCCAGCCCACCAATCTTCTTCAGACTCGAAAAAATGAGTAATACAACAGGATTATTAATCTGAGATGAGAAGAACGCGATGCCTAAACCCAACAACACTGCAGTTTCCAGATGATCTGTGAAAAGGCGAGTCCTGCCCCAAGGACTACAGGCAGGACTGGTCCCGCACGGCTGGCTGTTACCGCACGGTGGGGGCTCTCCTCGATCCTGCCTGGGTCACGAGGCTGGTCCCAAAAGCACCGAGTTCAAGCCCAGGCTGAGCACACTGATGTCAGCAGAGATGCCTGCCGACTGCTGTGCCCACTGGCCCTTTGGCCACCCCGGCACCTGGTGGAAGCCCAGCAGTGTGGTGCCACCCTGCGCCCCTCCGCCAGGCAGATCTGCAGCCCTACCTGCGCTGCCGGGCTCCAGCGTAACCCAGTGCCGAGGGAAACCTTGGGAAAAAGCACCCCCAGGCAACACGGCGCTCATCACTGAGTGGCTGAGAGGTGGCTAAAGGCCATACAGGGCAGCCTTTTACTTACTGTATCCAAAAGAAGTCGGGTTTCCCAGGTTAGAAAACCCCTTAGATCATAGCTGTGAGGAATGACATGTGCAGGGCTGGTGAGCAGCTACAAAATTTCCATACGCAGTCTGGTTTCTGTATGCAAACCCTGGAACTCACGGGAGATCTTACTGGGATAAAAACTACCCAGGAAATACGGGTTGCAGAATCAGGCTCTGTAAATTTTTAAATAATTGGTGAATTATTAAATCAACAACAACAGAAAAGCCGTGTTTCTTTAGAAGGTGGCAGAGCACGCTGCGCTCTCCCTCACCCCGCGGGGATGTGCGGTGTCACCCCCAGCACCTCGCGCGCAGGTCGCGCTGCTCAGCTGTCAGGACTCTGCTTCTGAAATTTTTGAATACTGCCACACAAGAACTAAAAATCGTCACTGTCGTCTCTCAAAGAGTTAAACGAACAATATTAAAATACCATCTTCTGTCACATTTAAAGGCAGTTGGATATGTTTTTTCCTCTATATTTATATATACAGAGTTCTGATCTAGAAAAACCAATACAATAAACCATTTTACGTTTAAAAACAGGCAGTCTTTGGTGACGCAAAGGCAGAGATTTTCTTTGTTACCTTCTGCCTATTTCACTCTGTCTCATAAAGTGAATATTATTGGCACTGTCAGAAAGTTCGAGATACTGCTCCACAGATAAAACAAAATATCCATCGTAGCCTTGTACCCGCCCAGTGCTTAAAAGCTGCTGTTTCTCTCCATCTGTCCATGCCCTAATACCTTCTTCCCCTTCCTGTAGCCGCCTCTGCTCCTTAGTCCAGGCCTGAGCCACAGCTCTCTGCCTGGCTATCTCTAAGACATGGTTTTTTTCTTCTTCCACCGTTGTTCCATACCGAACGTTAAAGCACAGTGCGCCGTGCTGGAGCTGGATGTCAGCAAAGCGTCTAGTCCTCCCGTTGATCACAGAAGTCATCTGCGACACTGTGACGTTGACGCCATTCTCCAAGATGCGTCGTCCTCCGGTGTTGCCGATGAGGGCCAAATCTTCCTCCAAAGACCCCAGCTTGATGAAGTAGTGCGTGTCTCTGCCCTCTATGGTGAAATGGAGGTTCTCCAGATAGTGAGCGTTGTTGAGGATGGCAGCGATGCGCCGGCTGTCCTCGTTAGCCACGCCTATAATGTCAGCTGTCACTATACCATCCTTTATAGCAAATTTGATGCCTTTTCCAAACACTGAAGGAATAGCTGCAAATCGCGGCTGCTTTACTCCCTCATAGCACTTGCCATCACTGTACCTGGGTGTCATAGGAAGTTGATCCAAGGATATAAAGTTTCGGAGTTGCTTTTGTAGCTCACACTGAATACCAAGGATAGTCTGGAAAAGAAAATACCAATAAAGATTGCAGGCAAGGCACCTTGCAGTTCATGAGAGTGTCCCACAGACCCTGCTGATCTCTTAACTGCTTAGAATGGATCTTCAGTTTGTTTGGAAAACACTGTGTGCACCTAGAGAGCCCGGGAACATGCACATGCTCCCTAATCGCCTAAGGTACTGCTTTCTGTGTCTTGGACTCTTATCTCTAGAAAACAAATGGAAAACACATTTATCGCAAATGCTATTTTTGTATTTATTCTTCCTTTTCCCCTCCCCCTCCCCCCTTGAACTGTTACTCTAATGGCTGGTCTTTCGACTCTCAGGCATGGGGAAACCTGAACTCAAAGCTGTGCTCTTTCACATGACTCAGTGCTTAGTCTCTGTGCGTCTCATTATGTCTTCCCTAAAAGAGCAGTAACAGTTTTTATAGGCCATTCGTTAAGGAAAGCAGGCTGTGAAGGTCTCAAGACACTAGAACAATAGGAACGAGGCAACTACGTCAGATCTGTAGATCTTGCTCCCCAGTGAGGCTAAAAAAAGACCCTCACTCTAACCACCTATGTCTTTCAACACCATACCTATCATTACACTTTTTCTGTGTCTTTGTAACAGCTTCTTTATATCTCAGTGACAATTTTACATGGACAGAATGAGCTCTGACCCTTCAGCTCTGTGCACTTTGTGCAGTCATTTGTGCGTGGGAAAATAAGTTTGTTAATGCTATGGATGTGAACTCACAACATTTTACACTTCCTTTTCTTAACTACATTAGAGGAAAGGCATCTTTCCTCTCTCATCTTTGCAAAATTAAATTTCTTTGTTAACAGGTGCTCATATGGCCAAATGCAAAACATGAATGCCTGCTCAGAGCATTGGTAGTTGGCTCTGTTGCAGTTACACTGATTACTAGACCCTGATAGCTGCTCCATGGCTCTTCTTTACTGAAAATAAGCCCTGCAACAAGGTTGAGTTTTACAGATCCCCCTACAAAATCATAGTAACATTTCTGTTTTCCTGCACTAATTACGCAGAGGTACAGACTTGTAAAGCTCTTTATACCCTCAGTGATTTTGCATCTCTTGTGGCATCTTTGCTAATGAAGATGAAAATTTGTTGTTTTAATTTTTTAATTGAACAAAATTTTTTGTTGGCTTTTTCAATTCTCACACAAACCCTTTTAGCCTTTTGCCTATCCTTCCCCTCAAATTTGGATAGTTTCTCGGTAAACAGCTGCAAAGTTCCTTCACTGTGTTGCTAAAAGCTTCTCCTTAAAACTTTCCTCCACTCCGATACCAGCACATAATTGACAACATTAAAATTTCTAGCATTATTATATTATTTGCCTTCCCTATTATGTTGAAGATATAGTCATATTGTTTCCTTGGTCTCCAATATTTTCTAATAAAATTCCATAACTTAGTATTAGAAGCAGCTGAAAAGAGTTTTTGCTAACCTTTCCAGGATCCCACTCTTGGGTTTTTGTTTGAAGCTGTAGAAGTTCGTATGTTGTCTCCAAAGCTTCTATCTCTGGTTTTGGGAATCCAGGTAGTACATTGTGCAACTGGAAACCAAACAGCTCTAGCCAACTTCCAATGTCTACAAAACAAGTAAAGGATGCTGGCAATAAGGCACATAAATCCTAGAAAAAGTGAGGGTAGTCTGCAGAAATCCTGACTACGCAGGAATAATGATTTCACATCAATTTATGTTTTCAGTACTGGTTACAGCATCTACTGTAGCAACAAATTATTTGATTACAAAGCATAGCTATACTCAAATCAATAGTGTACTTTCTATCTATTTATAATAGAAAAAATTCAAATTAAGCTGCCTCCATTCCCCCCCTGATTTTAGCATTTAGAAAAGCAGCAGATACAACTATAGTTATTTTATTGGTTACCGTAAAGGCTATAGAAAACAGATCAAGCTCAGCAAGTTGTTACCCATTAAAGAAACAACACTAACATCTGTAAGATTAGAGCCAAATGGTAACTTTGGATGTACGCAAAAGATTCCTGGAGTCTTGAATCCATGCCAGAATTTGATAAAAAGTTGTATTTTCATGAGAAATGTGTTACTTTTACCTGTTGTATACTTAGCGACGTCTTGGATTCTGCCAACTGGGTAATTGTTTTCAAATGAGTAGAGATTAAACGGTTGTGGGACAGCATTCAGGTGTTTCCATATATGATGATTTGGTGTTGTCCACCGACCAGCAATGACATCATAGTCCCGCTGACCCAGATGAACTAATTTAGTAAGAGAATCATACAGCCCTCCATGAAAACCAATGATAACCTCGAAATCTGGATTAGTGTCCTGGTAGATCTCTCCATATGGGGTATACAAAATTTCTTTTATGACTTGGCCCCGACTGCTAAATACAGCTAGAGGTGTTCCAGTGTTATCACAGGCAACGTAATACTCTTCTCCACTGCTTAATTCCATTGCAATGAGATGACCTTGAAGATCGTAATATAGGGATGTTATTTCTGAGCTAGTATGATTGTACAAATGAGTAACTCTTATTGGATTGGAGAGATCAGCATAGAAGAACTGTAAGTGTTGTCCTAGGCTCGATTTGCTTGCAACTCGTCTTCCAAGACCATCATAACAGTATTGCACAGTCCAGCCAGACACTTTGTTGTACGCTTTGTTCAGCAGACCGTTAGAGTTGTACTCAAAGATCTCATTGCCTCTTTGCCTGAGAAAACCATCTTCGTCCATTTTATATTGAATTTCTCCCAGTCTGGTAATGCGATCTCTCAGATCATATCTCAGAGGAGTCAGGCGTGCACTGTTTCCATGGCTCAGCAAGTTGATGTTGCCGTTAAGGTCATAGCTGTAGCGCCACTGGGTTTTATCATTCACAGACACAGTCTGAAGTTGACCGTCAGCATCGTATTCATAAAAATATCTTGTTATATTGGCATCTACACCTACGCGTATATCACAGATCACCATACGACCCATATTATCATACTGGATGGTCATCCAGTAAGCTATAGACTTGAGAATTTCGTATTGTACTTCAATCACCTGACCATTCGCACTAAAAATTTTGGTATGTTTCATCACAGTGGTGGTTATAACTTGGTTTAAATCATAATTAATGACACTGAATTTTCCAAATTGCTCCGTCCTGCCAGAAACGTCGACGTAACGGTACAGATCGATGGGAAGAGGTGTCTCGTTTATCATGGCCTGCATACTCGTGACACGGAAGTTGTTATAGCTGTAGTCAAATCTGGCATTTACGAGCCCTTCTTCACTGAACCTGAAGATTTGGCGACCAATAAGCGGACCTGTCCGAAACAATCAGGGAAAAGAGGAAAAGCAAAAATGCCAATGAATTACGTCCACAGTATACTTACCCTACAGACCTAGCACAGACAGGCGATGAACTCAAATATACCCTTAAGCCTTATTGCTACTTGACTGTCTCAGAAAATACCATTAACTATGAATATGTTAAATTATTCTCTCGCAAACCTTTATTAATGCTCGCTCTACAAAATATTTATATTTTATTAACATTTGTTTAAATGAATGCTATTTTATTCACAATTATGATTTCTATTTACTTACAAGATAATTCTAAACAAAATTTATTTTACAGTGTGATTTCTTTCCTCATATAAACAGTCCTTTTGAATTTATGTTATATTATGTTATAAACAGGGAAAGTTGAAAATACAAACAATAAACCAACTTGATTTAGTATTTAGCAAATATCCACACAGTGGAATAAAAACAATCAAACATTATAAGAGCTATTCCATACCAAGCAATAAAAAGAAAACTGTATTTCAAATGGGACAGCTATATATGCCTATGGACACAGACATAGAGATATACACATATTTTTCTATTGAAACATAAAATATAAGAACTTATAGACATAAAAATAATGGAATTTCATGCCAGGTACGTGCAGGATCAGGGCCAAAAATTTTAACGAAGTAGTGACGGTTACACAAACCTGTTTGCCTGTATCTGATGGTACAGATGAACCCATCATGCATTAAATGTATTGTTTTAATAACTCCAGAAGATTCCTCGTAGGTGAACGTGACTTGAGTAGTATCATAAAGAATCTCAGAAAGTCGGGACTGTTTGGTGTATTTGTAAAGGACCCTGCGCCCTGTCCCAGGATATAATGTTTGCAGAAGCCGTCCGTCTCTGGCGACGTCCTGTATGAAAGCCGCGTTGCTGTCTGGAGGGGTATAGATGTTGCGGTAGTAGCCGACGGACAGCATGGTTTGCAAGGCATGGCGCACCATGCTCGGCATGGTGACCGAGAGCAGGTAGTCAGACTGGTCGTACTCAAAGATGTAGCGGCGCTGGCTGTGCAACAGGAGCATCACGGACTGCAATCAAACAGGGATGGCACTATAAGTGGCTGATCAAGCAAATGATTATTGAGCTAGTGAGTGCTTGAAGGTTAAGGAAATGGTGCAACAACCACCCACTCTTGTTTGCTCTTACTGTCTGTACAATTCCAAGTGAAGCTTTCAGCTCCAGGAGACCTGGCCAGCAAGGTGGTACAAAACAGGAGGAGAATATTAATGTCTGGAGGTAAGGACCTCCAAACTGGAAGGCAGATGTGGCTCTCAGTAGCATTTCAAACTCATGCTGACTTGCTACGGTTGCTTTGAAATATTCAGGTCATCCTCCCAGGAAGCAAACACAGAGAGAATCTCTTCCTCACACACAGCAGAGCATCTGCACCAGCAGATGTTTCTAGGGGAGGTGGAAAGAGGAAACTTTCAATGCTGTGTATAAGATGTTTACCTTTTATTGGCATTCTGCATCTATCTAGCACAGACCTACCCCTTTTTCTGCATGTCTTCCATTAAATGCACATTGCCCCTGAGGTTGCAGTATCTCTGTGCTTACAGATGGATGAAAATAGTCTGCAGGTTCTTTGGTGTGACTACTTCTATCTCTGGTTTACAATGTTTACAAAGAATATAATTTCTACACAGGTACTTGATATTTGCCCGGTGTTGGTTAACTGTGGCTGGCCAATGAAAGCTGGTTGGTTTGCTTGGCAGATGAATGTGCAAGCATGACTGACATTTTTCTGTGCAAATTTAAAATCTGGGTTCTGTAAACCTTTTCACCGGTCACGTCCAAAGTCACAGTGTCACAGAGTATGAGCCCACTGGTGAACAGTCACTGTTGAAACGAGCATAATGAAAACACAGAGTGAAAATGAATGGTGGAACTTTGTAGCTTTCCCCCAGCTCCAGTAAGTGGCTTAGCTGGACCACAGCACTGCACATCCTTGCCACACTGCCTGAGCTGAGTCAGAGAGCTGGCACTGCACAGTTCTTAGCTCACAGCCCAAACCTACCAGGCACATAAGCAAATTTGTCAGGCTTCTGCATGACTGAGACCTCACACAAAACAAAGTCTTATGAGGAACAGCGTCACTGCTTTTTTCACAGAGCATTGGGGAAAGAAATCGGGGAAAAAAGGGCATTTTTTTCCCCTCTAAACTAAAAACCTTCTCTGGGAAGAACACATGGAGAGCTCAGCCCTGCAATGTGTTAAGTAACACTGGCCCCGAGCCACTTTGCTCTGACAGATAACCCGAGTGGTTATTCAAAGGGCCAAAGATAGGCTAAGCCTTGGCCATCCTCCCTGCACCCCCGGCCCCCTGCCCTCCCAAGATGTATTTCTTCCTGCCCTTGGTGCAAAGACATCTGTCACCTGTACACAAGCCAGAGAGCGCCAACATATGCCACTCGCAAGTCACTTTCTGCCAACCAGTGATGACAGACCTTTACACTGAGCTTTTTCTGATCACTTTATTGCTGGTCTGCCAAGCATTTCTAACATGCAGCGTTTATTTTGTTTTCACCTTCAGTCAAGAGTCCCCAATCTGCAGTAAACCACTGGCTGAACTCTCTCCTAGCACTGATGTGATGCCTCGCTCTATATACTGCTCCCAGGCCTGTTTTTAAGCTGTCTGCCATTGACAGAGTATGAATAACAAGATCAGAAACATCTCTAATGTAACTTTAGTGCCCATGTGCCATTTTTACAGCACTTTGTGGCTTTTCCACTTTTGTCAAGGATAGTAGAAGGATAGACGGTACAAAGGTCGGAGACTCAGTATCCTTTCTAGTCTATTAGAGAATACCATAAAGAGGCAAAAAAAAAAAATATATTCACAATTCATCCTAATAGTATCACAATAGATTTTTCAACTCTTTTCACAAATTGGGTTCTAATTGTTTTAAAGGATTTCAGAGGGTAGCTCGTAAAACATGCAAAAAGCTGTTGTTTTATAAAAACAACCACAGCTTGGTCAACCACGTAATGATTGATGCCGCATGGTACAGCAAGACAAACAGCCAGTGGCAATTACTCGGAGCTCTGCTGGGAAGGCACAAATGCTGAGCATCGCCACTAGATGTCATTTCTGTCCAACGTACACACGCAGCCGCTCATCTGTTTTGTCTGGTGGAGAACGTGGGATTTTGGAAGCAAGCCTGAAGTATTCAGGAGATTTTATAACACCATTAACTAACGGAGGAAAGTGACCAAAACAAAAGGAACTGAATCTCAAGTCAAAATTACTTACAGTGCTGCTATCATCCTGCTTTTTAAAACCTAAATTACTGGACCTAATTTTGGAAGGGGTACAGATTTTTGAAAACTAACCCATCAAGTGCTAAAAATGAAGAATTAAATAACTATGAATTGGAAGAGAACTATATAATTGATTTTTTGATAAAAGGAATCATTGGGACTTATGAGGTTTCAGACAACCTTTAGCAATCATTACCTAATTAACACAATGAGTTATAGACTTCAATGGAGCCAAAAAATTATATTTCAGTGTCTAATTTTGACATTGAATTCATCTTCCTTTGGCACAAGGAACAAAACAATGATGAAAGTACATTAAATAGCTGGGAGATTATGTTCATGCTGTGTATGACTTTCAATAATTTTAATGACAAGTTACAGCATGACCCAAGTCTGCTGCTACCTGAACCAGTAAACTTTTGCCATTTGCTTCTGCAAGATGAGGATTTGGCCACTTGTGTAGAATTTCAGAATAACATTTTTAAGTTATATGGCTTTATTTACAAGCTCATCACAAACTAAGAGCAGATGAAGTGATTTGGAAAGATAAGAAGCATACATCTTTCCAAAATCACAGTCCATTAAGCCCAAAGAAAAAATAACAGATTACTCCAAACCCCACATTGTCTGAATATTTGAAAGCTGTGCTAAATGCGTGTTTACTTGCAATTTGCAGAAGAGCATACAGATAAAAGAAGGCCTGACAAATTTATCTGAACCAAACTTCTGAAGCTTCTAGGGTTTGCCAATCTTGTTAACACACGCAAGAACCATCGTGCATGCAGACAGGGAAGGAATCACATTTTTATGCATTCTCCAGTCTCAATCTTTTTTTTTTTTTTTCTCTGGGTTAGGTTTAGGTTTTTTGAGGATCAGGCTTAAATACTTTCAAAATAAATACAGCAAAGTTTATCTTAAAAGTACACATTTGGAACTTTTTCATGTATAAATAACTTCAAAGTCATTGGATTGCCTGCGTGTAATACCCCCTATCAGTTTTGCCTCACCTGCCCCCTCCTAGCCTTTCCCTCTGGTTTAAGAGGTTCAGAGAAAATGTTCTGCAAACTCAGGGTATATTGGATAGTCCAAGATGTTGCTATTTAAAAAAAAAAAAAAAAAAGAAAAAAAAAAGGTTAAAAGGACACTGTTTGAATACAATTTCACACCAAGTTCTGAAAGCTTCAAAAATGCAGATTGGCGTCTTGGGTTTGAGAGACAAGACCAAATGAAACGCTTCTACAGCTGAAGTCTGTACAACACTTATCCCCCCATTTTGTGACCATTACCTATAGACATAACTGAAAATTACAATACTTAGGCAGTTTCAACACGAAGTCACTATAAAAGCAGAGCAATAACTCATTTCATATTAACGTTTCCCCTCCCAAATGGCCCTCATAAATACTGAAGTAATCCTTCTCCTCACAGGATCAATCTCTTTCTTTACAGCGCAGCACTGAATAGGTGCAAACTTGCACTCACTGGCTTAAAAGAATTGTGTTTGTGGGGAGCAAAACATTCCCTTTCAGTGACTGTTGTATTTCTGACTATGTTATACAGAGTAGCAACATGCTTTTCCACAGTGAGTGTCCTTTGTTCACTTGAACTTGGACTGAGACCAAGAAGTCATTTTTACCTAGCAATTAAACCAACCTGAGGTACTGATTAACTTTCTTCAGAAGCAAACTATGGCAGGTTTGAGCAGATGACATGTGGGTCTAAGCACATCCAGAGACATTTTTATCTAGTCATGTAATTGTATGCATTTTCTGATTAAAAAGGCCTTAAATACTCTTGCAAGAGGTATCATTATAACATGGTTCAGAATATCATATCAAAACACATACTTTTGCCTTGGTACAACAATCCACTTTTAAAACTATTTACCTTTTCCAAATATGTGTAACTCCATATTTTACCATCTGCCCATGTCCTGGAAATTATGTTCCCACTTGGATCATACTCCATTTTCTCAGTCCAGGTTCCTCTTTGGATATAGGTGACTAATCCAGAATGTGAATAAGTGATATTGACCTCATTGTACTTGCTGATGGGTGACCATAAAACTGGGCGCCCTGTCTGGTCATACATAATCCGAAGAGTGAATTTTCGATGATCATCATAAATCTTTCCTGTTCTGGTCACATGATCAAAATCAATGGAGAGCAGGTTTCTGTTGTGCGCCTAAACGCGAAGATATAGTAAGGTAAGAAAACAATGCATCTTAATCACACACACCACAAACATTTCTGTGTCAGCTCTAATAAAAACATGCAATGGTTTAACATTATGATGGAAAACTTAGGGCTTATTAGAGATGAGAAATTAGATAAATAACTCTGATGAGAAACAGGAAGACCAAGAAACAAAACGCTGCTTGCAGTGTTATTCTACTTTGCATTACGGGACGCTTCCCACTTCCATGTGCTAGACCCTCACCTCTGCTCTCACCTTTTCCTAAGTTTTTCTTCCTTCTTCTCAACTGTGGATGGACTTCTTGATTCCAGCCACAAAGATGTGTAGTTAAACACACAAATTAACGAAGACACGCTATCTCACATCCTCTCTCTTAAGGTCTGTTAACGTTGACAGGTCAGCTACTGCTGTGGGATAGCCCACATCAGGTCACGTACCGATGCTGCAAAGGAAAGAGCTGTGCTTGCAGCTCCTGAAGACCCTGCTCACCAGTGTCCTCAAACTTCTTCACAAAACCACCCCGCTCCCAGAGCTCATGAAAGTCAGTGGCAGTGATGCCTGGTGCTGCCCATATTCCTGCTTGCAGCTCTCTCACCACATTTGGGACCTGCAAAATTTGTTAAGCTCACTGTGTCCGACAGACTGACAGAGTGTCTGTGCTACGCTCTGTTAGCATGTGTGGTCCGACAGGAAAAATGCAGAGGGGCAGCCCACTCTCCATCTGAAGGCAAGTTCAAAGCTGAGCCAGTTTCATGAAGACAAAATACATTTATCCAGTGCTTTCATCATCTGCCTCCTTACATCCATTCAGTCACTGGGCCATCACTATTAGACTCCATTTAAATCAGAGATACAGTTTAGGGAACCATAAAACATTGTTCACTGGCTTGTCTTTCTCAGATCGATGCACAATGCGCTCACTGTATTAATCTACCACATTTTATTTAATCACTTGTATTAATCTATTCCAATTAATAACTTCTTACAGCAGAGACGATGTCAGTGCAGGTGTTAGCACAGTGCACAGCACAGAGCTTGCTCCTCATTGAGACCTGGAGGCATAGCCGTAACGTAAATGGTTAAGAATACCTGTTTAATAATTCAAGCTGTGATCATATGGTAGTAGTGATTAGAAAGAGCTGCTTTTTCTTTCCCTTTTCTGTTTTTAGATACAAAATAATTTGAAAATCTAGAAGAAGCAGGTGTTCTTTCTTCAACTACCATTCCTGTGGTTTTATATACACACATGTCTAACTTTAATAGTGTTCATTTACAATAGCTGTAAAATACCTATATACCCCTGTAGACTGCTGTAACTATTACAATTTATGCTCTAATGATAGTTAAGGAGCCCAAGTAAAATGTGATGCTCAGTTCAACTGTATTTGCTTGTATACAGTCTGATGGATTAAGTTTATTATAATATATTTCTTTGCAAACTTCTTGCAATATCTGAAAACAAATCCTCTTGGTGGTAAAATAACTAAAAAGCAACCAGAGGATATACTCTGGCTCATTTTCATTTACTGTCTGTGCACATATTTAATGTTCTTATTACTATTACTATTATTATTATTATTATTGTAGAATACACTTAGGAGAAAGGAAAGTCTTGAATACAAATTGCTTGCAATCTAAATTTCAGGGATGATACAACAAATATAAGCGAAAATCAAACAGGCAGAATTACCAGCAAAGTGGACACTAGAAGTATCTGAAAGCTCACAGAGTTACAATAAGGTTTGGGTGAATGCCACCATTTCCCTAATATTCCACATCTTATGTCTTGTTTGTTTACTTTCTTACATTAGAGTTAAGTTGAATTTAACACCCTTCTCAAGGCGAGACAGAACGGTACATGGGTAGCAGGCCTCATTTCAATGGTGTCACTGAAAAGCTGATTTCAGATCCCAGTGATTTCTCAAAGACAACTCCTCCAACGTACATACAACGTTGTGAGGAGCCCCTGTGAGAGGCTGGAGCTTGTGTTCTGTTCTAAGCCAGGGAAAACTGGTTTCTGAAGTAATGTCAGGTCAGAACGCCAGTTGATGAAAACAGGGAGAAAATTCAGCTAACATCAATAGTGTTAGCAGTGCACAAAAAGATGTATTTGTTATATATTTTTAAATATTTGTTGACTCTACTTCCTTTACTTGGATAGGTAGAAATCTTGAAGTATAAACAACCACAGAAATGTGCATTTCTCTTGACATTCATTCTCAAACCTAAACTGTCAACAATGTGTAAATCAGATGAGATGACTAGTATTTCCTTCTCTGTGTTTTGATTTGAGTCAACATAAACTGATAGACAATGGCAGAGGATTTGGTCTTATCATTAGAACCTGCTGTAAGACTGGTAAACGAAGGGAGATCATTTGGTAAATGCAGTAATAAACACAGCTGTCAAAGCCTGTACCTGCAGGACTTCTGAACTGAGGCCACTTCCATTTTTTGTTATTAAAAAAACCCACACAAAACCACAACCAAAAATAAGTAAGATTGGCCAAGCATTCAGTTTTCAATTTCATAGATATTCAGCTATAAAACCTGGACTGCATCCAATGCCAAGTTTCTCTAAGTTATGCAAAAGACAGGAGGCAACAGAGCTGCATTCTAATAAGTATATTACTATGCATCATGCTCATTGGTTTTAACAGCAGCCTTTGCTTCATTTTTAGAAGTCAATTAAAACAGCAGTTCAATTGATAAAAAAGAAGTCTTGCTAGATTAAGATTGATGCTAAAATGCCTGATTGTACATAGATTTATTATTAATATAAAATGCATACATGCCTACAGACTGTTTTATACACTTTCAGGAAGTGCCAGGGCAGGCAGTTCTGCACTTAAAGGAAACCTGTGATTAATTCCCATTTCCCACATTGATTTATACACTGAGATAAAGTTAGATGTCTGTTCCAGCATTTCAGTTAACTTACTCACTTCTGCTCTGTTTCTAAAGCAGGGAATTCGTACCATGCAAAAATCCCACTTTTAAAAACACAGTGTTTACAGCATTATTCAGAACGTGCTAACAGTGGCCTCTTTCCAAAACTGGAAATAACACTAATAGAGTGAGATGCTTTCAAGATGGTTACTAATTGCTATTAAGAATTAAAAATGTTAGGACCAGGCAGAGAAGGAAAAGCTTTCTTCTCTTCAACTAGGTCATCCTTTATCTCATTCCCAGTTACCTGCCTTCTAATTTATACCTCTTTGCACACAAAGCCTTTTGTTTCAGTGACGGTATCAGGACTGATCTCTAAGTAACATCTTTAAACCCCATTTCTATGCTTTTTTTTTTTTTTTTTTCCCCTCCGAAAACTTCCATTGTACTGGGCTTTTTTTCTTTAACCAAGAGCTCCTGCAAGTCTGTTCATTTCCACTGAGAACAGGTCCAGTCCCCAGAGCTTTTCTTTACATATATTTTCAAAGTTCAGCATCGTTCTTTCTGCCCTACATTGCAAGCTTTCTAACATACTTCCTGTTGTGCCAGTCATGGCGTATTAAGTGTTTTAAAACTTTCTTTTTAGAATATAACTCACCAGAAGTTTTCAGAAGGTTTCACAGAACCTCATTCAGCATAAGGGCTTCTAATGATGCTACGTTTTTTTCCCCAGCAGTACTCAAGGATCTGTCAACAGCAAGCCCTAAATCCCTTTCATTATTTGGCGTATGGCTTCAAACACACTATATGATGGTATTTTTGCTCCTGCTGTCCTGAATATTTCCTTTAATCACCAAGGATAGATAGCTGTCTCTGGGTAAATTCTGCTGCTCCTTTGCCTTCCTTGCCAGCTGCACTGTTCCAGCACCTTCCACCTCAGCTGACTCCCCACTCCATCAGCATCTCATGCAAAGCCCTCAGTGCTAAAGCTGAACTCCAGGCCCACATATTTCGCCTGTCCTTCAAAGTCCTTCCGATCGGCAGTAACAGCCTCAATAGCCCATCTGACCCTTTCTCTTGTGCCAATTTACATGGTGCACCCTATGCACAGAATATTTCTCATCCTTTCCACTATCAAATCCTCATTTAATGTGCTATCCCACCAGGTTCCCTCCAGCCTTGCCCTCACAGCCCTCGGACAGACGGTCCTAGAGCTCAGTACAGTCAAGGGAGGGGAAAAGACTGTAACACAGGTAGCTGACTTGGCCTTCTGAGCAGGTAGGGATAATCCATAAGCTCCCTTGACCTTGGGTAGGTATAAAAAGACACAATTTACAGAAATAAAAAGGCAATGTTCAACAGCTGTGATGTTAGTGGATGCTTTTGGAAGGACAGAAAATATAAGACAGCAGCACATCAAAATCATTCTTACACTCCTCCTTCACCTTTCACCCTCTCCCTGGATGAAGGTGAAGGAGGAGGAGGAGGAGTACATGAGTGGTTTCATGCACCAACAGACTGATCCAGAGGCAGGGCAATCAGCTGAGCTCTGGACAGCTTCAGTATTGCAGTACTTCAATGAACGTTTTACGCCTCCAGCCAGAATCCATTTAATCCTGACCAATTTGTGAATTTCCTCCCCCTTTTTTATTTCTGCCAGGCAATATTAAGGATCACACAGAAGCAAGTGAAAATGAGTTAAAAGAACCTGCAATCAATTTCAACAATAGAAAACACAAGCTGGATAATAGGAAAACTGCGCAGGATGAAGGAGTTGTATTAAATATAACTGTAATGAACAACTTGGTCCTGGCGATGTAAGCAGAATAGATGACTGACTACATCCTTTCTGCCTAATGTTTTATTACATAATATCCCTAGAGGAAAATGTGCCATACAGCTATTTAAGCACAGAATCACACAAAGATCAGTCGATTAGGTAACGTGAGCCACGGAGGCCATAGTTTGGATCCTGCCATCTTAACACACATTTGCCACTGTAATAAGTTCGGCTGCCTCCCTAGACAGGGCTACGAGGGCTCACACTGTGCTAGCGAGGAGGCAGTCAGAAGATGGGCAAGAAAAAAAACAAATGAAGCTTTTCCCCATTTGCAAGATCCTAATAAAGTAACTGTGACTATCAAATCTGAAAGATGTCCTTTCAAACAGGTGTTTCACGTGCAGTGGCCAGATCATCCAAGTCTTGCATTTCTGATGGATCAGAGCAGTTGAAATCCAAACAGATGATACACTTTAAAAATACCTATATAGTACCTCATAACCAAGAGACAATCCAGAGATTTTAATAACCTTCTCTATATTTTCAGAGCTAACAGGTGTACCTTCAGAGATAATACCTATCCAGAAAGGTTGTAGTTAATAATGCAATATTTGTAATGCCAAAATTCCCAGTTGTACAGACATTTTAAGCAGTATTCATGTGAAAACCAGAACTGATTTCATAAAAAACCTGTTCTGCAAGGTAGCAGTCTCTTTGAGCCTTAGTGTTACCTAATTAAATGCTGAATGTTGACCATCTGTCATTGTAATCTGTGAGTTCTCCTCACAGATAAAAATAAACCATGGATGCAATGTTAAAGTAATTCTTTATGAGAGCCATAGTGTAACCCTGCCAGAGGGAGTGAGGGGGTTTGAGAGCATGTCCTAGAGGGCAAAATACACAGCCTGTCTGGATACACGGGGAGGCTCTACATCACTCTGGCTGGCAGGAAAGGCACTGGTCAGGACACCCATGGTGTGCCCTGTGAGACCCTCTGCCCCAGGCAGAGGCTGGCACCTGTTATTTCCCCCAGAAGAAAGAGGGTCAATAGATCTGAGAGAGGCAGAATGTGGCTCCAACTCTGCTGCTGCGCCAGAGTAACTATGCCTTGTCCTTTGCTCACAGCTTCTTCCAAAGCCATAATTAAGTTCTTAGTTGAAAAAGAAGAGGAAGAAAAAAAGTAATTATGTCTTGAGGTCAAGTCTCACAAGCAAAATCAAACCGAGATCAAACATCCCTGTGACTGTTCGAGGAGTCTGGTTTTGAAATTCATGGCTGGGGCCCACCATTGATACAAACTTTCCATTGCTCTTCTCACAAAGTAGAACATTTCAACATGATTTTAGTTCAATGGCTTTCAAAGGGAACGCTGCACTTTACACAAGAGGAAGCCTTACCCTCAGCCTTCTTTCAAACGTGGAGATATTGCCTTTGGTCTGCTCCCTCCTTTGCCTCCATTCAATGAGATTTGAATTATGCTCTCCAGGAAGAGAAATATTGCACTTCCCTAAAGTGGGGCTGACAACCCCTGCTAGAATATGAGGCTCCGTGTTAAGCGTGATTTCCATCCCACTGGCAAAGGTGACTCTCAGAGACCCATCTGGGCTGACCCGGTAGATATTCTGCGTGTTATCTGTCAAAAAAACAACAACCAAAAACAGGGAACAGAGAAAAGTTCAGATCTCCATATCTATGAAGCAAATGGTAGATGCAATAGGGCTTTATTTGCCCCCAGGTTACAGACAGCTGAACATACACCAACTGCAGCATGATCTTTGCAACCTGTAACTTCCAGGCCTTCCCATGTCTAAAGACCTTTATATTACATTTGGCCTGATGATTTCCATTGTGAAAGTTTCCTGCAGCAGGAATAAAGAGTTTTTGCTTTCAGCTTAGAAGTATGTAGACCCACGGGCTGGGTTTTGACCACCAATATTCTGATTTTAGCATGCTGGGATCTGTTGACAGGATAGTGTACTGCCTGAATGGCTGCAATGAGCATCTGAGGTCAAGCATGAAAGCTGTTTTCAAAATGGCTAGGATGATGACCAGTCACCCATTCTCTCCCTTTTCCCTGTATCACTGTACTAAAACCTCCTCCTCTTCCCCGCTGGCAGCAGAACCCTGGGGTAGGGGCACAGTGATGGTCAGCCACGAACCTGAAGCCTGGTGCAAGAGACCCACTGGGAAGTGGTTGTTGGCAGAAAAATGAATGGGTCAGTGACAGCGGCACAGCAAGCAGCTCCAGAGGGTCAGGACTGTGCTGCAGAGGGCTGTTGAAGGCAGCTGGGGTGACCCAGTATAGCCTCCCCACCTCCCCAAAACTGCCAGAAGCAGGCGGAGGGTCCGGACCAGGTCTCCACTGGAAGGATGCAAAGGCATACAGCCACTGCTCGCTCCCGGTCTCTTGCCTGGGCACTGCAATTCCTCCACTGTTGGCACAGCTGCGCCACATCGCCTTGCATTTGGCCAGGCTAGGGATATTCATGCAGGAGGTTACTGTGGCTCAGGGGCAACTCAGCTGAGAGCCTGAATGTTCAGCGCTAAGAGACAAAAGTCTCGCCCTCAAAAGCATCCTTTTTTTTTAAGCCGGTCCACACAGAAGTAACTGGTCCAGCTCTTGAGACGTGAATATGTGGAAAATAGTTGGGCATGTCAGAAAGTGGAAATAATAGGCATTACATTAAAAACCACTTTGTGACTCAGATGTAAGTATACCATGTCTGACTGGTTGTTCACAGGGTGCTTCATGATAGTTTCAGAGAAATATGGAAATATGCAAATCACGTGAATTCATAAATATGATAGGTACAATAACAACTACAGCTGTTCATTTCTGGCACTGCCCATAGTGTGCTAGTACTTTCCTGAGACAGAATTTGGTAACATACCAACTTTGAGGAGTTTCAGATTTAAGGACACACATACAACCAGGCAGCCAGTAGATGACGCAGAGATGTGGTCACTTGGACAAAGCCTAACAGTTGATACGAGAGTATAATATAATTATTTCCACTTATTAGTGCTGTCTCTGCAATGCAATAGTGAAGAGTGAGTATCTTGTGAGGTGAGTTCTTCCTATTTTTTTCTTACAGATCAAAAGCTGAGAGGAAGAAAAGTTCTATGATTTGCTCAGTTATGAAGCTTTTCTATAGCAGACCTGGAAAGACATCAGAGAGCTATTTCCCTGCACCTGCTTTCTCAAAGCCTGAACAATCCACTGACAACAACAACAACAAAAAAAAACAAAACAAGGAGAAAAAGCCCCAGATCGACTAAACTATATAAAACCAGAACTTTGATGACGAATCTGCAAAATCTGGAGGACACTGGGGCACTGCCATTAGGCAGAGTAAATTCTTCCTGAGAGATATGATATTGCCAGGGAAATACGGAGTCACCAGCAGAGGTGGGTCATGCTTTCCTCCTTCCCACAAGTGCCGTCACCGAAGCACAGCACTACCACAAAGAATGCACAGCATTGGCTACAAAAGGCATTTCAGTCCTAAAATATCAGTGAAGCTTATAGTTCTTCTGGGCAGTATTTCTCAGAATAACAAAGCTCAGGTGGGTGTTATAGGTCAGCCTAAGCCCTCCAGATCCTAAAGGAAAAATAGCACGTAAACCTGAAGGCACCGGAGATTTCAATAACTAGAATCCATCCATGGGACTCTTCTGGGAGGAAAAGAATTCACTCGAGGTTTGTTTCTAATTAGTAACCCGGGAGAATTGAGACTAGTGTCTGGCTATTTGTACCGAAGCAAAGAAGAAACAAATGAACTAATTCTACTGGCTTTTTTTGGCGAACGGTTAAGAATGCAATAATGTCTAGGCTTTGCAAAGTAATGACTAGGGAAGAGAGAACAGAAATGCTTTAATTACCTTGTTTTAAGGTATATATTGTAGAGATAGCTGAGAAGTTTGTGGCTGTGATCACATTTTCTCTGTTTGAAGTATCAAGCTCCACTCGTGTCAGTTTTTCAACATCACTGTGGAAACTGCTGACTTCCCCGGTTGGGAAGGTCACGTTGGTCAGGTGGCCATCGGAGTCATACCTGCAAGACATGATGTTAAAGAGCCATGAAAATACATCACTATTGTCTCATAGATATTCCTAAATGAAAAAGGAAAAAAAAAGAAAAAAGTAAGCACCGTCAACACCGTGCAAAAAGTAAAAAGGTAAGAATTTGTCCTTTCAGTCACTCAGAATGTATTCATTCCCTAATCCGAATTCCTTCTTAGACTCTTGCAGTGGTGCAGGACAAAAGGCAGAACGGGAGGATGCTGCCTGCCTACATCACTCCGCTTCTGCCAGAGGTTTCGGCCGCGCAGGCAGCTGGGGTCTGCCCCGCCGGGATGCGGTAGGGGTGGGTGGCCGCTGGAGGTCACTCGCCATTCAGGCAACCAACTCGCCACCAAAAGGCGTTTTCTTACCCGTAAGTTTAAATAAAACCAATTCGTAGATTCTGTAACCCTCAAAACCTGCCTTTTGTTGCTGACACGTGAAGTACATAATATGAATGGTGAATTTAAAAAGGGGACCTAAAGCGTAACAATAGCGATAAAATTAGACTGAAATCTGCAGCGATTAAGTTGCCTACATGGTTTTTACTCTTGTTTTACATTTCCCTTGGGCCTACTCAAATCAGCAGGAACTTCTCATCACAAGTAACAGCACCAGAATCTAGAGCATCACATTTTAGTTCACCTAAATTTCATCAGTGCTGAAGAAATTCTTTCAGTTTGAAGTACTTTATGTGAATTGGGCCATGTTACGAAAAAGTCAATAAATAATTAAAAAAAAAAATCAGTGTTTCTTTCTAAGAGTTCTTTTCAGTTCTACAGATATATTTGCTTTCTGATGGTTCACATGGAAAACAATGCAGAACATTGCTCGGTGCTTGATAGTGTTTCATATTAATGCCTCCCATCTTAAAAACCTTATTGATGCTAACATTCTTACTCATTCAAGACACCTCACTGATACTGCAGATGTGTTTGCATGAGTAAAAACAACCCATGTTCATAAAAAGAAACTTATTTGTGCAGGTAGGAAAGCATAATTAAGTTTTCATGTTTTAGTAACTGTCTCCTCTCATTGACAAAACATATCCTCAGCTGGTGTATCAACCGGCAAAGCTCCGCTGCTTCCAATGGAGCTCTTCCAATTCACATCAGCAGACGATCTGGCTATGTCCTCCACTTTAATGTGTTGGCATCATTTCCTTAGCATCTTTATTTCCCCTTAATTAGTCAGACAACATCTATATGTTACAAGAAGTATTGGTGAAAATAAATCAGGATTTTTTCTCTTCCCCCCAATATGAAAAGGAAAAACTGACCAACTCTTCAAATGAAACACTGGAGAATGAACTAATGACCATCTTGTGTTCCTTGACAAATAAATTAATCAAATGTTAAATACAACATAATCTCTCTCTCACCTCCTACTGCCCTCATGCAACTTATTTACATTCTACCCCTATGCCAGTTCCGTGCAAATTGACTGGGTGCCATACTCAGTGATTAAAATTGCCTCAGATCACTACTTTTCATGACCAGAAAACTCCGCACACATTGGGCAGTTATATTTAATTTACTGCTTGATCAAACAGATACGACAGCTTGCTAGGTTATTTGGATTTGCCACTGTACCACAGAAAAATCCCCAAATAATACATTTTTATGGCGTGAATGCAGCCAGTTTATTGGAATGTACTCATGTGCAAGACTTGGGATCCATCTTCACTAAGGATCCAGTTTTGCTGCTGATAGTGCCGATGCCGAGATACAAAATTTGCTGTGTAGCTGCAAATGGGATAAACTGTTCCTGGATGGCTGGCCAGCTATGGTACTGAATCAGAATGAGACTAGAACACATGCCAGTGGACTCTGACTCACATAGATGGTCTCACTGACTTCAAGGAGAACATATACATTAGTGTCTCAGTAATGATCCCACAGCGTGATCATCTAAAGGGCTTTTTTTATTCCAGATTGCTCCAAGGAACCCAACCCTCCGAGGACAGGTTCTGCCACCTTTCACATGATGAATAGTAGCACACCGGCACTCAGATACTGCAGAGCAATGTCCTACCCATATTAATAGGGGCAGAATCATGACATATTTCTTAATATTAATTTGGGGCCCAGTTATGCCACTGTTAATCATGTCAGTGACCATTTAATCATGCAAATAATTGCATTGATTTCAGTACTCACATGAGGAAGTGCTCACCAATATTTGAAATGCACACTTGGGGATATAGCTTCACAATCCATTTGCATTTCTATGTGTAGCACAGTTAAGAGTTATATCATTTCAAAGGGAAAGCGGTCTAATTAATTTTTTCAGAGAGAGTTGTTTCTTGCAGGTGTTTTCTTGTCCTTGATTTAATAGAGGCACAGTGCCCCCCCCTCCCCTTTTACAGCTTTGATGATACAATATTAAAAAAATCTAGATGACCGAAAATTGTGCATTAGCTATAATTTTATGCAAGAGCTCTTTCAGTACTTCCATTTCATCAGATTAGAGTAGATGGATGACAAGTACTTTTGTAGGTGGTTTTCTACCTCTTAATAATTTCCCTCTGTGCGTGAATCTGACATATAGGTAGATGTTCTGAACAGTTCATTATCTTTGCTCATATTCCCAAGTATGTGTGATACGTGTTGTTAAACAAACTCATCCCTACTTCAGCTTGATAATGCCATGGGTTGAAGCTTTGGATGCGAATGCAGATCTAGCTTAAACAAAGAAGATCATTCCAAGCAATTTGAAAGTTGCTTATATGATAATTCTCTTAGTTCCAACACTATGTTCATATAGGACTCGGAAACAATTCACGTATAAGTAACCGCTTCAAAAAAATCTAATTTTCAAACTCAAATCAGGTGTCAGTTCAGAGTACGTATGGAAAATAATGTCTGGTTTAAGGATACCTAAGGACCATGGCACCCCATGACCTATTAATGGCAGAAGGCGAGCAGTATCTCCTGAAAGCACACTTACCCACACAGCGCCGATTATTGTTAATCGCCCCTCTGACTGCACCAGGTTGGGTGACATTCTGTGTACTAGCCATTCAGGAATTTCTAATATATTACGAAAATGACTTAAAATATTGGACTGAACGAAAATATTAATGACATGACTTCACTATTGAATTTTGCTGCTGTTTTTGTAGTGCTAACAATTGAAAATTTGTTAATTCCTACTGACTAGACTGGCAGAAGTGCACGGTTGTGCAAAGCCTGGACACCTTGAAGCATCAGTGAGGACAGTGTTACCTAGCCTGCAGTTAAAGCTGTGAAAGTATATAAAATTGTTCAATTTAGCAAAACTTCTTTGTGTTAGTCATATGCATCATATCAAACGTTTCAAGGATTCTTCTGTATATCATAAAATGGGAGGCACTTGCAAGCAGGTGAAACCCTTTAAGAGATCTTACTATGCTTGAGTCATACTTTAACGAATAACTTGGCAGAAGACACCAGGAACAAGCAATAATTGTGTGAAATGGTTTCCACTCAATGTCACTGGGACAGAGTAAGAATACTGAGATTGAGAAGCACAGGCCTAAAAATAATCTGCTCTAGCAATCCAGGCCCTGCAACAATGCATGGTGTTCAGCATTCTAAAGAATTAACAGGCATGACTCCGAGCTACTGTAAAAGCTTTTTTAAAGTGTCATTGGTCCATGGTCTAGATTGATGCCATCCTCAAGCAGGGATTTAAATGGATTGCTCTCAGTGTTGAAATTATTGCAAAGAAGCATGTATTTTAAGTCTTATAAAAGGTAACGCTCACATCAGTGTTTAAACAGCACCAGGACAACAGTGAGCTTTGTCTTGTTGCAAGATAATTTAAATTTGTATCAACAGATGCCTGATGGCAAGAACTGAACCAGGAAGGGCCTGTATAGTTTTTTCCCCTCTCATATTGTCAAAAATTGCCCTCTCTAATGGTTTATACTTATGTCCACTCTATCAATTTAGTCTTTGAAAGAACAATGGCAGGACAGAAAAAAACCCCATGCACTATGCAGTTTGCTCTGCTCTTATCCTACTGCTGTTTTAAGAAAATACGATTCTAAAAACCTCTAATGATGGTGACTCAACTACCTCTCCAGGTGACTTATGCAGTAAATTAATTCTCCTCGATGTTTTCTGTTCATATCTCACCTGGATGACTTTTTAGTTTAGTTTTTTACCATAACCTCCTGTGCTCCACTGAAAGCAGGCATTATTATTCTCCTTTAAGACTTTGCACTTGTACTGCAATGGTAACATATGATTTCCATCCATCACATTCAAAACCGGGGATTATGACACTTAATTATAAATAATGAGAAATCCTGACACATCACACCTCTTTATAAATCAAAAATGAGATTTCTCTTGGGTTGTTCTCTCTCTGGGACCAGATAGGGATGTTCTGACAGCCTTTTTAACTGTCTTGTCTTGCTCTTTAGAAGTCCCATCTTCTGAAGTCTCCTGAAGGTCTTGCTTATGAGGCTATTCAAACTCCTCTTACATACAGCCTTTTGCTATTACATATACTTTTGTTATTATATATCATCTTCCCCTGCTGATAGAGACAAGTTCACTTGTCTTTGAATATTCCTTCCACTGAGATTCTCAATTTCCTTTGCAACACCCCCCTCTCTGATGAGTATGCTAATTGTCCCCTTTCTGCCTTCCTCAGGAATTGGCAAAATTCCTGATTCATATCACAACTTGTTTCTACTTTAGTTACAAAAAATTCTACAATCATATTTTCATTTAGAGAGACAGGTTCACAATAATAATGTGCAAATGAAGTATAATTTCAAGCAGTTTCTGCCACTTAATGGGCCCTACGTACACAGCTTTTACATATGACAGGCTTTGGCACTTCAGAAATGGTAGTGTTTCATTTTAAAAGCTTGTGCAACAGCACTACTTGTCCTTTCTCATGCAGTATTAGTAGCAGGGTGTCTTTTTAAATTACTAGAACTGACTAAAAAAATTTCAATGTTCATTTAAAATAGTTCCTTACATCAGGCATTTAATGTCATGGACTTACTCATACACAGTTGTCCATCCATTTTCATCGCTTTTGGTTGCTAAAAGCCCTGTGTTTCCAGGATATGTCATCAGAGCCAGGTTGTAGCCTTGGGCATAAACTCTTTTCAGAACCCCATTGCTGCTTATTGTCAGCCAGTACACTTGCCCCCCTGGCACCACGACCCACAGGGGCAGCCCACTCGTGTCCCTGCGGATGTGAACTGAATTCCCATTGCTGCTGGTGATGGTGCCGATATCCCCTTCCCCGCTGTAGGTGAAATTGTAAATGTAGTCCCTAGTTACGAGGTTCAGCGTATGCAGGTGGGTGCCGTTGATAGTGAACTGATACAGTTCTTGGTCCGCTGGTGATGCAATCTCGTACATATTGGTGTCACTGAGGTGAGCCTTGTTTCGGCTGACTGCACGGATGCGAACATTGCCAAGGTCTGCTACGTACAGTGTGTCATCAGGAGAGACTGCTAGGGAAGAAGGTGCTTTCAGCTTTGCATCTTTGGCATATCCACCATCACCTGGAGGAGAAACGGTAATTTTAGCAATCTGTAATGTCCATATTTAAGCTGGTCCCCTAAGCCTGACACACTGCTGCTCCTCAGTATCATTTACAAGTCAATAAAAAAGTATCTTCTTCTAACCAATTAAATTCCTATTATTTAAGGTTGGTGCAATTCTAAATTAGTCTCAATGATGACAAACAAGAATATAAATTACCTAATTTACAACATTTTTGCTAAGGCCAAACCCCTGCTGCTCAGGAAAGCTTTAATGGCAAAATTGTGAAAGATAAAACCCGTAATACCTGAAATTTCATTCCCTAATTTTTGTCTGTTAGCATGTAGTTAAAGTAGACTCATGTTATAAAGAAAAAGAACATAAACCCCAGTAATTCAGCTAAAATGACACTGAAGGACAGATTAGTTTACACTTTCAAAAAATTCAACACTACAGGAAAACAAAACAAGAACACAGCCAAAACATGCCTTGAGAAAACACCCCTTCCAAGATCACTTGATAATTTCTGTGGTTTGTGTATTTTAAGGTTTGAGGAGGATATTTGCATTGTCATGGGCTGTATATGCATATCAAAGTGACTTTACATGAGCAGGATTTTCTGTAACTAGCAAGAAAACATATTAAACCTCATTCTTAGAGAAAAACACATTACTTCTGTATTGCTCCCCTTCTGACTGAGAAAGGAAATTTGCTGGAGAGTTTGAGCATGCCTTGTGCTTCCTGGGAGATGGACCAATTAGCTGATCTTTCTGCCACACTGACCCTGCCTTTCACCAACCCAACCCTGGCAGAATCATTAGATTTGCCACAGTTTTTCATTTTTTAGCACTGAGGGTAGTTTCCCTCAGCAGGAACCCAGAACAGGATTCTTCTCAGCACTGGTCTACCTTAGCCATAACTGAAGCTGGCAGCGCTTGGCATTGCACGAGGCTCTGATTATCAGTGGGTCAGCAACGCACCTTCTCTGGAAGACCATCTACATTTTTTCCATCTCCATTCTTGACATATTTAATGTTTTCTTGTCAGTAATTAACCTTTTACTTGAAATGAGGGGCTTAAGAATTATGATGACATTATGGAGCTGAACACAGTGGTTCTTAGAGATGACAAGGCGACAACAAATTGCACACCTCTGTACATGGGAATGCTGTCCTTTATCCGATTATGAAATATGTTTTTATGGAAAAAATCTCCACAATTTGTTGCGGTGCATGCAGGGGAGAGAGGCTGTGTTACTGAGAACGTCCAGCAGTGTGGCATAGGCCTGGCACTGGCTGTTCCATTTTAAAACACACAAAGAAGACGACATTCAGAATGTTAATGTTTGCATCATTTTGCTGGTTATGCAGCGTGACACAAGCAATGAGAAGGCATAAGCTAGTGTTTTTCACTTAATGTGAAACACCCTGGTACTCTTGGTGAGAAGGGCTGCCTGATCCAGTAGCATTTATGTGCAGTCTGCACTGGGGCTGGGTACCATCTTCAACATGGGCAAACAGCTGACACAGAAAGGCAGACTGGGAGCTGATTTTGAATGGTGTGCAATCTCTATCAAAGGAGGAAAAGCTAAGACCACCCTGAAGTTCCTCCAGTGCCAAATGGAAGACTCATGGCTTTGAATCCAATCGATTAAATCCACAAAGAGCTGTTGATAAAGGTTTTCATCTTTCCAAGGAAACTGAAACATTGCCCATCTCTCCTTCCCCTTGTCACTTTACTAATCGGCAGCTGTACCAGAAGGTCTCAACAGATAAGGGACAGGAAATAACTAGCATCTCCTTACCTGAAAAACAGTCACAATTAGGATCAATCTTGCAGTCACAATCTGATGGGGCTCCAGCAATTATAGAGATCTCACCATTGGTTGTGACCTGTTGTATACGGTTGATCTTTCTTTCATCTGTCTCTGCAATGTACAGTATGCCACTGTGAGACACAGCGATCGCCCTGGCTGACTCCAAGGTTGAATGGATGGCCACCTTGCTGACGATGAAGTGGTCGATGCCTGGCACCTGGCAGTGAATGGGGCGCCCTGCAATAATTCGTACACGCCTGTTTTCAGAGATCTGCAGGACAATGTTGTTGTCCAGGACATACAGTGAATTGTCTATAGGGTTCACTGTGAGGTCTGTCGGCCACTCTAACCGCACCTGGAAAAAAAAATAAATAAGGGGAAGGCAGGGGAAAATAAAATAAAAAAAAAAATGGTTAAGACAGGAAGGCAGTTTCATTCAACCATCTCTGATCACCATGTCATCGAGGCGCTTGGTGGATTCACCCAGCACTGCTTCTCTAGTATGTACATTTAACTGGGTTTGGCAGAAGAAGTTCCAATAAGCATACCCTTTTCTGAGGGCCAGCTTCACAGTGGAACAAAACTAGATTGGAAAAGTAATTTAGCACCCTCTGAGGGGTATCTGCACAAATCTGTTGAGGTGGGAACATCATTATACGTATGCAGTCATGCAAATAAAACCACAACTCCATGTCATGCAACATCAGACAGAAAATCTTCCAGGTCTGAATGATATTGTTTCAAGGTTGAAGTCAACACTGGCGGAGTGGAAAACAGTTAGAGGTTGTCAATGTCCTAACACTTTAATTGACTGTTAGTACAAAAGGAAAGCGACGTACTAGAAGAGTACGACACATTTCCACAATTTATTTACTAAGCAAGAAATGTTAGTAAGACTTATATGCCACAAGAAATATAAGCTCATTAATTCTTTGGAACATAATAATACACCAATAAATCACACTTCACATGATATAGTAGCAAAGCTGTAATTATTTATAATGATTTTGCTTTGTGAGTTTAGTATTTCAATCATGGATTAAGTAAATTCTTCATATTAATGCTGTTTGCCTTTTTCCATGCAGGTAAGAGTGCCAACCAAGCAAAATTTCTGAATAACCCTAGAGGAAATACTGGAAGAATGACCTCACTCATCTGATACCTGTTGCATCAGGATCTGGAGTAATTAAACATGCTCCAAATTAAAGGTGGGTCCGCCTGTCAACCTGAAAGACAACCAGTATGTAGGTTGCTGCCTGTGGCATGTACTGGCCCAGAGCTTCAAGCTCCAAATGTTGAGAAAGCTCAACAGGCGGCACAGGATCGCTGAATTGGAAACACTGACGGAGTAGACTGGTCCCTCTCCCCAGCCAATGGCCAGTGGAGGATCTGGACTGCAGCTCGTCTATGGAAATGTCAGAGAACAACTGAGTCACCAAGGCTGCAAGACAGACTATTTTTGTCTGTCTCGGGATGCTTTGCTTGTTATTCCTCGTGAAGAGATGGTTGCTTTTATCTGAGTGGAATTTTTCTAGACTAAATATTTCAGTCATCAGAAGAGAATAAATACCAGGCTAAAGTGTAATGGTTTTATATGCTTTATGCATCACAGAAGCTTTTATTGTTTCATTTACTGATTTTGTTGCTGGTTTTGCTCATTTTTCCACTGTGCTAATTAAAAGATCTATGAATGTAGAGACTGCAGATGCTTATACAATGCTCAGCACTGAGGAATAACATATGGTGGAGTGTGTGGCCATCGCAAGCCACCTGCTCGCCTGGGGTCAGCTCAGGAACCAGGCTGGAGGCCAAGTCTCCCTTTCTCAAGTGTTAGTATTTCCTGAATAATCTCATTTCCAGAAGTACATTGCTGGTTTGATAATTGATGTTTTAATAAAGTCAGGGCATTGTGGCTACTGTGTCTTGCCTCGTGGTTACATGGTGCACCACACAATTACGAAGGCTCACGGAGTAATCCAATTCCTCCTTTTGCCCAGTCCATTTTACTAGACAGCACAATAACTGGCATTAAGACTAATGCTGTTGGGTTCAAGATCTCTTCTGAACCAGGTGGTAGAGTCCTTCCAAATGATGATAAATGTGGTGAAACAGTTGGAAACAGATTACTCCCATAAAGGTGCCGATTTCTGTGCATGTGACTGCCCAGATTCCCCCTGCTGCGTTAGGGCTGGTTTACACACTGCTGTTAGCTCATGCTTCAACTGAGAGTTCACTGCGACACCAAATAAAACTCTTTAGTTAGCATAAGACTCTCTACAAGGCTGTCTTCAGGTAACTTGGAAAAACACATATTTGCCATGTACCCTTAATATAGAACATTTGATTGCTCTATCAAAGTAAATGGATTATTTTTAATGAGAAACAGACACCTTCAACTTTAACAGCCTCCTTCACAGATCGCTCTGCTGTAAAAATAATCTTTGGTTAACTCTTAACTAGATTATTCATGATACAAACTTCGGGCTGAAACTATCTACTTTTGCCACAATGACTCTGCATAGCACCTTGCCATGTCTTAATAGCTGGTTTTCCTTTGCGGACCAGCCACACTGCCTTTGCTCAGTGAATAATTTGAATTTCTCCTATTGTGAAAGTATGCCTGGTGTCTTGCAGATAAACAGGGACTGGTTTGGGCCAAAACAACTTTTTCTCTGCTTGATCTGATGCCAATTTGGTTTATTGAGATAGAATAAACTTTTATGCAGCTGTCCATTACACTTGCAGCATCGCGCCTAAAGCTTAGTCTTAACACAACTGCAAGTACATTTGCTTTCATACCCATCACATCTGTAAATCTAGCTGCATTATGGTAAAAATAAATAAAATTTTAGTTGGGAACTATTTTATATTTATTTAGTTGGGAACTAAACAATTTTGGTTACTACACCAGAACTGTTGCCTACCTTTCTGCTCTGTAAAGCTAACAAAAGATATGGCTACAGCTTCTCCTTCCTGGGTTTAAAGTTGTCATGGATGTATTAATTGTTTAATCCCAGATGCATTATTAAAGGTAGCATATACATGTCTGGAGATTTCAGCATAAAACCCAGCTGCTGCTCACTATCAGCTTATGCTAGTGCAATTAAAGGGGAAAAAAAGGTAAAATACACCAGTTAAAATCAAGCACACACACAAGCACAAACCCTTGAGCATTCCTGATTTGAAGAAGAATTCCACATATTTAGAAAAAATCTGCATTGTTTTTGTCAGGATAAGGCTTCATTGGCATCTTACTCTAGTGCAAACTAGGGCTGCTGCAACCCTACCCCATCCCTTCTCCCAGTGCAGCCCCCAGCAGCAAGGCCAGTGTTTATGTGCTCCTACGGAAAGGAGGTTCAGGACAGTTTGCTGGCTAAAAACTAATCACCTAAATCAGCTTAAGCTGAAGTGTAACTGCACCCTCAGGTTCACTGTGACCTTGAAAAGTCACTGGTCGTTTCTTTTCTTTTAAAGCAAGTTGCCCTCTGGCAGGTTTCTGTGACCAAACCATCAGTTGTGCTTCATTCAAAGCCAATAAACATATTACCGAGAAGCATTTCAAGTCTCATCTGATATGACTGTGCCTATTAAAAAGTTTTTCCAGACAAAACTTCAGTTACGATTAGAATATTAAATCAGTTAATATACCTTTTAATTTGAAGCAGTACTTTGCAAGCCCCTGTAAAAAGTCCTCTCCCATAGATGTACATTTTTCTTATAACTTAAAACTGGGCCAATTGAAAGTGTTTTTTCTTACGCTTAATGGATTCTTTTTTTGAGCAGTGTACAGAAATGGCATTGCCGATTATCCCATTATAAACAAACAGGCAAGGTTTGTTCAGTATCAGTCAGTACCTCACACTTTCCAAAGACTGAAATTTTCAGGTGACAGTTCTAGTTTTGTTCACGGGAGACTGAGTATATGCAATGGAAATCACTGCCAAAACAAGTGAACCTTCAGCAGTGAGACCTTTTGCATATAAGTATTAACATATCAACTTTTCTGGGAATTCGGCATTTAACTGTCAACATAAAGGCTCCAGCTCTATCTAATAATCAGACTCTGGTCTGAGAAGTGCAAAATTAACACCTACTGGACTGGCTTTCTAATAGATTTTTTTCATGTCAAGTGTTCTGGAAAACACAAAGTGCACTAAGGTGGCTTCAGTTTAAATGAATTTTCACTGGGAGATCTACATTTAGGTAATTAAATAGCTCTCAGGCCCAAATGGTATTTTCTGTGTTTGTTTCTTTCTTGCAAAATCCACGTGTGCTTGTATAACTACCTATATACCTATCAATCTGGTGTGGATGCCAGGTGCCCATTAAGCCACTCCACCCCCCCCCTCCTCAGCTGGACAGGGGAGAGAAAATATAACAAAAGCCTCGAGGTTTGAGATACAGGGAGAGGTCACTCACCGATTAGCATTGTGGGCAAAACAGGCTTGACTTGGGAAAATGACTTTAATATTACCAATCCAATCAGGGTAGGATAATGAGAAATAAAACCTGAATCTCCCCCTCACCCCTCCCCCTTCTTCCCAGGCTCAACTTCACTCCTGAGTTCTCTACCTCCTCCACCCAGCAGTACAGGGGGATGGGGGCTGCGGTCAGTTCATCACACTTTGTCCCTGTGGCTCTGTCCTCCTCATGGGGAGGCTCCTCACACTCTTCCCTGCTCCAGCATGGGGTCCCTCCCACGGGAGACAGTTCTCCATGAACTTCTCCAACAAGAGTCCTTCCCACAGGCTGCGGTTCTCCTCATACTGCCCCAGTGTGGGTCCTCCTGCAGGGTGCAGCCCCTCAGGCCCAGCTGGCTACAGGGGGGTCCCCGCAGGGTCCCCAGCCCGGGCCCCTCCCCACGGGGCCACAGGCCCTGCCAGGAGCTGCCCCAGCGCCGCTGCCCACGGGTCACAGCTCCTGTGGGCACCCCCTGCCCCGGGAGGGTCTGCTCCATGGACCTCCATGGGCTGGGGGCACAGCCTGCCCCGCCGGGGTATCTCTGCTCCTGTGCCCCAGCACCTCCTGCCTCCTGCACTGACCCCAGTGTCTGCAGAGCTGTTGCTCTCACATAATCGCACTCCTTGCTCCAGCTGCAGCTGTGGAGGTGTTTTTTTCTCCTTCTTAAACACATTATCCCAGAGGTGCTACCACTGTCACCACTGGGCTCGGCCTTGCCCAGCGGCGGGTCCATCTCAGAGCAGGCTAGCACTGGCTCTGTCCAATATGGGAGAAGCTTCTGGCACCTTCTTACCCCAGAAGCCACCCCTGTAGCTCCCTGCTACTAAAAGCTTGCCATGCAAACACAATAAGTTTTTCCACAGCAAAGCTTTATAACTAAATAAATGATGCGATATTTTTGCAAAGGAGCACTGATGGGAAAGCCTGCACTCATATACTTCTTAAACACACCCGCCTGCACATGTACACACATTTAGGTGTTAGTTTGTGAAGAATACTGTTTCACTTTTGGTTTTGACCATATGGCTAAAACCTTCTGCACATTTTGCATGACATTTTATGGCTGTGGCATTTTTGGTGCTATTTTAAAAAAATCAGATCAAACAAATTCTACTGTTCATATCAAAATAAGAAAAGTAAAGAGGGAAAAATTTATCCTTGTCTGCAGATAGCAGTTTCAAGAGCTTAACTGTTTGGTTGTGGGGGTAAATTTCACTGGGATAAGTTTCATTTATCATGGATTAAAAGAAGCTGCATAAATCCCTAAAAAGGCTTCACTATTGCTTTGATTCCTTGCCATGCATTGCTTGTATATTTTGATTCAATTTCATGTAGTAGCATGAAATTCATGCCAAAATTTTTCCAATAGTCCTGACTGATGGATTACTTCCTATCTGTACTGTTCAGCTTCAAGCACTTCTGTTTAAGGTACCTTTGCCTTTACCCCGCTCTACCATTTGCATTTGCAGACTTGATCATAGCCTCTTCCATAACTGACTTTTGCTGCTAACTTCCTTTTTTCATCTCCTCTTGTTTATACTTACTGCAGCTGTTGTCGCCAGGCCAAATGCTTTTACTCACCACAACATCCTTAGAAGTAGCACTTTTCTCTCTTCCTGCTGGAACCCTTCTTTCTCCTTCCTTCTAGGAGAGAGAGGGCTCTGAGGAAGGACTCACACAAGCGGTCCATCAGAACACAGCATGTAGTTTACAAGGCTGAAGAGACTGTTTCTGCTTCTCCGAACTTTTTACAGGATGTCTCACGACATATATTTCTATTTTCTCACAGCTGACAACCACAGATAGTTTTTCATCATTTTCTGTCAGTTTGCTCTCACTTCTGAGCTCTTTCTTTTGTTGACACTGACACTGTCAGCTCCTCTCAGCAGCTTAGCTTCCTTCTTAATGGCACACAGAGACACGATTCAGCTCCTGCAGTCTGACACCAGGGAACCCTTCCCCACAATGGGATTATTGCCTCCTCCCATGCTGGAGGAGACTTTGTTTCTCATGCTCCTGATGCTGCATATTATAAAATTCAGAATTATACAGTTCAGTTGTAGCAGTCCCTGCTCTGAACTTCACACACGTTGCTCTCTTTGCGTTTGTTGTTCCTCAGTGAAAAACCCAAATAAATGAATTTTGCAGGCTAACAACTGCTGGTTTCCACCCTGGGCTGGGAAAGCAGCTGTGGCACATTTACAGATGCAGCTCGGAGGTGTGAGGCCACCAGTTCTCCAGGATCATGGCTCAGGTAGTCTCCCAGCCAACCTTCCTTTGCCATCTATTATTTCCAGCAGATGAGGGACCCAGCGCAGGAGCACAAAGGCAAGGCACCACTTCCAAGTTTTCACTGCTCTTCTTCGCTTCACTTGCCACCTGATTCACTGTGCCCTCACCTTCCAGCTCTCTTTTTGTTTCATAATTTCGTTTTTATGATTTTTTTCTGCTTCACAACTTCGAAGACCACATCCTGGGTCTACTAAATCGATAGGGGACAGGTTTCACACCATCTTTATTTAACAACAGAGGGAATATTATCCAGAATTGCATAAGCACTTTGACTATGAAAATCAATGGGACTTAGATTCCTAAGCCCTTTAAGTCTGTTTAAACATGGTACCCATGGTTTATACAGGCTATGAAAGAAACACTTTGTTAAATGCCCAGAAGGAATTGACAAAGTATTTTGAGCAGACTGGTACCTCTGAGAGGAGGAATCTTAGACCCTTCAATTAAAATATCTCAAAATAGACCATGAATTTGAATCTAACCCAAACGTGTTTCCAGTGCTGGAGTGGGAATAGATGTCCTCCAAACATACAGTTGCAGTTAATTTGCATGGCCAAAAGGAGGGAGTGGGACCTGGTGGAAATCTAGCTAACAACACGACTGGTTCCATTTTGCCTCACTTTTTAACTTGCATTTCCAGGTCCCGGCACTTGTTAGATGAGACAGCACAAAAGTAAGGTTGCATAAATCTTAATAAATCTCTCACTAGTTTTAGCCTCATCTTTCCATTTTGGGCTCAGAAGTTCTGGATACAGAAAGCCAGTGTGCTGCCAAGACCGAAAAGGTGGGAGGAAGATCTTGAAAAGCTTTAATTGAGATAGTAATTAAAAGCTATTTGAGAACAGTGAGAGGCTGGAGCTAGTACGTTACGGTGTCTTTTGTTTCCAATATCTACTGAGGTTCATAAAAGCATCTGGCCTCTGAGAGGAAGAGATGATACAGAGAAATTAAATTTCCAAAACTCAAAAAAGTGAGGAAAGCAAAAGCCCTGCCTTTGAGCAACACCAGCCGCTGTGAATATATCACCCAAATACTCTGATTTTGCCCTGAATCAAACTCAAAATTAAAATTAAGCTATTGAAATTAAAACTTCCTACAGATTCGTACCCAGGAAACCGCCTGTCTCTCCAGAATCAGGACCCCTGACAATAGCACTGCTGCCCAGGGCAGTGCTCCTTTGGCCACAGGGCTGGGAAGAAAGTGAGACTGGGGGAAGCAAAGGAGGAGGAGCTCCTGCCAGGAGGTTTCCAGTAAGGCATGTGGGAGCCACAATTTTTCCCTCAGCTGGATCAGAGCTGGAAAACACATTCCTACAAGGATCAAAACAAATGCTAACTCCACAGCTTTCAAAAGAAAATGCAAATTCACTTATGTGGTTTAAGCTTTCCCTTAAGAATTACGACATAAAACTCACAAACACAATTCTGCAAGTGAAAGAAAGAAGACTGGGAAAAACAGATATGCTGAAGTTCATATTTATAGAGGACATCTCCTATAGCAAATTCCTACAGTGATACACAACTCAACAGTAATAGCTTTTCTTAATCCATTGTAAGAGTGAACCGATTCTTTACTATACTGTAGCAGCCAGTTAAAGCTAAACAGCTATAGAAAAGTTTATCTATAACTTATGCATATTTTTTCACCCTAGAAGGGGTCCCTGGAAAGTTATTTATTCAGAAAAGGGCCCATAAGGGTGCTGGATCTAGAAAAGCCTGCCAAGCTAGGAAGGGGTGCAGAAGGGCTCCAGAGAAGTGCTAGATAGGCTCTGAGCAAAAGCTCTAAAAGGGTTCCAAACCACCCGAGGAAAAAGATCTAGCGAGTCTCTAGGAATGCTCCAGAAGCTATCGATCTACTCCCCCCACCCCTGCTCCAAAAAGCTCTAGAGCTAGAAAGGCCCCATTTCTACAAAGGTGCTAGATGTCTTCAGAAAGGCTCTCAACATCTCTAGAAAAGTTATACACCTGTGGAGCTCAGGCTATTAGCAATTTCTAGATCTAGAAAGCAACAGGAATCTCTAGACAGTGCTAGTTCTAGAAACATCCTTTTAAAATGTCTTTTCTTCATTATTTCAAACCAAAGCCAAAAAGACTGAAGCAAATAGCATAAGTTATAAATCCTTCTGGCTCGATGGCAGCATACGGAAATAATTTCGCAATTAAATTATTTCCTTACAACCAGGCTACTTATACTGAGTTTCAACCATTTAACCTGTCCTGATTCCCCACGTTTTTGGCATACCTTTTTGTAAGCCACCCAATACACTTATTACAGTTCATGGTAGCAATAGCAAAAAACATGCTGCTTTTTTTTTGTCACTATTGCTATGGACACAGAAATATAACTCTGAACTGGCAAGAAAAATAGAAGAAAAAAGAAATACATATGGATGGAGGACCTAAAGGGTTTTACATCATATCATGACTTTCCCCAGTTCTCACCAGAGACAGCTACATGCTGTTCAGTTTCCTATTTTGCTTTGAGCAGTTGATTGAATGGCTATTGAGTGATGTTCAGACATCTATGATTTTTCTGCAATGTGACCTACATTGCTAAACTTCGTAAATTTATTCTCCAAGGCAGTGTATCATTTTGCATGCCATACCCATCCCAAAGGAACCTATCAGCAGGAGATGAGGCCCAGTTTGTAAAAGCTGAATGTCCTTCAGACATTGTTAGCTAATTTGTTTGTAAATGTGAGTGTTATTGTCAGAGTAACATACCACATAAAATGGTGCTCTCTATCATTCTGTTTGCATCTCTCTGTGGCCTAAACTTCATCATGCAGAGCTATAAACGTAACCTCTGTATGGCACGCTACAGATGGATACAACCAATTCCTGTCTTGACATTTGCATTTTTTTTCCCTCTTCACCGACACGGTGTCTTTTAATTTTTCTTTTCCTTGGCACAAACAAGGGTAGAAAAGATACTGAAACAAACACGGTATCATGAAGAGGAGAAATCAGGCTTTCTTAGCTGTCATTGCCCAGGCTGCAGCTCCTGCTATGTTACTTTCTGTGGTTGTCACAGCTTACTTGTGTTTGACTTTAGCAGCTTGTAAGCATAACTCAGGGCAAACCTAATCTTAATAATAAACCTGGAGATATCACTAATGCCTCCACTTCTTGGTGCTAAAGTACTTGGTACTTTTCAGTCTTTGTTTACACCCAGCTTTGAGACCTGAGAAGTACCCAGACACCACCTTCTAGAGTTCCTTTGCACTGACATGTTTCAAAGTCCTGCCCTTTGTAAGCTGTTATTATTACACTGTTGTTTTGACAGGATCTGCAGTCTTTTGGGTTCCCCTTAGCACCTGGAGCAATTTGCAGGCCAGAAGTATCACTGTGCTGGCTTTTTTGACCCTCCTGCTGGTTCTTGCAGTGCAATGCTTTCTGTCATGCAACCGTATCCACACTTTCTTTTGCAGCTTTCAAATGCAGCTATGTAAATTTTCAGTGACCTGATGATAGAATTAAATGCCTGTATCACTTTTTTCACTTACAGTGAGTTTATGCCTTTATTTCTGTAAGCTTTCTCCCAATTTGTGCTGCCGTGAAGACAGACCAGGAGACCAAAGACCAGTCCTCACTCCTTTAAGATGTAGGACAATCTTCCTCTGACCTAGTCAATGCAATAATTTCTATCCCAGCAGTGTGCAACATCTCTGTAGGATGGACACCACCAGCCCTGGTGACTGTTGGTCTCAAACTTGCCTTGTACTCAAACTCCAGACTTGTGCCAGCCTGTTTGGTCTTCTTCCTCCTAATGCTGTGCAACATTTCTAAATGCCCAAACCAGAATACGTTGGGTAATCTGAAAGGCTTGGAATAAAGGCAGTAAAGACAACTCCACGTAAAGCTCAATTGCTATTGTTATTCACTTTTATAACACACAAAACCTGCTACATCTGTGGAAGGTCCTTTACCCCAAAGATGCGTGAAGGGTTGGCTGTTGAGGGGGGAGAGCAACATACACATATCAGCAGCCCTGACAACCTTAAAAAGAAACGGCTAATGTAGGAGTTGCCTCCATCAAAGTAGACATTTCTTAAGTCACAGGCAGGTCCTGTTATTAGTGGATGTGGATGAACAACTGAATTAAAAGAAAAGGAGGGGCACTGTCTGCTCTGCCTGCCTCTTGCACGTTCCCATCAACATCTACATGTCCTTTGCAGCAGACCTTCCTGGAGCTTGGACTCCAGGATGTCAACCACCTGCTTTCACTATCCAACCACTTATGGTAGCTCTGCAGTATACATAGAAAACACATATATACATATATGTATACGGACATAGTTATATATGCATATATAGGTATGTATTATATGTATGTACATTCTTTATGTATACAGCTTGTCCACTATGTCTCCTCAACAGATGAAACAAATTCAGATGTAGTAACCAATGTATCTGAACCCACTGCAGACTCCCACCAGTCTGGGAAAGCTGTGCGAAAAATTTTCAGCAGCATAGCTCAGCACAGCAGATAAAAGGCCTCTGCCACAAATAACTCATCAACTAGACACCATCATACTGAAACCACATCCAAATGAGAGAGATAATCAAAGGCTACTTGTGCAAAAGGAATAAAATGTGAAGCAACCAGATAAGTTGTTGTTTGGGAAAGACTGACAGGAGAGCATCAAAATGGGCCAGGCTTCTCAGCTGGGAATCCCCTCCCTGTGAGCTAGAAGAGGATCAGGTGTTTGAGGAGCTGGGCAGTGTGCTAGGACCTCAGCCATGCAAGGATGGTGGGCGAGCTGGAGGAAAGCCTGGGGGTGACAAGGCAGCTTGGATGAGTTAAAATTGCTGAGTGGATACGTATGGGGGCTTTGTCCCCATACGGGACAAAAACCAGGCAGCCTTTGGTGAGCACGGAGGTTTCTGTTAGTTGGGAAGGTGCACCCGAGCTGAGCTGCTACCTTCTTGCCAGCCATCCGAATCTTCCTTCTTGCAACTTCTCATTAGAAACAAATGATTAACAAAAAACCTAAATCCAGCTCTATGTAGAAAAAGTTAGAGAAAAGTCATGAGCAGAGGTCTGTCGCGTCTCCTTCACTTCACCACCAAGTGCCTAACACTACTTGCCTCAACAATCAAAGAAAAGGACGCAGTTGCTCGAAGAGTTGATTAAAATGTACATAGCCTTTTACTCAGTAGTAATGCATTATTTATGGCAGATAATTGAAATAAATTGCTGTTTTGCAGGTGACCAATACAAAAAGAGCACTTGGGCTTTAAGGAAGAAATTGCAGTGTGACTTCATCGCATGCTATCTTGCTTCTATGACTAATATTTCAAATTCAGTGATAGAATAATCTGATTAGAATATAAATTAACTGTGATGAAACCACCCTGCTTTCTATTTGATATTCTAAAAAATCACATTATACATCTACAAGTTTGATTCATGAGCTCTCACAGTCTTTTCTCCACCTGAGGTCCTAATCCTATGAGCCTCTTTTCTCTCAGTTCCTGTTAAAGAGAGGCTACTTAACCTCTCCTCTACCCCTGGGAAAAGATTATTTTATCTTCTACCTGAAGATCCTTTTTTAAAAAGGCTTTCAGCTTGGTTTTGCTTCGAAGTGTGGATACTAGGGACTACTTGCTGCTACACATTATATTACAGGCTTATGCTTTCCAAAGACTAACACTTAATTGGTGGGGGTGGGGGGATGACAATGCAGGGGAACGGGACAGGGGCTCATTTTTGAAACAGTTTGAAAATGCCTTGGTAAAGGCTCTGTCCACTGCCTGTTTTGCTCTATTTTTCAGAAGCACATACATTCTCTTAGGATACAGTAGCTCCTTGCTACACACTCACCATTCACTACCCTTTCAATTAAGCTTGGAAAAGCACCCAGCAAGAAGCCCCAGTTCCACCGAAAACAGTGGCAAAGCCGTTGCTGATTTTGCTGGGGCCATGACTTCCACTCTAGTTAGCTTATCTGGTACTCCAGCAAAGCCAGAGAAGAAAATTCATTAATTTAAGCAGCAGCATAAAAAGAACCAGAGAATAGGATGACTTTACACTGGAAAAAAACACCACAACCCACCAAACAGCTTTTCTGGGCTTCTTCGTGCAGCAAAAGTTAGAAAAAATAATAATAAAGAACTTTTCTAAAAAGGAAAAAGCTCTGAATATCTTCTGTAAGGGAAGACCACATATAAAAATTAAAGAGCCTATAAATTGTCATTTCCGCTTTGTGTGCTTTTTGTTCAGCAATTTCATGAATACACATAAAACATGTTTCTGCAAAGCACTGAAAAACACAGTTCAGAGATTGGGAATATTTATGATGCATTAATTACACATACCTAGAACAGTGTATCAAAAGCTTCACAGGTAGAAGACTAAAAGTAAATCAAGAGCAAGGGTATTTTTGCAATACTTTGCTACAGTGAAAACAACCTTTTTCCTTTATGATAGCATGCAACTTTCTAACACAATTAGAATATTATGCATCTAGTGCTAAAAAAAGCCAATGAAGAAGAAAAATGTGTTTTCTGCTTTTACAAGAATGCAGTATATACTATTGAGTACGACCAGAAAAACGTAAAGGAATAGTGTGTCTTACTCTGACCTGCAATACTAATTAATTACATGGCTCCATGTAATCCTGCAGTTGCATTGTGATATCCTACTCTCAACCTGGCTTAAAAGTGCTTCAGCCTAGAACCAATTTGGTTTTTATTCTGGCAGCTCACTCCCCCTTTCTCACCTGTTCATCAGATCATATTTTTGTCTTTCAGATTTCTCCTTTCCTTCCTCCAAATGTACCCAGTGAAAGTTCTGTTCAGGCTGTGTGCGCTCCAATGAGCAGGCCCTCATCTCTGCTTTCAAGTGAGGTCACCATGTCCTGGGAGCTTTTTGTTCTGCTCAAAAGGCTTCCACAATGCTACTGAAGCATATTGTGCCTGTGTAGATGCTGGTGGGGAGTGCCTGCAGCACTTGTAACTGCAGCAGCAATGTCAACGTTTGCATTTTTGAGCTATATACTACATTTTCAAGCAATTCTGCTCATCTTTACTCCTGTTTTCCAACATTCTGTTCCTCACTTCACTATTTCAAGTAGGTCATCAACAGCATTACTTATTGCCCTCTCCCCTTTCCTCCATCATTCAAAGCAGGCTGTCCAGAACATCGCATTCTTGCCGTGTGTGGATTGCCTTTATACCCTGTTCTAGAAATCAGCCTTTTAATTTGACCTATGCAAGCAAATTGCCTACGTAAGTAACACTGTCACATTTTTATAAGGGAGCCAAACATTTTGCCGTGTCACTGAAGTTTATGTGAAGCAACACAATATAGATGGTTCCCTCACATGGAGAACTGCTGAACAAAGGCTGATGAAGTGCAAATGTCAAGAAAAAGTCTTCAAACCAGACCTTTCATTTTGGAACACAGCAGTGACAGTTATTAACACCATCAATCAGGCCAGAGCTATTACTTTGGCACAGACTCATGCTTAGTGGGACTGACATCAGCACGAGAATAAGGCTGTGGTTACAGGCTAAGAGAAAGCTCTTGGGATTAATTTTCTGTTGCCTTGCAAATGTTTGGTCTCTGTATTTGCAGTGACTGTGCTTGAGACTGGTTTAAACAGTTCCCAAATACTAACTGCTTCCACTCGCACAGATATAAATGACTTGAGGTTCAGCGTGGTGGATATTCAGCCCACATATTTCTCATGGGAGGAAAGATACAGGATGAAATTGCAAGATGGTAGAAATATCTGCTAAAGTCTCTTCTCAGCTTTCACCACAGCAATGGAGGCAGAAAAGCAGTGAAGCTTATCGTTCAAGCTGAGCTGAAATGTTTCACACAAAACCACCCACAATGTCAATATAACTTCTATGAACGTTGGATCTAATGAAGTCTGGCTTCCTAAGGACTTCCGTCTCATGGCTGACTGACTTGGGAGTTTAATAAGATCCAAGCACCAAATGAAGCTTTTCCTGTGAATGGGGCATTTATTAGATCCTGAGTGGAATCTCTGGAGTTTAATAAAAGAAAGCTCATGCTGCAATATTTCCTTTTGAAAGGGCACTTTGGGTCTTTCCCCTCCAACTGGATTAATATTTTTTATGGAACATGTAGGAATTTAATTGCTGTGAAGGCTGGTGTTCCTCTACAAAATTCTTTGAAATTGGTTCAAGATTTTGATTTACTGTGAGGAACAGAATACTGACAGACAGACAGACATGCCCACACAATGTGCTCTCATTTGCTACCAATAATCAGGCAAAAAAAAATTTACTGTATACTCTAGGGATGCAGCAAGCACTAAGAAAATGTACTCATTTGAGAAAAAGAGCAATCTAGAGATGCCTCTGATCCAGAGATCAGGATCAAGTCCAAATTCATCAGGCAGCGAAACAGAACGATGATCCCCTCTCTTTTCCTTCTTTCGCTCTCCATCTCAGCCTCCTCCCTTAGCACTCCTGTTGCAGCCTGTGCCCAGGAGGTCCTGCCACAGGTCCTGCTGTGGGGTAGCTCCCCCCAGCCAGCCCACTGCTGGTGCAAGCTTGGAGAGCAGATAGCACTGCAGCAACTCAAGAAGTCAGTAAGAGTATTTTAGATCAAAGCTTATTTCCCTGATTTAGAGTAACTACAATAGTCTTCCTGTCCGAAGGGTGTGGGGGAAGTAGGAGGTGTAGCAGGTAATTCTATTCTCTTCAGCTGGGCTTCAATTTGGCAGAAGGAGATATTCAGTAGACCACACAAGGTTCAACATGGGCTCGTTATTCATTTAATTAACCTACAACAAAACAGTTTCCAAAGAACAAATAAAGAATGGGAGCCATACCTAGAAGAAGCCAAGGACCAAGCAGCAGGGGCACCCACCTAAAAAGTCCAGCATTCACATTCTGGGTGTTGTAGATCAGTGAGGTGCATATTAAAATCACACTGACATCACCTTGTTTTGCCTTTACAACTTAGCCCATGTTCATGTTCTAGTATTCAGGGTTTCAAAGGCAGTATTTTCAAAAAATAAGAAATGAAATTAAATTTCGTTCAAATCAGAATGAAAGATACTGGAATAACTGATTTTAATGTAAGCGTCTGCTAAAATTCTGGCACTGACGGTGAGTGTTGAGTGTATACACATATATATTCATAAACCTAGATCTGAAGAGCCATTTTCTTTAGATTTGCTCCTTATTAACTGATTGAAGAACAGTAAAATAATCTGTGCTGAGAAGAAAAGTCATCCAAGTTTTGTACATGCTGAAATAGTACCCAGAACGCTGGCATACAGTATAAACACCTTAACCAAATGTCCTTTTCTTTCTAAATTCCCATTAACAGCCTCACAGTGAAGTATGAGATCAAAGTAATTAGTCAGAGCTTGGTGGTTTATTTGCCACGACATATAATCTCTTCAACCCCAGCTGTCCTTCCCTCCCCGTTATGAATACAGAATACTATGCTTAAAAATGAGAAAGTGGTGAACAACAAACACAGAATGATTAATAAGAAGTGTTTCCTTCAGACCCAATACAGGAATAAATGATTAAACCTTTTCATAATTTATTAAAGTGAATGCCTTAAAGTGAAAGCTTGTCATTTATGGCAGTTTTTGCAAGGGGTAGTTACTCTATGTGTTTACTTCAAGAGTACATTTTTGTACTTTGGTAAATCAAGAAATACTGATTTTGAGCAAGTTGTTGATTTTATTGTCAGAACAAATTTAGCTTTAAGGATTGATTTTATTAACCTATTTCATAAGACCCTCTAAAACCACAATTTGTGAGCAACCCACATTCTCTTGATCAAAATGCCATTTGTAATTTAGCCAAAACCCAATTTAAATGGAGATGGGCCAAATCAATTTTTTATTTATGTTTATGCCATTCTGGAATAAATTCAGCAGTCTTGCAAGGATATACAATTGTTTCTGACTAAGTGAAACTATCATTCCATTATTCTCATTAACATAATTTCAAATTTAACATGCTTGACTTGAGGGGATGTGGTTATTTCATAGGGTTTTCTGGTTATCAGCAACAATTTTGGAAGAAGACTATTGAGCAAATTTGATACAGTTACTTTTCAGAACATGTATTCTCAGCATTTATTTCATGTCTGTGTTTTACTGCATATGGGCAAAACCTGAAAAGTATAGACTTTGTGAAAAATTGCAATAAGCAGATTCACTTAAACCCCCACAAAACAAATCCTCCAAAGAAGAAGATGCTTCCATAAGCTATATGTACATCTGTACTGTAGATTGGCAACAATGTGAGTTAACCTGTCAGTGCCAGAAAATTATACAGTAAGTTTTACTAAGACTTAGAAAATGAGACTGGCCACTTTTTAGGGACATTTTAATATGCCATCATTTTTTATGTTGTTTAGAATATTTACTGGCATGCAGTCACAATTTATCTGAAGATTATCTCAATTTATGTGATAAGTACATAACTTGATTTCCCAGGATGCTGAAACATTTGCAGACTTTTGAAAAATGTGCAGCAATAGTTTCCTGTAGGTGCTGCAGCATGGAAGGATGCACCTGAATTGTTTATGGAAATAAAAAAGTTTATTTTTGCTTCTATGAAAAGAAGGCCCTACCCCATCTGAATGCTGATGTCCTGAGAGCAGCATGATGAATAATTTGCTCTATGACACGCCTTCTCATATCTATGATTTTGAAGAATCCCTTTCTTTATGGCATCGGAACTATATTAGTAAGGCAAACTAAAGCTGTTTCGGGGGAAAAAAAAAAGATTTTAGGGCTATTTAAATCTACTTACAAATTTGGCATATTACAGTTCAGCCCCCAGATTTTCCCTTTTAAATTTCATTTTAATTTAAAAAATAAAATAGTTTTATTTCTGCATGTGCTAGACCCCTCACTGCAACTCATTTGCTAAAGGGTACTTGCATTTTTTCAAAGGAATTGAAAACTATCAAAACCCACCATTTCGGATTTAGTCAGACATTTTGTAACTGGGCAACATGAACAGAAATTTTGAACACAAATACACAGCTGCACATTATATGGGCAGTAAAGCAATTAATTGTACACCCTGAGATGCAGATCTCAAGAAGAAGGCAGGGAGCATACGTTGCAATTGGCACCATCCCCTGCACCTCAGAGATACCTGATCTGGTTATCGATGCCCCCAGCAGTCGTTACATGTGTCCAAGAAGCAAGCAAATGTGCTTCAGGCAGCTTTAAGTTCCATGAAGCATCGCTCCTGCCAGCTGGTATGTAGCAATGGAGCGGAGAGGCAGTGCCTCCAGCCGAGGAGCACTGCTTGCTGCAGTGGGTTCCTGCTCATCACCTGCAGGACTGGTTATCCTGCAAGAAGAGGTGCCAGAGCAGAAGCCAAGGTGCCCAGAAGCTGTATGATCTTAAGACAATTACTAGGCTAGTTTAAGCTTGAGTTTAGCACAGCTAAGCCAGTTGATCCTGTTCTACTTTACATGGAATAATTATGCGTCTACTGGACCAGAGAGAATACAAAGGCCTGTCTAACCCAGAATTGGGAATAGGGAAGCTGAGGTTCCCCTCCCCACATCTGCAAATACTTAGGATGCAGAGACATGTGAAATGGAACAGGGACATTTTTTTCTGTTTTGAGCCTAGTAATAAAATCCCCAAGTGCTTCTGTGACAGCAGCATTAGATTCCATCATTTATCCCTGTGAAGTTCGAGAAGAACTACCCAAAACATCGACCCCACATTCTTCACGTATGTGAACACAAGATCATAGTCACCTATGTTACATAGCTGTTACTCAAAGCCTACTTAGAAAAGAGGAACAAGCTCTTACCATTGTTATGCAGTGTATTTTAACTGTGAAGGACTGAGGAAAGGGCAGGGAGAAAACAAAATGAAAAATTAACTGGACCTGGTTATTAGCTCACACAGTCCATAATATAACTTCAGCACATTACTTGAATGCTTCAATATTTTTTCAAGCATAGCTTTTCTCCCATTTTGAAGCTGATTAATTCAAGTAATTATCGGCAATGGCAAATCCCTTCTTCGTGCTATCTGCAAGTGTGGCTCACTGACTAGTCAAGAGTGCCATTTATGTTTCTTCATGTTTATCCATGTATCTTTTTAAACATAAACTAGAGCTGTGATAAGTGACTTTTTTCTTTTACACTGCTCTTGAAATAAGGACTGAAAGGCACTTTGAGAAATGTATGGAAATGCAGTGGCTTGACTACAATACTGCTGTTGTGTAATTACTTAATGTAATGCTCCTCCATGATTCAGAACAGACATATCTGATTCATCCAGCATATTCTGATATACAATCCTTGTGCTAGAAATGAAGTTATCTGTCTCCACAATGTGTAGAAAAGTGACAACACATGAAAACCAGGTGTCTACCTGAGTGATGTCCATTCCAGAGTCACAGCTCAATGGCTGGGTTGATGTGAGGCCATTCGAACCTATTATTGTTGTGATCACACCGTTCTCATCAATTTTCCGAATCATGGTACCGTCAACGAAGTAAATAAATCCATGCTTATCTACAGTGATACCTGGATGAAGGGAAAGGGTAAAAAAGGATGTTAGAACTGACATTTTCTAGATTAAAAAGTATGAGCTTAAAATGTTTCCTCTCCTCTTAGACTCTGAAAATCTACTGATTAATAGAAGCATGATTTTTTTCCCTTACCCATTACTTACTTAAGGCTTATACAAACTGTATATGGAAAGATCATACCCATGTATCAGACTGTCTGACTTAGAGGGAAGACAACAGAACAAAACAGCAGAGGCTTTGCTTGTAATGTAGTTATATATACATAGAACTAGGTTCTTCAACAGCTTTATTTCATGCCCATCAAAAAGTAGGGCAAGACTAGCTTTTCTGAAAACTTATCTTACAATTGATTTTTCTTAATTTTCACTTTCTCAATTCTCATGCAGAGGCATTTTTTTTTTTTAATTACTGTACTGTCTGAATTATCAGAGTGTCTGAGTAAGGAAGAAGCACCCACAGAAAGCGAGAGAGACTTCTGTTGTGATATGGGCTATACATACAAATGGTGCAAACCAGGCTCTGCTTAGCAGGCAGAAGAAATATCTGTGCTGCAGAACATATTACAGTGCGGTGTTGTCCAAGACAATGGTCACGTACTGGAACTGACCTCATGACAACAGTGAACTTCAGCAGGGGCTAGTGCAGTTTTCCCACTTCTGGATCTGCTGTAGCTCTAGCGCCACTGCACTGGAGAGAGGGACCATGAAACAAATGCGAGGGCTATGCAAAGGAAAGGTCACGGTCTTACGTATTTCAGTGGGGAAGCTCAGGAACAGAGGGGTTGCTGCCTCCCACCAGCAGTGTGTGGTGCAGCCATGTCACGACCCATGCTCAGCCTTGTTCTGCCCCAGTCTAACACCTTCTCCCCATTCTTCCTGCGTTCCATTTAGATTTTTTTATATTGCATGAACTGTAAGATATTTTTTTCCCTGAAATGTTGAAAATATAGCTAAAAAAGCACTTCTGTTCACGTTAGGTTTGTGAAATCCTTTCTAACAAAACTGCTCAATTTCTTGCTTTAAACTATTTCATAATTTCCCATTTAAAATTGCATAACTTTGCAATTACAGCAGCTGCTGTGCACAGCCAAGCTATTTTAATAATGAATTTATGTTCTGCTACACAGAAATGAAAGGCAGAGGACTTGAACAGATGGTTTGGACAGTGGCTTATATGGCTTTTGATTTTTGTCCCCTGCATTTAGCACAACTGAAGGCTGCATGTACTCCGAGTTTACAAAACACTTGTCTGCACGCCAGTTTAGGATCTCACACAGCAATTCTACATGCCATTAAAAAAAGAAAAAAACCCCCAGACTGAATTCCCTCACCTCCCAGCCCCTTTTCCTTATACTCAATTTAATTTCTTTAAATATATAAGGAGCAGTTTAGTTGGGCAAGGGAGACTAAGCAGTCTGGGGGGCAGGGGCAGGCGGCCCTGATGGGGACACATCTCCCGTGGGGCAGGGAGGAGAGGGGACAGCCTCCCCAGCCCCTAAAATAAATCTGTACCTGGCAGCTGGAGATGCCTGGGGGCTGAGTTTGAGTGACACACACATCTGAGTGTAATATGCTTTCTCTTACCACGTTAACACCCAGTGGCACTGCCCCAAGACAAACTGTCCATGCCCATTTCTTCTCTAGCAGAAAGCAGGACTAGTGCCCACACCAGCTATTCTGCCACGGCCATGCTAGCGAGGGCTCCGCTCTCCCCCCTGCCAGGGCAGGCTGCTCACCTCCGCCGGGGGTCTCCATCCCTCACTCCGGCAGAGGTAGGCACCGAGCCAGGCAGCGGTGGGGGACAGACTTTTGGGTGCACGCTGCCATTGTCCCTCCCACCACGCAGCTCCCACCCAGAGGTGCCCCCTCACCGCACGTGGGTGGCCTTTACGCACCTCGCAAAGGCCTGAGGATATCGTCACAGAAAAAAAATCCAAAGACCACATCGGTTAACTAGCATCCAGCGCTCCTACTCCGTCCAGCTTTCAGGCTATCTATCGGTGCAGTGTTGGTAGCTGAAATTAATTCTTTAACTCATCAGTTCAGCTTATTTGTCTGACTGAACTGCCGCTAGAAGAGGGTATTCACCACCCTGCTGCCTCCTTCAAAACCCGCCCATGGACTGCTGGAGTGCGGCAGGGAACAGGGGTAGGCAGCATCACTTCGTTAAGTGAAACGGCTGATCACCAAAATGTCTAGTTCTCCAGGACAGATATCACTGGGGGGGCTGAAATCACCTGGGGTGGCTGGATGGGTCAGCTGTGAGGAGCTCTGGGAGGTTATGAAAAGGCTGAAGGCAGAGCAGATACCTCAGGGCCTAAGTCCCTGGTGGCCCGTGAGCCCCCAGATCACACGCCTGTGGTACCAGCTTCCCTCAGGATCTTCTCTCTTTAATTACAGAGTGACATTGCTTTTGGAAACAACAGCACGGCCATCTGCTTCTGAGAAGTCATGTTATAAATCCAAAAGGCCAAAGGTTTGAAGGTGATCTGAGGCAATGAGCACACCTGAGAAGCAAAATGGTTCATTTTGGTGCTGGGGGGTGACCAGGGTGTTCCCGTTTTTGGGACGGAGTGGCACCCACCGGTCCCTCACGCACGCTGAAGGGACGGTGCGCACAAAAGGCACAGAAACAAGGGGCAAGTGTGCAAAAGGCCTTTTGGTAGAACTGAGCTGCTAAAACATCCGCCCTAAAACCCCAGCCGAAGCAAAAAGGTATCCAGCCTGGTTATTAATGACCCTATAAACAATTAATATATAAATCTGAAGAGGCTTTTCCAAATGTTATTCTGAGGGAACGCGCACGGCAGAAGCTGACAGAGCAAACCACAACGAAAGGCACCTGCAGGGGTTTTTGGGACTGTAGCTGCCAAAGGCCCCAGTCATGAGCTGCAGTTAAGTTTGCACATGGAGGAATTTTCTCTTCACAAAATGAGAGGGGCTGTGCTGCCGCTGCTGCCACAGTCTGGGGCCGCAGAGCTGGGCTGCTCTTGCTGGGATGCTCAGGGGCTCCTGCCTGGGTCTGTCCTGCTCTGCTCAGCTTTATGCTGTCCAGCTGGAGCATGCTAAGGGATTAGTAACTGGAAAAATTATTCTAGGGTTTTTTCTTCAGGGTTGTGTGAAGGTTGGAGACAAAAGTCTCTTCAGTCCCTGCCTCCTCCTACTTTCTTGAGAGTCTCTTTGAGACTCCTTTTTGAGGAGAAAAAGCCATGCTGGACAGCTGTGGCAGGGAAGGTGTGAGGAGCAAGGACCACTGTCTGAGATTGTTGTGACATGCATGCAGCTATGATCGGGGGTATTTTTAACCTTACCGATACTGTATTGTGGAGCAAAATTAGATGGGATTTGCTGTCCTTTCCAGTGTAGTTCACAGGCTCAAATGAAAACCCTGACGTGGGTGGGAACTACAGCACGTGTGCTGTGCCTTAGGCTGCCTTTGCAGAGGGGTGGTGCTGCGCAGTAAGCAGGGAGCTGTGCTTCTCACCTGGGTAGCGCAGCCTTGGATCGGATCCATGCCACGGGTAACGCAAGGCCAGGATCTATCGCTAGGGCAAGAGCATCTTCTGTTTTACGCAATTTCCCTGTGAACAGATGGCTGTGTTGGCTGCAAACCATCCATTATATAAAAATCAAAAATTACGCTGCAATGAAATAAACTTACTCAGCTGTGTTGCTGAATGGATTTCAAACACTGACTATATAAGAAAACCGAAGATCCTTTAATGTTACCAGTGTACATTTTGCTCTCTGGCCACTGCAGAAAGACCATCTATCTGCAAGGGAAGGACATAGGCCACTATGATGGCATAAACAAGCACAAACAAGTCCTCAGTATTTGTCCTAAAGATAATAAATTCCTGCTACTTCCTAATAAGCCAGTTTCTTCAAATATCAGTGTACAGATGTTCAACAATGAACTGCTGCTGTGATTCCAGTGCTTACTCCTGTATGCTAAAACAACATGACTTTACCTATTTGAAAAAAAACAACTTATGCATTGAAGTCTTGTTGATAAATACCCTATAGAAGGCATCCATCAGAAAATAAAATATGGATTTCTGGCTAAACTGTCCCAATTTATTAATTATTAGAGTTGGATTCATTAATGCTCCTGTCACATCTTGCATGATGCTTCACATAATCTGCACTCCAAGAGCTTATTTTTAATCCTTTTCTGACGTACAGTGTAATGCAGAATCAAATCACATGCAGCACTTCAATTGTGCTTTAATCACCAAGGAACTCTGAGAGGAAACAGGCACATGCTGAGTGTAATGAGTTGCACTGAGTGCAAGTAGGATCACTGCTCACTCTACGAGGGAGTAAAAAAGGTCATTCTTGGGTATCTTCTCTTTGCAAAGAGAATGAGATTTAGTTTGTATTAGACTCTCAGCCTGATTCTGGTGGTTTTTTGTTGCTTTTTTTTTTTTAAGAACTATAGCACTAAAATGTATGCCCAGGTGATGCTGTCTTTGGGCACAAATGTGACCTATTGCACAAACGACAGACTTGCCTTGCTTGGATATGAGACTCCTTGCTAAACACTGATGTCTAAGTACGGACAAATTAAACCTGTGCAGGGATTTAGTCTTGTTCTTTGGCTCAGGGGCGGACCACAATCTTTTTTTCTGAGCAACGTGCTTGTATTGAAGGACTGGTTTTAGTCATGTTTAGTCAGTGGGACTGTCTTACATAGGACTAGACTTTGTACCTGAATGTAGAACAGTAGCTCCTATGCACATCTATTTCCCATAGATTTATGCGCAGACTACTTGGAACAATATTTGTAACACTTAGAGGTCTTTTAATCAGTACCATCTAAATTCTGTTAACTAACATTACAAATAAACTGCTGCTAGTGCAATCACAAATGGCTACTAAGTATCATTACTAGAAAGACTGCAGAAAAAGTTTTGCACTTTGTAACTGTTTTCTGCATGGAATAGTACTTAGTAGATGGGCTGGGTACAACCATGATAAACACAGAAGGCTAATTAGAACCTCTCGAACCTGTTAAACGCTCTCAGGAGCGATTTTGGTTAAAGGGTTATTTCCCTTGACAGATCTGCCTTAGTGCACATACGCACATGCTCACAAATACAAATAACACTTTGAAAGCAAACTGATCACTTGTGTGTGTAGTTCTCATAGGTATAAATTCAAAATATTTATGATTATTATACATATGATCTTTCAGTCTAGAAATTTTGGCATTTCAATATTAATGGAGCTAAGCTTATAGTGCTAAAAATATGGATTAAAAGTAATACAGTAAATTCCTCATTAAGATATTTTTCTTTTCTTTCCCCACCCCCTGCCCCATAGCCTGCACTTGCATTCTAAGAGACTCTTTTTGGGGAAAAAATATCTTTTGAACACATCAATAAAGAGCAGCTAGAACTATATGTTGCCCAATCCAGAAATTCTACTTTACAATTTTTGCTCAGCTAAAAACTTCGCAAATGAGCATTTTACATTGAAAACTTCTAATTAAACTTCTAAAGAATTTGTAGAAGAACATCTAAAACTACTGGTGAGGACCGATAAAAGAGAATGCCACCTTGTGCTAAAGAAAAACTGTATTTAGAAGTAACTTGCGATTCTCATAAAACTTTTAATAGGAAGAAGTGAATCAAATTGGTTAATTACCATTTTATGGTTGGTAAAAGGGCAAATTACATGCCATCCATTTCTAAACTTCTAAGTGTCTCCGGTGCTTTTAATTAAAGCTGCCATCTAGAAACTACTAAAGCAATTTTATGCAATTAGTTATTTATAGGTTACCATAATACACCACTCAAAATATGATTCAAGTGATTTGCTGTCTGTTGCTTTGTGATCTTTGTCATCTTTACTTCATTACTGTCTCAGTACTAGCAGCAAAATATTCAACAGTTCTTTGTCAGCTGGAACATGACTTCAGTACTTGCACTTGAATGTTGTTCTTTTTAGATGCGTAACAGCAGAGTTGGAGCAAATGGCATTTTTAACTAGTGACTCTAAATGAAAATGTCCTGCTTCCAGTCTGAGACATGACGACTGGGGTCACACTTACTGCTGACAATGGTTAGCAGAGAAGTAAAGAACTTAACGCATTCAGATGAAGGTTGGATGAAATTTAGGAAAACTTGCTGTCCAAAAAGTTTGCCTTAAATGTTCTACAAGATACCCAGACTGCTGAAATCACAGGTAGCTATAGCTAAGACTATTGAAAAGAAAAACAAGGAATAAATTTTGCTGAATCAAAAATGGCACCAAATGAATATTTTGCAAGGTTTTCTGATGCATAGATGACAGTGATTTGAGTCTGCAAATCACCTTCGTTTGTTTGCTTCTCTCTTTATATATTGCTAATGAAACATCTCGCCCCATTCTGCTTTCCTTTTTGAATTATATGGAAGGGTTGAAAAGGTCTTAGGAATTTATAAATAGCAGAGATTGCTGAATAAATAGTACTAATCATTACCTGTGACAAGGGGGTCTTGTTTTCACAAAAGGCTATATTAGGAATTTGGTGTGCATCCTACTGAAGGGAACAGGAATCTTTCAGCTGAGTAGGAGCAGGCCCTAAATAGGCTACTGTCATTTGACAAATGTAAAGGTTTAATCTGAGCGGTTGTTCTTACAGCTTTATTTACTTTTGAAAGCATTGCTGCAGATGGTGATCAAGAAGACTGATTATTTCAAGATGTAAGCTACCGGGGAGAACACATTTTCAAAACCATGAGGTTTTTTTAAGTAGTATTTCCTCAGTAATTTCAAGCAAAATGAATAAAACTACACTGCAGAACTGATTTTTAATTTAGCTTTCGTGTTGCTAGTTCACAGCCATGAGTCTGAGCAAAAAAGGTTCTTTGCTACAGCTGTGTGTAAAGTATTTTTGTCCATGGGATTTAGAACTCCAGCCTTCTACACCTGTGCTTGTTTTGACATCGCTGCATCTGTACGAGGTCACTGCCCTGCATTCAAGTCCTCTGTACTCAGTGTGCAGTTTTTAATTTCTGGAGGCGTTGACTGTACACACAGCTTGCACAGGCAGTGTGTGTATCTATCTCCCAGTTCTAGGTTCTGGTTTGGACCCAGGAATCAAAAAGCGGACACTGCAGGATCGCAGATGCTTAAATCTTTGGATTTAGTACCTGAGCTTCCAAATGTTGTAAATCACTTCCAATGCTCAGGGTTCAATCATTGGAGGGGACTTACCGTTTTCACAAAAGTTAGTTAGTTTGTGGTTTCATCACAGTCGAGTCAGTCACAAATACAAGGTAAATGAAATCAGGTATTAATCTAAGACACTTTTCTTAGTACACTTACTGGGAGACACTGTAGCTCAGCAAAAATGCAGTAACTTGATTGCCTCAGCCTCTCACTGCCTCTGTCAATTAAGCTTGGAAAGTCAAACCTATTTACATGTCTAAAGCCCACTGATTTCAGAAGGGCAGGGTAGGTAAGCGTTTAATGCCTTTGATCCAGGCATTGGCTTTGCAGTGCAGTGCTAAGTAGAAAAATGCCCAGGTATTTCTATTAATTTTAGTGCTTCTTACTGCTCCAATACTCAATGACTAATCTAGTTAAAATCAGAACACTATACCCTAGTGCCTTATTATAAATACTAATCCAGAGCGTTTAAATGATGGTGTTGGTGACTAGATGTGCCATAAATACTTTTTATCAAAAAGTCCCCAAATCCACCAAACAGAATTCCCCACCCCAAAATTAAAATCTATTACTTGGTAAAGTTGAAGCAATTGGAATTCAGTCAATGATTAATATCTTGTGTAGTTACTTCTTCATTTTCAATATCTTCTTGCGTAATAAATGTGTTCAGCTTGTCACAGATCCTATTTTATGTCCCCACCTTGTATCATTTCACATTCTGCTTAAGTACTTGGTCATCTATTACATGACTCATTAGTCTGAGATCTCTACAGAATTAAAGAAAGTTGCAGTAAAAATAATATATTGGAGTTCAAATTTCAACTACATCACCCATGCATGTTTAAAAGCATCTTTCAAAGTCAGCTCAACATACAATAGTGCAAGATTAATATTCGCTAAGCCCCATCTCTAGTCCTTCACAGAGAAGTGGGAACAGACTGAACAAAGCTCCATGTGTTTGTTACCTGCAAAATAAAAGTTGCGGAAAGCAGATCAAATCATAATTGATTAGTGTGACTTCATGATATTTTCCTGTCTAGCATTTAATTCCTGGTCACTAGGCAAAAGCAGTCTTGTCAAATCAAAGATAATGAGAAATAAAAGTTGGTGAAAGACTTGAATATGATCTAGGACTCTCCCAAAATGTACAGGCATGCCCACTGAAGTACAAAAATTGTTATCAGTTCAAAAAGTTAAACCAGCATTTGAAGCAACTTTCATCCAGAAAAGTAAATAAGAAAGAGAATTTGAATTTCTACTTATTAACATACTCCTGAGGATGTTACTAAACAGGATTAAGTTTTGCAAGTGTTATGCAGTAGGTATTTCTTATCAATTTTGCAAATGGATAAAATGAGTCATATAGATAAGCCTGCATTCAGAGCCTCAAGCAGCCGGTAGCAAAAATGAGAGCACAACTTTTGAGCTGTAGCTAACCAAGGTCAGACGACCACTAAATGGAGTCCTTTTGTAAATATTACCTTTCTCCCAAGTAAGAGGTAAACTTATTTATCATATATAACAGGAAAAAAAGGAACACACAGGACAAATATAAGGCAGCAAGTGAGAAAAAAAAAAAAGCAAAATTTTTTTCTGTATCATCTTAAAAATTAGATGCTAATCTTGTGTGGTCAACGGGTAATGCAAGTGATTATATATTACTCCTGTCTTTATCTGCATTATCAGCTACCTATTTTTCTACTGCAGAAATCTCAGAGGTGAGAAATTAAAGCAATTCATTTATTTCTGTGGTCAAATACTACATAACTGTGTTGCTTTGCGCCAGAAGATTTTGAAACAAGGATAAGACATTGGTGAACCTGAGGTCTCACCAAGATTTTTGTGTTTCCTGCCTCCTAGAAAAAATATTTTTGTGTATACTGTTTGAATATTATTTCAGTAGAAATGTGACATCTTCTGATGTGACAATTAGTCCAAGAACAAGCAAAATGAGTGATCCAAAAGAATCTCTAAAACTGTATTTAAGTATGCGAGATTTTTCGGTTTCTTAATAAATAATAGATCTACGGGTACCAGGCAAGTACTTCCTACTGCTTTCCGAGGCTATTCAACCTCTGACAGTTTAGGGATAAACAAGGACATGTACTGTCAAGGTGATGCACAGCCAATTGTTCATACTGTGCTGGTGGCTACAGGTTGATTTGGATTTTCATCTCAAGGAGCTATGAACTAGGCCCTGTACGTAAAGGGCATATGGCAGTTCATAGTTCCTTGAGATTAAAATCCAAAACATAACAAATCTGACAATTTCAAACTGATGTAATTTAGAGTAGATGCATAAATCAAAACTATCTGGGAGCCATGACCTGAATCTGCCAATATATGAGCCATTGTCTGCTAACAGTTAATTTTTTAATATTTGATGGCTGCTGCAAAACTCATGAATTGTACTTTTTTTTCCTCTTAATTTCTTTACGATTGTTAAGGAAGCCAGCTATGCATGGGTATTTTAAAATAAATAGCATATTACAAATTTTCACCAACATACTTCCACAATAAGAAAATGAGATGGAACAACTAACTAATAGTATTGTAATTAGATATAATCAATTGTAATCAGCAATAAAACATCGATCACTTTCCTGTTAAAGGATCTGAAAACCTTTGTATTCTACTATTTTTAGAATTGATTCATTACGTTAATTAGCTGCCTGAAGATTAACATTTATTTGTACTTACCTCACACTTACCTTCTACCATTAAAGCCATGTTAAAGTCACTCTATAATTACAATGTCTCTCTTGCTAAGCTCTAAAACAGGATTATTTGCTTGTCTTAAGAGATGTTTCTGCCCGGATATACATTTTAATTTCCTGCTGATATACAGCCTTCCTTTATTAGCTCACGAGAAATAATCAAAACCCTTCCTCAGAGCTAGTCATTAGGAGGGAGCGGTGTGCTACGGGGGAAGCATGCTAAAAGCCCACTTAGGGCTCTGCCTGGGAGCTGCTGAGTACCCTTTGTTCCAGGGATTTCAGTGGGAGTTGAGGGTGATCAGCTGCTTTAGAGCACCAAATCCCGACTTCATCACAGTTCTAATGCTCACCGCAAGGGGATTAATGGTGGTGCTGGTAGGGATTCAAGGCTTCACACGCCTTCTGCCTGTGACAATACAGGATGTACTCTGATGGCAAGGCCGCAGCAAAATGCTCATGGCATGTGCAGGAGGTGAGATGCTCGCATTTTGCAACGCGCATTTAATAAGGAAGGACAAACGAGTTCCAAAAAACCTTGATTTTGCTGGGTGTCTGATTTGAACAGCCCTGACTTAGTGAGTATGAGTAAGCTCCACTAATGTTACGAGAATCACCTGAGTGCACAAAATCTAAAAAATGGACTTTGCGACCATATTATTTGCTTAAAATTAAATACAATTAAATGCTACCACCTTGCAATTGAAAGGTAATTAAAGAGGAGTGTTGCCATGCAAGGAAAAAGTATTTTGGAGGATGCTGGCTGGAGCCCATTGCTTATGCTACAAAATGACTTGGCTTGCTTAGAGTTGGTTAAATCATCACCTCAGACCCATTTTTGTACATCCTGTTGCATCAGAGTTTCTAAATAACAGATGAAAATGACAGATGACCAACACAACGTACTTCAGATATGCTCTTCTCTTACCTCTTGGACTGTTGAGCGAGGCCTCGGATGCCTTTCCACCATCTCCACAGTGACTCTGGTCAAATGGTAGGCACTGATCACCTGTTCCTGCCACGACGTCCGCGTTTTTGGCCAGATCCTTTGTTTCAATAAGAGATTTTGCTTTGTAGACTTTTCTGGTGTTGGTATCTGACAAGTAAAGGGATTCTGACACTGGATCAACAGCCAAGTAATATTTATGTGCAGGGCTTGTACTAAAACAGAAGAGAAGAGCATCCAAGTTAAATGGTTTCTCCTTTTAATCTCTGTTTGGAGCAGCATAACAATTGTATTCTACTTATCCGAAGATAACTGTTCAATGATTTGGTGGTGACAGAGGCACACGTGAGACCAGCTTTAATGTAGCTCATGCATGTGCCACTGCTCAGAAGGAAGGAACTAGTACTGGCTGCAGAGCCCGACCCGCCAGCTATGTATCAGCAAGCTTACGCAGAGAGTGCCACCCAGTATAAAGCTAACTGGAGTGACCTCAGCTTGGTCATAATTATTACTATCAAAAGCAAAGTAATTTTTCTATACCTGATAAGTGCTGGTACTCTTGCCACTGAAAACAAATCTACAAGTTGCAGCAAAGTGTATCACAGACTGTTCTGCATAGGCACAAATACCCACTCTTGGTTATTTTTATCTGTTTCTAAACCTTAGGAAATATGAAGGTGTGAAATATGGTGACTTAATTCATGCCGACTGTATTGTCAGGAGCAAGGCAGAAGGCCAAGTAATGTCAGTGCAACTAGGCATGAATTAATGCACCATAATTCATGCACTGAAGTGCCTTATTGAGATTATAAAATGTTATTTAAAAAAATATTTACATATGTTAATTAAATGGTGAGGATCATAAATCCTAATTGGAGAACTGGGCTGCATCTTATTAACCAGTAAGACTTTTTGTTTCTTTTTCAGTGCAAATTTAATTTCCAGTTTGAGGAAATCGCCCAAGCACATGACATACCAAGCTAGCATCCTGAGCCTGGTGAGCTGCAGCGTAGTCCTGATTATACAATAAAAATCCAGATAGGTGTAGATCCTTTAAATCACAGTCAGTTACTGAAATGGAGGGAGATAAGCACAGGCGTAGCAGTGGGCAATGCCTGGCAGAATGTTTAGGTGTTCAGGCAGTATTTTTATCGCTGCTGTGTTTCTCTGGGCTGAGGAGGAGATTTCTGACAGGTTGTTGGGCTAGACATGGACCTGCCCACATCCCCTGTACTATCTGCTCTGCAGATTAAGAAGATTATCAAATTCATGGGGTTTTTGTTTGTTTTTTGTTAGAGACATTTTATTAACATTGGTGTAATTAATTAATGCTTAAGATTGCTGCAGCGAATTTAGGAAACAAGTTACTCCTCTCAGCTTTGTCAGTACTTTTTGTGGTGGGTTTGGCAACGCTTGGCATCCAGCGCCTGCAGAGCTGGGTTTTCATGCCACAACAAACCAGGAAAGGATGAATTTAGATAAAACAGAACTGAAGAACTGGCAGAGGCTCCGGGACAGATACGTAATATCTGAGATGGTACTGACTTACTTTACTGACTTGATTTCAGGTTGATGGAGCCTCTTTAAATATGAAGTTTTTCTTGGCTAAGGCAGATACTAAGCTGCTTTAATCACCTATTATACAGTTCTACCTTACCGAGCAATGCTGCAAAACCATGTGAAAATTACTTGCCAGCATCTTTTATTTTAGCAGTCTACTGAGTACTCTACATATTGCTCAGAAAATTCTAACACATGATCGGCTGAAATCTTATTTCCACTTAAAAGTGATACGGCTAATGCTGTACCATGATAAATGTGATAGAGCTTGGCACTTTTTCTCTTAGTTCTTATTCTCCATCCAGAAAGGGACAGAAACCACTCAGCATCTCTGAGGATTGTGCCACAAGCTAGACTAGCTTAAAGCTGACCTTAGTCACAAATGTTTATAAAAGACAGAAGAAGGAAGTATAGGGAGAGATATATTCCTACAGCTGCGGAACAGATGTGGAACCCAGTCCAAAGAAACACAGGGAATGAGAGGACAGTGGTATGATGAGAGATGAGTAAGAGCATGAGCTAGAAGCAATTAATGCCAAATCATGTATCACCAATATTACAAAACTTTGTTGAAAACATTACAAATCATTTGTGCTCTGTGGAGTGAGCTCAGAAGAGACTGGCCAGCCAAAAGATGACTTTTTAATAAAATACCTCTGTGCAAAAAGTTGCAAGGAGAATTCTAGATGTTAAACAAACACATTGTTCATCCCACAGAAACTGCAGAGAACCAGGGGTCATTATACACCCTCTTGGTAGACATGCTTTCTGGCATCCTTGTTGCGTTTAATAGACCAGCTGTTAGAAAACTCTTGATATTTATGCTCAAACCCTTGCATACTACAATGTTTAAATTTAAAGAGTATTAGTAAAAAATACTTGATATCTTTGCAGAATTTTGCAATCAAATCTAAATCTGAGTTTATTTAAATTAGCCCATTAAAAACTATATCAAGTAGACTAGGATGTAAAACGCATCTTTCCAGAACAAGTTATTACTACCCTGTAGTAAAATTCTTCCCTGTAACAGCAAAGCCTAGTTTCCTTTTTTACCAGTTATTAAACAGTTTTGTTATTTCTTATTAAAATCTTGATGACAAGAAAAGCAAATGGGATAAGCTGTTTTAAAACAGTCAAAAATAAGATCAGTGGCCTTCTCTGCTTACTAGTCTCCAAGCTCTACCCCTGTTTACACAGTATTTTCTTTGTCCTGGTAAAAAGAACCCTTTTCCCCTGCTTTTTTGGAGAATAAAACTTGTGTTGAAGAACTGAATTTTGAAGCCTTTTCCTGCTTGGACCGTCATGAGCATCTGACGCCTTTTAGATGCTTCTTCCACTTGTTTCTTTGAGCAGAATTTTCCCAGGAATTTCCACCATGACCATGGACTGTAAAGCCACAAGAGAATGGCATACAACGGGACTGCTGAGTACTTCCCCGTAACCTCAAAGACTACATTAACTTCAAGTGATTTCCTCCAATTTTCCAAGATTTCACTTGGACAGAATACTGACAGAGGCAATTATTATTGTAATTATTAGGATTTATGTAACTGAGTAGAAGTAAACTAGAAATAAATCACATTTTGATTTAATAAAGGTTTAAGCTTATCTCAAGAAACTAGTCCTAGTGAGTAGGTATTAAAAAATTTCTACTTTACAAAAGAGACCCCTGAATTTAAAACCTGATTGATGTTCTGAATGCATTACAGAGTAAGTTCACCAAAGTGAACTTCTTTTCTTTAGTTTACAGAGATACTGGTCAGTTTAAAGCAAATGGAAACAATTCCTCAGTTAAAAAAATAGAACCTTGCACTTACCAACTAGGAATTATTCTTTCCTCTTAAGTTTTCATTGTGAAATATATGAGATGTGACATCATCTGTAAGTAGGCTGGCAAATAATCTATAGTATTCAAAGGCATTCTTGTGGCTAAAGCGAGTAATTCCAACCAGTACTCTTATCCTACAAACACACACTCAGTCCATGCTCTGCTTCCTACTATGCCATGAAGGTATCACTTTAGGTTGTACGATTGCTGGTTTATTTATCTCATTTAAGTACTGAGATACCAAGAAGTTTGTTTCTAAGGATACAGAGTGCCTTGCTGTCTCTTTCTAGCATGCAACAGCATTTCTGCAGCTGGATTGTTATAACCAACTCCCTCACCGTCTGTTGCAGAAGCCTCGTGTGCAATGTTCATTGTTTTAAAGAAACGTGTACATTTTATTGCCAAAATGCTGACTGGAAAGAGGGGAAGTCACTTGCTTTTGCTTTAGCTGGAGAAGCAAGGACTGAGCTGTGACACAGTCCTCAGTTCTGGAGTCTGCTGTGCACGCTCTGTAACTGCGGCAGATTTTAAAGTTTGTAGCATCCTAGAATCACTAAAGTAGAGTCCTCTTGTGTGACTATAAAGCATTTTTTATTATTTCTTTGTTGCTAAAACTCCCGGTTTCCCTGGCTAGCTATATCTATGATCATTCAAACACTGTGTGAAATGAGTATGACAGCTATGAAATGCATCTCCAGCTTTTGGGTTTAAACCTCTCCATCTCTGCTAGGGATCAGCAAAGTGATTTTTAGAAGGAGACTTTATACCTTCAAAGAGAACAAATCAAACTTGCTTTACTATAAACAAAGGTGAACTTGATTAACATTTGTACTGATTAAATTCAGAGTGTTTCTCTAAATCCAGACTTCTAAAAGGACTTTTGTAAGGCTGTTTCCTTGAACATGGTTCACATATTGCTGTTACTGTGTTTTACTTACCTGTGTCTTGTGTCTCTGTTCCTAGCAAGACAGATCAGGTTTAAAAGAAAAGAAAAAGACAATGAATGTTAGTTCTCAACAAAGCTGTATTCTTTGCCTGCCTGCTCACAGAGATCTATCCCAATAACCAAACACTGTTTATCCTGTTACTCAGTATCATATCTTTCTCGCAAACTGCTTCCTTTCCACCGCCCGCACAGTACCAAGTTAATTCTGAACAATCAGCACACATCTCCATCACCAGCAATGTTAGCTAGTTGGGGATTCATGGGTGTTAAATAAGAGAAATCTAGTGTATTAGTGTCAGGAACCTTTCCCACCACCCCTGCTGGCCCTGAAAGGGACTGGGAAGCTGGAGCTGTAATTACAGGGGTCAGTGGGGGCACTGGCCCAGCCTGCGCCAGGTCAGGCTGCAATGCCAGGTCGGCTCTTGTCTGTTTAAACTCAGTCACATCCTCCTTTACAGATGAGGAATGATTTAATGGTATTAATTTTAAACATGGGAAGTCCTTCTTCAGCCACAGTGCTGTGACTTGACATGATTCTTTACATATTTGCTATTGAATTAGGGGGTTTTCTTCAAAAAATGTGTTTCATGGAATATTTTAACTATTTGAGAAAAGGTATGAAAAATCTCGCAGTAAGAAAAAAAAGCTCTATTAATTCTGCATTTTATAGAAATTCATTATGCAAAACCTGTTCTAAAGGCCATTTAAGATGCCCTTTTGAACAGATGACTTTAAAGTAAGTGTAAGTTTTGTGATGAGTTTGTTTGATAGTTGATGAGACATGACTCACAATGCAACTACATGTGGGTCGTCTTTAACTCCCAAGGGAAAAAAAAGCTCGCTGTAGTTCTCATAGGCACATCACAGACAGGATTATGAACAGTAGTCAGAGAAAGCTAATTATTTTTTTACCTTAATTCTAATATGCCAATCGAGTTTCCGGAGGGAAAGATCCGTCTGACAAAATTGAAGTCACCAATATACACACTACCATCAGGGCCAGAAGCAAGAGCAACTGGGGCAAAGAGTTTGCTGTTGAGCGCAAGGCCATTGCAGTTGGAGCAAGAGACACTTCTCTGGTGTCCGCTGCCCATCACAGTTGAGATGACTGGTGGCTGCTGGGAAATGAACATGTTTTCACCATTTCCTTTGTGTACAATTCCTAAGGCGGGCAAGGGAGAAAACAGAGACAAAAAAAGCAAATGTATAGCATTTAAAAGATTCTGCAGTTTTGAATTACGCAAGCCTCTAGAAAACCAGGTTACCAAAACAGTAACAAACATCAGAACTTTTAAAGGCTGTCACAGGGTTCCTCTAATCTCTTCCAGTTTTGTTCAGTCCCAGATTTCATCATCACCATTTTGCCAATTAGTGGTTAGTGGCTATTTTAAAAGCCAACATCATGAGAAGAACTCATGGTTGGTTAATGCTCTAACAAACTGACTGTTAATTGCAGTACTATCTGATTTCTTGGGGATTACTACTTTAATATTCATTTTATTCATAAATTTTTATTAGGCAGCAGAGGAATTTCTTAGGTAGTTTGAATATTTAATTAAAGGAGATTAATAGCAGGACTGCTATGCATTTTTCACAAAAGAGCGCTGAGTGGCAGTACAAAATCAATATTCAAATTTAAATGCAAGTCCTTCATGGTATATAAGAATGGTGCCACGCATTTGGCAGCAAAGCCAAGTTAAGAGTCAAGGAGTAATTCTGAGGCACAAGTGAATATCTCACCAGCGAGAATATATTAATTTCTACCGTAAAGTTTAGAACAACTTTCCAGCGTGTCAGTATTTTAGAACTGCTCGGCAGCATACGCTGTTGAAAGTCTTCCCAGTTACTAGGCTGGTGATACCAGAACCAGTACAAGGATGCATTTTTTCAAGCTGACAGCTGTAGTGTTTAACTAACAATGTGGTAATATAGTTAAGAAGTACCTTTAAAATTTCATGTTATTGTAAGATTTAGGTTATTTCTGAATCGTCCAAAATATCTCATTTCCCTCGAAAATCCCAGTGCTTCACGAAAGTGGCACCATTAAAGGAATAAACACATTAAAGGAATAAAAAAGGGGATGCACTTTCTGGAGGACTTTTAATCTGAGAAATGAACATATTCTAGATACTGCAGGAAGTACAAGTTGTCTGAGTTTTGGCCAAAGTACAGCAAATGTATTTATGGACTGACTCTACCAACTTTTGTTGAAACAGATGCAAGTTTTGGTTGTCTTTTTTTTTTTTTTTTTTTTTTTTGTGTGTGTGTGGCTTTCGGGTAAGTCTGAAGCTAAAAATCTCTTGTCACAGCTATTCTAAGGGAATTATATTTTTGAAAATTTTTTTCTGAACAGCAAAGGATGGAATACATATATTTGTTTGATCATTGGCTTAAAAAAAGCATCTTTGAAATACACCAGTAATATTAATGGCAATATCCTCCCTTATGCACCAGATAAAAATACTACTAAATGAAGATGCTACCCTTTTTCTGAAATTAACAGTGTAAAGGTAATCTTTCCACTGCCTCACACAAATGCCAGGAAATAATTAGGGCTCTGGAGAATTTGTTTTGCTGTCGATAAATGTAAGCATGTGCTTATCTCAGGCTTTCGAGCTGCTGCTTTTAGTCGATGCTGTGTTGCACTGGGGCTGAAATCACCTTAAAGCATAAAGTCCCTGTAAAATTACTACTCCTTCCCCCAGATAAATAAAAATGGAATCGATACACTTGCACATCAGAAGAAAAATCTAATGCAGAGGATACTCTGAAAAATCAGTTAATAGCACATTTGTTTGTGTTCATGAGATACAGGTGTCTTTAAAAGGACTCTATACAGGAACTAGTATTTACGGCATGTGTTCTCTTCTTGATTATGAGAAGTGCCCTGAAGATCTTCCAAACTGACCAAAACCTTTGTGTTAGAAAACATTAAACTCTAATCATGTCACAAATTAGAAGTGATCAAACCTCTAAACTGGACGGGAAAAAAAGGTGGGAAAAGAACCGTTTAGTATAGCTGAGAAGAGGATGCAATCCTTTGTTAACCTAACAGTCACATTGAGGCAAAACTGCATACACTTAAAAAGCTAGCTTCCAGGGACAGCCACATTGGAACAATATACGTTATTTCATATCTCTGCTGCTGGATTCGGCCAACTTTTTTTGTTCATTCTTTTTTTAAAGATACTTACATCAGGCAAGAGAACAGAGTTTTTACTTGCCATGCTTTCCGCATGTCGATACTTGTACCTCCACGGCTTACACTGTGCTATGAAGTGCCATTCTGTGAAACTGCATCTATTCTTACAACTCTTCTCTTGTACTTTGTTTATTTTGTAACACCTCTAAAATGAATAGGCTTTATGGGGAGGGAGGCAAGCATATGCACCCTGTGACTGAGGAGGAACGTTGCACACAGCAGCAGACCTGCTGAAAGCCAAGGCTCAGTGGCTGAAGTTGTTAGATATAAGCTCTTCAGGACCAGTTAACTAACCAAGCCAAGTGCTTCCAGTTTTAGTTTGAACACAAAATTGTAATTTGCAACAGCAAGTTTTCAGAAAGACATTTATATTATAATTCCAATACCCAGTTACAAGTCTTTCAAAAACAGATGCAAGTTTCATGCTTCTAAAAAGAGCAGCTCTTCATATATACAGAGGGAATGCTCTAATTAAAGCGAAAAATCTCAATATATTCATACTTGAGAAGGCTACTCATGCTTTTAATTTCACTCACAGTGGCATGGAGATAAGTCTGAAATGTATAATTCTAAGTTTGAATCATATTCTTGTCCTTATTTAAAGTACATATGAAATATCTGAAATGGAAGAGCAGTTCACTAGTTTCTAGATAAGACCAGAAGCACATTCATTCTTTTTATCCTTTTGGTTAATACAGTTCATTATTTGGTTTTGTTGCTTTAATACGAGCCTATAGGCTGCTCTGTTAGGTGTGCACTAGCTATGGTATAGTCACTGTTTTTCTGCTCCTACAAGCTTTTCTAGTTGCTACATAGGAGCCAGGTATGCGTGCTCAAAGCCTACTATAGTCATAAGGAACATCTGAGATATCACTGAGCTCTGGCTGGGCTTTGTCATCCTCACTGGAATATGCTCTCACAGGCAAACTGTAAACAGAAGAGACCCACTGATTTCAGGTCAGATGTGGTTATGCCCCCCCTCCCCAGACTGTGTGTCTAACTAATGGATAAAGATGCTTAGTAGCTTCCTCCCAACTTCAGCCTAGATCATGCCCAGCACAGTAGGAACACACGAGGAAGAGGAGCAGGTATGAGAAGCTGCACATTCCCCACCCTTGTTACTGGGCTGGGGTAGCAGACACAGCCTGGACAATTTCGGAGGCGGTGGCGTGTGGCTGACAGGCCAGCGCTCTCTGGTGTTCTCAGCCACAAGCTGAGACGGGGCCAGGAAGCAATTTGTCCCCACGAACCCCGTGCTCAGGAAAGCAGCGATTTAGCCCCACTCAAGATTATAATTATATACTTTACAAAATCTCAGAACATGTTAGTGCCTATGGGGTGAATTATAGTAGTAAGCACTGCAGTTAGCAGATAGTCATATAAATTGGAGTTACTGCCAGCAATTTAGTCTTGAAATTAAACTATGCAAGTGGTAAATTGGCACTAAGGAGTAGACTATGGGGCTCACAGTTGGGGGCTGAGCTGACTGAGGTCAGATTTCTCTTTGTGTTAAATGTCAATAGCTGGCATTTAAAAGAGACAATCTATACAAACCAATAAGACAGGGTATGAAAGAACCGCTGTTCAAAATGTCAAACTATTTTAAATCAAAACAGAAATCCAGATAATTTACAAACTAAATCTGACCTTTTGTATGTGGAATATTTATACTGTAGCTGCGCATTCAACAACAGAACTTGTAAAAACCTGACAGCCATACATCTGTGTATGAATCTTCATTAACAGAAGTTGCAGATGAAATAGATTTTAGTGGACAGACTCTCAGCTGGAGCAAATTGAGAGAATTTTACTGAATTCAGTACTCTGCTGATTTATGAGTGCTGAAATCTGACCCCAGGTTTCTCTTCCCCTGGACAGTGAGATATTTTTTTATTGGCAAAGCCATATTTTTCTAGTTACCATAACTTCCCTACAAGTATTGTTTTAATAATTTAATCCCACTAGTTCCCGATTACAGATGTTAAGGGAGGAAAAGAAAAAAAAAACAACAAAACAAGACAGGAATTAAATAAAAGCAATAAGGAAACAGATTCCAGTCTCCCTGCCTGAAGAATCCCTATGCAGGGTAAATGTTGTGGCACCAAAAGCATTTACAGTCTTTTTCCTTAATGCTTTGAAAGGTGCTAGATTGCTTGTCCTGAAGAGTAACTTACTGTGCTTCCCCACAGAGTGGGCAGCCACAAAAGCTCCTGCGTAGCAGACTGGCATTTTGGAAGCATTACCTCTCACTCGGCTGGTCTGTTTTCATGCTTGGCTTGTCTCCCTGTGCTGTGATGCTACTAACTGATGTTACTCATAGGATGAATTCGGGGTGTAGACACTTCACTGATAATATAACACACTAGAAACTGACCTAAAACATGGTACTTCTATACCAACCGTGAGACTCAACCTGAATTAGCGTGCCCTTTTCCCATCCAAATGACCACAATGTGTTGGTGATTGCAAGAGTTAGTGACATTAATGTTTCGTACCTGGGAGCCAGAACATTAAAAATATCCTTTCAGAAGGCATTTACAGTTCAGTTCTCAATAAATGAGGGTGCACATTCAAAGAGGATTACACATTAGGAAGTGTAGGTTTTAATGCTTAAAATCTGCACAATTAATTCCTTTAAAATTTGTATTCTTCTTCTGCATGGCCAGTTAAATAATGGACGGACTTACCACTTTGTGGATTTAATACATGGTGTTTGTTTATGGACCAGCCTCCCAGATTTGAAGCATCCATTTCAAAGCCTTGAAGGATTACTGTTCTCTTCTCCCAGAGAATAAAATCAGGACATGTTTCATATTCATATCCCACCGATACTGCAAACAAATAATTAAAGATCTATCAGTCTACCTTTCCCTCTGTGAACTACTAGGCAATTTTTCATTCCAGGTTTTGATACTCATCTGTCAAGTAATGATGCCACTAATTTTCCTCTGCCTGATTGCTGTTGCTGAATGGTATTTTTTTTTACAAGGGGTTTTAAGTGATTAGTATATTATTACAGCTATAGCTACTACAGTTTCAAAGCACAAAATTTACTGTTGTATCAGTTAGGGATTCCTAAGAGTATAAATCTCCTCCAATGACTCCTGGCTTGATGGGTTATTGCATTTCTGCTAATTACCTGAAGAAAGCTTAAACAGAAAAAAAGCTATATTAAAAGAAACTGATTTTAATTTGCTTGCTAACTGTAAAAACTGTAGTTATGCAGAAATGGATTGCCAAGATGAAAATTTCTAGAATTAAACATTTATGTTAACAGGCTGGCCAAAATACATGTTGAAAATCTTGAATTTCCCTAAGGTGGTGGTTTTGAGGGGCTGCTCAAACTGATCAAAAAATCTCCTCTTCCATACTTGAGGAAAACAAACAAAAAAAACATCTTCAAAATTTAATTTTGGTGTATCTAATATACCAACCTTTTTTTTTCTTTTAAATAAAAAAAAGTTATTAATCTCCTCTAGTTAACCTTTTTAGATTTCAGTGCAACTCATACATAAAGGAAGAACGTTAATTTGATACCAAATTCCAAAATTTGATATAGGAATTATTGAGGTAGTTCAGCCTTTCCAAAATAAAAATATCTTTAAAAATACTTTAAGATACAAAATAAAAATATTTTAAAAAAACACAGTTTTCTGACACTTTCAATGTTTTCAACTCACTTTTTCTGTGTAGCAGCTTTAGGTACATTTTACCTGAACCATAAATAGCTTTAATACCATTGAAGTTCCGTTACTAGATGCAATCAAAATATTTTGACCAGCTATAGCAGGGAGCATTTGCTTTTGTAAGATAAATGTTTGATAGCAAACTGAAAGCTGTTCTTTACAGCAACTTCACTTAGAGCTGCTTCATCATTTTAGCAGCAAGAACCTGTTTTTGCAGCTAAACTCTGACTTTTAAAAATCACATCTCCTTAAGTACCGTAAATATTGTGCGTTTCAAACATTAGAGTTTTCAGTCTGAGGGGCCAGCAGCCAGCCTGTCCAATTTTTCTGTTACAGGAGCTGTCACGACTAACATCAGTGATGTTTGTGAGTAACTCCCTGGGCTGGGTGCCCAGCTGTGGGCATGGAGCTGCCTCCCGAAGAGCCCCCTCCTGTGCTGGGATGAGCCATCAAGGTTCAGTAACCAGACGTGCTATTTTCTAGGTGTTAATGCAGAGAGAAGATAACGGGCAGACTTTTCCTAAGAAGCAACCTCACACTTGCCACCTACGCGGTAGCATCTTTACTCCATTCGTGCACTTAACGCACCCAGTCCCAGGTCAGATGTGTATACTTGAAAAGAGTAAAGACCTATAACACAACGTCACCCAGCCTTGCTTACGGAACCATTACAGACCCACAGGACAGTTCACCCGCTGCTGTGAGTTACCATGCTGCTATCTGGGTCAAGGGAGGTAGAACCATTTAAACCATCCGACAACCTGTGCCAACAGATCCACGGTGGCATATTTACCAGGACCGTAGCTAACACTGTACTATTGCCTGCCTATAGCTGTTTGTGTGCTGCCAAACACCCTCTAGAGGTTATCATCCCCTTTCTTAGAAGGTCACCGTTCCCTTCTCTCACAGTTACTGTGCACAGCTGCCTTTTAGTCCCTTCTCATTGGTGAAAGGCACACTTCGTGTGTGCCTACAACCACGTTTCTACGTATACGTACACACATTTATGAAAGAAGTCTATGCTCCAAAAAGGAATATTGGTGTGATCTCAAAGCAGGGTCTCCTGAACCATCTAATTGGAGGTACTGACATACCATCCATGAAAATTTCCTATCGTTTTGCATGCAAAGTAATCAAGGCAAAGCATAACAACCGTAAAGTCAGCCAAGTGACAGCGGTGCCACTTGAAAAATAAGCAGGTTTTGCAAAACATTGTAATTTTGTAAGTGAAAAGACAATTTCAGTCAGCTTACCCTTATTGTGGGAGCATCACTTGCTGGGCAAATTAATTTATAGCCCTATTTTGAGGTGACTGAGATTCCACTGCATGAAGGAGAACTGTAGTGACTATGGTTTTGGACACTAACAGCTGGCAAGTATGGTTCTTCGCAGACTCAAAATGGATTTCAAAAGATATACTGAAATCATCCATAGCAAAAATCTGTTCTTTTCATACAACTATTTCGAAGAATGAACAGTAATTTGCCAGTAGCGCCAGCACATCACAGTTTAAGGGCCGTTGCCAAAATACAAGTAAAATATAAAGGACACGATTAAACAGGACAGTAACCTCTACTTCAACCTCTCCTGAAATATTTGTAATTACCAACTTCATACCTCTTTGAACAACAGATATAATGAACTCAACCAAAGTAACAAGCAGAGTAATAACTAGAGAAGAGCTAAGATTGCTTCAGAGCTGGCTTATGTTCACACCCAGAAGTGTCAGTCCTTGCACAACACTCCATGCTGCTCTGGGGGTGCAAGGGCTTGTAAGACTGAGCACATACGGAGTTACACAGGAGCATTTATTGAGGTTTCTACTGAAATCCTTCCTTTTCCTGTGTTAAATTACAAGGGCACATCATAGACTTTACCACCAAGGTTTTGTGTGTCAATACCCACATGATGTTTTTTTTTATTCAGAACAAAAAATGTCACTTCATCACCTCAAGTTGTTACTCTGAGAAGAGAAAATGGCCTTGTTAGGGACCTGGGGACTAGACAAACACCAGTAAACACTTCTCAAATTTAAACAGAACCACTTTTGTGTGGAAATATGCTCAGAAAGTCTTCTTTTCTGTAACTGGTTATGTGATCATTGCTGTCAATAACCCTGAAGAAAAATAAAGATGTTTATAGGATTTATAAAACCAAAAGCAGATGGTTGTAGTCCTGAGTTCCAGGACTTCAACCTGCTGCAATTTAATTTAATTAAAATGAAAACTGAACGGAATGCATTATTAAATATTGATAAGAGACTGGCAGAGGAAATTATTTTGACAAAAATTCATATAATGGATGCAGATAAAGGTCCCCGAGTACTACAGTGTGTCAAATTATATAAAGCTTTATTGGACTCTAACAAAGCATGCTAACAATGCACTTAAAATATAAAGATCTTTGCTTCTATTTTGAAAGAAGCATAAGTAACTTAAACTTTCAGGATAAAAAAAAAAAGCACCAATTAACTAATGTAAAAGTTGTTAGCCAGCACTATTGTGTACGCTTTATTCATATTTAAACATATTATGCTCGTCTACTTCTAATTTGGGAATCTGTATGTACAGTATGATTCCACAAGATGTTATGTATTAGATTTAAATAGTTTTAAAGTCCAGATATGTACTGGACTTCGTGACCATCAGAAGACTCTTAAACGCCGCAGTGGGAGCGGGCAGGCTCAGCTGTTCCCTCTCAGACAGGTTAGTGGCAACGTGCAGTGACAGGCTTCAAACATGGGCCATGTGTGGCCGTGCCGAGGGAAGCCCCCCAGGACCCGGCTGGTCCTGCCTGACCACCCACAGCAGTGCCAAAGGGCACACTGGCATTTTTTTCCATTTCTAAATTTGCACAAGTATGTGTAAGTGAAGCCAACAAGCCATTCGATACCTCCCCTCACTGCAAAACACTGGTAGGAATCTTGATCTGCAATGGGCTAGGGCGAGATTTGCCCTCTAACGAGGAGGTTTCATCAGACAGATGAGCCGAAACTGGCAGTCCTGCCCTGCACCGCATACCTGCGGCGTTCAGAGCCCTCTCTGGTGGCAGTGCCAGCATCTGACCAACCCTTCTGCAGACGTGAGCCAGATGTGATGGATCAGATGCAGATAAGACAGTGCAAGGTCTCCAGAATCGCTGCATCATCTAAGGGTGGAGTTTTGACCCCTTTAGGCCAATGTAATGTGTGAGCTACAGCTGGAATGAGAAGACCTGAGCTTCTGCACCAGTATTCATAGCAGATCAGGAAACTAATGAAGCTGAAAATTTATCACTTATTTTCTGGTTGCTTCAGTTTTCAGCTGAATTCGTTCCTGATCTGGCTCATTTCATGATCAAATGAATGTGAGCGGTGGCCCAGGGGTAAGGAGAGAACGTGGGAATGTCCCTCCTGGCAGCAGCCTACGGTTGTATCTGTTGAAGGAGACCGTGGGTCTACAGCCCAAGGATAAGCAACTTGTTTTCTGATACATTCCTATCGTGTGATGTGAATCACACTCCGTATTTTGGTCTCATAACCCTTTGTGGACACCAGCGGCTATGTCTGCATCGTTCTCTAAGTAGAAATGAAAGTGCTACAATCCTCCTTTATCCCACCGCCTCTCCACGCGGCTGCCTCCCAGACTACCTGGCTGGGAGCACACAGTAACGCCGCCACATGCTAGATGCTCTGGGAGTTGCAGGGCTCGCACAGACTGGAACGGCACATTTCGGCTTTGCCTGGGCTCATCGGCAGGCACGCTGCCTGTACGGACAACACAGCAAATCTTGGAGAGCTTCTGGCTGCCCCTCGGAACAGCATTTCATATATAGAACGAGGCATATTCCTCGTGAGGGTAGATGGCTCCATGTAGCCCTTGTGATTCTTGTTTTATAGCCTGATCCTGCCAGTCCTGCTTGCTATAATTCCTCTGACTTAAAAAGCAAAACAAAACCGCTAAAGAAGCCAACAGGGCTTATTCCCAAGACTAAGCTTTGCTGGTAAGGTAAATAATCTTAATGGAGATTGTCTATAAGGTTAGTCCATTAAGCAACAGACCCCCAAATTCAATTAAAAAAAAACATAGCAAGGCTTTTAAAACCTGAATAATGAAATTAATGACAAAAAATGGCTGGCTAAATAAAATGTATTTGCACAGACAACACTCCTGTAGCAATTCTCAGAACAGTTGCTTGTGCTGCTCAGTAAGGAAAGCCTATGAAACGTGATGATTTTCATCCAAACATCTTTAAACAACAAATCAATTAGTTTTAACTGTTGGGGACACAAAATGTATTAAGAAAGGATGCCTAAAAGTTAGAATTTTGTAAACCCTAAGCGGAAATGACATTTTAAATGTCACAGCCAAAAAACGACAGAAACAATGCCACACCAAAGGCCATATTCCAAGTAACATTCAAAAACAAAGACAGCTGAATGTAATGCCGTTAGTACACAACCATTCTCCGAGGGAAAAGGAGATTTTCAAATTGATTAAATTAGAAAGATGACATTGGAAGAACAAGAAAATAAATGTTCTTAGGAAATCATACGAGTCACTTTAGCTAAAGAGGCATTTGATTTAAAAGAATGTAAGCGAAGCAACAAAATTTATAAGCCGTATTTTCCTGGCTTGATGGGTGTGAGCGCTTCTGCTTACATCAAGGTACGTACCCATTGCCTCAGCCAGACCAGAAACCTTCTGTCCATATATATCTGTCTTATTCCAGGCAAATGTGTACACCAAGTTGGCTGCAGCAGGAAACCATTTCTGAAGCAGACGTCCTTCAACAGCAACTATCAGATGGACTTTTGTCATTCCAGACGGGATGGTCGTGTGCGTCAAAATAATGCGCAGCAAAGTTTTATACCCTGGTGTTCGACTGCTGAGATAACTCAGCTTCACAAAACTTGAAGGAATTGGGATTTCCTCTTGGACCACCTTGGAAAAAACACATATCATTATAACTATAGGCAAGAAAAATGCACAATTATAAAAGCAGGTGCTTATTTTACATTTTACAATCACGATGGAAACACAGCAGCACTTAAAACACCAATGTCTTCTGAGTTTATTTTATCAATGCAGTAGCCAGGCATATTACAAAACGTCTAAGACTGGAAACTGGTCAACTTACTGGATGGTAGTCTGTCTATTTGGATAAAGAGCCTCTTCCTCTAATGCTTTACTCTTATCTACCAACGAGAAAACACTCTCCATGGACATATTCATACATATGAGCTCTAACCTTTACCCTGGCTCCTTTATTTGGTTTACTTAACAAGTGTTCTTAACCAGAATACAATGAAAAGATGTTTTTAAAATACACACACACTTAAACATATTACATTGCGATTTGAAGATACTATCCTGCTTTGGAGGTAGTAACTCTAACTTGGGGAGAGCTGAGAAAGAATTCCTACTAAACCATCTCCTGTGCAGAAGTGCCAGCAGTAAGGGTGAGCTCCAGCAAGAAGGGGCACGGCATACGACGGTGCAGCATAAGATACCGAACAAGCTAACTGGGGACGCATGGCAGTGAAGATGAAACTGGTCATCAGATCATCTAGCTACCAGGTAAGTCCCCAGGGTGTGCACCAGAGTTCAGATCCCAGGGCACTGTTGTCAGCACTGCTGTCTGAATCACTTCCATTAGTGCTGGCTCGGATATGCCCACTGTGGGGGAGCATCAGTTCCTGGCTGCAACGAAGGTAAGCCCTCAGCAACTAGCAGAACTGCAAAGACTGTGAGCTTGTGAGGGGAAAAAAGAAGCTTGGCCTTGACCTTTTGAATGATACGGGCCTTGGAGCTACAAAAAGGGATTCAGCTCTTGTGATCTCCTCAGAGAAAGGAGCTCTTCTGGGACAGACTGTGAGGAAAAGCGGGCACGAGAAGAGAGCAGCTTCTTGGAGGATGCCGCCACAGTCACTCAAAAGCCACTAAAAACTGGTCTGTGTTTAATAAGGTTAAGAATTTTAGTGTATTTCTGTAATGACAAGCCAACCTGCCACAACGATCAATTCGTCTAGCTTGGAAAAACACAAACTGTTTTGTTTACATTTCCCAGTTTTAAAATTCTTCTTGTTTAACAATAGATTACTTCACTTTCAAAACAATTGTATTTACACATTGCACCACTATCACTGTCACAGGATTGCTGCAGTACAGCTGGAGGCCTGCCAGCACTTGTCACTTCGACATATGAAATGTAGCGCTGCCAGGGAAATCCTGCTCCCTTTATTGTTCCTGATTTGCAGTGTTCCCCTTCTTTCCTGCTGGCATCCCAGCTGCCCCCTCTGTCATATATTTGACATGTTTTCTCATTTTTTAATAGAAAAGCAGGAAGAAATATTCATGCATTAATACATGATAATATATCTCCTTCTCCTATTATTCTGGGCTAATTCTTGTACATTTCCCAGTACTGTACAATGAAACTTAACACACTAAGAACCCTGCAATGACAAAAAAAAAATAGGACTGGGGGCAGTTTCTCTCTGAGCAGACTGCATCTTTGGGTACCTCACCATTTAAAGATGACCCAGGGACACCTCAAGTGGAGTAATGTGACCCAGTTTTTTCTTACCAGTGTGTATCAGTTATTCTTAATTCACGTTCATTAGTTTCACTTCATACATTCTGTGAAGCAACACTATGGCCATCAACTAGCTGAAACGTGATAATGTTTTTAATAGTTATGGAGATGTTTAGATATAATTGAGTTCAGTCACAGGCCTTTTACATGGAGAATAAAGGCTCTTCATCAGTAGCACTTTTACAAGAAAAAGAGAAAAGTTCAGAGATATTCATGTCTATAGGTAGCCTCCAAAATATCTTCCAGACTGGCTCAGTGACATTTAAAGAGAAGGCAAAAGGGGCTTTATTGCTCAAACAACACACTAAAAATCAGGCTAACCTGATCTGAAACCTGTGTAGCTGTATTTTGTTGGGTGTTTGACTCATACAACCTCCTTTAAGTCCCAAATAAAAGAACAGTTAAATACAAGGTTGATTAGAAATTACTTCTAAACTTAAGGAGTGTCAAGAAAAAAGACATTTAAATAAAAACAATCCTAAAGACCACGTAAAAATGGCTCTACCTGAGAAGGAAAGTAATAAAACCCAAGAAGGCAGCATATAGTGAAGATGCCACTGTAAAGAACTAGATGTGAACAGAACATCCCTAGAAGTCTTCAAAGCATCCTGGGTCATGTCTCGCACTGATGTATGGGGAAGTTGTACTGTGTATCTGTAACCTAGGAATGGTTCTGTGCATCGCTATAAATAAATCAGGATTTCAATAATAAATCATGCTAGGACTCCTCACTTTCTTCTACTTGGAGGTAAGAAATAAAGCACTTTCAGATATTAACAAAAAGAAAAAAAAGAAAGAAAGAAAAGAGAGGAAAGAGAGGGAGGAAAGAGAGGGAGGAAAGAGAGGGAGGAAAGAGAGGGAGGAAAGAGAGGGAGGAAAGAGAGGGAGGAAAGAGAGGGAGGAAAGAGAGGGAGGAAAGAGAGGGAGGAAAGAGAGGGAGGAAAGAGAGGAAAAGAAAGGAAAAGAAAGGAAAAGAAAGGAAAAGAAAGGAAAAGAAAGGAAAAGAAAGGAAAAGAAAGGAAAAGAAAGGAAAAAATTTTGTAAAACATTACTAAAGAGAGATACATTGGTGTCATTGACAAGTGAATAACATCACAGCAGTTAATCGCTTGCTATCTGGTATCATCTTCTAAAATTGTCTAGAACTTCTTCTACCACTGAACAAATTATTAATTTGAAAGGCTTTTCATTACCTGTAGCTCTGGAATTACAGTTCCTCTTTCAGGACAGGACCCTCCAAATGCTGTCAAGGGTGAAGGGAGTACGATCGGGTTTGGGCTGATAAAACTACTGACGTCACAAGATGGTGTGTTGGGCTCTGTTCTTTGCATTACAACTTTGTCTACAATGACAAATCTATTCCAAGGCAACCAAAGTGTCCTTTTTTCAGATATGAAAGGAGATCTTTCAAAAACTAGAGTGACAGAGATGCCTCCAACAGCCACAAGGTCAAAACTGGAAAAGAGAAAGCAAATTGCTTTGTTTCTTTTTGGTTTATCATCATATTACCACAACTTTCAATACATCACAAACAAAAACTTAAATGTTGCTCATTACAGCCTTTAATTTACTATGTGAAATCATTCAAGTATTAGCTTCGCGGTGTCACCTTGGTATTCACGAAGAAGCTTTACATCTCTGTGCTTTCTCCCTGCATGCATCAATAGCAAGGTACAGCACTGCACCGTGACTTGGCCCACCTCCCCTCTATTTATCAACTAGAATCAATACTAACGAGTCATCTAACAAAAGCGTGGACCCAGTTACTTTGGTTTACATGAAAAGAAATTCCTAGCCCAGAAAGGGGATGCTACTCATAATCCATGCAGGTACAGCATGCAGAATGAGAAGCCTTAAAGCCTTTCAGGCCTTTTCGCTGTTAACATGTCCTTTTCCCTTTTTCTAAAAGTAGCAGGGGGAAAAGGTTGAGTGCACTGAGCAGAAGACCCGTCTGTGCAGGATATGAACTTTCTGGGAAAGATGCCTATTAGTCGCACTGAGAACTGAACCAGCTCTTGTACATGAAGCAGGTGATCCTTGGGGAGCCATTGTGAAGAACCTTTGGCATATCTGGGCTGCAAAACAGTGGAACATAGGAGGCACGATATACGGTCTCAATTTCCTGAGTTTCTGACATCCCTAGTCAGGCGACACAAGGTAATATGTAAACAGATACTTCACTCTCTGTGTTATTGAATGCATCTATTATGGAGGCTTTTGACGGTAACAAACTGTGATAAGAAGTCAGACTTAATTATGCATATCTCATCACATTTCCCAAATGACACCGATTACATTCACAGCGAAATACAGGTAGCATATTTTAATGCAACAACTTTATCCAGGCTAGCGTAAAGAGGAAATGATAATCACTAACTTTCAGTAGTGCAATTTGAAAGTCAATAAACTGAGGTAAAATAATTATGAATGCTCCTTATTTTTATAAATTGGCAAAGCCAAACAAAAAAAAACCAACCACAACCCACCAAAAAAACAACCCTGGACTGTGGAAACAGTGACAAATTACACTCGTTCCCTGTTGGAAGACAGCTTCTGATTCCTCGTAATTCATAACACAGCCAAGGAAGATGAAGTCTTAAACTGCCCTTAGCAGCTTAATTCAAGTTCAGGAGCAAATCATGACCCTATTGCAAATGGATAGCCAACTCTGGAGTGCAATATATAATATATAGGATTTTCACCTTTCTTTGAGAACTGAACTCAGCCCTAGAAGGCTGGGGAAAAAGGGGGAGCCAGGATTGCTCAGGACTGGATGTGGAACAGCAATTTAACCATTTCAGCTGTGGGAAGAGTCTGTCCTCACTTTTGCTGTGTGGCTCAGGTGATCAACTAAAGGTGTCAGCTTCACTGACACCTCAACACACTACTCGGAAGATCCACACTTAACAACAGAAAGAGGAAAGATAGGGGATTCTCTGGAAAACCCGACTAGTGAAAATATTCAAATGTTAAGAAGGTGGCTGTACTGTCACGTTTTCACTCCAGGTGTTTCAATGTCACTGTAACCTTGTTGCTGTTTAGGGTTTTTCTTCTTCTTTCTTCTTAAGTCCCTTTACCACCGGGAGCTGTAACTAAATGCGCTCCCAGAGCAGAGAGCCAGGAGCCATCCTCAATCCACACTATGAACGGTAGCGACATCTATGAAAATTTTGTACACGAATAGAAGGTGGTAGATGGCCCTAACTATACAAATCTAAACCAGTGAGAGAACACACATGAAAGCCTGACCTTCCGTCCTGTCGACTGATGGTGTATCCATACTCATTGTGGTGCAGAAAACTGACGTTCACTCCAACCAGCGGTGTTCCATCTATTGCTACCACCTGGCCTCGAATGACACACGCCCGCCTGTAACAAAAAGAAGAGAAGACAACACCAGACACATCAGGAGGGTGAGAAGGGCATTGATTTCAGGAACTGTGCTATACTTCTGCCCTAGACAGCCAAAACTATGATAATATTGTGACTGCTGATTTTGAATGAAAAGTCAAACAAGTCCAAAAGATTGATTTGAAAAACCATTATCTCAGGAAGACAACACACAGACTCTCCTGTGAATTGCTGGTGTATCGAGAATATATTTCCATTTCCGGCTGTATTTCATGGTACCATTTGTTCTGCCATTGAATAGCAATGTGAAGGTTTCACTGATAGCGTGATTTAGCTTGCTGTGGCTCTAGGGGGTGATGATTTGTGAGAGGGGCGAATGAAACCTCGTTCTCTGCTGCTAAGAATAGGGCATTGCTGTCTATTAGAAAAAAGCTGAACTAATTTGATAAGGCAGCAGTGAGACGTATGGTCTTCACCAAACTTCAGAAAGTTATGCAGGTAAATTCAGAGCACGCCTAATCAAGCGTAACATACATTTTTCTCAATCCCCCATCACATGTTATGCCCTTTTAAATTCCCCCTAGGATGTGTTGCACTTGCACTGACTTTCCAGCATAAAAATCCTCCTATCCCAGTAAAGGGGTTGGAATATGGCAGCACAGCAGAACGCATCAGTCAGTGGACAGGAAAGTGAACTCACCACTAAGTGGGTCTAATCAGGGGCTAACAGGATCACACAATCATAGAAAATGAGAGCTGAAAGAAAATACAAGACTTTATCTTGTCCATTGCTTTGCCTCAGGTAAGATCAACTATACCTACATTACTCCAGACAGATGCTTGTCTAACTCTATAACTTCACCAAGTAACCCATTCCAATGCTTTTGCATGAGTGCTTTACACATGGCAAATTTTTCTAATTTGAACCTCCACTCCTGCCCTTTAAGACCATTACTTTCACCCTAGCCACAGAAACGGTGAAGAAATTACTGTCTTTTTCTTAGCTTTAGCCTTTTACGTATTTGAAGAGTGAAACGTAAAGGAGACGAGTCTCATGAAGGATGAGGATTAAGTTGTAAAATACCCCCGTGGTGCAGATTAGGTCTAGTGGGATTTTCTAAGGGTTTACAGAGCTGCATTCTACTGAAACACTTTCCAGTAATTTGCCCCGTGCAGCCAGGTACGCTGCATTAGCATCCCTCCCCTGGCTGAACGGATCCAGGCCTTGGGATCTAACGATACAGTTGCACATGCTTGCTGGAACTGTGGTTTCATGTAACAAAGTGAACTGTGTGTGCAGGAGCTTTTTGATAATGTTAAGACATTTAGGGTCAAACCCGATAGATTACTTATAAAGGTAACCAGCGTTAATTATTCAATATAAACAGTAAATTTAGACATTGTTAATATTTCTCTTTCTATTTGAAAGTTCGTGGTAGAACTCAACAGACACGTCCTACCTTTGCACTGTGAATATGTAATCTAAAGGAGAAACTTAATAGCACCTCAGATGAAAGTTATTTAGGAGTCTATATAGGAATTTAGAAGATATCCCATGAGAGATTAATTGATCACAATCCAATGAAATCATACACACAAATTCAAGAGCATAAATTTCTGAAAACTCTGACTTGTTTCATAAGATTCCACTCTCCAAAGCCACTCAGCAGGACACTAATTTATCACTATGATATCATCACAGCCGGCTGACTATGACCTGAGAAAAGGCAACTGGCAAAAAATAACCCCTTTGCGAGTTCACCGTTCAGCACAGTGCTAACATGAACTCCATGCTCCCAGGACATAGAAAGATGATGATTTTCAGCAAAGATGTTGATAAATCCCAGAGGAATGGGAGAGGCTTCATTAGTTCCACTATGCAGAACAGACTTCTGATTTACCACCTTTTGGTTTTCTACATTAACTAAATTGATTGTGGCCCTATTTTTGGGCAAAACCTGCTTCTCCACTGAAGGCAATCAAGCGCTTGTGTGTCTCAACAGACTCACAAGACTAACTCAACAGAACAGCCAGGTTCAATTACTCTTTGATTTGTTAGAGCAGAAAATACTGCTTTCTGTTTTTTTTCCCTCATATTTCTAACATCGACAGACCTGGCTTTCCTTTTCTAATCCCTTTATTAGTGCACTCCATGTATTTACAACACACATTGGTACAAGAGACAGAGACCCCTAAGAGTCATCATTATTCAGTACATTATTCTCACACTCCTGCTTGCTCATTCCACACAGACCTGACTCCACTCCATCCTCGTATTTTATCAAGCACACAGATTTGTGCGATAACAACTCATCAAACTCATAAGTATTTCACACATAGTCTTTCTTTCCTCTACTCATTCACTTTCCTTCTCATTATTCATAAATAATATTAAGAGGCCTATCTTTCAACTTTCTTGCCTCTTTTTTATTTGTCATATTTTACAAGCCACACACATTTATGGTATGCAATAAAGACGTGTAAACCTCATTATTCTACATTTATCTGTATTGAACTGTCTTTGCAAACTTTTAGATTTTAAACATTCTAAGCCTGTGTTGCTACATTTGTCCTCATTATTTACTATTGTTTTATTACCTACTCTAAGTTAAAGAGTCTTCTACTCTCTGGCCTCTTCTTGAATTACCAACACCTACTAAATCTCTGACTGTTTGATCAGAATTAGTTTTAATTTTAACATTTACTGCAGGTATGAAAACATTTTTCAGTTACATTGAGCAGTATTCTCAGCGGCTTGGGGAGGTAACAAACAACGCCCCAGTTTGCGGCAGGCTCTTCGTCCTTCCCCAGCGCCCTGACAGCTCACAAAGCAGACCCCATGCCCACAGGCACGCTGGCACGCAAGCTCCCTGCAGCTCTGCTGCTTGCAGAAGACCTCAGTTATTCCCCTTCCTTGCCAGAGCTTTTAGAGCATGTTCCCTCTGGTGATGTCACTTCATACTCAACTGCCACTTCACGCTTCCTTGCTTCAACGTTCACCCTCTTTTTCCAGATGAGCTGCGGACCTTGCTACTGCTCACCGCTTTTCTTAATTTTACCAGAGAAACCTCTAAAGATCATTATGTCTCCTCAATGTGCTGCATGTCCCTCTTCTATTCTCAGCCTCCAAGGTTTATTCTACATGCCTGAGACGGCCTGCTTTTCTTTCTCACGGGGGTAACAACTCATACTACCTGTCCAAACAGTCATCTGTTTGCAAAGATTGCATGATTTTGGGCTAAGGCTGTCCGAGTTGTTTTAACTTGAAAGGAAGCACAAAAATGTCTTTTCTAATTTGGAGGAGCTGGGAAAGAACATGCCCCTGAGAAGCTGCCCGAGTGTTTTCAAATGCATTAAAAATGTTTCTAGTCCCCTGGTGAGCTGTACTAAATCTGCAACTCCAGAGGGAGCAGTTGGCTTTTTGAGAGAAAGCACAGAGATTCCCAGGACTTGCAGGTGGCCTAAAAGCAGTAGGGTTTCTCTGTCAGTGCTTCATGGGTCAGTCCACGTGTAACTGAGGATCTCAGCTCTGCAGGTCTCAGCTCTCTGCCATCAGGCAGTTTGTTTGACATCTCTAATTTAAAATATAAATAGAAGTTTAAAATTCTAGATGCATTCTTTCACTATCTGTAAAGTGTTTCATTATTCCACCACCGTTCTGCCTTGCTGTACTGCTACTTATCTGCTATTTTTTTTCTTTCTTTTGTTTTGCATGTTAAGTTTCCAATATTCTCTGAGCACCTCAGGCTGAGACATTAGGCTCAGATGTGGAACTCTGTCAAGCAACTTGTGAATTTGCAAGTGTCACATTACCAGAAGATGTCATTTTACTGTACTACATTTCTGATTAAAATCTTCAATCAGAGAAATTAAGCTAAAGGCTAGTAAGGTACATTCATTTCTTCCTGCTGACAATGTTGCTGTAAGCAGCCTTTGAAGGGTAATTAATTCAGTACCATACACTGGACCCTTTTTGTAGGCAATTTGCAGCGAGTCAAATAGCTTGCCAGCAGCACGCATTAAAAATACTCGGCAAAGAAACAAGCTAAAAACCTTCCTGAGAACAGAAGTTGATAAAAAACATTATAATCTGCTACACCCTGCTACATGCGGTAGGTCAGAACCATTGCTGATGTAAGCCAGTACATTTCCATTTATTCAGAATGTGTCTAATCTGCCTTTCAGCCTGTCACAGGTCAAGTTATGAGTCTGTAAACACCCCGTGCAAATGACACAGCTCTGACATAATAAAAAGCACAAACAGTTTGGAAAACATTTAGCTCCTTCACATTAATTTTAGGGTAGCATTCAGCCACGGCTCAATGCAACACCCTGACTGCATCAGGTAGAAGCCAAATGTTTCAAAATTAGATCTAAGAGAAAGTCTAAAGAAGCAAATGCAAAAGAATAGATGACCCAGCAGTTATCAGAACAACTTCAGATGATGTTGCAAATGCCAGGATATGGCACAGACCAAACACTTTCAGTCTGAAAGACAGAGATAAACTTCACTGTTTTTTTGACAGCTTTCCCAAATTTATTCAGCATCACTTTGGCTTTATCTACAGTGAGATTCATGCAAACATCACCCATGCTGGAGCTCCACTGACCTATGGTACCGTAAAATAAAACATGGGATAGATGTTTCTTCTTTAATCCTCCTAATGGTCTCAGAGACTTCTTGCAAAGGAGAAAAAAGAAAAAAAAAAAAAAAAAAAAAAGCAGCCAGATAGGACTTTGCAAAATCTGAGCACCACTAGAAATGTATGCCAGTGCTCTGAAATAAATGAATGGCACTATTTCATCCAATCCTTCCAAAATTTCTTGTTGAACCACCAATGCTATAAAATAAGTGTCGCTGCAGGCAGCCATGAGTTAAATATCATCTGCCTGGACACAACCTTTTCAGCAATAGCCTAAAGGGGATTAAAAACCCACAAGCATTCTTTGGTCTGTACCAGATAGGCAAGATCACAGATTTCTGATTTTTTTTTTTTTGTAGTAACAGTTGTCTTTTTATATTTTTTTCAGTAATGTTAATTCCTGGGAGAAGACCAGACACTAGATGACAGTCAGATTGACAATGTCAGAGGAAGATTTCTGAACAGAGGCAGCACAGCTAAGCTATTGCCTCCTGAGACTCTGCTTATCTCTCATCCTTGAGGAAAATTCTGGCAGTTTTTAATAATATTTGACTTATGGATGAGCAATTTTTCAACAGCCTGGAAGACTTGAGGATCAAGCAAAGTGTGGACTGATGAACTCCTCGGGGTGCCCAGTACACTGCAGATTACTGTTGACAAAACCCAGGAGACATGGCACAGCACAAGTCTCCAGGCACTGCCCTGATTCCAAAGATACAGCCAGCTTCGTCTGAATCCCAATGATCTTCTCACCGAACTTTAACTAGTAATTTCTCTACAGTGGGAGGAAATGATATCTGGAGAGAGAATGACGCACCAATGCAAGTACAAGTTGCGTTCCTCAGTGGTGTAAAGTACCACACTGCGGCGAGGGTGGGCTGCTGCTCACACACGCGCCTTCGCTGCTCCTTGCTCTTCAAAGGCACGGCAGATATCAGTGTAAAGAAACGAAATACTCAGAAAAGGCTTTTAAATCCAAGTTAAATCCCATCATTGATAGCTTTAAAAGATCAGTTCCTTATACCTATAAAAGCACGTTGATGGGATTACGTGCAATCCGGCTGCTAACATTTGCAGTGTCACAGAACGCAGTACAGGCGACTTAAGTGCTCACCTCCTCTCTGAAAACACCTCACTGCGAGACATTTTGATGAAGAAAATCTTTCACCGGTGACTTTTGGTTTAAACTGCAGTAAGCTCCGCTGCATGGAGAGCCAGGCGAGGAACCCGCACCAGGCACGGCGGCACTGGCACCCCACCGCCGGCAGCTGGGTGCTTTCCACCCAGTTCATTTTCATGCCCTATTGTTCTACCTATTTATAACATCCTGTTACATAATTAATAGTGATTAAATGTTTAGGTATTTCAGATCAATAAAGACCCTGTTTACATATTTACTTTATTAAAAATTAAGAAGTTATGAAGAGAAAGTGCACTGAATGAGCGTGCAGCTATGGAGTGCAGTTGAGGTTGTAACCTACATGCTATGTTCTGTGAAAATAAAAAAAAAATCTTATGCCCTTATTACTGGAACATGGTTTATCTAATGCATAGGCCTGGTTGACAGGGTAATAGTTAGGTGATGTGGATGATTTGTGGATCTCTTTGTCAGCAGGTAAGTTATAGCTTCCCAGGTGAACTACAGCATAAAAACTTATGTGCCCCTATATTTCAAATGTTCACGAAACTGTGTGTTACCAGGTTTTCTGAGCAAGTAAGTGCCCCTTTCCTACTGCACAGTCTTTTCCTGTTAAAGGGCAAGCCAATCTCACACACGGCGATCACTCTCGCGTTCGCACGACAGCTCACGAGTAACCGCAGTACAAAATGGTAAACTCTGTGCTGGTCTATCAACGTGTAGTAAACCCAAAATGTCTGTTAATTAGGCAGCTGGATTATATGTGACGTGAAATTTATTACACGGTAAATACCACTCAAATTCTACTGGGCAGAAAAGCGAGTGAATACAACGCATATGAACCCGACTTGTCTTTCTGCTTCCTGGCACTGGACACACCTACAGCGTAATGCTCTCAGCTTCCCCCACCGCCACTTATTTTACAAGTATGAGATAGCTTACTTTCCACAACAGCCAGTGTTTTGGTAATAAGAGTAGCAGAGTGTGCTGCTGTGATGTTTTTATGAACTAGGTGGGTAGGAACGAGAATCTGAAAAACAGGATCCTCAGCTGTTGGGACTTAAGACTTTTGCTATTCTTTTAAGCATTTTTTGATCACCAGTGAAGAATTGTCAGCTATCCAGGTATCACCGTTTTGGGGTTTTTTTTTCCCCCCTGGATAAATAATTTCCTTCAGTTCTCAATATTCAGAAAAGTCTTTCATCTAAAAGAAAACTCACCTGCTCTCAAATGAGACATCTCCTGGGATTACATGAGTGCTTTCCTTCCCGATGAGGAACCTGATTCGATCATAAAAGAGCCTTGGAGGATGCTGAGAGAAGGGCGGCTGGCTGTGCTGGATGAGGTCAAGGGGGTCAGGCGAACCCTGGCAGAGAGGGCTGGCATAGCAATTGCTTTGCTGACAACAGTCAGGGTCTACGCAGTCTGTCAAGCCATCTAAAATGGAGAGAATGGAAAGTTCAGGAAATGGAGTGAGTCTGGGAATAAAGCACCATGTTTACTACTGGAGAGCACAGGCGGTATTTAATCAATCGGAAGGCATGCTGATTATGACACATTCAAATTCAATAAAGCATTAATGTACATGCTTAGTCCAGGAGGGTTATTTCTCTCTAGTCATTAACACTGTTATCACCTCATAAAATCCCCACACGACAACGAGAAAACAGGACCTACAAACTAAGTGCATAGGGAAGAGCAGGACTGCCTTCACTGCAGAGCAGGCAGAAGAAAAAAATCATCGCACACTACTCGTTAGTCCGATGGGTGCACGATCCACACTGTGCAGCTGGTATCTCTAATAGTCCTTTATTATCACTGCTGGCTGTTCACACCTGTGCGGGGTGTACACTTGCTCACCGGCCTGAAACAGTGAAGTCTGAAATGTTATCTAACTCTCACAAGCATCCTCACTACAGTAGTAAAAAACCGGTACTTGTTACATTACTTGTTTTATTAGTGCTTCAAGGATGTTTACTTTTCATTTATTGGTTGCAATACTTGAATGAGCCAAAAAGGACAGAATCGTGACAACGCTCCTTTTGTAGTTGGTGATATACAAACGCACTCTTGACGCAGGCTCTGTTCTGGTGACCTGGCAGGTACAGTCTCCTCCATGGATGTTTGCACCAGGAAAGCACATTTGGAAAGTGAAAATAAACCCACCCCTCCATTTTCAAGTATGAAAAACAGGACAAACAGATTTTTATTTTTGAAAAATCAACATTCCTTCATGCAAAAACTTGCAAGAACATTTGTGGGTGAAATTAATTTACTTAAATTTCCAAAGCTTATGATGAAAAGTGAAGCACTGAAGTGCACCTAAACTAAGCACCTAAACAAAATTTAAAATTGAGCTATTGGCATTTAATTGTTTCTATTAGCAGCTTAGATGACCAAATTGCCTAAATTACATACTCAGCCAGAAACAGATTTAATAAGGTATGGTAAAACTATCTTCTTAAACATCCATTTTATGACTTAGTAGTTGCTAACTTGCCTGGATTGACAAGCACACTAATGCATATAAAGCAAGATTAGGCACTGTATCCTTCAACAAAGACATCTCTTTGTATTTTTAACAAGGTCAGTCTGAATAAACGGGGAGTCATCATATCACTGTATGGATTTCCCTTGTGTTGATCGGAATGATCAACGTACTCTCAGATATTTTCACTTCATGCTTTGGCTTTTCATGCTCTGTTCATACCAGCGCTTTGGTGCCTGTAAAACCGCGCTTCCTCGGGGCAAACTGTGTTATCAAGGAAGCTGCTGCAGTTTTGTCATTGACTTTAATGGGCGCGAGACCAACCCTCAGTGAGCTCTGCTCTTTTCTCAATGGAGCACACTGCACTGTGTGAATGCTCAGTAAGTAACAGCATAAAACATTCACTTTGAAAAGAAAGCAAAAGCCCTTCTACAGAACAAACAAGTATAATGAAATGGGCTTTCCTGGAATCTGAAAATCCTTGCCTGACCTTGAGCAAGGTAATTGCTTGGCTAAGCAAAAAATATTAACAGATCTCTGCTACTGCATCTGGGAAATCAGAAAGAGCAAGCTAGTTCTTGTGTTAATGAGCCAAGGGCAACTCTAGGTAGCTAGCAACAACAATCTAAGACCCTTGGATCCAGCAAAGTTGGCTTAGCTACAGGTCAGTGCATGCTTTAAGTTGTTTCCATGTTCCCCCAGTCCCAGAGACAACAGGCATTTGCCAGTGATGGGAGAACAACTTCACAGAGCAGCGCCAAGTTTATGGACTTGAAGTGTAGCAGTCCCTTCACCTTCAGGCAAACCTAGAAAGCTACGGAGATCTGCTAGGAAATCAGTGAGCTGAAACAACAAGGGGCTCCAGTCCAACCAAAACCACCTGGGAAGTGGACGGAGGAATTCATGATATGAACCAGAGGGTTTTTCATTGTGTTCTGATGAAAAAACAAACGAACTTTTTTTGGCTGGAACCTGAAGAGCAAGCTTGGAACTGCAAGGAAAAAAAAAATAATCTCCTCTTATCACTTCCTCTTTTTTGTCCAAGGAATGAAACTATCTTCTTAATAAGCGAACTGAAAAGCAGCAGATTTCTAGTAGATTCTTCAAGACTGCAAATGTTAAAGAACTCTACTAGACTTGAAAAGGTGATAAAGAAATCAACATCTCTTGCTTTTGCTTTATACAGGTGAAAATCACTGCAGAGGGTGCAGGGGGCTTGTGGTCAGACATGGCCCCGCAGGGCTGCTCCCCGCCGGTGGAATGGTTATGGCAGTGACAAGTCTTGTTCAAGGAGTCAATGTACTTTCTGGAAGGCACTAATTTCTCCAGGCTGACTGCTGTCTACTTGGGAAACTTGACAAACATTGGTCTGGCAGGATAAGTACTAATCAGAAAAAAGGCACACTTATTTCAGAATAACGGCGTCCACAGGGAAGCTATTTTGGAGTAATTTATTCCACAGTAGCTATTCTGATTAATTTTTTCCTTGTCAACAAGCCATTAGATGTGGGAACTGAGCTGACCTGATTCTCCCATTTATGTAAGAAATAAAAGTGAAAAGTCACAGAAATATTTGGATATGAAGATTTGCTTAGAAAAGCAATAACTATAAAAATAACAATTAAATACTCCACTTTCTTTAATAGAGTCCTCATTCTCCTCTGCTTCAGTCAACAGCTTACATGCCTGGTAACACATACCGTGCATCCAAGCTGGATGCAAAAAGAAACCAAGTCAAGGGAAAGCGTTTTTCCATCTTCTAGTCAGCCTCAATTTTCACCTTTTCTTTGCAGTTTACTTGTCAGCAAGGTGACTCTCTTAGAAACTCTTCCAGGTTCTGCTAATGGAGTTATTTTAGTCTGAAGCACTTGCACCTGGCTTCATATGCCTCCCCAGGCTGTCAGGGCTCCAAAAAGCTGGGCTTCCCCTTAGCGTGGGCGTGAAGTCCCAGAAGGTTATCCCAATAACCCATGGCGAGAATGGTATTTGTCCTAACGGCACCACGGATGTATGAAGCACTGGATGCGCCAGGAGCAGCTTACAGCCTCTGGAGCAAAGGCTACAAACTTGTCAGAGGAAGAAACTGTTAACCAAAATATGAATGTTAACTCAAAGTAGGAAAGTAGCAGTCTTCTAGGTTACAGGTTATCATTCACAGCTTCTCTCTCATGCTGGTTGGTTTTTTTGGTTTTTTTTTTTTTGTTTTGGTTTTTTTTCTTTTTTTTTTTCATTGAAATCGGTTGTCACCTAATGAATGAAAAAGAAGAAAGATGCTGAGCTCAGAGAAGATTCTCCATGGGCAGTGAGCCAGGAGGTGCAGCACCAGCTCTTCTATGGACCCTGAATGCCTCATATTTCAGGCCACTGGGTGTCTGCATTTAAGAATAACTGGATTTGTCTGAGTAATGTAACTTCTAACTTTTTTCCAAACAATCAAACAACATTTAGAAAAGAAATCAACTTGGGTAAAACTGAAAAATATTTTTCATACTTTGTGCTGAAGTAAAAGAATAAAACACCTGTTCTGGGGCAAACACAGAACTTCAAAGCCAAAATAAAATCTTTGTTCTGCTTTAGGCTCATTTAAGTCTAGTTTAACCTAGGCCATACAAATGAAAAATAAAAATCCCCAAATCTAAACCCCCAAAAGAAACTACTGTAATTCAGCATGATAGCTATTAAAATGAAGCAGGTAAAACAAACTGGTACAGAATCAAAAGTTACATATGGAGGCAGTTTGTGGTAATGCAAAACACATTACTAAGTGCATGTGAGGATAACATTTTCAACAAGCCAATCCTATCTGAAATGAGATTTTTAATCCATCAGAATAACCCAGAAAAACAAAGAATCCTGTTTATAAACCATAACATCAAACTCATTCACCTGAAAACGCTACAAATACATTAGTCAATTCTCAACCAGTGGTCACAGTTTTTAGTTAAGCTGTCGTATCAGGAACCAACTATTAAAAAACTCACCGTGTTAAGAAAACAGCAGGGTTTCTTTCATAATCTCAGGAGACAACAGTCAGGAGAATGAACAAACTACTACAAACAGCAAAAACCGTAATTCATTCAGCAGGGGAGCCCATACACTGAAGTTTTTACTGTCAATTACCACAAAGTGCATCACAGCATAGGTACAGACTAAAATGTATTACGGAGGCGTAAATGATTTTGATTTGCTATTAGCATTTTTTAAAATTTATTTTCTATAAAAGGCAGCCAGGCACCTTCATGGTGCACTACAGATTATGTAATAAAGTGATTCGCATTTTGATGAATCTGAGGTTACGGTTTCACATCTTCAAGGTACTTCATTTTGTATGCAAGTGATAATGATGAACTGGGATTTTTGTTTTTGTAAGTAAATTAGACAACTAAAATATTTCTAGTATTACTGCTAAAATAGAATTCACAAAGATGGACTTGAGGATAAAAAGCACTTCATAGCACTCTTAAATAATTTAAACAATCTCAAAGAAAAGGCAGCACATGCCAGAACAAGTTGCTGTGTTTTAAGTCACCTCATTCCTCTCTGCATCACCGTAGCTCGCAGAGTTAGGAAAAGATTTTCCCATTTCCTTGCTGGGGAAGGGATCCTTTCAGGAAGCTTTTTACAAGGAACGACAGTAATATTTCTTACGTCAGGAGTTTGTGTCAATGGAATCACACAATGTTTTCCATCAAACAAAATATATTTTTTTGCTTATACATTTACAGATAATTTCTGCTTATTTAATATGATGGAAAGAATGCCACAAGTGTGATGAAATCACATCCTCAGCTATGTTTCTGCTGCAGCCATGGAAGGCTCAGTCCGTGCTGGGCACAGCACATTCCCTGACGTACACGTTATGCAGCAACCTCTCCCCTCTGTGGATGACCACCTCCAGCAGCCAGCCAGGCTGGCAGTGGAGTCACGGCCCCACCTCACCGTTAGTTACTTTCCAGCAATATATCTCTTGCCATGTTTGGGAGATGCTGTACAGTAACTGGATTTTGCGTGTGTGGTATTTGAGCTTTCCACACGCTGCATAATATATATATTAAATCCTCAATAAAAGGAAGTAGCAGCGGGAAAAGAAAAACGCATTTGGTCAGCTCTAAGCTAACAGCAAGAGTATGGAAGAAGTCACATCTTTTGGGCCTGATATGAACAGCCCTGTGCCATCTACTTTTCACATCTTGGCTTTTCTAGTCTTCTCAGCTACTCTTAAAACTACTTACAATACATGGTGGCAAATATGGGAACATCACAATAACTCATGCTGCTGAAAATGGATCAGTGTTCACAATTAGTACAAAGTGTCCAGCTAGCAGAACACCTGAGGACATTCCAGAGGCACTGGGTAAGGTCACTGGTGAGGAAAGCAAAGAACAAAACACTGCTAATCTTGGCAGTGGTGGCTTCCCCAGCTCACCAGTGCAGCATGCAATAACTTTTACAGTGGTTCCTTTTCTACTAAACCACTAGGATGCTTTATTAACTGGCTATGAAAATGACAGATTCAATCAGACTCTACCTCCCATGTTACTGGGTTAGTTATTTTAATCAACCATCCGCTATCATTAGGTTCTGGCAAGCAAAACACAAATAGTCAACAACAATACTTAAAATTGCTATTCTTCTGGTTTTAAATTCAGTAAAAGAGCAGGGTTCTCACCCCTTCAAGCTTTTGTCACACATGGAGAAGACGCTACTAACGTTAACTACAATGGGTTTGAAATTTTATGGTTAATGCCAAACCCAGATATACTACAAGGAGTGGTGTACATGCTTCCATGGTGCCTGCACCCACAGGTACTCAGGAATGCTCACAAACACACACACTAACACAGGTACTTGCTCAGCCAAGAAAATCAAATCCAACTCTAAGCAATATACTAAGTATAAGTGATAAATGACCTTCATTTTCATTGCTGCAGAGCAACCCAGAGGTGCGTGTGTAAGCGCTCTCCCACTCCCGGTGCACTGATCCTGGTGAGCGCCAGCCAGCAACGGAGCTGTAAGAACTGCGGCCAGAATGTTTTCATAGAAAGTGAAAAATAGGCTTAAAGTTTCCCCTTGCAGTAAGCAGATTTTGTTCTCTGAACTCCTTATGCAGTACAGCCTACAAAACCTCAACACCATGACTCCCAGCACTTGAAGGATTTGAAATTGTCGGTGCACTTGCATGATCAACGGTTCAAAACTATTGTTGTTTGTGAAAATAATAATAATAAAATATCCGCAGGAGCCTTCAACTTATCCGTGCTTGCTTTCTTTTACAGTTTTCAAACAAGCATTAAACAATGCCTGTGCCAACTTGTTTCACCACAGGCTCAGTTAAGTCCAATTAGGGTTGCCAGGAATCTGAGCAAACTGAATCAAAGAGTAACTTCAGAAGGGACTGAGCAGCAGCAACCATCACGAGTCTCTGATGCTTATTTGTATGCATTTACCCAGACCGCTCCGCAGATTTCAGCTGGAACACAAGGCATGCAGCAGGCACTGAGGTTGTTAACTAGGAACTGTGTAAGGACACTGGAAACCCACCAGTGTGCCTGTGGGAAGGCTGCAGAGTGTCCTACCCAGTGAGTACCGGTGGTGTCTGGCCTTCCACATGCAGGAGAATGCAAATAGATCAGGGTTTTTCAGAAACTCTAAGTATCCCCGGGGAGCCCTCGCTGCTCAGCAACAATGAAAGCCATTCCCATCAGTATTATTTATATTGTGTAATAATAGCATATTACTTATATATGGACTCAATATCTCTGTGATGGATAGGTTATTAAAATGCCAATGGATGGGTCAGAAATACATCAATATTTTAGCAGCGCTGGTTATCAGCCCAAGGCTATGCTGAGTCATATATTTTTTTGTGCTTGGGAAAGCTTGGAGAAAGCTACAATAACTGTCTGAAGTGACTGAAGGGGTATTTAGAAGAGAATTCAAAGCTTGTAGTAAATAGTATTTTCCTTAAAAACAAACAGTCAGGATTGATTCACGAAAGAAAAAGAAAACGATGACAAGAGATCCGGGCAAACTGAAGAGAGATCCGCGACAAAGAAATGGGCGTGAGTGACAGGCTGCAACTTCCAGCTTAAGATGAAGACCTGACATAGATGTCAGGATAGCGGGTAACCTGCAGCTTGGCAGGGTGGGGGGTGACCTGCGAGCTGGTGCCCAGTGCCTGCACATCCCAGGCTCTGCCTCCCTGTGCCGGGATGCAGGCACTCGCCCTGGCAGAGCTTTCAGGCAGTCTCCTGGAGCTACTGAAGCTTCCAAATGAGTCTAAAGTAATGGCAGGACAAGAGAAAATGACCTGCTCAGATGAGCTGAATGGTCATTTTATAAACTGAAAATGAAATCACATCAGTCATGACAATGAAAGGAGAATGAGAAATGGGGAACAATGTGATGCGGAAGCAAGCCACGGTGAGGGAAAGGCCCTGCTGCAAAGGACACCTGCTTGACTTCTTGGCATTATTTAACGGACATCACACGGCTAACAGACTGCAGATGCACTCCGCAAGAGCAAGTGCAAACCATGCCGTCATGCATCTGTTATAATGCTAAGACCTTTTCAATGATATTTGTAGTGATATTTGAACAGGTAAACATGCCCTTAAGTCTGCAAGCAGGAAAAAGCTAACAGAGAGTTATGAAATGGAATGGGCAAGGCAGTTATCGTACAGCCAGCGCACAAGTACAGCGTATACTAATGGAGCTTTAAAAGAAATAGTAGCCTTCCTGCTCAAGAAAGTATTTTTGCATGTTTAACCTTGCTAAAGAGATAGCTGTCCCGATGGGGAACTCGGTTGTCCTAGTTTTGGCTGGGAATAGAGTTCATTTTCTTCCTAGTAGCTGGCATAGTGCTGTGGTTTGGAATTAGGATAAGAATAATGTTGATAACGCACCGATGGTTTTAGTCATGGCTAGGTAATGCTTACACCAAGTCATGGAGTTTGCAGTTTCTCAGGCCCTGCCAGCGAGAAAGGTGGGGGCAGAAGAAGCTGGGAGGGGACACAGCCAGGACAGCTGACCAAAGGGATATTCCATACCACAGAATGCCATGCTCAGTATATAAACTGCGGGGGGCACCGCTCAGCAGGTGCTAAGCTATATTGTGCACCACTTGTTTGGCTTTTTCCCCTGAGTTTTTCTTTCTCTCTCGTCTTGTTATCTCCCTTTTCATGACAATTATTATTACTATATTTTACTTTATTTCAATTATTCAATTTTTTTTCTCAACCCACAAGTTTGACCATTTCCCGATTCCCCTCCCCATCCCACCAAGTGGCGGGGAGGGGGTGAGCGGCCGCATGGTGTTTAGCTGCTGCTGGGGTCAGACCACCGCATCAGTGCTTCAGCTCCTGCAGAACCGGGGCACCTGTGGAAACGCACGTGGCTCACCTTCACACTAACACGTCCCCAAAAAATCTGAGACTTCCTCCCTCCCAAAGCTTTTGTGCTGTTACTACGGACCAAACAATAACATTAACACTTCCTCATGCCAAGTAAATTTGCCAAATTTACATTTTTTTGTAATTACATTACTCATGCCAAAAAAAAATAACCCCCCCCCCAACATTATTTGATCCCTACAGCTGGAACTGATAAAATACTTCATTTTCTAACATGCTTTTTCTACCATGTATTTGAAAGTATTTTTATATAGTAATAATATCAGTTTTTCAGTCTGTGAAAGTACCATATAATAAATCAACTGGAAACCACACAAAATTATCACTCTGCCTAACTCTTGAAATTAGTTTGCTTGACATAATAATTGTCCAGCCTTACTACAGCTTTGTTCTTTGGTTATGACTTCCTCCTGATGAACTTGAAGCACAAAACACTTCCTAAGGACTGAAATACAAATGTTTGATTTAAACCCAACTGGAATGAATAAGACCTTTGCTAGGGCCTGGAGCTCGGTCCCCTGGGCTCTGTGTCACTGACTGAAGGTGATCGCATCCTAATGGCTTAGGAAGTCACTACTTGCCGGGTGAGTTTCTGTAACTCCGCTGAGTACATGCTCTTAACTCACCGCAACTGCAGGCAAAAACATTAATAGTTCCACCTTTATGAACCTAATCCAGTTACTTAGCTTGATGGATGGTAACTCATTATGCCACCGTAATATTCTCATCCTCTAAGGCACAGCCTCGCAGCACATGGGACTGAACAGGTAGCGTCATGTCTTCTTCCTAATTTCTTTTTTTCCTGTTGTGTATGTCTACAAACCCTGAAACACTAGGAATCAGCTTCTGATTTCACATTAATGTAACATTGGTATGACTCCACGACTTTAGGGGAATTTTTCTAATTTATGCTTATGCCAGATCAGGTCCTATGAACTTAATGTATAAAGAGAAGTGGTTTTAATATGTAGCCATAATTTTCTTTTCTTATATAAAATTGATTGTGAAGGAAACATAATTACACTTAGCCCATCTGTAGTCGTCAGATTAATTAAATATTTCTCTCTGCACTTATCTCTAATTGTAATGTCAACAGAGCTGTCCTGGTCCATGTTATGTTGCCATTAAAAAGGAAAAAGAAAATTACTTTTAAAACCTGCAGTGAAATGATGTTAAGTGTCTGCCTTAAACTGACAAATTCAAGGAGATTTAGAGTTAAAACTGCCAGCTCTTTCAATAACTCACTGTTACTGCAGAATATAAAGCACCTAAAATCACAATACAGGGCAGTTTACACAGAGCCAGTTCACAGAGTGTATCAGAAAATGCTTTACATACATTACAGGCTAAACAGGGGGTTTGTGGACAGATTTAAGAGTGCAGGCGAGTGAGTCAGTGGCTCGGACAGCAGGGGAGAGCGCCAGACAGATGGGAGAGCACACGGGGGGCAGCGATGCCAGCTGTGGGACCCTGTGTGAGAGGGATACACACCAGTGCAGAAGAGCAGAGAGAGTGCGCAGAGAGGTGGTTGTTAGACGTCTTGGAAAGAAGGTGGAAAAGGAAGGACGAAAGAGGAATAAGGTGATTTTGAAAGGGGTTCAGAGGAAGCCTTTGCCAAAGGACAGCATGGTCTTAGAGCCCACAGGATACAAAATCAGAAGGTCTCAAAATATATCTGTAAATGAGGAATCATCACTGAGTCAGAATGTTTCTATTGAGGTCCCACCATGACCTCAGTTCTTGGCCCCAAATCGAGCTTAATTTATCAATGACCTAGAACAAAACAGACAATCGGTATACTAAGGTTTGACACCACAGTGGGGTATGAGATCTCACCCAAGACACTGAAATGGTCTGTAAGTGCGACACAGTAAGATAATAGATATTTCGATACAACTCAGTGTACAATCTAAGGGGAAAAAAAAGTATCTGTGCTTGGGGCAGGTGTATTCACAGTCTGAATGAGAAAGCTGTCAGCTCCGAGTGTGGGGGAAAGCACACTGTGCGAGATGGTAGTAAGTAAAGGAAAGGACAGCAACAGTCCTTCTTGACTACCCAGTAAATGAGTATTCCTAAAATAGACAGGGAAAATAATTAACTCCCAGAAAAATCAGAGAGCAATGTTGTGGCTTTTCTGCCAGTGGTAAGTTTGAAATAGAACCTGGATGGTTTTCTTGAAAAAAACGCACTAGTTCGTGTATTAGGATGAACTGCTGGAAACGAGGCAGAGATTAATTTACAAAAGAACTGTTTTTTTCCGAGCAAACCCCAAACCTAGACAGTTTTAGAAGGAATCAAGACTACAGAGGTCTGAGGTTGGGAGCACCTAGCGCTGAAGGACCTGGTTCAACTGGTGGAAAAAAATGAATGATTATTTTAGTACAGGATTATTTTAGAAGGATTATTTTAGCAGTTTGTGGTACTTTCAACAACTACTTCTACATACTTTCTCCACCAGCTTACTCAACAATTGTTCAAATGTAGGTCCAGACACCTGCAAGAACTGCGCTTCGTCTCAGTGGAAACATTGAGAAAGAGATTAATGTTAAAAAAGTGTCTCTAAAAGCATGCTTTACACTTGCAAATGTATTCATTTAATGTTAAGATAAAACTCAACTCTGGATACATTTTGACAGGCACAGAGTTTTTTTAATTTGGGTATCCATCAGCTGTCTTTTCTGAAATAGATGACAGTTATGAGGTAGAGTGGAAAGGCGATAGAAGAAATTACTTGCCACACCTTTTTTTTTGTTGTTTTTGTTTGGGTTTGTACTTTTTTTTTAATGAAAAAATTCAAGTACTGGAATGATAGGCATGGCACATACATAATTTCTGCCTTGAATAACGTCTAGCACAAGGGTCTGTTCCCTCACTGCACTGCTTCAGATGAAGTCAGTGGAACAACTGTCTTGAGCAAGCAGACAAACATTGACAATCTGCGATAAAAAGAAAAAACATACACCAAAACTATAGACTCAAATGGCAATCAGGTATGTGACAAATAAACACGGAGACATGAATTATGTATCGTACCTCCATCATTGTCCAGGTTATCTCCACACACCATTTCCATGACAATGTTACACCCTGAGCCACTCCAGCCCACTTGACAAACACAGTGCCATCCATTCTGATCGAGAGTGCACCTCCCATTTCCATAACACAGACCTGGGCAGCCATCTAGAAAAGAAAATGTAAAAAAGAAGCCTTCATGGAGGAGTTTTCTTCTCTTCTTTTACAGTTGTAATTATTCTTTAACATTCTTTCATGTAGCATTATACTTGCTGTCTTTAAATGGTCACAGGTCCCTTGCAAGTCATTTATATTTTTGCCCAAATATAAAAAAATCCCCAGCCTGGTCCCTCCCTTTGCTTGCCCAAAAGTCATTTCTCAATGAGGAACGAGGATTTTTTCGTGTGTAACATTTTGTGTGCAGGAAAAAAGTGAGCAAACTTACAAGAAGATATTTAACAGTCTGCTGTGTCCAGCTCTTTCTCTACTTATTGAATAAGTTGTAGATCACAAAGGAAGGTATACACATAATCAATGTTTATATCAAAGACAGACATGGAAAACGTTTAAATGACAAATTGGCATTTATGGACATAATCCTACAGATTGCAGGGACCTTTTTATTCTGTTCATAAATACTCAGCTGACTGAGAAAAAGCGAATTTGATTTAAGTTGGAGTCCAACTCTTTCCACAAAAGGCAAACGAGGGAGCATTCCCTTCCAACGTCCAGTTCCACTTCCTTCCCATTACAGCCAATTCAAATATGACAAACACTTGCCCTTGAGTGGCTCTGATTCGAGATCAAAACTGAAACAATGACTGTAGCATCCTTTGGATTACATACTTGTAAGCTCTGAATCAATAGTAATTAGGACGTTCTCAGCTAGGTCTCTTGCCTATACAAGTGAGAGGAATTGTCTCTTGGATGGGTACACTCGTGTCCATCTGCTTGCCTAGTTTAGTGCCAGCTCAGACATTTGTCAAATCCTCGCCATGTCACACATGGAGCCAAAGGACAATGGATAAAGCTCAGCAATAAGCTTAACAGCACAAGTGGCATCCCTTCTAAGAGGGCTCCTTTCTTTTTGCCAGCAGGGACGCAGAGGAGCTGGGAGCTTTCTGTACTTGGTAGTGAGCATCAACGCTTACGTGTTAGAGACAAGGTTTTTTTGAGGGAGAAAGAAGAGGCCTCAGTCTGCGTATGTGTTTGGTGGCCCCAAGATGCTCCAAATGGACTTTGGAGGAGCTGACCAGAGAGTCAGAGAATCTGTACGACTGCTCTGTCAGGTTGTGACTTACAGCCCGGCATGCAGCACGTTTCCTGGGGACTTCACACTAGACTCATCATCCCTCTCCTTCTCACCCTCGGCGCAGCTTATCAAAACATCTGCAAACAGGGGCACTGGCGGATCTGACCCTCTTGCTTGGCAGAGCTGGAGACGGGCAGCACCGTTTTCACACACCGGAATTCTGGAAGTTGCTGCTTTAAAGTAGCATGAGGTTGGCAACCACCAGATACAATATAAAAGCCAATTATTTGCCTCTTTCAGCCGCTGGGGAAAAGGGCAGCGTGAGAGCGCTGTTCTGGGTAACGGGGGTGTTTTTCCACATCAAGTCACTGTGCTGCTGAGTTCGTTCATTTCTTGTATATGATCATATTTTGCTGCTGTCTGCGGTTGTCCTCTAAGACTAGAATTGTAATGAATGTCTACATGATTTTATTATCATCTAATTCTGAAGAAATAACAAATGCAAAGTAAACACCCAGGTCTTTCTGGAATACTGGTTAGAGTTTGATATTTCAGCTAGCAGCACTTTTGCAAGGAGCAATGCGCATCACTGCTCTGCACGGCACGGTGAGGACAGAGGGACTGCTGTCAAACGCGGGGAAGGAACTTGCGCTGACATGAATAAGCAGGACCTGCGGCCAGGCACGCAAATGAAATGAGCAGCACCATACACAACACAACATAAAACGTAACTCTTGTATCAAATGATGTGAGGAGAACCATATCACATCTAGCATAGACAGCTTTTAAGAAAGTCTGCTTCTGTTAAAAAAAAAATAAAAACATTTTTTTGTTCTTACGGAAGACAGGATCAACACAGATTTTTTTGAGCACAGCTCTGTCCTTACTTTGGAATGCTAAGCCAGAGCAAAAAACTGATTTGCCTAACATAGCACATCAGATGGCCGCAGAAAACATGCTTACATTGCTATGACTCTCCAAATGAGTTGAGCACATTATTTGTTAAAAACTGCACTTTCTTCTGTAAACCTCTCTCTGTATGTTTATATGAATCTCCACATATCTATATCTCCATAAACAAATGTTTTCTCTGTTCTGGCAACTTAGCAGCACAGAGCTTAGACCAAACAGTTACACAAACCGTCCCATTCCCAATACTTTTGTATCTTTTCATCATTTTTTCGCAGTGCTGATACGAAAAACTTACCTTGAACAGCATCTAAGTAGTGAGCTTAAAAAAGAAAAGAACAAAACTGAGATGGATTGAACTTCTGTACCCAAATGAAAATACAGCCACCGTTTGCTCGTGGCTTGCCACCTGTTGGCTAGATATAAAGTGTCTCTCTCTTACTGCAGTCACATCTATTCCTGCTACTGCGAGCAAAACACACTGTGCGTGTGATTGCTCTCCATTTGATGACAAGCATGCAGAGGACAGCTTGGGTCATGCCTGGCAGTGCCCACCATTTGAAGAACAGCTCTATTTATCTTCATTATTTTGGTCCTTTTCTGGATTTGCTTTATGTTTAGAAAATCAGGCCGCTCCCCCTTCACAAACCTAATTCTTGATTTAGCAAATTGGATTTATTGAATTCTAACGTCAATGAAAGAATTATCTTAAAATGATTAAGATAAAGCAGTCTACGTTTTTTCACGAAGCAAGTATGAGAGCTTATGCTGCTTGCCTCTAAAAATTAGATACCCTGCTATTACAAACAATTAAAATGTTTATGAATAATCTTGCTTTGGGACATTTTAGGGAGAAACACTATTAGACTTTAAAAAAAGCTGTGGTATTTCATTAAAAATATAACTATTGCATTTGTATAGTAGAGTAATGACTTCTAAAAAGATCTGAAAGCTTTACCTTGTTGGGAATATTGTTAGAAGCCAGCTATAGAAACGGCGCCTCTAGTAATAAGTAAAATATGTAAATCCTCAGACATGAAGGTAAGAGATTTAAAGCAAGAATTACTTGAGCTGAATAATAGCTTCATTCCCTCCCACCTTGTATTTCTTAAACATTTTTTTTTTCTTCCTGACCCAAAGTTCACACATGAACGCAACCCAAAGGTATGTTAGGACTGCGATAGCTTTCTTTTGTGTGTTTTTGTGCTTTTTTAGAAAATTAATTCAGCAATGTTATTTCCTATGAAGAGAAAGCTGCTCTGAGCTGCTATTCTGCGGGACAGGCAGAGTGCACCATCCGTGCAGAGGCACCTTTTTACACTTGCCCTGACTCCGGGTCTCTTTTTCCAAAACGGCCTCAGTCAGACTTATGCCTACGGCACATCTTTGTATAACTGGTTAAGACCTGATGTGTTTTACTTCTCAAGGTACAAACCCCGCTTACCGATGGTGCAGTGGTCCCCTTCCCATCCAGGGCTGCACTCACACTTCCCGTCCTTGCACTGGCCGTGTTCAGCACAGTGAGAGTGGCAGGTACGCTCTTCACAGGTTGGTCCCACCCAGCCCTCTTCACACTGGCATATCCCTCTGGAACAGACACCGTGGCTCCCGCAGTCCAGGGTACATAGCTCTGCGTGGAATTACAGAAACACGTAACAAACAGCAGTTCCAGACTTCAAGCAGACTTTGCACTGATACCAAACGTAATCACTTTATATTAATATCACTCATCAGCTGGATCGAATACGAGATTTCATCCCCCGGTACAGACCTCAGCCAGTGTGGCTGCCTCCTTCTTTAGCAGTTACTTGCAAGACCATTTATTTGGTTGGGGTGGGGACTGCAAATGGTGGCTTTGCATATGGTAGGGCAATGGGTCTAAAACAGACAAGCAATGACATGCAGAAGTCTTTATCTTTTGACCGATTTCAGCTGAGGCTTTTAATAATAGCACGCCATGTCCGTTCCCGGGTCCTACCAGTGCGGTTCTGAAATCTATCATAAAATATTGCAAGGGAGCTGAATTAAAGGCTAAAGTGGCACATTAAATACACATAAGAAAACAGCCTTTGAGATATTCAGGTGTTTGTAGTGATGGCAAAACGGCCTTCACTTACATTAAGAACAGCCACCAGAAAGGTAACAGTGGGAAAGAAGAAGAGCAAGCACCCCACTCTGATGACCGTATACAGCATCACCTGGCTTACAGGCCATGCAGATCTGCCTAGCGCAAAAATGGCTTTCAAGAATTAAAACTTGTTTTCCTTCCTCATTTTCATGAGCCAACTGCTAAGAAACCAGAAAAGCTGTTTCAGGAAGACAGCAGTACCTCTTTCATTGCACTCAGAAGAATTTCTCTACCTGGGCATTGTAGAACACCACTTGCTGTCAAGTGGAATGAAAGTCCTGAATTGTTGCAATACATCACAATATGCCAATTGCAATTCTACTTCCACTTAGACTAAAGTTGTTCTGTGAAAAGAATGGCTTTGTTATAAAAAGGTTCCATGTAGTTTGAATTTATTTAGAATAATTAGTGTCAAGAGACAGAATTTGCTTGTTATTCTGCAATTAACCTGCCACAGAAATGTTTCCTCCTCCTTCCTCTCAGAAAGCAGCTGATAGCACTACAAGCGTGAGCCAAATAATCATGTCTGCTCTGATTCCAAATGTCAGTGTTACATATTTAGTTGTGGCAAGATTCTTCCCTTGACAGATTTTAAACAATGATAATTTATATCTTGGAACACTTGTATATAAACATTCTTAAAAGCATTTGTAGTGACAAATGCTGTCACTGTATATACCAAGCAAAGTTTTTAAAGTTTAAATTGAAATCTTATAAATTCCAGACATTTTAATGCAGAGAGAAAAGCAGTACAGAAAGGGAACTGCACGGTGCCACTGCAGACGTGCCGGGCTCTGTCTTGAGTTAAATCGGTGAGTGACAAACTGGAAGAGCATGGTCCAACACAGAATCACCTTCAGAAGCAGAAGGCAGGGTAAGGAACCTAAGATAAAATCAAGTAGTTGGGAAGTACTGTCCTGAGGAATTAAAAGAAATAATATAAAAAAATAAAAAAAAAACATTAATTGTACTATTTCGACAAGGACTTGTGTTATGCTGGAGTACAAGACACACACAGTTATGTGTTGATATTCCTGCAGAAGAGTACACAGGACACGGAGAGAGACTACTCGGCTATATTCAAAGGAAAACCCGTGCTGAGCCTGGGGCATTATCCCTTGGAAGGACTTGATTGCTGCCTGCTGATCACATATCTGTCTAATGCTTCATGCCTTGGACTGCCTGCCTGCGTGTACCGGGAAGGATTTCTTCCCCCTTGCTGCATAATTCAGCTCGGCTTCGTTGTTTTGTTACTTGTTTTCTTCTTGGAAACCTGAGACCGCTCAGAGGACTACAGGGGGGACTCGCTCCGTTATTTCACTGGCACTGAAGTCATCCAAATACATGCTTCCGTGACTAGGAAATAAACTGATCCCACCAGACCTGGGATCACAAAGAATCACCCCCAGGCCAGACCGGCAGAGGACCACTGGCATTATTTTAACCTGTCTTTATAGCCTGGGGCATGGGCTAAATCCTGAGAATTAAATCTAACAAATTACCTGCTGCTTTCAAGGATTTAGGTTGCTAGAGGGATGGCTTTGATCTCTCCTGATCTCCCTTTAGTTCATTATAATTATTGCTTTTGGTATTTTACTGTAAGTGGCAAAGATTGTTAAGAGGATTTTAAGGAATATTATGTAGTTTACACTATGCTGGGCTAAGTGCAGTAGATGGGTTTTTTTTTGACCCTTCTGGATTGAGTGTCTGCTACATAGTTTTTTGCAGTCGTGGGACTGGCTTAGTTCGACCGATGCCAAAACTTCAGAGAATATCGTAGGCAGCAACATAACAGAAGTGGCCATGTAGGCTGGAACGGCTGAAGCGGGGAAACAAGGCAGCACACCAACCTCCTGATCCTGTCAGCGGCTCCTACCACTTCTCTATCTAAAAATAAATCAAAGCACCATGTGGATACCCTTGAACACATCCCCACGCATGGCATGCACGCCTGCCCCACCTCTGCCTGCCCACCCAGCAGAGGCTAATCACGACAAACTCATCCTCCAAGCAAACTAAAGCAATAGCAGCACGGAGCCGAAGGCAATGTAGGCACATCCCTACCACCGGGAAATAGATCTTGCACATATTCCTATTTTACAACCCCCAAATTAAATGGATCTTAAAATGTTTGAAGTTTTCCATTGTTTTCGCTATGGCTCACACAAGAAATAAAAAGTTTAAATGCTATTTAAGTTCCTAAATTCAATCAGATTAATGAAGTGGAGATACAAGATTTCCTATCTCATCAAAAAATATCCTAGGCCAGTCACTATATAGTTTTCACTCACAAGACTCCTTTTTTTTTTTATATTTTATTTTCCCACATAAGATCATACACAGCCAGATGAATTTTCCTTTATTTTTCACCTATGGGAATACAGTGGCTTCCTCTATCCCAAGCCACACTGTCTTGGAAAGAAAACACACTGGCACAAATTCTGGCACCAAAACTGGCTCCGTGCCACAGCAAATGTTATGTTAGTTGTCCTGCACCCAGTTACTCAGTTTTCACACCTTGTTTCTGCCAACAAGTCAGGGCACAGTAGCCAGATACCAGTAACTGACTAAAAAATGTTACAAAAAAAGAGTGTGTCAAACCTGTTCCGGCAAAGGAATGCAGGAATGATCTTACCTAGCTCTTGCCTTTCCGTCCAGTAATGCATTCCCCCCCCCCCCCCCCCCAATATTTAGTCTAACTCTTCTTTGACAATTAGTGTAACAGCATAACTAGAGGCTTGTGATGTAACATCCTCAAGTCGACTAAGCCAAATCAAAACCAATTCTGTAAGTACCAGCTGTAATGAAACCTGGTTTCTTAGTTTGGACGACACCTTCTGCAGTTACCTCTGCCGTTCCTCTGCTGCTCAGCCAGCTCACACTTCATGGTCACTGAGGCCAATTTTGAGACTTACATTTGTTTCGGTGATTTAATTTGAGGCTTCAGAAATGCTGTTTACGGCGATAATGCATTCTGCCACGAAAATCCAAGATTCTCCCCAGACTTCTCATGCAAAGCAAGGGAAACCAAGCCCAATGTCATCCTATTAATGCTGTGGTAGGACCTGCAGCTTTAATCCACAGCTAATTCAAACAACGAAGATTAAAAAAAGCATTATCAGTGCAGGTTGTGCTGTTTTCAAATGTAAAACAATTTCTTAGCTCCTCCCATCGATAAACAAGTCCAGAAATACCAACATAGCAGGGAGCCACGTTAGCATTTATGTTTGTATCAAGGGAATGGGTTTCCACAGCAGACTAGGCAACAGGAGATTCAAGCAAGGGGACAGTAACCAAATGCAACAGGAAACAAAACAATAACTTGAAATAGGCAGAGTTTCAAAACAAAGCCGGTGTGGTAAAAATTCAGGCAGCCCTGCAGTCAGACAGTAAGTCAGGCATCACGCAACTGTTCTGCTCAATGGGGCATCTTCCTGCTTCCATAGCAGTTGGTTCTACAGGACTCAGAAGCACCCCAAAAAGCAGTAGGTGCTCTGGAAGGAGCCAGCACAGCGGGGCAAGGGCTTTGACCTGTGGGTGCAGTGGCTCAGACAGCCAAGCATGTCTGCTCCGATGGAAACGGCTATTCTGCTCCCTCTCCTCTCCATCCATCTCCTGGCTCTGTGGTCCCTGCCCTGGAGCTTACTGTCTGAAACGGTACTGAGCTGACCCAGATCATGGAACTGGCAGATCGTTATTTGCTTTATTTTATACATACATATATGTTATATATATATATATAATATACACCTGAAAGTTGCTGAGCTAACCAGCCCACTGAGATATCGAAGCAGCAACATGGGCTGTGCAAGGGAGGAGAGGCTGTGCACAGCTTGGATGGGGACTGTCCAGCTGGGGAGCCACGAGCTGTGCCATCCTCTGAGTGCAGAGGGCCAGAGCAAGGGGGAGGTGACACGTAAGGTAACAAGGGAGGCAGGTGACAAGAGGTACAGTTTGGCTTAGTCGACTTGAGGATGTTACATCACAAGCCTCTAGTTATGCTGTTACACTAATTGTCAACCGTTCCCACAACGTTCAGTTCAACACACACAATTCATGAAGGCCCTCGGCTGCCTTGGCGTTTTTGTTTGTAGGCTCACATAAAAGCCACCTCTTCTTTGTCACTCTTTGTCACTGTTTAGTGGGACATTGCCTGCCTGAGCTCCAGGCAGATCCTGTGCAGCGTGGCAGGCTGCGGGCTGGTCTGTGGCTAAGGGACCAGATCCTCAGCAGGCATGAATTGCACAGGCTCCCCCTAAACCAAGAGTCACCCTAATTCACCGTAATTCGTGGTCCTGTTTCAGTTTTCATACCTGTACATGTTGCAATCAAACCAAGGTTCTCTAAACGAAGGGCTGGGAAGTTAATTCCCTTATTGAAAACCAGCTCCGCGGCGCAGGGTCGCTGCCAGCACGCACCGACCGGGTGCTGTGTGCTGGCCTCAGCCGACCCCCCAGTTCCTTACAGGGTCTCATGAAACGGCATCTTGATCAAATCTAAAAATCAGAGTCCTCAGCCTTAAATCAACTAATGAACAGGAGACTGAAACCAGTTCAACTCAGTATAGAATTTGTACTGACATGTCCTTAATTCTGAGTGCTCATTAATCTTCTCTGAAGAAGGCAAAGGCGAGCTGTGAAGTGTTATTTGTACATATTCTTGAGAAGGAGACAAATAGGTTGATCATTGCTGAACTAATCTAAAAAGCATTAAAAATTCACTCCACATTCTTCTTTTTAATTACCTAAGTCAACAATAAGTTCTTTCAAATCTGTTTTATAATAAGTTTCTACTTGTATGATATGAAAAGGGAAATTAAAGCTAAATATTTTATAATTTGTAATGATAAAGGAAGATTTTAATGTTAATTTGACATGTTTCAGAAATAACTCTTAGAAGATCAAGCTAAGAATACAAAACTGTATGCAAACAAAAGTGGTCAAATACTATGAAAACACTTTCATTTTACTTTTCTTCACATTCAGCGGTGGGTCCTGTTCCACAGACAGTCCAAACCTTAAGTCTCATATTAATAATTCTGCTATCCATTTTTTAATAAGTGGTTTCCCATAAAGATTAGAAATTAATCTATCCTGACTTTCACCCAATAAGCTTAACTGCTAGAGGCAGCAAAAAATCACCTATCTAGGCCTAATAAAGGAAGTTTTTTCAATTTAAATATACATTGCATTTAATAAGCTTGCATGATAATTTCAACAATGTTCCTGAGCTTTTTAAATTACCTTCCTGCTGTGTCCTGGAGACAGCTCTGTTCTAACTTTCATTTTCAGCAACTGATTTTATTAATATAATTTTTTACACTGCAAAAAAAGTTCAAAAATCTAAAGTTTTAGGAGTTTCAAAAACACTTGAGCTTTTTTTTTTTTTTTTTTTTTCAGTAAAACCTAACAGAAAGTCGTCCCCACTAGAGAAGGTTACCTGAGAGAGCGCTATAGAGGTTTAATGTAGATGTCAAGTTTTATCTATCTGTACTAGAAGAGATGCTATTTTTGTGGTACAGCTTATATTACTCTCCCCATTTAAATATACTCCTTTGGCAATCTGGATGTTATAACTGCAGCTAATCTAGGCTTCTCCAACAGTGTTACCGTGTGTCCGTAAGGTGTGCAATGTTTTACATCCTTGGCCAGCCACACCTTTGCCAATAAACCCTCGAGGCAGGGCCAGTTTTGTAGGGGGACGGTGCAGAAGCACCGCATGGGCTGTGCCAGTAATCAGTGGCACCTGCTCTCCAAGCCCAAGCTGGAATTGAAAGGGACGTGGAAGTGTTTGCAAAACAATTTTGAAGTCTTCAGCTGTCAGCTGCCACGGTTTGTGAATGTGTTTCCTTTGGCAAACAGGAATCAGGTTCCTGGGTGGAAGAGGCAGCAAAGGTGCCTCAACAAAACTGCTACACCTCCTGCCCACCCTTCGCACCACTCAGGTACACTTGATGGGAAAATGCCATAGAACTTTCTGTAAAAGTTGGTGCAATCAAAAAGAAATCAATAGGATAGATCATTAACAAATGACTGACAACTATTTGGCAATTAAAAACAAACAAACCAAAACATCCACCTCTACTGCTCTACTATCTACTATCAGAATACTAAAATAACACACAGTTCTGACATGTATCTACCTGCATAGCCCAGTTTACTTATTTTAATGCAGATATATAGAAAACGGAGTTGCAAAGGACTCCACATGATCATCTACTCTTCCTTGTTTCAAATTCAATCATACCTGGCATCCCTTAAAGGCTCCCAGCAACAGAGAACCTACAACAGGACCAGGTAATCCATACTACCACCAGACTATCATCACAGACAAATATTCTCTCAGTCTAAGTTTCTCTTACTGCAATACTTCTTGTCCTTCTCTCCATGCATCACACGCTTATACCTGACAAAGAAAAATATTAAGGGTCATCTCAGAGTACCAGAACAATTTGTGAATTTGAGCGGTTTGTTATATTTGTGCGAATAAATTCAAGGCAACACTTTGATGTTAACTACACAAATGCTGCAAAAGTACCGCATTGGATTTATCTCACATATACCTTCAAAATAATTTCCACAGTAATTTCCAAAGATTCTGCTCTTGCACAAAGTGGGACTTGGTGTCTCATCCCAACAAAAGACACAAAGAATGAGATTCATCTCACCCAACTTCAGACATCTGTGTCTGAAGTAGTTTTCTATTACAGTGTGTTATCAGACTAGAATGCTTAAAATTTATTCAGCTACTGATATTTATCCTTTCTGACACTGTCATGAAGCAAGAGACTGTAGAGAGCATATAAAGCTAGGTTAAGCAGAAGACGAAATGACTTTGAAAAAATTCTCAAGGAGAAAACAGGTCCTACCACAAATTGTGTTTACCCTTGTTCCTGGCTCTGAATGATGGTAGAGAGGCTCATAGGATATTACAACCATTTACAGTTTTCTGTGCATTACACAGACGCTCCTTAAAAAGCATTCCTTTCTTGCGTCTTCTCAATGTCTTCTACTATTTGGACTCATTAAGTACCCCATTTCCCTCATGAGTACATGACTGATACCTGTTCCCTGTTTTCTCTTCACTAGACCTATTGGTTTTGCTATGAAACAAATTAGCGATTCCATTAAATAAGCTTTTGGGTGGTCTCACTGGCAACTGCAAAACAGCACAGCTGAAATCGCTCTAAGTGAAGCTATGATCAATCCTGGCGCTCTTCTTCACGGTAGGGCCGGCATTATCGCAGGAGATGTTCTACCGGGAGGCAGCGAGGCACTTCGGGAGGTCGGGTCTTCCTCAGGGAGACAAGAGTTGCAGAAAAGCACTACTGAATAGCCAGTGTCATCAGAGCAAAACACGGGCAATCCGCATTTCACCTGGCCAGGACTATTATTTGGGATCATTCAGACACAATTACTGCACAATGATTAACTATTTCTACCCAAGGCAAAACTTCTCCATTCTCCAAATGCTGTTTCATTTTAAACCTTTCTATGGCAAGCTTCACGCAGAAACTCTTCCTGGCATGTTGCCTCACAGGTATCCGACTGCCTTTATCTTCTTACCACAGCCCGCAACACATAAAATAAACCCACTGGAACTAAAATGCCATATCCTCAACTGTTTGTTACTCAGAACATTTCACCATCAATCTAATGATGGGTTTTAATTTCTTTCTGGAAATAAACCTACCACCATCTCATTGTACTTATTTCTGATGCATTAAGTACTCTCTAAACAGCTCTTCTGTCTTCAAGTAGGAAGGCTGCCATTAACACCATTGTGCAACTCTAAATATATGAATGTAATTGCATTTTTTTTAAAAAACTTAACTTCTGGTAATGCTACACCTATTTTAAAGTTTCTTTTCCAAACCGGGAGCCTCAATTTGCTAGAAAATTTGTTTCTGTAGAAAATTAATCAGCGGACAGACAGAACAGTCCAAAAGGGCAAACACAGCAGAGGCGGGGGAAATGGCAGAGAAACTTTCCCCCCCTTCTTAGATCTTGTATCACACTTCCCTCCCCGACTTATTTTTCATCTGATGAAGAATATTTTCTTCCTGATCCAAATCCAATTTGTATATATAAAAAACCCTCACCCTTTATCGATTTTGCTGTGGTTCAAAATGGTATTTTTACAGTGCAAAAATTTAATCAATACAGCCTGATGAATCTGGACTGATAATGCTAAACATACTAACAGATATTTCATTTCAGGCAGCCAAAGCTCCGAAAATTGATACCACTGAAAAGGATTACCTGTTTGCCACTGGGCATATCTCTGTTTACCCAGCCACAGCGCTGGGGTGAAGCAGAACAGAATTGTGCTGTGCCTGCCACACAAGGGACTTCAGCTGTGGGACCTGTCTCTTTCTTAGAGATGAAACAGGTTGGCAGGTCGGACAAGGCCTTTGTGGGAAATGTTTAAAATAAATGAGCAAAAGTGTAACCTAACAGCAAGGAAGATTAGTCTGACACAAGGGTGAGGAGAACCACACCGTATTCTGACCAGGACATTTTTTAAAACCGTGTTTCCCGAGTAAACGTGGAGTTTCCTTGTCAAATTTGTTCCTGTTTTATAATTTGTCTCCACTGTTTGATTTCAAGTTGTACGTGTTGTAAAGCAGCGAGATTACAGTTGTCACTGGAGATTCATACCCTGACTAACAAGCTCCGAAATCCTTCACAATACACCGAGAACCACAAAAGGAAACACCGTGCAATGTCTACCTGGCTCAATATTTCATTTGATCAGGAGACCAGTAAGAAAGCAGTCCAGAACAATCTATCGTGAGCAGTAATGAGCGAGATGAAAGCTATGGGAGCGATGCCTTTGTGTTCACTTGCAGAGGAGAAAATGCAGTCCACAGCTCTGCTGGCTGTGATGCCAGTTGTGTAGGAAAAATGGGAAACCTGTTGAGCAAGTGACAGACCATGAGAGATAGGAAAGGCGCGAGGCTTATGATAACGATGAGAAACATGGAGAGCAACCAAATGGCTTTGTAGGGAAGAAGGAAACAGTCAAAGAGATGGCTCAGTAGGCACACTTAATAAAGCTGCCGCAGGTACAGCCTGAACTAATACAGCATCAAAAGAAAATAAAAGATCATCAAAAGAAAATAAAAGATTTTGAGACACTTATTTTTAGCAAAGGTTCACCAGAATGCCCGAGTAGACCAGGATACACCTTCACCTAAATCTTTCATGATACACAGAAGTACCATTATTAACACTGACTAAGGCTCTGCTCAGAGCATAAAGCTTTCCACCATCATTTAATTAGCAAATTTGATTAGTAGCATTCAGTAAAGAAGTAATGGTTTATTTAAGCACTATGTGCAAAGAGTAGGCACCATCCTTAACTCAGTGGCTTACAGGATGACCTTGAATATGGGTCTACTCACAAAAATCGCTCTGGTTAAGTGCTTACCTCATGCAGCTCCCATGCTCTGTGCATTAGGTGTACCTACTGACTTCAGTAATGAAGATGTATTTTACTTGTCATACCTCCAAAGGGCTCAAAATGCAAAAGAGGTGCGCACTGGTACTGCTCCTCAATGTATTACAGGAACATCTACCCAGTTTCACCTGTGTAAAAGCAATGGCAGCCCCAAAGTGGTACAGATGCCATTGCTGCCCAAATTGGACATAGAATTATCACTCAGAAACTCAGAAGGAAAGGGAACACTGACTCACAGAATCCACATCGACATGCCAGGACTGGATGCTTTTAAAAGGCCATACTTCCATTTTTATCTTTTCCCCCCCCCCCCCCCTTTTTTTTTTTTTTTTTCCTTCAGTGAAGAGCCAGACTACACGGGCAGACAGAAACAGTGGATCAACTACAATAAACTTTAGGAACTCTGTGTTCCCAATAACCAATTTGTATCGCAGTAAACTCATACAAGAAATTAAAACTCATTACCAGCTTCTAAGTAACATCTCAGGTTGACAGTCAAAAGTAAATCCAGCCGAAGAAGCTGTCCTTGCTTCATCCCTTTTTAGCAAAAATAGTTTCTTGGACCAACTCAACAGCCAGGTGTAACAAGCTCCTCTGCAAAAGCAAGGAGTGCTGCCTCAAGCAGCAGAAGTCACACAGCGCTCAGTGCCTGCCTACGGACATTGCTTACATGGAGAAGGAGCAAACATTTCTGTGGTCACTGCGGTGCTCGTAGAGATGAGCGCAGAGCGAGATAAAGCCGCTCCCAGTAAATAACCCAGAACTTCCTCTGTGTCAGCAGCACAAACAGAAATAGCAACACGCATCTGGCAGCTGCTGTTCTGTCCTGTTGCTGCTCAAGCAAAGATGCAGCTCATGACTTGCGTTTTTCCTGCACCAGGGAGAAGCAGCACCTTGGGCACGGGACCCTGGCTTGTAAGTGAGCACAGCCATCACACCTCAGTGCCCCCGGTGCAACTGCCAGAGTGCTCTGCAGATTTCAAGAAGCAAATGAGCGCCCTTTATTATTTTGCTTGCTCTCTTCCTTCTACACTGCCTACCTTATTTTACTAACTCATCATTTCTCCCTGGTCCCCCCTTGCCCAGGCAAACTGCTTTGCCGAGGCAGTTCTGTTATTCCCAGGACATGCTGCCCTGTCACACATTGCTTAAAGATACCCTGCTGCGTCTTGCTCTGCAGAGCCGACGGAGGCACGGCCGGGCTGGCCACCCTTCCTCAAGGCACTTTTGTAATGAGTACATGGGTGACCACAGCAGAGGCTGAAAATACAAATACGCCATGTGAATAATCACTTTTCTGCAGTCCATCAGAAAATGGTTTTGGATCACAAGATGATAGATACTATTTTAACAATCTGTTTATAAAATAGCCAAGACTTCCTAAACTGAAGAGCAAAAGTACACTGCAGCTACAATCACAAGAGTTTTTGCTTTATCACTGTTGAAATGTTCTTGCATAATTACTATAAATTTATTTTTCTTTAAAAAGTATTACGTGAGCCTCAACATGTAAGCAGGAGTGCTTAAAGAGGGCAGAGACCAGGAATTGCTTAGATGTCTACATATATTACCCTTGCAACAATCTACACAATCAAAAAGCTTAAAAATGCAATATGTAGGAGAAAAGAAAGTCCCTGTCATTTTGACTTTTATCAACAGCAATTTCCTATTTTCAGAGGTAAGTTAAAATTCATAGACTCTGCTGCATAAGCATATTGAAACGACAGCTATTTTTGTAGAACTTTTACCATGACAATAAAAAAAAGTGTTAAAAAACTCTGCTTTTCAGGGACTGATGTGACACATTTTGCACCATAGATGTTCTGAAATTCACGGAAGGACAAAACCTCCAGGTGTTCTAGTGCCTTTTTGTACTCTTGCTCTAGCAATTCTCATTTGTGCTTTTCCAGCTGTGAGGGAGGTTAAGCTCCCTCCTAACACAAGAACCCTTCTTTGAATGCTGGTGGTAGGGGTAACTTGTCAGGGTTTCATCACTGGACTTGGATTAGCAAATATTTTGTATGCTGCTACTGTTCTGTTGGCCATCTAGGATGTTTTTCACCTCCACTGCAGCATCCACAACACCAGCAGAATGTCCCCACAACTTCTCTACTTCAGAGGCCTCTTTTATAAAGGGTTCTCATGGAGTACAAGCCTTTCGTATTCAGAATGTCCATCTTGATATTTTCTTGGACATAGAGTCCTTTCCATGCTATAGCTTATCAGTTGTTTTACTATGGTTCTTAATCACTGTCTAGTAGATTGATTACCATGCAGGTGATAAAGTTGAGATGCAAAAAGGGATGTAGGCACTTAATTACAACTTAAATGGCTAAATCTAAAATTTAAAAACTTAAACCCTTTGCTCCGTTTACCTGATTTGGAGGCGCTTGAACAACTTTGGCCCCTGCATTGCTACCAAAAATCCCACTTATTTGCCTGGTTTTGCTACTAGATAATCACCCAGCTGAGGTCAGAGTACCTTCATGTCACCTCTAGTTTCACGATACACGTGATTTTACACAGGTACTACCTAAGGAGCCTGATGAGCATTACTCTCCAAACAGATCTGTTGGAGCTGGTCTAGGACAAAACACAGAGGTGGACCGTTCCTGGACACAACGGACTCCCTGCAGAGAGGCAATGCCATACATGCAGAGAGGAAAGTCTCTGGTTAGCCGCCTAGAAGGTAGGATGAACCGGACCGTGTTGCTGTCACCACAGCAATCTGGGGATCTTGCTCCTGGATAAGGGAAGACCTGCTGTGGTAGAAGCATCCAAAATCGGGCCTATGGATTCCACCCGGTGGAATACGTAATACCTTTTCGTGGATCAGACCAGGATTTACAAAAGCTGACTTAAGTAAATTACGTTTACATTTGAACGAGGGATATTTCCAATAATTGCTGAATGAGTTGCAGACAGCAATAGATTAAGAATCTTAATTTTCAGGAAGAAAAAGGGAAGGATGGAGCCATTATTTTTGGCATATCTGCAAAATAAGCAGCAATCAGTTGAGAAACATCCCAAGTTTCCTCATTGTATATCTCATACCCTTGACTTATCCTATTTCTTAAATCAATACATCAGGTATTTCTGGTTCCCTCTGGACCAATTTCAAGATGCAGGAGAATTAATTTTTATTGGAGTGCTTCTTCACTGCCTTAAATATCTCATGTTTAAATTCTCCAGCAACACATATTAAGTGTTCCAGTCTTTAACTACTAAGTTTTTAATAGAAATCTTGCTCACCAGGTATCTTTTTGCAAACTCTTGCAACTCTACACGAGATACAAATCAAACTAGTCACACATAGGTTTTTTTCTTTTCAATGAAATATACGGTAGTAAGAAGACTCTTCCTACAACGTCAGACAATGAACAGCAGGGGAAACTTCAATCATCCTTTTAATTAGCAGAGCAGTAATAGTCAAAGTTTCTCACAAAGAACGAGGACAGTTAGATGAAATTAAATAAGTCCATCATTTCTTCAGAACAAAACAATGAAGGATGGTTACAGTGTAATTAAAAAGTTCTTGAAATTTGTCTAAAATTGGGAGCAGAGTAGAAGTACCAACATGGAACAGAGCAGTCTACAGAAAATGCATGACATTACATCACACATCGAGCAAATTTCAAGGCCATTTTCAGTACTGCAAGTTGTTTGTAGTGAATATCCTTGTCCTTGGCAAATGAGAATGACTGACACCCAGACACTGCAATTTTCTAAACCTGAAGAGTTTTCTGATTGCAATGAAATGGTTTTACCTTATTTTTTCAAGTTGCAGTTTTTGATGTTTAATTTTGAAACCAATTTGAAATGTCTTGAACTATATTAATATACTGTATTATGCCTTCATCTCTTTTTGAAGCACTTTAAAAAATGCATACTTCTAATGATTTTTAAATTACTCTACTCTGCACATATCAATTTACAACAATTACAACATTTTGCATTTTTCAAAGCACTTCAGTTTTAAAGAGGTTTCATGCTTTGCAAGACACTGAAGGAAGAGGCTGCTGATCCATTTTTACCCTTTGCAAAATTACCACCAATCTTGCTAGAGAGAGCTTAACCAAAAATAGATATGCTAAATATATACCATCTCCATATAATCATTTTAGGATGAATGTTTTTGTGACTAAGAACTGCCAGTATTCTTTTCCCAATCATAATTAGGTTGCTTCAGCAGTATAAATGGATCCAATGGAATTATGACAAATGTCCTGGAGTAAGGAGGATGGAAACTGGCCTACTTTGGCTGCATAGAGTCTAGAGAAACGAATACAGGACAGAATGTCAGTGGCATCAGCTCTGTCACAGATTTCATTTCTTTTCAGTCTGTAATAGTTTAGGCATAATGCTGCAATTAATTAGTGACTCAGGCCTGGATTCTCACCTGAAACACAGTGGGATTGCATTGGTGGCATCACTGCGGTTACACTAATTTGTGCTAGCTAAGGCTCTGCCCAGCTGAACAACTCTGTCATCGATTTTCTCTTGATATTTCACTACTTTAATCTCAAGGCTCCATGTTAAAGGTGTCAATCTAAGAACAGAAGACAAGTTTTTTTGTTCAGTTTGTTAATGTTGCACCTTCAATTAGCCAGAGCTTCCCTTCTACTTGACACAAGTAAGTCAGTACTCAGAAATCTGGTTTTGTCTTTCTGAAAAGCACTGCCTTATGCCTCAAAGGGAGATGACTCATTAGCGTCAAGGGATTTTGGATGACAGCCTATAAATAAAGCAACAAAAATCCACAGACACTAAGCAGAAAGTTGACTATATCGAAGTCGTGGTGACATTAAAAAAGTGTACTATCAGTCTTCCATCCTACTGTCATGTATGCAGTAAGATCACCCCATACTGTACCGGTCAACTGAGCCATATGTTCAAGGTCTGCATAATAACGGATTTTCACATCGAACCATAAGTGGTTTCAGTATGGTGTAAAGATGCTGAGACTCTAAAATATACCAAGGACGACCTTTTCCAGCACAGGCAGTTTTCATAAAAAAATATTTTCTAATCGGTCTCACTTGGAACAAAGTATGAAATTCCTATTCTCTATTCACATCTTTTAGAGGAGAAGGGGGAGAGACTGAATGAGAAATGGAACCCAATCTCTTCCCCTGTCAGGTGGCTATATTGGTAGTGGCCAAATGTCTTTGGGCATTTTTGTGCTACTTGCCAAAGTATGACCAAACTAGAAAAAAAACCCTAAAATTAAATGAGCGAAGTGATAAACAAGACAGTAAGGAATTGGTTAAGACACAGAATACTCACATTTATATTGTCAGTATTATCATGGGTCTTTTAATTTTCAGGGCTTTACATCAGAAAAGCATTTGTTTTTCCACAAACTAATGATTAGAGAGGTAAAAGCACATGGTTTTTTTGACAGCATGAGCTAAAGCCATTACAATGTTTGAAGATGATCTATTTGCTGCGTGGTAGGTATGACTGTTGGGGTTAATGTCTTGGACAGTATGGAACTGTAACAGGGCTTTTGCTGTTTCTTTCTGTCTTGGAAACATTTAGGGAATCAAAATAGTGGAAAGACAGCTTTCCTCGGAGATACCTGTGGAGCTCTGCCTGAGTTCAGCTTAGCTTGGCCCGAACAGCTGTGCCTTCCTTACTTTTAGGGAAAAGTGGACACAACTCTCCTCATTCCTTGTACAGTCCAAGGTGGAGACTACAGCAAGTGGGACAGATGACTGTTTGAGGGGCGCCTGACTAAAACAAAGAAATAAAGTTATTGTAGAAGACACTGAACCTCCCTGTGTATTTCAATGTAGATTACACCACAGGTAAAGGCGGCAAGCAATGCCCAGCCAGGCCGGCAGGAATGAAAGATTCTGTTACATCACTTGAATAACGACTGCAGCACTACTTGCAACGGGAATTATAACAGCTATGTCCAAGGTACAGCATTTGGAAGAACTCATAACTCTCTGCTGCTTCTCTACAAATACCTGACATCGGTATAATTTTGAAGCAGCGAGTGCCACAGCTTGTTTTTGACCTTCAGCATTGAAGCCAGTTGGCAAATTGGCAAAGCAGGCTAATCCATATCCTTCATGGTAAATACACGTCAGTGTATAATCAAATAGAACAATTAAAGCACTTTGATCTTGTCCATATAATAAACCAAGTATTAGGTACAGATAGAAGGTAAGTGATTTTTCCCTCCTGATGTCACATATGGTGGCAGAAAGGATACCGATCCGTGTTGTTTTGATGGGTGTAGCTAAAGATCTGTCAATATTTTCAGAGTGAAATTCATTTGCTGCTGCCTAAAGAAGGCAGCAGAATCAGAAGCATATTAACTTTCTGTTTGAACGTTAGCTAGCAGGAAGAGCCTTTATGAACAGGCGCATAAGTAGCAAGGCAAAACCTGAATGGAAACCATGTCATCTTTGGGATAGGGAAATGGAAATCAGAGCTAACAAAAGAAAATGTCTTCTCATGGAAGTTCAATATTGTTGGGTAGAAAGAGCCCAAATACATCTGTAACAGATACCCAGTTAAGAATATTGAAAGGATGGATCTTAGAGAGCTGAATAAAAAGCCAGTGTAGGTTGTGTCCTACAAGTAGTGTAGGATTAGCAATACTAAATGTCTGAACAACTTCCAAGCCACATTGAGCTGCTTTTATTGAGAACCAAGTCAAACATGATGAAAAAAATATCCTGACAGCTGTTCTGGAGTTCTGTAAGAGGATTTTCTGGGCTTCTAGCATGCCAAGTAGTCATCAAGAACTTTAGACCTAGAAGGAGTATCTGGAGGTGGTGCAGGGAGATAGGGTTTTGGCAGCCCATGGGTCAGAGCAGACTTTGCTGGACATGGAACTGGCTCGGACAGTGTGGAACTGTACCAGTGCTGTGGCTGTTTCTTTTGGTCTTGGAAACACTTTAGGAATCAAAGCAGTGCAAAGAAAGTGATCAGGTCTATGCTACACTGGAGAGGGGATCCTCGCCTCAGGCCTCTGATGCCAACAATAAGATCTTGAAGCTCTTCAGAATTGCCACTCTTTTGGCTAGAAGCTGGTCAGGAAAGGAAGTCAATGATTTCAGCAGCAAGCACCTGCTCTCCACAGCTCACAGCTGTTAACAGTGTGCCTTGTAGTGCTGGTACAAAGGCGCCCGATCACCAGCTAATCCTCATACATACAAGATGCTCAAGCCGATAGGTCAGGCAGGACAGTTTAACTAGAGCAGTAAGTCAGATGGACTCTGACCTGGTTATATGGTAGTTAATTCTGTGCCACACAGCTGCTCCCCACCGCTGTAGCGTAAGAAACATCTCTAACACTGGAGTTACTTTTGCATTGAAGATTGATCCTCAACTCTGAACATGTACTAGGGGTGCCCTAGTTACACCAGTCCTTGTACTACAGGTGTTGTCTGTTGAATTATTCTATTCTACTGAATAAAGTAATTCCTTAAGAACGTACATAAAGCCTAAAGAAAAAGGAAGAGTTCTTCAGAAAAAGCATTACAAAAGCTCAGTGGACAATCTGAGACATGTAGCTGCTGACCCAAAAAAGGGGATAATGCAGAATTCATATTCCTATATGGAAGCCTCCAAGATGGACTCTGCAATACTTAGGTGGATCGCAGCTATGGCCTCCTCATTTTGACAGTCCCTTAAGAAATTGTGCCTCACACCAGGGAAGACTAGGAATAAATCCAAATCACTCCATTACTCCGTGCTTTTGTGCATGTGCTCCCTCAAATATTTATATATAACGATATACACATCTCACCCTTTTTAAACTACGCACTTCTTACCAGCCAATTAATTCAATCATGTCACACTTCAGTGTTTGTTGTATCCAAACACTCCCAACATGCAACTTCACGTAGAATCTGATCTGAACATTCTGGTAGATTAGGAAAAGACATTGTCGTTAGTACAGCAACTGTGCAGGACAGCAAGTACATACAGGAGCAAGTAACTGCTTGAATGATCAGGCCATACATCCTTAGCAAAATGGCATTTCTTTAAGTGTGAAAAATGAAACCTGTTTCATAAGAAACACGGGAAAGATGAGTTAGTTAACATGTAGGTATCTTCTTTTGTCTCTCTTTGACCTTTGAATACTGAAGCTTGGAATTTCAGTGTTCCCTTAATGTAATTGTTTTATGAAGCAATAGGAAAAGAAAACCACACGCTTTATGTGGTCAGTCATACATCCCAAAATGCCTACCTGAAACCCCAAGAAATACTTTATTTTTTTTCTGGCCTTATTCCTCTTGCAGAAGTGGAGACAGAGAAAGGGAGAGAGAGAGAAAGAGAAGGCGGGGTGGGGGTGGGAGAGAGGTGTGTGTATGCAGCATTATGAGAAGCAAATGTATTTAAAATATTGGCTCTTTTTATAAACATTTAGGACAAAAAATGTAATGACTTTGACAAAGAATTTGACAGTCTTTCACCTCACGGAAAGGAACACAACTGTAAGACTTTTCACCTATGCAAATTGGGAGTAGAAGGTACACTTTTTAGCAGAGAGGGTCAGGCATAATTGAAACAATTTACCTAAGGACATGGCAACCTACCCTTCATTTTAAGTCTTTGTGAGAAGGTTAAATTTCTAAAAACTGGACAGAAATTACAAGTGTCAAGCGGAAACTGAAGGATTATTTTTTTTTTTTTTTTTTTGTACATGTCCTACAGAAACTCAAACAGCATGAACACCATGGCCTTTTCCAGCCTCAAAAATCCATGAACGATTCCAGATCTCAGGCTGGAGCTTCAAACACTGGCAACCTTTCAGGATATGCATGGGTCACACAGTCACCCTTCATCTCTGTTCCTCCACATCCACACCAACTTCTGTCTTTCCCCCGTCTGCTGCTTGTAAAATGGAATTTCTTAGTGTCTGAAGAGCTAGGGAGGGCAGGTAGGGGAAGGTATAGAGATGGCTCATTCTTCTTCAGGCGGGTGACAGTGTATCCAGGATACTGTACTCAAAAATATTCTGGAGCCTTTGCTATTTCTCCTTCATAAAGCAGAGCAAGACATATTATTTTCTCTCTAGGAAAACCGTAAAACTTCAAATGATTTATCCTTTTATTTTGAAAGCATTTTGAATTTGCTGGGGAATGCAGTAATCATCAGGACAGGAGTCTGTAGTGTTCAAGGTGATACAGAAAGGCAAATTTTCACTGTGCTGACAGTGATGCAGTACAGAGATGGCGGGAAAGTGCAAGGGTTTGAGACAGGCTGAGAGACTGCTCGTCTATCAGTTGCAAAGTTTTCCTTGTCTAATTCTGGACGAGCAGTCTGTGGTTTACCCTTTTCATCCTCTCCATTGCACAGAATCTCATGATTTTTTCCATTCACATATGACAGCTCGTTTATTCTGACCTTATTACTCACATTATGTTTTCTTACTTAGTAACTGATGTTTTCCTTCCTCACTAAATTCAGGCTTTACTTCCAGCATGCACAGCAATCACCGATCCTACGGAAAGAGTCTCAAGTGCAAATGAACATCTATACTTCAGTCTAACACTCATTGCATTGCCAAAACAATCCTGAATCTAGTTTAACACCTCTGAAGAAAGATATATTTGCAAGGAGAGATCTGAAGTATCTAGCTATAGAGAGAGACGCCTGTTCATGGTTGTAAAAGCATCCTCTGACTACTCAGAAGACAGTAGGGATGAAGAGAGGTATTTTCCCTGCTGGTTGATGAAGTAAGAAAAAAAGTTATCTTCCTTCTAAAAATTGATCTAAACAGCTTTGGAGGCAAGACAAACATGAAAACTATGATCCCAGCACACAAGATAAAAGCCCCTTCACTGCAGTTATTTATTAGCCCTTTGTTCTCTTACTTAATATCTAATTGCCCCATGCAGGTGACACAACAGACCTATTGGAGATTAACATATCTTTTTGAGCTACAATAACATTGTATTAGAACAGAGTTAGTTTGCATGTTTTGTGAGTAAAAAATTACTACATAGCTAGCACCTTTCCTAATTAATTGCTTCATTAACGGAAGTACGTTACTAAGCTTCAAGGAATATTGTTAACACATTAAAAATTACATAATAAAAATGAAGGCAGCTGGATTTTTGCTGAAAGTCAATAAAAAGTCAATTCTTATCAAAGCAAGTACTGCATCTGGCAGTGACAGACTGAAATTCCATGCATTAATTCTAGAGTGTAGAATGAATGCAGGATGTTTTAACAAACACTGAAAACTATTAGCAGGTCGATATTTTGTTGCTTAAAAAGTTATCATGGGGAAGGACATTTCAAGAGACCCAACTTAAAGACCTTAATCATATAAAGATTTGAATGGAAATATATACTGTTCCAAGTGTTCTTTTGAATGATGATTTCTAAGAAAAAATTGGTGACTTGGACCACTGGTTGCATTCCAGAGTATTCAGCAAATCTGTCACTTGCACCTATTCTGTACTGGGATGTGCTACGTATCATCTGAGATTCCGGTTGTGTGAGCTTTATGGGGAAAAAAATAGTAGAACGTACATTGGTAATGACATGCTCCATTACAGAGTAAAATGTCCACAGTGCATTCATTTCAAGAAAAGGAAACGTAAATGTACAAAGCACATAGGAAATCCATTTCAACTCTTAATCAAATTCAATGGGTTCAAACCTTGATGGTCCTCTAAGAAAGAAAAGAGTTTTTATCCCAGCATGGATGGTCGTTTTTGTTTAAAGATTTTTTTGACAAAGCCTTCTTACTCATCAGTCAACTGCATTGAGACTGTTACTTTTTTTATATCCACCCGGTTTCTCTCAGAGTTGCAAGATTCCCTCCTTGCATGAGCCTGATAAGTGCTCAACATCTCAGGCGAGAGTCATGCTTAACTCCAATCCATGCCAGGAGGCACTTGCGCTCTTGCAGGACTACTGCTCTTGCTGTCACGCCAGTAGGCAGTAAACATACTTGTCACAGAGAAAAAGCCTTTCTATCCTTGTCAACAGAAAGCCAGCTGCTGACAAGCCCATTAAGTGCCATGCCACAGCATCCCTGGTTCATCCCTATCTTGTTTTTCTAAATTCATACCAGCCCAGTAACAGAAACTACTTTCTTTCATGACTCAAACAGAAAACATAGGCATTATTGAAAAAATCTCCAGCCTACCTGTTGAACAGTCTGAACCTGTCCACTGCGGTTCACAGCTGCAGAGCCCCGTGTCCAGGAGGAAAGTCCCGTGCCCTGAGCACTGCTCCTGGCACACGGGGAGTGATGTCTCACAGTTCACGCCACCCCAGCCCGTGGAGCAGTGACATTCCCCTTGAACACACACTCCGTGGCCAGAGCACATCGGATCCAAGCAGTCCTCTGGAAAGCAGGGAATGTACAAGTTAGAGCATAAAACTTACACTTTTTTAGTGGTTTCCTACCGAAATACAACATCAGGCATTCAGATTAATTGGCTATTTGCACAAAAAGCATCCAAACTGAAACAATGTTAACAAAGGCAAGGAAAAAACAGAATATGCTAACAGCTGTGTAAAAGTATAAGCCCAAACCAACACAAGAAGCAAGCACGCAGACTGTTAGAGGTCACAGCATTCTGCTCGTCAAGGATATTGTCTTATTTTTAAAATGCAGATTCTCAAGATAGATCTATTGGTCCAAGTCCATGAAGTCTGTGCTCCAGTAGCAGGGCTAGGAAAGAACCGGAGCAATTAATAATTACTTGTACAATTGTGCATTGTGTTTCCATTTGGGTATTTGCGCTCTGTGTTTTTATTTACATCTGGGGAAAGAAAGACTTACTCTTTCATCTTCCTGTGGAAAGTTATCTCTACAGCTGAAAATCTGATAGAAAAAAAAATGGCCACCCACTAACCCCAAGCAGTGAATATCTGACTGAATGCTTGCTGTAAAAAAAAAATAATCTCATACACTCATAAAAAGTATGTGCTGGGCAATTGCAGATAATGAACAGATTCATAAAAGTCATAATGTAGTGATGAACAATTTGCAAACAGACAAAGAGCTAAATTTGTTCTCAATTTGGATTAAACTATTTCTAGTGAAAAATTCAGGAGCTCTGTAGAAGAATTTAAATCAGCTAGTTAGTCCTATATAATCAGCATATTCTTTCATAAGCCCCCAGCATTTTTTTAAGAAGACAGATTTAAGCAGAACACAGCCTGCCTTCTCTGGAGGCTGCAGGAAGCCTGCGGAGCTGGAAAGGATTTGGGGGGTCTGAACATAGGAAACAATTAGCCAAAAGCTCATTCATGTTAGATCATGCTTCAGACTAATGTTAAAGAGGCACTTGGAAAGTTCTTGCATGTATTTTTCAAGTATCTGCCCAAGCACTGCTCTAATAATTACACTGTAAATGTAACAAACAGATCTGTGCTACAGGGATGAGGAGATGCTCTCTGCTTCAGTAAGGGAAGACTAAATATTTCAGACGTGGAGATAAACGGCCTCCAGTTTATAGGACCTTTTGACCTAAGAATAAAGAAGTGATGCTTTATCTTTTGAGCTGCTATGCCACCAATTTAAGATCTTATTTCAAGATTTATGTTGTATCTTTTTCAGCCTTCCAGGCTGGTGCACAGCACAATGTAATTCCAAAAGTGAGGAATCAGTGTTTCTGGACAATACATACCTTGCTAAGTGCAGGACAAAAACATTCAGCAATTTTCTCTCGATCCTGAAACAGCTCTTTATTCTGCCAGTCTTTTAAAACTGAGTGACTCCATAAACAGTTTAAAAAGGATCACCCACTTTAGTAATGATAATCTGATGACAAATTCAAAGGACTCCCCCACAGCAATGAATACATGTAGCTACTAGTGTTCCCTGGATAGTGCATCTGTTACTACGTCTGCTATTTTAACAATACGGCTACAATATTAAACTCATATTTACATACAATAATGTAATCTGAATTCCTGGCAGAATTGCTTCCAGTGCTGCAGAAGTTACTCTGTACAATACAGTAAACTGAACAGTCATGTCACACACACACACTGTTACAATAAAACCCCACTGTACTTGGTTGTGCAGGTTTGTTTCATCCACTCTATTTCTATATAATGCCACCTTTTTTAAAATTTAAATACGCCCCTTACTTTAAAAATCCAATGTTTCAACACTCTTAGTTTCAACAGCCGTTTGAGTACATTTATCTTAAACTTTAAAAATCCAATGTTTCAACACTCTTAGTTTCAACAGCTGTTTGAGTACATTTATCTTAATTGTTTGGGGTTTTTTCAGCCGTTTTGCATGATCACGTTGTGGCAAGAAACAAAGCAACCCAAGACCACAGGCAGCCGCTCACCAGCTACAGGCTTGTTCAGCATTGTGGCCTCAGTGGGTAAATCTGTGCATTATTTGCTTTTTCCCATTTGGGTTTTCTTGGGTTTTTTTTTTTTTTGTCCATTTCTGAAACTACCAGCAACTGAGTGTGTCAGCAGCATTCTCTTGATCCTCCCTTTAAAAACTGTACCAGGTATGTCAAATCCATCAAATCCATCCTGGATATTTTTCTGACTAGAGAATTCAAGCCACATAAAGAACCTCCTCCGTGTGCTACTCAAAACAATTACCTAAAATCTATATAGCGGGAAGTGCAAAGTATGCTGTCACTAGCTTCAGGCTAAGGGGACTAGTGAAACATCACCAAATCAGGGCAAGCATGAAGGAGGGTTCTGCTTTCCGAGGCTATGCACAGAGGGAGAAAGTTAAAGCTGATGAGCTATCTCAGAAATGCTAAGAGGCAAACTTAAAAAACCCTGCTTCTTTCTATAGATGCGGGCAGAGACACGTTGGTACTACGATGAGCATAAGTACAGTTACTTGTCAGGATTCCCCACTTTCTAGTAGCCAAGCCCTAAAGGATGCTGGTTTAGCACCCTCAGCACAGGCTCACAGTAAAATTGACAAATGACAACAGAAATACAAAGTATGTTCTGGTAAACAGACTGTTTCCTGCTCCTTTGGCTTTATATTGTCAGTATGTTCTTCGCAGAAAAAATCTAAGATGTAAGAGAATGAAGAAAGGGAAAAGCAGATTACAATCTTCTGATCGCCTTGGAGAACTACCACATCATATTTTGTTTAAATGATCTTCTGACTGCCTTACCCTCAGCTTTTGGCCAAGTAAAAAAGCCTGCCCGGGCTGTCTGACAGTGTGTGCTGAGGGACCGAGGCTCCTGGCAGCAAGAACTGGGGCTGCCAGCCACCCTTCCTGAAAAAATATGTGGAGCCTGAGAGAAGAAACAGGGGGACAAACAGATCAAGATGGTCTCACAACTTTCATAAAAAAAAAAAAGAAAAAAAAAAGGAATCCTTTTTCCTGGGATGTTTTCCAGGAAACTTTTGGAGAATTGAAAATACATCGCTTGGTGAAAGGCAAAAACTCCCACCCAGCTCTGTTCTTGCTACTGAGATTCAGTGGAGGGAAGGAACAGAAATCCTCCGAGAAGTAGAGCTCTCCTCAACCAAAGGAGAAACTGAGTATTTCAGAGGACTGCCCATGCTGCAATTATTATATAGCCTTATCACACAATGTTAAATAATTTTATTCTTTTAGAATAAAAATGTGAATCTTGGAAATGGTGTGATCAGCTTCCATGACTGTCACTGAGTCCCGAGTGCCTTTACCTTTGATAATTTTCTACCTTAACATTACTCTCTACGAGACAGTAAAGGTGCTTTTGGGCAAAACAGTACTGCTTCAGTCAGCTGCTCAGGTCTATGTGAGTTCTTAACTACCTTAAAAAAGGTTTGGAGATTAAAGACAAAAATCAAACCCCCCAACTATAGAGAGGAAAACTTCACAAACCTTCCTCACAAATCTCTCCTTTGTATCCAGGGACACAGATGCAGACGCCCATGATACAAGTACCGTGGCCAAAGCAGGTTGGATCAATACACTGTTCTTCTGGAACATCACACTCTGGTCCTTTCCACCCATTTCGACACACACAGTGACCTTTCTCATATTCTCCATTTCCACTGCACAGCACCGGACAGGAATCTGAAGAGGGCAGATTGACCTTTTTAATGTATTTACATACTTACATAGATTAACATTTATAGCATTTCTTGTTCTGTAAAATGGCTTATCCAACTCCAGCCCCCCACCTCCTCCGTTTGATTCGCGGGTTGTCACAGGCTGAAACCTTCCAACTAGGGCAGTGCAGCAGTAATACGATGTCCTCATCTCCTCAGTCTCATTCCCTAGTACACCTTTAATTTTGACCTGAAATGGGGCTTCTTAGAAGATAAAAAGAATTCCCTCCCCTTGATTGGCCTCTGCAGTACATTTGCAGTGATGCCTTCGTACGATTTCAGTAAGATGAATATTTCTTCCCTGTGAACTGAAGCACGATACTGCCCTTTTCTTCTTTCTTCTAAGCTGACTTAACATTCCTGAAGTCTCAGCTGTTACTGACATGCACGTAAATGAGCGATGTGGAAGCTTACTGTTACAATCCCCTATCCATTTCTGAGCCAATCAAGCTCTTAAAACATAAAGTCAATCCTAAATCTGAGGCAACACTGGAAAACTATGAGAACTTCCAGACACCACAGGCAGCAGATGACGGATAATACCAACAGAAATATCTAAATCAGAAATAAGCTCACTTACAATCTTTTTAGCATGTTTTTTGCCCCAATAATGGAAAGCAGCCTCTAAGCTGCTTTAGGTTTCTTTTCTACACTCTATTCAAGTTAAGACCACAAAAGCATTTGACGGACTTACAGAGTTTTCTCCAAAGTGAAACTGCCTGTCACTTTCAAATACAGAAAACATTCTGCTAAGCTAAGACACTTACTAAAAAATACATTTTATAATCATGGAGTGGATGCGAAAAGAGATGGAGGAATCTATTAACTCTGAAAGTCAGGGAGAGAGAAGTGGTTGATAGAAATTTCCTACGTGTGTGCTTGTACTGTAGCTGCCATCTGGCTGGAAAAAGGAATTTAATCTCCTTTAATCACTTCCAATCTTTGCAAGCCCAACAGTCACACAGCATAATGATGATCTCTGTCATGCACCGTGGGTCAGTTAGTATGAGATTACCTTTTGCACAATCAGGACCAAGGAATCCCGGGAAACAGTGGCAGTGCCCCGAGATACATTCTCCATTCCCATTGCAATTAGTAGAGCAGTCATCCAGGATTTCTGTTTATTCAGAGTTTTGCAGAAAGAAAAATACAAATCAGTTGAATGTGAAATGAATGGCATCTTCACTTCACTCTGCAGGACACATCTCAACATACAAAAAGGTGCAGAAGCAGTAAAAGGTCCATTTTCATTCATAGGGAGCATAAAACAAAATTCCTGTTCAAGCAGCTTACAAATATTAGATTTTGTCTTGACAGCTTTGAGATAACAGGTGCATCATTTATATTACACTAAAAAGCTTTTAAAGTAAGTGTTCATGTAAAATTTACCACCATTAAAAGCACTACAAGAACCAGAGTATTTGCTGAAAAATGTCCACCTTAAACACTTTTATTGCTGAAGTAATTTGTTTGAAACCTGTTTATAGAGTAAATTGCCTTCTATGGCATTCACTTGAACTGTGTGAATTGAAGTCCTTGGAAGAAGGTAGGATTTTCACTTCTATACAATCAGATGGAAAAAGAAAAAAATAGTCTTTTTTAACTGATAAAACTCAATGCAATAAAGGACTAAGAACTAGATTTGAAGAAAAAAAAAAATCACTTTCAATTCTGATCTTAAACTTGCTCGTGTTTTATCACACAGCTTTGGATAGTAAGCCATTTAACTTCACACATCTGGGGACAAGCTCATATCTGCAAATGGGTTAGCTGTTTGACGTAAAGAATATGAAGCAAATCCAAGGCTAAGATGCTCCCCCACGGAGCAGGTCCTGGTCAGGCCGGCTCTAGGGCTGAGGGTCTCTGCAGCCCACCAGGTGCTGTGCAGGACAGGAGAGGGGCTACGGAATAGCGGGAACCGAGGCTGTTTTGTGGGCACGTTCACTAATAGACATGGGGAGGTACCTCTGGCTCTAGGAAGATGGGAAACACGGCTCCTCTCCCACAAAATAATGACAGTTGGGGGGGGAAAAGAAGAAAATCCAAATCCTTTTGAAGTGTATCTGTCCATGGCAAATGATTTGGGAGGAAAAATGTTTCTCAAGAAAGGGCATAGTATTGGAATATTTAATCTAATCAAATCTGACATATTTTACTCAAACTTAACTTCTCAAAAGATGGATTATCAGGGCATCCTACAACTAATACGAACAACTGAAATAAGTTTATTTTGATCTTACTTATGGGCACTTGGACAGATAAGGATTGGTTCCTCTTGAAAACTCCTACTGTTATTTAAAAACATTCCTTTTGGGCTATCAGTTTATACCAAAAAACAGGCATTTGACATGTGTCTTTTCATCAGCTATCCCCAACCTATACACTGATGTCTGTTTGAAAGTCAAAAAGCTCATTTTCAGAAGTAAGTTTTTTTCACAGATATGCTGCTCGTTATTAATTTTTATATATTACTGTTCATTATCAACTCTTCTCTTGCTCTATGTGTACACTTGCCTGTCTTGTCAGTTTTCCAGAATCACAAGGTAAATGATCCCTACATTGATCTGAAACGAAGAATTAATGATTTGAAAAGTTACCTCCCCTTGATGCGATGTCCAGTTGGGGTTGGCCTTTATTCATTCTAATCAAATACCTGAGGCACGCCAGGTTTTGCATGCAAATTACCCCCCTCAAGGGAAAGTCTGATGGGAGCTTTAGCTAAGGTGTCAGCAAAATCAATTTTGTACATAACTAACACTGAGCAAGTTGAAATACTGTCTTATGAGGAGGGCATGACTGCTTCACACAGCCAACAGCAGCGTACAGCTGAGGTGCATCCGAGCTCTTGCTCTACTCCAAGGGTTTCAATCTGTGGTCCGGGTTGATTCCTTTGTCGTCAGAGATGTCAAATAAGACTCCAGCCCAGTCTGGGGTAAGAAGTATGGCTCAAGGTGGTGCTTTTTTGGGTTTTTTTGGTGGACCCCCCCCAAGAAACAACCAAGAACCGTTATGCAAAAAAAAGCTTAAGATGATGATACACAAGTTGTGGAAGCACAATAGCTAATACTAATTTCAAATGCATCAGCGTAGATTCTTGCAACATAAACCCTCTTTTCCTCCCAAAATGTCTTCTTGTGGCTATTTCTGAGATTAAGTATAAGATTCCTGCCTGTGCTGTGTGGCTTTCACTGCTCCCCTCTGTAAGACCCAGCCTGGTCTGCTTATGGACCAGAGAAGGGACGGGCAGCTTCTTTTTCAGTAAATATAACAAGAATCAAACCGCAGCATTTTTTTTTTTTTCCCCTCGAGAAGGCATGCTACTTAACAATGAAATATTGGTTAAACTCTCCCACATAAACAGTGCTGTCTTATAGTAGAAATAAACAAGGGGGCAGGTCTTTGGATTCTGATCTGGACTGGCGTTTGGCCAGGTCTTATGCTTTTCATAGAGCATCAGCGAAGATGCTTCAGAAATTGCTTTAATATTATTTTCTCATATGGCATTGAATAATGACATTTTTTTCTTGCTTGTAAAAGATGCACTTTTCTGAACAGAGCAAATATGAACTTTACACCAAAACCAGTCCTTACAATACTATTTCAACTTTTAAATTATTTTCCTGCAAGTCCCTCAGAATCTTGGTATTTGAGTCATATCGTCCTGCTCTGCAAGGTGTTTACCACCAAGTAAAAATAGCATCCAATTGTTCTGAAGAGCAGATGGCATGTCCATTACTAGTAAAGACATCTTGCTAAACATATGGCAGAACAGGTTAACTAAAGGGCATAGTGGTTAAAGTCTTGCAGCAAAGAGAGACTGTCATAAATACAACACTTTACCTAAATTTAAATTCCAAAGAAACCTTAAGTGTAAGCGCCGCTCACTAACAACACCTAGAGTTGCAAACACGTCTGTCTATATGTTTTTAAAAGGCAGTAGGGATCTGATGCCACCAGGACACTGTCTCCTGTATTTGCCTTCTGCGTTCCAAACAAAATGGTGCATTCAAATAACTGTATAAAACAACACCACACATCAAACAACAGTCACAAATCAATCCACAAAAGCTGCCTTTCAGATTTTCTAACCGAGTAGAATACTGGAAATAAGAACTTCAAGCCTGGATAATTTTTGTAGGATTTATGATTCCCATGTAAACAGAGAGGGCAGACATAATCTCCTACTTTGAGCAAGATAACAACAGAAATTACTCGAGCATTTAAGCTATCGTATAAAAATGTTAATGCACATGCAAACTTCACACTTAATTAATTTGATAGCATCCATCTTTAATACACAAATATTGCTATTTGTCTAATATTGGCATAAACATGAAGTTGGTCCACTGAGGTTAATTAAACCAAGCTGAAATAAAACATGTTTAAGAGAATGCTTAAGAGAAGCTGGAATCAAGGTCAATAATTTCTTTCTGAACAGAGCTTTCCGATGGAATAACCAGAATAACAATTTTATTGTAATTGTTCTTACCAATCGCTGTAGTTAGTACAAACACTTGCTCCACTTTCTTTCCATCATTGTAGAATGCCATATGCCAAGCTCCTTGATCCATATACTCAATGAAACCTGTCTCTTGCAGTGATGTTAAGATCAGATTCCTGGGAGCTTGCTGAGGCTCTTCTGAGTTTTTTGGTTCCTGTTTAATTAACTGTTTTCCATCCATCAGTTTTACAAAATCAAACTGAAATAACAAATGAGCCAAAATTAACCACCTAGCAAGCAAATTTTTATGAATCTACTCTGCATGTCTCATTCAAAGAGGAAGAAACAGTTGCAATCTTATGAGGAATTGCCTGACTGACTAAGTATTCACCAGTGTGAATAGGGGTAAATTCAGACTTGCTGCACTAAATACAGCAGATTTACTTCACAAACTACATCTCCTTAATGGGAATAATTCCAAAATTGCCAAGCTGTAGTGCCTACGCTACACAATGACTCATCTCAAGTGCCAAGAACAGATTAAAGAACCTATTGTTCTATACCAGATTTTTAAATGCTTGTCCCTTAGTATCAGTATTGTGTATCAAAACCTAAATACACTTTTTATTTATGTTTAATTTTATTAATGCAAGTGAGTATCTTTTTTTTACATGGAAGTTCTTAATACTTAACTAAGTTGATGTTAACAACTTTAAGGGCAGTTAAACTCAAAGCACCAGAAACTTAAACCTTTCTATGAATCCTTGTTCATGAACCGTGTATGTTTCTCTAGGTTTTTCTAGGCATTCTGGTTTTCAGCAAAGTTTTGCTTCAGCTCAACTGAAGACTCAGCTTCAATTAAAGTCAATGACAGCTAAAAGCACATATTTCTAAGGTCAAAACTCTCATAAATAATTTTTGAGATGCGACTAGATGATCTCCAGAGGTCCCTTCTAAAAAATCTTTCCATGATTCTGTATATAAGTTTATTAAACTCTATGGAGGGTCATCCTGTTATAAGAAAGCTGAAAAATCTATTATCCATAGAAATGACAGCTTCATATGCCAAATATATTAAGCCTTAAAAAACAACAACAAAGAGGTTGACTGTGACCAGCAATATTGCACATTCTTACTGCCTAGCTAGGTTTTCTCCTGCAAAATCCCTAGGAGTAACCAGAAATAACTCTCATATTAGAAACCAGAAATGGCTGTTTGGGTTTTTTTTTCTTCTAATTCTTTATACTGACTGTGTGATCTGTTTGTTTTGATGAAGTCATAAAAATATAAATACATTTTTCAAATGATCTGCGCTATTTCATCCCACTGTCCTCTGCAAAGAAGATGCTGGAGCTACGCAGCAGCACAGTCCCCACCTGTCCAGCCGCCTGGACAGGCACCTCTCAGCGGTCACAACTGCTGACCCTTCTGGGGTGACACTGTCCCTTCCTCTGGGACAGCGTGGTTTGGGGGTACAGCTACACCTCGCTAAAGGGAAGGGATAAACAGCCTGCTTTTTGTGGTTACAGCCAGTCCACCCCTGCCGCCTAACTAGAAAGGTTACTGTGAACATTCGTGTCCACTGCTGTTTGAAAACGCCAGCGTGACACAATCAGTATGATTTCTAATTACCTGAGTGTGCGTTGGTGGAATGTTTCTTCTGCCATAAATTCCCAGCAGAGAATCCTTTGCCAGTGAAATGTTGAATTTCAGGTACATGGGGTGATGTATGGTAATCTGAAAGCGCCAGAATAAACCAGGGGGGATCGTCTGCATAACTTGAGCTCCAATCTCAACTTCTCCTGTGTCTATGGCCCGTCCCTTCTGAAACACTGATTTTCCAGAAACAAACAAAACAATCAGTTGTGTATTCCTGGTGGGTGAAGATAATAGGTCATGAGGTATAAATGTGTCTCAGATACATCAGAATATATTGAAAATAACCTCTAAACAGAGGGCATTTCACTGAAACCACTGCATTTTTTACTCAACAAGTTGAAAAACACAAACAAACCTGCATGCAATATTTGCAATAACAGGCATCACAGAGCATTTTTGCCCTGGAAATCTTGGAACATTTTACTGAATACAAAAAGGTAGAAGTACTGCTGCGTAAACCACGGTCTTTACCTATCAGCTATGCAAAGAAAACCCATTCAACCGAGAATGCACAGAGAGAGGGCAGCGGGAGATCTTCCTCTGGCACGCAGCTCAGCCTCCTGCCCAACGGGCACTGCATAAGCTACACGAATGGACGCCAGTGAGGACTGAAAATCCATCAGACCTGGTAGGTCGGAGCACATGTCCAAAGCCTAGATTTCGGTTAATCACCATTTCTAATGATTGTATTATGGTAGTGGTAATCTAGTCCTGGAGAAATAAAGAACATCTGTTTTGGCTTGGTCTTTCTGCATGAAAGCGTAACAGGGGCATGAGGATAGGGACAGGCAATCTGAAGAGAAAACTGGCATAATTCCATAACGCCTAACAATAAATTTGCAGACATCTACAGTATGTAACTTCACACATGGGTATGAGAGAGCTGAAATAGAAAGGGAAATGGAATGCATAAGGAAGACTTTGCCAAACTAAATTGGAGCTGGCTTGCTTTGCTGGCTTATGTCACCATCTTTGTGTATTTTAATGCCTGTCTGTGATCAGCATCGTGACATGCTGCAGATCGCAGACCCAGTCCTGCTACCATCTAGGCTAATTCCACTGTAGGCTTTTTAAAACTCTGACTCGCATTTCCACACTTTCTCTCCACTGGAAAAAAAGCAGGATAGTGTGCTGCATCGGAGGAAGAGCCAAGAGACGAAGACTGCATTCAGCAGCCGTATCTGTTTATGTTTCATTTCATTCCGGTATCACAGTGAAGGACAACAAGGAGCAAAGTGACTGGAGCCTTTTTTACAATAATGCATATAAATATCTAATGCAACATAATGTACATGAAATTTTGTAAATTGCCACTGGAAATGAAAACAGCATAGCAAAGCTAGGGCCAGCTTCTTCCTGAATGTATTAATAACAAAGATCCTCAGTGGGATCTTACATAGGCTTTAACTAGCGTAGGAAGTACTTAGCATTCTTAATGAATAGAGATTTAATTTACAAGGCAGAAGCAATTCTCAGGGTACTGGGTCTTCCAGGTTTATAGCTGCTTTGTGTCACCAAACCTACAGCAAGAACTAGGAGCTGACTTTTAACACCTTATCATATAAAAGCGTCTATTTTTAAAGCACAGAACGTGTAATCTAATACTCTAAAAATACACCTGTTACTTGGTTTGCGAGTTAAAGTATTTCCAAATTGCTGCTTTTACAATGTTCAAGGTGAAACTACTTCTGTCTAATTTGCTTGATGGAAAAAATCTTGATATTGAGTTTTGAAAAGAGAATTAAACTTCCTATGTTGTGCAATGAAAGTGGATCCCTTCCCACCCCGACCCACACAAGATCCTACTTGGCTGATGTACATTTAAAAACATTTTCCCCTATTTCCAGTACTCCAGAGATATTAAATCTTAATGATTCTTTGCAAGCAATTACCCTGGGTTAAGTAAAACACAAAGGAACTTTTTGGTGATATTGACACACGGTAATTAATGTGATTCAATTACAAGACGGTAGAGCACTAAGTAAAAAGTCAAGGATACAGTATCATTTTTGAAGTTAATGGCATTATTGGTCGGTGTTCAAGGTCCTTTAAAATACAGTAACTGCTTCTTAGTTTGTTGAAGTGAGAAGGCCTGTTTCTTTGTTGAAAATAAAAAGTATTATGTCTTTAGTCAGGGAGTATTTTCACTAATTGATGTTATCAAATTATGCTGAATAGCACGTTAGTGTTGCTAGGCTCAAAATAACGTATGTCTGAGTTTTTCCACACTTGGAGGAAAATACCTTTGCTTTAGTAATAATTTTATGCAAGCTTTAAAAAAAAAAGAGATTTATTTTTAACCAGATTTATTTTTATCTCCTTACACAGCAAAGAAGTGCATGCTGCTGTCTGCAATGGTAACATGAATATATATATATATATAATTACCTACCACCTACTGAAAGTATGCAGTTGCAGCACCTCTACCTTTCAAACCCTACTTTTTCAGACAACCACATAGCATGAAAAGGCTGCTGTAAGAGCTGTGTCTGAAGTGCATGTTTCATATTGACTGAGCCACTGTGCCTTCTTTATAGAAAAAGAATTCAGCTCTGTTTCCAAGCTTAATTGAACCAAACAGGTATTTGGCTGTACAAAAAAGGCATCTGAAGATAATGCTATCATACACAGACTATCCTTGTATACTCCCTTGCTCTTTCTTGAAAAAGTCTGATAGAAGATTTTAAAATTGCAGTGCTGCAATACACGTTCTGCTCTTGTGCTAAAAACATCTTTCTTATAACAACGTGTTGCTTATGATAAAGTATCATTTAATTATCTATGTTCAACTCCTTGTATGGCTCCCAATCTTGCCAAATAGTATTGATTCTTCCCTATTCTTTCTAAGCACACTTTCCTTGCAAGTCTAAAACAGAAGATAGATTCCTAATCACAGGTTTCTATTGGCTTCAAGAAAGTAAAACTCTGAACAGCGTGGTGCCAATTATCTTCACAAGAATGTACCCATATGCTGATTATTACTGATCCTGTAACAATCAATCTCCTTGTACTCCCCTGGTAAATACTAGCATCAATAGGATGTCTCAGTTTTTAATCACATTACTACATATTAAAATGTTAACTCATAGCCGTGGGTCAGTGTGTTACAAAGTGACTTCTTAAAGAAATCTGACTTGCTGGTTTGCAAACTTGATTTCCATTAAAAGATTAGTTAAAATGTATGCTGTCAAAGTCTGGAAAAGCATTCTGCGCTGCTGCATTGAGTTGGGAAAATGGGAGGTCTCAAAATCTTGACAGTAGTGATTTATCCCTGTGAAATCACACCAGAGGATTCAAGTTTACAGGCAGAGTATCAACCTCCTGTGGTTTCCTTCTGTAGTGAAACGAGTTAGCTGCCCATTCCCAAATCCTTCTTCCCAGCACATCTACACAGAGAATTTGTTATGAGCACTGGGAATAAAATTACTGATATACACTAAACGTGATGGAAAGAAATAAAACCAGCAAAAATTAGCTGTAGCCAGACTATGCATGTGCTGATGCCTGGTACAAAGTCCACATGATTTTTCTTATGTTTTCCCCAGTGTGTACTCCTTGTTAGCATACACTCTGGATTACAGCTTACCCCCAGAAGGTGAAAGGGGAAAAGAGGGACAACAGTCTAGCTATATTCACGACTGACCTCTGAGACTGCTGGATAAACCCTTAGTGAAGTGGCTCTGCTATCCCAGCCCTCTGTGCTTCAGTGTTGGGGGGCAATTATGTAGCTACAGAAGATGCTAGGATCGCCTGGGGCAAGGCAGGTGTGGTTTGGTTTTTTCCCTACTGCACTGAATCTCTATTGACTCACATACTCTTTTCTTTGTTTTCAAGCATCTATTTTTAAGATATTTTTTTTTTATGTTTTCCCTGCACATCCTCCTTTGGAAGCAAAATGCTTTGGAAGAGCTATTATTAAATCTGTAATATATTGACAAAATGATTTAATGCAGTGGAGAAGACCTATTTGAGATATTTTCCATGGTGCACCAGGACAAAAATACAAAAGTGTATAAAACATTTACTGCAATTCACTACCACTCCATTCTAAGGGACTAAATAATGGATAACAACATCATTGACTCCTCACATATATTTCTATTGCTTATTTATCTAATATGATCTCTATCCAGTTGTGCCACATTGATTTGCAAGACTATTGATGTGAGATGTAATCTTCCTTCTGGAGGGACTAGGGCAACAATGTCCCACCTTGTCTCATATTTATAGTCATAGATCTTGCCTGGCATAAACAAAATCAGACCACTGTTCTGCTCTAAAATGTGGAAGCTCTGAAAATCTTTATCATTGCAGAGCTCTCAGTACAATTTTACGCTCTTCCTAACAGCTGGAAAGACTAGCATTCCTATTCTACTCCCATTCACTTTTCTCTGGTCTAATCTGATTTATTCCCTTTTCCTGAGTATCATGAAAATGAATGGAGGTCCACCTGCTTCTTACAGTCAGAAAGCATCCCCGTGGTGGTCAACGGGAAGCATGGGCCAAAGCCTGTAACCAATACTGGAGTAGGTGACCTAATGACATTAAATGACAGGGCTGGAGAGAAAGCAGCTGTGCATCCCAGAGACATTCTGCGCTCTGTTCCGCACTCCTGGCTGCGCAGTCCACTCACTCCCATGCCAGGTCTGGCATTCCTTTGCCCCTTCAAAAGAACTGGTTCAGCTGCTTACATGGCAGAAGACTATTTGCATTTCTTAAAGAGGCCATTTTCTGCTGCTGCAGTGAACTGATGCATCTGGGCTGTGCGTGAGCCAGTCCCTGCAGCGGGCATGGGGATGCAGGGAGCCGCCTGGGATGGGAGCTGCCCCCCAGCCGCAGGGAGCCACCAGCCTGGCTCCAGCCTTCTGGGAAAAACTCAGGAGATTCCTGCAAGCTGCCTTACTGCAGCCAGTTAAGCCGGGATGCGGCAGGATGCTGTATTTTAGCTTACACCATCAAGAACTGGACACCTTTAAAAGCATTAAGATTTCTACCCCTCTGTATATTCTGACCTGTGGCCACAAAGGGTTTCCCCTTGCCTAAGACTGACTTGGGTGTGCAAGACAGGCACAGCATCGGGCCCTTTGCACACACGGGAACAAGGCGAAGACGATCTCACCTCCCCTGTCTTAAAACAGAAGTCAAATGCCCTAATCTCTCTTCTCTCACAAAAGAAGGGTGATTATTTTGCCATTGAACATTACCTTCCTAATGGCTTGAGTCGGTTGCTAATTTCAGTGAGAGTTCTGCTATAGGAAACAATCTGGCTATGGACTTTTCATACCTATTTTAAAATTATACTAGAGGAGATAGAACCTGAACTCAAAATAACGTCAAACTGTAGCAAATACAGAATTGGAGCAGTAGCAATTTTTAAACATTCGTAATCTGTCTGTCTCCTCATTCACACATACCTTTTTTCTCCATCTTATCAGAAACTTTTCCCCCGATAGGTGAGTAAGTAGTATCCGTGGATTCTGTTCCTTTATTTCCTTTGCTAACTCCATTTTCGTATAGCTGCCCTTCAACAGGCTGTAGTTGCCAGGTTAAACCAAACAAGTGTACTGCTGCAAAAAAATGAAGACCAATTAATTGATGTCTAAGCTACAGCACCTTCAGTCAGACTAAGAAAGAATGCTATGACCCAGTTTCTGCAAAGTGAAGTATTGCTTCATTCTGTTAGTAATAAATCAGAATTTCAAGGGGTCTAATGAGCAATTTACTATTTTACCTTAAAACTCAATGTTTAATTAGTTTCCACACTTTCTTTTGGAGTTCAGCCAGGTCAGAGTGATGAATTTCTACAGCAGTTAATGGAAATATTTGCAATTAAAAGGATAACAGTTGAATTAACTCAATATTGTGTGACAGATCCTAATGCTACATCAACATTGTCCCTCAGCTTTCAACTGTCAAAGAGCTCAGTTTGTGGATTAAAGCACTGATACCAAGCAAAAGTTCTCACCTTTCCAATCTAGTTCTAAATAAAACTCTGCCCACCGCATTCCCAAACCTTTTCATTTAGGTTAAACGTTAGGAAAAACACTGACACCATAGATTTACTGTAGAATTACACTGCAGACAAAAAACTTGCTCTAGATCTAAAATATATGCAATTGTACTACAAAACATATTAACAGAAAAATAGTTATTTACATATGCACTGGGAAATCTAAATTAATCCTTTCATGAAGTTACAAACCATCCTTATTACCATACGTGGGAGCTGCCTAACCCCCTTGGCCCCCACAGCCATTCACCTTTTTTGCGTTCCTTGCTGTTGTTCTGGATTTGAAGGGTGGTAGGAGCAAGACAGCAACAGAGGATCTTATTTTAAGCATAATACGACAGTACTGCAGCCATTCCAGACAATTACCTAGGTCTTACTGAGGAGGGCAAATTCTTCCAGAGAAGAGGTAACCTTAGCACTGAAGTAACTCAGCAGGGAGGACTGATGACCCACTAAAGTACGGACTGCGGATACCCCCCACAGAGGAGCTGCAATTGTCACATAAAGAGCAAAACCTGAGTATCAGCCTCTTTAAGCCACACGCAGCAATTTGCACTGAGTAGGATCTGCCCACAGTGGGAGCCCAAAAGGCAATATACTTGCTCTTCCTGAATTGTGTAGGAACCTCAGAGACTCTCAGGAGAAGTCAGTGTGATCTAGAATGCATCCTGCATTTAGAAAGGACATCGCTTTCTTTTGCGCTTGCACATACTTTAAGGAAAAAATCTCAATACAAACAGGACACTAGATTCTATGATTCATTTTCTCTGTGTTTGCTCACAAGCCTCCCTTGCAGGCTGAAAAGTCAAATTATAAAGCAAAACCCCATCCCTCGAATGGGCTCCTGGCACGGGCTTGCCAAAACTACCACAGGAATGCAAAGCTGCCAATCTACAATCACAAATTCCAGATCTGTGCACTCCTGGATCACCCAGCTGCAGATGCATGACCCAAATCAAGCAAATGAGAGCGTTTCTATCAAAGTAGTGAGGTGAGGTGACAGTATTTGTGACACATTTGTATTTTTTTATATCGGCTTTGGATGGAGAGAGCCAAATATACTGAATTCTCAAAGCAATGCTTCACCATCAGGTCTGGGCTCTGGAGACACACCACTGGCCAGCAAATTCCCACTCCCCAGAATAGATACTGGACACTTACTCTGGTGTTAGTGGTGAGATCTCCAGCCAGAGACTTGCCTGGATTGCTTCATATTCTACCGACTATCTACGGATTCTACAGATTCATATTCAGTCATCAAGGGACCATGCTAATACTTTGAAAAGGCTCTCGCAGTCAGATCACACAGACCTAAGCTCTGATCTTTGAGCTTATTAATGCAAGGCAGATTACTTCAACGTACATAAGGTACAACAAAAATCAACATGCCTTGACATCTCTAGAGCAGGCAGCTCTTGCTCCTGGCTTGAGCTTCTCAACGTTATTATTATTTAAAGAGTTAAAAAGATCAAAAAGGAACAAAGTTCAATGGGGTTGATAACTAATGAATGTACACTTCATTTATACTAATGCAAATAATTATATCAGCACTTGAGACAGATCAACACTAGAAGCAAAATGTAACTGCACACATCAATAAGCTTTTAGTGATTATAGAATCATGAATATAATGAATATAGCTTTCTTATGCTATTTCCATTGTTGCTATTATTCATTTCCTAAGATGGCATTTTCATGTGCTGCAGAGGGTACATCACAAAGCAAGGAGTGAATATGTAATGCACCTTTTTCCTTACTATATGTCTTTTCCAGATTACACACACTTTGCCTTTTGCCATCCATCCGCACCAATTCCAACAGTTTGTTTGTTTTGCCTTCCTTCAGGCTGGGGAAGTGCTGCTGTTTTTATAGTTCGTGCCAAAGCTTGGCAAGCTAGCAAAACTATTTGTATGTGTGTTTGACAGTCAGTTTCCTCCCTGACAAACACCAACTGCACTGTAGAGATGAGGGTCTCTGCCAGCCTTGGCCTTCTAGTCCATGGGAGATGACACAGGGTACCGGTAGAGCAGCTTAATGTTAAACAATGTGCAAGACTTGAGTGTTTGAACCCAACCAAATACACTGCTCTGAAAATAAGGTCTACTTGAGTTAAAATGAATGACTTCTATCACTGCAGAAACCTGGTCATCCGGCAATCCAAAAATCAACCTGCTTCTCATTACATTAGCTATAGGTCTTAAGAAATTACCTTCAGAAATCCAGGTATCACTGGTAATAACCAGACCACATACACCAGGAAAGCCACAAATTCTTTTTCAGAATTATTATTCCCTGTAATTTTTCAGAATTAAAGGGAATAATAAATGTTTATTTAGCAGAAAAGGAGCCTTATCTTGCCTCTTCATTTTCTGTGATACTTTTCTTTTACCTAGGGTATACATAATTGCTACAAAGCTCGTGTTTCCCACAACACATGTATGTCATGTTTTAAATATACAGATACTTCACCAAGTAAGAGTAAATAAAACTTTCAAATCTCTCTCTCTCACATCTCTTTAGAAATCAGTAGGCATGTACTGAATGAATTAAAAAGCTCGAAGGAACTTTTAGTCACTCATTCTTTGATTTTTCTAGTGGATTTCTGGCTTTTGCTCTTCCCCTTTCAGACAAAAGGGCACAGAACATGCTGTGGCACTCAGCAGCAAACCACAATGTCATTTCCCACAGCACACATCCATTTTTAAGATTCTCAGCTGTATTTCCGACGTGTAGGGCCCAGGGATAAGACCCTACTCCACAGACCAAGTGGAAGATGACACCAATACTCTGTCCAGTTTAGGACTGGGCTGGGTAAAAAGCGGGGGGATTCACTTTCTGATGAAGGTCTCTGCCCTTTCCTCAAAGGTCAGCCTTCCACACTGATGTTGACACAAAAAGACCTTGACTGCAGTCCTCCTGAGGGTTGGCTGCTGACTAACAAACAGTCCCAAACCCCACCATTACGAATGACTAAAGATGCATTATTGGATGTAGCTCACGCTCCCACCGAACACAAAAAACAGCCTTTGAGGCCTGATGACTACACATGTACTACAGAAAAGGCAAAATTTGCTTTGGCTCTGCCTACCCGGCATTCCAGAAAAATTCTGCAACTAGTTACCCTGCATTTTGCAGCACCTACAATACCTCAGCTACTACTAGGGTGCGTAAGGTCATTGGTGAACTGCTACGGTTTCAAGCAAAAGCCAGAGACTAGCAGGCAAGTGGAGATGAAATCGCCAAGTTTAAGTTAGGAGGGGCTGTGGTGAGTCACCAGGAGCATCAGCCCATACCACCCCTCCTCTGGGCCTAACTGAACCTCTCGGCTGACAACTGAGCGCCGATACCCTCCCCGCTGGTAGCAACCGCGCTCCTTCACCTGGCAGCCTGGAACTTCCACCTTCATTTCTCTGTTTCCTTGCTTATTCCATCCTACTGCAGAGCTCATCTGAAAAGATATTCTTTCTTGGCTTGTTTGAACGCCTGCTACGTTCCCCCCTCTATCATTACGTTATTAGTTTGCCTTGTGCTATTTGCCAGTGGCATTCTGCCATGAGCAGAGCTGTACATTGCTTTCACAAAGGTGATCCGGAGGCACAAAAATATATCTGAAGGCAAAATTTGACCCTCTTTACATAATGTTTGGAGATAGAGTTAATATGATGTATGCCACCATACCTGTATTTCATTTATATTTTATTAGATAGCCCTGTTTAATTCCAAGTTTCTGATAAAACTGCAACACAAAAATGGACATACACTTTTGTTTGTTTTTTTTAACAACATACATTATAGATGCTATTGCAGATGTGAAATCTGGAGGAGTCTGTAGTCAGTGGAGCTAAAGAGACTGGAGGATGCCACAGGATTATGGTGAAACTAAGGTTCTCCCTCAGACACCCTGCCCTGGCCAGCTGCAGCGGAGCTGCTCAGAGTAACTTTAAACGACTTCTCTCTCAAATACAGAAGATCCTACCCATAGTGCAGAGCTTTCCCCCACTAATTTACTATGCTGCTTAGACAAAAAATAGTTTTTAGGTACAAAACAGATTTATTGCAAAAAAAGATAAAGGCCTATATCTTTGTAAGTATAAGGCCAGATTGCTTACTTTGTTCAACCTTTAAATAAAACAAACTGACACTTTCAGATAAACTAACTCAGTCCCCGCAATTCTGCAACATACTCGAGTATGTATTCACAAATATATAAACATTTTTTTCAGAACTCATTTTGTAAACTGGATTAACCCACCATCTGCTACGAAGCCAATGATCTAATTTAATTTATTCTTATCTACCTTCTGTGTAAGCACAGCTTGTCAACTCCTGTGCTACATGTTTGGCAGAATATGAATAAGAGGCTTGGCTCCAGTGCCAAAGAGTCTCTCAGTAGTCAGAAGATGTCAAAAAAAGTCCTGTGCAATAAGTATTTATCAGCCTGCAAGACGAACTTCAGAGGACAAAAATCCTACAAATGCGAACTCTCCAAATTGCTGACCTCCACTAAAGGCTTTTGTTTAGCTTTCTCTGCTGTTTCTAGTTATTTTACAAACTCTCAGTTGACCATCCTCCCAAAGCCCAGACTTTAGAAGAGCTGTAACAGAATGTATACCAGCAGCTGACTATTGTTTCTGCACTTGACCTGACCAAATGCCAGAAAATTATTTTTTTTCTGTAACTGCTAGCAGGTTCTGCTTTTAAAACTGGATTTCACTGTGGCATGAAGCCATGGGTGCATCTGTGCCTCAGTTCCAGTACAGGTGAAGCAATGTGAAAATACATGAACACAAATAGGTGTCAGAATCAGAGTTCTGGCCCTCACCTACAGAAGAGGTGTTCTTTTGTAAGCTCATTTTGTAAATAAAATGCTATGCCACTCAGCTCTAACCAAATTTGAAAATTTGGGACTGTTAATATTTGATTCAGTCTTAAGAATCGTTTTAAAATCCATGTTGAAGTGCTAAGTTATTTTGGACCATATGTGGCCTTTCATGAAATACAGATTTTTCCATATATTTGTTACAGCCATCTTAACTCTCAAGCATTTTTCTCTTTCTCAAGCAGTCTTCTCTTTATACCTAACATATTTTTATACCTGAGAACAGAAATATTCCCTCCTCTCCTGCAATCCTCCTACTGGGATGTATAATGACTAGCTTGGTGTCATTTTTCATTACTGAGTCATATGTTAGACTTAGGAACAAACAAAACCTAATCTTAGACAACAATACCATGTTGTCAGGCTTTCTCCTCTGCGTATCTAAAGATTTGTGACACTCTCTCAAGTTCATCAGTAAGACCCAGGCTCAGAGAGAGCAGACACGGCGATTTCCAGCTGTGAAACCCTGGTGTACCTGTCTCAGTGAGAGCTATCCCACTAAGGGGTTCAACAACATGTCAGAGTTGCACATCTGCATCACAGCTTTTATGCACACCTGAAACCTTTAGCAATGTTTACTATACCATGACATTCTTCTGTGTAAAATCAGCATATTTTCCCCTTGAATGTCCTCTGCATCATTTCTAGTTCTCAGAGTTAGGGATTTCCGTTTTTCCTATTCCTTTATATCACATAAAGCTACGCAACCGTTATAAATCTAGGCACTGAGATACATACGTCCTTAAAATTTGGCCTGGCCTTTCCCAGTGTTGAAACCATCACTCCCCTACCTCATACACAGTGCAAAATGACAGGTCACAATGGCAGACAGCAGAGAGGTTTTAATTTCCTCACCCTCCATATAAATATAATTTAAGACCCAACACCCATCTCCAGTGCATACTCATAAATAGTGATAATATCATGAAGAATAGGGACAACTTCATATTCACACTTGAGAATTCATTTGTATATAAAACAGTCATTTTGTAGTCAGGGATGGTTAAATCTAAGAACATAGGATGCAATTTTCAGAGGCACTGAACATTTGCATCTCCTGCTGAAATCAATAGGAATCGTAGGAGTTCAGCATCTTTGATCAATAGGACCAGTGATTTGCAAGTCCAAATCAGCTGCTGATAAAATGGTAAGGTATCATGGAAGAAAAATGCTACTTACTAATGGGCTAAAAATAACTGACTAGATGAGCAGCCACATCAAACATTGTATTGTACATAAAGAAAAAGGTGTGGTTCTGAAAAATTATAAAGAAAACCCATTGTATTTCTTATTCTGCCTCTTGTATTTGCCTTGCTTTGAAATGTTGGTCAAAGTTCTTTAGTTGCTGATGGCTTCTTAGGTTTTTATTACAATGAGATTAAAAAAAAGAGAATATTTACTATACTATTCTAGGATTCTATTTTATAATCTTTATAGCAACACAGACCAATAGATGAACAGAGAGCAACAACTATCGACTGCACTGAATCAAATAGGTATGTTCTTGTCATATATGATAATCCAGAATCTATGTTATAGCCTTTGGACATTACTATGTACACAGTGTCTGCTAGTCCCCATCTTACTTACCAGATAAAGCAAACTAAAAAGTACTATAGAAATTTCAGTTTTCTTTCCCATACTTTCCCTTTGCAAGGGGCCACCTCTGTAAATATCTGCACCTAGACTGGTGACGTGGAGCCAGCTCAGTCCTTTAAACACCTCATGCCAGAGAAAATACAGGAACACATACCCAGGGACTTATGCATTTCTCTTTTACAATCAAAAATATAAAAACTTAAAAGGTAACTGGTTTTCAGTAATCTTCCCTCAAGATTATTATTTTTTTTTTTTTTTTAGATTTCCACATTCATTTGCATAAATCTTTAAAACACACAGAGTCTGTCTGCCCTCCAGACACAGAGAGTGCTAGCAGGCAACTTTTGCCCATTTCACGTTGCTATTTTGTGAGCAGATAACTTGTTTTCCCTGGTCAGGCTCTCACTCCACCAGCACTTTCACTCTGCCCACTTCCTGCAGCCGTGGCCAGGCTCTCGGAACCGCTGGTGAAGCCGTTGGTGCCCTGGTGACACGCAGCATCACCTTGCCACCGTGGTGACATGCAGCATCACCTCGCTGCTGGGCATCCCAGCTGCTCACCTACTTTCCTGCCCTTTTTATGGGAAAATTCAAGCAACTGTGCCCCAGGTTGCCAGGAACGCATTACAGTACTCAACATATATGAAACTACAGAAGAAAAAGAAAAGTATATATGCCTTTATTCAGCATTTACAGCGTGGAGACCAAACCCCCACATTGTAAAGTGAGGGGTTTTTTTGGAGTAACTACTATGACTTTAGAACCCATACACAGAAATTGCTCGTGTTGAAGTGAAAAGATGTTTCACTTGATAAACTAAATATTATGACTAAAGATTTTCAATAGATCAGCTGTTACACAACCATTTACAGGGTCCCAAAATTACCGTCCATGTAATAGACAAATTTATTTCAGAAAGGACCAAATAATAAACATGGTGATTTTAGGTCGCAAGTGGAAACACGGAGAAAGATTATTTTTAAATGACTACTAGTAGCTCAAAGGAGAGCAAACAGGAAAGAAGTAGGTGTTCTCAAGTAAAAGCTTCTCTATTGAGCCTCACTGACAATAGGGAAAGACTGAAAAATAAAAGAACAAAAACATTTTGGTACTTTAACTTTTGGTTGAAAAGAAATCACAGCTTATAGCACCCTGGCACAGGTCTCAGTTCATTACAAATATAAGAGCCACTTGTAAATTTTTGATCTGGAATAAGCTTTGGGTTTCCAAGACTTTGGGAATGTTCCCAACTGAGGCTGAGATTTGGGCCTATTTTTAACAGTACCATGTACCTCATGCATCAAATGGCAGTAAAAGATATTTAAGAAAGCATATTTAAGTTATTAGATAAGGGGAAGAGAAAGCTTGATGTTAAATTTTGATCTACGCTCATTTGGCCTAAAATTGCAGCTCATTATAAGTTAATGCAGACTATATACAAGGATGAAAATAATTTTGCCTTTATGAAGTCTCCCTTATTCTTCCAGTAACAGCCACTAGGCTGATCCCAGGTGAAGTCTGTTCCTGAAATTAAAACAAGTTTTGTTTTGCAATTTGGACCCAAGTATGTAGGCCTTGCTCAGCCATAATGGCCTCTGACTTGAAGAAAACCTGCCTGGAGCAGGAATAGAGGGACCTGAATCATGGTGCGCAAATTGAAAAAAAATACTCGGGGGAGAGAAATTTCACTTTCAGTGTGTTACATACAGTCTGGTTTTGTATATTCAACTACTCTTATTTAAAACATGAATGCTTAAATTTTTGATGTGAAAAGATATGCAAATATGAAACCTTACAGAGCAAGCGAACTTTGAAAATAGTTTATATGCTATTATTCACACCCAACAAAAGTGAAAGAACTAAAGTACCTGACTCATAAGAACAACCCATGAACTTATTTAAATATTTAACCAACCAGAAATGAGCAGCATGAATATTAATGTGGAATAAGCTAACTAATACTACCTGAATCTGTAGGAAAGCTTATGCAACTGAAAAATTTCTGGGGCAAACATGAGCAAATAATGGCATCCTGGAAAATGTTCTGAACTAGAATTCCTGGATCAGAGATTTGTATTTTGCTATAGAAAACATAACTAGAAATACTAATAATTTATAAAATACAAAGACATCTTCATTTTACCTAGTTCTGCCCAACTGAAAAATCTTGTTACACTCTCTCGTTACCAGGTAAAGATAAACACAGACATATCTACAGGAAATTCATATAGAGCTTTTTAATCCATAGTGACATGGAGCACTTGGAGCCTTCTCAGGCTGATGACATGTAGCAGTATATCTCTAGAAAGTTGAAAAAACTTTGGTGGCAGACTGGAATCTAAGCAGGGATGATACAGGCAGTGCTTCATCCAGATAAAATCTAAATGGTGTGGGTGGGATATATATCTGTAGCAAACAGATGAGGCTGCAAAAATTATACAGCCAGTCCTAACTGAGGGCATATGCTCACCAGCTGTTATGTAAATCTGCAATTAATGTAGCTTACTAGATCCTCAGGTGCTTTCAAATTATCATACACCAGAAATGATCAGATCTGCTTTCCCATATGCATTAGATAAGGATGTTAGGAAAAAATCCCTCCTGATGACTATCTCACTGACAGCAACTAGAACTTCGTCACTATGCGACAACCCCCCTCCAAACCCTGAAAAAACAGTGGAAAACAAAAAAATGAGTGAAATGGTAATAATTTTCACCATAAAGACAGTTATTCAGAGAATACAGAAAATTAGTAGCCACTTATTGGTCCGGAGGTATCTGTACTTGTATCTCTGGACAAGTTTTACCAAGCACAAACCACTCTTTTAAGCAAACCCAGAGTTATTCCCATTCAAGATACAGGATGTTGGGAATACTCTGGCTCCTGCCCAGCTGTGAACTGACAAATAAATCAACAAACCAGGACTGCATGTGAGAATGTGTGTCACACAAGCAAAAACTAATTAGATTTCCCTATGTTTACAGAAGCCACAGTTGCATTTTAAGAGTCTACATAACAAATGTTTTGTAACATTTTTCCATTCATGTTGAAGAACCAATGTGATAATTAATGTTGAGCCAAAACGTCATATAGTAAGTCACAAAGACTTGCTCTCCCATGTATGACTGTAATCACATTGACTCCAAGCCCACCTCCAATACATCTACCCTCTAAAGCAAACTAAAAAAAGGTGTTTCCAGCTACTCTGATAAATCCTGCCATTCTACTACAATAGCAAAATTGCAAAGTTAGGCACTTACAAAGATGAGCTTGAAATTAAGTAACTGCACTTCAATCTATTTCTGAATTTAATATTTCTGAAATGTAAATTCAGTAAAGGGACAGCAAAATGTATCTTAGAAAACATGGTGCAAAATACTGCATATTTGTAGACCTAGCTGTCATTCTAGCCAACGACATAAGAACTAAGAGGCAAAAAAGAAAAATTTAAATTGTGATCAGACTGAAGAAATGTAATAAAGATAGCAAGGCAAAATATAATTGTTATCAGCCTTTTCTGAATAATTCTTTAAAAGCAACAATGTCGTAAGCCTTAATATGAAAATCAAATGTTTAATTTAAGAAAAATACACAGCAATTAAAATCAGTAGGAGTCCTCGCCTAATATAAACAGTCATCTTAAATAGTATTTCTTTCTCTGTTAGGCAGCATCAGGGTTAGCAGAGCAGAATGTTGATGTGAATTCCATGTTGTATTCAACCTCTGGCCAACCTAGCGTTTTGCTCGCCAGAATTTACAAAGCACCCCATGGCAAACATTATTAGTAAAACATGATTTGTATTCGTGTAGAAGTAAGCAAGACAACAGAACAGAAAAGGTCAAGAATAATTCAGCGTAGAGAAGGAGGAGAGGCTTACCGATGACATAGGCTAGCAACAGCGCCAGGGTCACTGTGATGGCAGTAGCACTCAAGGCAGTGCACTTCCAGTTGCAACACCTGTAAGGTTTGTTAAAAGTGAAGGCAGGTCTGGAAAAGGTACTTCTAGGAAGAGGCCTAGGAGGTGGAGAGTAAACAGTATTGGATGTTAAAGGATAGTTCTGACTGGCTGCGCTGAAGATAGCTGAAGACCCAGATCCGTGTTTAAATAGGAAATGCCTACAAAGAGAAAACAAAGAACCACGTTGTAAAAAACACGTTGTGATTTAAGAAGTGAAAGGAACTATATAAGCACCGTATGATAAACACCGCGTATTTCCAGAGAAAATATCAAACAGAGGACGATATGTATTTGAATACCCTCCGTACCGGCAGTTTTTCAACCACGTCACAAGATTTCCAGCAAGTTTTCAGTGAAAAAAACAATATAATGTACATGATTTCGAAACTATGCTCCCAGTGGTTTGGAGTAATGCTGAGGAAAGATTATTTCTCAGCACGGCACCTGGAGGTCCTCCAAGATGAGTAACCCCTGTGTGCCTTGTCACACAGGTGTGCCCGAGACATGGGAATTGTCGCCAGCGGCACCCACCCCATCCACAAACACACAACTGGGTTTATCTCACCAAGAGTACAAAGAAAGCACAGAAGCCACTACCACTCTGAGTATTTATTTTTACTATGGGTTATCTCCAGAATATAAAGAAATAAAAAAACAGAACTAGAAAAAAAGAAAAAAGAAAAAAGAGAGCAAGGTGACTAATTGGGAAATGTACAAGGATGATCCATTTTGAAGGACTGTGGTTACTGCATAGGTGAATACTATTTGCTTAGTATTCTCAATTGAGATATTTTGAAAGCAGTTTTTCTCCAAATGCTTTTGCCTACTCTGGTGATTCTCAAACATACTAAGAAAGGATTCATTTGGAGACCTATTTCAGCATATTTTGGAGGACTGATTGCCTTCAAGTAAAAATAGCAAAGACCTATGGCACGAAGAATAAGGTACAAAAATGTGCCCTGCAGAACAGGCTCTGGTGCAGAAATATAAAGTGGTTGTCTATAGGATGATGGATAGTTTTCAAGACTGGCAAGTGCTCTGCAAGAGAATTTGGGAAAGGATATTTAATTTAAAAAATAACTTACTGCGCTATCTGCTCAGGAATTGTGGCAAAAAAGGACACATTCAAGGCTGACCACACCAATCACATGTTCTTTTGGAGACACCAACTTGCTTTGGACCTTCTTTTGTTTGTTTTATGTGAGCAAGCTTCTTCAGTGCGCTCCTGACAGGCGCACATCTAAACCTCATGGCATAGCAGGCACCCAAAGAAGTTCAGAGCATCTCCGTGTTCCTTGGTCTTAAGCCATGAGGTCTGAGCTGAGGAAGCAAGGGAAGGGGCATGGATACCACACAGCTTGCAAGAAGGAGGACTGCCTTGGCCACGGGGCTGCCACTGGAGTTGTTTTAGCCTGATCTATGCAGCCTTTCGGTTGGGTGCCCCGACTCAGGAAGACATTTCCTAGAGAATCTCCTGAGCTTGCCAGGTCTTCGCCTTGGGAGCCAGACACTGATGTGAAGCGATGAAAAGCAACAACACACTTGCATTTCAAGTGCTTTGAACTGTGCCCCGTTCATACGGGCTCCCAGCTGAGTAAGAGCATCCGTGACTGTTGCTACCATTGGTTCCTGTACAACCCACTTCTCTGTTCTTCCATTAGCTGGGAGCCGGTGCAAGTGTTCTGCAGCACCCAGGCAAGCACTACCATTCCACTTGTGCTGGGGGTGCAGCTTGCCCTCAGTTTTTGCTAAAACCAAAGGAGGATCTTGCACTTAAAATCACATGGCACTGCGACGCCTGCAAGCCACAGACACACTTCACAGCTGAAGTTAACTGGCCAATGTTGACATGGTCCAGAATCTTCCCAATGGCGAATGTACCTCTACACCTTCAGCAAGGCACAAGCTTTTGAATACATATATGGATTGATCAATCAATCCACGCTGGTAGAATTTCTTTGATGGATTCACATCAGGACATACACAGGACCAAACACTCAAGAGCATGAAATGATTATACTGTGACATTTGACTTTAAGAATATTGTAAATACATGTTCCTGGAAAGGTAATAGCTAAAATGGTGTAATGAGTATGATATTAGGTATTTCCATTATAAGATTTTAAAAGAAAGGTTACAGTTCTCAAAATGCCAGGTTATAAAAAAATAGAAAAGTATTACAGAGCAGTTTTATCTTTTAAAGGGCCTTTTATTCAGGCAGTTACATAAAAAAGGAGGTAAATGAGAAAACCAGTTAGCTTGCATTAGATTGCAGTGCCTACATACCAGGAGTCTTTTGACAAACCCCAAGAAAGGAATTTTTGTGTTGCTTATGTTGAGTACTAGCTATTCCTACTTCATACTTACTACCAAAATAAACAGCACTCAGACAAAAAAGGACAACTCAATCTGACTCAGCAACAGCATCCTGGCATTACATTCGACAACACATTGTCATTTTCTTTCCCACTGATGTTCACAGTTGTAGATATATGCATTGTATAGATGGCGATGCTCTGAAGACAGTAATTCTTCAATTTTTCTCAACTCAAATACAGTAAAATAATAATTTCAAATGAAGTAACGTAACTGTCTAGGACTATATAAATCTGCTTCCTTCATATCAGACGATAAGAATATAGTTGGTTATTTTGGCATCAGTGCTTCATTGACACACGTGAAGGCTTTTGCAAGCACAGGAAGCCTCACTTTTCAGTCAGCAGTTAACAAGATACAGTCACATATACTTTTGATAGGAAAGAATGTCAAGGCAAAATTCTTATTGATATTCAAGGAAACAGAATCACCACATAAAATTAGAAATGTGCTATCGTATATAAGCACATACATATATAACGTATGTATACATATATACATACACATATATACACACAAATAATGTATATGTATATATAAAGACAGCCAATAGTTCTTTACTTGCTTTACCTTTTCAAGACTTAATGCCAAAAGCCTACTTATTTGATAATTTCTCATTTAAATATTTTGGAAATTACAGCAAAATTGTCTGATATTGGCAGTATTGATTGTCGTTTATGGTGCACAGCTCAAAGGTATCAGAGGTAAAGGAAGGAAATGCTAAACTGAAAGTTATTGTTAAAGACTCTAACAGCCTTGCAATCAATAGTCAGGAATAATTTTATTCTCTTGCACAGGGATTTATAAATGTGGCGTCATAGCCTGATGGTAAAATGCTAGTGCGTAGATGCATTTCTTCCTTAGCAGAAGAGCGCACAGAAGCTGGATCCAGCTCACACCCTTCTAGATACCTGGCTCCATCCCCACGGAGGAGGTTTTACATAGGTTTAACTTGTAACAAAACTGGGATTCTGAGGCAGTGCTACATGGAAACTGAGCTACCAGTGAAATAATGTTCAGAAAATGTTAAAAACCACAATTGTTTATGCCTTCCATTTTGGGGAGAGTATACTGAGTACCCAAAGACATTTCTATAAAACTTGAAAAACACTGGTGGCACACAGACAAATTTCCAAAGCTAAACTGTGACTATGTTCTCATAAACTCAGACGACTCCTCATCTGTCTGGGCACACCACTGTTCCCAAAGGACAGCAGGACACGCTAAACTGTTGCTATCAATTCTATAAAATCAGGTGCTCCCTCTAAAGTGAAAAATAATAAAAGCTGCAGTTCAAAAGTTTAGATGTGAATGCAGCTTGGTGTGCGCTTTAATATTTAATCTAAGAGAAAAGCTAAGGCTTCTTTTGGTGTTTTGTTTTTTGTTTTTTTTTTTTTTTTTGGTAAACTGAGAAAAAACAGTGAATTTATAAGGATGATTGATAAGACCACTTGTTCCAAAGTGAGGAAATTCTAAATGTTCACAAAAAAGGTCAAAGACATCCATAAAGAAAATTATCATACTCTCTTAAAAAGAGAAATACAAACTTAATCTATAAGGCATTTATTTGTGAAAAAGAAGTAACTTAATTTTGTTGCAGTTATAATTCCAATACATAAAGAATTATTAAAGGCTCAGTAATAATTTCACATATAGAAAAAGCAGTTGGGAAACATTCCCTATTCAAGGTAACGACCTCTGTCTGCCTATCTACCCATTTGTTCGTCTCTACAAATGTAAAACTTTTGAACTTTGAATCCTCTCAAGTGAAGCACACTGGAAGAAAAAGATCCTACCAGACTCATAAAAAATGGGGGACTTGGACCAAAACCACCAATCGCCCCAAACAACCCAATAAAACCAGCTAACGCCCCAGTGAGGTCCTGTTTCTAAACTCGGCTCTTTGTGCTCTCTAAGCCCCTGTAGACACCCAGCCAGCGCGGCACATGGTGGCCAGCGATGCAGAATGCATCGTTCTCATCGATAGCCAGGTCTAAGCCTGCTGCAATGGCATGCATGCCCAGTAAAGGGAGTTTAGGGGAAGGGAAGGGAGTTACTGCAGAGTTCAGGTGACAGGAGGCAATAAATTAGACCTCTTAGTCCTGCCGATCACAGAATAGCTTGCGTTCTGTAGAGAAGCAGTTTCATGTGGCTCACTTAAGTGCTCTTGTTCAACCTCAAGAGGAATGCCATATAACTCCAAGAGTGCAGTTCATACAAAAATGATGAATTCTCAGCTAGGAAAAGGTTAGAGAACATTTCTTAGACTTCATTTCTTTACAGCCTTCTCTATCAGGACATTTTGTTATGTACTTTTGGCTTATCTGGAATGGTAATTTAAGTCTTAGAAAAGCTACATACAAAGCAACGTCCCAACTGAATTCATGTGGCAGTAACATAATACTATTACAGAAACCAGATTAAACCCACACAGAATTCCTTAATTAAATTCTAAGAAAATATTTTCATACCCCAGTACCATAGTAATGTCTCAGAACTTTGTCAAGGGCTTGGTGTCACTTCTGCAAGTTTGATGCATTTACCCTGTCCCTAGTGTCTGTACGCCTAGAAGTCCACCTTCATTTGTACCTATAATATGTTTTCCTTCCATTTCCATTTAAAACTACAGGTTTGTAAGAGGAAAAAATGAAGAACAAAAGCAGATTCGAAAGTGAGCCGCCGAGTGAGTCAGTAGAAACATTAATCTTGCAATAAAACCGAGAGAAAAATTAGTCTGCATTTCTCATGGATAAACCAAGTAGGAACACTTTGGTACTTGTATGTGTTTCACATTCAAGAAATAGTTACCTAAAGTGTTACAAATTGCTGCATAGCTATGTGATAAGAAAACGAAGAAGTGTCAGTTTGATCATTTAAATTTTTCAGGTTTTTTTCAACTAAATTCTATAACTGCATATAATATATATAACTGCATATCTGTTCCCATGTTAAGTAGGCAATTGAAGTAATTCTTTTAGACGTCAACAGAAGTGCAAAGGGAATTTTTAAAGAGGCACAGTAGCTGAAACATAAGAGGATTGTGATTTTGGCATAACATGTAAAGATGACAGCCAAAAGGGATTTGGAACCAATACAGTTGCCCATCTACTTTGGCAAACATCAGCCACAAGCCCATAGCTACCTGACCCTTTAAAGTCACTCAGTCCCACCGTGACGGTGGGAAGAAGCAGAAATTTGCTCTTTCCTGATTTTCTATCCAGCCTATTCTGTACCCAAAGTGGGAGGGGAAAAAAAAAAGGAAGCTTCTAAACCTAGACAATAATCAGAATATGGTCCTCTGTTTATAAATCTTGCATATGGTACTCGGCAAACTCTAGTACAAAACCAGGACAGCTATTCTAAGGTAAGTATATGGTATATAAACCAAGACACCTGCTTGACAATAAAGATACATGCACTATACTCTCATCTGGAAAACCAGCTCAGGAAAACTTTGTGAATGAAAGGCATGACTTGTAGATAGAATCTGCCCTAACATTTTATGTGCCCTGTTTTACCTTTTTGTGTACAAGAACTGTAGGAACAAGAATGCTCATGGGTGAAGGAAGAGGGAAATGGCCTTGCAAACTAGTTATCTGATTTATTTTGTCATTCAATTTTTACATATATAAATGTAATACATTTGAAACCACCTAGAGATTTGTCTCTGGGAACAGAACTGCTTTGTTAAAATTTCCTCTTTGAGCTGGACTTGCCTTTTGAATCATTCACATAGAATCACTACCTTTTATTCACTGATGCTTTCTTTATGCAGTATTTGAAACCCCAGCCCTGTGACCCTGGATGTGAAAGGATGTAAAAAGAATCTGTATCCTTTACTTTTCACTTCAATACAGAAAAACAAGTGACATGATGCTGACTCACTTGTCTGTTGTTGCTGTAGGCAAGCTAAGCCTGTTAACCAGGTGACTAAACTTTCAAGTCCCTGGCAGAAATCTGGGACAGTAATTATATAAATATAGGACAGTGCCAAAATCAATCAAGAACAGCTTCTAAAATGGGACATTTGTCGAAAATGCAACTGTCTTCTGGTTTCAATGACTATTTAGTGGAAAAAAGCCCCACCCAAACCCAAACAAAAAAAAAATAAAACCTACCACACTGGGGACATAAATTACTCCTGTACAGATCAGTATGGGCTTTATTATTATGATACATGGCGACATTGCTACATTAATCCTGTAGTTTTCAAAAGTGCTTTTCTGTGGCTTAGAACTTTCCTTTAGCACTACAGCTCAAACAACAGCTGATCAATGCACATGGAGATTAATGGGGTGAGGAAGGAAGAAGATCATCGTTTGCTCTAATTTTTTTCAATAAATTTTAAAATTTTGATGTGGAAAATGAGAACAATAATACTTTAATATCTAAGAAAGTTATATAAAGAATAGTACATAACATTTGCAGAATACTTTGAAACCATGAATCAAGGAGGATAAAAACAGCGATACTGTAACTTTGTTGCTTATATTCTGTGGTTAGAAGCATGATTTAAAAAAGAAAAAGGAATGAGGTAACTAAAGCAGAAGTAGTTGCCATGAATTTCCTCCTGTGAGTATTCATGCATATTCTGACTAACTTACTACTAGCATTTTAGTATACTTCCAAATACCTACACTTACATGTGTAAGGTCTAAAGCCAAGCTATAGCTAGTAGCTGTAGTAGTAGTGACAAACCCCACAAACTTTGCTTGGCAAGAGGTGTATCACATCAACTATGTGCATACTACCTAGTCTTCCAAAATTGATTACTAGAAGTAGCTATCCAGTGGGTAGACAGACATTCCCGAACAGTAATGTTACACATACATATGTGAGTTTCTTTGAAATGAAAAGGTAGAATCTTTTGCATATCTCTGAACCCTCCTCACAGTCTCTGTTTCCCAAATCAGCCTTGACCCTCTATATTAACCTGTAATTCTCCTTCTCTTTCAGAATTTATATTCAGTCTCTTTCTGGTTTTATAAATGAAAACACTGTGTTTCATAGAAAGCTAACCAGCTGCTTGCTTATTTCAGCCACAAAATCACAATGTATCTTTACTTTTAATTATATCTTGATATCCTATTCCATTATTCAAAATAATGAGTGAAGAGTATCTGCCACGTGATTGTTCAAGTTACTATGTTAAGCCTGCACAAAAAACCCCCTCGCATACAAACACTATCTCACTGTTCCAGGGAAGCCCACACCAGACCTTCTCCCAGGGAAAAAATACGGTAGAGTATATGAACAATTTAAATCGCCTTATTGTCCTTAGTGACTGGATCTCAAATTATTCAAAAGAAGGACCCCCAAGTGCCATTGCTGCTGACATGAAAACTGTACTTCACTGTAGCTGACAAATTTTTATATTTGTATTTCCATAAAAGATGCTTTCATTCTCACATTATTAAATTTAGGGTCATATTTACAGCTTTTCTTTTAAGTTCATAGTCATATTTACAGTTTTCAATTTATCTTTTTCAATTCAGAAGCCATAAATATTTTTAGATCTTTTCTGCTGTGCAATGCAAACACACGGGACTTGGACAGGCTTTAAAACCTTTGCCATGTGTCTGTTTTTAATATGGTCACCCTCTCTATAGGTTAGATTTATTGTTTAATTAGGTGGAAAATGAAAAAATACAAATGAAAGGTCATAATAACAAATACTGACCAACTTGATTCGAAGGAAAGATGGTAAACAAAACCCTCCCCTCCATTTGTTCTTGGAATAACTACAAGTCTGGTCATTTAACGCAGAAGTAGGCTCCATTGGCAAACAAGTTCCTAATGAATTGTATTGCTCAAATAGTAATTGTGTCCCTGCTTGGTGGTTTATGATCATTAACACCTGTGTGTCTTGGGAGCTGTAAAAGCCATTCTGTTTGCTATGGAAACATCGAACTGGGAAAAAGGCAGGCACAAAAGTGGTTACTGCATCCCTGCACTGGGGACAAGATTCACACGATGCTCAAATGAAGAGACCAAGGAGAAAAAATAAACCTTCCCGGAGCACACTGAACCGTGTGAGTGTGTATTTATATATGCATTTTTCTTTAATTATTTCTGCTTTTAGCACTCTTCCAGCTTAAAGTGAGTTTGTACAGGTTTCTGTGATTTGAAGGGCTACTGATGTGCTTTTTGAAGAGCACAAATATTTATGAGCTTGATTAAAAAAGAACAAGGGAAAACCATAGCCCAGACTAAATCTCTTGACTGGCAAGAGATAGTTGTGAAGATCGCCCCTATACTAAACAGAATTATAAATGAGATATTCTTTTTAGGAAACAGAAATCCAGATAGCCTTAAGTAAGTTTCTTAAATCACTATATAACACAGAAAGGAACGACTCCATCCATATGATGATCTCCATCAAGTTCTTGAATTCCCAAGTTCTCAAAGTTTTTAAGTGTTTAGAGCCATAATCAAACTTCAGGGCTCTAAAATAGTGCTGAATAGTAACTAAAAATCATAACTGCCTTGAACCCCAAATACTTCTCTTATTATTCCAGTACTTCAAAGTTTTATATAAATTAATGATAATTGAATCTCAGGTTCATGGTCTGGTATCTCGCTGTCCCCTTAGAGGAGCTATTACCATGGTGATAAGATTGCTTAAATTAAGCTGTCTTTTTCCACAGGACTTGGCTCATTGCCAGTGCAGTGAAGGGAGATTTCAGTCCATTCAGCACAGCATTAACCTTACTGCCAATACTGCTAAATGGGTTAGAGGAACTAGAAAGAAATTTGATCTAAAAAAGGAAGGAACAAGCAAATACGTAAAATACTGGACTTAAAAAAAACCCCACCATTCTGAAACAAAATCAAAATAAGGTATGTTTTATATTTAGACTGAAAACTTAAAAATTCTAATGCTTGGGTAATCTAAAAGCAAAACTTTACTCAAAATAAGCATGTCCAATGGTTTATCCATGAGCAAACTGTAACAGACTGTAGGGAAGATCAGAAATAACGTCAGGTAAAAATTCCTATTTAATGTCTATTTTTTTTTTTATTTGGGAATTTGATTGAAGTGGGAAAATAAATAGCAAACACCAAAAACCCCCAACAAACAACCCACAAAAAAAGCAAGGTATGAAAAGAAATACTGAGTCAATTAAGACGACATGGAGAAAATGAAAAACATTCCTTTGAATTGCCAGGGTTTAATACATACTCCAGAAAAAGCAGTAAGGTATGTTCAGATGGGGCTGTCAGAGATAATGACAATGTATTACACTGCAAATCATAAGATTTGAAACATTAGGGCAAAGTATCTATGAAACCTGAAAAAACAATTATTTTAGTGGAAAGGAAGGGAATAGGCAATAGGTTTCAAGCACTTTATTCTGGGAGAGAAGAAAAAAAAAATCAATTTATGTAAGAGCGCAATAACATTACCCTAAAAAGGAGAATCAATGTTTCCTGTGTTTTTATGTGGTGTGAGAGATCCTCGCAGTCTTTTTCTGGCAATACTTACACACTATTTTTCCGTGTGACAATGAAATTACTGCATGTTCATAAGTCATTTTAATAATGAATATGTTTTTTCCAGCCTGTGAGTGCATGCATACAGAAAGAGTCTGCACTGGCATTTACAGGCACATTACAGAACTGAAGGCTGCAGCTGTCAGTCAGCACTTTGAGCCGCTACACCTCCTGCAGGTACAGCTCTTCTCCAGTTTTTTCATCAACAACTCCACCTGTGACATGTCCTCTGAAGTTTTAAACGTGTTCCTAATTCTTATTTTCATTTGGGTTGCTTATAGTCAGAGCAACTACCAGAGTTAGAGAACTGGCCTTGGCAATGCCGTACGTTTAGACTGTATTCTTGGCTTTGCCAAAAGCTGGTGGGATGCTGAACAGGTAATTCTGCCTTGCCAAGTCAGTCTCCTATTAAACAGTTGGTTTAGTAAGCTGGGTCTTGACAAAACTGTGCGGGGGATTAGTCTGTGCATATAACACCTCTAGACAAAGTATGAGACAGAATTTCTGATTCGCCCTTTACTATAAAAATATAACAAAGTTTTACTGTACAAAAATCTTCCAGAACATATACCTCAGTATACATCTTTACTGCAGCCCTTTGCAGTCTAATCTACAGTTTCAAATTCTAATTACAAAAGAATAGATGTTTAATCAGAATACTGCAAACATTTTCAGAACTACAGATATTTTTTTTAACCTAAATATGACACATTATCATTATAAGTAAACCCATAAACTTGCTTAATTTCTGACTGTCCAGAGTGAACAGGATTTACAGTCACACAATTAGTTCTAGGAAATCTTTTCCTGTCTGAAAATTCTCTCATATTATGTGGCTGGAGATAACTGATGCAAACACATGTGTTGTTTATGAATTAGCAGAAGATAGAATTGGAAGAAAAGCTGAACATGTGCATTCTGATTTTTGCCTGGTCGTTACAGTACAGAATACATTACTGTCTAAGTCTTCTTTTTAATTGCAAATGTTCCAAATAAAACAAACAAACAAACAACTGCTCAGACATATTCGGTATGTACACATTAGGAAGATTTGGTACTATGCAGGTTTAGCACAGAAACAGAGCTACCATTGACACATTTCCCTTTATTTTTGTAGGATATTCCTATTATTTTGCAGGATTATTTTTAATGGGCAGCTAAACATTAATGGAGAAGGAAAGCAAGGGAATCCACGCATTAGGCCAAAGTATCTGTATAATTCCAGCTAAACCATTCCTTGTTAAAGCAAGAAAAAACAAGCTGCAAAGCCCTTCTTTTTCTCTAAGGCTGTGCTGCGTACTATAGAATTCTGGGAAGTGGTGATCACAAATGTTTTTTATTACAATGTTCCTCTGCTGTACCACTTGTCTGCACATAAACTGCAGATACATCTTGGCAAACAGTCTCACAGATTCTACTTCCAGATTATATAGCCTTTCAGCCAGCTTCGCCAGAGGCTGCAGCTAGCTACCAGAGGGTGTATGAAATCAGCTGAAACAACCAGTGAAGGGCAGGAACGTGGAAAATTCCCAGACTTCGTGAATCACTGACGTGTAGCCCACAGTATGTTTTCCCGTCTGAACTCCTAATCCACTGCACAGCCCTTTCGTCAGTATCCAATTCTATAACTATGAATATAACTATATATCTATTTATTTGTCCTTTATGAAAAGTTTCCAGTTTGCAAAAATAATCAGAAACTAGAAAAATTAAACTAAGCTCAAAAGAGACTTAAAATTGCAAAGTATTTTCCCCAATGAGGTCTGAGAAGAATATAGCGAGCAGGGATGCAGAAAGGCTAAACAAGATCTACCTAACTGTTAATTGGAGAGAACTAAAAGGTAATTAATGGGTGCAGACCATCCAGGGATCGGCTTTACATGCAGCAGAACACATAGATATATAAGCTTGTTACACCAGAAATGACAGAGATTTATCTTTACAAAGATTGTGGAAACAGAAGCTTCTAGCTTTAGAAGGACTAGTTGAACTAAAATTTTGTTTATATTCGCTCTTGGAGAAAAGTTTCCATCCTCCTTGATTCTTTTTGTGATTTGTCATTAAGACAAATAAGGAAAGCTTTATTTCATAATTAATTATCTTACGCTTCAATCCCAACTTAATAGCTTCTCAGAGAAAAAAAAAAATTGACATGTCTGATTAGCAGCAGTTAAGTGTTTAAAGATTTATACTGAAATTACATTTTGCAATAAAATAAAAACAACCTTCCTATAAAAGAACAAAAAATTAGGTTTCAGTGATTAACTGTGCTAACTGGCCCTTTTGGACATATGTGCATTAAAAAGAAAACACTTGTATGCATAAGACCTTGTATTTCCTGGGTCAGATTAGTTGGATGTCAGATATGCATCCGTTTCACCCAACACTTTCTCAGCAAGCCATGCACTTGACATGTTTTAAAATGCCCAAACCCCAAGGATCCGCAGTCAAACCTCCTTGGTGCTCCGTTCACAATGAAAAGGGAGAAAGTTGTAGAAAATCAGGCTTGTTTTAAGCATCAAGTCAGCAAATACAGCTGTAGTTAAGAGCCGCCAAATTAGCTAATACTTATCAGGAACAAAAAAAAAAAAAAAAAAAGCTTATTATAGCCAAAAAGACTGAGGAAACTATGTTTACCTCTATGGCAGAACTCTGGGTACCAGAACACAGGTTTATTGAATACAGAATGTTTTTGCTTTCAACTATTTTTCAGAGAAGATTATTTGTGTAAATTGTGAATGACCCTGGTGTGGGACCCTCGCTTCCCCAGCTCCCAGAGGTAAGGCTCTCCATGCTCAATACTTGTCTTGGCCCTGTATCATTTCTCCATTACCTAATGATGATCAAATAATATTTTTGTGTATATATGCAATAAAACGTTTAACATACACATTGAGGAAAATATTATTTTCATATTACTTCCTATCTTTCCTTATCCATAGCATAGCTACAGCCTGAACCTTGACTCCAGGAGCGCCAGAGTACATCAATTAAACAAAAGTGCTATTTGCTCATTACAAAACAGCCCTGGGAGAATGTGGCAGGGTGAGACAAGTACCCAAGTACACTACTCTGAAGCATCTATGCAATCTACACACCTTAAGGAAATCAGTGTCTTCCGAAACTTTGCAAAACACATGCTTTTATGAGCATTAATGATCTGGCCGTATCAAGTAAGGCTTCACATGGCTACGCGATGTGGCCTCAACTCAAAATGCACTGCCACGTCCTGAATGGCAAACTCTTAATTCCCCATCCCCATCTCACGTCAACGTCAGTCCTCCTTACTGTTTTTTCTAAAAAAAACCCACATTTGAGTTAAGTTGTGCCCAACAGGTGGGTCTGTACCTGGTTTCCAGCGGTATGTTGCTGTTCAAGACCCAGCTGTTATGGAGATGCACAGAATCTTGAGTACTCGTGGGGGGAGTCGGGGCAGCAGGACTGGGCTGGCTGCGGGTGGTCATGGATCTTCTCTGGAGAGAATCAGCTGTCGGAGGTGGCTTTCTGGCACAGGTGCATGCATGTGGTGGTGGAGGTGGCGGCGGGAGGGGTCTGAAGGTGAACTGGTTATGTGGGCTACCTGGCATATCTGGAACAACAAAGAAAAGGCAAAAAAACCCACAGAGAGTTATTATTTTATAAAGATCAAGAGAGCATGAGCATAATATATTAGCTGTTGGGATGAAAGCGTTGTGCTTTATCAAGTTGTTAACCCAGCTGCCTGTACAATTTTGTTGCAACATGTGAAATAATTTAAAATATAACACTACTGAAACTAAGAGTAACAGATACAGACACACATCCTCCAGCACTGCAGTTCAGTAGTTCAACAAAAGCAAAGAAGAAAAAGGACAAAAAAGAAGATACAACATTCATTTAATTGTCATAGGATTATTTGGGGATGAGGGTAAAGAACAAATAAATCAAGCTGACATCAAACTGCAGCACAGATACCAACTGATTTAATGAGGTATAATTCTCATTTAAGAGCATCTGCTTAAAAATAGACACAGTGTAAGAATTAGTCTTGCACCTCAAATCAAGGCAGAAAATAACTGTATTCCAACTGCTGAACAAACACCTTCCGTAAAACAAAGTTACCACGTTTCTGCCAGTCTGTTACTGCGTTTGCTAAATGAGACCTGGGAAAAGCCCCCCTCCAAGGCTGCCCAAGCACTAACCATCCCGATACCCGGAGAAAAGGTTTTATGGCAGCTCAAGGCAGATGAGCTGGCAAGGAGCTCACAGCCACCAGACCAGGTCGTGAAGGAGGAGGGAAATAGGCGTGTGTGGGTACCTGAGGCCCCCCGACCCGTGCTGCCGCTGCCCCGCGGGACCCCCAGCGCCCCCCAGCCCCAGAGAGGGATGCTCTGACTGCAGGGTCCTGCCCTGCGCTAGCGCTGCTACGCGGCTTTATGGTGGCTCAGCCCGTGCCAGTGAGCTTAAATCCTCCTGCAAAAAAACAACCAAGATACAAATATGGTGTAAGGGTTCTTTGAAGGGACAATAAAATCCTGTTTTCTCTGCTTCCCACAAGAGCCTCCCAAGCCTCTCAGTACAGCCAGAAACACAGCTATGGAGAACTGAGGCAAGACATTCCTTTTTAAATGAACAATAACAAATACTTTGCAAAGAAGACGTTGATAAAAATTGCTGCCAGATTGGGTGAACTGTGAAGCTATTAAACTCAAACTCTTCCAGCTAATTTACCTCAGTGTCTACCTAACACAGCTTTTGTCCCATTTCTGTACTCACCCTCACTCTCCCTTTTACCTTAGCAGCCATCCAGTTAAATTTGCACAAAACCAGCTGGAGCAGAGCTCTGATGAACCTGCAAAAATTCCCTGCAAGGAATTGTTGTTGCCATCCATTTACAACACATACTTTCTTTAAATTATGACATGATGTGTCTTCAAGGTGAAAGATGAAAGTATGCCCCTTCCCTTCTCGGAATGGCTGGAAGAAAAAAAAGCCTGTTTTTTCTCTGTGACAGTCACAATTTACCCCAACTGGAGAAACAAGGTTGTTTAGTGCTCCACATAAGCTTTTCTATGCTGTGGTAAGCAAAGCTGTCATGGATTTGGCCCAGGCTTAATCCTTTTAATTTCATTGATCTTTTATCAAGGCAGCATTCTTACAGTTGCATTAATGTTTATGCTGTAGTATTAGTTTGCATACACCAGAAAAGCATTTCTAAGCATATTAGAAAATTGGAGACCTCAGTAAATTAAATCACTGCAGTCAACAGTCCAGAGCTCTGAAATAATCTGCTAAGGCACTTTCATATAATAATTAATCTCAGTAAATCCTGTATCCTGCTATTTTAGAATTGAAAGCTACCCAAATTTTGGACATAATATTTGATGTCCAGCATCCTCAAGTATTTGATCAATGACATTCCCTTACTTAGTGGTATCAATCTTAAATCCACTTTACAGAAAATTTGCAGGATTATTATACAACCTATAATTTGCATGACAAGCCGTTTTAATGGTTGTGCCACTGTCCTGTTAGAAAATTGCTGATCTCTGCCAGGACAGGCAGTTAGGCTCTACAAGGTACATTAAAAGCTACGCAGTGAACGCCGAGCAGCCAAGGTGACTGCTTCTAGAGGTAAATGGGAAAAAGCTGTATAACCCATACGGCAACGCATCGTTTAGTCCCCTTCCTCCCCTTTTACCTGCACTGTCCCTACCCCGTCAATAGCATGCCATTACCTGACAAATAGTTTAGTCTCTTCCATGCAATAGACCGATTCTGCTCTGTGAACCACTAAGTTGGAAGGGTTGGTAGGGTACCTCATATATCCCAGTGCAATGTATCACTATACATTAACACATCAGATTTCCTGGGGGATTTCTTTTTAATTAACCACACTTGTCACCCCTTCGTCCAGCTACTGGCATCACAGAAAACCTCACATCAGATTCTGAAGTACTTTGGTGATTTAAAGACAAGTCTTCTGCACCAGGCCTTCACTTCAGTGAAGCATGGCAAATTCATTACGCTGAGAATCAGCCTGAGTTTCCAATTAGTTTTTACAGACTTTCTAATTTGGCAAAGTTATTTTTATTTTGCTTGAAACTAAGTCTACACCTCATTAACTTTATTTTTATACCAAAAAAATGTTGCTTGGGATATAAAGCAGCATTATATCTGAATATGCACACTTACAATTCTTCAGGACTCTGAATAGTAGACTCTGTAAAATAACTTAATGCAAAATCATTTAAATACCTAAAAAGTGATATGATGCAAGATAATTTGTCTAAAGCTAACAAGTTTCCAAAATGTATGGGAGTGATATAGAAATGAGCTCAGTTATAAATTTTTATCCTGTTGCTATTGTTCAGCATAATGATATCGATAATAACTGCTGGCTTTATTTTTAGTGGTAGCTAATAATGTTCAGATTTTTAAATTTTGTTACATCAAAAAGTCTAGGTATTATATGCAAATACAGTGTTGTTTTCAATGCATTCATTGATGTGGTGGATGTTTCCATTCATCTAAAAATGTAACTATAAAACACGATTTCAGCTCAATCTGAACAGAACATTTACAATAATTTCCTTCAAATCAGATTTTCCTCTGAGGTGCACCCAAGCCAGAAGAGATGCTCTTGGTCCTCACTTCTGGCCTTCTCATCTGACCTTGCATTTCGCCATTTCTTTTTTTTTAGAGACCAAAGAAGTTGTTTAGCAAATGTCTATATTTTTCCACTGAGAATTCAGTATTTTTAAATAGTTCCCTCATTTCAGCACAGCAAATCTAGAACTGTGATGTCTTCTGAAAAGATTTATGCAACATTCTGCTGCTTTGCTGTGTATTGGATCTGCTTCGCTTTACTCTTAATTCATACACTCCCCATCCAGTCCACAAACTCCACTAAAATTCTTCCTGCCACCTTTTTTTTTTTCTTTTTGTGATTTTGCTTTCATTCTTCAATAACGATGTTAATTTGTTTAGCTATTCCATTTTGAGCTGCTTCCCAAACTCCATGGACTCACTCCAACAGAGAAACCTCTGCATTGATGCTAGCTATAAACAGCAAAACTTTTCCTTGTAATTCTGCTAGTTTGAAGGATTTCTACTTGCTCTCCTTTCTTTGAAGTTTGAAGGGAGGAGCTCTGCTTCTGTCCCGAATGTTTCTTCTTCCTTGGTTCTGACTTACTCTTTTGGATGGCCCTTCAGCAATATTGATCACAGGCTGCTCCATGGCAGTTGCATAACGGAGCAGGAACCCCGCAGCTATGATGTGCAGACATCAACAGCTCCTCTTCAGCCGCCGAGGTCTGCTACTACTGCTTTTGCCTTCAGGAGATGTAATAACTCAGATCTCGCTTTTTTACTAAGCCTCTGCCTTTCAGAAAGTGGAAGGTTAGTTACCTTAGACACTTCCCCTATGCTACCACGTCAGCTGAGTGCTGCTGTTCTGCTCAAAAGGTACAGGAGGCACAGACCAACGGACAACAGCAGCATCAACAACCTCATTTTCCTTAAGAGTCAGGTTAAAATGCCTGTGTAGTCATAAACACGTAGCCAAACTGCTTTCCAGACTGAGAAAAAATAAGCAAGCAGCTTTATCAACTAGTTAGCACCTGATTAAAATTAGTTTTGAAAATAAGCCAGGACTTTGCTGAAGTATTTTCCTAACAGTTTTGAAGTATATGCTACTATACTTTTTGGACCCACATAGAAAGATGGGGTAATTTAATTGTTTTATCATTTAGTGACAAGATTACACTAGCCAGTGTCATTAATAAGTATATCAGAGAGAATATATTCAAATCATTGAACATTAAAAGGTTTGCATCTAACCTGTAGTGCTTTTGAGATATTTTTGATTTGAACTGAAAGTTCCTAAATTCATTATTTATTGGTACGTTTGCAGCATGAATTAGCTTGCCATCCATTATTAAATGAATGAAATAGCAACATATGTTCAGAGAGTTTAGTTTAGCTTATTTCAAAGTTCTATGGGTATACTACTGCTCAGTTACAAAACAGTCTGGAATTTTTTTCTCAAGCAGAGATGAAGGAGCATCATGGTCACTGAAGAACTGCAAAAGATTCAGTGCAGGGAAGACAGAATCTGAATGCTTAAGGCTGGAGCTAAAAAGCACAGAAAAAAATTTCTCAGTTTTACAATGAGATTTATGCTCCAAGTCTAGGAAGACAAACTATGATTTAGATGTAGGTGCTACCATTGCAGAGCACTGGTTCTGTTATATGTTAATATGCTTATTTGGTGCTGTGTAAGTCTTTACACCCTTTTCTTTCCATTCTAAAATTTAAACTCTTTTTCTCTCTATGCACCAATGACCCTACCAAGCCCCTGATTATTTGTTGCGTACCTCTGAATTCCTTTCATTTTTGGCATCACACATTTGGAGAAAAGGTGGACACAAAAAAAAACTTGTGTATGAAATTGGTCTATTGATGTATAAATTTACGTTGTGTTTCAGTCATCTATTCTACACTTGCTTCTTCTGATGTAGCTCAGCATTTAGCTGGCCTACCTTACTTGCAAAATGCTTTGCTTCCACAACATTGTCAGACCACTAGGATATAAAAGTATCCAACCAATACCTTTAATACCAACTTACCTTTAGATTATTGTTTTGCTGTATATAACTTTTTTCTCAGCCTTACTACACAGTAAATCTTCCCGAACAAAAAATACCAAGCAGCTCTAAAGAATTCTGCAAACCATATGGTTTTATGCAAAATAAAGCTTATAATGTAATGAAAGCTTATAAACGAAAGGTCATACGGACTCAAAGTTTACACACAAAGTAGAAGAGATTTAGAGACCTCCAGAGAGCAGTAGGACTTCCTGACACAGCCAACTGACTCATGCCCATGGTGCTTTCAGCTCGCCCCTGCTGCAGCAGATGGTCCTTGCTGAGCAGGTTGGGATGGCCCAGAACAGACTGAGGGCGGGAGGGACCAGTTAAGCATCAGGGATCATCAAAGGTCTCTGGGCCCTTTATCTATCCGTTCAAGTATGCCCTGAAGTAGCCAAGTATATAATTTCATATTATACTGCCAGCCTAAGAGTAGCATGAATCCTACATATCATTATTTAGGCTGTGCTGAAAACAAAGCACAGCACGTAAAAAAAAAAAAAAAAACCAACAAAAAACCAGAGTTCTTATGCCATGTACTTTGAATGGTGTCAATAAGCATAAACTACAGCTGGATTTACGTTGTAATAATGTAATGATGTCAAAGAAATGCATAATATTTAAACACTCAGTCCAATGTGTTCATATGGATCCCAGTAAATGTTCCCTTCATGTTCTCAGTATCACATATGTTCCATTCCCTTGAATCCCTTACAATTATACACACACACACACACTAACAGCTTCTAACTTGTAATTTGTGGATCATTTTAACAAAAAGATATTTGGTAAATAAGAAACCTAATAATTCCCTAATGCTAACAGAAACTTATTTCCCCTTCAGCCTTTCCAAGTTTAGCCATATTTTAAAATGAAATATGATGCAATTCAACTCTTTTTAAAACACAAGTAACATTTACATTGAATGTTGTATGGTCTAACTGTGCAGGAAAAAAAACCTGTTCTGCATATAAGCTGCAAGGACATTAAGGAGTTCTTACAATGGCGGCACTGCATTTCCTTTTCAATTTTTACATTAAAAGTCAAAACTTGTACTGTAAGACCTACATGACTATATTTTCTAGACACTCATAATGGACTGAATTCTAGGAAACCTTACAAAAACATAATTATCCAGTTTTGAGCACCAGAGTAAAAAAGCACGATGGGAGCATCACCAGGAAGTCTCTCTTTAAAACACTGTTGCTTTTACAGAAATGAATGTTTTATGTTTCTTTAATTCTGTTTAATACGATCTCTTGTGAAATAGTGCTAAACTCAGCTAAAACTCCTTCTGAAGTCCATATTTATTTAGAGTGGACTAATATGAGCCTGGGATTTCCCCCTTACTTTAATGTACATTTTTGGTCCATTTCTAACAAAAAAAATGATGGATTGCTTAAACTCTACTAGAAAATCTTCGCAAATTAAATAGTATAAATGGACAAATTAAATAGTATAAATGGACTTTATCACCTGCATATGATATGGATATTAAGTATCAATGCCTTTAAACTTCTAGCAACAGAGAGCACAAGGAATTTTCATTAGCAGGAATCTTATATTCACCAGTAATTTGCTATCATTGTCGCATGTCAGGATGGTAGCATGCTGAGCTCTATTTCTGGTAAAACATCAATTAGTAGCATGATAAAAGTGAAAAAATATGGAAGATCTCATAGTGTTTTGAAAAATAAATCAGAAGTATCTCAAAAGTGTCTCTGCAAACAAACTTTTTCTTGATTCAGCTGCAGGAAGATGTGGGAGAATTTTTCAAGCAAAAGAATGGAGGTTAGAACTCGTTAAAGAAGGAAAGGCAGTGATTTATCCCTAGGGACCTATCACATGGCCATCCTTTCCAACTTTGCTGACAGTATGCATTTAATAATATTCTGCTTTTCAAGACTCAAAAAATCCTGGCATCTGTCGTCTTTGTACCATATATTTAACTTGTCAGTTTTTCTTTGTACAATTATTGAAATAAGACTGATATACTCTTTTTTTTTTTAAAGATGTGCATGGGAGAGTGTTTTTTTTTTTTTCCCTGATGATAGAAACGTTAATATACTCAAACCAAAAGAAGGCTTTGTGGGACCAAAGCTATATTTTTTTTTTTCTCCAGCTATATCAGCTGGTGCAATGAAAGACATTACCTTTCCTGACAAAGTTTGCCTCACTTAGAGACACTCATATCTGTAGCCCATTAGAGCTACAGTAGCACTACTCCTCCTTAATTAACCCCATCACTCAGTGTTTTAACTTGGGAGCCTGATTGCTGAAGTGGAATAATTTTGGACATAAACATTGCGCTATAAGACGCCACTCTCTGTGCTGTAGTTTGTAACCAGAAATGAGTTTCAGGTTGTAACGCTGTGTACTGTGGATAAGATGCAAGTTTTAAATGTTATCATGCAGAAGCACCTGACAATATAAACACACTGATGCATGTTTATATAAAATAAACATTGCCAGAGGGGAGTGAAGTGCTAGAGCTCCTGAGGTGCTTTTATTCTGCTGAACTGTCTGAATTATAGCTTAGTTCTATAGTACTTCTTCACATAGCTGTTAAATACAAATGCACTCTATGTATAATATTTATGTGAAACACATGATTCCATTTATATGAAATGCTCACATTTATGTCAATTAATATGACAAATTTGGAATGCAACTACCCTGCTCACCCCTTTCAGCCTCCTTCGTTGCAGGTGGTACAGCCATCAGATTCTCTCAAATACCCATCCAGTCGAGACAGGACTCCTCTTAAATCACTCCAGGCTTGTCTTGGGTTGGAACAGACTCTTGATGGTTAAGCCTCACAGGTCAAGGAGAAAACGTGAAGGGAGAAGCAAAGCAGCACTCCAGTTATGATGGAGACTTAGGGAACAACCTAAACCAGCCCAGGCTTCCAGGGGTTTGTTTAGCAGATCAAGCAGCTGCTGGCACGATTAACAGCACACAGCATTCAAAGGATAGAAGCGGATACTGACAGCCCACAGCCAGCTTAAAGGTGGTATTTTCAGGAGAAGGTGTAATTCCTGCCATTACTTACAAGTGGTGGGTTCAGTCAATATCACAAGTTGTAACTTCTATCTGTGGCAACTCACAGGGGAAGGTACAATCACTATTCTAAAACTCTGAACAAAGCGGGAGAGATTATAGTTTACAGAGTAAGCCTGTCATCCAAGTTTACAAAAGCCAGGCAGTTACAAGTAGCCAGGCAGCAAATTTTGATGACCTTAGAGGTGAACAGATTTTGATTAAAAAACAGCTTATGATTGGTAAAATAGGTTGCAAGCAGCCATGGCTGTAAAAATTAATGTTTCCCCAGTTATTGATGGTTTTCGGCAGAGTGATATATATTCAAGTTTTGGCCTTTGTGTCATTAAATTCATTAGCTGTGAGGGCTTTCTAAAAGGGATCTATAGGTAATGGAATTAGCAACTATAAATCATACCGAAATACACAGTGTATTTAGCCCAGCAGTTCAGTGAAATATCATGAATATGGACATATTAAGCCACTTTTGTCACCAGCGCCTCTGCAGTGGATGATAACCTTCCCTGCCTGCCCCTTACTTGCTTCATCTGTGCTCCTGCTACTTTACAACATTTTAAGTAAAAAAGACTGCTGGAGCCTGGGCCCCGTTACAGACCCCAATAAAGTTTTCCCTGTGGCACCCGAGTTCACTGCGCTGCAACAGCCAAGATGAAGACTCCTCCATTTCACTGTTAGCCTTCTTAGGGCTGGGGACAGTGGTATGAGTCCCACCCGTTGACTAAAGCACAGAACCCTGCTCAGCTTAAAGCCCAGCCTTGAGAGAGATCAGTTTGTTGATTCATATTGTTGTAAATATAAAAATATCCTGTGGCTCTATGGAAATATGAAAAGATGATAAGCCCTAAGACATGGTTAATCCTCCCAGTTACATCAGGAAACAAACTTAAGCCCTGATGAGCATCATGTTCATGCACATTCCTGAAATTACTGGGGGCAAGATCCCAAGCATATCTCCTGTCTATTTGAGCTTAGAGCTAGTGTTTTGCTGGCAGCACTGCAAACTTACTCTAAGTTTACTTCAAGGTGGAAGTGCCTGAACTTTCTGGCTTCAAGGATGATTCACACTCCAGCTTCTCCCACTTGGATATATAAAGGCTTTGCTCAGGACACCGAACTCTGTACTCCAGATCACCATGTCAAATGTAGCATATCTCCTGGCATTTTGCAGAGCATAATTGAAAATACTAGATCCATTTTTACAATCAATACCATGTACAGGCGTAGAAAGCTCTCCGGCATCATTCAGTAATTGTCTCTATCCCCATGTATTTACTTCATTTTTAAGACAATCCTTTTAGAAAGATATTAATGAGGGAATATCAGGAGAGATACAGATTAGTTTCTATGTTCATAATACTTTGAAAGACATGTTTATAGCTTATATAGGAAAATGAAGGTCTCTATTTTATTCAACAAAACAGTAATTCATGTGTTTTTTATTATGGATTTCACCTTGACGTTAAATTGCTTGAAATGAACATCTTTACACATATTTATAGTGACACTTAGATGATTATAGGGAGTATAAAATAAGTAATTCATTTATCTGTTGTTACATAATAACTTGTGGGGGGCAGAGAAAGCTGTCAAATGTATCCATAACATGTAAACATACGTAGAATTTCACTGTGGCTCTATATGCATATCTATCTCAAATTAATACCAATACAGTAGTATTTTATGAAGAAATACTAAGAAATATTTTTCTTGCCAGAAGACTTTGCAACTAGGTTTTGTGTGACGCTGCAGCCAGTCACACAGCCTACGTCGTCTGTGAGAGTCCCGCATGAGCCTTAGGGCTCAACGTTCATCACACTGAAATAAACAAGAGGTTACTTCAAGCCATATCACCATATTGGGGTTTTTGAAGCAGATTTGGGCATTCTGTAGAAAAGTTTGCTTCTAGGCTAGTTTCCCTGCCTTCCTGGGGCAGAGGTGCAGCGCTGGTCCGGGGGGACCATCGGGTGCTGGCGCCAAGCGGGTGGCTTTGCTCTGCAGGAGTGGAGAGGAGAGCAGCTTGCTCAGAGTTGGCTGTTCAGAACAAATAGCCCTGGACCTACAAAGTTCAACCATACAAAGAACCTACAGAATTCACCATAAATCACGGGGCTGCATCTGATATAAGTCTGCACCTCCTGTACTGTCTCTGTTCAAACTATCTCTGCTGTGCTCCCCGAGACTTAATTTTAAAGTGACTCTTCTTTGTAGCCTGTATGGGGTAGCAAAGTTGTTTGTTCCCACAGTTTTCTGCTAGGTATTTTGTACGATCAGAATGAAAACTATACAGAAACCTACTATTGAGCAATAGAATTAATGGCTTTTGGTGAAACTGATGAGGCTTTTCTATGGCTCTTCCTGAATGACTGCACATATGTTCAAACCTGCTACATCAATTAGGGATATGATCCATTACTCTTCCTGAAGTCAAGAAGAGACTTCCACTTTGTCTTGGTGGAGGTTACTTTTAAACACAGTTGATGAACTGTCAGGCAGCAAGTATGTGTGCTTATCACTTGTCAAGAACTATTGTCGACAATGGCTTTTTTACAAAATCAAAGCACATGTGGCCCCTCCCATCCTATCCTCTCCTCAGAGCAGTCTGAACTATAAAATAATTCAAAATTAATAAAAAATAATACATGACAGTAGAAGAGGATTTTCTCAACAGCCTTACTAGTTTCCTGTTTGTCAGGGTAAAGTGCTCGCGGGTAACCAGACTGCTTACTTCAGCTTCACTTATATTCTACTTCACAAACTTTAGTTGACAGATCTCTTAAAGAAGAATTCTTAAAGACAAATTACAGTTTCAAAACATATATTGTCCTTTTGAAGTTTTGCTTTAGAAAACAATTTTTTACATAAGGAATTATTGCAATTTATCTGTTAATTCTCTACTTAAACAGAGAATTGTTTTTTTAAATAAGAGATTTTTTTTTTTTAACCACAAGAAAAATGGTAACTTTAGCTGTAGGGTAGTCAGCATCAATTTATTCTTGGTAACTCTAGAAGTACATGGTATGATTTAAGGAGTAATTGCATGTAATTGTCAGGTAGCATAACAGAAAGCTATCTGTCACTCACCAAATGATTTTAAACGGTCCTCAATTACAATACATTAGTTAATACCTCAGCGTAGAATTAGCTGACCGACTACTTCTGCCTTTCATCCCTAGAAGCAGTTAACAAGTTCCTGTCCCTCTCAATCCAGAAATAAAAGAAATACTTCTACAAAGAGATCTATTCCTGCCATTGAGATTTGCTAACGTTTTAGTTAGGAATGTTGACACTTCTCCTATAGAACTGAGCTTGCTGGGAGGAAAGACAACAGTACATGTGTAACTGATGGTAAACAAAAAATCGATTATTTTTTAAAGAAAAGAAAAACTCCTGTAGGGAAAGAAAAAATAACAACACAGAAAAAGCTAATGTAATGCCTGAAAATGAACACAACAGCCTGGGCACAGCCCCACAGCTTTCAAGTTAGTCTCTCTAATGCGTATTTAGGCGTTTACAAGCAAGCACGTAGGTTTTCTGAAATACCAACACACTTCTACCTCTCCACTAAACCGGGGGCTGTGGCCTGGTTCCTCAGAACTCTGTAGAGCTTTTAAGTCCACTCTGCATGTAAGTTCTTAGGAGCCCTGCACTCTTACACAGCTTTGAAGATCTGAACAGAGCATCTATCAAGTACCAACAGGATCGTTTCTGCGTAAACAGATTCAGACGGTTAATTCAGGCAGTAAGGGCTGACAAGCTTCTCCTGCGATTCTTGCTCAACTTGCAAAAGAAATCTAGTGCAATTCAAAATTAACAGATGACATCATTTTGCAGCATTAATAGGTTTTAAAAGTTCTTTGTGGCTGTATCCTCAGTTCACCTCCAACACATTTCTGAGGTGCATTTCACTCAAGGCTTATCTATATAGTTATTTAAACTCATTGTAAATAAGACATGCATTTTTGAATATTACTAGAAATTACATCTATAAAATATCGAATAAAACCTTCAAAACAAATGCATAAAGAAGTATCAAGGGAAACATACTTTTTCATATGAATCTAACCAACAAAGTATTTTAATGAGTGCACATCTATTAAGAGAATTCTCAGGATACTGTAATTATTATTCATTTTCTAGAATTGTTTCACCATGACGCTTTATGCTACTATGGGGACTTTAATGTTTATGTTTTGTGACGGCTGCGTTGACTATTAAAAAGCAATTTGGCTGACATTTTAAGTCTTTTGTTGCCAGTTTTAATTGGATTGTTCACCAAGCATCAACTCCCCCGTTAACTGCAAAAATTACAGGCCAACGTCAGTTTATAGTAATGACTGTTTAATGATTTTATCCTGCCAGTACGCCAGCTTCATATGGATGTATGCATGATTAGTTTCATATCAAGACCTGTAATTAAATAATTGAAACCTAAACAAAAGAGGATATCAAAGAGGAACACATCCTTAATAAAGACTCGAAGATTTATCAAGATACTCACTCCAAATTAAAAAGTAATTAATACCTGGAGGTCAAACACTGCAAGAGTTGATGTTCAGGAAAAAAGTTCTTTGCACCTTTTGCTATAGAAGAAATTTCCCTTTAAGTGATGCAATGATCGAGAGCTCACTGCAGTAAGTCTTTGCTTATCATTCTTAAAACTGACTCAAAATTATTCAGAACTCATTATTGGCTATTTTTGTTTGCTTTTTGCTTTCCAGATTAGGCAAAGCTGCTTTAGTAACAATAATAATAATATAGAAATAATTATACCTCAACTGAAACTTACAGTACTTACAACCAAAGAACAGCAAGCCCACTAACTTCTCAGAAAATCAAATTATTGAAAGAAAACTGATTATTATCCTTTGTTCAGCTCTGAATCCTATGCCAAACTCCTACATATTTCAGAATTTCAAATAGAGCAAAAAATGGCTTTCAGAAGATAACTTTTGAAAGTGTGAAATATCCATGAAAATAAAGCCAGAAACAAAGACCCACAAAGCCAGGCCTGTGCCGCACAGGCAGCGAGTCCCTCCTCATACTGGCCAAACAGAATTCAAGAAGCTGAGGGCTTGGAGAATTTCACACCTTATGGTTTTGGCCATCCAGCATGGATGGTAACTTTCTTTAGGCAGCTGAACTCTTCAATTTTGGAAAGAACTTGGTATTTCACATATTTTAATACTTAGAAAGTCCAGGGAAAAATTACTGACTAAGGGTTTTCACTGTCTTATTAATAAGCACATCTGCACCATAAAATTTGGGATAGGATGTCTGTGTAAACTGAGCTTGTACTTTTATGGATTCCCATTAAACTTAGACCTCAACGGTCAAACACCAGACTTCATTGTGTTGCACATTCAGTACGTATTCAGGCAAATTTCAACAATTTATAGCAACTTAGAAGAACTTACGTTCATCTGTTTTCAGGCTTGACTTTTATAGACTACAGTCACCTACTTGAAAATATTAACCTACTGGAAAGTCAATAGATTTTCAAGGTTGCTTCATTTTTATGTACAAAAAGCTGTATGCCTTGCAGAATCATTCATTTTCCTTTTATTGCCAGGATGATGGCTTAAAACCTGTTCTGACCAAACTTTTGAGCAGATGGCTTTATTTGAAAGATTTAGGGGTAAGTTTAGGACCCATCTCTTTTCCCAGTTACAACAGCATGATATGGGATTAACCCCATGGATTTCGATTATGTTATTCTGCCTTGGTTTGCTAGATGTAACCACAGAAGCTAACAGCCCAACTTTGATAGGGCATATCCATTTTTTATATGTTTAGGAACAGAAAATTTGTCATTTCAAAATATCAACTGTGGAACACCGCACGATTCTGCTCTAGGAACAGGTTACTGCGTTTGTGATTTAGAAAGGGATGAACCACAGAACCAGTAAAATACAGGTTGGCACAAACTTATTGCAGTCTGTGAAGTAAGATGGCCCAGCAGAAGTATGTGAATGGACCATACATCAGCAGATGAAAATTCCCATCAACAAATGCAAGGCACCTCAAATTGATTGCTGAGATCTAAACTAACTCCAAGTACTCAGAAAATGGACCCGCGTACGTCTGTAAACAGCTCAATGAAAACCTCTTTTCTTCGTACAGCCTTAGTAAAAGAATGTAACAGCATGGAAAATAGAGTAAATTGGATAGAAAGTAAAAAGGCAAATAGTGTTAAATCATTACACACACGTCTTATGGAATACTTTCTTCCATTCTTGACACATTTTTTTCAGAACAATTTGGTAAAAGTTGAAGACATTTTACAAACAGGTGACTAGATTAGCGATGTGGAAAAAATACCATCTGAGGAGACAGTAAACATTGTGTATTTTAAAAAGAAGATGTAATGATAGAGACACAACATAATGAACTCAGTAGTTATTCAATTATTTACACTCACAATAAAAGTAGAGTGGATCACTAAATGAAACTGTTAGGAGAGAAATTTAATTATTTTTTTTTTGTTACCACCACATTTAATCTGGGATCTTGTTGCTACAAACTGCCATTGAGATGAGGAAGTTGCAAGTATTTTACGAATAAAATTTTATATAGATAATTATTTATCCACACTAAGCTGGCAACATACACAGAAACCTAAGTGCATCCAAGTAGAAAACCTACATATGAATAGGAAGTGTTTTTATGTGTCTAAGCACATAATATACATATGTATATTTTATACATATACAAAAATCTCCACTGACTTCAAATCCCAGTGGAAAGAACAGAAGTAAGGCTGGTATTTGCTCAGTTTACTTAAAAGGCTACATTTTTATCATCTTGAAGGATTTCATTTCACATATGGCAATATAGCAGCGCAGAGCAAAACCGCATTCACTGCTTGCGTCCTGCTCCAGCCAGAGAACCTCAAGCAAATTCCAGCCGTTGGTGAATTCCCTCCTACGTGATGAGGTCAGCCCCAGTTGAGACAGAAGACATTTGGGGAAAACAAGATGAGCATGTAATTTATTCAGCCAACAAGTTTCAGGCAACCCATTCTCATGGCTGAAAAAGAAGGATGGATCTCCCTTGAAGTCATGTACCACCCATAATGCAAAAACTAGAGACGAAATACTTGATTTGCAGATCTCTGAGTGAGCTAGGTATTGACACTTCAATAGCAATTTGAAACTCAACACAGATAAGGAACCCATGAAACCACTGCTATAGGATTTACTGTCCAGATCAGAATAGTAATTCAAGCCTTCTTCTGAGCCTCATCCTAATGTTTAAATCCCAATTTTGATGCTTACTTGTAGCCTTTTGAAATATGTGACTCTTAGCACATGCTGTAAATAGCCTCATACAGGTTTTGTGAACAATACAAATGCAACTACTGCACTTCAACCTGAATGATGCAATAACCAGGTAACAAAGTACCCTCCGCCAAACTCATCTCACAGTACTGAATAACAGAATTACCAAGGAAACTAGGATAGAACAAATAGTTCTGTTCATATACTTGCACTGTGCTTTATATACTTGCCTGCCTTTATTATGGAATACGCAGACTGAATGCAAACAAAGAAAGTGGAGAAAGTAGTTGTCAATAATACATGCTATAGTTACCTTTTACTAAAGAGGATGGACAGAATGGGTGAAGATCAGCTGGCAGTTTCAGCTTATGCAATTTCAAAATGAGCTTTTAAAAGTAATTATTAGAGCTGAGTCGTAGCATTCAGCTGAAATTGAACTCTTCAGAATTCCAAAGTAGAAACTGTGAAATAAAAATGCATCATAAACAACAAAAAGGAGGGAGCCACTCAAGACACAGCTTTTCTCCTCCTCCAGTTTGTTTTTTACAATCTTACATTGAAGGAAAAGCAACATCACATATCTATCAAAACAAAGCTATTGTACAAAAAATACACAGCTGAAAAATGTACAAGTAAACATGTCAATGACTCTGTTTAACTGAAGAAAGAAAAACTGAGTATAAAGATAAAATGTAAGACAGCTGTGTGGTAGTTCATTGTCCAAATTCAGATAGAAATTTTGCCTAATGTAGGAGGGAATATCAGATGGCAGAGACCCCCCTGGTTTACAGCCTGTAGTGATCCCCACAGCTCTAAGTCTGCCCTGTTGATTGGACATGAAAAACAGAGGGAAGGGAAGGACCTGTCATCAGCTCAGTTCTGCAGTGCATGTGCCAGCACCCACACTCGCTCTGCCTGCTGCACAGCAACAGCACGGGTCCCAAAGAGACTGTGAAGAAAGAATCGGTGCCATTGCCTGGGACATCTGCTGAGCGAAAATTAATCTCATGTGAATATCCTTGCAATTTGATAGCACAAATATGATTATAATGCTACATCGTTTATATTAACAACATTGCTGCACACTACACGTGACAGATAGCTAATGCGAAAACAACTTTTACTTCATCAGACTGAACTAAATGACCGAAACTGTAGCTGACGTTTATGGTATTGATCAGGCTCCAACATTAATACAAAGTAAAATGGCTTGGGAAGTTTATCCATTTACTGATTAGTGATTCATCTCCTTCCAGATGATCTCCAAGTATGACAGCAGCACCGTGTATGTTTGCATCCTCCACTGTGAGGCTTTAGCTCCATTTCACATGCTATAAAGGCAGCAGTAAAATTACCATGCTTTACCTATAAAAACCTAAACATATCATGCTGCTTTCATAATGACTCTATTTCCCTAACCTCCCCGCCTCAAAACTCCATAGCAACAGCAGCAAACTCCATGTCTACTAATAATAGCCCCCCTGCTGCCCCCCCCCGGCATTAGTCAAAGACAAAGCTGCTCTATTAGGTTATATCAGTAGAGAATCTTTGAATGGCTGGTCTTAGTGTGAACAATGTTGTCCATGTTATTACTGAATATGGAAAATCACTTGGAAGATTTCCAGCACAGATTCCATGAATTATAAGAAAATTCTGCATTCAGTAACACCACAAATTCCAGGCAGAGCAGGGCTGCAGGCAGCTGCTACGTGGAGTCACAGAGGACACAAGCGGTCCCTGCATGTATCAAAACCAGGGGCAAACTCCTGTCACGGGAGCACAGGCAATACACTGAGATGCTCTTCCCAAAAGCGTGATGGGGGAAGCACAGATGAAGTGAGACACTGTCTTACCCCTTCACATAAGCCAGGTGAATGCAAGAGAACTGCCAAGCGCACTCTCAATGGGTACAGTAACACATTCCTTCTCTATTGGTCTCTCCTGGTACTTCCACCAGTGCAATGAAGCTCTTTTATTTTCTGCCTCAAGTTCTTACTGTCAAACAAAGCTAAGCAAGGAATGGGGATACAGTTCAGCTGAGAGCAGAATTTGATTTAATATTCCTATAACACTTTGAACATAAAAATGCACTATAGAAGTGCTAAGTCTTATTAAGCTTGGCAATAGTGAACACGGGGTGACAGCTTCCCTAGACTTGACAGTATTGCTCACCAGACTCCAATGTATATAAGCATAACTAGGCAATGCAGAGAACACTTAAGGGTAGAAAACAGAGGAAACACTTCTCACAAACCTAGCTAGCCAGTTTTACAGCTTTCATCTGAGCACGGGAGGCTCAGCTTTACTTGCTCTGTTTGACCCAGACATGGGACATGAACCTTGGGTGCTCATAGCACACACCTGCTACCCAAGACATGCCGTGACTCTTAAAATGTAGTTGGCACATAGATTTGAACTTCTGTCAGTCACATAACGTGGGATTGCCTGACCACTACACTACGGAGCATGGTGGTGTCTGCACTCCAATAAATATTTGATTATTGACATGCAGTGAAGTAGCTTGCAAGAGATTAGGAGAGCAACTGAAAAAGAGAGAAGACTAATTGTGTACCTGGTTTGAGGGTATCATTTATCCATCCTCTCCTCCACCATTATTCCAGGCGAGTATCTTGACAACTGCCTTTCCTCTGTGAACCTCTTGCTCTGATGGGGCACTTCACCTCCAAACAGAGATCTCTGCTTTGGGGAAGCATCACTGGCACTGACACGCTTCCTGAAATGTTTGGCTTTCAGCAGACTTGCAAAGACATGGGATTTTACATTTTAAAGCCCCACCACAGAGATACAGGCAGTGCTTTAACATGAGGCATAAGTCACAGTGGCAGATTTCCCTTTCACAGATGGTGGTGGAAGTCTTCAGTGAGAGGAGCTTTTCTGACAAGGCGCAGGGGGCTCCTGCGTGGCGCTGGGCTCGCGCCTGGGGCAGCACGCCTGCCCCCACAGAAATGTCACCAGTACTCTGGTCAGTTATTTCTTTACCTACCAAAGCCAAGGTAAACAAACTGTAGGCTAAATATAGCCAACGGGAGCTTCTTGTTGACTGCAGTAGGAACTAAGTAAAACTCTGTGCGTAACTTGAAGTCCGTTTAAAATAGCGAATAACCGTTTTACCAGTTTTTCTTCATCTACAAGAGAAAGACACCGTGGATTCTGCATGTATCCACACACCACTGATGCTATAAAGACAGGCTAATTCTACTATATAGCCCAATAAAAGACAAGAAACTTGGTAACCTGACTCTTTGTGAAGCAGTACTTCTCATCTCACGCAGGAGAGATAAGAGACAGCATGGAAAGCTAAAAGGACAGCACTTTATACCTTTGTTTGAAAATTTTCAATAGACAGCATTTAAAAAAAAATATTAAATGGGTTCTATTCAAATGCAGCAGGAAAGAAAACCGTGTCTAGTTCAGGCTGGGCACAGTGACCTGCCCTAGTTTGTAGCTGAACAAAGGCATAAAAGCAAATGATAAATTTCCATTTTGTTATACAATATTTCATTAGGGAGCTAATTAAACAGGCTGTACTCAAATGCAGCATATAAACAATATTACACATGAAGGAGAGCATTTCTGGGAAGATATTAGCTGATAGCACTAACATAAATGATTTAATTTTTTTTTTCTTTTCTCAACAGTTAGGAGCAAAAAGCTTTTTTCCCCTATTACCTCATCCTAAGTAGTTTTTCAAATCAAGCTCATGTTCACATTCACGCTGTCACCGATAATGGATCTTGTGTCAAATCAGAAGAGAGCAAAGGACCTGATAATAAGTGCAATTATAAAACATCAAAAATGGTAGATCAAAGTGGATTTCCTTTATTCCACTGTGTACAGTCACTTCACAGCTTTTCGGTGTTCCTGTCACGCGGTCCTGACAGAATGAATTAATTTTCTCTATTATCACAGCAACAAGAATGGCACACTTCAGAAAGCAGCTGACAAATGCAGCTCCTCATTATTACTCTGTCTTACTTTTATTCATTTTGTTTATAAAAACACTTTTTAAATCCCCTTCTCCTGAGAATCTCAGGCATAGCGATATCCATCAAATGGTTGATAACCTTGTGGTAAACAAAAGACGGGGACAAACTCTCCAGCCTTCTAAGTATTGTCACTCTTCAAAAAAGAACTGAAATTTACAGCCTCCAAAAATTTCAAACCCAGTAATGAGTTCACATTACAAGAGCTTGAAAACTTCACCTAAATATTCCCACTCTAATTCATCTCAGAAGAGTATCTGTTTTCTGAATATTTAGTAAATTCTGTATGGGAATTTATAGCATAGATCGCTAATTTAACATACAAATTGCATTTGGGGAAAAAATAAGAAAAAGAAAAAAGAAAAGAAATGAAAAAAAAAAAAAAAAAGCAGCTCAGGAGTCAAGCAAACTAGCTCAGCTTCATCCTTCCTGCCTTGGCCCCATGGGCACCATGACTCAACTCCTGGTGTGGCTGCTCACGTTTATCACTGCAACGATAGTTAGAAGCTTCTGAAATGAAATGTGCATGGTAAGATAGTGGTTTTACAGCATTTTCTCACAGGAAAAAACACGGATAGAGGCTTTGAGCTGGTGGGCTCCTCAATAAACTGTGCTTACCCTTCCCAACATTAAAGCTTGCAGGAGTGTTTGGTTTTGAGCTGATCACAAAACGTTGCAGCCAGTATGGCTAACATGCAAAGCAATACAGACTTGAAAACAAAGAAAGGAGGCTAAGAATCAAGCGAATGGCATAATAAAACCAAACGTGTGCAAAATAAAGTTCTGCAGCAATACACTGTCATATAAAATTGCATACCCATGTTAAGGTGAGTAAACCATAACAATTTGCACTAATGGAAAATATAACATTCACAGTAAAACCTGAAAACTATTATATTTGACATGTAGAACTTCATAGGATAAATTCTACTCTAAGCATGCCTGTTAAAGCAAAGCATCATGTTACAAAAAAGTCTACAATGTTAGTCTGAATTTAGAGTATACTTGACCAGTATTGACTTTCATGACTACTTTGAAAAAAAGTAAATCTAAATTCAGTAATTCAATTGACTATGACATGGCCCTAAGCAGTTGGAAATAAACTGAGGTACTATACCATGCTGCCATCACAAAGTGTAACTATCTTAAATATTAGTATAAAAGCGGATGCAGCAGTTTCATATCCTATCATATGATTATTATGGCGATGATGCATAGAAGTGATTTACATCTTAATTATTTCTCGACTGCAAGAATTGCTATTGCTAGCACTTTGTAGAGTCATTTGCTAACATTTAAGCAAGTTATGATTAATGCAATTTAAGTAGAATGCATATTGGACAGATAGATTATAGCCCTGCTGATACTGTATGTACAATAATTAGTACTGTGACAACAGCTAATTATTTTTAATTTTAAAGCTGAAGGGTTTTATCCATAAATACTGTGGCTGGAGTTAATAGATCAGTTCTTTCCATAGCCAAAACAAGGCAACAGAAATTATGCATTAAATAAATTAATAATTTCTTATCAATATTTAAAACTAATGGAATGTGAATCAATAACACCACTAGACATTTAAAGCACTGCTACAAAGTATTACCAACAAAATTAGTATATAAAGCACCCACATCATAATGTCACCTGCTGTGTTGTGCAGCACAACGAAATGTATTAAAAGACAACTGAAAACATAAAAACTACCTCCTTAAAATTTGAGAGATTGAAGATACCAGCATGAAACACTGTTCCAGCTGTATGGAAGACCATCTGTCTGTGTAAGAACCGGAGTGAAGAAACAGATTCTTAGATGGACTCAAAAGGAATTACTTCATTGATTTTGATGGTGCTACTCTAGAAGAGCATGTCCGGATTTTATGGCCTGCAGTTAGCATCAGGACCTTACTTATCTGCTAATGGCCAAAGTAATGTTCTGTATAGCATGAACACATACATCTAAGAATTTAGGTAGCAGAACACCAAGGAAACTGTGAAGGGTTCACTTACGAACGAGCACCTAGTTTATTTCAGACTGGAAGGTGCAAGTTTAAAATATTCCAGAAAGGTGGAAACTTTAGGAAAAGTGATTTGAAAGACTTTAAAAGAAAAATCCTAGAACAATGTGGGGGAGAGGAAAAAGAAAAAGAAGAAAAACCAGTGTTTCACTGGCACATGAAGATGATACACAACTTGCAGTAATCCATAATGGGCAGGGAAGGACTTATTCCAATATATCTGGCACTTTTCAGCTGCCTCAGCCACAGGGATAATACCGGAGAGGACAACAGCACTGAGGCGATCGCTTCAAGCATTAATACCTACTTTTGCTATCCCTGGGAAGCCCATCAATCACTGAGCAACTGATCTGTGCACAAACAACAGCCGAACTAGTGCACAGCAAAACCCGAGGCAGCCCACCGCTGTACCAGACCATGAAGGTGTGGGCCAGAGCTGCTGCCAAACCATACGGTCAGATCCAAACGTTTCAATGGCCTAAATCAACGAGGCACTGAACACGACACAGGAATGCAAACAGTATTTATGACCCAACTATTCAGAAATAATGCAAAATGCTCCAGAAAACAAGGGTTAATTCTAAATCATGAGATTTTCTTAAACACTTTTATCCATTTCCCTGTGAGTTCCTTTAGTCCCAATGGGAATCGTTTCATGCTTTCGCACGACCAAGAGGAACACTATTTTACTTGAAAAGAAAGCTGAAATCCTCCCATCATCCTGTCAGCACTGCTTCCTCACACGCTCCTAGGGGAGCTGGCAAAGCTGGGGAAGGCTCTGCTCACAGACTGGCCCATATTTTAAAAGGACCTTGGGTGTGCTCATCATTCTCTGGGATTCGAGCAGCATACCAATTTTCTTTTAGCTCTTCCAATTTTTTGGCATTACAGAACATTAATAATTTATGTTTCATTGATTTGATTATTTTCTCTAGAACGTTGTACAGTTCTTCCACAGCGAAGAGCTGCAGAATGCCCCCCAAAGCATTCACATTTATCAGTACTTCTCTGACTCACTCAATATCAGTTTATTAGCCTTAATTTGTACCCTTGTGTTTAACAACAAGGAAGTTACTTTTTGATTGACTCTGAAGAAACAACCCTTAAAAACAGAAACTGAAACAAAAGCTTTCCCAGAAGAACAATTTTTAAAACTTAATGATACTAGAACAAACTTCTTGGTTTCATTTACTTGGGTAGTAATTGCCCAGTGCAACAAAGAAGCCATTTCTAACAGAAGAGTCATATCCCCAGCTCCTTTAAGTGCTTTTTGGTATCAGATTAAATATTAATACCGCCCCCACCCCTTGTACTGTTTAACTACTTTTTGCTTTACTGTCCTGTAAGGGATCACGCTATGAAGCAGATGTAAGACTGATGTCAATATTAAATGTACTTAGCTTTTCTTTAAAGTCAGTGTGTCAATTTATACAAACAGAAAGGTGCAAATCTTTTGGTGCTTCACATTTTCTTGAGCATCTACATCTCAGAATAATCATGAGGTGAAAGAACTGGTCAGAAATGTGAATAATGTATTTTATTTGACTGAGGTTCCATTACATTAAGAAAAGAAGAACCTAAGAAAGCAGTCAGATAACTACACCTGACCATGAGTCTATTAAGAGAATGGATAAACCAGCAGAAGCTGTCTTAATTTCAAGGTATGCTGTACAAGTAAGAACAAAGTTATTATAAAAGATACACATCTTAATTGTATTCCTGCCACAAACAAGTATAAATGCAAATATCGCTACAAGTACCTTATTCTGTTTTATTTAGAATTCTCCATTTTCTGTCTTATGGGGTAGATAAACAATACTTTTTTCAGATACTTAAACCAAGTTCTCAACAGCATACACTTGAAGAAGTAGCAAAATTCCCTGCCCCATGTGGAGTGTGAGACATGAGACGCAAGATCAACAGCATCCAGAGAGTCCTAGTGCCCAAAGATTCTCAAGCTTGCTAAATATTCAGGATAATACCGGAGTGCTGCTGAACAGAAGTGACCTCTAACCCTTCAAAACAGAGTGCCAGTGCTCGTACTATCACATGTAATGGTTTTCTCACATGAAATGGTACCTGATAGTAAGTATTCTTCTAGCAGTTTGTGCATAATTTGGCAAATGCAAATGTCTGAGGATGCAATGTTTAGACAGCCTGCTGCATAGTGCTTACGTCCCAGTCCCAACTATCGGTGGGTAGAGAAGAGCTCTCAGGCAATGGATGCAGGTTACCAGAAGACCGAGAGTTATGAGGGGCACCAAGACCATTGCACAAGCACCGGCTTCTGTGAAGATGTAGCCCAGACAGAGTAACTCATAAATTTTAAGCGCGGTAATCAGGATATAACAAGCATTAGCTTGCCTTGAGCTCAAATATAAGCATACTAAAATAGTGCACCCAGTAGCTGGAACATCTGACAGCACAGCCACGCACAATAGATAACCATTTTATTACAGTATTTGAACAATATAACCAGCAAAAAGAAACTATAACTTGCACTCAGGTGTCATGGAAAAACACATAGCCAGTGACCCAAGTAACAGAATTCAGAAGGTAAAGAATGGGATAAGCACAAGGTACTGCAAACTGACAGGACATCCTCAGCATGAAGTGTGTTGTCAGTGGATAAACCTGGTAAAGTTTTGTTTTGAGGTCTAAAACTGCCGTATCAGAAGACTTACCATTCTTCTAAACACTCTCCCCACAGCTATCCCTTATTCCTTGATGCATGTATGTAAACAGATACTCATCTGCGAGAGGACCCTAGCTTCCCTGTGACCTATGAGGTTTGCAGGAGACCTTATGCCCTTTAGATATATAATAAAATACACAACTAAGTCACAGCAGGTGATTAAATGCAATCTGACCCGAGTTCCTCTTTCTGCATTATCATTCAGTCTCTTTTCATGCATCTAACCTGTCGGATGCAAACATCAGCTTCAAGCCCTATAGTAATCAAGACTGAAAGTGATAACAGATGCCTAAAAAAAGAAGCTGAAGTAGTAAACCAACAAAAAAGTATGGGTGATAAACCGTGTTCCTGCAGATTTTAATGTTTCTTTTTAAATCATAACTGGCACTAATTGCACTATTTACATGTTAATGCACAACACCTGGCCTCAGCTGGATATAAAGAGGCTAACAATGTTTTCCTCTCACCTTACTGACAAGGAATTGAAGGTGTACAGACTTACAGAGATGGGGTTGCCAAATGTAAGGCACCAATCATTAAGACAATGTGAAAGCAATGTAACATTCACAAACTGTAAAGAAGTGTAAAGCTACTGCACATTCTTTTTGAATTATTAAAGAACTAGACTGAAACAAAGTCTGAGACACAAAGATAGAGAAGAAAAATAAAGACAAGAGACAGAGCTGGATTAAAGAACTTGTCTTTTGACCTAAAAGAAGAGAGCCCCCAGCCAAACCAAATCAAAAGTGAAACACCTCCCTCCCCATCCAACCAACCAGACTCAGTTACCTTGTGGATAGGATAAAAAGTATGCAACCCCAAATCTAGCTGTTCTAGCTGAATGGGTAATCAACTATATTAGCCTTACAATAAAAGCCCATATACTGCAGCACTGATAAAAATAAACACCCTCAGAAAACCTCAGCAGTGAGAACAGAACCGTTGTGGTGACAAAGCTCAAAATTCTGACCTACCTGGTCTCTAACTAAAAAGCCTTCTTCCTACAGAGTTGACCTGGACCTACTGAAAACCATGTTACTACTTCTGTTCAATCAGTGAGCCAATTCCAAAACAACTGCTCTAAAACAGGCCAAAGCTAATTTGCTTTATCTCTTTCAAACATTTGCTTTTTCAACAAAATTACAGAAGCTATAGAAGTACTGCTCCTGAAAATGCTCATTTGTTGTGACTAATGATCACATCTCTAGAATTCATTTCAGAACTCCCGTTCTTCAGCCTCCCACAACTTGAAAACAAAGAAAGGCCAGACAACCAAACACTGACATGTGCCTTACCAAGTCCAAATGTATGCCAACCTTTTCTGACTAACATTCACACTAACATTTAACTGTAGATCAGATAAAATATAATCTCCAGATATGATCTAGTGAACAGCCTCTTCTGGCTGTGCATGCAGATTTCCTAATAATTCTCAATGGATTTCTGTAGTAATACGGAAGTTCAGGAAACATTTATTTGAGGTTTAAATTTTAGTTCTGCTTTGTTTCAAAAACTTACTAATATCCTCTTGAACAGAAACACAATTAACATAATTGGGTATATGTTGCTAATTTTACATTATTTAAAAAATATTGCTTCAGTTGTTGATATTTTTTTCCCAATGTTCTGATTAGCAACCCCTGAAACATTACTATAGTTCAAATTACTATTGTCCTACATGGTTTTTATCAGAAAAATTATGTGGAAAAGCTAAATCCATTCAACACTAATGTTTGGCAAGAACAAACCATACCACACTACTATTACTGACATGCAGAGAGCAATTGTGTATTAAAAAAAATAAAAATGTATCTGCATACAATAAAATTCAGCTCATGTGAATTAAAACTTGTTCAAATTAACTAAATATAATTTTAATGTTGTACAAAGCAGAATAAAAACAAATTCCATATGACATAACCTCAGGTGACTTACTGTGATCACTAATAAATGCGAAATAAGGGAGTTACGTTTAAGAGAAAGGGCCAGCCATAGCTGGAGGAAGAATTGCCACGTTCCATTTAGAATAGGTATGTTGCACGTCAAAAGTCACATTTTAAAAAAAGTCACATTTTAATGAAGACATACTTTCATCAGGGTTTACCAATGTACTGTAGGAATAAGTAGGACCACAAATCACAATACATATAAACTACATGTACACAATGTAGAAACAAACATGGCTCATTTGCTCTTTCTACTCAACTACTAAGAAGCTGCTATCTTAATATCTGATACAATAATGGATAAATACAGAAAAAGGCATAGATGTTAGCGGGAAAACAAAGACTGCAGAAAGAAGTGTAGAAGTTGTAGTGTACCTGTACTTCCTACCAGTAGTACTTTAACGAATAATGGACAAAATAGGCAACCAGCTTGTATATAAAGTACACACACTAAATGTGAATGAAATTTGCTCAGGTCTTAGCCAGTCAGAGGGATCAGCCTTCCTGTTAGTATCTCCATAGGGACATGTTTTTAATGTTGCTAGTAAGTTTTGTTTTAAGTTGTAGCTGAGACACTGTAAGTTGAGTGTGCCTCTTAGTTTTCATCCTAAGAACCTTTCAGTAGCCTTTTATTGTCTGTGCAGATGATGAGATGAAAAGCAGAGGAAAAAAAAGGACATTTGTAGAATTAATATAATACCTAACAATGAAGATTATTGCAAAGCCATCATTGCAGAGACAAAAAATACAATCACTAGCAAGTTAAAAGACTTATTGTTTAAAAAAACCCAAGCCCAAACAACACGACACCAAACCACAAGCAGTTATAGAAAGTCTCTGAAGTAAAAATTATTTTATCCAGATTTCACTTATTAACTAGAAAAAAGGCAACTGGATTCCCTACGCTCATCCTTTGCAAGGACACTTAAGAGTTCAAACTGTGGAGCTACATCTCTCTCTAATGATGCGATAGAGAAATCATGCTCCCAGAACACTGGCTCGGTACACACTGAGGGTCCAGCAGGGTGAGCCAACAGCACCAGCACCACTGACCCTTGCATCACTGTGTAATTCCTCTGATGGTGTAAATTGGCTTTGGAGTCACCTCCGTTTCCTCTCACAAGTAACAACCCATCCCAGCTCGTACTGATGAAAGCTATGCAACTCAACCATGATATAATCTTTATACCAATAATTTTTCCAATAACTTAATAGGATAGGAAAGTTACTCCAACACCATTGCCGTTTAACACAGTAACACATATATTATTGGCTGTCAATGTTCATGTACATAAATACAGATATATTTCTATCAGGAAAAAAAAGTAAAAAGAAAAACCTCACTTTGCACAATTTTTTTTCTCCTGTTGCCTCTTAGGCAATTTGTCCCATTACTGGGCGCTTGCTAGAGAAGACCAAATTAATGAACCTGATATGTCCACACTGACAGACCCGTGCAGTCAGTTCTAGAACATATGGCTAGAAGACAGGTACAGAAACACTGGATGATGACAGTGAACAATATAAACCACCATGCTATGGGAAGATGAAAAGACCCACCTCTAAACCCATTTCTCAGCCAAGTCTAATTTCAACCTTCCTACAAATAAATAAATATTAAACACACACGCACACACTAGAAATTCTAATGTTTCCAGAAACACTAGAAAATAGATGAAATAGAAAAATAGAAAAAAAACACTGAATACATAGCATGCATTTGATAATCAAATTGTTGATAAAACCCTCTTTCATTCTTGCTCGGATTTTTAGTAACAGTACTTAGAAACATCAGTAAAAGTTATGAAATGCAATCTTTATGAAACTCAGAGCTCCATCAACCAACCAAGGACACCCCACCCCCCACCCCCCCCAACTTTATGAGAAGTCAGGAAGAGAAATCTATGTCTGCAGCAGTATGTAAGAGGCATTCCAAAAGGTGTGTTGTTTCCATTGTATTTTAGGTTTGGGGAAAGAAGATTTAACATGAGATGAGGGGCAATACTTTATATAATCTCTAACTGACACAAAATCATAGTTATGTTTGTGAAAAATTAATAGAGAAAGATAAATTTACAAATAAATAGTGATTTAAGCATTCAAGACTATGAAACAGAATGACAAAACATTATTTACAGTTAAGGCGGACAATCTATAACGAATGACTTTGTAACTCATGCCTCACAATACCAGATTTTATAGGAGAGAAATCATTTATAGGGACAATTAGGTACAGATTTAGTATTTGAACTTAATTCCTCACTTTTTTGTCAATTTAAGTTATGGCTCTCCTATTTATTTGTATTTTAAAATCACGACTCACTTTGAAAAATTCTTTTCTTGAAAGCTAGAATTGTTTCTTTTTTATGGTTACTCAAATATGGGTTTGTAATGTAGATCAGCAAATACAAATGCTGATGTAGTTCTTTCTGAAAGGAAACCAGAGCTGGCAATGGTCTTTCCATACACTTAAATTGGGCAATAGGAAAACTAAAATTTTAATATTGAACCAAGTTTCAGCCTTGAACTGTCCCCAGCTAGTTTATCAGGTTTTCTTTACTGTGAAAAAAACTCTCTTTGCTAGAAATTCTCTTAATCTCCACCCCCTCCATAAACAACAGAAGTTGTTGGCTGCTCTTTTATGCCCTGAAGCACCTCTACTTACTTTCCCAAGTGATAGTTTACAGAGTATATCAGCTCCTTTTCTTTGACCACTGAAGGCAGTTTTTCTAATTCACATTATTTAAAGCAGATTTAGATTTGGAAGAGAAAACAACGTTCTTTGCCTTCTTTACATTGGAATCTTCTAATATCATAAAGAAAATACAGCTCAACCGAAAACATCAGATATGTGTGCTCAACTCTGCAAGAACTGATGGAATAAAGGAAAAGGTTCTACACAGGATGAGTTAATAGATAAATGCATATGTTTTAATATATATTTAAAAAAAAAACACTAACAAACCCAACAAATATACAGGGTCTTTTTCTGGCTCTTTTGAGGATTATTATTCTAGAAGTTCAGATTTTGAAGCAAAGCATATTCAGTTAATAATAACATAGTGATTTAACACTTCTGGTTGTCTCGCTCAGGTCTGCCACTTCCTCTGAAGGTAAATCTTTAATAAATAAGGTTAGCATTCAGAAATAAGGGCTCTCAGCAGTCTGACAGCCAGTAAACCTATTACATTATCAACTGTAAGTCAGATTGGATGGGTACGATTTTCTGTTTTGAAGCCCCAGCTTTCCTCTTACAATACGGGAGTCATTGGTGTTTTTACATTTGTAACTTTAATTACCCTTGCTATCACCTCATAGAATCATAAAACAAAGCTTGCATCAGTAAATATAATGAAAAATCCTTGTCTGACATTTTAAACTGACTTTTGAATTGAATATGCATTTTTTTCCATTACGTTAGAGAATCACAGGACGGTCAGGGTTGGGAAGGACCCCTGGAGATCACCCAGTGCAGCCCCCTGGTACAGCAGGGTCACCTACAGCAGGTTGCACAGTCACGGCCAGGCGGGCTGGGAACGTCTCCGGAGAAGGAGACATGTTTTTTTCTTAGTAAGGCTTGAAGTAACATTCTTGTTATTAACGATACCTGTTTTCCCATTGTATAATACTTGTACCTGAGGTACCTAAATACGTACTGAGACACATGGATCAGAGATGGGAGACTGATCTCCACTTGAGCGCTGCCATGCTCTGCAGAGGTAAGGGAAGAGGCGGCAGTGCTCCAAGCACAGCCACAGCTGTAAAACCCATGTTAGCTCTCCTCACTCCCACGTGCACTTTCAACCCTCCCCATCCTCCCCCCAAGCAAAACAGGCACGAGGAAATTAAAGAAAACAGGTCTAGGTAATTGACCAGACTATAATAGACACAAGATGGCTAACAGTAACTTGGAGGTGATGGTGTAGCTGAGGAGAAGAAAGTGCATACAGCGCTGGAAAGCTCACACCAATCCTAGCAATGCTGCCTTAGGAATTTGATCTCAAGACTGTCCTAGGAGAACCACATTTTTTGCTGAACATTACTGTTCAAAATAGACTGCAGTGCTGAAGCTACTCATCCCAAATGTACAAGTTTACAGGGAAGAAAAACACATGTTTCTGAACACAGCTGGCGAGATAAGGAGAAGAATTCTACACTCTGATTTTCTGTTGTACTAAAGGGGTATGAAGAAGATCTTTTGTATGCCTCGACTGACTTGTTAGGTGTTTTTATTTAGCAGATCTGTTAAGAAAAGTATTAACCTAAGAAGTTGTTAGGAGTCAATTCCATCACACTTTTGAATCAGTTGCTACAAAAATAAATAAGTTTTCACCATACAGTAACAGAAGTGCAAAACCTAATGGGATAGATTTTCCTGTATGTCTATTGTTAAGGATTTAAAAGACCAATGTGCACAAACACACAGAAGAAAATTATGCAAATGTCAATTTGTAAACCTCCAGCTCTGCTGACTTTGCCCAACTGCTAAGTGATATCCGATGGTATCACTATCAGCAAGGGCGAGACCTTTCTCAGGCAGGCACTGGCTACGGCATTTTATGAACCTTGAAAGAAAAACAAAGCATAAAAATAAAGATACGAAGAACAGTTGTAGGGTTGAATTCTCAATAGAACCCTCGGTTAAGATGACCAAGAACTCTGTCTCCACTGAGAACAATGGGATATGTTTTACAGTCACATTATTGAAACAAGTGGACACAAACCAGATCACCTAATAGAACCTGCCCAGTTTAACTGGGGACAAGCTTACAGGATATTTAAATGTATCCTCAGAGAAAAGGAGGATTTTTTTCCCCCAACTGACCTTTTAAAACACCTCTGCAGAACAGAGACCTTTTGATAGCTAATCTTGAGGATCTCTCATGGCAGTAAAAACTGAGAGACAGTTCCCATCTTCCTGAGACTTGTTTACATTACGTATCAGCTCTTCCACAGTCAGCCAGACCCAGCTGCACCGCTCTGTTCACTCAGAAAAAAATACATAGGTTTCTGTGAGTTAGATGATTTTCATGTGACAAACATCGTATAAACTATAGCTGGGACTCAGAACCTGTGTACCATTCACTCACGTGTCAGACACAGAAAGCTACACAAATCACTTCTGAAGATACAAGCCTTTATGCAAACTTATTTCACTTGCAAAAATAAAGGCCTGAATCTGGACCAAGACATCAGAGAAGCAGCGTTCAGCAAAACATACATATATATATACACACACATACATATATATAAGTGCCAGTGAGGGAATGATAGATAGTCAGCCGCACTGTATCTCAGTGATAGAGGGGAAAATGGCAGTAGGCAGTCAGCCTTCAGCAGCCATTTCCAAGCCTTCAGCCACAATGTGAATGTGGGGGAAGAGAAAAGGAGAGAGCATCAATGAAAGCAACTATTGAACATAAGACCAAAAATGAAAAAGTATGTTGATATATTCCTTTCTGTTCCAGTAATGAAAAAAAGCTTAGATGAAAATAAGTATGACAAACAAGTCTTGAGGTTACAAGGGCAAAGCCTAACTTACATAAAAAGTGTATTAGGGCTAGATCTCGTCTCTCTACACCTCTCAAAACCCAAACTAATAAGCTGAACTGAGAAATGGTAACACAGCAGTGTGAAGAATCTTCTTTTAGGCTAAGCTATAGTTAAAAAGAAACATCCTTGCAGGTAGTTTATTTGGAAGGAGCACGGTCAAGCCTGAAAGTACTGCATAAACTTCAGATGCCGCATCTGAATCATAGTGTATTACCATGAACACAACCGTTTGTATTGGCAAACTGCAGTCAAGACTAATGTTGCAAAATAGAGCTTGTAGCCTTTTATACTTTGAAAATCTATTGAGAGAGTCAAACCTTCCTGTGATGCAAGTGTTTAAAATTTCATTAGCTGTGCTAGAATACAAATAGATTCATCAAAACAATTAAATACAAGTCAAAACTTGTTGAAAACAAAATCTAGTGAGCTTTCTAAATGTGATTTTATCAGTACATGTTGCTACAACTTTTTTTTTTTTTTTAAATCCCTGCCAACTTTTCATCATCCATCAGCAGGTCTTCAACATGAGATCAGCTATCACATGCCAATTAATAAACCTGCAAACAAGCTGGATGCTGTAAATTAATTTAATGTGAGAAAGAAAAGTTGGTGACTCTGCTTAAGCTGTTACACCGTTCCCTCACTTTAATATTGAACGTGTAGCTGCCAGGCAATTTAAGTTAATGTAACTCAGAGAAGCCATAATTCTCCTCACTCTCCTATCTCTGGTTACTTCAGCTGGCCTGGCTCCACTGTGTAATTGCATAGTAAACTAGTTCAGCGTTCTGCACTGAGAAATAATGTTGCAAAAGAACCGACTATTTGTTGTGTAGGTCAGCTCTGATGCCTGACAGGAGACGGGGACACTGGGCTAGTGTCAAGGAGGAAGCAGGATCGCGGCAGTCAGCGTGGTCTGCGGTGTGAGTGCATTTTACAAGCGATGCAAGAACAGCTTCAGGGTAACGTAAGGAACAGCACCCTTCCCACCAGGAACCAACCCCACCGTGCCTCCAGTCAGACACCTGCAAACACAAACATATGACTTCTAATCATGCCCAGAGTACCCAAAAAGGAATTTAAAAAAATAAAATGGAAGAAAAAGCATACAAATCAGCTGATCAGCTGACAGACCTATGTATTTAGTTGTCAATTTCAGGCTGAGTTTACCGAAGAAAGAAAAAAACCCAACTTCACTGAGCCGTGGACTGTCTGTGGAATAAAGACTGACAGAATCAGAACCATAAAGAACTACTGAGGGAAGCTGTACGTTCTTTTTCTTTTCCTCCTGACTCTCCTCTGCTATCTCATTCCCTATGCAAACATGTTAAGGAAACGGGAGGCCCCATCCTGTAAGTGTTTCCTGCCAGCAGAACACTCACTGAAGTCAATCGCAGCTTTGTGTGTGAGCTGGTAAGACAGGGACCCTTGTGTAGAAATGGTTTCCTAAAAAAAATAGTTCAAAATAAGAAGATTTCTTTTTTTTATTTAATCATCTCAGTATGTATTCTTGTCATTCTGGGCAAACAGCCAGGAAGGTAAAAAAAAAATAAATAACCTCATGCAATAGTAATAGAACACACACAACTGATAATGTTAGAATTCAGCCACTTTTTTCTACCTTCCCCAAACACAAAATAAGACATTTTATTTTAAGTTTGAAATAGGCTCCTTTTTCTGTCAAACACAGGGAAAGCACTTAAGCCATATCTCTTAAAGAAAGAATAAACTTTGCAGACATCATTCCCATTAATATGCTGTCTTTAAACTTCAATTTTGTGACTTCTTGGAGGAGTCTGCAGGGCTTTAGAACAGGATCAGGGGCAGCCCTGCTGCCCCAGCCCTACCTCCAGCTGGGCAGCTCTGCAAGCGGCTCTTGGGCATGTGTAGGGTTAATGCCTTCCGCACTCTGCTCGGGCCTGGCACAGACAGCCGGGGCACCCATTAGTGCCAACTGCAGTTTTCTGATAGGAAACCCAGATGGCTAATTATGAGAACTTAAATGCCAAGATTCCTTATTAACCATTTAATTTTAGAATTGTGTAACAGCAAAATCGCGGTGATGTACTTTCTAATGCAGCAAGATATTCTCATGTCCTGACCTTTCATTCATTTGGAAAGATGTTCTATGAGAACCAAGTTAATAATGTATTTCTCTCTTTATGGCAGCATTTCTAAGTAATCTTGTGAATATCCAGACAGGTGTCAGCTCAGGGAAACTGCTGCATAAGTTATTTGGCAGGACTGCATTCACCAGTCGGTGAACACTGGATGGAAAAAACCCCCAAACATTTCCTACATGTTTCATCAATGGAAAAAGAGTGAATCACTTCAAGAACTTATCTGGGATTCAAAGTGCAGGGCATGAGAGTATGTTGTTTCCTACAACATTTTCAGCATCATTGTTATTCTGCTTTTAAGGCTGGCTTCCATGAGCTCCATGCTTTTCACACTAGTTTCTCATAGCAAACTCTCTCCACAATTACAGAGATTGCACATACACTTTTTACAATATCTTATTTTCTATTTTTCTCTTATTATTTTTTTTTAAGCCTCTCTCTATCCCCCCCCCTTTCTGCTTTCCACCACAGTGTTTTTCTGGGTACTTCTCATCTCTCTCTCTCTCACCTTTAATGTGAGCCTCTTTCACTGTACACTGTCTCTGCTCCCTCTGTCATATTCTCATGACACATCTCCACTGTCCTTTGTGCTGCACGTGGCCACGACACCATGCTAGCAAAAAGTGTATTTCTGATGTGGAGCACGCAAGGACACACAACTGTGGTGCTCGCGGGTTAACCACAGCCACCCAAGGCTGAGTTAAGGCCAGTCTGACCCTTCTGTGCCAATGGTTTCAAGCCATTATATAGAGAAACTGAGCAATCTGTGGATTATTTAAAAGATTTCAGTGGGACTCTGCAAAAATTGGCACCACTCTCCTTAATTCTTATTTTAATGCTAGTAGTAAAACAGTGAAGATGTGTAGTCTCCAAGTAAGGAACCATCAAGAAAATAATAATGAAAATAGATTTATTAAAAGTAATTTCAAGCATGAACTAATATTCCGAGTCAGTTCCTAGCTATTCGCATACATTTAAAAGCATACTCCTGGAATAAAACCACGATTTCTCAGCTCCTTTGCCAAAACAGAAATCAAGGTGCTATCACAAATTTTTAAAAATGGCTTTTATATAATAAAGACATTTAAGCTACAGCTTATCTAAAGCGTAGTTTGGGCATGATGAACACAGAAGTGGTAGGAAGACAAAGCTGTTCATAAAATGTGAATTCAATTTATCTTTCTTTTATCTTTACAGGAATTCATTTCAGAATGGGAATCTCTCAGGACAGAAATTATGTGTGTTCGCTGACCACAATTTTTGAAAGAACAATTTAGTAATGGGAAAACATTTTCTAAAGCCAGCTTCTCCATGAGGGCAGGTGCTTTTCCTGCTTACAAATACAGAGTAGCAGTATTTAAAGTTATTATCCAAGCAAAGAAAAAAAGAATTTTCTACTCCTTAATTACCATAAGGCAAACATACAGACATTCACGTATGCGAGTAAAACAGTTTTTCTCCTAATAAATTAGGCTTTTCAATGATTATTTTTTACTACTTTAAAAGACTTTAATCTGGTTTATAACCAAAATACATGGTGCTCAGTGACGATCATCAGATTTTTTCAAGTCCAGTATCTTCTTACCTACTAACCTGGAGCCCATCTGCGCTCCAAGCAGTGATCAGTCTCCCCTGCAGGTGTTACAAAAGCAAGTATTTCTGACTCTAGTGGGTCAACAGATTACAAAACTGCCTTTATGCCAGGACTAATATATTGTGTTTCTTGTACTTAAATGGCATGAGAAAAATCCCCAGAGGAAGACTGCAGAAATTTTGCTTCTATTCCTGGATTCCCTCCCTGGTTCATTTTACTGGCACAGATTCCTAAAACTAATAGTAAGTAGATAGTCTTGCTGGCAGCCTCATCCACCCTTCCCTGGCATTATTAATATATCGTGCGTGACCTCTAGGAAGACCTCTGAGTTCCACAAGAACTGTATATTGAATACTTCTTACAATACATCTCTTATAAAATATTTCAGCAGCCTGGAAAACAGAAGAAAAAGTATAAACTGAAAAGATTTAAGGGCCATCATAAAACTGGTAACTCAGAAAGCTGTGAAGCAGGTTGGATAGAAGGAAAGCATTGCAGCTGAAAAGTTTGAGTTTCACATTCTAGAAGAACAGAAAGATGTCAGAGCCCACTTTGGTATATGTTCAGAAACTACATTCCTCTTGAGGAAAAGTGTTAGGAAACAAAGTTTAAAACCACAGACAAAGAAAACACAGGTGTGAAATAGGAGAGCCTTTCTTATCTTAAAGTGTGCAGGAGGGGAAGGAAGCAGCTTTAGGGTCAATGAAAAGCCCATGACAGTAAAACAAAGAAGAGCTACTTCTTTCCCCAAAGCATGGAGGAGAGGAAAAAAAAACCACAAACAGGAGAACAAATTCCTCCATAGTGTTGCTTTTCAAAGGAGGAAATGTGGTGATGGGTCCCTTACTATACCACTGGGAACACGGCTGTGTGCCAAGTAACTGTGGAACAGTTGAGGAGAACCCTAGCTAGGCCTTTTAGAAGTATGCTAAAATCTGCACGAACAAAATTATTTGTTCGTTACAGTATCAGTTCGCAGCTATTAGTAACCGCACAACACAGAGAATGTGGGATTTTCACTTTCTAAGAGCATAACCCAACCAATAAAACTGAAGATCAAAGATGTTTTCTCCATTTGTCTGGTCACTAAGTGGTAGCACATGCTTAATTTCATAAATAATTCAAGATAAAAGGAAGTATTAACTTTAAAGAAATTATTAGCAAAAATAGTGCTTTCTATAGGAAGCACAGCCAGCAATATAAAAAGATACTCTTACTCTTGGGAATAATTACATTTACATTCATTAAATGCATCTTTTCCAAGGACATCAATGTAGATAAAAATGGGTTAGTGCAGAGCATTTCTGGCAACGTAAGTATGATGCTGCATGGAAAACTGTATTTGGTTGAATCACAATTTCAGAATGGAACCAGGGTGAGACAGGCTGCAACAGAACTACACCCAAGTCCAGATGTCTTAGCAATAGACATCAGAAGTCAGACTGTTGTATTCTTTTATATAGTATCACTCTTTGCAGTGCTCCTAAATGATGATGATTCTACCAGGAATGGACTTTATTTTTTTTTTTTTTTTCCCCAAATGTTAAGACAGGTTCTTCAGAATACTGTATTTCTGAAACGATCATACACATACCAGGACAAATGAGGGCAATCCAAAAGAACAATTCATACTCCCTGGTTAGATTATGTGTGTCATCCACACCTATTAATAAAATAGAACTCTACAGTAAAGTTTGGATAATGTCAGATTCAGAAACAAGGAGAATACTGGACAGGATTTGTCGTAACTCTCTAGCAGAGCAGGTGAATTATTTGGTATACAATTAAAGTGACTGATGAATGTGTTTAAGCTAGTGGAATATTGCAAGTATCAGACACTAATGTAATACATTGTAATATGGCTGTTCATTGGCTATTTGTAACATTGAAATTATAGCACATGAGAATCACTACTCAGCTGAAAACACAAAACCAACCATCACATCACCTGTAAATTAAAACCCCTGCCGGCTTCACATCACAGCTTTTACCGTGTTGAGATCTGTATATGTGCCTACATACTTTTTTAAACACTGTCAATCAATTATTACGTATTGCATGCAGAAATTACATTAACCTATGTCTGGATTTACGAAGCAAGCCTAAAGCAGCCCCTGAATGCAGTGCTCTCCAACTGCTATGTCAAGGACTTAACCTCCAGAATTAACACACCCTGCAGACATATCCCTTCAAATCTAAACCAGACTAGCAGGACAAAATGCCAACCAGCAAAACTTGCACCACTCCCAGAGGGAAAATCTACCTGTAAATCCTAGGAAGAACAACAGCTGTCCAGCTGCTCTTGGAGACACTCATCCTGGAGCTGAGCATCTGGGGTTCGTAAACACGGAGTTATAGCTCCTTTGCTGAAGCAAGCAGAATGGGAAAAGAAAGCAAAGCTTGCTAGCTTTGCAGAGAAATGCCAAGGTAGTATGGTAATTGTGTGCATATGGCGATGTAGGAATGACAATGCTATTTTAAGAAGGCCTAAAAAACTTACAAAAGCAGCAGATCATAAAGAAGTTTAAATTTTATAATGGGTAACTCCATGTATGCACTGAAATACAAATTAATATCCTTTAAAAATGTATGAAGTTTACATCTGTTAACATACACTGAAGATTTATATCTGCCTTTCTACAACAGAGACAAAAACCCCCAACCCTTATGGAAAATGCTCCAGGGTCTTCCCCCATAAATTTAATCACACTTCATTTAGCACATTAACTGACTATATTTGAACAAATGTTTTTAGCAGTGCAAGCTACAAAAGCTTTGTATAACTCTATTATCAGGTAGAGCTAGCTAACCGTCTTTTGACTACATGATGAGATATGCCTAAATTCAGAAACTGAAATCTGCATGCACGTGTATAGGTGTCTACAACTTACAGAACTTAAATCCCTAATTTTGATCAAATCAGAAATATCATTCCAATCAGGAATTATGCTGGAAATTTTTTGGGAAAAGGATTGCAGAATAAATCATTTCCTGGGGGAGGAGAGTAAGGGGCATATCACAAATCTAATGTTACAGAACTTCAAAAACTGGATTATTTTTGAAATCATTATTTTCAAGGAAGAGTTGTAGGAAGCTGGTATATCACTTAGGCTATTAATCTAATCTTCTTAAAACATTCCTTACTGCAATATGACATTTGGGGTTTTTTTCTGAAATTTTAAGTATTTGGAAGGAACCTCTCATACCATGTCCGTACCTCAGGGCGTTCAGGGAAGCGGGGAAGGTTATTCAGATTTACCCAGACATCTCTGAGGATAATGTTAGAGACAGTGTGTTTTACATATGTTGCTGGAGACTCTTCCTCTAAAATGCTCCAGGGCCCCTAGCTGTAGCTGGAATAAGAGACCTGTAAATTGTCATAGCATTAACCTTTGTATCAGTCTTGCATCCAAACCGCATGCACACAAGTCCTCAGAGGCCTCTGGGTGACCAGAAAGTGCTGACACAGTGTAGAGAGGCTGAGAAAACTTCAGCCCAGGGCTACAGTGCTCAGGTCACTGCTCTCACTGCTACAGGTACTCATCCAGCAAGGACCGTGCTAGAGAATGAGTCTGTGAGCCAGAGGTTTCTTCCTTCTATGCTACTAAAACCCTCTGCTTAATGGCACTTTAGCATGATGGAGAAGACAGAGAGGCGATTTAAACTACTATGAAGGAGAGAGGATCAAATGCAAGTATCTGGACAGAAACTAGGTGAAGGAACTAGTTAAAAACAAGAAGCGAGAGTTCTCGCATTAAAACACAAATGCAAAAGAGGAGAAGTGTGGAGCACAGAAGAAGATTTGAGCAGGAACAGTGAGATCAGATCTCTTGATGATTGCTGTGGTATGATGACTAGAATTTGAATGGAAAGCCCAGAAAGAGAAATTAAGTAGAAAAAAAGCTCTGGGGCAAAGCTCAGCTTTCAAAAGAAAGCGACTGGGACCAGATCAGGGAAAGAAGACAACTTCAAGGAAAAGGAAAAAAAGGAAAACCCCAAAGCTGTCAGCTAATATTTGTGAAACCCAACAGCAATACATGATTTCTTTTCCTTTCAGTGTTGGTTTCAAACAGAAGATGATAGCTTGCTACAGCTATCAAAAGTTCTTCAGCTCAAGTAATGTAAATCTTTATACCAAACCTAGATGTTAGAAACTGCTCAAAACGAAGTGAGGTCACACAATAATTTCATTTATTTTCGTAGAATCATAGAATCCTTTAGGTTGGAAAAGGCCTTGGAGATCATCAAGTTCAACCGTTAACCCAACACTGCCAAGGCCACCACTAAGCCCATGTCCCCAAGCACCACATCTAGGGGTCTGTTGAGCATGTCTAGGGACGGTGACTCCACCACCTCCCTGGGCAGCCTGTCCCAGGGCTTCCACCACCCTTTTGGTGAAGACATTTTTCCTAATGTCCAATCTAAACCTCCCCGGTGCCACTTGAGGCCGTTGCCTCTTGTCCTGTCACTTCTTACCTGGGAGAAGGGACCGACCCCCCCTGCCTACACCCCCCTGTCAGGGAGCTGTGGGGAGCCATCAGGTGCCCCCTGAGCCTCCTTTTCTCCAGGCTGAGCCCCCCAGCCCCCCCGTGAGCCTTGTGCCCCAGCCCCTGCCCGGCTCTGGACACGCTCCAGCCCCTCAGGGTCTGCCTGGGGCTGAGGGGCCCAAACCTGCCCCCAGGGCTCGAGGGGCGGCCGCACCAGGGCCCAGCACAGGGGGACGGGCACTGCCCTGGCCCTGCTGGCCACACTGCTCCTGACACCAGCCAGGCTGCTGCTGGCCCCCGTGGCCACCTGGGCACAGGGCTGGCTCCTGCCCAGCCGGCCCAGCCAGCCCCCCCAGCCCCTTTCCCGCCGGGCACCTTCCCAGCCCCCTGCCCCAGCCTGCAGCGCTGCCTGGGGCTGCTGTGCCCCACGGGCAGGGCCCGGCACGGAGCCGGGTTGAACCTCACACAACCGGCCTGGGCCCCTCGCCCGGCCTGCCCAGATCCCTCTCTTAATCCTTTGAACCTTCCAGGCTTTTTTTTTTAAAAAATGTTTTTTGTAAGCCTACAGAGCTTTAACTTAAATCACTAAGAGCTATTCTTAGTATTATTCTGCATTAATACTTGAAATATTCTGGGAAAAAAATCAGTTGTTGAGCAGTTCAAATTAGATGCCCAAGTTAAACAGGTATTTTTCATTTAATTTACACATATGTGAATTCACCATCCATAAAATGGAGGCAATACCCCACATCGTTTCCCAGGGTTATTGCAAAGAGAAATACATTAGCGTATGTGAAGTACTGGAATGCTGTAGTGATGAGCACCACAGAATTGCCAATAGGAAATTAATATTGCTGTAAGAACAAGGTTTCAATAGTGGTAATAAATAAAGCTTAAGGCTATACACTGAACAATTAAAGTATTGAATAGCATGTCATCATGCTGGCACATTTTATTCTGTGCACTCAATATGAGAGGGGTCCTGAGGGAGAGAGCACAAGCAGAGAAAGGAAGGAGTGACTCTAACATAATGCATATGCATACACACCTTTAATTCTGACACTAGAAATTTTTTGACAGCTAGATTTGATATTCTTAGAATAATGATCATTATAACAAAGAGTATAAATACAGAAAAGCAGCATTGTTCACATGAAAAGGTAAACAACACCGAAAACGTACCTGTAGGCAGACAAGAATATTCAGTACTGCTGTAAAGATTCAAGTTTAACAAAGGTGGTGACAAATTGTAAAATCCTTTTTGCTCAAAGCTTTTAGTTCACCACCAAACATTTATTATAACTGATGAATACAGGAACATGAGTTTCCTCTGTTTCAGACCTTTTCCCCTTTACACTTGACTGTACACAACTACAGAAGATCATTATTCCAACTTCTTTGGGAACATATTTCCTTTAATTTCATGGTGTAACAACTGACACAATAAGACACACATACAGTCTTATTTCATTAATCTGTCCACTTCTTTGTGATCTTTGCCTATATAAAAAATAAAGGTAGAGATTTCAGTATTTGCTTTTAAACATGTAGAAGCAAATTCTGCTCCCGTATAAACGGGGTTATACAGCAGGGCTGAAACCTCTCCATTCATAAAATATATGGATTAGTTAGTATGCAAGTGATAGCAATAATTAAATTAATTTAGTCACGTTTACTTACACATAATGAGTGCCTTCGCAATGAGGTATTATTAGCACATATAAAATAATTCATAATGAGGTAGCAGAACTAAGCATGATGATGCCAGTAAGTGCTCAGATTTCAGAAGTAAGTTTAGAGACACATTAAGATCATCTCTGCTCCTATTTTGGCAACTTGCTCAATGTATGTCAAATCATGCAGCCCTTCCTCAGGTAAAAATCCCAGTTCATACAAATGTTTTCACCCATGGAAACAGTCAGAAGACAAATAAAAGTAACGCTACCTGTATAAACAAAGCTAATATTGACTGGGCTTTGCCATCAGCGCTGAGCTGGACTGTGCTGCTCAGACGCTTCGTACTTGCCAACTTATAGAATATGCTGCCGTTGGAGCTCTGTGCAGTCACATTTGCTTACTGCAATTTTAAAACAAAACCAGACTGACATATAACTTGAATTCTGGACCTCATTAAAAAAATTCTAGGCCAAGGGTCATTGTTTCATACGCCTTAATGTTGATAGGGCAGTCAAGAAGTGTAACACTCTACTGTGAGATAATAAAATGCCTTTAGTACATTCCTCTGCCGCACTAGATGCAGCAGTCACAAAAGAACAGTAACACACAAGTGCAAGAGATAATAAAAAAAGAAAGTAGCCTGTTACACACTCCAAATGCTTTTGTAAACTTATTTAAAAGCACCCATCTGTTGCAGTAAAGTTAATATACTGTTTTATATTCACATGTAAGTCCAATTTCTATGGCTATCGATGAACAATGACAGCACCTGATTTACAACATTTGTTTCAAGGCAATTTAATTTTCTCTACTGGCATCAAACTAGTCACGTACCAGTTCATGGATAAGAAAATCACTGTTAGTTCTCTTCTAAAGAAATAGTCCGTAAGGCTTAGACAAACAGAACTCTCTCTTCACATGAATTTTAAGTTAAGGATAAGCAAAGGATTGACTGCTAAAAGAGAGAGTCATCAATCCCGTGCAGTAACTAAAAGACACATCCTGTAGACAGTCTTTGCAGATATCCAGCTTAGAGGGGAAAGAAGATACTATGGTAACAATGCTTTGTTAAGTAGACAACAGCCAAGATGATGTGCTTCATACTTGTCATATACCTGAAATGAAGACAGATGAAGACTTGCCTCATGCAAAGCAAGTATTGAGCAGTATGCAATGGAGAACTACAGATGAGTTAATCAGACTGTATTCAGATCATTACATAGAACAAGCTCTAATTAGTAGCCACTCCCACTAGGTCTTCCCTGTTAAAAAAGGTGTCCTTGCCACAAGGTAACTAACTTGAGATAAAAGTCTAGCGAGAGCATGGCAGCCCAAGTTTCTGAGGCAGTAGGTCAAATTACAGAACAGTAGTCAACAAGTTCCCAATTTATAATAAAACTACAAAATTAGTGACTTGGATTCTAGCTTTAAGCTAATTAAGTTAAACATGAAAGGACTGAATGTTTTTCTTCACATGAGGTCAATGCTAAAATTCTGAAGCGAAGACAGAAATGATAATGGATTTTCATTATCTGTATCAAGCATTTGGCAAGACATACAGACATGCCTAAGAGATTTACAAAAGCCCCGATTCAAAATTTTCCAAAGCTAGTGTTTGGCAAAGCCTGTTTCTGGCAGATGAGATGAAAAGTAATCACAGGTGAGGCACACTGCACTAAGAGAGACTTTGGGGATCAGCCACTCCAAATGCAAAGTGGATTAATTAGCAGTGCCCACCCTTAATCTAGAGTTCTGGGAACTGAAAATTAAATCTGCCTGGACCCATCAGAAGACAACAAACTTCAACTGAGGCAGACAAGCCAACATGCTGGAATAGATGGAAAATTTTTACAAGAAATAGACCCTGCCATGCTTGGACTCTTAAGTGCAAACTATACAGGAGAAAAGGAAGCCGCGATTAACACCTCATCAGGGGAGGGCAGTGATGCAGTAGCATAATGAAGGGAAAGTTTTGATTTAATCTTGGCACAGTTTGATTAGATGTGTATTTCTTTAATTTCTTTGCTTAAACATTTAATAAACATTTGTCTATTTGGATTACCATAGCTAAGTACCTTGACCTGCATTCTACCTGAACTCCCCTTTATTTAATGACTGATTACTGCACAAGTACTTCTCTGACATGCTGGCATTATTATTTTAGAAATGGATTCTAACAGCTCATTCCCAGATGTACAGTCTTCAGATTCAATAAACTTTCTGTATAAACCACAGATTGAATGGCCTTTGTCCTTATTAGCTTATAGAAAATTAATTTCTAAGTGTTAATTTTTGGGCTTGGGCCGCTTGCCAAATGTTTAGGGCAGCTGCTAGAACTACAGACAATACCACACAAGTCAGAGATGGAAAGATCTATTAGGTTATTTCCTTCGACTACAAACTGATGAAGAATGGCAATCAATGAATCACATGCCTGTCATGTCCTCTATAGTATATACTCAATTGTGTTGGCTGGTTTTAAACAACCATAGCCACAAAACCTCTACCACTTCATTTATTGCTTCATACTACTCTAAAACAGACATGTTTGAAAAATTTACTAGTCTGTGGAACCTACTACCTTTACAGATTATGGAGCAAAGAACGAGCTAACACACCCATCCAGTCTGATCACCTTCACAATCAGAACCACAGTTTCAGCCAGTGACCCTCACATTAACCCTCATAATGCAAGGCTCAGCTCAAGCATGTTTTGAATAACATTCAGACCCTAAGGGCTTCAAGTACTAAGGACTTACCGTCCCTCGGCAAATTATTCCCACGTTGAATGACTACACAGTTTTAAATCTTTGATTTTTATATTCAAATTTCTCAGACTGCCCATTACAGCTATGGAACCAGCACTGCTGGGTCTACGTCTGCTAGCAGACATATTCCGCTGTATATTCTGCACTGTATTCTTAGTGAAACACCTTCAAAGTTCTTCTCTCCCTGTCCCCCATACTTGTTTCAGTTACCTGAGTGACAACTCAGACATTCTCTACCCATTCAGACCTTTTTTTAAAAAAAATATCTTTCCTTGAATAACAAGTCCCAAAGACATAACCGCATTTTGCACTCGACTGACAGTCTCTTCATTTTTATACATCCCTGGTGCTGAAATGCCCAGAACTGATGTGTCAGAGAAGTCTCAGCGACATGGGCTATATTTCATAGATCCTTGACAAGATGCATGTACACAGGCAGCCCAAAGTAGCATTTGACTTGTTGGCTCCATTTATTTCATTTACTGGCCCTTAAGGTCCCTTTCAGCATTACTGCTTTCCAAAGTAGTTCCTATTAAATATTTTATATTTTGTTACTATGCCTTGCACTGAATCTCATTCGGTCTCCTCTGTATCCTTGTGGATCTTTGAAGTGTTCTATATCGACTTCTGTGTCAGCAATGATGTTTTTAATGTCTGCAGCTTAAATATCAGATAAGAAGCACATTTCTGACATCCTTCAGTACAATTTCTCATAAAGACCTTCAAGTCCCTAACATGGATACCGTGGGCATGCTACACTCTCCCCACCACATTTCAGATATTTGAGGTAACCAGCTACATTTTAATATTGCAATAAATATCTATATAATCATAATATATTTTTAAATGATAGATAAACTATACTTGGTAATCAAAGTTTCTAAACACAAGCAACAGTAATAAGGGGAGCAAGTACCACTTTTAATGATCTGCTCCACTTCCCTATTTCAACTGTTGTAACTTCTACGCCTCACAATACTACATGGGAAACAAAGGATTCAATAAATTAAAAATATAAAAACCAATTATCCTTGACATAATAAAAGGTTTCTCATGCAGAAACTAAACACTCGTGCAAATTCTGACCCGATACCATCTTAATAACAGATAAGCACAATAATGAAGTTCTTCACAGTTAATAAGAAAATTCTGTATTGAAGAGCTTTATGCATATTATATGAGGCTCAGAATGAACCTGTGAAAGATAACAGAGATAAAATAATCAGTATATGTATTATATGTATACCGTTTGGGCTCTTGAGAAGACTGGCTCATCTTTTAAGCATATCTGTGTAATGTGAAGGAAAATAAGCCTTGATTTTGATGAGAAACTATTAGCATTCTTGTCATACAAATAATAAAAATCCCTGCCCGGAAGCACTGTTTATGAGATTAGATAACTGCCATGCGATAAGGTCAACACTTAACTAAAACCTGTGCTTGTGACCTGTCCCTTTGATAGTGTCTTACTCTGGTCAGGCTTATTTTTTGCATTTTTTCCTACTATTCTATTAACTGATACACTTCATTGCATATACTGAACTGAAGGTAAAGGTTTCAAAGTAATACTATACAACCTACAAAGAAAAGGCAATCCAGCATTATGAGCACAACCAGAGTATTTCCAAATGTTTTAAGTTCCACCCAGCAGAATGGGAGTAACTATGGCTTTCTCATCACCACAATTTGTCACATTTCAGCCTCTGGAACAGCAGATCAACGGAACTGGGCTTGCTTCCCCCCCCCCCCCCCCCCCCTTCGAGGATGACTGCAAATTTCAGTCACAGTTATCGACCTATCATACAACTGAGGTGACCCAGAAGCAGGTCTCTAACTAATCCCCTGGGTGCCCTCATATTAGTAGAAACAAGCTACATTCAAGAGAAAAGTCAAGAAGTTAATTCAAAGATGTGGAGTTCTGAAATGCCACTGAATTTGGTAGGCATTTAAAATCAGTCAGATTAGATTAGTAGAAGGTTGTTCCTTGTTCTGCTGTTCTTAAGGAAATAAAATGACCGATCAGGAAAACAAATACATATAAAATACTCGTCATCTGTTTCCAGACCACTATCTTTAAAACAAACACAGAGAAAATATTTTTAGAAGTAATTAAATCAGCCACAGTGAGCCTGTAAGAAAGAACTACTTGTAGTGGAGAATTCCTAGGCAACTGTCCCTACTTGTTTTCTTCCTGTTTTGGCGGCTCAATGGACACATCCAAAAAAAGGGTCAAAACCTGAAATTACTAACACAAGCTGCTTGCCGTAAGCCAGTTGAAGCACTCCTCCAAATACAATTGTTATTCATATGAACAGGAGTAAACTCTTGACTACCCAGTCAGCTGCTTTTTGGGATGTTTGCTTTTGTTGTATTTGCACATGGATCAATATATGAAAACAAGAGGAGGAATTGTGAAACACTTTTCAGATTAATTAAAATTTTAGTGTATCAGCTGGGCAAGTCAAGCTAAAAATGAACAGCAAATTTATCAGCTGAGATAAATTCCACACTTTTTACCTGCTTACCTTTTTAATTTGAGTAGCAATTGATTTCAGTGCAACTGCTCATTTATGAGGTATATAAATGCTGCCAGGATTCAAACTGTTTTAAGCTGCTACAAAACCAGCTGTATTGAGACAGCGCAGGTGTGCATTGCCACCTACCAGAATAAGCAATGCAGCCAGTCTCAAAGTTGCATCCTAGAAGGCTATGCAGGAAGGGGTTGACATACACTTCAAAAGATCTCTCTGCATCACAGGAGTATTAGCAGGTCCTCTGGTGCTCCAGGAATGATTGCTTCAGAAAATTATACAGATGTTTTAAAACCAACTTAATATCTCATGTTTCCAGTTCTTGACTGTGTAGTTAGTTTGGTTTTTCGGCTTTATCAGCACACATACTTACTGCAGATTCAAGCTTCAGAATGTTATCAATCAAAGGCTGTATCAACATCATCCCAGAAACGTGTTGATGTCCTCAGAGGACATAAGGAGGCTTTAAAAGAGGTAAGCAACCAGAGAACATTACAGCAGGAAGGAGGGAAAGCAGCATGATGGGAAGCTTCTGCCACGTATTTTTGGCAGCTATGTTGTGCACCTGAACTAGAAAACTCTTTATAGAGTACTCGACTACTGTTTTTTTTCCCCTGGGCATAGAAAACTGCAAATGACATCATTATATACTGAAGGGCAGCAACAACAGGGACAGCAGTGCAGGAGACAAAGTTTTTTGGGGATACAGGGAACTGCTGTCAAAGATTATCATCAAAACATGATATGAGCTAGCAAAGCTACCAGCCAAACACCTCCACTGTGTAGACTATCCTCACTGCTTCCAAGCCGGCTGCAGGTTATTTCTGTTTCCACATTCTGACTCCTAATGCAAATCTCCCCAGCAGGAACCTACAACCTGAGCTCTGCCAGCTGTCTAGAGCCCAGATCAATTTACAGGAGTTCACAGCCAGGAATTGCACTGTTTTATGACCACACAAACCAAAATCTTTGGAATGAAATAATCTGAATCCATTTGAAAATGGCAACTCTCTGCCGTTTCTCTTAACAGAGGCTTCTTGCCATAAATTTGACAACATTCAGTATCTTAAGAATTCTTACTGAGCCTGAGAGAGAAACATCACTAAACTGCTGGCTTTGACATAGCTTCCTGAAATGTGAAGGGATATGTGGGGTTTTTTTTCCCCTTTTTCCCTTTTCCCAGGGGAAGGTAGATAATTATTCTTTCTAATCTATTATAGAAGCAACAAATGAACAAATAATTCTACAAAGATTTACGCAAAACCCCAATTGATTTAGACTGTTTACTTATTATGGCTCTTTATTTAACATTAATAAGCATTGTTTAAATTCTAAAATAATTGCATATAAACATGTTTATTTTATTGTATGTGCAGCTGTAGTATTGTTTAAAAATGCATTCAGTATAAAATAGTGCTTCTATTTTTTCCCCTGTTTTATTTTATAGATCTTTATGATTTAGGTTTTTGCCATTTTTAGCCACCAACCAATTTACAAGATACGGACAAGAAAGCTCAAAAAATTTCACTACAGTTGGCTGGTAAAGTAAAGAAAATGCTTTCTATTTGATTCTGTATTAAAAGGAAATTGGATATCACAAGACTAAAATGGTGATGCCAGCCAGAAAGATATTTTGAAACAAAATGCAGAAGACTGTCTTCAGAGGAAAGATGTAAACAAAAATGAGTGACTGATATAATGTGGACCACTTCAGACATGGCCGAGAGGTACCAGAGATCAGAAATGAATTATTATGCTCTAAAATGGTCCAATAAAAAAATCAAACTGTAGTGCAGTGATGAGAATATGTATTGGAAAAAAGATAGGTTATAAAAAGAAAAAGGAGCTTTCAAGTACTGTAGGTTATTAGCTACTATGGAGAAATCTGTATTCAGGAGATTATATTTCTAACAAAATATGCACACAACCAAACAGCTGCATTTGCTGTTATAAAGGAAGTGAACTATAAAAATTAAAAAGCTAGAGTGGAGACAGAATCACAGGCTAGAATAAAAATAATCAATGCAACCATCAATAGGAACGTTGGGATGAACACTGCGCTGCCTGAACACACAGCCACAAAGGCCGGAGGAAGAATGACTCAATTATATTTTTCCCCGTGGGCAAAGACATAAAAGATAGTAGGAGACACATTGAGCACATCACAAAAAAGCATTTGGGCAGCGCCCCTTGTTAGAAAGGAAGAACTGCGGTTCCAAACAGGGAATAATTACAGATGCTCTGCAAGTGAAACATTCGGGCTCTATTGCCTTCAGTAGTGAAGCCCCGAAGGCTGCAGCTGCTGTGCCCACCTTCTCGATGCTCGCCAGCCCACAAATGCACCCAGAATGGAAGCGAAGGCCTGCCTTTATGGAAGCAGTGGAGCAGCACTGGACTGGCCCCATTCTTACCAATTTCTGATCTGGGAGAGGGAACGGCTGAGGAGTTTTGAAAAAGGCATAAAACCCTGAAGCAGTTTGATGCTAAACTGGGGCAAGGGAGGAGAGGTGGGATGCAAAGCCTTCCTCGTGCATCTGCACCACAGATCACCTCTCCTAATCTCTTCCTGTCAAAGCAGGCAGATTTCTCAGGACTGCAGCATCCCTTACGCCACTGGCACTGAGAAGGCACCAACAGACAGCAGGGACTTGGCAGAACACCAACAGCTAACCCCAAACACATGGACTACACATGAGTAAACACATACCGCTGAGATCCGAGGTGGCATCTCCCTCAGAACAGCAGCTTCTAGCTCCTCTCTCCCTACACCACACAAGGATGGCTCTTTCAGTCACATTCAGGCTACTGAGATAAAAACATTACCTTGAGAGTCAAGATAGCACATTGAGACCTGAATAAGTTGACTATATTGTTGCACCATTCCCCAGAAGTGAAATCTAGGTTGCAAAGCCATGCTTTTCATTTCCGCTAAACTAATTTGAATGAGCTACTACCAAAAAAATGTAAATCACCTTACTTATCAAGACCTAACTGCTGGCCAGGCCTAATCCAAGCCTTTTCTAATTACACTAGGAAGGCAACCACCATCATAAGCTCTGCTCATATTCACTACCTCTATCTTGACCTTTCAAAAGCAGTTTCTGTGACTAGAAATGAGACTTCATCACTATCATCTTCATTATAAAAGGCAATTAGGTAATATTCTGGGAAGTTTTTTTAGCTGCTTGAGAAAAATTTTCAAGTACATGAAAATAAACTTGGAGATTTTCCTTTCACCAGGAGCTTCATCCCTTTACAGCAAGAGTTCCACCTCTACATGCTGTGATCAGCAGCATGACCTAAAGCAGCACCCCTTCCTGACAACGGATGAGAGAATGCAATCCATTGCCACCTCCAAAATGCAACCATACTGCAATCAGTAAGGGCTGGCTCCTGCAGACCACCAGCTAGAAGAAATCACAAAATACACCACTACCTCATGGAGGAGTCTGAGACGCTGCAGCAGTCGCTATTATTCAGCTACCTTCTGGTTCCAAGATTTCTGTGGCAATCAAAAGGTGCAAGCATCCTTAAATTGTTTTGTCATAAAGGAAAAAATTAAAAGTCTAGTGCTGAGCTGTAAATCCTGCATTGCTCATCAGATCCCATTGACAATGCATGGCTAGCAAGCAGCTCTATTACATGACCCCAACATCAAGAGCTCAAGCAGATTCAAAATCAATAAGACTCAGTTCAAGTAAATGACAATAGATACTTTCTGATTGTGCAACCAGAGGCATGTTTATACCAATTTATGCAGAAAAACATAAATTCAAAGCTTGTATTATGCCACTTCAACAAATAGTAAAATAGTTGCTCTAAAAGAGCTTATCCTGACTGGACAATAACAGAAAGTCTGCTGTCTTAAAAGCACTGTTTGGAGAAAAGTTAATCAAATACTATGTTCTCAAACCAAAAGTGCCACTTGAAGTTACTGTTGGACAAAGCAATGAGAAAGGCACTGAAGTCTAAACAACATTTACTGTGGCCTTGGTACATATGAAGTGCATGTATTTAATTTTATATTTACTCAAAAATAATTGCAGGCACAGAGGGAAAGTTATGCTGCAGTTTAAAAGCTACATAATTAGTACATAAGTTGCTACGTAAGTAATACCCTTCTGATTAAAGGTTTTACTCCACTGACTAATTATAGAAAACCTGGGGCGTGTTTGTGGCACAAAGACCCCTTTTTTGCTTGCTGTCTTCCCATAAGACAAAGGCATTTTTTAAGAGTGTAGGGGAGAGCCACTTCATGCTGTTATGAATGCTAACCAACCCACCAGTGAGTGAGAGCTAAGTGGAGTGACAATATGGTGAAGATTCTACAGGCAAATGTACCACACCGCAAAAAATCTCTCTCTTTAACATTAGGTTAATTAAAGAAATGGCTTCACCCATTCCTACAGGAAACCTCTTCCTTGGCCACAGTACTTGAAAGGAAATCTAACAATATTTTGGAAAGGACAAGAATAATTCACCATGAAATATTCCAAGCTCATTTACAAATGTGAAACCATTTAAGCTTTAAAGCAAGTGACGTGCTTACTACATTGATGTAAACAAGTCCAGAGCAACATTTGGTAATGCTCATTACATTAGAATAGATTCAAAAGCCAAAAGAAAATTAACACTTCATCAGTAACATTCAACTCTTCCACAAATATACCCCTAACATAACACAACATTGGCTGCATCAAACTGGACTCATACTTTGCAGCTTTTATTGGCATAACCAATGCTAAAAATATATGGGATCTTCAGAGAAAGAAAATCAGGGAGAAAGCCTAGTAGCTGGAGCCATGGAAATTCAAAATCATTGATATTCATGTATTCACACTTGTTTAACATGCATATCATTTGGGGATAGGAGGACATTTAAAAGATACAAATATTTCCCTCTTAACTTGCGTGTAGTGAAAATACTAATGCTCTTTCTTCTTTTAGCTACAGTGCACCATGCTGTCTCAATTATATTTCTAACAATGTCAGAGAAGATATAAAATCCGTCTAATCTATGAAACTGATGAGATGGGGAGGGAGGAGTGCTATGAACTGTAATAAATACTATATACAGTTTAGAAGTACCCTTAACTTTTGTCCCTTGGGTTTCTTACATGCTTTTGGTAGCTTTTAGCAAGGATTCTAGCAACAGAGCTGAACAACCCTGACCTGATGTCCTACGCCATCCTCACTGCCAGGCATTTCCTCCCACATAAAAATCTTTTTGGAAGTGTGGTTTCAAGGAATGAAAGAACCTCCAGATCATTGACTTCCCCCAGCTCCTTTTTTGGATAACACCCAAGGCAAAGGAACATAGTTACTTTACAACATTTGGGTTCTGATGCCTGGAGGGCTGCTCCTCTGCACTGCCAATACATCTCATGGTGAACAACTTAAAATCAGATGCTGACAAGTGCTGCTCAATTGAAAGTCAGTGTTGGGAAGTACCGAATAAAAGCTACATTGCAAATCATCTGGCGTAGAAACTTAAGATAAAGAAACAACACTGGCAATAAAATTAGTCATCAGAATATGTGAATCTAATTAAAATATTACTCAAAAACATCTGTTAAGAGGAGGAAGCAGCCTGCAGGAATTATTCAGTGCTCCTAGACCCATGTTCTAGAAGAGCTAATTATACATAATTCCTCTTATGTTCACGCTGCAAAATATAAAGTCAGGGTGTAGAGCTAGGAATGATTAAAGAAAACAAAATGAATATCTGAAATACTGAATTTCATTTTGTAAGACCTGTATATGAAAGCAAGTTGAAACAAGCAGTATTCAGATCTGCATTATTCTGTACAAAATAACTAGCCTCATACACAACTTCCCATTCTTATTTTCCATTGCAGAACTGAGAAATAGTCTAGTATGTTTGGTTTAGCTTTCACTTTGAGAAGACTGTGAAGGTTACAGCCATGGGAAGCAGCCACTTTCTCCATTTTCTGTTTCTTCTAGATGGCCTGACTAAAGCTATTTGCTACTATCAGTACTTCCCATTTGTAAGATGAGGATATGCTAATATTTGTAACTCTGAATAATACAGATTTATGGTGATCTTCATCTTACTCCTAAGCCCAAGGGGAAATGAAATACTAACAAATTTGAAAATGGAAGATAAGACCTTCTGATGTAATTTAACAGACAATGAATTAAATGGGTAAAAATGAAAAAAAAAAAAAAAAAAAAAGACTAAAGAGGAAGAATGAGTAATCTTTTGTCACCCATGGTAGGATGACAATAAATTCTCAAAAGATCTCACACTGTCAAGGAGAAATGATATTTAGATTAAACCTTGCTAGACCCTAAAAGGATAATTTGTCAGTATTTTCCACTTTTCTACCAATTCTGTACTCATTTGCTAGATTCCTTCTTTTTATCTCACAGTATTACAGTTTGGACTAGCTGCAGAGCATTTCACTAGGGGGAAGAAAAAAGCTCTAGATATCTTTGTATTTAAAACCATACTGGCTGAGGGTATAAGGAACGAAATAAGAGTAATTTGATCTTATTATCTAATAGCCTTAACTATAGTCTTCTATGATCAGAGTTCACAAGTTTTCCTGTAGTGTTATTTTGCACTAATGATGTTCCACTGGCAGCTTTCAGCAGAACATCCCAAACTTTGATGAAAACCAGGTTCCAACTGTCAGGAATATTTACAATTTAAGACATATAAGTGAGATTATGCTTCTATTTCAAAATAAGTATTAAACTAAAATAAATAATTTATTCCAAAGGATATGCATATAAAATGTGACTGTAGGCTGTTTCTGTAAAGTAGATTCCTGAACTTCTAACACATTTTAAATACTAACCAAAAGAGATGAGAAATAAAACAATATGAACTTAATAATAAAACAACATAAAACATCAGGCTAGACATGCTGATTGTTTAGAACAGAACTGTTCCCAGCAATACACTAGTCCAGAGATGTCCTCATGTAGAATTCATGGCAAACGTTTAACAACAGAAAAAGTATTTTGTTCAGCGTCGCCTTAGTTTCACAAAGATTGCTGAAATGAAAAGTCCGAATATCCTCACACTTTTGCACTGCAGCTCTCTGACGGAGGCAGGTGCTTTACTGCCTATCCCATCTCATCTTCCCCCCGCCTCCCCGTGGCAGCCTAGATAAACCCAGTTCCCAAGAATCGCAGCAGCACTGCATATCCTTTTGCACTGTAAAATATTTGTGGAAATACAAATTTTTCCTACATGCTCTTTTCCACCTGAGGAAGTGAAAAGAATTTAAAAGAAAGAAGGAGCAATAATTTATATTGCCACAAGCTCCTTAAGCCACATCCACTATCCTTTCCGCACGCCTTCAGCCAAGTGGTTTTTTTTTGAGCTCAAGTGCCAAGTTATTAATTTCTAGGATAAAAATCAGACCTGATTGTTCTCCTCAAGCTTCCCTCCCTCCCTCCCCTCATTTAGCTACCTATGAAGGAAAACAAAACTACAGGGCTAAAAATACTACACAACCTTGTGCAAATGCACAGATACTTTTTACTATGTTGTGGACAAAAGTCATTTGGATTATGAAATATAAAAAATATTTATGCTACACTCTACATACTGTTTCATTATCTTTAATGTAAAATATTACATACTGGTTGATATTTGTCTTTAGCTTAGCATTCATTGTGTTTAAAAGAGAAACACAAGAAAGGGAATGTTTTAGCATTGTGTACTTATTTTAATATACCATATGAAACCTGTAAAGATTACAATAGCAGATATGCAGATGCAATGCATTGCCAGTCCGAAAAAGTAATGAAGACAATTTTTAAAAGGCTGAATTTTCCTCACAATACTGGCAAACAGCAAGTCATTAGCTGAATTTCCATATATGAGCAATTTCATTAATGGCTTAAATACCAGGGGCACAGATGCAAGACTTTCAGGATGTTACAGTGCTTATAGAAGCCTTTTACACTTATCCAAAGCAATTCAGATGACTTACACACTTCCTTTGAGACAGTAGCATTTCCAAAGGAACCACTCTGAGATAACAAAAGCATCGTACACCTAGCAACTCCAGCAGAGGAACTGCAAGGTCAATGTTAGTCCAGTGCTCCCCAAAAGCCATTGCTACATTACTGCAGAGATCCACACGCTTCCTTTGACACAGAGGAAGCTTCTGTTGTGCCAGAGAAGCAACCAAAATTAATACCATCTAAACACTAAAAGAGAAAAATCCCCCACCACAAGAAGCAAAAGAAGTCTTTTATTAAGGGAAGATTAGTGTCTCTTTTCTGTCAAATATCAGAGAGTATCATGTATCAAATATCTGACTACAGTAAAGCAATAGTAAACAACAGAAGTTGAAGAAATTTCACAATGGGAGCTTTGCACTCTTGTTCAAGTGATGAGGTTGCCTTAATCTATCAGGTGACTAAAACCATGCAACAGACAGGTGTCTACAAACATAAATGCAATCCATGCCAGAATAAAAAGGCAAAATAAAGTACACCAGGAATGAAGAAAAAAATATTAAATGGCACAGACGAAAAGGGATTAAGACTTATCTTTACCTTTCTGTTTTCAAGGCTACTTACACATATTTGACCTAACTGTTCTACTTAGAAATTAGTAACTCAATTTCTTAATTGCACCACTGTAAATAGAGAGAGACAGGACAGGAGCTAACGGAAATACTTCAGACACAGCCATCGTTATTACAAACACAATCCTCCACAGACAGACACATGCATACTTCTCAGAGCATGTATTGTTATTATAATGTAGCTGTTGGTAATAATTTCCTGCAGAAATGAGAAAGCCAGAGATCAGCTTAATGTCTGGCTTGTTTACAAAATAACAGTAAATAACAGCAACATTAATCCCACTGCTCTCACTTTCTTGCATTAAACACAAGACTTTTATGAAAAGCCAAATTCAAGTCTAAACAGGTGTGAATTCACAGTAGGTCTATTGACAGGTACCATAAAGTAAATCAGAATCTTGTCCTCAGCTATATCCTCCCTGTGTCTGAATAACTACGGCATTGACAAAGCTGCATTTCTCATACAGCATAAGCAATTCCAGTATTTCTTTACTAATTAAACATATTTATCCTTTTAACAGGTACTGTTAAGATACTGGATCTGAAGTGCAAAGAGGTGACGTGACTTGCCCAACAGTCACTCACCTGTCCAGCAAAGTGAACCACCCCCCCCCCCCTCCCCGCCCCCCCCCCCCCAAGATTTCGAGAGTCAAAAGCTCTGTTAAATGGACCACTGCCCCAGGGTGTAAAACGAATACTTAGGTGAATTACACAAGATCAATCTTACATGTTTCTATGCTATTAAACTCAGCTTTGATCTGTAACCTACTAATTTCTCTACTACATCTACTTATTAATACATGGCTAATATTATTCTGCCTTTGCAGTTTGCTGTTTACAATTATTGATATTATTAAAATTATGGTTCCAAATAGAATCTGATCCTGTACACTGATGTTAAGAAAGAAGTGTCCCAATAATTTCTGTGGGAAAAAGGAATCAGCTACATGTCTTCATAGCTAGGGGTTTTTTCTTCCCTTTTTGCTTTGTTTTTAAAAAGACAAATATGGTATTAAAAAAAATCCTCACACCAGATCTCAAGCACTCTAAAATTATATTCCATGACCAGTCTAGTGGTATTTCAGCCTGTACTAACACCCTAATTTCTTGCCTACAGATCTCAGACAAGCTGTTGTGAACTATAGCAAATGCCTTGTTATCATAAAATAATGCAGCCTAAGGAACTGAACGTGAATCTGGCTCTAAGACTGAGTGTGCATTTCACAGCACACTTGCATCCAGTACTGGGAATCCAGTACCCTGCTATTGTTTCTCACTAGTTAGTAGAGAAAGAGTAACTAATTGCATAAAACCACCTAAGCCCATGTCAGGAGAAAGACAAGCAAGTCAGCCTTTAAAGGACTTGGAAACAATCTGACAACCTAGAACAAGTCAAAAATTGTGTTATTGTACATATGGCTCAAGTTTCATACTAGCTCTCAGCTGAGATGTAGATGCTAAAAGAAAGAGTTGATGGTTGTGCAAACAAGCCAAATGTGGTTCAAAAATGGATCATGGAATGAATGCACTTGGGGTAAAATCCATTGCTTCACAGCTGCACTGGCATCTTGTAAAGCAAAACATAAGAACTGCATGAAGGACTTAATGGGGAAGAGTATACAGATACCAAATAAACTGTAGTCTTCTTTTTAGTACACTAGCTAGTGTGGGATGCAGATCCATGCCACGTGATGTAGTTTCAGATACATGCCTGAAGACACCCCTTTTGTAGGTCAGGGCTGTGTCCTCTCCCGGACCATAGCTGTACTCCAGAGAAATAAAGAAAAGAATAAATTCGCCAGCTCAGTAATCTGGCAGACTAAACCACTGCTCTCAATATTCGGATATGCTGTGATGACAGGTACCGCTGTTTCAGTGAATTGTGGGCAAATGCAGTCTTCTTCAGTGGAATAAACCATTTTTGATATTGTTATTATGTAGTGTTTCCGTCTCAAATTTACATTAACGTATTGTAGTGTAACACTGTTCATGTTTAAACAGAGCTATTTATGCTATACTAAAGATAAGCAATGATCCCCAAGAAATTGGTCGTTCATTACTTGCAGTTAATATATATTTTGCTTAGCCTCAGGCAAAGCTGAAGGCAGTTTGTGCACTAATAGGCTATTATTAGTTGCCATTAACATTGACAACACCAATTTAAATGGGAATGTTGGTGTTTCATACAATCTGTTCAATGCTGCCAAAACAACCAGAGTATGCTTTAAACAGTGATTATGACAGTTGGTACATCTATGAAGGAAAATAATCCTCAAATTCTCAAATTGTGCTACTCCAAATACATAAAGAACTATATATCCTGTGTCAGGGAACCTCCTGCTAGAGTTTTGAATGAATATGAGAAATTCAAGGAATATCTAAACAGAATAAAATTTGCAAAAGTATAGTTGCTTCAGATCAATGTAAAGGAAAGAGATGTCCTGAAGCAGGTCTACCAGAGTCCATACACTTAGCTGCCCTAACGTCACCACAAAAAAAAAGCTATTATGTATTCGTAGCACAATTATGCTCATAGAGAAAGTAAATAAACCCAACAACAAAAACCAACTGACCTTTTCAAAATACAGATAATAAGAGCAATTAGTTTTCTCAAACAGTGCAACAACTGTATCTTCCTCATTAATTTTACTCCAGTTGTAAATAGCTGTGTTCATATGCCATTTGGTCAACCCTTTGAAAGCCAGAATTTCTAAATATCTGTTTTTACAGTGACTAGACAGTACCATGGAAACTAGCATTTCACAAACTTCCAGAAACTGATCTTGCACGCTTACCCATTTTCACACCACAGAAGTTACTGGCTGGCACGAAGGAAGTCTGCTTCCATGGCAGGAACTGACAAGGATAAATGCAACACTTGTGGCTCTCTGATAAAGCCCCTAGCACAAATGACTGCATAGAAAAAGAAAGTTGTGCCATCCATTAATTCATTTAAGTAGAGATTTATGAACTTGTGTATTCAAAGAGTGCTTTGTTACTGAGTGCCAACCCAGATGGAAAACATGCTGTTCTCTGGACCAGGAATCTCAACTATGAACTTACCTGTGATGTACTAGATGATATAAATGAATATAGCTTGAACCATCATAGCCTTCAAATTTATCCTCATTAACTTTCAAGACTGTAAATTATTATAATGACTCAACACCACAGGAAGCACTGGTACTCTGTCGACCCTGCCTGGAAGCAACTCAGATGAGCTTGTGCCCTCAGTTTCTCTCCCTTCCAACTTACTCTTGCCCTCACTTTCCCAATTGTTTAGTTCAAATCTGTATTCGAGTATCTAAAACATCAATCCCTGAGTAAAACTTTGTTATAAAGCTTACAAGGAATCAAATATTAAAACCATATACAAAAGGACCACTCTGTTCCACTCTAGACCATGCAGGAAATGAGTTTAGATTGATTAAAATAATTCCCCGAGACAAACATTTAGAAGAAACCACTCTATTCTTTGTTGGTGTAGCACAATGATTACGTGTCCCCATCTTAATGACACTTAACCCACGGTTCCTGCACCGTAGGATGATGTACAGTAACAAAAGCATTTCCTTTACTACCTACAATAATTTTCAGCTATAGCAAATGACTTCTTTAGTACAACTTGCATGGCTAGCAAAACACCATGAATACCCAGCTGCACCGCTGCATTCTAGATTGAAATATGTAACTCAGTTATATGCTTAATCTGCTTTCAATACATTGGCTTCCCAGCACCTTAAAACATAAATGACCATGTGTATTTCTCAGTCTGGACGGTACAAGTGTGCACATTCTTTTCTCAGGTAGCGTGGCCTTTAAACCATCTGCATTGTTAGTGCATTTAAGGGCCAACCAACTCCAGGCAGACCAGACTCAATTCCTTCAACCACTGTCTAAACCCAAATGTCTTAGGCAAACACACAAAAAACCTCCAGACCCAAACAAAAACCCCTAAGCAACACCACTTTGCAGAGGATGGATCCCACACAGAACGCAGCAGAAGCAGGAAGCTAGAAGGCAGGCATCCACGGATCGCTGTGCAAACGGGGGGCATCTGAAAATTAACTGATTCTAGCAGCACGATACAATGTGATAGCACAGAACTCTTAAACCTCAAAGGAGTATTTAATTAAAAACGAGCTGTGCACTAAAAGCTTTCTTCTTTTTTTTTCCCCCAACATGCAGATAATCTAATGTCTTTGAACCTATATGGAATGTTATCATTGGTATTGGCAAATATGCAGATGAAATTATAATTAGATTACCAGCTTTGAATTTGACATTCAAAACACATAACAACAGAAAGGACATTCATAACTGAACTTCTTCATTTTATGACTACAGATCTACAGAAGTTTATCACTGTCAACACAGAAGCATCAATCCACCACTTGCATTGGTTCCCCTATCTCTTATCCAGTTAACATACATATTTAACCACATTTAGACCTGCGTAACTTGTAGCTCTTAAATACAGAAATTGAAATATGAGCTAAGTTTGTTGATCTTAAGCATGATAAATTTGTTTACTCACTATACTCTTTAAGGAAACGTTTAGAGCAAATTTTCATCAATTTTGATGCAGAGATAAAAATTATTAATTCCCCCAGTATTACTTAATAAATATATATTTTCCCCTTCTGTGACACACGAAGCCATAAAAAAAGCAAAAAAAAGTAAAAAGATCCTGAAAGAGAATAAATATTAAAAAAAAAACACAACCAAAAAATAAAAACCCCAAACCCACAACCCCTAACCCAGAAACCCACCCTCCATATGCAGAGAAATACAGAACTGAGATATGACAAAGACCTTTTCAATCTGTCCTACTGATAAAAGTGTGTCTTCAGGTCTAGCCTGAAATTACAGGTAAATAGAGATTCCAGGTTGTCTTTCTGAAGTCACCTGGCTGTAGAGTCTTAAAGTTACACCAGGAAGCCAGCAGGTGCAGGATCAAGTCTATGCAAAATGCGATAGAAATGTAACATATAGGTTTCTTTTAGAACCCAATTCATAGGTGACTAAACTCAAATGATAAATATCCTATGGCATAAAAATGCAGAATGAAGGAAAATAATTGGTGTCTAGAAGAATGAAGTTTTTTTTTAAAAAGATGTTGTTTCATTTTTTTGTCTTATTTTCTATCTACACCATAAATACAATACACATACCAAACAACCCTTCCACTTTTCATATAATACAGAGATCTAAGAGGGAAGGGAGAAAGAAAAGAAAAGAAAAGAAAACAAAACAGGAAAAAAGGAAAATAAAGGAGAAGTAGAACAAGAAAGTTTCAAATAAACTACTACTGTTCAGTACATTAGATGCATTTCTTTATTACCATTTTCCCCATCAGACTTCCTTTCATGGTCAGTGTCAGTGAGGGACAATGCTGAGTTTGCCCGGCTTGACAAACAGGAGCTGTGTTCCGATTTCATCCCCCTCATCCACATCCTCAGGGCATGATCCGGGGACGCACCACCTTCTGTTTCAGTATCCACATCTGAGCCCACCTCTAGCGGGTAACTGTGCTCAGCTACACCGTGTAAATCTGTTTGATAGCCAGAGCACAGAATATGGGGAGTCTCACAGAATTCCATGTCTGGAAAAAACAAAAGTTCAGAAAAAAAATTTAGGAGTGGAAAGCAATATACTTTTGATTTTGTCTTGGAGAATCTGTTTAGAGAATTAACATTGTTAATACTACAAGACTTTTTTTGGGCAGTGGCTCACTTTTCTATCTAATCTACTATAATACAACTAAGAGTGCAACTCTGGAAAATACATAATACTGCACTGTAATTGTGCCTTTTTTTCTGATAGAAATTTACATTATAGTTCAAACGTGTACACACCCACACGTCGATAGTAGTACATCAATTTAGAACTGAAGTGAGTACTTACAAATACAGATACTTTCTTGGGTTTTTGCCAGAAAGGCAGAAAAGCTCTAAAATTAATCTTAGTATGTTTTTATTATAGGGAAAGCATAGCACATTTGTGAATAGAGAAATTACAAAATAATGCCTGAAACATTTGGTTAATCACAGAAGACAAAGAAAGGGTACTTACCATTGGCTTGCTCTTTGAGAGTGCTGTCCTTGCATATTCACACCAGTGGGTTTTGGTTCTCCAGTGCTGGTGGCCTACAGGAACTTCCTAGAAGAGCAGTGACTGCTAGGACTGTACAAGTACCCATCTCATGACACCAAGCGATCAGAGATTTTAAAGAGTTGTACAGTGCTCTCAATACTTCAGTTACTCTTGCTGAACACCGCAACTGTAGGGCAGTAGAAATCCGAGGACAAACAGAAGGTGGACAGGACCCATAATGTGAATATGCAGAGGAAACATTCTCGAAGAACTACAGGTAAGTAACACACATCAGCAAATTACAACTTCCCTTTGAGGTAGCCTCTGCATATTCTCACTTGTGAGAATCCAATTACAAATGCAACTCCCAGGGAGTAAGACAAGGAGTTCTAATTAAATAAGGATTACAGAACTGCATTCCCTAATTGAACATCAGACCTGTGATGCCATCTTGAGAGACTAAATACAATATCAAACTTGCATACAGTATACTTTCAATTTCTAGAAAAGAAAAGAAACATTCGAGGCAAGAGGCATTGATAGAGATCAGGACAAACACTCTCTTCTACTGTCATCCTGACTAAAGCTTTAATTTGCCTAACTAATCTACTTACCAGCCAGCGAGTGGAATGGTTCTTACTTTAACCATACTCTTTGAAGTAATAAAGCACCTGGTATTTTCTTGAAGGTATCAACAAAAATCTACAATCCCAATTCTAAGCTAGAATATGCTGAGGTGGCTGAATTTTCAAGTCACCTCTCTCTGCGTATCTTTCTTCTGCCATGAAAACGAGCACCAGTTGTAGTGACAGCCCACATAGGCTGGCTTTCAGCTCAGGGCATGGCAACTTCTTTTCCAGAAGGCAGGGGAAGGAGGAGGACAGCAAACAAAGAAGTGGCCATGGCCTCATTTTCCTATGCAAGAGTCCTGGAAGGTCAACCTTCCCCCCTGGTGTTGTCACTGCATCGGCTGGCCCATCCCAGCAGCAAGGGCCATCACTGGCTCCTTTTGGAGTGGCAAGACAGGTATGGAGGCCCTCCAGAGTGCTCCATCACATAACTGATCTTTTCCCCTTGTTCACAGGAGGAGGACTTGGTCTCAGCCAGACACTTGAGAATCTGCAACATACTCCACCTGCACTAGCCCCGTTCTCCAAACCTCTCAAATGCCTTGAGGCTGGCTGTGAGGTTTGATGGCGCTGGCTAGATGAAAATGGCCAAGACACTGGGAAGCAGCTGCCTAGTTTTTGCAGCAGAGGCAGTATCTGCCATTTGAACTTTTATCTCTTTATGTTCCCGAGGGCCTGTTTAAAACTAACACTTGGCTGATTGGCAGAAGGAAGGAGGAGCAGTAGTTCAAGGCAGTACTTGTGGACACAAATGGAAGCTGAGACTGGACGCTACTAGTTCTCAATCCTACACAGACGCTTGCAAGAAAGACTTTGAAACTTATAAGACTGGAAAAAATCTCTCCTTCCCACATGGCTAAGATGGTAAACACAAAAGTTCCGTCTTCAGAGAAGTCATGTTGTTCTGAGATTTTCAAAGCTCACGAGGCATAGGAGACACAAAGGCAATCTCACAGAAAGTTACTGGATATAACCAAGTACAGCGTTGCTCACACAATGCCCTATTCCTAAGTATCATTTTAATCATGTATTAAAATGACATGATTAAATATGACAAACAAGCTGCACTTGGTTTGGTGGAGCGCAGACCAAATCTTTGTATGACATGAAGAGCGCAGATATTGATGTTGGACACTGAACCATCACAGCTGCATTGCACTCCTAACTTTTACTTTCTTTCTGACAGCACTAAATGGATAAAATCAACTTTCTATAAAATATGGTTCCAAATGGTGCACATCAATTCTTGTTTTTTCTTTACCAAATTAAAAAGAACTTGTATATAAACTAAGAATTAAAAAGCCAGTCCCAGATTACCATCCCAGACCCTAGTATCAGTGAAATACAGACTGAACCACATCAGCAGGCTGCTTCTACTCCACCCTGAAAGGACTACATTGTTCTTTGAAACTGAGGTTGTGGATGACACTATTTCACCAAACATTTTTCAGTAACAGAAAGCTGAGTCAATGTTTTCCTGTGAAAGACCTGATTTACGGTTCATCTTAACTGACCTGAGCTACTATAAAAAAGTTACAGGAGCTTCACTCCACGTACTGCACCTGTGGTCTGGAGGAAAGGTGAAATCTTGCTGGCAAGTAGTTCACAACCAGCAAGGAGCTAGTGTCTCACATGCAGGGATAGTGTCCAGATTGTCCACTCCATCAGAATCTTATGATGGTTAACACATGCTTTAGCAGATGACATAAAAGAGAGGAATAAGTGTATACTGCCTTTTTAAAGAAGTGTATTATCAAAGAAAATTAAGGTTTAGCTGCTAAACCCATATAAAAACTCAAGGAAAGTAAATTAGGCTCATGCATTTGGGCAGTTGTGTTTAAACACCCTAACAGGTCTTTAGCGCTTCACATAAGCGCTAATGAGAAGGTACATCCAAAGGGGGACAGTTTATTGATGTACATCAGGAACAATTTATATTGAAAAACACACTTAATTCTTTACTTATGAAGTAAGAGAGCCAACAGGATTATCAGCCTCAATACTGGTCTCAATGCTCACCGAGGCCCACACTGCAGAAATAACCTCCAAGAAACTGACCCTTTTTTTTTTTTTTTTAAACTCTCTCAGAATCTAGTATTATTGTTATTTTTAACCTATTCTGTAATTTTAATTTTGTCTTTTATAATACAATATTATAATATTGTATTATATATATATTTAATATATGAAAAAAAATAAAAAAAATGTAATTTTAACCTACTTCTGTAAAGTACTACAGCAACACAGGGTTCTTAGAGTAGGTCTTTGTCAACTACATTACACCTTGGGATCTCAAGAAGTATCTTCTGAACGTCGTCCCCTTTCAAAGCAGATTCCTACTTATTTTCACTAGCTGAGGAACTTCGCTGTAATTACAAATATTCTCATAACTTCATGAACCATGTCCGCTGATGCCAGGTCCTCAGGGAGCAAGGACGCAGGCACTTTTCTACATGGATGTCCGCTCCAGGCAGATGTCTGCCCCTAGCAGCCTGCAGCCCATGTACTCCATGTTTGCAATTGCATATGCCAAGGGGAAAACTCATCCCAGTAAATCTCACAAATGCTAATTAGATTACACATGTTTAAGAAGCACAGAATTTACCCTTTAGTCTATAAGTTAATTCAAAATGTAGCAGCTAACATATTCAGTATTTGAGCTAATTTTTTTTTGGTGCAGCAGAAAAAAGTGACTTTTTTATACTATAACTGATATTCAACCCAAGTGTAAAACAATATATTGTTTTAATAGTCTATTTCTTAAGTATACAAGCCTTTGTAGTATTTGAACTCCCACGGGAGGCATTTCCTGAAAAGCACTTAGAATGCCAAAAGTGGCTGCTTTTAGTCTGCATATCTAACCTCGTTACCTAAAATACTACATATTTCCACAAGGAGATAAAGTTCAAGTGGGTTTATGATAGATTCAGTCTTACCAAAAAGACATAGTTACAAGAGAAATGAGGGAACATTAATATGAAAATCAAGTTTTTGCATGAACTGTGGACAGAGAAAAAAAGGTTGCAGTTCTAAATGTATATAGAAGATCACGATCGGATTTTCAGCTCTGAAGCCTTGTGGAGCCTATTGTAACACAACTGTTAAAATTACAAGTACTGTATCCCGCATTGATACTAATTTCTTTTTACAAAGAGTAATATATAAAGATATGCAAAATGTCTAATGATCAAGAAAAGGAATGAAGGTTAGGTGCATAAAATATATATATCAGCATTTTAGTTAATAGATCCCTTTCTTTCTACCTTTAAGCTACTTAATTTTCCTGGAAGAAAATCTTCACAGATGAGCAGTTAAAGAGAAGTTTGACCCCACCGGCCAGTGGTGCCTTTGCTATTTAAGGTGCTCACGTTGACATGAGCACTAACTAGGCAGCTGACCAGGCAGCCGGCTCTAACATTGCTACCACTTTGTTCATCAGCTGAGCGCTACTGAAAACTCCAGATACACTCACCAAATACTTACTTACTACAGCATCAACTCAGCCACCAACTGACAGAATTTTCACGCTTATATAAAGCACTTATCCATTGCATTTTCAGGACTATTTCATTGTCCTTTGCATAGCCAGGGGTAACTGTCTGCCAACTACCCTTTCTGCAACTCTTTAGTTTTTCTGGCTCAGGGTTAAAAAAAATAAAAAAAAATAATAAGTACCCAAGTGAAAGACCATGCTGGCCCTGCTCTTCAACTTACTATTTATACCAACTTAGTGGACTTTCAGCCTTGTGAAATTTCCATGCTGTTGCCATTTGCCAAGAATTTTGCTAATTTCCAACAACTAGCTGAAAGAGTAAATAAATATTTCAATAAATAAATATTTAAAATAAGGAAAACACTGTCCAAACAAAGTAATAAAAGAGAATCACAGATCTTGTGTATAAACAGAGATGAGCATAAAGAACCTTCCTTTCAAATTTCCTACTCCATTATGGAAAAATGTTATTTTCTAGTAACAGAATGACAAATAATACTTATTTAAATTACTTAAATGACCTATCTGTTCAACCACAGAAAGAGCTTACAGAAAAATGTAAACTATTTATAAACTGGAATAGCTTGACAAGTTACTATTATGTGCCTTTTATGAACTCTATCGTATAATTAAGCAATTTGGAGTTACATATTTTAAAAGTCTATTTAAATGTCATAGATTCAAAAATTTATTTAATCCTTAATTCTTGGTATGAGGTCATTCTTATTCTGAGGATGCTCCCCACCCAAACACACACAAGATCAATTGTCTGGATCAAAAGGTACAAATTGCTCTACCTCTGCAGATGTAATATTATAGAGGAGCCTAAGTAGCTCAAAGGCAAGAAGAAAATACCAATGCCTTGGAAGTTTAAATCCATGATACTGATTTTGGGAAGGTTTCCTTCTGCTTTCACACTGGAAGTTATTTGAGAATACTGGGAATATCAGAGCCTGGGGAGCAGATCGGATGGAAAGATCCTGAAAAATAATGGAAGGAATTCCAGAAAGCAAATAATATACATTAACCTGAACAGTGTCATGTTTTGTTAGTCACCAGGCTGGGGTTTGAAGGAGTGGTAATGGGAATGCAGGGGAAAAATATCCCAAACATGCAGTTTTGAGGTTGGTGTAGGGTTTGGGATTTTCTGTATTACACTGTGAATTTGTGTATGTTGTTTCACACTCTGAACTTATGCCAGTGGTTAATCAGCAAGCGCAACGTATGCGTTTCAAAAAGAGAAGGCAGGCAAACCAGCTACTCATGACATTAGAGACTCGGGAAGAGGAGGAGGGAGGGAGGGAAGAAGGGAGGAAGAAGTGTAAATCAAATGGGGAAAGTGAAGTTCACATTCATTTTTGGAAGCAATACATATGCACCCTCCTAAATGAGAAATTTTGAGGGCTATTGAGCACTCTGCTAAATTCAGTGTGTTCAATGGCCCTTGAAATTTCTCATTTCTCACCTGAGGACCATGGTTTACTGGCTGTACATTGGACTTGAGAATTAAATGGGCAGAGATCTTAAGCTACTTCATAAAGTCGTTCGTGTAACACAACCTGCTAGATAACTTTGTAAATGTCTTTGTGTGTTCACGTTTCATTTAGTCAAAGATGTTACTTGTTTCCATGTTGAGAACATGCCCCATCTTTCTTAGGATAATATAATTCAAAGACATTAAGCTTCAGTCACCATTCATACAAAAATCATTGAGGAAGAAGCCAAAAATCAATTAATTTGGAAAAGCACATTACACTGACTATTAATTTGCTTCGGAAACCTCATGTTTTTCATCAGTTACACTATTATCACAGCCCAAAACATGTTCTCAGTTGCATTTATTTTAATTAAAATTTATATACCTATTACACCTAAATAATAAGCACATAAAAGACACCATTTGAGTTTCTATACTTATATAGCAAATCCATCCTATTGCACGTTCTCTTTTACCGTGTTTCAAATTTTCCTTGTATTCCCTTATCTGTGTAGTTTATTTTCTTACAGTAATCTCTAGCTACTACCAGAGATTCTAGAAAGTTAAAAAGAACATTAATAACAAATAAAGGAGGAATCAAAGAGGAATCAGTCTACTATAACACCAAGGAGTTTCATGAAATTTGCAGATTAGGCAGCTCAGGGATTAGGAAAGGAGGCTGCACCTTTGGGAACTCTTCCGCTTGTGAAATTTATGAGAGACTCTTTATTCCGCAGGTATTCCCCCAGAGAAACCAAAGGATGCAGCTCCAATGTATGCCTCATAGCAGATATCTTTCTAGTCTCTTCTTCACGCTAAGTCGTCAAACTTAAAGAAAGAGGGCAGAAGCAGACTGAACCTATTTTTGAAAACGCTCCTGGAGTTCTCAGATATTAATTTTAATCGCTATTAAAATCAACATGAATAAGGAAATGTACTTCTCAAATTCTGCATAGAAATTACCCTGACCCCATAAGGACACAGACAACTTTCTCTTTACCCAGAAGTGGAATATTCTTTTTATAGATCACTGGAAATCCTCAGTGTTAGAGATTTTTTTTAAGAGTAACTAGGAAGCTGCCAGAAAGGTGGTTTTTGGAGCTACATTGTGAATGCAGTGGGGCTCAGCTTCATTTAGGAAAAAACATTGCTATTATCAGACAAGGAATTCAATCCTTCAAGTTCAAATACATCTCCAGTACTGCTGGCTAAAGCTTTCCCTATTTCTAAAGCATGGCTTTACTTCCATTCACAAGATTCCGTTAAAGAGGAATTTCTATTGCAGGTAGTCATAAATATCTCCCCTTAAATTAATTTTAGGGTTATAAAACCATAGCAAATGCCAGGAGTTAGCATTTAACCTATATTTCTGATAAAGGAAAACTACTTAATCTCAAATAATGGCCACACTAACTCTATGCTATTAAAGACAAGAAGAAAAAAAAAATATATCTAATTATCACAGATGAGAAAGAACCTCAATATACTTTGCGAGGTTAAATGAAGTTGTTCTACTGCTACAGTTAAAATGGAGTTTGGAAAAGTTTGTCTTACAATACATTAAATTTAAATTTCATTCTCTATATGCAAAATTCTATTAGGAAATGAAGAATTTTCAAGAAAAAAAATCTGTTTATGAAAACTTTATTCTAAGAGAATTACATTACAATTTTCTTTCAAGAATTTTAAAGATTACTTGGTTCTGAACTAATTTTTCAGTTGTAAGTTTTGGCATTTATGTGCATGTTTCAGGGAAGCAACAGATAACAGATCCTTTCTTCTTGTCATTAAATTTTCAAAAGTAAAGCTGGCCTGAGCCAGTAGATTTTTTCTAAGTTTTTTTATTTTTTTAGAAAAAACCAAACACCAAACCAAACTAACCAAGATAAGACTTTCAAGAAGGATGGGACGCAGTGGAGTACTGCTAGCTTTAGTCCAATACGGTTACAATTCTTAACAGGCAAAGATATGGTTGTAGTTGTAACTTGTTTCAAAGTCTGTACAGCACTTAAAAGAGGAAAGATTGACAGAATTATTAAACACAGCGTAAGCTATTTACTAACATTCTTTAAAGCGAAATTATCCAGATTGTTGCTACATCCCTACAAACTTCAATTCAACACAGAGATGCTTTTCTGGTAGTAACTTCTGAATGCAGTTACGTTTAAAGCCGAAACACTTTCATTCAAACATCAGTCTTAGAGGTTTCATGACAGATATCACTTTGTAATAGAACTTTAGATGGAAATATGCAATTAATTTCTACCAACAGTTCTGATTCTGGTTTATAAAATATTTTTTAAGTATAACTTCTGTTTGTAAAAATATTGAAGTCGGTTCTGTTAAAATTTCAGGTTTTTCTTTCCTTTCACCAAAACCTACGAAGATCTAATATAATTTTAAAATAGCTTAGGAGACTATCAAGGATACAACTATCCATTTTCCTTCGAAGTGACATGAATGGAGGGCAGTCAGCAAATGAAGATGGGTTGCAGTGGAGGAAGGGTAGTTTGCATCCCCTATTGCCAGTTTCAGTGAATTCTCAGTGAGTCACTTCACCTATGATCTGCAAAGCTGCACTAACAAAGCTGCATTTGTTCACGTTCTTCAAAAGACAGAAAATAAGGAAAGTATTTGCAATGGTATTGCAGAGAGGTCTAAGCACCTAGAGGTAAAATCCCTTAAAGGAAGGGGTGACGTACAAGGCAGTCACCAGCATCGCCATGTGTGTCTACAGAAGAGCAGCAGAACAGTGCCTCGTGTGCAAGAGCACAAAGACCAGTCGCTGCGGTCACTGCAAGGAAAACGGGGGCAACAGCCCCTCCTGGGGTGCGAGGTCCCAGGAGCTGCTCTTGGCCAGAGGCTCTTGCCCCCAGACAGACGCCAGCAGCACAGCAGCAGGGCCCCGCAGCCTGCAACAAGCCCTTGGCAGCCTGTCACAGCTAGGCTACAGCCACCTTCACGGCACAGCATGAGACATTCTGTTTGATTGTTTTTTTGTTTTGATCGCAGGAGCTTTCTAGAAGATTGCACGTGAATGGCAGATCTATGTTGTATTTTGCCTTTTGCAATTATTCTGTCGTAGTAGTAAGCTGCAGAAGTAAATAAGTAAGGCTTTACTTTCCTTTTAAACCTCCACAAGCAGAAGGGTTCAGAAAACTAACAAGCAACCACGACTTTTGGGCAAACAATGTGTAGAGAAGGAGGGTGCTGCTTGCTCCGTGTTCCACCAGCCTCAAGCATGTGGCTGGCCCTGGATGGAAGAAGGTGAAGCGGGAACAAGAGATTCAATGCAAGTAATTGCCCCCTCCAAAGCAACAAACCTAAGCCAGGATTAGCATGTGTATTCTTCCCTTTTTGCTGTGAAACTGCTAGAAATCCAGAGCAGCAAATGACTAACAGAAATCAAAAGAGGAAAAGCTGCTAGTGAAATACAAAAGACAGCACTAGCAAGAGTGAGCATCTTTGTAAATCTTGACAGATGATCCTGGCTTTGAAGGGTGAACTATTTGCTGTGATTTTTGAGAAGTCAGGAAGCATAATGAAACAGAACAAGTGGAAACATAAATGCTTGACCCTTTCTGACTACTCAGGTAAAAGCTTGAGAAATCCCAGACGGCAAGTTTCCAGTGTCACCAGGTCTACTGGTCACAGCAAGCAGACACAGACACACAGCCAGACAACCTCTTCAGACCTTGGGGATCAACATCACAAATGCCGTCAATCCTGAAAGTACATCTCATACCTCTCCCAAGCATCCCCAGCTAAAACGACTAATGCCTAATGGAGCCAAAATTTGAAATTTTCACTCATCGTTCTCTTGGAGGGATGTCTAACATATCTAGAATACTGTACCTGATTTTGTATTCTTTTCCTTGCTTTTTTATGTATACATATATATACACATCTGTGTGGAACAGTAGATATACATAAACACAGATACGTAAGTATATCAATACAGAATTTGTAGAATCTTACAATAACTGAAATTGGAAGGAGTTTGGAAGGAGTCAGCCGGAGGCACGTCCTCCTGCTCAGAGGAGGGCCGAGTTAGATCAGGTTGCCCAGGGCTCTTAATGAAGAACATCAGAGTCCTCCTACAGAGCAGAGACTACTGGCAAGACTGCTATTGTGGAACACAGTCCTAGAAAGAATTTTAAAACCATCTCTTAGGTAAGACACTGGGTTATGCCCAAACAATAAATCTGGAAATCCAGCTTTGTTTCCATGATTTTGAAAACCCAACCCACAAATTGATTTTTCACTGTTAAAATATTCCATTTTCCCCATAAATCCACTAACTGCTTTTTAGTGTGTAATCATTTTTTCCACTTTAAAAAAAAATCAACTCAGTTCGCAAGATACCCCTTATAAGAACTTAGCATAGCTAAACAATTTGACTTTGCCCTATTTCAGCTTTCAGATATGCACATATCTGCAAATTTTTCTTCATTTTTCCAGATCTTTCAAAAATTTAGATGTGATAGACAGGATCTCACACGATTTTAATAAATTATCTACTATGGAAGCAGCACATCTTAAAATTTAGATTGAACTGCTAAGTAACATTAGTCCAACAAGCATCTCCCCTTTGGATTAATCTTGCAAGGAAGAGCGAAAGCGTGAGTACGTGCACAAGCTCTTCAGTGCTTCCATTCACATGCAATTACATCCAGCTGCCAATCTGACATCAATGAGAACATATGAAAGACAACCTGGCACATCCATGCCACTTGATTAGCTGACTGGGGATACAATTTGTCAGTCAAATAACCCCTCTTCCCCCAAAAAAACTCGAGGGGTTTGTCATCAAGTGTTCCACCTGATCAAGAAATGGGAGATTAAACTGCCTTTCACAAAATCTGACCACTTCTGTCCCCTTCCTTCTTCAAGTGTACTGTTTACCAAAGGGTCTTCAATAACAACAGTTCAAACTTAAGGGTCAGCTCTAGCGCAGTTTAAGTAATATTAAAACCATGTAATGGAATAATTAGTTTTGCATATCTTATTTTTGATATGTACAATTACAGTAACTATTTTTCAACTGTTCAGCTGATTTCCTTCCAAGCCCTTTATTAGGTTTTCTAATATTTCCAGATATTTCTTCTACACCATATTTCTGTAAATAACTATAAAATTATAAAGACTATAACATTCTATCTCAGCAACTGAAAAATGGGGTAATTTTTGGTTTTATACCATCAAGATACATCAAAGTAACTCATCTGAAAGCTGGAGGTGGAGTCATTCCAGGTGTGCATCCCCATGAAATACACTGTGGTAATCTGACATCAATATCACACAGCATCATTATTATTTGAGTTAAATAAACAGTACTTAAAACATATTTTACCCTAAAACGCGTATCGTGGTTACCAAGGAAAGATGAAAATCTGAAACATTTGTGTCAGCATAATGAAGTTCCTAAGCATATGATATGGTATCTAGAATATTTTCCATCTCAAGATTTGATATAGAGCTCCAAAAGAGGGAAGTACCGTCACGAAGAGGAATGAGAATTCCAAAGCACACCAAGTCAAAAGACCTCTGTACACTTTGATGAAGTTTAAACAAGTGCTGTGAGTCTCTACGATGTCATCAAAATTTATCCAAACTTTGGGATCACAGCCCCTCTATGAAGAAATAACTCCAGTATTTTTATGTAGTTAGGAACACTTGACTACATCTTTTGCAGCACTAGACCTCTTTGATTTCCTTGCCCTGTCTTAATGTGAGTTCTAATTGCTTTGAAATAATAAGTGGTTTATGTGGGTATATAATACTCATTCCAGCAGCTGTTCTAGTCACTGACTTTGAAAACTCCAGCCTGTGATTTAACCACATGGCATTTTTATCTTTCCCACAGACATTGCCATATAATTGATACCTAGGAAATAGCAAGTCATTGACCGGTAAGCATTAAAATGCGATTGCTCGCCTTTGAAAATTAGCAGGCAGGCACCTGCTCTTTCTAATGCTAATCACAGGTAATGTTGACTATCCACAGTGAAAACCAAATCCCCTTCATCACCAAATAAATGGATATATTTGTATTGCTAATGTGTATAAGCTGAACACCTAACATGAGATAGCTAGCTAGAAGCTGAATTCAACAACTTTGCTAGACAAATCCTGAAAAGGAAAATTTAAAAAATGAAATAATTTGGAACTTAACAGACTGCAAAACACAGGAGGCAGTACCCATAGTATGAGCATTCCCCATAAAAATTGGTTCTTAAGTTTTCCAGCAGCTATCATCGAGACTTTTTTTTGGAATGAATAGAAGAGGCACACCAGTAGCCGCCTTCGCAGCTAACATACCTTGTATTCTGCTGCAGTGGGCAACTGAAAGCCCGTGAGCTCACCAACATTCTTGGTTCTGCGAAGCTGCTTGATCAGTGATGCTTGGGAAGAGATGAAGTTATAAGCCTCCACTGCAGCTGAGAGTACTCTAACCCCAAGGAAATAAATCAAACCAAAAGGGCACTAACAGATTAGCCTACAGTCGCCCTGTAAACTCTTCCATGCCCTGAAGGAAAGCTTGCCATAGGCAGATAAGCAAATCTCATGTTCTGCATTGCTGGAAATACTTTGTGCCTCTTTATTAAAAAATTCACACAGTTGGAGGTGAACTAATTGCGGTGGTGGAGACAGTAACACAGAAGGCACTTAAAATGTAATTAAGCCGTGATCAGAAAAGGGACACATAAGGGAGAAAGCACTCAAAACAGAGACTCCAGGGAAATACCAGATTCAAGCAAAAATGAGAGCAAATGTGTATTAAACCATGTTCAGAGACGTTTATATAAAAGAATTTGTGCAGACATCAATTCAAACACTAAGGCCACAGCTCACCAGGAAAAAAAGAAATACGCCTTTGTTTTAGATAGCCTTCATGTGCTTTAATGCACACCACGGAGGCACTTCTGACAGAAAGAAGAGGACCTATCCTGCACCTGAGCAATTCTCAATCATGCTGGGGATCTAAGAACAAGAATGCTACAGGAGCATTAAATATCTCAATTATTTTTGTTTTATTCTATAGAAACCCACTTTAGCTCTACTGTTAAAAGACGGTATCAGCAACTATTCCGTATACTGAAAAGCACAGTTCACACAACCACTTGCTATATTGAGGGGAAAAACAACACAAAAAGAGTAAAAACACGTAACTATAAACATTACAATCTTGACTTAACACATACAACAAATTCCTTTTGTGACAAACTCCACAGTCTAGAGAGATTTAGTGATAGTCTACAGAATTCAGTGCCTACTTTCCCCTTAGTGTTAATTATGTTACAAGGAAAAAAATGTATCAGAAAAAAAATACAAGCTAATATCTAGTTACATAAGGAATTGTTTCCAGACTTTTTTAAAAAAGTAAATGCTTAAATATCTTTTTGTACAAAGGTTTCTTCTAGCAGACAGCTTTATGTGTTAAACAGAGCTTAAGGCTCTTTTCCATTGTTTTTTCCTACAAAATGTGTTTCATGCAAACCTGCTGAGTTCAGAGTATTCACAAGAAACAGTTCCCCCAATAGGGTACAAGTCACATGTGGATTTTGCCTTTTTTTTTTTTCACATTATCCACCATTTGGTACTGTCTCATTTCCCTACCAGCTGCGTCACCATTTCCTAGCTGCACCATCTCGTACTGTGTCCGATATTAGACACCACAGTGAGAAAGCGAATGGGAAATAAACAGCACAGCTGATCAGGACAACTGCCAAAGGACGCAGGGAGCACTTCCAGAAGTGGTTATGAGCAAAAAACCCCACAACATTCATTTGCATGAGCTTAAATCACTTCTCTTTAAAAGCATAGCAAGATCCTCTCTGACTTGATTCTATCCAGATGGAGCTCCTATAAATCCTGATTCCTATTTCAGTAAACACGTGAAAAACTGAGGACTGAATCAGGAGCAGGCATTTCTTTTTCCCAGAGCTCCCAGTGGACGGGGAAGGAGGGAGGGAAGGGCTTGGACTCAGTGGCTTTGAACACAAGGATGACTCAAAACCAAGAAGGATGAACAGCAAGCTGCCACGCAGCAACTGAACACAGGACAAAGAACCATTTTCACTAGGCTAATAGAAAGTACTTATTTGAACCACCTTGTCAACAACATGCACATTTAGAAGAATATGTGCATCCCTCATCATTGTCCTCTTCCACATCTCCCTGGTTTCTTTCAATTCAAAATGAGGAATGCATAAAAAGCAAGGAATGAATGGATGGACACCAGGACCGAAAATAAAGCATTGGATGAGGAGCAGCCTGTTGATGCACCGCTACTGAAGAACTTCAGAGTTGGTTAGAAAATTTCACAAGTCACCATTTTCCTGTTTAATACAGTTGTCTTCTTGCTTAGACTAGTTTGCTGAAATTATAACAGGCAGATTTGTTAAGGATGGTTTGAGGCTAGTTTTTTACAAAATAATGATACCAATACTGTAAAATTGTGTTCAACGTTGCCAAAGACACCAAGTCAGTAAATACTCAGCTTGCAAAGAATCTGCTACTGAACTCTAACCACTTCAGACACTGATCTCTTACTGCTGTTATTGCAGCTCCTTTTTATTTAGCACCTTTATTCATTTTAATAATATTTACACAAAATACAACAGCCTCTATGTTCCTTTTTTCTTTTTAGTAGGATTTATTAGCCATTAAAATATTTTATGCATAAAATTATCTTAAAAAGTTCATAAAATTGAACTGAAATATAGGTACTTGCTAGCAACATTATTCCACTCAGTTGACAGTCTAGATAAATCCATTACCATAGCAAATTTAAAGACAGAGATTTCTTTCAGTAACTAAAATCCTTGAGGAAAAACTTGAAAATACTGTAATATAATGTGTGAAGACTCAATTGATCACAATAGATATCTACATTGGAGCGCCAAGTCACAGCAAAGCAGCACGTTGCTCATGTCCACTGTGCCGTTACCTGGCATTCAGGTGTGGGATTTAAGGCAGCACATGGAAAGATGAGTGGCACGTGCCTCTTTTCTTTTTCCTAAACCAACAGGTATTGTAGAAAGGAAGAGTTTTCTAACCCTCACCATGGTCATTTGACCCAGATTTGATACTACAGATGATGGAGCATTATTAAAGCATGAGGAACCATAACCTTCATGCTGCCAGAACAGTGGCAGAAATGATGGTGGTGCGAGAAGTTTGGTTTATCTGATTGGAGCTCAGGGATGTTCAGGGATGATGATAATTACCTGTGAAACGGATATTCATCACAAGGGTGAATTTAAGGTGACTAATACTTCACTGGAGAGAGAACAATGTTAGGGAGAAGTTGGCCAAAGCACACATGGCTCAGCCTAGTGGTCCAGCACAGCTGCATGACACACAGATGGGTGCTGCGTTGGATTCATGAACTGGAGAAATCGCCTGCAGCAGGCAGACCTACCTTGTCTTAGTTTCTAAATACAAAACTGAAAATTAACGAAATAGTTTTTATATCCCTGAAGGTATGCTCAGCCCTGCTCATGGCTTTGAGCAGCCTGGACTAGCTGAAGGTGTCCCTGCCCGTGGCAGAGGGTTGGAACTAGATGGTCTTTGAGGTCCCTTCCAACCCAAAGCAGTCTGTGATTACTGTTATTATTTCAGTAAGAAGTAAACAGCACTGAGGTATCCAATGCCACCCCTCCTCTTCTCCACAAATCCAAAATCCTTTTCTGTCAGAGAATATCTTGCTTACGTAATAGTAATGAAAATTTTCAGAGAGGGCTAATTGCAAAAGGTGCAGTCTGTTTCTGCCAATTTCTTTGCTAGTGGCACAAGGCTCTGGCTAGCTGAGGTGAACACCTGGCAATTGACCCAAAAGCACAATGGCCACCACAGTAGGACTGCAGCAAGCTAGTTTATTTATGAGCTTTTCTTTTTCATTTTTTTTTTCTTTCTCTCCCCCCCCCCCCCCTTCTTTTTATCATTTAAATAGATGTTGTCAGACTGGAAAAGTTTAAAAACCCCACCAAACACCAACCCCAATTCCCCACTCTCCAACCCCAAAACTAAAAGAAAATATTTGCATGTCAGAAGTCCTCAAATGTTTGTTTGTTTAAAAAAGCAGTGCAGAAAGCAGACTTGACTACTTCGAAGGACCTTTCCTTCATTTAAAAAATGAGCTGATCAGCTACACGGGCTAACAGGGACTTGAGAACACAGACGGAGTCCAACAGGACAGTGAAGGAAAAAGGAACCACTGCCCTTATCTTCTAGCTCCAAAAAGCACAGCGAAGCTATGACAACCCTTAACTGCAAACCAGCAGTATTTAAGTAACAGTAACTAAACCCATCCTGTGGCGAAGGCAGCGGGAAGGGCGCACGCGATGTGTCACACCTATGTGACTGCTCTAGAGTCACACGGAAGGCAGATGTGACCCAGCCTGCTGCACGGAGCTGTCGCTGATCTGTCCCTGTGCCACCCGCGGGAAGCAAGGCAAACTTCGGTACCAGGCAGTACCTGTTACAACAATACAAGTGCTGAGAGGAGCCAAGAAAGACCTTAAAAAGATGCATCAACGAGATCTTCAGGAGTCTGATCCAGCAGCTAGGACATAAAGATGGTCAAATAATTCAGTAAGTACTTGGGATTCTTCCATTGTCTGAAAACAGATTTGTTTTCTAAGTGTAAAATAAAGGCCAACTATTAGTCCTTCTCCCTGCACCTGAACTCTACAGATCAATACCCAACAATTAACTGCAAACATTAAGTCATCACTACTACAATATCAACTTAAACTCATGTCACACCTCTAAGCATAATTCTCACTGATATCAGGAATAACCGTATTCCCAGAATCAACAGTTCAATTAATCCTTTGAGAATCTGTGTGCAAACCAAACCAACCAAATAAATCCTACAAATATTTCCTTTCCAAAACCACTGAAATATAAGGATTTTTTCATACCATGCCCTTCTCTTTGTGGATTCTGTATTTCCTTCCAGAGAGCTAAAGATAAACTAATTCTGTAATCTGTCCCCAAGTACAAAATGAGAAAAGGAACCAGAGCGAGAGGAAATTGCTAACATTTTCCAAGCAGCACAAGGGAATACCTCTGGAGGCAGCTATTAAGACAACATTTCTAATATTTATCTACTTAAATTCTCAGTAACTGACTCCAATTGCAAAGAAAAATCCAAACTGGTCCAAAATTAGCAAGCATGAGCACACACTTCTGATCTCTGCATTTCTTTTAATATTCTGCATCTCCATATGTGCAGTGAAATCTCAGAAAAAAAATCTGGCTCTTTTTCTGGACTCAACAGGGTAGAGTACAAGACTGCACCTTGCACAAGTAATGCTGGTAAAACTTGTATCGCATTACATCAATACTACATGCATATCTTTATTTATACATGCATTTGTAGTATGAATATGAAAATTCCCACAGAAATCACAAAAGAAAACCATTATTGAGAAATTTTAAAATTAATTCTTGTCTCAAATTGAACAGATAGCTAAGTGTGTGCAGGGCAATATACAATCCCTTGATTTCTACTAAAAATTATTAAGTAGCAATCAATTTCTTTACTTTCATTACTAGGAAGGATTAAATGTATGTCCCAAAATTACATTACAGAGGATGACATAATCAGTGTTCTGATATGATTTTTATTAAAAATGTTGGAAGTTCTTGTCTTGATTACAGCAGCATAAGAAGTTACAGAATTGTTTTTCTTCAACAGATGGTGAAATAAAGAGATCAAGCTAGCAGACATCATTCATTCTATGCAAGCATTTGAAAAGAAGGAAAAAGTTTGATATGGTCAAATTGAATGAAGTGCAAATATTTTGAAGCATATTTGAAGTTGCTCTTTGACTAGAATGTAAAAAAATTGATCTCTAAGTAAAATGCATGCATGCTTCACAGGCCACAAAAAGGCATCTGAAAAAAAAAAAACAAAACACATCTTTTCTGCACTATTGTCAATTGTGTTTTGAGTTACCACGAATGCTTATTTTATTATTTACCCCTCTCTTGAAAAACACTGAAGTAAATCAGGCAAGCCTCTTGCATGAGGTCAGAAGTACAAAATTCTACAGTTAATCAGGAAAGCATGTGAGCTTCCACTTTAAGACTTAGACAAATGTTACAACTAGAAAATTGAATGAACTAAGAAACGAACGCATCCATAAATGACCACTCCCTATGCTACCTGCACTTCCACTTCTGTAACTTTTATACATAACAAAATTTACTGTTAGAATACATTTTATTACATTATGCTGTTAAGAAAATTGTATATGAATAATATTTGCTCTGTAATTTAAAATGAAGAGGAACTTAAGTTTTTATGTACTTGTAAACACCAACCACTTTCATCTTACTAAAGTATTTAGAAGCAACAGAGCCTTAAGAATTTCTGGCAACTATTTTCCTGCTTATGTTGTTGTCCATAGAAACTGTACATCTTTATCAGGAAGCCAAAACCATCAATATTTGAGAACTGCTAGAAAGCATAAATAAAACCCTCTGATAAATCACGTAGATCAAGTACATTTTGCCACTTATTCCTTTACTTTAATACCAATGCATCTTCATTTGTTTGAACGGAAGTAATCTTAAATTATGTATGAAATAGTGAGAAAGAGTGTGGCAAATCCAGTGAATAAAGAATTCTGCATCAAGTAGGAGAACTAAAATTCAAGTAAGTTTAAAAAAGCAGATAAAAATAAAAATAGATTAACCTCAGTTAACTAAAATCAAATGTTATTAACAGAAGTTTTGCAGAAAAGTTCAGGAATCTGCAATGAGTTTCTCTCACTGTTTAAGATTACACTAACTTTGCCGTCTGTGGTAGCCTCCTAACAGTAAACACTACATATTTTTGTAAACACGAGGATTGATTACATTGCAGCTCTTCTAGCAGGCCACTTCTGTTGCCTTACTGCTTGTCCAAAAGGCAGCAGAAGCATGTCCACACGGTCCCAATTATGTATGCTCTGCGACATTTAGAAATGCCACCTACACAAAAGCAGAATAACCTTGAGCATCTCTAGTTTTTTTAAGTTGATTCACTCCTGTTGTTATTTGTTTTCTATTATTTTATTTCCAGGAAAAGTGCCTTACTAGTAAAGTGATATAAACAATGGCTGAATCATGAAATGCAGCACCTCCCACTTAGTTTCTTTGGAAGGAAAGCTCTGCACAGTTCACGGTACGCTTCTGTGTTAAGAAAGTGCAAACAGCAGGGAGGTCCAGATCCTTCTCCACTCCCAGGTAAGCAGGAAGGGTAGTTTTGGGACTGCAGTCTCAAAAACAGACTTGTCCCACTTCCAGGGGCCATGGGCAGCATAACCTGAGGCTACTTCTCTTTAGCTAGTAACAGCTTCCTCTGCAGCTCTCATCTGTAAAACGTGGTAACAGTACTGGCTCATATGATTGGGTTTTTCTTGGCAGCTCAAGAAACACATGTGAAGCTAAGCACCTTACATCGATTAAGTCAGTGTCTGTCCAGCTTTTCAGATATTACCATTTTCAGTTATCAGAAAACAAGACTAGGACTTGTGTAACAGCCTATTTCTGAGCGCAGTATTCAAGACAGTCCATTGCTTATGTTCTTCCTTACAGACGCAACTTCTGTAGCAGTTACAAATTTCAGTACATTAATCATGAATAAAGCACAGTTAATCTTTCAAAAATTTTACAAAACTTAATGTTTATATCTCATTAGTCACTGTGCTAATATTGCCATTTGAATTCACTGGCTTCATACTCTCTCGGTGATTTTCACCACAACTGTTTATTTTGCTATGTGACTTTTTCTAGGTCCTAAGACCCTTTTTCCTGAGGTTACAGCTGGAAGTGACTGTATCAGCTGTACTGGGCATTCACTTTTCTTATGTAACTGGTGCTTGGGGGGTGGTGCTGGAAGAATCAGCCCGCTGGTGTTAAACATTACCTTATTCCTTCCATGCTGTTTTTTCCATCTGAGCTAAAGGTACTTCATCTACTCAGAAAGCATTCCTAATGAGTGACAGTCAGCAGGAAACTGATTTTTGAGCAGCTTCCCAAAAAACTGAAACTTCGAAAGAAGAACCTTAGGTTTTAAATCGCATTCACAATTTATTTCACATAAATACCTATAGAGCTAAGTTCAGAAAAAAAATGAGTCTCATTCGCAAAAGAAAAAATAATGCAAGCTCTAAATGAATTAGGATACACCCACCCTGCTGTTTATCCAGATATGCAGCAATGTCAACTCACTGAGGCACTTCTTGACAGTTCTTTATTTTGAGAGGTACAAAATCTTCTGACAGATACACAACTGAGAAACCCTGGGAAGAAACGTTACTTTGTTTCAGCATCTGCTCTATAAATGAAGATAAGCAAACCATATTTCTAGTTCCAGAAAATGAGACAGCTCTTCTTCGTTTCAAAAAGAGTGACATGAAAGACACAGCAAGAGTATGTGCATTAAAACGGCTTGTAGGACAAGTGCAGAGCCATCCGCTGGTTCCCATGCTCTGTGATACTGCCTTCAGTGCTGTGTCTTGATGTTTGTTCACATCTTGATTTTAACCTACAACAGATCTTCTTGGGCACTTTTAAATGTTACAGGAAGAGGCTCCATTACTATAGCGAGAACATTTTGCAGATATAATTTCAGGCTTTGACAAGCAGAATTCCAAAGAACACTAACTCAAAAATGTAAGCCTCTGGTTGTGGTTCCTCCATTAGTACTGGACACAGGTTACTGTAAGGATTGCTGTATCTCTGTTTCAGTTGCACTGGCTGGGTTACTCTGCCCTCCTGATTTTATTTCTATGATTTCTGGCATTTTACACCATGGAAAATTAGTCATTAAGAGAAGAGAAGAGAAATTAGGACTGTTGTTTGTATCTGTTCGCTGACAAAAGGATTGTTAAGCTTGTGCAATGTTCAGAGAATGATTTTTTTTATTCCTTAGATGAGATTTGTTAGCAGGGGACTGGAAACGCACTGTGATCCTTCTCTAGTTTATTTCCTTTCTCAGTAGTTTTTTTTTTCCCCTCCCTTTTCACCTCTCTTGGATATTCACTTTTTAAATCAAAAGGAATCACTTACGAGACTGGAACTATTTTTGATCATACAAGGCATTTTTTTTCACTGGGTTGATGGCAGCTACTCTAAGACTGGAAGCAGCATTACCGGAATGATGACAGAAGGTTACAAGCTTTTGTAACAGTTGTGATCTAGGAAGGAAGCAACCACTTCAGCCTCGTGGGAAAAGAGTCTCTTTGCACATTCACTTTACTCGTGTATTTTGATTTGATGAAGGGAAAGTATTCCTTCCATGAAATTTTAAATGAAGCCATAAACATACAGTTTCCTCACCCCAGTTATTCCAGGGAGAGAGATTTCCAATTCCTTGGCAAATCAAGAAAGAAGATCCAGAGGGGGTCTAATTGGAAGTGCAGCTTGCAGCTTTTCCTTTCCTTTGAGTTTGCAGCTATTCCCCACACAGAGAAAGCTGCAGTCCAGGAGGCCACAGAGAACTGGTTTTCTCCGGGAAATGGTACCATCACCGTGATTAGAACACAAGTAGCCAAACAAAGCCCAGCACAGCACACCAGGAATCCCTATTTCTGCAAGGGAATACAGGAGGAGACAATGCACTAAAGCTTTGGGAATGTGGAGTCTTTTACTCTGCCTCACATGTGATTTTTTTTGGACAACATGAAGCTCATAAACACTCAGAGCAGATGGTGTAACACACAGCAGCAGGAGATGGAGCTTATTAGCTATCGCTTCCTTCCGCTAGCATACAGCCCAGAAGAACCTTTAAATCACCCTCTACTGAAAGCTGAGTCCCTCTCACGAGGCAGCACCAGGGATATACTGTGTGACCGTACACAGACAGCACTTCGTTACGCTTCAAGTCCCTGCTCGAAAATTTGCAAGTAAAAAAAATAAAATGCTTAAATTAAGTTCGAAGATTTTCTAAAATAAGCCAAATAATGTTGTAGGCAACATTAAAAGTCTAAAATTCGAATGTCTGGCATTTGCAAAGAAGTAGAAAAAGATTCTAATAGTACAAATACTTCAACAGTCTTGAGGCAAAAGCCCTACCCAGGAATAGTACGTTACCAGAAGTCTTCTATGTTATTTTTCTATTTTCTTCCATAAATTATAAAATTTCAAGAAAAGCACTTGCAAAGATACCAGGTTTCCTTCGTAATCATCCTGTTCCTACCTTCGTCTTCCAGAACTCAGGAATGTTTCATTCCACTGTGCTACAATCACCTTCCACAACAACTCTATACACAGCTCTAAACAAATTATGCAGCTTAAAGGTAAAAAAAAAAAAATCCCATCCCATCATCAACCCACAGACCTCATCATAGGAAAATCTTGGGAACAAGAGAAGTAAAAAATACGAGCTGAAGCGCAACAGAGGAGATAATAAACATGGGGAGGACAAAGGAGAGGAATAACACTGACAAGTGAACTGGGCACACAGGCTGGTTCCGGGAGCGCTGGGGTTGCCTTGAGACAATAGTAAACAATTTAATAGCAATTTGCCAATATATGTTTGGCTGCTGGTAAGGCTCTACACAGTTGGAGTTCAAAACTACCACATTTCTAAAAGCCTGCATAGCAGCAGTTCTTTTAAGAGAGACTTTCTTTCCAATTTATACTTTTTCTTATCCTTTTCAAAATCGATGATCTCCCCTCCATCTGCAAACATAAACAATGCATTTTACGGTGTCCTTTTTACATGTCAATAAATAGCCATTATATTATTTTTTATTTTGCTACTGGCAAAGGCTCCAAAATACGTAATTAACAGGTAGAGCTACACTGAACTCTTCTACCCTGTTCCATTGACTACCACGTTAGTACTGACGGCACTTGAGCTCTACGTTCTTAATATCAACAAGAGTCTGGTGATGCCCCCTGATAAAATGTTTCCCTTCATTAACTGCTCTTTATGGAAGTTTAAAAGCAGAGAATCCTAAATTCCCCCAGATAAGTGCTCCAAATCTGTATTAAAATGACGGTAAATCACAGCCACTCCGTTGGCATCAATTTCCTCTTGAAGGACTCACATGACCACAGACTTGGGGTATGTCAGAGTAGTACTCTAGTCTTTATACATAAGAGATTTGGATAGAAGCTAATAAAGATCGGCTTATTAACCTTTAGATGTCACTTAAAAATAAAGTAATTGAAACAAAAAGCACACACTACATGCAGCGCAAATTCAACTCTCCGTAGTTCTGGTGTTGACACAAAGCAGATCTGCTGTCCTGAATGGATTTACATAATTCTAAAAGCAGAGAAAAAAATGGCTATTATGTAAAAAGCTTTTGTTACTTCACAGATGACAAACAAACACTGTGACATTTTCCTGACAGGACAATTTCCTACCAGTGCTTGTCAGCACTCCTTACATTTATGTCTATGATGATAAGTAAAACTGGTTTTGACTGGTCATATGGTGTTAAGAGTTACATGTGTTTAAGTCTTCCTTCCTGGTTAGCTTAAATTTGCCAAACTTTAAACCACAGGAGAACAGACCACCAATTTTTGCGCTCAACAAGTAGGTTTTCCTCTCTAGGCAAAGAAAGTGCTTTTCAGCACTGGACCATTCCTATTGCCTACATATCCTTACCATTACTAGAACGTAAGGGAGGGCAGAAATGAGAATCAGATAACGGCAGTAAGCTCAAACAATCCAGGATGAAAGAGAAGTGGCCTTAGGCTGAAGAGCACAGCGCTCTCACATTGTGACGCGGCCTTTTTATGAAGCCAACGGGGTTCATTCAAGAAAGACTTTGAACATTTAGCTGGATTTGTTTACCTGTTGCTCCTGAAGATAATTTCTTCAGGAAAGAATACTTTCTCTACAAAACATTTATTACATTAGCAATTTGCAGCTTTTGGCCTACCAAAAAAAAAAAAAAAAAAAAAAAAATCTCTAAAACATCGTTTCCTAGAATACTAGTAATGCTGATTTTTTTCACACAGATTTACCAGAAAATATTTGCTGTTGGATCCTTATGCTAGGAATAACTCCAGTTTGCTTTGCCCATAATATAGTTCAATATATTTGTCTTGCCAGGAAATACACGTTTGCCTAACCAGAAATTTACCGCCGTATGCTCATATTGTTAACAATCAATAAACTTTATCATGCTAGTGACTCAATCCCAGATGCTTATCCTATCAGGAATTCATTCCTCTAAACTAGTGTTTTCTACAAATCTATAATTAAGCTAAAAGCCATACAGCTTTTCTGTATTGCCAGCATTTGTAGAGTACAGCTCCTTTCATATTTACATTGGTGGAACCAGAGAAAACTGTGGAAGAAAACCTCTGATTATGTGAACATGTCACAAATAAGCTAGAAAGTTAATCAATGTATGGTACAACTATAAGGACATTTTACCTTGCATCCAGGTCCGTCAATGAGCTTCCTAGCAAGAACAGCATTTCTGATGTCTTCTGCCAATTGTATCCCATCTCTTTCAAGTACAAAACACTGTGTTTACAGATTCTTCCAAGAATTAATTTACTATGTTTGCCAATATCCCCAAACTATATGATACTGGGTCTGCCAGGAATTTACTTTGTAAGATCTTCTTGCCAGGTTGAGATATTGCAGATTTACATATTTTCAGATAAAGAGGAGTCTGAATATTCCAGTGACTAAGAGAATGCATTTTAAAGATGTACAGAGTATGCAATTAGCACTGACTCTTCAGGAGTCAATGATGCTTTGTCAGGAGAGATTTGTATCTGCTCACATTGAGTTGTTAGGCTAGTAAAACTTAGCTCAACTTGAAACACTCTATGGTGTTATTTGTTAAATCTGGAACTGTCAGATAATTACAAGTTTCTGATGCAAATAACTCCAGAGACGCAATTTATCTTGCACCGGACTCTCCACGAGGGAGATCAGTAGCAGAGCTCAAGAGTAACACCTAGAAATCATTGCTCAATCAATAGATTAATTCCGTACTTACTGGGATTGTGGGTTTGTTTTTTTTTCCTTTCTTTCTTTCTTATATATTCCTATCTATAAGATGTGTGCAACCAACCAATAAATCATTCCTCTTTGAAGAGTAAGATTTGTGATACAACTTCAGGAATTGTAAGGAGTACAAGAATATTGAAGCAGTTACGTATTCTGTATTTTGGTATTGTTTTCAATCTTTAAAACATTTTTTTTTTTTGTAATTTGCTAGACTACATGGCCTTTCGAACAAAACTGACACAAAAAATGTTTTGGAAAATATTAACAGTGCTATTCAATTCTTAGTATATATTTGAGAACTCTGAAAATGCTCCCTTGAGTCCATGCCATGTAGAGGTCTGGTTTATGGCGGTTCCTACATATGCAAACACATAAATACCCACGCAGAAAGACTTTACATAATCTCAGATTTCAAATGAAACTTTTCATAGAAATAAATCCTCAATATTGATAGTAACAATGAAATAGTCAAACTGCTCATAACAGAAAACTTCACAGAAACTGCTGAGAGATATCTGTACTTTGAACAATGAATCACATTTTACTCTGAAGCTATTTACTAAATTCAGGTGACTGCCCAGTCTAATTTATATAACTTACCATTATTAAGTAGCCAATACAAATTCTTCCAGTTTCCACAAACATCTAAATTAGTAATTATTTTCACAACACTAACTAGATCAGTACAAATACCTCTACACTTTTTCCTGTTATAAGCTTCTCCTTAGTATTTTTTTTATTCTGAAACAATTTTCTTCTCACATTCCATCATTAGAGCTTGTTTGATTGCTATCTCACCCTTCATCATTATCACTTCATTCATAACTGTTACGATGTGTCTGTTTTCTCATGTATTCTCACACTTTCTGTGGATGAAGTTCATGAATTTTATCCTCGCTGTGCAAACCATTAATTCATGCCACACTAAGTACCACGCACTATTTCAGTACCAGTAGCTAGTGAAGAATATTACATTGCTACCTGGGGGTACAACTACAGATGACCCTTTAGCCTTAATATGTAGAATTTTTTTATGTAATAGTCTTAAGCAATGCCATAGTACACAGCCGTCCTTGCAGAAAAATCCTCTTTGAAAAGGGGTACTGTGGGGGTGTTGGGTTTCATTTTTTATGGTTTTTTTTGGTTTTACATTCCAAAAAACATGCCAAACATGAGAAAAACTTTGTTAAAGAGTCTGATGAGGAATTTTAGAAAAGAATGAATTTAAATCACATTCCATCTACAGTTTAATGGATTCATGCCAGATTCAGAGTCCAAAAATGAACCTATTTTTTCTCTGGTATTGACAGAGCAGCTACCAAGAATCACCAAGAACTCTCCAACGCCCAGTTTCCATACACCGTGAAACCTGGTGTCATTTTGGAAATAACACACTAGAATTGAAATCAAATCAAACTCTGGCTGAAGTGTGAAAATTTACAGCCAGCTTTACAAACTTTTTTGCCCATTTGAATTTTGAGCTCGACCAGTTATATTTCAGATCTGTGTTGCTTGCCAGGCCAAACGTTTGGGTTCAATTTGTGGCAAAGGAAAACTGTATGATTTAAATTACTAGAAAGATACAGGGATGAATTCCTGGGAAGCCAAACAGATATACCTAGGCTGTGCAATAACTAAATCAGTTATACTAAACTGGATTAGTCACAGGAGAGAACTATGATTTCTAGTATAACAAGCAAAATTCAGCTCCATCCTTACAACCAGCACACAAGCATATGTTTGCAAAAACAGTTTTATGCTCAGTAAGACGGTAAAGCAAACAGTATATATTAAACAATGATACACTGACCTAGACAATTCAGGATAGAAGGTGCCTAGACATCTGCCCTGCACATGGAGAAACTACTGGAGAGGCTTAAGTGAGTTTCTGTGATCATGGACATCAAGCCTCACACTGCAGTTTGAAGCAGTAAAAGACTGTATTGCTTCCAAAAAGAAAAATACCAGTGCTTGTGAAAGAAGATTGGCAAATTCATACAGTATCTCATAAAAGTTAATGTGAATAGAAAAATCTTGGGGCATATATTTCCAATAAAATCCTCTTACAACATGAGTGCAAAATCCTTGTCGGTCTGTGCAAGCATAAAGCTGATTCCTAACAGGCCAGGCCTGAGTAAGTGAGGTAAGTTCATGCCTGACAACTTCTTGCAGAAATGCACACTAATTTGACCATTCCTCCAAAATTATTAATGCGATTGCTTTCAAAAGGCACTGTTCTGGAAGAATAAATTCCATGTACGACACTCAGGCTGGTTTCTTATGCCTACAACCTTTGTATATGTATATGTATATGTGATGCTACAGCTAACGTGAATACCAACAGCAGCAAAGCCTTGCAAATGGGGAGCTCCTGAGAGGCCTGGCCAATGCAGAGGTTATGCTTTCATAGCCAGTTATCAGAGGTAGTTGCTTTAAGTAGATCTACAAGTAAATTTACATCATCTCCATTTACAACAATGTAGCCCCATCTTAGCCAAACTCTCATAGCATGTCCAAGATCAAGTCATTTATAAAGAATCAAGCATATAAGTTGAGTTTTCTATACAATACTTTGTTGAAAACTCTATTCATGACTTTTTCTTTCCCAATATTGCAGTTTTGTAACTCTTCGGAGGGAATATATGTGCATGGATCGAGGCTATCTCTGGCAGCTAGGTATTATTTCTCCCATGAATTATAGGTACTTTCAGGCAACACCAGTATTATGAAAGTAACTTGATTCAGAATATCTGCAGTAAAACCGAAAAGGCTGTAAAGGATACATAGCACAGCTATTCTAATTTTGCATTAATTTACACATCACAGAGGAGACAAATATTCCAGCACCGAAAAGCCTATTTTTTTATTTTCTTGTAAAAGAAGAAATCTAATATCCAAGAACAAGAGAAGGCTTTTCTGAATGAGCAGTGAGGGACTGAGTTGCTTTGTGCACGTGGGGTTTTTTTGTGCGTGTATGGTGGGGGTTTTGGTTGGAGGGTTTTTTTGTTTTGTTGGGGGGGAGGGGTGGGGTGTTTTTTTGTTTGTTTGTTTTTTTTAAGTACCACATTTTTTGCTGAGAAATACTGGCCACACTACAACAGATCAATTTAACCACCTTCCTGTAGAGCAGGGAGTGACTGTCCCTGGAACCCTGTTACTGTTACCTTTAAGGGGACGGAATCTTGCTGCTTCTGATACACAGCACTGATTCCTAAAAATATTCTCCCTGCCCCACCATCCTGCCTTCTGCATTTGTGACAGAGCCAAAGGAAACAGATAAGCCACATGTCTGTAGAAAGTGTGTTTCCATGAGCAGCAGTCTGTCGGGGAATGCTGCAGTAAATTCTGCTTATTTCCCTCCATTTCTTTAGTCTTAGTCTTTAGCTTTTATCTCTGACCAAACCGCAGCTTTTCCTAACCTTAGTTCAACCAACATAAGCTCTCAAATATTTGTCCTAGGCTCCTGTCCTTATCATGCAAAAGGCTAAAAAAAGAAACTTAACTGTTGGCTTTTGTTTGTTTGTTTGTTTTTTGGGGTGGTGGTGGTTTTTTTTCTTTAAATTTTTTTTACAGTACACTAATTATCTTCAGGTTTTAAATAAGTTGGTTGTTTATACAATCAGAAATTTTGTTAGGCTAAATATTGCATTTGAATTCAATCATATGTTTTGTAAGAACGTGCAGAGATAGCTACAGCCTTGATGTTGATTTTATACCAAAATGCACACAATGTATGCAAAGGCAGTAAATAATTAATCAGTCAACATCGGTAAGTAGAGTAGCTACTATTAAAGAGATATTTATCTGCTGCTATCATGTGATGGTCTCCAGAAGACCAGCCAGTCCACTCTGCTAGAAAAGCAATTTTACTCCAAAAAACCCCAAAATAAACAGAAAAAAATTTCGTAAATTTCTGATATTATGGTATGGTTAAAAATAAGTAAAAAGTGGGTTTTCACTACAAGCCTTTGAAAACAAAATGTTTGCTTTTCTGCTGACAACATGATATTGTTTCATAGTACGTAATCAGAAAGTAATAGCCATAATTAGTAGATAAAATAAACAGTTTACCTTGTGTGGACTGGTCAATGTTTTTTCTTTTCCTGCTATGACTGTTATAATTAAGTCTTAGCTCTTGGCTATATTCATTCAGAGTTTCTCTTGAGTCATAAGATTGCCTTTGCTTTCCTCCATCTTCACTTTCATCTGAAGAACTCGTGTAAGTTAGATCCACTTCATGTTTGACTTTTGACAGTGGCTGGTAGGGTTTGCAGTCCATCTGCTCCATCTCTGATTAAATAGGCTCAAAGTCATGAAAACAAGCAACTGGAACTCCTCAAGAAAATAGTCCTGGGGAAAAAAAAATCCAATTCAGATGTCATATTTAGCTCACAAAGGCCTAATTTTATTTTCAGTTAATGTAAGTGAATTGCATTAATATCACTATAATCCAGGAAAGAATCTGAACATGTCTTATTGTTTTACTTTTAAAAGTAGAATTAAAATAACGGTGACTTGAAGTAAAAAAACAAAATCCTCAAACCTTAAGCCCTACCCCATTAAACCAAGCAATAACTACACCTTATGCACAAAAAAACCTTGCAAAACCTTGTATTTGCTATTAAAGCTAAGACAGAACCGTTATTGTTTTTCTAAAGGGATGCATATTCACATTACGTGAAAATAACATTTTGTATCTCTTAAAATATGAATCCTACAAAACAGAAAGTTCACGCTTTTGAAGTATTTTGCTGCAAATTAAATTACATTTAATCAAGAATAAGAGACTTCACACTTTAGAAAACCACCAGACCTGGTAAAAACCAAAATACACCAGACTCTTCCTCTATGAGAGCATACGATGGTTCAGAAATGGACATTTTCCTTTTGGATTGTGTCAACATTTCAACAAGAAGCTGCTTCGACCCTGCAGTATAATCCCTTTCTGCCTCTGCATCTCCTGTCTAATCTCATACCAACATGATGGCTCCACTGAACCTCAACGAAATCTTCCAGACTGCAGGTTGCAGTTTTGTGTATCATTAAAATGATGTTCAAATCCAGTATCATTAAAATCAAGCGGGCTACAGCTGCACATGCGACTACTGCACTTGTCCTGTAACCTTGCCTTTGTAAAGCTGTTTCCATCATTAATTTTAAGGCAAACTCTGCAATGAAATAACAGGGGTTATGGCACACCTTCTACAGCAGCACTGTTCACATACAGGGAGCTCCGTTAAAATAAATTTAAGGTTTTGGGTTTTTTTTAGATGAACACATGCTAAAAAAAAGGTGGCTTTAAATATTATTGCTAGAAGACCAAAACCATAGAAGTTAAAAAAGATTTTGCTTAAAAAGCAGTTGTTCACAGCTTTTTAATGATTTTAAGGTCAGCAGCAGAGGGATGTAAGTTTAATACTCAGTTTGATATCAGCCCATTTACTAACTGCAACAAGGACTTCTAACCACATACATTGCCAGCTGTGAGTGTACAATATGAATGTCCAAAAGCAGCCACAGAAAAAGTGAAAACACACAAAAGGTAAACATAAAAGAACCCACAGAAAGCTCTCCATGTTAGAGGGCTATAGAGATGAGTTTAACTTCTGAAATTGTCTGAATTTTTGGGAAACAACTGATGACAGCTGTCACCGTGTTCCAGCGTAACAAAACTTCATCTCCTGCTTGTGTGTCCTCCCAATACTTTTGAAAGAACCACCTTCCTGAGCAAGAGCGGAAAACAATGCCCATGGTGTGAAGAGGGAATAAGATTTCTAACACAGTAATGGAAAAAGAAAATACAGGCCCACAGAACCCTTGGGGGAATGGCAGGAAAGGAGACAGACCACTACAGCACAAGTAACACCACAAAGTGCATGCCTTCTCTTCTGCATGTTTCAGGGCTCTATCTGGGGAAAGAGGTTAAAGACACATCTTTGCTTGAAACGCAACACCTCAGGGAGTTTCACCATTTAACCTGAGATGGAAGAGCTCTTCAGAAACAAATAGCACCCAGACACAGAGCTCCAGCATTAAAAAATAAACAAATAAAAAATAGAGTTCATGTCTCCTATTCAACAAAGAGGGCTTGAAAGCACTCAAGTCAATAAACTCTTCAAGAGAGAGAACTAAAAAGACAAAGTGAGGAGCTGCCAGCCTGCCAGAGCCCAAGGCTGGCTGACAAGTGTGTCATGGGGCTTCAGCAATGAACGCCAGATTCTGCGCTCTGGATTGATCCAGATGCTTCTGTGCAGACAAGTTACTAATAAGCACTATTTGCTTCTCAAAAGCTATCTGCCTAAATAATTTACTGTTATTTGCCAACACTGCCTATTATTGCCTAAGAAGTTCAGTACTTATTTTATAAGTTACTTTAATAGTCTGATCTGCAACAGAAGAACTCAAAGGTGCTGTGACTAACAAGCACAGGGTTGTCTTAAAAGATTACCTGATGACTTTGTAGAAATGGTTACTGACAGGGAAAAGCCCTCCTAGATATCCTGTCTGACAGAACAAATGGAGATGGTGCCACAGAAGTCAGAGGAAAATGAGGATAAATTAAAGGTTTCTGCTAGGACAAGGCAGTAGACAAGAAATAAATTTTTCCATGAAGGCAACAAGTGCAAGAAGCCTCAGACGCACAGACTGCATCCCGCTTTCAAAAGCGGGAAACAATAAGCCTGACAAATTAACTAATTACTGGAAAAGTTAGTAGCATACTTATGCACCTTGACTCAGGAAGGAGGGCAGGGGGGATTACACACAAGTTCCCCCTAAGGAGAACTTTGCTGCGCATCTATTTTGCAGGAGGTTTCAATAGTGACTTTTTTTCTTTTTAAACGAGTAACAAAAATTTATTAGGATGCAGAGAGACCTGTAAAACTTGGGCTGAAGAAAACCAACTACTTAACAAAGACTTATTTTTATTCTTTTAAAACAAGTTTTAATAACAAGTCTTCACTTTTTGTGAGAAGAGGTTGTAGTAGAAATATATTTAACAATGTTAACCAAGGCAGCAGACAGACCAAATAATTTAATGTAAGCAATTAATATTAGATTCATTACATATTTCAGGTCTTCTCTTTTACTGTGTTACTTTCATGTGTGCTGTTTTCTCACATATATGGATGTGCATTTTCTCAAACCTAAATTAATGTAAACGCTCCATGAAATAGCCCCTTAAAAGCTATAACTTTGTTATTCCCTATTACATATGGGCAAGAATGATTAAAACCCCCCGACCAGCTTACGAGTATCACAGCTAGGTTAGCACCACCTTCCCTCTGCTCAGGGGCTCTACTACTGCCATGGCCATTCACGGCCACACTCCAGCTGGTGGGATGCCAAGCCTGGCACACGTGTGTGAAGCCACCGCTCAGCTTTTCCCAGCACAATCCCGCCCACCAAGCCAGGCCAGCGGCAGGCTGTAACACTGGCTGCCCTCAGTGCACGCTGCACAACACCAGGAAGACTTTTACAGCCTTTATAGCAGAAGGATGCAGACACAGATGTATTGCAGCCAGACCCCAAGTTGCCAATTCGTTCACTACCTGATGGAAGAAAGTCCTCAGCCCACCTGACTCTCCCCTTCCCACCCCAACCCAATTTTATCAAAGCCATCTAAAAACCACAGTGGCACTAACAGCTCACGTAAGGGCTGGAGACAGAGCATCAAACGCCACCATAAACTTCAGCTTCCTTTCACACATGGACCAAACCTGTGCTTCCTTTATTTTTGCTTAGGGCATTAATGTCTCATAAACCCACAGCTACCTGACCCGATATGAAAGCAGGTGATAAATCATTTGCAAGGACTGGAAAAATACTTCATAAAATTTTTCATCAAAAATTGGTTTTATGATTCAGGAACACATGATAAAAAACAGATCAAATCTTCAAGCTTTTCTACAGTAGGAGATTCAGTTAAATTTAACGAATGATGGTATGTTACGATAACCTAAATTTAAACACTGGCAATCAAATGCTTTAACCTTATTTCATATTTTGTTTGGAAAAAGACAACACAATAAGCAACTCAAAATGCTGGAACAGGGCAGGTGTATAAAGAATATTGCCTGGATGTTTACACACGTTTCTTCAAATAAATGGCCTTCAAGTAACTAAACAAAATACCCAGCCAATCAATATCAAGTTGACCTTGTCAGCAAAATGATAAAGTCTCATAAGAGCTTACAGTTCCTGTAAGTGACCTTTGTGTGTCTTAATGCTCTCCTCACAAAGAATAGTACTTTTTTGACCTTTCCATCACTGTTCTGTCCTTAAAAGGGTTCATAAAATATTTAACAAGAAAAAAAATATAAAATGTAAAATTATATGTTTATGATACCGATAAACTTATAAATATATGAAATATATATTTAGGCACTGAATAGCAAATAAATCTCAACCATACTTTAAAATATATCATATACAGTTTCAGTTAGATCTGCAGAATACACAACTTAAGCATCCCTTAAATTCACAATGAAACACTTCTGCAAAATCAAAAAAGTCAAACAGCTCTATTAGATGGAAAACCCCCACCTTTTAAGTAATGGAGCTAATACCTATATGCATATGGATCTATATTTTTAATGTATGATTTATGCAACTTTCTAAATGCCTGTTGCATGTGTTATTAGAAACTATTTTCACATTTCAACTAGCATCAAAACCCCTTACATCAACCACCTAACTTCACATTCTGCTTAGATCAGAATCCTGCGTGCTCTGAAGCACAAAACCATGAGGGTAACTGTGGCTTCTGAGGAAGCCTGTGATGAGGCTCTTTGCAGTGCACACACTAATCAATAGGTATTTTATAAGAAAACTCACTGTATGCATTTAATACTGCATAGAGGCTCTGTACTCAAATACAGTGGTGCCACAGAGAACACATCACTTTAATAACGCTTTGTATACATTCTTAACAGGCTGCTCTGTTAGGGTGCCCATTTAATGAGCAAGTCAGTGGGCACCGATTACCAGACTTATTTAACAGGTCAGGGTATGGATGATGATGAAATGAGTATCATGTAGCTGAATGGGGTCTTCTGGAATTGTACAAGAGTGAAAACATGAAGCACTGTAACCTTTTTTTGGCCTTAACTAAGCTTATGTCCAATATTCAGGCATTCCAAACTACACAGAATTAAAATGTAATTGCAGTTATGATGCTAAAGTATAAGCAGGAAACAGTCTTGTTCGCAAAAACTTGTTTGCATATATTCAAAACCTAGATTCAGAAGGCAGCCCCCTGTAATTCTGTTTTTTTGTTCTCAGGGGGGCGTTCAATGAACTACAAACCCCAGCTCCACACATTCACTCAATTCTCTCCTATATTTTTTTTTTTTTTCAACGCATACCCTTATCTGAAAGCTACCATTTGCTTATTAGCTTTTCAGACCACTGGTTTCTGAAAATGAACTACTAAGCAGGTATTTCAGCTCTGGATTGCTGAAGGCAAAAATAACAGTACCTTTATTCTGCAAGTCTTTTCTGAAATACAAAACTGTAAAATATGAAAGGCAAAACAAAGCAAACACACTTGATTTAAACCTTTGAGAAATGCAATACCAAGATGGGGAAAAAAGAAAAAAATATTCTGACCTTGTACATACCTTCAGAACTATATCCCTCAAATATTTGTTTAGATATTATAAACAAAGGAAGTCCTTATGTGATCCTTAAAGTTCTCTCTTTTGTTATATGCAGCAAGAAAAATACAAGCTAAAACAGTTGAGTGGCAGTGGAACAGGAACAAACTATGTTTCTAGATGATGCACAGAATTAAATAGCACTACGAAAAAACATGGAAAGTCACTAGGATGGAAGCAAATATTACTTTCCACTAGAAGGAAAAAGCTCATACTAAAATCAAGAAAGAGTAATTGAAAGCAATCCCTAGAAGACTGATGAAGAAACCAAAATAAAAAAAAAACAACAACAAAACAAACAGCAACAATAAACCAACAAATAAACAACCACCAAACAAACAATAAGTGACAAAAATTCCCATGAACTTTTCCTGTGGAACATAAAATAACGACATAGCAGGACATGTCTGAAGACAACATAATGAAGTACAGGTCACGAGGTACAACATGCCCAGTATTTCTCTGTGTATGAGTGGAGACACTGAAACATTGAGATATTGTGTTATTCCTGCAAGTGGACTACATAGCACCTCTGAAGAAAAGCAATGTATGGATAAAAGAAAACAGTGTGAGACTATGAGTTTTTACACATCTTTCTAAATCAAGCATATAAATGTAAAATGCCATTTTCCGGGACGTACCATGGGTTTAACACAATCCCTAGAAGAGGTACTGGTTTAACCTATGCATGGATTACATTTACCCTTACATTCATATCTGTCATTGTGATAGATGCAAGTAGAAATAAGGTTCATTTTCACATTCAATGGTCTTCATCTAAAATCAAAGTCTAATTTAGTTCTAGTTAAAGTAATTCAAAGTGTTGCCCATTTTATCCAAAGTTTCAGAGAGAAAACACTGCAGAATAAAACTGTAAAGAAAGTCAGGTTGTTGCAGCATTTTGTGACATATGGCAAGACTGAAAGTGAACTGAAAAACATACGTTATGTCAGCTACTCAACTGTGATACAGAATTCTTGGCCAACATGTGCCCTTCACTTTACTTGGAGAACTGCCACTGACTGTAAAAATCACAAAACTCCCTAATGTTTTCTTTCGGAAACTCATCATTCAATGTTAGTGAGCACGGGTAATGGAGGTTCAAGCACAGAAGAGCAGTGCTGCTGCTGGGGGACAAAGTACATCCATGATTCATGTGCATCCTGGACAGGTTCAGAGTATCTCCTGAACTCTAAGTCTTTCTGAAGAACTGTACTTTAGGAAATACAATTCCTGATTATACTGCAGGATAACTCCTGGTGTGAAGTTTTAATTTCAAATAATGAAAGCACTGTGAAAAGCACCCCAGCATCTCAATGCTTCAACTAAGAATCCTGCAGATCATGAAATAGTCTGGGCTTAAGCAAAATTAGGCAAGTGCTTGATATCTACAGATTTGGTACAGAACACATGGACATGACATCCAATGTCTTTGAAACTTAATTCCTAACTGTATGGCAGGGACAATATAGAGAAAGAAGTAAAAGAAGTTTTCTTCATTAAGAGCATAGGTTGAGATTACAGGATCAACAATCCTATATGGATATCTCAGAAGTAATTCTTTACTCCATGGCAGATGTATGGTTAAAGTTGTCTTTTCTTGGTAAATGACACTATAAGAAGAGGACAGAGTTAAAGAAAGGGAGATTCCCCCTCACATTCAAGTATGCCTAGGATAGCTAAGCCCCCTCCCATTGTACAGGATGTTTCCAGTACGTACCAGGCACTTCTCTGTACTATATATATCTGCAGATGAGGTGTTAACATGCTCGTCTGTGAAAGCTTGGGTTGCTCTCCACTGTTATGATTACCGTTTTGGTGCCAAGAGCATAATTTTGCATTGTTAAAACCTAAAATTAGGAGACTCCATATAGTAGCAAAGATCTATGAAAATATAGTTTAATCTTGGAATGCTTCTGAACTGAAGAGGTAACAATATCATAATTTTTTTAATATAGATACATTATGTAAGTGCTATCATTTATCTAAAAATGTAACACAATCGTGAGGCACACACATACTTATGTATATGCAGGTAGGAAGAATGGAATCTTCCTTTCATCTAGGAGTAAGCAACCATTATCCTTTGGAAGGTATGCTGTTTTAAAATACATCAACATGTGGTAAGTATTGTATTCATTTATATGTGACAAGAAAACTGAATTGTGCTTTGGCTATTTGTTGATAATGCGAATTGTATAGCCAGCAAATTGAGATAATTATCACTATGTCTCTTTTCCAACTGTGTGCTTAATTAAGAAGACCCACTAAGACCTAATTAGCAACAATGTAATTTTTAAATCCAATTTAGTTGCTCAGAGAGTACAAAAATTGAAAATAACATGTTCCATTTATATAATATTAATTTTTTGAGATACCAATTTAAATTTTGTAGCACGATAAGGTTAGCACATGAGAATAATTTGCAACACATCAATACCATGGAACATCTGAAAAATAGCTTGAGTATTAGATCATCACTGATACTACGATGCCTTGGCAATGGCGCTTAAAAACATTCAGCTGACAGTTTTGTCTGCATTTTCGCTCTTCCTGTTTCTAATTAGAATAAAGGAAGAAGCCTTCATTGAACAAACTAGACTTATTCACCAGAGTATTTATGGACTGTCAAAGCATCAGAACAACAAACCATCAAACTTGGTGAGATGAAAGATTTGACCAGTTGACATCACAGTGAACGAAATCACAAAAAGGGAATTTTCATGGTAGATTTTTTTCTTTTCTTTTTTTTTTTTCCTGGCATTATTCTTATGTTTTCATTCTCCTCTCCGAGAAATATCCTACAAGACATTGCGGTAGATCTCAGGGGGCCTTAGCAATTTTCTTTTCCACTTACAAAACCAACCCCCCCCCCCACCTAACAAAAAATCTCAAACAAAATGCTGACACCAGTTTACCACCTCCAGTTGATTATTGCTAATGGCACATGTTATCTTAAATATTATCTGAATCTCTAATATTATCTACTCCTCAGCTTTGCTGTGGCTTGTGCATATTTCAGACTGATTACCTTTTTGGGGTTATTTTTGCTACATTACAACTTGTAGGATTTCTAGAAGCAGCATTGATTCAACAACATGTTTATTTCCAGCAGAAGCTCAAAACAGTAGTGTGCTTACAGTAGGCATATGATCTATAGTTTAAGGTCCTGCAAGTATATGGATATTCAAACAAGTTATTACAGAAATGTGTAAGAACTTTTATGAAGACACCATTACCCACTATACATAGAAAGTGAACTTTTCAGTCTTTTCCAAATACTTAAGTTTTCTTAACTTTTGCTCTTTAACTCTAGGAAGAAATTCTATCAATTCTTATGCAGTTTTGACATCACCCACTAAGTTAAACCTTTAAAAGCTTTTCAGGTATTTGAAGTACTTTTTGCAAGAAGACCTGACTACTGCCTGACCACAAGACCAACATCTGCATCACCTTCATTTGAAGTATCACTCAGGTTGCTATTTGTGTGCCTGACACCATCATGCCTGAGAACTGATCTTACTGTTCCTTTTCTTCTTGCTTTGATGTCTGTCAAAGTATTCAGTGTCTTCAAGTGCCATTGTTCTGACAAGCAGACCCTCCCAGTGGACTTGTACTATATACTGTGACTCCCAGAACTGCTATTATTTGAGCTGGTGTCAGATTGATTTTCTTTCTGTTCATGATAGTGCTATGATCTTGCAGGGTTGAAATTACTGCTGAATTATGCCTTGATGCAACCCCTCGAGAACTGGCTTGTATCAGCATGTCACCTATGAAAAGGTACATCTGAATCCTTGGAGATCTTTCTAGTGGAACCTTTGTTCTCATTTCAATAGAGAATCCTTTGTAATGGATGTTTGCTAGAAATTTCTCCCGCAAGTACCAAGAGCTTTCTGTAGTGCAAACTGGAAGTATATTATGCATCTATCCATTTTTACCAGTCCGTGGGAGCCTTCTTGGCAGAGATTAATTTAAGATAAGTTCTCCATCCACAACCTTATGGTTTTCGCAAACTGATTATATCATTTTCTTCAGCACTCCACAAAGACAGAGCAGGTTGTGCTGGCACTGAAGAGTGGGAATATTCCCTAGCTTTATGTCTAAAGGCTCACCTACATAAGGAATGTAACAGACTAAAAGCACATAATTATGCCTCTAGTGTGTTTGTGGAATTATAGTCTTATGCCAGAAACCTCTTTTATTTGGACTTTGGAAGAGGAAATAGTTTTCTCTGTTGTTTAAGCATTATTCACGTTTTTAAGTCGTTTGCCTATCAGCACCATGGACAGTTTCTTGCACTCTCATTACAAGTAGCACTATAATGTAGCATCTCTTCTGCAGAAATGCACTAACAGGCAGGCACTGATTTTACATTTATACAATTCTAACACTGTAAATTGAAATTGAAATCTTCTTGCCATTTTTTAAATCAGCCTCTGAAATCTTAATCCCCACTCACCACCACCACCTTGGTAGAGCTAATTTAGGTAAGCTAATTATTTCCTTCTCATGTATGCTTTCCCTCATGGTGGAAAGAGAGAAGACAGACTTGGCATTCAGCCACGTTTTTTATGGCTTTACAAGTGACTTGGCCTTTTAGTTCCATACTAATGTACAATTCCATACTACGGAAAACTTTTTATGTAGGTACAAAAATACCTCATTCAGACACAGGTTCAATATTGAACATGAATTTGTTCAATTATGTATGAAAAAAATCCAATAATTTTAGCAACTGCACTGAAGCACATGCAATTTTTGATATATTTAAAAAAAATCCTCACCTCACTAGAAAATAATCACTTCTACTCAAAAAAACCTTAGAAATAAGTGGTTGTTATATTTAGTAAAACATTAGTACATAAAGAAACTTCTCGGTAGGACCTCTTAACACTCCTAGACAGGATTAAAAAGAAGAATTTCAATGAGGAGTTCCTGACCAGTTCCTGTTTGCCCATGTGTTCTTTCAGTGTGAGTGCTTCTGGTACAGCTACCGTCCTCTCTCCTAATTTAGGCACCACTATCAACACTAGTCATTTCAAGAATACTGCAGGAGGGGTTGAAGCAGATCAGTCTTTTGGAAACTGCTATTCTGCAATAACCAATTTCAGTTCAAAAGTAGATGGGAGTTTGCTGCAACTGATTCTTCCTACTAAACAAGAAACTAAACAGAGGTGTCTAAGAAAGCAAGTGGTGCTACCCCCCTGTTTAGGTGCTGGAAGGAAGACAAACCTCCAGAAAGACATCGGTAAGCCTCTGTATCCCCAACAACTACCAATGGAGACCAGGATGACTACAACCCTACCTTGGGTACATAAGTTAGGAGAAATGAAACCGTGCCACACTTCGTATTTTGGAGTAAGTTCTCAAAATTCTCAGCTACTTAAGCCCTTAGATCTCCTTCAACCACCATGCTAAAGCACTTGTGCAATGAATCCATTTGCCCAGCTCCCTTTCTTCAGCTGAAAAAAATCAAAGCAAGGAAAAAGAAAGAGGATGAAACTGAAATATGTGGCTCTTGTCTGTTGCTTTTATACATATGTGTACACACACACATATCTATACTAGCTGCATTTTAAAAAAATCTGAATCATTACCTCTGCCTTAATATTAGGATGTGCTGTTGTCTTGGTGAATCATTTTTCCTCAGGGATGTTGTGTGGATAACAATTCTGCTCATGTTAATTCTATTTACTTTGGGAGCACTGTAGTATCTGTTTAATGTGAAGCTGTGTTTCTTTCATGAGCAAGAAAAATGTCACTTTCCTTTCCCAAAGCACCAAAAGGCTCCTTTTACTGTCACAGAACACAATTATATGTTAGGGCTCTGCTGTCTCTTTCCAGCCAACAAGGCAAGAAAATGACCTTTCTTTAACCTATGGCTAAATTACATCATATTTGGTTCAGTGGATATCCTTTTTTATATTCTCCTGTATCAAGTGCCTTCTCACCGAAGTTATGAGATGAGCACCTGTCCTTTTTCTAAAAAAAAAAATGCTTTCATTTGAGCTGGGATGTTAACTCGCATCCCAAGTTTCGTACCCTGGTTTGTAATGTTTGTAAATACCTGAAAACACACAAAGCTGCAAGGAGACTCTGCCAGCAGAATTTGGTTACTGGCTACTGCATTTTGCCCCATCACATGATCATGTAAAGGTCAGGAAGAAATATGCCACACACACTCACATACTCTGTGTCATGCTGTGGTCTTGTGCAGAGTGACAACACTGAAACAGTCCCCATACTCCTCCCCCATTCTGTGAAGCAATCTGCATGTCCAGGCTGTCTTGTATTATGAGTAGCTTGGTAATGAAAGGAAAAAGAAGTTCCCCACAGCACAGGTATCTCAAACGCACTTTGGTTTACATGAACAAGATGCTTGGGGAAGCAGAAAAAAGTAGCTATGACAGCAATGAAGTAAACCACTGCTGATCTGCACAAGAGAGCAAGTCAGCAGTGGAGGATTTGTGAACATGATGCTGAATGACAAATATCACTGCTGAAGAAAATTGCACCCTACAGCTGTAACAGAGTATTATGTTTTAAAATTAAGAAAATTCAGAGACAAACGAACACCATGCAAATCATCACTTACACACGCAGCTCATCTCACAAGTAGCCATATAAATAAGGTCTCCCAGAAAACATTTGACATGGCTGTTGATCTGGAGAGAATTTAAATATTCACTTCAGCGTACAGGTGTACAGGAGTTCTAAGGCTTGGCAATTCGCTAGGTGACAAGAAGGTTTCTGTCAATTGTTATTAAAGGTGACTCATATTAACATTCTTTCTGTCTAAGAAGGAAAGTTGCATAGCCTAAGGTTACCTTCCTAAATGCTACAATTTCACCAGCATGTTGTTTGTTACATGAATGCTGAAGGCATTATTAACATGGAGGTAGAATGTGACTGCAGGCACCAAAGGAGACAGGCTAGTAACATACATTAAATTCATCTTGTGAAGAGCGCTGTTCTCTTGAAAGCTTAAGACCGAGTTTCTGCTATCACATTACACTGAAAATAAATGGAAACGATTTACATATATTGATTGCCCCTACCTCAACATGGTAATCTGTCAAGGAGAATTTTTTTGAGAGCTGATACTGGCTTTGGAATTCACTGTGAAATAAGTATAGGATCTCTTATTACCAAAATGGAAAAAAGACCTAAGAAATACCTGCACTAATTCCTCTGAAGAAGACCAAATAAAATACAGCCTTCACATCCACCTACAGAAACATGTATAATTATGGAATGAAAATGCATTGTCCAGGATAACACAAAAAGAACCCAAACCAAACACAAAAAACCCAAACCATACACCAATCACCAACCCCCACCCCCCCCCCAAAAAAAAAAAAACAAACCACTGTAGATGCAGAGCACGATCCTTTTCCTAAAAGCACAAGTCTGCATATGCTACTAGAACACAGGTTCTGACACATGTTCGCTTACACATCTAGCTCTCAAGTGGTGGTATTTGTTTATGGGTTTTACAAACTTCTTTTTTTTTTCCCCTTAAAAATCACTGCAAGTTGAAGGGGTTTAATCTATGCAAATTTTTACTTCCTAGAAAATGCACAGAAATTCCTCCCACACATAGAATCTACTAATCTATATTTTCATATCTTACACTTATAAAATTACAAGGAACACAAATATGCAGCCTAAACTATAAACATTAACACGAAATTTGCTAATAAACTGGTCATTAGGGGGCCTATTCTTCATTGCAGCTCCAACAATTTCCAAACACATTATTAATAGACTTCCAACTAAGCTTTAATCAGGATTGGGAGACAGTTAAATATATAAATCAAACTCTTACTCCTACATACAATTCTTACAATGGTCAACTTTCAATTATAGGTGGTGAAGATGCTGCCAGAACAACAAGGATAGAAATGCTAAGTGGCTTTTATTGCTGCATGCACTCTTCGGCAGGTGCTTTTCTGAGAACAGTAGAATCTGGTCCCAGGGTGACATCCCAGCTGGTGCACTTGGAAGGGAAAATTATTCTTCCATTGGCTTCAGCTGATCTATAGTTTTAGGGAATGGAGTATTGAATGAGCATGACAGAGCAAGCATCATTTTAACAAAATGAAGTAAATGGTCAACTTGTTATCAGAAATAGCTAACCAGTTGGAGGAAGGATAAAATTACCATCAGTAGGCTAAGAGAAAAGAGATTTAGTTTCAATTTTTCTTCTGATGTTAATGGAATATTTAAAAAAATAAAAAAGGTTGAACTATAGCTAAACCAAGCTTTACGTAACAGATGTTGTTGCCTAGTAATACAACTATACCACTTGATTTAAATAAGTTTAAGGATGAGCACACATAAGGAACTGGATCAAGGATTCCAGGGCTCACTAGAACTGTTTCCACCCATCACTGTCTCCAATACCAAGATGACCAGTGTGCTACCTGTGTTCAGAAGAACACACAGGTATTTCTATTTAGATTTTTTTTCACCCTTAATTAAGAGTTATTTTGTCTTTAATTCTTAACACATTTATTATTCTTAAACACTTTCATTTCAATTGATCTTCAAGGTCAGTTCAGTAGCCCCAGAATTTTGTTCTTACTGAAATGAGCAGCTAATTCTACATTTGAAAAGTCATGTCTCAACAACACATTGATCTGCATGACTTTCTGTGAAACCTTCTTGTTCAATACCTAAAACTGCTGAGGATGAAGCACCATTTCCCTCTAGCTCTTGTCAAACTTTTTTTGTTAAGCCAAGCACCAGGAGCCTTGTAAAATCTTGTAAAGTACAAAGGTCTTTTGTTCCTTAAAGTGATAACCCTACCCAAGTTTCTTGCTTAAATACAGTGCCTAAGAAGTTAGCAGGTGTTCAAAACACTGTAACACCAGTGCCTCAGCAAAACAAATGAATGAACGATCCTCCCCTTCAGTTGGGGATGAGAATTATTTCTGTATGTTAAAGAAAAGAAAAAAAAAAACACAATGAAAATGTGGCTGTACTAACCAGACACCAAAACCCACAACTGTTGGAATGCTTTTTTACTAGATAGTTTTATAATTTGTGATTGGAAAAATGAGCTCATTAAGATTAAAAACTTACAAGTTACACAGTCAAGGTCATCCTCAATATCATCCTCTTAAATAATATTTCAGAGTGAAGTCTGAGTAAATACAGTTAAACTGCTGCAGCAGCAATACTACTTTATTGACTTTGAAAGTTAGAAATACCTTTTTTTTTTCCTGGAGTGGGAACACGCTTTCTTCTAAAATCTGCATTTTTTCTAAAAATCTACATGCAGTCCTCTAAAACTCTATGGGAACTGCCCTGACGTATAGTGGCATAAACGAGATCAGACTCAAACTTCATGCATTTAGCAATGTAATCCTGTGATTTCTTCTCTGAAGTTCAAATAAGAGAACTAAGATAACCATTACAAAAATGCTGGGAGAAACACTGAAAAAAAAGGTTGTCTTAAGAGCTCGAGAGGGTACATCTTACAACCACAGATGTTTGGAGGCTGAACTGCTTCAATAACATAGCTTTAAACCATCTTAATCTGCATTACAGTCCAAAAGTAATTCAGAAAACACACTGTATTAGGTGAGTTTGAAATGAAAAATACTCCTTTATCTATTCAGTAGAAGGCAAGTAAAAGACAAGTTAATGTTTTAATGAAAGTGTGCAGCACACAAGATGTTAAAGAGTGAGTTAAGAATTCATTACTTTTATTGGATAACATCCAAATGTTGGTGCACACAGATCCCAAATTAATCAGTTGACCAAAACACCGAGTAAATTTATCTCCCCAATGAGTTTAAACATGAAAGAAGACACAAGAAATTGAATTCTTATAGCACAAATATCTTGGCTGAAATCTGGAATGCAATCAACATTATCATATTTACTGAAAGTTAAAGACTTAAATTAATGAGTACCATGTGTTTATCTACCAAATTTCAACTTGCTAATCTAGTCTGATCATAATTTTCCAACTCAAATGGTTATGAGAAGTGCTCAAAAAATGTTTAATAATGATCAAGCGCCTTTTTACATCAAAATAAACAACCCAAACTTAACATAGAATACATTTTCACTAACACCCAAAAATGGAAAATGCATCTGTTAAGGATACTGCTGCTTGTAATAAAAAAATAACCCTTTGACTTAAATGTATGTATTGCCTGCATTGATAGGATAAGAAAGCAACATATTTAGTAACTCATGTGGCTGATTTTAAAAGTATGAGTTCAGGTTTTAGCCAATGGATATTAATTCTCCTATCACAAATTTAATCTTTAAACTGCAATAATAAATACATTTGTGAAAAGTTATCTGGATCATTTAAGAATCGTGTTATAAGTGAAGCATTCTGCCCATGAGAAGTATCCTGCTCAAAAAACATGGATCAATTGAGAAAAAGCTTAAATAATAATGAAAAAATACATACAAATCTATCACTGCTGGTTCCCAGTGATAGGGACATAAACGTTGGGATATTGGTACTGCACAGCCTGTATCATATGGTGCTTTTTATCAGGTTCATATCATTCCAAAAATGTAACTAAAGAAATACAGAACAGTACCCCTGACAGGTTTTTTTTAGTTCAGTATTCAGTCCTCTGTATTCCTAAGCAATGAAAGATTATTTCTGATTGAGTCACATTAAGCTGTGAACTCAACAGTAGGTTTAGATTTTGTAATTCAGAGCTCTTTTAGCAGGATTAGGTTGATCTCAGCAGAGATGCACAGATTCCTAAGAAGTTAAGGTCTCCCAGATTTGAAATAAATAAATAAATGAGTCCAAGTTAATCATCAGAAACAGCCTAATCAGATTAAGGTTGTGAACTCCAGACTACCACAGTGTTTTCCAGCAGCTCAGCAAGCTTAATCCACAAATGGATAATATGATACAAAGCATTTCTATCAAATATTCCCTTGCAAGACACTAAACGTATCATTTTGGTAAAGGAAACAAATATCTTTGCTAAATCTAATAAGAGATTTAACCAAGATATTTAAGCAAGCTACCAAGGGCTAAAATTGTTGGCATGTTAATCCTTTTTCTCACAACAAACATATTTATTTGGGTACTCAAATTCATTTTCATTTGAAATAAGACAGTTAAACAAACATTCCAATATATTAAAGTCCTTTCTTCTAACAGCGGCTTCTTGTACTAGCAATTAATTTAAACCCCAAAATATCAGAAACACCCCTCTTCTACAGGCAGTCTGTTTCTCCAGTATTTTATGCTCCCTTCTGCATCCCTCCTTTTGTCCAGAAGACACCAGCCCCTTTCCTCTAGCTTTATAGAAGGTTTCCCTGGCTGTGAGACTGCTGATACTACACTGAGGCCTGAACATAGTTCTGCTAAAGGTCTGAGGATTAACAATGATAAATTTATGTTTTTAAAAAATATGTACCTGAAACTTCACCTCTCATGTTACCATGTATACTAAACTGCATTAGAATACTTAAAAGAATAAATTTTATAACCACTATTATTTCCAGAGACTTATTTTTACAGATAATGGTATATTATAATGCTGGTCATTCTTAACAAACATCATCAAACTCACAAACAAGGTGCTTTAGAAATCTTAATTTCCAAGGCATACAGGTGTCAAGGTTTCCCCATTCCTCCTTCCACAAACTAAAAGACAAGACCGCATTTAAAAATAACATTAGTGCCCAAGAAAAAAATTCTTCCCATATTCTTTGAATTGCTTTCTATGAAATGTAACATTTCTTTCAAGAAAATATGTCGCTTCTCCTTTATCTATAGTGATAGTAACAGGACTAAACAGTACAGAGGCATTTCAAAATACCATTTCATTAGAAGCAACTTAGTGTATACCACATGTGATATAACTCAGACTGCCTTATTAGCAAAGGTCATTCCCATAGTCTAACATTATTGAATACATTTTACTTGTCAGTTAAGCTTGGATGGATACATACAGTTAACAGATTGAACAAGCCATGCAGATGTTTCCTATCAACTCTTGACAAATGAGGGATAGATAAGGCCACGCAGTTCTCCTGACTTGCTGATTTTGACATGCTGATATCTGTATAACTAACTCTTTACAACTACGAGCAGAAATTAAAATTCTGCCATGGAATTCAACTTAGCTTGCAGCTAAGAAACTGTACTTTTCTATCACTAATACTATGCTGCTTTAGTACATGGCATCTGCTGTAAAGTTTTGGGTCCACCTAAGTAGTCCAGACTGATGTACCTATTTATTTTACAATGAATTCACAAGATTGCACTTCCCTGAATTTATGAGTAAGAAACTTTTTCACCCATAGGTTTCTTTTTTGTAGCTCTTTATCCAAAAACCTAAAAACGTTTTTCATCTCAATGCTGCCATCATGTTCCCTGTTTGGCTTTCTGCACCTCTCGGTCATCTCTGATCTTTCCATTCCTTCACTTCAACATGCAGCTTAACACTGCAGTTAAGTGCCCTCTTGCTTACACCCAAGCCAAACCGAAGGTATAGTGCCCATATATAGCTCAGATGGCCACATACTGCTACATAAGGAACATGTGATAATGTCCCACATTTCAGCTCTGCTATTCTATAATAGAGGTTAATTTTTGCTTATGCTTCACCAGAAATAGCAACAGAAGCTCTTGTCTACCAGTCCTGAGGTTTACCTCAGCCCCCTGCAGAAAAGCATTAAAATTTCATGGTACTGAAAAAAGCTAATCAGACTATTCATGCATAATCCTGCTCAATTTACAATGAAATAAACTACTGTGATTTTGGAATATAAACAGACAAACTTTGAAGCCTTCACAATCTTCATTTTGGCATTTGGATAATGGAAAATACACGACTGTCACTGGTTCTGAAGTATTCTTGTAAACTACACAATCCTCACACTGCTAAGCTCTGGGTAAGGAAGACAACTCAAGTGTGGCTGATGTTTTTCCTGCACATTTAGGGACAGGATCCATCCTTAAATGCAGAGCCCAAGGGGACAGAAAAAAGCCAGGGCTACTAACACACGGGCATCGTGGTCATTATTTGTCTAGGACTGTCAGAGAGGAATTGCCATGGAAAAGCAGTATTTCACTGAAAGAAGAAAAGGTACACAATGGTATTATCCAAGATCTGTTTCAGGCCAGTATTTTCTCCCAGTATCAATCCCCTGACAAGCAGAGATCTTTATGGACAGTAGAACAAGGGGAGCCACTTTTCTGTCTGCAAAACCCTAAGGAGAAACGTTATGCTGATGCCTCACACAGTACAGGCACAGAGCGTCTGAAGCTTCTGGAAATGTTAAGATTCATCTTGCCTCCACTGCACAGTTAAGCTGTGCACGTGCAGTAAATCCAGCTTACTCAGATACATTAAACTTGCCTCGTAAGCAAAAATCATCTGTGTGGTACGTGCACTGGAGGTTTGCACTATGCAGAAGAAGTCTCAAGGATTCCCCAAGGAAATGAAATTTCCCCCCCAAAAAAATTTCTGCAAAGAAACAGGAATGTGCCAGGAAAATATCCCTGGCTGTAGTTTGTCTCCTTTGCGGTTTTCAGGCTGACCCATGTGAGGAACTCGGGGAAGATACTCCCTCCTACCAGAGACGTCGCAGGCTAGATTAATGTGGGGCAAAGCAACCGCAGGAAAATAAACTGCCTTTGTCAGGGAAGACAAAATCTCATCATGCATTTTACTCCACACCTCCAAAATCTGACTGCTTACCCACGAAGTCATACTGATAAATATTGAAAAGAGCCCTAATTTAGAATAAACGTTGATTGCTTTAGAGAATGACACACAACTGCACATCTGTATATATCTTAGTGGCTACACAAACAGTATTTCATTGGTCAATTTTCTTTCCCCAACTATAAACCTACATTCACATTTTCCCATTCATTTTTCATGGAAATGCTCCAAGTATGTATTTGACAACAACTGATTAATTTTCATTTGTTTTCTAAAAACAAAGTCATTTTTCTTTGGAACAAAACAGTCTTCTCAAACAGAAATGTAAATTAACCAGCTTTTTATTCTCCTAGTAATACTCATTTTTCACCACAAGTACCAGATTTAATGCCAAGGGGTATTTGTTTATTTTCTAAATAAAACTGTATCACCTCTTCAGTACAATTAATGGAGACCAATTTGACTCTGAACACATTTTTGAAGTACAGCTCATTCAGTTACACATTTATAAATATTGCCTCAATTTACTTAGCTAGTTATTACACTGTTCACTTTATCCATATGAAAATTGCAGAGATAAACTTGAAATGTGCAGACCAGGCACACTCACCACTTCGTTCATCAAAGAGCTGCCACTGACAATGGGATCGTACATCTAAGTTACATAAAAGCTTTGGCAGCTTTAGATTTCTTTGATAATGTTTATTGTTTCTTGGTTTCTGAACAGCACCCATTACTTCGTAACACTGTGGTATTATCAGAGCCTGTAAGAGCTATTCTTCCACAAATAATGCACATTTCCTTTGCCAGTGTCATCAGAAGGAGACATTAGTTATGTTGGAAAAAATATATTCTAAACATCTATGTGAAGTTTAAATTCCTATCAATAGGTGGCAACACTGTTATGTGTAACATACCAAGCATATGTGTTTATGTACATGCACATGCCCAGGCAATTTCTACACCACTGCAGCACACTTTCTCATATTGCTTTGTTTTGTTTTAAATGTTACCTGACACCAATTTCCAATTATGTACAAGTAACAACTATCTGGTTCACATCCTTTTATAGAATGTATATATGGATCATTGTGATATTTTAAATTATTTTAGTAATTCTCCCTGACAGCCTGCGAACAGCACCAGTTGGATTAGGAGGCAAATACGTGCATTTGGTATATGGTCAGTGGGATAACGCACACCATGGCTGCTACTTGGGAACCAAAAGATTTTCCAGGAAGACTGAAGAGTTGCTCTTGCCCCTTGTGAATCCCACATGGCTGCTGGGGCACTTACGGAATTTTAGGGGTGTTTCATCTTTTGCTCATTTGTCATCACAAACACTTTTTATATTGTAGTGTGATGCAAAAAAGAGTCTGATTTCCGAAAAGAAAACTTTATAAACACGTTCATCTGCTTAATGTGTCTTATGTTGAGTCTCACATCCCAAACTGGTATGCGGCAGGGGGTGGAAAAAAGTATCAATTGGGGATGTAAAATTACTACTTTAAAGGAAAAGGTCCTGAGGTACAGCCAGGGTACGCAATTTGCCCAAGGTCTGAGTAGCACCCACTGGTAATCAGAAACAGAATCTGCCTCTCCTGCCTCAACTGTGAGCTTTAGCCAAGAGGCAGATGCCACCTTGCAGATTACATTGTATTCCTCACAGTCAGTAAACCCGGAGCTCTGCTAAAGCCAAGATAGCTTCCTAACAGCCCACCATCACAAAGCACAATGACTAATTAATTCACTTTCCAAATAAGTTTTTTTTTTAAACTTCTATCACACCAAACAAGAATATCACTAGAAAGCCTAGTGTTACTAAGCCTACATTTCTATACATGCTGTTGGTCTACAGAGAAAAGCTAAACCTTCAAAGAGACAGGATTATACAATGAGATAGCAGTTCAATACACACAGTCTTTTGTTATTTTCTGAACTACATTCATCTCCCTTTTCAGTACGGGCTTTCTTTTTATTTTTTATTTTAAACTAAAGAAAAATCCAACTGTGTATTCTCAACTGATAAGAAATGAATTTGGGTGTCAGTGCAACAGGAAAGCTGTAAAAATTTTGATAAAAGCTGTTTCTGGGGGGAAAAACAAGAAAAGGCATCAAAGAAGTTTACATTGGACAATGTTTCAGATACCATGGTTACAGCTGACCAGAGAAGGCTTCCTCTATTACTTCTCTTTGGATACTCCATTAATTTTCAGTTTAACAGCAATGTCACACGCTGGCGAGTGTTCGTATGTGATAAAAGATGCATATAAATGAAAGAGATTTACAAATGACTTGGATAACATTAAAGGTAGTATCATAATTTAAACTACTTCAAATGTTAAAATCCATCAGGACTAACATATAAAAACTGTACAAACTCTTTCATAAATTGACATACATAAATACTGATATACCTCAATACACCCACATATGTAGACCCACAGTCCAGTTTCTCTTAAGTGCTATCTTTGCACTGCGACAAAACTGATGTGGGAGTAGCATGGTTATTCTAAGAGAACTCAATAAACAAACTGAACATGTTTTAGTTGATAGCACAACACAACCATCTCCAGGTTAAAACAACTAAAACTCAACACATGCGTATGTAGATGTAGCAGCAATTTTGTTGGTCAGATTTAAAAGAGAGGGGCAGTAACCATCAATGGTCTTCTCAACTACATTTCCAGCTGGTGGGAAATATTTGGCCTATTTTAAAAAAAACACTTCCAGATTTAAGTCTTCCCTCCTCTCTCTCTTTTCTCCTTATTCACTTGTTCTATAAACATGGATATGCATGATGCAGATCCTGAGATGGCAGCATTTCAATAACAGTAAATCAGGCTGCCATGCTTCCTGAAGTTATTTTCATGTTTGCCAATGATGAAAAATGATGCATCTAGGACTGCAATCTACACTGCTTTCTGAAGGCAAACACACAGCCTTGGTACTGCAGTAAGATTTGGTAAGATACATTTGTCACAGGGAAACCACAGGATTTTTTTTGCAGTCAGAAAGACTGCAAAAACCCTCCTATTCCTTGTGAAATGCATTCAGATTTATATAGGTTTAGGCTGGCCATTTGTTTGTTTACTTACTGCCTCCTAAGCAAAATGGTGTGCCAGAAATCAGTATGTAGAATAAAACACTCATCTACATTTTCCTCACATAGACATATTCGTGTTCTACTCATGTATCTCACCCTCACAGTATAGGCAGATCAACCTATCTACTTATACCTCACCAGAAAGCTATTAGTGGTAATTTACAGAAAATAGGTAGTAACTACTTATTAAGGTAACCTTAACAGGTTTATATTTCATGAAGGCCTGGTAAATTCACTATATGCTTAGAAACATTTGCCCTATCCACTCTATCTTATTTCTTGCCTGCAGAGTGAGAATTAATGCTTTATCCAATTACAAAAAAAAGATTGCTAGTACCTGTGCAGAAATCCACAAAGAATGACATGTAATTCAGCGGCAAGTGTCACAGATTAAATAAAAATATTCCTGTACACAAAAATTTCACAGAGAAAGAACAACATACCTGTGATGACTGTAATTAGTCGTTAGCTTACAGAGGAATCCAAAGTTTTCTAAGTGCACTATAAATCTACATAATGTCTCAAATGGTAGCTGTTGCTTTTATCTTTTGTTTACCTGAAAATGTATAAAATATTGTTTCACTAGACAGCTCTTTATTGTCTATCCACCTGAAGATGCTCAGAAGAGTTATTCTAGCAAAAAAGATGGCAGTAATTCATAGTCCAAAAGGCTCAATAAATTGATCTACTTTTTTTTAGAGTGATCCAGGAACTAATCAGATCTGCTAAGTCTCCACCTCTGCAGGTTGCTAACACACATTTTGAGGTGGGAAGAAGATGGGCAAAACACTTCTACAGAAAGTCTGCTGTTACCTTTACAGACAGAAAACTTGTTAGGTAGCTCAGAAATATAAAAATCCCTAACAGAATTTGGCTTAGAAAATATCCTTGTGTGGGAAAATCTTGATTTGCACAGCCATTTTTAACCTGGCTTTATTTTTATGAAGAGAAAAATTGAAAATCATCTTCAAATATACCATGTTATAAAGCATAGAAGAAAAAGAAACTTCCCCAAAGGGAAGCACCGGGAAAACAATTCTAGTAAATGTATCTTGGTTACACTGTGACACTGAATAATGTAAAAATCCTTTTTTTTTGTCCAAAAGCATTACCAGAGACTTTAGAAATGCTGCATGGTGTGCTGATTCACTTCATCTTTCACTGATGCACAGCCACCTCTAACCAGAAAGGCAGCAGTACTTACCAGTGTGTAAAAACAGCTCCCTCCAGTTAAACGTAAGGAGGAAGGTTAACTTACCATGTAAGTTAACTTACGTTTACGCTAAATGTGTTAATCTTGAACAAACCATAAAATAAGTTTTCTCCATACTTCTAACAAAGCCTGTAAGGTAGACAAGGCTTCTGTTAGGTAGCTTGTATTCTGTTAGGTATACAGAAGCCCTAAAAATATGTATGTAATGCTCACATACATATGTGCAAAGGCAAGCATATAGAACACTTCTGGAAATAAAACATATTAATTGAACATAAACAGAAGTGTGAAGAATAATCATCCTAAAATAACACAACCTTGGGGGAGAAGACAAAATAAAGTCTCAAGTTCTTGCAACAGCACACAGTATTTCCAGTGCTAACTCCAGTATAATTTCTTTAAAAAAATGCCATCAATAATCCTGCTATAACTACCCCCTGGAGACAAAGGATGTGCCAGCCCAGATTTTGCAAACAGAGACAAATCTCTTGGGGGGGGGGGGGAGAAAATGAAAATATTTTTGTGCAGATTCTAGTATGCTGAAGTGATTTTATCTTGACATAACCGAGCTGACCTCTTGTTCATTTTTCAATTTGATTAGTATAGCAAGAGCTGCTTTTATATAGTGTTTAGAAATAATCATAGCTAGAGTTCATTTGATGCACCTTGCATGCCAGATTGCCAGAGCACTAAAAGTTTAATTGATAATAAAGATAATATCATTGCCTTACATTTATATGGCACCTTTCACAGTGAAAGATCCCAGAGGCACTGTTGACTTACAGGTACCACCAGAGTGGAAATGTGATTGCTATTTGCCACCAAATAGCAAAAGAGCTACAAGATAGCACACAAAATGAAATCACCACCCACAAGTTCAGGATTCTCCTCTATTCACTCCCCCCTACCCTGAGACCTTTGGTCCTATGTAACAACTAGGCTAGATAAGACAAGCAGAAGTATAATTTAACATTCAACCATTTTTTCTATCCAGTTAATCTGATTAACAGCTGAAAGAGAAAGCGGACGTGAAAGACAATCCAGTTTTTCCTCACAGTAATTTTATCACAAAGATCCTCTGAAGTACAGATACAGAGATGAAGAACTTTTCAGGCGCCAGTGACAACCTGGCCTGGGTTTCATAGAACTTGAGTGAACGGCTGCTCCTGAGTCTTTACCATGTTCTTCTGGAGAGGATAGCAGAGCCACAGCACCTGAACCCCCTTCCAACTCAACCCAGTCCTTGCACGGTGGAGAACCGCAACTGAGCTCCACTGATCACTAAAACTTGGGAAAAGCATCTCAAAAGCATGGAACATTGCAAAAAACTCACAAAATCGTCTGAACATGACCAATGCATTTTCTAGCTGATGGAAGGGTAAAGATCAGCTGGTTTCTCATGACTGAAATGATCACTGCCTCAAATGGGATGGAAGAAGGGGCAAACCTTCTCTCCCTTGTTTTTCAAGCATACCTTAGTCCAAACAATGCTGAGGACAGTATTGATGTATTCTGGATGTTTCTAACTAGTATTTGACAGCAATCTGCTGGTCGAAAGCAGAAGTGCTAGCCAAAACCTGATGACCGGCTACTCTCCTAGACCCCAGCAAGGTCAAGATTCTGCTCAAGGCATGAAGAAAGAAATCAGCCTCAACAATCGGATGCACAAATCTCTCTCCAGTGATGAATGGTAAGCAGACATCTGTTCCCACACTCCTAGACTCCCCTACAGCATTTAGCATTGTGGATCAGAGAGATGGCAAGGATCCAAAGAACTGTACGAAGTCATTTAAGTCCTTTTTGAAGGCACATACAGAAAGTAAGGACACAAAAAGCAATCTCAGCAGTGCAAACCTCTCCTCAGAGGACTGACAAAAATAACAGTCACTCCATTTGTATTCAGAACAATACAGACCCAAGCAAGAGCAACAGACAAGCGGCATTGAAGCCAAAGTGGTATTTATCTCACGTAAGCTTAAAGACATCCCAAACCCCACAATTTTGTAACATTTAGCTGAAATCAGAGCTAGAGACTGAACATGAACCCAGAGTTATGGAGAGATTAAACACTGAAGGATATGCAAACATTGGTCCTGCAACTGATGGCAAATTTCAGTCACAGGCATTGATGCTCGGCTGATACAATTCCGTTTCTGCATTCCTCATGATTTCTTGTTCCCAGAGGGAACACATAAGTGATGTTTCTAGTTCTCTTGGTCTCACCATTTAGCAATACACTGTATTTGGTATAAATCACTTAGAGCCAGTACAATTTCAGACAGGATGGAAAATCTTCCAGGAGGAGGACCACTACCAGAAGAATCAGCCACCTACTGAATTAGGCACTAAATACTTTTATCTCTCAACTTCCTGAGTATGAAGTAGTAGTTACTTTTCTAGGCTCATGACGTTGGCCTTTGTTCTTTTGACTACAAGGAAGGCAAAAGGCAGACACACTTTTTTTTTCCCCCTCAATTTGGAGCATAATGTAACAGAATACTTGAGAAAATTCTTTTTTTTTTTTTTTTTAATTAAGAAACCATGAATACATTTCACCTCATATCTTTAGCTGTCAAGTCAGCTCAGTTTGCCAACAGAAAGAAAAAACTAGTCTTTCACCTGCACTTACAATAATAAATTGTGTATTTCAAAGGAAGGTAAAAATGCTGAATTTGTTGTTCTTACTTCAAACTCTTTCTTTAATGTATGAAGGCTACAGCAGAAACTAAAATAAGTTACTTTCTCTTTTTGAAGGAAAAAGATCATACAAACTGGATCCATTTCATGCACAGAACTAGCTTCCACCCATATCAGAGGTTTTCTACAGACATGATAATGCTCTCATGTTCACTTTCTATGTTTATACAATCTGTTTCAATTGAGTTACTACGGATGCTGAACATAAGCCCAGAAATGGATCCACTGTTTTCAGTGGACACACACAACCATTTTAATTTACATCTTTGTTGCTGACATTAGAATACACCTTCACCTTAAATTTTCTGTTTGGGTATTTCTCACAGTATTTGTTTGTTACCTCCATCTATTTCAGAAATAAAACCCACCCACAACCCAAAACTTTATAATAAAGATAAAAGCAACATATGGATACATTTTGTGGTTTATGTTTAGAAGAGCAGATGTTTTCTGGCAAAGAAATACTTTTGTGGATGAGTTACATATTAAATCTGGAGGAAAGGGAAGCTATTAGTAGATTCAGATTAATTTAATTGTTGACGAATGCCAGGCAATGCATTCCTACACATAACTGGGCTCTAAATAAAATGCATTTATTCAAGAGGAAGACCTTACTATTACAAGAGAGGATTTAATGAATGTTGCTGCTCTCATATCCTGACAATGGAAAACAACACAAAATAAAAATATTAAAGTGCATTAAAAAACTGAAGTACAAACCAAATCATTAAATATTCTGAGTGACATGGTATAGAATCAATGCTAAGCCTTCTCCTGTAATACTATACTTACACTGTTTATAGTAAAAGTAATACCGATTCAGAAATAGGCAATGAAAATTATTATTAAAATAAATATCCTTCAGGTTTTGAACCCTATGTGGATGTCGATTTATCTGCTGCTATTAAGCGAGGATTCTGGATTACCGATTTGTTGGATTGTTCACTATTAATCATAACAAGCTGGTTCAATTTTCCATTGAGCCATGAACTAGAAATGAGACACTGAGAAAGCAAATAAAAAGCAAAACAGAAGCCTAGAACATACCTCTAAGAGACGATGGAAGATTTCCATCCAGATCAGAGTTTCATAGTTCAGAACAGTCTCTTTTGCAACCCAGTATCTAGAATGTGTATCAAATACTTATTCTCATTTAGAACATCTGCAAAGAACAAAGTAAATGAAATACCTCTTGGGATCTTGAGCAAAAATATGTTGAAAGGCTCAGCTTCAGCTTAGAAGTCTGTTATCGCATGTGCTACGTTATATATAAACACTGAATGCTTTGGCAAATTCATTTTTCTACAATGAATTATACATGAACTGCTTTAACCCCCCTTCTCCCACCCTCCATTAAGGGCAGTCAACACCATACTCTTAAGACTGGTAAGTCATTCATATCATTTGTGGGTTTAAGTCATACATTCAGCTGTATTAGTCACATTACTGTTTACGATCACCTCCACAGGTTGTTTTGTTTTCAACAAGCAAAATGCCTGATAGTAAACTTTTCAGCAACAATGACAAATACTGTGCCTTCTGCTGTTAATCCTTTTCATGAAGCTTCTCTGATCTATTACAAATGTAAACCCTCATTAAGATTCATATCTTTTTTTTTTTTTTCTTCTGTGTATATTACCACAAGGGAAACTCTAAGTCATTTCTCTCTCACTGATCCTTTAAGAGCCTGTGGCTACTGCTGATCTGTATTAATTGCTACTGAGAATTCAAAATCTGCATCTTCAAAGCAGGCCAGAATAGCTCCCTTCATCATTATGTCAACTTCAGTAACATTTTTACGATAGAAACCCTGGGCACGATGAGCCTGGCGTCTTCTGTGATTTCAGAGTAAGAAATCATTTCTGGTGAATTACATTTACAAAACAATTTAGGGCTTTTTCCTTACAACAGTAATTTCAATAAGCACTTCAGTCTTTCCAAGTTCTTTTAAGTATATCTGAACTCACCACAGTTTGCCAATCTAGACTATAAAAAGTTCTCTTTGTACATTTAAGTCATTAGGTTTACAATTTCCTCTTCTCTGAAACAGCCTTTCCAGTGGAGTAAACATCATTTAAATTTGGCCTCAACTTGCGCATTCAAAAATAGGTATGCAACGTGCATACTCAAGTACTGATGACAAGTTCACTGGCATTAAACAGAATGAGCATAAATATTAGAGGAATAACAGAAATAAAAGGATCTCTAAACTCTATTATATCTGAAAACTCACTACTTCAGGAAAGAACAGGCACACTGGAAAAGAGTTAAAAGAACAACGAAAAACCCAAGCCTGTTGGAAAATATTATTTCTTTCTGTATGAAAATATATAGAGAAAATGTGTACTGTCTTCATCCTAGACCAGATATATCTGAAATGCAATTTCAAATTGTCACCAGCTTTACTACCCACCTTAGAGCACTTCAGTATATATGCACTTACTGACAGATTAATCATGAAAAAAATGAATTTGACTTAAAATTCTTTCTTCAGCCAGTTACTGCTGTATCAAAACCAGTGGTGCTGCCTTTCCTGTCAAAGTCTGCTTTATTAGCTCGAGAGCACCAACAACAGTATTCACATACCATAATAACTTGAGGTATCATATGTATGGATAAGGAAGACAGGCTTCCCTAACTGTTGGCGTTCCCAGTGAGGGGAACCATTGCTTCCCCATAACAGGCACCAAGAAATGAGAGAGACTAATGCATAGTTTAAATAGAAAGTAAGGATCCAGAAGCCATGGAGATACCTGGCCAAACAGTTACAAGTTCGAAGGGAAGCAAAAAGATTGCAAAAAATTCCAGCAGCTACAGAATCAACACCCACTGATGTGACCAATAAGAGCTCACAGAAATACTCAAAACTAGAAGATGGTATTTTCACAGGTTCTGATAAAATGCTGATCACATTTTAGCCCCACAAGACTGGTATCTATATTAATTCAAGAAAACAGCTCACTATGAATACTACTTGTTTGACTTCAAATGTTGATTGAAATATCCTTTAAAACAGTAATGTAGCATTATTTTCATTTTTATATGACCTATTTACAGATCAAAAATGCTTACAAAAAAAATTCCCCCCCCCCCCCCAAATTAGAAGGCATTTTAATATCCCACAGCATGCGACAACTTCTTTTGTGAAACACAGATTTACCAAACACTTGGGCAAGCAGAAAAAGCTAGGTTCTAGGGTTCAAATCAGAATATACTTAAGTGCATGTTGCAGGGTTTGACTGAAACTGGATTGGCAAAGAAGCTTATCAAATATAATAGCCTGAAACAGAAAATACTTTATTACATTGTTTTATGTTTACTACTGATTTTCAAGCCTTGAGACATATTGTAGAGAATAAAATCTACAATAAGACGCAGGTAAAAAAAAAAAGTTTCTCCTTTAAAGCTGCATAATGAGAAATCTTGACCAACAATCTATGCATTCAAAAATCCAGCAAAAAGAATTTTCTGTTAAAGTTAAAAAATGAAGAAGAGAAATTACAATACTCAACTATCAAAAGCTTAGGATTAAGATCAATGGCAAAGTTTAGAAGCTGTATTTAGCTCAACATCAAATCTTGCTTAGCCTCTTACACCCAGTATTTTCCAAAGAGTAACAAAAACCTGAAATCTTCCCCTTCCCTAGTACGAAAAGACATATGCCAGGTACAGGTGCACAGTGCAGGCATCTGCAGCATTTATAAGACTAAAGTGCACATAAATAATGTATTTAAGACACAAGCCAGACAGAAATCAATGGCCTAGATGCAATTCTGGGAGCAGAATGCAACACCCATGCTCTATCTTTGAGTTACAGAGGGGGTCTTGCATAAATCATATGTAAAAGGTAGCATTCTCTGTGTTATGGGCTTTTGACCCATGATAAGATGCCAAAAAAAGTTCTAGCTTGTAAGTGGTACAGAGATTCTGAGAAGATAGCTTGGTAGGTGGCATCTAGGTCTGCATCTCAACATTGACAGATAACAGAACAGCCAGTACTTCTGAAGGAGGAACCATAAACCAACAAAACCCAAACAATTTTAGTGTATTTTGCAGTCACTGTCAAGTTTGGAAAAAAAAAAAAATATATGTTTCAGTCTAAAACCATTTATCATTATTTTAAAATAATGTCAAGGAGTTCTCTAAAACTCTTCAGTCATACATCATCTGTTTCCTACAGAGGATTCAGGTGGCAAAAAGCGAAGAAAACAAAAAACCAAAACCACTCCTTGCAATCTGAAAGACTCTGGAAATCATGCTATATATCAATAAATGAAAACTTCAGAGATGTTATTGAAAAAAAAAGAAATAAAACTAAAACAAACAACCCTTTATTCACTGAAAAAATAAACCAAACTCTTTACAGCAGCTTGCATTTCACATTGCTTCATCTAGAAGTGCATTTTGCTCTGGGATTTTCAGGTTTTTCCCTACCTCTTCACTTTCAGGATTCAAATCCTGATTAGTGTGGGCTACTTTCAATCCAGGTATTTTGCTCTCCTTCAGAGGCAGGGCCTCTGCTCAGCCCCTCGCTCCCGCCTCACCCCTGGCCTTTCAGTACTGCTCACCACTCACTCAAGAGCATCAACTTGGAACTCTCCCTCCCAGCAGCCTCCGATTTTTTAACCATGAACACAAATTAGCCACGATGGCTAAGTACGCTCTAGCCCTTCATTTACTCTCCTCCTGTTCTCCCTTCGTTACACACGTTTGGATATAAGCCGAAATTGCACCATGTTAACAGCTACACTAGCTCATCCGTGCTCCGCCATGGCCCATCACTAGCCTCAGGGTGTTTCCATCAAGTGACCTCCCACTGGGATACTGCCTTCCTAAGCCCACTCAGAGACATGTATCCTGAAAATACTTCAGATATGCTTCTGATGTGCTTCACCTTGCCTCTACCAAATGCACATATACATACGGAGTAGTTATACAGTAGTGAAGTATATGCAGATATCAGGATGAAACATTCCTTTTGTCCACTACATACACTTCCAGCTCTATTCTATACAGATTGTCATCTGAAAAAGAACGTGAGAGTCTGGAAGGCAACATGCATTTCCACACTTACTTAGCTGCCATATTCTCTTGGTTTGTACCAGCAATCTGAAATTACTATGATGGTACATAGCTAGCATACGCTTTAGGCTTCTCTCTAAAATGTCACCAATCCCTGCCCGAAAAATAAGTCTAATTAGAAAGCTGCTTTTAAAATCAATGTAGTATTGAGCTACTAAATAGCCTTTAACCATAATTTTCAGAGGGAAAAAACAGGCGAGACCATGGAAGTCAGTATGTGACTGAAAGTCACGTGGTAGATGGTTGTTTTGCAAATCTCCCCACCTTCTGTTCTCAGAAAAAAACGTATTCTCAAAAGAGTGCAGCCCTTTTGTTATACATAAAATAATTCTGAAGCCTGTCTCTGGCAAAACCAACAATGCACTCAGGATAGCACATGCACTCAAATCTGTTGCAGAAATCTCAAAAGCTTTCCATTAGGAGAACCACAGAGGTGTCCCTGCTCCTGGAGCTGCATGGGTGTCACTTCCTCTGGCATCCTTGCCAGTCTCCTTTTTCTGATGACTTCCCTTCTGCTCAAGGTTAGCTGTTAGGGCTGCTAAACCAGATCGTTAGCCCAGGTGCTTTCTTAAGAGTTTTAGTATTTTTTGTAAGGCTATGAGATTGGAAATTAGGTCCATATTTTTATCTTTGCAATCTCCTTTTGGTAAGGTACATACATAATACTGTGTGTATCACAGAACAACAACCTCCCTAATGCTGTGTTAAACTTAAAACCAAACAAGAAGCCTTCCACTCAAAATCCACAGCTTGATCTCTGCCAGAAATAACATCAGAATTCTGCTACTGCACAAGAGCACAGAACTTATTCATTATCAGGCAAAGGACAGGGGATGCAGGTCCTCTGTTCTTAGCACCAGGACAATCCTCCTACATGAGCTTTGAAAAGCTCTTCTATAGTTCCATCAATAAAACATGAAAAGATTTTTCCTATCTATAGCACGGCTGCATCACTTCACTATATACAGCTTCTGGATGCTGTAATTGTAAGATTCACACAGAGGCATATTAAAGAAACCCCAGACGCGGGATTTGGAAAAGACAGGTGCAATGCAACATAAAGCTCATCAAGTCACTCACTCTTGGGAAAGCTCACCCATAAAGTATTTCAGAGATGTTCAAACTGCACTAAGAACTCTGCAAATACTCTAAGCTACCTCAAAATCTTAAGAGTAAATGCTGCCTCTATATAAACTGTAAATACTGTCTGCTTATTTACTTACTGACCTCTTTGTTTTAATTTAACAATCACCTTGCTATCTGGTTGCCAAATACATTTCTTGGTTTGTAAATTGTGTTAATTTAGTAAATGAATATTTCTCAGACTCCTTTCTGAGAAAATAAAATTATTTGAGCTAAAGCTCTAGATCAGGCAACAATTCTTTGAAAGAATGTCAACACAGAATGCCCATGAAAAATTCTCCTTGCCCCTCTGGTAATTTGCTTGTGTTACACAAGCGGAGAGTTAGCATCAACTTCCTAGTTTTCTTTAGATAGCCATACCAAACCTTACAAAGACAAACAGAAAACTCCAACTCTGTTGTTCCTGACAGAAATGAAGACTCTGTTCTCGCAGCGCTGTCATCCCTTTGGTGTTTGGATTCTACTACAGTTCCCCAAAGCAGATCTCTACCATGCACCTGAGAAGGTTTATACGACAGACAACTGCATTGTGCCAAAGGCAGAGGGAAGTGTGTTGCACAAGCAGAAAAGGAAGGCTTCATTGAATAATACATATTAAAAAAAGCATGTCTCATACAATGAAGTAATTTTTCTTAATGTTTTAAATAAATACTGCTTTTCATTCTTCCCAAACTGCATTTATAGTATAATTATATATGATTGCTGGGGGCTTCATATAGCTGAATTATAGGGTGTCTCTTCCACATCAAGGTTTGTGAAAGAGTCTTTCCACTTCCCTTCATATTTCTCTAACCATTGACAAGGATACTCTCAAGGCATTCTATAATTCAATTACAACTATCCTCTGAGAAACATATAATTTTATAGAAAGAAGATTTAAGCCATCATGTATCCAGTTTTTTCCTGTTATGAAAGCATTTGTCTAAAGTCTGGGATTAAATTTAAATAGGTCTGAAACGATCTTAACCCAATAGATTTCAACTGTGTCATTTGACAGGTGTCAGGCTGGCACAACCTCCCCAAGATCACTTTTAAACTCAAGTGCTAGATGGGCTAAGTACATGTTGAAGACTATTGTATTGAAAACACCACACAGGGAGTGTAGGATGGGTTGTATACATGTGTGTAAGTACACGATAGATGTGCTCACCTCAATTTCTATGAAACTAAATTTTATATAAATACATACACGCTAAACATTTGATGCAGTTCAACTGTAACATTGCATTCTTAGCTGCTGTACTAAATGTGATATGCTAATTAGAATGCAAAAAAATAATGTCTGAGCTAATTAGTAAATGGCATTACAGTAGCAGAAATGCTTCCCCATCATACAGATTTTTTCCAGGCACAGAAATACTGGTGCATAACCAATCAGAAAGTGGGCTTATACGTTTTTTTTCTAAGGGGTGATATGACTGTCAATTGTAGACAGAAACTAAAAAAGTACTCAGTGGACAATTCTTACTCAGGTAATTTTTTGCATATGCTTTGCAGCAAAGGGAAGCCTAACTAGTGGAAGTAACTACCCCAAATAAGCTATAGATGGCCTGAATTGGTATCCTAACAAAACAGCCAAAACGTTGGGAATAGCAGGCTGCCTACAATCACTGCATAGATCATAGGTATAACAAGTCCTACAACTCAAGATGTAGACAGAAAAGGGGTTTAGATTTGCACATCTTTACTAAAGTTAACTTCCATTATTTTTCCTCAGTTAACATATTTCTGTCATTCAACTGAAATTTCTTGTGTCTTCTATTTTAAATCCATTATCAGGATTTTTTAAAAAAAATTAAATCCTTTAAACATTGTTTATTTTACTGTTTAAAATTTTTAATCTAGTGTTATTTTTCTAAAAAATCAATATTTATTACACAACTTGTATTTCATATTATCAATATCCTGTGAATCACAAAGTGTTATTACAAGAAGCCAACATTAGAAACTTGATCTTCAGCTTGTTCAAATATAATAGGATGGAAAAGTGAATAAATTGTAAAGATAATGCAAGTATCTCATACAAGCACACAATTACGAGAGCAACAAAAGCAAGCAAGAAAGCTGCTCACAGTTCTGGAATGCTCTGACACCAATGAGATTAACCTCCTGAGCAGACACAGGAGTTTGCTTATTACCCTGGAGTAACTAGGGCTCTCCAATGTCCCAGCCTACTTGTGGTAGGCATCTGAATTGTTTTTACAAGACTACCAGCAACAGCTTTTCCAGCTGCACAACTTCCAAGAGAAACTAGCTTTGTTCTTAATATATTCATCAGGAACTTTTCGATCTTGAGGCATTTGGACTTAGCTATAAAAACAACAGATCTGGAAGGAACAGTGCTTGTTGTTGTTCAAGTTGTAGAACATACCAATGAACCTAGCACCAAATTCCAAAAACATGTAAGGAACATTCAGTCTTCTTGACAACATATTCTTGGTCAAGTCTTTTCTGATCTAGAATTTTGCAGTTATTTTAACCATGAGGCTGGAAAGCAAGAATTTTCACTGTTAATACATACTGCTTTGTTTATATACAACAAAAAATACCTTTGTGTATTTAAGTCATCACTTGTGGGTTTTCGTATGCCACCTGAAATGGATTCTGAAAGCATCCCTGGGGCACAGAATTCCATCTGTACTGTGCAAGGAAAACAGACCCCGTGCATTTTCAAGTCATCTTTACTTGAGTTTATTTTAGTGTTTTTGAAATCTGCAGCCTCAAAGCAATCTCTGACTCATCTGTTTCTTCAGCAAATTCAAAACAAGCTATCGGAATAATTCAACTGCACCATGGCAGTTATTTTCTATTTCCTAGTATTTCAAGCATGACTGGATGGCAGCCAATGCCAAATGCTGATTTTTTTTAAGGGTAACCACTAGCTACCTAGGGAAGGGAAGAAGGTTGCCGGTTGACATATCATACTTCATCTATCATAATTTGTCAGCTAAACCCAAGAAGGGTTTCTAAAAAGACAGTCTAGACAGCACTTCAAGAGTTTTATTTTTCAGATAACACTCACAGTTGACAAAAAATGGGTCTTTAAAACTCAGTCTCCTAATGAAATTAAGCAGATATACTAAGCCATTCCACGATTATTTTTACATGAGGGTGTTTTCTGGATCAAGTGGTTCTAAAGTGGTGTTACAAAGGACATCATGTTAACAGTTAACAAATAAAAAAAAAAAAAAAGAGGTGAATTTAATTACCTTCATTTTGCAAAGCAGACCACATTACCATAACTTTCATCATACAATCTGATTGCTCTGTAGCAACAATCTAAACATTAAACATACTTCAAAAAGAAGTTATTTGTGCAAACTCAACACTTACAGCATCCAAAATAGCTACAAAATTGTGACCTACTTCAAAATAATTCCAGCTTAAATGCATCTGAAATGTATGATACAAATTTAGAAAGAACTGAAACCTATGCCAAACAAGAAAATAAATATCTGCATATTCCAGTCCATACCAAACAACAGATACCTCATGGGCTTTACATAAGTAAACCAAATATAAATGATTGCACATGCTCTGTCTGCAATGACTAGATACTAACGCACTAATTATTCTCAAACAGAGGTCAAAAAGCTTTATGGAGAAATAAGAAAAAGAATATAGTGAGAATATTAAGTATGTACCTACAAACTAAGACAGATGTCAGTATTTTACATTCTACTCAAATTGGATGACTGATGTTCACTAGAAAATTTTGATGGTATGCAGGAATATTCTATTTTGATATCGCTTTCCACCAATTTTAAACCAATATGAAATAGCCTATCACATAATGATCTGAGCTGTAGTTTAAACTGTGTACAGAAATAACGCTTACTTCTGTAACGAATGCAGTCTCACTCAGTTTAACTGGAAATAGGTTTTCATTTGAATTCTTTCATTTAGAGAAAATCTCTCTGATATTTACCCCTCTAGCATGGGGCTTGGATGGCTTTGTTCAGCTCTGCGTAGCCACAAACTGCCCACGTGACCCTGCACTAATCATTTTTCTATGTGTAAGACAACAGCACTTCTCTACTTCATAAGAGTATGTGGTGGATAAATATGTTAAGGAGTGCAAATTGCAGGGAAGCTACAATCATAAGCCACCTCAAGGGTGTGCATGGCTATGGATCCACGTGCACTCCTGGGAAACCTGCACGCTCAATTACCTCTCTGAAATGTCTCTACACCAACGCACGCAGCATGGGGAATAAATAGGAAGAATCAGAGATCTGTGTGCAGTCGCAGGACCATGATCTCATTGCAATTACAGAGACGTGGTGGGATAGCTCACATGACTGGAATGATGTCACGGATGGCTACACACTTTTTAGGAAAGACAGGCCAGCAAGGAGAGTTACTGGAGTTGCTCTTTACATGAGGAAGCAACTGGAATGTATTAAGCTCTGCCTAGGGGTGGATGCAGAACAAGTAGAGAGCTTAGGGATGAAGATTAAGGGGCAGGCCAACATGGGTGACACTGTTGTGGGTGTTTGCTACAGGCCACCTGATCAGAAAGAAGTCACCGAGGCCTTCCACAGACAATTGGAGGTAGCTTCAAAATCACAGGCCATGGTTCTCATGGGGGACTGCAACCATCCTGGTATCTGCTGAAAAGACAACACAGCTAGGCACCTGCAGTCCAGGAGGTTCCTACAGAGAACTGACAAAACCACCACTAACAACGATAATAATAATAAAAACCAACAACCAAAACCCAACCAACCAAACAGAAAAAGCTCATCAGAGCTCCCAGTCTACCAGCCAGTAATCCAGTAGTAGAAAATTAGCAGAAGCATTCCAGGTTTTTTTCTGGGAAAGGGAAGTACCTCTAGATTAATGAAGACTGGGTCCATTTCCAGTGTCATCGTTCTTTCTCCAGCTGCAGTGCTTAGAGCACTTGACACATACGACAGAATTTAGTATTTCATTTCCTTTCCCCTACATGCCAGGGTCTGAGAAACGCTGTGCATTTTCCCTGTTTCAGTACTACAGCTTATATGCCTTAGTGCAGCTAATCAGTAATATTAATGGGTGACAACTTACTCTAAGATACCTTACAGTGCCATCAGATTCATCTGTTTGAACACCAAAGCAGCGAGTTTCAGCGACAGAAATATTCCTTAAAGATAAAAATGTATTTGAGAATGATGTAGAAGATGTCAAAATTATGCTTCAGATTTGCTACCAAATGCCCACCTGTGGTTCCATATTTCCTCTGTACCGGGCCCCATGACATGGAGAGACATTAGTTTGGATATTTGTTGGCAAGCTGCCTGGAACTCCACTGTTAAGCGTAAGGACTCAATCTCTTGATGTTGCCAGAAAGAACCCTAGGCTAAGACAGGGAGCCAACTTGGATGGAGGGAAGAGATTAGTACAATGAGGAGAGAAAAAAAGAAAAAAAAAAAAGTAATGGGATAAATAACAACACTGCAGGCCTTTAAACACAAAGCTTGCTGGAAAGAAAATATCACATCAGATTTGTTTCTAATAAGAAAGTGAGATTACGCAGGGAAGCCCTGAAGAGGAAAACTGCAAAATCTTTGTGACACTGATCCTTGGAACACAGTGGAATCATACATTTTAATACAGTGTTGAATTTTAAAAAAGCGCAAAGGCCTTATTAAATGCTAAGTGAAAAAAGAAAAATTATCAAGTTTTTCCAGTTCTGTGAATTCCTTGTAACTGTGGTTACAAAAGGGAAATAAAATACACTGATAAAAATGTAGTGGGCAAATGTATCAGTATCCTGACAGTTAACAAATAACCAACAAAAAGCATAAGCATGCTTAGATTACTGTTGTGACAATTCACATCTAGGGTAAGCTAAACAAAACAAAAATCCTCTACTTTCTAAGTACAAAATGTCATAAAATTATCAAGATGATAGCTTTGTTTTTGTACAAATTAAAACCTTTTTCAAGGGAAAATCTCTTACATGTTATAGTACTACTCAGAATATCATAATTTAGCTATCTTTGCAGACAGGACAAAAAAACCCAAACTGACAAGGAGTATATAATATTCCTTTTCAAATTCCTCATTTATAAGTTTTCTTACAGCTTCCAACAGCAGTCAAAACCAAAGTAAAAGTTACTACTTTCCTATAACTGGTGTGTTGTTAACACAGTATTCTGAACTCCAGGGATGTTACTGGCTGCTGTGTTGAGTCCCGTTTACAAACTTCCAGCTTCCCAGTGACCCAAGAGAACAGAACAGCTCATTCTGACTAATATCTGCAAGAATGAGTAAATATTTAACTGAGTTAAAGCAGATTATCGACACAACAGATTTTACAGGGGCTTGACACACCAGTTAAGAGTGAGAGAGATTGGTGTTAGAAGAAAATGCACTAGAAGCCAGGTCACAAAAGGTAAGTGAAAAAGCTGTGCCAGCTGCTGTAGACATCCCAGACACCTTGGTGCCTCTGCTCCTTCAGCCACCACCTGCTTGGTCATCAGAGACAGGTACAGCATGAAGGAGAAGGACAGCCAAAATTAGCATCCTGGGTTCAGGGACCATGCAAGTCTCATCTGGTATTTACAGTCTTATTTTGCCACTAGTTGATAAAGTTCCTGCACAAGATCAACCATGTAAGAAACAAAGCAGCATTGCCCCAGGTGCTACCAGAGAACCGTGCTGCTCTGCAGGTGGGTCTTTCACATGTGGATGAAACACACTGCTTGTGTGCTCTCGTCAAATCTGTTCTCACTGGAGAGACCAGCCTCAGGACTGGTCTGTGTTCTCCAGATGTAAACTCATCTTTAGCAGAAACCAGTCACTGAACTTTTATTTTGGGATTCAAATTAGAGGATCCACAGAGATCTAATTCATCCACCATCCAAACAAAAGCCACATCCTACCACTGTTGCAGGTACTGAGCAGATTTCTATTCTGCAAATAGAATATAATATTCTCCTATCAAATATATTAATAGCTCATCTAATTAGATTGAAAGACCTGGCATATACTATTTATTAATCAATCGAATCAAATCCACTTCACAAAATAAAACTTCTCCAGTCACGATATCCGAATTGAGCTTGTACTCAACGGTAACTAGAAACGTTAGTACCGTAGTAGATGGTTCATAACAGCCACATACATTTTTATTAAGTTACCAATATCAAAATGAGAAAAACTTTGCAATTTACCTTATGATAAGAAGTAGGTGGTCTTTGAACAAGACTACAAAGTAATCTTCAAATAAAATGAACAACAAGGAATTATGCCTGAAAATGGTAGATCAATTACTTTCATTAAACACATACCAGTATTTTTTCAAAGATTTTTTTTTTTGGCAATTACCTGATGATAAAAGAGCCTTCCAAATCTTTCACAGAGTAAATATAAAAATAAAAAAATAAATTCAGTAAACTTTCCTGTTGTCCACCCTAAAAATCCTCATATGGTTGAAAATTGTGGCAAGCCCCACTGTGCTTGGTCTGTGGCAATGCTAGCACACTACTTAAACAAATCTCTCCAAACTAGACAAGCCTCCTGATCACTTGTCTCTTCTTCACAATCCCAAAGGTTGATCATACCAGCCTGTGATAGATAAGTGAATCTAGGTTGGAGGAAATAGTGACCTGTTTTCATACAACAATTAGACCAAATAAACACAATGCTGTCTAGCTAAGAATCTAGAGGCAAAAACTAAGACGAAAACATAGAAACCTGTCAAGCAAGGACTTTGATCAAGCTGTTAGGACCCTGCTTTTAGCATGCAATAAAGTATTTGTGAAAGCCCAAGGCAAAGCTGCATTTACAAGTAATTAAAAATTACATCTGCGCAAGAAAGGAACAAAACCTCATGTAATTCAACAAGGCCAAGTGCAAAGTCCTGCATCTGGGTCAGAGCGACTGTCAGCATCAATACCAGCTGGGTGGAGAATGGATTGAGAGCAGCCCTGAGGAGGATCTGGGGTGCTGGTGGATGAAAAGCTCAACACAGCCCAACAATGTTCACTTGTAGCCCAGAAAGCCAAGCAAATCCTGGGCCGCAGCAAAAGAAGCATTGCCAGCAGGGTGAGGGAGGCGACTCTTTCCCTCTGCTCTACTCTCCTGAGACACCACCTGGAGTACTGCGTTCAGCTCTGGGGCCCCCAACATAAGAAGGGCTTATTGGAGGGCTGGAGCACGTCTCCTCTCAGGCTGAGGGAGTTGGGGTGGTTCAGCCCGGAGAAGAGAAAGATCTGGAAAGATCTTATAGCAGCCTTCTAGTACCTAAAGGGGCCAACAAGAGAGCTAGAGAGGGAATTTTTACAAGGGCCTGTAGTGGTAGGACAAGAGGTAATGGCTTTAAAGCTGAAAGAGGGGAGATTTAGATGAGATATTAGGAATAAATTCTTCTCTGTGAGGGCGGTGAGACACCGGCCCAGGCTGCCCAGAGCAGCTGTGGGTGCCCCATCCCTGGCAGTGTCCAAGGCCAGGCTGGACGGGGCTCTGGGCAACCTGGTCCAGGGGAAGGTGTCTCTGTCCATGGCAGAGGGCTGGAACTAGATCTTCAATGTCCCTTCCAACCCAAAATCATTCTATGACTCTATGAAAATATTTTCTTCTGCCTCTGTTTGCGATTTTTCCAGATGTCTCCAGCAATTAGGCATGTATTACTAATAGAATGCATGTTATTTAATGTATGTCTATCATCAGGTATAAAAGCCCACAAAGTATACATCCCACAACTTCAGTTTGTACGCAAAGACAATTTCCTTAGCAAATGTTAATAACCTTATCATCATAAGCATCATGATTATCATGTCCACTAATTCTCCTGGAAAAGATTCTAGAAAGTATTGCTATAGCTGCAAACACGTTTACAAAAACGTATTACAATCTGGGTTGGAGGGGTTGGTTGTTTGGCTTTCACAAAACAACAACTTTGTAGTCTGCCCAGAACAACTATAAAGATGAAGGCAGATAACTTCTGCATGCTTCCCTGCTTGCCACCTTGTGCCGTCTTAACTCCCTGAAACACATGACCAAACTGAATAAAAAAATTTCTTTGTATTTTTTTTTATGACTTTAAAAAAAAAAATAAGAAGGCTGGACAAAGGGTGTGTGTATATGTGTGTGTGTGTGTCTCAAAATAATTACTACTATTGCTAACACCAGCTATTTTAATGGTTTCTTCCCAGCAGCAGTTAAGTAAGCAACTATTTCAAGAATCTGATGAAAACAAAAACTCAGAGGAGGTAAGAGAAATGGTTTGAGGTTTAGATGTATCTATCATATTCAGAGTGTTTACATACTTTCTATATAAACCTGACTGGTAATGTAAACAGGAAGGAAGATTTATCAGGAACTGATGACAGTTCTCGGCCACTAATGCCCATCACTTTCCTCCCAGAAGCTTAGTCTACAGTCCCAGTCCTAAGCCTAAAATGCTGGGGGAGGACAGATAGGCAGACAGAGGGGAAAGATTTCACCTAACTCATAATGAAGCCAACTAGTGTCTTGAGTGCTGATGACAAGGTAAGTAATTTCATGCTTATTTAGGCATATAAGTATAATGCATTAACATTACAAAGAACTTCTGGGTGCCATGAATTCCAGAGTCCATCCCTACTAAGCACTGAATTTACCTGTAAGCACATAAATGAAATTCCAGGATCCATGTCCTTCTAAATTATAGAAAAAGCACCTAAAAGGTGGCAGAAAAACTGCAGGCCTGTTGCATAAACAGTAAGACATAAGAATATTAGACTGTCCAAAGAACCAGATAAAATAAAACACAGCATCGTTGTTTAGGAAGGTCATTTTCCCAGAAATTACATAATGACAAGAAATTTGAGTATCCACTCTCATACTAATTTCCACTGTAATCTACAGTAATTAAAAAAATGTTATAAATCATGCTTAAATGTAAAGAAGGCAAGGGAATACCTTGACAGAATTTTGGTTGCAAAATTATTCGTCTTGGCTTTTCAATTACTCTGGAAATACTCATCTGTTTAATAAGCAAACTACTGATATATTATCCCTTAAGAGCAGAAACAGAATTGGTAAGCCAGGCTGAATCCTAGCTGGGTGGATTGATTTTTTATTATTATATTCTACTTAGTAACATATATAGAATCATAGAATCATTTAGGCTGGAAAAGACCTTTGAGATCATCAAGTCCAACCATTAACCCAGTATTGCCAAGCCCATCACTAAGCCATGTCCCTAAGCACCACATCTACATATTTTTTAAAGATGTCCAGGGATGATGATTCCACCACCTCCCTGGGCAGCCTGTTCCAATACTTAGCCACCCTTTCAGTGATTTTTTTTTTTCCCTAATATTCAATCTAAACTTCCCCTGGTGCAACTTGAGGCATTTTCTCTTGTCTTATTACTTGTTTCCTGGGAGAAGAGATACACCTGCCTACAGCCTCCTTTAAGGGAGCTGTGGAGAGCCATCAGGTCCCCCCTGAGGCTCCTCCTCTCCAGGCCAAACACCCCCAGTTCTCTCAGCCCCTCCTAGTAAGACTTGTGTTCCAGACCCTTCCCCAGCTCCGTTGCCCTTCTCTGGACACACTCCAGCACCTCTATGAATGCTATTGGCCTTGTAAAATTTCCTTCAGTCACTTTCTGACACTACAGACACATCCAACTAAGATTCATGCATCTGTCAAAGGCTTCCTTGAAATTATAATCACAGACTTCACCAACAGGGTTGTCCTTGAGTCTGTTCCTTTCCTTTGTACGCATTTACTTCCCCTTCAAGTTTAAAAAAAAAAAAAAATTAGATGACAGTCTTAGACTGCATAGGATTATTATATTAGTCAGAAGATGAATAATTCCTAATTCTTGTATTCTTCTTAGTCCTCTGCCTCAGTGAGGGCAAGAAAGCAAGGCTGAGGCACATCCTTATCACACATGCTGCTTTCCATTTTCATTTTCATGTTGATCTTACTACACATACATTCCTAGGGCATAAAAAAATATCTACAATCCTCTTCCCCAAAGAACAAAACACAGCTACTTTACATTTTCCAATTCAGTGTTTTGATTAAGGTATACACAGTGTTAGCTACTTCACAAAAGCATGACTAATTCAGTGCACTCAGTAAGCATAAAATTTTCTAACTGTTATGGCCAACTGGAAAAAGACAACAGGGCCTTTGAACTCTAGCCCAACAGCTCAAATTTAACTCAAGTATCTGGTATAAGAGAAAGAATAAAAAAGCAATGATTGCGGGATTTAGATGACCCTTCTTTCATTCACAGCACTGCTGTTTAAGCAGTACATGATGAGGACCGAGATATTCTGACTGAATGTTTTTTTCCAAAAGTCTGAGCTATCAGTGAACAAATGGACAGACACCTGCATTAAAAGGTACCTCTTATTTGAGGTGTAGGTGTCAGTAGGTCATAGAAGGGTGCTGGCATTGCTAATCTGATTCTTCTTCTAGATCAAATGAATGTCTACAGTGGGGAAAGGTTAACTCCCAGTGCAGAGGCCTGTGTGCAGCACAAAGTGACATGTGAATGGAGCAAACAGGACTGGACTCCTGTGCAAGCACTACTGTAGTTAAAGAACAGCCCCGTGACAGGTCATGCCAGTCAGCCAAAGCCACAGTCTGTTTCTGGCCACAATCTCCTTACAGCAATTCAAGTGGAGCATGGGTATGAAGCAGCAGCTGCCAAGCTCCTTACATCTGCACTGTGATTAGGACAGAGGATTTAGATATTTGGATTTGGATATTTATGGATTTAGATATTTGCAAGAAATGCTCCAACTCAAAAAGCTGCTGGAGAAATATTTGGTATTTATTATTTTTTAGAGAAAATTACTCGACTGCATTTAGGTTTTATAGCATAAGAAAGAATCCAAAGGATAAACAATCATGTAAGCACAGAATATTAGTTTACAATCTAATGAAAATACCTACTGTGGACAGTAAGCTAGCTGGTCACTAATAAAAAACCCACAATTTTCTACAGAAAAGATACCCAAAACTGCCCAAAGTATTCCCAGAACAATTTTTAATATAAAACCCAAGTGTTAAGGGGGGTAAAAATTATCAAAAACAACATAGAGGAAAGAATTTAAAATCAATGAAAACTAAATAATACAAAAGTTAAAAAATGTTGTTTGGAAGAGGCCTCTGGAGGTCCAACATCTCACTCAAAGCAGCAGGCTTAACTTCAACTTTAGGCAAAGGTTCCCCACAGCCTCATTCAGCCAAATTTTAACACTCTCCTAAGATCCCACAACTTCTCCAGGCAACACATTCCCAGGTCCCCACCAACTCCCATCAAGAAGAATTCACCGTCCTGCCTTCCCAACCAGCATTTCCCTGTGCTCCCTCCCAGCCCTTGACTCTTGCCCTGCCACCACGTGCCCCGCGAGCAGCCTGGCCCCTGCAAGCTGCCGTGCCAGGACACGGGTGAACTCAGCCCTTCCCACCTGTCCGTCCTCGCAGGGTGGGCTCAGACCCACCTCGATGCAGTGCCATGCCGACTGAAGCACTTAAGAATGAGAAAGACCTCGCGTGGGAGAATTCCAAAGCCATTTGGTATTGACTTCACACTGCTCCCACTACTAAACTAACACCAAATGTTTATGAAAATTCCAGCCTACCAGCCTGCTAGCTGAAAATACTATTAATAATTAAACACATCAAAAAAATATCTCTTTTCTCCCTACATCCTATATTGCAGGCCCCATCTGTTGTCTATTAACCCTTAGTTTGTAAGGAAAAAGGCTGAAGCTCTTCCTGTTCCGTGATTGCTGGCAGGCTGACTATTTATAGTCCATCTGAATTATTTGCTTTCATTTTTTAACAGAAGTGAAAGAAGGTCTGTAAAGGCTTTTTGTTTGTTGATAGCACACTATGTTGTCAAAATGTCTTTTCTGAGAAAAAGGTGAAAATCATGTGCATATCACAGAATCCTTGTACCCAACAGACTTCGCCTAATAATAATTACACACAGATGTGTATACAAGTATAAATACAACTCAGTTCACATGCATTTCAGAGGTGAGATATCTGTTATCTTCTCCCAGATGATACCTTCAGATTATTAATTTTTTCTCCAGAAAGACCAAAGAAATGAATAATGTAAGTCGAACTATGTAAAACAGAAGCTTGTTCTTTAAAAGAAGCGACTAATCTTGTAGTCAAATTCTGTTAAAATCTCTCAGCTTGTCTCCTCCAGAAGCAAAAGAAACAGCTCTGCAATTAGATCATTACTTTCAGCAGTCAGTAACACTGCACTGTTAGACACTTGCGTTGACAGAGCAGACTGGCTGGGGACCAGCTCTGTGAAGGGTCCTGGTGGATCAGAAGTGAATCCTACAGGTTCATCCCATCTGAATTGTTTTCTGACTTCACCAGTCAAGTCTAGAGCATATACTAAAAGAAGCTTTTCCTTAGTGACTTAGTTATATTTCAACTCACACTTTAAAATGTGTTCTGGTCAAAACCTGATTATTTTTAGTAAAATTAAGTACCATTTTTAATGTTAAGAGAATTCTGAAATAATACTTGAAAATAGCAGAAAAATATATGTTATATGTTAAAAACAGTAGTTAGTAATATAATAGTAACTTGGATAATCAGTAGGAAGTCCTGAAAAACTTCCTTCAGTGTGTCTACGATCAACCATCATGTAGTAAAAGCATACACTGTATACTGAGCTGTGTATAAGCACTGTATGACAAATAATAGATATATTTTTTTATTATTTGCAGTAAAATAAACATACACCCAGTAGCAAGATCGAACTACCATTCAGCATTACAAAAATAGAGGTTGCTACATGTTGCCACAAGGAAAGGCATGAAGTGCTATCGGATCACAGGCGTTCCCTGCTCTGCAGCTCACCTACGCTCCTTGAGGGGACCCGGCGCCCTCAGCAGGGACCTGTCCCAGGCAGAAAGCCATCACACCCAGCTTTTTTTTCTTTAGACTTCAGGATTTCCACCTGCAGGACCTGGTGACAATGCTGCCACATCACCTATGAATTTTTAAAAGGCCCGTGAATTCCAGCATAACGGAACATTAATATAATAAACAATCCTTCAAATATGATACTAGCAGATTAGGAAATATACTAACACTGCTAGAAATTATCATCAACCTCAACAAGAAAAATAACTATTGACTGTTACATATATATATATGATGTAAAAATATTTTTACAAAAATTCACTAGATGTATGAATGTATGATGTATGTATGATGGAACAGTTTGCATAATAAACAACTGATAGGGACTAAGAACACTAAATTCAAAACATTCTACCTCATCTCCTCAAGGTACTTTCCTGCATTTTTTTTCAAATTAAAAAAAATAGACATTTGAAGACAAAAATTTTTTTCAAGATCCTAATTATCATCATCATCTTTGTCATAAAGGCAACACCTTTATGTGTTTTATATTTCATCTACTTCAGATGTGTGGATGCAACCCTATACATGCGGACATGAGAGTAACAGGGCCAGGAAGACTTTACAGGCACGAACACAGCACATGAAACATGAATTTAGCCAGCATTAACAGGAATGTCTTGTTCACAACAATGGTGATGCTCACAAGCTCAACCAGCTTAATAGTTGTATGTATGCAACTCACAAATAGAATAAATAATGTGCACTAAGAATATTCAGTGTTTATGGGAAATGTAGTACACTGTGCAGGCTTTTCACACACCACATGTGAACAAGTGCCTTTGTTTACATGTTTACACACAAAAAAGCAAAAAGCTCCCCCCTCCCCCCCCCCTTTAGATGAGCGTTTTGTTACCAGTGTAGTAAAGATCTAGGACTTTCAGGAGTTGTATAGGAGCAAGAGGTTTAACACTCCCTGCTAATTAAATTAATTATTAAAATGTGGAAATGGGGAGAAGGTAAAATTTTAATGTCTGTAAAAACCTAAGCAAGTTTTAGGCATAAGAACAACACCTGTATCCAAATCAATATCCTCTTCCAGCATAGCAATACACGTAAAATCTGAACCTTGGCTATAATGCTACGGGGCTATTTCATCAGCTGAGCGGTTTCAGGAGAAAGAATACTCTTCTTGGAGGAGGCATGGTTCTCTCTATTTCTGTTCACCTTTCCACAATGTCTAGAACTCTTATTTGTATTTGGACTTGGCCTTTACTTTGTATTTCTGTTAATATTCTTTTGTGTTTTTAACATATTTCAACATATTGATCAAAAAAAATGGTAATCCACTGCTACAAATACAGCAGTCCTTAAAAGCAGTATACTTAATAACTGACATTGATTAGAAGCTCTAAATGATCCTTCTGGGATTTAGTCACACAACAGAATGTTTTCTGAGAAGTCACATTAGCTGATGAAGGAGTCAGAACAAGATGAGGTGTGCAAAGGGGATGTTTCTATGACTTACAACAGAAAAGGAGGTCCCTTTCACATCTTACACATCTCCTCTCCCAAACTGAAATACATTCTAACTACTCATTTGCTCCATTTCTCACCATCAACCTGGCAAGTTGAGTAGTAAACTCCACAGTACCATATGGTAGAAGACAGCTGAGATATAAACGTGTTGTGTAATGTCAATCCTAATGAGTGATAGAAATAAAACTCAAAGAGCTAAATACCTGGCTTAGGCATCAAAAAACACCAAAAATTCACAGTTAAGGGTAAAAGCCTATTGTGTAGTCAATGTCAAATATTTCCAAACTGTAATACTGTACCTTACAGACATGTGTGGTACCACTACTGTTGCCTGCAGCAGCCTGACTAAAAAAATACGCATTCTCCAAAGCTCTCAATGAAGAGCTTGGCAATGCTATCAGCTGTGCCTAATTGCACAACGCTTCTAGAAGACGAGAGGAATGTAAACACACGCATTTATCTTTCTCCATTTGAGTACAGACATGAATGGAGAACTAGAAGCTATTTTCAGACTCTCTTCAGTACATTTTATTGCATATGTAAAAATTCAGCTTGAAAAAGCAGATAACAAGAAACAGAGAAACACTTAGCATTTGAGGAAGTGTAGGTTTTAAGACCTGGTCTCAAATATTTTAGTTGTAGTTCTGTTCAGTATCGAATATACCACTGACAACCTAGGACACAGTTTCAGTACTAGAAGCACAGCAAGTAAATTCCTGCCCCCTCCTACCCCCTTTGCCTCCTCTTAAAAATATTCTTATAGCTCAATCTTTCCCACTAACATCGTAAGACAATCAGATATGGTAGTGCCTGAGAGCTCTGCTTTTTTGTTGTTGTTTGTTTTGGTTTGGGGGTTTTTACACCTTTTGTTTTTAGAATACTCTTTAAAATCTGAGAAAAGTAAGTCTCCACCAAGAGAGGACAAACGCATCTGCACAGGCCTAGAGTTATGTAAGTATCACAAACTGACACATTATTGGGCAGAAAAAGCATACAGAATAATCTACAGAAAATAATTTCTCTTACAAAGTACAAGACAGAGGCAAAAGTATCGAGGAAGGAACCTAAGCCTCCTAAACAGTCCTCGTGCTAGGCTGGTGCATTCACATACATTCCTCAGAGAAATCAAGTCTTGGTCATTGTGTGCGTCTCCATTTAGCTGGCAACAGCACTGAAGGATTTCAAAGTCAGTTCCCCGGCATTCCCTGCTCCCTGCACACTGCCCTGCACACAGGCCTCACAGTACAGAACCGGGCTGCTTTGACATGAAGCTAAGCCAGAAGATCCACTCCCACCACTAACAAGCACTCAGTCCACAGCGGCAAAGCAGACGCAGCTGCAGTCCCGCACAGCCACACAGCGCACAATGTGTGTGCTACGTTTCACCCTGCTGACTCGCTGGCCCCACGCTCCGTGTAACACAGGCATGGCCCTCAAGAGCCCCTTACCAACACCACCCACTGCACCGTGAACCGAGTGTTTGGATGTGATTCTTAAGAAGCACTACTATTTGAGACTGGAATAAATGAGACCTTTTCCTGGGGATTATTGACATGTTTCATACAAGTTTTCACAACTAATTATACTTTGAGTCTGAAATGTGTGCGCTTAATGTTTCTTTTTAGAACAAAACCGTAAGGCTCATGTTCAGTGAATCTCTCTGCCCTATATATTTGTCCTCTTGATATATATGTTACCTTTACTACATTCCGTTAATTTTGTTTCGCTATTAGAGATGTGAAATAAAGACTAAGAATCCTTACCTGCTTTCCTTCCAATACTTGTTTCCACACCTGCAAGCATTTGACTTTCAGGGAGACTCTATAGTGTGATTTTTCCCTTTTTTAAGGTTTCCAACTTTACTGCAAGTCTGCTGGTCTATTTAGACTTGCACCACCCAGCAAAGAAAGCAGCCAACAGCAGTGAGCTCACAAACACAAGACGACATTACTGATCTAAGCTCTCTGGTAGCAGAGCACATCATTTCCAGTCTGTCAAGTACCAAAAAGTTTCCTATGGGGTTTACTCTACAGAATTATTAAAGGCGACTCTTCTATTACTTCTTAATGGAAACTGAAACATGGCAAATTTCAATTACCATTTAATCTAGTAAGAGGCATTAATTGAAAGGATTTACTGTAAAACATGACTCAGAATGCAGAAGGCACTTTGCGGAGACACCGACCCACTGTTAACCATGCTACCTCAGACAGCAACCCCACCGTCAGTTCTGACACCTGGGGGCTTGCCGCTAGTCACCTCACTATAGATGTCACCCCAACACAATTATCTGTGCTTTTAACTCAAGTACATTTGTGTGTAATATCTCAACAAACCGAGCTTAATTCAAAATCACTAAATGACCATTGCTGGAGACCAACGTGTCACTTTGCTTTTGCTGCTAGGCAAAATGTAGAAACAAGTTTTGAGGCTCCTGTGCCACTCGGAGAAGAGTTTTATGCTCTGACTTCTCCCTAAGCTCCAAAGAATGTATCAAAACAAATGCTGAGTGAAGGGGCAAAAAGGAGAAGGTAAAGGAGTAGAAGGAACAGCTTCTCCACATGTTCAGTTCAAACACCCCTTATACCTATCTCCAAACAATACTAACTTTTTCTGAGAGCCATCACTTCAAAAGATTTTGCAGACTCCTATTCTAGCAGGCACAGCACAAACACAAAACAGAAGGGATTTGAATCAAACAGTTTACAAATCATGCATGAGAAAGGAGAGAACAGATGGGAAAACAAAAAGGGAACAAATAACGGGATAATACTGGTTAGAAGGCTGCCTCAGAGCACAATCTAAAGTGACTGGTGTTAAACATTCCATAGATATCATAAATGTAGAGCTCCACACAGGCATTTCAGGATGACGAACTAGCTTGGCAGATATTTATGGATAACCTTTTTGTTGAACAGAAGGAACAGAGGTGATTTTCTAAACGCTTTACTAGATGGAGACAAAGCTTGGAACAAGCTGATTTGGGCACGAGTTGTCTCCTCTTCTAGGCTACAAGAGGAACAAGGCCACAGAGATCCAAGAAAAGAAAAATTAAACAGTCTATATTTGATGAGGCAGAGAAAGCAAGCTGGAAGAGACATTGAAACGACAAGCCAGAAATCTAGTTTTTACAGAACAGTTTTCAGTGGTTATAAAGGGATTGCGTTTAGGGAACACTAGAGGCAATGGCCACCATAGTCAAGAACAACAGAACAAGATTAAGAGATTTAACTCTTCTGTCAGAGGAATGATTTTATCTGAGAATGTAATTACAAAAAGCACACTCACTTTGCCAGTTTGGGTCAAGCAGGAGTCACAGAAATGGGCCTGCTGCAGCGCTGAGCCCGAGCTATCAAACCCTGCCAGATTCCATCAAGCAGAATAAAACAGCAGATGGAAAAAAACCCCACCAAAGCAATGCTGAACTCTTACTGTCAAGCGTGCCCAGAGAAAAGGTGTGTGAAGAGAAGTGGGCAATACAAGAACAACAGAAATTTAGGGAAAACAGAGAACACTCAGCTGTAAAGGTAAGAGGAGGGAGGATAAAGAAAGGATTAGAGGCAAGCAGATAATCCAGGAGACAGCTGAATCATGAAAGCTCAAAGAAGAAAGGATTTCAGGAATGGAACACGGCACAAAATGTTAAATGCATGCAATGGCTTTCAGAGGATAAATGGCTTTTGTTCTGACCTTTTCTTCAGTCCTTTTCTTCAGTATTATTTCCTAAGCAAAATAGAAATCATTCAGCAACACCCCCAACTACTGTCAGGACTCCTAAAAAGCTATCAGAATACTCAGTCGCCAAGTTATCTTTAACAACCCCCTAAGTCCAAAAAGTCACTGTAGTCTTCACAACGAGGTTTCCACCAATAATTCCCTACTTCTAAGAAAATGTTATTGATTACTAGACTTCAGAAAAACAAGCTCAAGAATGTCTTTTATTGATATTTACGATAAGCCACAAACATCCTTCTGCTCATATAAGCACTAACACAGCAGCTGACAGGATATAAAGGTTCCCATCACATTCAGCTCCCAACGACCTCAAAAACTACAGAATATGGACTCCACTGGCCTCCACTGCAATGGAAGAATTCAGCAGGAATTTCACACAGCAATGACAACTATATATTTTAACCTTTATAGGTTATTTATACCCAAGGAGAAATTAAATCAGTGAAGGCCAATAATATTACTGATGTATTTAGAATATTAATATTTAGAATATCAGGAAGCGGTATCTGCCTGCATTTTAAGAGATCTGATGCTTTTTCTTTTTTTTTTTCTTTCTTTTGTTTCTCCTATTATTTTTTTTTTGGGGGGGGAGGGTGTCTCCTGAAAACTGGAAGATAGACTTTTGCTTAAGGCAGTGGTAAGCAAGTCACAAACTATGAGATGATTTAACTGCTTGAGCTGAATTTTCTCAGATAACGGATACAGATAACTACATGCAAGTAGATTAAGTTAAATTTCTTTTAACTTCTTTTCTGAAAAGGAAAAAGTATGATTATTATTTTTAAAAAGGTATATTTTATATTTTTCATCCAGTTACTCTTTTCTAGGGTAGGAGTACAGTGAAAATAAAGAATGCCTAATGATACCGACTTAAAAATCCAATTGTCCAACCAATTTGTCAGGAGTGACTTGAGTTTTAAAGGCAAGAAAATGCTGAACCTTATCCAAGTTGTTAATTAATAGCCTCCCTAGATAAACTCCTTCTTACTGTTGTACTTGATTACCAAATCTCTCTGCTTCAAGACAACAGATGGCTTAAGTTCTTCCAAAATCAAAAAAAGTCCAGAACTCTCCAGACTACAACAAACTAAATTTAGTCAGATGCTTAGTATTTTTTTTTTTACTTGAGTAATGAAGCAGCCATGGATAGATGGAAAAGTCACTTTTGCTATTTTCTCGACAGTTACAAGGTCAGAAAATTATTTATACATTCCCCTTGTTTAGTAGATTGTTGATCAACACCAGGAACATAAACAAAAGCACCAAATCCTTGACACAAAAATTTAAAACCATTATCACAAGAATGGGTCAATCGCACCCTTCTGTCAAAACCGTTAGTCAAACATTCTCTATCACAAGATAATAAAACCACACTACACACTTTCAAGTTTTTGGTCTAGTATCTTCAACTGTTCCTCCCACTTTTAACACCTTCCCAACAGAGGCAGACAGTCTTTCTGCACTGTCCTAGATTAATTGTACAGTTTAAATTAAGAACACAGTACCCATTTTTTTTGGTGACCATGCACTGGAAGACTCTAAACACAAACACTGCTTATTTTCTCCTATTTCTATGGCATCATGACCTAAAGGCCACCGGAGTCAGCAGAAACCTTTTAACTGATTTGAAAATGTGTCCTCTGACCCTGATGTTGCAAAGACCTGCACAGACAGATCCTTGCTTCAACGACCACACACTTCTTGGTAGAATCAGGGCTGCTAAAATACAGCAGCTGATTCTTTATAGCAATTTTGGATTTCACTGCATTCCAAGTTGTCAAAAATACTGCAGAGCTGCTTTATCAAATTATACTAACCCCATAAAAGGAAAAATCCAACTTTTGGCACCATATGAAATTGTGTATCAGAATCCAAGTGCAAAACGAACAGGTCAGTTGTCAGAACTCCCAGCACAAAATGAACACCAAGTCTGCTTACATCAGCACTTCTGAATAGATCATGTTGATTCATTTAGTAATGCTTTTATAATATTTTCAAACTATATGCTTCAAATAGCTACTTTAAGTTTCACTATGTCCATTCTCCTCTTCTAGACTTCGTTGTACCTCATGTTTAGTATCTCACGCTTTGAAATGTTTTCAAAACATTGAGCTTGAGAATGTTGAGATAATTTCATTTTTCAGTACACTTTTGCTTCTGAGTGCATTCTGCTTTTTCCAATATTAAGTCACAGGGAAGAATTCACCAACAGGTCCATTACACTAATTTTATTTATTTTTTAAAAAATTAAAATTTCAAACCATTCCTAAGTGGCTGTTCCATTAGAATTTAAAAGAAAGAATGTCAAACCTCTGGGAGCTGAAATTCAATTATATGTATGTGTCCACTGGTGCTGGGCGAGAAGCCAATCTATATGTGGAAACCACAACACAGAATTCTCCATAGATTTATATAAAACAGCGTTTGTCTGCTATAATAGTCAGTATAAGAATATAAAACTTATAATCTGAATTTTAATTAGAAATAGGTCAAGAGAATGCACTGCCCGCCCCCCCGCCCCCCCCCCCCCCAAGTTTTCCTAGCATGCATCTCATTCTGAAAAGCATGGTATAAAACTTACCTTAACATAAAAGTATTAATATACTTCTACCACTGCTACCGAGAGTGACAGGTTTCTGTCAGCTTTACAAAACACAAGCACACACACAAAAATAAATTTGTGAAATCTGGATTATTACCAGATTATTATTGTATCTAAACCAGTTATTCAGAATTACCCATTTGTTTAGACAAAAAATAAAAATATTCATAAAATGTTACCAAACTTTTCACATGTAATTTTCTTCCCAGAAGCTCTTAGAAGGTGTAACAGTAGAGGTTTCCTAGATACAAAGGCCATCTCCTCAGACATACATAAATGCAAGACATAGATACTATGGTCTCACAGGCATCTTGGATTTCCCTGCGCTGCTACAAGTAGGGACAGCAATGAAATACTTGATTTTCAAGAAAAGCCCAAGTACTGCAATAAGAGATCCCGGTGGAATAATATACCCCTGCCTGCCTTAAACTGAGCTGTCTACTGAAAGCGACTCTAATATTAAAAGCACACTGTAGAAGAGTTCAGAAGTTACATTTCTTGTAGGAAAAAATCATCCCAATAGCAGTAAGGAAAGTATTTAGTCCAGCAGTTCTTACTTGTATCAGCAGCTTCCCTGAAATCTGTGAAATCACAGGGGACAAAAATACAGGCTCCATCTCACAGTTACGATCAGAAACTTGTCTGTCAATTCATGTGCATAAAGTTACTTACACAAGTGGATTTAGGTTTTGACCTCATTTGGAGGAATATCAGAACCCTTTGGTACACAAGGTCTACTACTTACAACTGTATTTTGAGTCAGAAGCCAGTAAATTACTTTAAGCTAACAAAATGACCTAATTAATTTTGTAACAATTCAGCTGTATATTTGACTAATAGCAGCTCTAGATAGGTTGCTATAAAATAGATGCTTAAAAGCACCAACATGATTTATTTAAATATAAATTCTTAAGTACCTACATAGAACAAAGTTTGTAATTCAGAGGAAAACTACATATTCAGTGACATTATTTCCTCACTTCATTTTCTTCTATCCACATATTTAAGACATATTAAACCTTAAATTTTTTGTTTTATGCCTGTATGCCTAGTTTTCAGAGATAATTACAGCATACAAAACTAGTTTAAGTATAATAACAATAGAATGTCATAGTTATCTTGCCATTTATTTGGAAATACATTATTCCAGGAAGACTCCTCCTGTGTCACATTTAATTGCCTTTGAAGATCCTGCCACTGGAATCTGTCTTCTGGAACATGCATTTCATCATTATTTTTTAGCCTTGTTACATCAATCACCACAACTGCTACAGAAGATTTCTGGGCTGTGAAGTGATAATTTGTTCCAGCAATATTAATGAGGCAAGCAGTGGTCTTGAGGGAGGTGACAGCCCATTGCTTTACAGACAGCAGCAGATTAAGGTGTTGTACTATACATAGTTTGAAACATATCATTGGAGCCTTCAAAATATTCTGTGCTACATCTTCAGGTATTTTGCCACCCATACTATCAATTACCCATGGAGTAACATCACATCCCTTGCCATAATGCACTGTCATTCAAAGAAGCAATACCAGTAGTTGGTGGTTTGGGGCCTCTGGGAATGACACTACAGAACCAGGAGGAAAAAAATAAATAAATAAAAATTTGTTGATGCTGTAATGGCATTCCCAGTATACTGCTGCAGGAAGCAGTACATCTGGAAACAACAGATGGTCTGTGTTTAAATGGGAGGGAATAGAGTATTTTAATACCCACACATCCCTAATTCAGTTCTACAAGTTTGATTTCTATGTTTTCTCAGATTATGGAGTGTTACAGGATCTGTATGACAGGCTTTATCCATATTACTGTTACTATCAACATTGCCAGTGAAAAACCTAATGTTGTACTATCTTTATCTGTGAACTCTGACTTAGCCATATGTGCATTTTCAGAAAAGCAGACTTGGTCTTTAAAAGAAAGCTTAAACCCGAAATTTATATGAAACAAAATACTATTCATTACAGGCCAGATGCTCTACCACCCTGAATCATTCATGATCACCTATTTAGCCTTTTGCACTTACTTTATAATATACTTTGTACAGATTCTACAGAATAATTTTAAAGAAGAAAAAAAAAAAAGACAACAGAGAACACACAGGAGTTTTTTTACATATATCCTTTCTACATAAATGCCTGAAGCTCTTAACTGATTTATACGTAACAGCTACTTACAGACATTCTAAAGAATAATCCTAACCGTGTATGATTTACATTTACACATTTTAACTCAAAGGAAGAGAGGAAAGAGGATATGGCCATCTGCATAGTTTCAAAGCCTTCTGTGGATAACAGCTAGTGCCACCAGCTCTCCCAGTTACTAATGCCAGATTGAACCATTTGTAATGGGTGCAGAGGGAATGGCTGGCTAAAGAGCTAGAAGATAAGCTTCTAGAAAAAAAGACTGCATACACTTTTAAAGCAGAAAGAACTATTATCTTCCTGATGATTAATCTTCAGCAGAAGTATAACATGGTAAAGACAAATGAGGTGCAAATCTTCAAAGAACATTTGGCTTTATCTTATTTTCAATAGGATGCATTCAAGGTGTTACAGGATGTGTCAGGCTCAAAATTCCAAGACAAATTTAATGTGTATGTTATGTTATGGGGATGTAACAAAATATAAATACCCTGGGAAGTGTAAAAAACCTGTTCCTTATAGATGGCCAAAATTGGAAATTTGTAAAAGCATAATTAGCCCTTATGCCTTGGTAATATAGAGGTCAACATCTGTTTAAAGTAGCATTTGACATCAGTTGAAGCATATGGATAGGAATACAAACTCTTTTTCTCATTAAAAAATACACCATTTAATTTGGCTCAGTTCAGGACGATTAGCAATATGTGCTCCAAGAGAAGCTTACAATTGGAACAGGGAGAGTTGGCTTGGGCAGAAGACCACGCACAGAAGAGAATCCAGAAGCTTGTAAAGATGGCCTGTATACACTATGCCAGACTCTTGTTAATGCTATTAGCTCTTCATTTTCATAAGCACTCAGATATATTAAGTAAAAACACTCAGCCAAGAAGAAACATATAATAATAATTACATATAAATAAATCAAACATATTAACTCCCTAAAATATTCAGAAACCTATCTTCCAAGCTTTCTAGAAATAACAGGTTTCCAAAAACAAAACACACCCTGAGTTTATTTACATTTAAACATTACTAAAAGCAATCAGAAAAAATAAACATTTGAAGAAGACAGACATAATGCTATGATTCATGGTTTAGAAGAATATGCAATCAAACATTGCCAAATCTAAGGCTTACACAGTTATTGAACTGTAAGGTTCCATGAACATTGCAATGCAAGAAATAAGTTACAGAAGAGATTTTAAAATCCTAACACTTCCCAGTATCTGTCCTAATAGAAATTAAAAAAATAAACAACAGAAAAAAACAATGGAAAAAAAAATAAACAAACAACTGAAAAACCGCACCCTATCACCTTAACATCCTCCACTAGGCCTTCTGTGTATGCACAGAAGTTACTGTACAGAATGATAGCCCATCATTTTGTACTGACACACTGAATGTGCTGGATCCAAAGTTTTAAAAATAATTAGCTGTTTAATACAGTTGAAGCATTTTCAAAATTATTCTGAAACCTACAACTGAAACCTCACCTGGTAGCAAATGTGGCAAACTAGTACTATCAGCAGTAAAGCTCATTTAGCATATATTTATCTAATCCCCCACCCTGAATTACAGGAGAAATATGAAAGGAACCAAATACAGCATATTTTTTTCCACAGTAAAATAGTTTCCACAATTTAGAAGTCACAGGAAACCTGCTGCTGCTGCAACTTTACATTTCACTTCCTTTAATTTAACTGAAGTTATTTGCAACACTGGAACTCAGTGGCTAGAACTTTTAAGACTTCAAGACTGGATTTAGTGCAAACCTTTAAAAACAAAGCAAAAACCTAATTTCACCTAACTCCCTTGCATTGCCTCATTTTATGTGCTTATTATTTTATATCTAAACTTGGTATACAAAACAAACCAACCAGAGAGTACAACTGTGCCTCCTTCTACCGCATGAGTGTCTTCTGACCATTCACTGTTTATAAATTGGATGATCTGACAACGTGAGACAATCATTTTTGGAAGCGCTATTACTCTGTCATGATATAATGATGGCATATTTCCTCACAGCCTTCCCTGCTTTTACAGAAAGTGACTGAGAAATTACTTTGCCATGTACCAGTATTTCTAGCAATGATGCTGATACAATAGACCATCCCTAGGGTCTCAGGAGTACAAGTTTCATTTTTAGGTTTGATTTAGCAGGACCTGTATCAAAAATCTTGCCTTGGAGCTCTTGATAGAAACACTTTCATGTTTCCAGGGCACAGTGTTACAACATAAAAATGCAAACATCATCAATTCTACACAGCTTTCCTCTTATACTTACTATGAAACTGGTAGAAAAAAGGTGGACTTGAGTGCATCTTCTCATTTACTATTAACACATTCATGTAACAGTCTCACATAAAATTTACCTTTATTATAAAATGGTTTTTTCAGAGGCTTATTAAATTGTGTTTAATTACAGACTCTGCCTATTGGAATAAGGAATCCAAATTTGGAAAAAATGCTTTGCGCTATAGCTTATTGCTGGGTAATTTGAACCCCCATGATACTCTGTTCTTTGACTGTCAGTCTGAAAAGCAGAGTAAGTTAACCAGATCTCTATTCCTTCTCAATAGGACTGACTGTTCTCATCAAACAAGTGGAAGAAGGAAGGAAAACTGGCACTTTTTTTCCTCCTTTTGGATTTCTCAGCTGGGGAGCACACACCACACAAGTTTCAAGAATATCAAAGTAAAACCTAAATCTTTAGCTGCATAATATAGTCATTTTCAAAGGGTATTCATTCTTGGTGTGCTGAATACAACAGTATTAAGATGTACTTTGAGTGGCACTGCAATTTATCTCTGGTTTGAAGGCACAGTAAAGCAACAGGCAGGCATGGCCATTCAACATGGAACTTTAATCTGCCTAATTCTAGGAATTTACCAGCTTGTAAGCAACTGTTGATTAAAAAACCCACACCCAAAACAACAACAAAAAAAACCAAAAAGCCCCAAACCAAAACAGTTCCCCCACCTATATTAGGCCTATTATTCTACAAGATACCTTCTTGTAACAGTTCCAAAATTCCATGTATGCACAATTTTGATTATGGAAATATGGAAATTCACAAGGATTCAAGAGACTTAATATGATACAAAAAGAAATACACATAATTTGTAAAGAACTGTTGTTATTACAAAAACAGTAATAATGATCTATTGCATCAGGACACATCCCATAAGTATTCACTACATAGTGTCCGGGGACAGACCTCCTATAAAACATGTAAGGGTTGTTTGAAGAGTCCAATAACGATAACTGCAACTCTCCTGTTGTTTTTCAAAATGGCATATTTGTAGAACTGTCTAAAGTAGTAGTATACTAGGTGGAATAAGTGTTACAGTACCTAACTTTTTAATCTCTTACAAAACACAAGTAGAACATCAATTTAACAAATACATTGTCACTGAAACTAGGATTGTTTCAACTACTGTGTCTGTACAAAACAGTAAGAAAAAAATCAACATTTGAAAAATAATCAATACTGTCACAACAAATAAAAAAATATGGAAAAATCAGAAACACAGCCATTCCCAGAAGGAGAAAATTGTGAGTATTCAAACTGGAGATTTTCAGTATTTTCTTTGTTCAGCCTGGAAAACAATTCTAATCACAAGTGAAGCGGTTTAGTAGCAATATTTGAATAGCCTAATTAAATCTTCTCAAAGCAGTAATTTTCTATGAATTGCTTCCTGTTATGAGTTAAACATTCCCAGAAAAAAAAGTTTTTATTTTTACTGTTGTGCTGTAGTATCTTACTGTAGCTTAGCTCTAGTTGTGGTGTTACATGTATGATGACTTTTATAGAGAGGAACAGCAAAATGGTGGCAAGTGAATGTATTAAAGAAACTTTTTTTGACAGGTTACTATTTTCAAAACAGTCCTCAACATAGCACACAATTACAACCACTGTTCACGCTCAACAAAGACCAAATGCTAAAGTATAACTAACACATCACAGCCCCATTCCTTAATTCATTCTAAAGAAGCTACTTACTTACTGAGTACTGTTCCCTGAAGGTAAGCAGAGACTCAAGTGTTTGTTTCCTCTCTATGGTACTTAAGATTTTTTTAATCTAAGAGAAAACTGCTGTTTTCACTATACAAAACTTCCTAATGCATATACATATTTTTTACTCCCCCCCAAGTACTCTACTATATTGAGTTATATATAATGCATTGCACAAGTTCATACTGATCCAATACTTTTTAATTATATGCAATACTAATACACAAGTCTTCTTTAATAGTAAGACTGATAAAACGAAATAATGACGGATATCTTTAGATATCTGAATGCAGAAAGAAATTAAAATTTGCCATCCATTTGCCATCTCTCTTGCAAAGAGAAAAATCATGCAGAAGCTGTACTAGGTATGCATGCTTTCACAAGAAAGACAATATAGGCCCAGTTTAAATTACACAGTTCAATAATTGAAATAAGATGTAAATCCTGGCCACATATCTTGTATATTGTCTTAAAAATGAGGGGATGTGTGATGGAAAGAAAGTTGCAGCACCTGCCTCGGTGAAAAATCACTGTCCCTAGTACAAAATTCTTGGAATAGCTTTAAAATATCACGTGGGACCAGGTTACTGGCTTGTGTTTTCAGCCAGAAACGCCACTTCTATGAAAATGCAAGATATTAGACCCACATCTTTTAATCATTTGGTCTTATGTCAGAAGACCTTAATTTGCTGGTTGAAGACTGAATTAGAGTAGTTCCACTTACTTCAATCAATAAATAGAAAATAAATACAAAAAGATTCCATTGCTTCATGACAAAATGAATGCTGTGGGTTAGCCCCCATAGGCAGCTCAGCCCCCACAGAGCTAATTGCACACTCCCCTCCAGTGGGATAAGGAAGAGAATCAGAAAAGCGAAAGTGTGAAAACTCATGGGTTAAGATAGAGACATTTTGATAGGTAAAGCAAAATCTGCGTGCACAAGCGAAGCAAAGCCAGGCATTCATTGCCCACCTGCCATGGGCAGGCGGTGCTCAGCCATCCCCAGGACGGCCGGGCTCCAGCACGCGTGATGGTGCCTGCGGAAGGCAAACGCCATCGCTGCAAACGTCCCTCCCTTCCTCCTCCTTCTTCCAGCTTTATATGCTGAGTATGATGTCTTATGGTATGGGATATCCCTTGGGTCAGCTGGGGTCGGCTGTTCTGACTGTGACCTCTCCCAGCTCCTTGTGCCCCCCGCCCCAGCCCACTCCCTGGCAGGGTGGGGGTGAGGAGCAGAAAAGGCCTTGGCTCTGCGCCAGCCCTGCTCAGCAGTAACTAAAGCATCCATGTGCCATCAACACTGTTTTCAACATAGATCCAAAACATAGCACCACAGAAGCTACGAAGAAAAGTATATCCCAGCCCAAAACCAGTACAACAAATAATATTTCTAACAGGAAGAGTCACTGATAAAGTTAGTTCCAATTCAAGGGTTCAGGAATAAGTCTATTTTAACTTTGATAGTTTGGATACTTTTGATTAACTGAGAAGGTCTGAAAAACTAGGTTTAGATCTCAAAAATTCCAATGCACACAACACTGTCAGGAAATAACATCTAGAAGCACTGCGAGTACTGTGGTACCTACTCCTCCCCTTAGCAAGGCGTGAGTAAGACAAGCCAGGCAGGCAGCAGCTGCCCGCAGAGCTCCAGCAGTCCTGCCCTTTAGTACCTCTTGCAAGAGGTACAAGGGGTGTTTCTCATGTCCTGACATTGCACAAAGATTTCTCCCTCTGTTTAAACAAGCAACTGAAGGTCTAACTTTAACACCTCTTCTCAAGAAGAGACAGCAATTCAACAAGTATGAGAAGTTTAGAAACTGGAAATCAAAACAACAGTTTTAACTACCTTCAAATCTTAACACCAGCCTCACCTCTTTTTAATAACCAAAACAGTTTAAATAACTGATGCACAACAATAGAAAACATTGATTTTTTTTTTTAATGGAAAAAGTCCTTCAAGAAGACAGAAAAATAATTTTGCTTTGAACAATTCCCTTTCTTTCGTGTAATCATTACATAAAGATTAGAGATTTCATAAATTACATAAGAGAAGAGAGATTTCACCCATCCTCTTATAATCACTACAAAAAGATTAACGTGAATGTTCTTTTCCTAAAGATAATGTTTTTCCTAAAGATAAATCACCTACAGAAATGTGTTTAGAACACAGTTTCAGGAAATACTCTTCTTGAGAAACCACAGTTTGAAATACATGAATGAAAAACACGGTCCTAAATACCTTATAAAGGAGTAAATATATATGAAAGCTTTACATACCATATTCTTTCAAAGCCCACAAAGGTTTAGATCATACCCTCTCATTACAGAGTAGGGGCTTTTGGTAAAATGTGGTATCTGCAAGAATGCAGAAAAATTACTGCTGTACATTGCCTTCAGCAGCTGTTGGTTTTGCCAAAACCTAAACTGATAACACTTTTTGAAGACAAAAAACTTAAGACTAAAGCACAGCGTACACACATGAAAGACTCAAGCACAACTCCTATCTTCATTTGCAGCCATTTCCTCCATCACTAATAAAACTGGTGAGGTTCCTATGGGAAGTTAAGGTGAATAAATACAACATGTAACAAACACTAATGACTTGCTCTTCTCATTCCATACTAATACTGATCTGCTTGGCTATACAGTAAAGCTACATATAGATAAGAAAGCATCACCTATAAGACGACTGCAACATTTTTCAGCCTTTGAAGATGAAACCAATAGAGATGCATTTCTACTTTTCATTTGCCATTTTAAACCATTTAGACAAATCCAGTAAAGAAAGACACCGAGAGGTAAATCAGAAAGAATTATGAATTCTTTTATCAGGCCTCTTCCAACTGGCATGTTAATTGAAAGTTCCCAGCTACGAGTCAATCATAAAACTTACCTGGAAGAAATAAACGCAGTTTTACTAGAAAGTATTTCATGCCTCATTTTTACTATATTAACAAAAAGATTAAAATACATAAATAATTTGACTTCTAGATATTTTAAGACCTGTCTAAAAGAACAGAAGATTATTATGATGTCAGTCAGTGTTTTCTTAGCTTAGTTTCTTAGCTAGTTTCTGTGCAACAAGTATAAGTAGCTTTACAGGCAGATTCCTTCTCAAATCTCAATGAGATCACTATTTCTGAAAAACTACTTTAATTAACTTCATTCTCTGTATGAAATCTACAAGGTACTACTCTTTACTAATAAACATCTTAATCATGGACTAGTACAATGATAAGAAACAAGAAGAACATTGCCACCTAGCTGTTTCAACAGCGTCCATAGAATCTGGCATGTTCAGCTAAAGACTCTCAAATATTCTGGGGAAAAACTGGTCCAAATCGAACACGTAGAGTGGGCTACCTAAAAACACGGGAAAAGAGTAAGTTTCTGTCACTTTTATCTTACCACCTCTGAAAGCAGCTAGTCACAAAATATGTGCAATGAAAGCCTTTTCAAAAAAATTATTCAGTGCAATCATGAATCAATGTCTGACACCATCTTTCTTTCATCAGTACTCAGCAGAAAGTCAAAACATAGGTATACACATCAACACTTGTAAATGTGAAATTTCTGCAAAATCTTGAAATATCCTTAGATAAGATATCCATGTATATGTAAATAAGTGAATATTTCTGATGGACAGATGAGTTTCTTCAAAATGTATTTCCTGGCTTTTTGGTTTAAACATATTTAATAAAGCTTATGTCTGAAAAGCAGCCCCTGTAAAATTTACAGAATGCAACTGGCAACACAGGAGCAGTATAATGACTTCCCAGAAAATTCAGGATAAAGCAAACCAGCTGAAGCCTGACATTGCAGATGCCCAGACTGGTATTTTCCGAGTAAGTAATTGTGAGAAATGCCACAGGAGAAGGGCATCCTGCCCTGTCCCGCAGTCCAGCAAGAACAAAGGCAGGCATAACAGAACTGGCACATCATCTGCTCGGCAGCTGTGTGTTCCTGTTCTGCAGCTCTGCAGTCGGGAGCTCATGCATTTCAAAAGCATTTGGTAGTTTCTCTGAAGCTCTTCAACCTAATACACTAAATTTAGGGAGCTGTAGCACTGAGTAAACAATCAAAAAAGCAGATAAAGCTTCTGTATAGCTGCAAGGCTTCAGACAGTGATTTGATCCCTCCTCCTATTAAAATTATTATCGTATTTAATCTAGAATAATGCCATTCTCTAAGGAATGGAACTAAGCTACGTTTTGTTAGGAAACTAGTTGCAACAACACAAAGCACCAAATTTTACAAAGTTTTCCATTAAAACCTGAATCTTTAATAGTTATCTGCTGGTAACTCCCCATCACCGGAGCACTCTGATCATGTCAGTCTGCAAACCTCATCTTGCAGATTTCATCCCCCATGCAGCCCAGTCTTGAGAAAAAAAAGCTAGAGAGTTCACGGGGCACTCCTCTCCAGGCTGAGCCTCCCCTCCTCACAGCCAAGGGAACACAAGGGCACAGCAGGGTCCCAAGTGCCTCCAAAGGAAACCATCAACTTTGTGACACTGGTGAAACACGTTAATTTCTGACCTCTTCCCTCCCAATACCACCATGACACAGCCAAGCAGGGCTGCAATATGTTCATTTAATACCAGTATTTTCATTATAATCTAGGAGCAATTAATTTGACGAAGTGAGGGGTGGTATTTATTTTAGTACTTTACAGTTCATTTGAAACACAATAAAATAGAAGATAGTCTGGGACTACTTAAGTTTATTATAGGCCTAGCTAATTACAACTCTTCCTAAATTAGAGCACTAAAGACCTCTCACTTCGTCAACTACTTCATTAATCTGGAACTACAGTACAATTTTGAGCCAGTAAGATGATGCATGTGTCTTTATTACACTCAAACATACACAGAAATGTAGCAAAACCTGACTATTACATACAAGTGGAAGGAATAATTATTCAAGGTAAAGGTCACACTTCCACAGTGAGGATGAAAACAATTAATTTATATGGAATTACTAAGAATTAACTCATCTGCTGTAGATACGCCAAAAAAACTAGTTATACACATTAACTGATAATTATCCAGATACACTCACATAGATAAAAACCCAGAAGTAATATAGAAATTAATTTAAGATTCTCAGTATATATATTTTTACAAGCTTTTCAATAACTGGATAGCAATATTACACCAAATAAAGTGAATTAATAATTAAAAAAATAAACACAGTAAACTGATTTTTTAAAATTTTATGGGTTTTTTTCCTATTTTTCATTTCTATTTTTAAAAATAGATTTAAATAAATTCTATATTTCTATTTTTTTAAATAGAAAAAGGAGGTACCCACAAAAAAGACAAAATGGCCTAGGCAGACATGCCAAAAGCTTTGCTTTAAGTTGCCCAAAGGATAGCGCCAGATGGAGAAAAAAAACAAACACAGTGTCTCACTGGTATCACATCAGTGACTTTTGAAACTGGAACATGTATAAAGTACTTTAAAACCTAAACCAGTAAAATTAAGACACTCAGTAAAACCTAATAGTTTATTGCATGTGCAAACTCCTTAAAAGGAAAGCTGCACTTGTCTCCTCAATGTAACTTGATTGAGAAAATTTAATACCTTCATCAATGGAAAATATACATATCCCTATTAGTACTTAGTAGAACTAACTGCAAATAGTATTTTTTGATGACGACTCAATCTCCACAGAGCTTAGCTTACAACGAAGAAAGAAAATGAACACATCATGTCATCCCCCAAACAAATTTTCGTTATTCTTTTCCCATGAGCATTCACATTTTGTATTTAAAGGTCTGTCATTCATATGAGCCATCAGATATTCCTCCTGTGCTTATCAGACATTAAATCAAAGTAATAATTTACGCAAATAAATGAGACTTGCATGAGTGCATTAATCCATCACTCCCAGTCCTCCCTTATCTCTGTCCCATGATTATCAAAGATTATTGAGCTAAATTCGGTTAAAATTATTCAAAGATCTGAAGCTGAAATTATACAATCAGGTGCCCAGAACTGAATATAAGACAAATCTAACCAGTGTTCTCACTGGGAGAAAGCAGTCGAGTATTCCATACCTTCCTCTTATCTTCGGCCAGCTTGTCAAGCACGTACATTCAGACTAGCCACAAAAACTACCGTCACATATGGCAAGTCAGGGCCGAGACAGATAAAGAACAAAAGAGCAAGGATACCCTGGAGACTACAGGAAGAAACTCGGACAGCTCCAGGGTATTTTCATGATGAAAAAAAGATCATAGAGAAAAGATCTGGCATATCAGCTCTAACAGCGGATAAGACACAACCTTCAGGAAATCACCTTTATTTCTTCTCTCTTTAGAGAAAACAGATTTTAAAGATTGGTTAACCTATATTTAGTTCTTCTGCTTCAAGACCTGAACCTACAAAAAACTAAGCAACTGTCATGCTTAACACAGTACGCAGCCTTTACTCTCAAAAAAGTACCACCTACTGATTTCAAAAGGATACTAGAAAAATATATACATAGCAATCTTCATGTGAAATATGCTTCCAAAGAAACATATATACGTAAATGTGTATGTATATACAAACACATGTAAAAACCAATTATAAACTAAATTAAAGAACTCATGTTTAAACTTCTTTCCCATGATTCCCTTCAGTGTGAAAGAAAAAGAGGGTAATTAAACAAAATTTGACACTGTACCATATAATCGCCATTGAACCACCAATTACATTTACTACATCTTTAAGACCATCCATGCAGTACGCTACCCTGATTCTTAGTTTCTCTAGACCACACACCCTTGTTTCTTAGGCTTACAACATGTTGAGTTTGATGAGTCTAAAGAAAAGGAAAAAATTGCAGAGCCTTTAATAAATGCAACAAAACATTTCTGTTCTTCAGTCAATTTCCATCAGGATCTACATGGTATCTAATAGTCTTGATTTAAACATTAAAAAAAAAAAATTCTGTGTTCATAGGATCATATGTTCACATATCACAGTACAGAAAAAAAAAATTATATATATGTATATATCGGGGTATTGTTCAAGCCTTTTTAGGATAGCATCCAAGAGAAATAAAATTGAAATTTTCTTGTGAAATTATTTTTTTGCTGGAAACACTGAATTGATAATACATCTTTTAGTCCAGCAGACCTGATAGTTATATACACACAAATTATCTTACTTGCATATTAGTTCTAATAAGGTTCATCACAATTATCTGGTATATGGTTTCTTACACCTCAGTGTATTTATACTTGCTGAGATGGTCTCGCTCAAACATCTATTCCTCCAGGTTGTTGACTTACATTTTCAAATATTCTGAAAGGTTTGTCTAGTTTGCATAGTCCAGCTGTAGCTGACAGGTAGAAGAAAAATTCTGCATTGGATAAGAAAACGGGATGTCTTATATTCAAGAATGGGTTTTACAGATGCATTTCAGCTATTCATGTTTAAACCAGCAAGATTTCATTGAAATTATACTCTTGCATCAAAAGCAACCATTGCTTCTTCACAAGACTTTGGCCACCTGCAAATCTAAGAGATGTCAGAGCTTCAGGCCAGAAATCATGGCTTACCTTATCCTACAAGCCGCATTGTGATCCACTACATGAAATGATGAAGAAAGAAACTCAATTTTCATTACAATGTGCTCTATTTTTCATAGACATGGTGCACAAACCGAGCTTTCCACATGGCCACAAGCAAGATGTCACAAGCTGCTGAAGAAACTATTTACCAGTTGAGAAACAGACTGACTCGGCAATGTCCCCATCTATAATACGAATGTAATAATGGTATGAAAATGAATGGTGGAAAAAAAAAAAAAGGAAAACATCCCAAGACATATACAAGAAGAGTCAGAACAGAGACAAATTATTTGGTGTATGTGACAAATTCTCCGAAGGCTTGTGGGTTTCAGACATGCTCTTGTATTGTCCACACTGCACTCCTGATGATCATCAGTGAAGAAAAGACACCACCTTCACTCCTGATCCCCAGATATTACACTCAAACCAGACCATTCATGAATTGTCTTGGTAATATATGATTATACAGATTTAATTTTAATTATCGAATTACAAAAGAAAAGGCTAGAATATTAGGATTTTATGGTAAAGTGAACACCAATTATGTTTTTCACTGAAAGGGTAAAGAAAATTGATTCTTCAAAGTCTGAGACTTCTGGAATTCATTTTCCTTTCATTCCAGCTTTCTGGATAGTGCTCAAGACTCACCACTGGTCTTTTCATACAAAGTCAAATTACAAACTTCAATAAAAAAACCCAACGGACAAAGCAGATTCTCGAGATCAATGGAAGAAAGAATTCAGACTATGTGGGGAGATATCTACAAAATGAAGCAATTACCAGGTCTTAACACCAATTACAGTGGGGTGATACAGGTTTCACGAGTCTCTCCTCTGCATAAACATGGACTGCGATACTGCTTTTCAAGACAGTCAGAAAAAGAAACCTAAAGCAGACTAAAACAAAAGCTGAAAACTAACGCAGAGGAAGCAGACACAGAGCTTTTTAGAACAGGGTCCAGAAATACCAAGCATTTTATGGCAAGTGAAGCACATTTTTTGCTGTTTCTATTAATGAAACGATCCCCCCTCCACCCCAACAGAGGAGAAGAATTCACCAGAGACAAATGATCATCTGTTACTCTTGGTTTGTCACTTTAAGGGCAGCTGCAAATATTGACGAAGGACAAGGTGTTTAAATAGTGCACATTTTGTCAGATTGGAGGTTGGGGGATGAGGGGTGGAAAGTGAATTGGAGTTCTCTTAAAGCTGTAATTTTAATATGATTCATTTCATACACAAACACTTGAAAGGCTTTAAAGCACCACATGTATACAAGTCTGCATACACAGAGCCTGCCTACTTTTAGAAGAATAAAGCTATTAAATTTGGAATTCCCAAATAATTACAGGAAAACCTAAAAAGTCCTGAGATGGGGCAATATTTGATTTACGTGTTTAAAGCTTCAAAGAGCTGTCTCTGCTTCCTCTGAATTCATTTCCAACTGCTGTTTTAGGGCATCTCTTGTTTTTTTTTTCTCAATTAACTCTGCCTTTAAAGGTTTTAAGCACATAAAACATGTTTAAGCACAGCTGTCACAGTACTTTCCTCTCAAAAAGCAAACAATTCCCAATCTCCCTCTAAAACTGCTAGAGTATTAGTGTCTTGTACAGTACCATATTTACAACTTTTCAATAAGCTCAATTTTAAAGACAAAATTAAATACATTATAACGTAACTCATCCATTCAAGACTGAATTTGCATATTAGGGTGTTTCCCTTAACAAGAGCTCCAAGACAGAGCTGAAAGTGTACTTAAGGAGCAGTTACAATACTACTGCCCGATTTCCAGTCCTTCTCAAGTGTTCTACACAAACGGTAAGAAACAGCACTGGAATTTCATTTGGTCATTTACTAATATTTTATTCATACTGTGGGATTATGCTAGTTATGAAATAGGGTTCGGGTTTGGGTTTTGTGTTTTTTTTTTAAAAAAAAAGTACTGTTCCACCAATTATTTTTCATCAGCTTTGACATAAAATAGTTAAATGCAGATAACTGTTTAAAAAAAAAAAATAGAATCACAGAACGGTTTGGGTTGGAAGAAACCTTTAAAGGCCATCTAGTCTAACCCCCCCGCAACAAGCAGGGATCTTCAACTAGATCAGGTGGCTCAGAGCCCCGTCCAACCTGACCCATCCTTACCTGCACCCTACTTGTGTGTGTACGCAGGTATGTGAATGAGCATACATGTGTATTTATTCATGCATAAGAACTCTCCATACGGGAAATCCAGTGCCGTGGAAGAAAAACTCCTGAAAACAGCAACAGAACAAAAGCAGCTGCTTGCAGTATTGAAGGAAAATAGATTTTGGAGAATTTGCTTTTCATCAGACCATTGTATACAAATATTTTCCCTGACTCAAAGACTAAAATACAAACTATAATCGCCATTAAGGTCTGCTACAGCTATAGTACTAGACTAAGTAGTAACTAAAAATCTTGGCAGCCATACATCTAACATATGTGCACAAAGAAAACAGGAATCACCATAGAAAATCCTAATACTTCCATCCATGAAACAGTCATAAAACTTCCCTTAATTTTTACAGCATAGGTAGAAAAAACCAACAACATTGGGAGGCTCATGATGAAGTTAATCTTGCCTTGAACTAATTTATGAAACAAAAATCAAAACAAACACCAAGTGTGGAAAAAGTACTAGTAATCTCCTTGTAGAAAATGAGTATTATTGCTCACACAAAATGGAAAGGAATATGAGCTAAGAGATGCTTATAAGCAAACAAGCAGAAGGCTAATGAGAAAATAGGCCATTGTTACTTGCATAATGCAAAATTAAAAGCTGATAAAGACTGAGAATACCTTTCATGGTGCTGTAGGAGGGCTTTTGCTAATTAGAAGTCAGCCAGTGCCTCTCCCCAAAAGTCAGCCAGAAAACAGAACCAAATATTTACTTCTTTACTAACATTGTAACAAATTTACCAATTTGCATTTGTGTTCCTACATTTCAGTTGTAACATGCAAGTGGTAACAGAAGTTTAAAAAATAAATTATCCTTTTAAACATGCTTAGCCTCATGAAAATAAATCCTTTCTCTGCTTTAGGAAAAAGTACTACTTACATTTAAGATGTACATCAAACTTTATTTTCTTTTCAGCTTAAAATAAGTCTGTTATGGTACATTCTTTCTCCACTAAAATCAGGAAATAGGAATGAAAGCCCATGTGAAGAACACCCTTTTGCTAAAATTTAAGCCTTTAGGGTTGATAAAGACAGGCTCAGAACAGACTATGGACTAGATTATCTCTAGAGAAGGAATCAAAAAAATTTGGTTTGGGTGAGGGAACAGGAAAAGTAAAAACTCTTTCCTTCCAAGTCACCCAAATATCTACTATCTAATCACAGTAATTTATACAGCAAAGACAGCAGGGGAAAATATAGTAATAAGAAACAAATATACCTTGTGGGAAAATTGTAATTCCTAAATCCTCAGTTATTTGGTGTGGAGAAGTGTATGCAGTCTCTTATGAAGCACCTTGTCTGTAGCAGTTGCCTTCCATCCCACCAGGCCAGCCAGGCCAACTGCAGGGCCGCTGTTCTCTCCTTCCTAGCCTTGACAGCCTTGCCTTCTTTTTCTAGATATGAAGTTGCTCTCCGCTCACAGCGTCAAGTCCAAGAGGTGACTTTCAAAGCAACAGCTATACTGGCCTCTCTGCAGTTAAAAAGATGTCACTAAAAACCTGTCACTATAGATTGAACAAAGAAATTGACGTCAACCTTTGATGATCTGTGCTAGTCCTAAGTATCTTTTGAGCTAGTTTGCCTATGCATCAATTTAGAAGGATACCAGGCAAATACCTTGGGTAACATTTCAGAGTTACAGAGCCCAAAGCTAAAGCGTCTAGATTTCTTTTCATGTTTACTGATTTACACCTAATGGTTCTTAGTGATAACTGTAACTCAACATAACACAAAATATACTATTAGAAATCAGGCACCCAATATAATTTGGCATTGGTTATTCTTACACACTGTAACTAGCAATGAATAAACTGTACTGTTCAACACAAATGTTTCCAAACTAAAAAGGCAAAGTATAAAGCAAGTAAAAGTTCATTTTTATGATGGAGCTCAGACCACAAGCAATACATAAAAGTAGTACCAAGCTGATTCAAAAAGAGAGTACAAATTACATTTATCATTGTTGGGTGGTACATTTATTTTAAAGTGGAATATTATGACAACTGAAAATAAAGTCTCTATCCATTTACAAATGATGCTGAAAAATCACTTCAGCTGTTAGGTTGTTATAAAAGCAACATATCAATCATTTCACAGTAATACTGCACTCGATTCAGTACTAATGGCAGCTATAGTACTCACATTAAGTATATCAAAGTACACACAGTTTCACTTTATGATCACTAATTTTCACCACTTAATAGCAGTATGTTCAGTGCCTATGGATATGCTATTTGAATGCTGAAATACAAACTTCTTTACAAATGAGAAAGAACAAGAAAGAACTTTTACAGACCTCCCTGATCTTGCACTGAGAAACCTTTCTCTTAATAGAAAGGTTAGCCCATGACTAAAAAGATATGAGTTATATCTGAAGTCTTTCCTAGACTTCTCTGAAAATCTTGAACAAGGCATTTAGAAACAGTTTATTTTTAAGGTCCATAGGTGCTTAACTCCCATTAACCTCTTGGTGTCTTAGCTCTTTGATAAGTAACTTGCACATAATTATGACTGGCATTCAATTCAAATTCTAAGTACTCCAACAACTCATTAGCATTTATCAAGAACATTGAGCTTATCGAAGAAAAGTTGCCACAGATGGAAATGCAAAATATTATTGATAATAAGGCAATATAGCTCTCTAATAAGTAGCAATTAAAAAGGAATCCCATCTACGAGATTTGCAAATAATAATAGTAGTGCCAGAAGAGACAAATAATGGAGTATTTCTTGCAAACAGTAGGCAGAGGTAGCAGGGCAAGTCTCAGAATTGCAAACACCAGTAATGCATAAAACAAAGGAATTAGCAATTCATCCTTTTAATATGAATAATTTCATAAAGAGTCAAAATAATATGTCAGGAAACAACAGCAAATTCTGTTGATGACCACACAGGTATGCAACCAGCACCTCCTGCTCGATACTTCATCTGCTGAAATAGTAAATACTCAGTAACATTAAGTGTAAGTTTTCGCAAAAAGTATTTTCTGAGTAGCGTGCAAAATATTAGGTGCTGAATAAAGATAATGGGAGTTGTGTCAGTGGCCCTCAAAACGCAAAACAGAAGTTCTCCGAAATAGTTCTAAAGATTGTTAATTCAATGCCTTTTTTTTAATTTACACAGATGTGAGAACTGTGAGTTGCAGTATGTTGCACATCATGTAAGGAACAAACGTGTTACTAAGGCCTGCACAAATTAATGGCTGTTTGCTTAGTATAACTCCCGACGAGTTACTGCTCTGTGGCTGAAGGCTACAAATACTTATTTTTTCCTCTTAACCAAACCTGAAAGATATATCAACATTCTTACATGTAAGAATAAGGGGCTGAAAGTCCACTGCATTAAGAACTATGCAGATAAAGCCCCTTAACAAATTTTGAAGGTAAGTCTTAAATACCAGTTACTCACCTTTTCTTTACAAATTATGACTTCAGTTCCATTAGGCAACTTGAATAAAAAGTGAAATGTTGTGCAGCAACCAAACTCCAAGTCTTTTTTTAATTTTAATATTCAGAACCACTTATTCCTAAGTTCCTTTCATTCATTCTACAAACAGCTTAGAACATTTTACTATGGAAACAATTTTTATCTGACATCCTTTGCAAGTTTTTTGTCTATATGACCACAAAGGAGGAATGAATTGATTTTACTTAACCTAATTTTTCAGTGAGATAAAATTCCAGCAAGTCTACAGTATCCAGAATTAAAATTGACAATTGTCATCTTGTATGTCATTCATTAAAAAGCACTCATCTCCAGGAGAATTACATTCTTTAGCTAATGATATCTATCCTTAGAATTATCATTTAAATAAATGCTCATTAACCTTCTCCAAATATACATATTTATATATATATCTTTCCTCAGATCAGAGGTACATTAACAACAGGACTTGTATACTAAACTGAGCCCTCCTGAGTCTGCCACTATCTCTACCATCAACTGAAAGGTATCTAAGCCAAAACAACATTTCTTTTTTATGAGTTTCTGTCACCGCTGTTAGATAACTGCAGTCCAGAAGCACTACACTGAACTAGATCATCTATTTTTTTGATCTGGTATGGAAAATCCTACCTCTGAACCTGATACTATCCCCTTACTCACGTAAAACTGTTGAACTATTTGCCTGTAGCAAAGAACTTCATTGAAACTGTTCATAAAATGTCAAGAGAAAGAATTAAAAAGGATATCTTTAGTCTTTTAGTCATAACTAAAAAATGCAGAACTGGATGTCTACTTGGCAATGCAAATTTTTGGTTCTAAAAATAAATCCCCCTCCACCCACAATCTCCTTGGAAAGGTTGACATCTTGCCCCAAGAGCTTAAAACTTCTAAAGAGCATTTATGTTTCTTTCGCTCTGTTTATAAACAAAGATTCAATGTAACAGAAAAATCACCAACTGAGTATAGCCTTAAATAAGCTTTACTGCTTTGAAAACTAGAAGGACAAAAACCAAAGCAGTACACAGTTGCCTATATATGAAGGTGCAACATGCACCTGATGATGCTCTACAATCCAGCAACCTCAGAATCCACTCCTGTTCAGCCAGAAAAATCTGCCCGATTACTCTTTATTTAGACCTACTTTACTCTGCCAGTGCTAGCTATCCACTTAAGAGGACTTCAGGGATCTTCCCAAGTAGCACTGGTGGGTGTGAGGGGAGGGTGGAACTGGAGAGAAGAGGAAAGGATGGTCCTGCAGTGCTGCAGAGAGGACAATGTGCCTTCAGAGGCAGGTGGAACATCCCTCACAGACCTCCAAGACCAAGCAGCAGAGGCAGATAAAACAGTGCTGGTTTATTTCCTCCATTAACTATGTTTACCAGAAGGGTAAAAGTGAATTTGGATATAATCTGGGAATGCTCAGAAATAGGACAGAATAAATTGTACTTCAGGGAGTATCATCTACATATTCCCCAAAACAGATGAGTTATTTCAGCAAGCAGGAAATAACAATCTTTATTTCTACTAATTCTGTTATCATCGTCCCATAGGCCTATACAGCTCATCTACTGTCCAATTTTAGCTCTACACTTCCCCAGAAACATGATCGTTCTGAAACAGTGTCCTTTCCTGTCCTCCTCTTTCAATATACAAATCTCATCCTGTGTAAGGAAAAGCATCAAAACATTTAAAAGGGCTAAAATAGTAATTCCTTTAAATGGTCACAGTTTTTAATAAGTACTACTTAACAGAGAGCTCTATTTGATTCACTGTGGTAGAGCCAGTTCTGTTTTCCCATCAGTAATGAAGCATGCATTTTTACCCAAATGTAACAGGATGCTCAGCTCCCAGGATAATGATTAGGAGAAGAGCTCCTGTTTTATTCTGCAGACAAAGCAGACACCACACTTCAGTTTTTGTCCCTGGGAGCTGAAACCGTAACAGAAGACAAGTTTTGTTAACAGTTTAAGGAAATAACCTTTTAAAAGTTTCCATACTATACCATTATGTTGTAAAGCAATTTTGATACAAGTTTCCTGTGGTCATAATCATCTTCATGGTACATATAGTCATCTTCTCATCTATTAACAGTCTTGTAATCCCATAGCCCTTTTGTGCTGGAACACTAAATCAGCTTTGGAGGGGAATTTTGCACAAATGCAAACAACAAACTTCTGTTAATAGGCACAATACTATTTAAGTCTTCTAGTGCCTGTAGACAGCAGGCATCAAGAACACATTTCTGACCCCCAGGCAAGGCATCAGAGAAAAATCGAGAGAACAACTTCAAGGTTTATTTCTTAATTACAATGAGCTGTCTACAAATACAGGGCGTGATAGCCTTGAATTGATCTTGCTCATCCTCAGTGTAGGAAATGAGTATTTAAGCTCTTTCTGGGTATCAGTTTATAGTAAATAAACAGATTTACTGCAGCGTAGCTCTATTGGAAAACTCCTTCATTTCCACTACTAATTTAATTTCAAAGTTTGTCACTCATAAAATTCCCATTAATACAGGTTTTCTGAGGACTACCATCAGTTACCCATGAACTCTTGCTCCAAATAATAACACAGAAAGTTGGTAACAGATTTGCTGCCCTCCTTCAGCTCTCTCATGCTCTTCACATGAAATCTGTGGAGCAGGTCACAGTTCATTTAAAAGAAAAAATAACCCTGCACACACCAAAACAGTTTCCCCTTAGAAATCACAACAATCTTGGTGGTCAGGATTAGGATGGATAAGGTGTCCAGCATACCTTTGCAGTTTTCACTCTAACAGGACACAACAAAGAGACCTGGGAAATCTCAAGCCTTGTTCTACAGAAGACAACCTGAAGCAGAGAGCATGCAGATGAGCCATCTTTTCAGCCCAAGGAGATTGCTTTCCTTTCTGGTGGAAAACTGGAAAAAAAAACTTTCCTAACTACCCCCCAGTTGGGAAGTTACTAGGATTTTTCACAAAATACTTAAGCACATACATGTACACATACACTAATGAGATTCCAGTGAACAAAAGAAGAAAAAATTAAACCCCTGCACTTTCCCTTTTGTCCTGAAGTTTCCTAGCATTTCTCAGAACAAAAAAGTTGCTTAAAAACTACAAGATTTAGTGACATCTAAATGCAAGTGGAAAATCCAAGACAAGGTGAAACCACCTAAAGAAGAGAACAAAGACAAGCACAACTTCAAGCTGGAATGATTCAGAGTTGATTTGTCAATGTATATCATAATTTAATGTTAGCTCCAGAAAAACTGTCAAGTTTAAGGTTTTGCTGACCTTGTTGCCATGAATCTTACCATGAGATTTACATAAAAATAAAATATACAAAAAGTTAATTATAAAAGACCACATTGTAATGTAACGCAAGCTCAGAGCTAGTAGGAAAGTATGTACGCATGTCCTGTTTTCAGTGGTTCTACAAATATTTAAACAAGAAATTCAGCGATTACATCAGTCAAGGCAAATCTAGAATTGTTCAGATCTGCCAAAAGCCCTTTTCTATCAAGTGACATCAGGAAACCAGCAGCATGTATCTGCCTGCTGCAGCCTACTTGGAACACTGCAGCAAAATCCACATGCCTTTTCTACTTTCTACTTTTCTGCTTTAGTCACGCAGCTATGTTCTGCTCTACCTTACTTCTCTACCTTCTGCACCATTTTCAAATCACTGTTCAGTTCTGTACAGGCCTACAAATGCAGCTGGTTTCCTTCCCTTCCAATTCATTTCTCACCTTACTTTTCTCTCCAGAACTTCCCTAAACAATGCACAACCTGAAGCCTTGAATCCTCAGCTTTCCTCTATTATCATACTGTCACACTAAAAGAAATATGTAATGGTCTCTGCAGACATATTCCAAACAGTAATGCTCTTCTAAGAGCATTTTCCCTTTGACTGCATTCCATGATCTTCACTCCTTCAAACTCATCTGCATTTCCCTTGTTTTTTTTCAACTGGCTTACAAACTCTTGGGAGAAAGGGCCACAGTAGATTTTACATAATGTATTATAACATGCAATAGAGGAATGCTACTTGGTTGAGGCTTTTCCTTTTGAGGATGTAGCCAGTTTGGGTTAATTTTTACACATAGATGATGCATCCTAAGCATTCAGCCTTGATTTTAAACTCCTCCAGAAAGGTACAATCTTCATTTTCACATATAGAAAAGTGCAGACATAGCATACAATTAAAAGGGGGGAAAAAAAAATCTAGATAATTTAATATTCGTTTTTATTTGGAAAGACAGACAACTACTAAGGGTACCCTAGTACCACAACCATGTCCTTTCATACAAAAGATTGGGCTCTCCATAGCTCCATTTAGGAGTACAAGCCAGATCCTTAACATTCTTTTAATGCAGTATTTTTAACCGATATGGTGCTTACGCTAGCAGAATGTTTTGATGTATTTACATTGTGTTTGTGATTTAATCTAAAGCTTTATACTTATCCCTTAGGTGTGTGGTAATCCCCACTGTTAAAAAGGCAAAGCAAAACAAAAAAGCTGAACACACACTATTTAAGCAATCTATTCCAAACAGATGTCAAGAGACATAATTTATTATTTCTAAATCCGACCATTGATCAGCAAGATGATAAGCAAAGAAAAAGATCTGTTACCCTAAAAGTGTGAGAATTATTTACATTGCATTTCCAATCAATAAGGTAAAAACATTACTAAAATATGAAGAGTCGCGGTTTTGATTTACTGCTGCTTCTCATGTTCTGGTATGAAGTCCACCATTATATCATGCTAGAATTGTTTGTTTCACAGACTATCCCTTTTTGCTGTATCATATTAATGCCATGTTAGTTATGCAGAAATGGTTCAAAATTTTTAAGTTCTAACAAAGGTGCTAGACATTTCTGGCTGACTGACACAGCTGCATTCTTGGTCATTATCCTCAGATATTAGCTCACCCTGTAAATACCTTGCACATTGACAGCAATTGTTATGATGAAATAAAAGCTTGCAAACACTTGCCCACAGCTTGTGTTTGTTGTTTTGTTGTTGGTTTTTTGGGGTTTTTTTTAAGACTAGGTCCACATTAGAAAGATTTAATGTCTTTTACTTATCTACAAACAAAAACACATGTGGAGGAGGAGCAGGCAATACAAATTTCTTTTGCATTATTCCTGTATTCGACCTTGAGTAATTTCTTTTAAACATGAGAACTTAACTTGGCTCCATCTGATAACAAGAGACAGTACATTTAGCATCCATCATGATGATGTTTACTGAAATGTCAACTGTTACTCATTAAGAATGGGACTGGAATGACTAAAACTTCAAGGGCCCTATTTGTATTGGCTTGATGATTTATGGCACAGTAGTAATAAGTGATGATAAAATACAATACAGTCTTATGTCTGTGAAAAGTTCTGGATGCTGAAAACTTAAAACAAATTTTTAAATCAGAAACATAGACATCTACATTCCAGTATTTGTCTTTTGAGAATTATGACACAAAATAACCATCTACTTTATTTCTTGGACCTTGATTATTTTTATTAATTTAAGCATAAAGTCTAAGTTTAGTGTAACAGCATGTGCATATATATATACACACACAAGATGACTACCAGTATCACTTGATTTCCATACATCTAGCATTTCTAGATACATTTCTAAGCCTGTAAAGCAGAAAGAGTTACATGGCTAATACATAACAGGACGCCAGAAGCTGCTCTGTTCAATACCCAATCAAACAAACTCAAGAAATCCAACATGTAAGTTCCACATTCAAAACCAAGAATATGTAAGTCTTCTACATGTAAGTTCTTCAAATTTAATCCCATCCTTATTCCCAGGTGATGAATCTAACTATCCATCAATTTCTGAGTTTCATTCAGTTCAAGAAAAATGGAAACAAGTTCAGTGCAATATAGAAGCTTCAGGATCAAGCCACAGAACAAACAAGGCTTTAGTGCTATCAATAAGTGAACTGGTTTTGGCAGCATGGAGGGAAAATAATTTCCTCTTTTTCAGTCTAACTGGAGCTTTAACAGAGAAAATTCAAAAATACCAGTTACATACTAACATACAATCCAAATGCAGCTAGACTGGGAATAACAGCACTCAACTAATGTGCCCATTCTGCGGAAAAGGGCAGGCATATTCAAACATCCTTGACTCAAAATAAGGAAAGAAGTATCAAAACTTACTCCAGGTAAAGTAAATTAAGACTGCTTAGCAACAGGACAATGAGAAATGCCTCATCTCCTAGCACACCAGAATGCTCTTCACAAAGTCATCTGTCTTTTTTTTTTCCCCCCACTTAGGGACTTGTTAGGGAGATTAATTTCTATGCCTCTTTTCATTATTACTCAAGAAAGTGCTTTAGTTTTTCTGTTCAAATGTAACATCAACAGTTAAAAGCTACATTTTTAGGATGCATTTTACCCACATTTTAGGACTCATTTCAGCTTTCAAAACACCTTGAAATCACTCTCAATGTAGAAGTTACAAATAAAGGAGTTAGCATTTTCATCCTCTGGATGGTATTTTTTCCTGACATTCAATTAACCCTGTATCACTGATATTAATATTTCAATTTCCACTAAAGTTACATTTCTGGTGCTTTTTTTGTTGCTCAAAGAGGTTTTAAAATTTATTAAATGTACATTATGGTAATACCAACGGCATTTAATATAGCAAAGGCAAGCAAAGCAAAGGTGGCAAAGCAAACACTGCATCTCCTTTTCTTAACCCACATAAAAGCTGCGAAAGTATTTCAGTAATTTATGCATTTACTGCTTTAAAACTGTAAAGAAAATAAACAGAACAGTGGCTGTTCTGTAAATGTAAAATTGCTTACACCAACCTTTGCTAAACTACAGTCTGACTTCATGCTATTTTCACTATTTTCAAAAGCAGAAAATCCTGTAACTTGAATCACTGGAATTGGGACTGGGCCTTTAGAGAGAAAGCAAAACTATACTAAAGTCTTTTTGCTCTCATGAAAACAAACGTTTTCACTTATTCATTATTTCTAGGGCAATAATTCAAAATAAAAAAGTAGACGTAAAAAAAATTAAACAGAATTAACTCTCAACATTTCAGTTGCACAGCAAAAAAAAAAAAATAGTACCACATAAGAAGCACGGGGTGGGTTTTTTTTTACTATAATAATCAAAAATTTCACAGCAATAACTAAGTAATTTAAAAATATTTTAGGATTATAATACATCCACTTCCTAAGTCTTCTATGATTGGCTTCAGCTAGTTAGGTCCCCAGAAGCTTAGAAACATTTACTTGAAGATAATTGTTGTGATGCTGATTTACAAGCTATAGCTTGTTACAGTTCCATTAGATTACCACACACGGGTTACCACACATTAGATGTGGTAACAGCTTGTGTACATACATATAAAGATAGTAAATACATTTTGTACTAAGAATAAAACACATATATTAATACCTAGGAGATTCGTTTCAAAGCTGTAGTGTGCGCTATCACAAAATAGGGCTGGGAGTCTGAGCTGGGCAATCTTTTAGCTCAACAGTTTCATCACTATATACAATTTAGCACTAATAAAAAAAATGTGTAAATTTGGCAATTTGTTTCATTCTTTCTTCATGTCAAAACAATGTTTCTCCTTTTAAAATGGGTTAAGAGAAATTTGAAACAATTATTCACAATTTTTCATTTTACATCACTATGTAGTGTCTCTCAGTCCCAACTTCTTCTTAATTCGCTCATGAAACAAACTTCAGATCATTCCTGGTTTTGGCTCTATTCCCAATTCTAAGATAAAAAGATGGCACTGAGCATAGGATGTCAAATCCATCTGTCTCTCTCCATTGCATCTTTAAAGATGGCCCACACTTGCATTCTCTAAGAGGAGACATCAGTGACAAAGCACACAAAACAAAAACAAACAAAAAGAGAAAACAGGGCATCTTTCCCTAGTTCCACCATATGGACTGAACAGTTATTTCTCATACCTGCAGTTAAGTAAGACAAGTCTTATTTCATTTCTACCCTATTCATACAAATACGCTTTTTATTGAAAAAATAAAAAGCCACCATAAAATCAAAAGACCCTGAAGCTTCCATGCTTACCATAAAAAAAAAAGCAAATTACCAATCAAAAAACCTAACATAACTCAACTGCTAATAGCACTGACCTTGTTGATATATTATCTAAATGAAGTCTCAAAATAACAGTACAGTAATTTATGGTAATCTCCCATGTACATTACAGGTTTGCATTTGGGAATGGTAACATCAACATATAAAACAATTTCTCATGGTCTGTAGCTGTTACTCCAGAAAGCTTAGTATGAATTGCTCAGAGCAGCTCAATACAGCTCATATATGCTTTGTGACTCCAAAATTCAATTTTGTAACTCGTAATCAACTACAAAAATATTATGAACTGAATATGAGCAACATTAAAATGCAATTTCTTCTTACTATTGACTACTTATCAACTGACAACTTAGTCTGTTAAAATCAAAACAATTGGTTTATTTTATGGTGATTGCTAAAGCTGCTGACCATAAGTAAAGTTACTGTGCTTTATAGACTTAAAGGTCTCAATCTAAGCAGCCAATTTAACATTTCCAAAGACAACGTAACTTCAAGTGTGTTAATGAAACATTAAAAGGTTGTACAATAAAATTATAGTTCATATGTTCATATTATACGTTCATATTAACTCCTCCCTCCAGTGTATCTGTAGAGATCTGTTTTAGTTACACAATAAAATTGCATGGCTATCCATCTGCATTTACTGAAGTTCACAGATGAAAGACATCTTACCCCTTCCCACTCACTCCCTGCTCAAACCGTTAGTTATGCAAGCAAATCAAGATCAAATCCTCTGCTGAACCACTTGGTATGACTTCACTGATTAAACCAGTGGCATATTTCCATATAGGTGGAAATACAGCCTATAGTGACATATGCCACATCAGTGGAAATACACCTATTTACACCTATGAGAAACTGGCCCATTTCCTCTTAATTAACACTATTTAATAAGCATCACCAAAATCTTAATTCTCAAACAGTACTGCAAGGTTCAAACAACAGACAGTGGCAACAGTAAAGTTCCCACACTCATCTTCACATGCTGCATTTTCTGATTCTTTAATAACCAAAATACTCTTACTACTAAGATTTACTCTTGCACTCTTTTAAGACATGTAGTCCATGGTGACTCTGAATTACTGAAATGAATGGAATTTATGGAAATCCACAGTACCGCTTATGGGTTGATAAAATTCCAAATGTTCTAATGCTATAATTATATTGTAACAGAGGCTAGCTCTCATGTTCCAGCAAACATATGTGATATGATAAGGAACACCACCACTGTGGACACCAAATCATTTGGACAAATACAAGAGGCATCTTTTACAACAAGACACAGAATAAATTCTGCAGATATGCTGCATCCAAGACAGTTGCTATGTATTAACCTAAAATCTTCAATGACCAAAATTCTATTTTGTACAAAAATACCGGACACCTTTGATGATAAAAGTAGCTAGCCTACATATTGTAAAGTCCATCTTGTCCTAGGCTAGGAAAGATCTAGGTGCAAATTTCAACTATATAGAGCTTCTCTTTTGTAATATAGGTAGGCAGTTATTTACAAGAAGAACAAAGAAGAAACCATACCAGGCACTACACCTACAACCAGATCTTTGTCACTTTAAAACCAGTTAATAATACAAACTTAAACAGCAAAAACATATTAAGATACACATTTAAATGCTGTTTTACTAGTTGAGGACACAGTGTGGGCTTTGTGTCAAAGATAATGATTTGTATTTTATAGGGGTGGGATAGAATTTGATTGTAGGAGCCAAAGTACTAATACAAAGGAGGATGAAAAGGAAATACAAACTAAAGCTCACAAAACCACAGAGTTCTCAATTCAACACAGACCAAACGTTACGAGAAGTTGCTATGTGGCACCTCCTCAGGAAAAAAAATGCAGTAAGGGTGGTATTTCCTTCCCACATTCGGATCTGGATAAAAACATAGAGGAAAGAGATGGTGGAGAAAGGCTTACCTCTGGGAGAGACTATAAGGGGTGGTGGGTTAAGATCAAAGTTGTGAAAAAGCAGCTGAAAGCAGAACTGCGTGGATTTCAATTTGCTGGACTTCATGAAACAGAAGGGCTCGACACAACAATACCAAGCTCTACAGAAAAGCAGACAAAATTTTGGATGAATTGGGAGCTCTGAGGAAAGAGCTGGAGAAGAAACTGAGGGAATGAAATTAAAGTCAGCTCATATGTGTATCTGTAATCTGGATGTATAGAAGGTGAGGGGTATTTAGTTGTTATGGTTTATAAAACCGATCAGGTGGTTATGAAACACTGAGACCTGTAAGCACGGCTCTCAAATATTGTGAACAGGAATGGCTAAGAGCTGTGCTAAAGCAGAAGTAAGAGGAATTTGAAAAGAAACAAGAAAAACTGATGAATGGGGCAGAGAACAAAGTCAGAAAAACACAGCAGTAGTTTGAAGCAAGAAATAATTTGGTGATAAAAGGGCACCAGAAGTACCTGTCTGTAGGAAAGCAGTATGGTCTTCAGAGGTGAAAAAGGCTCTATAGTTAGTGCACAGAATTCGAAAGAGGAAACTTGCATGAAGAAATAGATATTCCTGCTGAGGGTGGCTTATAGGAACAAGCAGGAAGGCTTGTATCCAGACCATCAGAAAGTCCGAAACAAGAAATGCTTCTTCTGCATTAATTTTTCCCAGTGACACCTCTCTGGTCCAGTAGTTGGCTAATGCCTTGTGTAAGAATGGACTCAGAAACAAAATGGGCCACACAGCTAAATCAGAAAAATCGTATCACACATCAAAGTAGCTGAAAAAGAAAGTATTGTCTAGAACAAAAACACACGTCACAAAAAAAGTAGCTTGCTTGCTTTTTGAAAAAAGCTGTGTAGTTTCAGATAAGCAACATGAATCTTTCTTATTCCACAGAACCAGAGCAAGAAAGTCTTACTTCTCCAATCAGTACATGAAAGCCCCATGGTACTCCCCACTCAGCCGTTAGCAGCTACCATCTTTTGCAAGCAGTTTCCATAGGATCGGTATTTCCATAGAAAATACTGTTTCTCTATCAAGCACAACAGCCCACCACCCATTGGCATGGAAACGAGCAGAACTTGCAAAGTCCCATTCCCTAAAGCTCTTCTATTAGATTAAAACCCCCTTCAGTTTACAATAATTAACACCCTGATTTATCAGAAGAAAAACTAAATCAAGGGTATTATTTAACTGCAGTATCTTAAAAGCAGTGGTCAAATTAGTGATACAATACTGCAAGCAAAGTCAATGCAGTCACATTCATTTATGTCATCTCAGAATCTTTACCCCTAAATTACTCTGTTCTCACTAAGTTTCTGTACTTAATATGACCCATCACAAAACCCTTTGGTGGATGAGGCAAATACAATACACGAACACCCTGCAGCCAGTATTTCATTAATGCCCACTTAAATCACAAAAGACCTCTGTTTTTTGTAAATTTATTTTCAAAGTTGCATTGCTACAAAACACACTCCTTTGCAACCCCAGCACCATGTAGCATCATATGAACAAAATTATGCATAAAACAATTACCTCTTAGAGTAGAAAATTATGCAAGAGCAATTGCATAAAAGAGTCATCCAAAATAGTGTTCCAAATCTACCTACAGCCCTGAAACAGACTTACAGAAGGGACTGTTTGCTACAACTCTTTTCAGTTCTAACCCCCAAAATTTCAATAATGGAAATACGAATTCTTTAAAATATATCAAAATGTTGTCTGTCATTTAAGACTGAAGTACAGGCAGAATGACATGTACAAGTAAGACAGACAGACACACTGTATTAAAAGCAGAACTTTATACCTAAAACCCCAAATTCCTCATCTTAGAAAAAAAGAAAAAAGTTTACGGACTCCTCACAATCCTTAGTAAACATCTCTCTGCATTCAGGACAACAAATAAACCAAAACACCAAGAATTCCAGCAGCCTACAGGCAAACCAGAAAATGACATCTGTAATTTGGAACAAGCAGCACTGCCTACTTAGAAGAGGCTCTGAAATGGAAGAGTGCAGTAATTGCTCATTAAGGCTACAGAAAATAAACACTGCTGAGTGAGGGCTTCCAAAGCAACAAGCCAGTGCTGAGCCCAATTCAATACAGTCATTTTAATTTCAATATACTTATAGACAACACATTTAACTAGAAGTGAAATTTTCCCTTCAGTCTTATATTACTTGTTTTCTAAAACTCAGAAATGAGAATTCTGTACTAGGAAATAGAAAACAACACAATAGTCTCACACAGTAGATTCAGCCGAAGTGATTAATATAAAATATATATGAATTTTATTCTTTTAAATAGAGAAATTAAAATAAAACAGCTCAGAGTGAAAACAAAGAAGGAATACTTATTTTCAATAATATACTCAATATACTGAAGTTCAAATTTGTAGTAGAGAAACAGTATTTAAAAACCCCAAAGATATAGCTGAGTATCTTTTAATCAATTTTCAGAAACATTTTGTTAAGAAAGTAAATACAGCAGGAAAGAAACTGACTTGTTTTGTCAGTATATATTAGTTCACTGGACATTTAGCAAGTTTTTGCAGAGTTGAGTTTTTGGATATCCTCAATATTTTACTGGAATAAGTTTTACAAAAAAACAAGTTCTTATTAGAAAAGCCTACTAATATTCATGTTTTTAATGTGTGTATATATATATTTCTATAAATCATAATGGATAGTCATAGCATACCTTTTTTTTCAGACCTCTGAGACTGTTTAAGAGAAAGATAACAATACCAAGACTACCACATATTTTCAGCCTTATTTGGCCCCAAATACATTGTCAAAGAACTGACTACACAGCAACACTGAGGCAGAACATTACATGTTAGCAAGAGGTAGCCAGTGCAATTGACCTCTCTTTGACTTGACGTTTTTTACAGTTATAGGGTATTGAACATTAACTCAGTTGTGCTGAAACTGTGAAACGTAATCAACAGACAAATCTAGATGACTGAGTAGCAGACAAGGAATCAGAAACTCCTGAATTTCAGATGTAGCACCGTCACCAATTTCATACTTGGTCTCTAAAACATTTTAGGCTGTAGTCCCCACTGCAGTCACCAAAACATACTGTCAGTCATTGTGGCTGAAGAAAAGGAAGGACACACCTTTCTCTCACTCTGTAAAATGGGAACAAAAAGTATTCCGAACCAAACAGAGAGGACTGGTTCTCCATAATCAAAGTGCTGAGATAATGAGAAATTAAGCAACATTATTCTTCTTACATTTTTCAGATTAGGATAATTTTAAAATTAAATTCATGTCATGTAGACCTCATGAATCACATTGACATAATGTCCTGCCTGGTCCAATTAACATCAATGCCATTCCTCAGAATTTCTTACCTCAATGAAAAGAAGAAAGCATACACTTACCTATTCCTAAGCCATTACTGCAGAGCAAAAATGTTGCGTGTTTCCATAGGTGACTATGGGCACATACGTGAGAAACCATGTCTCATTTCTTCAGTTTTTAAAACTATCATTTTAAATTACAATGCCACATCAAATGAGTAATAATAGATTTCCTTTGCTATGTCTTTTCTCACATGACAATGCTTTTATAGAACTCTGAATACATTTCAGTGGCTTTTTTATACAGAAGTCATCAATACAATATGTTCATTTACTTCCACACCTGACTACTTGAGATGTTAAGAGCAGTAATTTGCATTCCCACATTAGCAGTTGTTTTCAATAAGAATTTTCTATTTTTTTACTTACATATGTCACTTAAATATTTAAAAATTGGCAAATGGAAGGAACACTTCTCTATAAAAGAAAAGATTTTTACCTAAGCATTTGAAACAGTTTTCTTGAGGTTTTATTTTTTTTAACTAGACATTCGTAGAACAAAACTTATTGGGAACGTGTTATTCAGAAAGCTTCTAATCATTCCTTGAAACTATGATATAACAAGAACAAAACAAAAAAAAAGGCAACACCCACAAAAGCTCCTAAATCCCCAAGCTGTTAAAAGATCCGAGTTCCTGAAACAAGTCAAACCCCCCAAAACACACAGCTGCATTAAAAACACATTAACAACTTCTGATGATTTTATATTATCAATATATGCTATTATCCACAGGGAAAACAGCAGTTAGTTTATTAGCAAGTCTGTATTTCATCTGAAAAGAAGTATTTTGAAATTAGCCCATAGCATTACAGGTCATGCATAAAATAAGCTTTGAGAAGAAACTATGGACAGAAGGAAAACTATTGGGCTGGGTCTCACCTGCTGATGGACAGCTCTTCTCCTGCTACAGTGTATCTCGCAATTTGTGATTCACAAAGTGTTCTCTCCAACACCAGGAATTCCATACTTGAAATATCAAACTGCTCTATGTGAAACTTCACAATTAACAGCTAAAATACAGGCACCAGAAGTGGTGGGGTTTTGTTACTGCAAAAACATTTGGAGATGTAGTAGATGTTTAAGATGCTTGCCCCACCACACGGACAGCTAGTATTTATTTCCATAGCACAGTGTATCTGACTCGTTAATTACCACAGAAGCATCAGCACAATCAAGATGGGTATCTACAGCCTTTGGATACGATGAACATAATCAATGAAAGACTGTTGCCAAGATAGTTATTATACAGTCCGAAAAGACAGCGCATATGGAAGCGAACGACGGGAGGGGAGGGTGGGAGAAGTTCTTGCCTGTGATTCGGGAATTAAAACATGTAAATCCCGCATCTGCTATGGGAAACGTGTTGACATTTAACACAGTAAGCGCCTGCAGTTAATACTGGAGAAGCTGGGAGCCCCCTGTGCACCACAATCGTATCAATAGCCAGCCTGAGCTTTCATCAGCCAAGCCTAAAGCGTCAGTCACGAGCTACAGCATTAAGGTATTGAGGAAAAAAACAGTTCAAAGCAGCAGAGCGGTACAACCACCACATACACTAAAACAAGAGGCTACCAGATCCCGCGGCCGGTCGGAGGAGAACACGCTGAACACACATTTAGCAGGTTACGCCCGAGCAGCGGGCAGGAGCCCGGCAGCCCCCAGCCGCCAGCGGGCAGAGCGCGGTGCCGCTGCCCCGGCGGAGCCGGAGCCACACGCCTCTGCGCGCACCGGGGATGCGGCTTTTCACGTGGGCGGCCCGGGCGCTCCCGCAACGCCAGAGCGGAGCCGGAGCCCAGCGCCGCGCCGGGGCGCCCCGCGGGGGCGGGCGGCGCCCCCCTGCAGCGCGCCCCGCCTTCCCCCGCCGCCGCGCCCCGCGGAGAGCCGCGCACCCCGCTGCCCCGCCGCACCTGAGGGGCCGCACCGCCGGGGCCGGAGCAGCTGCCGCTCGGGGTGAGAGCAGCGCCCCGCGCCGCGCCAGCCCAGCCCGCCCGAGCGCGCCGCAGCCGCGGGGGAAGGAGACCCCTATAGGCGTGAGGCGAGCTGGTGCCTCAGCCCCGCTGCTACGTACGCGGCATCTCCGCCGGGCGCCGGTGCGAGCTCCCGCCACGCGCGCGGCGGCAGCGGGCTCCTGCGGCGGCGGGGCCAGGTGCCCGCACAGCGGCGCGGAGCCGCGCGTCTGCCGGCACCGGCCGGGCTCCGCCGCCCCCCGGCGCGGATGTAGGCGCACGTACACACCCAGCGGCACTCGCACCCCCCTCGCAGAGCGGCTCCCGTGCCCGGCGGGGCAGCGCACCCCCTGGCCGCCCGCCGCGAGAGGCGAAGTTGGGGCGCCCGCGGCGCCGCCGCCGCCTCCCCAGCAAACTTACCGAGCGCGGCCACCGGCTGAACTTTCAGCAGCGCCCCGGCTGAGCCCCACCGACGGCTGCTCCCATCGCCTCTAGGTGCGGTGCCCGCGCCCCGCTCCACGGCGGCTGCGGCGCGGGCGAGTATAAATCCACATTGCCGCTCCCCCGCCGCCCGCCCCGGCCCCTCCGCCCCGCGGAGGGGACAGCGCCGGCTCCTGCTGCCGCGGCTCGACCCGCAGCGAACGGCGGCGGCGCGTCAGGCTGCGAGAAACCCGAGGGGAAGCGGGGCCGGGCTCGGCGTCGCCCCGCCGCTGCTGCCGCCGCCGCTCCTCTCCGGCGGGTGTAGTGGCAGCGGCGCCGCTCGCGCTCACAGTGGATTTTTTTTTCCCCTTTTTTTTTTTTTTTCCCCCCCGTTTCGGCTCCTTCGCCGTTAATGAGCATGCCCGGGAGATCTGCGCAGGCGCGTTACTGACGGCCGCGCCTCAAGTCGCCTCGCACCGGCCGCCACCGCGGGCTGTCAGGCGGGCGCTGAGGGGGCGCGAGCCGAGCGCGGCGGGAAGGGCAGCCCCGCGGGCGGCGGTAGCACCGCGGCGGGCGGGCGTCACTCGGGAGCCTTTCGGCAGAGTTCAGAGAAGTAGCCGGGGAGGGAGGCGAGGCGGCTGCACCCGTCTGAGGGAGAGGAGCGGCCCCGGCCCCGCGGGGACAGGCAGCTCGCGGTGCCGCCTCATGGCGGGGAAGGGGCCCGCCGGCCCTCCTCTGCCTTTGGAAATAACTCGGCGTACCTCCCCCTAAATAACTTACCTTGCCGAGGGAGTTAGACTGATGAGGGACTCAAGGCTTGGGAGAGAGCTGTTGATTTATCGATCGAGTGCTTCAACCGCTTTCCTCTCACAAGCTGAGCTTTAAGGTGGGGCTCTCCCGTGGCCACCTCGGTTAACGGTCCCGAGTCTTGGTGCAGTGGGACCTCATCTTCTGGTGATCATCTCTGTAATTCCATCGTTTATACACAGACAGCCCTCAGGAGGACGTGTAAAGGCGTAAAGGTGATTACACCAGGCTTTTTTTGTAACTGCTAGATCTGCATCTGCAGTTATTTGTAGCGATTTTCATTGTGCTGATAAAGCCAAGGAACTGGCAAAGGTGTGTGTCTGAGGCTGGACCCAGCTTGTGAGTCCATCTCCATTGCAATTCCTGTGTATATGCCTCCTGCGAACACGTACCTATCACTTCCTTAAAATCACTGTGTTTATTTACATTTAGCCTGTGCATTCAACAACAGGAACACACTGGAAAAAAATATGGAATTCACAGTTCCTGTCGTTTCTTCGTAAGTTTCTGCATAGTCCACCTAAATTCAAGTTACTGTTTTAACTCTGCACCATGCCCCAGGACATAACTTCATTTTCTTGAAGAAATGAAGAGAAAACAACTTAAGGACTGGCTCTTAAGTAAAGAGAAACTATATTTTTGCATGTATAGTGAGTGCATAAATGAAAAATAAATGAGGTAAAGCCATCTGTGATTCTAATATACTGCTGCTAATACATAACTTTTTTGTCATTTTTAGTATTTGCTCTTTGAGACAACGCTGCCCTGAGCTTGTTCCCTCAGAAATAAAATTCAGGTGCCCATGAGAAATCTTGTTGGGTCATTCTTTCTTGGTTCTTCAGGTAAAAAACACAGATAGGGTTTTGACATTCAAAATTACTTCCTGCCAACGTGATCAGTTTGTAGGGAGCAAAGCTTAAAAAAAAAAAGATAATTCCTCAATGAACAGCATTGCAAGGGTAATGAGGGAGCTGGCCCAAGACACAACTCCTTTTCCGAAACATGTATTAGTATCCGTATAAACATGAAGCAATGGAGATGTCTCCCCAGTTTACGTAGGCTGCAACCCAATTCGGAAAAAAGTTGTGAGGTTTTGGTAGTTCCAAAGCCAGCCACTTTAAAAAAACAAAGGATGGGAAAATGAAAACAATGATGAGGAACCAGAAAGATAATACAAGTTTTCAAATCTAGCATCAAAATTGCTGCTTACATGAATGACAGAGCACTGACTTTGTATCTTCCTTTCTAGACTTCAGGTATTTATTTCCCTCTATTCTACAGATTTCTGAAGATGCAAATTTAAGATGAAGAAGTTGGTCTAGTTCTTCAGAATGAAATCTCTTTTCAGCCATACTCTGGAAATCTAAATCTGCCTCTCCCTAAATAAAGTACAGCTGTAAAAATCCTGAGGTAAATACAGAGTCCTTTAGGAAGTCCGTTCTGTCTTTCCTTGGACTAAATGCATCCTGTGCAGCAGAAAGAAAGCCTTGAACTACTGGATATACATTACTTTCTTAGGAAGGCCAAAAGTAACAAGCCAAACCCAGTTCTCACGAATCTTGAAGCCATTAAACAAACTTCACGATGAACTGAATCAAAAAAATAAATTATTTTAAGTCAGAACAGTCCTCTCTCAAAAGTTTGTCTCAAGTATCTGTGACTTAGTCTTGGTAGGTGGAATAATTCTTCCGCAGTATAGATCGGTCATGAACTATTCTGAGCGTAAAGAGTAAATTTTCCTTCTTAGGAGACATGGTTATTTTGGTTTCTTCTCTCTCTGGACAGGCTTTAACATTTACTTTTCATTAACACAAAACTTAGATACCACAGGTTGCGCATGGAAATAGTTCAAAACAAAACAAAATGGTCTAGAATTAAGTGGATGTGTTAGTCACAGAAATAGGAACCAAGACAGCCAACCAGTCTAAATTCCAGGTTTTAAGATACTACCATAGACAAGTATTTCCCACCTGTTGGCAGAGATCACACATTATTATTCATGCTTCTGCTTGGAATGCTATGCGATCGCCTATTGTAGTCATTAGCATGTGGTAGTCATAAAAGGACTCATCAAGGGAAGACATAAAAAGATAACCAGTGGAGATGGGCATTCAATCCTACCTTTGTCTCTTCAGCCACTGCTGTGATAAATGAGCCAAAGTTGATAATAGTGGTAAATCGTTGCCAGCTATCAGTGGAGCGTCTGGTATGTATGGTAATTTCAGATACCCATGGGATGCTCCCTGGTGAGTTGGGGTTAGGGAAACCAAAAAAAGGTCTGCTTGGAGTACCATGCAGGTATAATGTATTAGTCCAAGAGAAAGATACATAAGAAGGTGTGAAACTTCAGGTGTATTATATGCATGCTCCAACAGAACTAGGAGCAGATTCCAATGTGAGATGAGACCCACTGGATAATGGGAGCATTTCTTCTAGAGGAACTACTGCAGTAGAAGGAACAGATAGAGACACAGATTTTTCCAAGAATCAGAACAAAGATTTTTTTTATAACTGGTGAGAAGAGTCCTTCATCTCATGAAACCTAAATTTACCAAATAACAGAAGTGCATTGAGCAAAAAAAAATCTGACTCTCAGATTTCTCAACCAAATATGCTAAACAAGCAATAGGTAAAAGATTGCTAGATATGCTGGTGCCAGATGGAATTTTCTTGAGTGAAGACACATGTAGGTTTATATAATATTGCAGCTTCGTGCACCAAAGATTTTCTCTGTAGGTAGCAAAGGAGAATATCTCTAGTGCACAGTTGCAATATACTAGTCAATGCAGTACTGAAGCTAAGGACTTGCTTGACACCTTTTGGCTAGCTCAAGTTCAAAAGAGCCTCCTGAGTGATTCATTGTCTTTTCTTTAACTGGTAACTTGAGTTATGCTGAAGCACTGGTTTTGAATTATTCTCGTGCCTCCTATGGGAATAGAGATCTTTGCCTGCATTACAACAATCTCTGTTGAGACCTGAGACACAGCTGCTGGTCTGACTGCTGAATAAGATCTTTTCAACCCACCTGGGGTAGGATATCACCACACTTACCAGAGTTCTGACAGACTGTGCTTCTGAGAATGATGCTAAAGCTTTCTCTTTTTGCCTGTTTTCTCTGAATCAGATGAAGTCTTTGAACACTTCTCTGAAATTTCAGGGAATTTTCCTGGTTTACAAGACTCCTTCCTGGACAGTCCTGTAAGACAGGATAAGATGCTTCCCTAAATAACTGAAGTAGTCGTTTGGTGTGCCATTTATGGAAATGACAAAACACAGAGGCAGGAAATCAGCCAGATCCCTGCCTATGCTTTCTAACATAGTTGGTTTGAAATACAAGGGTTGACTTGTTTGTTTTGGGCTTTTCAACAGACGAAGAGAAAAGTATTTCAAAATGGAGGTGAAATATTTACAGTAAGTTCCTTAATAGTGATAAGAAACTACCCAAATATGAAGGTCACTGAGATCCCAGCTGTCTGCCAGAAAGTGACAGAAGGGACTGAGTAGTACTAATAACATTGCCCTGCCCTTAATGTAACAGGCAGAAAAATTATAAGGACATTTGAGACATTGTCAGACTCCAAAAGGACACTGTTGAGGAAGTTGTTTTTGTATACATCTACACGTACTCCAAAAGGTTACATTATTTTTTAAATCCAGTTATTTGTACTTGATAAAACTAATGATACCGATCCATCATTCAGAATTGTGCACAGTGGTTCTGGAATATGGCCATTTTTTAAAATGTTACCTACATCAGTCTGATATAGGTGCATATAAGGAGTGGATGTAAAACATGATCAAAACATAACAACAGAAGTCGAGCTGTACCTGATGCATATTCACTTTAACAACATGCAGATCATTATGCAGACTGAAATGTAAAGGAGAATCAAGATATTTTTTTTTGTTTTTACAGTTATGAGTATATTATGTCATATATTTTTCTAGTTATGTTCCTAGTGACAAGAGAATTGGCACATCCCACTAAGGCGGCACACAGGGCACAGTCTTGCCCTTAGTCTGGGAGTATTCCAGTTTGTGTACGATTAGGAAGGAGAAAGTGAGGTATGAAGCACCAGTCAGGAGTGTTTGCTTTCTGGACCAAGAGAAGGGTCCAGCAAGAAGGAAAAGTTGCTTTTCTATTTCCCTTTCACTGAGAAGAGCTGAATTTCATGAAGCTAGGCTAAATACACGTAGAAATAGAACACCGTATGTGAAATTGCAGTCTCGTATTATTACCAGCTCCTGGCAAGAACAGGTTTTGTCCCAGACTTTCTACCAGAAACTGTACGTTGTGTAGTAGAGCTAAGAGAGAAGTAAGTAATTGCAATTTCTGATGGGATATCACTTTTCAAAAATTGTACCCCTAGAACCAAGAAAATTATACTAAAGAGAAGTTGATTTTTTTGAAAAAGAAATGAAAACCTTTGGTACTCATCTTGGTGAAAAATGCACCAGAAATAGATTTGTTTACAGAACAGTTTCTACTATGCAAAAGACTGAAGAAAGCAAGCTGCTCTGTGCTGTGTGCTATGAAGAAGTAACACAAACATGATATTGAGTCTCTCTCCAAGGCTTTCCATCATTGCATGATGCCTGTGCCTCCTTTGCTCACTTTCTAAATTATCCAAGAAAAGACTTTCATAGTTTTTACAGTGTCATCTCTCACATTCAGAAAGAACTCCTGTAAATAACTGCAAATCTACTTTCAAAATTCACCTCTGAACTATCTTGTTCCAAGACGCCTACCAAAAACCTGACAAAAGTTAGGCTGTTCGTGTGCTATGGCTGCTGCTTAGCATCTTGGCCAAAACTGCAGACTTGGTTCCTGATAATTTCGTATCTATCTGGATGGATCGATTATTTTAAACTTACAGCGCCAAAAAATTATGCACCTTTCCCACAAGTATGGCTCCCTCGTTAATATGCAGCGGTGAGAACAGAGAAGTGCTGCAATTTTAATGGTTGGAGAGGGGTTACTTACTTCTTTTCCTATCACATGAACACAAGGTGGTGCTAATGCTCCTGTCACCAGTACCGATTCTCCATTTCCCCAGTAAGCCTTACTCGCGTGATGGTAGCTGATGTGTAGCTGGTGTAGAAGACAATTCATTTTCCTTACATTAATTATAAAAAATAATATCTATTACGATTAAAAAATAGTTTAAAATTAAACTTTTTGTTTTGATCAACTGAAAAAAAAAAATCCATTTCCAATTGACTTAGAGAAATATTTTCTTTGTTGTTTTGGTTTGAAACCCAGAACCCTCCAAACAGACCAGTTGTATTCTCAGCTTCGCTTCAAGACCCAAATAAAAATTAAGTCTAGGTCAAGAAAGAAAAGGAAAAAAAGCCTTAAAAGTGTCTACATTTTTTCAGTTCTTAAGAAAGGATTAAGAAAAAAAAATCACATTAAATGAGCATGTGAAATAAATAAGTATAGACCCAGATAACTGAAAAGAGTTGGAGATGTGAAAAGATGAGTTTAAAGGCTTTCCCGCTCTTAGGGGGAAGTCCTTTGGTACTGCAGAAATGTGCATCTAAACTAGAAGACTTTAAAAACCTGTTACTAAGAAAGATGAATATTAAACATCACTGTTGAAAAATATTCAATGAAAATGTTTATTCCTGAATATGAATACATGCTAAAAGAGGTTTGAGTCTATCAGCTTGCCCATTAGAATGGAACTAAGGTAAAGCACTTCCAAAGAGAGATTAAACTTCCCAATAGCAGGGATCATTTCTGTCCTAAATAAAATAATAGTAATATTCTTACCGCATTGAAAGCTGATACTAAAGAAGATAAGGAACATAAAAAAGCAAAGGCATGTTTTGTAAAGCATTTTAGATCCATTGTTTCATCAGCCTCATGGTTAGCCTACAGTATAATTTATTATGTAGGAAGGAAATGATATTAAGTCTCTTTTATTAAAATATAGTGTATACAGACATAAACCCCATTCTTCTGTTTCTCTTCAGGTTCCTATTTAAGGTTCACAATTACATACTAATTTTGTTAGAGAGAAATTGTGACTCACAGTGCAGTACAATATTTTTTGAGGCATTTGAAAGTTAAGATGCTTTATGAAGGATCATCTACCCAACCTGCTTCTCCCTTTGCCTGTTCCCTTTTGTTACATAATACTCCCCTATGTTCCTGCTGCTTTTCTTCTTTCTTGTATTTTTGCTGATCTCTGTTGCATATGTATTTACTTTTCCCTTAGGAAAATACACAAAACCAAGGCCTAAATATCTTAATCTCTTCAGCTTAATTAGACATGAAAGTAACTCTGGCCTCATTAAGAAATGTCCTAAAGCAACAGGTAAAACTGAACCAGACAAGTTAGAAATCTCATCCAGAGATCAGCTTGTCAGACAGTCCTACTTGTTAAAGCCTGGCATATAGCTACTGTAGAGAAGAGAAAAACTAAATGCTTAGGATAAATCTCAGTGGAAGAGATGACTAATTAGAGATAATTATACACAGATTTCTTGCATTAAAAGTGCTTTAAAACATAAACACTCAGATTTTACTTAGGCTCCCAAGTGCTTCCTAGGAGGCAAGCTTGCAAAAAATGTCTTTTAAATGATGTCAAATGCTTTTAAACCAAATGATTTTTAAGAGGCATCTTACTGAAAATTTTGATGCCTTGAATTTTCTTCTTCACCTTCAGTTTAGTAAGGAACTTGCAGTAAAATTTATGGTCTAAGTTAGTATCCTGATTGCCCTATAGCAAAGGTAATCAAGAGTTGTGCAGTACTCTTTTGCTACCATTCACTAGCAACTTCAAAACCTATACCCAAAATTCACTTGATGGGAAGACACTGAACTGTCTTCAGAACTGAGGTCGAAACTGTCAGAACATTGATAAGGGAGATAAGAAATGCTGCTGTGCTTAAAGTGTATCATCTATGAGATAAAAACCAACCAAACCACAATCCAAATTTAGGACATAATCTATAAGCAAATTTCTGAAAATTTTATGGAAAATTCTGAAAGTTAGTGTAGAATATTGTCTTAGAGATCTTAATCTCCTAGTACTACTTATACTAGAGCAAATAGAGAATTTCAAGTTGTGTGGTTTTGTTTTTCTTCTCTCTGTGTGTGTGTTTGTTTTTTTACAATGGAACACGATTTTCCTTTCAGTTTTAAATTCATTATAAAAATCTATCATATGACCCCCACAAAATCTTCAGGTCAATAATATACTGTGAAACTGATTAATGTACTTCTTTTGAGATAGTATCTTAAGACACCACAATTCAAACCACAAACATTTTTGAGGCTTTGCATAGTTATCATGCAGGTGTTCAGAAAAATCTGTATATACTTATTTATTCAAGAATCATTGAGAAAAAGTGCCAGTTTTTCATTTTTTTAAAATATCGTCAATTCATACAGTTCATTTTGGAAGACCAGGAACACACAACGTTCATCCATGTAGTTACCTGTCAGATTCTTGATCTTATTTCTTGTCAGAACGTTTAATGTCTTGGTTAACAACCTGAACAATGGGCAAGAGTGCACACTCTGCACGTTTGTAGATAATACCAAGTTGTGGTGAGCAGTCCATGCACAGACCAGGGCTCACAGGAACCTTCTGAAGTTCACTAAAGGATAACAAAGTCCTGTATGCAAATGCAACAGCATCGTGTACCTGTACAGTACAGGGCCAAGGCAGAGAAAGCAGCAAGCACCTGGGGACCTGATCAACAAATTGAACGAGAGGCAGCAAAGTGACCCTGCAGCAAAGGAGAACAGTGGGCCAGACTGTATCCAGCGGGTAGAGGGAAGTCACCCTGTGCCTCTGCAGTACTTCTAATACCATATCTGACATACAGTTTTGAGCTCCCCAGTACAAGACAGACGCCAGCTTTCTGGAGTGAGTTCAGCAAGGTGGGACAGGAGAAAAGGCAATGTACACACTTTTGGAACATGAGAAAATCCAACTAGATATTAGAAGTGTTTTAACCATGGGGTCATCAAATCCTAGAACAGGTTGCCTGGAGAGGTTATGGGTTTTCCATCTTTGGGAATATTCAAACTTGAAAGGACCAGGCTTCAGGTGGGGGTTGGACCAAAAATTTCTTGAGATCCTTCGCAACTTATGTTACTTTATGATTCTATGATTGAGCATTTTTTTCATTACACCAAAAGAAAACAAGATTAAAATACGTATAAAACCTTCACAATCACTATATTTATAAAAAAACCTATTTCGTTCAATTGATTCGACCTGTTATTCCAATGAGATAATAGCCCTGAATAGAATCATAGAATCATTTCAGTTGGAAAACTGTCGTCAAGTCCAACCATTAACCCAGCACTGCCAAGGACACCACTAAACCATGTCCCTAAGCACCGCATCTACACATCTTCTTTTAAATACCTCCTGGGATGGTGACCCATCCACGTCCCTGGGCAGCCTGTTCCAACACTTGACCACCCTTTCAGTGAAGACATTTTTCCTAATATCCAATCTAAACCTCCCCTGGTGCCACTTGAGGCCGTTTCCTCTTGTCCTGTCACTTGTTACCTGGGAGAAGGGACCGACCCCCCCTGCCTACACCCCCTGTCAGGGAGCTGTGGGGAGCCATCAGGTGCCCCCTGAGCCTCCTTTTCTCCAGGCTGAGCCCCCCAGCCCCCCCGTGAGCCTTGTGCCCCAGCCCCTGCCCGGCTCTGGACACGCTCCAGCCCCTCAGGGTCTGCCTGGGGCTGAGGGGCCCAAACCTGCCCCCAGGGCTCGAGGGGCGGCCGCACCAGGGCCCAGCACAGGGGGACGGGCACTGCCCTGGCCCTGCTGGCCCTCCTCCACTAGCTCCCTCGATACCCTCAGGTACATCCCACGCGGCCCCAGAAAAGCCACAGAAAATAGAAAATTTTTTTACCACTTCAGCTGAACTTCAAGAAGTGGAGTTTATATCATCATCACCATTTAAGTGAATTGCTGTCTTCTAGTTAGGGTCATTACTATCAGCATATATTGAAAAATATCAGCCATTTTGAGTACATAAACAATTGAAGTATGTAACTGGGCATGACAATAATGAATGTTTAATCACTGTAAAAAGTTCTACAAGGGGTAGTTCTTAAGTATACAAATCTCAGCTTTTATAACTAGAACTGGTAATTTGGTACTAGACATGTCAATAGCTTGAAGGTAATAATAGCACATGTTCAAGGTTCATATTCTCACTATTTATCTTATTTTCACTTGCTTACCACCAGAACACACTGGCAGTGATGATGGGGACAGAGAGTCAACTAAAGCAAAGAGCATGGACACCCGCAATCATAGAAAACACACTGTAATGAAAATAATACTGCCGGGGGCTATATGAATGTCAGAAAAAAGCAATGAATTTGCAAGATTTGTCATGCCAGTAAAAAGCAAGAACACTGGCCACATTTGTTCTATAACTGTTTTTTAAGCAGAAAAGAATCTTTTTAGAGGCAGTCTTCAAGACAGAACAGAATTGGATAGCTGTTATTTATCAGACATACAATATTAATCTGTAACTGGAAGGTGTTTGAGACAGTGTTATAGCATTACAGAATAGACAGTTACAGAAATATTCTAATAATTATTAATGCAGTATGGGGGTGCCAGGTGCAGCAAACTGGCTCCCCCATTCCTTAGTACATTTTTAACTAAAGGTAATGTGATGAAAGTGTTAGTATTCAAGGCTGCCTGTTCTTCTCTGCTAATTTACATTTATATTCTTAATGTCTACATTGAGCCTAGGGAAATTTAAAACTCTATTTCATTAATGCTAACTTCTACAGAAATCCCAATATGCACAGAAATTCCTAGATTGCAAGGCTAGTTAGATGAGAATGCAGAAGCTAAACATAATTGCTGGGTGGTTATGATAGTTAAATATGTACTGTCAGTTTTGACTTTTGAAATCCCTATAGACAGAGACCTACTGTTTTAAAAGTTAAAAATGTGAAGTAACAGAGTAATAGATTAAAATATCTTTAGAACGAGTGTTTTGAGTTTAAACTCTGGTTTGCAGATACGTTTTAAGCTGTAGAGCATAACAACGTTGTGTTTGGCTTTTTCAGGAGAAGTTTCCGTGAAGAGTTAGATAATTTAATCTCCCTTTTTTTTTGGCTTTTGAATGGATGGCAAATTACAAATACATGCGCAGCCATTTTAACAGCCCAGATTGGGTCGTGTTCTGGCAGGCTTTTGTGAAGTGCTGCAGTTTTACAATACTAATGCAGCATTAATGTGCACCCATTTACTGGCTGTCATCAGCTCTGTGCAGAAGGTTCTGATGCAGCTTCTTTAAAAATAACCCCTTTAGTGCTCTGGATGCAGAAATCCTGGTCAGCTGCAGAAGTCCCTGCATATATTTTATATGTAATTTTATATATATATATATATACACACGTGCACACACACACATATATAAACCTGCCACTCAGTGCCTGAGGTTTGGCTATGTAACTTTTTTCTTGCAAAGCTGAACACCACCTGTTTTTATACCAATCAATGTGAGGAATAGAAAACAGAGCAAAGGCATACTGAATCTACACATCTGACTGGGCAATAATTGGCTCAGGATTAATAAAACATGCTAATTTTGTTATGCAGTGATTTAGTGCCTTAGGTCCGCCTACAATTTTTGCCAGGCATGTTACTCCAAAACTGAAGTTCTGACCTGCCTCAACCCTATGGAACCTGTGTATGCATATCCATTCACAAACGAGTAAAGCACGTTTGCTTTAAGTGATCACAAAGTTCTGCTTTGGTCTGGTTTGTATCGGTCTTGCACAGGTAGGACTGCACCAGTACAAGACTGTGGAGAATCAGACCCAGAATAAATAAATTAAAAGTGATTATAAAATATGCATGGAGCATTTATGTAAAACCATATTTTCTGCAAGGTAATCTCTTATTTATAGTACAGTATATCACCAAAGATAGAAACTGGAGAAAAGGTTAATGGCTGGACTAATTATAAATCCAGATATATATAATTCAGCCTCCTCAACAGCATCATGCCCTTGTGGTTTAAGTAAGAAGTTATAAGGGAAGTACTCTTTTGGAACCTATTGGTCTTTTCTGTAATATTTATGAGTATACTAGCATTTAATTCATTATTTATAGGTTTCTGACATGCATCTCATTTGTTTGATATATAATTTTTATCAGTAGTACTTTGTAGACAAGCAAGTACTTCAAGAAAGCAGAACGTAACATAAATCTACAATAGCCTTTGGGAAAAACGTATTAAGAATGTAAACCTGACTAAATAATGTGTGGAGATATGGAACAGTATGTTACACTTACGATTTTGCTATAGCTGAGGTAAATTTTAATGTTTGTGTTATTCATCCTAACTGAAAAATCTTTAATTTTAATTTTCATTATACAGCGGTGGGTAAGAAAAACAGTCATTCTCATGCGAATGAGAACTAAATACCATATAGTTCCCTTGTGCTTCTTTAACCTAAGGCCTCTTTATGTGGTTTGTATATTGAATGGAAAGAGGAGAATCAGTTTGAAAAAATCCAGAGTAATATTTGATGTAAAACCTAGTGACTGGCTGAGAGGTCTGTTTATAAATGAGTGAATTATGTGCAATTTAGCTGTTTGCAAACTGATAAGCGCACACACACACACATATAGATATAATAGGAAGTTGTAATGTAGTGTAGAATTATTACTACATATCTTGTGATCTACAAATGGAATGTACATATAGTAAAGCAGCTCCAATAGCTTTCCATTGTAGAATTTTGGGTGATGGGACCTTAAACATATACACATTTAAAAGAGACTAATATCTGTCTATGGAAATACATAGGAAGGGTTTCTGATTTGAGAATAAATCATACATGTCAATCTAAGTGGAAAAATATAGGAATACTATGAGTCATGAGTAGAAATAATAATGAGATATAGGCCCAGCTGAAAGATTAATGGAAAAGTGAAGTAATACTCCTCGAAACTGCACTTTGTAATACAACACAGCTAAGCAGTATGTATCTGACCAAATTTTTTACAGCTGAAGATTATATTTTTTGGGTTTAAGTGCATTTTTCCCCCCTTTCACACATCTTGCATTACTGTAACTGCCACAGTTCTCAATTATTTGGTAATTTTGCATAAGTTGTCACAAAAAGGTAATAAATTTTTTGAAGACCTCATCAGAGATAATAATTATCCTTTTGCTAGACAACCTATCAAATGCACAAAGAGCTTCTGTTCCATAAAAATCTTAGAGGTCATGGAGAACAAAAAATTACAGGCATTTATTTATTTATTCTTGAAACTAGTAAAAGTGACGACTAGTCAAGCCTCTTAGTAACTGCAACTAAAGGCAGTGGCTTTCAAACTTTTTGGAGAAAGACTCACTGCTGACATTTTGCCTGAATCCCATTCCTTCTGTCCTTGCTGGCAATGAAAGGCAGGAGGATCAGAACTGTTTGGGATGCAAGCTGCAAGGGTCAGAGGAGTTACTGCGGCGAGTTGTGCTGGAATCAATCTTGGCAAAGGGGAAACAGGAAAAAGTCTGACCTGCCCCACAACTACTGCTTTCTTCCTGACTGGTGACGTGGGAATAATGCAAGAATAAGTAAAGCCACGTATGTCACTGTTTGGGAATCACTAACTTAGGAAACAAGCAGCAGGTTAAGTCTCCACAAATTAGGTTCTACTCCCAGTTTGGCAACTAGACCATATTCCAAACCTCATTTTTTCATCTGTTTGAACAACACTGACCTTTACAAAGAACATTAGCCTCTATTACTGAAAAATACATTGTGGAGTGAGAAAAGGTTCTGTTGTTATCGTGTGGAAGAACAGAAGAGAAGTTGTTAATAATAATTCTACAAGTTGAGAAAATAACATTTTTTATATCTAAGCTGTATGATGATATGTATGTAATGTTTACTGGGGAGATTCTTTTGAACAAATATACTATTTTTTTAAAAAAGCAATTGACAGCAATCTATTTTCAATAGATTTAAATTTTTACTTTCAACTGTGACTGAAAAAATCTTCAAAAAATGATCAAATCAAAACAAACTTTGACCTAGTTGATAATCTCACACGGCCTCCTATAAACACAAGCACTAAATCTTTAACTCATTACCTCTTTCCGTGTTAGAGGCTAAATGGTACTTCTTCCCATTGTAGGAGGAATGAGGAGTATGCGTTTTCTGAGCTGCTGAAGCTTGTTATTGAAATTAAGCTTTATGACACTGCTGTTTTCCATAGTTGGACCCAGTCTATTGGATTTGTGTGGCTGCTTCCAGAAATAAGAAGGGCAAATGTCAATGCGTTTTCAAAAGCAAAGGCAAGAAACAGGTTGCTAAATGGGCTGAGTTAAGCAATCGCCTAGAAAGGACACCTACTAAAAAGTAGTATGCGGAAGAGCTTGTCCTAATGTGCTCCTCCGTTTCCGTGAGAGTATGGTCCAAACTCCACAATGTCCTTTCCTTTTACATTTAATACTTTTGCATCTCTGTGGTTTTCAGCAAGATTGATTCCTTTAAAAAGGCTGGATGGCAAGGAACATATCAACCCCTTCACTCATCTTTAAATAAAAGAGTGTGTATTTCAGTGTTTATGAAGTAGTGAGGAAGTACTGCCTCTATTTTTCCAAAGGATTCTTGTCAATTTTCCTTTCCACATGTTATAAACCATATTGATGTGAATGCCTTCTGAAGTTACTCAGTCAAAAAAGTAATTCTTTTCAGTAGAATGATTTCTGAGGCACATGACTGCCCTGTAGACTTCCATCAGATTCCTTTCTTCACATGAAAAATGAGTACATTTCTAAACTACAATTTTAAATATTGAATAAGTCTACTGATATCAATAAGTTTGATTATTCAAGACATGAGCTTACAAAGTGTTGAATACTATTATTATCAAGGTACAAAGCAAGAGTGTGCAGCCTTTTCTATCTAACATGCAGCACTTTGGAGGATTGGACCCTAAAGAAAGAGGATTAACAGTTCATAGGAATTAATATAGAGAGACAGGAGGCAAGATATTACATAAACCAAATATCTGGCCTTCTACATTATTTAGATATCTTACTTTAGAAAGATATATTTAATTTATATTAGAAATGCATTCAAACATAGATCAATAGACTTTTTCAATTTAGTCACATGTCACATTATTTCATAGTGGTCATATTCCCTTGGATCAAGGAGTTGGCAGCTCTGGATGTTTAACACTTCATTAACACACAGTATTAGCATATAATAACATCAGGTTATACTGACAACAATATACACTGTAATTTGACAACATTGAGAATCAGCAACAGAAACTGAGCTAGGAAATAATTCTATTAAAAATGGCACGGCAGTGAAAAACAGATTTTTTGGTACTTTCTTAATAAACTTAATGTATTTACTGCAAGGTCCTGAAGAGCTTCTATTTTTGCATGACTGCAATGGGAGAAGAAGACAACTGAAATTAGATACATGAACACAACCCTAGGTCTCTGCAGTTTTTCAGTATCTTACTGTGTGCTAGTTCTAGAGAGAACAAAATAGTTTAGTTCTGTGTCCAGTCAGTTTTCCAGTCAAGTTTTTCCTTTTCGGAAGTCAGGTGACATTCCGATGGGGGATGGGCACATATTGTTCTCTCTGCCGTATACATATCATTTTGGAGCGTTAATGTTTCCACTAAAAAATCTGCCATATTTGTTGAGCACTTGATACATAAGAAATGCACTTGTTTGTGAATTGGGATTTCTGTTCTTTAAGTTGATTTTAACATACTTAATATGTGCTTTGATTCTTGCAGCTCTTTATCTTGCTTCCTGATTTCTGTAGTTTTCTTCTTCAAGGAGTACATGCTTTCAGATGGACGTTTTGCTGTTTTGCCTAGGGTATTCTGATTCATCTTACTCTGGTGTGTTTTCCTATTCAGCTAGTTGTCATGAATTGAAAATTTATTTTCTTTTCATCAAGAGCTTTCTCTTTCCATGAGGTATAATTTTATTTACTTTTTCCCCTTTTCTTTTGCCTTTTCTTTCTCGTTCTTTCTGATAATTCATTTAAAGGAAGCAACATTTTATTTGATGCTGTTGTAAACCATCACTGAATATATTACTACAGTTTAACTTATTCCTCTTTCATGAAACACTAGAATTGTAATCATACAAATTCTGTAAAGTTAATGGAATAACTTGACTGAATGAGAGAAACCAGCATCCTCTTATTTCACTAATCTAGATCCTACAAATTAGGTAACAACACATCAGTAAGCACTGACTAGCCTGGTTTGCAGGTGAGTAATTATAGGCCAATAGAGAGTAGGTAAATCTCTGAAAACCTCTTCTTAAATTGTTTGCCTGGGCTGTTTATGCTGGGCAATATTTGGAACCACATGTTCGGTGGAATCCATAACACTGATTTTAGTGAACCTCCCTTCCTCTCTGCTGTCCTTCAGAATCTTTTGCATTACAATTTCCAGATACTTAACAAAAATCAATAATCACTTTGCTCACTTTCAAAGCCTGACATTTCAACTATAACATCAAAATACATTTTAGGACACAGTGGAAGACTCAAAACTATTTTTCCTCTGAGGTGATATCAGTATTGCAACCTTAAGTCGGCAGCATCTCAATCTGTTATTCTGTCTTCCATAATTGGTAATATAAAATGTATTATACACACATATGCTTCATCTATAAAGAATTATTTTCCATACCGAAAGGATAACAGAGAAGGAAACGTTCAAAAAATATGATACAAATCCCAGTTTACATTGGAAAATACACCAGTTCAAAATCTAGTGTGTTGGGTAGAGGTAAAAGATCAGAGTTACTGTTTTCCAGTCCCAGGCAGAAATAATATTCTTTTCCCAAGCTGCACCGGTGAGCTTAAGGGAGTTGTTCATAACTGCTTGATACAGACAAAACCAATAGATGAAGTTGGGAAAAGGAGAAAAACTGTGATGCATGATAACTATTCTTTAAGATTTTAAAATGCAATCATAAAGCCTTGATTTGCATTTCAGATCAGTAACATGTCAGGCACAGCTTGAAAATCAGCTGATGATCTGTATGTATTTTTAGTGAAAGAATGTTACAAAAAGATGCAGAAAAGCTTAATGATCAGAATAATAGAAAAGATGAAGTTCAAACAAAATTTTCATTGGCCCCTTTTACCTGTACACTACCACATGCACATGAACCGAGAGATGAAATGTCCAAGAAATTAAATATAAAATTGGGAGGACTGGATTTTACAAAATGAGGATATTGTAAAAAGGTAACAGGAAATAAGGCCATTCCCAATGAATAATAGAAGATACACAAAGAATAAAATATAAATAACAGAAAATACAGTTTTTATAAGTGTTTTTAAAATAGGATTCCTAAAGGGATAGCAAGACAATCATGTAAAAATAGCTGTCTTAAAGGTCTGTGGTGGAAAAGTAGTTGCAGACACACTTTTCAATGAGCATTCAGCCTGCACCAAACTTGTAAGACAGGACCCTTACAAATGTGACAGCTACCACACTGTATCACATTAAGAATAAAGAATTAAAAGGAAAACTTAAGACCATTGTTCCCTTATACATTGTCAGAAGAAGGGTGTTCTCAAGTTGAAAGGGTGTCAATATGCATGGGAGGGACTCTAAACAAGAATTTTATTTCTTATATAATATTATTCTGCCCCAAAGTATTGTCCATTTCATTCTTACTTTAGAAATACTGATCTTTAAACTTTCACCACTTTCCAAAACTTCATATAAGAGAAGAGTAAGAATTTGTTGGTGCTATTATGATTTAGGCAGAGTTGCTTTAATTTGTGTATCTGAGAAAGGAAGCCACTCTGAAAAATGGTTCCTTAAATAACACCGTGGCATTTTACACCTTGCCACAATGATTCCAGATTACACTCCTTTACTGTAAAAAAAGGAGGTGCCTGTTTATCAGGCCCAAAATTAATTTTGAAGTCCAAAGATCAAACTCGCAAAACATCATAATCTAGTCAAAGACTGTTGAGTAAGAAAAGGACATTTATTATTTTATAATCCCACTGTTTTAAAATTGTATCACCAATTTAATCTACCCTAAAGGAACACTATTAAGAAGGAAATATTTTATAATGAAAAGGTTTAAGACAGTGTCTGGATTTCTCGTTACTAATGTGAGCGGTACTAAGGCTTTTACTCCAGCAGAAGACTGCAGAACTACAAATGGAGGCCTAAGTTTTTAGAAGAGTTTACATTAACACAGAATTGTTTAGGTTGGAAAAACTTTAAGATCATCGGCTCCAGCCATTAACCCAGCACTGCCAAGTCCACCACTAAACCCATGTCCCTACATGCCACATCTACGCATCTTTTAAATACCTCCAGGGATGGTGACTCAACTCCTTCCCTCTATGTCTTAGATTTTCATCCTCTGAGTTTCTGTATTTTGCCTAGAATTCCAGCCTTTGTATAACTATTCAGCTATGAAGTAACAGTAATTGAAATCATCAACGATTAGCATTTACATTTCTGATCCGATATCCAGAATAAAATTCAGTTCAGTCTCTTCAGTTTTCGTTGGCCAAACTAGGAGAAAAATGGCAAGAAAAGTGTTTTTGTCAGTGAAATACGCATAGAAAGCAGTATTGCTGAGTAAGCAAACCACATTTGTAATGGCCTGGATATGCTCCTAAACCGACAAACTGCATGATAAACTGTATAGCTCACCAAAACAATGGTTACTTTTAAAGTTACATTCTTGCATGTATCACAGTTTCCCTTTAGCTTTCCAACAAAGGTTTCACTTGCAGTTTGCATTCCTCTTGGAAAATAATGCTGATCTGCGGTATCTCCAAACCTGCTACATTTAACCTATGTATTGTTCATGCTGTTTGCAATTCTACTGCCACCAGAGACGTACAATAGCTCTGTCAAGTTCTCTGCTAGTCTGAGTAGTATTTACTCCATATTTTCAAAGGTTTTCTCTGTCTGATATGATAACAAAAGAAAAGGTATAACAAGCAAGGAAAGGTTTATACTGGCAGCTACCCATTTGAAAATATATGCTGGTTTATTCTTTAACTTTCTACAGAAGTTGATCTGCTTATAACAAGATTTCCTACTATCATTCCCTGATAGCTGTCTAAAGAAGATATCCACAAGCTATTATAATTCATTTCCATGTAGAACGATACTCTCAATAGCATGCCTTTAGGTATTTAGACTACATCAGAATAGGAAATCAGTATAAAAAAAGGAACCCCCGTCTTCCTAAGAACTGGTGAGCATTGATTCTCATCTCTGATCATGAGAACGTCTTTCAGTTTATGGTTGGGAGACATGCTCATTTTCTTCTAGTACCAATAGAAGGTACCCGTCTCTGCTGTGGGAGCTGCACATCTGCACCCTCCGATAGAACGTTCTGTCAATTGCTTAAGGCAGCTGTGCTGGAAATTTTTATCCAGAGGACATTTCAAATACAGAGAGGCAGCACCATGCTGACATCAGACGTTCGTGCGACTGAAGCCGTGCAGCTGGCACAAACAACGTGCCTTCCTGCTACCTCTAACCATGGCCTGCCACCAGCTCAGATAACAGCCCTCTCCATAAAAACCACTTCTCAGAACTGAAGTGGACTGTGTTTACATTTCTCTTATACTGCATGGTAGAAGAATAACTGAGCAATAAATAAAACAGCTTATATTGTACTGTGCAAAGAAAATTGGGAATTCTTGTCAATGGTCTTCAGCAATACTCCAAAGACACATAGTTCTCACTGCAGCTCCCCCAGCTGACTGCAGCCAATTGTATCATGGCAATGCTTGGTGGCATAGATAAACGCATCATTAATGGCATAGTAACTTCTATTAAGTGAAGGCTTTATTAGCAGCTTTGAGAAAGAGGCAAGGATATGAAAGGGGACAGTGTGAAACTTAGTCCCATTTTTTTAAAAAATTACACTTGAAGGTCACGGCTCAGTAGTGTTGGGAAAACTCCAGTGCTGCAACCTATGCTATGTCTGCTTTTCAAGAAAACATTCCCTCCAGCACTGTGACTATAGACTGCTCACAGTACTGAAACTTACTTTTAGAAGATTATTGTATCATCTGAAATATGCTTCAATCTATAAACATAAATAAGTCTTTTAGCTGGCTATGGTGCCACTGAATACTGAGAAGTGAATCTTTCCATTACTGTACTCAGTTTATTCCTTTTTGTTCTCTAAGAATCTGATCTGTATTCCTTTGCCCTTACCGAATGGATGTTCCAGTATTCACAGCATTTTGATAACTCTTGTTTTAAAATCTATTTGTAATATCTGTTGCTCCCCCCCCACACCACATAAATCTGTCATCTGCATGGAAGATATAACACTGCAACCCTGAGTTGAAAAGGATGAACCTACTCAACAGTTGTTTTGCAGCAATATATTTGCACAACTTTACCTCTGGTTGGCCTATGAGTCACCCTAAATTAAGTCCCCATTTCGCTGTGTGCTGAGCACAGCGGAGGGGTATCTTGGGGCTTATGCATACAGGTATGAGATGTACAACTACCATACTGTTTGCTGTCTTGGTTTTTATTTATTGTTTTAAAAAAATAGATCTCTATGGATAGATGTGAAAATCACACGATTGACAAGATTCAGCATAGGACCCATACGCTGGAATCTCCTCCTCCTCCCCTTCTAGCGCTCCTTGTCCACCTCCAAGTTCTGTCTCGTGGTGCTTTCTCACCTATTTCCTATCCCAGCATCCCACACGTAGCACAAAGCCGACTGACAAATCACTAATATAGCAGGAAGATGATGACATCCTCAAACACAAAGAAAACCTGTCTGAAACATGTTTATCCATGACTGCAGCACACGCTTTAGCCTCTCTCCCAATCCCACCCAGCGACATCTCTCCATCCATCAGAACATAAGATATTTCAGAGACTGCACTTCAATGCGTAATTCAATGGCGAATATGCTTCCATTTAATTCAACCATTTTGGAATGTACAGGATTTGGTAACAACTGCTTGTAAGATACTGACATTAGAATACTAAAAATGTTATAGAAAAAAAATAAATTCATTACTTTTCAAAGTATTTGAAAAATTATGATTCAACTAACACTTCTTAATCTGTGTATTTTTCTAGAAGCCTTCAGATTTTTATATCTGGACACTCCATCAGGATCATAAGATGAAAAGCATCCAACATCAGGAAAACTGCTGCAAAAAAAGGCTGGTCTGAAAGGGTATTTCTCCAAGGGAAAAAATTATTTCGTTTTCTATACTCTGTTCCAATACAGAATGCTGGGTACTTTTAAGAAACTTATTTCAAGTCCAACACATTAACGATATATCATACAGGCTATAGTGACTTAACTGCAATATATTATTTTTTTTTAATTCACCTATATCTCAATTTTATTTTATTTTATCCTTAGCTGACTGCAAGCTTTGCGTATTATTTTTAATTCCATCCATATACTAATGGTGTCACGTCTGTTTCCAGGTTTTCAAGCTTGCTGTTAATGGAGAATTTTTCTGACAGCTTTGCACAGCATTTTCCATTTTAGTGGTAATGCTACTGACCTAAGAGTTTCCATCATGCACTAAAAAGTATTACAGGTATAGATCTCTTTTTCTTTATAAAGATCCATAACACTCTGTGCCAAAAAATTCTCACAGCCATGGAAAAATCACAGGACCACATTCCTATCACAAAAGGGAAAGTCATTCTAAAAGTGCTAAAGTAACACAAGTTACCTGAACTTTTATTAAAATATCACTAAAGTATTAGCACAAGCATTCAAATAGACTGTGGGTAGCTATATTGGGGGATAACTAAGGGATATTTTTAGATACCTAGCCTCCTGAGCTGGAGTTTTAAGAACTCATATCACAAAGTTAATATTCTTGTACTATAAAATCTCTTCATAATGGTGAGAATCAAAAAATGGGGAAGGAGTGTACACTCGTTCTATTTAATCCAAATATTCCAAAAGGGAGCTTTGTATTAATTTTGACAAAACTCATCTGGCATTTAAACTGGATGCTACATTACCAATGCAAACTGCAGAATGAATCCAAGGTGCATATTTGCTTTGTATGAGTCCAGCTGTAGCAGTAACACCCTATTAAAATTTAGATTACATTGATATTGGAGATGTTGTAATGGGGGCAAAACTAAAATGTGAATTCTCTTTGGAGTTCTACCATAGAGATGTATAGGGTCAAGACCACCAGTTGGAATAAGGTCAATGGTGTTGCGCCTATTCTTAGACTTTAAGGATCCCACTAAATTTTGGCCACTATCTGGGAAACACAAGTGTACCACACAGGAATCGGCAGATGCCAGAGGCTCTTCCTTTCATGGGAACAAACATACCACCCTTTCCACAAATCCTATTTCACAAAGAATATTAAAGAAAATCAATGAGTGCAAACACAGGTTTTCCAACTTTTTATGCTGGAAAATGACAAAGAGATCTAATTCAGCTCTGAGTGTCAGGCTTAACTTTGAATGACCTGATTTTGGCCAAATGTGTCGTAGCTTTAATGTTATTTAAATGTAGGGGGGGTGTGTGTCTGTGAATATTAGCAAAGTCCTTGCTGCTTTAGATAAGCAGATGACATTCCATTCCTCTTCATTCCCCTCATTAAAGCAAAGAAGTTGAATATTAATGAGTGTGAAGAATTATGTTGTCATGCATGTTAGTCTAGAAAATATAAATTCATCTCATAAAAAAGTCAAAGGATCAAAGAAGGTTTTTACTGTTAATTGGAAACAAAGTGTCAACGGTGTCCTGATTTAAAGGGCACTCAAGGATGATAAGGGAGAGTTTTTTTCCAACAAGGAAAAATAATTAAGGTAGAAGGGGAGTTATTATTAGTACTTCTTTACTAAAATCCTTCTCACTGCCTGTGGCATTCAGTGTGGCATTCCCAATGTTCAAAGTAATTTTAAAAATGAAAAATAAATTCTTGCAAACATACTTCATAATTAATAAAAGTACTATTTTTATAGCCAAAAGCACTTTAAACATTATGATTGAAAGTATTTTAAATATGGTAGTTTTACATGCTTTATAAAAATTACACATTAAACGCAACTAGTACGTTTTCATTGTTCTGTTGGTAAGTAAACTTACAAATAGTGTATTTAGCTTGTGGCTAATTAATGGACAGAAAATAGCAAAGGATCACCTCTCCCTAGTGGACTCCTGTGCTCTGCCTGAATTTCAGCAGTAAAAATTAAACCTATGTTTGCTGAGCAAGCCTAGAAGCACTAGATTTCTTGCACATACACGTGCACACACCAGAACAGACTGAGCTTATACTAGCATGGAGTGTACTGTTAGTATTTCCTTCACTTAGGAGTAATATTATACTCAACATATATTCAAAACAGCAGGATTACAAGCGTATCTCAACTGTTTAGGCTTCACTAAGCAACTCACAAGAAAGAGCAAATGTCTTTTACATGTCAGAATACAAAGTATCACAGGAGTGTAGACAGGGAACAATTTTATGCTAATGTTCTTTCTCATTAAATACACAAGCTGTAAACTCTAAGGGATAGGTGGATCTCTCACTTTTCTGATGAGACAACTTCTGTGCCTTTGTAAAATATAAGGTCATTTATGTGGTTTTCTTTAACATTGTTTAATTACAGTAATCTTCAGATAAATCTTGCAAAAGGCTGCTATTGTTTACTATAGCAACTGTACATGTTAGTTCTTATTTCCATGTGAACAGAAATTTGCTGAAAAAAGTGAAGACCTATTATTTGCATTAACCCTAAGAGACAATGCTAAAGTCAACTAAATAATCACAACACTATTTGAAACTTTCCTGGTCTTTCTATATGAATTCTAACATAAAGCTTAAAAGGTTATAAAGTTAAATCATTTGGGCAATCAGTTAAAATACTCTAAAATGTATTTATTAACAAGGCAATATCCAAACAAAAACATTCTGTATGCTCCTCCACAGGCATCAGCTGAAATACTATGAGAACAAATTAATACCGTCTTACCACTGTTTTACTAGAATACTTGTTAATAACACCAACAAATAATTAAAATATGAGAGATGGTATTACATATCATTACTGCTTAGAACAGAGTCGTGTGAACTTTTTTTCAGTTAGAAATAGAATTTACATGATTACAAGTGCAGTGGGTGCCATTAAAATTTTAACATTTGCCACCTTTTGTAATTGTAATTCAGCATATATTCAGGGGCCGTGAATTTGGAGGTCTTAAAGCATCAGCTGCATCTATATAAATCACAAATTACATTTCTTTATAAAATAATTTGAATGTGCTGCTGAAGGAATTATTTGGCTGCCTGAACTTGCTGCCATTATTTTTCATTGAACATGGACCCTCCGGGGCAACATCAACCCAATGGACTACTGTATTATTGTTGTTCAAAACACAGAGACTTGTTTTTTTATTTTAAAGTTCCAAGTCCACTCCTTTAGGCTTGCAAAATAGCAAGTCAGTGAAGAAAGTCTCTTAAAAACACGCATGCATGGGGGATATTTTAGGATGTGGATGAGCAATCATCTAGTAGGTAAGCTGTAGGCATGAATTAATTGCTCAGCCCTCACAAACAGGACTTTTGTGTGCATGCTCAAGTGGGGAATACCCCCGTGCCTATAAAGTCATTCAGCAATAGTCATTAATTCCAGCATGACATGAAGTAAAATCTAATGTGGTTTCAGACTAGTGAGAAATTAATGTTTTTCCCCTCACCACTTGAGACACAGAATCATTTAGGTTGGAAAAGACCCTTAAGATCATTGAGTGCAACCGTAAAACATGAAGGGCAAATCCAAGTCAGAAAGCTTAGGGAATCCACACTGAGGAGCAGAAGCTTTTAGGCGTCACTTGCAGCGCAAGGAGAACTGTTGGACTTACAGTCTGGGCCATGGAGGAGGCAGGGTGGCTCATGGCCGAGGCTGAGTGAGGGCAAAGCCAACTCAGGAGCTGCTCAGACACCATCATTCTGGCTGAGCAACCTGCATTGCCATGTAAGAAAGGAGACAGAAACACCACCTTTCTGCTCCCATTGCCATGTATTCTGCAGTTCTATCTACATGTGTTAGAAGGTAGGTCCACCTGCCCAGGCAGTAACAGACTTCAGCATGAACGCCTAATCCTGCTAGGACAGACAAATGCTCTGACTTCTCACGAGGGCACTTACCTCCTTCCAAAAGGACCAGCCTAGCTACAGTCCTCTACTGAAAAGGCTTTAAAAGTTGAGACCTCAAAATGGCATAAATATGCTTTTCTATTAAGCTCCAGTGAAAAGATTAACAAAATAAGAGAGTTGTTAACTGTAACATTCTTGTTCATTAACTTCTTCAATTACTGCTTTCATATGTTTGTGTAGATTTAAATATGTAATTCATAGGATCAGTGTAGCTAGAAGTTTAAGAGACCTATTTAGGTCACCTAGTCCATCTTTGCCAGCACAGCATTATTTTCATCAAATGCATTGTCCATTTTCTCTTTAAACCTTGATAATCTGCAAGTCGTGCAGGGTTTATAAACTGGGTGCTTAGCAGAAATGTTATTTGCAGATGATAATCACAAACCAAGGGAAAACAACATTGCAATACACACTAAATTTATGGATTTGGTTTTGTCCGTTGCAAAATGGCTATAGCTATTGGTAACAAGCTATCAGTGAAGTCAAGTATACCATTCGTGTTTTTTATGTGTTTTGACTACAGTATGCTACATAGAATTGTGTTTACTATTTGAATTTGGCCTAGGAAAGCTAATTCATGCTGGCGCACTGACAGCAGAATCATGCTGTCAGGAAGTTTGTTTTACAAGAAATGCACCCTAGAACTCCCCAGCACAGACACTTTGTTGTGTATGGAAACACAACGCAGGATATATGTGCACACATGTGCACAAGCGTACAAAGGCAGGCTACTTTTCGAGGTACTTACTAGCAACAGAGGGAGACAGGCAGCCATACCTGGCTGTAGAGGCTGTTATATGTTAAAATCAGTGAAGGGGAATTCAGCATTCACTTTTTTTTTTTTTTTTAATGACCATAAGCGTAGGAATCTCCGAACCTGCTACCAAACCACAAGGAGGCAACTTCTGTGGTACAGGCGAGAGAGTCAAGAGCCCTGGAAATATGCTGAGAGCTGCTACTTGGACTGGAGTGAAACAGAACAAATACCCGTGACTTGCAAAAAAAATCAGAACTGCTTCCAAAAAGCTCGTAACGGGTACCACAGGCTTCTTAAAGGGGTGAAATGGGACCCAGGAAACCCTAAGTCTTTTTTCTTTTTTTTTTTTATTGATATTATTATGTGTGTGTATGTATAGGCATATAAAAATATACATAATTTAAATGAATTTTCTGGTTATGAAGGCAACATTCACTTTAAAACCCAATGTTACTAGATTGTTTTTTGTTAATTCTTAAAAGTCTGAAACAAATGCCTCGGAGCTTTCCACACTTTCTTAATGCAGCAAAGACTTTGGAACTTAATGAGAACAATTAGAAGATCAATATTGTCAATAATTGTACTTCAGAGCATTTTCACAGAGACCTCTTGACTACTGAGGTTGTCTGCAGTCTGGAAGAGTGACAAGTTCTAGAGCGAGGAGGAGCAGTAAATATGCTATCTGAAAAAGACTGCTGGGACAGCACAGGCTGCGTGGAATATAGATTTAAAATTCAGACAATTCAGCGACTAAAGCATCTACCTTAAAGAAAGCAAAGGAAGAGAGACCTTTGCCAGAATCTGAATGCTCCAAAACCCTCCCTTGTGAAAGCCAGTTGTCTCTAGGCTCTAGCCAGCTGTCAAAGGCTTTAGCTACAGATTTCCAGCTTTTATCTATCTTTTTGGAAACAAACAACCCCTGCAGTTCTCTGTGGAGTACTCTAATTAATGAAAGCTCATACATTTATTCTGCATAGTATATAAACTTACTTACAAAACAAAGCAGAACAAGGTTCATCGTATCACTTTCAGTCTGAATTTCCCATCACTGGGAAGCAGAAAGGGTAAGATCAGCTGACAGATTCAGGGCATGGGATTGACAGCCAAGGAGTGGAACAGTGGAACTGAGGCCCAAAGAGCTTGTGCAGTTTCTGTCCTTGGATGTTTTCAACACCCCCACGATAAAGCCCTGAGCTGCCTGGCTGGACATTAAAACTGACCCTGCTTCAGCAAGAAGTTGGGCACTATGACCTCCTGAGCAATCTTTGAACTTAATCTACCCTACGATCCTTTGACTTTTTGTCTCCATGTGCAAGCTGGTTTTAAAACCAGAACCACCCATACACCAAAGAATAATTGAGATGAACGATAAGTAGACTCAGTTATCAAGGTTTAATAGAACTTGGATATTATGAATACCCTCTTGAACAGCTTTGATCACCCTCCTATTTCTTGGAGTCTCTTCACTTTATGATTATAAAGTCCTTCAAGATGAAAAGCACTCCATGAATGGCATGTATATTCATTTTTCCTGTGTTTTTAACCTACTTGAGGGATCAACAAAGACACAGTTTACTTTCATGACAGTTACCTGTTAATTTTGTTCTGCCTTATGGAAACATGCAGCTAATCTGAATGCACTGGGGTGATTTATTTTCATGTTTCATCATGTCAGCCAACTCTCTCTCTCCTATTAATTCAGGACATTAAAATCTATGCCAGCATGCAAGGGATTCAGAAATACTCCACTATTTATTTTATGTGTAAATTTACAATCTCAGCTTAAACTAAACAGCCAGAGCACACAGACTCCATGATACAGAATTAAGTGTGCAGCAGTAATCAGGTTTGTTACTAGGATTATGACCAGAAATTATGAGGATTTTAAAAAATATACAAAAATCTAGAATTTTCTCCGATGAATTTTACATAAGTACTAATACAGTCTCATTTGTTTTAAGTTTATGCTATCATTTTCCTTTTAGTTTATGAAAAAGGAAACATTTGGGAAGATGCTTTTTTTTTTCCCCCATCAGTCTTTATTTGATTTATTAGTGTTACATTTATGAGCATCAGCTGTCCTAATACTTAGGGAACAATTTGAAGCATTACACAACGAATGCAACAGTGAGATTGCTTCCTGAACAGTGCAAAATTTCCCTTCTGAAAACATGCCTCATTCCCATTGACAAACCGTATCTACGCTTGCGTGTCCAGTCAAAAAGGCTGAATTGGTAAATGCAGTGAAATTATTTTCTCCCTACTTCTTTCAGGACTACTATATACAAGATAAAATGTCTTGAACAGTGTGGAGTCTGTGACAGCACAATGCTATATTTGATGGAAACAGCAAGTGAAACTAAGTCATGCATATTGTGATTTGATGAACATATCTAGCTTAACGTAGCTTTACTAGTGAAATTTTCAGCGGATCTGAAGATTGCTGACTGCATTTGTCGAGAATCTGAGCTCCTACCCTGCCCAAGCCCTCTGCCCCAGAGGCAGGGCACACGTCTTGCAGAAACTTTCTTCTCTCCTTAGTCTGGGTAAAATTACATTTTGCAGCCTGTCTGTCTGGAGTGGGAAAAAGGGAACGGCAGCGGAGTGAAGGAAAGGAGAAGATTGCCTACATGTAAACCAATTTTTCTCCCAAGATCCTTGCAGTAACAGAAATAATTGCTTAGTTTTATGAAATCCAGGAAATCCTCCAAGTAACAGTTTATCCCTGGCCTCCCAGCAATACTGGAGAAGCTCAGGTGGAGGCTGAGCCAACTCCCTTGTAAGTTCATCGCCTGATGTTTCAGCCCTAAATCTTGTACACTACTTCAAATGGGTTTCTCTTCAATCAAATACTAAACTGACTCGCACTTACAATGTGAAATCACTTGAGACTTTCAGGTCAGGATGGCAAGCCTGCAGTACTTACTCTGATGTGCTCTTCCACATTTCTTGTTTCAGGAGACCTTCTGATACCCAATCCAAAACTGAAACCTGTTTTACAGAGTGAAGTTCTAGTAAAAACATGCCAATAGTTAATTTCTATTTTAAATGGCCTCACTCGTTAGGTTTTAGATGAGATGCAAGAGGCAGTTACAGTGTTTTACTAATTGAATTAGTTATTTTTTCAGTTGGTTTGGTACAGTCAGACTATGACGTTTCCTCTGGATAGCTACCTAGACTTGAACTAGAAACACATTTTAAAAAAAAAAAAAAAAAAAGCTTTAGCAAATATATCTGTTTGATAAGTTTTTACTTCATGAAAATACATAGATATGTTAACACATACAGACTGTTTTAAGCAGAAACAACACAGGACTCAGCATACTCTATACCACACTGGGACAATGTACTTCCATCTTACAAGCATTAGAGAGGCTTAGTTCCTTAAAATCATGTTGCCCTTGTATAAAGTGTGACCCAACTTAAACTGGGATACCGATGTGACCTGTTCCTGTGGCAGGCAGCACCAAGATACATTTCTTGGAAAGACCTCCTCCAGAGCTTTCATTCTGACCGCTCATATGACATTGACCCAAGGGCAGAAGAGATACCCAAAGACAGCAAAGCCAGGTACAAGACTATCAGCTTGTAAGTACAGACTTGAATATTTTCTGGAACAGAGGTTGCGCCCAAGTTTTCCCCAGGAATGTACTGGGAGAGTTGCTCTGTATTCTATAGGTGAAGTATGTGAACAGTGGGATGAACGTGGCCTCGAGCACAGGCTCAGACTAGGTCTTCTATCACTCTGAAAAATGTAGCTCCTGAACTCATTCCTGTAGAAATATTTTGCACGCCATCCATGTGCAGAATTATTACTGATGTGCTTGGGACTCACAGGCAGAACAAACATAGACTGTGCCCCTTAGAGTTGACAATCTGTATAAGAAAAATAAGGTTTAACTAGGAACGTATCTGTTTCTGGCAAAAGAATGATGGATAGAGCCACTTTATTTACCCTGACAGAAATATCATTGTTGATGAGCTTTGTGTTTTGCAAAAGAAAAGGAAGAGAATATCTAGATTTATGTGTGTGAGGTGAAATATTGCATTTTAGACTGGAATGTATAATTTCATAGATTATGAGTTTTGTTTAATGACTGGCTGCAAAACTGATATTTCAGGCTTTAGCATTTCAATGATTTATGGTCTTGTCAGCGCATTTTTAATATGTTTTATGTGCACAGATGTTTCTGCAGTTGTGACACACTATAAAAATACACAGTGGTCAATTGCCCTCCAGTGCTTTTCATGTCAAGTCTGTGGCAGAAAGTCAGAGGACTGCGTAGCGGGGCTACAACGAATAGCAGGTAGGGGTAGTGTAGTTGTTAACTTGTGAAGTTCTTTGTTGTTAACCACTGCTTGCAGTCACCTGTGCTTCTGAAGGTGTCGAGAACAGAAAATTTATTTGAAATAAAAGAAGAAAGAAAATTTAACCAAAGCCTTTTCAAATAAATAGATAAATAAATTATATGTACAGACCTGACTTTCTCATGCCAAACTCTGGGCTAAATTGCTCCAGCTAAATAGAAATAATTTCAGTTAGACACAAACTCCTGCAATGTCTCTTCAAAATTGTTCTCTCAGAAGAAAAACCTGACTTCTCAAAACAAACGTGGTTGGAATAAGTGGATTTTATGAGATTCACGAAGATTTCATAGTATGGTACCAACAGTAAGGTGCTGCTCTCCAGCTGGTTTGGGGTCCATTAGGATGTGGAAGGACCAGCATCCACAGCATTGCTGCTTAATACAGAAATATCTGCACAATCTCTTGACACACATTTCTATAAGACCTGAATAAATTGAAACTTCAAAGCACCCTCTGTTCTCAAAGGCAGCATTCACTAGATCCCAAGACTCCTATTCTGAGAGCAAACGATCTGGTCCTTAGTTTTTTGTTTGTTTTAAGGTTTATTTTTATCCCTCTATTCCATTCATATAATTTTCAAAGTTGTGTTCAGTGTCTATAACTCTGGTTTTGTTGGAATATGCTTGTCTCACCCTAGGCCTATGCAAGCAGCAGAGAATGGTGGTATTACATTGTTACGTGGCAGGCGAGGGATAATATAGGCAGCTTGGTAGCTTATTGGGGATTTATAATCTTTTCTTCTGCCTTCCTTCAAACCGTTTCTCAGTCAGTCATCAGTTTCATGTTTTGTTTGACAGACCTATTTTCAGTCTAACTGAGCTCATTGAATTGCAAAGGAAGCTAATGGATATGAGCATTACAACACTCCCACATAGATAGGCTCTTCCAGCTGGATGCCTAACTGCCACAGAAAAACCTCACATAACTCTACCAGATTTGTTGAGCAACAGCGATGTATCAGAACAACAATAACTTGCTTTAAAAAGGTCTCCTTTCATATATATAGGTGAGAATACCAGTAAACAAAGCTACGTTTTGAAAGTTCTATTCTCACAGAACGTTTGGGAAATTAATTCAACGTACATCTCAAATTAGTATGTCTGCTATAATCTGTTGTTAGTTTAGCTGCTAGGAAGCAAACAAAATAAAACAAGAACTGCACCATTTTTTTTTCCACCTAACATATTTACTGATTTATCCAATACAGCGATATTGAAAGGATATTCACAGCCACAGACAAAGAGAGAGAGGGAAAAAGGAAAAGAGGCGAGTTTCATCCTGATCCTAGTATATACTTCTCTTTCCACAGCATGGAACCATCAGCAGGTCTGACTGTTGCATTGCTATAGGTTCCCTGTACCTGAAAGATTTCCACATTTCTCCATGGATCCCTGCATGTGGCTCTATAAAGTTCAGCCAGGTCAGAGGACATGTGAGAAATCAGCTGTTTATCTCAAGAGTATGAAAGTCAGCAGCCCTGGGATATTTTAAGTATGACCACGTCTGGCCATGCCTGTTTTATAATAGCTGCATGCATTAACCAAGGCTTTCAGTAAAAATAATCATTCCTGCTTCAGAAGTAGGTTTTGAAACTTGTTATTTAAGAACTTCGTTAGAGAGAAACAATACTGCAAAATAAATAACTTCTCTCTTCTTTACTGTCCTGTCATTACATCTGACTTCATGATTTATCTTTTATAAAAAGAAAGCCAATAAGTTTAACTTAAATTTAGCTGTGAAAAACAGAGAAGCCTTAAAAAAATAAATATACTATGAGTAGTCAAACACATGGCAACAGATTTTAGCTCAACTAGAATCTGAACAAACTCCCATATGGTAGCATGAGCAATCATGACCAAAACAAGACTATATATCTTGTACAAGGAATAACAAACAACTGTGTTTTAACAAAAAAAAAAAACCAAACCAAAAAAACCCCACCACCCAAAAACCAACAATCAAACCAAAACAAAAAGCTTCACTGTTTTATTTGCACTGAAAAAATAACTGTTTTTCTCAAAGTTTAACTACAGGAATTGCCAGATTACTAAACATAAAGTGTCCTTTACCAAGTAACAGATGATCATAAACAGCTTCTACTCTTATTTTCTGTAGAAAATTGTTCATTAAAACTGCATAACAGAAAGTATATTTGTGTGTTTCACTTGGTGCAGATACAAAAATATTCCTAAATCAGGATTCTGAAAAAATAAGATGGACCGCAGGTGGAAAAAGTTGTAAATCAACACACACCTGGACATTCTCTGTGAATAAGTATATTAAATATGCCTATAAAAGTCCAGACCATGAATGATATACACTATTCCTACTTTCAGTTTAATGCTCCGGGTCCTCTGCAGTCGCTATCCAACCGCTGCAGGGCGGTGAAGTCAAGAGCTACAGTGCAATAAAGTCAGAGCAGAAGACCTGCTTGGCTGCTAAAGGTTTAATTTGCTGGACAGCCCTAGATAAAATATTTTCATTTCTTGTATGCAAAAGGGGGATAGGATGGCTATCTGACCATTACAGAAAAGCTCTTTTACTGAGGAATTCTACAGACTTCAGTACAACTGCATTTAGGCTCTAACATTAAGCTTATTACACTGAAAATGAGATGACAAAGATTCTTTTTTTCTTTTTTTTTTTAATGAACATTAACTATTCTGATTTAAACATTACAGCAAATAAACACTACTGCAATACAAAATAAAGGTAAACAAAGCAAGAGTGCTTATGTGATACTCTGCCCCCATTAGAAGAATTCTCTGCAATTTTGGTATATTTTTCCAACAAACTTCTCCATCACTTGCCAGGTGGCATGCCTGACCTGAGAATCTCTTTCCAAACAGTCTGCTGTTGCTCATGCAGTAGAAATTTAAATCCTTTGCTCTAGAGAAACAGGCTGAATTCAGATGAGATGCAACACCTGTATTTGTTCAATATTAATTACAATTCTGCCTGGTTCAGTACTGTACATTGAGCCAGCAAGGAGGAAGTAGATTGTAGGGAGTATGACCATGCTAAATAAAGGTGTAGGTAGACCAACAGTCTGAGCCACTGTGTCAGTCTCTTACCTCTCACAAGCATCATGCATAATCCATCTCCCTTTATAGCATAAGGTGAGTTCATAACACTTTTTGCTAAATAATTCTAAAGTTGCTTAAAAACTATCTCGCAATATGTTCATACATTCACCAAGGTGTTGACAATAGCTAACACCTCAATTTTTCTGTGTCCTGTGTTATTCTTATACTGCATGAGACATCGTAGAGAATTCTTAAAGTGCACACAATACATAGAAAATCATATCCTTAAATTGCGCTGCAATTTGCTATATAATTGTAAATTCAGTATCAGGAACTGCATTCCCTCACCAAATAATGGTAACACCACCCACTAGCTAATATTTGGAGATTTGCATTTCTGTATCTCAAAGAACTTTGCAAGAGTATCGGTATCCCTACTTTCCAGGCAAGGCAAAGAGGTCCTGGTACAGTGTTCTGTCCATTACCTTCCATGAACGCTACTGAAAAATAACTGGATCCCAGACAATGGGATGCCTTCCCAGGAAACAGGTACTGTGCATCGTATGTACTAGAAATGGCAGCTTTGATAAACCCAGAGATCTTGTAGTGCCTGTTGTAGAGCTTTGAGTAAGAGGTGCATGAGATACAGTAGCCCGTGCACATGCAGTGAACATTTGTAGCCCCACAAGGTATCAGTGCTTTTCCAATGGAGCGCTCGTTCTGATACTATACAGGCATAAGATGGTTATCATAATGCTAATTATGTCAGGAAATGAATGAAAATACTATCAGACTCCTGACCAAACTCACTCTTCATCCTACAAACTCCATTTAAGCTGATGGCAATGATTATTAAGATCAAGACACAAACTAGGGTGAGAATTCATGCCAACTGTAAAGAATATGTTGAAAAGGTGGATTCATAGTAACCATAGAATTTCCTCCTCTGGTCTGTGTGACCAGTATCTTTTGGAGTTGAAAATGGGAAGCTTACATGCAATAGTTTTTGAAATTGTAAATAATTACCCACTATCAAGTTTGGGGTGTTTTTCCTCTTTCACCCTTTTTAAATACTACAAATGTCATTGAAAATAATAATTTTAATTTTACAGAGACTCCCATGGGAGATTTACAAAATTATTTTTTTTCTTTACACCTGCCACAAACTGCTATACATTAAATGTGGTTTAGAAAAAATTGGGCTGTTTGCCAGTAATGAACTGAAAAGAACATCTGGACACGTGCAACACATGCAAATTCATCTCTAGCAAATCAGTCTGGCGGTGGTGCTTCTAGCTGTCTTTCGATTTGTGGCCAATCACTTGTGACCTCTAAGAGGGACTAAAACATTCCTATACTTGTAACCTTTTAGACATACACTTCTTTTTTACTCTGTACTACGAGATTTTAACACAGTCTTTCACTATAGATAAGATACATAGCTAGTTCCACATAGTTCTTCTATAGATACAGATATTTGTGACTCACAGTGCATTAACACTTACCAGATGTTTGCAAATCAATAGGGATATTTAATTTTAGAAACTTGGCCAATAAAAGACTTAAGTCTCTGGAGCTCATTGTTCCTTTTGGAAATCGTGCAATATATCTGACAGAGTGGCCAGATGCATCCCCACTATTGCTGTCCCGAGGTCAGCAGCGTCAAAACTCAATGTGAACTTGCACCAGGGAGACATTGAACTCCACTGGGATTCCACCTTAGTGACTTAAAGTGGTTTTGGGGAGTCCCGTATGACGAGTCCTACTGAAAACGCTCAGCATCCAGCAGAAGTGTTCAGCCAGTATAAGGGCTGAACCTTATAGGTAGAAAAATGGCTGTTTTTATGAGAAGCAGACACCTTAGCCATAAGATGTTGTTGTCTGATACTACTTCTATGTACATTTAGATCCCTTCCTAAAACTTGAAACTAAGTCACAAAAGACTTTAGTCAACATGCAACGAGTCTGTGTGTCTTCCACGTAATTTAGTGTTCACAGGTCAACAGGCAAAGAAGTGCCTTGCTAACCTGTGAAGTTTAAAATATACTCTAATAAATATGAATATTTCTCTGTAGAAGTATAATACACAAAGATTTATTATAGCTAAAAGAATACTTCATGGACAAGGGCTCACTCAGCATTATTTTGCTTATAGGTTTTTTTGTTTGAGTAACAGCAATAAAATTATAAGATATTACATTTTTCTGGTTTAATCTATAAAATTAGCACCGCCAAGATTACGGGGTTTTGTTTAAATCCGCAATATTAGGCAAACCTGAGAATTCTGTAAAATATATTAGGAAACAACCGAGACCTTTATCAAGCTTAAGACTTCTTATTTTTGCCTTTAAGAAACAGCATTTGTGGTATTCCCCAAACAGAGCACTATGCTTAATGGTACTGGGCAACTGTTCTCGAGGCTGTTTCCATTCTAAAAAATTAAAATAAAATATTTCCTAATTATCAGAGGCCTGACACACCTGAAATCTGTTCTGACTGATACAGTGATGCCCTGCTGGATCAGCCTTCATTTCAATAACAAAGCAGATGCTAGAGATAATTTAAATTATCAACATGGGTATGCATTTTTCTGCACTTAGACAATCCTTCAGGCTAAAAATTGCATGTGAGATTTTGTGTCTAGAAATGGACGATGCACTTATAAATTTGGGAAATTCTACAGCCTAGTAGGGCAAGAACACCTAAAGCAATGTGAAATACCTTAAATGTGTCCATGGTTCTCCACTATAGATTTAATTCTGCAGGAAACACACAAGACTTTTAGACTGTTCCAGATGTGCTTAATTTTACCATGAAATTCAAACAACTCACAGGAGACAGCGGTATCTATCAGTGTTCACTAACCTCATTTCTTTTAAAACACTTTCTAATTAGTAAGAAAGTAATGCAGGCACATGCCTTTGATGTGTCAATACAGCTAACACGGAGTCAGGAAGAGCTGCGATTATTTTCTAGGTGATCATCTCCTAGGATGATTTTCAACGTGACTGCAAATTTTCCATGTCAAAACTGGAAAAGCTGTTTCTCTGTTGCACCAGAGCAAAAATAAGTTTTCCCTTCTGGTTCTTGTTCTATGTAAGTAGCAGGGCAAATCACCACATTTGTAACATTTTTAAAATCAAGAGCAATTGTTAAACCAGTAATATTTTCCTGGTGATAGAGAATGGTAATGCTGCTAGCAGAAAATTTCCACAGTTACAATTACTCTCTGATGCTGGAGAAGTTCAGATTTGTTCTTATGTTCTTTATATTAGGTTTAAACCCTCCAGTAAAACTAGGTCTTTTTTTTAAAAAAAACATGACAATTGAGAAAATGCAAAAATAGTTTGGCTTGTCTATATAAGTGACTGAAAATGTGCATTTTTCTGCCTTACTTACTGTAAGTAACTAGATAGATGAAATACTAGATTAGCAGAAAAACAAGCTTTGAATAGCTTCTCACAGCATGCAATAGGCTGCAGAAGTGTGTTCTTGATATCAGCAAAGTGTATCGGTTTGAACTCATTTTTTTTCCTATTCATTATCTGTCTACTTCCCAAGAGAATATTTCAGAGATTAGTGTATAATTATAATCAACAGTTATTTTATGAGGCCTACAAGACCTCCCTGAACTAAATGACTTTTCCCTTTCAGTCACAAGTCTTTCTATAGCACTAGTAATTTCTTTAAGTGGTCAATCATACAAATTCAAGTAATGAATAGCAATCTTTATTAATACTGGGTTCAGCTGCTTTATCAACTGATGAACATATCTTATTTAAGATTTTTTTTCATGTGCAGTTACTTCTATATTTGCTACTATTTTTTACCTGAAGTGAGTAGAATAGTAAGAGATTTTGTCTGGTACTGTAGCTGTATCTAAAAAACACAAAAAAGAAAAAAGAATTGATATCTTTTTTTACTTCTATGATCATTGTATCTTCTCTTTTATTATTTTGTAATTTGAAGGCTGCCATGCAATTCACTACTATGTAATGGCCAAGTGGAAGGAATATTTTCAAAGGCATTTTCAAAGTCATTTATACCAACTGCAAATCAGGGTACTGTTAAAAGTACTAACAAGGGAGGACTCCGCTCACAGCCTGAATTTCCTTTTACAATAGCTCACATTTTGCTGCTTCAAACCTCTGATAAAACATAATAAATAAAATGAAGAAGTGATACTTCAAGTCTTGCAAGGGAAGATACAATCTATAACGGTAATCACAAGCGTATGTTCTATCCTACTGTATGTACCTACTTTTCAGTGTGAAAACCTGATTTACAAGTTTCATTGACAGTGATGACGCTTCATAAGCCAGTCAGGAAGTTAATAATTCCCAATGGGAAACATGTAACAACTTTCCCCCCCCCCCCCCCCCCCACTTGGGGGAAGACTCTAAGAGCCAGCATTCTGAATATTAGACAAAAGACAGCAAACAGCCATAGGAAAAGTGAGGCCAGAATAGTAAGCGATGAGTTTAGAGTACTAGAAACCGAAGCACTGACAAGTTTTTTAGGACTGCACAAAAGAGAGCACTGCAGCTAACAATGTGGCTACACAGATGTTTACAGAAAAACCTCCTACCCAAGTTCAACAGTGAGCATGAAAGAATGTCTGAGCAGCCCTCACCCATCGGAGGCAGAAGTGAACATCGTAGTAGCTGATGAAGGGTTAGACATAGAGGGGGTAAGTAGCGCAGGACCATGAAAATGAAGCTACAAGTTTGTGTGTGATGAGGAAGAGCCAAGAAGGGTCACAGAGAGGAGTGCTGCAGTCAGAACCAGCTCCCCAGGGCGGGGGGTCGAGCTGCACAGCGCTCCGCTGGGCAAGCTGCAGCTGCCGGAGTTAAATGGAAGGGTGGTGCAGTTGCAAGGAGGGAAAGAACATGCTGCTCCTGAAGGTGTTACTTGCAATAGAAGGGGCTGTTAAGTAAAAGGTGAACAGAGAAACAGAAAGTTCTCTGAGCATTTCTGGAGTTGAATTACATCAGAGCAAGTGAAGACGGGTAAAGCTGTTCCCCAGCGTCTCACAGCACCCCAGGAGCAGACCCAGCTCTTCCACCCTGACTTTGCAGTAACCCTGAGGCGATGCTAACTTCCCAGCAGCACAGCACTTGCTGCCTTTTTTCTTTTCTTTTCTTTACAGGTATATTGTACAATTGCAGTCCCCTCAGGAAAGGGCAGTTAATCTTTAATTTGGTGTATCTAAACTTAACATACTTAAATATCGCCACATCCCAAACCCAAATATTAATGGAGTTGCGTGAGCATAGACGTTAAAAAAGAAATAAATTAGATTGTTTGGAAAAGGCAGTTAGAAGTAGTCCTAGAAAAAGTCAATGAGCTCAGTAACACAGGGTGCTGCATACAGTACCTTCCCTGTACATACACAATACAGCTGCTGAGATCTACTTATATGGTGAGCATTCCTGCCAAGCTTCTACAATTATCTCTAATTAAGAAACATTTCTTTTTAAATTAAAAGATTCCCATGGTCACATTATTCACCTTCTTTAGTTTGCTCTGTACACAGAAAAGCTGTTGGACTGGAAACATCCATCATTTACTTAAATGAAAAAACCCCACAAGGTGTGTGTTAAAATGAGATAACACATGCCCTGCTGGCCTTAAATGATCCAATAAAAGGACTATCTTACAATACCACACTCTTGGAAATGTCTTATTGTGATAATGAAATGGCACCAAAGTTCATTTTGTTGTAGAAAAGCTGTGTTCATCCACATACTGTGAGTATTTCTATGCAATTTCAAGCAAAAACGTCCAACCTTCCTGTTATTCTGAGGCACAGCAGAGAAACACCCACTGATTTATTTAATATATTAACTGTGTAATATAATAATATGTGATATAAATAAAAAAAAAAAAATCTTATGACTATGTTGATGAACATCACAGCTGGTCTAGAAAGAGGTTCATTGCTCTCAGGGTTTCCAGTAAAGTTCTGGACAGGAGATCACCACTCTTTCTACATTAATATTGCTGGTAATACTGTGGAAGGGAGAAAATAAATCAGAATTTATTTATAGGCCCATAATTGTTTGGTTTGGTTTTTTTTCTAGATCTTGTATTTCTACTGTTATTACTGAATTCTTTCTACTGGACAATTATCAACATGAGTGATACTAAATTTTCTTATCACGTGTAGTGCTCTGTAATCAATAGAGACAACCAAAATATATTTGCTGTCTGGCCCATCGTAATTAAGAAACTTGGAAAGCAATGAATTGCTGCAAGACAGGAAGAAGTGATGACGTTTATGATCCTGCGTATTTCCAGCCATACATTAGAGTACATATCAAGGGCACTTGTCTGTACAGCAATGTTGGAACCAGCCGTTAAAGGCTTGACTCCCTCCCTTTCTCCTGGCCAAACAGGACTGTTTAAAAGTAGCAGCAAAAGCAAAAAACCTACCACGTTATTCTCTCCTTTTCCTTTCTTCTCTGAAAGGTGGCTAAAGATGAGACTAATGTTCTAGTCCAATCGTGTCACCAATGCCATAGATTATTTCTTGAAATTTTTTTCAGCTTCACAACGAAGTGGGAAAAAATAATTTTTTGGTTTTGTAAAATGTTTTTCTCCCAGTGAAATCCTAGGAACGAAAGTGCTTAAATTGTCTACCCTTCTACCTAGGGAGTCAAAAAATTGTAAGTACTTTGGAGATTCAACAAAAGCCATCTTCAGTTTCTGCCCTTCAAAAAGGAAAAAGGCTGAGAAGAAAACCAGAAAAATAGGTCAGAAGAAAAAAAGAAAAATATTTCTGAACGTCTTCCACTTTCATAGTGGATACTGAAGCAAGAAACAGTGAATGGTGGCCAGGAATTTTCTTTATCAAGTTTTCTCCTCCCCGCTCTCCCCACTGTCTTCATATCTGACATAGATAGTCATTAGGGATAATGTTAGTTCTTTATTTTAACTGTGAATATTAAGATAAGGGAAGAAATTGGCTAGTCAGTTGTGAAATATTATAGCAATAAAAGTCTTTGGTAGAAGATGAATCTTCTTCAAAATAGTACGAGGGTGTCAATAAATGAAGAGTAATGGGAAGATCACTTATATTTATTGAGACCACAACATTTATCAAAGTCATCAGCATTTAATTGGAGCTAATATACTTGCTAGCTTTTTATTTCTACAAGTTTGTTCATATATTTAGAGATAAAGTGTTAGACTTACTGGTTTTCATTTTAAATCTTTTTGGCTTTTATTCTCCATCTTTAAATAAACGTGTATTTGGTCTACACCTGGTAGCATTCCTTTGGTGGGACAGCTGGGCTGTTTTGTAAATGCATTAGCACTTCCCACAGTAGACCTGCATGTTAACATGACCTCTCATGTCTTAGAAGTAATACTAGTAAAAAACCCCAGGAATTCTGGAACTTCAAGTCAGTAAAAATACCTTATCTACATATGTTTATGCAAGAATTATGCAATTACCATTTTAGCTTGGGATGAGATTCCATTCATGGAGTCTCTCTCATTCAGGCCTGAATCTGAGGGTTGATTGAATTTGGGAATAAATCTGAATATCTCAGTGGTCCCAAGCCCTGCACCCACTGATGTCTCGGGACCAGAGACAGAACAGAGAGCAGAGACTTGAGGATCTGAAACCATCTCACAGATCAGGCCCCTTTCTCTTTCAGGGGATGAAGGAGCTACTAGAAAACCAGGCAGTCACACTCTCTGCATTTATCTTTTAATGTCATACTGGATTGATGCTGTAGGTTACGGCTCTACCCAGTGGGCAGCAGGCACCTGCTCACCCTCTTTCCCTTGGGGCTCCCAGGAGCTAGTCACCCAAAAGCATCTGCAGCAGCCCCCGGCCATCTTCCCTCACTCCCCACAGCTGACATGATGTTGTGTGACAAGGACACATCCAGCTGTACGGGGGCGAGGGACCCAGGCAACCAGCCACCCAGGACATAGCGCACTGCCTGAGTGCCCTGGCCACGGCCGCTGTCCCCTGGGTGCTGGGTGGCAGGGACGAAAGGTGCCAGTGGGCAGAGGGGGCAAAGCCACATGTGCATAGCAGAGTGGGGCTGCGGGTATGCCAGACAGACCAACAAATTGTTTGCAAAAAGAAATTACAGAAAGATGACTCAGTGACTGCATTTTACTGGAATCCACAGGCCTATTGGGATGCTTGCATTATTGATTTTTTTTCCATTGATAGATTCCTTTTCAGAATGTAAAAAGAACAATGAGGCATTAATGTATGCATGCAGATTTCATGAGGCTCCCTAACCAGCTGCTCATGAAATAGTAATGCCATTTTTGAATAAGGGAAATGGTGAATCTAGTGGTCATTTTAATTGCTGTCAAATTGCTTGACAAAGGGTACCTACATAATACAATGTAAAATGACTTTTTACTGCCGTTCGTATTTCAAGCCTGAATTTGTAGTAGTCGGAGCGTGATTCCTAAAAATTCCTCAGATGCACTGTATGCTGTAAATTCCTACTGCACTGTAAAGAGGATGTGTTGTTTACAGCTGTTTAGATCCACTAAATATTTGTGGATTTGCTTCCTCAGCTATACCAGGAACTTACTGGTCATAACTCCTTGTCTTGTTCAATAACTTCCAGTAATTATCATGAAGAAAATGCAATAAATTTATTTAACAGACTGCCCCTTTGCTATAATATACAATGAGAAGCAATCAATGCTCCTTACAATAGGGATAAGAAATACAACGGTGTTTTATTTTATAGCTCTGGCGATGGAGCTTTGGAAGCCACCAGAGGGAGCAGAGTGGAACTCCGTGGTCACATCCAGCCCCTAAGGCAGAGCCCTGGGCTGGTGCTGCACACAGTAGCAACACAACTCCGGGTTGGTACTTCTTAGTGGCCTATTCTGTCTGCTCACCCATCCAGCAGATACAACATCCCCATGAATTGCCGCTCTTATTTCACATGCTTAGACAGAGGGAAGCTATATGAATCTCATAAATAACTCTCAAACTTAACCTTTGACAAAATAATTACGAAAGAGATGATGTAGGAAGATGATAGCAAAATATCTACTTTTGCAGTTACCAACAATAATCTTGGAAAACAAGATAGCTGTATCTAATCAGGGTTTTAATATATAATTACATTTTACTGTAACTTAAATCAAAGGGCATTTCTGAAACCATCCTAGTTACGCTTAAAGTATAATTACACGCTACATATCTTGGAAAGTAAATGGAAGCCTTTTCCTGGTGATTTGTTATACATCTCTTTTTTGCCTCTGGCTAAGTGAAGGCCAGGCCTCTGAAGAGTTTCAAGTATAATGCACAGTGAATATAAAACAGTCCATTAATTGGGATAATAGGTCCTGGCATGTAATTGCATTGCTAAGGTACTATGGATAGCTGCTGAGTGAAATGGTATTTATTCAAGGTTGTTAGTCACCCGTGGATAACTTTATTTGTCCACTGATGCTTAAATAAATGCAACATCCATCAGCAAGAATACTTATGAAAAAATTTATAGCAAAAATCATTATCACGTCTCAAATTATAAAAAGAAACAGTATATAAAAATTGCTGAACAGTGGTATAAAGCCATGCCATGCTGAAGTTTGCTTGGTTTTCTGCCACTGGACAGTAAAATATGGTTGGAAAAAAAACACCATGAAGGCTGAATGGCAAGTTTACATGCGTACAGTATTTACCTTAGCTACCAAATATAGAAAAAAATATTTTTTCCTAATAATTCATCCTGAAAGCATTATAGAAATTAAAATTGTCTAAATAGGAGAAATACCTTCAATAATGCATGCAGCACCAACTGCAAAACCGAAAATTAACAGTGTGTTTAAGCTGCATATAAGTAAGGCAACACGTTTTGTTCATGCCACTGTTTTATTTTGCAATGATCACTAATCCCTGAGAAATTAGTGAAAAACAAGTTGTACATACACAATACTAGGACAGAAGTATTGCTTGATTACAGATAATGTGAAATAAAGCTTAAATAAGACAGAGAAAAACCTGTAAAGGGTTCCTATTGATATTGCCAACAGCTCAGCTCAAAAAACCTTCATATCTCATGCAGATAAAGACATTATTACTAAGGATCTGATTTTCAGATAGAGTACAGCCACATCCTCTTTTATCTTCAGCTACATATGCAAACACTCATTATTTTGACAATCCTACCCTCAAGATCTTATCTCATCATACATTCCTTCTGAATAGAACTGAATATTATCTAATATACAAGGGGTACAGGTTTCCAAACAAGGCTTAAAGGGAAATACATACATTAACCAAAAGAATGGTGCCTATAGCTGTAGCAAATTACTCATTCATATTCATAATTTCTAAGTAATTGTCTGCATAGTTTGATTGTGATCATGATGCTTGGTCTGTTGGGTCCACAAGCATATTTTGAAAGAGTCACTGCCACCTTTTTAGACAGATACAAAGAGAAAACAACCTCTTCTTGAGTTCAAAAGGGTAGCACAGGCCTGCTCTGCCATTTACAGCAACAAGTCATGGGTCAGCTTTGGCCACGTTTGATCTCCACACCTTCCACCAGCTGCAGGTCCACCAGCTGCCTCCCCACGTCAGCCAAACCCACCGTCTCTGGCAAGTGGCTGAACCTGCCAGATTCATCCATCCCTTGGGGTGTAAAGGCCAGTGAATGGAACAGCTTGATGAGAAAGCTGCCCATGTTAACAACAGATGATGTTTTTAAGGGGGGGGGGGGGGGGGGGGCGGGGGCGGGAAGAGTGGTCACAGAACAGCTACAGGAGGCAGGGAAAATTCCAGCCAGCTCACAGAAGGGCTCGTTAGCTACATCTAAGTATAAAGCTGCTCAGTGAAGCCTGATCCTGCAAACATGCACGTGTGCTATTAACTTTAGATATAGAAGATGTTGCAGCAATCTTAGTAACTCATGCGTTAAATTAACCACATATATATTATGGGGATTAGAATTTATCAGCAATGTCTTTTCCTTGAGATTTACTTTTAAAGACTTCTGGAATGTGTCAAGTTTTGACATATTAGACAACATAATATGATTGGACAGTAAGTAGGAAAAAAAATATCCAGACCCCTCTTGAAGGTCTTCTGTCCTTGTAGCAGGATTTACAGCTTTTCCTCCGAGTTCTACATTCCAAGCAGGGGCTTTCAACCTCTCTGCATATGACTTCATATATGTACATTACATACATATTTTCACCTCTCCAGACCATGGATTCCCAGATTTATGAACTTCACAGAGTGCGCTTTGCACTTTTTTTCTCCCCTGATATCTCTACGTTTACAAGTTATATGATGAAAATAGGGAAGTTTGGCCTCATGGTTTTTCTGTATTAACTGGTTTATAAAATAAGTTCAATTTTTCAGTAAAAGTCAATTTGGACATGTAGGCCTTTATTGCTGCTACACAGCAAAGCAAGCATTTAATGCTGGATCTGTCACTAAGCATGCATTGAACATTTCTTCCTGACTGTTACCTACCTCAATATCTAGCTCAACACCACTTAACTTGTGTAATACACCAGCCCAACCCAGGACCATCACTTAACACTACATCTATTACATTTAATTTTCCACCTCTGGTCTGTTCATTCAATTTATCAAGAATTATACTGTAAAACAACTAGAACCCTCTGCCATTTAAACAATCTCTTTAGTACCACTTGAAATATTCATTGCCTTACATGTTTTAAACTAAATCAATAATTAAAGTATTAAAGAGAATGATTTCAGCAAAGAATGCAAAAGGATTCTACTTTTCAGCAATCCCCTCAAATGCGCTTTCCGTGCCCTGCTATTCTGGTTACTTATCAGTATTATAAATCTTAAGCATCCACTCCATATTCAGACAGGTTATACAAAAATCTGTTGCATGAAACTTTCGTAAGAAGAAAAAGCTTTAGTGAAATGGAAAATTACTAAATCTTGCATTTTTCTCTTTTTCCATTCACTGGTAAAGAAATAATCTTATTTGCTTAACATGATTCACCTCTCAGAAATCCTTGCTTACTCGTGCCCTTTAAGTCATAATTTTCTAAGGGTCCTTTTGGCAACCATGAATTAGTATTCACCACTGACATACTGAAAATATTACGCTTAATGGGAGCCAACCTTTCAACCTTCCATGTATGCTCTCATTTTAAGAATAGTAACTAAATTCACAGTTTTCAGCCTCCTGGGGACTGTTGTACAAATATTCATTAAAAACTAATGGCATCAACCGTTTATTTTCACTGTCACATATGAAGCATATGCATAGTCTGTTTCTAAACTTCATCAAATTTTTGTTTGCCTTAATGTCTTCTTACTAGCCCTTCAAATGTTTGACCTAATGCTTTTCTACATAAACAATGTTTCACAGAACATTAAAAAATAAAACAACTAAAAACCTCCCAGCATCTCTCCCCTGACCTGAGAACATGTGTTAACAAAACTATCATTCTTAAAATTTGTCTCTTCAATGTGACACATTCCTCTGGCTCACGTAGGCTGTACCAGGCTAGATATGCCCTGACCTGGGCTCCTGCCTGGAAATAAGGGAAAAAACCGTGCAAAATACCTGTGGCATTTTTTTCCAGGCTATCAGGGCACTCTTCCCGCATCCAAAAAATGCTGAAGGACTTCTGGCATGAATCAATGCAAAATGAAATTGTCAGTTTTTAAGCACTTATCCAAGTGTCAGCAATAATCTCCCCTCCTTCCTCGTGTTTAACCCTTGATTTTATTTATAAAGATGGATTATGTGCTTCTGTCTTGGTTTTATTAGGCTAAACAAGTTGGTCCTATGATTTAAAACACTTTCATTTCTTCTCATATGTTAGACTCACTGTTCGCTTAATCATCGTAATTGCACTTTTTCCATCTGTTCTCATTTAAATTCATTTTTCTTTAACAAGGATGACCAGATTGTACCTACTGTTCTAAATAAGATTAATGCCTTCAGTGGCTTTCATTCTTCACTGTTTCTTTTGGAAATACTTCACATAATCTTAACGGACTGCCTTTGCCTTTGTGGCTTTTTTTAACATATCTCACAGCTACAGAAGTAGTGAATTCCCAAAGTAGTTCAGTACCATTTACGACTAAAATTATCTCCCAACATTTTAATATCAAGTCCTACACATAAGATCTGTTACTTATGGATTTTGAACTTATTACAGGATGTCCTTTCAGAATTATTTTACTTTTAAAATGATGAAGTTTGAAAACCACCCTAAAGTAAGGGAAATAGCTTTCACAGCAGAATTTGGGATCATTCTTTTCTCCCCCCCTACCCCCATTCCTATTAATTTTCTTCACTTCCCCCCTCCAACATCCTGCAGCAATACTGTCACGAAACTAAGGACAAAGCAATAAGGCTGTTACTGCTACATGTGCTTTAAGAGGTTTCAAGTCAGAGACCAAGCCAAAGGTAGTTAAATATTCTGTTTTTCCCTCCTTAATTACTATTTTGTCAAACTAATTAGTAACACGACCAGTACCACCAACTTTGTAGTGAGAAGAACAAACAAAGAGCCGCCATCAAAAAAAATGTTGATTTTTAATGTGTGATATATACATAGGAGAATGGAAAACTGCAGGTTAAAAGCTTCTTTCATTTATTTGCTTCATTCAGTGGGCAACTTATTTATTAGAAATTTGGGGCAAAAATATTTATTGAAACCCTAAGCCCAGATGTAGGGTCTTAAAATGGTGAAATTCTGAAAGAAAAAATATTCATACATTAATTACCAGAGCCAACTATATATTGGCAATGAAGTAAAGCATTTGTTGTGAGCTCCGCTGAATAGAGTAGGTTTTTACAGAAATCTTCAGCAGTGAGTCCACATCAATAAAAGAATCATTCTCTCTATAGGATATTATGTCCATATCTTAGCATCTCAGCACTTCTAATTATTTGCCATTTACATTTATACTACGAAAATGTTGCAAGATCACAAATGCATTTCACCTCCTGTTTGTATGAAACTGTAGTCTACTATGGTCCACTCCCTTAGAAGAATTATCTATTTAGCCTAAGATATCGCAAGAAAAAAATGAAAATGAAGACTTTAGGGTTGTAAAAGAACCTAAATGTACTGCTGTATAGTGCCATCAAGTTAGTCAACTTGGCAACTTCTGGAATGGAATAACATAAAGCAATTATTATTAGTATTTTCTATCTATTTTTACTGCAGCAAAGAATACACTGAATAAACATTAGTAAAACCTGCTAGATTGTTTCAAGATACAAAAAAGCTTGATCACAAAATAATTGTCTAATCAGAAGCCATCCCTCAGATATCACATGTAGCTTCTGCCCTAGCAAAGCCTGGCTCACCACTCCAGGACGGCATCATCTCCTCGCTGCTCTGTCATTTACATAAACACAAACCCCATAAAACCTGCTTCAGCTACTTTTCCAAATTCATGCCTGAACAATTGACATCAATAATCACAAAAGTAGGAAAGGCTAAAGTAAAAGCCAGTGATATGGTCAATCAGGAAGAGAATTTTCATTCATTTGCATATAATTTTCACATTTAATGCTCTACAAATGAGTTCACCTTCTGATAGGGTAAAATCACTCCATGTTTTTTTGAAACCTGACAAAGAAATTTCCCAAAGGAAAGCTTTCTCTATAGCATTCCATTACAAAATGCAGTTCTAGAATTCAAATATACAATGTTGCCTCCTGTCCCCCCATTTTCACATTTGCTAATTTTAAGCAGAGTTTTCCATAACCACACAGGGAAAACTAGTAGCCCAGAAAGTCTAGGTTCCCTCTGAGACATTAAAATTCAGCTAAAGACTGCAATAAAAACTAGTCTTGCACCTTAGACTGACACCTTAAGGATATTGTCTTTCCTACCTTTACCCTGCTCCAACTTTCATATTACAGCTCTTTAAGTATAAAGAGAATAATTCACGTTAGAATTCCCCGGCATGAAGCTTAAGTCCAGCTATTAGCAAAGGAAAGCACTTGCATAAAACACTTCACAATATTAAAAAGCACCTATTTCGTAATGTAGAAACTGCAACTTTATGAGGCTTCTCAAGCTAAAATGTGTTTCACTCACAGAGAATCGGGACCAGCTTCTGCTTCCTCTGTTGCTAACTGGAGGCAGCAAGATCTGGTATGCAAAAAATGGAATTTCTTCTCCTAGAACACATAGATAAATGTAAACGAACCTCAATTAACTTTGCTCAGGCACTTCTTATCACTTAATGATGATTTGCAGTCATTCAGCACAGCTGATCTCTTCAGGAAGTCAGGAGCATCTCTTCCACAGAACACTGCTCCAAATGCAAAATCCTATTTGTGAGCCTGGGATTTACTTGTAGCGTGTAGTAACATTTTTTTCCATCAGTTTTTTGGATGCACAAGCAATAATAGACTTACATTGTTTGGGTAGATGTGCAATACTAAGAGGCAGGATCTCTCGTTTCACACAAAATTTCCTCTATTTGATAAGGCAGCCAAATAATTTAACCGAAAAAAAAAAACCCCAACCCCTAGCATATGAAACCATTTTATTTTAATAAATCCATCACACATCAATAGAATTAGCATACACACATCAACCTGTATAAAAATCACTATCAAGTGACACATTACAGACACCTAAACACATTTGTTGAGTTTAACATCAGTGCAGTGGAATGCCAGTTCAGTGGTTTAGACGCGTGCATACGTGCAGGAGGTGCAGACCAGAGCCCCGCACGCAGCCTCCCTGCAACAGCATGGTCTAGCAAAGGTGGCCCAGCACCCTGTCCAGATGAACCTTAAAAGTGTTTGGTGTTGGGGAAAAGGCAGGAAATAACTGAAATAAAAATGAATGTAGCAGGTAACAGAGATAACCTCTGTCCCTTAGATTTGTTATTTGACTTTGTGGGGGGTTTTATTATTACTGATTTCTAGTCATTGATGGTGCAAAGGTACCTGTTTTCTGAGGATGCATAATTATAATTGCATCAAAAAAAATAGTGAAGAGCATACTATATTCCCCTATCCTGCCTTGAGCATAACAAGAAAGCCTGTTATAAATAGTGCAGGAGTCTGTAAAGAAATTAGTGGTAAACTTATTTCTAGTAGCAATATTAGCAGTCACTGGAATGCATAATCTCTTTTCCTCTGGTTTTAACAGTTAACTAAAATTCATAAGCATTCTGAAAATAAAAACCACAGTTTATTCAATTAAACTCCACACACAAAAAATATCCATCAGCTGTCAACAGCATGAATTTAGACTGGAAGCAAAAGAAATGCAGTATTTCAGATGCTGGCAGGCAGGCAGTTTTTTGTACACATGGGGGCAAGCACCACACTAAAAAGTGTTTCAGTTTTAACTACTAGATTGAGCGAAACCCAAGCAGCTGAGGGAATCTGTTACACATGAATGGACCCATTGCAGTTCAGGAGAAGTCAGTGACACATGTACTCCCAAGTCGCTAGGAGTAACTTTGATGGGGACAGATAACAGGAGGCTTGGATTCTGTATAGGAATCTTAAATAACATGTTGCCCTCTCCTTTGATATAAGGAGACAGAAGCACATCACAGGTTTTTGGTTTAAAGTAAGAAAAAAGAAAAGAAAAAAAGATTTAAAATCTTGTTTCTATGAATTTTTGCATCATATTAAAAAAAAAGGATATTTAGAATGCAGCAAGGAAAAGGCTTAAAGTCAAATTCTGGAATGCAAACTAGGAACTCTCACAAACTCAAATTATATGAGTATGTTTTTATAAGATCTCATAATTAGGTGTATGAACCGCTCGTCCAAGGTCCTTGCATCAAGTTTCTGTCTCCCTACCCCCAGGCTCTGATATTTTGTGTGGCAATCTGAAACAGCACTCGACAAACCCTCTTTGCTTGACAGGTACAATAGGAGAGCTAAGCAAACTTAAAATACACTAGAGTAAGATCTAGTATCAGCCAACTATTAGAAAATTATAGATTTCTGCTCTGTTACATATATAAAAGTGAATGCAAGGTTTGTTATGTTTTATTCTTTTTATGACAGAGAAACAGAGGCACGAACCTGACATAAAAGCACACTGCATATTTTCCCGTTGTCATAGCAAACAGTCTGGCCAGCTTTCTTCAGTGTCTGCTAGTTAGCTACTGGTCAGCTAATAAAGGTACCTGCTGATTAAATTTGGATTTAGATAGATTTGTTGAATATGGTTTAGATTATTAAGGAGCTGCCTTGATGACACAAATGGATTTTGGCTAGCACAGTACTAGCGGCTGGCCACATTTTAGTAGTATAAAGAGTGTAAAGCATAGGCTATGTTTGAAGAAAGTACTGTTCCTCTTGTTATTTTCTTTTGAATTGGCTTGAAAAGAAATCAGGGGGGAGGTCTATGGCACATGATACACTTCTGATGCAAGTATTCAAGGATGTTTTTTTCATGGAAAGCTGGTGATAGACTAGAAATGCAAGTAAATATTTTTTTTTGGTTTTGGTGCTGTTGTAGTCTGGGGAGCTGTAACCACTTCCCTAAAACACTTGGTATGTTTATACCAGCATCAATGATAATTAACCAACAACTTTGTTCTTTCCTTCCGTGTCTGCAGAAACTTCTTGTAGAGTCTGAGTAGCAATCTTAGCCCAGTAATATAATTACAGTATTCTTCCTCGCAGTGATATATTCTATGTTCTTTTAATAGTAGAACCAGAATATGCACTTAAATAAGTTGATTGTAAAAATGATGTCAGTTTTATGACAAAATGTCTTTCACACGATTATGAAAGGGTTGATTAGTTCTGTTTTTTATCCAAAGACCTGCCTGGTGCCTTTTATGTGAGAATATAAATATATTTAATGTATTTAATCTCACAGTAGTCCTCAAGGTAACAAAGAATTAACTCTATTTCATGGATGGCAAGCCAAAGTACAGAAGGGATAACACCGGCTGGGTCCAGGATCCCACAGAAAACCAGTGGCATGGTAGGGACCTGAACTTGGTCTCACAAAGTCCTAGCCCAATGTACTGACCACATTTTTGCCTTTTGGACACCAGAATAACAAGAAGACGCTAGAAAGGAAGCGACATAGAATGTTTTATAAGGTTCTTTCAGGAAAAGTACATTGTATGTTGCAGGAGGGTGTGTTCTACACACGTTCTTATAAAGGTGACACTTAAATTTTCTTCAATTGCGGATACTATTTAAAAAAAAAAAATTATTATCCAGTGGAAGAGCATGTCAGTTTTGGTTACACTGACTTTGCCACAGAAAAATCACTAGAAAGCTCTAAGAAAGCTTCAGGTTATCTTCTTTAATTTTCCTGGCAAAAGGACTTCAGTCCCTCTGTCAACGCAGCCTACTGAAGTACGTGTGCCACCAGTCATGGGAACCATCTTCCCTCCCTGCCTCTGCCTTGAGGCGCATGCTCCTGATCCATCACTCAGCACCATGGATCCGTGGGTCTAAGAGAAGGAGAATCTCCAAACCAGCATTATGAAATGCATGTAAGAACTGTCTGTTTCTCACAGTTTAAGCAGCTCTTGGGAACGCACGACCAGTTGAACAGCACAGTGAGGTGGGGAGCGCAGCTCTGAGGCAAGGCACAGCCAGCTTCGATGGCAGCGAGAGCTGGGAAGGGCAAGGCAGCAGAAGCTGCCCACGCCAGTGAAGAGGGAAGCTTCTGAGCCCTGTGTTTCCTTTTCACATCTAGCAAATCTCTTCTGAGCATGTGCAGAAACTTTTCAAAGGCTTAGTGTGTCGCCAGGTACGGGTGGATTTTCACAGAAGTGGCAAAGCATATTTCTGACGCAAAGATTTCCCTCCTCCTGCCAAATTTCAGGCCTCTGCTCTGAAAATGTAAATCAAAGTGGAGCTAGACCTTCCATTTTCAGAATCACTTTGAATTTTCTGTGACAGTTTCCTGCTCTTGAATGAAATAAAAGTGAATCATCTAAGGGCTCCTGGCCTATACTGAAGTTTGTTTTGGTTATTAGCTGTTTTTAAGATAACTGGGGTTTTGTTTTCTTCATACAACCAATCTGTCAAAATTAAGACATCATTTTTCCAGTTGTATTAATGGAAATATTTCTTGGAGAAGAACATTTAGAAACAGGAAAAAAACCCACCTTCCAACTGCTTCTGTGACAGGCTGCTTTCACAATACACTTTTGAGCAAATGGAAAAGTCAAATCTTTACGAAAGGCATATTTCTGAAAGCACAGACATTCTAAGAAGATTAAATCAAGTGTACATTCATTACGGATGAAGAAAATCTGCCCATACATACACTGAGAAAGTAATTCAGAAGGCAAGAGAAAGCGACAGGATGCAAAGTCTCTCTGCCTTTGAAATCAAACATCTGGCACAAACGAGATCGCAATGGAAAGGGGGTGTAGGAGAAAAACACTGAAGAAATATTAACAAGTGGAAGAATACACACAGATATAACTGAATAGGTATAGATACTGAAACATTTGCTGAGGTGTTCAGTCAAGAGACAGAATTTTTTATTTGGGATAGAAAATAGAAAAATTTTCTGTGGTTTTATTTTGTATCAGTATTAACCCACATGAATTTAAAACACTACTAAAGGGAACAGTTAATTGAATGAAACAATGCTGTTTATTTCCACTTCACGTTATAGTAGCATGCTCTCTTTGGCTGTTGGAAAAAAGAGTCCAACTTTCTCCTAGGTTTGGGAATATGACCAAAAAATAAACAAACATTCTTCTAGCAGTCCATGTTTTTCAAACCACTGAATAACAGTATTATTTAATGTATGAGATAGATAAATATTGATAGGGATTCAAGACAGGTAGAGGTTATATTGCTTCCTAGAGACTACATAGTAATTTGGAAACAAATCTAAGCTGCAGATTTATATATCCTTGAGTCCTTTGTTTAGGGATTTTTGTGTGTGTTTTGGTGTTTGTTTGGTTGTTGTTTTTTTTTTAATTTTATTATTTATTTATTTATTTTTTATTATTTGTCTATTTTAAATGAAGTTTTATATTTTAGTTCTTGTGGTGGGCACACTAATTTTCCCTTGGCCTTCAATGCAAATCTACTCAAGAGGTATTTGCAAAGAAATTTTCTACTAGACATCAACCTGATCCTGTTGAATAATACTCCTTCTGTCATGTGTCATCCTTCAGCATAAACCTCAACCTCCCTGCTCTTTTTTTTTTCTTCCCTTCTCCTCTCTTCCATTTAAAAAACATGAATGATAATTCAAAATACTTTATATTCTTTCCCCCTTCTTTTTATACCAAAGTATTTACACTATCGATATCCTTCTACAATGCATTTTCTTCCGTAATAATCATAATTTTATTCTTTCATCCTGCTATAGTTAAGTACTTCTGAGGCTAATCTAGTTCCTATTAAACTTAATGGATGCTTTGCCATTAACTCTGATGGAAGGAAGATTAGCCTTTAATCTCTCTACCTTGTTTAGCTCTTTCAGGAGAGAATTCAACTCTTAACTCTTTATTCCTTATTTATGTAGCTATTACATACATATGGTATATTCCTTTATTTTCTTTTCAAGTGCTCTCCTAATTTCTTTCTCCATATTATAAACCTTTTTATTTATTTATTTATTTCAAAATGTATATGTGAAAACATGTAAACTTGTTCATGTCACAGTTTTTAATTTCTCTGTGGTCACATATGGACATAGAGAAACTTCTCTGCTAATGCAAGACAGCTCTGTTAACTTCTAGGGAATTGCACAAGTACAACCAAAGGCAAAATTTTAGCCTTTAACAGGGCTAGGAGCCACAGCAGAGTAGTTTATGGCAAATACAGTGCAATAACAGATAACATTACAGTACATCTTCCCTATCTCTTACTGTATGTATCCATAGCAATTAATATCACAGCTGTCAGATAAAATTGGCTTGGATAAATCATTTTCCCTAATCAATAATCACAGTGGCACATTCATGCTGCTTCACTCTGTCAGTATATCTTACATAAATAAACTTCTTTTACCAGGTACTTAAGGGACATTCTTAGGAATGTGCCAAAGGCATCAGGGCTAATCTTGCTGATGTGTGGCACTGACTAAGGTGGGATGAATTCACCTGAGTAGAGTCACTTGAGCATGAGTTTGGAATATCTGGCACTAAAGGTGCTTTCAACATACTAGCAAAGTAAAAAAAAAAAGAAAAGCATTAAAACAAAATAATAGATTACAACAGAGTCAGTCATGTATGTAAATACATTATTGCAGCTGCAGGGCTTAGCATTTCCGGGGGTAGAGGAGCAATGCTGATCACTGAGCAGAACTTGAAACAATTAAATAATATTAGGAATATTTTAAAAATGCACCAAATAAGATGGGGTGTTTAAGTGTAAGAGTTGATTTCTTAATGCAGTACTGTGATTTCAGAGAATTTTCACAAGAGTTATTTACTATACTGAGCATGTTATGTGTGATGCAATATCTACTGTAGCAGTAGCAGCTGAACACTCAGGTTTCCTACTGCTTTTATCTTTATAGGGCATTTAAGTATCCATAGTTATTCAATAAACTAAAATTAAGTTTTATTTGCTTTAAGAAAACAATAACAATCAGGAAAAAAATGTTCCTGTATAACTACAGGTATTGTCTTGTTTATGTGAGTGGGAGTGAAGTTAAAGTATTTACAGTTCACTACTGCTTCTGTTCCCTTTTCTCTTTTATCCATTGGCATGTCTACATCATAGAACCTGTCACAAAGATGCATGAGTTGGCTTGGCCTGAAGCTGTCCATATGTCCAGATCAATGTGCAGCACTGCAATACCACATAGATATGTTTCTGGGGTCTAAAAAACCATACCCACTTAGTTCAGAAGCCCTGCCACACTAATTCTGATGCCAGGTCAGGCATTTTTGGATGATGATGATATGATGATGTGCTTGTGTCATTCAGAACACAAGAAAATTCTGGAAGTTAAAACTGAAGCTCATATTCACGTCACTTTTCACCTGGGCTCTCCTGTTCTTGAATATAGAAATCCATATGGAGTTTAGCATTAAATAGTTAGAGCAGAGTGAGCTACTGGATGAGCTTCCCAGTGAATGAAATAAGGGTTGAAGAGGGATGAAGGCAAGCCTGGCATTACCTCCTTGATGAACCAGTACTTCTGCAAACACATGGCTGAAGGAACCAAGACACCAACATGTGAGTATCATAACCAATCCCAAGCAATCCACTATGGAAGGCAGTTAGACCTCTGTAATCTGGTGTAAAGTGATTTGCAGATGTCCCTCTGCAGTTGGAAGTCTTTGGCTTCGGAAACTAGATATGATTTCCTTGGAAAATTAGTAGTTGTAGAATCATCCATCTCTTTCTGTTGAACAGGTCTATTCATAATTGCAAACTCATGGCCTTTTCTGGATGAAATATTCATGCAAACTCAACTGCCAGGCTGCACTTATGGCATAGTAAACTGCAAAACATTATCATATTAAAAGCAATTCAGCAACATGCTTCATGCCAACTTAATAAAAATGTCATTTTAAATATTGTTTAGGAGCACTAGTCTATTTTATAATGCAGGATCCCAAATGTGTTCAGGAGAGAGTATATCTTGAGGAAATGAAATCAAAGAAAGAGGCAAAGGGTTGAACCCAGGTAAATAATTTCCAGGTACTGGCAAAATGTTTTATTTAGTGAAAAGTATCTATTTTTTCCAATGGTTTCCTTTCCTAAGACCTACTATAGATATTCTACCTTTCTGTATGTTAGGCAAATTTATAACTAGATAGACATATGAAGTAAATAAAGATAACTGAAGGTTATTTAGATGGCACTTGAAATGAAATGTTTATAATAATATTTGCAAATTTTGTATGTACATATATTGACTTCAAAGGTTTGTAGACTGTAGAAATCTTTTAGATCTGGTGATTACACAAACTGAAAAGCATTGAGTATTTTTAATTAAAGACATAATATGTGAAATTAAAGTAGTATATATGTAACAATAGAGCTCATTTGCACAGTGCAAAGGGGTTCAAAGATTTATACGGTCGCATATCAAGCTTCATTATTGCAATGTTCAGAAGTAGCATCTTATATTTGTTCCTATTCTGAGCAGGTGTATTAATTGTTAATGGTGGTAAACTGAAATCAGAAATTCTAAAAATGAGGATTAAACTGTCAGACTGAATAGTGGGAGAAAAAAAGCTCTAGCTCAGAAATTACTGTTCAAGTAATGAAGAGTTATCCTGTTGTTATGAAAAATAGGGCAAATTTGAACCAAATCAGAATGATTTTTTTCTCTCACCAAAAGAAAAATTAAAAAGAAATCCAGGTTAAATGAAATATTTCTGACTCTGTTAACAAAAGCAAAAGCAGTTCAAATGAATGTAAATCACAATTTACAACATGAAAGGCAAAATGGTGGCCCTGGGACTTGACTTAGTAGCTAGTGGGTATGGTCCCAGTCCCTGCTTTATTAAATTTTTAAGTATTTTGTACTCCATACAACAGTACAAACAGTAGAGACTGAAAGCAGCCTGATGTGAATCACTGTGTATTCTCAAGGAATAGTCTATGTTCAGATCCTCCTGTGAGGCTGCTGCTGAAAACTTGAATGCTCTTTGGCAGAAAAGGGAACCGAATCTGCCTTTCACCTCCAGGCTAAGCAAAGCCTGAGCTGTTCTGCAAACTACCCGGGGCTGTGCAAAAACCTGCTGGCTCTGTCAATACTCACCTTGTTCGCATCACACTGCCCACAGAAATAAGCTTTTCAGCCACAGACACTGTGCTATTTATTTTGCCTTTCTTTGTCATCCTCGCTCAGTGTGTGTCCCCAAGACCAAATTTTGCTTTCTTTTTGTCGCTGTACAAGCGAAATCCTTAGGGCTTGCATAGATTTATGCAGATATTAATAAAACTGAAGGTAATCTTTGTCTACGTTGATAAATTGTTCTCTCCCATAAAAAGAAAAATCTATAGGATAGTTGAAGAAGGAGAAAAAGAAGAAAAAAAATCATTTTTCCTTAATTATCCCATATTTTTCCAATGGGAATGTGAATGAACTGGTGTCTAGGAGGAATTAAAGCCAAGAAAATAAAGGAAACAAATTACTGACTAGGTCCAAGAAGCTTACTATAGGAAGCTGTTCTGCGCAGACTCCAGCAGTTTTGTGCTTATTTTTTAACCAATTTTCTTCCAGCACCAAGGAGAGCTGTACTCTTTGCTTATTTGTTAGCAGGGCAATTATTTGTCCACAGGGAAGCCTTTCCTGCTCAGGGTGGTATGGATGGCATGCAACATGTGCTGGCTTATTTTTGCCAATATTCTAGTATTTTTATAATTGCTATGTTCCAACAGGTTTTATTGGTAGGAATTTTATTTTCAAATGTTTAAGCTCCAACAGATAATTTCTGGATAGGAAGAACTTCAGACAGATGATAGAAACTCTTCATTTTTAAGAGTTAGCACACCCTCATTTATGACAAACAAGCTAACAACTCCATCATTTCCTTTCTTCCTAATAAAAAGATACTACTTGCTGAAGTAAGACTTTACTACTGAAATTTTACTGTATTACAAAATAATATTTTCTACACTAATATTTTGTAAATAAACCACTTTCTAGTTTAATTACTTTAAATTATTTACTATTGTTGCAGCATTCAGTAACGTACAACAGCTTTCTCTGCAGCAGTCACTGAAATTGCTGTGTAGAGTGTTCCTTGACAGCAGAAAGGTTATACATATATACATTTATACATACTATACAATTAAAAAGTAAATCCAAGGATTCCAGCATATTGCAGAGTGCTGCAGAATTAGAGGCAAATGCAATGCAAAAGATGGACGGTTCTGTGGTACTGACTGAATGCCTTTTCAGATACTCCCAACAGCATTACAGTACTTAATCGATAGAGAGAGCTTATATTGGCCATAAAATCCAAAGAGTATGGTCTCCTAACTAGAGCCACGTGATGTTTACTACCAAAATGGAAAAATATATTTATCCTTGGTACTCCACATTATGGAGAGAAAGAACAGTTCACAATTGTGTTTGGACTCTCTATTTTAACTCTGGAATGGACTAACTGGGTAACAGTGTTGGTGTATGTAGGAGAGGGGGTAGGCTGTAAGCGGGCTGAGTTAACGCATACCGTAAAGTATTTATATGCATATGCATGTGTGAGCAGGTATTGTGTTTGTCAGTATTAATCTACAAAATTCATTTACAGTTATGATTGACGTAGATTCAAATTTTTCACAATAACTTTCCTACTAAACTCATGACAGCATTGGTAATTGCCCATAAAAATCTCCATCCAGATAATACTGATTAAACTGTTAATTAAATTACAACCAAAGCAACAAAAGGTTGAGATATCCAACTGAAATATACCAATAATACTTTTTTTTACAGGTTGTCCAAGCCATTCACTGCATGCATTTGAATGTAGAAATGCAACATTATTTTTTAGGCCAAGGTCATAGGTCCAATATTGAACTCAGAAGCAGATTACTTTACTACCCATTCCAATGTATGTAATGTATACCACTCTCATGGTATACCATTATCCTCTTTGAATCCTTTACTCTGCTCTGTAGAGAGGCTGGTTCTACTTTGAACAACTGCTTAAGATACTAATAGTCAGCATCAGCAGGTGTTTCATCAAAGTGCTCTGATTCAATCCAGACTTTTATTAAAAAAAAAAAAAAAGTGATTTTCACAGTCATCAAAAAAATCAGCTTAAATCCTTATTAACTTTTTAAGGAGACAAATATGCATTGGCTTTACTTGGGTCATAATGACTGAAGCTGTTCACACTGAGATCTGGAACGGTAACTTTGGAGGTGATGCACTTTCACTTGGAAAAGTTCAAAAGGATTTAAGAGGAAATTATGGCGGAATGCTTTTTTGAGTTTCATATCTTTTCAAGAATACTCAAGGGCGAAAGTCAACAGAAAAATTGTTGTTCACTTTACTGGGTTTTGAACCAGGTCTCAATAACTTATTTTTATAAAATGTCATATCACCCTGAATGCATAAGTCAGTAACAAGACAATGGGGAAAACTCCATTGTTAAAAGTACAATCTTTCAAATAAAGTGATGACATTAATTCCTTTTTGCTAATCCTTACTGTTCATTTTAGGAGGATTGGTAATAGCTTCTTTGAGCTTATCAGCATTATTATGACTCTGAGGAGATGAGTGTGCTTTTGAACACAAATTGTCCTTTGTATACTCACTACTGGTTCTTGATTATTGCGTTAGTAAAAAACGGTAGCTAACACAGTTTGAAAATAAACTCACATGCCTGCTGTAGACATGACCCAAATGAAACGTCTACAACTTTGTAGAAACCTCTAGCTGGTGAATACATAATTTCTACACTGTTTTCTGAACATATTTGTGTTACTGTGGAAAAAAACCCAAACAAACAACTCCACATCTCACTGAATTTGGCTTCAAAATAGCAGAAAGAGGTAGCCAGCCCAGGTGTGCAGACCTGGCAGAGTCCCCACCACAGCACAAAGGGAGGGACAGCCGGTGGCTGGCTCCTGCCAGAGACTTTAACATAGATTTTATTTCTTTTCTTGGGTCTTTGGTTGTGGGGTGTTTTTTGACATTACAAAAATAAACACGGAAGCTCTAGATGCCTGTTCAGCAGAGTATTCCAACAAACAAACTCCCAAAACTCCTCAGCATCCCGACCTTCCCCCAGAAAGCTCACGTCCTACCTGGGGCCTGACTGCATTATGCACAGAAAGTCTAACGTGATGATAAGAACAAATCTAAACAGCACCTTCCAAACCGTGTGAGTTTCCCTTCTCCTTGTGTGAAAAAGCCATCAGACTCGCTCAATACAATGTTGCTTTACTGATGACACCAGTAAGTTGTTCAGTTCTCTTTCCAGGTGTGACACAACAGAAAGTCATCTGCCCACATACGGATGGAGCATCATACTCTCCTCTGTTCTTACCACTTGACTCTAATACATTCACAACCGAGAACAATTTGTATCTTTCTGCTCAAAATAAATCTATTTCTAATTTTAGTTGTTGTTGGGATTTTTTTCCAGAACTGAGGTGCTGGTGCTGATGTCAAAGTTGCTATGCTGCCTAGTAAGGCCAACACTAAGGTCAGTGTGATGCCTAACAGACCTTGCGTGTCCATACCATCACCCAATAAAATTGCTATCTAAAGTCTTAGAAGATTTGTCTCTTTATGTGATAAAAGTAACAGCTCAAATAATAAGTAGTAGGCGTATTTAAAAGCATATAAAATGATTCCGTGCTCCACAAGGTTAGATGAACCAAAGATATTCCTCATTGCAAAAATTAATAAAATGTTAGAATTAGGCACCTAAACTCAGGAAATGTTATGATTCAGATGGGCTACTTTCATATACCCAATTCAGTTCATAGTTTCCTTGTGATAAACCCCCAAATTAGTATTTCTGCAGAAACAATGTCCTCAATCAGCACACAAGATGGGAATAAATCACTTGGTGACGTTTATTCAATATTATGTTTTTATCCCCACTGTTTACTGTATGGTGTCATGCCTTGTTTATTGTACACTATTCATACCCCATAGACTAAATGATTAATTTCTTCAAAGCCTTTCTGTGACGCTCATCAATGCAGTATTTAGGTCCTTCACAACACATTCATAACAGCTATCTGAGATAAGTGCATATTGTTATTCCTATTCTAAAGATAGCAGATGCAATGCCAGGAATCTCAAATCTGATTTAGTGTTATATTTTACTTCATATATCCAAGGCAGAGCAATTTACTTCAGTTGCAGACGTGAGGTCTCAGCACTGGTATATATTACAATCCCAAGTCAGATGTCCAGAATATACACAGGTAAGGTAAACCCCTTATCAGGTGTGGGTTTAGTAACCAGCATAGCATTACTGTGTGTCAGGAGCATGAAGAAAACCAATTCTCCAGGTCAGTAACCACGAGGATATGTTTTTTTTCTTTTCTTTTCTTTTTTTTTTTTTTTCCCCTGCAACACCCTGCCTCTTTCCCTGATTTCTATTCAGCTGCTGAAATAAATGAGACGGGGGATTTTAACAGGTTTTGTTCTACTGTTTGTGTGGGCCACAAACTTCTGGAGAGTTGGAGAGTTTTCTAGATGAGCATTGCTATATTCTCCTGCTCTGCTCTTGCCTAAAGCATCCCCTGTAGGTTATTACCTGTCATAGGGACTGGGATACTGGGCTAGACCAGCCTTCTGCTTTGACCCAGAATGTATTCTGGTTTATGTATGGTGGGTTTCTTAATTTTTATTTTTTTTTTCCCTTCTTTTTTTTTTTTCCCTCCAACAAAACTCCCTTAAATTCACTTATTACACACCATCTTCTTTTAAACTCTATACTTCCTTACAAGTGTTGGGACCCACCACACGGGTCCAAATGCTGTGAATGTCTTTGTGGACCAGTTCTGGAAAAGGATCCAAAACTTCGACAGTGGATTTCAGATATTTACTGAAAGCTGAAAAACATGAAAATTCATCTCTTTCATCCACTCAGCTCAGGGGCTCCTGAGGACACAGGAGGAAGAGTTTTCCTGCTCATGTGCTCTAAATCTCTCCCAGCAAAACCTACACAATCAAAATTGCAGTTGCAGGAAAAGCCTTGTTTGACTTCAGGGCTGGATCATACCCACTGCGAATAAAACTTCTACAAAGTTTGCTGCAAAAATGAAATCTGAGAAAACTGAATTTACCAGAAGGTTTTAAAGTGGATGTAATTTTCAGAGTTTCATATTAAATATTCAAGAATAATACCCTGGATATAACAGGTACTCTTCCTCCTACCTACTTCTAGGAATATTTGAGGATGGAATTATGAGGTGTCAGATTGTCTTTTATTTGAGCAAACCAGTTTATTTTCTTCTTGTCTCATTCTGGACATATACAGTATTTTTGCTAACATTTTTTAAAGTACATTCAGACTGAGGCAGAGAGTTTTCATGTACAAATTCAGTGTAAGTAGTTAAACAGTGATATGGACACGTGAAAACTAGGTCTTATTGAAGAAAAACATGTCAGCTATTTTTTCTTGTCCCATCATATATTTAATTATTATTATTATTTTTAATGATGAAGTTAACAGAAACTGATTTTTATTTTTTTGTATTTATTTTCTTTTTGCTTGTAAACAGAGAATAAAGTTAGGAAAATATTGTTGAGGAACAATTTTGTTTTAATTGAACTTGGGATACAAAAATGAACTGGAGGATCTCTTGAGACTACTGCCAGGTCTAATCATCTATGGTGAATATCCGGAGACATCTGAACTTGATGCATCTTATCACAGAATAGACAAATGTGCAGACTGTGTAGCAACCATCACATCACTATTTCTCAGCACACAGTCATTCAAATACTGGCATGTTATTTAATTGCAATGCGATCCTCACTGTAAGAGAAAAATGACACTCAGATGCATGAACTTTTAAAATTAAAGTGCAGGGACACAGTCTGGGAATCTCTTACCCCTCCTATTGCTTCCTATTGCCGGTATTCCCGCTGCAAACAAGATTATCATGACACAAAACACTAAATGTTCTAAGGACTGAGATTTCAATAAGTCACCATATGCCCAAATAAAGCATATAAGAAAAGCATAAGAAAGACAATATATCCTAACTCTTACAACAAGCAGTAAAGACCAGAATTTATGCAAAGGCTAGTGTGCTGGCGAGACAACTCATTCATTTTTTTTTATAATTCCGTGCATTTCCTCACACATTTCATGTTTCTTGTTGACACAAAGCATAGTATTGTTTTATCTCCTTGTCTACCCATTCTTTTATGATATAAAGCTTTCCCTACCTCAGTAATATCAGCTCAATCTATCACTTTACCCTAATGCTCTCATCAAAACCAGGCAGTCTCACTCCATTTCTCGTTTACAGTATGTCACTGATTCATGCATCTTAACCTTCCTGCGGAGCTCAGGGACTGCTCCTGTATCTGGGTATGGTTTTAGTCCCTTAAGTCTTTACACAGAACAGCGCACACGGTGCAGGTGCCACAAAAGAGCTGCAAGTGTGCCACTGATCTCACGCTGACCTCACTTGCTTACTTTTCTCTTCCGTTTCTTTACTTTCTGTACTTGTGTCCGTCATCTTCCGTACTCTGCTTTCATAACCACATTCGTTAAGGCAAGCCCAACTTTAATTACCCACTGTTCATCCTGAATCAACAAAAGGTTTGTGTGAGGTTTGAAAAGAAAATATTCAGGAATATGTTTAAATAAACCCTAGAAAATCACATTTCTAGTGAACTCATCTATCCCCACCTTTGGGAAACTGCAATGAATTTTCATGCACACATAGTTTATGGAGACAGAAAAAACAGCACTTAAGAACTGTGTATCTAATTAACATCAATGAACAGCTAATTGTGAACAATAAACATTAGATGAGGAGAATCACACTGCAAAAAGAAGTGAAGGATGTCAATTTGGTCACACAAGTCCTTGATCAAATGTTTCAGGGCAGCAAGCACGAACTGGAGCAAATTACCTATTTGCCGGAAAGTTTTCTTGGGTCCATACAATTTTCTTTCCTACAGCAGCATCTCACCCTAGCCCTGCATCTTATGGAGTAAGCAGACACGTGAAAAAAAGGGTGGTCATTTAGGAGGAAAAGTTCTGTTTGTATCAAAATATCTATATGAGAAACAAAAAGGTGAAATAACAGGGAAAATTGAACACACCTGAAACTTAAAAAACTAATGTTTTAGTTCTTATTGTGGTGTGCTGAAGTCTTTCCAAGTCTTATATCCCAGCTCAAACCCTCTGAAAATGTTTGGTTTGTTTGGTTTTTTGTTTTGGTTTTTTTTTGCCCCCTCCCCCCCTTTTTTTTTCTTTTCAGTATTTATTAGTCTTTCCCAGAATAGTCTAGAGGTATTATACAGGCTACTTTTCTTTCAGGGACTCTGAAAACTCATCTTTTCCCTTTAAGCAGCTGCGAAATAGCACACTTTAAACCTTATCCAAAAGTTTTGGGAGACTGAGCAGATCACAAAGCAATGCTTCATTTTCATTTTGTCTTAGTCCATTAAAGGATTGCTAAGGCAGTAATCTACATGCAGCCAAATTGCTCAGGGGGGTTCCAATTAAATTCAAATTTTTACCTCTTTTTATTACTTGTTGTAAATGTCCTGTCTAACATTTAACAGTTAATAAGAATCTCAGACAAAAGAAATGAGGAAATAAAGAAATGGTCAGCACTTTGCTTGACTCAAGAATAGCAAAATCCTTGAGCCACCATGCTCTCTAGTACAATATTGCAAATCATGATTGGATTCTATTCCATTATTCCTGTATTTTTACCACGAGGTGAATACTTCATATCTGTAGGCATGTTACCTAATGTGCTTACATGAAACATTAAAATACCATGATTACTTGAAGGAGAAAGCTACTTTTCCATGTGTTAACATCCAATAAAAACTGATACTGAAATACTGATTATTTATAATGCAAACAAAGCACAGACATTTATGGTGTGTAAATGATGGTGCAGTTCCAGAGTCTACTAAATACATAACAACAGGGATGATGCCCACAGCAATTCAGATATTTATAGAAAAAAATGCAAGCCAGCTTGGCACATATAAATGGACATGCTTTCAGCAGCTGAAACCCATAAACATTGCTGGAAGTAGCATCCCATGGGATTTTAACGAGCTGCTAAGCTATTACTACAGGTCAAATGCAGAGGCATTCCATTTGGAAGCTTTTCGGGTAGGACTGCGCAGGGTTTGGGACCTGGAACAAGGATCTGCACATTCCCCTCTGCTGCTGCTGGGGGTTGGCAATCACCTGGTGGTGCATCTCGTCCGGGGTGCTTTGTACTGCTGTGTCTGCAAGCCTCCCGAGCCAAGGCTCACTCCTTTTTTCCTGGAAACACGCACACATCTGTGTGTAGGTACGGGGAACATGTACACACCTGTGTGTAGGTACGTGCATGTGCCCCCCCTCCAGAGAAGGGAAAAAAAAAAAACAACCCAAAAACAATTTAAAAGCATCTGTGTTTTACCTTAAATAGTTTTGCAATCTTGTTGAGGGTTTTGGTTTTTCAGATCAATATGTATAGTTTACCAGGATCAAAAACTCTTGTGATGCTGACATTTATTGCTAAAATAAATGTATTCATTGTTCTCTACTGAACAGCAGTATCTGAAATACCCAGAACCATCCAGACAACAGGAATTACCAATGGTAATACAGACTATAACATGAACTACATATGAATTTTTAATTACTTTCAATAATATATAAAAAAAATAAATATCAAAATCCCTGTTACAAAATAAAAGAAATACTTGTCTCTGTCCCTGGCCATTTGCAAGTTATTCTAACATGAACCTTTCTCAGCTCCACATGGTCACATTGCCTTACAGCAATATGATGTGTGCACATGTTTTCATTTTTTATTTGAAAATTTCATGTCAGATATTTTTTAGTGTACACAGACAGCAATTTTTCAAACATGTAGCATCTACTATAAGGTGAGTATAATTGCTTAGAGTTGCCTAGGAGGAGATTAGTTGGTAGATTGAATTTAAGACTGTCAAAACTGCACAGTAAGTGTAGTTTATCAGATGGGTATCAATACTGGACACACTGTGAAAATAGAAAATTTTTCTAAGTGTAAATTTCTATTTTATATATACCATTAGCTTTGGAAGTCACAACTATTCCCCTGCACTCCTGTCCCCAGGACCTCCTTACAGCCTGCTTCATTTCAGCAGAAACCTGAACGTTAACTGCAAACAGAAACCAGACTGAAGTTACATGCTAAATGTAACTATTTATCATTTGCCTAAAATACCACTCAGAAGATGCTGTACACTATTACGAATAATTTTCTCTCTAGCTGTTTTTTCTTTATGTGAATGCTTGAATATGTGTGTAAATACACAAAGGATGCCCAGAAAATCCATATATGAGTATCAGACTTTGCATGCATTAATTGTAGATGTGTATATATATATGCTCAATCCCTTCTTGTTAAACGAGAAACTTGACAAGAAGCAGCAGAAAAATTCACGGTGTCCTAGATGTGTTAGACTGCTGTTTGACTGCAGTGTATTGCAGAAAGTCACCGTATATGCACCAGAGAAATTATAGATATGTGCAGTGCTGTAAGGCAGCCACGAACCAATTTCAGGGACTCATAAAAATCTTGCCCTTCTTATGCTATTGATAGATCCTGACCTTATTGCGGATTCTTAAGCTGCTGCTTCAAAGATGTTGCAGTGAAGAACTGGCACATGCAGTCTAGAGGGTGGGCAGATGAAAGCTACTAAGCAAACTGAGAGCTTGGGAGCCAAAATGCAGAGGTTAAAATCATATATTAAGACTTGAAATATACCTTCTCATTTGGTCATGTTAGATAGAACCTTAAAGATCTGTTTAAAAGTGCAGCAAAGGCTGTTTTAGCTTGGAATGCAAAAACTTTGACACTCTCCTGCGTTTGTGTTTTTACTTAATGAAGGTTAGTCTTATACTGCTGATGCTGGCAGCATTACTCATTACTCATGCTGTATTTAGTGAAAAAAAGAAAATCTCCACACCAACCAGAAGCCACTAACAATATACGTTAAGTATTACCCAGCTGTGTAGCTCTCTGACTAGGTTTCAAATGGAAAGCAACTTCAATGAACTTGCTGCCGGTCCTGGAAAGCATTGCACGGTAATTCCTAAGCAAGCAGGTCGAAGCCAAGCTACAGCGATCCGGCACAGAAAGCAGAGCTTTCCCCTCCCCAGGCAGCAAACGGCTGTGCTGCCTGTGTGGCACAGTGCACTGCGTCTCTCCGAGGACTTCTCATCTGCGATTTAATATTCTAAGTATCATGGGAACCTGTATGTTATTAGACAATAGTTACTATAATGTTTAAATTAATTCATCTAGCTGTACAAGTTCCTGTGAGTGCAATTACGTGTGCAGGGACAGTACTTAGATGAATGTGTCCCATACCTGTCCACAACACCACTGTAAATAGGAAAGAGATCACCCTACGGTAAATATGAAAGAGATCACCCTGACTCACATGTGAGAGGGCAAAGAGGTTCCCCGCTGCCACCAGCGCATCGCTACAGCCTTTTTCCTCCCCCCTTCGCCGAGGCAGCTCATGCTCTCAATGCCATTCCCTGGCAGTCAGCAGCCACAAGCTCCGAAGGCGGCTGTGCCGTAGTCTTCACAACAAGCCCTAATCCTGCCTGGCAAGCTCTGATAAAGAAGTTGTTAGAAGCCACTGGAAGTTGGATCAAGGCAAAGAAGCATCACCCCAAAGAAATGTGCCCAGAAATGTTGCAAAGCAGGAAAGCGCTGCGAGAGAAACGGCATTGTCAGTGTGCGACAGCATCCCAGCAGCTGGGCCTGGCCCAGCCAAATGTCAATAGAGTTACTCCAAATGCTTCAAAGACTCTTAGTATTGCAAAAATGACTATGAATACTACCATCTAAAAATACAGCAGTAATTCATGCTTGTTCCCCCCGTTCCCCACTCCCCCCTTAAGCTCCTTAAGTTGCATTTACACTTTCAGTTTGTATTTTACCATTCAGGGCACCAGTTGAACCTTTGCTATGGAACATCAGCAACCCTCTGCTCACAGGTGACTTACCTGTCCCTGTATAATTAATTGTATGGCTCAATTGCTTGAAAAAATGAAAATTAGCAGACTCCTATTTGGACTATCCAACACACAATATGTACAGATCCTACAGATTTGTCTTCCACTGTGCAATCCCTGGATCATATCACAAAGCACCTGTGCCACACAGTTATCTGGAATTTGCTGGTTTTGAACTGGGTGGTGGTGGAATAAAAAATGTAAAGATTAAGGTAAATATTCACTTATAAAAACTGTGAACTGAAGTGAAGGGCTCTGAGTCTGTTTAAAATAAGAAAAAGTCATGGTCAAGTGATCGCATAAATGAACTAAAGATTGAATGACATGAAAATCACTAAGTTCATTCTTCACTCCAGGCTTCCAAGTTTTCCTTAGAAATAAAATAGTGGAGGGAAAGAAAAAAAAAACCAAAGAAATCAAAGTTATTGTATCAAAATATTAATATTTTTTAACGTGTGATTGATGCGTTTCTTTATTAAGATAAGTTTAAAAATCCACCTAATTTCAGCTCTTTGCTTGATAAGTGGTACATTTTAAGGAATTCTGAACTACACTGAAAATATTCTGCACAGCTCTAACCAGAATACTCATGAATTCTCGTCTATCACAGTTACTCCCTCTACAGCTTTTGGCAAGTGACTAAGGATGAAACTTTGTCTGGTAAAGTCAAAGGGTATTTCAGTACTGTTTTAAATGAGGCCAACTTTTCCTCTTCTGATCATTTCCATCTACAGGAAGGCAATCAGAAATGTCTGAAGTGTAAGTCTTGTAACAACGTTTAATTGATGTATAAAATCATATTCTAAAATGCACCATTTTCAGTCCTAAACTCTAGTTGCTGTAGTAAATAGGTACTTCATGACCATCAGGGATCACCAGTATTGTTTTTCTTAATTACATTTGCAAGTAATTAATGCCATTGTTGCATTCCTGGATTTGTAGCATTCCCTAGGTGTTCCTATACTTAGTAAAAGGGGAATACTGTGATAACGTAATCTAATTGCAAAGTTAAATTGTAAAGATTTTTAATAGCAACCACTCTATAGCCCTTTTAATTTTCTGTCTGCTTCATGAGCATTAAATAATTATTTCTCACATTACCCATGTGAGCAGATTACACCACTTCTGTCTCTAAGCTTGGTAGCATATATTCTCACTCTTCTGTAATGCTGAACATGTTACACTTGAGAGGCACATGTTTCAGAGGCAGAGGCTGACTACCAGTGTTTCAAACGAGGGCTGTTATTGAGCTGTATCTAACATCATCGGTGGAAGTTTGTTACATGATCTAGCTGCAGTACGGAATCAGATTTCTGTATGCAAGGAAGGTTTGAATGGAGATCTTTTCAAATTAGCAGGTGAAAACTTAGGAAATAATCTGATGCCATCTGCTTTACTCTCTTTGAATTTTGCAGTTCATATTCTAAATACTGGCTATCAAGGGCATATTTTATAATGTTATCGCTAAGAGCTAAATTAAGGTCAAATTTGATGCCACAAGAAGAAAGAAATGTTGTAAGGACATACATGAAATAATTGTCACTATATGAAGGAGGACAAGCCTTCCTGCACTTCACTTAAAACATATTCCTTATAGGAAAATACAATGTTCTTTTGCAGACCAAGTGAGGGAGGATGGATCTTTAATCTTTCACAAGCCAATGACAATTTTATTAGCGAGGGAGCTATGCAAGACTACCCACTTTCTCTTGGAGCAAAACCTTTTTGAACCATATACCACTATGTAAAATTCATAATAATTTTCTATGACAAGGGCAGATTAGCAGACTACCAGTAGCTGCCCTGAATCCTAACAGACATACAGGCTGTAGCAGTGCAATTCATGTGTGGGAGGGTGAGGGACTCACAGGATGGATTATCTCCGGGACGCCTGACAGTTTTTCTTCAGCACAGCTCAAATTTTCCAGAAGAATGTCTCACAACAAGTAAACTTTTCCTTTGGATGTCTACCTATTTTGGTTCCTATATAATTATCATTTACCTAATTCTTTTGATTTCAAAATCTTTGGTACATTTTCTAAAATGACAGATTTTAAAGAAAGAGAGCCACTGTAATCATTTCCTTTATCCTCTGACTTCCTGAACAACACAAAACACAGGACTGACTTTTTTTTTTTTTTTTTTTTTTGTGAATACACAATGCATTAAAAAAAAATTCTGGTCTTGGTTTAAAACTACCATGAAAAAAGCTCTTCCAGTGCATAATTCTTTTACTGGTTGCATCTGGGCTTTTTTTGGTAGCTTTCTCTTTTGTTGTTGGGTGGTGGTTTTTTTGTTGTTGGTTTTTAGTTTTTTTACTTTTCATTTCCAGCCAAATTCAATTCCCAAAAGTTCTTACACTTGCTCTTCTGTGAATACTGATTGGGAAAGAACTGGACCCATTTTGGAACAGGTACACATATAGATGAAGTAATGGATTTGACAAACATTTTGGAATTAATATATTCAGCTTTCATATAGCTTAAACAACATAAAAAGGATGGAAGATGTACCCCACACAAGCAAGTTAGGGTTATAAACAATTCCATAAATCACTTATAACTTATATTGGTAAAATCCAAATCAGGACAGAGGAGACGGTTAATGGAACAAGAGGAAATGTTTGATTGATGTTAGTAGGTTTTTCATTAAGATCTTACAATATTTAAGTCAAGTATATTTTATGGCATTGATAATTTTCTTTTTTAAATGCTACAAGCAGTCTTTAAAATTAGGTTAGGAGTCCTTTGTTTCTGTTCATCAAAGGAGATTTTCCTTCTATCACCTGGACAGAAGCCTTGTGAGGCTAGTCAGGTGAAACGTGATTTTTTTTTTCTGTCTATTTAGATAACCACCCCAGTCATCTTTCAATAGTCTACCCTATTAGGTTCAGACAAAAATAAATGGATCAAGTTTAGAGGATGAGTTAAAAAAAGTCAAAATTAAACAAGATTTACTATGTGTTATAGACCTATCAAAGAGAGAGAGGCTCGAAAAAGGAATCTGAAGAAACTGTTATTAAGAGGTTAATGTGTTTGTCAGACTCTTAAATCATATTGCCATTATACTCAATGAAATGACAAATTGAACTATAAAGAAAAATTCAAGAAATCATTCTTTAAGCTGAGTACTGAATAACCAGTTCTCATTGGTTTCTGCAGTATTTTTGTAGGCTTGAAAGGTTCCAATACATACTCTGGATCACCAGTATCCTATGGGAGTTTAATAAAAGGGTTTCCTTCTCAACTTTTTAATGCTTGTCTGAGACAACTGTCTGAGCTCTTACACTTGCCAGCCATTTTAATTGTATCTGTCTATTGCATTTATTTTCCCAACAATGATCAGTATTAAAGATGTATGAGACCTTTCCTATGAAATTAAATCAGAGCAGGAGGAATGTAGGAGAAAGGAGGCAATAAAATTCCAAACTACATCATTCTTGGTTTAAACAAATACAGAGATAAGTTCTCATATACCTGAAAGATTTAGGGCCTACCTGTATAAAACATTATATAATGGGAAACCTTTAAGTGTCTCATACTTTTAGGTCTGTTTCCTATTTCATTTTTCTGCAATTATTTTAGAACAAGCAGAACACTCAAGCACATCAATACGTCAAAACTGGGCAAAGTAACCTTACGGTAGAAAACTTTGAGAAAGAATAATAAACTGTTCCAACCTTAATGGACTTGAAATCTTCTGAACTCATCCAGGCCACCTGTATAACATACCTTTCCCCCCATTTCTGCCCAGTGAGGTAAGTCTTTACTTGAAAAATAAATACTTTCTGGTCTCTGACTTCTACCAGAATTATGCTGCCCTCTGCACTCCACTTGTCCTTTCACGCGTTTAATTTCTGTTCCTCTTCTGTGCTCTTTACTTCTGCTCATTGTTCTGTCCCTTCTGCATGTTTTTCTCCTCACTGTTGTCGAGTCCTTTCTGATCCCACAATCTTTTGCTAATTAACAGTCACAAAATTCCTATGAGACTCATGCTGAATGACGATGCTGGATAGATAGGTAAAATTAAAGAAAGAAAGTCTAATTATTTTGATCAAGCCCCTGCAGATCAGAGGTGCTATTAGGGCACAGATATCCCTCAGTGACGTTCCTCGTCCCATAAGTAGAACAGGCAGGTAAGAGGATATCAGCTGCAGCACTGGGATTGTTAGCATCGCAGCTTGGCAAGCATCTTCTCCAAAGCAACCATCGCTCTGTACTTTTCTCAGGTCCGTACAAAGCCGTAGTATGGGCAATTTATGATTTCTACAAAGAAATCAATATGAAAAAAAAAATATATTATGTGGTCACATTCCATATTTATGGGTTTTCAGTAGAAGGATCAATACATTACTTTTAAAAATGGACTTTCAATGTCAGGCTCAAAGTACTAAAAAAATCCCAGTAGCAGCAGGGCTGTTGAGCCAAGGGGGGCACCAACTTGCAGTGTGAAGGCCAGCTTCACGTACACATCTGCCATCAGAATAAACTCACAAAGAACCTCTACTTGCATGGGAATGCCCTGGTTTGATATAGATGAGAAACAGAGAAACCAAACAAGAGCCATTTCATCGAGGGAAGGGAAAGGGGAGCATACTGAGTGTTATCCACGTTCTCACCAAGCCCATTCACCCTCATAAACACTTCTGTTGCTTTGCCACTGTCCCCTGACTGCAGGGAAGTATGATAAAAACTGAACAGGACCAACTTCAGTCAGAAAATTCAGATTTTGGAATGTAGTGAAACACTCCTTTTAACATGTATCATCTTGTCTGGAAATGTTAATTTTTAATGACAGTATAGCATATATAGACACCCCCCACCACCACCACCACCCCGTTACTAACTTTTGCCTGCAGTGCAATATGATCCTTATTACTTATTTTCCTCATATTGTGGGGACATGGAAAAACAACGCACACTGAACCTATCATTCTCTAAAGAATACGAGAAACAAATAGATGTTGCTTGCACCTTCATTTCAAACATCCCATCAAATGGCTGGTTAGGGAGCAAAACTCATAATTTCATAAGGGTAATTGGATACATTTTCTTCTATTGCAAGCAAATTGCCCCCTGGCACAAGAATTTTAAAACCTTTGGCAGCGGACCTCCTGAAACCCATCTGTGGTGGAAATTAATTTTTTGCTTTGGGGTATACTCTATTTACATATTTTGTTTTATTTCTCAATATTTAATCAAGTGAGAAGAGACTGTTAGGGCAGGCATTGACATTTCTCAACAGATTTAAAAAAACCTACAGGTCTCCAGAAGAGACTGGCCATACTAATACAGCCAATATACCAAACCGGAACTGACTTGACATTTATTAGGCAGTCAAATGTTAGTTTTAAGCACATTTATTTTTAAACATCAATTATTTATGATATTATACTGAGAGAGTATCCAATAGAATTTGCTACAAATGCAAACTGATGACTAGTCTCTCATATGCTTGTAGTTTCCCCAGACTTTCCTTTGGTGATATCTGCCATGCAGGGTGTCCTAGCAACATTGAATTCCTGTTGATTTCACACATTTTTTTATTTCATATAAAAAAATTATGAAATAATTTTGATGACCAAAGCACTGGACACTTGAGCACAGACTCCCTCCCTAGCAATGGCAAGAGACACTCCAGATGGCAAACCCTAAGGGAAACCTGTATTAATCTCAGCCAGCTTGATTCAGCTTTCTTGGTCTGCTTCTGGCCAACGTTCCTCTTGCAGTTGTGGGCTTGCAACAGCATATAAAGAGCAAGTTATAATTTCACCAGTGCAAAAGTAACTTTTACAACTGTGTTTAGTGGGAAATATTTACATGGATTTTTGGAAAATGCAGGAAGTGCAAATTCTTTGAAAGTAAAAGCTTAGTCGTCTAAATAAATAGCATGAATACTTCAAGGATTTGCTACCATGTAACGTCTTAGGCCCTCCATACCTCTTACCACAGAAACATGCCAGCATGCAGAAAAACTTCTTTATATCCAGTGCTATGTGCACAAAAGAGAAACTCACTGTAAAAATTGACCTCTGTTGTAGGAAACTATCACTGCTATGACACCAACCGTTGTAAAACCTAAGGAAAAGTATTCAAGGTTATCAAGGGTGCAAACTATGAAAAACAAAAGTTATTAAAAAAAACCCTGAAACTCAGATGAGCAAAGATGATTTACGGAGCTGACACAACTCTAAAACCATAAGTGGAAAAAGCAAATGCGACATTTCAAAGGACACATGTTGTGAAAACGATGAACTTCAGGGCATAAGCTTGTTCCCAGATGAGGTTTGGAACAAATTATTTTCTTGTGCAGCATCTGGCACGGTCTACTGCCAAAGAAAAGGATACCCAGGTAGCTGAGCTACTGTTCTGCTTGGCAATTTCTGTATTCTGAATCATTTGAGGAGGTGATACCTACGTACGCCGTATGAAGTATCCATGGTCAAGGACAAAACTAAATTCTCTGAAGGACGGATACCAGAAATGACTTGTTACTACAGACATCAAAACCCAGAATAATCCAAACTTCTATAAATAAAAAAATGCCTGCAAAAGAAATTCCAGCTGTGAAATACCTAAGCACTGTGAAGTTGTCTATTCATCTGTGCATTGCCCAGCCATGGTACCGCTGTTTAAACAATATTTATCAGCCAAGTGGTGCACAAGCCTCCCCCAGCAGACACAGACAGATGTAACTGCTGGGACTCACGCTGGCAGGAGAGCACAGTGGTTTTGATGTACATTTTCTACAGTCTGACATGACTGAAGTAGGACAAGATTCCATGCTGAAACTTTGATCGAAGAATGTGAAAGGCACTAAAACAATTGACCCTCAGGGAAGGAATCCTGACAGGACAGCATCCAGCAGATGATGAAACAGTCCTGACAGCTGACAGCAGGAACGAGAGGGTAGGTACCAATACCTCCCTGTGATGGCCAGGCTCGGTGAGATATCTACACTCTTTTTCTTATCTTTAAACCTTTCTTCATCTCCTCGTTATTTCCCAATGGGTTAAGTAAAGAACTTTGTTTCAGCTCAGGCATTCTCTTCTGTAGTCCACAGGGTTGGAGGCAAAGGGTGTGCTGTCGCTTTGGAGGTGTCAGAGCTGCGAGGGATGGTGGGGGCTGCCTGCAGGGACAGGCAGATCTGGGCTTGGCACCGCCAGCCTGTGCCCTCAGCAAATGTCACAGGAGCACATTACCCTGGAGGCATAGCTCCAGGGTGTGAAAATCATCAGATGGTAAAATGAGTGTTCTTCACCAATTTCTCTTGCTATTTTCATTCATATTGGGCATATTTTGATTTCCCTCATCTTCCAAACTCTGGATAGGGTGCCAGTATTTTAGTCTTTGTATGTCAAGTGTCTGGCAGTCCTTCTCCAAACTTTAACCCCCGTTGAGCCACCAGTGAGGCTTTAAAACCGGATTGTCTCAATTTGCATGAGACAGTGATACTAAACACTCTTTTCCAGCCTTCTCCCACAATGTACTAAGCAGGCAGGGGGATAAGATAAATTACACACATATGTGTGAAACCCAAGTGTTTATCAGTAACTCTTTGTCAGAGTCACACGGCAAGAAGCTATTCTAGCCATTCAAGGTGGAGCAACCTTCAGAATCATGGAATAAGAAAATGGAAGTACACTTCAGGTCTGTTTGGGCTGGATACCTCACTAGCGCCTAAGGAAAGATAAGTGAACACAGAGGGATAATCCTTCCTCCCCCAAAAAAACCAAAAAACATAGTGCTGAAGGAGCAGGAAAGGAAAACCAGTTTAAGCGTCTGCATCCAGAAAAAAAGCTGGAACCTGATTCAGAGCAGGAAGCGGTCTGTTAAACTCCGCAGTGAAATCAAATTATCTGCTACAAAATAGGGCACCCACTTCACTGGGAGCAATGTGCTCATTTTTGGATGAAGAAGAGAAGAACAGTTCCTCATTCAGGATGGCCAGAGCAAAGCATTCCAAAGGTTCTCTGGCCAGAGGGATCATTATCTACTGGGTTTGCATTCAACAGTCCATAGGATTTTGTTGATTATTTTCCACATCAGCCCCTGAAACATGAAAGCTAAACCTAACAGAAAGAATGCTGATCTAAAAAGAACTTTTTAGTTATAAAACTGAAAAAAAGAGAAAATCTAAAAAATACATTCAGAACATATTAATATATTTAGAAAAAAAATTGATTAAATAACCAAAAGCCCTAATTTACATAAAGTTGACAAATATAAGCAGTAAAATATATCAGGGAAAACTGAACCACATTTTATGAAATGTAAACTAGCATTATCGCACCGTATTAATGTTTTTTAACAAAGTAAGTAGGTTGGAATTCCTGCTTCTCATGATAAGGGAAGCAGGAAGAAATACAAAAGTAAATGTATCTCCATTTAGAGCCAAACCAATGAAATATTCTTTGTAAAGTGTTGCCATGCTGGTGTCATGCTACGAATATTAAAAGAGCCTAGGAAAATTCCTATTTTCCAAAAGATGAACTTCAACAAATTCAGAACTGCAGACACTTTTGGTTTATGAATATGATGTTCAAAATCTAAAAGGTGTTTTACATAAATCTGAAACAAAAATATGTACAATAAAACAAACCAGATGTGTGATGAGATAGGAAAGCAAATTTCCCTCTGAAAGGATAGTTGCATGTTGTGCAAATCTTAAGTACTATGGTAATTCATTTGCATTTTCATAGCATTTATACTCATGGCATAAGCCCCAAAAATAATATAGATGGAAATTACTGTACCTGCAGCTTTTTGCAACATTTACTCATGAAAAAGATTAGGCTTTTACTAATTCCTCAGTAATTTAACAGTCCCAGCATCCTGATTTTTTAAGTAGGAGAAAACCATTTGTTTGATTTTGCTGTATTGAATACTTTTAGAGGGGCAGCATACAGTCTTTCAGTAATATAATTATTAGATAATATTCTTGAATTTTAAAGTTACGAAAAAGAAACAATGATATTGTGGCCATTCTTCAGTGAAAAAGAGATAGAACAGCATCTGCGAAATAAACCACGTAATCAGATTAGCTTTAGAGCACTGATTACTGTACTTCACATTCAAATAAAAGCCAAAGAATAATTTATTTGATGTACTAGTTAAGCTAAAAATGCAGAATTGACAGAATATGGAAGTTCTTTGATCTTTTGTAGGTGTTCAATATAGTCTCAATGCTGCTTGATGAGCGACAACAATTCATAATGTTTTAAAAATAAACCTCTATGCACGGGGGTTGGTTTTTTTTAGCTTTAAGCTTGTGTTTTCATTATATAACTGCTCTTTGACTTTGAAGATTTCTTTCTTATTTAAACAACATATTCTATTCTCATCTTGGAATACAGAACTAGGAGCTGAAATGGGTTTGTAAAAGGGGAAGAAAGTTGACTCAAATCCTTTTTAAAGAAGATATTAAAAATGTGGTCAGCAGGGTAAGGTTCTCATTTACTTTCCTTTTCAAAGCTGATATAAAGTGACAAGAGTCAGTTTGGGTTCATTCTTGTAGTATCAAAGTACATTTTTCTGAATGTCACATTCAGTCAGACCTGCCTTCAAATTTGTCTCACATTTCCTATTCTCTCTTTCACCATGGGGCGGGATGGGGAGGGGGGGGGGAGTGAAATAAGAAGGGAAATTACAAATTGAAAGTAAGATTCCCCTCATTTTCAAACACATAGCCTGCTAGTTCTTGACATCTTCTAAAAACAGCTCAACATTTTATAAGAAATACAGGTAGTCCAGTATTAAGATTGGCAAGAAGATTTACTCTCAGAAAGTTTTAGCAAAGCAACAAATTATTTATTTTTTTTCCAACTGGAAAGATTTTTAAATTTTAGACAAGCTTCTCCTATCACTTTCTGTATAAGATTAGAATTGAATCAAGCTGCTGAAGTGTGCAGTGTTTCTTTAATTGCAAAACCAAGATTCATTCCATTGGTGACTTCTGGTCTGCAGTGGACAAAGGTGTTTATTTCAGGTTTCCCATAAAAATTTTCAGAGATAGGAAACAGGAACCTCTAGTCAGTATGCAAGCTGTACGTGTCTCACCAACATCTGCATCAGGACAATCCATGTAGAGCAACCAGGCTAGCAAGACAATGGGGCGAGACATTCAGCCCAGCTGAAAATCCATTTTCAGGCAGGTATTGAGGTTAGTAAGATAACGGAGAGCACTTGTATTTCACAAATTCTTCTTTATTTACTTAACTATGCTTTGAACTTGCCCCCATAGAAATCTTTGACATGAAACAATTCTATTGGTGCTGCACTATTTAAATATGGACATTGATTCAAATAGAGCAGAATGGACTGGGCTGTTTGCGTTTAATGAGGCAATGAAAAAGGATTTAATGAAAAGACCTGAATATAATTCAGGGAAAGGGACACAGTTATACATTTCCAGAGGACATGATTTTCTTGCCTTTATTTATATAATTAATTATGTTGTTTCCCAGAATAAAAAAAAAAAGCATCAACAACTATTATAAAATTTGAGCTTTTAGTTGCTTTCTAGAGAGAAAACAGTAAAACCAAGCCAATCACCTGCACTAAGTATGAGATTCCAAGTGTATTTTTCATGCCCGTAATTGTAAGTCTCTCAAGATCTGAGAACACAATACAATACTGGTATTTAAAAATAACTTGGTGTATCTTCATTTTTTATAATTTCTTGGATGTCAGAACTTAGACCTTTACTATATTTTCATTACAGTTTTTCATTTTTTTTCAGCCAACACTGAAAGTGCCTTTAACAAGTAAACTTTCTGCTTGGTAGTGTAATCACTTAAGCATCAAGAGATCAGAATTGCAGCAAATCAACTAGCTAATTTGAGAGGAAAAAAGAAAATTGATTCCTAGATTTTTATTACTTCTGAGGTTGGCATGGTTTTGTTCTACAATTCCACATCCTATGAAAGAGGTAGAGAAACAACTAGAATGGGATTTACTCAAAAAAAGATGTCTCAAGAAGGAAGTAATTCTGTAAGCAGTTGTGCTAATTAAACCCGCTCCCCTCTGCCTAGCACTTACCAAGGAGCTGAGCAGCAGTTCTCCCAGCTCCTCTTCTTTTACCTGCCCCTACTGCATCATCCTGCAGGCATTTCTGCTCCTTCCCTGCTTTCCTCCAGCAGGTCACCATGCTCCAGAACCCCAGCTCCTGCAAGCCAGAGCTTTTATTCCCAAACCTCATCACAGTGTCTTCAATTAACCCCTCAAATCTGTACTTCCCAACAGTAATATGCCTGTGAGAGAGTTTCTAACATAGGTGTGGGCACGTCCCAGGATAGCTCTTGAGCTGGGGGATGGGAGGACTGTCCTAGCATGTCAGCCCCATCAACATTTCACTTGGGTCATCTCTTTAGGTTGTGAAGCTCTTGGGAGTGTTTCTCTCAGAAGCCACAATGCCAATGATCAGCTCTTAGTAGTGGAAGACAGCGGTCGGCCCCTGGTGCCTGCACAAAATTCTTTTACTCCCAAATTCTGTTAAAACTTAGTTTCCCTAGGCTCCCTCAACAGCACTGCGAAAGGAGTTGTTAGTTAAGATTCCTAATGTAGCGTTGTGACATTTTATGTCAGCATGACTGTGTTTTTTATTCATACATTTTTTATATTTGTTATGATTTTTTGCTCTTTGCCCTCCTTGGCATTTGTGCCAAAACACCAAAATAAATGTGCGTTTCGAGTTCGGGCTAGAACAAATCCTCAGCCTTTAAGCAAACCATAAAAGGGGCACTGGTGGCTGTAAAGGCTCAGCTGCACATTTCTGCTCAGATGTTAGCATCAGGAACAATCTCTTTCCATGATTAACTGCTCTCACATGACCTTGTAAGTTGAGCTCATGAGGGATTTTATGAAAAACTGTGGTCTTGAGCATGCAACAGTGACTAAATTCCTCACAAATCACACATGATTTACATAAATGAGTGTGTCTGCTCTCACACAGTCAGCACTAGACCTAGTTACTAACACATGAAAAATGCACTCTCAGACTTGGCACGCAGCTTTTGCAGCTGCCAGATATACCCCCTGTGAGATGAGAGCAGGTTGATGAGGAGGGCAACAAAAACATTTTCGGTACTCTTAGCGACAGGAAGAAGAATGAGAATTCTGTTTATCTTGTTAGAGATTTTCTGATCATATTAGTGATTTCATTATGCTGTTCCTAGAGACAAAACCTTTAAAATGGCATGGAGCTCAAAAATGCCCTATGAAAATTGCTGCTATAAATCAGACTCACACCGTATTAGCAGCTCAAGAAAAACACAATGTCATGAAAACACAGACACTCCTTGTAGCTGGGGTTTGAACACCCTTTTGCACTGATATTCACCCAGGTGAACCTGTCTCTATCCCATAAATGTATTCTGTTACCTGGTTTGTGGCACGGCATGACAACACAGGCTGTGGGCACACTTGCTCTTCTGCTTTCAGGCAAGCCCTGAAAAAGGAGGTGATGGAACACTTACTGAAGAGGAGGACGTCGAAGCAATAAGTGCGGTTAAGTCATGATAGTAAAAGGCCCAAATTCTTTAAAGTGCTCATAAAGTTTCCAGCTGGACAGAAGAATTTTAAAAATGGAATGTGAAAAATGCTGGTGAAGTAAGAAAAATCCACACTGGATGGCATTAGACTATTAAGACACAAAAAATGACATGTAATCCATCTTTCATAATCAGGTTAATAGGCGCATGTAACAAGGTTAGAGCAATGCTACAATTAATCTGCATATGTTTCTAAGACTTGCTCTTTTTTTGCATGTGTTCATAATCCATTCATGTCTTTATTCAGATTGCTTGACCTCCTCCTCTTTCCCTCTTTTTAAAATAATAAAACAAATGCTGCTACACCTGTACATAATCTCTCTGCCTGGCTTCATGTGCCAGATGATCTCATCTCCTGTTTATCAAAGACTTCGGAATTAAAAAGAATAATACCTAAACCCTTGGGCAATGATAAATCTAACCTATATAATATAAATGACTGCAGAAAACTGCACAATTAGTAAACCTAAATATATTTTAAGAGATGCCTGTACATTCGGAAAAGGTTATGCTGAAATTCTTTCAAAAGGACTTCTCTTGCAAGGTGTGAGGTGAAAGCAGCATAATCATTAATGAAAGAAACCCTTACCACCATCGGTTGCAGAGTAATCCAATAAGTGGGGTAACAGTATGATAATAAATTTCATGACATAAATATATTCATATAATTACATTATTTTTGGTATTACATAAGAATCTTAGATTTTACGTGAGAGGTAAAACAAAAAATAGTGAGGTTTGGACTCTGGGAAGAAGGTTTTGGGGTGAGGTGGGTGGTGGGTCTAGGTGTTTTCCTTTTGTTTTTAAAGGAAATTCTAAATGAAGTCTCCAGACAAAACCCCAGGGACTTCAGCCTACGTCCCAAAGGCAAACACTAGATCAAAGGGCTGTGTCCAGTCTCTTTTAAAAGAAACTGGAGCATACCCTCTGTGAGGTGAAATAGAAACTGTTTGTCAATCTGTCTTTTAAACGTCTCTGGTTTTACCCAGTCATATTTTTAAAAGGGATGAAAAAGTGAGCTTGTACTAGATACAGCTAAACTATGCCATCTCCTCCAAAATTTGAAAAGAAATGCTAGAATGTCCTGGACTCTGTGTGAGAAAAGACAACAAACTTTAGAAAGATCTCCCATTCTTGACTGTGTCTTAGCTGTCCAAAGAAAAAGCATCTAATCCTCATAAAGGGAGAATAAATTGATTTCTTTTTTGATATCTCCAGAATTCTTTTGTAGCACAAGATAGGTAAAGATGGAAACAGACATCTGGCTTAATTTTTCCTCTATTTTAACAATCTACAGAAAAAGTGGCAGACAGGACTTATCCAGAATTCAAAACTCTCTTATCCTGGAGAGATCAGAAGCACCATTCTGCTGGGGTTTTCTAACAAATGCTTGGTTTCTGGATGCTATTACAAGGGAATATCTACAGCAAGAGGGTAGGGAATAACAGCAGCGCCAAACACAGGAAGGGAAAATCAAGACCATCTGATGTTACTGCATAGTTGTGCACACAGAACATTAGTTAGATGTGTTATGAGGCACGGGACCTGCCCCGTAGGCTTCTTTCTTTGAACTGATGACAGCATTAGTGGGACAGCATTACTCAACAGCAAAACAGCCCACAGCCTCTTTGATAAAAATCACTGTAGCGCATCCCACGGACTGGACGTTTTGGCGTGGCACATAAGTAAAATGCATCTGAATGTGTCCCAGTTGGCATGCCCAGATGAATCCAGGTAAATTTTCTACAAAAGACATGGGCGTATTTAAAAGATTACGGTAAGTTCATAGATGAAGCAAACAAAGAATTTACACTCTCAGTAGCCTTACATAAAGCCTTCCTATTAATACTTTTTATTTATTCATTTTGTCTATACTATTTCCTAATTACTGCATGTCTGAAAGTCACTTGGCCAAGGACCGTAGATGTTCTGTAAGTTTCCTTTGTATTGCTTTAGAATTATCTGAGTAAATACCTCCTCTGGCATACTTCTTTTCATCCTCAGTAAATACAATAAGGATGCATCCAATGCTTGTTATCCATTATCTTTTTTTACTGCATCAATGCCCAAGTTTCTGCTGCTTCTGTAATATCTCTCTCTGTGATAAGCACTGATGTAATTTGTCATGTTGTTGCCTCATTTTATTGTTCTGTTTTTCTTTAGAGTTATGAATATTAAAGAGCTTACCAGGATATTGGTACCTTCACCTTATTTCAAGCACTCTCTCACAAGCTGTGCTGTGCCTTTAACCTTACTTCCTGACAGCAACACATCTCTCATTACAGTGTTGTATCACAACCAGCAAATCCTTGATTCTGGTACGATGCACATCACTCCTCCCTGCACTTGCAACACAAAAGGTGCCCTTACAGCTTTCCTTGTCTGAGCAATTAATGTCCCATGATACTGCCAAATTATCTAGGAACTCAACTTTGCATCTAAAGGTGCAAACAACAAACAGATTATTTGATGTGCTCTTGGTTCAATTCCCCATGATGATCTCCTTCTCTCAAGAAAAAAAAAATCTAAGATAATTAAACACCACAGCAATAGAAGTGAACGAAAAATAAAGAAGTGATATCACAGATGTTCTGATACCATGGATGATTGTGGTATTTTAAAAATGTTATTCATCCTGATATATAAAGAAAATATGTTGTGGTTGAAATGACTGAATGGTGGTGATGGAGATGATACTTACCTGTTGCGCGGTTTATCCTTGCCACTGAAGGATTCTACAACTCTGCAAATATCCTAGCTATACATAAAAAAAATACACACAGAACTATTTAAGCCAACATTTAATGGATAAAAAAATCAGCTTATTGAAGTGAAACTTCATGAAAATAACAGAAAAATCTCCTGATCCAGGTTTTCAACTCCATAGGTTAAGCTATTGAAAACAAAGCACACAACAGTCACCTCAAAAAACTCAGCCATAAGACTGTCAGCTTGTGTGAATAATATGCATCCCATTAGCACCGTAACACTGGTGATGTAATCCATTAAAATAAATATCTTTAATGGTACAGATCAGCTAAATTCCTTGGGCAATGAATGCAGGACCAGATCTTGACAATTTATATTGTATAATTTACAGAACAGTTTGGTTTTTTCCTTGTTATATTTCAGTCCTCAATTACTCAATGTGAAAGTTGTCGCCTTCCACCCATAAAAATTCAGTAAGACTTTTCAGAGAAATGCATCCTTGGCACTCTTCAAAAAAGAGGTTTCTTTTAACAAAACAGTGGTTTTTCAGGTAGAATTACATATATTCAGTTTCTGCAGGAGATATTACTATGACTTGTGCCTTATGGTACAGGTGACTATTTGTCAGATTGTCATACTCCTCTTATGTTCTTAATCTAATTGTATATATACCCCAGGTATATAGAGAGGCTACACAGTAGTCACGTAGCTATTTAGGACTATGCAAATATATTCTTTATCATACTCTTACAAAAATTTCAAAGATACATATGAACATGGAAGCAACACCACTTACTTGACATGCAAGATGAAGTAAAAATAGAGACACCATATGTCAAAGTGATATTGGAAAAGTATTCAAATGCATCAGAAAGAACTGAACTACCTAAATATCTGAATAGAATAATATCCAAGAGTACAAAATGGGAAACAGAAATGGCAACTGCTAAATTAGAGAATAGGCTTTAAAATCTGGACTTGTAATTTTATTTGGCCATCCAATACCTTCACAGAAAGTACACCACATGTCAGCATCTCAACTTCTCCACTTCTGTGCTGTGCAAAACTGATTGCCATTCTTTTGACCATTTAGGCTTCAAAAACATGTGGAAAGCTTCATTACCACCTTTCAATTACACTTTAGCACTAGGAAGCAATGGAGAGACAGTAGAAGCTTCAGATTGAAGAGAAAGGGAAATAGATTTATGTCACGCTTTGTTTTTGCAACTTGGCAAAAACCACAAATAGAGTTATATAGCCAATCATGAAAAACCCCTTAATTTTGTTACAGATACCTTGACCAAGATAATTCCTTTCTAACACAACAATAACGTTGCAGGGTCCTGTAGTGCCTCCCTTTTCTCCATTAGATTTATTTTTTTTAAAAAACTATATTTCATCACAACTGTTTTTCCTTTATTTCATGTAAAGGAAGCAAATATAATAAGCCTCTTTCAGAAAATCAGGCTGGTATAAATTTGTGCATTCTTTATATAATCTTAGGAGGAAAATGGTTAACATTTTAGCCTCATGACTTGCAAATGAAAGAAAATAATAACGCTTAGCAAAAGACATTAGAAGAACACATTCACCATGAATCATACTGCCCTTGAAGGTGCAGCTTAAAAAAGCAGAGAAATAGATTTGACACCACTTGGACTTGCAGCTTGGACATGCTGCATTAAACTGTTCAAAATTAATTTAATCTGAGCATGGAGAATAATAGCCTCTCAGTTCAAGGCTTCTGATAGCAGTAATTTGCACTCGAAAGTACTTCCAAAGGGAAAGAATAAATGAAGGGCGACTCTCCAAAACTGAGTGAGCAAATGTATTCACTAAATGAAAGCCTCTTGATCACCCTGTAAAAGAGCATTCAGGAAAACGACACATTCTATATCATTTTGTGGGTTAGGAATTTTTTCTTCAAACTGCTGGCTGCTACAAGGAGAGATACTGTTCTTCCTGGACTGATGATGGGATAAGGAGCTATTTACTTAAAACCCTTGCATTTTAACTCAAAAGCTGTGAGATCCATTTGCCTCAGAAACAAGCAAGTAAGACTGGCGTAGGAAAAACTCTTGTCACATCTGTAATAAGGCACTTCGTAGACTAATTGCACTTAGGGTGTTAGGAGTTCCCCTTGCTTTTTCAGCACAGCACTAAAAGCTAACTGTAACAAAGTGTTAATACTCCAGCCCTTAAAAAGAACCTTACCAACCCCCAAAAAACATTTTTATATTTCATAAAAGTCATATTCTCTTCATTTACACAGTCATAATTTTCCATTCCATTCACCATGCCTGCCACTAAAATCTTTGGATACCTGTTCCATTTCTCCCTCAGTTCCTAGGAGGCAGTGTGATCTTATTGAAAGAAAGGGCTCTGGAACAGGAGGCAGCAGACAGTTTCCTTGCTTTAGCTCAAAAGACTTAATTGGTGTTTTATAGCAGCGTCAACCCAACAAAAACTGCTCAGGTCACACGTGGCAACACACTGGTCACTGAATGAATGGGGACACCTCATTACCTTCAAAAATCGTACGCAGGCAGAGGTGCCCAATGTGAGCAACTGCAAGGCTCTGCTAACTCCACTGTTAGTTTCCAGCCTTCATTATCACTTCTGCAGCCCAAAGGGACTGTCCCAAAGTATATTTTAAGTTTAAGAGCAAAGTCTGATGTGTATCAAGTCCAAGATTGCTGAGGGAGGCTGTGGGGAGAATCAAAGGGGTCAGAAGTTAATCAACAACTTTGCAAAGGTTACTGCTGCAGCAAGAAGAGGGGTGTGATGTTGCTGAAAAATGTGGATTTGGTCCAAGTAAAAGATTTTACAACTTCCAAAAGACTCGGTTTAGTTTTACCAGGGTGGGGGGAGTCGTGAAGAACTGGAAAAGAGAATAACCTTCAACTTCTCATGCAATTTTCTGATTCATTCTGAATTATGTTCCTACCCCATTTAATAATAATAAAAAAAATGTATTCAACAGTACACATAAACTCCATTTATTAGTAAAGCAGACAAGCCAAATATCCCAGCCACAGCAGTAAATTAAGCAGTTCTAGCAAGAAAGCAGTGAAATACACGTGAGAGCCTAGCCAGCCTTGGGAGCAGGTAGCAACAAGGAGATGATTCAGAGCCCTAAGGCAGGTATTAGGGCCCTGGGCTGTCTCTTTTAGGGTCTTTCTTATGGTCTTGGGCAGGCTCATGGGCTGTACCTTTTTAGTTATACATCTGCAGGAAAAAGACAAAAATATGCTAGGGGGGATGTGTGTGTGCACCAATGTGTACAGACATGCCCACACACAGCATCTTTCTGTTAGTAAATCTGGCATTAGGAGCTGTGTTCTGTGGATGTACAGCACAAGGCAAACTGTGCTTGAGTAATAGTAAATAATAATTAATAATATCCTTTCTAGCCAGAGAAGTAAGAATGACGGCTTGCACTACAGCGCACTGACAGAATGAAAGAACAACTGTAGATGATGAAAAATAAAATTACCAAACAGAATGAGTTCTTGAATTTACTTCCTTCCATGTATTTATATATTTATCTCCTTTTTTGCATTTTTAGTTTGATTTTGGGTTGTGGGGTTTTTTTGGTACAAATTATACAAGTGCACTTTTTTGAATGAGCTCAGTGGCTGTGAGGAAGTCTTAGGAAAAGATACGAAGAAAAAGTTTCATCAAACAGCAGGAGAGTAAATAATGTATTAGTATTCAAGTTTCATTTCCAATCCCACAGTTGCATTACTTTTGCAAATTTACAACAAAGAAAGCCAAAAGGTCTTTTTAAATTCTCTGGTACTGCTTAATTTCTTCTGAATAATTTACCTGCCACTAACTGTTTGTTCTATAATAATTCAAAGAAAACTGGTTATGCCAAAAGTCTAAAAAAATGAAAACTGCTTCTAGAATGTATTAAAAAGTTAAAACAAATTGAAAGCCTTCAGGATATTGTAACTCATACACAGCTGGTATGAACAGCATTGCCGATTACCGGCACTTGGAAGACCAAAATCAGTCTAGACATGATGCTTCTGGAACCTCTTACCAGATCAAAACTGGAGGATAAACTGACCTTCCATTATCATTATGAAAATCATTCTTTGAAGAAAATGCATGTTGCAAATACATATAATTCAGGTCTTTGAGGGCTCATCCTCCTATATCCAACAGCTGTCTTAAAATGCCCAGTTTTCTAATGCTTGATGATTAAAAGAGAGAAGGATACATCAGTTTCTGAAGCTTGCTTTTTCCAGCACACAGCCTGTTGAGTTGGCCAAGTTAATTTATCAAATTCCATTTGACATACACTAGCATTTAACCCTTGACTTTGCAGTCGAATTAGCACACCAATATTGAGTGACTTCTGGGAAAACTACCCTGCAAGCTAACAAGTAACTGGCATTAGGAAACATAATAAAGTACATTATCTCACAGTTTCATTCCTGAAGAGTATTAGCAACAGAGGATAACATTGACAGAATAATGGCTGGTCAAAATTTCAACTTATTTCTGTCTTTCAAAACTCAAGCTCAGTTCTACATCCACTGCTCTTTACATGTGCTGGGATAGAGTTAATTTCCTTCACAGCAGCTGGTGCGGGGCTGCGGGTTGGATCGGTGCTGGGAACAGCACTGCTCACCCAGGGATGTCTCCTTATTGCTGAGCAGGGCTTGCGGGCACCACGGCCTCTGCTGCTCCTCACCCCTCCACCCGCGAGTGGGCTGGGGGGGCACGAGGAGCTGGGAGGGGGCACAGCCGGGACAGCCGAGCCCACTGGCCCAGGGGATGTCCCACACCATATGGACCCTGCTCAACATATAAAGGTGGGGGAAGAAGGAATGTGGGGACTTTTGCAGCGATGGTGTTTGCCTTCCCCAGGCACCGTCACGCGTGCTGGACCCCGGCCGTCCTGGGGATGGCTGAGCACCGCCTGCCCATGGCAGGTGCTGGATGAACGCCTTGGGCTGCTCTGCCGGCCTGCGGCTCTGGCTTTACCTGTTAAACCGTCTTTATCTCAACCCACGGGATTTCTCTACTTTTACTCTTCTGATTCTCTCCCCCATCCCACCGGCGGGGACTGAACAAACAGCTGCGGGGGGCTGAGTTGCTGGCTGGGGCTAAACCTCAGTAACAAGGAGGACACTTGATCACTTTTGTTTCAAGTCACCTTCCAAGAATAAAAAGGGATGCCTACTGTAAGAATTAGCTCATAACAGAACTGGATTTAGGTGAGGAACATACCTCTCAAGAAAAGAAGAACGGAATAATAGCAACCTACAATCTTAAATCAAATTCAACAGCACATCAAGAATAAAAACTGGAAAGGCAATTGATACCCACCCCATTTTTCTCTTGACACAGTGAATGAGTTTGGAGAGTTTGGAATATCTCTAGGAGGAAAAAATAAAAGCATATGATCTTATAATATTTTATAATTTACATAGATTTTGCATCTTTACAGTTCTCAGAGATAAAAATAAACAGATAATTACTACACATGACACTTTAATTTTGTTAGGCCATAAAGTTTCATGACCCTAGTACATTTGGAAACTAAAAGCTCCAGCACCTTTGTGAAGAATTAAATGGTATAAAAGGGTTTCATCTAAACATTATATCTTGCTTTAAAAGATAAGTGCAGGCAATTAACCCGTTCAATGACTTCTGACTGCACATGCTGCTAACGAGCTCCCTTATGGCCCTACACGACTATATCACATTTTTTAAGAGTGAACAAAGCAACCTGGACCCAAGGTTCACAGAAGGTTTATGCAATCAGATTACCAGTGTTTGTTACGGTAAAAAATGAGTCTTTCCCTGGGAAGGTGAGATTACGTATAAAACTTCTGTATATGCAGTTTGGGGTGATCAGCTTTCTACAAAACTGTTGTGCAAGAGACCGTAGCAGATAATAGTGGCAGTGGAAGGAGGTGGGCTGCAGTCCTTTCCCTGCCCCACGTCCCTCCCACTGCCCAGACACAACCAAGGGGACCGTACCATGAATTCACAGCCCCATGCTCCTGGAAGGCTTTTTGTTGCATGGCAGGGAAGGGCCAAAAATCTGATGCCTGTTAAGAAGTACTTTTCATAAAATAAAATTAGAAGACTTGCTTTTGCAAATCCTTAACAAAATCATTTCCCTAAAATGAAGAAACATTGACTGATTTTCGTTATGAGATGGGGAACTATCAACCACACAGAAAATCTGAGGAAGCCAAGTTCTCATCTCTAAAAATGTTGAGGTTCTTGTTTCTTTGTTTGTCCAGGGGAAAATATTCTGATGGCTCCAAACATTTATAGACATTTATCTTCTAAGGATAAGATGGAGAAAATGAAGACGCCTGCAATGCTGATAATTCGGAATAGGATAAACATGTTTGTGAACCAGTTTTCAAGCTTTCTGTGTTCATGAGCTCACTAACAAGAGAGTTCATAGAAATTTAGAAAGTTTATGGTCCGTTACAAGGAAGCACCTGTGCAAAATGAATCCTGAGTGTGGGAACTTGCACAGGGAACTTGAAGAGTCATATCCCTCTGTTGGGAGAAAGTATTAGATCACAAAGTGACTACTCAACCAAGACCAGGCAGAACTACTTTAATTTCTAGTGATTCCACCCAATCTACTGAAACACTCTAAGTATTTCAGTGTGTGAGCAGTGATAACCATTACATCAATGTGGTAACCAAGACATAGAGATAGATGTGTGCAGGAGGGAACAGAGAATCTGAGGTGAGAATGAAAAATTACTTCTGGTGTAGCATTATACAGAGAACTAAACAATCCGCAAACCACTAAAGCCCAGTCAGGCTTGTAGGCTTGTATGCGTCTATCTTACTACACCACAATTTTCATAGCTGACAGAGGATAGATTTTTTTTTTACAGCCCCTGCAATTATTTATCTTAGCTGAATTGCCAGTGAGCACAAATTACAAAGACAGAAATAACTGAAAAGAATACAAAGTTCTGCTATAAAGCAACAAACTATTAGTCTTCAGTTTGGCAAAATTAGGATCTTTTTACTGGAAGGCAATTGACAACTTCCCAACACCATTCCTATACCACTGGAGACCCTGTTATTTAAAATAATACATGGGGGCTGCAGGAGCTTTGTGGTACCTCCAGGCTCATTTCTGACCATGTCTGGCCACATTCTGTGGCAAAACCACCATCGGTACAGGGGCTACGTGTCACCCTGGGCTTCCTCCTTGCAAAACTTTTGTGAGTACTGGAGAATGTGATGAAAGTATGATGTAGCAGGATTCATTACACAGATGAAATAACTTTAAAGAGATGGAAAACACAGGAGACCATTTTTCCGTCTCAGGAATACCATTAACAATATGGGAAATAGAGTAAGGTAAATAAATCTACTGATACATCCACATCACCTATAGGTAGGGTAACAGTTGGGTTAAAAACTGCAGATTAGATAAACACCAGAGAAAAGTAGAGAGTACATTTTTTGGCCTACAAATAGTCTCTGGCCCTTCTATGAAAAACAAGTGAATTTTGGCTTAAGAAATGACACAGCAGATACAGTCTGCTTTGCCAGACTCAGAATTATGGTGTCAGTGCTATGGACTGCTTAAGAAACTAACCTAACAGGTAGCAAAAAACATGAACTCTCTGATAATATCGCAGCAAGAGAGTACTGTTACTTATGCAGAATGTCTCAGTTTAAAGAATAACTGAACAAAACCAAAAACATGAACTATGAAAAATATTCAACAAGCAGATGGTGTGAGAATAATTTGGTAAGCTGATATCCAGTTAAAGAACACTGCCTAATGAGTGACAACGCAAGGGAATGGTGGCATTTGTTATGTAAGTGGGTACACTGTATGTTATCTAGCTGAAGACCAGCTGCAGTGTAAAAAATTACAGAAAGGAAGCAAAAAGGAAAAGAAGCAGAAGCAATTATTGCAAAGACGAAATAGAGCAGAAAAGCGGAAACACAGAATCGAAATGAAAGCGTGGCAATCAAGCAAAAGTAGTAGCAAAGTAAAATGAAAATATTTTGTTTCCAAACAATTAATTAGAAAACTAATTTAGGATCTTTATCAACCATATCTGAAGTCTACTGGACATGGATCACAAACTCATATCGCTATTATTATTGTGTTAGCCACCATCCTTTTATTAACTCTATTACTTTATATCACGCTTTGTCCATGCACTTACCTATAATTAAGCACCTCTCTTATACTGCATCTTTTTAACAGTCCAAATCACCTTGAAAATGCTGCAGGGTGAAATGCTGACATGCCTCTCAGTGCAGATATCAGAAACAAGTTTAAGAATGTCCTGTTAACTGTGACTGATTTTAAGAAGGATCCTTCATGAGCACATCTGTACTAGACATCATGCTGAGCCTGATTAAGTTCTGACAATGTATTTTTACCTTGCAGCATATCTGGCAAACCTTGTTAATCTTTCCAGGGGTATGTATGTCACCAGATTGGTGATAACACATGAACTGCATTTTAAGAAGCCAAATGTCATCTCTCTATAGGCCTCTTAAGCACTTTTGAAAATGCTGGTGGACAATCTAGTCCTTTCACTATGCCCTGCCTCGCCCCCTCAAAGTGATTAGCTCCTAGAAAGCTCAGAGATCTGCAACTCACAAAATACCTATTCAGAAACTCTCCCAATTGACCAAACATTCATGGATCCTTTGTCAGAATATTCAACAGGTTGTCTGCAAAACATCCAAGCTTTCAAAATCTTTTGCCTTCCCACTTTCTCCAAGGAAATACACCATAAAATATATGCCACAGTAATGACCAGTAATTACTTGTATAAAACATCAGCTTTCACTAGACCTACCCTCCCCTTTTTTGGGTTTACTTCCATCTTTATTTAGTAAACATTTACATAGTAAATATACCTCATGAACATTCAGATTTATGATGTTATATCATTTTTCCTTGCAACTGTAAGGAAGATTGATTTAATCTCAACAGCATTAGCCCCTTGCCAACTGAATACTGTGGTGTTCTCGTAAGTCAGTAACAAAATTCTTTATGATGGTGCTGTTTACCATTTCACTTTCTAAAATATTGACTTTCATAAAACAAAGTTTATTCATTTATATTAAAAGATCTCTTACATTGAAGAACCAAAGATGATGGGGAAAAAACAGAAATATTTTTGCTGCTTCTTTGAAGGCTCTTCTAGTGAGTTACCAGACTCCCTCTGCTAAGAACTCTAAGGAGTTAAATAATTTATCTTTTCAAACGCACCTGAATTAAATGTCACTTTTCTCATTCAGGTCATGCAGTATCAATTTCAGCAAAATTACAGCATGCACTCAACAGTGTGTTGCTAATGACTGCAATCATTACGATCTTCTCACAAAGCATCATGTATGGGAGAAGCAGCTATACACCACAGCTTTCAGAATGAACAGGAGGTCTCTTTTCTGTCTTTCTCTTTTAAATTTTTGTCCATCTAAGAGGTACATATCCATCTGCTAAGGTATTTAAGGAAAGAGTCAATTTTTTTTTTTCCAAACATGTTTCTCCCTGCAGGGCTCATTAAATGCTTGGATTCATTGCTAAAATGGAAGGATTTATCAAGTTTCCCTTGTGGACTTTGACCATCATTAAAACTCTTTTCAAGTGTTTTAATTACTCTCTCCTAACTGAACCTTAACCACATGACTAAAGCACCACCCACTTCAGTCTATTCTGTTTTCTCAGGACTTGGAGAGCAAAGGCTAAACTCTGTATTTGTATTTGACAGAACAGGGTCAATACAAGCACATCCTAAGATAAAACATTTTGACATAACAGTGCAGATGTTTGGCTTTGCCGATACAAGTGTTCCCAAACTTACCTTTAGAACTTCACTGAAATTCACTGATAACAAGAGCAAAATAATTCTGACAAAGCTGGCATATGATTTGTGGCATATGCGTGATACAGCATATGCAAAATACTGTCATATGCAGGAACCCACATATGGCAGCATTTTGAGATCACTAGCTGAAAAAAGATCGGACAAGAACAGTGAAAGAGCAAGAAGGCAAGCGGTGTGGTTGATATCACTGTAGCATATTAATTAGACTGTGATGACTTTTCACACCGTTAAATGAAGAGCTGATTATGTTGTCATACTGTGTCTTTAATGAAAGACCTAGTAGTACAATTGCCCAGTATTTATTTTTATTTATATAATTAACATCTTAAAAACATAGCATATAATTATGCATTGGGTGGAGATTTGTATCTTAGCGAAGACATAAACTGAGTGTCCTTGTACTGCTGTCAGGTGATGCATGGCAGATATAGTTGGTTCCTCAAAAAACTATTGAACAGTTGTATGGAGGAATGCACCTGTCAAGGAATTGACAAAAAGGCTTTGTTCCAGTCTGGAATTCTCTGTACGGATCCCTGTTTAGCTCAGCTGCCTTCCTCTGCAGGATTTTTTTCTATACTGTTCTTCAAATTACAATGGACAATATATTGCATTAGGTACTGTCATAAAGTACGTTGGAAACTATTAATACAGCTGTCCTGACAGGACAGAACACATTGCTTCTTCTCAGTGAGCAGAGAGGACAAATCATGTATGGGAAATAGTTTCTGTGCCTTCTAGAAAAGATTGAGCCTCAAACTGGACAGATGAAACCTTTAAATAATTGACTGGAAATAAAAAGTAATCAGGGTCCGGGTTTAAATTTTGTGATGTTCCTGATATCCTACTTATCTTCAATTTCAAGTTAAAAGATCTTTTTGTATCCACATATAATTTTGAAAGGTGGAAATGAAAATATTTCTCAGCTTGATTCCTTGTATTTTATAAGCATTTCTAAATCTATCCTTTCATAGGTGAACAGAAATACCTGTCAAAATATTCTGGCTTTAAATATACCTCGCCTGTGACACATGGTCTCTACATGAGGAAGAACAAAATCTGCACAGTGAAAACAAATTATGAAAGCTTAACTTTAAAGAATAATTTCTCTTTTGCTAGCTTGAGATTATTTTAAGTTCATGGTATTATTCCAATACTTTCAGGAGGCTTATCAACAGTATGGGTAGACATATGCAACTTAGATTAGATAAGAGCTGTGAAGATTTAGCAAAAGCAACCTTGAACATACCTAGAACCTGAAGTACTTACTGAAACCGTTAGCCTGGGCTGGTGTTTGTGCTGACACGTCTTCACTATTACCAAAATCAATTAGATTATGGCTTGGTTATGTAAACTTACTCAAGAAGAACTTTGGATAGGAATGGGAGCTGAACAAAGCACAGGGGTGTTTCCAGAAATTTTAGGGCATTTCTTTCTTGGATTTGGTTAATTCACTATCGATTCATAACTGTTCTAGTTGCCTAAATCTGATACATGCGTGTAGAGATAGTGTCACATGATAATGCAGTATTGCAGCTTTTGCTGCACCATAAGAGTAACCTGAATGGAGTGAGGCGAGACGCAAACCACAGCGGGATTCAGCAGCTGGGCTAGGAGGAGCCCATGCATCAGCTCTGTGTGGTGCAAAACACACTATTCACCCTGCGACAAGGTGCACGCCTGGCCATTGCTCCACTGGTTACGCAGAACTGTATTATAACCCACACCAGAAGTATTTTGCAATTGCAATTATTGTGTTTAGTAGGATGGTCGCAAGCACTGTTATACTGGTAGATATACAATGGATACCTTTATTGGTAAACATGAAACGTTTGGCACAAGACATATATCTATAATGCTCCTGTTGCAACTATGACCTAGTTTATACATGCCAATCTAGCTTCAAACAGCTGGATACAAAACGCTGCTGTTGGGATGCCAACATACTTACTGGCTTCTGTGGATTTTGCTGCCAAATGACTTAATTGCAAAGGTAACCAATACCTGTTATTATTAATGTCGCATGTGGATATTTATGATGAAATACTGATGTTTAGTGTGCATACCCAGTAATACATTTGTTTAGAAGCCTAGAAAAAACCTGAAAACCCAGGAACAAAACAGTCAGATATTTATCATCTCTTATTAAAAATATGCCAGTGCGGTGGCCTGACCTCAGCTGGATGCCAGGTGCCCATGAAGCTGCTCTATCACTCCCCCTCCTCAGATGGACAGGGGAGATTGAAAAGCTCATAGGTTGAGATAAGGACAGGAAGAGGTCATTCACCAGTTGCAAGTATGAGTAAACCAAACTTGACTGAGGGAAATTAATTTAATTTGTTACCAATCCTATCAGAGTTGGGTAATGAGAGATAAAATCTTCTCACTCCTCTCTCCCAGCTGCTATTGTGCAGCAGTTTCCCCTCCCTTCCTAAACATGTTATCCCAGAGGTGCTCCCACCATCGCTGATGGGCTCAGCCCTCTGTCCGACATGGGGGAAGCTTCCAGCAACTTCTCACAGAAGCCGCCTCTGCAGCCCCCCTGCTACCAAAACCTTGCCATGCAAACCCAAGACAGCCAGATTCTTTGTTTCAGTTGAACATTAATTTAGAACTTTGATAATAATCAGCAAAAATATAGTATTATCTTTAGCATCATTTTTCTTAACTAGATAACTGTCTTAGCCTGATTATTCTTTATTTTAAAGTGTTTAGATTTCAAACATCTCTTGTCTTGTCAAAGGAAACATCTGATCTTTGGGATGCTTCTAAATTATTTTGTCTGCTTGGAGGTAGGTGGTATTCAACATCTTTAGTCATTTCTGTAGGCTATCTCCAACTTAACATGAATCATATTTTTCTTCCAAATCTTTCCCTTACTTATTAGTATAGAGTGAAGAGGGACATTACTAGTTAGACCAAGACTTTGGAAATAAAGGAGTTTCAAAAATCAAAATACCCTAATGTTAGCACCAACTATTGCCTCATCTTAAAGGCCAAGTAGGTCCATGCTGAAGTCGATGACATGTCATGGTGTTCAAGAAGAGCACGGAAAGAAGTGTTTGCAAGAAGGTGAAGGTATACTCCTGGAAATGCTATTTTAATGCTATTAAAATTCCACCAGTGAGCCATTTTCATTTGTCTTTGGTTATTCATGAGTTTTTGCTCATTCAGACTAGGATTAAAGTTTAATTGCACTGTCCCTTTCTCTGCAATTTTTTAACTGGTAGTATTTTATACATATATTTTCCAAACTGTAAACAGACATTTTGCATAATATATTTTTTTATCACAGTGTACTTATGGCTGTATTAAATCCATGAGAACGCACAGTGCCTGATCTGAATAGTGATACTGGAGCACAAGAACTTGCACTGTTCCAGTCAATAAACAGAATACAAACAGAGCAAATACCAGGTTACTATCTATCTAACCACACTCAGAAATCCACACATCCTAAACAACAGTCCTTTGATTTTCTCCTGTCTCTTTGTTCTTGAAAAAGTATTGGATGAGTTCATGCAATACAAATAAATACAAAACAAATAAATTTCAATATACTGACCTACTTACATGTATTTAAAATAAAAAATTAAATAAATAGATAAGAAAGTAATAGAGCATATTATGATTTTTTTTCCCCAGAAGATGGTAGTAGTTGGAGGGGCCATATTATTCCCTTCAGATGGTACTCCCATACCTCAGGCTCTTGCTGTGCCTATTACTGTACTCAAGTTATTCACACTTATTACTGACCTAATGCTTTTGATGTATCTACTGCTATTGATGTTCTTACTAGAAGAACATTTTGAACACAGCCTGCTGCTGTAGAGGCTGCTACCAAATGCCTGTCTGAGTAAAGCAGTTATAGGAACAAAAAAACCCAGCTTATGCTTCCCTCATCTTCTCTGTCAAGGGAAGCAAACTAAAAGTTAGACCAGCGTTCAGCAGGTCAGCCTTGGGACCTGGATGGCTTAGAAATTCAAAAGAATATGAAAATTATCAAATACATAACTTAAAGAGGCAGACAGAGCAGGAGGAATATAATCAGTACAGCCCTCAGCTTAACTGAAGGAAATTGCTAATGTATTCGCACTAATTAATCTCTGAACCTGTTAAATTAATTCATAACAAAATAGTGGAGAAGGTGGCCACTGGTTGTGGAACTATTTACTGTATTCTATTCTGACAGAAGCTAAGTGTTCTTCAAGACTTTACAATAGAACCTTACTTTGCACAGTAATTTGAACTGCCTAGAGACCAGTTTCCAAAAGTGGTTTTATTTTTTTAAAACTATATTCCCTGACACAATGGAACAACCAGCTGTCAATCCATGCTGTAAAAAGTTCCTTGGGAAAAGAATACATGCCCAGATATCATCTTTAAATTCCATCCACTGGTATGTAAAAATATTTTTAGAAGGAAAATGAAGCATATTTTTATTCCTGGAAGCATTAGCACCTCTCTTGACCGTTCTCATGTTAATTGGGTCCAAATTCTGCAGAGCAGTTACAGGTACACACTTTGACTTTTGAACAGGCACATTCTTGTTCCAGCTGAATCCATATAATTATCCTGGAAATAAGTCAATCATTTAGCATTCAGCCAGCCATACTTTATGAAGTCCTGACTGTTTAATAAAAAATTAAATGTGCATGCAAATATGAAGTATACTAAAAAACCCAATATGTAAATGTCGATCTGGGAAGAACTCCAGAAAAACAGAAATCATGAAGAGTGATACAAGAGGAAGCAACAGATCACATCTGCAGCAAATGTCACCTGACTTTACTCCAGTTTGCCTTCAACCCCTGGGAGTTTGCTGAAGCAATTGAGGAACTGATCTTTATTTTGTTGACCAGATAATATGTATAATTCTAATATTTACTATACCTTGAGGAAGCTCTGTTAGTCATCGACTTAATGATAAATACATATTTCAAGATTAAAATTTTATTAATTTAGAAACAATTTATAAGCATTAAGTACTGCAGTTTTTCAGGAGAAAGCTGTTTGTTGAAATGCTTTATTGTATACTGTATTTAAAATATGATGTTTAATGCCAAAGTTATGGATTAGATATGAACTCAGCGTGAAAAAAACCTGCTGGTTTTCATGTAAGAAAATCTAAAAGATTCCTGCTGATCCATTCATTTTCCGGACAAGTTGATGTCCTCACTGAAAAAGGGGGAAAATATGGGTCCAGTGGAGAAGTATGTGCATGATTTCAGGACTTCACCCTGGAACTGAGCAGAAACTGAAATTTGGGGGCATGTAGGGGGCATCATCTAGATGTATCTCATGGAGAAGAGCATCTATGAAGAGGTTGTGAGGAGTATCTTCACTGTAATTTTGGTCTCCTGTGGCTCTGACTCATGTCCTCAAGTTGTGTTTAAATGGATTGTTGATCCTAGGAATTTAAAACAATTTCTGGCATCTTGCATTTCAGTAGGGCTCTCCTTGATGCCTGCTTTTGTAGATGGACATTTTCCTTTGCAGTCCTGTTTGTCATTTCTGAAGTAATCAGAAATGTAGGACCTGTAGGAAGACTGAGAAGCAGTGAAAGGACTTGTTATAACAGGTGAAATAAAAGTTGTACATGCAGCCTCACCTTATTGATTGCTGAATTTCTGCCCACATGATTGTTGCAAGTTAAGTAGCTGTTTTTATTGCAATTCTCCCTCAGAATCCCTAATTTCTATTTCCACATTTTAACCAGCAGTCTAAAATATATCAACTTGGTGAATAATGTGATATGCAGTTCAAGAGACACCTGATGTTTAATGAGACTGAGGTGATGTTCTCTTAAAGTGCCTAGCCAATCTGCTGCTGAATTTGGTATCCTTGTTATTCATGGTATTTATAAATATTTGTTGAAAGCAGATAAACTTATTTCTTCCCTCATCCTCATAAAATACTCCAAGAAAATCCTAGGCTTTAATGATTTCTTGAGCATGTAACGAATAGTCTGTGACTAGACTTCTGTATACAGAAGGTCTTTTTGAAACTGTGCTGACATGAAGTGAATGTAAACTAGAAATCACCAATTTTAAGACCTCCACTGAGATTTGTTCTTTGACAATTGACAGAAAGACTGAGAAATTAGCATTTTGGTAAAACCTTTATTTGTTTAAGATGCCTCTTAGCCAAAGACACTGTCTGTACAAAAGGATTAACCTATTGACAATGACTTTCTAAATCTAAACTCATTGAATAACAAGTACTGAATGTGTTTACCTTCCTAATGCACCCACAATTCACAATGAAGCAGGCTTTCTTGAAAAGGTCAAAATGCATGAAGAGCTGAATTTCAATAGGAAAACACAGAAAAATTTAGAGCTGAACAGAATGGAATTTATTTTATACAAGAATTGGTGGGATTAAATGCATTTTTGGCTATCTAAATGAATAAAAACCTGAAATAAAAGGATTTTTAAAGACCACCTTTGCAAGCCTTTTGGGTTTACCTGATCCACATGCAACTGCCTGTGTCTTAAAGACCACATCCAACCATTTCCCAATTAATCTGCTATATATGAACTTGCTTATGTGGCGAAGTAAAGAGCACGGTACCCTAACTCACTCACCCAAGTGCATACCCGCACCTACATTTTCATGTTCACCACTGTTCTATGCCCACTTTGGGCAGACATGTTTAAAAATGTGAAATGAAATATTATAATTTATTTAAGTTTTCTTCTGAGAAGCGGTTTCATCGTGGGAGGCAGGTACATTTGAAAGGTCGTTTTCTGAGCTGAAGTGTATATAAAGCTGTTTTATATATTTTACAGGGTAAATTGAAACAAGTTGATTATTCACCATAAGGCGTACTGAAGAGATAATTATTAAGACAGTTCGCTTGTCATACAGGGAAACGTTTTTTTCAGGTAAGACTGCAAATGCAGATGAAGCAGTTTAGAAGAGGCAACTGTCAGTATGTTGCAGATATCATAACAGGATTGCCACATATATGAAAGAGAACGTATTTATAGAACAAGTCAAAAAATGCAATAGAGTCAAAATAGATCGTTGTGCCTGTAAGAATAAGATCACGACATTATCAAAATGTTCGCTTCCCTTGAGCACTTTTGGATACATTTTATAAGGCCCTTAAATTATGCATGGAGGTTAAAAGTAATGTTTAAAATATTACTCAGGCACCACACTGAGATGTGGTTTTAATGGCATATACTGATAGGCAAATCATGTTTGAAAGTAATACTTAAGCTCCTATGTCAATATGAGGTTTTGAAAAACTTTTCCTCAAATTTGTATTCTTAGAATTTTTAGGCAGCCTCTTTTCTCAAAATTGCAAACATTTCATTACATCCAGAATACCTCTGCCAGGGTATTTAGGTCTTGTCCTGCACCATCGCAGCCGGATCATGAATTCTGAACTGCTCTGAATTAACTCAACCTGTTCAGTATTCTATGGTACCAACAGGGGTAAGACTTAAGGACACCTTAAGCATGCAGAACTGGCAAGGATATGAGTCCCTAAGTGGAACTGTTTTGAGGTGAGTCAATCCTGGAAGGATTTAATGACCTGTACTGTTGAGAAACAGTCCCCTAGTTGCAGACTATTTCCTTAACTTGGATAGCCCGATCACAGAATAATGTCAGCATTTCTCATTGCTTTCTGAATATGAATGATAATTTTGCAATCTCATCTTGACTGGAAGATTCTTTTTTCTGGTGGATGAAGATATGACCTCAGTCATTCAACCTTTCTAACTTCTATGTCAAACAGCAGCAATAAAATCTGTCCAGAGTTTTCTGCTGTTGGGAAACCCCAAATAGTACTGCATGCAGCATGACATAGCATTTTCTTGATTAAGACAGACTATTGCAAACACAGCAAATTTGCCCTGTACCTTGGGGGGGGGGTGGTGGTGGTGGTGTTTATTTTTGTTATTTTGGTTTTGTGGTTGTGTTTTTCTTTTTTGTTTTTTGTTTTTAGTTTTAGAATCTATGTCTTCCCTCAAGCTCTTAAATTAAAGGAACATAAAAAAGCAACCTGCAAGCTTTAGCCTGCTGGCAGTGATTTTTCTGTTGCAGATCAGGACTTTCTACAGTACAAATAAAATTCACTTGTGTTTTAAACCGCATTCTAAAAAGTATCTTAAAAAGACAATGCACTTGAGAACCAGTGATCACCGCATCAGTTAAGCCTCATTGACACCTACTGTAAGTGGAAGGAGAAAAATTCAGTAATGCTTTGTCCCATGTTCTTGTGCATGAGCTACCAAAAGACTACATTCCACTGCAAGTGCCTCCATTCCTGGCCTGAAGATGATGGAGTAGTCATGACAGAAATAATTATTAATGTGTTATGGAAGGTTTTAAAATCTTACAAAGAGTGTAACACAACACAGGAAGGCATCGTTGTTTTACTAAATGTATGCCACCTTGCCCAAAGAGATAAGAATACTAATGATAAGAAATAAGAATAAAAAAAGATGAAGCACCTTATTCCACTTATAGGAAAACACTAATGAAATATGATATAGCAGGTGACCTCATTAAAATTGAAGTGGGGTTCTGTTGAAATAATAATGTCATATTTTCAGAGAGGAACTTGAAATGAGGCTGATGTGCCTGTGTGTGGAACTACACTTATATGTGTATGTACTTCTATACACACATACTTAATCACAAGTTTGCCCTTCAGGATATGGAACATCATATAAGTCAGGAAGAAGAAGAGCTCAAATGATAGCATTATGTAGAACTCATACATTTTCTTGTTTTGTAGCAGAGAAACCTGGATCTTTATATGCAAAGTGGGTATCCTGCAGAACAAGCTCTGAAATGTAAACCGCTCAAATAATCAGATTGAAGCAGTCTGATTTTCAGGAATGTGATTTAGAAGACAAAACCTAAAGATTTAGAAGATGACTATTGCGGTGCTAATATATGTAAGTGGCAGTAGATCATTCAGAATATTTCAACCAAAGCATGACTTTCCATTAATACCAGCTGGGACAACGAGAGAAATCTAATCTATGGTAATGACAATAGAAGGAACAGATGTAAAAACCATTCTTAGCCATGAAGCACAAGGAAATGACAATGTAATAAACCTATGCAATACATGTTTGAGAACACTACATCAATTTCCTCTATTATTTGAATGGAGACCTACATCAATATAGAAACTCTTCAGATCCTTCCATAGTTCTGAATATCAGAAAGGATGACTATTGTCAGGGGCAAATGCTTACAATGATTTCTGATGTGTTGCCATGCACAGCATAACTTTTTTTTTTTTCATTCTTCAAAATGGTGCATAATTGTCAGGTGCAATTTTGATTACATCAGTTTCTAATATTAACTAGAATTATTAAAAAAAATGGAAATATCTATAGTTCCTTTAACTACAATTTGATTGGCTTCTGCCCAGTAATATATAGCAGGGAAAAGTCCAGAAATGAATTTGTTTAGGGATTCGCAAATAGTCTTGCTGACATCAGCAAAGACTTCTGTATGTTTGAAGGTCTAATTCATGAGGACCTGTGCCCAAAATTCACAACTAAGTTAAAAGTGAAATCTATTCAGGCTATTATGCTCTTTTTATATGACAACTTACTTTAAAGATACAGTCCATAAACAATGAATTTTCAAAACAACGGGTTCAGTAATGCAGCTTTGGAAAAAGATCATCAATTAAAACTGATGTCTAAAAAGTACTTAATTGAATCTCACCACTGCAAAAATTCACCATAATGCTGTAACTATGGCATTTAAAGTAAAAGTCAGTAAACAAGCTGTGGAAATTAAGCACCTGAATTGTAATTTAAATATTAGAAGTAAGCTAAATGCATTTAGAGAAAACCTTTTTAACTTAAAGAATGTGTTCATGTGCATGTTTAATTGCCCTCTTCATATTATACTGATTGTATATTCAAGGTAGGTTAGCAAGATTTTTGATCCTAGAATTGTTTCTGCATTCTGTTGCCAAATCAAAATGAAAAAATATTTTCCTTTAATTTTAAACCAGTGTAATCTATTAGAAAATATCTTCTGTGCTTGTCAGATAAGAAATGCTTTTTGGTAGTTGTAGGAATAGTCACTAGGATTAGAATAACCTAATGAAATAACCAAGAAAGGGTTCTGTTCTACTGGTTAGGGTTTTTTCTTCTTTTCTGTGTGTAGTTAAAACACGGTATGCATGATTCCTGTCATAAGACTCTCTGTTTTACTATTTCTGTTCTAACAAAATCTTCCTCTGTCAGACTTTTGTTTATTTATGATAAATCAAAGAGAAATATGAAGTAAACATGCAGTGTTTCTGACCCGTCGAGAGCTGTAACTGCACATGCAAGAGAGCTGTTGCAACACTGCATTTAAGCAGGTCAACACTGTGACACAGTGGGATGTGTTTACTTTTTCCTTGTTTTACTGATACAGTTCAATGTCATTTTCACTTTATTTTGCTTTTCTGTTATGGTAAATAAGTTAAAACAATGGTGGAGTGTCAGTGCTGAAGGTCATACTAGATATTAACAGTCATATTGCAACCAACTCTTTGCCAGATGAGGACATATTATAATTTTCTGTGTGCATGTAATCCTCTGTACCTCCATCTTCCTGACATCTCTAACTGTGATGAGACAAAGAGCAACCAAAAAAAACCCCTACAAAACACTTCAGCTGCAAGACTTTTGTTAACTTCTAAAGGTGCATAGGTATAACCCCTATGCTAAAAAAAGCTCCTCTCAACAATAAATTGTGCTTATTTGTTTTATAGAGGTAGGGCTTAGGTAAGTTAATGCTGTTTGTGAGCGTGTTTCGGGACTATATGCAATAAATCTAAAAAAAAAAAAAAAAAAAAAGACAGGTGATTTGGAACACCTGGTTTTGAATGAGGGTATTAACATAATATGCACATTAGAAACTTGGTAGAAGGAAAATAATGAGTTGAAAACCCTAATATCAACAAATATGGCATAGAAATAAGACAGTAAATCACTCTGCTGGAGAAGTGCTCTATGTTAAAGAAAGCTTAGGACCAAGAAAAGTAAATAAGTTACCTGTATCAAGGATTCAAATTCCAAGCTTAAAAAGAAAGAAGATTGGTTACCCAGGTGTGAAACACTAAGGGAGATTGAACTGCAAGGGCAGAAAACAGAGCAGGATTGAGAGACTGCAATTATCTTTAGGCAGACGTGGTAAATGTCACAAATGGGTTTTGGTTCTCACATCAAATTAACTTTTATAAAGGACATAATTTTTGCAGAGGGAAGTATCAAGATTTTCTAATGCAAAACAATGCATGTGCTGTCCTGCACCTTGCAGTGTCCCTGTTCCTCTCACCTCTGGAGCTCAGGAACTAAGCTTTTTCAGACTCATGCAACTGAATACTGCTAGAGAGGCAAGGTGTACTACACAGATGCCAAATAAAATTACAAACAAAACCCAGCTGTAATTGCACTCTGACGTAGGAAGAGCAACATGACATCTACGGAAAGTTTGTGTGTGAACACCTAAAATAACAGTTCTTTGGATGGGAACTAGACATAGTCACTGAAATTTGGTTTCAGGCTGCAGTTGTAGCCGTATGCTGGCTATATCGAATATTGTTATCACCTCCAGTTCTGAGTTAACATACAGAAGGAGCTCAACAGCATACAAATTGGCTAGTAAGAGAATAAAATCCATAACAAGATGATCTTACTTCCCAGGGATGCTAGGGGAATATTTTGCTATAGATGAAGTACACTTTTATGCACTCCACTGAAAATTAGCTATCCTGTTTTACATTCATGATATTGCTTCAAGTACTACGAATTGGTTAGAAGTAAGGTGTAAATCATAAGCTGGTTTGGATTGTTTAATCTTTTACACGTATATTAGTCACATTGTAAAATAGGGATGTAATTTTCCTTTCTAGAACCCTAACTAAACCTTAACATTATGTAAATAGACATCTGCTCTTTAAAACACAGCTAGAAAACAACCCACATTACTACAAGATAACGTTGGATTGAAGTGTATTGTAACATAATTTTGCTTTTACTTTATTTGCTTCAGCAAGGTCTAAAAGTGTTGAATTTCACTATGACTAATGTAGAAATTAATATGTTTCTTCAGAGGGTAGATACCATAGCAAGAACCAATGTACAGCAAATCACCATCATGTCATGCAGAGCATGTTTTAGGTAGCTACTCCCTTTAAAAGAATAGCCTCCAGTATGATCTGATTACCTTTATTTAATTACATAGATCTAAAACATCAGAAACACAAACACACAAGAAAAATATGGTTGAACAAGAACATGTGACTGCAGTCAAGCTATCTAAATCAGGTATGAAGGAAACGCATCTCTCTGAGTGCACATTTGCAGGGGTAGGTGCTTTGTGCTCGCACCTCTTTATCTTACTGTAGTTGTTTTCCAGTGGAATGAAAATTTTTCATTTTTTGTCTTTGTTTTTTTTTGCTAGGAGTTTGCTAAGATGTAGAGCTGGCTTTCAACTACCTCAGTAATGTCAAGAAAAGAAAGGGGAAAAACAGAGACTAAAAGGAAAATGTCTAAGTATTTCAGACAGGGTCTCTGAAGGATTAATGGTGCTCCACTCAATGAATATTATAGAAATAGCCCAAATCAGGTACGAATACTGTAGCTAGAAAGTTTGAAATACTTGACTGGCCAATAAATATTTCTTAAATTATTTGAATATTGTAAAATGAATGTTGGTGGTTGTCTATTGTAAATCAAAATCCAAGATTATACTTTCAAATATATTATCATTACAGCATAAGTTCTTTTGTTTCACACATTGTAATTGAGGACAGCAAATGCCTGAAGCTGCTCATGTGGGTAGTATTCACTTCCAGTAAAAGGCACAGAAATGTGTACAAGGTTGCTTTATGGGTAAAGATACTCAAAAGCCCTGAACCTCTAAACAAAATTCATAGAGATGCTGGTGGCGTTGCATGAAGACCTGATAACACAAGCAGGCTTTTAGAGATTATGATGACAGACAGAAATATAAAGTTGCCAAGAGAGAACAAAACACACATTCAGACAGATTCTGAACTTTTAATTATGGGTAAAGTGCAAACTACTTTAAGTGATACTCCTGTCTGAATGAAGATGATTGTAGATCACTGTAAAAATCTAAAGAGGTGTCTGATAGTTTTATTTCAAAATGCTAGTGAAATGGTACCAAGGCTTCTAAACTCAAGATCAAGAAAAATATTATTACAGCTTGAAGGCTCCATGCAACAACAGGAAACACTGCTGCCTGTTTAGTTATGATAGTTTCCCGATACACTGGGGACGGTAGGGAACATAAAAGAAAGACAGAATCTGCTCATAATTCTTGACATTATCATGCATATGCAGCAAACCAACTCTCTGATCTATTCTTTATTTCAGTTTTCCCTGGACAAAATGCAGGCCATACATCTTTCCAAACACATGATTGCATGATAAACAAGGGAAAAAAAAAGCTTCTGCTTTGAAAAGATGGTATTTTACCCAAATATGCAAAGGGTGATTCAACTGAATATGAGATTTTCTTTACTGTATCCAGAAAAGCTACATGCTTCTTTTGAGGATAGGTCATAATTGTTTAAATTCCCTCAAGGGGCTTTGGATGTTTGAATGCCATGTCCAGGAATACAAATGAAAATAAATCTTGAAAGAACTATTTTTTCTTTGCATTTCAGATGGTAAGAGTAAGGAGCATAAGGCCAAGTACAGACATCTTCTATAAAGGATTTTTCAGTACTAGAACATACCTTTTGCAGAGTGGTTATTTCTGTTGAGAAACCAGATGATAACTCACATAGCCAAAAAAATCCCCATCTTACGTATAGCAAGATAAGTAATGAACTTTCAAAACAATAGGTAATAGTTGTACATCTCTCTAAAATTGTGTTCTATGATTTGTCTTGGGCATCAGTGCATTAAGCACATTTCTTCATGTACTAGAACAGTATCTTTCAAGCTTTTTTTGATTTATAAGCTCCAAACTTAATAAGAAATGTAGGGTCCTTTTTTATCTAATAGCTGGATTTATACATTCTGAAAATAGCTCTATTTTTCTTTCTTACCTATTATATTATTGACAATAAGAAACAGAAAGCACTTGGTACATTTTTTCTCATACCAGTTAAGGATATTATTTCGACTTATGGCCTCAAGTCTTGCTATGAGGATCTTGCACTTCTTTGTATTCTAAAATATCTAAAATTAATTGTCTTCGTTAAAAATACAGCATTTTGTAACAGAAATTCATGGCCTTTTTGATGTTCTTTCCCAGCCATTGTCCTTTTTATACAGCCTTTATGTCTAAGAAACAACAAAAACCTAGACCAGAACATAGTAAATCTAGACTACTTACAGGTTATCTCTAACAGGGACAAAATGGGGTTACGTTTCTTTTTCTTTAAACATGGTAGCATCAGTGTATTTCATGAATGACTACTTCATTCCAGGTCTGAATGAAATAAATGCTGTTTCGCAATTACCGAAGTATTTCTTTGGTGAGTAGTAGAAGTACAATGTAGTTATTTTCCAGGACTGTGCTCTCTTCTTACATTTCATTTACTCACAACAGGACTTTAGAGACCAGAAGACAGTTGTTGCATGAAGTGTTTTGGTCTTAGTGGTATTTTACAAAGTAAAATCTACAATATCAACACTTTCTCCAACCCACCTTAAGAGATCCTTCAAAAAAATTAGAGGCCCCAAAATGGAGCTTTACACAGTGCTACTCATGGGACTGTGCAGCTGGTGCCACTGGGAATTGTGAGTGCAATCCCAAAGGCAAAGCTGAAAAATTCTCATTCCACACAGTGTAACTATTAAGACCAGCCAGTTATTCCAGTGTTAATCACCACACTAAAAGTGACACATAAAAAGACATTATACTTTGATACAAATCACAAAATACAAATGAATTTAAAGTGGCTGGAGGTGGGAGTTTCCTTTCTTTATGGTTGCACAGCAGTCAGAAAACCGTGGCATGTTAAACATGACAGAAAACTGCTATAAACCGCTACTCCATTGCCATTGGGAACACATGGTCTGGCAGTACGACCAGTGACTGACACAGGTTATGGTGAAGGTATCAGTGTAGTATGTAACTGGCAATCATGTCTGTGATACCCTGAACATATGGAACCTACAGAATAAAATATTTTAATTCTACTCTATGAACCTGTCTTTCTTGACAAGCTATTTTGAATAACTCTTGGTGAAATGTGCCTAAATTCAGATCACTTTTTCTCTTTCCAAATTGATATAGCAGCACCCAGCATACCTACTGTAAACATGTATCAGCCATGCAAGTGTAACCTGAAGTGACTTGTGGCTACTTCACAGGGTTTGTCTCCACCCACAAACCACTAAGACAACTGTCCAGCCTGAGACAAAATAGACCACATGATTGGAGAGCAGAATGTAAGTCTCAGGAGACTGAAGGTTAAAAAAATATCAAATCTCATTTATCATAACTATAATGCTCCGTTCTCTCCACTTCCTTTTTCCAAAAAATAAAAATTCCAAGCCAAAGCTGTTTGTTTTTGAAAAGTCATGAAATACTTTGCTAGCAGTGACCTGCTCAAAGCCTAAAAATTGAGGGGAATAACATTTCCCTGCCTAATTCTGAGCAATGTATCCACACGAGCCTGAAACTGATTAATGGACAGAACCTTATTAATTTATGAAAATTGTAAATTCTTAAGGGAAATACATAGGTCTCCCAAACATGTTACTGGAGCCAATATTTCAAAGGTCAAAATCCAGCTTGACAGCAGCCACAAAGCCATTCCAGCTTAACAATATTATTGCCCAGACTTGTTTAAAGTGCTGGTACCCTGAGTGATTTCCCAGGCAAAAATAAAAGAGATTTTGGTATCAAGCACAGGAGACATATGAGACACAAAGGAACAGATAGACATTGGAGCTGTAGCAGGATACAGGAAAGGCTCCATTGGAAATCTTTTCAGAGGTAGTTCTAATCATGGGAAACCTGTATCATATATTAGACTTTTACGTTAGAAGCAATCAAAACAATTTGAAAGTGCTGTAAACAAAAAACAAAGGATCATGTCCAAATTTGCAAAGAGTAGGATTATGTGTGGTTCAGTAAAAGGACTTTTAATGTGGGGATATTATTTTGATGGGTGTCAAGTTATCTCATATTTTGCAATAGACATGGCCACACTAGGTAACATAGATATTAACTATTTTCTGTACATCACTCACTACATTTGCCTTGTTTTTTCCTTATTTATTGCATTTTAACAATTTATAGAAAGGTAGAACAGTGGAAAATACAACCTGAGATTTTCCATGTCTTCCACAATGCTTTCAAATACAATTTAAGCAAAGGATTTAAGTCCCAAAGGTGTTAAATATTTTGTACACCCTGTACCTTGGTGACAACCTCTTCCCTCATGTTTACAGAACTACTTTCACATAACCATCCTTATGCTTAAAAGCTGAGATTACCCAAAGCAGTGTATTTACGGGTTTTTAACTTTGTAATATACTTCTCCTTCTCCAAAGGTTTGCCAGAGTCTGTGTCTGTTTTTTTTTTCCAAACTGCAGATCTGGAGGTAAGCATGCAAATAAGCAATACATAGCGTTTTATTGGTAGGGGCACCACAAATGTCTGTGTCTATATGGGCCCAATTTATCTGTTATACAGGTTTTTATGGTGTGCTAGATTTTGTAAGTAGGATGTATGTTAAAGTAATTGAGTACCTGCATTTTCTAAGAATGTTTTAGGTAGAAAAATTAAAGTCTAAAATGAATTTTTAATAATCCACAATTGCCATATAGGATTAGCAAGTGAGAAACACCAATATTTCAAACTTTACTCATTTGCAAAATCATAGCAAGGATTCCAGCTGCTGAGCTATTTAGGTATCAAGAAATTGAGGTCCTGTCCTCCAGGCAGGACACCGAATGAGCCTCTGGACACTTCACAGTTCACTAAAACACAGTTTCTCTAGGGAGTTATTCTTATGAAGCCAAGACCCTGCTGATCATTCCCTTTTGCCAATTAAATCAATAGAACCACTTAGAAATACACAAAAGAGATTTCTACAAGAGGTAAATGGAATTTATATTTCACAGCATGGGCAGTAAATCTAAGGAAACAATAAAGATAGTAGAACTCGTAGGAATAGGTTATTCTTTCACAGACACGCTGTACATAGCTCAGGAAACTGCAGGAGAATATAGTATTTTCTACAATTTAACACAAACTCAAAAGAAACAGGCACTTAGAGTCTTCACGTTCTGGTATTGGGTTTTTGTGGAGGGAATAGTTACTGCGCTGTGCAATACAGTTTGCAACCCTATCATCATTAGATTCCAGGTTTCAAATGCTTTTGTTTCAGCTGTTAAAACAAATATTACCTTAAAAGGCAGGACATCAGCACAAAACCTTGATTTATAGACTGAGGGAGGCAGGAAGATTAGATTTTGCAACAAGATTTACAGTTAAGTGGGATCCTTCTTACACCAATGAGAGTACCAAGCATCAAAATAAATACTATTTCATTTAAAAACAAGTTTAGACTTCAAACTTGTGAAACTATTAGCAGGGTCAGAAAAAGGATTATATATTCATTTTGAGTACAATCTCTTACTTATTATGAAGTATCTAGAAAGATTAAACACAATAACTTTGAGGAAAATGTAAACCTGTTCTGACATTTATCTCAACATAAAAAGGCATTTTTATGGTGGCAGGCAAAGCATTCTTTCATTTGACAAAAAAATCCATTAAATAGTTTTTTTTATACATGTTCTAATTTCTTTAGCATGGCACTATGGTGTCCTATATGCTGTGCCAAGCTATTATTTTATTTATTATTGAACTTTCAAAGGCTGTTATTAAAAAAAAGGAGTTTAAATTCGTAGCTTCTGGTAAACAGTGAATAAACTCAAGACGGAAACTCAGTGAGCCTGTCAATTATGCAGTGGTTTTCAAAGCATTGCTCACTAATTGTAAAAACTGAAACTCCATAGTTCTAATTCCTTTTGTAAGGTGCCCAAATAACTACCTACCTCTTCTGTTGAAAGAAAGTAGGAAACAAACCAAACAGTAGGAGCAATATTGATCAAATCGTAGTTTTAAAAGCTTCCTTATTTCAAATATTTATTAATACTTGTTATGTGACTAAACTGCTGTATACTAGTAAAAGCTAGCTTTAATACAAATTTTAGTTAAAGGAAGGAAAAAAATTAGCAACGCTATTTCACAGTTTTCTTCATCATTGTAATTTTATTATAGTTCGGTTAAAACTTTTAATTAAAATCTCAATTAGCCTAGCCCAGTGTGACAGATTGATTATATTGAAATTTTCTGATGCTTTCTTCCAAAATTTTGCACAGGACTGAACAATTATGTTAGACTTGTTCTCTAAAACCTGAAAGTTCATTACATAAGTTGTTCTTGTACAAATACTACAAATTTGCCAAAATGTCTGACCTCATGAGATTGCAGTCAGAGTGATTGAAAAACTGCTTTGTTCCATTCAAAATCTGATCAAATCCTTCAATATGTTTGAGAAGTGATGGCACAGAAGTCTAAGATTAGGTTCATTACTCTATCTTCTTGCACATTATAGCACGTCTAATCTTTATTTCTTACAATATTTAACCCAGGAATGATGTTCATCTGTGAGTTTTTTGCATGGAGCTTGATGCAAGAATTGCATTAAAAAAGGCTGTGATAGAGCTTCCTGCTATTTCATGGTTTGCTTTATTTTTGCTGATAAATAGGAGAAATGGTGATTAGGTAGTGAGTGAGCACAAAGAACTGCTCGTTAGGGGAAGTAATAGTTAATGTTTGCTCCTTTAGAGAATTTGCAACCTACACTACAACTATACATAGCACAACAGCAGACCACTGTTTTGAAACCAAGTGGTAGAAGCAATTCCTGCATTAAAAAGATGCGTGGAATTCACAGAACACCCAGAAAGTGGCAAAACAGTGACATAAAATCCTCAGTTATGTAAGTCTACAGACTTTAAGTAGTATTGTTTCATATTTAAATACAATGTACTGAGTACTGGAAACTGCAGTAGAGAATGCCCATTAATGTGCCCATGTTGGAAGCAGGATAGCCAGATTTTTATTTGGTTAAAACTCTCCATTTTCATTGTGGCTGCTACCTTTACGACATTTACAGTTATGAAGTATTATCTGGATCTTTTCCCCTGTTTTTTAAGGAGATTAGATGAACATCATCCATTTTGTCTTGGACTTCCGTAAGCTACTACATTTATTCAGAGCTAACAAGAAGTGAGGTTTACAAACACTTTCCATTCTGTGAAGGCACATTTTAAAGTTTTAAGTGCCCTGTGGACAGCCAGGAATGCAGTTTGTTCTCCAAGGAATCAGGAGGCTTCAGCTTTAAGAAAGGTAGAAACACTTTGTGACTTGAGAGCTAGAAGTCACTTTTGGCAAAACTCCCAGAACTATTCTTACTACTGCTTTGTTAGAAAAAAATATGTGAGGTAGGAGCAGGAGAGCATGAAGCTGTAACTCGTCAAGCCAAACACAGAACAAGCTAGAAGGCAGAACTCAGGTCAAAAGCCTGAAAGAAATGGAAACCATGGTTGAAATGAAGAGTCTATCAGAAGACTCAGCACTGCTTTTTGGTCCCATGATGAGAAAAAAGAACTCTTACACGAGGTCATATGGGGGACGCTTTGTGCAAAGACTGCATTAAGTCTGGATGTGAACAAATCTATTTCCCTTTAATGCATCACCTACAGTAATGGTAGAAATGTTTGCAACCTAAAGTACTCTTAGTTCCTTTCAGAATCTACAAAGTGTAATATAGTGGAAACAAGTATGTCTTAGAGTAATCTTCTGTGTCACGCTTTCAGTGACAGCTTTTAAAAGGAGTATATGAGGCTTTTTTTAAATGCATGTGCAAAATTGGAAGCAAACCCTAGATCAACGTGACTGAATGTATATTGCAGCTTTGGAAAACTGGAAAGGTTTGCAGCGTGGTTTCTTCAGAGGCTGTTTATGAGATGAGCAAAGCTGGCTTTTGATACCGCTAGGACATGTAGGATTGAAAATTCTAATTCTGGGATCAGAGCTGGTTGTACTCTGAGATGGCATCTAAATTGCAGGATCAGTGGTTTTCTAATCCACACAAACACAAAACAATTACCCCTAAATCCACCCAAATGTTACACAATTTACCTGCATTATTCCACATTCCTGAACAGATTCAAATTTAGTGCCTTTTTCCTAGCACCTTAATAACTTTATGGATGACACAGAGAAAAACTCTAGTATTTTCCTGTCCTCCCCTGGAAAGATATAATTAAACCTCAGTATATTTAAACTCCGAGACGTAATAAAATTTTGATATGCAAATTTGATATGCAAAGAGTTCTGCAAATTCATCTTAAATTTTAAGCAACGTAATGATAATACAACAATTTACTGCTGACTTCAGACAGGAAGATTTTCAAGTGATTTAGCCATATATAGAATATAATACAGATCTAAAAATATACTTAATCTATGTATGAAGTGGATGTGAAAAGAAATATATCTGGATTTATGTACATTTTCTAGGCCAGGTCAAAGTATGGAATCCATAATTCTTCACTTTAATTTAATTTCAGTAATGATTAAGAAGGAAAAATAAACTCAATATTTTATATGTCAATAAACTCAATATTGTTAAACCAGTGACATGACAAACATCTGACAAGGGGAAAGGACATCTTGACTAACAAAAGCCAGTGTTTTAAACTGAGATGTCTACATTTAATTTATGGTACTCAAAGGTATGACACAGTGCATCAAATTAATCTAGCATGTGTTTCTAACTTTTAAACTTCTGAAAGCATGGCAAAATGACTTAAAGTAACAGTTTTCAATACAAAATTGGATTAAAATTCTGCATTACATGACAAAAATAAAAATGTTTTAAAATATTTTTTCCTAATTACTATTTTTTGCTCTAATTATTACAAATGACTGCATAAATAATCTTTGGTTTATGCTCGTGAGAAGCATACAGATAGATTTATAGACATCCTATCTATTGAGTATGACTTGTACTGTGAAACCTGAAGAGAAAAAAATTGTACACTATTCTTACATACAATCCAAACAATGCTGCCTTCCCTTCTAAACAGCAGATTCAGACATTCCTTTAAGAAAACATTGTGGCTTTAAAAACACAATGCAAAGCTCTTGGACCAAAACATACGAATTATGCTCTATTACTGCCAGCGTTAGGACAAGCAGGTCATTTGCTGACCTGGATAGAATGCTATTGCACAGCTAGGAAATATCATGTTCCAAGAAACTGTGATTTCTAAAATTAAGTAATTTTACTGTGTCAACCACTGCTTTGTTGTTTCCTTTCTAACCACGTTACACCCATTAGGAACTGCTCTTAATGGGGCAAAGAATACTATCTGGGGGGGGAAACAGACAGATGGCAGACTGACTAACCCCTGAATTTAAAGATAAAACTCACATGTTGTTCTAAGACTTTGTCATGAAGTCATGAGAACAGAAGTCTAATACATGCAAAATCTGTTTCTCAAAACTGACATGAAAGCTATCAGCCTTAGTTGACAGTTCTCCACAAAGGTTGCAGCTTGATTAACTGGCAAAGAAATTCACAAATGTGATTTAGCATACAGGTAAAAACTAGGAATTCACTTTAAGAAAATTCTAAATTGATCACAGATTGTCACTTGGTAAATTATTTACTGTTTTGCTGCAGAACATTGGATACAACTGTATCTATATGTATTGAATAATCAGCTACATGGCACTTCTGCCATTATTTAATTGATCAAATGAGCACTCAGGAAATGATCACTCTTTTTATGTCAAAGTGTTTAGAGTAAGTGATGGTGGTGATGAGAGAAGAGACAGATATTTTTCTCCCTTTGTAATTTTAGTTTGATAATACCAGCAATCCCCTAGATTTATGAAATCTGAGATCATTAAAATATCAACATTTCATCATAAATCCCTCAATTTAGAAGAGATTCAAAAATTGTTTATGTCTTTCGACTGAGGGTCTTAGATATAAATGACATTGAAGTTAATATATGAACTTCACCAAAGGCTTCCTAGCTGAGGCAGGCACTCCAAAGTCAATGGAGCAATGCCTGAAGCATTAACCTCAGATATTGTTTCAAAAAAAAATCTCCCTTAGTCAACTGCTTATGGTTCCTGGTATCTTGCACCCATGTTGTTGACCCCTTTAACTTAGGCTCAAGACCACCTGTACTTAGGAAGAGCCGAGTTCACAGTCAACAGACCAAATTTTGGAACGGTTCATCATTATACGTGCCCTGTCTAAAGCACACAACCATGCTTTAATAAGTTGTGGGAGCTTGACCTTCAATCTTTCCTGGCTTGCAGGGGCTTTCTAGGAGAATGCTCAGAGACATCAGGTTTTCTGGCTGTGGTTATTCTCATCTGCAGCTCTGGAACTTTTTCCACTGTAAACAAATCCTATCTTCACAGAGGAATTAAAAATGTGACTCAGTCCTCTAGGCAGGTGAAAAAGAGATGAAAGCAGGCTACTGTCCATGCTCCAAGAAATTATTCTTTTACTTTTACATTGGCCAGTCTGGGCACAAGGGCTAAGAGGTAGTCACCATGAAGCTGAGCAGGTCTTCTCTATGACTGGGTTCAAATCCCTCATCTCTGATGCGAAATGGCTGAGGGCCCAGGGCTACAGCTTGCTGTGATGTCTGCTGGAACACTCCTTTTCCCTAAGCTGAGTGCTGATGAGTTACTCAGCCTGATACGGACTTAGACTGGGCCAAATAATACTTGTTCCTAAGTCAATTATTTGAAAATAGAACCGGTAATAAGAGATTTACTGTGATACTGTTAACTCTGTAGTGAATTGAAGTGTTTGTAGCATCTGTAAAATTGATGGATTGTTTCTCATAGAGCGAGCAGTTCAATAGCAAGTATGGCTTTTACGTGCAGGAAAGCAGCAAGGTCAAGCGGCTGTGAAGGGTATACTGGAAACACAGCTGATTTCTGTGGGAATCATGCACGCCCTAGAACTTAATATTTCTTTCTTCGAAATGGGAGCAGGTGTAAAAATATCCACAAATATAATCCATTCTTTTTTTGCCAGCTTTATGTACCTAAGACGAACAGAATGGCTAGGAAAAAATTGGTAGGTTTTGGGTTTATTTTTAAAGAGGATTCAACAGAGATAAATCCTTTTTCAATAGGATTTTGCAACCTAAAATATATGCTCAGATATTCCCAGACGTAGAACGAACACAGAACTTAGTGTGTCTGTGTTCCCACCACTAGATCTCAGACATAACAAAAAGGGAAGAGTAAACTGTTCCTTAATTTTTCTACTCAAGCATAAAATAATTTAAATGCAAAAAAACCCCAATGGTCATTTGAACTTTAGTCTTTATTCCCCTCCCTCTATGTCTTCAGTTCATATTTTTGTCTGGAATTGGGAGGGGAGAAGGCAAATATAACTCTTCAGGAATGTATTTCTCCATTGTATGGTAAAGTTTCTTAAGTTATTAAAAGTAAAAGTCCATTGAAAAAATCACTGGGGAAAAAATGCAGGACAATATATAAATTTTGATTTAAAAACTACATCAAATAACATTTGATGAGACCTTGCAAAGAATCGAGACGTTGTGAAAAGCAAGTGAGTTTACAATACAGTCTAGTTAAGATAATCTTCATCTCTGACTGCAGCTTGTCATCACTTAAGAAACATTAACTGTTATTAGTAACAGTAAAACATAGGTACATAGGTATCTTGTCGAGTGGAAGAAGCTGGCATGACTTTTGCTATTGCCCAACCAAAGAGCCCCAAGTGAAGTGTTAGAAAACTGTGTTAAATAAATATGAAACCAGACAATTCTTACAAATCTCTTTTTAATTCCTCGCTTTGTTAGTCTTCCTGTGTGACCTTCAATGAGGCATTTGATCTCTTTTTATATCAAACTGTAAATAGTTGTCTGAGAATGACTACGAGATACTAGAAAGCATATCAACAGCTAGCAGAAAGAGGGTAACATAAATTATTCATCTGTCTTATGAAAAGCTTGCCTCCATTTGAGCAAATAGAGCTTTTCAGTCTGATTTACAGTGTATGTATAATGTTTTCTTTACAATTAATTAATTTTATTCACTAATTACATTATGTTCCTCAAACACCATGAAAACGGTGTCAATCATACCTTTCACCATTTCTGATTAAGTTACAGTCCCACTCATTAGACTTAGAGCTTTAATGCTATTCCTAACACCCCCTTAATGCAGACTGCACCCTTCAAGGTAGAGATTCACCAGACACTTTGCCCTGACAAAGGAATGCGCTAAAAGGTAGAGAGCAATATAAAAAAAAAACATTTGGCAGTCCACTTGAAACCAAGTTGCATGCATTTATCCTTTTCCTTAAATAACACTGCCCCAGCTAGTTCATACTGGCAGGCCAGTGTAGCCAACTTTCAGTATGAATGAGGGGATGAGTTCCTGTAGCAGTGTGCGCTATGGGAGCACTCGTGTTTGCTTGGTGTGGAAAGTAGAAATTAAAAAGCTGATTATACACACATCCAGTAACAGAACAGCAGTGCAATGACAGTGAAGTATTTCCCCCTCATTAAAATGCATATAATTAATTTCAAAATCGTGCATGCCTAATAGGATGCCTTGTTATTTAAAGAATCTTAACTCTTCCATGATGTCATGAAAATAAATTCATAGAACTTCTTTCCTATCTCATTTAACAACAAGATGCAAATGTAACTAATGTTTCCCTGAAAATTGAGAAAAATATCAGCACAGTGCCTAATCAACTTCAGTAATGTTATGCTGTTTATCACCAACCACAAGTGTAAAATTGCTTCAGCAAAATAACCATGCACCTTTTTCAGTATGCATTGCACTTTCAGATAACTTTCAAACTGAGAAACATTTTAGCTGAGAGATGATGAACAACAGATTCAGATTTTACTTTAATCTTTCATCACATACTCCTGGTCCTGATTCTTGCACAGGTTCAGTAGAAGAAATTTATGAAAGTAGCTTCAGTGAGTTAAGTGCATATATCAAATATTTATGATTAAAGAACCTATATAATCATATATATATATATATAATTCGATGTTTCTGAATAAAAAGCTGTTGCATAAAATTGAAGTAGGAGAGGTAGTAGTAACAAGAAAAGCTCTACCTTGCAGTTGGGCTTGGTAGAATAACATCTCCATGTCTTCAATGAATTTCTTACATTCACCAAAAGCCTAATAGACCAGAGACAAAAATTCCCACTGCTTACATTTCTGTTACAGATAACCTTAGTGAAATAATTCTATATCTGATAAGAAATTCCCTTGGTCCAAATCAAAAGTAATCTTACAGAACAATAATTATTAGCATTTAATAAATGAAGAACAACAAAAATGCAAATTTATAAAATACAATTTATCTCACTGTGAATCTGATACCAAACATCAGCAGAACATCCTAATTATCACTTCATTTTCTATAAAACTCTTTTAAATAGAAAAAAACAATATTCATAGTGACAGTTCTTGGTGGTGTTCACCTCCCCTACACCACCCAAAAATCCCCAAACACCAAAACAACAAATGGAAGATGTGGGAGCTTTTTTTTGGATGTTCTGATAAGAAATTAAGCCAATTAGTTATCAAAAAGAAAAGGAGTCACAAGTTAAAATAACTACGATATTGAAGGTTTTATAATGACAGTATGTTTGAAAACTCAATAATCTAAATAGTAACTGTAATTCAAGTGACTGGCAATATCTTACATGGAGGATCAAGCAATGTGGTTCTATACTTTGCTAGGCTAATTTTGCAAAGTAACTTAGCACTTGTCAGGTCCCCCCTTTTCCCATTCTCAAATAATGTTCCCATTGATGGGTCTGCTGTTTCTGAGAGCAGCCTAAGCATGATAGAATCACAGAATAGTTGGGCTGGAAGGGACCTTTAAAGGCCGCCTAGCCCAACCCCTGCAATGCACAAGGACATCTTCAACTACATCAGGTTGCTCAGAGCCCTGTCCAGCCTGGCCTTGGATGTTTCCAGGGATGGGGCATCCACCACCTCTTAGCAACCTGTTCCAGCGTTAATGATTCTTATGTTGTATTTCTTGATTATATGGTATACATTTAACAACCAGTTTCACTCAGACTCTGGTGTAGTACAAAGAGGCTGGGTATCCATATCCCTCTTTCCCAGACAATTATTTTACAGGTGAGCAGAAGATGTTTAAGAGAGCAATTTCTAGCTAACTAGTTGGGAAACACCATAAGGTTTTTGACTGATTGGGCAGTAGAGTTCTTCCTAAAAGGATGTAATATTATATTTCTGGACCAGAATCCTGGCAAGCCCTTCCAGTCAGCACAATTAATTTTCATCCAGGCAGCTTCACTGGAATAAACATCAATACTACATCAACTATCATACATTAACATCAATCATCAAAAATTTAAAATTAATTCAGAAGACTGGCTCCTTGTTTCTACCAGATACATGTCTGTCTATGATTAATATTTTTATGCAAAGAACAGAAGAGCTTGAAAAAATAAGCCATGGCACTCAAAGCAACCTGAAAGAATTTTGAAGTAACCCACAAGGCCTCTTCTGTATGAGTTCCTGAAACCGGGTGAGAATTCAGATCTTCCTGCCACTACCAGAGTCATTACTGGAAAGCTAGGAGCACTAAGTTTTTTGGTTGAGAAAAAACTTTCTGATGGATATAAAACTAAATATATAGATATAAAGATTTAATGGGTATCCTTCAATCAAAAATAAGTGTCATGGTGCAGAACAGTTTTGATTCAAATAAACAGAATAATTTAGTACTATGTTATAATAATGTTTTTTCTACTAAGAAGCTAATGAAAATGTGTCACCTGCACTGAAACCCTAACTACTGAGAAACTATTGCTGGAAAGGTATGGACAGGTAGATCAATCTTTTTAAAAACTCTGGTTACTGTTGGATTCCCAACAACACTTGAAAATGAAGCGTTCATGGTGAAGTGTTCTTCACAGCTGCACTTAGCTGCATAGAAGTGTTCCTTCCTTTATTTTGCTACACCTTTTGACTGATTTCACCCAACTTCGTAATTCCTTGTAGTTAAGTCTTGACAACTGCTGCACACCAGCTTCAAGTCTCAATCAAAGCATGAATGATCCCCATGTTTGGTAAAGATTTTTACTTCACTGTGCCATAGGAGTTGTAAAACTCCAAAACAATGCTCACCAAACTAACTGGTTTTATCAAACAAGTTTCAGTAAACTTACAACTTTCCTGACTTTTCAGGTCAACTCTATTCAATAAACTACCTTGTCAGATTCTTATTACTCTGATTAATTGATCAAAGGCAACGACAGCCATAAATGTGTAAATGGAATGAATGCTGGTCCCCTCATATTTCTTTGCAACCCGCATTTGCTTGGGCTACGAACATATGTGAAGTAATAAATCTCAAAAAATTATCAAGAGGTGTTGTAGAAATCAACCTGGAAGTTAAGCAAGCATAATTTATCTTGAGATAGAAAACTGCCACTAAGCTGTTAATGAAGGATACTTTGCATCTTTTGCTGTGGTATCTTAGAGAGTTTACCTGCATTAATTAAATCCATTTCCTACTCTAAAATTACTCCCTTCCAACCCTAAATCTAAAGTGAAAGATTTTTTTTATTCATTTAACAGACAGTAGAGATGAAGGCTTTAAATAGTGTATCATAGTATCAACAAACAGTATGTCAGTTCTTCAAATTGGTTATTTTGGTATAAGTTAACCATAACATCAGCTTACACCAAATCTAACTGAACATCCTTATCCAGTCAAGTATCTTTTCTTTGTTGCTCTATCCATGCACAGCAGGAATGCCTAGCTGGTGGCTGATGCTTCCACGATGGAATAGATAAGGAATCTAGCTTGGTTCAGCAATATTATAAATCCAGCTGTAGTTTTGAAAAAAAAAAAGAATAGAAGAAAGAGTGAAAAGAGAAGAAAAATAAGGGGGGGTGGGGGGGGTGGGTGTACATGTGTTAGGGAGGGGAGAGTGGAGAAAATGAGAGAGAGATAAAAGATATCTAAGCAGGTATGCCTTTCATACAGTAAAAGCCGGAATACGTCGATACCTGGTGGCTCTCCAGACCTAATGCAAACTCCAAAGCTGAAGAAGTCGTTTACGTTTCCTAATGCCTGGCTCAATGCAGTCATACTGTTATTTTACGTTGACTGAACTGCACCAGTTCAGGCTGCCTAGAAATCACTGCCTTTGCAACAGGCAATGTAATGGTCTGGAATGGTCAGGAAGAAATTTAGATGTCTCATTTGTCCAGTGTTGCCAATATGAACACCATTAAGAAAGCATTTGGAAGAGAGGGCTAGCAGAAACGTAAATATGGGGTCTGGGCAGGCCGGGCGAGGGGCCCAGGCCGGCTGTGTGAGGTTCAACCCGGCTCCGTGCCGGGCCCTGCCCGTGGGGCACAGCAGCCCCAGGCAGCGCTGCAGGCTGGGGCAGGGGGCTGGGAAGGTGCCCGGCGGGAAAGGGGCTGGGGGGGCTGGCTGGGCCGGCTGGGCAGGAGCCAGCCCTGTGCCCAGGTGGCCACGGGGGCCAGCAGCAGCCTGGCTGGTGTCAGGAGCAGTGTGGCCAGCAGGGCCAGGGCAGTGCCCGTCCCCCTGTGCTGGGCCCTGGTGCGGCCGCCCCTCGAGCCCTGGGGGCAGGTTTGGGCCCCTCAGCCCCAGGCAGACCCTGAGGGGCTGGAGCGTGTCCAGAGCCGGGCAGGGGCTGGGGCACAAGGCTCACGGGGGGGCTGGGGGGCTCAGCCTGGAGAAAAGGAGGCTTGGGGGGACCTGATCACTCTCTACAGCTCCTTGAAGGGGGGTTTAGCAAGGGGTGAGTTGGTTTCTTCTCCCAAGAAAGAGGTGACAGGACAAAAGGAATTGGCCTCATGTTGCACTGAAAAGTTTAGATTCGGTAATAGGAAAAATTTCTCCACCAAAAGGGTTATCAAGCATTGGAACAGGCTGGCCAGGGAAGTGCTTTAGTCACCATACCTGCAGGTATTTAAAAGATGTGTAGATGTAGTGCTGAAGGACATGGTTTAGGCATGGACTTGGCAGTGTTAGGTTAATCTGGATATTATAGGACTGGATATTAAAGGTCTTTTCCAACCTAAATGATGCTAAATGATGCTAAGTCTCCAGTTCAGCTGTGCCCTTTGTCTGCTGAAGGCTAAACCTTACCACTCTATTGAGAATTAGTATCAAGGAACGCGATTGTTCCCTGCCTGGTCCCTAGGTTTATCCAGAGAAATATTATCTCCAGAGACTGAGTTTTTGGAGTCTAGTAAGTAGCTTACTAGAATCAGTGTGAAGGCTTCTATTAACTTCAAAGCACTTCAGATCTTTGGTTAACCTGAAACACATCAATACAAAGATGTCAAATTTTATGAAGTCTAGGATTTAAATTACCCAGTTTTGAAAGGCACCCTATTATTTGGCAATCAGATATAATGGGAATATCTGTACCAATCACAGAGAATTTCAGTTTGAATCAGACAGTTTCAGCTCTGTGTTATTTAACTTGAATTCAATTTATCTATTAAATGTCTGCTAGTCTGCAGACTAGAGATTCAGAGTTTTCACTTGAAAAAGATTCAGAGTGTTTATTTTATGGCACTGCTATGTTAAAGAGATCATGTTTATGCACAGTTTAAGCCTTTAAACACTTCAGTTGAAGACCATGGTGAGAACCATCGGAGTTATACAGGATAGGGACAACAATTTACACTGCCAAACTCAGGCTACACCCATCAAAGGATAGAGTTCAACAACTCTGGTGTTTTTCATCACAAGCTGTCTAGGTTGTACAGCCCCAATGTATTACACCATCTTTTGACGGGATGGAGCAAGAGTAAAAAGAAAAGAGGCTTTATATCTATCTATCTATCTATTTATAATGTACACATGGCTGTGTCGTATGTATATACTTTTGGAAATAACGAATTTTGAGAGGAATTGTCCCTAAGCAGCTAGTATGAAGGCAGCCACAGGGAAAAGATATGAGCACTACTGTGCAGTTTATCATTGCCGTGTCTGCTGTCACAAAACCTACCATGTGGATTTGGTTAGAAAGGAAATTATAACAAGCTAAACAGAGGGGTAGAGACCCTTACTTAGGAAATGGCCAATGTACATTTCTGCATTTAATGATATTTGGGTTATATGACGTTTTGGATGTCAGATAACGTATAAATCATAAATTCTATCTCCCTTTAAAATGAGACAGAGATAGGTAGGAAGTTCCTGAACAGGACACTTTCCCCATGAGTTTCTGCCACTCATGTAGTGCCGTTATGAAGTATCAGAGCACTAAGAAGTCATAAGATGACTAGCGCTTAAGGATCTGTCTCTGCAAAGAATTTTGAGTATAGCTATTCAAACAGTTCTAAACAGATATCACATTTTAAAAAATCAAGATCATAAATTCTGCTGGAAGCTTTTTTTTGAGTAATCAACTTAAGAATCTTGGAAATAGTCTGAAGAGCTTTCACCACTGGCAGAGAACTGTGCAGTGACTGACAAATATTGCACTGCAAAAGTACACCTAAAAATACAGAGTAGACTCAGAACCACCATATACAGGGTCAGGAAATCCTTCTGTCTCCGTCGTTGGGTCTCTGTTGGCTTACGAGCAAAGAAGAAGCCCCAAACAATTAAGATATTCAGATAAGCTTGCAATACAAGCTTAATTATGAATACATGTTAGGATGCTACCTATACTTTGGCTAAAAAGTGAAGATTTAATGCTCTGGGGGGAAGAGAGACAGAAAAAACTAGTTCAAGTGCTTTTATCAGTTTAATTGAATAATAACTTAAGAAATAAAAAACATGTCTCATAAAAGTAGCTGCCATGTTATCTTTGTGACAGACCATTTGAGACATACAATGGTAATATCCATGCCCTTATTCCCTGAATAAGGATCATCAATTCCTTAGCAATTGCCAGGAGTTCTTTTGAAAGTAGAGGACTTATTTTCCCATTACAATTTTATACCAATTTTTATGGACTGGTAGAAAGCACATGTTTTAAATCTGGGGTGTTTGTCTTAGATTCAATTTCAGAATTTTTTTTTTAAATGCTGACTGAGTCTCCCATCACAGAGACCACATTTTAAGGTAAATTGAAAATCACTGGACAGTGGACTCTGAGAAGAGGTCAACATTGTGAGGAATGTGTGAGCACATCTTCTAATATTAAAAGAAAATTAAAATAAAATAGATTAAGTTTTGATCCTCCAGAAGTTTCAAACTTTCAAGGAAAAAATCAAAGTTAGAATCTAGCACAGGGTACTATAATATCACAAGAGGGTACAAGTGTTAAGTCAGCTTCATTAGAGCTGAATTCTGATGGGGCCTTATTTAATTCAAAGTAACTTCCTCCTCCAAAAAAGTCAACACCACAATGATATATTGCTGACTATATTCAGGTTTTGACTCATGGAACAAATTATATTGAACACAGAAATTCACAGTTCCTGCAAATAATACCCAAATCCTGACACACAACCCTAAATCTGGAATTTCTTTATTTTGCAACTTCTCAGAGCAATTTGAGTCTTATATCTTTTGATTTTATTGAAAACTGCGTATCCAAAGCTCTGGTACAAAGCAATGGAAACATTAACAGTGTCAGATTCCCTGTACTAAGTTATCATCTTTGAAGAAGGCTTGGAAACAGGGTCCATTCACATTTGATAGTGGATGCTGACTACAACATCACAAAGTAACATTTCATAGGTTGATCCAACTCAGCTGACAAAAGTTGTCAATTTTTCTCTGTTTTCCCTTCTATTTCATTGCCCAGCCCTTTTTGTTCTCAGATTTGCACTGTGATGAAAAGGATTCCAAAAGTGAAATCCAAATTAACCATCCCCATTATTTTGCACCTCAGTTTAGTTCTGTAACTGGTATCTTAAGCTTGCTCCAATTTCAGATATAGACCAAATTATTTTGAATCATAGAAGACTTTGGGCTGGAGGGGACCTTTAAAGGCCACCGAGCCCAAGCCCTGCAATGTGCAGGGACATCTTCAACTACATCAGGTTGCTCAGAGCCCTGTCCAACCTGGCTTTGTATATTTCCAGGGATGGGGCATCCACCACCTCTTGGCAACCTGTGCCAGTGTTTCAGCACCCTCATAATAAAAAATGTCTTCCTTAGATCTAGTCTGAATCTATCCTCTTTTAGTTTATAAAACATTACACCTTGTACTATCAGGGAATATACTAATAAATCTGCTATTTTTCTAGACACCTATTTTGCTGGAATACTGTGATCTGTGAAGCAAGTAATTCTGCCTATCAGCTTACTGCAAGTGTCCAGCAGAAATGTAAATGGCAGAAGCTGAGATCAACCACTGTTCCCAACCAATTCATTAATTTTCATGCCGTATTTGGCTATGTCCTAGTGTTTTTCTCCTCAGGCTCAGCTTCATTTTGTGGCTGTTTTCACTTTAAGGGTTTTCAGGGCATCAGTGCAGGATGTAGCTGTATCAACCAAAGCCGAGCCACAAACAACCTCTTTTTAATTTAAAATGGTGTGGGTTTTTTTTTTTTTTCTGTAAAAGGATTCTTATATGGAAGGACTTCAGTGCACAATTGTTTTTAAGTATACTTCACATTTCCTAGGAATGAATTCACTAGCATATTTATGACTTATCAGAGTCTAAGGGAGTCAGAATTATTATCTCCTGTACAGTTAAGATATGGCTGTGTCATGTAAACAACCTAAACCCAAAGGTCATGACAAGGCTAAGATTTTTTTTTAAATGATGTGGAAAAGTCATAGTGCTTTCAGATTAGGTACCAAATTTTCCCCATTTATCAAATCAGTAGCTACAGTAGAGATGATATAAAAATCAACGAAGTCAGGGAAAAAAGTAAAGATTTCCAGAGCATCAAAATATTTTCAAACAGAAGAGTGCATGGGGAAAAAATCCTGATTTTTAGGACTAAAATTGTTGTCCTTTCTTTGAAGAAAGAGATAGAAAATGAAAGAACTTGAGGTAGCTGCAAAGTAGCGCATGTGCTGTAGTTAGAGCAATAAAAAGGAAGTGTACGTAATTTTAGTTTGCATAATCATTATAGCTGGCCATTCAAGCATAAAAGTGGATTTTCTGCTGTAGCAACAGTTTTAGTTTCTGTTTTTCATCATAAAACTAATTAAAAGTAGAGATGGGTTGAACTGCTAAGAAAAAAATATGTTTGGGTATATTTGAATACTGGATTATCCATTAAGGCGTGTATCATTTACCAAATACAGTTCACTTGTATAGAGTTCAGGCTGTGCCACAGGAAAAGCTCCAGAGGAGTTTAGCTGAAGCATACTTCCACACACTTAATATCCCTAAAATTACCCCAAAATATGCTTTTTTTTCCCACTATGACTTTCTGAAAAAAATATTTCCTTTTTCTCTGGTAGATGATGAAAGACAACATTCTAACATCAATTTGCTAGAAGGGGGTAATTACTACTCAAGCTGTATAAAGTATTTGAGACGATTTTATTAAATTGATGCAAACCCCCTCTGTTGCTCTGAAAGGTTTGCTCCTCATTTCAGCTCTGTCACAGTCCTATTTAAGCACATGTAAAACTAATGGAAAAAGTGCCTGATATAGCAATACAAGCCTGAACTCTGGGTAGCCAAAATGTTTTAAGACCTAATCCACCAAGCCTTCTACTTGTTTAATCAGGCCTATGGGTGTAACTTGCAGCGTTTTCAGGAAGAAGAGTAAGTGGAAGAGACAATTGGTGCAGTAGATAAGCCATATCAAAACTCAAGAGAGATTTTAACATGAAGATAATAGATGTGTGTTAGAACCATTACCAAAGACTTGATAGAATATAGACCTGGAGGCCAGAAGATGGGCTAATGAACTTTCCATTTCATTTTTCAAGAACTTCATATTCAAAAAGGAAAATACACAATGCACGTGAAAATGCACGTTTAGAATCCTTCATCTGTCAGTTACTAGTTGAATATCCTATCTTCCCCAGCATACACAGATACACACAGGTATAATTAGTTATTATATTTGAAAAGTATAGGGTGTAGTGGTATTCTTACCCCTGGCACTTGCCTTGAGCTGCTTCTGGGGACAGGGGACCCCATGGTGGCCAGACCTAGGATGTGCTCCACAGGTCAGCCCTAGCCACTTCTGTGTTATGACAGTCCTATTGCCTATGAGTCACAAGTACCTGAAAAGTTATCAGGAATATTGAAATAATATTTTTTTCAAAACAGAAGTAATGACTTTCAGATTGCACACCTGGATAGTGCAAACGCCTGATCTTCACCTTTTGGGAAGCAAATGATTTGAATAAACCCTCCTTCTCCTGAATGTTACAGCTGTCCCATGGTAATCTAGAAATTCAAACTCTTAACCAATTTCTAATTACAAGATGTGAATGATAAGCTGACATTTGATTGTGCCTGAGATCATTGTTGGTTTTTTTTTATTTCAGATCTGCAAATGATAGGCAATTATTTAGTCACAGTAAGACTATTCTATGCAAATGTTCTGGAAGTTGGATGTTAATTTGACATTTCTAATATGATATTTCTGGTGCTTAATCACAGTCAGTTTATAGTATTCAGACAAATATTGTGTTACCTACCATAGCATTAAAAGTTCAAGTACATTTCTCCTAAGTGCTTGCAGCCTAGTAAAATGATTTAAATTCTGAAGAAATAAGTATCACAATCTAAATATAAATATTATTAATCACTACTTTCATAACTAAGATTGCTTACAAAGCAGGGTTTAATTTTTATTATACCTGTAGTACCCTATAGGTATGTTTGGTTATATATTCAAATCTTACTGGCCTTTTAATTGCTTTACTTGTCATTGTCCCAAATTGTTACTATAATGACTACCACAAAGATAAATGCTTTTTGTCATAGTTCATCAAACAAAAGTTATCCAGATTAAGACAACAGAGCAACTAAAATTGTAGAAAAAAACAATCTCCTCCACAAAGTGTATAGTTTTAATTACACCTATGATCATCTACAAACATAAATGAACAATTATCATATGCCAAAGAGAATAAGAGAAAGATCGAGCGCTGATTATAACTGAGAAATAGAAACATGTGCAGAAATGAAAAGCTGGAATTTTGTATCCTTGAGAATGAAGAAAAAAACAGTTTCAAGAGATATGGCAAATTGCACACGACTGATGAGAATCAAATTGATTGCCCTAATTTCTTTCACATAAAATTCTCTTTTCAGGACAGGGTATACCCATTAATATCTACTAACAAAATGAAGTTTTCTCAATTATCTGTATTTATACAACTGTTATACATGCTGCTGATCAATAACAGTCTCACAGCAGCCAACACTGTGAAGTTCCTAGGGGAATCGGCCAGGGTTTACCTGTAAATCTACAGTACAGTCCAAGCAGAAAAGGACTGTCAATGGGAAGACAAACTGAAACTGAAGAAAAGGAAATACTATTTTATTTTTTTTGTAGCGTAACACTAACTCAGATTAGTTACAAGACATTATCTGCAATGCTTTTAGAAGCTAAAGAGACAAATAACATTTATTGCTATGCAGTATCAAATAAGTAAACGGATCAGCCTTTAAACCACCAGGAGGAATGGCTCCTTGTTAGGGATGGGATCATACGGTGTGGTTAGGCCTGTGTCTTTCACCTGGATGAGCACCATGACTTATGCTTGAGAGGAAGATGACAGAGTTGGTAGTTCCATGGTCTGATTCAGTAGAACAAAAATCTCTGCTCTTTCTGAAAGCCAGAATATCCAGACCATGAAAATTTTTATGGGAACTGAAACTGAGAGCATACTCTGAAATGTTGCAGTTCAAATATGCAGCCCAAAAGAAATTTAGAGAAAAAAGCCTATGCTTTTATTTGTTTAATAGCCATGTTTTGCATACTCAGGTCAGTCAGCTCTTTAGGTACATGCACAAGAAAGGCCTGACCTATATCTCATTAAATAAACAGACATTTGTATCCAGCAATATTTTACATGGCAGAGATGATTTGGAGGCCAGTTTAGAACTTCCAGGCATATAGTCTGCCAGGCTAATACAAAAGCAACTTCGTTAACTCAAGCTACAAAATAACTAACATATCAGTATAATCCTTTTAGCAGAAATTAAATTTATAGTCCTTGGAGGGTGAAAGCTGAAGCCCTGTGCAGACCAATACACGTCAGCACCCATAGGCACTACTAGAAGCTTCTAGGTTTCATCACAAAAGTGGTGCTACGTGTCAGCTTATAACAGAAATCTCTCTACTTCATCTAATAAATTCAATGGACTTTAAAACAAATGCTTTGTTAGTTAAAAAGCTGTATTTTTAATTCCTCTAGCAGAGACTGAATGAAAATTCAAATGCACATCTTAATTTAACCTCTGATCCAATTCTACAAAGTGATCACTTGGTAAATTCTAGTCGTTTAAGGCTAGCACTTGGTACAGAAATAGTACTAACAAAAAGCCTTATGATTTTTTTCTTTCATTTAAATATTTTTTTTAGCTTTCGAGCATGTAAATAAAGCTAAAAGCTTGTAGACACTGTGCAGTTTACCCTGATTGCATGTAGCACACACGGTCTATGAAACCACTGTCTGAAACAATTTCAAGAGTCAAGTAACTAAAGTTCTGCTTACAGTGTAAAATGCCTCAGTGTGTTACCCATGGACACTTCATAGAGTGCTTGTTGTAATTCTCCCTGAACTTCTTCCCTTCACTTTCTCTCCATGTTTCCACTCAGACAACAGCAGTTAATCTAGAGGTTGACTTAAACACAAGGATTCAAATGAGTGAGTTCCATCACTATATAGCCAGCTTTGAATTTCCTTTCAGGATCTTTCAGACTTTTTCTCTTCAGATAAGAAGCTTCAGTCCTAATCTGGGCATCTTTTGGACATGATTAGCACTATATTAGAAGCCTAATGTTACCATGCTTTCTGTTTGATTCCAGTTCCCCTCCTCATTCCATTCATCAGCCAGACAAATTCTCTTGCAGTTTTCAAGGTCATATTACAACTTTGTGGCTTTGCTGCCAAACTTCCTTACTACTTGTTTCTATATTTAGCTTTTCCTTAGCTTTTGTACAGGCTTCTTGATACCACTTTTTGCATTCAGGCCCCAAACTTTCTTGGTCTATACAGCTCAACTTCTACTCTAGCCTAAACACCACATCTGGTGGTTCCCATTGCTCTGCTGACTGCCAGTAAAGGAGATTCTTTTCTTTTCAGCCTGAATGAATAATGGCCATTGTGTCCAGGAGCTTCACTGAGCTTTCACGCCCCATTCTAACTCATACTGAGACATATATATGCCTGTGTATGAATATACAGACACACACATATATGTAATCTCCTTTAAAGGAAAGATACAACATTTTGCATTGGTGCCCAAATCTTCACTCTTCTCTGTTTTTTGAATACCTAACAATTAACTGCTGCAAAATTGTTTCTGTGAATGTTCTGTGAACAGCATGCTTCCTCTGTGATTTCCCAGCTTCAGTAGTGTCCGCCAGCCAATGCAGAAGGGACAGAATGTCTCCAGACAGCCTACAAATGCCACCTCTAGAATAGTGACTTTGCAAAGTGAACAAGAGATGAGAGGTAACCATTAAGTTACCACTGATCATTTCCTTCCCCTAGTGACATGAGGGAAAAGCAGGAGCTTCCTCTCAACCTCCATGCCCAGCACACAGCTCAGACTGAAGTGCTGGTTTCCACAGCAGCCTTCACCTCACAGCTATTAAAAACATTACTGTAATCCTGATGATCAAGTGCATTTTACATCTTTTAAGTATCAGGTGGTAGTCAGGGATGGGAGATTAAAAGTTACACAAGTTAGTTCAAGCAAGATTTTTTCCTATCTATCCTTACCCTGGTGGAAGAGGGAGATCAATTTTCACAACCTTTAGACTTCCTTCTGAATATTACTGAACAGATATTTCACTAGCTATTAAAAGTAGGATCTGCTACTTGTCCCAGAACATTATTACTTGCCTTTTTATTAACCATTTCTTTTCAGGTATGTATTTCAGCAACTGTACTTGTTACCATTTGTTGGTGATCTTTTAAACTCTTCTTTAATTATTTTTCCCCCAAAAAAATGTAGATTATTGCAGCAATTGATAATCAAACAGATGATGGATTTTTTCAGTTCGAGGTTGTTCAGCTGCTTGTATATATCTGAGCTGGACTTTCATGACCAGTTCAAGCAGAACCTTGTCATTAGATATGGCACTCAGTGCTAAGCTCCATAGTTTGTTTCTAATGAAATATTGCAGAATGGACCCACAATTTCCAAGCATTCATCAATAGTTAGTGAGATGAAATATGAATGGGACGACATTTAATGAGTGTCACACTTGCTATGTGACAATGGCTAGGTCTGCTCCCTGTCCTGTCCCAGTTCTGTAAAGGAGAAATAACTGTTTAAAGAGCCTCATAAAGGATTTCAAAATGTGTGGATGACCAGTGTTATGAGCAACAAACACTAAGTGATGAAAGACAAAGAATTATTTCAGCATAAAAATATGCATTGTGCTGTATACTGTCTCCTCCAAGGAGCTCTTTGTGCTCTGATTGAGTGCTGAAAATGAAGACTAGACCCTCTCTGTTAAGGAAAAGGCATTCCTTCTTTCAGCTCATTGAAGATATGTCTCTACAAAGTAAAGCAGATCCCCCCTGAGACAGATGCCCATTAGAGTTGCAGAAAAGGCTAGCTTATTTCAAAATGTACAAAAGACACACCAGTTGATAAAATACTCTGTCTTCAAGGAACAAAGTTAAAAGCTTTTATGCTATAATAAAGTATTCCGATTTTAAGAAAAGAAATTAGTTACAAAGCACCTCTTTGGAGGCTGGAAGGTCAATCACTCATTTCACAGTTCCTTATTCTTGAAAATAAACTGGAAAGATTTATAAGTACCCTGGGAGTGGTGGGGGGAAAGAGGATTTCAGTTACATCACAGGAAGTTCCATATGTCTACAATGAGAACAGAATCAGTCCCCACACAAATTATATGGTAACTACAGTCAAGGAACTAGAGCCCTGCACCTTTCATGGATGCTACCATGACACTGGGGCTACCTCCTTATCACCCATTTCTTTATGGAATTAAATGAGTAGTTCATTGAGATTTGTTTCCTCCTTCCTTCCTTCTGCTCTTCCTCTCTTCCATATATGTAAGTGAACTGTCCTGAATCCCTTTTGAAGGTCTATTTCCAAGCTAGACTGTAATCAACAGGGATATTCCCATGGCCCTCAGATCACCTTGGATGACCCTGCAAAACTCTAGCTGTACATCATGTCAGACAGAGCAAAACCCCAAATCATCTCTACAGAACTTCTGGTGAGCTCAAGAAGATCCAACACAGCAACAGAGGCTTTGGGATTCCAGCATCACAATTCCTTTCACTGAAAATATTTTGGAAATTAATTTCAAGCTGGCATGCTTTCTGAAACACAAACAGCCAAAATTGGCCAATCTACTATTTAGATGAAAGCAGAATATGTGCACTTGTCGTTACTGTTCCTGCAGAGATTAAGCAATTTTCTATTGAACTGTTTATTTTTCAGTATTATAATTTACCGTATGAGCTATACCAACATTCTGAAGAAAGATCCAAAGAACATTCCTTTCTGTGCCTTTTAAATGAAATAAAACTTTCCCAGAAATGCTAAAAAAATGTAGTAACTGATAAATTTCCACTGAACTCAGCATCTGCAATACCTACTGGACAAGAGAGAAAACTACAAATCTATAGAGTCTTTACTCACAATGAAACAACTTCCCACCACCTGCCATCTGAAAATATTTGCATACCATTTTGTCATTGTAAACTTTGCTGTGTTACAGGACCATTATCTGTCACTAGCTGTGAAATAAATGACTGCTTCTGAGTTGTATAGTCCGATTATATTTTTACATATAAAAGAGAAATACAACCAAAAAAACCAAGACTGCATTTAAATGTATGTAGCAGGTACAACATCCCAGCTGGAAACTGGATTTGATGGTGAGTACCAGTGATGGACTATTTCCTGTGGAGGATATCACAACGTAATAGAGTAGCAGTTGAAACACACTTTCAGTAACACATTATACTAGCTTCATTTATCTGTTCAATGAATAGGAAATCTACTTAAGCCACAGTGCCAAGATATGCTATTTCTTTTGCCTCAAATGCATTTTTCACATTGCCATACTACTAATGGAAAATGTGTTATGAACAACAAAAAATGTATTTTATCTCACAGAACACTTAATTCATGCAGTGAAGATTTTAACTGAAGTTTCTATCATTTTAGATATGGAGGAAGTTGGGTTTTTCTTCTTTTTTAAACTTTAGGATCACTTTTAAAATGATGTATTCAATATCAGTTAAAAATACCTTTACACATCATAGTTGTCGTCAGCAGCACGTAAGGCATCTAAACTACAACTGCCTTCTAAATAGGGCATCTGTCATCAGCTCTTAATGTGGTGAGCAGTAGTAGGGGGCTACTCTATGTATCTCTCCATTTGCACACTCAAATTACAGTAAAGGCCAAGAATGCCTTCTTCCCAATTAAACTGGAAAGCCAGCTGTTCCCAGTTTACCACGATGTAACCGTACCCATGGTGAAGCATGCCTTTGCGGCTCTGTGCTTGACCACAGCACCACGATCTATGTAGGAGCTGACTCCTGAGCTGCAGAATCCTTGGACAGATCCAAACCGAAGCTGTTTGGTGTCGAACCAAGCCAGAAGGAAGAGCCTACTAGGTGTCTTTACAGTGGTTTCCAGCTTCTTGTTAAACATACATGGTAGTGTTTCCCAAGATAACAGGAAACGGGGTAGTATCCAAAATGCTGTCAATTTTTGATGGCACTACTATCCCACACATTAATGACAGAGTTGGCCTAGACTCAGGACCACCTACAACTGCAGGCATGTCCTTTCAAGTGAAATAAAATGCAGAATGCAAAAACCTGTCTAATGTCATCCTGTATAAATAAATATTAAATTGCATTAGCATAACAAGAATGTTGAGCAGAATGAACAATGATTTCCTACTTTGTAATCACTGGATCATGTCAAGTCAGAAGCACATTATGTGACTCTGTAGATGCTATAGATCACCAACAGTCATACTGCTTTATTTTGATGGAAACACCAAAGGCAGATGAATGATATTTGCACTTTCTGAATTTAGCAGTCTGTTTTCTATACATCCAAAATCAAAGTATGAAAGCTCATGCAAGAGAGTACTTGTGTGATAGAAGAGAACCAATAACAAATTTAGAACTGATGGATATTTATAGGGTATAAAACATTTTGAAATTTCTGTGAGGGAAAGGTGTTGAAGGCAAGAGTAGTGCTATATTTATTTCTCAAATTTACGACCTATTCAACAGTGTCTTAAAAGACACACAGCTGTAGAAGGCTACTCTTGTGCTATGACAGCACTCTGCATTACACTCACTGATGATTTTGCCAGAACAAGAAAATATTCCTGATACTATTATAGTCAGAAAATGATGATAGGATCTTATTTTGTTGTTTAGGTTCATTGTTGATATCAAGCAATGTTCAGAAATATTTGTGGCCTTCAAAGTTTATTTGCTTTTCAAATTTCTCTTCTAATCAACAGGTTCAAGTGATCCAAGTAGCAGCAGTCAAGCTTCTTAGCGTGAACGTTTTACGCATGTGGCCCCAATTCCCATTAAATTGTTTTATATTCGGTGCTGCATGGCTGCATTTTTTGATAGCATGGAGTGTTATGAATAAGTTTTTGTGATTTGTGAGGGGCACAGGCAATCAAACACAACTTTTATGTCATTACCACTGCATAAAAGCGTATGTTCACTATAACATTCCAGAGCTATAGGAAATGCCAAGTAAAAGAAAAACAATGTTTGATTGTTTACTCACTCCATTTATCCCACATTTATGTGAAATAAATAAAGAGGCTATAAAGGGGCTGCAGTGACACACCACATTTAACTCTTGCTGTTGAAAAGCCAAAACATAATAGGTAAATACCAGAACGTTTTTGAAAATAGATGCTATTCCCTTTCCAGTACAGCCTATATCCCAAAACACTGCAAAAACAGAGAGGGAAATATTTAAAAACATGTATTAAGTTTCTATGCATTTCTTTTGGTGCATTCTACTGCCGTCAAAAATCTGGCTTCACTTAGGTAAATAACCATTGCAATGTGAATGTTTTGACAAATAACTCCAGTTTGTTCTTTACAGCTTTGATCTACTGCAGTGGGAGGTGGGATTGTTTATCATTCTTGCTGGCAACTGCTACAAACTGCCTGGAATCCTTCAGCCTCCTTAGTTAAACATACACTTAATTGCACTTAAGTAACATATAAATTGCGTTTGGCTTCAGACAGCAGAGGAATATGCATGGTTACTAGATAGATATGGTATATATGTTAGTTTGTCATACAGATGATCTTGTACTCCATAAAATTCAATGTTATCGTTAACACGAGCATCTTGACTTGAGATATACGATTTTTTCGAGGAGGATTAGCAGGCTAAGAATTTACAATACACCAGGTGATGCCCTGTAACTGCCTATGCTTAAGCTCTCACCTGTAGCAAATGTGAGGTACGTTCCCCGCAGTGGAAAAGGAAAGCTACCTACACCACATTATCCTGCTCACTGTTAAACAGAGGAGATTTCATAACTTAAGAGCTTAGCTTATAGCAATGTAATTTTTCTGGATGCCTTTATGCTTTCATTCACCAATGGAAAAGAGATGTCAGCAAAAGTAATTTTCTCTTTGGTTTGTGTAATGACTTCTTCTAAAATCAAGGCAATGATAGTTTTAATGAAAGACTGTCCGTAAACTCAGCCCTGAAAATCACTGTTCCATTGCCACACTACTCCTGTGACATATTGCCATTTCCATATTAAAACAGTGATTGTTGCTCTCATCAGAGTGATAATCCATCAAATTATGTACCGCTGATTACAGCGTCCAGTAACTGCAGCTTCAGTTTAACCTGGAAGAAAACCTGCCTAGACAGAATGACTTGCAGAGAGGAAATTATTTTTCACCTTAGGCAGTTGTTGATTAGGGTTAAATTTAAAACTTACAGACTTTTATCTCCTTTAAAAAAATTATTACCTGCTGTAATTGTTTTTTTATTGTTCACAAATAGTGTCAATTCTCTCTGAAACCTTGAGTCTCGAGATCTCATCAAATCCAGTTTTGGGAGTTTAGTGTTTACCTTCTTTCCTTAAATGTTTAGTTTTCTAGATTTTAATTTCATTTAAATTTATCCTGAAATTTAGCAGAAAACAGAAATGCATAATATACTCCCCTCTGCTATTCGATAATTTCTACATAACTCTACTGTGTTCCAAGGTAAAAATCTAATCTTAAAATAACATTTTCATCTTTCCTCTCTTCTTTTGAAGGATTTTGAAATCTAATGGTTTTGGGGTTTTTTTATGTAGCATTTTTTTCCCCCAAAGAAACTGTGATTATGAGATTATAATAATGCAATAAAAGGCTTACTGTATAACATTTTTCAGTGGTTCTGATTACTTATAGTCTCATGCATATTACTCATATATACTAGGTTTATTTAAAACAGCATCACGGCACGTGGACCAGTCCCTCACTAATGATACAGACCTAAGCCTTTCTTCCAAGTCATTACAGTCAAAGCCCAGTAACAGGTATGATTAGTTGAACTGGTTTTCTGCCATGCAATATATGTTTAATTCATCAGAATTGGAATTCATTGTCCACATACCGCTTACTCACCAAGTCTGTAAAAAATTTCAGTGAGACCTATCAGTCTCCAGTCACACTGCAAAGAAAACTGTTTTCTGCAAACTCTGATACCTTACTGTGGTCAGAAGAGCAGTAAACCTATTATGCAATGCTGTTTCTAGTATATACTTTAGGTCTCTTGACAACAGCATTAACCTTTTGCCATGCTGAAAATTGCCCATTTATGTCTACTTTTTGGTTTCTGTTTTAGCCATTTTCTAATACAACACGGTGTTTTACCTTTCAGCCAAAACTATTTATTAGCTTTGGCAGGGGATTTCTTTAAATTATGCCCTCAGTCTATTATCCACTATTTGATAGACAAGAGAGCATGTCTTTTTCTCCAACAAAGGCATACTAGTTTTTTGTATCACATATAGATGTTTGCAAAATACGTTTTTAATTAAAGCTTTCCATCTGTAATTTCATTTAAAAATCTTCAAATTATGAACATAATTGACATGAATTAAATCTTGAAAAGACAACCACAAAGCTGGGTTAACTGAGACCGACACAGATAAATTTAAAGAAAAAAATTGCCATAAAATATGCTGACACTATAAATCAAGTTCCTACAGTGAACGAGGTTCACCTGAACAACAGCAGTGTATGTGTCTTGAGAATTTGGTTCGGATGTCTGGAGATAACATAACCACGTTGCTAAGGTAACAAGTGTTTGTTGGGTTTTTTTTCTTGGAAGAATAAACAGGCCTGTAAACCCAGTATAAAATCAACAAGTAATGTCTTGATGCCCTAGGGCTTTTCTAGTTTATATATGGCACTTTACATAGATGCTTGGTATTCACCTTTGGCAGCTGATTACCCCTTTCCTCATTTAGAGATTCCTTTAGAAACCAATTGTACAAAATAGAGAAATAACTATGGGTTCAGAAGAAAGAGCAGACTGGACTGTGAAGGCAGAGCTACAGTCCTACTCTGCCACTGTATCCTCAGGTGAAATGCTGAACATTTTTGTTTAAAGCACAGCAGGGAGAATGTCAACTCATACATAAGGGACCTCTAAATCATTGCATACATAAAATAAGGTAGCATAAGAACTGTGAATAATACAAACACCAACAAAAGGATCTGATTCCATTTTAAAAGTGAATTACACTGGGATCTTTTCCCTTTTTATATTTATTTTCTATGAACTGTGCTATTTCATTTGCATGAATCGTCCTGAAAAGTATATAAAGACACATTTAAGTAATATAATAATATAGTATAATAATAATTAATAAAACATATTACCAATTGCAGTATAATGGAAATCTCAAAGCCCAGGGAAAAGTTAGTTACCCTCAGCACCCTAATCACTATCCTAATAGTTTGTCAATTAAATGAACTAGACAAGAGTTTCAACTATAAACATCTCACTTCACGTGCTTAGACATACAAGTCTGGGATCTGTCCTAGTTTTGGCTGGGATAGGGTTAATTTTCTTCCTGGTAGCTGGTGCAGTGCTGTGGTTTGGGATTAGTATGAGGATGATGTTGGTAACACAGTGATGGTTCAGCTGTTGCCAAGCAGTGCTCGCCCTAAGTCAAGGAGTTCTCAGTTTCCCTGCTCTGCCAGTGAGGAGGGGCACAAGAACCCGGGAGGGGACACGGGCAGGACAGCTGACCCGAACTAGCCAAAGGGATATCCCATACCATAGACATCACGCTCAGTGAATAAACTGGGGGGAGCTGGCCGGGGCCTGTCAATTGCAGCTGGGACCTGGCTGGGCATCAGTCGGTTAATGGTGAGCAGTGGTATTGTGCATCACTTGGTGTGGTGTTTTTCCCCTTTGGGTTTTATTCCTCTCTCCCTCTATCTCTTTGTCTTTCTAATTGTTATTATTATCATTATATTTCATTTTATTTTATTTCAACTCTTAAATTGTTCTTATCTCAACCCATGAGTTTTACCTTTTTCCCAATTCTCCTCCTCATCCTGCTGGAGCAGGGTGCGGGGCACGAGCAAGCGGCTGCATGATACTTTGTTCTGGCTGCGGCTAAACCACGACAGAGCAGATGATGTTACACTGCAGCAGTGCTTTTCACTGATGGCTTATTGTCAGGTTTTATTCAAAGAAGGTAGAGGCTGAAGTACTAGAGGTTCCCATTCTACTTAAGCGCAGCCACCCTTTTCCACTACCATCTTTTTTCCTTTGCTTCCTTCCTGCTATCCAGTGCCTGCCTTCTCCCAGAGAAATAAGCATTAAATAAGGATTCAAAGAAACTCAACCAACTTAAATTTGAATCAGCCATTTACAGCAACAAATTTAGCTTTAGCTCTGAAGGTATTATTCCCTATAAATCCACTATTTGCACTTCTGGGAAATTACCATCTTTCCATCTGCCTTCAGGCAATTCAAAGCTATTCCTTCTTTGGAAAGTGAGGCCGAAGGCAGAAATACAATTCTCAGTACTTCCAACCTGCCCACATGCATCCCCACTGTCAAAAGAAGAGTTGCTTATAGTTTAAAAATAGCGTTCAGTACTTTCCCAAGCTAATAAGCGCCACTATGTCATGTCTTAATACACAATTTGCTGTCTGAGAAGCCTCTTCGGCCATGGTCGTTGTTAGTAATGTGTTAGCAGCAGGTGACGGCATGAAACAGGGGTGAAAGAGGGAGATATGATGGAAGAGGCAGTATCTTGTCCACCTGGAGCAGGAGTGGAGCAGAGCAAGAGTTGTACGAAGGGCTGACATGGACATGAAGAACGGATGACTGAATTGATGAGAAGAGCTGGGGAATTAGATTGGGAGCTGGAAAGGGGGATGGGGACCTCTGAGATGGGAGGCATATTAAGTTTAAGAAGAAAGGACAGGGGCTGTCACACAGGTGAAGAAGGATGGGCAGAACACAAAATGGAAGACTGGTGAACTGGGAATTTTGTGTCAGAAGGAGGAATAGGGAGTTGGGGATGTGGAAGTCCTATGCCCACAAAAGTGAGAGGCTGCCCTTTTGGGATGCAGAAAGGGCTGGGACAGGACACCTCAGGATTTTACTATGGTAACTCTAGGGTAATTCTAACTGATCCAGCTGGGCAGTGGACATCATGTAGAAACCTACCAGGGCTCTCTCACTATCCTCTCTCATTCAAGTCAAATGCACTCCCTTTTGCTGAAATTCTTTCTAACTGTGATGCTTTGGGGCAAAACAGAATGACAGTGAATCACTGGGAAGGAAACTGAGATTGCAATCTGAGCCAAACAACTGCACAATTGCAGCACACTAGTTTATGACCTTGCCATGCTCAAGAAATAAAAAATCATCTACTATCAAACCCAACCCTTTAAAAATTAAAATAATGCAGTAAAAATATACTTTCCTCTAAATGCAAAAATTGTTTAAAAAGACAGAACAGTTTGAAAATGATGCCTTCATACAGCACATATTGTTGGTCTACAAATCAGTCCTCTACTACAGGAGCATGGTAACATACTCCTTCCTATGAAAAACAGGCCTTAAATTATACACGATTAACCAAAACCAATGTTTGTATGTAATAAATCTTCAGTATAAAAACTAATGTTTAAGTTTTTGCATTCTGAATAGAATATACTTCATTTCACTAAAATTTCACTTGTTTTTTCATCATCAGGTACTTGAGATCTGTCACACATACATACACACTACATGAAGCTTTAAAATACTGTATTTAATGCTACTGTAGACATTTTGGTTGCTGAACAAATGCTGTGCAAAAGTGAGGTAGAATAGAAAAAAAAAAGTAATAACATGCCAAGCAACTGGCCACCATACGTTATTCATGTAGAGAGCTACAGGTAATCTGTCATAATCCTGACAATTACTGTTATCATTCGTCATGTTCAATCATTGTGCATTCAATAGTTGTTCAGAAGAAAACAAACAGGAACAAAACATATCTACAATATTTTAAATTAAATAGCAGGTGTTCTGTACATCACAGGGTTTCCTCAACAAGCTCTCAAAACCCAGTGCCTAATATTGGAATTACAGCGCTGCACTGCCCAAGCTGTTATTGTCAGATATTAACAAGATGTTTCTTAAAGGTCTTTCAAATGTCTTTTCCCTTAAAAATCAACCTTTTTTTTCTTTTTTCCCTCCATGCCTCAGAAATAATCCTTCCACAATATAGTTCATCTAGCTCAATCATATCTTTGTTACCATCCGGATAATCTTTTTTTAATTGTTTTTGAAAGAGAAGAATATTTTAAGAAGAATAAACCTAATTAATAATATTGATAACGTTAGGTATTTTCTTTCACTTTTGGAGGCTGGAACAACTTGAGATTTCCTGTTTGATTGGTGAGAGCATTTTGTTGTTTGGTTTAGAATCTCTAATTAACGTCAAACCTTCATGACCAAGTAGAATCACCAATGGGAACAACTTGTCCCTGTACAGACATACACCAGCTTATTCATAAACTGAGAATTAACTGCAGTCTTTGGGAGCTAATAGAAGTGGTAATTAGCAAAACCAAAACACAGTTCTGCACATTTGCTCTCCCGTTTCTTCTCTTTTTTTGCTATTACCTGGGAGCATTTACATTGCAACTGCCCTTGCTACTTACTTCCCATCTGCAACCTTAATTACCATTAGCAACCATTTATGATATCAAAACATTATATTATAATTTAAGGCTAGTAAAGTGTTGCAGAAATAAATGTATGCTTATGAAACAAAGTTGCTTTTATTAAAACCATTTCAACAGCTTTTCAACAGCTGCTGAAAATAACAAACACTAATTAGAACACTGTGGATTGTTTTTAATAAGCTTTGGAAGAATGAAAAGGAAATCCTTCTCTTATGCTGATAGGGTAGTATATTGCATACCATGCTTAAGGTGCTGAGCAGCAGAGAAATATTTTTTCATACATTATTTCTGCTCTCTGTTTGAATAATGTTGTAAGTTCACTTGAAGCATGATAACTCTGAATAGAAAGAGTTCTTTAAGTACTGGCTTTTCTCCTCTAGGGATAAACTGTCAACTGTACATTCTATAGATACTTGCATGTTAAAAGCCATACCCGAGTTTCTATAGATCTTACTCATTGATCCTTGTATTACGCTGCCCTTCTCCTTCAAGTGCTAGAATGCTTCAGAGCAGCTGCATCTGTAAACGAGGATGGGCTAAATTTGTTGATTTGTTTACATTTAGTTTTAAAAATCTTGTGACTCAAAGATATGTGTGTATCCTGAAGACTTTTCCATGGAATTTAAAAACAGGTCTCCTGAGTAGGTGAGCAGCTCACTGGTGTGGTGAGCTGTCAGCAGAGTGAATGATCAGTCATGCTCAAATCAGTCTTAGCTCTTGTATCTGGGCTTTGGCTAAAGATGCCACGGAAAATAGATGAACCTTCTCCTACAAAGTGAAGCAGGGCTGGCTTGGAACAGTTCCAGTTTTCCAGAATGGCTTGGCTTCATTTATATGTATCTGATCACAGAAATTTAAAATGGTGAAATGTCATTTCCTTCAGTCTTAAGGTTTAGGGAAAAAAAAAAAAAAAAGAAAATTTCTAAATGTCCCATCTATCAAAATAGTAGGAGGTTTCTAATTTTGAATAACCTTGATGCAGATGGAAAGCAACAAAACAGCTATATCTCAGGTTTGAGAAGAAGTATCATACTACCATCAGAGAGCTGACAAGAAGCGACAAACGTTTGCTTCATCCTATAAACTTGTTTAACAACCAGAAGGGGACAAAATGTAATGTGTCTATCACAGGCACGCTGTTCAGGATTCAAGTGGCAACTCACAATCTCAAATACAGAATTTGAAAATGAAAAAAAAAACCCTGTGTGTCCATTTCTATTAAACTAGGGGATGATGCAAACTCATTGTGATAGCCCTGTCATCCAGTCTTATCCCTAGCTCCCAAAACTTGTACAAAGGATGCTGCAACCAGCTTCAGGACGACACAAAATCTCCCAGGTCCTGACAAGCATAATCCTTTGGTAAAATAGGCTTCTTTATCTCTAACGTTATCACCTGTTGACAGAAGTGATGTGATGCCACATCAAGGACAGTACATCATGTGGCTCAGATACAGAATTTTTAAGAAAAGGTTTTCTTTTCCAGTAAATAATCTGACTTAGAGATTTCTGACAAGTGCTGTAATTATTTGAAGTAATTATGACAAAATGGCGTAATTTGTCAATATAGCAAAGATAACTGCAGGGTGACTAGTCAAAACAATTGTGAGTAAACCACTTTCTAGATAGTTTAGTTGACGCTATAATGAGAGTGACAACACAATCCAGTTACTGACATTTAAAACTTGGAAATATTTCAAGTGTCTCAGGAATAATGTCTATGAAGAAATGTTTTCTGTTTTGATTTTGATGTTACAAAGGTGTTTAGTGCTATTTTTTTCCTGTGGACCTGCCACTGAAAATCTCAAGCTTTGCACAAGATGTCCTATTAGTCTAATATTACTGTTCTGTCCTGTGTATTCTGGAAGAGACACACCACTCCTGCCACTGTTTTGTATCAACCTGGGTCCTTTCACAGTGTCTCAGATAACTGACAGATAATATTCTCTAATGTGTTTTACAATATTTTTCTTCAGGATTTCTGACAGCTCACTACATTTAACAATTTGTTCCATACATGCAAAGATTTTGGGGACAGAAGCAACCCCTTCATGATCACCCAGTTCAGCCTCCTGCATGACACAGAACCAGGGAATCAGGCTGCCAGATTAAAAGCCATGTTAGAAGTACAGTTTAATATTTTTTTGTAAAAATATGTTTTTTATTTAATTACTTCAAGTATCAGCAACATTTCCAAATAAAGATCCATTTTATTCTTTATCATGGGGCATGGTTGACTTCCTAGGATTGCCTGGGTAGCTTACCAAATTCCCTGCAGTTATGTAGCACAACAGTGATGCCCTTGATCTCTCCTATTCTCTTCCTGTTGCAAACAATAGGTTTAGGTTTTGGTCTCGTTTAAGTTTACAATTTAAGACATTTAAGTCTTAAGTTTACAGTATCCAATATGTAAATGTTTTCAGCCTGCACAGTGCATGAGCATTCAAGAAAGATGTTCCTTTGCATACTTCCAAGCTTAGTACACAAAGCTGAGACTGACTGAATCATGTGGTTACCTGTAATTGCGAAGGAGTGGACTTGTTGAATCAAATGATGCCTTTTCATTCTGCATTTCCATATTGCTAGAATGTTGAATTCTAGAATGTTTTGGTTCTCATGTTACTGTTTCCTCACTGATCCTGTTATGCCTTTACTGACTATTTTAGTGCCGATGTCAAGAACTTCTTTCATGTGTGCACCTCTATTTTTTCATTTGTCATCTTTCCCCTTAGAAAAACTTAAGTGACAGACTCAGGATTTTTTATTGTAAAAGAGATCTTTCTTGTATTATTTTTACGAATCCCTTCCAATTTCAACTTTATTTAAAAAATGTGGTCTCTGTTAATGACTTATTTAATGTCATACATATGTGGTAAAGCATCTGCTTTGACCTAATCTCTTCCCACTTAAAGGCAAGCTTTAAAGCTACCTCTCACAGCTATCTTTTCACACAGGGATAAATTACATTTGGCTCGACTATGTTGATGCTTTAGCTATTTTCAGAATTATATTTTTCAAGAGTACATTGTCACCTCTTCCCTCCCTCCAGTTTCCCTCGTTTAAGTATGGTAAAGCTTTTTATTCCCTGAGGCATGAATTTTCATTCTAATAAAGAAAAAAGCTGAGTGTTCTATGTGACCACCTTGCAAAGTGATATAAACTCTCTATTAAATTAAGACCTTCTTTATGACATGCTCTTTTCTCATTCAGCCTTTTACAAGACTTCATCCTCTGACCAAGCAGTCACAACATGCACGAAATTAAGATATTCCACTTTTCCCAACCTCAACTACAAAACAGAAATGATGTTTCCACAAAGCTATAGTTTGATCTCCATTTTGAACTCAATCACTGGTCTATATCTACTGCTTTTAAATACATATTAGTTAAGTTCTAATGCGTATGGATATACCTGTCTTTGCTTGTGGGAAATGCAAAAGATTATGTCTGGAAACCTTGGGTTTGTTCTCTATGCAACTAGTATATCAATTAAAAAAAAAATCTATGCACTCATAAACTCATGTTCTACATGACCAGTTTATATCAGACACACTGATCCAAACACAGCACTGTTTAACAGGCCTGTAACATAGTCAGATCATCTATCGAGTGTACTTATTGTACCCTCACAGTCCTGACAGACTCATGAGTCTGTTAAAGAAATATGACCACCAGAATGCACCCTTGAACTTGGGAGGACAGTATGTAGTAGATCATTTTAATAGCCATTTGAGAGTCAATGTCTTCTGGTCTTTTAATAATGCCGGCTAATATTATAGTAAAAATAATGTGCTTGAACTTTGGAAAATGCAGTTAAACTTGTGTGGCACATTCAGAATTTTGTCCCCTCTACCCAAAGCCTATTAAATGAGAAGACTGATTTATCTCTTGATTGGGTTTTATAAAGCTATGACAATTCTCTGCAGAGAAGGATGAAAAATATGTATCCCCGGAGCTTTCATAATCCAGTTTAAGAAAAAAAATTATTCTAGTTTCTCTTTAATTTCAAAATACTCAGAGCCTTATAGACCTGACTTTTTTTAATCAGAGCAGAAATACTCTTTCAAGCCTTCCAAGTAACTCTTATTCTTGTTTTCCAAATTAACTCTGCTTGTAGGAAAAAACCAATAGTTAAATATTTTCACAGCAGTACATAAACAGAACAGGCAGTACATAGACATGGACAGAACAGACATCAGGGAAAAAGTTTTGAGGTCTTATTTCCCACACTTGTATCCTTAGTACTCTGAGAATAGATCCCATCACCTGTCTGGTGAGACCACTGCTTGGAAGGCTCATGCTGTAGGTACTCTTTTACCTATTCAAGCATGACTGTGTGACCACCCAGTACATTGCTGAAAGTGGCTGAATACTGGTGGGCTGAGCTGACGTTCTCTCTTCCAAACAGCTGCTGACTTGCAAGAATTTGCAAGTTTTAGATTTAGTTGAAATAGACAGTGTTTGAGGAAAATAGCGTGCCTGCACTCTGAAAATGTCACTCCAAGTACTAAAGATCTCAGAGAGAGAACAACTTCTGTAGCTGAGAATCTTCCTCCTAATATCACTATTTAAAGACAGCCTAAGAGATACCGATAGACCTAACCAGCACAGCTAACTCAGGAAGGGGGAGTATGAAATGTTACCCTAAAGATGAGTACTCAAAAGCAACCAAACCACAGGAACACGTGTTCATGAAGTGAGCGATCACATTCTCGAAGAGCCAAAGCTTCCAAATTGTGCTACAGTGCAGATGCTTTAATGCAGCTGGTGCTGAAGGTGAATATACCGGTGACCATAGCACAGTCTGCATTGGCAAGGAAAAGGTATCCTTTTGACTCACATTAATCTTGCTCTTGATACCAAGTACACTGCTCCAAAAATAATGAAAGGCTGTAGATTATTTTTTTAAAAGCACAAAATACCTCCAACACAAAACCCAGCTGCAGCTTATGTGACCCTCTCTAGTCGATTCATGCTACCGATCAGCCCTGCTTTTATGCTGCCTGAGCAATTGCCTGCACCGTAGGAAAAGGTAACAGCAAACAAAAAACATATTAAAAAGAGAGAGTGCATAACTATGGCATAAATTATAGCCAGCAAGATTGATAAATGTTATTCAGGAAGGACTGAAAGAGGAAAGCAGAAAATACTGAATTATTCAGAAATGCGTATGATTACTTTAAAGTTCAAGAGTGAGAATCATGTATATGAAATGTCTTTGGATAAAGATACAAGGGAACAAACCATTAGCAATGTCACACTAGGAACTTATTTCTGATGATCTGCTCAGAAAAAGAAAGTAAATGAGGCTTTCTTCTGGGGAAAAAAACCCAAGCCAACCAAAACCCAGAAGCTGTGTGCAAAGACAGTGTGCTTCTAAAAGTAGATATCTTTGCCATGGTGACTCTCAGAAAAGCACATCACCAACACACAGAAGCATTCGCTTTGTCTGATGTCAAAACAAACTCTTAGAGGTATATGGAAGAAATTGTTCTGGGGAGGACTACTGTACATTTGATTAGTAAAGAGGAACTAATTTCAAGATCTCAATACCCAGTGTGTCTGTTTCAGGAGCTCTTTTGTGATCTAAAATCAAACCAGTATCCTTAAACTGGAATGGAAAACAACTATTATGATTGGATAGCTGGCTTAGCTGAGTCTTATGCCAATATAAAGAAAAAATAAAGAAATAATTGAAAAAATCACTTAAGTTGGCAGATCAGACTTTTTAGAGTATCCTACTCTAAAAAGCCAGTCTTGGAACCTCTAATATGTGAAAACCTACTGAAAAAAGGTCAGGGGTTACAGGAATAGAAAAGGTATCTAAAGAGTTGCTGGCCTACCTTCCTAACTTCGGAACCTGTAAAGAGCAAACAATTAAACAATCTATGAACTAATGAACCAGCCTTTCTGAAGGTGTGCATAAACAGGCAACATTCACTGGACAAGAAATACTTGTGTTAAACAGCTACAGATTTTTTCTTTATACTAACAATAGATTTCCATTTCAAAAGAACATTTCTTATAGGAAAAATTCTAAACCTGATTAAAAGTAAAGAATATCCACTTGTAAGTTTTTCCGATAGCTAACTCATTATTACTGCTTAATGTTATCTCTGCCCTAAATTTGTCAATCTTCAGCTTCCATTTATAAGACATTTTAAATATGTATTTTTAAACCTTCCTCTGCTAGACTGAAGGCACATCTATTAGGCACTTTCTACTACACTGACTTTTAGGGAAAAATCTGATCAACTTATTGTATTTGAAAAACACCTCAAAACTTAAGATTCTTGAATGTTTCCTCTATAAATTGCATTTTCTCTTTAATCATTCTTCATTCAAATCACTGATCTTCTCTAAATTTCTAACATTCATCCTGAACTGTGGACACTGAAAATGAACACACTGCAGAGAGCAGTCTTGACATAGAGGGTTTGAACAAGAATAAAAACCTATTAGGAGCCTGAAAGATCAGACACCTGTGCTTAAAGCCCACCATCATTAGAAACTCAAAGAGGCAAAGGAATAAGAAAAGCTCTGTCCAGCTTTTTATTCCATATGTAGGTAGGTTATATCTTATGTTAGCAACACCCTCAGCTTCAGCCATTTAACAATAGTCCCTTACATAATAATCCTACAATCTTAATAATCCTACATAGTGTCACTCTACCCAATGACAACTATTCAAATCTTTGTACATTAGGACTTACATTTCTATACACATATTGCTTTTCTTTGTGTGTGTGCAAATTGATTTAGATAATTCACAACCAATACAGTGTAAGTGTTATCATTTTGGATCCATAATCAAATCACTGTTATAACTGAAGGAACTCCTACTGAATCACTTGGTGAATGTTAGATTAATTGATGATTAAGTGCTGCTACAATTTTGTGACTCAGCAGAAGGATTTCCCTTACTCCTTATTTTCCTTTAGATATAATCCAAAATCCAATTCTGAGACTAGGATAGGACCTAGCCACATCTAAACTCTGTAAAGAGTTTAGAAAGCAAGGGGGTCCATTCTGAACCTCGTGACTCAATGGAAGGGTCTCCTTTACTCTTTTTTCCTACTTTTTATGGGTTTGTGTTTTAGACATAAACCATTGCCCAAGTCTGAGACTAAGATTGGATGTAGCCATGCCTAAACTCTATCAAAAAGTTTAGAAAGCAAGGAAGTCCTCTCTAAACCTTGTGACTCAATGGTAGGGTCTCCCTTACCCCTTGTATCTTTGATCACTGTGTAAATAATTTTAGCTTAATTTTAACATGAATCTTAACAAACATGTTAGTTTGTTGGGTTTTTTTAACTTGATTTTTAGTATCTGTTTTTTCTTTGTGTGTTCTATCCATGTAACAAGTAATAGAGCAAACCTTGCCATCAAACATTGTGAAGTCACACTCCCACAAACTCTTATTAAAACAGTTTCGCTCATACCGTTGATGGTAATTCTTTAAGCAACTTAACCTAAACCACTCATTTGTGACAATTAGGAATGTGTCCAACAGCAGGACAATGAAAGAGGAAAACAACATAAAATATACTAATTTGCAAATTTCTCTGATAGAGGTTTTTAATTATTTTATTTTAGGGATGACAAAGATGAGATTGGAACTTTCACTTTTAAGTCTGAGATGAGACTGATCTTTCACCGTCAAGTGTCCAATCCTTTTTTAGCTTCTTTCCAAGAACGCTAGTTTCTTATTAAAAGATAATTTTGCTTCTGATTTTTTTTTTTTTTTTGTATAAGTACCTCCCTCATTTATTCCTCCTGTATACTTTTTAAAGCAACATGAAAATCTACTGAAGTTTCAGATGAAGTTTGCATTATCTGGGGTTGGATAATAGGATTATTAGGGTGGATCAGCTGAAATAAATTTGTTTGGCCTCAAATGGAATAAATCGGTGGGCCATGGCTTTTGGTTCACCATCCTGGTCAATTAAGTAATTTTCATATGCAGCAGACCCTTTTTTATATACAGAAGCAATCTAGCATGAAGTGCTTTGAAGTCGGTTACTTATGCTACCTGAAAAGGAATGCACTTAAAGCCTATTTATTTATTTATTAAGCAGATAGGGGACGATGTGCAAGCAAAAGTAAATGAGGAATCAGTGAATAAAGCAAGCTAGCAACTAGATTTAGAAGGTCAAATGCTCACTCCTTGCCTGCAGAAAGTGCATGCACAAACATGGGAGGCATGCAAGTACTTCACTGTCCTAAACTGAATTGTCACCATTTTATTGTCATCTTTCAATCTTCCTTAAACTCTTTGGGAATCTGTGAATAACATCAAACCATATTCTGTTCATGCCACTTTTAGTGGAAAATTAATGTATACTCTCCTGCTCTAAATACAACGCTGAGATGTCACAAACGTTTGTGGGACCCCGATTTTTTTAAAGTACTATAGAAACAGTGCTGTAATCATTCAAAATTACATTGAACTCTGTAGTACTCTATCACAGTAATTTTTCAATACAACATCCCATCCCTACTTTTAAAGCACAGTTGCACTCAGACAATCATAACAGGCCTTGGATAACAGAAATAATACTGGTTATTGTAAACCCTCTGACATGAGTTTGCCTAGCGGTAGCTAGAGTATCCTCCCATTAACTTTCCATTATACTTAGTGTCATTTTGCTACTGCTGTGCTATTACTCTCAATGTGCCTCACTGCAAAAAATAGCATCTGTATTTTACAGTAAGGTATCAGCTAAACATCAAGGAAAAAAGAATGCCATACTCAAATTCTCCTTGTAAACAGAAAGAGCAGTGTACAGGGGACAGAAGGAATGTATGGTCCCACATTAAAATAAATGACTTGAGCACTCTAATTAGGAAGACAACAAGCAAGATGTGAAACAATGAATCTTTTGCATAAAAGTAAATCACACAACTGACCCCTTGGACTTCTATCAGCCAGCAGAGTGATGAAGTAAGTCTCTAGGCAAATAAAAATATTTCCTCAAGTGCAGACACTGAATGAGTTCTCTTTTTGTTTTATTTTCATCTCCTGGCAACTGATTAAGTAAATTTTATATGTTTTCAACTATGATGGGTTATAATCTCTGTTACTGACTCAGTTGAAAGCACTCATCAATAGAGTGTATTAGTTCATCACTCCATGTGTCACTTCTACCTGCTATGACACAATAAGGTCTTTTTTTTCTGGTGCTAATTTAATGAGTGGAGCTCAGAAGTGCAGCATATCCTTTTCATATTAAAATTCCCTTCTTGTAACCCAAAATGTTTTTTAAATAGCTGCTGGTGGATTGCTAAGTCTGTTTCTTAAATAATGTTTATATGCTGTGTGTAAAAATACAATGACAAATAGAACAGAAATGAAGGTTAAATCTAATTTTGAGAAAAGTGCAAGGGAATTCAAGTTGCCTGTGAGATTATGCTACTTTTAAAAATGAAGAAAGAACACTGAATGGGTATGCAAGAATTTAGCTTCTTATATATTCTCATCACCATAAACTAGCAGTTTTCATTAAAATCCAGATGGATTGGAAGGCAATAGATGCAGCTTCTTGCTTCTTTTTCTCACATTGCATATTCCTTCCATATATCTTATTGATATGAAATGGTTGCATTTTTGCTGGTAATAGTAAGAAACAGTAGACTAGGAATGCAAATTTATTTTGTAGCCTGAGAGTTTCATTCAAAAACATTTGGCTAGGATGCATTCAACTTCATTTTTACACAATTTCTCTATGTGGTCGCCCCAAGCTACTAGCACATTATTCAAGCACATGTCAACCTGATGCAAACATTCATGGGTTCACTGGCTTGGGGAACAATCACAATTTACACCAGCTGAAAGCAGTTGACAGAAACGGGCATATATTCATATAAAACCAAATCATGTATAAATCCTTTCCACAATTAAAGAGAATACAAGTTGAGGAAGTATACTTGCTGAAGGAATAAGCTGTCTTTATTCAGTCCCTCTCACACTGATGGAAGACTGAATTATTTACTTTAAATGGTGTATTTAGCATTCAGCTTTAAGATGGACATAGGTTCAAGATGGACAGAGTATTATGGATGCAACATATGTTGTTCTCATTTATATGACAGGTTTTTTGGGTCAAACCCATGTCCTCCTTTCTATACAAGACTTTAAATATAAGAACTACTGGAAATATGTAACAACAAATAATGAATTCCCCTGGAAGAGGATTTATGTAGAGTTAATTGAGAAATTTTCTAGATAAAAATGAGTGTTATACTAAATACAATAAATTAAAAGTACTTTACTTAAATTCTTCCCCTACAGCTTGATTCAGCCAGGGGAAACAGGTATGACAGAAACAAATACAGATCCTATATATATTCAAGTTTTAATTTTCCCTTTCTGCAACCACATAGAAAAATACTGAATTTAACTCGGAAGGTTCTTTTGATAACATATAAGCAACTATGATGATGAATGACTGTTCTTTAATCTCCAGAAAAAAAGTATTAGTTTAAACCACTGCAGATTTGTAAAGTTAGACCGAAAAATTATTTTGTCCAGCTGTAGTCTTCAAGAATGCAATCTTCTGTATTTGCACACAGATCACATAGGTACGTAGTAACAGACTTTACACTAGTACTGCCTATTAGTAACTACAGGTCGCTCAGAGAGATTGTAGAACCTCCTTTTCTTGGAGATATTTCAAAATCCATCTGGACATGGTGCTGAGTAATCAGCTATAGGTAGCCCTGCCTGGTCAGGGGGGTTGGATAAGGCAACCTTTAGAGGTCCCTTCCAACCTCAACCATTCTCTGATTAGGTATATATGAAGATAGCTATAGCTACAAATATTACAGTCATTAGGATATCCACTCATATGGCTACACAATTTAGATAAATGTGGAGTAGTAACTGCAACTTCAATTTTTTGGTATTCTTTTGATAAAAATCCAAGATGTGCCAAAACCCTAAAAGACATTCAAAACATTGAATGCTATTTGAACATAGGTATGGGTAAGGATCAAGAGAATATTTCCTTAAAGAAAGATCTCATAGGTAGGCTCACAGAGAACTGGCTTACATTACCCACTTACATTATGGCAATTCATTTCACATTTGCATGTTCTATTTGTCAAACATTCAGATATATAGTCCCATCCCCCCAAGTTTATATTAGTCATTACATGATAGCATGTAGTCATTTTGGTATGCAGATAGGAAAACTAGGAACTTAAATTGGAAATAAAATGTTAAAACCCTGGTTCATATCTAAATCCCATTGTTCAGTATCATAATTTGCTTCAGCCCATTCACCTTGCATGTGCCTCCCATTCCTCTCCCACTGTAATTACCTTCACTGTTTACTGCACACAAGACATTTCTATTACTAATCCACATTATTTCCATATGAGACAAAGGAAACACAGTAGTTGTTATTGATCTGTATTTCAGCAAAGCATTCAATGTGATGCCCCAAGGGAAAATATTAGCAAAATATTATAAGGTAGATCAAGAAATGATTACAATGAGAAAATAAGAGAAGAGTGACAAAAGAAAAAAATGGGGCTTCGTGAAATTTAAGAAGATTTTGTTCCTCCAGGATCAGTTTTGGACCCTGTGGTGAGTTGACCTTGGCTAGATGGCAGGTACCCACCAAGCTGCTCTGTCAGAGCAACCCTCCTCAGCAGAACAGGGTTGGAGAAAATAAAATGGAAAAAAAACTTGTGGGTCAAGGTAAAGCAGTTTAATGATGCAATAGCAAACGATGTACATGCAGAAGCAAAGGAAAACAAAAGATGTCATTCTCTGCTTCCCACCAGTAGGCAATGTTCAGCCTTCCTTGGAAGCAGGGCTTCGGTACATGTAGCCATTGCTCCAGAAGACAAATGTAAATAACGAATGTCGTCCCTTTCTCTTAGCTTTTACATCTGAGCAGAAGTCATACAGTATGGAATATCCTTTTGGTCAGCTTGGGTCAGCTGCCCAGGCTGCGTCCCTTCCTGAGATCTTGCCCACCCCAGCTCAGGGGTGAGGGGGGAAGGCTGGAGAGATGCCTTGATGCTGTGGAGCACTGCTCAGCAGCAGCCAAAACACTGCTGTGTTGTCAACACCTTTCTAGTTGCCAATGGACAGCGCTGTGAGGGCTGCCAGGGGGCTCAGCCAGACCTGATACAGACCCATCCTGTAAAATGTCCTCAGGGCTAAGGAGAATTCTTTTAATAAAAATAAAAGTGTTCTTACCAAATCTGCTGATGAAACCAAGTCAGAAGATTTCATCAATTCAGAAAAAGCTCAGGATATCATACAAAAGAGCTATATATCCTTAAGGACTCATGTAACAGACAGAATGAAGTTCAGCAGTGCAAGAAAGGCAAGGCTGGAGAATTGGAAATTATTAACAAAAGCATCTGCTAGAGTTGAAAGATCATGAAATAGAAAATATGAAAGAATAAAATGTTTGGTGCTACGTGACTGGGAATGAGATGACCAAATGCAATGGTAGGACACATCAGTCAGTGAGACTTGACTTAAAGAAGTCCAGTAGACATACAGAAGTATTAGTGTTATTCAAGCTGGACTCCTCTCTATAATTCATCATATGTATTCAAGGAATAGTACGGCAAGCTGAAACTAGATTGAGACGAGTTCCCTGAATGATCAAGAAAATGGATTCTTAGCATGAGCAAAGATGACCAGACTCTCATTTTTACCCTAGTGAAACTGAAGTCAAGTGCAAAAGGCAAAGATTCCCTTTGAAGGCAATCTGAAATCCCGTAGCAGAAACTCCAAGCACAACAAAAGTTTAGTTATTGTAACAGAAAATTTCTGTCTCTGCTTATGGGAGTGAAAAGTAATTGCCTTTGAGGTACATGCTTGTAGATATGGAATATATAACTGCAAAGAGCTTCGTTAGTGTTTACATCAGCTAGCAAATGAAACAATTTCTATAGCATATCTATAACCAGGAACTTAGGAACCTTATTTTTCTTTACATTTCTTATTGTGTTGTTTTTATAACACATCAAGGATCTCTCATTACAATTACATCAACAGAGAAGCCCATCACCACATCACCTTATTACACCCAATTATAGAACCTGAGCTGCTTTGTTAAGGTATTCATTAACCTTTTCAGAACTTATAATAAGAAATCTAATCAAACAGAGGTGGTAGGGTGCATTCTGAAATGAGAACAGTTGTCATGTACAGTAAATTTTAATACACTGACTTTTCTTAAATTAGCTAGTTTTATTAAACTGAATGAGGTGAATTTCTTTTAATCAGCACTAGCTGTACAAAACAGGAATTATTCCGCACTGTAAAAATAATATATATTGTCTGGAATGAGTGTTACAGACTATTTTGACTTTTATTCAAATTAAAGGTGTAGCATTCATTAAATTTATTCTTTTTAATTTTGTGCCAGGTGAATTTGCATTCCTAAAAGAATTGCATAAGCAATTATAAATAGACCTAATTTATTTCTTTAGTATTTATCACTCTAGAAGTACATAACATGCTTAAAAATAAGTAGACACTGAAATGGCAGACAGTTTATAGAGCAATTTTACCAAAATAATCAGTAGCTACCTTACGGTACTATTTTAGTAAATAACCCCTGGGAGAGTTGATTGGAAATGAGCTCAAGCCAACTGGCAGGGGAATATGTTGCACTGTCTGAGGCCAATAAACCTACAAAAATCCTCCTGTGAAAGTCAGTCTGGTTAAGAAAGTTGAGGAAAGCTCCTGGAGAAGGCTAGTTGAATAAAACAGCTAATTAGATCAGTATCCTGAAAGACGTGACATCTGGGATTTAGCCCCTTTTCTGATGAAAAATTAAATATTCTGTATGAAATGAAACAGTTTCAGAAGGAAAAACTAAGCACCTCAGAACACTTTATAAACTGACACTTTAGACATATATTTGGGATAAGAAAGGAACGATTTTGAACCTTTTTTCAGAAGGATGTTAGGGATTTGGGCCAATGTCTGTTATTTCCAAGAGGTGTATCACAACTGCCAAGAAGTATTTTGCAAATGTAAGTCCTCGTTGTGAATCTAGCCTTTTGCTTTTATTTAGAAAGCCAGAAAATCAAAATGGTCCCTTTGATCTCTTTTTTTTTCCTTTTTTTTTTCCCCGTCACTAATCCAAATATTCTGTTGCATGCATGAGACTTTCTTTCCAAAACACGCTCAATTTCAACTATTTTAGAAAATTAATTTTTTAGACATCATTACAATGACAAGTATCCTTTCAAGAGCAATTTTAGCTCCTCCTCCCAAATCTCTTGCATATCTCCAGTACATCATTCCTAGGTGTGGGAGGACTCAAATGGAGGCAGTTTTAAAACATGTATTTTAGACCTAATCAGAAATGACAAAATGCGTATTTCAGCCACGATACAGTGGTTATTTGTACAAAGATTTTCTCTTTTGCCTAGATTCTTTCTGATTTTTTTTTTTAGTTAGCACTTTTTTAAAAAAAAATATTTTTGTGGTGGGGAGTGTATTGATTTTGACAGTATGGATGTTCTCAATACTACTTGAAGGTTGCAAGGTGATACTTAGAAACCTTATGCAACTGTGTTCTGTTGCACAGCATCAAACTGGTTTGAAAAGAATTACAATTTTGCATAAAACACTTATCCAGATTACAATTTTTAAGCACTTTTAACACTCATTTAATCTTATGCACTGACAAAAGGGTCTCTACGTTTTGAAGCTCACTGGTGTACTGTCAGCAAGACTCACTGTAAATATGCAAATATTTAGATTACGATACCAATTGATAAAAATCGCAATTAGTGCTGTACTTAGCCTATTGCCAAGATACAAGACAGTAAATGGAAAGCTTTGTGAAATATATAATATTTTCTTGCCATAAGGTTGGCAAGTTGGTTTCTACCTCCTCTTATATCAAATTATTACAACCTGTCTCAATGATAACAGGCAGTTAATCATCACTAATTATTCAAAGGATTATTTCACATGCATAATTACAGTTTTTGGTTCACCAATTCCCTGTAAAAAATTGGCCTATAAAGTTCCTGTTAACCTGACCTTGCTGTAAAATACGTTATTAAATGACCAAAGCTATTAGTGAAGAGAACTAAAGGCCAATGAGTGAAGGACAGAGGCAACTACCTCCACATTTAAATATCTCTGTTACTAGATGAAAGTGTATATGAAACCAAGGTCAATTAACTGATTACATCCTGATTCCAATCTGCAATTTTCTTGGGTAACTGAGGAGTAGCAATTGTGGAGCTGAATGAACATAAAGTTGAATAAAATCATAGAAATCCAGTCAAAAAAAAGGTCTGTGGAAACAAACAATACATTGTAAATTGTATTTGTACAATGTCGTTCAAGTGCTGAAGTTAATAAAAGATGTTCAGAACTAAGAGACTATTGAAAAATTCAGAGATATGGGAGGCTGTTTAAAAGCTAGGAAGTGAAAGTGAGCAACAGAAAGTAAAGGAAAATATCGCTGTACTAATTGTAAATATAATACACATCTATTAGACACTGATTCAGTAAAACTGCCTCTTTCATAAAAGTCCCTATTCTAGTTTGTGTAATTCTGGAGGATGACTCTCAGATGAATATGCACCAGCTAAACTAAGACCTGACAATCGGATCACAGAAGCATTCACACTGTGATCTCGAAGGTTCTTGGATTTTGAATCTATACTCTGGTCTTCATGTAAGTCAGCCGTGGCCAGATTTGAAGGGTATTTATAAAGAAAAGTGTCTCTGGGCTTTTCAGAGGATTTGTGATTTACACCAGTGCAGAGAAATACACATCTCCTGGAAAGAACTGGATACACTCATAAAACACAATATGTGAATGAAGAAAATGTATTTGAAACACTACCACAGAATAACCACGTGATCCCTTAAAATCCTCCCTCCGAGCTGAGATTAATCCATACATACAGAAATGTATTTCTTGGCTTTTCACAGCATTATATTTGGGTATCTGTTTAATTACGTTGACCATCAACATCCGATAATCACACTAAAAAAATATTGAAATATTTTTTATAATCCCAGTCTTTCCTATTTTTAAGTATTACTCTTAAGGTTTCCTATGCACTTAGAGACTTGAAGGTGCAAAATAACCCGGACAGTGAGACAGAGTGCATTCGGTAACTTTGCAGGCAATACCAGTCTGGGGGAAAATGGTCAATACGCAGGGCTGATATTCAAAAGTACTTCAACAGGCTGGAAGGTGGGCTGATGTGGATCTCAGGAAGGTCAGCAAAGAAAAATGTGAAGTCCTGGACAGATGTGGGGCCAGCTGGAGAGAAAGCAACTTTGCAGAAAAGACACGAGGGTAGTGGTAGACAACTTGAACCAGAGCCAGCAGTGTGGCCTTGAAGCAAAAAAGGGCCAACTGCATCCTGGGCTGAATTAGCAAGAATGTAGCCAGAAGCCCAGGAGAAGTGATCCTTCTCCCTACCAAGCACTTATGAGACTACATTTCAAGTGCTGGGTCTTACTTTGTGTCTCTCAGTACAAGAAAGATGTAGACATATTGGAATGAAGTCCTGCAAAGGACCTCAGAGAAGCAGAGTTGGATGGAGCACACGGCATATGAAGAGAGTACAAGAACTGTCTTTGTTCAGCCTGGAGAAAAGAGACGACAAAGAGACCTTCCTTATTGCACCAACCCAAACCATTCTGAGTCTGTGGTCTGTGGCTATGTAGCGGGAGGATGTAGAGGAGATGGAGCCAGATGCTTCCTGGAGAGGCATACAGACAAGACAAGAGGCAACAAACACACTGGAGTGTGGGAAATTCTCACTAAACATAAGAAATAAATATTTCCATGATGAAGGTGGCCTGATACATAAACAGGGGTCCAGAGAAATTGTAGAATCTCTGCCTTTGGAGTTATACAAAACAACCATACAAGGTTCTGAGCAAACATAGAACCAACTACACCCTGCCTTGAGTACCAGTTAGAACAGAGATAACAAGGGGTCTCTCCCAGCTAAGCAATTCTGCCTTTCTAAGCATCTGGGAGTCTTTTGGGGACTGGTACAAATCATCACACTATTTTAGTAATCTACTGTAAACGAGTAGCTCTTTCTGCCATAAAGGCTTTTCTTCTGGTAATTCACTAGCATGCAATTCCTGCGTTAATAAAATTTTTGCTCACAATAAGTTCCAGGAGTGCCGGTAACAAGTATGTATTAGTGGTTTTCTAAACTTGGCTCCTAAAATGTAGCAACATTTGTTAATAACAGTTTCCAAAACTTACAACAGATGCTCACTTCATTCATTTTCAGCCATGCAGTTGCTATTCCTCTGCAACCAAGAACGCTTAAAAAAAGCTATCTTGGATCAGTGCGAGGCTAAAATATCAGAATTTAGGAAAACCTACCATGATGTTTCTAGCAGCAAACCCTCCCAATGCATTTCACTACATGCAATCCTGGTTTTGGCGCTCTGTAATACATTTAGAACTTTTACAGGTTTATGCATTGTTGGAGATTATAAAAATGAATTGAAAGAATGAAAATTAGAAAATAACATCATAAATGTAAAACTAATGCATAACCCTGAAATGAATCAAAACCAGTATAAAAGACAGAATAATCTCAGGAAGCAATGAGGAAAAAATTGTTTACATTGGTATGGTTTGTTATCATTTTAATTTTACATGTAGTTCTGTTACTTCAAATATAGAGCCTCCGGTCAAAGAAAAAGCATTCCTCAAAGCATCCTTTTCTTCCCTTGTTCTCCCAACAAACTCTCTGGACTACATCAACGCACTCTTTTGACTACATCCTCGACTGAACAAATGTTCTGCAGTGTTCGACACCATCAAAAAGAAAATGAAAGACAAAGGTGCAATCCATTCCTTTCAATGCATTCGAGCTGCAGCTTTGCTTGTGGAAGTTGTCAGTTTTCCTCCATCTCACAGCGCTGCCTGCCCACTGCTGACCTATCACTCCCTCACATCCAAGAGCTGCGTTTCCAGTCCCTGGTGTTTTACAGTACTCCTCACCACCTTGCTCTCTTGTATGAAATAAGGACAGACTAAAATTTCACAGTGAGCTCATGTGTAGAAGGGAAATAGTTTAGTGCTGTCTCCATTCTTCTTACATAAGATATTGCAACTTTTGGGCTCAAATAGTTGAAAAATTGAAAGGAGAAATATTTCTACATAGATCAAGTTGGTTTCCTAAATGTTTCATATTGAATTAAAAAAGGCTAAATAATGCAAAACCTGCCAGGCGACAGTTCAAGGGATAAGAAATTATTAGCAAACAGCAAGGTTTTGGTTTGGGTTTTCCTTTGCTTGTTAAATTTAAAGTAGAAAAGCAGTATACACTTGCAGAAATTTAGGGATTATCTTTCACAACAGAAAAGTTAAAAGAAAATTAGTCTACAGTTTTGCTATTAATCATGATGTTTAGTTGAAAAAAACCTGCACTGAGTGATGGTGCATGGACAGTTCAAAGGACTGTGTTTGAATATATTTTTATTAGTTAATAATATATTTTTATTACTTAATTAATGGTGGTAACAATGTGCTGACTGTACACCCTGTAAGAACTTTTATGCAGCTGTATGACCCAAACTGAATTTGGAGTTTGTCAAGAAAATTAGTCCTGTGTTCACGAGGTAATGCAGTTAAAAACACCTTATCAAAGACATATACTAATGAGTTAGCTCCATAAATCCAATCGATATTCATCTGCTCAGCTCAAATGTACAACTCAAATGTTTGCAGAGTCACAAACGATCTCCCACCAGCAATGTTGTATCTTGTACAGCAAATGCACCCCAGGAGAACCAGCAGGTTATAAAAAATCTCTTCCCCTCCCAGAAAATAAAAAGCTAAATCCTTTTCTGTAAATTATTTTGTTCTGCTTTCCTGTCATATGTCTGAATACATCACACAAAATTTGGTTCAGCCAATAACTTATGTAAAATACAGGCTACTACTGCAGTACTGCGAGAGGCGAGCTCTGCTGGCAGAGCTGGGTGAAAGGGGTTCTGACTTCACAGAGCAGATATTTGCAAGTCAGCAGCTGTAGTGGGGGAATTGTCAATAAAATTAGTTGGTAGATGGACTCAAATCAGAGCCAGCAGCACACAGTGATGGTTGTCACCGTTGTGATAACTGACAGAAGTTAAGCAGAAGCTGAAGAGGTACAGAGGGAGCACAGCGTGGACATAAATGAATACAGTACTTTTAATTTTTTGCCTATTAACTCAGAGCATTGTAAACTTCAATGGAAAGCTGGAATTGATGTATGTTGTCATGGATGACAGCATACATCAAATATGCTATTTCAGGAGTCTAAGGAAGCCAAGAATAGCTGAAAAGAGAACTACTCCAGTGCTTACGAATAAATCAGAAAGGCCAAGGGTGAAGAGCATCATTTGCCTGGCATCTTCAGGAGAGGATGGCTTATCATAGCAGCAGTCTGGTGGCAGAGAGGCTGGGACTCTCTCCTGCCGAGTGCCAGGGCACTTGCCATACCACATATGGATGTTCAACTGGATGAATAGCTTGGCTTTCTGGCAATAGGCAGCAAACACCTTTTTGAGGCAATATGCTCAAGGAGTGGATTTAAATCTCCACTTCCTGATTTCTGGTAAACATTCCAAACACCTACCAGGCCCTGCTGGGACTGAAGAATTCATCCCACATAACAGATTATTGCTGGGGTTGGGGTGAGGCAGGGGGATGACCCAAAAGGAACCCTTGAGTATATGGCTTCTCACTTTATTCCACTAGTGAATTACTACTTCACAAGCAGCGGAATACAAATTCATTATAACGCTTCTTTTTTTTTTACATTTTCAATTTAAACATCATTATTTTTACTTGAAAGTAAACTTTTAAACAGACTCACGTTTCGTAGACGTATATGATGAAAAACCACTACACTAGTTTGATCTAGCTGCTTTTCTGAAAATTGGAAGACTAAGAACTGAAATGGAATCAAATAAAATGGAATAATTTACACGGCTCTGTCTATGTGATCTGTGGTCAGCAGTCATTCTGCATCCACATTTTTAGGCTCAAACATACACATTTTAAGTATGCTCTCAAGCAGAATTTCACACAACTGTAGACATGTTGGTAGATGTAGGAGAGAAAAGTCATTGTTCTGTTCGGTTCCTATTCTTCCTTTTGGAGGAGATAAGAAATCCATCATCATTATCTAGGGGAATTGCTTGTCCACAGGAATGGACGTGGCAGTTACTTTATGCAGCAATATAAAGATAAGAAGCTCCTTTAATTCCACCCATGGACGAATGAAGCATGTACAAGTGCTGTCACATTACATACTGCTCTTTGGAAATTAAACAAAACAATTATTTCATCACCATTTGAATTTGTTTCTCATAGTCATGTTCTAGGGAAGATGAGAATTTAGTTCTCTATTTTTAATGAGCTGAATATATTTTGAAAAAATCATATTACAATAATACCACATAATCTTAATGCTGATATATAGGTATATAGCAGATGGGGCAGAGTGTACATAAGTAAACTAAGCTTTATTACTTTTTCTTTGTATTTGCTTAAAGCTTATTTGTGTATTCATAAAAATAATTCCTCTGGCTAAATGCATTTTTTTAATTAGCTGATGTTCAGTGATACAGAGGAATGTCATACCTGTGACAAGACTGCTGTCCAATTGCTCATGTAACTCAGTCTCTCGTTGTTGCTAGGGAATATGTTCATATCTCATCTGTTTTTCACCATGCTAAGACTATTACTAATGTTAATACTAAGGTTACCGTGTACTTCAGATGATGAAGGTTTAACTATTTGTAGATAAACCATACAGAAGTCTGTGATAAATAACCTTAAAACTACAGTACATTATAAAAGCAGGCTGATCTGAATTTGAAAGTGCTTTGCAGAAATACTTTCTTATTAAATAACTACTTTTCTAATGTAAGCATCACCTAATAAGTGGTCAGACTGTACAGTGAAAGCATCCAAGAACTCCTTAACCTATTACCGTAAGATTTTTACATAGAATTTGGAGATTTCTTTTGTTGTTTCACTCTGCAAAATGTCTGTCTGCTTTGTACAGTTAACCTGTCTCAGCAGCTTCAGAGCAGAGACTTGATGCACGTTTATAAACGAATCTTACTAGACTGAGAATAACCTGCAGCTGTGCAGTGCTTAATTATTTTTTAAAATCTGATCATGTATTTATCTAGAGAAATATGTATGAGCTGAGCTCCTCAGAACACAGGGCATTCTGGTGGAACTCTGAAAATGTATACCAAGAATCACATTCAAAGATCAAATTTTTATTCTGGGAAGAAAATTGCCATCCAGGGAAGCTTCCTTTAAAACCAAAGGTCTAAAAGTGAGAACTTATAAAATAAATTGGGCTTTTCCTTTCTGAGTTTCTTCTAATGCTTATTGTTTTACCTTTTTTTCAGAAGCCATGCAGATTGCTACCAATATTTTATATATGAGTAATAGAAACCAAAAACTGCAGAATAGTTTAAAACTGAAGAAGTGTCTGTGGCAGCAAGTAGTTATCTCAAAAGAATTATTTCATGCAAAGGTAATAAATCTATTCAGTATGCAAACAGAAGAAAAATAAAACAATAAATGAGCCATGAGCACATGAAGCAATAAAAGTTTAGCAGAACTACCATCTAAGCCAGCAAAACAACTAATCACAGGGCATGAGGAAAAAAACCCTACTATTAGGAGAGTTTCAGCTGCTAATGGTTGTTAAGAATGTTTAGGCTTAATATGCAGAGAGTCATTTTGCTGGTGATGCACAACAAAGACAGAATTCTGAATACTGTATGAAGGCTTCAAACGCTGTTTGAGAGTTGAAGCTCTATGCCTTTATTTTCACAGACTGTCCTGTGTGTAATAAATGTATAAACAACTGAAAATACAACTTCTACATACAGTTGGCATGAATAGCATGATAACACCGCACAATGCAATAAGTTACGGAAAACACATTAGGAAAGGGAAAGATCAGCAATATCTTCTAGCAACAACAGAAAGGAAAAAGCAAATAGTAGTAGTGGTGTTATCACTGGTAATATCAGTGGTAAAGTAGCAGTAAATATTAAATTTGCAGTTTCACTTTTGCTCCAGAACAGTTGGTTTAGGTTTTACAGTGAAATTAGTGTGCAAAGTACCTGCTGAAATATTTAAGGATGATCCACAGGGCTAAGGATAAGCGTTAGGCTTTACTGAATTACATGCTGATCATTAACATAAATCAAGCTCCAATTTTTGTTCTTTAAATGGACCTTTAAAATGCAGAAATATATACAGGTGATTGAATCTAATGCACTGAGATGGTCTAGATTCCTCACCTGCTTTCTGAAAGAGTTACTAGAAATCTACTAGTTGCTTGCAATCCAAACGATGCACTGAAAATCAATTATGGCTGCAATAGATATATTTCTTAGAAATTTATTCCATTAATCTGAGAATGAGTCCTTTTCTTTCTCTCACTTTATAGAAGACTTACAGTATGGACCAAGAGATCTCCTAGTGAAAGTAAGAGGTATTACGTATTTCTGACAATAGATGAGGTCACCGAAAACAAAATAATAATGTGATGACTACATGACACAGGTAGTTTTCATGCTAAAAACTGCAAAGCAGGATTTCCTATTTTCTGCCAAAAAAAGCAACAAAAAGTTTCCTTATTCTACCACACAAAATAGGGTGAGACAGACACCAAAACAACTGAATCTGCTCCTGGCGTAAATGTTTAACAAAACAAACGAATAATTTAATAACAGTAGAAAAATGCCAAACCATGAAGAATTATGAAGGAAAGGACTAAAAGTTGACCAAAGCCTCTAAGTCTCCACATAGGGAAAATAAAAAAAATAATTGAAAGGACTGTAAATCTAGCATAATCTAGCAAGAAACTAGGATGGACAAATGTGACCTGGAAATATGACACATATTTTAAGGAGAATTAATCCTTGGAATAAACCACCAAAGAATACCACTGCCATCCTCTCAAAACCACTCCCTTTTTTCTCCTCTTGATACCTTCAAATCAGAATCAGATGGAAGTTGACCTCCATAATATCAATGTTAACAAAAGAAAATACAAGGGTATAAAATACAATGGCCTGTGATATACAGGAGACTAAATTAGATTATGTCATGATGCTATTGTGCCTCAAACTGTGAAAGTTTACTCTTAAATGAAGAGGAGAAAAACCTTTTTCTGATCTCACGGAATATTAACATGTTATACTATTTCACTTCACAGAATTCAGTTATTTGAGTTTTTAGTGACACTGTCCTATGACACATACACAGCATTGTAGTCAATGTCTAACATAACAAAAGGATAAATATCACACTCAGGGCAGAGCTGTTTGGATCCCAGAGCTCCCGTTGTCATGTGAGCCAGAAAGCAAACATACAGTACCGATGGATTGGTTCTCTGAAATCACTATTATGCTACCTAAAAATCATGTAGATGCTTAATATTGACTGCCTGTATTCTGCTGTATGTTATATAAGAACATTTCACAGCTAAATTAAGTAACTCAAATCTTTAAATGTTTCAAAAATCCATTTGATTTTAAATCTGTTTTGTGTCCCAAAGCAGCTCCTTTGTTTTATTTGTTTTGGGCTGTGGGTTGGGGATTTTTAGTGGTGGTGGTGGTTTAAGATTTCATTCTGTTTTTGCAGAGATGCGTGTTGAAAATGCTCTATTGTTGCCATTGATGAAGTATCCTCTCTATTTCATTAAAAATTAAATAAAGACCCAAGGGGCTGAAGGAAAATGGATTTTTCATTTTTCTCCCTTTTGCTCTTGAGAATGATTTATGAAGTACAAGTGCATTCATAAACTAGATACTATACCCTGGAGAAAATAAACTAGGTATTATTCAATTGTTAGTGGTTCATATTATAAACGGCCACCACCAATTTTACATTGTTTGTTGAAATAATTTTTAACCACATAAGTCTCACTCAAGCCATGACAAATTGGATTGAAAAATGCCCCTATTTATCATCCAGATCAAAACTTAAACTCACGTCTCTCTTCCATAGTTAAGCCCAAAATTATATTACCATGTTTTATTCCATTCGTTAAAAGTTATGAACACATTGAGATAACATGTTGTTACAAAAGCTGGTTGTTTGCTTGGCTGTCAAATTTAAGAAGTACACATAAATGCACACTGTTAGGTAAGTCTCACTACAGGGTTTCAGCCTTCGTGCAGCCTGGACTTTAGCGCCAGTACTATCCCACAGCTTTCAAATTCCACCAGCCTTCAACAACCTTTCTTTTCCCTGTGGGTAAATTTTGCCTGTGTGGGACATTGGGACACCAGCAAGTGGCACGGGAGATCCCTAATGGGCATCTCATACCTGTTCGGGGTCTCTCCCTGATGGGGCAGGATGTATGCATCGCTATACTCAAGCAGGATTTTGGATGCTCCACATCAAGCACCAAGCTTGTAAAATTGGGTGTGCTGCTTTCTCAGGTACATTTACTTTTCCAGTTGTCCTTCAGAAATCTCTAAGACCCACACACTTTTGAATGACCCGTGAAGTAAATGTGAAGGAAAAGGATAAAGATGGATGCTTAGACTTGCTTGAACTGTATTTGTCAGCAAAATTGACACTAGCAGAATGACACTTGGGTTTATCTAAGGGAAAGGAACAGGCCTAGCCTGTGTGACACAAAGGCACATGAGCTGGGGTACAATGAACCTGCACCTTTGAAATATTCCCCAAGTCTTTGGCATACTTGAAAAAAAGACCAGTTCTTCTTAAACCCCTTCTCACTGTAAAATTTCAGAGTTGATCTGCACATTATTTAATATTTATAAGCCATTCCAAAAGAAGTTAATGGATACTGCCACTTCATAACTGTAGCGATTTAAACAGAGATGGAACGGGGCTTTTGCTGTTGCTGTTGTCAAACGTGCAGTCAAATTAACAGAAATCTGTTTTTTTCAGTAGATCTCAGTTTAATAACACAGATGAAAATATAGTTTTAATGATTTTAGAAAAACGGTTTAAAACTTAATGAGAGCCTGTGTTATCTTATAGTACTTGGCTTGTTCTGTCTTGCCATTTCAGATAATACTATTGACAGATAGCAGCTACACATGTATTTAAAGTTCAATAAATAGCCAGTGGCAGTAGTATTGCCAGGAACTACATGTAAACACCATCTCTGCAGCACGCTTTCAGTCATTCCTAGGTGCAGAGCTACAGCTACTGCAGCAAAGCTTTCAAACAGTTCACAGTTATTGCAGCTGTGTTGGAGAACATAATTACCCTACACTAGACCCTATGTAAGAGCATCTCTGAAGTTTAATTAATGATGAGACAAAGAGTGCATTAAGCACTCCATTTTTAGGAGACAAATTGATCCAAGTCCCATCACGTAAATATTTGCTAGCTCCAAGAGCATGTGCAAGGAGCATAGAAGGGGAAAATGATGAGATTCAACAAAGCTACCTAACCTTGCTGCAGTTAGAGGTATTCACAGATTCCTAACACTGGGGTTTCACTGAGCTAAAGGAAGATCATAGAATCACAGAAACGTTTAAGTTGGAAAAGACCTTTGAGATCATCAAGTCCAACCGTTAACCCAACACTGCCAAGGCCACCACTAAACCATGTCCCCAAGCACCACATCTAGGGGTCTGTCGAACACCTCCAGGGATGGTGACTCCACCACGTCCCTGGGCAGCCTGTCCCAGGGCTTCACCACCCTTTTGGTGAAGACTTTTTTCCTAATGTCCAATCTAAACCTCCCCTGGTGCCACTTGAGGCCGTTGCCTCTTGTCCTGTCACTTGTTACCTGGGAGAAGGGACCGACCCCCCTGCCTACACCCCCTGTCAGGGAGCTGTGGGGAGCCATCAGGTGCCCCCTGAGCCTCCTTTTCTCCAGTCTAACACCCCCAGTTCTCTCAGCCCCTCCTTGTAAGACTTGTATGATGACACGTTTTAGTAAATGTTGTTCAGGTTTGTTCAGTAAACTCTGGAAGCTGTGGTACATTGGAAAGCAAGCGTTTATTTAATGTAAAGGTCTGAGGATACCTACTTTGTCACACTAGGGAGGCAGTTCAACTGCAATACAATTAGCTGTCTAGAGAAGTCATGTTCCAGACGGGAGCAGAAATACCAGCAAGAGCCTCTTTTCTCCTATTAGCAAGACAAGTCCACTGAGAACCAATCAACCCTGCCACTGCAGAGCCTGTGTGAGGATTGCTCTGCACTAATAGACTGGAAGAAAGTAAATAATGACTTTTTAGTATTCTGAAAGCTCTCTCTAAATCACAGAAGGCTCTAATAGCATACTTACACATTTAAAAGTAATATTCACATTTCAGTAACACGAAATGCTGGGAATGATTCATAGAGTAGGTTTCAAAGCCTTCCCATCCCCCTCCCATCACAAAATAGCAAGAAGTTGTTATAGAAAATGCTTTTTGCTTTACAAACATGGTAGCTTTTGTTTAGTGCCTCACCAGTTAGCCTTCAAACAATTATTAAAACCGCATTTTTAAACTGAGCACTAACTTCAGCTAAGTATTTTAAGAAAGGCAATGAATTTAGAAAGGATGCAAATCACACATTCAGTGTGCTTCTATTTCTTCCACAGCAGAAGCTCAGAACAACCCCAGGCAAAAGTGAAGTGGCTCTTTGCATGTGGACGGAGCAAGGATGCACCTCTGCAGTGTCTGCCTGATTCAGACCCTTTGAGACCAGTAAACTTGAGCATCCATTTGCTGCAGCTAATTCTGCTGAACTTCTGTGGCATGCCAGACATAGAAAAATGTCACACACATTTTACAAGAGAGAAACCACACCACTTTCAAGTAACAGGAATGTGTGTAAAGTGTTGTGTATATGACAATACAGAATAGTCTTGACGTATTTGTAACCACAAATTTGGTAACATTCCAGGAATAAAAACTGGCCCCAAGAATACACCTTCAGTCAGACAGGAGATTATTTTGAGCAGAGCATACAAGAAAAGACTGTAAGACAAGAAAAAGACAAAGCAATACTTGGGAAGCAGCTGAAAACTTCTACGGCCAAATACAGTGAATTCTTAAGCAACGGACAGGTGAGTCTAGGTGGAATGGCTGCACGTGCATGCTAAGGTGCAACACAGGCCAGTTTCAACAGTAGATTCATAATATTTGTAACAGACATTTTTTGTAAATACTTTAGAGCAACTGCTGTATGCATACCACTGTCCATGTATATTATAATTGTATATCATTTAATGATACCATGTATGTTATTTCATGTGTTTTTTTCTCCAACTGTAATCGCATTGTTTTCACATAATATCAGAAAACTTGTCTATAGCTGAATTTTGAAAATAAGCAGATAAAGTAATCAGACATTCATCACACCACATGGAAACCATGAGGTTTATCAAGGCCAGTATATTTGGACTAACTGGGCAATAATGCATTCCTGTGTACAACTATGCAACAACGCATTCTTTTGGGAAAGATTGGGTTATTTTAAACAGAACATGTTTCTTTCTTTCAACCTAGACTTGACTTCCCCCTCCAGTATAATTTTTCCAACAGCTCTCCATTGAGCTAACTTGTTCTTTTTGGGGACAGCATCCTTGACAGATATTTCTGAAATGGCACAGGAGTGATCTTCAGGTATGATAATGTAGTTTAGTAGTCTTTTCAGCTGACTACTAAAACAGGACACTACACAATAAAACTTCTGCTTTGCAATTCCAGAAATGTTTCACCATGGATGACAAAAACAAACCTCTCAGGAAACAACTACTTGCTTCGATGAACAACCACTGCAGTGCAGCAAAAACCCAAGAGGGTCTGCGCCTTAAATCATCTGATTGATTATAGTACCTAGAGCTACAAGGTACAGCTACTTTCTTAAAAATCCTATCCAACCCAATTCATCTACGCTTACTTTTATTTAAAGCGTGTTATTGACAGATTCTTTCTCAAAACTGTTAGAACAGTGAGTGGAAAAAAGTGACAATAAAAATGCAATGATTTAGAAGACAGCTTTCCTCAGATTTTCACAGTTAAAGCATGACGTTCCAATAGGGAGGTACAGAACACAGCAATTTACAGCCACAGCCCGTACACTCCTTCCTGCATCCCCTTTTCCTCCCACCAGATTCGTACACTACGTTACTTTGGCATTAGACTAGTACTCCTTAAAAGCTGGCTTTCAGCCTGGATTCTGCTGGCAATTAAACCACTACATTGTTCAGATTTATATAAGCCAAACTAGACATAAATGAAAACAAAACCAACACAAGAAACCCAATAAATCCCATTAGTTGTGTAACTCAAAATGTAATTGCACAATGCCTATTAAACTATTCCACACATCTTCTGTAAGAGATAGCATCTAATATAACACTGCCTGTTTTAGATATGCAGGAAGCCAACAAAGCTGAGGGATGTGTGTGATTACTGAATAACTTCATTAACTTATTTAACAACTACACAGAGATAAATTATACGATGAAGAATATCACATACCTCAAAATAGATTCTATTTTTCCCATAAGGTTATTAAAAGCTTTAAACACATATTTGAAGAAAACTAAAGATTACTATCTTGGAATATGTAGCAATTTGATGCCTAGGCCTTTTGTGTCACCCATCTGAATATGGAGCAACAAAGAGGACCAATGGGAAAGGGTTGGCTGCATCTGCTGACAGCCACTGCTCTCCACCTCACCAAACCAAGGAAATCCATACAGGAGGAAAAATTTCTTCTTCATTAAGAATGCCGTCATTAAAACGCGGGTGAGGCAGCATTTGTAGCTATTCATACCCAGACAGAGTAGTACCATCCTAACCACATTACTGCCCTTCTAATTAGTTCAGCTTTGTAGCTCATCTGCAAAGTTTTGTTCCTCAGATTCCCCCAGAATCTAATTAGGGTTTTCATCAGTCTGCTAACCAGTGCTAATCACCCACTAACAATGTGGCCACCGGGATCTCCCCTGTGGATGATGCAGGTTTCACTCAAGTTTTCCAAGCTCAGATGAGAGGTGGGCTGCCCTGCAGCTAGCAAGCATGCCTCCGGAGGGACAAAATGCTTTCATAAGTTTTCCAAGGCAAAACCCCATCAGGTTCTATATAAAAGCCATTTCCTAAATGGTAGTTACACAGCATGATGATACACGCTGCACCAAAATGAAATGTATACTCAAATACTTAATTAGATTTTCTTCCTTTACTAAAAAAAATATCAAAAAGTAGATATGGGATCCAATGAGCCAGTATGCCTTAACAGAGCAGCTTCAGAGTATTAAGAAATGATACCATAACAGTATCAAGAATTACCATAGCACTAAATCATCACGTTCAAAATTTTACAAACAGCAGTAGTTGTTACCTCTCCTAAGAAACAGCTTAAAATTATTTGTGCGTGGATGAAGCAATGACTGTTCAGTACTGTTTGGAGGGGCAGAGAAGCCCTCGGCAGCAGTGTCCTCCTGCAAATGCCAGACCCAGCTGCTCTCTTCATTCCTCGATCACAACATGCAAGCGATGAAGTAAGAGAAGCGTGGTGACAGCAGGGCACGTAGTGCCTGTCATCCTCAGCAGGTGGGTTGGTGCCTTGGGACTCGCTGTTCATTTGGAAATGAGCTGTCACGCCCATAGAAAACTAAGCAAAGATATCATCGTTAATTGGATGTTCACCGAAATGCTGCATAACGCAGTGTGGCTAACACGTTTAAAGTGGAAGGGGACAATTCCCATTCTAAATTATGATGGGTCTGAGGGCTGGACCAGTCCCTATATCTCTGATTAGCAGATACATATTATAAGATATTAGATATAAGATTAGATATAAGAATGTATTTCCTATATTTTCTAGGCAGACGTGCGTATCCAAGATACATAAAAGCATCTGAACAATTTGAGAAGTATAATATAATTTTATGAATACTATTTTGTTTCTATTAATAATTTTGAACTCTTTTTAAGTTCTAGTTTTAAGACATAGGATACAAAATACAGTGACCAAGGAGGCCCACAGCACATATTTAAGTACTTCCGTAAATGTACATGAGATCAAAACCCACACAGTTGTCATTTGCAAATAGCTTATTATCCAACAAGTTAGGATAGAGATTCGGTAATAAAGTACATGAATGTGTAAGGAGGATTAGAGATGGCTCTGTGGAATGCTCCAAAGGATTTGAGCAGAAAACAGTAAAAAGACAACAATGCAGAAGTATGGAATAGTATGGGAATAGAGGCAAAGCTAAAGGTGAAAACCTAATTGGGGAAAATGTGCAAAGGGTAAGTAGGGTAGATTAAATGAGCTAAGAGATAAAGACAAATTATATCAGGACTTTGGAAGAAGCACTGAGTGTTGGGATGAAATGCAGTAAAATTCCACAATGGTGCAGAATCGCTTCAAGACAAAAACTAATAATGTTTGGAGTTGTGGGAATGGAAGATTTCTCATCAGATCTCTACAAAACAATTACCGAGGGAGGTGAAGGACAGGAAAAGAATAAAGAAAAGACAAAATTTAACTGTATTATAGAACAAAACCCATAAGGCTTAGGTAAAAATGGATAGGAAGAAAAAGACAGGTAATATGTGAAGTCTGGAGAGGAAAAGTGCAGCCATCAGTGGAAATCAAACAAAAGGTAATTGAAAAAATCAGAGAAAACATGATGAGAAGGCCCAATTTTGAGAACAGAGCTGTGTGGCCACATATTTACTTTAATTGTTTTTTTCTCTCTTTCTTTTGTCTTGGTTTTAAAGTAGTTGTCAGAATGGTCTCAAAGTGTTAGAGAAAAAGCATCACTTGTATGAAAAAGCAACTTAATTTCTGGAGTATTACTCAATCTTTTTCCTATTATCTAAACAATTACCTTCTTGCATTAAAATATATTTTCAATACTTAATTGATGATGCACAATACTATAGATGATGTACTAGTTTTTCAAAAAGAACAATATCGTGCCTATAAAGGTTTTATCTACACACACCCTCCCTTCTCCTTCCTCCATTTCATTTTTAAGAGTGAGAATTTTTATGCTGTATTCTGCAAATACGCACACTATTGTACAAAATTGATACTTTAGCCTTTTCAGCATTCTCTTTAGGATACGCAAGTCTAGCGTCTCTGCAGATACATTATGAAATGATTGATTCTGCAAGACTATTCCTCTGTACTTTTGAATGTTTTAATCATACAAAAATAAATTGAGTTTGAAACTTCCCATTCTTTTGCTCTCTTTTTTCTCTAAGGGGAACATGTAGCATTTTCCCTTCTCTCAAAAGAAAAAGAAACAAAACAAAACAAAAAAAGCAATCACACTTCAACCATTAGTGTTCTCACTGAAATTACAAAGCATCACACTAAATGTACCAGCATCCCTTTGACAGACATATAAGAGCACCTAACTCACTAGTGTAATGGAAAAAGTTAGTGATTATATATACTGAAGTGATTGAGCCAACAATGACTCTAATGGAGGGAAAAAACCTTGATTAATAACAAGTGCCACTAAAAGAACAGATTGTTTTATGAGGAATGAATCACAAAGAAAGTAGCAATACAGTATGTCCTTGTCCATTGGCTGAGAATTGGTAAGGGAAAGAATAAAAAGACAAATACCTGAAGATCAGTAACTGTTTTGCTAGAAAGATTTTAAAATAAATTTCTCCTCCATCTCTTCCCAATTCACGGTGTGCAGACAGATCAGAATAGGTACTGCATGGTTATATGTTTCTGGAAATCTCTTCCATATTAACTATGCTGCTGTTTTCATGGTTTATACTTAATGCATGTGAAACTAAGGGTGATTTACCAGAGCACACTTCTTTTGTATGATAAGTTAGCACAACATTTCTATAAATTCTGTGTGTTTACATACTCCTAAACACTGAAATGTACACACACACAGCTACCTTTGAGTAATGTTGATCTAGTTAATACACAGGGCCTTGTCATCTTTAGAGAGGGCAAAGCTTTAAGATGGGGATACAACACATGCTTTAGTCTAATGCCAGGCATTTGCATGCGAGCAATGTTCAGTAATGAGGAAAACAAATCAACGTCTAAATGAATCATTTACTATGATTCCATAAAAACCTTTCTACTTTCATTTAGACAAACATTTTGATTTTTTCTTAAAAAGAAAATGTATTGGTTTAAAACCAATCATAAAACACCAACACATCTCAGCAGTATTGGTAATCTCATGATGCTGTTAGAAGCACTGTACCATGTAAAGTTTGAGAACTGCCCCAAACAGAAAATTCCAGACAACTGATTAAAACCTCTACAGCCATCAGCAAAGACTGTTAGGGATCCTACTGTAAATCAACCTGCTTGTTATTTATAGCAAATTCTAGCAAACAGCACTTGAGAAAGATTTTCAGTCAAAAAAACCCCCAAAAAGTCTCAAAAGAAAACCCTTAGATTTTTTTTCCTCTGCCTCTACTTTTTACCTCAAAAATAATTTTGAGATAAGAGCTGCATTAGAAATTATAGTTCTAGAGAAAATATTTTTTATGAAGTACACAGATCAACTTTGTAAAATACATTTTAGAAGTTAACCAGATCTGATTCCAAAATAACTTTACTATTTTACCATAAAATGGTTGATCGTGATTGATGGACACTCTATAGCCAGAATTTACAGCTACCCATGTGAGACAGAGATAGGACAAAAACATAAGCCACCACTCTTTAATGAAAGCAAGAGATAAATATAACTCCCTTATCACCTAACTCCAAGGAGAGCCAGGAACTGCAGCCACCCCAGCAGTGGTACTCGCGGTTTCCGTTGGTTCGGTCTTTAATGCAGGGTCTGAAGGGTGGCTTTAGAGATGCAACAGGAAGCCCATCAGCTGCCAACAGTTTCAAACTGACAGTGCTAAACATCAGAACACAAACCTCATCTATACATTCTTGTGCCAATTCTCCTGCACTTATCTGCTATGGCGCCAACAGGACCCAGAGCAAATACTGCTGAGCTTTAATTCTTGGCCCATATCCCGTTTGTGTCGAAACACTGGTGCATTCAGTGCACTGCATCCCTTGCTTCACAGTACACTCACAACAGAAGTTTCCCAACTACTTTCTCCAAAAGTTATGGAGCAAACGGGTTGTACACACATGCACACGCACAGCAGAAACTGTAATAGCCACCAGTAAGTCTGGCATCATCAGCAGCAGACTATCATGGAAAATCACCTGTGCTGTTACAGTGTGCAGTTCTGGATATGGACTTCATCAACCCATTCCATTGCTTCTATTTTTTATCACTTTTTTACTTGTTAGAGTACTTCAATGAAATTATCATAGCCAGAATGATTTATTTGGTGCATGTTTGTTTCTAATCTTCTCAGGGGAATGAACAAGTCCTGCTTTCTAAACAACAACAATGCTAGCTAGCCTCTTTAGCAATAACACTAACCAGATATTGGCTTTTTTCCTGAAAACACCAAGATTTGTTGCTCTACAACAAATTGTTTCAGACACAATGTCAGAGTATTGCAGCTTGAAAAACCTATTCGGTGAAAACAAGAAAAAAAAAATCTCAATGCAGATAAATAAATATTCAGGCTTACTCTACTAGCTGTTACTGTTATGAAATCACAATTTGCAAACACATGCCTGCACACTTCTCATAGGGACAGTGCTAATTTATATATTAAGAATCCAAGAAACAGCTGAAGTTAATGATAGAATATTAAAGAATTTGGTAAACAAAGTGCAAATGGTACATTTCCGATGTGATAGGCTTTGCTTCTGCAGAGGGTTTGAATATTCTGGCTCTGAATCAGCAGAACACTTAAGTAAGTGTCTTAATAGGATAATTATACCAATAAGTATTAAAGTAATTCTATCGATTTTGGTCGTGTGACTCAAATCTAAGCTCATGCATACTTTAAGTAGTTTTCTGCATAGTGACTTTAGCATCCATCTAAATAGGGACGTATGCTTAGTTCTACGTTTGTAGTTACTCCTGACGTCAAATGGAAGCTTGATATTCCACAGATACCTCTATACTTTATTTTGAAAACAAGATAATGGGCTTCCTTTCACTGTTGTTTAAAACTGAGCTTCTTCCTTGCTGCAATAAAACAGACCAGTAGGCTCAACAGACTAGAAATAGGAATTGGGCAAAATCCATATTGATGACACTGTATTATTAATAAATTACCTACTGTGAACGTTCTATGAATTATTAAAAGCAAATAAATCCTATTTAAAAGTGTTATAGATACTAGATAATTTATAAATATGGGATCATTGAATTATAATTCAATCTTTTTCCTTGATCTCTGTCTGCATTTCCATTTCCAAATGCCTTTTAAAATATCCATGCAATATTATCGGGTATAGCTGTTTACATATGAATTTGAATGCTCCTACTTCAGTGCAGCCTTGTCAAGCTTGCTACGTACCTGGTCCACTGCAGGTACCATGAAAGGAGAGTTGCTTATCCCAGATCTGCTCTTTGCTATGAAGGGTTTCTTTGCACCACAGTTTCCAATAGGACATTCACAAATGCCCCTCTACATCAACACTCAGAGTTATTCCTATCCCTCACTCCTGGATAGCGAATGTGTAATTGTATTTTAAAGAGACTGAGATGGGAAAAGGCAGGTGAAATGAGGTGTATGTCAAGTACTCAAACAAATTTTACTGGCTAGTAATATTTATTCTAGAAGCTCACTCCTGCTCTCTAACAGTTGATGGCTCCCAGCAGTTCTGCCATGAGATTTCTGGAAGAGAATCTCAAAGCGCCCTGAGTAAGCAACAATTGCAGACATGTCCTGCCTCAAACTAATTTGGGTATGGCGTAACACTGAGCAAAGGTATGACTAAGCGTCCAGCATGCTGATGTCCAGGTGCTGCTGCCTGAACTCTGGTGAAAGGCACTGAGACAGGTCTGAAATTCTCCATTCCTACCAATACAGCCAGCCTGCACGTACACAGAGAGCCACTGGACAAAGGTTGGGCAGAAACTGCAAATTTTATACATCCTGCTGATGGAAACTAAGATCTGGGAGACTGTAGTGGGTCTGTACCTATGTGGTTGAAAGAGTTTTCCTGACACTGGGGATGTGAGATAACAAATTTCTCCAAGGGGATTTCTGAAGTCAGGGGGATTAAACTGAAAAATCTAGATTTTCCCAAGTTGCTGGCACTAACCTTCTTAACACTATAAGGAACAAGTCACCCTGCTAAACCATTTTTGATATACCCAGTACTACTATCTTGATATGTTTTTAATATTAAAAATAAAATGTAAAACCTCCTTAAATGAAGGAATAGAAAATACAGGGACAAGTTCTCTGTGCATTGGAATATCTATTTGTATTCCGGCAAATGCAATTTCTCTTTCTTCTGCCTGCTGTGTTTCAGATAAAAATCAAAATAAATCTGCAGTAATTAAATTAAGAACTTACACATGCTGGTTTTGGTTTGTTTTCATATAGGTTCTTTCCACACTAGGCACCTTTTTATATTTTGATTTTTCAGCTGAAATAATATGTACCACAAATGATGGTACCACCAAAACAGTGTTATGATACCACTATTCATACCTTCCCAACTACGTAAGTCCTGACCTGTAGTATCTATTCTTTTCTTTCAAGTAGTGGGCTACTTGGGTTAAAAAACAAAAAAACCAAAAAACCCCACCTACATTATTTTGACATGATTGCAACTGCAGTTTTAAGATTTGGAAGAATATCTACCAGGGTTTAGGATGAGATCAGTCTCCTTACACAGAGTTTTGTCTGGATACAGAACTTTAGTATACTAAACCACCTGAAAACTATGTAACAATCTGTATCCAAGAAAATCTCCAAATATTTTTTCTGGGAAGAGGGGAAGGAAGAGTTGCAGTAGAAGTCACTGCAACTAAAGCAAGATGTTTAGAATATTAATTCTGATATTGTTGTTTCTTTTCTTAGCTGTTAAAAAAATCAAATTATCACTAAAAGGCACCGTTATGTGTAGTCTTAAGTGAAGTTGGACAGCAGTCTTTTAGTGATCACTGATCACATGCCATCGAGGAACACAGTGACTGCTGTGCTTGTCTGTCTCATTGCCCCAACTCTAGGATGCAGTGAGGCTCAGACAAGTGCACAAACATGCTCGGCACTTTGAGCAAAAGATCTTGAAACTACCATTGTGCTGCAAGCCTGTGGTAGCATTTAACCGGGACAAGAGGCACCTTTGACTGCTTGTGCCAAAAATTATTCGAGTTCCTCTAAGGTCTTGGTATTTCTAGCCTTGCTGTTCACTGACAGCCAAGGACAGTTCAGTGCTGATTTCCTTCTAAGCAAGGCAGCAAAGTGTTCAAACCCAAGGGTGTTCAAATAGTCTGGGAACTGCTGTTTGGTGTCACAGGCCTCCATTGTGCTGGAAAGCATTAACAGTCAAAAGATAAAAAGAATGGGATATGATCACTTCTGGAAGTATAAGTGCAACGTGTCAAGCAGAAGACATATATTTAATATTTTTTTTGCCTTTTTGATGCTAGCAAAACATCACAGAATGTACTCGCACAATGCTGTTAGTAAAAGCACATACTATTCTATTTATAGATATAGTCTATAGTGATCAGCTTGCTTTACTCAAAAAAATGTTTTATCTGTAAAATTATGGCCTTGGAACAAACCCCAAAATATATTAATACTGTAAGTATCTCTGGTCTTCGGTCAGCATTAATCTTTTGAATTATTCATTTTATCTTTCCTGTTACTGATTCACTAGTTTATAGAAGATGTTGGAAGCAGTAAGAAACATCTCTACCACATCTGTGCTTTTGCTAGTCTAAACTCAGATAGATGATTAAGCTAATACATCAGTGATTTGTAAAATGAGACTTTAAAGATTGTAAAATAATTAGAATTGCATAGGAATACATTTATCTTAAAGGACAGAACTCTGGAATATTGCAAGAACCTGTCTACATGGTGAATTACTGAAGAAATTACATTGCTGGACTTCCATAACAACTTTATTTATTTTTATTTTATGTACATAATTAAAGGAGAAATGACATGTCACTGCTTGATAGTTCAAGTTATTGCTAAGAAATGCTTTAATTCTATCTTTAAAAACAGTGGTTTGGTATTATAAGTAGGAACAAGGAGAGTGTACGATTCAAAGAGCAGGGTACATGTGCAGATGATTTACAGTACCAGACAATGTGAAAAATGTCACCTTTGCATTATGAATTTCCATTGATATCAAAAGGAGGTTTTGTTGCACAAAAGAATAAGGAATAAAGTATACTATTGTGTACTACCTCTGTAACTTACATGAACTCTGTAAACATATCTTGGAATCACTACAAAATATATTGCTAATGCATTTTTAGCCTGTGAAAGTTGGAATGAGGTTCCAGTGAGACAAGTTAATGAGAGACAAGAGTAATAATTTGTCAAGCAGTTTCTGACAATGGATAATTCAGTAGTTCCTACCCTACATTAAGCCATCTTGGCTAGGAGTAGTAAATACAGAATAAAAGTTTTACATTTATACACAGAACACAATGTAAAATTTAAACAAAGACTTTATGAAATTATGGGGGAGGGAGGAGGAAGGAAAAGAAAAAGCCTGTCAAACACAGCTAAGGCTTTGCTATTTGACATTTGAAAAGCTGGCTATTCCTCCTTATCCATCATTCATAGTTGTTGGGTCTAGCCTTTCACCAGTGTAAACCAGACTGAATGTTACCACAATCATTCTAACGAAGAAAGTTTCTATAACTAAGGAAGGTGAATACTGCTATTAGAGAGCTGATTTTGTGCTCGGGAGATTCAATGAACCTGTATATTTCCTCTCCAGTTAGTGTCTTTGTTTCCTTTTCATTCTTCAGATTCTTTCAAAATTTAAATCAGATTAATCAAAAGCTCAAGGTGGACCAGAGCCCTGGTTGAAGAATCAAAGTTTAGCCACAGAAAGTAGACTCCAGAGCTGGGAAGCTGCAACCTGTGCACATTTTTTGAAACAAAACTTTATGGATGTCCAAGGGGGCCCACAGAAGAGGAGCCCAACAAAGGAATCGCTAGTTTCCACTGTCACAGCATAGCTGTTACCCCTTTTTATCGCAGCTTAAAAGTTTCTAGGACTGAATGCTCACAGACATCTAGCTTCAGGAGCTTACCGTAATGTGTTATTTATGTTTGTAAATTGCTTTCACAACCTTTAACGAAAGTGAAAAGGACAGTATTGTTGCAAAGTATTTTTCATTGATTGCCTGGAGATTCCCAGCAGTCAGTCTGCTATTTCGCTATGGCAATATTAATAGAGAATCTCTGATATGAGAACCAGTAGAAACGAATGTTTAAGATCCTCAAAGCAAACCATCCACTGTATGGACGAGAAGCCTCAAGCATTTTAAATTGTACTGTATCTAAAATAGAAACTACTAAGCATGCTTTATCTTTTATAGCTTGTAAATCCAAATACATCTTGAAAATATGAATACCCCAAAGATGCATTATACAAATTATCCAGGAAACCACATTTCATCTTGAAGGCCTGTAATACTATCAAGGCTTGGCAATGGCTAGGAGCCATGTGTTGACATATATTGCATCTGCTTAAGGACTTCACTGCAGAACCCTTCCTTGATTGTACAAGCTAACAAGAATTTATAAAATAGCAACATAAGACATGGTTTATGAGAGTGATGTCTAATCACATACCTAGTACACTTAATAACACAGATAAATCAAATTCTTTCATCCATAGCATAAGGTTTCTTACTGTTCAATAAGAACAATAAGCTGTCCCATAAGCAAAACATGTTTTTCTGCATTTACAGTTCAAACTGCAAATTTAATGAATCATAAAGCACAATCCTGCCAACCACATGTATGATAATGTTTTTTTGGTTTAAAACACCAAAGCTATAGCCTGAAAGTAAATGTTCCTCCTGCTGCAAGACTGGCCCCTGATTTTGACATCAAATAGCATCTTACAAAGAAACAGAATATATGTACCATGAGGAAGAGGAAGATGTTCAGAGCACACTAGGAGGAAGGCAGTCTGACTTTCTGAACAAAATCCTGGGACAATTCCTTGGATTCACAGACTTTCCATGTGGATCCTCCTGTGTTTAAAAGGTGCAGGTTCTGACTAAAATACTTCTTCAAACTTGGCACATTAATTAGTTTTCTGTTGTAAAATCTGTTAGAGAAGCTTATGAAATGGCCTTCCCTTAAGGCATTTTAAAAATCCCTTTTTTCTGCAAAACCATGTATTTTTACTGAACTGCTAGGAATGTAGTTCTCTTTCAGAATTGTGTTTTCCTATTAACGTCAGTTGTTGGGCTAAAGAAACCCCTGATGTCAGTCAACAGGTTAAAAATTTCTGGGGGATACAGACACACAGACATCCTACTCACTCATATACATTATTGTAACCATATAAGCCTTATTTTCATTAGAAACCACAACAAAACTATTTTCAGCATCTGTAGGGGTCCCAATTAAACTGCATACGCAGTTAGCACATTACTCATTTTAAGCACCAATCCAGTGTAAAATTATTTCTTTTAATGTCATCCACACTTATCATGATAAGGTAATTATGCTTATAAGAAGCTAATAATTTCTAGGATTATCTGTTTTAAGTTGTTAAGATACCTCAATAACAGGCTTTTGAAGAAGCAGGAAGGTTTTGAAGGTGGAAATGTTATTTTTTATTAAACAAGAAAATATCAGAGAATCTTTAAAGCATTAAATTTGAGATATCTATCTATTGAAAAAAGCTTTGAAATGCAATTTATAAGGCACTGGAAGAAAGTTGAAGAGCTACAGATGAATCAAGTATGCTTTTTAAAAATACTATTAAAAGTAGTTAACTTAAAGTTCAATATTTCTTTTAAGATGGACCCTGTTAGTAACTAATTCTATGTAAGCAATTCATCTTGCTTTCATAAGCAATGCTAGGAAGTAAGTTTTATTAAATTATAGAAATGTTTTACATCTCATCACCTCTTCCAGTCTGAGACCAATGCAATAAGTTCTGTACTGTAGATCCTCAACAAATGGATTATTCAGTCAAATTCTCCAACATTAAATGTCAGTCAAAATGGTGTCCTGTAAATGTCCCCAGCTTTGAGCAGAAATTGTGCCCTAGATGGGCACTCTAGAACACAACTGTGCTGTAAGACACAGCTGCAGTGAGGTGGGATTCAGAAACCACAAAGTTATTTGGCAGCCCTCAAGGATTTACATAGCATATCCAACAATCTAGCATCTAAGAGTCATTCTGATAGCAAGTGTAGAAAATATTTAGGAACGCTTGTAACAGTCAGCTATGTATATTGTCAACTCTGGACCTGGAGGGACAACTCTCCCTCAGCAATACAAGCTTTAAAAGCATACCTAATAAACCCCGTTTTACTTATTGCTGACAACTCCCACCAGCTATTTTCTGCATGGCCTATGGCTATCCATGGTCTGATGACACATTCAACATTTCTTCCCAGCTACTTAATAATACCCTTTATACAGCTAGAAAAGCAAAATAATAAACAGGTTTTTCGCAAAACACTAGATAAGATGCTTGCTTAACAGTCCCAAACGAAATACATGATATTGTATGTGCAGCTTTCTAGCCTGCTGGTTTCCATATTAGGGGCTTGAGGTGAAAGGATATTCAGGAGCCATTGAGCCAGGTCTGCACCAGCTAATATTAGTTTGAACCTGACCCTTGGCAGAAATCCGAGATGCAGGAAAGAATGAAGGAATGGGAAAAATAAGAACTGACATCCCAATATTCTCCCTTGGTGAATGTCAGCAGTGACTGCAGAGGTGGCCACTGCACGCTGTACTTTTACAACTCAAAAAAGGCTCATATTTTTCACACCATGTCTGTCTTACATCTTTATCTCATTGAGGCTAAATCACCGTACTACTCTTCTCTGTCACCTCTAGTTATGCCTGCCTTGTTGTATATTATTGCAATCCTGAGTGACACAGCAAAAGTCAGTTCCAGGTATTAGAAAGATCTATTATCGACAACAAAGGATAGCATAGCCCCAAGTGCTGAAATGGATTCTGTTTTTAATACAGTACCCCCATATTGCATTATGCATATTCATAAATCTGTACTGACCCAAAACAGAATTTTAAATAACTTCAGAAATGCTAATTATATTAATCAGTTCAGCATCAAGATGTCAAACAATCTTCCAAAGGACTCCACAGAACAGAGAGATGCATGTAGCAATTCCAGAACTCCTATTCCTGTCAGTCATTTGTATCCTGCGACTACATCAAAAGTAAATCTCTTAACCGCAAACAACAAACCCTTATTGTATGCAAGAACATCACGGTAGTTACATATCTCTTAGAATTAAGATGCCCAACAAAACATTTACTGCTCGGCAAATAATTTTTTAATGTCATTGATCCTGGATATTTTTTTTAAAGCTACTTTCTGTTTCTTTGACATATGTGCTGTGCTGCATTTCATTACTTTCTCTTCTTACCTCGTTCTTCTTTTGTTTTAGATAAGCGATGAGGCTTTCGGAAAAGATTAAGTACTGGCAGGCAAAGCAATGGCCCAAACACTGTTTTAATTGGAACCTCAAATCCTGTGGAAAAAATAAGAAATTAAGCCATTAATAATTAAATTTTACTAGCAGAGTTCATGTATCCTATTTCAGGCAGCTTTTACCATACTTCTTCATACTTGATTTCAACAGGTGTACAATCAAATCAATCAGGTTAGTCAAATCAAATTAAAAATAAAATTATTATAAGATTTGAGTGAGGTATGCATAGCTGCTAAGAAGCACTAATGAGAGTAGTTCTCATCTAAAGAAGCAGCCCACTGATTACTAGTAGTAAGTCAGAATTTACTTGATTAAGCCTTAAGTCCAAAAAATGGTTTTTTTCTGTAAAATCCGAAAATCTTCCCATTGCTGTATAACATCTATAGCATTGTTTTCTTACCCTGCTACAATACACTCCTTGCCCCATGAGTGCTTGACAGAGTACAACCATTACATAGCAATATGACTCAAATGCAACTAAGACATAATGCTAAACAATTCAAGCTTCAAGACAAAAGATAGTGAAAGAAATTTCATTTCTCTTGAGATTGGCAAAGGCTCTAAACATAAACACCTCCATAAAAGAAAACCATAAAAGCAATTTTTTAGAGAGTCAGAGGTTATATGTTGTAGTATTGGGCAAGCAGCAACCAAATAACCAACAAAATAAAACAACTAAGCATATCAGTAACTTGCTTATTTCTGAAAATAAAACATTCTTGCATCAGGAATTTTTATTCAGACATACATTACAAAATCCCAGACACCTCACAGAATATCTCTAATTTTTTTCTGAGAATTTCACTCTGTATTTTAAAAGCCCATAGGACCAGATTCTTTTAGATAGCAAACAGCATTAATACAATTGTTTCAATGGACTAGCAGTAACTTCCACAAGTAACTGATCTGACTAACAGAGTTGAAATTTTCTGAGTTCTCAAAGCTCTATAGGGGAGGAGGCTGTGTTTCATTTCCCTACTTCACTATTACTGTACAGCAAGTATATGTAAGTTTAATTTGAGATTACAATCAAATTTATGTACCATGACTTCAGTCGTACTAAGCCACTGGAATTCGAATAGACATTTTGTAGTAGGCAACTAGTTACCAATAAGTGTGTTCAATTACATCTGTTGCTGTTATTTAATGCAGCAAATCTATCTAAAGCCCATGTAGAAGGTAACATTTGGAACCACTGTAAGACCATATATTTACAAAAGCTCCTTTCATGATGATAGTTTGGATGGATAATGAATTTAATTTTTATTGTTTGTTAATTGAAGGCTGCAGGATACTATGGGGGTTTTAAAGACTAAGCTGATATTTATGACTACAACGGGAGGCGATATTTTTTATTAAACTTTCTTTTCTGGAGAATGAATTTGCTGAAATGTTTGTCTGAACATTCTCTCAGGCGTTTCTTAGGATGGAAAATGGAAAACCTAAGCTCAAGTTTCTAGTTTGTCAAACATTAGAGAAACCTTAAAATCTTTCCCTAAATAACATTTTTGTTTCTGAATTCTGCTCCGGACCTAATCCACGTAACTGCAAGCAACAGCAAAGCTTTGGTCCGCAGTCAGATCATCTAGCCTATAGTTTCCTTTCAAGAATTGATTAGCAAAAGGCACAACTATATGTATGTGACAGTCTGCTTACTGCTTGCAAAACTGCTTGAGATGGAAAGCAGAACCAGTTTCGTTGCATGGCGTAGAGACCGTGCCAACAAAACCTGCAAGGACAAGATTAGATACTCTCTGCATCATACCCATCTGCCCCATTATATCCTTCCAGAAATCAGGAGCCAGGAGATCTCAGCACAGACGCAGAAAAGAGGCTGTGCTTGAGCTGATGCAGACCAAGCAGGGCTGAGGTGGCATGGTTAATAACCTTTGCATTCAAGCAAATCTGAGCACAGGCATTCATATATGTGTCTGCGCCGTGCTCCCCAGAATTTCTAGTTGTTCCTGTGTTATGAAGATCTTTTCCACTGCCCAGGTATGTCCACCTTCCACCAACCTGCTAGATAACAGTGCAGACAGGTGTTGTCAGTTTATTAGGTGCAGAGGCAGGTGTTATAGGTACTAGATGAAGGCTGGCATGAGTACTGGGAATTAATTTCAGCTTAGATAGAACTGGAACCCGAGAAGAGGCAGCCTATGCTGTCAGCCTCAAAGCAAAAGTCCTAACATATAGATAATGACATACTTGTGGATTTCCAATGTACTACAGACAGGAAGCAACTAATGCTCGACACTGGCAATTCAGCCTTAGAAATTTTTAGAGGTTTATATGACTGGTTTTTCTCCTGAAATTCAGAAACGAGCTTGAGGGGAAAACAGGCTATTTCTTCCTGAAAACAATTCTTGGTCCAAATATCACTCTTTCACTTATTTCTCCATCAATAAATAATTTTAAATACAACCACTGGGCTTCTCTGTGTACATTTCAAAAATGTCTTGCAAAGCGCAAGCTCTCCAAGCAGCAATGCTCCTTTTAGCACAAAGCAACATTTAAGTCAGTCATTCAATACACGGCCATTCAAAGACATTACTAAAGTTTCACAGGAAGCAATTTTAGAGCCTGGTGTTCTAAATGAGATCCAGATATTAAGTCCCTGCCTAATTTTTAAAATGTATTTATTTGCCTATGGAGCTATAAAAATAACAAATACAAAAATAACGACAACTACAATAGCCATCATTATAGTTTTGTATCAAAGTCTGCCAGAAACAAAAAAGGACAATATCTTATCCTGAGCAGTAAAAGCAGGACAAATTAGCTGGTAGGCCTCCTCTGGAAATACGTGAACCTGTAGGGCATTCAGATTTTGTGCTGTATGTGAGACACAAGAATACTCTGGTCGGGATCCATGAGAACAGTAGTTGAAAAAAAATCAAAATTTTTGAATAGCTTGACTATAAATACACTAATTGATGCTTCAGGTGTAGAAAATTCAATAAAGTGGTGAAGTATACAGTGCAACAAATCTCACAATGGTCTTCAGATTAATTCACATTCACAGAAATACCATAAAGGTAACTTTAAGAGAGGGGAATAAACTCTATCTGACGAAGAAACTCAGTAATTTTTTATAGAGTAACTCCATTACTTGATTTACTGCCAAGCATGTTCTTTACTTCTCTAGCTGTTGTTTTGCAACCACAAAATTTTTCAGCTTTTGAAAGAGAGCCACACCTCACCAAATTGCAATTTACTATGATATTAAATTTCTTACAGGTTTACGCTGCCATGATAAATAGGTGGAGTAATGGAGTGGAAAAAAGAAAAGAAATGACAGCATCTCCTCCACAGCATGTGTTTGTGTAAGAATATACTTGAAAGAAAGAGTACGTGAGAGCTTGACATGTCCTTGGGGTATGATTAAAAGCTTGTGAAATAAAATAATTCAAAAAAGACAGCTCTGACTTTAACCACCACTGGGGACAAGAGATCTTTCACTTAAGACATGTCAGTCATTCACAGGTATAGCTAAAATCATACAGAAGACATATTTTAAAACCTGGTGATTTAGATAGAAACCCCAAACCAGGGAGACTCTGCGGGCAACATAAAAATGTCACGAAGTTTAACCAGAGTTTCATTGTTTGTAATAATAGTACCAAATCTTAAAAATGAACCCACTTTATAATGGTAACATTAAATGGTAAATAAAAGTACAATTTAGGGGAAAAAAATTCAGGAGGAGACAGACAAAACCCCATGTAGAATATGATTATTCACTAAAGAAGAAATCTTCTCCGCCAGGCTGTTTTCTAACTAATGCCACATCTGGGCCATACTAACTCAGTTGTGTATCAAAGGTCTGAGTTTATTTAAAGCTAATGAGATTTGTAACCGAGACTATTTTATGTTTTATGTAACACTGTCTTTTAAGTGGGCATATTTCATTACAGATATTCTACTCTTTCTATAAGCTTCACAGTCTGTTCCACTTTCGCGAATTCCCTTTATTTCCTTTCTGACAGTGCTACAATTAACCACCTATAGAGATACAAAGCTATCTGTAACTGACATTATTTATATATATATATAAAACCACAATTTACTTGAGCTCTCATCTCATCCAACGTTATCTTCAATAATTTCTTAAAAAAAAAGAAAAAGAAAAATAATGAGATAGACCCAAGCATGAGACCATAGTATCTGGAATGCAAAACATCTTGTTATGTGAACAGCAGAACTGATGAAGTCTGGTTCAGAGTCTAATTTTTTCTTCTGCATGGATGCTTTGGCACCTAAGCAGTTCAGGACTGAAGTTAAAATTTTCCATGTGCAAACACCGATCATGTTTCTCTCCTGTGTGCACTAGATGGTGTCTAATAAAGAGCATATTCACACTACTGCCTCAATGGGAGCATACATAAAAGCTGCTGATAGGGGCTCATCCACTGAACCCTTGGCTGTTGACAACTAACGACTCTGAGGACTGTCAGTTTGCAAGAGCATACTGTCTTCCAGACCTCTATCTCTCTGTGAAATGTGTTTCAAAATAGTTTCAAAAGTTACCAGGGGAAAACCAGATAGATGTAAGGCATAAATCTTGTTTCCTTAGCAAAAAAGACCAAAAATATATTGCACCTTAGACATTTTCTGACTGGAATAAATAAACTAAAAGACCAATCAGAAAACTGCATTAAAACTGCATACAATGTTAGAATGTGCTTAGTTGTGACAGTGAAGTCCTAATCCACTTGAATTTAAAAAAGTTTAGATGTGGACTTTAGCACAGTGAGTTTTGCCCTGGTTCTATGTGCCCAAATATTCAGCAGACAGAATAGCATTGGCTTTTAGACACAGAATATCAGTGGGACCTACAATTCTAAATAATTCAAACTCTTTTGAAAAAATTCCACCTTTTAGAGACTCATCCCTGTGCTCAATGAAATTGCTGAGAGCAAGGAGACTTTGTTTCTTTCTGGAGGAGAGGTGTGATGTCCAGATTATTCAAGTGCTCACTATTAATGCCGATGCAGCTTAGGTTATCAATATTAAGATACTGTGAATGGATCACTCCTGCTACTCCTCAATAGGAAGGATGCAATAAGGCTTAAATTTGAAGCAAAGGTCCCAGATGTTTTACCTTAATATTAAAATATTAATCTTCTTACATAACAAATTCTGCAGCATATTTCATGGTATTTATTCTCAGAGTGATACTTACTGTTTCTATAAGCCAACTCCTAGCTTCCATTTAACAACTGCTAGGTATTTTTTTTCTTGAATTGCTTAAATAAAAATAAAAGAAAACAGGAGAGTTGTCACATGTTTCCTTTTGTATGTTTGTATCTTTTGAAATTAGATATAACAGTGCTTCTGTGTTAATAAAAAAAACATCAGCAATAGACTAAAGTGATTAGGACATAGTCTTTTTGTCTTTATCAAACACGAGTGTCAGCTGAGACTGTACATAGTAGTTCAAATTGCATTCTCTAGTGTGGAAAGTGTCATAATTTTGACAAGCCTGAATATGCATGGCTCCTGACAGAAATGAAAACTGCAAATAAGGGCTTTCTCCAGCTTAAGTGTTTACAGACAAGAAATTTAACACTAATAAAACAGTTAAAACTCTGAAGGCATTTTTCTAACTCACAAATTTTTGATTTGCTACACATTCTCCTCTTGCACCCTCTTTCTTGAGAGACCTTCCTTAATTTGTTCCAAAATCTTCTACACCCTGTTTTAGCCCATAATAGATCTTCAGACTGGGTTTAAGGCACATTGTCATTGTGCTTAAGGATCTTGCCTCTCCTAGTGCCACACTATTGAAATTTTCTATTGATTCTCCAGCCTAGATCAAAAAAGAGAAGCCAGCCTCTGTAGCCCTCAGAGCAGTCTCCATATTCAGGATGCTTATTCCTGAACAAACATAGCTTTGAGGTTTTGGACACCAATCCCTTTTCTGCTAACATACTAAAGTCTGGCTGAAAGCCTGCTGCATGGCGCTTTGATTACTACAGAAAAAGTACTGCTCTTTTTCTATTTGTGCTCTCTTCCCTTCAAACTGCTCATATACGTCTACTTTAGAAACATTTCCAATCTTATTACCATCAATAAATAAATTGCTTTCAATAATAATACTTTAATTCAAATTTTGCTTAGGCTGCTTCTGAAAAGTAGATCTCCAACAAATAAATGGATTTTATTCGTTAGTTATCCCACTCACTCTGTTATTTGCTGTTATGACAATCTAAACACACAGTTATGCCAGTCCCTACCCAAAAGGTCTCAGCAATACCATGTAATTACTTAGTTAAGCTTCTAATTCATTTGTTGTTAGTTTTGTTCCTTTGAAATTTCCTCATTAATTTATTGCAGTGAGCTGTGTTTGCACAGCAAAAGAGAAAAATACAAGCTCTTTATTGCATTCTTTTAATACCCCTTTTATCTTTAAACTAGCTAATTAGCATATTAATTAACTAGATATAGTATTCACAATCCTACAATTAACTGTGGGTACCACATTCTACTGATTTAGTGTAGCACCATTTGTACCTACATCAAAATAACATCTTCACTTTGCTCCTTTTATGCCAAGTATTTAAAAATTAAATCTACTACTGTAACATATCTTGTTAACAATAAGTAACCAAGTGAACTTTTTGTACTTTGTCAAAACTTTCCAGTCCTAACAAATAAATACACAAGACTTATTAATTACCTGAGAAATTAATCCCCATTGACCCCACATATTAAATGCTTAATGCTTTTCTATTTTTACCATCAAATCCTCTATTTGTCTTTTTCAGACCTAACTGCTTTTCTTGCCAACTCCCCAAATTCCAATAGAACTAAAACCTTTATATACCAGTAACAACTTTGAATGAGAAAAACCCCAACTTATAAAGTAAATGAGCAAAAACTTTCTCAGCTGTGACTCAAACGGCTGCTGAGGGACATTTGGGGCATTACCAGAAGCCTGTTGAGAGCACCCACCACTACTGCCTAGGTCTGGTTGCTGTCCTGGTCCTGTTCTTAGAGTTATACCTGGTACAGCTTAGTTACACCAGGAAACCTACCCACACTGAAATTTTTACCCTTCTAAACCATGTTACTGAAATGTGAAAGCAAGGTAGTGCTTTCTGTAAGAACAAGAACCACACGCATCTCCTGACTTAACAGCTGAAAACAAAATGTGTTCAAGCTTACAATGACTGCTGTTTTCAAATATTCTGTGGTTCACACTAGAGATACTGGACATCAATGTACAGATATGAGTACAGGAGAAGAGAGGAGAAAATACGCAAACCCTCATACTGTCTCCTGGCATTACCCTGCCAAAGAATCATCTCCAGCAAGTTGCCCGATAGGTTTCTAAGACCTGACTAGCAAAAAGAAAGCATCCAATGCAGATACACAACATTTCTGGTCTGTTAATCAGAACAGGCTGTCCTTGAGCTCCAGTGATTTTTGCAAAGTGCCTGCATAGTAGCTGTACCACGAGAATCTTGCTGATCTGGACAAAGGACAATCACTGTATGTCAAGAAGCACAGCGACTGTAATATCGGTTAGCCTTTTCAGGAGCTGTGTAAAAAAGATGAGCATAGCTAAAGCTTCATCCCAAACCGTGCCTTCCAAAATGGCCTAGCTGGGAATGGACACTCCAGCTGCAGGTATTTCAGGACAAACTATTACAGTAAGAAATTCATAATAGAAAAAAATCTGGATTGCAACGAAATTAAAATATTTTGCACTTGTGGTGTTAATACACTACAATTTGGTCCACAATGGTCAAAACATGTCAGCCAAAAAACGCCTGATGACAGTTTCAGTATAAGTGCCTACATTCACCAAGTAAGATTCATCTAATGGAGTAATAACATTACACTTTCTGTAGCTGAGCATTTTACAACACAAAGAACTCATTTAAATGCAACATTCCGGTAATGCCCTCATAAAACTATGGTAGCTGAGATCTAAGTTTTCACGTGAATTGAAAGGGACACAAATATTTATAGTGCAAGTCTGATAGCCTGAATACAAAACGTGTATCTAAATTGTTATGTACTGACTTCAATAAGGATATTACAAGACTGAGGACTATATGGTTGACCACACTGGAGGGACAGCACTTCTACACTCCAATTGTTCCTAATAGTTTCCAAAACATAAAAAGCCCTGTTCCTGTATGGTGTAATAAACATCAGCCCCGTCTGCAGTATTCCTTTCCTTCCCCTGTCCTATAACTCTCCTCAGGTCTTCCAGACTTGGGCAAAAATCCAAAGCAATTTAAAAAATGAAAAGATAAAATGCAGGCTACCCACTTATCATATTTCTCATTGCAATGGCTTATTGATATTAACAGGTGTTTATGAAGTCACATATACAAGATGACAGTATTTCAAGCTGGCTGTGGCCTTGTGGGAATGTACATAATGTACATTATGTTTTTTTATTTGAGAAATCTAGCAGACCTGGACATTTTATATTCAGTTTCATATAGACATTGAGGTATTGGGTGATTTACAGTGTGTATGCTTTGCATTTGTTTGAAATATCTCTGACAAGTAGATATTTTTGAATTAGTGATCTAAAGATTTTTTTGATGATATAATTATGAGCTGGAGGCTGAATTTTTAGAAGTGAATTTGGTGGTAGATTTGCAATTCAAAGAAGTTACTTAAATTAACAAAAATGCCCTAAAAGAACAGCTGTCTACCTGACTGATCCAAGAAAATGAACACTGAAAATAAACAGCTGCCCTGTAGAAGACTATGTGATAAAACTAATCACTCTTTGCATAATGTATTTATTTTCCCCTGTGCTTATTACAGACTTGGTGAACTTTCAAAGCTATAAATATTTAAATGTAACAGACATTCCAGGCATGTGAGTTCAAATTAAAGTAGAATGTCAGTAGCCTGACTACAGCAAGTCCAGATCTCAAAGAAATCAGTTCTGATTGTTAGATAACACTCCAAAAAACTTTTATTAAAAAAAAAATGTTACATCAACAAATCCTTTTTAAAAGCACCTTTCTGGTAAAATCTGTATGTTTTACAAACAATACAAAGCTCAGTGTCTGGACAAAGGCTACGGTTCTACTAACATCATCACAACAACATAGAGAGAGCAAAAGAACAGTAAAATTTTAGTTACTAGGGTAAGTATCCCCAGATGCTACACTTTATCACAGAGCCTCCAAAACCAAGTCACTAAAGTTAACCAAGTAACAACAATATCCATCAGCTGAGATGTCTCAGCAACATCTTTTTCACTTCCAAAAAGCTACATGAAAGCACAGACAGAACTAGGGATGCCTCAAAGTAATTTCAAACTAAAGCTCAGACTAAGGGATTAGCTTCAGATGCAGGTATTCTCATAGCCACAAGGACTCTGGAGTCACGACTTAGAAGAGGACAGCACGTGGAGTCCCGGTTGTGAAAAAATTGTGTGCTGTGTGACAAATGAAATAAAGCATTTGAAAACAAATCATTTTCCCTCCTATCATGTCTATGTATGGAAGGAAGGTGGGATGTCCTTTCCTTCAGGCCTCTATTCCATTCCAGCAATTGTCAGTGGCTTCTACCATTGAAATATTCCACAGACCATGCTGTTCTCTCCCCCATTCCCTGAGCAGTGGATCCTACTGGGACAGTCCCAAACCAATGCCAACAAATTCAGTTATGGCAAAGGGCACAAGATATAACATCCAAAACAGAGCTAAGCCAACTATCTATCACTAGCCTTGCTTTGCAGGCAGAAAGTATAGCTTGGTCTGATTTATGAAAAACTCCATTGTGTCTTGAGTGCCTTATTTTGGAGAGCATGTTTTGGGATGTTGCCACAGGCACTGAAGCAACCAGAAAGCTGTGATGGCTGCAGATACGTTCTCTGCACTGAAGTACCACCCGTACCCTTTACAGTCTCAGCCATCCCAACAGTCTCTACAGTATGCAGGGCATTCTTCTAAAAGCCTTTCAGGCCTCCAATGTCCTGTCAGCCCTGCTGCCATGTTGCACAATCTGCGAAACAACCACATTTTTTGTTTTCAAGAATGGAACAAGTTCTCCTCTCTCCAGGTGCTCAGTCTCACCCAGTAGGAAAGATGAGGGAAACAGGCCTGATACTCAGACTGCTTTTCTAAGTGTGATGCACAGTCCCTACAGAGTCAACTGAACAATTGTGTCATTTGTCAGACTTAGCATTTTACTTGTATCCCTCTACAGGTCTTTATCAGAACTGCTCACAAACAGCTGCTAGATTCACTGGGCAGAAAGGCCATGATAAGCAAATATATAAATATTACTGTACTTAAATAACTAAACTGGACAGTCTCAGTTTATGCTAACTTATTAAGGTGAAGATCTGCTTATTATCATCAGTCCATTGCCTCTTTCAAATCCATCCATTAAAAAGCAATTGTAGTTGTCACTTGCCCAGATGCATAGAAGGAAGATGCGAGGAGCAGTATTCCTTTGATTCTGCCATGAGGAGACGTACTTTCAGACTAACCCCTATAAAAAGTGAGGAAGGTAAGTAGAGATGTTTCAATCAGTCAGCAGAGGTAGCAGCCTGGAAAGCAGAGCACAAAACGCACCTTACAACAGTTTTGCCCTTGAGGACTCTAACAGACATTTGTCTTTCTGAGGCTTGTATTCTTCCCTTTACCCCTTCAAGAGCACGCTGAGAAGATCCAGTTCCCGCTAAGGTCAAGAGAAGACTTTCCACTGATTTTTACAAGAGCTGGAGATTGCAGCATGGGCCCTCAATGAGGTCAGCATTTTTTATTTTTTTTATTTTTTTTCTAATTCAGAAATTGCCTTACACAGACTGTCTGGAAAAATGTAAAGAAGATTAAGAGCAATATTATGAACTAGCTTAACCTAAAAAGAATATATTTATTCTAAAAGGTCTCAGCACACTCAGATGTAATACATGTTATGAATATTCAGTACAGCTCCCCCCAGTAGCCATTCTTCGCAAGACTATTTTTACTAAAAGCCATTTTGATGTGGCGTATAGAAAAGATAAGACTTTTTACATGAAATAGGATTCAATGGAAATACTTTCTAATGAAAGTTTTATACTATGTGAGCTAGCCTGCCTGCACTCCTTTGCCTCATCCTCCATTTGCTGCTACAATACATTCTACTCTACAGCATGTTAAAAGAAGAACCAATATGGTCATTTTTGAGCCTATGTATATGAATATGCTGTTACAAACTGGAGGTGACCCAGGAATTTCTCGAGAGTAAAACATTTAAATTGCATAGCCTCACTGCGCCATCAAATTTGTTACACATTCTTTAAAATTAATAACACAAATAGATCTTAGAAGATCACTAATAAACAAGCACAAGAGAAAGGAATTTTAAATAGCTCACGTTAATTGTGTTTATCTCAGTGTGAAGCCATGTCAAAAAGCCTGCAGCAAATGTATTTTGTTAAAAGTACCACTTGCGCAGCAGGCATTAAACATTAGAAAGGAAGCTTGTCATTAGTAGGCTACAACTGAAAAGGCTACTAAAACTCAAGTGAATAATTAATATGGTATCTTAAAAATGCGAGATGGAGAACTAAACCTGTTCAACACAGTACATGATTTTAATGCTATTTTTCATTATGTAATTCCATTAGTAATGTCCCAGTTTACGTAATCTTAGAGAGAACCAAAGGGCAGGCATGTGAAGGCACACCTTCAGTGTGGGAAATCTCCACTGTCCTCCCCCCAACTTCTGGGGCTCCTGTGTTTTACTTGTGTACTTATCCAAATGGAGCTGATAATTTTGGTTATTTTCTCAGGTTATCTGTATGGTTAATAAAGTATAAAAGACGAGGTTTGTTGGGGGGGGGGGGGGTTGTTTGTTTGTTTTGTTTTGTGGGTTTTTTTTAATTCATTGTGGTATTTGGGGTCCCTAGTATTTCTGCAGATATGATTTCAGGCTGCACCTAAGCCAGTTTAACACTGAGCTGACACTGAAAGGGGCAATTCTGCTCTTCCTTGCCAATTCACATCTGACAAAGTTGAGTCACTTGGCTTATGAAATGACATGTGGTGCTCTTCCAGGATTATTTTTCCATTGGATCAGCCACACTAACAATACAGGAAAAAGGGAAGCATGAGGAGCACCAAGGTGCAAGGTAGAAAGCAGGTGGTGATTGTTGACACTAATATGCCATTGAATTAGTTTCCTTTAACATGGTGTGAAATCACCAAATCCGCTGGTTTAAAGAGAAGGGCTGAAATCTGGAAAACACCAGGGTCTACCAATAAGTGCATGCACAGAATATCTCAGCAAAAGAAATGAGGTACATACTCTATAATCTATTCAAGTTTTGTTTGCTTTTGTAATTCATTCATAATCCTTCACCATGAACAGGCAATACATAGATACAATGGAACATTTTTTGCTGTTGGTCTTTTAAATCTGACAGAGAATAAGAAAGAGGAGAAATATAAGACTTCCCTTAGCAACACAGCTATGATCGGAAATTGTGTTACATTAAAACATGAGCAGGCTCTCACCTCAGCAGGCTATACTCTCCACCACCAGCTGCATGGGTCAGTGCACACATTCACCTACCATGCTGAGAAAAGAACTTCTGGGAGTTTGGAAATGATTTTGTTTGTTTTATTTTTTTTCCCTTACAGAAGTTTATTCTCATTCTACTGATTACTTTTAGTTACAAAAACATTCTGAAAAGACAACAGAAGCCCAAACACTCAAACCTAACGAATCCCTATAGTTGAAAAGAAGGTACCAAAGGTTATGTCCTCTGATACTATCAAAGTTTACAAAGAAAAAGCTTTATAAAATAAATATTTTATTCAGAAATGTTATATCTCTAATGGATGTGGTATTACTCCAAGTCTTTTTTGTAATGCATTTTGTTCCTGTCTTCAGAGAGGATGGGATGGGATGAGATGAAATGAAATAACATGAGGAAACTCATATTTGTGACAGCAGAATAAAAAATGCCTTGGAATCAAACAAGAGTAGCTCATTTATGTCCAGATTACTTGGGAAACAATGAGACAGGGAGAGAGTAACTAATACTGATGCATACCTTCACTGTTGCCAGAGATCAAATGTGCTGTTCAGCATGTCTAAGATGAAGGTGTTTTGATAGTCCAGCATGACTTTCTGCTGGTGGTCCAGATGACTAGATCTGATATCAATGAGATGCTCTGAGAGTCCAGCAATCCTTCCTCAAGCTAAAGGTCATCTACTTAGTACAGGTGTCCTAGGGAGCAAAGGAAACGAATGCACTCCTTCCCAAACTTCAGCTTTTTACAGACTGAAATGTTGCTCAGGCTGTTGTGTAAACAACAGTAGAAGGCACTCTGTGTCAGTCATTCAAGGTTTGATGAAATATAGCAGGCTTCTAAACGTAAGCCAAAATTATCCTAAAAACCCGAGTTTATTCTAAATAAGCCATAAGCCTAAGGGGGAAAAAAAAAAAAAAAAGAAAAAAAAAAAAGAGAGTTTGAAAATAGCACATCCTTTCACTCCCCGTTTTAGGCAGCCTGGCACCTTTACCCACAATGGGCGCTCAGACAAGAACAACATATGTGCACAACCACAAGCCAGGTAATAGCCCCCCCTGCAGCCCTCTCTCTGCTGAACAAAGCTTAAGGTCTTTCATTTTACTTATAAAATCTTAAAGTCTAGGTTCCTGCCTATTTGAGAAATCATATTCTCCATAAAATACGATATCAAGGAAAGTATTCAAGCCCGAAAGCCCTTTCAAGTTTAAGAGACTAATGGCAAGATACTATCCATCATACAACTCAGGATCACAATGTGTTCCTTCTCTCTACTTCAGTGAAAAAAATACAAAGTTCCTGGTCATATAGGACAACACTGATTTCCTCAGAAAATGGGGAATGATGACCAGCTACATTCAGCTTAAAGGATAGACAGGAGCTAAACGAGCCAATTACAAGAGAGAATTGAACTGCAGGAAATTGTGTTATTCGATATTTCAGTCCAAAATTGAACTTAAATAAACAACTGAATAGTTCCTCAACTAAAGCAGCTTCCAGAAAGTTCTCTGGGCAAGTTGTCCTGAAAGCTTTGACACAGCCCATATTCACTGGATTGACTGCTTCTGTGGCAGCGACATGGGGCTGGCTCTGGGGAAGACCTACCAGGCAGATTGCTCCATGGGCAAGGAAGCATTTGTTCAGGCTCCTCTAGAAATCTGCATAGTCAAACCAAATTTTTTGGAATTAAACAAATATAATCTCCTATCTATCTCTAGCTGGCAAATCATTTTAGTTTGGTTGCTTAGGTGGAATTTCATACTGTTAGTCACTGAACAAGACTTTTTTTTTTTTTTCTCCTAGTAACTTCAAATTTTTAGGAAGGTGTGCTTGGATTTGTTTGTGGTTTTTGGTTTTTTTGGTTTTGTTGGTTTTTTGTTTTTTTTTTTTTTTTTACTTTTTTCTTTTAAAACACAAATCCAAAAAAATTATTACATTAAAATGAGGGAGAGGCATCAGACTGCACAAAACTGTCTGACAGAATCAAAGAATAAAGGAGACAGAGGTAAGGGTTTTTTTGCTTAGCCCTTTCTCACAGCTTAAGTAACTCCTAATATTAGTTACTATTCAAATACTGTTTCTGCTTTCAGAGTCCACACAGCCAAAGACGCTGCTATTAAAAACCTCTAACTCTGGCTATCTACTGCCATTTTATAAAAAAAAGAAAAGAAAAAAGAAGGAAAAAAAAAAAAAAGGTTTGTCATATCCACCTGTCACTCTGCTATCCCACGCCCCCCTGTTTTATATATGAATAGCAGTATTTTCAACTACAATAAACTCTTGAAGTACTTCAGTTTTTCAGCCTTCTTGAGCAGCTTTATCAATCACTGACTTTTAAAGGGAGGATCCCAAACTTTGATATAAATGTTACAAGGTTGATGGATTAAGCCAATAATAAATAAAACTAGTACATTCTTGCAGCAAGGATGCAGTCAGTGTTGTGTGAAATGAGGTGGTGTCTCTATTCTGAGTTGGTTTAGGAGACTGAGAAACATGCAGCCATTGTTTTGAGCACAGTCAAGGCCCACTTAACATCAATATTTAGAAATACATAAATAAATTCCAATAAGACCAAGACTTTACTGAAGAAACAGGGTAATTGCCCATTTATTTGATATTTAGGGTGTAAGCTTTTACCTTTAGCATGATTTGCAGAAGTACTTGAGTGAAACTGGAACAGTATTTTCATCAATGTTATCTCAAAAAAGTACATAGCATACTAACGCTGAAGACATTTAAGAGATTTCTGTCCTACTTTTGATTTCTTTGAAGCTTAAATTTGACACAAGTGTGACTACAGACTACTCGGCACTGACGGCAACTTCATCTGTGTTTATCTTTGTTGTCGATAACTAAAGTAGCCCGTATCACACCACTAGAGAACTGTGGGTTCTTTGGTAGTTGACAAATACCACATCTCATGGACAATGTGAGCAAGGGATGAAACTTTATGACAGAAATTCAGTAGTCAGACAATTTATTCTCACTTCATGGAGTCCAATTTTCCTTCTTATTGTGTTAACTCAATGGCTTCTATTACAGTGCTTTATGCCATCTTGCAGTGTCAGACGGACTCCCTGTGCTCATGTGGGAATTGGTTGCAACGGGATAAAGTTTAAGTCTCTTCCTTCAATTAACAGTTAAGCACAAGGAAGAAAATCACTACAGGCGTTAGGTCTCTAAATACAGGCATCTTTTGCGCTAATCATCTTCTTTTTCATTTTATTCATGATTAATATGGAGGTAGAGATTTTGTGTGTCATATCTTTCAAACAGTGAGGTTCTGACCTACTTTGCTGCTACAATAAGGACAATATTTCATCTACAGATCACTGCAATAAGAACATTCCTTTTACCACAAATTTTTGGAGGCAATAGTGACAGTCTTAAGTGCAAGGAAATAATTTTTTGGTAAGGAAATGGAAGAATATTTTAACAAATCTCAACTTTGAGAAAATATCCCCAAGAGACATTATGAAAGCTAGAATAAGTCATCATGTAACATAACTTTCCCAAATACTTAATTGCCTAAAACAGGTAGAAAAAGCTAAGACCAGACAGACGCATTGACACCTTTCTTGACAAATTCATAACCTTATGGTTCCCAAAACTTGAATGTTCAATAACATTTCATTAGTATACTCCAGTATATTTATTACTATGCATTATTAATACAGATATGTGCCTAGGAGATGTACAGTTTGTAATTATTTTTCCTTTCAAAACATAATAGCTTCACACTGGGCTTGTTGCAGCCACAATATTTCATCTCTGAATGCTCCTTCAAACATTCTGGGGCTGTGACAGAAATTTGTATTTGAACAGAAAAGCTGTCAAGAAGGTGCTGTGGTGCTATCCATCACATTTTTAATCCTGACCATACTTAGATGTTAGTGAAGCTATCTGTCCAGGACACTAAACAAAGACTGAAATTATGCCTTCTGTTCTTACACATCAAAGCTACAAAGTTAGACTGAATTCAATAGGCCTGCATTACACTCTATTAATTTCCTATTAGTTCTCAGCTGTGCAAAATCCAGCCACAGTGTCACTGTGGTTTAGACATTCGACCTTGATTTCAGCATCAAAAAATGGAGCCTGTCACTTCTCATAATTTTACAGAAGATTCTACAAAGGTAAATCCTTTCTCATCCTGTCATCCTTTTATGTTTTTAATGAGTTTGCTCACTAACAGTGCAGAATCTTAATTTCACATTCAGAAATATTAACAGTTACTATAACTTTAAGCATCTGAAGTAGCTGCTCAATTAAAGTGTAATTTATACATTTATACCTAATTTTACAAAAAGCAATGACATTTAACGTTTTGATTTTCTTTCTTTTTCTCTCCCTCACATTTACATTTTACATTCCCAAGGAAAAAGTTGCAGTTAAAAACTGATTCTAAAAAAAAAAATAATCTTTAATCAGAAACACATTATGTAGTATAATATGATTCCTTAGCAGTTAAAATCTAACATTTGTAAAAACAAATGGCACGCACTTGACAGGCAAATTACACATGGATTACCATTTGTTAAAATTTCACCACAGAAAATAGTTTAACTGTTGTGGATATGAGCCAAGATCAGCCTGACAAGTACTTTACATGAAAGATTAGCATATTCTCTTCCAGAGGTTTATGCTTAATTTAGATGCATCGACTTTTTGCCACCATTCCTGACCTTTATGTCTAATCAAAGTCCCTTTGAATCCAAATCCCCAACCTTTTATCTCTCCTGACAGCTTTTAATTTGAAGGCTTGTAATAAAGTCTATTAAAATTCAAAATGTATCAGTGTTTAAAGCTTGGTTCACTTTGCTGGATTTTCAGATATGAAATTTCAAATGGACTGATTACAGAAACTCCAGACTTTTCATTTCAAGCTTTACACCAGGCTAAAAAAGCCCTTTGGAAGGGGAAATCAATCTAGATTTTTAGTTATAATGCACAAAGATTACCTACGTGCCATAACTAGAAGTAATGGATACCTATAAGTAGCATCGTACATAGATAGTGGGTAAGTCAGGGCTGAAGTTACTTCTGTGGTAGTGCTATATCTGTGGTTAATTTTATAGTGCCATTTCATCCAAGGCAGCCGGAGTCTCCACACGCTATGAATTCAGTGCAATGGCCTCCAAGTAAACAGCCAGTGCCACCACATGCAGCCGTTACGCAAGGTCACCAAGGCGCCACAACCAACCCTGTTGCTTGCAGCCTGCCAGGCTACACGGTGCCAACGCCAAGCAGCACCTCCATAGCCAAACCTCCCCTGAAGGAAAGCCAGGCTTCTTCCTGCGGGTCACTTGTCAGTTCGCAGATTAAGGCCATCACCTTTTCCATCTTAATTAAGACAATTGTGTTTAAAACAGTCAGGTATTTGGGAGCTATACATTACAAAATTGCTGAAACTTATGATTCAAAGATCTTTTTCTTTTTTTCTTTCTTAAAACCTCCTCCTGTCCGTATATGGTGTTCCTCACTTGGAATTTTCTATTCTCTCACAGTAACATGTACAAATCAAAACATTATATATCTGATTACTGCACATAATCCTACTGTTTCATCACGCAGGTACTATCAGAAAAGGAACTACAGAGACAAAAAAAGGGATTAAAGAGTAGCCTAAAATAAGTTTATGTTAAGATTCTTTAAAGAAGAAATACGTATCTGAAGTCTACAATGAAATGTGAACACAGGTGAGATTTCTTATTTTCATATGGGTATAAGTTATAGAATTATGTAAAAAAACCCAACACACACCTGTATACTTCTCTCCCTATAAAGGGCAAAGGTTAGTCCACACGGGCCCAGAGATCCCTCTATACTGATCTCACGGCAAGGTAAGGGATTGACTTCCTTTAGTCCAGAGGACGAAGAAAACCCCAACAAGAACAAACAAACAAACAAGACAAAAAAAAAAAAAAAAAAAAGAGCTTTTGGCATGAATGGAGTTAAAACCAGTTGGCAGCCAGTCACAAGCCTTGTTCCCCAGGCTTGGTATCAGGGCCAGACCTGTTTAATGTCTTTATCGATGACCTGGATGAGGGCACTGAGCGCACCCCCAGCCAGTCTGCGGAGGACACCAGGCTGGGGCAGTGCTGCCCTGCGGGGGGGCAGGAGGCCCTGCCGGGGGTCTGGGCAGGCCGGGCGAGGGGCCCAGGCCGGTTGTGTGAGGTTCAACCCGGCTCCGTGCCGGGCCCTGCCCGTGGGGCACAGCAGCCCCAGGCAGCGCTGCAGGCTGGGGCAGGGGGCTGGGAAGGTGCCCGGCGGGAAAGGGGCTGGGGGGGCTGGCTGGGCCGGCTGGGCAGGAGCCAGCCCTGTGCCCAGGTGGCCACGGGGGCCAGCAGCAGCCTGGCTGGTGTCAGGAGCAGTGTGGCCAGCAGGGCCAGGGCAGTGCCCGTCCCCCTGTGCTGGGCCCTGGTGCGGCCGCCCCTCGAGCCCTGGGGGCAGGTTTGGGCCCCTCAGCCCCAGGCAGACCCTGAGGGGCTGGAGCGTGTCCAGAGCCGGGCAGGGGCTGGGGCAGGGGCTGGGGCACAAGGCTCACGGGGGGGCTGGGGGGCTCAGCCTGGAGAAAAGGAGGCTCAGGGGGCACCTGATGGCTCCCCACAGCTCCCTGACAGGGGGTGTAGGCAGGGGGGGGTCGGTCCCTTCTCCCAGGTAACAAGTGACAGGACAAGAGGAAACGGCCTCAAGTGGCACTGGGGAGGTTTAGATTGGACATTAGGAAAAATGTCTTCACCAAAAGGGTGGTGGAAGCCCTGGGACAGGCTGCCCACGGAGGTAGTGGAGTCACCATCCCTAGACATGCTCAACAGACCCCTAGATGTGGTGCTTGGGGACATGGGCTTAGTGGTGGCCTTGGCAGTGTTGGGTTAATGGTTGGACATTATGATCTCAAAGGTCTTTTCCAACCTAAAGGATTCTATTCCTTGTAATATACACAGTATTTAAAACTCTTTAATTTTTTACAGCACTCTATTTCTATATACAACATTCTTTAGCTGCCACAGAGCACAACTGGATTTAAACCATGACTTTTTCAATGATACTGTAGTTTAATCCTTTACAGCTGCTTTTAATCTATTACAAAAAGGCAAAACTTCCCACATCTAATTAACTTATTCTTTGATTCCAGGCCAGCGAATTATGCATCTCACCCTCAGCTCACAGAAATGAAAATGCCAGATGACACAAGGAACTTCTGAAACATCAAATCTAGGACACCAGTTCGAAGGATGCATTGGGGAACCCAGAAAGGTTATTTGCAAAATTAGCCTAGATAAATATGCAAGAGAGGAATGTCTGCACTCATTTCTTGGTACTGAAGTCACTAGGAGGTTGCAGGTGCAGGTGTAGCTAGGCTGCAGTAATGCACATTTCTCTTTCTTTTATTTCCTCCTGTTGTTCATTTCACACATTCCCCTTTATGACTTCCTCCTTTCCAGAGGCTAATAACTAAAATAAGCTGAACGTCTTCCATTGCTTCAGCTGCTTTCAAAATACTATCAGAAGCTTTCCAAACAGTGCCTGCAGGCAGATGTTTGTCATGTCTCAATGCCATTTTCTGGCACTCTAGTGAAGTATTTTGGAAATGTACTCAATTTTAGCCCAAGTTCAGAACCAACTGAGCTGTTTCATCCTGAAACAGCTGTTGTATCATCCATAGAGTTTAACAAGTACAAATTGGTTTATATAACTTATATACTGATTTCTTGACAGTAGCTTTGTTTTGGCCTCATTAAAGACTTATTTATAGCAGTAGTGAATGTATAATTAACCAAGAACCTATATGCGTTACCCTACATCCTTGACCAACAACATGAAAGAGAGAATTTCTCTGATCTTGAAACAAGCTTTAGAGTTTCTCTTACTCTAGAGTTTTGTCAAAGTTTGTATTTTAAATAATTTTTCCTTATAACTCTCTCTCTCTTTTTAATAGAGCTATTAAAACATTATTTTCTTTTTCCTGTTAAAAATAATTGTGTCTGGTCTTGATAGATAGGAAGCTTCTTATATTTCAGTCTTTGACTGAGTTATGCATTTTATTTTAAAGCAGGTGAAGATTTAAATGTAATTTTAACTACAGATAAATAATCGAATAAATAAAAGCCCAACTTCAAATTTCAAAGAATTGCCCCTATTAAAAAAAAAATAATCAAAAAATAAGATTACTCTAACCAAAGAGCTTAATAATAAACAGTGCAATTATAGGCTTAGATTCTGTGGGACAGAAAATCTCTCAAATCTAACGGTAGTTTATACAGCTGCAGAGATATGTAGAATTCCTCAGGTGTTAAAAAAACAAACAAACAAAAAAAAACCCCAAACCACAACCAAACAAGAAAACCTCCAGTTCTGGAGCTCTGGAGTAAGGCTTTGCAAGAGTTTAAGGAGATGTTCAAAACAACACCAGCAAGAGCTAAATATCTATGGCTACCAAACACTGTTTGGGTTTTACAAATCACCAGTGAGCTTATTTGACCTGAATTTCCTGGGTTATTTGTAAGCACTTATGCAAAACTCTACATGCATTCTGTAGAAAGAAAGAAGAAAAATGGAATAAGAAGATGAGACAAGCTGGACATCATCATCGCATAAGGAATACATTCTTCCAACACATTTGTCTGCTGTTTTATCACTGGGGTTTTTTTGTCAATTTTTGTGTGTTAACATTACTAAGAAAGCCCTAGTGCTGACTGTCATTGTGATTTTAAATCAGCTTGTATGATTTCTATTTACATAAAATATATGCAAAACATCGCTGCCTGATTTGCCAAATGGTCTTCTATTAGTAAACTCTTGCTGTGTGGAGGAAAAGGAACACCTCCAACCTGTGCTGTATCAGACAGGAGATGAGATTAAGTGCTCAAGTAGTTTCTTTTACTGTTTTGTTTTACCTTTGCATGTATTTTGTCTGCATTTGTCACTTGATTTAGGAGACAGTTTATTTTGCAAAGTTAGAAGGAACATAATTGCTCATTAAATCTAATTACACAAATCCAAGTTTTAAAGTTCATCTCTATGAAGAGAGTGAAAAGTGGCCAGTATTGTCTGCTCGTTTCCTACACTGTGGGGAAAAAAAAAAAAAAAAAAAAAAAAAAAAAAAGGAATTTTGATGATCAAGCGTGCAAAATAATTTCAAAAGTAAACTTTAGTCCTTTTAGGCCAAAGGGGTGATATTTCAGAAAACAATCAATTCTAAATGAATTCTAAGAGCAATCTTTAAAATACAAAGTCTTTGGAGACCTCAGCTCCAGTTGTTACCACAGAGAGACTGGATTTGCTTCCAGGGGCACACGCTACAATTTCTCCTTTTCACTGTTCTCTGAAAGAAAAAAAAACCAACAAAAAAAGGCTGACTTGCATACACTGTTCAGCCCTTGCTTTGAAGACGATTGGAAGAATTTCTTTCCAATTTTTTTAATGTTCTTTATATGGTTGCATGCAATTACTAATTAATGGATAAGTTAATTTTTATAACAGCCTCAGGTAGCAGAAACAGGTGTACTATTCCCATTTTATGGATGAAGCATAATAAACATCAGGTAAACAAAAAGTCTGTTCATTTTAGATGCAGAATTTGAGAATGTAGGACCTCATTGTTTACATAATGGTATTTTCTGTTACAGAGCTACATTGTCAAAGCATAGCTCCCAATGCACTACAAGGTGTCCGTGGTCAGTATTCCTGTAAATCAGACCCTGATTTATTAAGTCACTCAGCATCAAAATAAAGAACAGACAGCTGGTGACTGTCTGGGAAACCTTTTTCTCCCTTGTGTGACATTAAGAGCTTTGTGGCAGAGGCCAGGACCTCACCAGTTCTCCGGCAGAGCATTCAGCTACCTAAGATTTTCTTTTCCTCATAGTTTTCTGCATCATTCCCTTAATGTTCTCCACCTTCTGTAATTGACAATTTGGGGGTAATGCAGAGAAGATACACCTCTGCAACACAAGCTATTCCAAAGTAACCTCATCACATCTACTCAGGCAGCTTTGCAAATAGGGGTGTTAGCCATCCTGACTGTGATTCCCATCAGAGTACCCACACCCTACTTCTGATGGAAAAAGGAAGAGAGATCTCATACTAGATTATTAGCATTGTTTCAAAAAGGAAGGTAGTTCAGTTCTCCAAAGGATGACAGAAATATACAAGTTCATAAACATACATGAAGTGAATCTTATGATTCTGAAAGTACCATCACAAATTGCAGATGTGATTCAGAATAAAACTTAAAGATCTGCTGGATGCCACCAGTATAAGCAAAAATTGCATCAATATGATTATCCATACTTTAGGGACTTATTATAATTTTAGCTAATTAAGTCAAAATGTCAATGAAGACAAAGGAAATTGTACTTTTTCATGCAAGATTTCCAGAATCTCAGGAGATAATTTAAAAACCTCACATGCAATATCCAGTGGAATATTCAGCATAGTTAAGGAGGGAACATTTAATATTCAAAGTAGACCGATAATTTTCCATAAAAAGCTGATTTATGTAAAAGACTAATCAAAATACTCATTTCCTGTTTGTAACTTGACTTGAGCCCACATCAATTGAACTACAAAGCCATAAAATACATCTAATGGTTAAGCAGCAATAAAATACTTAATGAGCCAGATGATACTTTATAATGCCACTGCTCCTGATTTGCCCTTATGGGGGAAAAAACCAAAACCAAAACAAACAAGAAACCCACCACAACTTGGATGCAATTCTCAGTTGAAATATTGCTTCTCTGCCAGGAGAAAGAAGCTGTAGAGCTGTCTTATACAGTCTACTGGGTATTCAGGGAGAAGAGAGAGACATATGACACTGCTCCCCTGTCTTTCTGGGTAGGAGCTAGAGAAAGTGAGTACAAGCTATAGTAAAAATCAACTGGGGCAAACATTAGAAAATTATTCTTTGAATTCTGTATCTGTGGAACTAACACGTGAGGCTGGGCCTAGTAATTCTAAAGCAGGGTACAGGAAATGCAAACTACTCGATCCCCAAAAGCCATACCTTCTAACAGTGGTAGATCTACCTACCAAGAATACCTATATACCGGGGAGGTTTTTCCACGAGCACTGCACTTGAAATAATGTTTCCTAGTTGTGAGCGCTCAGATAACATCAAAGTAGTACCAGAACAAGAAGTGAACTTTTTCTATTCTCGGCTTAGCTTTCCATAATAAAAGGTTTAGAAGGCACCTAAAGCCGGTCTCTATCTGCCACTTTAATTAACAGCAAAAAGCATATGAAAAAGCCTTGGAACATACATGCAGGAGGCACAATGTACTATATCTGAGACACTATTAAAATAACAAAGACAAAACCTGATGAGATTTTCTATATATTGTAAGAGATGTCTTTTGTCAGTATTGGAGACTATTTTAAAGAAAAGAGCTTTTCAGCTTTTCATTACTGGTTTGAGGCTTTGCCAACTCGAGTGTGCATCATCTCATTTTTGAAATAAGAGCTGGAATGACCGCTGGGAGTATAGTCTGCTAAGAGAGCTGATTGTCTAATTTATCTACAGAAGCCTTTCAGGAGACCAAAAAATAATAATAGTACTACGTATTAAAATACCTCATTTGATTATCCCTAGTCCACAGGTTTTTAAGGGGGGAATGCTGTCACAAGTAACACAAGGACCTGGAGCAATGACCTAAAGTTCTAAAAACCTTTGAAGTTTGAATTTCCAGAATAGTCAAATTCCACTGGGAACTGAAGTCAAGCTATTGGTTTTGGTTTTCTTAAGTAAACCCTTTGTATAAGTCCTGAAAAGCAGCTTTTACTTTCACCATATTCATAAAACCCAACACCTGATTATCTACCTAAGAGATTCTCTTATGTTCCTGATTATGGCAACTCCATGCCACAGGGCAGGGATGGATTAGTTCAGCATGAGCTAATTCCATAGTCATAATGGCTAAAGATTGCACTACAGACGCCCCCATAGGAATTCACCGGTTTAGGCTGGTCTAAGTGAAGAGGTTGCTGGCTCGTATTTTGTTACAACAGACCGTTATGCCAAAGGATATCTTTATGGAGAGTTTGTGTTGATGATTTTCCCAAGCTGATCATGAGGAAGAGGTCAAATTATTCTCCTTCGACATTTACACTGCAGTTGTCACCATCCAGTTTTGGCTCACATACAAATATGAGACTATTCTTTAGTGCAACCTCCAGGAGCAAGAAAAGCTCCCTGTTCCTTTTGCATGACTCTGGAAATGAGAAAGGAAGTTTTCTCAGAGGATGTAGGTCATAACTATGTCCCCTACCATCTGGTCCTTGAAACCCAGTAAAGGAGGCTGAATATATTGCATTCCAGCAATCTCCATTGACAGACAGTCCCTCAAGGATTTTAACTAACTGGTGAAGTTTAGAACAACCTCCAAACTTCTCTAAGCTCCACTACAACTGCAGAAGTCTTATATTGGCTGGCTCAGTAGGAAACTAAAACTATCTCCTACATCTGCTTTCCCTTTTACTAGAGCTGATCTCTATGTATTTGCATTCAGAAAATTCATACCTGAAACGCAACTATTTTCTCATGTAATTCTTTTAATCAGTGACAGAGCATTTATATATTTAATTTTAGGCTACATTTGATGGTGGTTAATACTTTAATTAGCTATTTACACATGGTAAAAATTACAGAAGTAATTAAGGATATTCAGATTAATTAAAGGCATTAGGCAGTATTAAAAGTGAGAGAGCAGATTTTCATTAAATCTTTCAAGTTTTTTTATAATCTCTTCTGTTGAGAAATAAACTATACTAACACAATTATATCTGAATCAGCTAGCTTTGCACTACCATCACCATGATGTTTAAAAAGAAAGCCAAAAGCAGGGCATGAATTTGTTCTTTGCTGTTTATCAAACATCCTATCCATACAGATTAACTTTCTTTTCTCTCCATCTATTTGTTTTACCGGTACTCATACAGAATGACAGGTAATAAACTGAATTGATTGAAATGCTGTCTTAGTCTCACTGTAGCTTATTCATACTCTTCCAAACCATTTGAGAGAAATACCTTTTAGCTTGCCTGAAAAACACTATTCAGACAAAGATCCCTCCTTTATCTACTTAAAACTAAGTATAATCCAGAGGACTGTAGATACCCTGTGGATTCCAGCGTCACTGTTAGACACTCTCTAGCATATTATGCCATCATGAATGCGTTACTGTGTGTATGGGTCCCAAGCTTTTGTGGATTTTCCCATTTATGGATGGGGCAGTGCCAAGATGCACCATGTGGCAATTGCGTTTTGCCAGCTGCTGCCTGGGGAACCTGAAGCATGGTGCTCTGCTGCCCAGCACAGACCTGCCAAGGCTGCCAGCCTGCCCCTACACGGAACCAACACTTGTGGGATGAAAAAAATTCATGTGAAGCACATGCAAACACTGAGGGGAAATATCAGTTTTCTGATTATTCACGCATACAGACTGTCCCAAAGCATGAAACCTGCTTAGTAATGGTGGACTGAAACATTCAGATAACCAAGAGGAAAAAACAACAGGCTAAGACTTGTACCCAGAATAAGAAAAGCAAAAGACTTGCAGCTACCAGAAAACCTGGTATCACATCTGGTGAACACCACCTCCACGAACATAATTCCCTTGCAGTTTCCTTGGTTAAAATACCAGGAATAAGATAACCTATAACATTATAAAGCAAGTCTCACCAGGTCATTTAGGTCAAGCAATTTAGGGTGGAGCATACAGAGGAGCAAATGACGCAACTGTTTAGATTCAGACTATCAGTAAGACACGTGCTACTAGATCATATTGCTCTTTCCAAATATCATGATGGAGGCTAAAAGACTTGTAAATTCAGTCTCCCTGCTGTATATATGCAAGCCAGAGTAAGATATTTAATTTCTTTTACTCACAAATGATTCATCCACATGAATGCTGGTGCTGTTTGTTCCATTCCCATATGTTCTAGAATACTATTTTGTCCTACTTTTGTGCATATACAAAATTAGAATTGTAAGTTGCACCACTTTTAATCTTTAAATTGGTTTTATTTACAACCTCTAAAGTTCCTTGATTATTTCTAGTAACATTTGCATCAATGTTTGCTTAAATTATTCATGACATTTCAGTTATATCATTGGGTGCTTCAAAGTAAAACTCAAAGTAACTTTTCTTTCCTGAGAACAAAGATATACTTTCCTTGCTCTCAAGCAGAAATTCATAGGAAGATGAAAGAAATGCCAAGAATTGTTAATAAACAAATTTGTGGAGTAAATTATAAACAGAAATATGAAAATATTCCCAGTAGAAATAGAAAACTATCTCTAAAAATGCCTCCAAACACCAATTAAGTCTACCCAATTAGGATAATATTTGATTTAACTAGGTCAGGACTCAAGAAATTTTTTGCTGCCTAAGTAGCATCTGAATTACATGTCCTCCCTATGTGGGAAAAGCGACTGGAGAAAGTTGTACTGCCATAAGCCAGACCCAGAGGAGGAAAGAGCCACTTGGAGATCCACTGTGTGCCCCAGAGTAGCTGCTGGTGCCAGGTGGAGCTTGTCCCGAGCCCATGAAAGCACGCAGTGCTGGGCTATGGCATTGCCCCCGTCTGCCTCAGCCTTGGGGCTCAGGCCTGAGGGATCTGTGGGGGTCAACAAAGCAGGAGATGGGGCAAGTGCAACCTATTTCATGTCCCTGTTGCCTTCTTCCCCCACTCCAGATACAGACACTCTTTCCCTTCAATATATGTAAAGGGAATAAACCATATAAAAGCATATAACAGCAGCATTTGCGTACACTTCTGCTTTTTTAAAGATGAGAAATTGGAACTATAACTTTTCACCCTTAAACAGCTAAAAAAAAAAATGTACAGCAGGTTTCAGAATCCTATATATTTCGTTGACCACAACCTTATTTACATGTTCTGACATGGAGAAAAACATCATATTTGTATAACACAATGGAAGAGCAGGACATTATGAAACTTCTGATTCAAAGCTTTGAATTAATACTCTAAATCTAAAGCCTTTATTCTTGAAGTAAATACATATAATGATTTTTGTGAACGTAAGCGACAGTATTTATGAATGAAATGCACCTTCACAGTAATTAAATCAACTATGCAATTTAACATTATGAAATTGGTGGTAACATTTATTTCATAGGACTGAGGTGAATTATCCCTCAAAAAAAAAAAAATGCATGAAAAGCACAGACTTATTTTTTATAGTAATTTTGCTTCCTCAGGAAGTTTCCTCAAGTGCATGATTAAACATATTTATGTTTTTACAACACATTTATGAATTCACACCAAATCATATGAAATGTGAAATTTCAGATGGCTTTGAATCACAACCAAGTGGAAGTGTGTAAAAGGCTGCCAATATTTGCCTGAAACACCACATTGTGACAATAGCAGATGATCCCAATATGCAAGTGATAAACCAGTCACAACCACTTATTGAAATAGGTGGCTGCTTACTTCATCAGAAGAAAATAGAAAAGTATAGCTAAATAAAAAGTTTGGACTGAGCAGCCTTCCTTGAAGAATGATTTAATTGAATGGTAGGAAAAAAAAGGAAGTGCTAAACTGTCTCTTATCAGCTTTTGCATTAGAAAGCTAAGCTGTAGCAGTTTAAAATTAAAATTTTGATTAAAAAAGCATAAAATTAAATGCCTCATACTCCTTTTGTCTCCTATACCGAGTCACCCTAAAGAGGTAGTGTCTCATAAACACTGAAAGTTAGAAATGAAGGGTGAACCAAGGGACTGGTGCCATGACCCAAGCACCAGCCCCATAGGACACTGCAGACACAAGGCACATTAACTACAGCTCTGATAAAAAGACACTGTACCAGGTCCAAACCAATTTCTTTAGTTCAGCCGAAGATTTCAGCATTTCTGCAAGAGGAGAGTTTAAGAGAAAAGAAGGCAGGAAAGATGTTTTTCCAATTCTTGTTTGCCACCTTCAAACTATACCAAGGGAAGAGAAGAATCATCAGGGAGTGAATATTATTTTTTGTGATATTTCCATTAGCCAAAGTGTGAATGATGTTGTCATCATCTGCCACATTGACAAGAGTCGGTGAAAGCCGTAGAAATACAATCCACATTTTAAAATCTACAAATATTTACTTTCTTTATGGCAAGAGAAACAAGAAAAGGATGCAGTGAAAATGTATGTTAAGTTGTTAGAACTGTTTAGGCTTAAAGAGATATTGAATCTTGGTAGGTGCACACAGATATCTAAAAAAAAATAATAACTATTATTCTACGGTAAATATCTTGAAGAAATGATCTGAAAAAAAGACACACAACTGCTAAGCATTATCTGAATAGCAATAAATGACTAATGATGTAAAGCAAAGGCGACAGATGGTCCACACTTCACAAGCTAGCCTGAGACATGGAATGAGCTCAAGCAGTTCTTCAGGCCTAGATTGGTAGAATGACACAGTAGAAAGGTATTTTCATTTACTTGAAATGTTTTGGTAGTATTTTCTTTATACATCTCTTGCATTTTCTTATAGTAGTGTCTGTCATCCTAACACTTTTATTTGATCCCAATATAATTAGAAGATGCCAAAGAAATTATAAAAGGGTACAACATCCCCAAAGGAAAAGGTGAGATGGGGAACAAATTTAATTCTTAAAATACATGTCATGGGAGAGAAAATATCTGATACAGACAAACTAACAAACTAAAATGTATAAGCTGGAAAAACAAAGTTTGGTCTTCAAAATGCAGAGAGGGGGAGAATTTTAAAAAGCAGTATATTCACTTTTTTTTTTTTTTTAAGAAGCTGTTCAAGGATACTCTTCCAATCTTAAAGATCAGTAAATTAAAATTTACTTGAATAAGCATGCTCTTGTAGCTACATTAGACACTTACTCACAAGGTGACATATAACTTCAGAGATGAAAACTGCCAACCTAGTCAAATTTTATTAAGGCAGTCACATTCTTTAGATACGATCACACTGCAAGCAATGCCAATTAAAATCGGATCATTTGACCTTCATTGTGGAAAAAAACCCTTTCATCTTGCTTAAAAAAAAATTATTAAGATATCTACACACAGAAGGAAGACAAAGCTTTATTTCTACTTCCTAGTTCAAATAGTCACTATTCTTTGTGGTCTTCAAGACCTTGAATCAAAATTTAAGAATTCATGAAGGTCTGCTAAAAGTAATCAGTGGGAAGGGAAACACTATCTCATCTAAAAATGAAGATTTTTCTCATGGTCTGAAAATAAGTCAGTGTTGAGGTTCAGTTTCCACTAATGAAAAGTTAAAAATTATCCACATTAGTATTTGGAACATCACATTTATTTTTCAGTTTTAGATTTTGCAGTGAATCGTGTCTGAAAATAGTACTGTATGGCAACCACTAGAGCAAGTCCCAAGATACAAACATTTGATTTTAGATATTTTGTTCCTGAACTATGGTTTGTGTGAAAAGGATAAAAGACTTGCAACAGAAAATTCTGCAAACACTTAGTTGTCATAATTTCAAAGATAAAACCAAACAAATTATAACAACTTCTTATGACAAAAAGCTACATTAAGGGGAATATTGTTCTGGAAACACGCCGTGCTGTTAGCACTGTTTCTTGGTACATGGGTGGAGACCTCACAGCCACTCAAACTGAATAAGCTTTAGTGACATATTGAATGACTAGCTCTTCTCTTTTCCTCTGTAATGTTTTAGTATCTATCTTCTTTCTGTGGCACTAAAAGGACTTTATTATGAAGCTGAGAAACCATTTCTTTTGTTGTCAAGAGAAATATTGACCAAATCAGCAAAATAAATGCTTTGGGTTTTCAGACATACCGTTTTGACTCTAGCAGCACTGTATTAGGCGTTGTATTAACATGTATATTAGGAGGCATCTTCTCATATATTCACAAAATAACTCACTAGGCATTTGACACAATCTGTACTAATAACATCAGTATTTCAGCTATTTTTAAGGATGCTTCCTAGAGAAAAAGTAGAGTACTGAACTGAACAGCAGCAGCAAATGACCTTTGATATGCACGTGTATGCATTTACATACTACTAGCTGTCAAGTCAGGAAATCTGATCTCACATCAAAAGCATTCCCAGACAGTTCTGGGGAAAACAAACAAACCAACCAAACCCTTACTTCTTCACTGCACCCTTTCTCCAGTTTTAAATACATACATAAATAGAACACAGTATCAAGTGAGTTAATGGCCATTTACCTGAAATAAGAAAAGGGGTGGGGGTGGGGGAGGGGGTAGAACAACAAAAACCAAAAAGAAAAATAAAGAAGCCTTGTTTTCCTCTCCCTCTCATGATTCACATTCTTGGCTTTACAAACTTGGCTCTGCTTCTGACGACATACGATGCAGCCATAAATAGCAGTCCTTGTTATCAAGACAGGTTCATATCAGCTCTGTTTAATAAAGCAAGAGCTGTAGTTACTTTCCGTCTCTCTGATTTGTACATTTTCTTCCTCCCCAGAGAGCTCTTGGGTGTGACACTTTCTTTACCTGGAATCACTCCAGAGCAGTCACCTACCATTTGTTCAGTGTCTGGTTTTGAGCTGGCCCCAAGGTGGTTAGGTGGTAGGACTAAGAAGTACCACAAAGCTCCAATAACTGCATTCTAATTAGTTAGGGACTTTGGGGCACAAAAGGGATGCTTTACTTTTAACATTTTTATTGAAACATCTGCCCTCTCAGATAGTTGTCTTGGAGGAAATCCTGGGCTAACTGTACCCTTTCAGCTGCCAGAAGTGACATTTCAGCTTCTCTTCTACTCTGCAAAGTTAATATCTCATTAGGGACTGTTAAGGGTCTGTACATGTGCCGTGGATTTGAGGGATCTCTCACCGCACTCCCTGTGCTAAAACATTTGACAGCGTTAAGGCACACTGAAGTTATGATTCAAATAAGGATGTTCATTGAAATGGGTAGAATCCTTGAAAAGCAGCTTGTGAAATGCTGGTGAATATAGTGAAAAAGTGAGATATAGGAAAAAAAAAAAAAGGGTGAGTGAATTATAAATGATGAAAGCTCAGAAGGATACAGCTTCCCAGGCTGTGGTAGCCTATGCTATGCACCTTTATTCTTCTATGGCCCAATTGATTTACTGTCATGAAGGCATTATCTTTGACCACATGACAAAATACAGAGGAGAAAATTCTACTTTTTTCTTGAAAGGAAAAGAAGGGCTAATCCTAAAGTTTCTGAAAGAGGCAAGGACTGAAAGTCCGCTGGAAACCCTTAAGTGCTGTTCTTATGCCTGTACCTGCCTCACACACACTAAAGAAAGAGAAGTATACTGGGCTCAAGTTAATTGGTTATGTTTTTTTTAAATTCTCAGTGTAGACTAAAACTAGAAACAGAAGTAAAACCTGCACAGTTGTTGCTGCCTTGATAGTGGAAATGCAACCACAAAATGCCCTCTCAAACCCCTCCTTCATACCCTAAAGTCTGTTGTGATGCAATCTGCGCTGCCATTGCTATGGTCCCCCCTCCTCAGCTCCTCCTTTCGCCCTCCTGTCAAAAGCCTTTTACTCAAAGGCTCTTTCCAAATAAAGCACTTCTCTCTTGGTCTGGACAAAGGTCCCTTTCAGTCTCTGGTAGGATACACTTTAGATGCTGACAGGCTTTTTCGTGCATCTGGAAGGTTTTATTCCTGCTGCCTCTTTTGCTTTCATCTCTTTCACAACAGCAGCTTCCCCAAACAGAAGAAGTGACAGGGAGCTGATATGATGTTGCTCTCTTCACAACATTCACAATATGACGACAAACTTGGGTACAGCTATCTTCTCAAAATTAATGTCTAGATGCCCTTGTTACAAAAAACCTGCTCCTGTTCCCACACGGGACAGACCTGCCACGGCTACAAGGCCAGGAAGCCCCTTACAGGTTCTCACTCACTGTCCAGAGAGGATGACTCGGTTTCTAAAGACTGCATTTCCAGAAGTATTGATGCTTCTTAACCAGCAAACACCTGTGCCGTTTGTCCCTAAGTGATTATGTCAATAGAGTTCAGGCTGTACTGATGGTGTTAGTGCACTTCTATACCTTTGGAAGTAATTGGATAACTTGCATTAGATCCTCTGTCACATGAAAGACTTCCCCAGTCCAAAAATATTTTCCACAGCCCACCTTATTGTGGCAAAGTATTAATGTTGAAATTTTCTACTTACAAGATAAAAATGTTCTCCTATTGAAAAAACCCAAGCAAACAAACTTTGCCTAACAAATAATGAAAAACAAATAGCATTAATAACTTGCTCAATAGTTTGTCACTATTCTGACCATAATACAATCCAGTAAATTAAAATCTAGTGGAAAAAACAAAGTACCATGCCTTAGAAACACTCATTCTTACAAACAGCTATAACTTAGAGATGACAGTGTCCCTATTAACAGGGTACCTGTTTAATCTTATAACTTTTTCTATGCTCACCATTTGATAAAGTTTGAAAACACAGAATTCAGCTGCAAAACTGCATGTAATGAGAGCAGGCTGTAACATCATACTATCTTCCTTGAGGCTAATCACTTTATAATGAGTTTAGTGAAAAGTACCTATGCAATAAGTTGCAGCTGACAGCAGCCCAAGGGAACCTCTAAGTGCTAAAAATTAGCTGCTGAGGGATGTTGAATCTCATCTTTCTGATGATAGAAAACAGCTTTCTTTCTAAAATACATGCAGTTTAAACTAGACATAAATCAAACAGATGGTAAAAAAATTCTTTTGCTATGGGCTTTATCCCATTTTTATTCTTTCTCTCTTATGAGGTAACAAGATACTTTAAAAGGAGATTAAGATTAGTCATCCTGCTAGAGATCCAGTTATACTAACTTGTGACATTGTATTACTTGGGATTCCAAAAAGACTTGGTTTTGTATCAACTTGCCTTGGTGAGCTACACAGTCTAAGTGAAGGCCTCTACTGCCTTCTCTGAGAACAGAAACTCAAAGAACAAAATTCTTCCCAACCAGATCCAAAGAGTGGAATTAAGCCTTTTTTTTTTTCCCTCTTCTTTTCTGTTGTTTACAGCAGAAAAGCTCTCTTTATTGTTCTGTACAGCCAATACATTGTTCTACCAACCACAACAATTAGTTGTTATCATGATACAGCATGTTACACAAATTTAGGTTATCTGGGAAATCTGTGGTTCTAAAAATAAACAGTTTAATATTACAGAGCATAAAGCTAGGGAAAAAGTCATCTCTTTGTATTCCAGGACTATGAACCATGAGGAAAAATAATTCTGAAATAATTAATTGGTAATACACAGAGATATAGAAACTCTGAATTATAAATCCACTAATTCTTTATGTGAAAAAAATCACTTTTGCTACTGAAGTAACTGTAATGATGAACACTGCACCTATCTTTGTCAATATATTTGCAGGGTGATAAGATAACTGTTTACGATAGCTACTAGGGAAATGTCCAGAGTTTACAATACCTGCTCTCAAAATTGGACTTAAATATTTTCATTATACTAAATAAATCACTTTACAGACTAACCCAACATTCTTTAATGGAAAGAGCCATAGGAAACTTATTCATTGCCTGTTAAAACATTTAGGTGAAATACTGTATATAATTCCATCCCAGACTTTGTGGAATAAATGCATTCATCAGCTATGTGAGATTAGCATTCCTTAATCTATTATCTGTATGCACAACACACCTGTTAACCACACCTACTTGAGAAATAACAGAGTTCTAGTTCAATTTACCCCAAAATGCATAATTATATATAATTTAACAGATAGCCATCTACTTGGGTATTGATTGACAAATATGGGCAATTAGACGTACATCTAGATAATGGTGTAACTGCATCAAAATAATCATCCCAAGCTTCTTGCAAACTGGTAAAAAAGTATGTTTTGACATACTGGAATTATACCCAACACAACCATATACTTTAACTGTGATCCTAATTTGCGTATCTACCTATATTCATCCAACATATACCGGCTTATTTTTTTTTACTCCAGGTTGCTCTTTTATTTAAACATTTATGAAATATAAACCCACAATTATTAGAACAATTTTCTAAAGTAGAATGTTTGAATGGTAAGGAAAAATAGCTCCATTTTGTACAAGGAAAATGATCTAAAATTTTTGACAACACAACAAAAAATATAACCTACATTTTAACACTTAGAAATGACCTGAAATTAATTCATGCTAAGTTTTTTTTGTCATCAAACCCTGCTGAGATATGAAAAAAAGTTATTTAAGAGTTTACTCCATTAATTTTTCTCTTTTTCTTTATTTATGGTTTTCAATGAGATCTGAAGATGTATTTTCAGAGCCATAAGAAATCTTTAAAGAAGTCTGACAACAGCTTAGTCTGCTAGACTCAGAGCATTCAAGATAAGCTTCAAATATGAAATAATGGCTGCTTATCCGAGTTGGAATCCACATCCAAACCATTTCAAGTGAGTTGTCATATACAGCAGCCCTTAGGTCGCTTTAGTAATCACAACACAGACTTCATTTGGGATGGGATGAAGCTCATAATTCAATTATTTACAATTAATTACAAGGACGACTGCCTAATGCACTGAATAAAATGGACATAAAAGGTAAAATAAAAAAAGAGTCCCACCTTAGTTTAATGAGATTTTTTTTTGCATAAAAGAGGTAAATTTAGTCAATTCACCCACAAATAGGTGCTGAAAATGTAGGTATTTATCACTTAATTCCAAATTTAATTGTGGCATAAATTCAATGTAAACAAAGTGCATTGAATTACAACTGTGTTGTAGTAACTGAAAACTAGTTAACACTAATATGGGAAAAAGGAATCATATTTGAATAACAACTATTGTTTGAACTCACGAGTATATTAGGTAGAAAACTGCTGTCAGAGTAGTATAAAAACTGCAAAACCACTTCCTACATTATTACAAATTAAAGTAAAAATTCTTGATATATTTTCCAGGAAATATTGATTGTTAGAATTGATGCTGCAATTAATATCCACCAAGATGCACCAATGTTAATTAAATTTGTGTAAATTAAATCTTGGAAAGATAATAGCTATTAATTTAGCATTAAAACATCAAAGGGTAAAAAGTGGGAAATAAGCAATGGTGAAACTATTTTAATTCAGTAATACAGAAAGAAATTCTAATGATTATATGGAAACTGCTGTGATCTAATGGCAGATATAACTAGAACAGCTTAATTTCCATTATGTATTTTTAGATTTGATTCAATGTGCTTGGCAACTGTTTTACAAGATCACCAAATCAGTCTGCGGAAGGCGGGTATATATACCCATAGCAAACAAACTAACAACTTCGAGATTCTGCAAGTTGTTGAATCTAATAGCACACCAGAGATCATGGCTTATGCTCCTATATTCAAGAAAATATTTATTTCTGATCTACTTTAATAGGACACACTTCGGAATCTAAATCCTGCTTCAGATCTGCCACACTAACACGGAGACTGTCAAATAGTGTGTTGTTTCTGACAGTATTCTGATAAACTGTTCCAAAGCACAGTAAACTCCGTCTTTACAGAAAAACTTGGCAAAGAGAATTGACCCAAACCTTCATATCAAAGGTCTACCGTTTCATTAGAGTTTTGATATGTGTATTTGTCTAAATTGCTGCTGTTCAAATTAATGTTTTAAATTATTGGTGAGAAATAAAGCATTCCTACCAGCAGCATGAGAGTTTTTGCTACTCGGGGCTGGTGTCTTCCTTCTAAAGCCCCTCCAGGTGCTCCGTACTATCCCCTTTGCTCTCTTTCCCAGATCTACTTTTATTGGTCCTCTACAACTAGACTCGGCACCTTAGAGATGCAACTCCTTTTCCTAGGTTGCATCCACAGCAAGCTGAAAGTCCCAGGTTTGCTCCATTTCTTTTATCCTTCTCACAGCTCTATCAGAAAATCACTTTTGTAAAAAAGAGGCTATTCACAGCATATATGTGGTCCTTGACCTGACAGGTATAAATCTCTCTGGCACAGGGAAAAACCAATCCCTAACTCACTGCTTTGGAGGGAACAACTGCTCTCCTTGGGTGTTAGCTCTCAGTCTTAACTACATCATTAAATGAGGTGGGAGAAAATACCAGTTAGACAAAATGACTTTTGCTTATTAAAAGCATTACCATAAACCTGTATCGCTTATCCTCACACAGAACAAAAATGACCAAAGAACTACATCACAGTCTATATATCTTCAGTTTCTTATGCAGCCATCAATACCATCATTTATTTTACAGTCTGTATATACTTAGACTGAAAGGGGACTAAACAAAAGCAATTGCTTTGTTGCAGTCTTGGAAGTAAGCCAGATACCTAAGCATTCAGAAAGATTTTAGAAAAGATACATAGGGATATCCTGAAAATGCACAGACTTTTAAAAGGAAACACATTTCTATAATCTCTATGAAGATAGAAATGAACCATGGAATAGGAAAAGAAAAATAATCAACAAAACCATAGTCAGTTTGATTTTCTGCTGATGAAACGTCCTCCAACAATTAAATGTCATTTTCTGCATAAGTAAAAAAATTGGGAGAAATATCCAAACTTTTAGACATATGTTTTAACTAATCCAAATGCATTCATTTAGAGGAATGTACACCATTAACCAATCTGGGGAACTAGAAACCCAACATGATATTAGAATACCAGCAATCATTACTCACTTTGACGTGAGCTGTGGTTTCAGGGAGCATATTTTTTTTGCAATACAGAGACACTAAGTCTGTTTTCAGCCTGTTGCAAAAACATTACAAAGGTCTTACACTATCACCATAGTAAATGAAGTTTTTCTTTACTGAAGTTTTTTCTACTTCATTGTTATATGAACGTAGGCCCTTCAATAAATTTTAGCTCTGTTCCAGTCACAAGAAATGCCCTTTGAGGACAGTAGGCATATCGAAGCTGCCAAACAAAAATCAAAAAAGATTGTGGTAAGTAGAAAAAAACCCCAAAGTTTTGTATTCACTCCATTGCTATTTGCAACTGAAAGAGATTGTTTGAACATATGACTGCTTTATATGACACAGAATAGGTAATTTATTAACTATTAAACACAAAGCCCCATAAAAGGCTAAATCTTCAAAGAATGTTTTCCTGGTGTCTGTCACTTAGTAATTATAAAGTCCTCCCAGCTTAAACGGCAGGGACAAAACCACTGTTCTAATTACAAGCCAAAGACATTAAAACGCACTATCCACTTCATGAATAAATACATATGGAAAACCTCACACTTGTAGCTTCTACTGGTACAGCTGCTCCCAGGGGCAAGATAATAAGCGGGAAGAAACAAAGACTTGCACTCTCAGCAAAAATGGAAAAGTTTATGTACCAAAACCCAGTTACATAGTTACATATCTTTTTACTGGCAAGCAACGAACAAACAGGTCAACATGTTTTGGCATCTAACCACCTCCCACAGGACCCAGTGAGCAAGGCATCCGTGGCAATGCAACTGCTTTTTTGCTATGGTGCACTAACTTTGGCATGCAGCTAAAATACTGCAGACATTTGTATGTTAAAAGGTCAAGAGAAGAGCTGTTTTTATATGAAGCCATTTCTGCATTGCACCAAGTTCCCTTTAAAAGAGGCTATAAAGACAGTGGTTTCCTAATTTGAAAGTATTCCTAGAACAGGGTCTTTGGAATGCCAATATGCCCACCTCTATGCTGCAGTGCTTGAAAAGTCTGCAAATAAAAAGCATACTGAAGCAGATATTGGCATAACTGAAGTTCCTGGGGCTTCTATTTGTGTAAAGTCAGATGTTATCATTCAGTTTCGATTTCTGTCATCTATTAGATATCTATGTAGAAATATTTGATTCCTTTTTGACTTCTTAGTATCAGAATGCCCTCTGTTGCTGTGTGAATGAGAGATGGTCTGTAGATCTTTCACCTATTATTAATAGGTTATATTGACTTTTAATATATAAAATTTCCATTTTTAAAATACCGTGGTTCATAAGCTCTGCCGGACATGTTATTCTGGTACGCCCACCTCAAAAAAGCACAAAAATGACAGTATGAATTGTTACATACTATTTCTCAGAGGACAGACAGATCAATTGGAATTCCCTTTCATAGCAAAAATAAAGGAGGAAAATTGACATGAGGTCAAGTCCTGTTATTGTATCACTGCAAATGAAATTCCTTTTCCAATACCTTGCCAAAAGAGACCTTAGCCTCATGATATGAAATCTTTATTGAGATTATGTTCACAATGCCTGAACTGATATGATTTACCAAAGTTAACCATCCTGTTATGCTAAAAAGCTTTGCTATCAAAACACCTATTTTAATCCAAGCAAGGACACACTTTGTTACTGAATGAAGAGTATTTTTTAATATCTGAAATGCTTACATCACACTCTCCACCATCCTCTTCCCTAATGCCTACTTATCCAACACTACACATACTTGTTCATAACATTCACAAAAATTAATAACAAGTTCACTTTTGTGCCTTTTCTTCATTGCTCTAAGCTCTATATTAAAAACCAAGGTGTTCAAAACAAAAAGAATAATTACTTTTTTTCTCTGTCTCTCTTCCCAGCCACAGAAAACACTCATTAACAAACTGAAGCACTTGAACACAAAAAAGTAGTCTTCCTTTGTCCTCCAGGTCCAGGAGATGCAGATATTTCATCTTGCCTTCCAGAGTCACAAAAATGCTCCTTGACAACATGTTTAGAACCAACCTTTCCTAGCACTGCTTTTTCCGCCATGCCCAACTGCTCCTTTTCATCACCTTCTCTACAGTTGGGAATAAGTAGAAACTCTGCTTTATTTAATTACTGAGTGAAGTGAGAACTTCGGCTACATTTTGAAAAAGGGGATTAATTTATTTACGATATTTAATGTTACTGAAGTAATTTCAGCTAAGCTTATGTATTCAAACTGCTGCTAACCACTGCTGAAAGTCCCACACGTTGATTATTTGTTACCATCTATCCTATGCTTCTTACAAATACAGATTCAAAACACAAAAATTAGTTATGTCAACACAAACAACAACACTGGTTTCATGCTTCTCCCAAAAGTAAATAAACAAATGAACATACCCCAAAACTGTTTCAGAGATATTTGAAAACTATATTGACACGCGAATCCTACTTCAAAGAACACTAACATCTATGACTTCTATTCCAGTCAACCCCTAGTTTAAAGTTTTTGATATAAGAAAAGATGTATTTGTTTAACACTGGTTGAAACAGAAATGTTTACATCTGAGATTTTAGAAAATCAGATGAAGTAGACAACTCAAAATGGAAATGCTCAAAACACAGCAATTTAAAAATGTGTTTGTGCTGACATGTCTTTTTGCTTCATATGTCCTTACAAAAAGGAGGATTGAAAAGCAAGTGTATAAAGCATACTTATGAATTCTGAAAATGTAAATCAGTTTTTAGAATATGGAACTAAATTTATCTGGACAAATAATATTACTTTATGAAGAGATAACAAATGAAGCAGAATTATGGAGCTCCATTTCACATCTGTTTAACATCATGCAATATTAGTGATGTTGGTAAACATTATTATTGTTTTACTATTGTTACAGTTCTTTATAAATATTTTAAAAGCAAAATTTAAGATTATCCTAGCTGTTTTGTTATCAATTAGAATTCATTTAGGGTGATTCATTAATTCTTACTTATCTGCTTATGTGTCGAACAATTGCTTGTGCTAGTTATATTCCATCAAACCGTTTGACTCTGGAGCTGAAAAAATACTAGCATCATTCATCCACCATGCCACTCCACCCTTACATTACATGTTTCAGCACCCTGCTTACACCTCATCTTGGCTCTTCCTTCTTACCCATGAGAAAGCAAACCTGCCCTTCAGCCAGCCCATCTGACAGGGCTGCTCCTTTTTTGCCATGGTTAAGTGTCAGGGTAACAATGAGGCCAATAACTAAGAGGTATTAATTCCAAGAAATCGTCTCACAGGCCTGAAAGCTTAAGCATTCATCAACATATAGTCATGGAGTAACAACACTAAAATATTACTGCCTTTAGTGTATCTCAAACATAAGAGCATACAGAGCTATGATGGATTATTCCAACTTCTAAAGGATAAAGAGAGTCAGGCAAATGCATGTTGAATACACAAGAATGGGTAATCCTAGTATTCACAGATTTTTTTGCCATTTATTGATTGCATTTCTTATTTTCCAGCAGATTATCAACACTTCTGAATCACTCCATATCTAAATTATGCTGTCAGGAAAAAAAATGCTTGAAAAATCACTGGCTGATGACAAACTGTAACCTCTTCCACTTCACCCAGTGGCAGAGTTAATTGGTCATTGAAATTTATCACCAAAGCCACAGATTTGTGGGAAAGGCCGCTTGCATCTCAAATATTTTGTTGTTATTTCTTTCTTGATTAGAAGCATGTGTGGCTTGCTAGACTTTCCATATAATAAAGTAATCCACTGGACAACTTAAGGCACCTTTACATTTATTATGAACTAGTTTAAAACAACACCCCCATAACCATAAATAAAGCTGTTAAGGCCTCAGTAAAATACATCTGCTCTGAGTGACAATGTGCTTTTACTAGTGCTTATTTCCACTATTCCAAATGCGCTAAAAGCTGTAAATTAGCTAGAATCAGCTTTAATGTAGAGCTGTAGCAACAATGGAAGTTAATATAGAAGAAAAATATTTTAAAAAAACCAAACAAAATGACTGTGGAAGGAAGTTGCTGTTTTCACAAACATAGTGTTTCTCTTGACCTTAAAAAGACTGTCCCTTCACCCTTTATTTGTAAGCATTCATTTGTAAAACAGGTCAATATAACATTAATGTTAAGTTCCTAATGTAGCCTTGCTTGTAAAAAAGTATTGAGGGATGGAGGTTTCTTATTCCAATATCTAATTTATGAAAATAATGTCCTCTGAAATGACCCAGTAGATAATGGCACTCTATTTATAGTGATGACAGGTGGAAACAATTAAACTTCAAAGAATTTACTTAAAATCTAGATAGACAGTGTATATTTATTGATAAGGATTTAACTGGAGCACAAAAAAACTGGCAGGATTTCATACTCTTGATCTCAATTTTTTAAGTTCATATTACGTTAACGGGTTTGTGAGATTATACATCTTGTAAATAAATGCCTAATTAAAGATCCTATAGAAAAATCTTATTACTAGATCATTCCTGCAAAAAAGAGGATAACAAAGACCTGAATGCAACTTCAAGTATCAAACTGTCCATGTTACCATATAACACTGAGTTTTTCCACTAGGAAAAAAAAACCTTGTCGCAGATTGCTGGAGTAAATAACATTTGCTTTATTATGTGTTTTGCAGAAAACATATATGGGTTAGTTAAGGTTTGTGTCAGATTTTTGTCCCTCTGGCCTTCAAACTGAAGCTTTGATTTTGTATAGCTCTGTGGAAGAAGTTAAATCAATTTGCAATTACATAGTCTAAAAAATTCACTTCTGTTCAGAGGATCAGCCCAGGGTCTAAGAAACATTTACATTCTTATTTTGCAAATGATACAATTTAGGTAGTATCCTCTATCCATATCTACTGAAACCCAAATTCAGTTTCTCATCTATTATACATGTGGGACAGTTGAAGAATCTGATCACATAATCTCAAAATATAATTTGAGACACTTGAATGTATTGTTCCTTTTGAGACAGATTTCTGCACTAATTTTGATTCTCCCTGTTAGAAGGGACTTAATACCAAGAATTAAGAAACCGATTACACACAGAATGCACTGGTATTTCATCTTATAATCACCTCTATTAACATGTGATACCATTATTCATGTTAAGACAGACAGTACTTCTCAGTATTTATGTTCTTTCAGATAATAGTACTCAAGAAAATATTACCCCATGTCAGGCTGTTAGAACAAATCACTCTCACAGTATCAATAGCAATGTGGTTTTCAAACGGAAGTGCCCATAAAGATTTTATCCAATAACAATATTCTACAACTACTTTTGTTCATCATTGTGAATAACAGAAGTTCCATTTTCAATATAACTGGAAACTAGAAACATAGTATTCCTAAACATGCACTGTGTATATCTGACTACAATGACCCATACAAATCTGAAGCAATCCACTTATAGAACCACTGTCAGATTCTGTCTTTTATATTTATTTCAGTGAGTTAAGGCTCTACAGATGTTATGTCTATTCCTATCAGACACACTTTAAATGAAAAGCTTTTCTCAAAACTTTTGTTTCTTTCATGAGGATATTTTCACTGATCCAGACAAGAAAAAAAACTGTTTAAGGACAGCATTGCATTAAAATCTGGTCCTATTTCCATCCTTTCCTGATGCCCACTTTAAAAATACACAGTGCAAACAAAACTCTAAGGAAGGGGTTCATTTGACATTTAGCAGGATTCAAAGTGCAATAAAATATTAAATGTGTTTTTGTTTTAAAAATTTAAAGGGATGCAATGAATGGATACCCTCTGGGCTGTGACAGTGTCACAGGAGATGAAAATCTGAGGAAATGACCAAAATTTCCAGTGTAACTTTGGACAGCTTCTATGTCAACACAGAACAATTAAGTAATAATCTCTCTTTTAACTCCTCTAAGAGGAAAGCATTTTACTGTTCCTGAAACAAGTCCCTTTGCTCTTAGGAAAATTGGTGCAATAACAGTGTAATCCTGAAGTACCTAACAAATATCTTATTCGGGTCAAAAAGTCTAATTATTTCCCAAAACTTGTTTGAAAATACAAATTCCAAGATTTGTATCCTTAGGAATTCAGCAGAAAGAACTTGTTTTTCCATGATTAAGTTCTACCACCTCAAAACACTCCCTTGTTGAAAAATACTGAGATGAAGGTACACAGAACCTACACCTAAATTTAAGCATTTTATGTATCCCCTCTGCAAATGTTTGAGAATATTATAATTCACTGAGCACAGAAAATCATCTATTATCTTTCAGCTAGGCTGTGGTAGCAGTAACCTACCTGGTCTGTAGGTACCAACACCATCTATGATGCCCCATATTTTCTGCAGTTTAAGCCATGCCTTTATTTCTCATCACTGATTTCCCAGCAGTGCTTAATTTAACACATTAAAATCCTTTTCTGGGCATTCTTGTTACTTTTTTGTTTCACGTAACAAAAAACATTAAGCTCAGGAATGACACTGCCGAATGCTAGATTGAAATTACAGAAATCCAAATGTAATTCTTGACATTTTGTACTGTTAGCCAATGTAGCAAAAAGTGGCAGAAAACCAGAAAGTACTGAAAGAAATTATTTGCGCAACTCAGACCAGTCACCACCACTGCCATACAAACAAGCTGCCAGCCAAGTTTCCCAGAGACTGTCAGTGGCACTTCCTTTGCTCTGAGCTTTTCAATCTGATTGCATCTTCCTGAAGTGCAGCATCCACAAGGAAGCGCTGCTCTCCTCCCCCCATCAGTCCCATCTGCTGGCCATTGTAACAACAGAGGTTATTTCAACATGCCTCTGGAGCCAATATGATTCTCAAAAGCATGTAAGTGCCAAGAATGTTATAGTCTGGATATGTTATCTAAACGTGCTTTAGAAGAAGTGAAACAAAGTCCTCACTCCATCAGTTTTACCTTTACAATCCTATCTTTTAAGGAGTTTTTAAAGAAGTGTTTATTGGACTCTCCAACATCTTGGGAAGATTAGGCTTTCGGTAAAAACAGGTTTAGAATCAGTTCAAACATGACTCGTGCCCACCCCCGAACAGCTTTTACTAATTACACTCTTTCTCCTTCCATAATTTTTCCTTTTTCTCTTTTTTCACTGCATCACAAAGTGTAATGAAGGCCAAGAAGCCTTTTACCAGCTCAGATAAGTTTCTGATTCAGCATCGAGAGAAAAAGACAAATACCCATGAAATTCTCTCTTTTGTTTCATGTACGTATCAAAAAGCTGCAGAGCAAACAATTTGGCCAAGAAAAAGTCTCATAGGCCCCTTTGCTTTCTGAAGAGTTTTCTTCCATATTTAATTTTAAGCTTTTCTACATTATGATTTCTTTTAACACAGTTAAACAATATCGAAGAAAATTTTTCCTTCCTCAAAATAATTTCTTTTAGAACTAAAGAGTCGAGGATGAGAGACATAAATTAAGTACTTTAAAGTAAAACATACCTGATCCAGATAAAAAAAAGTCATGGCCAGATAAAAAGAAATTTATAAACTCATGAAAGGGGGGAGGCAACAACCCACCACTTACTGCCCTCACCCATCTGTGTTCTTTAAGCAGCCAATCTAACCCACCCCCAACACCTGCTCAGAAAGTGAAGTCTTAATGATTATATTCTTGTTAACACATCTCTGATGGGTAGGGCTCTTAGAATCTCTTTGGTATTAGAGTTAGGTTAAATAGATTTTGACCATTATCATATTTTTGTCTTGGGATGAAGACTGCAAGAAAATAATATAGCCAATATATTATATGGCTTCTCACTGTTCTTAAAAATACCCTTCCCTGTTTTAAACCATACTTGGGTTCCAGGGAATGTGGCTAATTAAAGCCAATACTTTCTGGGGAAAGGCAATGTTTTAGATCTCTCAAAACCACCTTAGGAGCTCCTTGCATAGACTTGAATAACAGCAGCTTTAATATAAAAATCTCTAAAGCACTTTGAAGTAAAATTTTATTAAGACAAACTATATTCAGATATAATTGAAAACTATAATTGCCTTATTTGGTTCCCCAGTTAAATATTATTGTATATTCCAGCATTGATATTTTTATGGCAAATGTTAATATGTCCAAAATAGCAAATCAGGTCTAAAGATCTGTCTGAAAAGGAGAATCCTGCAAACACACAAAAGATGCTGTATGCAAAACTGGATTTACTGGATTCTAGGAGATTATCTGTGCCAATGTAAATAACTTAGACATTAAATATTTACAGGAAATGAGCTTGTAAGTGCAATTAAACAGATTTATTTTTTTTTTAACATAAGCACACTTCCTCAACATATCAGCATAGGTACCCGAGACTTGACTTTCCAGGGACTAAAATCCTTTAATAATCTGATCTTAATTTCCTGAAATTAAAGGACAAAATTGGTGTTTAATGCACTTCTTGTGTCCAAATACAGTAAAACTAGTTCCTGATAAAGAGGAACCCTTAACGAAGGCCAAGACTGCAGGTAAGTGCCTGAAAGGATGCTGCAGTCCGTAGCTGGAATCTCCTGGGTGTTTTGCATGTGCATACATAGGTCGCATAATTATTTTGCTATTTTAATAATCCCCCCTTTAAAAAAAACAGATAAATCACATTTCTAATCTGTTTACTGTGATCACAAAGCTCAGAAGAAAATGTGATAATAAGCTGAGACTATTATTACTTATCTATTATAATTCACAAAACAAGAAATAAGGTAATTATGTTAATGAGATAATACAGCTCAGAATTTAAAGAATTATTATGCAAATCACATCATGAATAGGGAAAGGAAGAAAAAGAAAGGTTTGCACACCACAATCAAACAATTATGCCAGAATGCACACACCCTACTGAACTTTAATTTGAATGAATGGAATTAAATCATGTATTTTCATACTTTTCTAAACATGAAATACAGCATGCTCGATTCCTCCCAGTACGGATAAGTCACCATGTAAGCCTGCATGCACAGACAATATGCAGAACACACTAAAATTAATTTCAAGGTTGTTTTTTTTTAAATGACTGGAATGTTTAAGCTATATTGGTTCATGTAAAATCTACACATACTCTTTATTTTCTTCACTTAAAATTTATACAACAGTGTCAATACTTTATCAAGTGCCTCCTTCTGGTACCAGAATATTCCCTGCCACCAGATTCTGCAAATCAGAATGAAGTAAAAATGCTCCTGAGAAATGAACATGAACAGCAATGTCTAATTAATAAAAGGTCAGAGACAAGAGTAGGGGCACATATGTCCAAATAACGTTGTAATAGGGGGTTCCTTCACATTCCTCTTACTTCTTTTTCCTTTTCAGTAGGAACTAAGAAAGAAGAATGGACTCCAGCAGCTGAGCCTAGGTGTGAAAGACCAGCTTTAGCTCACAGCCAGTCACAAGCCTTGTTCCCCAGGCTTGGTATCAGGGCCAGACCTGTTTAATGTCTTTATCGATGACCTGGATGAGGGCACTGAGCGCACCCCCAGCCGGTCTGCGGAGGACACCAGGCTGGGGCAGTGCTGCCCTGCTGGGGGGCAGGAGGCCCTGCCGGGGGTCTGGGCAGGCCGGGCGAGGGGCCCAGGCCGGTTGTGTGAGGTTCAACCCGGCTCCGTGCCGGGCCCTGCCCGTGGGGCACAGCAGCCCCAGGCAGCGCTGCAGGCTGGGGCAGGGGGCTGGGAAGGTGCCCGGCGGGAAAGGGGCTGGGGGGGCTGGCTGGGCCGGCTGGGCAGGAGCCAGCCCTGTGCCCAGGTGGCCACGGGGGCCAGCAGCAGCCTGGCTGGTGTCAGGAGCAGTGTGGCCAGCAGGGCCAGGGCAGTGCCCGTCCCCCTGTGCTGGGCCCTGGTGCGGCCGCCCCTCGAGCCCTGGGGGCAGGTTTGGGCCCCTCAGCCCCAGGCAGACCCTGAGGGGCTGGAGCGTGTCCAGAGCCGGGCAGGGGCTGGGGCAGGGGCTGGGGCACAAGGCTCACGGGGGGGCTGGGGGGCTCAGCCTGGAGAAAAGGAGGCTCAGGGGGCACCTGATGGCTCCCCACAGCTCCCTGACAGGGGGGTGTAGGCGGGGGGGGGGGCGGGGGGGCGTCGGTCTTCTCCCAGACAACAAGCAACACGACAAGAGGAAATGGCTTCAAGTTGCACCAGGGGAGGTTTAGATTGGACATTAGGAAAAATGTCTTCACCAAAAGGGTGGTGGAAGCCCTGGGACAGGCTGCCCACGGAGGTAGTGGAGTCACCATCCCTAGACATGCTCAACAGACCCCTAGATGTGGTGCTTGGGGACATGGTTTAGTGGTGGCCTTGGCAGTGTTGGGTTAATGGTTGGACATTATGATCTCAAAGGTCTTTTCCAACCTAAAGGATTCTATGACTTTATGGTTGTAAATCTGAAATAAATTAATATTAATCTAGTACTTCACTAGGGAAAAGGAAGAAATGTGAGCATAATAAATAATTTCAGAACATCAATTTACCTGCCATAAGTTTGACTTGGGGTTAGCCATGCTTAATATATAGTATTTGTTAGTTTCTTTTGTGTTATGTTAAATTAAAAAAATATTCCTGCCACTGAGACATGGGAGGTTGTTGATAATGAAACAGCACACTAACCTTACAAAAAAAGCTTTCATGTTAACTGCTTAACATTGTTTTAATAAAATGTCATACATCCATGAAAATGTCTAGAGTTCTGACATGCATAAAAAAACTTTTTAATTTTAAAGTAAGTATTTATCTATATTCTTCGTGTGGTTTTAATTTGACTCATTCAGCTTATGTCTATGTGCTACTAACTTGAGGCAGTAAACTATTCCACCAGAAATAGCTTAAGGACACACATTTCAAAGTCCATAAACAACTTTTAAATACTCTAACAGTACTTTCAAGGCAGATGCTGTTTAAATTGATATCTGCTCATATGATAGATCATTTATTGGTCTTTTAATTGAAGGGTAATAAAAAGCTTGGTTTTAAAAATAATGATTATATATATGGAGAGTGGAATGCAATTAATACTAAAAATAATACTTTTTCCTTCCCTTGCAGTATCACTAGGAAGAGCTGGTTGTTTAACAAATACTATTAATAATGTAGAAACCCTGCACAATTCTGAGAATAGATAAAAAAATAAAAATACTTGGGTCTTTATTTAGCAAGCACTTGAAAACTGGTGCAATGTCAATTCATGAACAGTGACTACACAGACATGTGTTGCTTAAAATTAAACACATGCTTAAGAAAACTCATCAAAAAAATGCCAGTGCTTTCTGGCCTCAGTTATAGGAGGGAGGCAGAGCCTGCACAAAACTAGTGCAGAGTACTCTGTATTATTTTTGTTGTTACTGTCTCTTTTGTCCTGGTGAGGTTGCTCTTGGAATGGACATAGGGATTAGTATATGGATGGAAACAGTGTCCTGGACTAATAGTTGCTATTGAACCAGATTACTATTGAAATGTATCTTAAGTATAAATGAAATGGAAAGCAAATCTGTAGTTTGTATCATATCATTTAATCCTAAGGAAAAAAAATGTATCTCTTGTTTCTCTCCAAAACTGGGGTTTGTAATTTAAATCTGAAGATGATACAGTAATTTCATTCATGTCATGCTCAGAGAATGGCATTTTTTCAGTCCTCACTAAATTCTAATGCAGGATTAATACTTCTGTAAGTAATATAGTGTTAAGCATTGGTCCCCTTTTATTATGTCCTATTAATTACAGGTAGAATGTATTGACTTCCTTTGCCCCCATCCCCCCCCCCCCTTTTTTTTTTTTTTACTTTTTTTTGTACTTTTAGTATGATATAGCCGTTATTCAAGAAATGCATGTAGCAAAATCATAGATATCATTAAAATCTTGGCTTGTCTCTGACATAAAGTATATTCCTCTCTGCAAAATATCAATTGTATAGATGCCTATTATAAGAAAAAAAAATATTGGGGCAGCAGCCAGTCTAGAACGTAAAACAGTGCACTCTGCCCTTATCGGGTTTAGAAAATATGCCTTTATGGGTAACATTCTCTAAAACTTAGTAAATTAATGCAGAAAATAATCAGTCTTTTTTTAAAAAAAAATCTATTACGTTATCCAGCATATTGCTCTTCTCCCCTAAAATTTAGGCACAGCATTAATCTGTCATGTTTATGTAAGGTATTGAAATGAGATAGAAATGTATATGCTCAATCTGTAAGAATAATTTCCTAAGCATTAACCTGTCCAGAAATGACTGAACCCAACCAACAAAAACATTTCTGACGTGATATGATAAAATTGTTCCATAAAAGGTTATGCTCCATTAAAATAAATCTCTCAGTCATTGTAACTGCAACATGGTTCCTAAACTAATGAAGATGTTAATGATGAAATAGTTCTCACCCTACTTACAGTCCTGGAAACATCAAACGCATAAACAGAACACTGGCTTTTAGTTACTGCAGCTTTCCAAATTCAAAGGCTAGAAGCTGCAAGCAGAGGGAAAAATAAATTTGTTTTTCCACAAAATTTGACAATGCGCAACCACAAGTCAAGGACTCTCTGATTGATATGGAGAAATAGTGTGAACTGGGGATAATGGACATCGATTGTGATTGTATGTGTCTGCTCAAGGAATGTGGGTATGGTGACTAGTCATGGGTGCGGTGTCTGGTCACATAGGCACACCGCTCTGAGGAGACAACTACAGTTTTGAGGAGACGCCTGCCCCTCTTCCTCTAACAAAGGGGAGACGCCTGCCCTTCTTTCTCTAACAAAGGGGCTATTTAAAAGAGAATGAGAAAAAGATGAGAGGCATTCAAATGCTATCTAGAGGGAGGGAGTGCTAAGTCTCCTTGCTGGAGAAGATTGGATGGTCACAAGGACATGAATCACCTACAAACCTGCAAGACCACCACATTCCAGGCAAAGGACTGATAAGCTAATTAACATACGAAGCGGGGTTTAGGTAACGAATATGTATAGGCGTTAATTGAATATTCATTTGATTCATTGTATAAATGTGAGATGGTTCGTCACTTCGGGTATGCACGCTTGTGGAGGAGCGATCCTCCGTGCATCTGCGCGCAATAAACATACCTACTTTATAACTTTCGAGTTATAGAGTCTAATTCCGCACGTCATGATAAAACATTTCATTTTAACTTCATGAACTATTTCTGACATTTTAAACTGGTTTTGGATGGGATTTTTTATTTTTATTTTTTAGGTTGGTTTCCTCATTTCCCACAATTAGGTTTTGCTAAGGCATATAGATACTGTACTCCTCCCCAAGCAGGGGTTTAAGGGGACATGTGTGTTGTCTTAGCCTGGTAGCAGTCTGTGTCATTCCCTGCTTAAAAAGATAAAAATAGCTCTAGAGTTTCTTTGCTACTGACTTCTGTTTTATCTTCCTGTTACGTAACCTGATTCACAGGTAAAGCAAGAAGAAATGCTGTCTCCACCACAATAATTTTAGGCTTTGAAAAGTGATGCTTTGTCATAATTTCTAAGTTAATTTGTTATATTTTATCACAAAATTATTTAAACAATGGTGTGGTTTATGACAGCTACATGGAGAGAGCTGCCCTTTGCTTTTTCGCATTTTAAGCTATCCCTCCTGGCTTTGGCTTCAAGACTATTTCATTCAGATGTAAAAGATAACATTCCAGCATCAATATTGAAACTCTGTGCTTGGTTGCTGGTGTCATTGACTTAAAGTTGTTAAAATTCACAGGATCATCAACATGTACCTCACTTAATCAATTTTTTAGAAACACAGAATTGACAGTTTAATGAGAAAAACTTTCCCAGGATCACAGTCCCCTCCCCCTCATTAGACAAATAGTCTTACATTAAAGAAATAGTAAATCCTATTTGATTTCCCTTTCATGAAAGACTGTGCTGTCCCAGGTGTAACCTTACTTTTTGCTGTATGAGGAGGACAAGCACTAAAGTAGTAAGGAAATCAGTAAGCTTTGTTTTTGTATTGTTCATCTTGCATATATATGGGGACATGATGTATTTTCTTTAGTTTTTGCTTAGTTGAGTCCACAACTGACAGAGCCAAGCAGCTCTTCAAGGTCAGGCAGTTCCTTGGTTTCAAACTTTTCTTTGGCTCTTCTCCCATTGTCATTTGAATTAGCCTTAGCTCATCAACATAGCTTTTAAAAAATGCCACTGAGATCATGGCTTAACGAACTGAGAAATGAATGTGTTGACCTTAGAGTTTTAAAGGGGATCACAGCATGGTTTTGCTCACCATCTTATTGGTCTCAGTGTGGAATAACACCGCCAAGTAAATGTATTTTTCCACAGCTCCTCTCCCAGAGTTTAAGGATATCTCTCAATTAGCTGAAGTATTCTTTTAGAGCTCAAAAATCTTGGCGTAGGTTAACTGAGTAGTGTAATTTACCGAAGACTTTTTATCAGGTCATTGAACTTTTAAGCTGTGTAAAAGTCAGTGTGTTAGAACCCCACAGTGAAAGATTATTTAAATATTTGTATTTGAATATTACCTAAATCTGAGGATTTCACAACTCCTCACCTCTCATTTCCTGACAAAGAACTCGAGCATTAGTTCTTCAAGGTGCTTCCCTGGCTGCAGTGAGAAGGATTTTAAGGAAAAGAGAAAATAAAACCCAAACCCAAAGCATATTTCATCTCACCAAGAAAGAGACAGCAGAGTAACTTCAAACAAAACCTGGCATGCTTGTCACAGAAACATAAAAACATATAGGTTGGAAAAGACCTTTGAGATCATCAAGTCCAACCATTAGTTCAACACTGCCAAGGCCACCACTAAACCATGTCCCCAAGCACCACATCTAGGGGTTCTGTTGAGCATGTCTAGGGATGGTGACTCCACCACCTCCCTGGGCAGCCTGTCCCAGGGCTTCCACCACCCTTTTGGTGAAGACATTTTTCCTAATGTCCAATCTAAACCTCCCCTGGTGCCACTTGAGGCCGTTTCCTCTTGTCCTGTCACTTGTTGCCTGGGAGAAGGGACCGACCCCCCTGCCTACACCCCCCTGTCAGGGAGCTGTGGGGAGCCATCAGGTGCCCCCTGAGCCTCCTTTTCTCCAGGCTGAGCCCCCCAGCCCCCCCGTGAGCCTTGTGCCCCAGCCCCTGCCCCAGCCCCTGCCCGGCTCTGGACACGCTCCAGCCCCTCAGGGTCTGCCTGGGGCTGAGGGGCCCAAACCTGCCCCCAGGGCTCGAGGGGCGGCCGCACCAGGGCCCAGCACAGGGGGACGGGCACTGCCCTGGCCCTGCTGGCCACACTGCTCCTGACACCAGCCAGGCTGCTGCTGGCCCCCGTGGCCACCTGGGCACAGGGCTGGCTCCTGCCCAGCCGGCCCAGCCAGCCCCCCCAGCCCCTTTCCCGCCGGGCACCTTCCCAGCCCCCTGCCCCAGCCTGCAGCGCTGCCTGGGGCTGCTGTGCCCCACGGGCAGGGCCCGGCACGGAGCCGGGTTGAACCTCACACAGCCGGCCTGGGCCCCTCGCCCGGCCTGCCCAGACCCCCGGCAGGGCCTCCTGCCCCCCCGCAGGGCAGCACTGCCCCAGCCTGGTGTCCTCTGCTATTAGTTTTTATTGTTACTATTTATTAGTCCAAATAAATTTACATCTTCTACAATAAAACTGCACAAATCCCTACTCACCAAATCAATTAAGTTGTTCAATTTTTAATAGGTTAGGCCAGTGGTATATTGTAGTTTTAAAACAGTTCTAGAGGCAAATTCTATAAAGATCTACATTTTTAAGCCCCTTTTATTGGATTGTTTCACTGTTAACCTTAGGGACTTTAAAACATCAGATTAGAGCTTGTGAATTCCAGACTTCTGTTGATAAAATTGGATTCCTCAAAGTTTGACCTGTGGCAACAGTTTTGTTTTGCTTTGCTTCCTTCCCCAGCAGCAGCAGTTTCCAGAACAAATGCAATACGCAACAGTCAGTGAATGACTGAATGAACCCAATATTGTCACAACAATATTCACATGGTAGGAAAAGGATAAACTGACAGTTAAAAGGGATTAAAAAAAAAATTATTTCATGGCATTCATTCTTTCCCTTGCACAATAGATTTGTCCATTGGTTCATCAGCTGATGTGAAGACCATTTTGCTGATAAATCAATCTCACTTACATTAATCTTTAAAATGAGAGTTGTTCAAGCCTTTTTATACTCAATAAGATTTCTTTTTCCTACAGTGAAGTCTTGGGGACATTTGAAATACATTTCTGACTGTAGGCTACACAACAGAGAGCAATTCACCAAGGGTTAGATTTAGTTCAGCTATGAAGCCTAACAAATCTATTGGGGACATAAAACCTGGACACACAGCATCTGCATTCACTCTCTGTTCAGGAAACAGCTTCTCACTGACATGCTAAGACTACCCCTTTCAGTGGGAAGTTATGTATTTTTTACTAGGGAAAATTCTGCCTTCCCGTTATTCAGTATCATTAGCAAATTACATTTTCACCTGAAGTCATAGGCTTAGACTAGCAGGTAGAGGGAAAGGTGATTTTGCCTCTCTATGTTTCCCCACTATTTATTTTCAGGCAGCTGCAATGCATTTCACATTTATAATTGGTCTCCAAAGAGTCTTTTCAGTCTATCAAAGTTCCTCCCTCCAAAAAGTATATCTTTTCTCACAGAGATCTTTCTCCTTACTCTGTATAAAACTAGGATATTTTTTCCTGAATAGCTTTTTAAAATCACTGCTGAATTTCCAACATCTGATTCCACCAGTAGGTGGAAGCTGAAGATGATTTAGATTACAAACAAAGCACAAAATTTTACCACATGGACGATCAAACCTTCGAACAGTTTACCTACAGACGTGCAGAATTGTCCATCACCTAGTCTCCACATCAGCATTCAATATCTCATAAAAAGATAAGTTTTAAATTCAACCAGGGACCACATTATACCTAATGCAAGGAACTTCTAGGTTTGTGTTGCACATCAGAACAGACAAAATGACCATTATAGGGCTATTTAGCATTAAAATCTTTTAATGAGCCCACATAGTTATTGAGTGGAAAGATAAGGAAGCAAATGTAAAACAGTAAAGCTTCTATTAGTGATAGTAGAATAGAGAGGAAGAATGTGGATAAAGCTAGTTTCGGTTAAGACCAACAACTCATGATCATGCAAAATCCCTTGAAATTATATTCTATTTTATACTGGTGGAAGCAGTAAAAGTCTTGTGTAGAAAAAATCCTCACTGGTCTTGAGAGACTGGGGTTGTTTTCTGCCTGTGGGGGAGGTTCTGCATACCCATTGAGCTTGGCCCATGGTGCTTTTACAACATTAACAAGACTAAAATTATTTTAGAAGAGTCTTGTCAGTTATTAATTACTAATGACATTTCAAAAAATAAAAAGAACAGCCAAATGAATAGCTATGTATTAAACAGGTAAAAAAAAAGAAAAACCAAACCGTGAGCTTTTACGAAGAAACAAAACAGCAAGGTAAACCCCAGCTTCACAATGCTGTCCGTGTTTATCTACTTTCATTAACATTTCATGGCAAGTCACCTTAACCAGGCAATAGCAACGCTGAAAAATCTGATTTTTTTTCCTATTTGAGTAACATCATCTTTTCTGAAGTGTCCATACAGAATAAGGAAAACCAGTGACTGAGAAAGCGTGCATGGTTCCTCGCTTCTCAAACTCAACATATGTATTTACCTATTCTTTAATCCACTAAGAAACCAACTATGAAATACACTAGCATCCTTCCCCCCCCCCATTTCTTCAAGTGATACCTGTCTGATAAACAAGGATGTGATTAAGAGAGAAAAAAACTGAACTGCTGAGTGCAGCGTTCTGGAGCATTGTAACAAAAAAAGGGTTGGTAAAACATGTCAGGATAAATAGAACTCTAAAAAAAAAAAATAAATGGACACAAGCAGAAGTTTGGAACGTGGGTACATTCCTCTGAGCTCTACTGTTCCCTTTATTAACCCCCTTTTACATAGCCTCTATGAGACACTGACTCTGCTACAGAAGCATTGGTAGACACACCTCTCTGCAGTGCCATCAGATTAAATCAATTACTGATTTCCCTAGGAAACCACACATCTGTTTTCCTATATTTGAAATGACAAACAAACAAAATGAAACCCGCTGCATGGGCAAAATAAAATAGAAAAAGAAATTTAAACTCAGAATGGATGTCAGATCTGTGAAGTTTTAAGGTTATAAACACCGCTTTGGTAATACAGCTTAAGTGACTGGGCAGCATATAGGAATATTTCCATTTCTGAACTGTAGCTACCACATCTGAGGGGAATAGGACATTAATTAGGTTGGATGCCTCCAAATGTATATTCACAATAAGCAAAGATAATGAGAAACTATCAGAAGATCATTGTCTGCATTTTTTATACTCGGCAGAAGTAGATAATGGTTGCATAGGTAGTGCGTAACAGATAAATACACTCAACTTAGTAGTGAATGTACTTATTGGCATCACAGACTGTTCTATGTTTTTCTTCTAAAAATCATGGCCAGCACTGATAACACTGGGCATACACTGACTGCATTTAATGCCAAGTTGTGGTTGAGGCCATTCACCATTACAAATCTGAGTTAGGAAGCCAAAAGGAGATACTGTAGGGATATATCCAATAGCCCATACTTCAGAATTTCTCGTAGTATTTGAATTAGAGGACAAGTTTAGTGCAAAAGCATCAAAATAGTTCATAAGGGAGTGAGAAAGTTCTTTACTTATGATGTGACACCTACCTCCTGAAGCTTTCCCACATCTTCTATTTTACATGGAAAGTGCTGAAGAAATTGGTTTTGTTATTTTTATTAATAAAAATGACATATAACTCTCTAGCCAAATTCTTGAAGAAGAAATGTGTCCTGTATTGTTATTTTTCCATGAAGACATTATAGTCTTGAGAATATACAGTAAGATAGTGCCAATTTGGAGACTGCCACCTGTTTATCAAAATATATCAAAATACAGGGCATAATCCTAATCAAAGAAAAATGTCTATTGCCCACAAGTGCCAAAGTACAGAACATTTCTACCAAAACTAAGAATATTTCTGTTAGACCAGTCAATCATTCTGAATTATTCTCCTCTTGGCTTGCTCTTGCCTAAGCTCAGGCAAGACAGGCCTCTCTCCCTACTTGTCAGTGGAAGTTTTGGCAGCTCGATTTCTTCCTTTCAGACAACAGAGAACACAAATATTACATGGTACTAAGGTTAACTTTCATGCTTTTGGAATATGTAAAGTTTGAAAAACAGACATGTAAATGACAATTATTTTTGCATATCAGCTAGATGGCAAATAGAGGTTACTATCTGCTAAAATTACTGCAATTTTTTTCTCTATTGAAATAAAACCACCTTAATTTTCTGTTTTTCAAAACTACTGTATTCTGCAAGTAGCATTCAATTCAACAAATCACTTGAATATATGCTTACAGGTAAACTGACTTTCACAGGGTTATATTTGATATTAGACATGTACTTACTTTACTGAATACTGATAATGTCACTATATTACTTTGCTGGCCCATCTTCTGTACCCCCCAGGCATGTCACAATCACAGTTATATTTATTTGAATATATATTAGTAATGCACCACTTTATACATAAGATATGTTCAGTAAGGATAGTGTTATAAAATATCATCCTAGAACACTCTATTGGAAAAATTTCTGCAGACACACATATTAAGACCAACCCAACGCCCAATCCTTCATTTTTAAGAAATCAAGGGCATACTAAGCTACAGGAAAATTTAAGTGCCTGGGGACACTTAGGTGTCACTTCCTGTGTAGAGAACTCCATACTTTGAAGTTTTGAAAGGACTTAAAGGCAAAGCAATTTCTCACAAGAGATACCAACAACAGCAAAAAAAACCCTTCAGACATCAAAATCCTCCTTCAGTAAACTTTTCAATGTTGTAAATCAGATGGCAATTCCAAGAAGGCATTCTGAAAAAAAAAATCAACTACAGTGCCTAACTATCAGATAGTATTGTTTGTTTTTAAATCTCAGTATTGGAGAAAATAGGGTGGGGATTTGGGGGGTTTGGTTTTGTTGTTTTTTCTTTTTTCAAAGGAATTCAGCATTCTCCTTATTATACCTACTATTTCCCTTTCATTCTCTTAAATCATACTTCTCTGTTACACTGAGCTACATTATAAAATTTTCATACTCAGTGGTCTTGAAAAAACGCAACATGCACATAGGAAGACAGTCTGCCTTTGAGTGCCTCTTCTGAATTAATCAGTCAATGAGTTTCTACTCAAGTTTCAGCTTGCAATTCCGGTAATATGATTATGGTAGTTTTTGGTTTACCTCACTTTACTCCTGCCAGCTGATATTTTCAGGTAATTAAACTACGCCCTGAGAATTAGTAAGAGTTGAAACAGAAAAACAGGACTTCTATTAAAAAACCCTCACATTGATCCTTCTTCTCATCTTCATTTGTAGCACCTACCCTTATGGTTTTCCCAAGGCTTTTATTCTTTACATCTCTGTGTGCAGAACTCTTACCTCCTTTTTTTTTCCTGCTATGTAAAAAAAAAGGGGTAATTAAGACTAAAAGAAAATATGTCAAGTGTCCCATCTGAAATGACCGTTTCATCTTGTGAGTAGAAAGGATATAGCTTCAGATGGAGTATCTTTAGGGAAATAGTATGTCACAGGTGGATGAAAGGCTGTCTATTCTCCAGTGTATGGGGAACTGCAAAAATAAATAAGGCTAGACTGAAAGCTTAGTCTGAATAAATAATAGTAGGCTCTGGCTATCTTATCTTTTACATGCAAATTTCAGGGTTGTAAAACTTTTTTCTCACTGTGGAGGAATGATCCCCTGGGAAGCCCCCGAATCCCATGCAGTGAAAGCTGGTCTCAGTGAAGACAGAGTGACAGAAGGCTGAGGAAGGTTGCTAGCCCAGTTCTTTTTCCTGTAGGATACCACATGGTAGATAGCACTTGCAACAACTTACTTTTTATTCTTCTGTAAGTGTAATCCTATTGCCAATGTAAAGATATTAGGAGAAAAAGAAGTGTCTCTTTTCTTCAAGATCTTTTCTATAGATTTTTCTTTTTTAAACAATTTACCTGACACTAATGCGAGGATCGCAATATTACAGTATTTTTTAATCTCCAGATCTTTCGTGGTTAGTTTTTTATTTTCTAGAATGTATCGGCAGCCCTTTTTTTAAGGGGAAAATCTTACAATTTTTGAAGACTTGATATAGTCTTGTGGTTATTCTCCTAACTATTAAAAGCTCTCTTTTGAGGCAGAAGAAAGAGCAGGAGATACTGGGTACAGAGGCTGGAGTGTCCCTACTATTCAGAAGATGAAGAAATCCTGTACTTTATGGTTAGTGGCCCATATTCTGTGGACTCATCTGTGGTCTTGGCCTTAGCAAAAGACATCTGAAAAGGCTGACACCTTCCTGATGATTACAGCGCAATATCAAAATACCCAGCAGTTCAACTAATTCTTTTTTTCTTAAAAATAGTGACTTGAAAACTCTAAAGCAAGCTTTCAAATTTCTCATTGATAACTCCAGAAATAAATTTACTTCTCACAGTAAGGAGGGAGTAGGCTTGTCAATAGCGTGAGATAAGGCAAATAGATATTTGACCTGACCAGGAAGTCAGCACTGAATCGGAATTTTACAGTAATAAAGTTGAAACTGGTAAAACTGGGGTTAAAGAAAGAATGCAAACAAAAATTAATTATATTGCACATAAAAGGTAGTTTCAAAGAGAAAACAAAATATGAGGTATAATTTAATTGAAGTCACTAGACTATTCCCCACATTATACCAAGTGTTCATACAATCACTCGTGCAAATAGGTAAAATTCAATAGAAATGAATAAAGTTTCCCAACAAATTTTAATGCATTTATCTCTTTCACTATGAATCATACACAGAAGTTGCACAGGTCCCCAAAGTACCACATTTCCAAAAACCAATTACTTCCATACCAGATAAAGGAATGCATTAAACACCGGTTTGTTCATCCATTCATTTACAGAAAGAGTTCATTATGAAAAAAGGCACAGCAACTGGATTATGAGCCAAATAGCATTTCCATTTTTTTTTCTGCAGCAAAACCTCCATTCCATGGGACTGGTTTGTCTGTAGTATTTCATTAGCAATAACATCAGAGACAAATTCTGGTTGTGGGGAGGGAAACATGCCCTAACTTGAGCCAGAGAATTTTCAGGTCTTTATTAACAACCCTATTCTCATATAAAAATGTAGTATTTTCTTCTTCTACAAATATTATTATTCCTATAGCACAAGAACAAGTAATGAAAGCGCATATATTAGAAATAGGGATCCAACAGTTAAGATAAAGATGTCAAAACCAGATTTCCACTAGCATTCCTTCTCCCTAACCTCAGTGAACTCAGTTAAGACCTCCAACTTCATATGACTATAGGGAGCTACAGGTAACGGACAATAAAGCTTTGCAAGCTAGCATCAAGAAAAAAATAAATACGAGAATATATGCCTAAGTAATTATCTCAAGTGAATTGGTCACAAGTTATACCTCTAGCCATTACACACTGAATGTACTAGGTGGCTATTGTATACTGGGAAAAAAAAAAAAAAGGCATTAATTTTGCAATTGTCAGCCTACACCTCCAGTTCTGCCTTATCAACAAAAGATAAATGCCAGTGACACTGGGACTGACTATTTTTACAGTTTTATTTATAAGAGTAAAACATTTTTTTTGAGAAACTGCAGGAGGGAAATGGCAATACATGGTGCATGAATGATGCAGTACCTTTAAGGGAAATATCTATGTGCCCCTATAGCATAACATTGTTAGAGAGATTTGTTTTACAATTTAGTGCTGGAGTGGACAGAGAAAAAGATTATTGGACAATACTGCCAGCAGATTACAAGTGTGACTTGTAAATTACATCAGCCCAATTACAAAAGGAAACCACTGGAAATGTTCTGTTGTTGATGTGGCATAGGTATAATGAAGCGTTTTCTGGAGCTAAAAGAAATACTGCATTTTATGCTGCTTCTCTGCTATGCACATAGCACATCAGGGTTACATCTAGTAGGGTTCTGTATAAAAGCCCTCAATTATTTTGAGATATAAACCATTTCTTACTTTTCTATGAAACAAACATCCTTTTTCACCTCCCAGTTTACAGTACTGATCCATACCCCATGTTTCTCAAACCACAGCATCTACTGTAGTTCAAGGAGAGGTGAATCAAAAGATAACATGGGGTTTCTGATTCAGAAATTGTTTTCCAGTGGAGACTAACCCCATCTGCAAGAATTAAAGTACTAATGAGCTAAAAAGCACCGAGACAGACTAGAAGAAAGTGAGATGATTTTATAATACCATCATCATGCACTGTAGAGTAAATCAAAGGATCTCATTTATTAATATTTTATGGATTGTTGCTTATAAACAGTAAAGAAAACCAAAAAGCAAATTCAGTGGCCAGAGTGGGTGTAATAAAGCAAACTACATAAGCCACATACTGCCTTAGCAAAAAATGAGCAAAAGTGAATCTTTAAGTAGTAAAAGACCTACTTAAGAAGTCAGCTCTTTTTGAAGATGCCTAAAATGTCAAATCAGCTAGTTGCATGTCAGTGTTCAATGGATTAAAAAAAGAAAAAAAGAAAAAAATGTTTATGCAGGACCCTTCCAACCCAAGCTGTTTGAGCAGGCTAAGTGGTAACTCAGAATGGCATTGTGAAACAACTTCTTAAGTGTAGCTTGCATAAAAGTTTCAGATTCATTTTTAGCTTCTTTTTTCAGAGAGAACTACCAGTTTAACAATTATTTCATCAATATGCAAACCAACTAAAAATCCCTATACACAAAACCTTAAGATAAAAGCGTCATCAGGCTTATCTTCTAGCCACTTTGCAGACAGGACTCAGTTCCACTACCTTTGTTTTTGGAAGCTAGTGACAAATCTCGATATGTCCAACCGTCCATGGAGTTAGAATGAACGAAGCATCTAAGCAAATACCCTCATTTTTCAAAACCTCGGGTTGCTTTTTTCACCTTTAAGAATCCCCCTGCCATTACTACAGAGCAGATCCTGACAGACACTTTGCTGATGCACAGGAGGCAGCATTATAGAAAACCTTTCATGCTCCATGTATGGGTATGTCAGAATTGCAGTTCCAGGAGCGAAAGAATATGTCACAGCAGGAGAGGGAGAGGCATTTTGAACGACCACAAAGGACTGCATCAAAGCTTGGCCTTTTCCTAGGCACCAAATTAATGACATGGAAGGAAAAGGGAAGAAAGAGACCCTGCTTCTCAGAGAGAATGGAGAACTGATGGAGGACTGCTGCAACAGATTTGGTGGCATGCAAGCTTTTGGGGAGAAAACATTGATTGTGAAACTAACAATAGGCTTCTGCAGAAACATTAATCAAGCATAGTGGCAGATTGTAAAGGTGCATGAATATTGCCCCAATAAACCATACACCAGTTTGCTGCACAACTGACATGCTAGGAAGAAGCTCTGCGACATAGTGTCACCTATTCATCGCTGCTAGGAATGCCCATGTCCCTATCTCTCCCCCTCATCCCAGTTACACCTGAACATTACTTGACAAAAGCCAAGAGTATGCCAGAACTTCAAACACCACCAAGCCTCCAATGTCTCAGTATGTTGGCAAAGCAGCTTCAAAAATACCCCTCACAATATCTGGATGCTGAAAATATTGTAAAGATGCTAAGGACATACTTACTAGTTAGAAAGTAAAGTTTATGGAAATTTCTATTTATAATTTGTCTTGAACTATTTTACAATGAAGGAATAACAACTACAAAAAAAAAAAAAGGAAAATAACACATTAACCTTACAGTGTTTAAAATTTGAGGTGAAAGTTAATTTCACAGTCAGGCTTACTTCTAGGCAATTTCCATGTAAAAGCACATAGTTTTGAAGCATCAGTTTTTTGGGACCATTTGTCTGAGACTGTTTTCTTTCACAGCCACTCCTACACTGTTACCCTCTTACTTCCAAAGGTTTAGGTTTAATTGACAGTTTAATGTGTCACTTCTACAATGAAATGGTACGTGTCTTGTTTTCATAGGCCTTCTGACACACTGGAAGAACTGTCACCATAGGATACATAGAATAAAACTCCCAAACAAGAGATGCTTGTAGAGGGCTTTTAAGCTTTACTTGCATCCGAGTTTAACAACAACAGAACTACTGACATGCATGAATAATAATGAAGGCCAGGAAGTGCTTGCAGACAGACTTAACACTATGCAGGTCAACAATGATTTACTATTCTATGTATTTGAAACATCTGTTTGGTTAGGTAGTATGAAACCTAAGTATAATATAACAAATACATGAGTATCTAATGGAAATGAAATACATTATATGGTACTATTGCTAATTAGCCAAACACATCTTTCAATCTGGTATGATTTTCTTGCAATTTTTTGCATCAACTATAAAAGGCTATTACTATTTAAGTATTTATTTTACAAATACAGCCTATAAGGTAAAAATAAAAGGTTTTACTTTTAGATTATGTTTTTTGGTATAAACTATTGATTCTATAAAGTTTCACATTATTTATGCAGAAGTTTTAACTGTTAACTTTTTTTCTGTGGTGTGATGAACCTCTAGAATCAGACATTTCACATGCACAAATACTGTAGGACAGCCAGCCACCTAGCTGCACATGCAAGCCATTAATACGTATGATCATGTTATTCCTTGAAAGTCTGTTACAGTTTTGGTGGTGAGAAGAATTTCTCTCCTGCATTTGGTATATATTGTTGTTTGGCACTGAGGTCATATGATCCTTTTATGTTTCCAGGCACAGGTAAAATTACTTACGAGTTAAACATAGATCACAGGATCATCTTTCATGCTAATACAGAAAATGCATATCACTAAACTAATCCAATATATATTTTAAGCCTGCATTTCTGCCAAGCCATTAGTTATGCATTTCTCATCTTGTAAATCACTCTTCAACAGTTTGCAAAGACTTTCTACTCATGGAAACATCTCCTGTACTAATGGACAAGCCCAGACAACTGGTATTTTACCATAATCCCTAACAAAAGACAGGTGAAATCAAGTATAGGAACAAGTTACTGTTCCTCTGCATTACCAATATGGGAAGAAAGTCATTATCCTGAGGGACTATCTGAACTGGAAGGAATAGAAGATCATTTCTTCACTCCCTGCACCATTGGGGCAGGGGCAAAGAAATAACATCAGGGGGAGGGGGAGGAATATGAGTACATAATACTGAGGGGGTTTGTGAGAAGAATAATAAGAATTCTCAGTTGTAAGACTCGGACATTTTCAAAACTCTTAAAACAGTGGTGATGAATCAAACCAGGAAATTATAGAAACAGGCACTCCAATTTGCTCTGAAATTTTCAACCCACAAAGCCAGGTCTCTAGTTCAATTCACAAAGCCCACACAAGGTAACTTTTAGCTTAATTAGAGGGTTTATGATATAGAATGAAACCATACCGATTTGCAGAATTTAAATATAATGTTGTTGTTTGTTTGTTTTTTTTAATGTACTGGACTTGTCCCAGGTTAAGTCTATACAGCCAGACAGCCTATACTCCTAAGAGGTTTAATGCCATATCTTGCAGATGCAGGGTAGACACAAAGCTGAAGCACATGCCCATGTAGGCGTTTACTCTCAAAGCAGTACTCTATCACGAGCTAATAACGTGCTCCTTGCTCTCCCTTTCTTGTAGTTGTATAACACCACTTTTTCTCTATTGGACACCAGAAATAAATATTGAGCAAACCAGTAACAAATGCATACTTTTTTCCTGAAAAGATCTATTTCAAGGCCCGCCACCTACCATTTTCTTACCTTTACTGTTAAAAAAAAAACAACAAACAAAAACACCCCCAAAAACCCCACAAACCCAACAAAAAAGACAGCAGTAATAAAAAAATTAGTGAGCTAATTGTTTTACAGAAACATACTGTTCTTTTCTACAGCTACTAAAAGAATACAACAGGCAGTCAGCTGCAGAAAAATTTTGTAGTGGAGAGTGAATTATGGGACTGAAGCCCTTACTACCACAACTTTTCTGAAAATATGATCATAACAGAAAAAACACACCAAAGGTTTCTGACAGGATGTTTTCAGAATTCTTGCTGAAGTGTCAGAAAAATTCTTCATCAGTTTTTGCATCCATGAAAATCCCCAAAATCTGCTCCAGTCATACCTTTGATAGCCAGGTAGAGGCTTTATGGTCTTCCACTCTAGTATGGCTGTGGATTTCACAATTTGAAACTGTGAGGACATAAACCGGTACCTACTCTGGCCTGGCATTCAAGGGTCAAAACCAGAGCATATAAATCACAAGGTCTACTTAGTGCATTTTTGGCAAACTGGAAGAAAGCCAGGGAGGACAGTGAGAAAAATCCACTGTTATTTTAACATCGACTGGGTTCTTATCCCATACAGGACACAGTAGTAGAGCTAGCTCTTTCCTCAAAAAATACAGTGTCTAGATGAATCAAAAAAGGAGTTCATATGCTCAATATATCAAGCTTCACTTATCATGTAACTGAAGATAAAATAGATTTTAAAAAATGTTTTTATTCTTCTGCCAAGAGTAAATTACAACTGAAACAGAAAAAAAAACCACCAAAAAACCCCCAAAAACCACACACCTGACAGCTGAGCTCTTGGAGTCAAGTCTTTCACCACATCACAAGGTTGCCATTCATGCTTCTATCCAAAGCCGTTAATTTTGTTTTCGTGTTAGAAATAACAGCTAAAGAATGAAGAAGGAGGACAGGATATATCTGAGTTGACAACAGATAAATTTCCAGGAAATACTGGTAAGGGGGGAAAGAAACCCAACACAAAAGAGACAAAATAAAATTTGGATTTCACAGCCTTGACAACATGACTTTAAGTTTCCCGTTACAAAGGCATTCAAGATCATGCACATACTGTTAGAAAAAAATAAATTAAAGATTTCTATATGCAGACATTCATGTGGACTATAGCCTTCTGATCTATTGTGTAACTTCCAAATCTGTCCCTACAGGTAAAGATACAGCCCCAATTACAACATAATGAAATTTTTCGGATGAACCAGTTTGACGTATGGATTGTGAAATAAATTCTTATTATGCCAAAAGTAATTTTTGTAACTTAATAATAATACTAGTCTCCTACAAACCCTACAATTGGAATCCAATGCCTTAAAATTAGAATTGTAAAAAGTATTTTTATTTTTTCAAGTAATGGACTGCCCTAATCCACTAAAATTTTACAAGAGTAATCTTCTATAATCTCTTTGTAACACTAACATACAAACTAGAGAGTTTATTATCAAATTATCAGTCCCAGCATGCATGTCTAAGTTATATACAAATTATTTTACAAATTCCCCAAAGTACACGGATAGTGCACGCAAACCAAAAAGACTCCTCAAATAAAATAAAGTGAAATATAGGGCTATAGATCAGTTTTCCGGGAGGTGCAATGTGTTAGACTGATAGCTGCTAATTTCTGAAGATATTTTAGAATACTCCAGGAAGAATACTTTTGGAAAATTAATGTCTTCATAAAAATGTGTAGAAGCAGTAAACCCCTGAGATTAGCAATAGAGCATCTGTTAAGTAGTTTATTTTTTATGTTAGTATAAAGTCTGACACAGAAGTCATGCAGAGTTAGTATGTCACAAGTTACAATACATTTAATTTCTCTGTGAAGCATAAAATATTTACTGTACTGTAATATGTTGCTGATATTAAATAATTCTATCAAAGCCAAGAACATAGAAGGATTTGCTGATTTCCTGAGAAAATACCAGCATAAATCTTAAGTTTCTGTATAATTAGCTAAAACAGGCAATAGACCTCATATGGTTTCTTCAAACCTCTTTGTTTCTTAGGGCAAAAAAAGAAATGGTGCTTCTTCAGGGAGAAATCGCTCAAGTATATAGACATTAACACTCCGACTTTCAGCTCCATGTAACCTCATTAACTCTACTGCTATCCTGAACAACAACCAAATGTTTTCTCAATTACATCAACCCAAACTGACTTTCAGGTAATAATGGCAGTGTAAATAGAAGAAAATAGCCCCTTTGCACTAAAGAGAAGAAAATAACCCCTTTACACTAAGTGAGCATGTACATCTGACTTTCTAACTTTACCAGTCATAGCTCAAACTACTTTACATCAAGATGTAGCAGGAGCTATGGAATAACCATTACTTGGACAGAGCCAAAACCACCTCCCAGAGTTATCTAACAATAATACAGAAAGGAAGTAGTCATGCACAAACCCCTAGGAGTTTGTAAAGGCTTTTCCACCTCCTTCAACAAAGCTTACGCTACTTTGAACACTGTTCTTTCCTAACAGTAACCAAAATATTTTTTTGTTTACATCTAAGTGCTCTTGCTTGTCTTCAAACACCAACAAGTCGTAGTATACATCTTTTACACAGTTCATGCAGTAGCTGTTCACTGCTACTTACTATTCATAGGTAATACAGTCAACACTAAAAAAATACGAAATTGTTTCAGCTGTGCTGTTCTACAAATGGTCACTTTCTTCTTCAGTGCCATTTTAGGAGTGAAAGTAGTATTTTACTTCATAAAATTGCCATACTTTGTAGAGCAGAACAATGAGGAACACTGAAATTTCTTTTAATTATACTGGTTATATTATGAAAAACCTAGCACTCCATCTTTCTCACTTCAAATATCGGTAATTTCACGAATGTTTCAGAAGCAAATGGAATTTTTCATTTCTGTGTACTTGTGACAAATTGTGCTGATTTAAAGGCTACTATATCATCAATAACATTTAACATTTTTATAATTTTACTATTTTACTACTAGTATTATAATTTAAGCTGCCTTAATAGCTAGCATAGACTGTCCTACAATCAACAGCTTCAGTTAAAGATCAGGTAAACCCATGCCATTACAGTTACAAACCCCAGTCCATTAAAATAATAATAATTTAAAAAATTTAAAAGTTGACACAGCCATACCCATCTTATTTGCTAAGAGTATTTGCAAGCGTTATCTAACAAAGTTCTCAAGTCTCAAATTTTATCAGTTCAGATTTTCTCTCATCTTTACCACTAAAGAGAGACATGCCGTCACACGTTAGTCATCTACCTCATAGCAGACGCATCTACTCTATCCTAGGGGTTAAATGGTGGTGAACCTTAGTCAAGCTTCAAAGTTCTTTTCAGAACTGTGAAAACTATTTTCTTTCAAGGACAAAATGGAAAGAAAATCCCAAAGTAATCATCAATGCTATCATCAAATTCCAGAGTAAAACTTATGTTTTCCAAAACTCTGCAGAATGGTTGCCTGCTCCTTCCAAAACAGTCTTCCCCTCTGACTTCTCGTTTGCTCTCAAGCAGTATTTGGGAAAATCTGTCTTTGCTCTCTGGGGTACAATTAACCCTCTGATCTTCCTCAAAGAAAATTAAAACAACCTTGATAAGAAAGGTAGGACAAAATACTCCATTCTTCACACATTCAAGCTATGGAGCAGTAGGAGTCAAAGCCACTCTTGTTTCAGTTGGGTCTACTTCTCTTAAACAGGGACATTCATTAAGTTGCTGAACATTTTCAGAAACCTTTTCAGGATTCTGAATGTAATTTGTATTGGAAGAAGAAAAGAAATTTTGCCTATAGTTTCAAACACGTGTCACTGCATACAATCATGTTCTGTCATAGAAATATTTTCCTAATTATATAACCCTTCCAATATTAATACCAGGCTTTCCTTTCAATTTTCACATGCTCAGAAACTTTTTCCTTCTAAGTGAGTTTGAAATGCCTTAGATGCGTTTTGACTGACATGGTTAAATGTGTATCGCTTCAGCACACAGTTTAGTTATTTTGATGATGGGACCACAGAAAATGCTGCATTCATTTTTGTCAGATATAGAAGATCTTTACCAAGTTGATCAGGCCTTAAGTGGTTAGCGGGAAGACAAGAAATGCAATAAACAAGCACAGACTGAAGGATTGTTCACAAGGACTAGGATCAATCCCTTCAGCTGCTTGAATGATCAAACCATATCCTCAGGCAGCTTGAGACAACTTACCAAAATAATTGTTTCAGCATGAACTAGTCTATTCAGCAGTAGCAGGAGACAACACAGGAATTTCATTAAAGGATACTTACAATATTCAGTTATAATTCAGATTACAAATGAAAACAAAGGGTTCCAAGAGAGTCTCACACCACTGCATTCACTGTAACCTATACCTATTAAGTTTCTAATATCTAACAGCAGTTGCTATTAATTACAGTCTTAACTATGGATAGAATAACCAGGACATGGAAGGGATGAAGAGACCAGGCATCAAAGAATAAAGTTTGTGGAATTTTGTGATCTGTCCTTTTTTTATTGCTCATTCAAAGCAGATTTCTCTTGCCCAAAACATTTAAGGACCTTATGCTCTCCAGCAAGGCAGGCGTATTACGTACATACGTCCTGGACTGAGAAGCCACTACAGAAATAAAATCTTGTAAATGAGAACTTCACCCTCAGTTCTAGCTACTTTGTCTAGTAAAGGCGCACAAGTCCTCTGATTCTGGTTCATCTGAAGTCTTCAATACAGTCACTACTAAAGACTAAAGCTGCCTTTTAAGCATCACGTTACAAGCTCTGACAAAGGGATTAGCCCAGAACCCAGCAGTATAAAGTTTCTGAATAACACTGTGATTATACGACCATATAGATAATCTTTCCTAACTTGGAGAACTCACTTCTTCACCTCTTCCCAACAGTCTCACAGACTTTGGTAGCAGTGCATTTACAGTTAGTAGCTCTACAGAAACAGAGGCAGCCCAGAATCACCTTGGTTCCCACAACAAATGCTGGAAGTTTTGTGCTGCTTCTCTAAGCAGGTTTACCATCACAAAGATTTTGAGACCTTGTATTACAGAAGGAACATAAATATCTACGCAGCCCAACTCAAGGAGAAAGTATCAAATTTGTGTGAGAGTTGTACAGGAGTTCTGCTGTGCACCTGGACCATCTCCACATGCTATACACTGGCTGTTTGCAGAGTGGATTGCCCTATGCAAACTTTTCATCTTTAGGAAAATGAACTGGAAGTGCCATGCAAGGATGCATAAACGTGCTCCAATCCCTAAGGCAGACATAAGGGTCCAAAGCAGTGAGCTGCCCTTTGGACAGCTTCAAATACACCTAGTGGAAACACTTAATCTCAGGGACCAGACTAGATCTAGTCCAGAGTAGCACCAGCAAAACAAATATAGCACATGTACAGGGGTCTCAACATGAACTGTTTTGATCTAGTGAACTTTGCAGATTGCAGTGAATTACTTGCTAATGTAGGCTGTTTTCCTGTCTCCTCCTTTTAAAGAATTCAGAGCTTAGACAATAACAACATAAGATATGAGGTCAGAAATAAAAAATGAAACTCACAATATATTTATGACAATTCCCCGTTATGATTTTGCTCCTCAATTCTGTCAAAAAGAATATAACAGGTTGTGTTTTGAAATCTAGTCCAGCACCTGCCTTCCAAAAACATGCTCGGCCCTGAAAAGACAGTAATCCACAACTAGTCTAAATTTTATTGAAGGAAGAAGTTTGCTGAAGACAAATACTATAAAACTAGAGCCACCATAAAGGGTATATCTACAGACAATTCAAGTCTGAACAAACTCACTAGTGGTCTCAAAATTCATGGCTTATCAGATTTAAAAGCACAGCAAGGGACTTTACTGTACAATTTAATAACTTGGAGTGCTGAGACCAAATGTGAATGCAGTTTGTAAGGAGTAAAAATAGAAACAGTTAGGCCCTAATTATCAATGGCCTACAGAAAGGGACCTGTCAAAAAATTCTAACATCTGTTAGATAAGAAATCATTTCTACAGGTCAAAATCAAAGGTCTATTGCTTGAGAAGCCCTCTGTGTCATGGGGCTGTGCTGGTTTCTGAATTTACCGCTGTTATTTCCCACATGAATCAAAGGAAGGGGCTGCTCCCCACACGGCTCATAAGGCAATACACTGTTTTCTCTAGTGGGCAGAGTACTGGTGTAGTGAAAGGATGGCAAAATGCCTATTACACGTGCAACACACTCGGGAGCACTTTGAGGTTTGAAAACAGCTGAATTCCCTCCAAGTTTTAAGCTTCTGTCATTAATATTTTGGTCTCACTCTTGTGTAGCAACTGCAGATGGGAAAAACAGAATAGCAAGGCTGGATGCCAGCCAGCCACAAAACCAAAGAATTGAACCTGGTGATAAAGAAACTTCTTCTAATCTGTGTGAGAATGGGAAAACCAAACACCACACCCATGCAGAAGACAAGAGTCATTCCCTGGATGCACAAAGTTCTCTATACTGTCACTTTTCTGAGCACCATCTCCTTAACTCCCAGTTAATGAAAAGCCTCAATAGGAATAATTTCAAACATTATCATTTTTACAGGTCTTTTACAGTCAACTTATTTTGCAGCTGAAAGTCTTCAAAATCTGAATGGCTCGTCATCAGAGAAAAGGAGAGCTGCAGCATGACTATTAGTTACATCAAAGGTCACACGATTTACACAGGACACCCCAATCCAAGCAGCCGGCCGTGGTTGCGCTGCTCTTGCAATGCGGTGCTACAAATGCCAAACGAGTGGTGGTAAGCGAGGGCTTCACTGCGCTAGGGGGTTTATGATAAACTTGGTAGTGGGGTGGGTGAGTGGTGAGGGGATTGAAAAAAATAAAGACATTCTCAGGTATCAGAAACAGGCAGAGTGATATACTTTCACAAAAAGGGAACAGATGCACAAATACAGAAGACTTATCAATAGGAGTCCAATGTTAAAATAAAAGCTATTTAAAAAATCCAGAATAAAACTGATTTGAGATGTATCTCACAAACAGCTACCACACAATACTGTCATTTAAATTACGCATCTGGGATAACATCAAACATTTGCAAAAAATTAATCTTGTTCTTACACATACTTGTTTAACTACATCTTAAAGCGCATTTTTGTACTGCCCAGACGTGACACAACTGCAGTCTAATACCCAATATTTTTAAAAAATTAACTTTGAAGTCTCGGGGGAAGCAGAACTTATTCAAGTTACTAAGCACATATATCTATGTTACACACTTACGACCAAAATTACTACCTACTTCAGCATTGTATTTTGGGTGAGGGGTGGCTGGGTCCCTCTGAGGGGAGCAGAGGGGCTGTCCCATGCCGGGCACGGCCAGTGCCGACCAGTTCCAGCGGCCCCAGCGCCGGGCACAGCCGAGCCCCGCCGGGCTGGCGGTGCCTCGGGGAAGGCGCTGAGGGAAGGGCACCCGGGGCTGAGGGGAAACCTGTGAGGAACGGCCCCGCCGCACCCCGGGCTGGGGAGCGGGGACCCCCCTGCCGCCATGGGGGGACCCTGGGGAGCTGGCTCGCCTGACAGGAGCTGCAGCCGTGGGGGGCCCACGAAGAGGCAGCAGGGAGGAGCCGCCATGGCTAACCACAGCCCCCCACCCCACACTGCTCAGGGCTGGGCAGGCGCCAGGAGTGCAGGAGTGAAGTTGAGTGGGGCAGAAGCATGAGCAGGGAGCAACTGCTCTAGCTTTCGCCTGCCTCTCTTGCCATCCACACCTGTTGTTAATTGGCAATAAATTAATTTGTCCCAAGTTGTCTGTTTTGCCCATGATAGTAATGGGCAAATGATCACCCCACCTTTACTTCAACCCATGAACTGTTTTCTTATTATTTTCTCCCCCATCCTGCTGAGGAGGGGGAGCAAGCAAGCAGCTGGGTGGGCAGCCAGCAGCCAGCCAAGGTCAACCTGCCACACAGACATGGATAATATGGGCTTTTGACCTTATCATTAGATAGTTTAGACATCTGTTCACAATCTGTGTGCCTATTTCCAAATGCCAATCCCCATTTTTTTTGTCATTCTTTCCAAGGTCAATACACACATAAAATTATTTGTGCCATACAAGGTCTTTCAAATCGAGATGCCTCGTAGATACATCTATGGCACACTGCTTCATCACGTCCTTACTGTTTGTTCAGTTCTAGCTGATAAAACAGTAAAATCAATTGAGACAATCATAAAGGTTAATGTACATCGCTAGATATTAGCAAGCATGCAAGAGTCTTGTACACTGGAAATTAAAATAGGCTTGCTGCCTATGACAGAGGGACTGAAACATAGTATTTTAAAAATCTCATACTCCCCAGCTAATGAGCTTTTCAAATTTAATTTATAGCAATTCCATTTTTCCAAATGTGTCCATATTTAAGTTTTGTGTGGGTTTTTTTTTTGGGTTTTTTTTTTTTTTTTTTTTTTTTTTTTTTTAATAATATGCTCATTAACCTAGGAATGATTTACTTTTATCTACCTCCTTATTGCCTGTAGAAGTGACTGTGACTGGGACACGGAACCACAATAATGCCATAATGAAAAATGTGAACCTATTTTCAAAGTCTCTTCACACCTGTTTCTTAGCATTTTAATTTATTTTCATACTTCGAAAATCATGCTTTTATCTTCATCTTCACAGAATCATGTATTTATTACAGTTAAGTAATCAGTGTCGCTATTTTCTAATCTATTGGGCTGTAGTGTTTTAGTCTGTATATAAAGCAAAAAGACCATCAAGTTAAGATCAGATTATTAGAGTACATTAGATATTCTGCATAATTATGGGCCCAGTGGAAGGCTAAGAAGGATAATGCATTACAAACCTCATTTACTAGGGGTTATTTTTTATTACATAAATGAAGCTTTCCTTATCTTAAATTGTATCTCACTAGAATTCTTGCTGAGCTTGAGAACTGTTGGCCCTCTTTTTTAAAAATTAATGTTGTTGCACTTTGCTGCGTGTCAGCAAAAGGGCTCTGAAATGTAAGGACTCTCTAGAAGAAAATAGCAACAAGACCTTCACAAATAAGGACCTGATGCTTTATTACTTGTCAAGAAACATCAAAGCAAAATAAATAAATTAAAATTATGCACCACTTTAGTGAGAATGACAGCCTGTCATATAAATTTAATCCCAAGGATTCAAATTGGTGTTCCACAGTAGCATTAGAAAAAGATAGAATCCAATTAAAACTGTGCTGGATTCCAAGGACATTGCGATACTCACTCTGCTTCTGTCATGTAAAATAAATTTAGACCTGATTCAGTGCTGAGTGCGAGGAATTAGATTCTGTAATGATCTATTTCCTCAAGTATTTTGCAGTACTACCTTAAAAGTACTGTAAAACAGTCAACAAGGAGGCTGAGCCAGAAAGTGTAGGCAGATTTATAAAGTAAATCCAATGATTAGGCAATTCATTTTCAAACCCAGATTCCAGTCCCCAAGTCCATGTGCAAAAGTGAGTCTTTACCAGTTTCCAGTAGGTGGGACATGGGGGGTGGGGGGGGAGGGGAACCACAAAACTATAAAGACAGTATTGCACAGTTTGTCTAAAAAAAACCCCAACCAAAACACCAAACAACAACAACAAAAGAAACAGCTGGACAACAGGAGGAAAATCTGCCTATTTACTTTGTCCTGTTTTCTACACTTTGGGTCAGAGCAAACTCTAACATGGAGTGGAGAAGGCTTCTCCTTCAGTGGGGCCCAGCTGGGCATACATGGCAGGAGCCCGTCCCAAGGCATTGGCACTGGGGCAGGGAGGGAAGGCAGAAATGGGGCAAAAATGTGGCTGAAGCATGAGCGCACCCAGGGAGGCGGCCAGAGCTAGTGGGTCTCGCTATAGCAGGGAGTCAGCCCAAAGCCAGCCTTGGGAAGATTTGAAAATTTTGAAGAGGTGCAAATCAAAGGGAAATGCCTAGGGCTGCCAGGCTGGGAGAAAGGCCATCTATGTCTGTAACATGCTTTGAGGCAGCGGATAGGGCAAATTTATTGACAATCTCAGTTATTCCATTTTACATTGTAGTTTGGAGTTTCTGCTATTTACAAAATTATCTTGGCTTAGTTTCTAATTTTGTGTTCCGGTAAAGAAAACTCCAAATATTGACATGTTCTTGTACAGAAATTTGTCATCCTGAAGTTTTGCAGTTCAGTTCATTCCCCCTGGTCAACTCATCTCACAGGCCAGGAAACACCATAAATGGGAGTGGAGTCCACTTAAGAACTTTTCCCCAAAAGCTTTATTCTACACTGACTTAATTTCTTCCCCTTTAGTTCCTTCATCACATTGCTAATATAGATCTTTAAGTCAGATGCTGGGGTAGCACCCAAATGCACTGCACAAGTGGCCACCTTCCACAGCCAAAGTCTTCCCAGAACAAAATCTGAGCTCCACCTCCAGAACTAGCATCACTCCTCTGTATTCACAGCATTAGAAATGGCAACAGTTACTGAAACAGATGCAATGTATAAAATAACAGGTGGTTTGGTGCAGGGTGGGGAAGGGTGAGAAGTGAGCATGTGAGCAATTGCTAAGTTAAACGGCACACCAGAACTGAAGCAAGAGGAAGCTGCTGTAAACATTGCAAGAGTACAGGTCATGAGGGAAGCCCGACTACCCAAATCCCACAACAACCAAACCCTAGCTATGACACCACTGCATCAACAATTTAGCAAGGAAACATTACTCAGCATGAGAGTAAGAACCAGATACCTACATGGATGCAGGTGTGCCATCACAGGAGGCTATATAGCAGTGTCTCCTGTGATGTGACATCGGAGACTTATGTCACCTTGAGCCACAGATGATACCCAAGCACAACCCCATTTGTGTAGGATTTGAGCAAACCCGAAGTCAGTTTTCATGAGTGGATTATAAGTAACTTTGTTCACTGCTTCAGTCACACACGCTAGCTCCAAACAACCTATCATGAGCTTAATAGCTATTTAGTTGCATTTAAATAGAACTACATGCTACTGTTAAAGTATAGGCTGGTGTATGCCTGAATTTGCATGAGGTGACTTATCGACCTTAGTTTTGGGAATTGCCAGCTCTAGAGTCATTATTGCTGTCAGTTTTCCTTTTTGCCCTATAAGATGTAGTTCCAAGCTCTTTTGCATAGTGAGCTCAATTTGTGTTTGTTTGGTTGTCCTTGAACACCAATGGTTTCCAGTGTAGCTCTCCTCATGTGACTAAAGGCGCCAAACCTTTACTAACTTACAACTTGACATGGTAATTATGCTTTTTTTTTTTAATTGTAGGTAATTTCTTACCATCACCGTTTCTCTCATGAAAAACACAGTTAAAACATCAGCACAACCTCAGTTACAGGAAAAAATTATCCTAATAATTTGTAGAAACCTCATTTAAAACAAGGTGTGAAGATTACTTTCTGTGTGTGGATTTTGGTCAAAAATCATGAAATACGTAAAGCACCAACCACAGGTAAGGTTCTTCAGTGACTATATACTTTGTTTGCCAATTAAAAATTTATGTATAGTACTGTATCAGTTATGTATCACACCAAAAAGCAGTCTTCAACAGCCACAGTGTTTTGCTTCCATGTATAAAAATATTTTAATATTCTTGTGCCATAAAAAAAAAAAATAAAATCTGTACCTTGTGAGTACCTCTATGCATCTCTTAGAAGCAATGAAATAAATACACTTTAATTGCTTGCTATACACAGATCCTATTAGAAGTCTGTCTTCACAAACTGTAATATCCCTAGCTCTGTGGTACTTTAATTAGGTCACAAAAGCAGAAAAAAAAAAAATCTACAGAGAATGTTTTTAATCTCAAGTAAAGCAAGAAACATGCTTTCAATAGAAATTCTGTTTTCAGATACGATTGATTATTTATGTCTTGGACAGACATAGCATATTTATAATCCATACAAATATCCACTTAATGAATTGGTTTATGTGTAATAACAAATGGTGCCAAAAATGTTTAAGCACAACCACCAGCGGAACTTCTCACTCAAGCACTAAATCAGGACACAGAATGCATGAAAAGAACGTATTTTAATAGCACTATCATTACCAAAGACTGATATTTTTTTCATATGGGATGATTAATTTAGTTGTTGCTGAAAAATTAAGTTCTAATAATTGCTTTTCAATACAACTGTTTTACAGTCAGTTCTGAAGGTAAGTCCTTACATAGCACACCACTAAATTCAAATACAGTATCATTGCTTAGATTTATTAACACTGTTATGATGACAAAAATCCATTATAAAAATGCTACTTATGCAATACCTTTGAGGGAAAAATATACGTTCTATATCTTCATTTCAGCATAAGGAAGATTCTAGTTTTTATCATGCCAATCTATTACTGCTGAAGTGAAAAACTTCTTTTCTTGAAGTAAGTCTTTTCCTTTTATCCTCAATGACCTTTTTGGAAGTCTGAGGTCGCAAATGATACAGCCTGGTGACCTAAGATCAGCCATCAGTGAAAAACAGGCTACATATCTATTCTGCCTCCATTGAGTAGAGATTTGACAAAGAAGTGCTCAATAGAATCTCCAAATAAAATGAAAAGTTTTCCTTCCTGTGTGGGGAGGAGGGAGAAATCTGCCTTGCAGGGCTTAGACTTAGCCAGTTTCTGGGCAACAGAAGTCTCTCAGGATCATTGAAAATCCAGACTTTGTTCATTTTTAATAAAACCATGAAGAAAATTACACTCCCTAATATTACATATTTTTTAACACGCTTCCTTAATGCAAAAGTAAATGTATAGATGTAGGCAGTGAACAAAAAGGTCATGAGAAACTATTCAGAGGTAGTGTCAATTTTGTACATCACCACACTAAAACGTATTGTCAGGCATACACCAGTTTATGCTATCTGAAGAAATGGTTGGTGTCAGCAAAGACTTAGAAATACAAACCCAGTGACTAAAAATCTACAGCAATTTCCAAATTTGAAATGTGATCAATTTTATTCTGGCATTCTTTTTAAGAAATTTAAAATTTTATTTAAGTCAAGACAGTAAACTACATTAATAATTGTAAAAGCCCTATTGCATCTCAAGCAATTGATCTGGATATCTTTTCTGAACACGTGGTCTATTGCTCGGTCACTGTATCTTATATCAGAACCAAACCAAAACACAAAGGATACTACAGTCTTATGATCTACTCATAATCGTTCAACAATCTGTCCAGACTCAAATTTGAAGTTTAAGTAGCTCCAGAAATTTGAGCACTGTTGCAAAAGGAGTGGTTGGGTGAGGCTACTTAAAGAATTGCCACCAAACAGTTTAAGTGAAATAGGATTAATAAGAATTTGTGAAAATGCGACTGCACAAGATTTAATTGCAAGGTTCAGTTTGTAACTTATTACGTGGAGTAAACGCAGAGATAAATCAAGTTGAAATCAGGTCAGAATAGAGTCGGACACAGTTTATAAAGATCATAGGTATAAAAGGATAAAGGAGGTCCTCCCACTGAGTCACAAGGTTTAGGATAGACCCCCTTGCTTTCTAAACTCTCACACAGTTTAGGTGAGGCTGGATCCAATCTTAGTCTCAGACCTGGTCAATGGTTTATGTCTAAAACAGAAAGACATAGAAAGTGAGGTAAAGAATAAAGGAGACCCTTCCGCTGAGTTACAAGGTTCAGAGTAGATCCCCTTGCTTTCTAAATTCTCAAGACTTTAGGTGTGGTTGGATCTATTCCTAGTTTCAGACATGGACAAGGGATTAGATCTAAAGGTTGGAAAGAAAAAAAAAAGGTTGTTCACAGTTCAAGATTATCCGTAAGGTTTTAGCAGCAAATCAATAAAATTTATTTTAAATCACAAAATTACATAATTAACCTAACTACTCCAAGCTTGCAATATATATTACAGCAAAGGGATACCTACTAAAAATTTGTCTTGAGTTCAGTGAAATGCTTATGCCTTATGCCTTTGCATTGCTCAACAGGCAAAGGGTTGAGCCTCGGGTACCAGGGGTATCAGCTCAGGCCCCATTGCTGGCTTTCTGTGATGGTCCCCCTAATATCGCCATTCAGAGCTTGCAGACCACTAAGTTTGCATCCCACACGGAGTGGGATGCTAGTCACATCCCACTGTGGTCCAGGACAGTTCAAAAGGTCTCACTTTAGGACCACTGTTCATAAGGCTGTGTGATGATTGGCTTTAGTCATCAGCAAATTTCTAGTCTGAGCACAACCTGAGTTGGTAATTTCTCAGAAATTCTTAAGAACAGCGTAATGCTCCACTCTGTTACTACTTGCACTATGGTCCAGCAGGATCATTCCAGGGCTGTCAGGGAGAAACTGTTTGTTTGCATTCTTCTTCCTTGTTTTGACCAGTCAACAGAAGTTCCAGTACAGATATTGTTGTTCTCTGCCTCAGCCGAGTAAGAGTTATTGGTATGGTCAAGGGGTGCTGAACCATCCGACTCATCACTCAAGGCACTGACACCTAGCCAGCAGCTCCTGAGGTCATAGAACAGCCCAGAGAAGGGGAAGAAATACACCAACACAAACACCCACAGTAAAATACATCTCCTGACTTCTTAAATGCTTTCACTAGCTTTCTAATTATTTCTACTCACTTTTCTTTCCACAATGTACAAATAAGACAGGAATTGCAGAGAGTAAGTGACATGATAAACTCATATTCCCATTGTCTACTCCTAAAATAATCTTAGCTAAGCATGGCAGACAGCATGTTGGCATTGATTTCCTTTTTCTGTTTACCATTGTAAAATACTTACCATGTTCTACAGTGATTTAAGGCTTGGAAAAACCTTAATTAGGGATCACATTTAATAATTTCTAATTTGATGTGAAGAACTCAGATTAGATACTTTTTATGCCAGTCCCAGGCTTTTGCAAAACTTTATTTGGCATAGTTTGTACTATGACCACATTTCACACAAATATAGTGTTCCAAATATTATCCTCTTCCATTGGAACAGATAAAGAGGCTTTATCTAAAAGTTTTAACAATCTATGAAACTCTCCAATACATCTCTCAAACAACCTTAGTATTAAGTCATCACATCCGATCAAAACTGCTAAGGAAGCACATGGCAGAGCGGAACTTTTTTAAGCATCAGGTGCTCAGGTCAATTGACTCTAATAAGAATCCATATAGAGTTCAACAATTTGGAGCTACGTAAAGTTGTATTTTGAAACTGCATAAAGATAGCCAAAATATGCAATTATACATATTGATGTCATTGAAAGACCGTTAGAATGATTATCACACTGTTCCCTTCATATGATCAGGATCTACAAGAGGTATCAGAGGGTCATTCAGATTTATATACCAACACTTTCCCCATACTTGTCCAAGTAAATTACAAAGGATGAATTAAAAAAATGGAGTTGATTAACTGGACACAGCCCCACAAGTCCAACAGCAGAATAAGAACAAGATGCAGCTTTTGCATCTGTTGAGCTGTTCTTTAAGAGCCGTGCATTATTTCGGCTTATGAGGAAAATGTGAGGAGTGCTCAGGCATCTCGATGTTTGACACCTAACTCACGTTGTTAATTGCGTGCATTGCTTGTGGATGTAAATTTGGTTGTAGAATGATTATAATACTACATTACATTTCCTTTTAAGAAGTGCTATTGCTTGCTCTCCTGCTGAAAATTACCCAGTTATACCAAATAAATCATATCAATGCCCTCATAAGCAAATCAAAATAGTATGAGCATTTTACCTGTGGGCTGGCTAATACCACAAAGTTCATTGTTTTATCAGTTTCTGTTGAACCATAAAACACATCAACATTTACTGCATGGATTCCAATTTTTAAACCTTTAATAATGCATTGGCCATGTCCATTTTGAGAAAACCAAATGAATATAAATGTAAAGACCTGAAAGAGAATTTCAGATAATCATTGCATGGCTAAGTACTGTAACATGCAAGATTTATATTTTATACTTAGTCACCTTTTTCCATCAGCAAATATGATTTATAATTTAGAAATGGAGCCCTGTTCTCAAAATATTGGGGTCTTGCATTATAAATCTGACACATAAAAACTTTCTTTTTACAACACAAGTTCTTGCACACATTAGTGTCACCATGTAGAAGCAAAAAACAAAATCAAGGACACTTGAAAGCATAGATACTTAAGTCAAGTTACAGTACTGCACTGCAATGATTTCTTTAGGACAACATTTAGCTACAGAATTGTTCTTGCATTGCATGAACAACTGTGAAAGGAGTCTGCCAGATTAGCATGTTTCAGAAGAGTGAGGTACTTCTGTCTTTCCTAATTGAGCAGTTTGGCCTGCAATGCTACAATAGAGCTACATTTCAACTGAAATTACTAGCAGTCCTTTCATTCAGGGTATCTCTCTCATTTGAAAAGATTGCCAGGTGGTAATTCTGATGAGTTACCTTGGTATTACTTCTTCCTTTATAATGAGTTCTAACCTTACAGCCTTCTTTTCCAGAGCTGCATTCCACCTCATTAGGATACCTGTGAAGTCAAATGCTAGAAAACTACCCCTGAACAAAACTAGTCTCTCTAGACTCAGCACAATTTCATTAGTCAGCATCTCACAGTTTCCACTCCCGTTTCCTGTCATGCTCCTGTTCCTCAGCTCAGCACCATAGCCAGCCAGCCAGCCACGCTGCAGAGCGGCCAGGGGATACGCATCTATCTGCCAGAGGTTCCATGCTCAAGTAAGCCACATGAGAAATCTTGGTGTGCCCAGCTGCAGCCTAATCCCATGGTCTGATATGCACCAAACTACAGAAATTGCACTGACCATTGCAGGTCCACCCAGGAAAAAGCCAAAAGATTGCTTCTGTTAGCGGTACTGTAAGCTTATGTGTAAGGTGCCACAAAACACAGGAGGGAAAGAAGAGATTAAGAGATCCTATAGAGTGCTAGGGAAGTTGAAAGAGGTTCTAGAGAGAGCTAACTCATTCTTCCTCCAAATATTTGGAACACATGGACCCAAATCTGCTTTTGCAAGTTACAAACAACTCCCTGCATATTTCCAGAATTACTTGGTTCCTACATAAAACAAGAAGTGCCTCTCAAGAAGAAAAAAAAAGGAGACGGGCTTTCATCCAGCCATCATCTTCCCCCAATACGATCTTTCATTGCAGAAGATGATGCTTAAAGGACAGAACAAGCAAGTCACCGAGCCTCACAGAAACCATCTTTTTCTTGCTTTCTCCTCTTTTGGGGGTTTTATTGTTCAGTAACTGGACAATGTAAGCAAAGCAAGGCCTTAAAGCAAGTAAAGTAGGGCCCGAGAACAAATCCTTTGGTTTGCTCTGCTGTAAGAAGTTCAGAAAGAGGTCAAAAAAATAGCATTCTATTCATCTATTATGTCTATTAGTTTAATTTCCTGAACATAAATGAAATAGGCTTCTCAATTTCCATGGTGATCAAGAGGAGAGTCACATTCATAAGACTTATCTGTAACACTTTGTTTTCTCATCTGTGACGATAATAGGCTGATAAACTCTTTCCTTGCTCTGTGCCAATGAAGCCTTACGACAGGAAACACGTTTTCAGAAAAGGGCATGTTTGAACAACATTAATAGATTTGAAGACAACTTATTTTTCAAAGCACCAAAGACAGCTCAGCAATTATCTTGTTTGATGACAATTAAACAGAAAACAGATGTACAAAATGACATTCTACTCTGAAAGTCATTCAGCAGCAGCCAGATTTAGATACTTTCCACAAGGAAACTGTACAAGAACTGTGAAGAACGTACAGAACTTTGACATTTAGTGGTACAAAATTCTTGAAGGACTTGTGACACATAGAGGGTCAAATTTTAAAATGCAGAGTTACTGAACACCAGGGCAGAACCTATTAACACCACAAACATCAAGAGGCTTTCTAAACGTGTTTCAGCAACAATTCAAAGCTATAAATTCCACATCACAGTGAAGTGTTCATCAAAAGGAGATTGGCACAGCCTTTAAGATGTGATCATTTCTGATCCCTTAGTGTTCACAATGTAAGCTTGTACCATGGCTCTATTTAAATAGCTGCACATTTTATCTCTGCAAACCTCCGTAGCATTTATATGGCACTACCAGACTTCCAACTCAGTAAACAAAGACTGCATTGAACGTTGACTAAATTGTAAGCCAGAAACCAATCTTCCTCTTCCTCCCTCTCCCCAAACCTTAAGGGCAAGCTACAGTAAAAAATGAGGTATCTCTAGCTGCACGATGAGCGGTGCATCTCAAGTGTTCCTGCTAAAATGAGGTTACATGTTTGTATCAGCTTGGGGAAGGACCAAGTCAGTCTACCACATTGCATTATTATTGAAAGAGAGGTACTTTTTGCTGGTTTTGCTGTTGCTGGGAAGAGAAAATTATTTCTATTCCATTCTAGCAGAAGGAGCATTATACTCTATTCCAGACTGTAGATCTGCCAATATTGCCAAGTTATGAGGTCAGGTCACAATGATGGCAGTAAAATAGGCTTACTAAAACTGAGAATTTAAAAGGTCAAGACTTTAGAAGAAACAAAAATTCTTTTGCACTACTTGCATATTGCGTTTTCAAGAAGATTTTTAGCATAACCAGGGGGATTAGCTTGTCATAGCAGTGTTATTTGTTAGGCTTTAAGTTTAAAATGTTACAGGGGTGCTCACAGTACGCCAGGAGATGAGGCTTTAAGGAAAACAGGGAGGAGGGGGGAAGGGAGGCATGGGGAAGATACCATGATTTCCCAATACAAATGACCTAGCAAGCTGGATTCTGGAACAAAACAACTGGGTATGTCAGTGCCTACAGCTACCTTCAAAATTCTGTGGCTCTTGAATCCATTTCTGTTACAATCCACCACTTTATTGTAGGTACCAATCCAGTTTCCTCTGTCTAATTTTACTTGAACCACTTTCCTTTGAAGTGATTTAAAATGCTCCTGACATCACTCTTATTGTGATTCATATGTGCAATGAAATTGCAAAAGATTGCAGTTCTCTTGTAAATTCTCACATTTGGGCTTAAGACCTGTTCCCATACATGTGTAGGCTGTTGCTTCCCACCCCCCACACCCCAAGGGGCGTGGGGGCAGGGAACATTCAAACCTGGTTTTCTTCTGGTATGGTTTTGAACAGAAAGATCTGCCTTGCCTTCTTAGTCTCTTCCAAATAATCAAGAACAATTTCTTCAGTCCTAGTTTTCACCTCTGTAATCACTTCCTAACAATTAGACAAGAAAATATTTTAATAGAAAGAGCAAATGAGTCCCACTGAACAATATGAGAGGACTCAGAAGACTTCTGGGAGCCCAAATCTATTTGTTCATTGCAATGGCTTATTTGGTAATGAACTGGTAAACAATAATAATTCATCCTAAAGGCAGAATTGTAATAAAACTGTTACAACTTTATCATTTGCTGCTTTTCGGCCATAAGTAAATAAAATATTTTCCCTCCATTAAATATCCTTATCTGAGGAAGTACAGAAAACTAATCCTCTCTTTGATCTCTGACAGATGCCACTACCAGAAGAAAATCTGAAGTGGGATGTACATGAAAGCAAATCCCTCTTGGGAAAAATGTTATAACTAGCCCAACCAAGTGTGCCAGGTGCAGAAACCCATTGTAGAGACATGAAAAATTAAATTAATGCTAAGAAATGGATGTAAGAAAGGCAACATTAGCAACCTTAACATGGATGACCCCTTCAAAAAAAAAAAAAAAAAAATCACAGACAACAAGAGGGGTTTTTTTCACCTAACAGAAAAAAGAAGACTTTCAGTAAGTGAAGAAGGATCCACACACTCTATCTCCAGAAATGAGTGTATCAAAATGTGATCTTCCTCTTCAGATCAGCAACTAAAGGTTACTCTCATTATTTTTAATAGCTATCCCCAATATCTTTATATCTCTATGAAACATATTCTAAGATCTGGAGAAGCTGATTATAGGATTCAAGAAAAATAAGAAGAAAATGTATATAATACAGGAGTGAAACCATATGGAAGGGAAAAGGAGATATTTTTCAAGGAAATTATGGGCAAGAACACTTTTTGGTATATTATACCTCCCTGTTGAAAATGCAGTCTAATTTTACCAAGATCTTGAAATAAGCAACTATTAAACATGAATGTGAGTAGTTATTCAAAACATTATGCTGAGTACTCTTGCCTAAATAGACACACCAAAATAGTTCATTACATACAGAAGAGCATTAGCCAACATCACTTCTCGTTCTTTTTAATTGACTTTTTTTTTTGCCATTAAAATAACTCAGATCTGAGACAGCCGAAAGGCTAAAAAAACCCCCACTGCTGAAAATTAAGAGTCCCAAAACCAGTGACCAACCAATATGTGCTGCAATTATGAGGTAGAAAGCAACTGGGTCTAAGTCATTTTAGAGTGCAGTATTTCTCACCTACAACTCTCTGTTGGCTCCCAGGAATGGAAAATGCTACAGAAAGCAGAGAAATGACTACATGGGCATCTAAAGGAAGCTCAAGACCCTCAGATGACACACTGTAATTGTTCAGTGGATTTCATCCTTGACGTATCTTTTGGTACAAAAGCTAGGTCATTCCAGACAAGAATAGAGATTTGGGACCATATTCTCATCATGGTACATTTAGTCAGTGTAACTAGAAAGACTTCTGTGAATGCTAAATTCACTTACAAGAAACAAACACCTCCCTCTCACCCCCAAACCCAAACTAAACTCTAAAACAATAAAAAAACCAAAGGCCAAAAGACAACCTTATGCTCCAAGATTACCTTATTCTGGACTATGAAATAATTATATTAATGATGGGAAAATAATGTAACATATCACTTATTTTGGTTCATTATTTATAAACAAACAACACTGCGGTGATGCCTCACTTTCATGAAGGGAATAACAGATTAATAAAGGGTTGGGATGTTAGATTGTATTCATAGATCTCTTACACAGCACCAAATACAAATCCTCTCTAGAATTTTTATGGAAAAAAAGTTTTTGCAAAGCTCCTTCAAACTCTGGCTTGCTGTGATATGCCTGCAATAAGGTCCCATGTTTGCAGTCTCTTGCACTTGGGCATCTAGGCAATTGCCCTTCAGAGTTTACTCACATTAAAAAGCATGTCTTCATTTTGGGTCGTGGAGTATACCAGAAGTTGGGAGTAAATCCAGCACCAATTCACAGAAGCAGCATAGCTATCTTTTGCATGTGTTTTTTAAGGAAAAAAAGTAGTGCTTACGTTAGCTTCAATGGCATTTCATTAAAATCACACCACAACAAATGAAATATAACATTCTTGAATTTTATATCCACAGAAGATTCATGTGAAGCTTAAAGAACAGTATATTAGCATAGTTATAAAGCAGATGCCAATTCAATCATTATTATGTTTAATTTAACACACTGTAACTTCCAGTAATATTATACAGCCTTAAATACATAAACCAATCTAAATTATGGCAAAATTTCTTAATTACTTTTGAAACATGTATGCATTATATTACATATTGAAGATCTGATCCTTCTAACTGTTCAGCCCACGTACTGCTAGCCTCCCTGTAAGTGCCTTCTTTCTTTCCAGCTGAGCATATTTGGGAATATATTATTAGATAATTAAATGAATTACCATACTGAGACACATCAAAGTTCATCTAGTCTAGTATCTCGAATCCAACAGCAGCCAACAACTTACATCTGGGAAAGAAGTTAAGAATAAGGCAACTACATAATGAGTCTTCAGGTATAGTGCCCCAGGCTCCAGTGCAGCTCAGGAACCTCCTGATCCAGTGGTGGTATCATTGTGATACACCACAGTGAAACCAGCGCCAGAATCTAGCCCAAAGCTAAGTCCTACAGTTAATAATCTTAAATTCAGAGAAGCTCAAAACTGATAAAGAAAAACATTTCTATTTGTGTTAGAGAACAGAATAAAAAGTAGCAGTTGTATTTCAAAAAAGAAACTTTTCCCATGGAAATATTTTAATAAAAGTCTTTGTATAGTTTCAAGGTAAGTATTTTTATTTTTCCTAATCTTAAAAAGTAAACCCACAACTCAGTCCTATTCCCACGTATGTGTATACACTCCCTCAACTCCACTGGTATGAAAGTAAGCCTTGTATATATAAACACACTTATCCCTCTCCCTATTAAAAAAAAAAAAAACCAACACCAAGAATCAAAACCCACAAACCAAAAAAGCCATGTATTGATGCTGTTCAGCTCTCCACATTTGTCGTGGAGAGCTGCCTTGGAAAAACAGCTATTTTTAACTTAACTGGTTATAAAAAAACCACCATCCTTTAACTGTTAAACATTATGTTTTCTAAGGTACATTATAGAATTGACATATTATCCACTGCTCTTTATCAGTGCTTATAGCCACAGAAGTGCTGCCAGGACCCCGTATTTTACTTCTTTTTAGCTGACACCACACTTCTTTAGGGTTTGTGCACTTCAAGCCATCAACTGGTTCCTAGATTGCCATCTTCTCAACTACTATTGCTCAATTCTGCCTTTAAATGCTGCAAATTCTCCTTCGCTGCTGCTTTTTCGTGAGCATTTCTAGATAATGTCCCATCTTGAATTACATGGGTGAAAGACAGGGTTGGTAACAGATTATTTTAATGCTGTTGTGTTAACAACACTTTGTTGTGATTAGGGGGCCGTCAGAAAGTCATCTGATAAGGGTTTAGTCAGGGATTGAATCCAGAGGTTCTTCTGATTTAATAAACTACTGGAAATCTTTCTTTGACAACTCTTTTAATGCTTAGTTTCGTGAGAGGAAAAAAGTAGTAAAGGGAACTCAATTTTTACTTACCTTCACAACTTTAATAGTTGATGCGTTACTATCATTGTCAGCTCAATTTATTGCTTAGTTTTGAGCAGCAGGTAGTTCTGATTAACAAAGTGATATCAGGAATCACTCCAGAGCAAACTGAGATCAGCAAATGGATCATACAAATGCTGAAAAAGCTTGAGCGGAGCTGCAGTTGTTGACAGCATGGTGGTTACTTCAGGACATTGCGTCAGAGAGACAGGACAGATGCACGGCACTCAGAGAGAAAGACTTGGAGAAGAGCAACGGTTGGTGCTAAAGGTAGGAAATAACCTCTCAGAAAGCTGAAGCCATGAAAAAAACAGAATCAAAATCTGGGTGGTTCAATATGAAAGTATAAACAGGCCAAAAAATGTTTAAAGCTGGTCAGTCTTTAGGTCTTTAAGACACACTTAGAGAAGGTGACACTGAAAAGCTAGAGTACGTCCAAGTAAGCGTTTCTATAAGCTCCGTTCAGAGCGGTCAGGCACAAGCTCAAGTTGTCAGATACTCTGGCACTGAGGACTGCGTGTTTGAACCTCATCTGTAATTACACTGTCTACACGCATACTGAAGACTTATTACCTACCGGTATAAGTGCTAATAATAGGGTGTGTGTGTTCATTTAATCTTTCATAAAAATCCATCTTCTCTCTCTCCTTTTTTTTCTTTCTTTCAAAGGAAAAAAACCTAAAGAAACTAAAATATTTTACTTAATGTTTTTTCCCCTTCCAAAATAACAGAATGAAAGACATTAGCAACCAAGAGAATCTGACAATACTGGAACTTTCTGAAACAAGGTTTTGCATATCTCACTTGGCAGCTGGCAGCAGGATGTGACAAATGAGAATTCTCACTCCAAGCTGCTGGCTGCCAGTCATGAGTTATCTTATTCCTTGCAGTGAGAGCAGACCACAGAAAAGCAGGCAAGGAAATAGACCAGAGATGCAGGCAAAAGACTGGATAAAATATTTCTAAAAAGAAAAAAAAAACCCCACAACAAACCAAACAACCACCACCCCAAACAATCAACCAAAGAAACCAATCAGTTGATGAATGCAGTGGTACTTGTACTCTCAATACCTTATTTAGCACCGAGAATTCTTGTGTCACATTATCACAGTGTATAACGAAGGTTATACAAAATTAAAAACGTGAGCCTTGCTATGGGCACATTTTAATTTGTTCTTCAGTTCATCTGAAGTGTGTCAACTTTTAATTGTTCTTTTAGAGGATCATGACTAACTGAAATGGCTGATTATAATGCAAGTCTTCTAGCTGAGCCTGAGTGGCACCTATCAGACTGCCTTCTTGTTGGGAAACCACCAACTTCAGGATATATCCTGACCAAACAGATTTTCAAACTGAACCATGAACTAAGCTCCCCTTCTCCCTCGAAGAAAGAATCAAGTGAGGAACAATGTCTCTCTCTCATTTTCTCCTGTGCTCAACATATTGTATATTTTACTCCAAAGTTTTCTCCGCTGTAATTTGCTTACTGTCAAGTTGATATCCCCCCCTCCCCAAAGCCCCGTCTTTCCCAGTCTTTTAACCATTCACAGACCACTGATTTGTTTTTGGAATTTAAGAATTCACTTCACACACACACACAAATCCTATTGTACCCACATCAAACTGGTAACCAAGGGAGAGGCCAGATGACACGATAGCATTTTCAGATCGTTTCCTTAATGGAAAACATTGCAACAACAACTAAAAACAGAGGGAGCTATTTTCTAAACAGTCTGGAGAGCTAGAGTGAATGTTATTTTCTGTATCTTCCTCCAGCACGCTAACACCATCCATCCTTTCACAGGGCCTGCGTTTGCACTTGCAGAAAGCAGGCTGCTGGGGCCAAGCGTTCCTTGCTGCAGCTTTGAAGCAATTAGCGTTAACTCTCAAAGGGAGGGGTGCCAAAATGGAACAGACTGTGGCTTTTCTAAGGTGCCTGCATTCCTCCCCACCTCCCTTTCTGCCGAGGCAGTCAGTCTGGCTCCAAGTATCTTGAATCACCTAGGCTGAATATTTTTATGCTAGAAACATGTAGATATTTTTTTATGGTTAGTTACGTTGAAGTTTGAAGAAGCAACAGATAAAGAAACAGCTAGCACCACCACCTATTGGTGAAAACAGGTAATTTTATTTTATTAATTTGCATTATATTATGTAAATTTATAATTGTAAATACTTTAGGGTTTAGGGCAGATATTGTTTATTCTAAAAGTTTAAGCTGAGTACGCTTAAGACTAAATTAAGTCCCAAAAATGATAGGTCGCTTGTTAAAATTAAATAAAAATTGAGGGAAATAAGTACTAAACCTTTCTATACTCTTTGCGCAACAGTAATGAAAGCTGGGCAGGACACCATATACATGTGGTTTCTTAGGCTTTTTTTTATTTTATTATTTGGATCTATTTAAAGTTTAGAAAGACTTTAAAAAGTTTACTTATTGCCAGACACTACCGCAATTGCAATCCCTGAAAAGGATTTACGACTTCTCGGGCATTTCATGACAATATACAGGAACTTCTCAAAATAATATGAGATTTTTAGAAAGCATAAAAAAAAAATAATAAAAAAAGACTCCATCCAGTATCATCTTAATATCTTGCAGCTGTGAGGATTCTACTAAGATCTATTCCGATATAATTAAAAAAAATAATAATCTTGTGGCTGACTACTTTTGCCTTCCTAGAATATGGAGCTAGGATAGTCTTACTGAGTATTAGCCCTTGACATACATTTTTTTTTCAGCATTAAAAAAGCATGAGATTTTTTTCAGTGACACTGTTATCTCCTAATTATCTGTCTTTCTCCTTACCTATCAATGCCGTTTAAGAGCAGAAATTCTGCAGATTAAGAGACACTCCAGGACTGTGTTGATCACTTCAGACAGTACATGCCACAGGATAATATGGTATTTAGTTAAACACCAAATTTTGCTAAATGTTATTTAATGAAAACAGGGATTCCTCTGGTATTTTCTATCAGTATGAGACATATAATCTACATAATAGATAATTGAAAATCTTCTAAAGAACCGGAACATTTTCAAATAGCAACGCGAAAAGCTGATTTTGCTCTGGACTGACATCTGAGCTATAATATTTGAAGATATTCCTTTAATAAGATTGAATAAGAGGTCTTGGAAATAGATCCTTCCAGTAAGAGGAATAATAAAACTTGAGATAGCACAGGTACTGAGACATGCCCTCACTCAGAAGTGTAGTAAGCGAAGAGATGCTTGTAAGTATTGTATTGAAAGATTAGTTAAATTTTCTCTGTCATTAATAAAAAAACAGCTTCTTTTGAAGCATTTAAAGAAAGAAATTTTGACTGACTTGCCTAGGAACCAACTGCTTTGAATTAAAAAATGTTGTTGCTGATTAAAGACTTGCTGATGTCCAGTGAAGGTTCTGTTTGTTTTCCCACATAGAACGTCTGAGAAAATCTTGGCTAAAGAAACAGAGCAGATACTGGAACTACTTATGTTCGTTGCAATTAAAACAGAGGAAGCTTTAAGGCATATCCCTTGGACACATTATGCCACAGCAGCTCAGTTTCCTTTACAAGAAAGCTATTTCAAAGAGACAGGGCAAGACATCAGCTATGAAAAGTTTCCAGAAGTTACCAAAATGAATCTCTGTATGAAAAGCAGGTAAGGGCAGTGTCATGCTTTTAAATGAAAAGAGATTTTGCTTGGTCCTTGAACGAGCAAGGGGCTTAACAACCTGCTACCTTCAGCAGAGGATGGAAAGCCATGTGACCATTCCTAATCACAATCTTTCCCATCATGTGTCTGAATAGAGACAATTATATTCCATTGAATAAAGTTAAGATCCCAGAGTTGTGTGGAATATGGTTGCATCTATTCACTGTGGTATTGGTGCAGTTTAAAACAGCCATTACAGAAGTATTCAAATTTTCTTGGACATCATCCATTTAAAAACACCCAGAAAACACAAGCACAGTCTGATAGTCATTATACATGCAGAACATGATTTCTGATGACAACTCAGCCACTATGTTGGCAGTTTATGTCCACTGAAAAACAGAGGGTCTTACAAAAGGTAGTACCACATGCCTAGTTTCAAAGCCCTCCTCCCTCACCTTACCATTTTCATGAAACTAATATTGTTCCTTGGTCCTAAGTGATCACACCCAGTTTAAAGCACACCATTCTACAGGCAAAGCGAAGGATTTTACCACGCACATGTTATTTTACATAGCAAATTCATTTGCTGTTTTATTGTTCAGTCTGTCTTATGTCCCTTCAATTCCAATTGAAAGGAACACCCAGAAAACTTAATTTCACTGATGTGGAATCATCACTATCAAAAGCAATTAGTCCCTCAGAGCAATACGCTTTTGTATCTGCATACAGATAACATTTTCAGAAACACACACCTCAGCATCCACTGCCTCCCCTGCACAGACGCAACCATGCAACTATGTCTTACACACAGGTTTATATATCCTAATCAATCAGGCTGATTTTAATTAATCCTAATTGTCCTATTAAGGTTCCTGGCTAACAACAACACAGCAAAAAGGATTCCCTAAGCAGCCTAATTGACTTAATCAGCTCCTTAATAATCCTTCTTCAGGCCTTTACAATGAACTAACCTCTAGTTCATTTTAATACGCATTATTCAAGAGAAAGATAAAGCCAACTTCTTGATTCCAGGAGTCAGTTTTCATCACTGCAGTGAAGAGCATGGTAGGCACTAGACATGTTAGGATCCATAGATAGAGAAGAACTGCATTAGCAAGATGTGACCAGCTCTCCTCCAGGCGTGTATTGGCAATGGAGAAAGTTTAAAGAGCTCTAGCTGCATTTTCCCATAGGGAAACATGGGATCGTAATCTCAGACTGCAATTACAGTTGTTGATGAGCCTTCAAAGGCTAATTGAAGGTACTGTATGTATTAATATAGTTATGAATTAAAACCCTTATAAATTAAAAATACCCATTAAACTAATGTGTGAAAAACTAGCAAACAATATTTACTGCCAGAAGTTCAGCACTAAAAATACTGTATATACATTTGAGCTGTACATAGAGATTTACGGGGCAGGGGGAAGCAAGATACAGGCATGTGATTTTGTTCCGACAGTGACTTGTATCATACTATCATGAACAAAAAAAAGCTCACTTTTCAATATTTTTATATGTACTAAAGACATGTCAACTTTCAAGAACTCTACCTGTGCAACTTATTCATCACATGTTTTCCTCGTTGCTCTTATTTGTCTGGCAGTAGAAGTATTCCTGGCACTTCACCAGCAAATTGCACAGCATGTTCCTGGCCTAAGAATTTTGTCAGCTGGGGCTTTAGGACAAGATTTTCACAACCATTAGGTGTTTAAAAATGCATATTAATGGCAACAGGATTTTCAGAATCACCTCTACGTTTTGAGTTTTTGTTCTGGTTTTTGGTGGATTTATTTGGGGGGGGTGGGGGGGTGGGGTTGGGGTTTTTTAAATATTTTTTGGGGGTTGTTTTTTTGTTTTTTTTTTTTGTTTTGTTTTTTGTAAGTTTTAGAAAGCATTCTAAAGCACATAAGTACATGTAGATAGATGGCCTCCACTGTTTCTATCTTTGCATATAATACGTGTAAATAGGACATCATATTTACTCATTTCATAGAAGACAGCAAGGTCAACATAGGGTTAATATGTGTGAATCAAATTGAAGGATCTTAATCAGGATTATGGTGGCACAAACTTTTTCTTCTGATCCTAGTAAATATTTATTCATATAAGTAGTTGTTAGCCCCTCAAGGACTTGCACGTTAGCTATATGTTGGAGGTCTACAAGTATAAGCCAAAATAATGAAAGGTCAATTGCAAAAGCAATGTGTATTATTTTCTTTTGGCCTTCTGACTTCTTAAACATTTTAAATTATATGAACTAGGTAGCATGAAATGAAGTAACAAAGCAAATTAAGTGCAGCATCGCTTCTCTCAAAGTTATTAATCCTAAAAGATCAGAGCATCTTGATGAAAGCAAGTTTGGCCCCACTGAGATGACAGTGATGCCTTTCCTACAGGCTGTTCAAGGTGCTTTCTGCAAAGATTTATATAAAAGCCAAATGCATCCTCAGAAAGCAGAATTTGGGATTAAAAAAATACCGAATCACTTTACATCCAGCCTGCTTTTATCCAGACAACCTTCAGTTGATGTTAGCTTCTCCCTTTCTCAGTGAGAGCAAGAAGCAGCATGAGGTACCACAATAGACACTACTGCCAGTTCCAAAATGGGTCAGGTGGGTGGCTTAGCCAGCATTCCCCACCCAACCTTCAGAACCAGTAACGTGCTTGCTCAGTGTGTGCGGATATACTTCTCAGCAGAAGTCATAATGGTAAATAGATGGCAACATACCATTCATAACAGTCCCTAGGTACACAAGGGCTTATTCTCCTACTCAGGAGTCCCCGTTTTCAGAATATGATGTGATTCTGTCCTCTTCATGACATTTTATTTCCCAGAAATTAAAGCTAGAGGATGTGTGAGGTATTATAAAGATACTCCAGTCAGTTAAATCCAATAGAGAGCAGTTTCCTTTGGAATAGTTACAAGCTTTAAGACTGAAAATGCTGATCATTGAAAAGTTAGTTTTCCAACAGTTCTATTACGAATCAGTTGTGATACTTGTTTCAGTGACTTGATCTAGGCTTACAATGAGCATTACAGATTAAGAAGTTCTAGTAAATGGCAAGAAGCTTCTTCTTTACCTTCATCATCACACTAAAGGAATATGCAAGAATATAAGAAATGCTCAGAGTCACAAATTACCTACCCTGGCCCAGGAGTCTGTCCTGGATGCAAGCAATAGAAGAGGGCCATCAGGAATCATCCTGGCCAGTTCCTTTAGTATGCATTTATACACATTGTCCATAAACCTAGTTAGAGTTTTGAACCTGCTGGTGCTGTCTGCCTCCACAGCCTCCTGGAACAACAAGTTCCAGAAGCCAGAACCACTAACCCTACCTATCATTGAGGAAACCTCCCCCTGCTCCCTTGTCTGCTTTAAGCTGTTCTCCTCATAGCATCGAGTATCCAGATTTCTTCTGTTACAGGAGTCAACAACTGTTCTGTATGTAGCATACCAACCACCTCTGTAATTTGGTAGATCTTTATCCCATAGTACTCCCAGCTTCCCTTCCCTCCAAAGTGAAGGGTTTCAGATTTTTCAGACTTTCGCTGTAAGGCGCCTGACCTGATCTGCTGTAACCATGTCCAGGAACACCAGAGCAATACTCCAGATGTCAGTGCAACAAAGCTTTATTTTTTTGTTCCAAATACCACTGCTGTATCAGCATTCATGCAATATTTTATTTTCACTCATTTATTTTGACACTGGATTCAAGTGTGTGATGAACAATTCTTAAAAGGCTTTTCTGGAAAGGCCTATGTCATCTTGAAGAAAAATATTAGAAAAGGACTTTTTACATATATAAGACTCTTCTCCTTTTCTCTGTAATTAAAAGACCACCTTCTCTCAAAGTTTGTGTAAGAGATTATACAAAAATAAACCTGTTGGCTATCATTACAAAGCAGAACTAACAGAGAGAAAAACCTTTCCATTTCTAGGCTGTGGAGAAGCACAGAGAAAACTTTTCTGGATACAGGTCTTCAAAACCAGTACATGGATTAAATGGTCCTTCTCGGGAAGCCCTACTATGCATTGGGTAGATGGAAGGGAGATGAGCATCTGGATACACAGGTAAAAGCCGCATTTAAAAATGTGTAATGATAAGATCAGATTTTGAAGATGTGCTGAAGTTTCATGGCACTGCTAGAACTTCAAAAGCACAAAAGCCAGTCAGGCTAAATGACATATTTCCTTAATTAAAGAGTGCTGTATGCTATTTCTTTATTCATAAAGGTAACCAGGTAAAATCTGAGAATTTTTTTTCAGGCAGCGAACAAAAGTACTGACAGAAATGGAGATCAAGTTTGAAGTTAAACACAAGTACATTATTCAAAGATGACCATAGTCACACATAAATATTAAAGATATTGAAAAATTGAAGTAATTTAGCTGTTAACAAGTATGTGCTAGGTTACTAGTTCCCATGAATGAACAGTCATTCCCTAGAAGATCTCAGAACATCAAACCACCAGCTGAGAAAATGATGGATTTCTTTCATGACTAGCTAAGTTCTCTATGGGTGACAAACATCTTCTGTAAAGTTTAACTGATGGGAAGAAAGGATCTTGGGTATTTCCATTTGGAATTAGAATAGTTTGTGTTAAAGCTAGGGGAAGAGCAAATATCTGGATTTGATTCCTCACTTAAGTGAGAAAAAAAATCAAAACCCCAATGAGATTTATATTTCAATCGTTTGTCCAAATGACAAATTTCTTTTGGGTCTTAAAAACAAAAGAAACAATGATTTCTTTGTGACCCAAATCAGTTAAGGACAAAAGCTACTTTTTAAATTAAACCAGTATTATAGAAAGTACCACCCAATCCCCCCCACAACAGAGAAACACAGATCCCAGTCCCTGTGCGGTCTATTCCAGCAGACTGTGCTAGGCAACACCAAGAGTTCAAAAGAATTCTGCCTGGTGTCCACAAACAGTGCAACATACAATTTAAAATATGATGTTCCTGTTGTTGCAATGATGTTTCTTCAGAGGGGGGACCTAACTTTAGGTTACACCTTAAAATAAAAGGCTCCTTCATCAATAATAAAATTCCCATTCATTTCAGGAAAAACAGAGTTGTTAAAGCTATTGAAACTCCTAAACCCACCTACTACAGGGCTGTTTGAACAAAGGTCTCAAGGAAAAAAAAAATAACCCAAACATTAACCCACAACGTACGAAGAGTTTCTGTATCTGTCACCTAACACCTCACCACCACATTTTTAACACTTAGCTTGAGCAAACTACAGAGATCGTAACATTTGCCTCCATACTGCACACTGAACTAGCAATAGCTGCTTAAAACTAGCCTCATACTGGGAATAATTGCTTTACTACGTTTCAAATCTAAATTTTGAATGACCCAGTGAAATTCAAATCTTATTTGTCTTTCTACTATACAATTGAGGAAAACATCTGTTTAAGCACTTTGAAAGTGTTTAATCTTAATCTTTCAAACTCACTTTGATAATTATTTCAAACTGATATGACAGTATGATTAATTACTCTATAAAAGGCAGAAAAAATGACAGAGTGTGTTTAGACTTTTCATACATGTACAAATTATCGAACCACTGATTAACATAAAGATTTTGGATGTGGTAACAGCCAATTTGCATATGTATGCCTTCTAATATTTTTTATAACTTAAGACATTTCACATTTAATTAGAAGCAAGATCATCAAAATAGTATTCAGAAATCTGAAGCCAATTGCTTTTTAAACCCTCTATTCTGAAATTTTGTGGGACTTTTTTAATGCAAATAATGCATTGCCAGGCTCAGGATGGATTTCAGTGTGCTTACTGTACATTAATAGCCCAAAGAAATTCAACATTAGGTTGGTATTGAAATGAAACCCCTGTAAGCGTGCTACCATTCTTCCATTCAATAAAGGTCAAGCTGCTAGTTGACTGTCATTAGACATAGTCTCTTGACTGCTTAAAGGTTATATAAATATTAAAGTTTATGAAGTCAGCTAGGAAACTTTCTTTTCAAATATCTTGCCGCGTTATTTTTATCTTTTCCAAGAAACAATTATACATCATTCAAAAGGGTGATGTGCTTTTCCTTTGAGACAAATACATGCTTTTCCACAAATAATGGATTTTCCAAAATCACAGTAAGGAAATAAAAGGATAAAAATCTTAGCTAAAAGCGATGAGTCGTATGCTTATTAAAAACCCAAAGCCACTCTATGACTTTATTTTGTTAATCTAGAGTCTGAACAGTGTGGCTTTCATTATTAGGTTACAATAGATCAAGATTTATGTTCACACTAACGTTGCCCTCATTTCCATTTATATTAAACTGGTATTTGTTTTTTAAAGGAGGCACGTGAATGAAGAGAAACTTGCCCAATCTCTGTTTGTTCAGCTTGTAACTTGCACAATAGCAAATTCAATCTTGTTAAGAGGCTTATTCTTCCATTATAGAAGTTACTGGAATTGCAAGAAATTCTGAATCTGCATAGGCTACATATTTATGTTAGGGGGGGATGGGACCCCACCAAATTTGGGAAAGGGAGTTTTGACTTGCACTACTAAATTGCATATAACTGGCTCATTTCAAATATCCTTTGCCCATTTTATTACAGAGCTAGGAGAAATGCCTTCATTTGACAATAGCAAATGGAAGTTCCTCTGACAACACTGCGGGAATAACAATACAAGCACATTTCCTCCCCTCCACCAGTTGCTAAGGTAATTTGTCACCTCAATATCTGGCCTTGCCCACTGATCAGGGAAGTAAGCAGTAGAAGACAGCGGTCCTGGTGAGATACTCTGGCCACAAGGAATTAATGAAAATGCTATCACTGATCTTAATTGTTCACCTGAATTATATTCCTAGCCTGGGTACTCGCTGGCTCTGTATCGTCCTCAGCAAGCTGTTTATACTCTCTTTGTTTTCAACTTTCCTGTCCATAAAATGAGAGATATAAAGTAAATCTATCTCATTAGGATATAGGGAGTCTCATTTCTGCAAGTTTTAAGCCTCAACTTTCAGTAACGTTACCTGAACAAAATTACGGGAGCAAAATTCCTGCTGAAACAAGTTTAGTATCTTGTAAACTACACTGATCTTCTTGAATTAAGATTCCACAGGAATAAATACAAGATTCTGTTTATTTGTTCTATTTTACTCAGTTAAAAAGAAAAAAGAATATTCAGTGCTGCTCACTTATTTCAAAGCAAACAAAAAAAAAAGCATTCAGGTATGTGACTAATCCTAATCAGAACATGTGTTTATTTGTTTATTATTGCATGTCAGGGGTCATTTTATCCTTTTTCTTTGTAACACCTTAAAAATATTGAACAAAAGCATTGTTCAAGTTTCTGGACACCTCCCATTTTCTGGGTTCTTGGGGGTTTTTTTGGGGTTTTTTTTGGGTGTGTGTCTTTTTGTTTTATTTTTTTTTTTCCTGAACACATATATATTAACTCTGTTCCTAAATTTTCTTATTGAATCTGTGTGTTATTCATGAAAACAAGAAAACTCTTCAATTTCTTTACATTTCAAACTGTTTGATAATTGCTTTTTCACAGCCACATTTTTTTCTCTACTTCCTACATAAACTTTCTAACCTACCCCCCACCCCAAATCCCACAAAAAAAAGTGTGTGGTTTTTGTTTTTATTTAGAATATAAAGTCATATTTTTCAGAAAATAAGGAAAGAATACATTGCCAAACAGAACATAACAGCAAATAACTGGAGAGAGCAAACAAGGGATATTTCTGATATTATTTTGTTGGGGTTTTTTAATAATATACTTCTTAATTATGGCTGCTATTCTCTCACTGAAAGGGATACATGCTATCAATAACTGTCAGTTATTTATTCCTCAAGAAGTCGAGAGCAGTAATTTTCTAATGATATAAGGAGTATTTAGACCGTCCCAATGAGGCTAAAAATGAGTTATCTTATATTAAAGTGAAAGATATAAAGTGAAAAATACATACATGCTTTCCTGTGCCCAAGAGCACCGTTGAGAATTGGAGTGCTAGATCATTAGTTTCTGTGAATAAAGACTATTCTAAATGTTTCTCTAAAGTAGCTTTATAAAGATTCAGGAGTCAGTAAGACAGAAAGTTATCTTCTCCCCCTAGAAAGCTGACATTTGGAACTTCTATGGAAGTAACTATCTGAAGAAAGATACAAAGGTGCAAAAATAGTGTGTTTGCTTAACCATTAACTGTATCTTGCGGACAACTCAGGAGAATGGTGAAACTTTCTCTTGCTCTCTTATGCAAATATTCCAATATAAACATCCAGGAATTACAATCCACTGTGATATCAAATTCACATTACAGATCAGCTAAAATCTCTGCAGTTTAACCTTCCAAGCTAACGTTGAAGAATGGGTGAAGTTAAACAGAGCCAGTTGAAGCCCTGATCTACAAGATGTTGCAGAGAATGTTTGCCCTCCTGGTTTGGTATTCATTTCTGAGATTAATATCAATCTATGATTACTTCTTCCAAAAACAAGTTCATATTACAAAATTCAGGAGGAACAACAGAGCTTAAGCACGTTCTGTATCTTCTGCCATATAGCTATCATCAACATCCTTTTCTGGAGATGTGTATTCACAGGCACAGTCAGAATATCGTATGGTAAAGATGAAACATGGATCAACTGTCAAGAAGCTTAACAATATATTGGAAAAGCTCTTTCAAGTGAGGCCTATTAATGCTCTTCCACGCTGAGACACTACCAATAGTTATTTTATATAATTAGTCTTTTAGGTCTGTGAATAGAAAAGGAATTGTGGTGCTTCTGAACTAAGATTTTTCCTAAGCTTTTGAAAACAGAGGGGGATGGAGCATGCCTGAGACTAAGGGTAGGAGGGAAAGCACGTTCCTAGAGTAATTGAGAAGGTACAACTTGGTAAATCTAATTTCTGTTAACAGAAATAGTCTGACCACAACAACCATGTACAGTTACTGTTGAAAGGCTTTCACTATTTTACATTGTAAGCATAAAACTTTTTAGGAAATACCAGGCTATTGGTTTTACCGAGATCTTACTATTTTACATCCAAAGGAAATATTGCTCCCTACTTAGATGACAAGACCACTAAATTTTCTCCAATTGCAGTAATAGCATACAGTGTGTCACGAGAATCTACGTCAATTCCATTACTTAAATGAATTTGCCAATTTTCTTGTATTTTAAGACTTAACCCCAGCTCCCCAAACATATTTTTACATCTGATATTTCAAATGCAGTAGCTCCTTCTAATATTTCACTTCCCTTGCAGCCCAAACAGTTTTAGATAGTCCATACATCCCTCATTGCAATATTTAGTAATCTTTGTTCCTAGAACCAACAAGTAACTGCACAGAGGTAGATCAAACTTAGTATTTAGTGCTATGCTCAGTGCTAAATATTTGTTTCATATTATTATTACGCTATTCATCATTTATACCATGCACATTCACTAATTATGTGAGCAAAACTATGAATATACCAAAATCTTGTTGTCCAGTTATGGAAAACTGGCCTTATATTTAAGATTCTTCAGGACCTCTAGCAAAACAAAACACACAAAAAAGCCAGTCAGCTGTAAGGTTACAATCACAGACCAACAAAAAGCAATTGAATTGTAGTCCTTAACCACCACTTAATATATTGCTGAACACCAGGTTAATTACCAAAGATATTATGCAACACACACCTTTCAGAGTGAAAATAATTGAATTTTCCTGTGGAAATTTCATTGCCAAAGAACATTATCACTAGATCTTGAAAAAAGAAAATTAATTAAGTATTTAAATGCACTAGGCCAACATACTCATACAGACAACAAAAGAGTTTCAGGGAAAAAGCATTAGAGTATTTTGATGTTTCATTTTTTAGACTACTGTATTTAATAAGAAAAATCCATTGCCAGATACAGTCTGTGAAGCAATGTAACAAATTAATGGCTATATAATGGGTCTGAAGAGGGGAACTGAAGTGGCAACACTTTAAGAAGCAGCAAGTCTCCATGATTTTCCTAAATATGTGGCCTTACTGCAACGAAAAAGCTCTTACACAGCACAGTTAACTTGCCATCTGAAATGATCATGATGACTAAACCAAATCAAAATCAAATGTATGTGTCAAATTTTTTATTCATGCCTAATTTTTTCAGTGTAACTTTGCAGTAACAGTATTTTTGTTTGTTTCCCAATTTTGTGTTAATTTTTGTGCTGTAGTTCAGGCAAAATTCCTTCTAATAATGGATAAACTCTTTCAGGTAAAAGGCGTTATTTGGACAAGCCAAATCTTTAGGTTAATAACTTACTGCATCAATGCTGTAGACTATATTAACTTGAAGAAGCAGAAGAATGGTTTCAACAAACTCATTTCCATTAAGTTATCTTTGTTTTGGGAGCGATACAAACACACAAACCATTTTCCAAGATCAGGAGTTGTCTGCCTGTATAAATCTTCTGGATTAACCTGGTGGTGTATTTCCTATCACTATTTTTTGTTTGTTGGCTTTAGGGTTTTGTTTTTTTTTATTTGCTTTCCTGTTAATGGTGTTTGCTGAGATTGATGTTAGGTTATTTGAAATAATTACAGTACAAGAAATGTTAAACTGTACATAATATAAAATCAGGCTAATCCTGTATCTACAACCTGCATCTTCAAAAGGTACACAGATACCTCAGTTCTATTATGGAGAAATCATAACTAAGCATGTTTAAAGCTTACATAATTTCCAAGTCTGGAAGATTTCATTGACGCTTGATGACATTTAACACTGTATTTATTAAACCATTTGAAAATGGTTTAATAAACAGTGCAGACTGACAGGCTTAATATCTGTTATCTCCAAAATTAATCACCTGTGTATTTGGACAACACTTCAGGGCAGGGGGGAAATCCTAAACTTTTTAATATTGAACTTTCTAGAACTACACCACCATTTTAACGAATAAAACCTTTACACAAACATTTGGATCAATATAGATTTTAGCCATTTCCATCTCTCAGAGGAGATGGAATAGCTCAGTAGAAATGTACTCTGATGGCTGAAAGCTCACAGGGAGAATTTATTCTAAGGACCATTTGGTGGATTAAGTGTGTATCTACTTTGTATTTAGTACTCCTGCTAAGTCCACATGTGGACGCTTCTAGTGACTAAAAGGAAAGTCTTTACAGGAGATAACTAATCAGCTTCAGATGTTTTCACATAGCAAATTAACGTGGGCAGCTAACACACCGTAAATTCAAAGTTGCTTATTAATCCTGTTTATCTATAAACTCTAATTAAATGCTGCCAGTGTAGTTATTTCATACTGTGAAGTAGGTGGCACCTTGAAATGGGTGCAAAAATTACTGTTGATTCACATTTGCCTTCTCTTAAGATATTCAGAACATATTTGCTCAGTTTGTAGTAAAAGGACTTTTATTCTCAGAGTTGCCGGTTACAAATTCAGGTAATACCGTAAAAGTTAATCTCACTGCTTTATTGCTTGTTTTCACTTGTCCAACATGAAAGTAGAATTGATTCTTTAATGGGAACCTTTATTAGCAGAAGTGCCCAGAGAACCCAGCTCAAACACACGCAGCGCTGCTCTCCCTGCTGCGGGACTAGCACAGATATGAAACTAGAAGCTACTTGTTTCTTATCAAAATGCACACTTAGAACTTAACTACATGCAGGCAGCAGTACAAATTTGCTGGTTTTAAGTGCCTTTTTTTCTCCTAAAATCAAAGTTAAAAACTTTTCCCTACCATATTATCAAGAGCATAACTCTAATGGAAGAATATAACACTTGTTACAGTAACATTCCTGATTAAAAGAGAGGTGGTGCAGTCAGTGATTTGCAATGATTTATTTGGTGATATGGAGTATTAAAAACTTTTAGAACTCGTTTAGTGTACTGCAGGTGACATGTGATTGAATATTACTGTAGAACCACAGCTCCCAGAGGGTTTAATCAATACATCTTTATGTTTTCCTATCATATCTGCCTTGCTTTATTTCCTCTGAGCATGCTCTGCACATAAGGAGTAGATGGTTTATATTCAAGCAAATATGGAGAACTGGTGAACCCAATTCCTCTGATTTTTATAATTTAATTTGTCATCTATGATGCAAAGCACATTGTAACAAATTATATTAAGGAAACTATTAAAAATAGCCACTTCATTCCCTTCCAATAGAATTATTTTTTTTTTAAATAGATTTTTCCTAGAGAAACTGGAGTATTTTTCTATGGTGCAGAATTGCAAAAGTCTATCTGAAAGGCTTACTCAAAAAAAAAAAAAAAAATAAATCTGAACCAAACAACACCTGCCCCAACCCCCTCCCCTGCCAAAAAAAAAAAAAAAAAAAAATCACCCCTCAACAAGCAAAAAACAACCAACCAAAAAACTCCAAAACACACACAAACCACAACGAAGGAGGGAGGGGGCCAACAATGATGACACAGGGGAAATCACAAGTATAGCTATTTTACTTCAATTAAATGCACTGAAATATCATTTTAATTGAATACTGAAAAACTGAAAATGCAACAAAGAATACTTTGAAGATCAGTTTGGGAAAATGTGTTGATATAGAACTACAAAGACTTAATTACAACATAATACTTATTACAAGTGATGTTATTGTCTGTCTTTCTGAAAATAATGTCTATTTCTTATACATTTACTTGTAAAAGCTTTTATTTTCATTCATTTTTATCCCCAAAAAGCCTTTAAGTTTTATTTGTATTGAAGAAGAATACAGGCAAGGCTACATTCTTAAGTTATAAGTTCAGTGGTAGAGTGGAATTTTTTGTGAAACTCATTAAAAATTCCAAATTGAAATTGAAAAGAAAAAATAATTAGACACAAGCACTGCATTAATCTTTTAAATGGCAAGATTTAGCAGAACTGTTGTAGATAATAAATTGCAAAAAGTTACATGAGTATACCAATAAGACCAACATTTTTTGATGACTGGTCCAGTGTTACAAATATTTTTTTAAGGAGCAATGGATTTGGGGCATAATTGTGGTGAATAAACGTGTTCACCATATATGCAACTGAAGGATAATTCCAAGTACAAACCATCCATATTTTCCCCTCTGTCTTCCAGTTCTTTTCCCCAGAAATAGTAGTGTTCATACATAATGAATAATTTGACATAAGGGTCAAATTCAAAAGAAAAGCTCATTTCCACACATGCAACTTCTCTAAAGTTCTATTGAACACCTTACAAGAGTGCATACTATGTACCGCAATTTGAGCAATCCCTAAACATGACTGTAGATTTGAAGAATGTAACCACATAAAGTAAAAGTTTGCCTGGCAAAATGAACATTTCTTAAAGATGAATTTCTGCCTGTTTACATCACTAGTTGTAGGACTTGACCACTTATTTAAGTATCAAGACTGACCATCTTATCTACAGATAATTTCATAATTACCTTTCGGTGAACTGCAAAAGAAACCTTTTTAACCTCTTGTAGGAAAACACTAAAATGTGTGTACATTAATAGCAGGAATTAAGAAGGGTACATAAGGAAAATGGAAAAGTAATATTGAATGACAAAGGATTTTTGTTGCTGCTGTTAACAGTCACTTTGATAACAGTTACTGTATGTAGCAAAAGCAATTAAGCATTAATACTTAAGTATTGTCTGCAACAGAAAATTAATAAAAAAAATATTTTCACACAGACACAACAAATAGCAACAAAAAAGAAAAAAGGGTTTCTCCTACTTACATATTTTGATGCCAAGTTTTAGTGTGTAGTAATTCAACTACTGATTCTACTAACCTGAACTTGATTTTGCAGTCCTCAAGCCAAACACAAGATGCTCAATTGTTTTATCCTACTGATGTTGAAGCAAAAAGGACCACAAAATTCTTGTAGCATACACAGTAAGGAAATCAGCAACATAACTCCAAAATGTTCTTTATATAGAGCCAGCACTGCAGATTTCTCTATTACTAGCAAGTTGAAAACAGGTGTAGCCCTTAGTTATGAGGTTCACATGTTACAGCTTTTCAGTGTTTTTCCACCAGATGGCAGGTGAAAGTTTTGATTTCAACATATAAACCAGTTATAGCAAATTATACTAGTACTACAGTTCTTGTAAATGGCATCTTGAGTAATTTACACTAAAAGTTTTAATTCACTCAGAGGCAGGTCATTGAAAGGTTTTGGCTTCTGAATTAGTGGTAATTTAAATTTCAAAATTAAAAATGTATCAACTAAAAGCTTCAATATGCTGAACCATTCAGATTACATTGTATTCAAAAAATAAGATTGAGGAGGAGGAAAATTAATATATACCAGGAAGTGATGTATTTTTGTACTGAACAATTTTAAATACAGCCAAGATTATAAGAACACACTGTAATTCTTCTCCTGCATTATATTTGCTCACTTCTGGAGTTGAATTAACACCCTCAAGCTCATTCTCCTTTTTTCTAATTGTTCTACATCTCTAATATTACCAGCCTTAGCCACAAAGCCATCACAGGGAAATGCTCTGAAAAAACCCTACCCCTCCTGGCTTAAATGGAATTAGAAATTCAATAAAACAAATCAGAAAAGTTGTTTTTGCAAAACCTTAATTTTGGGGCCTTAACCCTGTAAAAAATTAGTTTTCTCTGTCCACATGAACCCTTTTTGTCTTCAGTGACACCTCAACTTCTCTATCTTCAGCATAGAAAGACCTTCTGGCTGGCGTAGGACCAGCTTCGATAATGTTGTTACGGCAGGTCAGCATCAGTGCTTTAGTTTTGGATCCCCCAGTTGTCCCCACTTAGTTCAGCCCAAGGAGACGCTTCAGGGCACAAGAGCTGTACCCTTCCCCGATGGAAGTGCAGGGCTACATCTAAGCCCCGCCAGCCACTAAGGGCAAAGCCAGCCAGCCTCCTGCTGGAGTGTAAGAAAATTCCTGAAACACTTGTAGGGTGGATGTTGGCTCATCCGTAGCAGCTGCTTTGCTCAACAGCTGTGGTGCACTTGTGCACAGCCCTAAGCAATTAACTTCCACATACTGAAGAAGTCACAGGTTTTGTGGTTTAGCAATCATTACTAATTGTGCTGGCCACACCCAAGCAGCCTTAAAGAATTTTTTTAAAAAACCCATACTCAGCCTTCCTCAAGGAAAAAATAAATGTTCATTAAAAAGAAAGTCAGGGTTAAGTTGAAATAAAGAGCATTTCTTGTTGCAGTGGGGCATATAAATAATGGTAGTTTAGTCACTTTTACTGATTTTTATCTCAGTTTCTACAGCTTTTCAATATTTGGCCTTTATATCCTCTATTCTACTACTTAAATATTTCCAAAAGAGAATTTACAAAACACAGGACACAGAGCAGAAAGTTACCGGGCTGCTGAACCCTCAACCAAGTTCATCAAGCTGGATTTATGAGATTCTAGGCACAAAAAATTATATGGAAACTGAATAGTGATATTTAATAGAATTAAAACGTATTTGTAAAACAGACCTAAGCTATATCTAATATGGCTTAATTATAGTAATCCACACAGTATATTTTTATCTCAATGAGAATGGATGGAATTACTTTCAGAAATTCCTGTGCAACAGGATTTTAAAATACCTTTTAGGTTTTTATGCTATTTTATAATGTAAGCTATGTATTTGAGAGTTTTGTACATTTTATTTTGTTCCTGCCTACATCTCTCTGCCTAGAGCTCTGCCTTGAACTTCAGCAAAAAAGTAACATTACCTTAAAGGTGATCTCTGTCTGACTAGGGTTAACTAAACTATTAACTTTTAAGGCCAGTTTACCTTGAAATCATTTTTTATCATGACACAGTATTTACATGAGATATACAAACTACCTCTACAATTATGCTATAAGGTAAATAAAATAATTTAGTATCCTGTTATGTAAGACAGATAATAGTCTTAAGCACTTGTAATTTTTTTGAATTGTAACAAAATATTGCTGACCTTCATTTGTTTTCTTTCTTAAAGAAAATCAGCAGAACCTGACATGGTATTTAAAGGTCTCCCTTTCAGCTGGAGCTTGGACTGAATTAGTCTCACTAAGTTGCTATAGAGTAGGCATTTTTTTCTATAAAAAGGCAACCGTAATTTCTTTCATCTCTGCTCCTGTTTCAAAACCCCGCATTTTTATAGGTCAGATTCTGTGAGAAAAACCCCAACACTAAGAGCATTAAAAAAACAAAACAAACCCAAACAACAAACCTCCAATTTACCCTTACATTAGGGTATGCATGTGTACACACAGAGCTGATATTACAGTGGTGAACGGGCACATCACAGAGAGCTCCATTTCTGATGTCAGCAGACAACAGACATCAAATGGCACATTTAAGCATAGACTAAATTAGGAAAGATGTAACTGAACATCTTCATACCACGCATTGGTGATCTGGTCAAAATAAAACTTCTGTTACCATAGTTTTTAAACTCCAGCTGGTTCAAAATATCTCACGATCCTTCCTCACTAAAGCTGACTGAGAGAAACACACAAGATTTTTCCATTTAAAGTAGTTTTTCACACAATATTCAGCTAATGTTGAAGCCCCAGTCCTTACTATCAGTACCTGTTGCTTGGGCTCAGGCCATCTGATGACCATATCATCAGGATAAAGCCTAGTGGCAAGTTTGTTCTGCACACACAATGGGATTTTCTTTAGGGTTAAACATTTCTTATCTGTGCGGGAGGCAAAGTGCTCTCACAGTGCTCCAGGCCTGAAGAACTCAGTCTGAGCCCCGGGGAAGACAAATCTTATTACTTTTTGTTCCAAGAACAGAGCACATCCATTCATGTTGACTTTCATAACAATACAGACAAATACATACATACAATTTTATCTACAAACAAATAAACTCTACTGTAGTCACTATATCTCTGAGAAAGAGTGACAAAACAAAGTGCTATCACTTTCCTTAACACACTCCTACCAGGTGTAGCATTGAGCAGAGTGAAGAAAGTGTTTACACACCATAATATAACCCATCACCCATATGGAATTAACTTGCAAGGAAAAAATGTTTTTGAAACGGTACTAAATATAAGAAAACAAACTCACCTTTGATAACGTCTGCTCTGCTCCTTCTGCCCACGCTCCCAAGGATCCCACAAAATAACATTAACATTTCAGACGGTTGTTTTGCAGTGATTAAAGAGGCCCATTCAATTATGCAATTTGATAAACATTGCAAACACCTGCCTGTCTCACATTTGGTCAAACAGCTGAAAAAATGGCTGAAAGACTAACAATGGGATGCAGGTCTTATTTACCACTGCAAGTAAGTCCCTAGTATGCAGTTTGATCCATTACTGATCAAACTATTTGGATAATAAGAAGTGAATGAGCAGTTCAGACTTCAAGAAAAGCACCTTGCTCACCTCGTGAAGTAAGCAAGTATGTAAGCAGCTAGAACAGTGAACAGCAGGCAACAGAGCAGGGCAACTTCTCATTGCATCTTACAGAAAACTCCCATCTATTTAGCACTCAATGCCTATTATGGTGATCTTTCCCTGAAGCCTTGTTTACCCCCAAAATCTAATCTAAATCGGTACAAAAGAATAAAGAATAAGCACAAGATTACTGAAAAGCAAAGGGGTGTATTTCCTAAAACACCAGAGATGCATGCTTCAGTGGCCAAATGGGCAATTCTGTGCCTGTTGAATACGTGGACTAAACTGCTGCTTTGACAGCTCTTATTCCCAAATTAGAATGATTAAGGAATCATATCACTGAGCATTAATGCTCTGGTAACAGTGTTAGTCACAATCCCTTGTGTCTCTGTGTGGGAAGAAAAATCACCAAGCCATACTACATCAACATTAAATAAACAAAGGAACGAACCCACTTACTACTCTTTTTATGAAGAAATAAAATGACAACATAATCCACTAATTCTTCCAATGTCTCATTCCACATCCATAAAGTAACCCCAACCTAGGCTGACCTACAGTAACTTTTAAAAAAAAGTTCTAGCATGTCCTGTTGAAGTCTTTCAATTCTCTGGCTAAATAATGAATCATCTTGTAATGAAAACACAGTTCATATTTTATTCGTTTATTTGGTATGTATTTGGCACCTTCAAACACAAACCTCATCCTTGCTACAAAAAGTTTACCGCCTGGGCTAGACAACGGGCTTCAAGACCAATGTCAAAGACAATATATCAATAGCTGCACTTACTCTAATCACACTGACACCTGGCTCTGGTGAAATAAAGCTGAAGAAGGACCTACAGAAAGGCATGACTGGTCTTTTGCCAGGCCACATTCGCCACAAAGTCAAAAGTGAGAGCAAGTGGTCAGGAAGACGGACTGCTACAAGGGAACGCAGGCAGCAAGAAGAAACGGGAGCTGAGGGGCAAGGAGGGCAGAATGTTGCAATTTTAAGGTAAGGACAAACAGATTGATATCAAACCAAAAGGGAACAAACATCGAGGTCTGAACGTTTTGATTGGAGCAGAGCAGCTCCCTTGAATTGTTGTTTTTCTGCTTTACATCTGCAGCCCGGTGCCTGCCATTTCTGTGCAGCTGCGCAGTGCAAAGGGCAGACGCAATAAGCTTTTCTCTAACAGAGGGAATCGAGGTCCTTCTGCTACTCTCGGCCCCAGAACGCAGCCGTAGCTCTGGCTCAGATGAGTAGGAAAGCGTGGCTGCAGCCCCTAAAGGAACTCACACACGTGGCTCTCTGCCGCTCTGTTGTTTTGGTGCCTGGATTCCTTCCTGCTCAGTAGCTGTTATTTGGGTCTATGCAACACAGCTGGTTTTTAACAAGGGTGCAATGAATTTAAAAATTATGGTTCAGTGTTTTTGTTTAAGACAAAGCCACATTTCTAATAAAGGAACCGGTCACACAGGAAGCTCTGGTAGGATTAGCATTAAGATGATAATGGAAATAGAATTAAAACCTGCATTATTACAATGATACTTTATTAAGTGCAGAAAGCAGGCCTGTTTGAATCAAAGAGAATATATTTTATTTAAAGACATGTTCTTAGGGTGTTTTCAAAGGAGCTGAAAAAAAACCAGCTTTCTCTTTCAGTTTTAAATAATGCAATTAAGGAGATAGGCATTTTTTATCAAAAAGAATACAAATTTATTTTTGATAAGAAAAGCATTTAGAAATTGTTTCTGTAAACATGTCTCAGCGCAGATTGAAGCCAAATCTCATGAAAATATTTGCCAGGTCCAATAGCAACCAGACTAATTTTTATATTTATCAGATCTGGAATTTAATACCTTTAATCATTGTTCCAGAAAAAGCTGTCAGCACACAAGCTACCTGCAGAGTTTCTACTTTTTATTAGTCAGCTGTGCACTCTTTTAGTCTTAAAGAACTATGTACAGCAAGCGACACTTGTATTTAGCCTGGCTAAAGACAAGGCTTTGTCTGGTTGCAATGAACAAGTGACAAAGAAGGTAAGAGCATTAACTATTGGTTGCATGGTCTATAAGTTAAGCCATACAGATTGAAGTCCAGGCATTTTGATGTGAAACCACTGTCTGCCAAAACCAATCCAACCTTCTTCTGTGGAAATGAGCACAAAGCAGCACACTGCAACCTCAAAATGACACAAGTAGGGAAGGCTCACCAGTGTCCTGAAGAGATTCTGAGAACTTTAAGTCAGGAATATGTACCAGCTGTATCAGCTGTGGTAAGAAAAACAAATGTATACTTCATGGTGAAGCATCTACTTTTTTGAATTAGATATTTCACATCTCTGAGAAGTACCCAATGAGACAAAGAGAGGTTGGAAAGTACAAGCCAAGAAAGGCAGTGACCCCCTCATCTGCATCTACAGAAGACACACAACCATTCAGTAATGAATAAGTTGTATTCTTCACTGGTTTGAAATTGGAAATTGCTAGTGTAGAAGAGAGAATTCAAGAGTTTATTTTTGAAGTCAACTGAAAACAAGGAATTTTGAGTGGGACATTAAACAGTACTGAATTAAGCAGAAAAAAATTCCATTTTTTTTCTAAAAAATCTAAAGTAAAAGACTCTGTTGCTTAATTTCTGTATCAGTTGCTCATAATTATAGACAGTTTCACCCCATACAAATTAAAAAGTTACTCTCATAAACTATTACTGGAGGCTAAGAAGAAAACATCAAGTTGGAGAGACAAAATAGTTCCTCAGCGATACCGAGGGCAAGCAGCATGTCCTGGGTACGCAGTACATAACGCAGAAAGTTACGGTGCCTTTCTTCTGTCAGTATAATACAGAGCAATTACCCTGGTAAGAATCTATAAAAATAAAACCACCATAGCTAGTTGATCACTAAAGTTAACTTAGGTCTAAAAACAGCACTGAAAAGCTTAAGGAACAGAATGGACATGCATAACTCTCTCTCTTAAATGGTACACACACAGTTCAGAAGAGAATGAAAACCAAACCCAGAACACATGAAGTTTATTCTTTTGCAGGCTTTTGGTGCAAGCTTTTGATCCAAAATCTGCATTTGGCCATCTGTTTTCTGAATCATAATCAAATCATAATGATCATAAATCAGACAGAGGGGCTACTTTGAAAGAATTTGCCTTATGTTAAGATTTTATATTTAAAAAATAATAATTCGTACTCTCCTCTGTACACCCAGAGCCAATATTCATTGAAACTTAACCTCATATGGATTGAAACAAAATACATAACATTAAATTTTATTTTGGAATACGGAAAATTACTAAGGAAAATTCATGAGTAATCAGAAAGCCAAAGGGATGATGTTAATAAGAATAAATGTAAAAAACCCCATCATTTATCTCATAACAATTCGATGCGTTGTTAATCAGTGACTTTTGTTACAAGGATAAAGGAAAATGAGAGCATCCTCCCAAACGAAGACCTTTATTCAGACTGCAGACAACTCAGCTCTTAAAAGCTGTCTGAATCTGTGCATGTGATTTCAGTGCTCCGTAGTAAAGCACACTCTACAACCTGTTGTGCCTCACAATCGTGGGAAATGTAGTGTGTTTGTCTATGTTATGGGACATTATTGCCATAAAGTTATCAGAGAAAATCATTAAATACCTACCTATGCTTTAAGACATTGGTATGGCTAGCTTAAACTAAAAATGATTGTTTGGGTGACTTGGAATTCTGTGTGTCCTCAAAGGGCACATTCCTTTAATAGATTAAAGGAGCTCATTTGCACAGTGAATTCTAGATGTTTTGTTTGGTTGTTTTAAACAATGAATCTGGAATTCTTCCCATATTATATTTCTGCTCCTCCAATATAAAGCTTAGTAGAATTCATAAACAATTGGAGGGGTGTGAAGATCATCCATGGTAAATACAGAAGTCACTGGCAGTTCAGCTGCTTTTACCAACTCTTAGTTTGTTCTACAGTTTTGTGCATTGAAAGTCAATGGTGAGGCATCTGGAAAAAGCTGGCTAGAAGATCAGCTCCTTGTGATCCATGTTTTGTTTACCCATCTGCTACCCTGCTGTATGTTACATGATGCTATGAAGGTATTTGTTTTAGAAAGGATAAGATGTATATGAAAATGCACTTCCTTACTACTTTCCCATTTTTTTCAGAACCTTCTTTAGCATTCCTCTTTCAAGCTAGCATTGTGTATTTTTAAATTAATGGAGCCATATTTGGTCCAACACTCAGTTGTTTTTGTAAAGTAATTAGACCCCAAATGCACCCAAATAATTTCCAGGCTTCCAGCTGGATAAAACGTTCATTGCTGCTTTTGTAGATATTTTGAACCTGGTTTAATTCTTTTCTCTCTTAAAATCAAAAGAGAGAACATATTAGCAGAAGAGAAGAGAGGAAAAGACCAAGTAGTTCAGTATGATGTAGACCCCATGGCAACTCAAACTTATAAATATATGAACTGGAAGACATAGAACAGCGTATCTGTCAGGCTCTGTAACACAGGTGAGTTTGCTTCCTCACGATTTCTCCCTCTCCCTTTTTTCTTTTCCTTCATCAGCATATTAATGCTCTTCATCATCATTCTTTGGAAGTGTGACACATATCATATTTCCCATCCTTCTGAGCATATGGTCTGGAACTATTCAATAGCTGCAATATGATGATTCCGGGCTGCTGAGCGCAACTGATTGGCACATTAAACTGCTGGGAGACTCTTATCTGGGGCAGACAGGATTCTTTCCAGTGCAGTCCTAAGGGGCCCTCAGTAATGAAAAATAGTAATTCTAAGTCTTTTCCACCTGTCTGTTGCCAGGCATTTTAAAATGGAGTTGCAATAGTTTTTCTTTCCCCATAACCCTTATTAAAGCAAATCAAGTATAAGCCAGAAGAACTTGGAGAGTTTCACTAGAGACCCTGCAGTTATCAATTTAAAAAGCTTTTTCAAAGCTTATTTAGCCTTGCTTTTAACACTGTAAAGCAACCCAGTGTACAAAAAAATGTTAATACAAATAGGCATTAAATTAATTAAATAAATACAGCAGTATGGTGTTTGGTTTACAATACAAAAATCTCATTACTTTAAAAGATATTTTCCCCTTTATTATTGAATCAAAGAGTAAAAAAAAAAATAAATTATTTTGCATCTAATCAAAAGTAAGGAGGTCAAAATCTAATTCAAGATATACAATTTACCAGATCTAAAGAGATCCCTTCAGCTATTGTAGCCCCCTCTTAACTGTGATTATAGTGATAAGCCCACATTCTCTTACCAGGAACAACAGTGGATCGTGCATTTGCTTCCCAACCCCATTCCTTCAGCTAAAGGGAAAAAATCAGTTTCCAGGCTTGTGAATCTTTGAAAAATAAGGGAAAGATTTTCTGAGAACAGTGGTTGCCTGAAGAATTACCGTAGGAAATGGATACCACTATCATGATCTAAGGACAGAGATTTTGTGTTGACACAGCGGCAATTTAAATGGTTTACATGTATTGCCTTTTAACCCAATAAGATAATGCTTCACTTTCTTTCATCTATAAAACTAGAAAAACTGATTCTTTTCACCTCACTGTAAGTTTTATTATGTTTAGATCCTGTTGTTCCCTACCTGGAGATAATGTTAAATCCTGAACAGATATAAGGAAGTACAGGACTATGTAGCAGATATAGCTTCTGCCGTAGTGATCAAAACTGATAAATAGAGCATCACTAAGAAGTCTTGGAAATATCCTCAACTGCTTTAATTTTTTTTATGCACACAGTTTTCTTACTTACATTTTAAACTGTGATAACCTTTCTTGCACTGGATGCTTTGCATCTCTAAACTCAAAATAATACTTTCTGGAAGTTTATGAATTTGCTACTCTCTGTCATGCTCTTGTAGCTTAGAAAATATGGACACTGAAAGGATTTTATTCCACAGGAGTCAGCCATTCATACTATACAAAGTGTTGGAAATTAGAGTTCATACTTTTGACATCACAAAAAGATTCCAGAGAAAATCCCATACACAGGTCCTCTTCAAAAGTATTGCTAAAACTTGCAATTACTGCCCACTAGCACGGATTAGATATTATCATTTTTGTTTGAAAAGCTTCTCAGAGGAGAAGCAATCACTTTATTTTAAGGGTTCTAGAAAGAAAACACAGGCAAAACTGCTTATTTTCATATAAAGAGTAATATTTAAATGATATGCTTGTCTCTATGCCTCAGATAAAAACTGTGTTAACATTTGCATTCTTCATGGACTAGCAATGTTTTTGACTTAGTTTTCAATGTTTTTGTGTTAAAAGACTCCAGCATCACTAAATTGTGAGGTTCTGCCAATGTTATTTGTGTTCAGACTGCTAAAACTGAATTCTTCTCAAAGAGGATATATTAAAGCAGTTGGATGCACTGATGTTTGTACAACTCTCCTGCTGGATGTTTGCAAGACTGCTTATTTTCATATTTATCTATAAAAGATAAAATTACTTATTTGGAAGACTTTATGAGTGGATTCTTGCATGGTAATCTGCGATGAGAGACAGAGCTGTGGATCTCAGAAGGACAACAGCCTGACAAGGAATATCTGATACACAGCTGTATGTAAAAATTTTTTTTGCCCATTCTACATTCGTTCATGTCTCTTCTAGACATGCTTTCCTGCAATATAAGAAAAAGTCAGTCAAGAAAGAGTTACTATCAGTGCAGTGGCCAGCAGTAAGTACGATAATAATTTGAAGCGGACCGATAGGAAGCTTTCTCATACTGGGCACCAACTGTACTTTTTGGGGGCTCTTGGGGGAAGAAAAAGCAGTTATGTAGTAACTGTTAGACATTTTCTACTACTATGAGACATGTCATACTGCTGTAACTCAGTAGGCAAGCCTTATTCTGCTATGTATAAATTAAATTAGCCGTTTCCTGAATTTATAACATGCCTTTCATGTTTAGCCAGCCATTGTGTCCTAGCCTAATTTGGAGAAAACAGTAGTACAAGGTCAGAATTTTTGAGTGTTTTGTTTCTTCTGCACAAGGGCAGATGTCACATCACCAATATGAAGTATTTTCTTTTAAACATAATAATAGAAAATTAGAAGTAGCTATGGTAATCCCAAGTGTTCAAGACCTGGAATATCTGTAGTATGTATTAAGTTTTTCAAGCAGCCTAAGCCGAGTGCCTTGTCTCCTGACTGACTTTTGAGAGTTGCTGAATTGTATTTTAAAGCAAACCAAAGACCTGTTTTATTAAAAAGTTTTGCTGACAGAGTTGTAAAATTAGTATTATTGATTTTAATACCTTTAATAAAGCAATGCTATTGAAAATCGGCAGCAAACCAGAAAATGTCTGCTCCTACATGTCGAGGAACAGACCTTCATGAAGAAAGTTGTACATTATGAACATCTTTGTTTATTGAACCAAATAATTATAAGATATATTGTAATTTGGGGAGACACTTAAAAAAGGGAAAAAGTGATGAAGGAAAAAGTCCTCATCTCTTTTGGCTTCTTCCCACTCAAATCTCAGAAATGTGCTCCTTTTCCCACCTTGACTAGGTATCATGTTCCCTGAATGACTTCAGGAGGTATTCTTCCTCGACTCAAAGAGTCTGTCATTAGCACAAAGTAATCCTTACTATAATGGTCTTTAATTGCCTTTAATTATTTTATATCTGAATTACCGTACACTGCAGGACATTTAAAGCCATAATAATAAAATATCTTATTACTGTGGCTTATTGAAGTACTACTGGGCTTTGACTTCTGGGAATCATTCTCAAGTGCAACAGTGATTGTAAATCATTCTGATCTCTGCCATGTAAGTCAATGGGGATATTGCATAAGAAACTGAACTTGTAAACTTTAAAACATTAATTCCTACTATAACCAAAGACAGTAAATTCCTTCACTCATCCTACTTGGGTTAGGCTAAAGCTCCAGAAGCAAGGCAAACATCAACTATGCACAAAATCAATGCTTTCTTTTCTCATAAATATACAGTATTCGTGGCCCCAAACCAGGACACCCAGTAAGACAGATGATGCTGTATAATTACCAATGATGCTTACACACATGCCATATCCTGAAATTACCACTTAAAATCTCTGCTTTCAATCTGGGACAGGGTTTTTTTTTTTTTCGAAAGGCAAAGATAAAAGGCAGCCTCTCCTCAGCAAGACCTCAGATTACAAAATGGTCATTAGAAAAGATGTTTAACATGTTTGCTAAAAGCAAATGTTTTAAAAAGAAGTCAACTACATTAGCAGCAGGGGGGGATTTTAAAAGTGTTCAATACTAACATCAATAAAGCAGTTAAACTCTGGACAATGACAATATTTTCTAAGGGACTGTGAGCAAGGTGCACAGGAGACACAGGACTGCCATCACGCAGACCTGGGTTTGCTGTACAGTCAGCACCTCATCAGTATACTCTTAAGACTCCTATTAGTCTGCTGTACAACCTTGTGCTTGCCTCCTCTCTGTGTCAAAACATCAACACCCAAAAAATGTAGGCAGAAGTGCTTCAGCTGTACGTGGGTACGCGTGGCCTATGGTTATGTGGTGTCTGGACTTTGAAGCAAGGATTATTTTTAAAGGACACAAAGTAATCAAAACATGAGATGTGGTTATTACTTGCTTATTATGCAATACATACAGCACCTTGTGCTCCCAAGGTCCGGGTGTGCTGAAAACCAAGTTAAGTGTGCACAGGAGGAGGCTAGAGCCCAAGGCTTGGGCTACCCTAGCCTTGCTGCAACACAGCAACAGCAGAGATGGGGAAACCAGCTCTGGCCTCTGTCACAGACAGCTGCCCCTGTGCTCTGCTGTGCTAAGTCATCACTAAGGCTTCAAATCTCTGTACAGGCTTAAGCAACCCACTCTTACCGCGGCAGCGGGACTAGGAAACAGGCAGCACTATCACACCACAAAGGCTAAAGAGAACCCCACCACTACTCGCACCACCCCACTGCCCCCTCCCCCCATTTCCCCCCCTCTGTTTTGTTAAAAAGTTTACACATTGCAAGACAATTTACACATCAATTACACATCAAATTACACATCAATTACTTTTAACCTGAAGAAAGTCAAACTGGTCTCCCACATGGTCAAAAAACTGAATTACACCAAAAACTAAAGACTGTTTTACATGAACATCACTGGAAAACAAGACAGACATGGGCATCTCAAGACAGAGTAATAGATAACTGACAAGCTGTTTCAGATCTTCAGATGGTAGTTGTAGTGATACTACAGAAAATAAAGCAATAAAACATTCTGATTTCAAAGCATTTTTATGCATCGTGGAGGAATTCACTAAATTTTTGACTCACTTGTCCTTGTGATCATTCTTTTCCTGTCATCAGGTACCTAAGGCAGATGCCAAACAGCTGCATCCCTCTCCATCACTGACTGGTTTTACCATCAATTTTTTTCTGTTCAGATTTAACACAGCTATTCTGTCAATATTGTGTCACAAAATGTGCCCTCAGCAAACCCAATCTTTTCATTTCATTGTATTTTATTTTGTCTTTCATTAATAGCATGTATTAAAAACCACTTATGGAGAAGACAAGCAAACATAGACTTTGCTCTTTGGAAGAAGAAATGTTTGTTAAATTTGTTGGCATATGCCTACCAAACCAGCACAGCTGAGACTGATAAATAAGAATTTGATTAGCATTCAAATTATAAGTTGTCCATTCCTCTTCATAATGACAGCCTGACTGAGATTGTGTTTGTCCATTTTCAGAGATGAGTAACTGTGGCATTTAGTAAAGAAGTGAGAAAACCGTATTTGGTTTTTAATTTGCTTTAATGACTTTCTTGGCCATGGTTATTTGAAGAAGAGTCTAGCCAACTGCCTTTATTTCCCCTTCTGTTAGATTATTATCTCTCTCAAAACAATACTTGAAAATGGCTCATCTGAACAAAATTCAGAAAGTGCTACAGAGCAGCTGACTAGAAAGACAAAAGAAATTGTGCCAGTATCACTAAGCTAAATTCAAGGTATGTGAGCAAAGTAGTTTCAGCAGAATGATTTATGGTAAAATCTTGGAGAAAATAATTTGTCCTCAATCTTCCTTATAAATAATTTTATTTATTTTCAAACACATTATAGCACTAAGCTCTTTGTTTTCTCTGTCCTGAGGCGTTAGCCAGGTAGTGGTGTCAGACACATTTTCAAGAACGCATCACATTATACATACACAATCCACAAGTAAAGATAAGGGAACTGCTTTATGCTGTAACTTCAAGACGTTCCCTGCATACCTGCACAAGCATATGTGGGAGTCCCATGTGAACTTGATTGCTGGGTGACTATCAGTTCTGAAATGCACATCAGAAAGTATGTTTCTCAAAACTGTGCTGCATATTAACCATTCTGTAAAGAACATACTTTTTTTAGAGCGCTGCAGTAAGGTGGTACGCCAGCCGTGATGGTTTGCTTAAACCGTTCTGTCTCTGCTCTTCATCACAGTGAAGCAATATTTTCACGAGTACCATTCCCTCACTTTCCATAAGACATACAGCATTTTAACAGTTATTCCCATATTCTTATTCCATCTGCTGAAGAAGTAGTAGGAGGAGTATTTTATGAATAGAGAACATTGTCAAGAGGTAAGACACAAAAAGATTGTCTAAAGAACAAGTAAGAGAATGTGCAGCATCTTGAGACTAGGTATGCTAAGCAGAAAAAAACTCACCTCTCCCTGATTTTGTTAGTCTTTGTTTAGTTATCACCAAAATCACTAATCAGAGGATATTTCAACCCTGTTCTTCTGTGTCCTTGTCTCATCCAGAAACTTCCATGCTTTATTGATTTAATTATACAGTATGGATTTTTACTCATCTGTGTTACATATTCAAATATTATATGCTAACATGATTCAAGTTAAATTTCTCAAATACTAAGCTAGCCCACTTAGAGATATTTAATTAGTTTGTCAGAAAATAAAGAAGGAGCAGGAATTACGCAGAGGCTGAGCTGATACAGGCAATTCATGAGTTTCTCTTGCGTTACAGTTATCCCCAGTTTTAGGGATGTCAGGTTTACATGAAGATGGACTTTCAGCTAAATGGGAAACTGCCTAAACTGCATACTACCAACAAGCTATTCAAATATGCAGAACATCAGTTTGATGCTAGGCAAAAAGTCAGTCTAACTTTTAGAAATGTTGAGGAATATATGTTGCATGGTAAAAGTCACAAAGCTAAGAATCTAAGGACAGTGTCTGAGAACATTAAAGCAGCACAGACTAAGAAAAGTCGTAACTTCAGACAGAACAGTTGAGTTTGCAGTACTTCACCATGGGTTGAAAAGTAAATTAATGACAATTTTTTTTTTTTGTGTAAGCTGTTTGTGTATTCACATTTTTTAACAGTCTCAATGTGCAGTCATACCTGATAGCTGCATTATAGACATAATCTGATATCCGTGACTGTTAAGCAGAAAAACCTTAGTTGGGCATATGCCCAAAATTACTAATGCAGCTTCAAACCCTCTCCATGCTGCATAAACAGCTTGCCTGAAGTGTTGCGTTCTACACTATGATATTTGAAAGTGGAATGAAATGGTGCAATAAAGGAAAGTAGAAGAGCTGTGGCCAAAAATATCAAGTATCTCAAGATGTTGTTACTGTTCATTACACAGAGCAGTAAGTCAGTGCATCATACAAATTAAAGTTTCTATAAGCATTACACTATCCAAAGACCATGCCTAAAATCATAAAGGTAGCAGTCATCTAATTAATTGTAATAGTCCTCTTGTGCAGTTATATAAAAGCCTTAGTAAAAAATCCAAGATTTAGCAAAATATTTGTGAGTTCCTGGGCACCTGACAATTTCTTCTTACTGAAGAGCTGGGAATGCACCTCTGTGTTGAGTTAAAAAAAGGTTCTCAAGTATGATGATTAATTGAAATTAAAAACTCTCGTGTGGCACCAGATTCACATTGGATTAGAATGAGCAAACAGGTTTCCTAGTCAATGGAGTATTTGTTTTACATTCACGTAAAACGTATTCATAACAAAGTAGTTCAGATGGTTCAAACCCCACATACTTTAGACAATTTTATCCTTTTTAATCTAAATCAAAATATCCTGACTATTAAAAATACAAAGCTAAGAACTTCCGCTATTCTCAAAAAACCCCCCAACCAACCAACCAAAACCAAACAAATAAAAAAACCCCCAAACAACCAAAACTCATCTTTTAAGATAGCAGAGTTTTCTGCGTAGATTGAATACTGCTTGGTTTTACATAAATTCCTGGCTTGGCTGGGGCTCCTAATGTTACAGTACATCGGGTGTGACTCATCTTAACTTGCCAAAATTCAGTACAAGTTCAGAGGCCCATTTATTGTGCAGCTTTACAATGTGTGGGAAGTATTACATCCACAAGCATTCATCCTCTATGCATACAGTGCAATCTCATAGAAAGACCTCTGGACTTATTTTTTTAATTCACTTTATGTAATAAAAGTGAATTTTATAATCAGTAAATTCTGGAGATTTTGAGAGGATGGGTGATTGAACTTGCTTCCAGATTTCATCTTGCTATGGAATTTATGTCCATGTGTGCACCCAGAAACAAAACTATTTTACAGCTCTGTGACATTCGGATGTATTTGCCTAGAGTATTTATTATTTGGATATGTACTGTGTTCAAGCAAATTGACCATTTCTTCTTTTTACAACTTTTTGACATATTCATGCTTCATTAGTATTTTCACTCTTTCTGCAGTCATGATGGGATTGGCTGCAAATTAATACCCTGAATAGTTTCCCGAATTCTCTTTCCTTCTGTGAGCTACAATTAATTTTGCATGCATTTTGTTAATGCCTTCATAATTATCTTATCTCACCAACTGCTGTAACACAGCAATAATGGCTTACTGCTACTGGTAAGGGCAAGGCATTTTTCCCCCCTATGAAAGCAGAAGACAGGGAATACTAGCTGTTCCCAGCAGGCTTCCTGGGTATGGCTAGAGATCCCTTGCACATCTGCACATGTTCTCATATGACAAAGACTTTCTACAAACTGTTACAAATCTGTAAATGATGAATACCTGATGAGAATGTCATGGTGGTAGGTAAGTGTTGTAGTGAAGACATTAAAATAACAGCTGTCAACTGTTCTCTTAAATTATCCTTGCTCTCCAGACTTAAAATTCCACAATAGGAGGAAAGGGTAGGCTTTAACAGAGCAGCCCAAAGCAGAAGCAATAGCCCCCTGTACTCAGAGGAAGCAACAACACGAGCCAGAGCCAGCGTTCAGACACACAGCAAAACTGCTGTCACCCTCCTCAGTGGTGATGCTGGACATGTTTCATTGAGGGTGGGCATTTGGTGACCTCTGCTCTGCCTTGCTCTGCAGCATCCAGCTCTGGAGATTCCCACAGCACGTGCTTAGGTGGAGCTGGAGTTCTACAAGCTCAGCTCAGCTGTTAAATACAGTTCAGATTTCAGGAGAGGCTGTTGGTGAATTGTAAATATGGCTTTTCCTGGAAAAAATGTGGTAAAGACAAAAAAGTGTTTTCCTTCATATAGAAGGTGCAAGGCATTTACTGCAGGTTCCCTGCTTGTAATCACGCTTTGCCCATCCTGGTGGAAAATCATTATGCTCTTTGACTTTTGGGGTTTTTTTGTCCATGTTTCAAGGTGGTGCAGCAGGACTTAATGGAAGACACTGAAACAGTATATGCCCTGGACAGACACAGAAGACATCAGTCTTTCTTAATAAAATAAATAATAAAAAAAATCTGCAATATGTATATATAGTATTAAAAACTATAAGGATGACTACTTTTAGTGCATACATTTGCAATAATGCAGATCTTTGTATAATTCAACAGCTGCCCTATATTTCTGAGTTTAATATCACTTGGTTTACAAAACATTCCCAGTTGATAAAAGTACAGATACTTCTATTGATTTCCTAGAGCTATGTTTATTTAAAGCAATCCAGAAATACAGTTCTACAGGTATCACTGTAAACTCATCTGTGTGGGTCTAAATGTGAAGCAGTGCAAAAATCACAAGTACCTGCTCTCTATTTTTACAGATTTCCTTTTGCCTTGGAGAACTTAAGAAACAGAAGCTGCAGTTTCACATGTCATACTTTGAAAGAGAACATCAGAGTGAGTCAAGAAAAAGCATTTTTCTGATCCAGATCCTGACACTTCACAATTGCAGAATTTAAAGATGTCCTGTTGTTACTGGTAAGCTGTCTTCACTCATCAGACACACTGAATTCACTTGTCCTCTTTTGCAGATTCAGTTTACCAAGGGGATTCAAAGTGAGAGTGAGAGAAAAGAAGAAAAGAGAGAGGAGGAACTGAAGCACAGGTTCATACCATCTCTATCATTAAAATTGCCCAATAACTCCTGTATTATTAAAATGTGCATGCAGAGCACCAAGCAATGATGTAGGATGCCAGTGCCATCTGATCCAAGATCCAGTGCTGCCATAGCAGTACATCCATGCAGCTCACAAACTAAATGTCACGTATATAGCACATTAAAAAAAAAAAAATCACTCGCTGAAACTGTTACCGAGATAACTTTCTATCTACTGTCTCCAAGGCTCACCCTTCTTTGCTGTCTCCTTACAAACTCGTGTTAAACTTTTCCTCTGCTTTTGAGAAAGATGAATTCCATCTGAAGCCACTAATAAAAATATACATATAAATTGCATGAGATACTCAAAGTCATGAGTGTGCCTTGACACGAATTTATTAACAATAAGAACTCTCATCACACCAGTTACAATTCCATTTTCACCTGCCTGAGGGGGTATTGGCATTAATGTTACTTACTGCTTATAAGCACCCCCAGGCTGTAGGTAATCCTTATTATTTTTATTATTTCAACTCTTTGGATCTGATCCTACTTAATACCAAGAGTTTCTGAAAGCTGTTATGTCTTCCATTCACATAGACTTCAATAGAAACTGGGGATAGCTGAATGAGGACCATTTTCTGAACATATTTTTTTAGTGTATATTAACATTTTAACCCATAATTTTATGCACTTGTAGGTGTAGTTGACCAAACATTAGAAAGCATAATCTGGACACTTCATAATCTCTAAAATGGTTGTATCTGTTAAAAGAAACCCCAATATTTTTCATCTGAGTGTTGTAAAGTCCTTTTACAAAAGCCGAATCATCCAAATTTTACAACTGGAGACACAGTGATAAAGATATGTTAATTTGCTCTTAAGTACATAGAACAGTTGAGACATTTCAACTTTGTTTAGTTCTGCAAGATCAGAATGACCTACCTTGTTTGAGAAGTAGTCCTCCAAGTACTGGTTTTTGTCGCAAAAAAATTCAAATAAAACATCCTGGAGAAGCAGTGTCCTTCTGGCACCATAAAATCTTTATTGTCTTACTTTATCTTAGGCTAGAAATCATTCAAATTCCTTTTATTTTACTTGCACTTCTAATTTATTTATTAATTTATTAATTAATTGGTTACGCTTAAATCTTGATGACTCCCAGTGGTAGGGATGGAATTGTCTAATTACACCACAGGTTTTTGTGTTTTACACTTAAATATAACCCAACTACCTCTATGTTTGTTTCCACTGCGGTGAGATAATGAATTTCAACACCTGGAAAGTAATTTTCATTTAGAAATGAGCTCAGTGTAGTTGATGATCCAGTTCAAAAAAGTGTTTGTTGAGGGGTGGGAGAGCCACAACAAAATGCATCATTATCTTATTAATGAGAAAGAAAGAAAGAAAGAAAGCAAGCAGGTGTTGAATGCTTGCTGGACTTAAAAAAGGAAAGGTAACGAGCAGCCACAGGTGTAAAATTCTACTTTGCAGCACTAACTGTATCTACCCTAAAAAGGTAAAAGAAAAACTCTATAGAGGTATCATTAGAAGCCAATATTTTAAAGGTATATGATAAGAAGGAAAAGTGGTTAATATTAAAGCCTAATTCAAATGGTTTAGAAAGTGATACCTGATGATGTCTAAAGGATACCAATCATCAAAGTAGCTTTTAAAAATTAGTTTATTAAAATGAAATTTGAGTGATGGAAAAATAAAGACATATAACTTTGTCCTCTAGTTCTTATGAGAGGAAAACAACTATTGGGAACCTTATAATAATTGTATTTCAAGAGTTCAGACACTGCTATCTTTGAAACAGTCATTAAGGAACAGCTAAAGGAAGTAACCATATTTCTAAATACCTTCCTCTTTAACTTGTTTTGTAAAAGATACAGCAGGTTACAAGGACACTGTTAACAAGAATTTCTATTCATGTGTATCGTGGGTTAACTCCAGCCAGCTACTAAATACCACACAGCTGCTCACTCGCTCCCCACCCCCAGTGGGATGAGGAGGAGAATCAGAAAAAAAGGTAAAACCCATGGGTCAAGACAAGAACAGTTTAATAATTGAAATAAAGTAAAATATAATACTACTAATAATAGTTGTAATGGAAAAGGAGATAACAAAAAGAGGAAGAGAATTAAGACTCAAGAGAAAAAAAAAAGCAGTTCACAATACAACTGAGTGATGCACAGCGCAATTGCTCATCACTCTCCGACTGATGCCCAAGCAGTTCCTGAGCAGCAGCCCCTGGCCAGCTTTTGCCCCAGTTTATATACAGAGCATGACATCATATGGTATGGAAAATCCCTTTGGCCTGTTGGGGTCAGCTGTCCTGGCTGTGTCCCCTCCCAGCTTCCTGTGCCCCCACCCTTCTCACTGGCACGGCCTGAGAAGCTGCAAAGTCCTTGACTTAGGGCAAGCACTACTTAGCAACAACTGAAACCATCAGTGTGTTATCAACATTATTCTCATACTACATCCAAATCACAGCACTGCACCAGCTACTGGAAAGAAAATTATCTCTGTCCCAGCTAAAACCATGACAACATGCATTTTGCATTTCAGAACAAAACAAAAGGGCAGAAAAGCACATAAAAACTTAGCATTGACATTTGTCCTGACAAGCCCATACTGTAACATCACAGGCTCATGCGGCCAGCAGAGTCCTTCGGTGTCAACCAGGCTTCAGAATCAGAAGCAGCCTTGTTAGTAAGGCAAAAGACTAGCAGGTGACTCTTAGCTTTACTCTACATGCCAGGGATCAAAGGGTTTTAAGCTCATTCATTCCTCGTGAAAGAGACTGTGAAGTCCACCAAGCGAATTAATAACATTTCTTCTTTACCTTGTCAGGTCACCTCTTCTCTTGATTATAGAAAAAGATAATCAGGAACACCAATCTGCTGCATTTCACTTAGAATCAAGGTTCACTTATTTTCACTGCCTTGGAGGAGCTAGATAAGGTTCCCTCACATGGCGTTTCTCTTAACGGCACGTCTATCATATGCTCTATGAGCACTTCATGTCTGGTACTTCCTTTTGCCTTCCCTCTTTCCAGCTGTGGCTGTCAGGAATTTACACTTGGAAACAGCAGTGAGTTTAGGACAATAAGCACCCTTGAGTATGCAAGTGGTAGTCTAGCAGGATAAGCTAACTAACTTTACTGGACTAGGGCAAGGCAGTGGGAAGACCATCAGGTCCCTACTGAGGGGACATGCAGGGATACCATCAGGGAGGAGGATTGTCCTTTCATTCCGAATAAAATGCAGGACTTTTTTCATTACATATGAGGCCTCACCTGTCATTCCTTATGCCATCTAAGGGTACGAGTTTAATTTTAAAGTGAAGGAAAGCCACAAGTCCTTTCTAGTGATTATAAGACATGAAGACAGTTTGTATGCAAAGAAAGTTTTTGCCTTAGTGCGTTTTTAGAGAGCAAGAGCCCTCAGTTTCCATCTGTCAGGAACGCAGGGTGCATATAGGTGCCAGTTTCAAGGGAATTCAGGATTCAGCAGAATTCATCTTAGAAACAGGTGGCATTGTTAGGCCATGGGGCTGTTTGCTAATTTAAGAGACCCATAACCTAGCTGAAGCTCATTAGATTCCAGCAGTGATGATCAGGTCCTCTGGGCTCGTATTTGGGCTTAACCTTCCAAATAGAATAAAGGAAAAAAAGAGTAAGAGCTTGCAGTGGATCTAGAGTTATCTAATACCATCAGTAGCATTTTATAGGGAAAGGGGAACAGCAATGCTAATGTGCCTTCATAAAATATGATTTCATTCTGAATGTTTGCCATGTTCAAGTGAAATTTTCACTCTCGCTTCAGCATGTAAAAAACAATTTATTTTGTTGTGATGAAACTAACAACATTGCTCCAAGTAAAAAAGGATTTAACAAAAAAAGGATTAGGAAGCAGTTTTTGTTCTTGAGGTTTTTCCCAGTATTTAATAAAATATGTGCATAGCACCAGAAATGTCGTCTGTTGTCAATAAAATATAGTAACAAGGCAAACATTAAAAAGGATTAATGATCCAAGAGCATCATAGTTTCACAAGCTAATCATTTGTGACAAGTATAATGTATTGACCAGTAAAATGCCTCAAGGTTTCATATTCAATCCAATGTTTAATATATTTTTTAACAGCAGCAGGGATGAACAATGAGGCAGCAGTACTTGCAAATAACAGATCCACTTCAGGGAAAGCTGTGAAGAATTCTGGGGGAATTTTGCCACGCTGGGTGAAAAGGCAATGGACAAAGAAGTGCAAAGGGAAGGAAAGATTTTAAACTATTTGCATTCCATATAGGTCTGGACCTGGCTGTTTTAACATAGGAAGCTCAGTGAGAGCCTCTGTTCACACTGTTCCCACATTAAGATGCATTAGGTATGAGTGGGAAATGAAGTGCAATACATTCTAATTCAGCCTCCTCTGGAATGCTATATGCTGTACTAAAGAAGGACAATAAAAATAATACAAGCATAGAGAAACTCTCACACAAAAAGAGACTGTAAGACTTAGACAGTTTATCTTGGAAAAGAGAGAAATAACAAAGGACATGAAAAGGGCATACTCAAAACAAAACGACAGAGAAGATAGATCTGACATTACCATTCCACACACATCATAAAGCAAGAGTAAAAGGAAAGCTAATGAAAATGAAAGATGGTGGAATTGAAATCACTGAATAAATGCTTGCACTCTGCACAATTAGACTATGAAACTCCCTGCCACGAGGTACTACAGATGCAAAGATGTGCATAGAGGAGTCGATCCTATTTCAGCTGGGATTGGACATTCATACGTGTATAGGAAGGATATCCTGACTTACAATAATAGAAAAGAATACCGAAAAGAAATTAATCTCATTCTCTAGGGTTAAGTTGATATCTAAGTAGGGCAGTTTAAAATCTGACCTCAGGGAAGAAGACAGATATGAAAACATTATTCTAGATGTTCCTGCTTTGCAGTTTCCAAAGTATCTGCTCCAAGCCACTGTCAGAAAGCAAGATGAGCAAGATGGACCACATTTAGTACAGCAATTCATGTCATGATTATCTTTCCCAAACAAATTATTATTTTATACATTTTTAAACACCATGTTGTTCAGTCACTTCTCCAGCAGACACTTTCCGTATCAGAAATGATTCCAGAGAGGAGCCAGAATGTCTGACTCCTCAGACGTGTGGACTCGCCAGCCTCAGATGGCAGAACAGGGAGGCTTCGCTGCCTATGATTTTGCATATCTGCTTAGGCTTGCATATGTATGTTTATCCTAGTGTCTATCTGGGCTGTCTAAAAACTGTCTTAACTTATACCCTGATCCTTCTGCAAATAGGTACATAGTGTAGCACTTGCAGGCAGAGGCCTGAAACTAGAAAATTGAAAGATGTCAAACTGTGAAGAGGTGCACTATAATTATAAATTACACATGCCAAAAACCATGTGTTTCAAGCAACCTTAAAATTACTCATTAAAAACAAACAAAAGAACCAGTTCTACTTACTGCTTCTGGTTGTTTCCCTTGGCTACCAAATTTAAATCAATAGGACTGAAGGGAATTTGCTGATGCTGTTTTGATCCATTTAAAAAATAATACACAAAACCCCATTCCCCTTAAGCAATCTCAAGAACAAGAAGATACAAACTTCCAGTACCTTTTATGTTTCCACAGCTTGCTTGCTATGGTGCAAGAATACTTTCTTCTTCCCGCTCCCCCCCCCCCCTTTTTTTTTTTTTTTTGTTAAACCACTTTGTTTCCACTGTAGTATAATACAGAGAAAAATGAGATTGCAGAAAAAAGTCTAACAACCCCACTGCCTGATGCCTGAAATTACTCTCCAAGAGAAAAGGCTTTCACCGGGAACACATCATTTCAAATTCCTTCTTCTTCAATGACTTTGAGAACACTTCTTTCTCAAAGGCACTGTGGCCCAGATGTACACAACAATAATACTATCGTCTTTAACTACAAGATTCCAGATATCCATGTGTTGTCAGTTACTTTCCATTGCAGTGAAAGGCAACAGACTTAGAAAAAAGAAAGCAAAAGCAGCCCCCCAAAAATGAACCCCCCCAAGCCCCTCAGTCTTTCTTGCCAGGTTCAAAGACGACCCAGTCTAACAATGACTTCTGTAAAGGTGCTTTATAGTGTACAGGGAGCAGTGAGATGATGTTCTTCCCCTTTCACAGAGGCTACAAAGCTGCCAAAAATGGGTGGGACCACCGTTTCATTTGTGCACAGCCGAGCATACAGTCCTGCACTCTCAGGGGATAACTGAACTCAGCCTGTTGCTTCTACAGAAATCCAGACTGAATCCTCCCTACTAAAATTAAGAGTCTCCTTCGGGCTTTCCCAATACAATAAGACTTGGTTCTCACCTGGCCCTTGCAAGGTTTAATCAGGAGAAAAATAGCTCTCCAATAAAAGTGGTGTCTTCAAATGGTCCACAAATTCATACTGAATTAGGGTTTTAATGCTGGAAAAGCTGAATTTGTAATTTTCAATTAATTTAATTTTTTTAAAAATGAAAGTGACTACAAAGGCAAATTATTACACAGTGTAATCAAAATATAGCTTGGTATCTTAGTTGATATAGCTTCCTAGTGTGGCAACTAAATTTTAAAAAGCAGCAAATTTGGGATAAATACTCATCATTATTTATTCAACTGGACGCAAAATAATATGTTACAGCCACTTGGTTTTATCAACACTTGATACTGAAAACGGAAAAGCATCATAACTCACTAGCATTCTGAAATATCTTAATATTTTGATCCTTCAGAAAATTTGTTTTCACTAGGTAATCAAGCCCTGGCCTGCTAGGCTTATAGTAATTAGTTTCATAAGTGTATATACTACTCAGTGTGTCTTATGGCAAGAATGAAAATGATGAAAAGGCTCTGTCATGGTTCAAACTAATAGTTTCTCCAACCTCTTTGTGAATTCTCCAAGCGTATCCTCCTCAGCTGCTACACTTCAAGTCTTTTATCTCAGGTAAATCACATGAAGCTTTCAGACCAGAAAATGTCCTCCTGATTAACCGTTCTTATCAAGAGGGCAGTTCTCTAACCTTATTTATTTTTTCTACCATCTACTGCCTCCTCTGCATGCTATATTCTGCTCTCCCTCATTACTGGAATAGCATGCCTCAGCCTGTGAGTCCCTGACTCTCTCTGTCCCTGGGCTCTGCTGCCACAGCCCCCTCTGTGTCCGAGCCCCCTCTCTGCCTCTCCCAGACACCCACCCCTGCCTCCCCTCCCTCTGCTGTGAGAGCTGCTGTCCTGTGACCTGGCCCCACTCTGACCTGGTTCTTTAGGGTACCTGCAAGCTCAAGCACTTCTACCCCTCACTGCTCGTTCCTGCCCTGGTGCTGTCTCTCATACTCTCTTGTTCACTTCTCTTGTTGGACAAAATGAAGGATCAAATATGAGAACTGCTCCAGCAAGAAACAGGAAACTTGTCCTTTCAAGCTGGGTGGGTTTCTTGATGCAATACACCAGTTACAGAGCAGGAAAGCTGACAACACAGGTTGGTGCTGCTTAGAGTGTATGAAACAGTGCTACTGCCAAACCAGCTACCACAGCCCTGGTGTCCCTGCATCTCAGCATTCAAAACAAGAGAGCACTGGAGACACCTGACAAACATGCTTTGATCCCAGATGCTGGAGGACTTAAGTTTTAACCAAATTCCTTTGTCCTCTGTATCCACTTAATGCGGCTTTCAAGTTCCCCAAGTTACACATAAACCCACAGAAGACTATGGAACGTATTGTTCTGTGAGTGCTGATCGGTGGACAGCTTCCTGGCCCCCTTCCTCTTCGAGAGTCACTAGAGTTACTCGAGAGTCACCTTACATTCAGTAAACACCTTCTGAGCATTCAGGTAAGTGGATAAGGTCTATAGTATTCATAACTTCACTTAAAATCCATCTCAAACAGATTAACATCTAGAGAAAACATAGACTAAAGTGTCACATTAGAACATATATTCCTTCCACTCTGAATTCAAGGAGCTGTGGAAATCCAAAGCTTACTTGCCATACCGCCAGGAAGCTCCCCAAAAGTTTGTGAAACGTTCTGGATTGGATGCTACTTCCCTCTAGTGTGCAGTCCCTGTAAAACTCCGGTGATACCAAACATAATCCTCCAAATTTACTTTCAAACAAAAACAGCTGCAAAGCTGTGAACTCTTTAAAGCACACCATCTTGCCAAATCATCTGATTTCTTTTCAGACTGCAAACAGAATTTGGTTCCAGCCTTTTTTCCATCTTCCAAGTACAGCCAGCAAACCCAGATATGACAGAGCAGCCATGAAGCTCAGACAGAAACTTAACAGTGCAAGTTACTCTCACGACGCTACAGAAAACTGAGACTTATCTATCATCTAGGACTCGTATGGGTAGGTGATCAGTAATAGGTAACTGATGACTCCTTAGATCCATAATCAAACATTCATAATAGAGTACTTTGTCAAAGGAAACTTAAGTGGCATGTCAAAATTTGTTAGTCTCACTCAAAAGGAGTGATTGTTTTGAATTTTCCACCGACTGATAGTTAATTTACAAGTCTGTAGTAAACCAGCACAATCATTTTGAGCATTATTTGAATCAATGTAACACATTATCTTGCTGACAACCTGAATTTTGCCTAAATTGTAGATAACGGAGAATAAGCACTTGAGGAGAGATCTATTTCTGTCATTTTAAAGAACAATTGGGCTTCCACCCTTCCTCTGAATATTATGGGTATTACTGGGTACCCTTTCAGTACTGGCTATTTAAACAGCATTCAAGCCCCACATTCACATGCAAAAAAATAACATTAAACTTTCCTCTTAGGCAATATTTCAAAATTGTCTTAGAAAAATGTTTTTTTTTTTTTCTCTCAGGTTTGAAAATCAACTGCTAATACACTATATCAGCCTGCAATTGGGCCATGAGAGAGGGGAGAGACATGGAGTCATTGACTGCATAGCCAAAATTAACAATCCCTGCTTTCTCCTATGCTCAAGTACTTCCTTAAGTAAAGGAGCCTTTCCCTTATAGTAAGTATGTTATCAATTACCCATAAAGACTCACTGTCTGGTAGCTAAATAGATACAGATTAATTCCTTCTTTTTCTCAGTCTGCTTTCGTGGGCAGCTCACACATCCCCTGAAGAGAAGTCCCAAGACTTTTCTTTAGCTCCTCTTCCACTAACATGCCTGTCAACCAGCTGCATCTGCCACAGCAGCTCTTGGGGCAGGAGAAGAGTTGTGCAGCTGCACAGTTTTGTAGCCTGGAGAGAATCAAACAAATTTAAGTAAACAAGTTTGATAACAACCATCAACATTGCAATAACTAGACAGATGCTAAAATGTCAATGGCAAGTAGGTAGAAAGGAACCATACGTATACACATGTATTCTTTTACTGTTGATATGTAACTTGAATTACCAGGGTTGCTGAGAAATCTGGAAACCCCAAAGTATTAATGCATGCATTAACAAGAATGTATTAAGGCAATCTTGAACTGTTTTGGGAGAACATCAGTAAGATGTTGTTTTCTAAATGAATGTTAATCTGTATCTGGAGAAAAACATGATCTGATGGTATTCTGAGAACTGTTGATTCACAAGATGAACAGGTTAGCTAAGGGATGTCTTGATGGATAGGCTGCCTTCACTGAGGAAAACACACAACCAATTAAGAATCATAATTTAACCATGGGAGGAATCATCAAAGCTGGTCAAACCTAACACCATAAGCAGAATCAACTCTGTGTTGACTATAAGAGTGCATCAAACTAATGAGTTACACAGGCACCTCCTTTTTTTCCTGAATACGATACGCAAAATTGTACTTCTGCAAACTACAATTGTACTTCTTCTGTATTGTGACTTGTGTAAGTATTGCTTCATTATTACTATAGGCCAGGCTGTAATTCAGATATAAAAACAGCAGCAGAAGAGTGTGCGCACCCTCACACCTCTCAGAGGCAGGCTCACAGGGCACGACTATGGCAATACCTGTGCACATTATCCTATTCACACATTTAGTATTTTAGTATCTTTTGTTTAATTTTGATGAGGAAAATTCTGCATTTCATGTGCTGGCATCAAGGAACTGAATTCACATTCACCCAGGCACCTTTGGGAGTTTTTAAGAGAAGAGTATTCTAAATCAAAGAAGCCATTATCTTTCTCCTTCTCCCTCAAAACTTTTTTTTTTTCCCGTTCTCTCAACTGCTGGATCAGGACCAGAAATAAGTATAACAGAGTATCTTTGAAAAAATTTAGGACACACTCCACACAATCAAGTAAAAAATATTCATACCTTATCAAACTACTCATCAGCTGGGGAAGGATGAAGGCTGTGTTTTCCCTTCTTTCTAGTTCTCTGTGCACACTAGTCTAGTGTGCAGGGGTTACCAACCCTTTTTCTAGGTTTGTTACGAGTACAACCGTCTGTACAACAGGTTGCACTCACTTTATCCTGCAGACTGCTTTTCCCCACTCACATTTTGGGTGTAGTTAAGCTAGCTCTGCTAGCTTAACACATGCATTCAGCTCCCACTCCTTTCCATTTTGGCCACTTACTCGCACTTCTGAGCTGAAGTTCACTGCCCCCTAACTTTACTGAAATGGTCTGAGTTAAAAATAAACCTTTTAAAACAACAGCTAAAAGGGGGAGGAAAAAAAAGGAATAAAAAGGGGAAAAAATGCATGGTTACATGGTGAGTGTTTAGGGAATGGGGTGAGAAATTTTTCAGGCAGTTTTGCTGCTGAAGTCAAATACACCTGTTACATATAATAGTTCTTTCAGGTAGTGACAACACTTGTTTGAACAATGCCTGGTATAATATGGCCTCAATCACCCATGGGAGTCCTAGGTATCATAATACAAATAATTACAAACTAAAAGCAAATACAGCATTGAAATTTTCAGGCTTTCTTTCCCAGGAGGTTCCTGTCACTTCAATTGTTTCACCAGCAAGAACCTAGGATGATTGAATCCCTAAGTTATTTTTAATAAAGTACCAGAATTTTTAAATCCTTATGACACATTAAATACTGAAAATACTGATTTATAGAATATAAACCATAACACAATAGACCATATTTGCAGAGGTGTATCAAGTACAGCCTTGATTTTGAAAAAAAAAAATCAAAAAAAACAACCCACATTTTTTTTGTTCCCCTCTTAAAGCCCAGAGGTCTGTCAGGGTCATGCCTGCAGATACATAGTTCACAAAATTACTAACTCCTCAAAAATCATGATACCTTACTTCACACACCTAGATTTAAAATCCTATCGTATCATCACAGTTGTATTTTCGTTTATCTTTTACATCACTATCTGATAAAGAACCATGTTCAGGCTTGTAATGGTAATGAACTTATAGATGCCCATCTGTCTCGGTTTTTATCCATCCAAAGTGGTTTTGGCCTGTGGCTGTGCCTGAGGCAAAGTTATATCATCTTGACACAAAGAAATACCAAGTCTCACTTCAGAGATTTCCCTTGCTTGAAAGCAGTAGCACTGTAAAAGCTCCAAGGTGTTACAATTAAAAAGATATCAATTAGTTGTACAGTTAACTAAGAGAAAATGACCGTTAAGTATTATTTTCATCCATACAGCTGACCTTTCATTGTTCATCTCTGTTTGTACTTTCAAATTACTGATTACGATGCTGCATTCCTTGCAGAAAAAGCATACCAAGTGTTTCATAAAGTCCCCCAAAGATTACTAAGCTATGAACCCTATGTACTATTTGTGATGTATATATCTAACATACATTTCAAAAGACACCAATTAAGATGCAGATTTTCTGACCACTGCTTTGGGCAGCTGAATACAATGTCTCTCTCTAGAAATGTTAATATCATTTCAATAACAAACATGAAATTGAAATTTTAATTAAAGAATGTCTCTTTTTTATTATTTGATCCTTTTTGGTATGTATACAAATGTGGAATATAATTAGAAACATTGTAATTAAAGAAATAATTAGGCACCGCAGGCTGGTATCAGAAACATTTAGGGCAATTTCAAGCTTTTACCACCGTGTCACATTAGCAAATTCCCTCCCTCATGCAAAGTTTACTAAACAAAATCACTAGCTCTTTAGCCAATAAGACACATTAACAAGAAAATGAACATTTTATCTTGTTGGGAAGGGGAATAAAATGATTTCTGCATAAATTAAAACCCAGAAATCAGTTCTACTTGGATGAATGTAAGCAAACAAGTTCCTTTTCATGGACAGCTTTATTTTATTTTAATTAAATGACAGATTCAACCCACTGCAAATAATTGTGGTGTTAATCTAACTGCATTAATTTGAGCAGAAACTGAGGAAACACTGGTCAATGTTAATCAAGTGCCTTGGAGGAAGAAAGTACTTTTTGACAGACTTGCATAATGGATGAAGCACAAAATGAGATAATTGGGAGATGTTTGTCCTAGAGGGTGCAAAGTTAGTAATTACATGTAAAAAGTTTTATTATACCTTTACATTAACTCTTTTGCATGCATGAACGATGTATGCTCATAGAAAAACTCAACAAAGGAGGTGTTTGGTAGTTGTGCAGCTATTTAAACCTGTACTTCCTTTATTATGCTAATGAAGGCCTTAGTCAACAGACTTTCGCCTTAGGCAACCTTCTGTAAACAAAATTAATAAAACATTAGAAGAATGCTTAAAATTTGCCATGTACTTACTTTGGTTATAATATCTATATACAAAATATGTAATGAAGTGATGATCGTTTCAAACTAACTTGCTCTCAATCGCAGTATTTACTTTTTCCTTTACTATGATTCCTATCATTACCGGCAAACTAATACAAAAAACCCGGAGAGCACACTGTAGAAAACACCACCATAGAGACGGTATTTTCACAGGAAAGTAAATTACTTGGATTACCCAGTAGGTGATGCAGTGTGACATTATCAGAAGCAAGAAAGTAGAAAATACAGACCAGGTGTAAAGATCTAGCCCTAGAAGAAAAATTTTCACCAGAAGGAGAGTAAGAGAGCCTTTCTCCTGCCAGTAAGAGGTTTTGGTTAGACTCCTCACTCACAGACTCTGGGAAACACTGGGGTGTTTGCCCGAATTTCACCTTCTCGATTCATAGGACAAGTTAAGGATTAGAAAATCTTAGAACGTTACCTTATTTCATGTATAACTATACCATGGATTTAGAACAATTTTCCTAATATAAAGACAGAATGCATTCTTCCTTTTAATTGCCATATTTTATTTTCCAAGATCTTATAAAGGTAAATTTGTAATTCTTACCAAGCATTGGAATGTGAGCCCCAACTATATAAAACTGGAGAATTAATGTCATGAAAAACAACATGTCCAAGTGCAGCTCTTGTTCCAACCACAGATTTGATTCAGTAAATTCAATTATTCTGCAGAAGCTGCACAGAACCTGGTTAAATTTTAGAAGTCATCTTTTAAAACAAAATTAAAAAAAAAAAAAAAAGAAGTAGCTGAAGAAGTATCTCTATTTCCATGTCTGAACTAATTTTCAAGGATTCAACAAAGAAATGCTGGATAACATTTAAATCTTTTAACTGATAGAAACTCACCCCTTGCTCATTTCACATCATAAGACAGGACTGTAACATGAGGGATTCAGCAAGCCTTGGATGAGGGAATTTAAAAAGTTTTGCAAAAATTTTGCAAAAATCTAACCTATGTCATGTTATGAGGAACTTGATCAAGATAATAATCTAGTAACATTCTACTGTCAGCGTTTTCATACATGAGGAGCAACAGAGTTTACTCGTTTGTATCTGGCTTTAAACAGCACAGCAAAGTAGGCCACGTACTTCACCCTGGTGCTACACTTTTCTCATTTTTTGATTATTTTTTTCACCCTTTTCCATGGTTTTCTGCCCATCTATGAAGGTACGCATCTGTTGTCATCAACACTTAAATTGCACATCAGTGTTTCTGATGAAAATAAAAAATTTCATGGCAATAAGAGAATGTTTTCAAAGCAAGCCAGTTTGCCAGTAAATTATAAGCTTTATTATCATAAGACTCTAACAAATTGAACCCACATCTCATTAACTGAAAGCACAATGTAACTGCAGCAATACTCATCTCCCAGAAGAGTGCTTATCTATAGGGGGGGGAAAGATAAAACTTTTGCTGAAAGGTGCCACTAATGATAGCATTAACTTTATTTATTAAAGAATGCCTGAACATTTCTGAAAATACAGATTTCCACCTTCAACTATGCTATTATAATTAAGTAAAATACTGTACTAATAAATTCTACAAACTTTAACTTTTCTCTACCACAGAAATGCTCTTTAAGTTAAAGACAGAAAAAAAAATTATCTTGGGTTTTATTTTCATTGGCTTGCAACTTTCCATCCCTTCCAGATGAATAATCTGTAAATTGAACTCTGTCACGACCTGCTCTACACTTTGGCCATATTCATAAGGAATATTAAAGAAAAACAATCCAGCTATTATTGAGCTTGCCAGGCTTAGCTTTTATTTCTAAAGAAATTTCTTGTGTTTCTATAGACTGTTGGAAACTTAATTATAGAAATCACAGAGAAAAAGTGTGCTTTGCAATACATGAAATACAGTATTATAGCAATAGTATGAATTAACAAAGGCAAATATTACATTAGGATTTCCAATCATTTCACACTTCTTATGAAAGCAATCATCTGTTCCTCTCAAGCCACATGCTAAACTCATACTGCTGTCCAGTGAGTTCCTTTAGCTGGTCAATAAAAAGTTCCCTGGCCAGTGTGAAAGGACACAGCCACCGCTCTCACTAGCTGCTGAAAGCCGATGTCTTTGCCACAGCACATCTGTATGCTGCTTTAAGAAAAAACGATCTTAACTGTCTGACAGCCTTTATGCTGGTCCTCATCTATATCGGATGAGGTTTTTAGGGTAGGTGTATTGCCAAAAGTCTGAGTAATTTGCTTTGATCTGGGTATCTCTCTCAGACTCTTCAATTTTGGTACGTATGAAACTCTCAAGAGAAACTGTAAGTCTTCGACCATCAATAAATTCAAACAAACCATGCAAACATGTATCCCTGGAATCTTAAATATCACATTTTTCCAGCTAAAGTGCATTTATTTTTTGTACAGGAACTGCATGCATTGGAATGAAATTCATCTTGTAGCATAGAGAATAAGTGAAAAGTGGAATTCTAAGGTGATAGTATGCTATAATTTGTTTTTGAAAGCAAGCGTACAATAAAAAAATTACGAAGAAAATGTTAATATGAATATATCTTACAAAAAAAATTCTAGTTGTGAGATGCAAATAGCTCTTCTTCCTTTATTCAGTAATGAGGCCAACCTGTTTGATTTTCTTCTGTGATGATAACATATATTTACAAAAAAAAAACCAAACCACAACTTTGCAAGTCAGTGAAATCTTATTTCAATATTGCTCATTTTCCAAAAGTATTTTAGACCTCAATATTGGACTCTAGCCTACAAAAACAACCATAAAAAGACAATTTTGAAACTCAGATATCAAAGTAAATGTTATATAATAATTATTTATTCTGAAGGGAAAATATCAACTCTGTGTAGTGATATCAACTGTGGCTTGTTTATAAACGATACTGGACAGCTTAAATTGGCAAATATATATGCATCCTATGAAATCTAAGACCTTTTAGATTATTTATTATCAGATGTTGTTTACTAAATGCATGAAACTAGGGAGACAGCAAAAATATTTTATGTAAATGTTGATGGTCAAAGAGAGTAATAAGAAATACAACTAAAGCAAAACAGTCTGTCTGCAAAAGGTTAATGAACCCTCAACGGATGTAAATCAGAGCAAAATTAAATCCCTACACTAACAGATTCTTTCCTATCTGGTAGTTCTCTTCAGAACCCCTGGAGCTGCCTCTACACCTGATGCCATGGCGGTTTCATGCCAAGTCACATTGCACCATGCAGCTGCTTGCCAACTTGCCAAATAAGCTTGGTTTGATGAATAGCTAAAATAACACACTACTTTATTATTTTGTAAAGTCTCTTAAAAATCTAAAACTAAAAGGAAAACAGCCTTAATTCCTAGGACATTTTAAGCATCGTGAAAACATGGCTCAGGCTAGGACTGATGCATTTAGCCTTTTGTGATGTTTTCAGCAAATCAGGTCATCCTGCATAACTGTTTCATTTCCTACAGCTTATCTCTAGCATTTATTGCTCTGTATGTTCTACTGCAAAGATACCAGCCTTGCTGCTTTTTACTGTTATTGTTACCTGTAGATACATAAGTGGTGAAGGCAGAAGATTATTTTCCAATGTATTTTCTTGATCTACATTTTACTAAACTCTTAACCCCAACATTCTGGAAGGCCCTATAGCCTGTCTAGAAGCAATTCTTTTCTTTTCCTTTTTTTTTTTTTTTAACTGATCTCAGAATTCTCCTTCATTCTAAGCATTTTTCATAGACTTATACTAATTATAACACATGATAAAAACAGTTCACAATTTCCCCAGTACAATGATGATATAAGGAAAAGGATTGCTTGTGATAAGAATCAGAGAATTATCACCAGGAGTTTTTTATTCTAGGTATTCTTCTAGGCAGCTGAAAAATATATTCTTTTGTAGAAGATCTTCCCTTTCTCTATTTCCAAATGATCTAAATATTTGGACAGCAAACTGGGAAGTGCCAAGGAACAGCTGGTGATGGAATTAACTTCATAATGCACAACATCACTTATGTAGATTTTGTAGCTCTTCTTACACAGATATATCCATCCTGAGGAGGGATAGAAGTCATAACCGAGCTGTGAATTTGGCCTGCACACAGTGGATGGACAGAGGTCAGCATGTACGTGTAAACAAAACCTCTCTCAGACCAGTTCTTTGCTATACTGCAATCAACACAAAATTAGTTTGAACTCACATTACTTCAAGGGGAAACCATTACCCATGCTTATCTGGCCTATCAGATTTATAATGGTAGGACAATACTGATAATGAAAGGTAGTTCAGATTGCCCAAGTTGCTCTGTTTTGAGTCTTTTTGAAAATGAAAAAAAAAGAAAAAAAATCATACTTGCAGTAGAAAATTAAAAGACCAAGAGTCCAGAAGAGTGTGGCCAAAAGCTGTGACAGAGCTACAACAAGCCACCTTTCCAGAGGTCCATCAAAGACCTCTGTCCTTAGTAATTATACTTTCTTGGGAACTTTGATACAAGCACTGGTTTAAACTGTGTGATCTGAAATCATAGCCTGACATGTAAAGTCTAAATATTGATAGACTTTTCATGTCATTGAATTACTTATTAAAAATTTAGAACTCCCTCCTCAAATAACTCAGCCCTTATTTTAGTAGAAGAAGCACCACATTTCTAATACTTCATAATCTAGATTCCATTAAATTATTGTATTGAATCCGAACAACATTTATGATCAAGCCTTCATTGTTTTGTGTTCAAAAGGGATTAGTCTGTACCAAAAAAAATTCCCCAGGCATTCCAGAATATTTTTATTTGTCTTCAGAGGACTTTACAAAGTTAAAACCTAGCCCATAGCCCAGACAAACTGTGTCTTAAAATAAATAATAGATACATTACATTGGCACTTCTAAACTTTCCTGCAAATAAATAATAAGTAAATCTGCATTTTAGCTAGGCTAAACAAATATAATTAGGTTTTGCTGCATAAAGTTATTGTTTGCTTAAATGTTGTAATCCTTATGCTAAATATAACACAAAATTTAATATGATGGCACCAGTAAATATTTCAAAGTGGTTTCATCAAAGCAACCTAACACAGTTTTTCTCTCCTGATGACTGTTCTATACTTACATAGTCAGAACTCTTTACAATTTCTCCTGCTGTTTCCTACAGATTGGTTAGGAGACCCTTCATGAAGAAAAAAGAAAATGGGGGGGAGGGGAGAACTAAAAAATGGAGCGGTCTTTTACTAATCTGTAAAAGGTATGCTGATTTCTTCATGTGTATACATTAGATTTATATACAGATGTGATACCATGAATAGGAAAACCAAATCATACAGCTGAGATTTTTGGCATTTGGTTCAGATGCTTCAAAACACCCATGTCATCCCTGGGAGATGGTTTAACCACAATCTCTGACTGAGGTCTACTCCATGCTTAAATCATTGGCATTTTTAAGTTCCACTCGTGATCTATTACATTAATAGCTGTAATACTTAACTGATGCAGAGGCGGTTTGATTCAACACATGTGAAGGAAATCCCATAGTCCTAAGTAATACTCATTTTTTAACTGTCACACCACTAAATGTCAGGTACCCTTACCTTCTCAGCATGTTTAAACACATCTGTTACATGAAGTGTACGTACTAGGTATCTCTGCATTTCTGCCTTGCAGTACCTCAACTTTAAGCACCTCCGCTACAGGCAAATCACACCATTGGATAAGAGAGAGAATGAAAAGACAAAGATGTGTCTGAAAGGGGAAAAGCAATTCCTTTTCACAACTCCCGAACACTTCTGACACTTTACTCAGCGATCCCAGCATGAATCATGACAAATCCAGTTTCAGCACCTGGCAAACAAGAAATGTGAGCCATGCGGAATCTTCTGCTGACTTTGGATACTATTTATTAACATTTGGGGATTTTGGACAGCTAGTTGTTTTTAGGATTTAGTAAATGCACAGGAGCAAAAAAATTCTTAACTGGGGATAATGAACATTTGCATATGTCATCATGGTGGTGAACAGAGTGACATCCCACTGGCAGTGGTGTCCCCAGGGCTCAGGGCTGGGGCCAGTCCTCTTTACTATTTTTATCAACAATCTAAACGAGAGGATCAAGTGCACCCTCAGCACTTTCAAGAAAAGACAAACTGGGGGGTCTGGGCAGGCCGGGCGAGGGGCCCAGGCCGGTTGTGTGAGGTTCAACCCGGCTCCGTGCCGGGCCCTGCCCGTGGGGCACAGCAGCCCCAGGCAGCGCTGCAGGCTGGGGCAGGGGGCTGGGAAGGTGCCCGGCGGGAAAGGGGCTGGGGGGGCTGGCTGGGCCGGCTGGGCAGGAGCCAGCCCTGTGCCCAGGTGGCCACGGGGGCCAGCAGCAGCCTGGCTGGTGTCAGGAGCAGTGTGGCCAGCAGGGCCAGGGCAGTGCCCGTCCCCCTGTGCTGGGCCCTGGTGCGGCCGCCCCTCGAGCCCTGGGGGCAGGTTTGGGCCCCTCAGCCCCAGGCAGACCCTGAGGGGCTGGAGCGTGTCCAGAGCCGGGCAGGGGCTGGGGCACAAGGCTCACGGGGGCGCTGGGGGGCTCAGCCTGGAGAAAAGGAGGCTCAGGGGGCACCTGATGGCTCCCCACAGCTCCCTGACAGGGGGGTGTAGGCAGGGGGGGTCGGTCCCTTCTCCCAGGTAACAAGTGACAGGACAAGAGGAAACGGCCTCAAGTGGCACCAGGGGAGGTTTAGGTTGGACATTAGGAAAAATGTCTTCACCAAAAGGGTGGTGGAAGCCCTGGGACAGGCTGCCCAGGGAGGTGGTGGAATCACCATCCTTGAAGGTGTTCAAAAAAATATAGATGTGATGCTTAAAGGCATGGTTTAGTGCTGGTCTTGGCAGTCCTGTGTTAGCAGTTGGACTCTGTGATCTTAAAGGTCTTTTCCAACCTAAAGAATTCTATGATCACCAAGGATATGAGAACCACCTGATTTAAACGGCAATCAACAGGCTACACAATCAGACTAGCCTAGCACATGATGTATTTATACAAAGAAGCACACACACACACATGTATATTTATATATACATGTTCTGAAAGATTGTTGGAATGAGTGAAAAGCAGAAGGTAAAGTTATATCTGGACTAGGGCTCTTAATTCTGTTAGGTTCTTTCAAAATATCCAATTCTAGATTTGCTTGTATTCAGGTCTCACTAGCTGAAGGGATGTCTCACTCCTGAGCTCTAACACAAACAGTCCCAGTCCCAAACGTTTAGAAATTAAATAAAAATGGAAATGGGAACAGTAAGACTGAAATAAAGAGGAATTTACCCTTTCTGCATTTCAGCCTACCAATACGTCTGCTGGAACATGCTGCCTTTTCCACGCTTTCTGGGATCTATTTCACTGAGCAATAGTTTGATTTTGAATAAGCGTTTCCAAACTTTTCTGTTGCCAAGGGATGAAGACTGTCATATTTAATCCTCCTCCTGACAATTTTGCCCATATTTTCCATGGAAGAGCAATTTCATCTCAAGTGTACAGAAAGCAGACCTCTTTGGTGATTATTAAGGTATGGTTTTCTGCTCACTGGAATCCATCTTACACTTCATTTATTTGCTTTAATCTGTTTCAGTGTTAAAAGCAAGATCATGTTTATGTTTCTATTACACTAATTTATTTATTAATTTTGAATATTGTACTAACATGCAGTGCACTGACTGGGAAGAGTCATTTATGAAATATAAGGGAATATTATTGTTCCTTTTGAAGAACACGATGTCCCTCATCAAAGGCCTTGAAGTCAGAGTCTTAAACACTAATTCTTATCTAATTTCTTTAAATAAGATCTAGTGAATCTCAATCCCTCCAAATTAGAACACACTTAAAAAATGGGCTGGAGCTGACTGTAGCAAGGTGAAGAACAATTAAATCTGTCACTGTATTTTCAGCTCATAAATATGAATTTACACAGTGCTGCTAATACAGGAAGGCAATGGACTCCCTATTTCAGACAGACTGGGCAGTTTGCAAATTGCAAGTATCTGCAACCTTTAGTTCCAGCTACACACAGAAAAAGTATTGCCTTTAAAGAGGGTTTTCATGCTTTTCAGTTGGCAGTCAGGCATGTAATTAATCAATTTCTAAATGCTGATGCAAATGCTGGGCTTTGCATGTGCGTATTTACCATCTTCAAACATTATTTCAAAATTTGGACCACTCGAGTAAATCAGCTATAAACTCCTTCTTGTCTGTCAGTTTATGTCTCTTTCACAGCAGTTTAAATTTTACATGCTGGTTTGTACTGAATGCTTTGTTTCTTTGCATAAATAAATAAAATGCACAAAAATAACAATCTATTTCCATGTAGTTTTCAAACTATAGTTTGAAACAGTAGTTTACAAACAGTTTTAAGGCAAAACATCTGCCTTCAGCTGACATTGGCAATTCACAACTGAAGAAAAATTTCTGTGTTGTGCAGCCAAAAGCACTTCTAATAAATGTGTTTTCTTCAAAATATATCAATATAAATAAATCAATTTGATATCAAATCAAAATACAAGACAAACACATATTAGGAGGCAGCAAGGCACATCCTATAAGCCCTTCATAGATACAGAAATATACCTTTTGTCAGTAATGATTAAAAAGAAGTTTTACCAAACAGTAGCAGCAATAATGTGGTAGCACTGTGTAATTTAACAAAGAATTAGGACTGCTTCTTCTAGGTGGACTTCTATAACTATTTAGATTTTGGCCTCATCAGCATATTTTCTTGCATCTTGTGTTATAGGCAGTATACTGTGCTTCATCTTGCAAGCTGTTTATTTGACCATGTAAGAAAAAAAATTATTACTGAAATGTTTTTAAGTGTTAAAATCAATTAGTCAACCGAATAAAGATTCTCCATAGGAACAGGAAACAGCCATCATGTTTCCTTACTCGTTTTAGTAACCATTTGAACATTCTCAGTTTTCTTCTCTTTCTTCTCTTAAACTTAAATCTAAGCCAGTTCTTGAAAGGTGAAATGCTGATTACAATTTGCAGTCACAAACAGGGGAGTACCATCTGACAGAAAAAGAAGACACAAATGCTTCCAGCCTCCTGTCTGTGTGGTAGGACATTACACATGCTGCTTTGTACTACAGTCACTAAATGGAGGGAAATGAAGGAGTTCTTATGTCTGGGTAATGTGTTTTATGACTTTCTTAAGCTCTCTGACAAGGAAAAATCACAGCAGCCAGTTACACTGGGCTCGAGACTTAAAAATAAAAGAGCTGTTTAGTTCCTGAGGTTTGAGAGTATAAAGCATCAGAAATGTGGTCACAACTCTTTAAGGAAAAACGTGTCTTGGCAAGACTACTTTATACTTAATGTAGCAAACAATGAACGGATGCATCTCACTCAATATTTATTCTTTAAAAAAATATTCACTGTAATATGGAAGTTTGCCTTTTTTTTTAGAACTGAAATTCTATCCAGGCACTTTATGCTTGTCAGAGCAGCAATATTCTATTTTGCAACATGATCTGTACTCATTTAAGATACTAGAAGTCGTCCTGTGTACTTAAATGGTTGAAACCCAAATCCTTCTTACTGTGGGCCCCAGCACGCTTAATGGTGTGGCAGAAAACCACTCCAGCCCTAATGCCTGGTGTTCTGTAAATCACTTTTCTCTTTCTTCTAAAGTTTGTCCACCTGCTAAATGGATATAATAATAACCCTCCTCTGTGATCTTTTACATCTACCTTGCACAATGGATATGCCAATTATAGTAGGTTACATATAAAAATGTTCTTCCTGTATTGTTACATGCTACCTCTCCTCAGTCTTTTTTCCTCCAGTTCCAAACAAACCATACATATCATAGTAAGAGCAAGATAGAAGCTGTTAACAAATACAATTAGCAATTTAAAGGGAAGCCTGGAGCTATTTTGCCACTGAAGTAGTTGCTATTGATTTAACTAGAAACTTCTTACCCTTGATTCAGTTGGCCCAGTATAAGAGAGTTCAGTATTTTTCTTCTTTGACCTTCTTGGCCTAATTACAAAAGAGATTTATATGAACACAGGATAGCTGCTGACTGGCAGCAGTCCTTTACTCTAACATGGGCATTTTAACTTTTTGAAAGCATTTATTATTTACTGATTAGAAAATGCCGGTCTTCCAGTCTCATTATTTCTTAGCATTATTTCTTAGCACTGACAAACTGAAGCATGTGCGCTATCCCAAAGTAGCATACTTACAGAACTAAGCCACATCTGTTGACAGATCTTTCATTTTTGAGACTTTATCTGATAGGAAGCACAATATTTTAGTTTGGGGTTTTTATAAGCATTTTGAGACCTGTGTTATACACCAAGTAAACCAGAAATTTTAAATGGCTTGCTCTCTGTTCTACATAAAACTCATTGCAAGAAAAATGTATTGTTTTGGCAATAATGCAAAATTTTAATTGCCTCACTATTATTAAGAAAGAGTAAATATGCACATATCAGATTCCCAGCTGGAATTTCAACAGAAACCTCAAAATAGTTCAGCAACCCAGGAATAACCTCTGAAGCCCTTTCAGTTGGCAGGCCATGGTTCATCATTATAGAGTAAATACTCAGCTGCTTTTCAGGCAAGTTCTCAACTGCTGCTCCCCATCCAGCACTCCCAAAGCCAAATATTTCATTGTCTAACTGTCCGTATTTCTCCTCCTTTGTCAGGGTTTAGAAGTTACATCAAATTACTCACACTCTACTTCTTCCTTTCCCACACCAAGGTGACCAATGCCTCACACCACCCACGTGGCCAGATTCAGGTTGCTTAGGGACTGAGACAGAGAAGAGAGTCCCGATTCCTGCCAGGCTTCTTGCGGGAGGTAGATTTAAATGACATCAGAGTACATAACATGAGAGAGATCATAATAAGGACACTGAAAACCCGCAATAATTAAGAATTATTTCAAAGATCCAGGAAGAAAATAACAAGTGATCTCAGCAGTCCTTTCTAATGCCAAACAGAGGCTGCAGGAAGAATCTGATATAAAACCCAATCTGCAAGAGCATCAATGGTGTAGGGAGAATAGATTTAGATTAATGTTTTGTTTATTGGATTCTATGACAGGTCTGTGAGAAAAGTAAGTGGAGTTATAATCCCATTACAGAGAGGTAAGCACAGCCTCCCTCAGAGATCTCTAAAATGCAATTTGAGATGTGAAGACACTACTGGTGGCACAAAGCTGATTTGCATCTCTTGACCCTCCACCTGTAGACTGCTCAGTATTTTACAAGAAAAGAAGCTTTTGATTTTTCTTTACATGCTGTTGTAGCACTATGATTCCATTGCTGAGATAGTATTTAAGTATGTAAAGTTATTTTTTATCTCTTTGGCAGTTAAATAAATAAATAGTACTTTGCTAATGCCTCCTGGATTTAATTCCACTTGAAGGAATTATGACATTATGTTTTAGTTTCATACATTATAATTCATCAAAATATTAAAAATTCAACATTTTATACCAACTGTAAAACCTAAATGTTAATCTCCATTCAGTCTTGGTAACAGCTTGATGAAAACAAGCAGGCTTTCTTGGGAGAACTAGCAGACAAATCAGTGGTTAAAGGATGGTGAGCTGAAGCTTTGACAATTTGTCTTGATTCCCTGACAGTTTTCAGTAACTAAGTCAGAACATTCCTCAAGATGAATAAATTTTGCTTTATCAAGCTATTCCTTTTTAGTTATACCAATCTCACAAACAGGAGAAAGAGATTTTGAAAGGGCATCTGGATATTGTACTGTGCACGTTGGAAGTTATTCTGAAGTATGACAGTGGCTTGAACAGATGCATTCAGCAAATCAGGTCATAGCTCCTAGTTGTAAGAGACTTAGCCCCAGCGTGACAAACGCTTCCTGTATTTTCAGACCTCAGAACAAAGGAGCTGGGAATCATTATGAACATCAAAAATATTTTCTGTACTACCTGCAGTTGTTAAACCTAAGCCAGATACAGATAATGCGTCAACATCTTTCCAGCTACCTAAATCTGTAAATAGTTGTATAAATTGGTGGTAATGACTTTATTTCAGGTCTACAAACCCTTTCACAATATTACTTTTATTCATGTTATTGGTAATTATCTATTCACATTTATCCATAAATGCCTTCCATGCAAATAATCTTACATTCTGGAAGAGCGTATCCATGAAAGCCAGCACATTTGAATCTCAATCTTCCTTGCTGGATTCAATTATACTTTAAAATCCCCTTTTTCAGTCTTACAATTACAGACGCTTACAACACAGACTTCCAAGAAGAGGTCTTATTAGTACGGTGAAAATGGGTTAAGGATTTTCTCCCTCTTATGCTTGTTACAATCATTATCACAAGAAGAGATTCGTGTTGTGTTATTATTTATAGTTCTCATTATATTCTTTGTCACAAGACTGCAGCATCAGAATTTTAATGTCTCATATATTCTGTGAAAGATAATAGTAAAGTGTACTACTTTGACCTTTTCAGTGTCCCATAGTTTGATGCATTAGACATTCCTATTCTCTCCTATTAACAGCTTCAGTAACCTGGGAAGAAGAGGTAGATCAGGCAACCAATCAAAAAGCAGAATATTGAAAAGGTTAAAATCTAGATTTATAAATCTATTCAAAGTTTATAATCCTTTCCAAACTGTGCCTGGTATAAAAATTATATCTCAGTCTTCTGGCAAAGATTGTTGCTGGAATACAACTAATGTAAATAAACTACTTACATTAACTTTTGAGATTGAAAGCCTTTGCTCTTTAGAAAAAGTCAAAGGTGAATGAGCTCGTTATATAGTCTATTTGTCACATAACACATCTATCAATTTATGTCCAAGTTATAGGTACAGTTTGAGGGAATACTGTAACCATTGCATTGTCATGCAATAATGATATTATAAGTGCCAGTGAGAAGTGCTGCCTGTAAGACATTTTAAGAAAAATATGTTGAATAACATACTTGTATTTCATTTCACAATAAAGAAGATTTCAAGCAGGAAAGCCAAAGTGGCTTATACATAATTATTTCATGATCAGCAAGTATTCTCAAATGGTTTCTTAGACAGTGTTTACTGCATAGTATGACTAGACTCTTGAGTACAATATAAATACATTCCTATTATAGCAAAGATAATGATGCTAATAGCAAAAGGAAAAAAATGGGAGTACACAGAAGAAATAAGAAATGCTTCCATATCACCATTCCATTCTACTACTTCACAATTACAATTTAAAAGCAGAATTGTTTTAAATTTCTTTCAAAGTTAAACAAATGATACAATGGCAATAAAGCCATATCGTTTATGAGCCTTTGCTTAGCTTAAAATATAACACACTATATACTATTGTGCTATTGACTGTAGCATATAGAAGAGTCTACAGCTCAGTAATTCCCTAAACTAATAAGAATTTTATAAAAATTTGTTTATGCTAAATCTCCCAGAACTGCTATATTTTTCAGCACAATACAGCATTCTAAATGGAAACTATAAATAAATAAATCAAGTAAGCAAATTCTGTAAACTCAGAATTTCTTCACCTGATTCCTGTTAAAATTGGGGTTTACTATGTATCCATAGATAAATGAAAAGAAGCATGGGACATTATCATTGAAATTTGCTTTGTGAGAGCAATAGGCCCATGGAAGATTTATTTTCTGATTCAAACTATTTGCTATAACAGACATTGATGACTTTAGAAAAAAAGAACTATGCACTCTTCTTTCCTTTTTGGTTATCCCAGAGCTTATTGTTTCCCTTTTTCACATTCTCAGCCATTGTGTAGTTTAACAATTTGCAGAGGTGAAGCTAGGAGGGATATGCCTGTTTTTATTCAATTCAGTCTTCATCAAGCAGCCAATAAATGTGTTTTATTGCTCTTCCCATAGTAGGCATTATTGCCTCCCCTATGTAAAAAAGGCCATATATTTTGAGTTCTTATAGTCACTCAATAGCTAATCAGGAACTCATACCATTATAAACGTTCTGAAGACAATGTATAATGTCACAGCCTCAGTGTTGATTACTCCTTAAAAAAGAAACTTCTATTAGTAATAGGTCATTTGTGCAGTATCATGGCTAACTCTAGGCATAAATTATTTTTAAAGCTAAATATATTTATATAGTAGGTATTCTTTAAAGATCACCAATAGAACATAATATATTTACACAAATTACACGATAAAAATGCTTTCCTGTTACTAGTTTCATAGCTTCCTTTTTCATTATTTGGACCAGTGCATAAACTGTGTAATGGTCTCTCTACAAACTCAACGCAAATTCATCTTGTGTCTGCAAAGGCTTCTTTACTAAATTTGTTTTCTTTATTAATAAGTGATAACATTTCCACACAATGCATTAAACACCTGCATTCTTATGCAGAGTACTATGAAGTCTTTTACTGGTTTCATAATGGCACTAGAATTTTATTGCATCTGAGCAATCTCCATTACACTTGCACTGCATTTGGCTTTGCCAGGTGCAAAAGAATTTACCATTTATCTCCAGGTACTGGTGTCCCTTCCTGCTTGCCTCTCTGCACCTGGTGCTGTGCTTACACAGCTGGTGCCCCTCAGAAGGAGCCCTCAACATCTACTGGCCTAAGAAGTTCTGCAAAATTTTCCACACTCCGATCCAGCTCCTAACCATAATTCCTGAATAGCTCAATAACCAGTTAGAAATAAACCCATCTAAGTAACAATCTTGCCTGATAAACTACCCTAATAACACAGCGTTTAACCTGAAAACAATGAATTGTAACACCACCACATCTGTCTCGAAATATCACGCTCTGCCTGCCCACCCATAAAGTGTGAATTAGGGGAGGTTTCAAGAGCCTTTACTCTCCAGTTCTTCTATGATATTCAGGCTCCATAGGGATGTTTCCACTCCAAAAAGCAAACTTCTCTTTGAAAAGATGTGGGTGAGATGTGTGATGAAGTTTTCCTGAAGCTTCTTTAATTTAGAAAGTTGGAATCAGAAAGGCATGTGTCCAAACTGGTACATATTTATGTATGCTCCTCTATTTTCTGTATTTTCTGTTACTTTCCCTCCTCAGTACTATAGAGGTCTTCCTCCTATGTTTGGTCAAGAGGATATTTTAAAACAAAATCACACAGAAGATGAGCCATTCTATTATATTCCCAACAGTATATTTTAGTTGGATCTCCTTCTTACCATAATAATTTAATTGGATTAGAAAAAATCCTGCCGATAATAACATCTAGCCTCTGTCGTATCTTGAGGAAAAGATAACATAAACTTGCTTTTAAATTATTATAGATGCAAGGTCTATTAGTATTAATTTTTCAACAGCATACATTCAGTATATATGTTTAGAATAAGGACCAAGTGTACTAGCATTTCTAAGTTTCATATTTTAGCCTGGAAGAGAGGAAAAGAGTAGATTTACAGTAGAGAAACAGAAAAATGTGAACTTATTTTCCCCCACAAGGCTTCAATTATCATCATGACATTTCTGCAGACTCTTTCATGTCGCGCCTGTCCCTAAGACACAAGAGGCAGATGCCAGTAAAGATCCAAAGTAAAACACTTCAGAAATACTCACAGCCAGTGAGACATAGGAGGGTATATTTCAAGTATACTTTCTGGAGGGAAAAAAATGCCATCATTATGGTATTAAATAAAATTAATTCCCTAATATAACATTTAACATATAATTGCAGTATCATACTATGCTACATACTGAAATCGCAGGGAAAGCAGAATTAAGATTGAAGCCTTTGCTCTTCATAAGGTAGCAGGAATCACAAATAAGTCATGAGGTAGTAGGAATCACTAATATGTCAATACTATACTTCCTGTATACTTTTCTCTAAACTAAACAAGTTTCTTTGTGGTACTTCCTTGCTTGCCACACTTTCAAAGGCATTATGTGGCTCACAACTCCTTAAATGTATATCCATCAAGCACTGTAGATCTATTCACATTTCAAGTGAAGCAACTTATTTAACAATTTCTTAGGCAATGTCTCCTGGGTTTAGCTGTAGGCAGGAAATGAAGTATAATTAGCACTTTTATGTGGTATTAACAAACAATCTTGTTAGTTCATTACTTTTTAATATTTGCACCAGTCTTCTGAAAGCAGATTAAGACCAACTGTAATTTCCATTTGTGAGATTCGGTGACTATAAAGCTCAAAGAATGTTCACTTTAATCAAAACCACTATGATGTCTTCAATTATTTTTTTTTCCCCCAAGAACTTTTTGCAAACTTAGTTTTATGTGAGTGAAGTACTAATCTGAAATGTTTATTCACTTGATTCTGATTTTCCAGCTCACAGACATGGCCAGGGTAGTAAGGAAAGGCTGTGCATAGCAGCACAGAGCTGAATCCATTTTTTCTAGAAAAAATACAATATTGTTAACTAAAGTCCTGAAATGGGCAAAAAGCATAGATATTCTGAATTAAAGATAGGTGTGACCAGGGAAGTTAAATGATCAAAGAGGGCTTCTCAGCCCTCTACCTATAGGAATATTTGGATACTTGAGTTTTATTTATTATTACGGTAATGGATATTTTTGGACAATTCAGATCCTGATGTGCGGATTCTGAGGAACACTTTCACAAAACACTTGGCATATGTGCCTTTGGAGTGTTAGGTAAAAGTCAACTCTAATTAGGTTTACTGCACATGCTGTAAATGAAAACAGTGAATCAAATGGTGTAGTTCCCTAAAATATGCAGTGGAGAAGGAATTCTGAAAACTTCTTCAAAAATTTAGCCCCACATTGGTGCTAAATAAAAGGTTTCCTTTTTAATTTTTTATGCTGCAAAACAAGATTGGCAGCTCAGAGCTTGCATTTACATGTAAAGTAGCAAAAGGGTATTAAAATCTTTGTAAACCATAGTTTATTTAGACTGGACATTAGGAAGATTTTATTTATCAAGAGGATGGTCAGACACGAACAAGCTCCCTAGAGAGGTGGTCAATGCCCCAAGCCTGTCACTGTTTTAGAGGCATCTGGGCAATGCCCTTAGCACGCTTTAATTTTTGGTCAGTCCTGGACTGGTCAGACAGTTGGACTAGATGATCGTTGTAGGTCCCTTTCAACTGAAATATTCTATTCTATTCTATTAATTAGCTTTGAACAACATTTCAAATTACAGAAGGTTTTCTTTTAGGACATAACATATCTGTGTAGCCACAGGAAAGCCAAAAGTAGTAAATTTTTTGATTTTCAGGACTGCCCTTCAGGCTCAGGTTTTACACTTAAGCAAGGATTTTATGCTAATTAAGGACAATATGTCATTACAGGAAGCTCACTTTTTAGAGCCCAAACCAACATCTTCCATTAGTTCCTTTTTCTTTTGGGTCACTTTGCCCCCTGCTGTACGGAGAGTTAAATACTACAGCTAGCGTACAGGTGTGTTATGCAGATGCTACCACAGACATCTCTATTTCATTTAGAATACCTGTTTACAGAAGCTCCAGTTTCACAGTCATTGGAATTAACATTGTAATTGGGCATTCCAGTCTTAAGTCACAGCCTAGGACTTCACCATGCTATGTGCTGTTGAAGTTAACAGAAACACAGACCAACAGAAGAGGAAACTGGAACAGTGGGTCACAGCACCTTTGTCAGCAGGACTGGAAATAACAGTAGTGAATACAGAATTTAGCCACTATCACAAGTTTATAAATCTCCAGGCAAAAATGTTGAGGTAGAATGAAGATGCATGAGGAATTATCTGTTACTTAGTGGATTTTTGTTTTTCAAGATGTGAGCAGCACTGGGGGAGGCAGGTACTTGTTTTTGAGTTTAGCAGGTGAGAAAAGCAGCCTTAACCGTGTCTAATCATAGCTGAGAGTCAATTTACCGTTCCTGAGTGAGAAACATTTGGTAGAGCCCGGTAAGATTTGGAAACAAAGATATTTATCTTTTGTCATATGAGCTAGAACCCAATAACCAATGCCACCAGTGCATGGCATGGCGTGATCACAGGAAATTTTCTAATAAAAGTTGAGCTGGTTTTGTTTGAACAGTGCACTTCTGTTGATCCAGACATTTCTTTGTCCAAAATACACTGTGTTCAGTTTACTTTCTTTTCTCTCATCCAAAGCAGGATCGTATACATCCCTTTATACGTTCTTAGCAGGTTTTGCCTGTGACTAGAGGCAAATTTTATCAAGTTATCTAGGAGGTCTGCTCCTAAAAACTACTCAGGAAAAATGTGGTACCTGCAAAACCAACAAAGTAGCATGGTTCAGATGTATATATAACATCGGCACACATACACACACACACATATATATACACACATACATATATATACACACACACTTACACACTTTACTTTTAAAAGAAAGAAAATCGGAACAAAATAAAATTAAAAGATCAAGAACTCTTAGATCCAGGAACCTAGCTCCCCTGACACTTGAGCAAGAAAATCTGAAACATCACTCGGAACAGAGAGGAGAGGGGAAGAACCATATTTATCAACCAGAGAAAATGAAGGCACAATAATGAAGATGTGATGACAAAAGCCTTTCTGACAGATTCAGTTATTCAATAATTCAAACACAGATAGATCTGCTGGTTTTTAGACAACCGAGGTTGTGTCACCAATTACAACTGCTGGCAAAATACAGTTGCTGGGGTGCAAGTGGTACCCACCACATTCTGTTTGGAGTGAGCTGTTCAGTTAGGGTGGCACAACAGAAAAGCACATTGTAGTGAGTTACGGTCAGAGTGTTGGCTTGAAACAGTTAACATTGGTCAGTCTAGCTTGCATGTTCTCTGTACTATGGATTTTAGCCAGATCCTTAATGGCACTTGAACATTTTTATTGTGGTAGTGTTATGTACTAGCATATTAAACATTTACTAGAGGCATTTTCTACATGTGAGGTGAAAGACTTGAAACAGTTCTCAGTCTCTCGAAGTACTACGAAAAGAAATACATAGAGACCAGATGTATCACTATATTTCTAAATCCAGCCTACACAACAAATGAATGTAAATTTTAGCACAAAAATATTTGCATTTCTTACTTTCATTTAAAACACACCACCCTGTTTTAATATCAATTTTCATTTTATGTTTTACACGTATCAAGGTTGGCAAAAGAAAACAATGACCTTTACAATATCTGCAATCAATACAGTAGCAATTTAATTGATTAGTTAGGTTATGTTCTTCAGATTTACAAATTATTTTGGGCAGCATATATCAAATTCTTGACAATTTGGCAACTGGTGTCATAATGGGAGATTTTGTTTAGACACAACTCACACTTAGATGTAAAGCTGAGCTCTTCAGTCCTAACTGCGGATGGTGAACTTTTGAAAAATGTGGCATTGCATTAACTTTTTGAGCAGTGGTTTGTTTTTTATACTTACAAATGCTAAGTTACGGCAATGGAAAAGGCTTTATATGTTTTAGTGCCTACTTTATATTATAACAACAAATAATACAGCACAGTCTTCAAACCCAATGAAAACCCCAAATAAACTAAAGCCACAGACTGTATACCCTTTCTTCTGAAAGTATTTGAAATGTGCATATTTTAGAGTATGGCATGATCTATTTAAAACCTATTTCATACATCATCTTGCTCCTTCCTAATATCAGCAGATGAGCTGATTTTATAATCGGAGGCACTGTCAGCTTGTCACATTCTGCAGTTCAAAATGTCAGATGCACTGTAAACAGGCTCAGAGTAAGCCAGACACTTCAGAACAGAAATACTGCACGCTGAGTTCAGATGTAGAGGATAGATGAACCCTCTTTATATTACACACAATAATACATGAGCCAATAGTTGTTATAACGGCAAATTTCCTTTGAGGGATTATGATGAACAGGGTAACTGAGGGCACTGGAGCACCTATCAATAGAGCCCTAGCAATCTCATCCCTTTTCTCCCTGAATTATCCTTTCAGAAACATGTATGGTCTATGAGGATAAACACTCAAAAATATCTGCTTATTTCAATTTCTTTTCTATCAGTTTTGTGGGTGTTCTCTCTTTCTCTCTCCTGAACCCCCCAAACTGACGCATGAATGATAGAGTTGGCTGTGAGTAAACATTTGAAGGAGATTAACATCTACACAGCCATGAGGGTGAAGAACAGCTATGGAGTCCTGTATGGTTTTGGAGGAACCAGGAAGAATGTAAGTCCAGGGAGAATGTAATTTGTTGAAACACAGTAATTTCCTTTTTTTTTTTTTTTTGTTTTGTTTTGTTTTATCCAATTCCTCTTTAGTTGGAAAGGATAACTTACTTCTTTTTCATTATATATCTGCCTGAATGCTAGCTAAAAATGTGGATTTCACTAGAAAAAAACAAGCATTTAATTGACAGGTCAATGTGAATACATCAAAGGAAAGGCTTTTTCTAAAGCAAAGAAGACTGAATTAACCAAAGCTTGTTAGAATGAGGATAGTATTTGCAGCAGTGCACTATTTCTATGATTACAGTGCTGACAGATAAATATTTGTTCAAAAGAATACTTTTTTTCAAGAAACTGACTATGTTATTATCATAACTGTAATAAGCCCAAAACATTTTAATCATACTTTCCTCTGGGACCAAACAGTAAAATAACGAAAGCCCCACAACTTTGCTTTTGGTATGTAAAAAAGAACACGTCTAAATTATTCCTTGCATCTTTATGCTGATGGATTGATGAATAATTATGTCCTAGAGGATAAAAGCAGGTCTCCCAAAGACTGGAAAGCAGAGAAGCTCAACTACTGCTCCTTCAAGCACCTTTTAATTTACACCAGCAATTGTGAAGAAAGTAGGATGGAGTCCATGAAGGTCTTAAGATGCCAAAGTCACTCCCTCTGAACTGTATCATTCATTTGCTGAAATAGTGGGGAAGGCTTTAAAGACACACAGACACACACAAGCTGGTCATAAAGACAGACACTTCTCATCTGCATCACAGAAAGGCCAATCTTCATATCTTCATGCATAGGCCAACATACTTTAACATACAGTGCTCAAGTCTTCACTCAAAAAGCTTGCTATGAGCAATCTCAGCAGTCAGTCTGTACTGAGGTGGCTTTTAACGGGGTGAGATAAATTTTAAGTAAGGAGATGTTACTGATCACCTCTGGCAGTGTGTTCCTTTTGCTGTGTCTTTCTCAATCCCTGTAACCTTGCCCTAAAAGTAACATCAATATCAAACATTTTTATCCTACTCGTCAAAATCAATTTCTGCTAATACCATCAGGTGCCACTGACTAAGGCTCCATTAACGGAGCATTGCTCCTCCCTCTTGGCCAGGCCCTGAAGGATTGTGGTCAAATCTTTTCTCCCCATAAAGAATTTACAAGAAAGATCATTCTCACTGCTTTTGTCAGTTCGTGATGTAAGACCAAAGACTTGTCAAGATCCTGGCCAATATTTGGTCATAGGAAGATGGGGGAGAGGAGGAATGATCGAAGTGTTACATAATCTGATCAGCTATTTCTTTCCATTATGCAAACATATTTTTTTATTACTTGTAATACTCCCATATCATTGCTATTTTTTGCTAAATTTCAAAAGGACTTTACTCATTTAACATTTATTTTACAAAACATTTGGTGCCATTGTGATACCTTGATCATTTTAATTCTGAAAACCGTAAACTTCTATTCACATTATCATAACTTCTTGAAAGCAGTGTATTTATATGTGCTTACAAAAGGATAATCTCAAATTAATATAGACTTTTTTATGATCAGCCTATGCTTTGTAGGTATGTGCTCCTAAATTAATCTCTCAATGACTTTTCTCTACAAATCTCTCTCAGCTTCATATAATGTGTTTTGCTGTGAAGGGTAAAACAACAGATTGCATTGCTTGTATTATTTTAGTGAGCCCAGTCCCCTATTACACTGGTTTAGAGGAAATCAGGATGAGGATAACTGACAGCACCAGATCATACAAGAAAGCAATGGAGAAGTGGAGGGTTTGTGTGTCTCACAGGCACACAAGGGTCTACCATTAAAAGGCAGAGTATAAGATGAAGGTACGGTTAGTCAATGAGATTTAATGCACACAATAAATACCAGAAGATGAAGGTTGATCCATTCAGTCAAGCAGCTACCTACGCAGAATGGTTCAGGACCATTAATGATGATGACATACAGTAACAGTTCTGAAAGGCATGCTACATATCAAAAGACTGCAGTGGAAAATATAGGCAAACTATGATGCTTGATTCAGGCTTATATCTGAACAGTATCCAACTGGAAAAAGAGGCATTTAATATATAGCTCCATATATAGTAATGCTTTACTCTGCAAAGAAAATTAAATAGGAATATAGAAAGAAATATATAATATATAGAATATATATGTAACATAATAATCAGATTCCATGCATTCATAATGTACTAAGATACTTCATAAATTCTCTCACAATAAAATGTATGTGTACTGGGAAAAATAGTTGCCCTTAAATCACTGCTTCTGCACTGGTGCAAATCTGGTGAAAGCAGGATAACAATGAACCCTCTGTTAATTGTTGCCCATCAAAAAAATACCACGCTCATTTAGTGTTAATACTCAAAATTTTACTGATACCTACACTGGATTTTTTTGTTCTGTTTGAAAATGTCACAATATCCAGTTGGGTTGCCATGATTAATTGAGTAATTAATTAATTGGGTTTCCATAATTAAATAATTCATTAGCCATGAGCCAGCTAATGAAGAAAGGTAGCTGTATGTTCGCAAAATTTCAAGGATAACTTCAACTTCTCAGTGATCTCAAGCTGAAAGTTTTCTGCTGACAAGTGATCTAACTGAATTCCAATGAGCTGAAAATGAAGTCTTTTCAGACTTCTTAATTTTTATAAGTAGCTTTCTTTGTGAAAATCCTATTATAATTACGTATAAACTGTTCTATATCACATATCCCCCAAATACAAGTAGTCTTCCAAAATGTATTACCTTAACTTGGAAATAATTTATTTTTTACTGACTCCTTGATATTTGGTGGTTTGTTTGTTTGTTTGTTTGTTTTTAACTAAATCTACAGTGGGAAACTTGGAAGCACTTCCAAGCACCTATGGCTTTGCTTCTGAGCCATTTTTAGCACAACATGTGGAGTGAATATAGAGATTCCTATCTAATCACTCTTCCTTCCCACCGAGTGTCCAGAAGAAAGAAACCTGAGTGTCCAGGAGGGAATTGCAGCAGAATCCCCAGCTTGGACTAAACAAATGACAGGATTTCTGTGTACCCTATGATACATATCACCTGGTCATTTCAGGTGAAGACTCTGCCTACTAGAATGTTTCATGATAGGTAGTTACACCAGTATATCCCAAACTAAACTCAAAAGGCACCTAAATAACTTGATTCTTTCCACAATTACAAAGGCAATACATATAAATAATAGTAGCTGTTAATAAATAAAAAAATACAGTTTATTTATAAGCACGCTTTCTTCAGAATAAAGAGCTTACTTTTTTGTATCACTTAAGTTAGTAATAGCAAGACTTATTCTCAAAGACATCATATCTGAAGTACATTCAGCACTGTGAGGTACCATCTGCGCTCCAGTCAAATACAGGCTTTATGGTGCTGCATGAGATAAAATAGTCCCTAGGGTACAGGCTGCTGATCCTACATGGAGAGAAGAAAAAAATGCATCTCCTACATCTCTGTGTTCCTTGGATATCTCTCCAATTGTAGGTAATACAGTATTGCCACTAAATATGAGCTGAGCAGGAACAACTTGATAGAAAGCTGCATTATTCACGAGGAGAGAAACAGCAAACTGGCGCTGAGTTGCTGAGGTGTTTTGTTCCTTTTCTGAGAACAGCACTTCAGCTAAACATCTCCCTTGCTTCAAGACTGATCTCCTGGGCCTTCTAACTGGCCCCCTCCATTTGCTTACAAAGAAAAAAAACAAAAAAAACAAAAAACACCAACAAACCAAACATCCAAACAAACACACAAACACAGAAGCTAAAAGAGCCAGTATACGGCAAGAAGAGGTTTGCTCAGTGTGTTCATCTTGGGAAGGATGGTGTCAGCTGCAGAGGAAGCAGTGGTCACTACTGAGAGCAGATCTGAGTCATTATCAGTTCAAATTCAGGACAGATGGGGCAGAATTTGCTTTCAAAAATGTTATGTTGAAACTAGCTGATTGCATGTGAAAGTGGCAGTGGAAATGCAGTTCTCTGAATAAAGGATAGGACCGAGTTCAAAGCAAGGCTATGCTGTTAATTAGCTATGTGATACTGAAAAGCTTGGTCAGCACAAACATCCAGAATAAGCATCCCACTGATTTTGGGAATATTCAGAGCTCCTAATTTTAGAAGCATGCAGAAACTACAAAACATTTTACTCTTCTTAATGTTTTAACATCAAATCCTCTAAGATGTGACTTAATAATTTCCAAAGAAGGACAGTAATTTTACTATCACTAAACCATCTACCAACTCAAGCAGCATCAAACTAGTCCTTTCAGTGAAGTGTTTGTAATTCCCACTGAAGTGAACTGAAACTACTTTTTGAAAACTTCATGTTTAATGCTATAGAGTATCTTAGACAACTTTTCAAGACAATTTCTTTAGTTTTTCAACTACTTTAAGGGTAACAGCTGTCTTATTTGGTCTGGGCAGCTGGACAAACACCAAGACACGCAAATCTGAGAGAAACACTAAGATACTGCTGATGGATGAACTCTTCACTGGAGTTTAGTTACAACCAGCACTAAAAATAATTCATTCTTTAATCTCCTAATAAAACTTTTGAAACACATCAAGGGCCTAGTCAATGGACACAGCCTGCTTACTCATAAAAAATGTCACTCCTGAATACAGTTACAGAAAAATTATCATTCGATTAACCAGGGTGAAAAGAATATGCGAAGTCATATTCCAAACTTGAGGGGGTTTGCCAACTATTTTGCTTCTTCCTCACTGCAAAACCAGTCATGATATACCTATTATAAGGAAATGGGATTCAAACAATTTTGTAAATTGTGTTCTCTGCAGTGTCAGTTTATGATCCTGAACACCTCAGGACTTGAAAGTGGAGGGGTAAAGAGTTTTATTTTTGTATCAATAATCATGCCTTGCATATCAAGTCTAAAGTAGATTTTTGTTTTGTTTTTTGGCTGGGGTGGGATGTGGGATGAAGCATATGGAAAGATTTTTTGTTTCTGCAACTCAATTATAACTGTTTAACCAGTGTAAAATCTGTACTTGCTGGCAGAAATGGCTGCACTGAATGTAAAGCACGATCACAAAGGTTAAAGAGTGATTGTAAAACATAGTATCACAGAATGTTTTGGGTTTGAAGGGACCTTTAAAGGCTTTCTAGTCCAACCCAACACACCCCACCACCTTCCCCACAATGAGAAGGGACATCTTCAAAAAGGTCACGTTGCTCAGAGCCCCGTCCAACCTGACCCAGAATTCCATGAATGGGGCATCTACCACCTCTTTGGGAAACCTGTTCAAGTGTTTCAACACCCTCATCATAAAAAAATTCTTCCTTGTGTCAAGTCTGAATCTATCATCTTTTAGTTTAAAACCATTATCCTTTGAGCTATTGCAACACATCCTGCTAAAAAGTCTGTCCCCATCTTTCTTACAAGCCCCCTTAGGACTGAAAGACTGCAACGAGGTCTCCCTGGAGCCTTCTCCTCTCCAGGTTGAACAACCCCAACTCTCTCAGCCTTTCCTTGTAGGAGGGGTGCTTCAGCCCTCTGATCATTTCTGTGGCCCTCCCTTGAACCTACTCTACCAAGTTATGCAGCCCAGGATATGGCTGGCCTTCTGGTCTGGGAGTGTACGTTTCTGGCTCACCAGGTCATGTCCAGCTTTTCTTCCACCAACACCCCTAAGTCCTTCTCCTCAGGGCTGCTCTCAAACCCTTCATCCCCCAAACTCTGTTGGTACTGGGGGTTTCCCTTACCCAGGTGCAGGACCTTGCACTTGGCCTTGCTGAACCTCACGGTTCACATGGGCCCACTTCTCAAGCTTGTGCAGGTCCCTCTGCATGGCATCCCATCCCTCAGGTGTGTCCACCACACCACTCAGCTTGGTGTCATCAGCAAACTTGCTGAGGGTGTGCTTGGTCCCACTGTCTGTATCACTGATGGAGATACTAAACAGTGCTAGTCTCACTACAGACCCCTGAGGGCACCACTTGTACTGATATCCATCTGGACCACTACCGTCTGGACACAGCCATCCAACCAATTCCTTATCCACCAAACAGTCCAGCCATCAAATCCATATCTCTCCAATTCAGAGAGAAGGGTGTTGTGGGGGACCGTGTCAAAGGTCCAGACAGACCACGTTTGTAGCTCTTCCCTTGTCCACTGATGTAGTCACTGCATCATAGAAGGCCCCTGGGTTGGTCAGGCAAGATGTGCCCTCGGTGAAGCTGTGCTGGCTGTGGGGAATCACCTCCCTGCCCTCCATGTGCCTTGGCACAGCTTCTAAGAGGATCTGTTCCATGACCTTCCCAGGCACAGAGGTCAGGCTGGCAGGTTGGTAGTTTCTTGTGTCCTCTTTTCTACCCTCTCTAAAAATGGGTGCAATGTTTTCCTTTTGCCAGTCACCAGGGACTTCATCTGACTGCTATGACTTTTCAAATGTCCTTGAATATGCATACACAATCAAAATCTAAGGTTTTGATGAGCCATTTAAGATGAAAGTAGGATTAAGCAAAGCAGCAAATGAAACTCTCTGAAATTCAAATATTTAAATAACAATCTAGCTCTTCTCTGTATTTCTAAAGCTCTGTATCTTCTGATTCTGTACAATAAGACGACGACAGCTGTGCCTAGTGACTGCAGGTGCCAGCTTATGGAACATCTCACTGCCTGTTAGTTCTGGTAGTAATTTGGTTTATTATTTTGGCAAGTTTAACCTACTATGCTTCAGTGACCTGATCTGTTAATGAAGAAAGGGATAGTTTGAGTTATACAAGAGTAAGGTATCATCTCGAAAAGGAAAAAAAAAAATGAATACTTATTCTTCTGATGCATCTTGTACAAGCATAAAGAAAGAGTGATATAGGAAAATGAAAATGTCTCTCTGAACCCAGTACTTTATACAGCAGTGAACTATTGTAAGTGGTTTGCCTGATAAGTATTTGCAAGACTGGGGGCCAATTCAACTAACCAAGACAGTTTAGCTGAAAATGATAAAAGTTCATTACATCACAGCTACTACAAGATCCCATTAAATGATCCATACAGCTATTGTCTTAAACTATGCACAAGTTTTCAAACTTTGGAGAAAAAGCACATGGTAACACCAGTCTACCTAATATCCTGACAGGCAAAATATATTTAACAGCAGGTACCTGGTTACAAACTGTTACATTAAGATAAAAATAATAAGCAAAACCTGCAAGCTCCAAGTGTCATCATGAATACAGCAGATGTGAACAGTTGCCTCTATCTTGCACCACACGATTTGTGGAGAGGATAGAAAATAGGGAAAAGCAGGGTTGAGAATGTGTGTGCAAGTTCCCCATCCTGCTTCAGGTCAGATAAATATGTCCAGCATCCTATTGCTTCCAGTTAGTATTCTAGAAAAATAGCAGTCTAGCAAAGTTTACCAGGACTGGGGAGAGGTACTGTGTCATTTTGCACAGGAACTGATTGCTGTGCTGTAGTGAAAAATTAACATAAAGAATCCTGAAAGAGACCTTTGCCGTTTCTCTACACTCAATCTCTTGTGCTTTTTTGTTTGTTTTGTTGGGGTTTTTTCACTTGCACTTAATACAAAGTATGTGGCAAGTAACCACTAGCACTTGATCTAACTTAACAGCTGAAAAGCAGTTTCTTATGAAATTCATACATTTATTTAATAATAAATAGCCTTTTCTAAAGAAAAGTATTCAGCAATTTGAAGAGAGGTCTATAGCTAAAGTTAATGATTCTAAAGCTTGAGATTTTGCATCAAAAATGTATTTCTTTGTAAAAGAAAATAGATGGAGTTACCTCCCAGAGGATCCTTTTCCTCTTGGGAATAGATGTTGGTAATTAACTTAACGGACCACTGGATACAATCTTTTCTTCATATACATGAAGCTGATATAGCACTTATCAGAAAGAAAAGACTTCTAAAGGAACATAACCCAAAATGACATTTGCAAGTAGTTTTTCACCGCCTGTACTGCTGGTAAAATTAAATATATTTAATCCTCACAAATTGACAGTTTCCATAATCAAAAGTCAAGTAACCATTGAAGGTATCATTAAAAATTAGAGCAGATTTCAGAAAAGCCAAATGGATACACCCTAGTATATACCACTTCATTTACTGCAAACTAGTCCTCAAGACAAGAAATAAAAGGCAGGTTTAAATGTCTAACAGAAAAAGAAAAAAAATTATAACAGGAATTGAGCATGGTACATTTTATATACTCTTATTTTGTTCATGTACTACATTTTTTTTTAGCTTCCAATATTTAGGTGTTCCTTTCTGTTTGCTGAAATGAAAAATTAGATGAAAAGTGATGCAATATCCATTTATGTTACAATTACTACTGATCTTCACATTAAGTACCATGAATTTTGAACCTCACAGAGGCTTGAAAAGTGCCTTTTCATAACCTTTGAATCTATTTAGATTTTGTGAAGTCATTAGCATTTGATTATGCAATATATAGTAATTAGACATTTTCTAGTCAAGTTCACTCAGTATAGACACAAATGCACATACCAACACACCATAAAATGGCTAAGCACAAATTTCCATTGCATGCTGCAGCATATATTAAAAAAAAATAAATCTAACTTTATGGTTTTCAGTTAAACAGCAAAATCACATTTAAAAAAATAAATACCTGGTCTTCCTTACACTTGCTGATAACTAGAAATATAGGAAGAGCTCGCTAATCCCCAATACAGATAAAACATTAAGGCAAACATTTGCTATCAATGTGGTTATATGCTCTGAAGCAATATGGAGAAATCCTTCTTGAAAATGAAAACAGTGAAATTGATGCCTGCCTCTAGAAGCAGTAAAATGTGACCAAGGAGATTTTATTCTACAGACAGATTTCTCTAAATGCAAACAAGACCAATGGAATAACCCATTTAAGCCTTTACAGGCAAATCCACCTCTTGCTTCCTCTATAATAAGGTTGGTTTTGGAAAGAGACCTTTCTGACTCTTGGTCAGGGATTGATACACAGCACTTAAGAAGAACTTAAGAAGAAGAACGGGGCTGAAGAACTGAAGTCATGCCAGATATCGGTACTGAAAAGGGTTCAGAAAGAGCACACTCTTTCCTTGAGTCCTTTCTTACAGAAATACCCTTTTTTCCTTTTTGTGACGAGTAGTTACAGGGATTTCTTGCACAGACCTGGCTTCCATAACATTTCTTTACACTTTGGAATGCTCTCTGTAAGGGGTCAATGTCCACCTACAACTTGTGTAATTCCAAATGTTGAATGTATAAAATTGATAAAATATAGGAGTCACACATCTGATGCAGTCATAAAGCTTCACAGGTAACGAGGACACCATAGCTCACAGTCTTAGAAACTTAATTTCTTTAGGAATTAGGAGAATATGTTATATTTTGGCAAAACATTCATTCTGTCTAGTTGGCACCGTTAACTTATGCTGCCGCTGTAGATAGCTAGTTGAAACATATTGAAGTAGTTGAACACATCTTTTTGTTTAGGAGTGGAAAACAGCAGATTACCTGGAAGCATAGAAAACGTGTGTTCAATGCATTTGCCTCCTTTTTATCATCAATTATGAATGGGCTTAAAACTTTAGTTAAGTTTTACTCATCTACAGTGTCCTCTGGAAGTACTATATTTATTTGTTTTTAAGACAGGACTGCTCAGTCCCTTGAGTGTTTTTCTGGGGTGGTTTTGTTTGATGATCAGCAGCTACCACATTTGTAATCATTGCAAAGCAGATGGAAATCATTCTTTTACTAAAAGACCATGCAACTTTAAAGATAATCCTAAACCCATAAGTAATTTTTAAGGCATAACAGCAGATTGGGAGAAGACCACAGATGACAAAAAATGTCTCTCAGGTTACATTTAACCTGATTAAATAAGAACCCTTTGTCTTTAGCCACAGCCAAAAGCCTTTTTTGAGCTAAGACAACAGATGTTTGTCACTACAGCTGGTCACATGCTGCAATTTCACTCTGGTGAACATACTTTGGAAACACGTTAATGAGGTGATCTGCAAGAAGCGTATTTGGTCCCCTTTGGCTAATATTTCATCACTGATGCCATTTGCCCTTCAGCATTAGGCAGAAATAACCTGTAATTAGTTTATCCTCTAAAAAGAAACAATAATTGGGAAAAAAAATTAGAAAAGTCAAATTTGCACAATGTACAAAATATCTGTAGTTCTCCATAAAGACAAAATTGAGAATTCAGATCTTCAGAAAATGAAGCTTTTCATAAAAATCTGAAGTACTTTTCATTGTATATTTTGCTACCTTGTAATGTGATTTCCTTCCACCTTGATTCTTTCCTTTGCACCATGCTTTCTAGAGTGTACATTATACCAAGTTTACCTATCAATCTCTGCAAAAGTTACAGCAATATTTCCAAAGTTTTGTGCCACAAGAGTTTTTGACAGATTTGGAATTTTCTTGAGAAGTGGAAATTTTCCAAGGATAAAGACTCCTTTTCCAATTATTGCTAGTCATTACATTAAAAAAGTATTTTTTTTTATTTGCTGTGTTCAGGATCCAAATCAAATTTTATTTGCACCACTGAAGACACATGCCATTTTGCATTTACTGGCCCACACTAAGACTCTTTTCCTTCTCCATAAGCCACAAGACTGAAAAATGACCTGAAATTTCTAAGCACTTCTGGCACAGTGGAGGCCTTAAAGCTTTAGGAACTACAGTATTACATACAATCTTTAACATATACTGCTCACAGTAAGATCCTGTTGAAAAATAAAACCAAAATAGTTTTTATCTGAGGTAAATATTACATTAGCTAAGAGAATTCTAACATTGCAGCTTGGATGGAAATGCATTCTTGGAAATTTCACCCAGTTTCACCTTTAATTAGAGTGTTCATTTCTGAACTCATCATGTCAAGAAAGAAAGAAAAAAAAAACCAAACCATAAGAGACAACAGGAGGAGTAAGTGAATCTGGATTTTGCTGTGTTTTTGCTAATGACTTACTGTGGTTTTCTTTAATGAAACACTTTCACATTTACATCTAGTCAGTCAATAAGAAAATTAAAAGTGGTTTCAAACACTACACCTGCACTTGACCCGTTCTGCCAAATTTTGTGATTTTACACATTTCTTTCCAAACATTTCTCTCTCCTTTGTTGCTGTGTGAAGCAATCAGACATAAAAAAGACAAAATGAATAAAAGGCTTTCATTTATGATATTGCTGTCATTTGTAGCAATGGTAGGGTAAAAACATTGGACAGAAATATAACGTTTATGTAGAAGCATTAACTTTAAGTTGGATATCAAATAATTTTCCATTTATCTGCAATGGGTTTGGAGAACACTCTTGAAATCAGAATAAAAAGTTAATCTTACTGGGATGGTAACTGTGACACTGTTGAGTGCGGTGAACTGAGCTGCAGATTTAAAAGAGATCAAGCAAAAGCGGATTAGCATTCAGTTAGCTTCACTTATATTCTGTACAACTTGTGTCTAGTGAGATCAGACAAAGTGAATTTGCAGAGTCTGGAGGACAAGACACGAGTGACAGGTGATGGCAATATGGTTGCTGCCGCCAGACACTGTGTGAGTTACGTGGTAAATCAAACACTCCCCAGACATATCTGTGGAGCATCAGCCTTCAGGAGACAACAGAGTGGCTGAACAAAAAAGCAAAGCTCAAAATCACCACCGGAAAGATTTGGGCCTTTCAGCATTTCCCATAATTCATGTTTTTTTCAGCGTTCTTATTTTTTTTTACTTGAATTTTCAGTTTAGAGGTGATATAAAACTAATACTTTTAAGAACGGCACAGTTGAAAGGTTTCTCGGTTTGGTACTGGCTGCACTACTGGTAACTGAAGAACTAAAGACTTACAAACCATCCCCAAAACAGGTTTTTTTGTTTAGAAACTAGATAAAAATCACTCTCAGTCATTCTTACATGACAACATCCAAAGATATGACTCAAATTTCACACTGGAGTCCAGTTTTTGACACAGCAATTCGGTGTGGTCTGGAAATCACAAGATTATCGTTTACACTCAGACCCTTAAAAACTGTCCTGGGCTAAGAAGCCATGAAAGGAAGTAGTCACTAATGTGCAATTACTTTTTCAGAGATCCTTGCAGTCTGATGGCAATTGCATTATGGAGTTCTAAAATATTTAGATTCTCACTTACTTCCTCTGTGCTGTACAGTTTGATGTGTTTATCTCTCCTGTGCATTGGTTTTATTTCATGCTATGCAGCAGTAGGGAACATGAACAAATGGCTTCCACATAATGAAATTAGTTGTTTAAACTAAAGCAGATGACTACGTAATACAAAATAAGTGGGATAGATGGTTTGACTGATATATTGAGGAAACTATGAGGTATTAACTGCTTATACTATGAAGACAGTTTAACACAATCGATAAGATTGCAAATTAAAAATACATTTGCAAAGAAAACAAAAAGGAACGAGAATAAAGTACCTACTGAAAAATGAAATTAATCAAGCAAAATTGAAATTGATTAACAATTAGTAATACTCTCAAGACTTCATAAACTTCTGCTTGAGATGATGGAAATAGTCAATGCAGTTTCAATGAATTTAAGCTCAGGTCTTGGGCAGACACCTTAAAGTGAATGTGATTTTATAAGTCACGTATTCTTATCATATCTAAAACTACATCTGTACCCTCCCACCAAATACTCAATAGACTGTCTGGATAAGAACAGCTAAGATAGTAATATGTGAATTCATAATAAATGATTCAAAGTTAGGTTAGATTTAGATATGTAAGAATGAAAATAAATGCAATTAAACTTCATTAATCTATGAAGTCCTAAAATACATCTTTGTAAGCTATCAACTATTAAAATTAGATAAAAAGGGCTAGAGTTCTTTTTAATCATAAAGTTTTAGCTCATCTCCCAATGTCATTATTAAAAAGCGTGTATTTAAAAACATTTCAAGTTTAACAAAGTTATCCAGTTTGATATTAAATGAATTAAGGTTTTCACATTTATTGTCAGTAATTAAATGAAAATTATTTTTCAGTGTGTTTTTCATTTTTTTCCTAGTTCAGTCCAAACCTTTTCACATGATAATTCCTCTGTCCCTCATCTTCATTCACTTCTACATGCATATGAAATTCATATCTTTGATAATTAATCTCTTTTGAACATTACTATCATTAAATGCATCATAAACTCAATGATAAACAATCTCTTAACTACAGGCACTTTTCATCTTGGCTCTTTTACTAACTCACTATGAATTCCAGCAAATATTTCTTGCATCCTTTTCACATTTTGGATCAGGTCTAAAGGGAACCAAGTCTTGGTGACACAACTAAGGAAATATACATGTAGTAAAAATTTATGTGGGCATGTAAAATTGCCATCTTGATTTACTGGACATTATTTTTTTTTAAGTAGCTCAAGGACTTGACTCTTTTCTTACAGTGAAAGACTGGATTTAGTAGGTTTAAACAACAAAACAAAAATTTCTGCTTTAAGTACCTCATCATAGGTGTTTTTGCAAAACAAGCAGGAGACAGAATATGCAGATGTGGAAGGATCACAATAAGTTATTATGCAGCTATCTGTATGCAAAATTATGGGAATTAAATACCTTTTCTTAAGAAGTTGGCTAATATCAGGTGCCTAACAAATGTCTGACCATGGGGACACTCAATGTTGTTATCTGCAGTGACTTACATAGAGTTTACCAGAAATAAAGTGGCACTATTATTAAGCTTGTCTATTAATGTTTACTAACTAGTTACGCTCCATTTGTATTTGAGAAAGTAAATAGGACTGAGAGTGAAACCTCAGCTCTACAGACCTAGGAATCAAGGCATACAAGTCTATTTTTGATTGCTTCAAAGGTTTTAAATAGTAGCTTCCTAGAGGAAATGGCTCTTTTATAGACCAGATCTAATATTGTCACTCATTATACCTGTATTAACTGCTTATACTGTGAAGACAATTTAACATGGTCGATAAGTTAAATGTCACTTATTAAGCAAAGGCTCAGCCTTTGCTCAGCTCCAGTCCCAGTCAAACACTGGGCTGATAAATGTGGCGTGTAACCTGGACGCTGACTGCCATGAGGTTAAAGCACCACCCTTACTATAGCAAGATGTTTACACCCTCTGGCAACTTCCCTTTCAGTTGCTGAATTTTCTGAATAATTGCACATACAAACCATGCACTTATTTGCATTCTCATATTTAGTGATATAGTGTGGATGTAACTTTTGAAATAATGATGTGTGATGTTTTAAATTTTGAATCTTGCTTATTTACATTATATATGTGCTAGATAGAATCAGGTAAAATGATATTATTTCATATATATTCAGAAATAATGTTTATTTAAGGAAATGCAAGCTGAAGAAAGTAATCCTAGATAAATTATTCCAAAAGTCTTCTTAATTAAATTTTTAACTGCAAATGACAAGTGAATTATTTCAAACCAACACAAGAAGGTAAATTATATTTATTTTGTCCTATGTTGAAATGTTTGGGATTGTAACTAACATTTCAAAGGACAGAAAAAAAAAATATGTCTTCCAGAAGCATGTCAATTTTCAATCAAAATAAAAATATAAATTAAGCTATGAAGAAGGAGTTGATAGCTTTCATTTGCAGTAAGTAATTCAGAAATAGAGCAATTTCTATCAAGTGTTTTTATTAGGCTCAGTTAAAGTTAGAGGAACCTCATTGATGGGGTTTTTTGGGTCTGGCTGGGATGCAGTTAAAGGTGTTGACAACACAGCAGTGTTTTGGCTACAGCTGAGCAGTGCTCCACAGCATCAAGACATCTCTCCAGCCTTCCCCCCTCACCCCTGGGTTGGGGTGGGCAAGATCTCAGGAGGGGACACAGCCTGGACAGCTGACCCAAACTGGCCAAAGGGATATTCCATACTGTATGTCCGCTCAGCAATAAAAGCTAAAAGAAGGGGATAGGGGGCATTCCTTATTACAAGGTTTGTCTTCTGGAGAAACTGCTATGCGTACTGAAGCCCTTCTGCCCAGGAAGTGGCTGGACATCGCCTGCTGATGAGAAGTAGAAAATAAAATCTTTTTTCCTTTGTTTCTGTGTGCAGCCTTTGCTTTTGCTTTATTAAAATGCCCTTGTCTTGACCCATAAGGGGTTTTTCCCATCTTCTTTTGTGTCTGCCCCATCCTGCCAAGGACTGACAGAGCAGGCAGCTGGCGTCCAGCCAAGGTCAACCCACCGCATGGGTTCTGGATCATGCAGGACATACTTGACATTTTAAAGAACTGATTCTGCCATCACAAAAGTAGTTGCTATATATAAATTTACATATTTTCAATCTTGCCCTAGTATCCTCCAGAACCTTAGATTTGTTAAGCCAGGTCTATTTGTCTGAGGAAAGTGCATTTCTCTCAGATACTTCATTCAGTACACAAGCCTTGGAAAATTGGTTACTTGACCATAGGTTTCTTGGTGGTGGCCAGTGCTACAGGTGGGAACCTAAGTATTCATTTAAATGAACAAATCTGTAATTAACTTGATAGTGTGATGATTCATTGCAAAAAATTTTGTAAATTTAATAATCGACTGGCAAAATAAACTAAGCTGATTCTTTTCAAATGCACAAACGAAACTTTTTCAGTCTTGCACTCTGAAAGATCAGAAATACTTGATAAAATTTTGTGTTAAAATTATTTACATAGTAAAAACCAGTGCTCTAAAATCACATCATGTTTTCTAAGCAAAAGACTACAAATGAGGCTGTAGTAATTGTAGTCACATTCTTTCACAGTTATTTGCCAGAAGTTTACCTGACAATCTGAAGATTTTTGAACATAAGTTTATTTTGCTACAGTTAGTAAATTTGCAGTGCCATAGTACTTGGAAATACCTGTATGGAAGGCTGTGCATCTGTCTTATTTCTAGCAAAAAGCATAATTTAAAAAGGCCTTTTTTTTTTTTTTTTTAATTTAAGAAAAAGTACATAGATTTTGTGGCAACAGTAATAAAAAAAGTCCTATTGGAAATAAATGTTGATTTTCAAGGATTTTGGAGACTAGAAATAAAAGTTGTAACAAATTTTCCTTCTTATAAATGTCTCAGAAATAGAAGAATAATCTTAAGAGATTGTAAAATAACTTATAATTTAACTTTCTCAAAAATGATTTTTTTAAATGTCTTTCATCAAGTATAGATTGTTTTTGTTACTCTCTGTTTTCAGGGAAGACTGTTGTAGAAATGAAACATTCATGTCTTACTTGATGCAGAGCAACTTAAAAGGAGGAGCCTATTCAGCAAAATAAAATAAAATAAAATTGGAGATAGCTCAAACAGACATGTTTTAGTGAGTGACTCTCAGTGACAACTGGGGATTTAAAGACTCTCAATTGGTATCTGCATCAACAGTTCTACTTATCTATTTTTCCATCCTATGTTCACACAGTTGAGATGATAGAGATGGGTACACATCTGGGAATACCCAGTGTGGAATGGGAGATATGTCACGGCTCTCAAACATTTTGCATACCGGCATTTACTCATAAAATAGTATGAATCCAAGGGGTTTCTGTGAGCAGAAAACTATAATTTATATTAGCAGGGGAAAAAGGATCCAGCTTTTCTAACCATCACTGCAATTATCTGAAAGCTATAACCGTTTTGATGAGAGTTTTTTTTCAAGAATCCCAGGGATTTTAACCTTGAGTACGTAAAACAAGGTGCAACTAGCTAGAGCTGGGTAAATAGTGCTGAGGCCAGGCAGGAAGCAGATAAATACAAAATAGAGTTTGTATTAGATCCATATAGTATGCACTATTCTGGCTGAACATTTAAGAAAGAGAAGTGATTAGACTGACCAAAATCAATATATTTATCTCTAGCACAAGGTTTTGTTGAATATTTCTGTAATGCTATTTAAAATGTTTTTAATTCAAACAGGAGTTTTTAAATGCTTCTTTCAAATGAAAAGTAAAAAAGATACATTTAAATACTGTTGAAACAAAACACGACAGCCTTTTTAAAATAAAATGTTTCCTTTTTAAGAGAAAAATTAAATACTTTGATATTTTGCATTCTTTCCCCTCTCCTTTTGGTTGAAACAGTTTACAAATTTAACATGGATTTGTGAGTATTTTCAGTTCCTCTACACGGGTGGGGGGGGTGGAGGTTGTAAGTTCAACAGTCATTGAAAGTACCTTTTCTAGCTCTATATAACTCACCTTGGATGCAGGCCAAACAAGCCAAGTTGTAGGTCATCCTGCAAGGGCTGCCCAAATCTGTGACTGCTTTACTTAGGCAACCAGCTGGGATGACATCAGGGCTGACCATAATGGCAAAATGCCAAAAAAATTTTAATTGAGTAGCTATTTAATATTTTCAGTTACTACATAGCTGTCTGGTGAAAATTCCAGGTTTTACTTAGGCAAGTGTCTCTTTTTTCTTTTTTTAAACATTCATTATCAGAGTTTAGAAAAGGATATGGGAAAAGTTTTAATAACAAGAAAAAATATATCTTTTAATTACTGATTTGATCTATGATAAACTAAATGCTAAATAATCCAGAAATGCTAATTTATACCTGTTTTCACTCTATGCAAACTGCATTACAATGAGTAAGTAACAAAGTCTTCTCCACAGAGCAATATACTCTATCACAAATCTTGAGCTGTATTTCCTTCCTTATTTTTAGTCCAAAATGTGATTCCAAAAAGGTATTATTAAGTTATAACACCTTAGTAATTTTCAAGCTCCAGGCACTTAAGATGCCGAATTTTAGATTGCTTTTTTATATTCTGCCTGTGCCTAGGTTCCTTACTGTATGTTAAGTTATTAAAGCTGTCTGCTCCAATTTCCCTTTTGCTTAGGAAGATATGACAGAAAGATGAAAAAGACTACCTTTAATCTTGAAAAGCTAAACATACCATAAAAAATGAAAGAGTGGAAACTATAAAGAAACTAATAGTGCCTTACCAAGGGAGTTTACCTCGTGTGGTCACTAAAAATATACTAAATAAAGAGCCTTTGACATAACACAAGTGTGGCTTTGTTTCTTCTAGAAATACTACAACTGCTATTCCTCATATTTTGAGATTCTATTAGAAGTCCCTAATACAAAAGAAATTATGTGAAACTGTTCTCATTATAACAACTAAAAAATAAAAATATAAAGGTTATTCAGTATAGTGAGAGCACAATTTTTTAAATTTGACTTTCTACTTAAATTAAAAAGGTTAACCTTGGGGGAGAAGGTTTCAAAAATATTGATTAATGACTAAAAATTTAGTCTGAATCGTTGTCTGTTCTCACAGCTTTCCATGCTGAAATTGAATTGTATCCTGGCAATACTTTTATGTGTAACACTTGCTGTCTTGGAAAAATATGGAAGAATCAGGTACAGTTCTCTATAACTAAAGTGCTAGAGGGTACATTTCTATTTGTAGGTGGAATTTGAGGTTGCAGTATGTAATCTGAATGACTGTTCCACAATAGATGGCATAATAAAGAAGGGGAAAAAAACCCCAAACAAACAAAAAAACCACCCATCTTTTGCATACATCTACTCAACTAGGAGCTATCAGCTGCAGTTATGTTTAGCTTGTTCCATATTAACATACATCTAACATAATAAATTACTTCAGATAAATTTCAGCAGGGCTGGGGGGAAGGATTTGTTCACAAACTCATCTGAGGACAGTGATATAAACTTCTGTGTTTATACACATTATATATACCCCTCAAAACATATATAAAAGACTAGTTTCCAGTCACTGTGACAGAAGTGGCATTTGGCCCACTGTGGGCCAGTAAGAGCATTACATGTCTCAAGTCCTTTTGCTTAACTGGGAAATTGCAAGTAGGAAACAAGGAATGCCAAATTGCAAGCCATCAGGTTGTACATACCCAACAGGCTGATTCTGTTCACTTTTGTAATACTATGGAAGAAATAATCTGAGCCATTAATAGCACTGAGGGTAAATAAAAAATAATTATTTCAGAACAGAAGAAAATGCACTGGAATGGCTCATTAGCCCAAGCACTAAATGAGTTGGCATAGCAGCCTGTATCAGCCTGAACAGGTTTCACGCGGGAAGAGCCCAGCGGGCAAACAACGGAGCACCATTCAGCTTGGATAGTATGGAGTCCAGCCTCATGCCGATAACTGCAGCATTACGCTGCGTCACAGGCTGTGATACACTAAGCCACCTTACCTAATGACTGTACCACAGCAAGGGTAAGCACCGAGTTCCTCTTAAAGCCTAAAAAGTGTGTTTATGGTTTTTCCTTGGAGCATTTGTCATTAATGGTTAAGTAAGCCTGTCCCCTCGGCTGCTCAGCGACAGCAGCGGGTTGCTCCAGGCCAAGGGGAATCTCTTGCCATTTACTCAGCTCTGGTGACAGCAGCACAGCTGATTTTATGTGAGATATTTGCATTCCTTCCATGCTAACAGCTTACTTTCCAATGTTAGGGAAATCAAACAGCGAAAGACAATAAAAAAGCCACATTTTCCTAAGTAAGGGACTACAGTTAATTACCCTTGTCCACAGAGGTGAAAATAGTGGCACCTCAGATACCTCCATAAAACAAAAGAAGGTAAACAATAATTCCTTGTCCACAGAGGTGAAAATAGTGGCACCTCAGATACCTCCATAAAACAAAAGAAGGTAAACAATAATTTGAAACACATAGCTATTTCAAATATAATTATTCTATGTGTACACCAGTGGTAAATTTACTATATAATTGGTGGGCTGTTTTTTCAAACTAAGATTATCACTTTATGACTCAGTGAAAAATTTCTGCTATATTGATAATAAGGGGGGGGGGGGGGGAGTTTCACTTAGTAAACTTGTAACATTTTCCTACAAGCTGTCTTTGACCTGATATCACTGTTGTGGAAATATGTTCCAGAATTTTCTATCAAATAACATGAAACAATCAAGACAAATTATTTTTCTGCACTGCAAAAGCAAAATTGAAGATCTCAGCTCCTGTTTGTATACACCAAATAGCTCATCTGGAAGATCTGATAGGAAGATTTTCCTTTTAATTAGTAAGAGACAAATGCCAATATGAATATGCCATAATTACATCAGATAAAAATCTACCCATCTCATGCTGTAGAATTATATATATATATATAAATATGTATATATATATTCAGTCTACTCTGAGAGTGAGCTTAAAAGTCAAATGACTGATAAAGACTGATACAGTCCCCATGTCATATAAAGGACAACATATAGCAGAAGGAGGAGTAAAAATAAGTACAGTAATCAATGTGATTACATATACATCTGTTTTGCATTCCACCTTTTTTTTTCTATCTTATAATGCATCCACTTGCTCATGCTGCCTTGCCATGCTACACCCCATTTCAGAAAAAAAATATAAACAGTAAGAAGAACAATCAAAGCATTTAACTTGCTGACACAGTACAAACTCTTGCCATTCAAAAAGAGAGAGAAACTGATAAAATACATATATTAATAAAATAGGACTTAAGTGTTCAGGCAGCACACTTCTGAAGCAGTAAAGAAATCAGATGTCTGCGTCTTTCTCTAATTGAAGTATGTTAAAACCCCCACACTTAAATCATAAAACTGGACATTCAGTATTGTTTTTAGATAAACTTAGGTAAATAGTAAAACAGTTTTAGTAGAAAAAGAGATGAATGTGCTGCAAAAAGGAAGTATCATTGTTTCCTTTTCAATTTGATCAGTTTGTTGATGGTTAGTTGCACATGTGTTGGCTTGGAGTTACTCTGGATGGGAAACTTTATTTGGGCTACTAAAAACACACTCCAGCAAAAAAACCCCACACACCTCCTCTAATCCATCTAGCTTCTAAAAGGAGACAGAGTAGTTGTGCTACAATTACATATTTGCAGAGAACTCTAATAACAGATATCTCCTTCACTACTGGAATCAAAACTACCACCACTGGTTTGAATTTCTGGTGTGAACGTACTTACCTCTCTAGATACCAAGTGAATTAAATGCCCCATGAAATAAGATCGAAGTCATAGCTAAGTACCAACAGAAGTCAAACAGCAGGCTTTTCTGTGTGTTATTCACTGCTTTCTATTAAAACAGGCCAAAGCAAGGCTGGATATTTTCCAGTCAGCTATAATAACCAGAATTACATTATTTTGTTATTTTAATGTTTTGAAAATGTAAATAGAACAATAGGGGATGAACACAACCTCTGCTTTCATAATGTTCTTCAAATCCCACTTATGAAAGAGTAAATTTTCATGTAGCAAAATTCATCAAACAGTCACATTGTGCAAACTTCAACAATTGATTATCATCTGTATACTTCTCTTGTAAGGATTTCACATCCATTCTCTGCTGAACACTCAACAGACATAACAGAATACATATGGTAAAATAAATAAATGAGTAAAATTCAAATATCTCAGTGTTAAGTAACAAAAATTTGGTGAAGCTTGCAAGGAATGCCGTGCAAAAACAATGGAACTGTCATGATCTCAGCATCTGATAAAAATGTGCAATGTGTGGATAGATGAAAAGGGAAAATACTGACCTTATCTCAAATGGTTTTGAGGCAGAGTGACATATTACCACTAGAAAGCAGTCATGCATTTGCAGTAACAACAAAAAACCCCACCTTCTTATATCGATGTGAAAATAGTCCAAAGATAAACAGAATTTTTATTCTTGTTTTTATATAGCATCACTATCTATTTTCAACGTCACCAGATGACTTTCAGATCTCTAGGACATGGCATTTTGGAGTGTGTGCCTGAATTTAGGTGAGATAAACAGAATTTTTATTCTTGTTTTTATATAGCATCACTATCTATTTTCAACGTCACCAGATGACTTTCAGATCTCTAGGACATGGCATTTTGGAGTGTGTGCCTGAATTTAGGTGAGCATGTTATGCATAAAATGTACTAAGACAACTGTGGAAACACATTTGTGTTCTCTGTATTTAAATTCTTGTGGAAATGGAAGCTCTCTACAGTGTTCCCCATTAGAGAAACTCCAGTGGAAGAGTTTCAGAAAAACTTAGGAAACACCTATGCATTAAAGCAACATCCTTCTTGCAGTTTCTTAAGAATTTTGAAGATGTCAGTCTGATGAATGTAGGAACTTTCCTGGCAACAGGTCTAAGTGTGAAGAGTTTATTATCAGAAAAACCAGATACAGAAATTATGTCTGATAGCAGTTTTCATCAACACATCTTGGAAGATGTTCTCATTTTGCACTAATAGACAGCAACTACTACAGAGAAATAAAGACAAGAATCCAACCATGACAAGAAACAGAATTTCTGTGCAAATCATAAAACAAAGTTTGAAGTCTGTGAAGTGATTAAGAAAAAAAAAACCAACCTTGTTTCCTATGTGACAGAGGTACATGTATCATATGAACACTGTTCTAAGTATTGCAGAAGGAAGAACAGTAGCATTGGAAAGGAAGACATCAGGATGACAAGAATATGATTTCTGTGTAGTATATTTTCACTGTCTCTTTCAACTAGTCTTTTGTCATCCAGTAGAAGCAAAGCATAATCTACAGATGGATCATGCAGCTGTGCATATTTGGCTCAAAGGTGTGTCAGCTCATATTTGTTAGCAAGTCAGCCAGCAGGCACATGTCGCAGAAGCATGGGATCAATACAGACGTATATTAAAAAGAGCAAGTCAATCTGTGTGTGGGCAATTTGTGTCTATCTACAGCTCTGAGTATGCAGGGTGCCTATGGTAACTATGATCTGTGCACTGCTGGTTCCCTGGTTAAAAGTTAATGTGCCTATCTATATCCCAATTTTTAGAAATAATTCAGACCCCATTTTTACATTAAGACTGGGTTCACTGAAAACTCCAGGACAGTAGGACAAGGTAAGAGAAATCGGTTGTTTTGGATTATATTTCTTCAGCAAAGATAGCACTTTTTTCTTTTGAAAAATTATTTACAACTAAATAGTTTTCATCCATCGTCTTTGTAAAATATTAAATCATGTTTCAGCTTGGTCATGCACACATTATTATAGAAATCAGAATAAAAGGCAAAAAAAGAATAACCCAACTGGAGAGTTTACTGTTTTAGGATGGGGGAAATATTTATGTGATCATTTCTATAGCACCAAAGACCAATAAAGGAATATATTTGAATCTTTCTAGATATCTTCATTATGTGTTTCAGCTCCAAATATTTTAAAATTATGCTAAATTTATTAATTGTTTATTTGCTGATATTTCAAAATTACATCAGTTTTCAATTCAAATTATTTTTGTACAGTTGAGCACTTACTTCAGTACATACTATAGTGAATATAAAAAATGTTTTCTTTGTGAGGTTGTGGAGGCAGAGGGCAATGATCTTGACTTCCCCCCAGTTCCCATTCCAGTAGATTATTTATATTGCAGTGCTCCATAATTATGAAATTTAAGATTGTCTCAGGGTTATTTTTCAGTATGTATGGTAGGTAGTAATGTTTTGAAATTGTGTTGTTTCACAAGCATTCTTGTCCTCATGTGCATAAAGATGAGAGTTCTTGTCATCTTCCTTGCAAGTCTCATTTACCTTTAATCTTACTCCTTGAGTGACCAAGTAATAATCTCATATATGGTTTTTATTTTAAAGAGTAATTTTATGATTGCGAAACTTTGGAGAAAATTTGAAAATGCAAACATGCATTTATCCAGCACTTCAAGGAATATTCAAGTATTCAGACTGAATATTTTTGAATAAAAGTTCTGATTCAAAGGTCATCTCATTGCTTTTAAGATCAAATTCATTATTCTGAATTTTTACAGTATGAAGTATTTTATTTAAATAGAAACGAACATGAACACCACATCAGAAAAATATGGTCTGGATTTAGTTGATTGGTTTAAGATTACTTTTGTAACTAAAATTACAAAGCAATATCTATTTTACAAAAGAGATGTAATTTCACAGCCCACATTTCACTAGATTGCTAATCAGGGTATCATATATATATATATATATATCTGTATTTCCTGTGCCTCATCCCCCACACCCCTTCACTTCTCATCTACCCTTCTTCAGTATATTTCTTGATATACATGTTGCATCTACACTTCTCATTTGTTCTTCAAAACATAATTGCAAAGCTGAGGAAAAGAAATAAAAAATAATAGCAAAGCTCCATATGCAGCAATTCAATGCCTAGCAACCTGTGATAGACTGAATGAAAAAATCACAAATTATCTGCAAGAGGCAGTTGGAACAAGAGCTTGGGGTAAACAGACACACAAACAACATGTCAGCCATGATAAAGAGTGTAAATTTGAACAGATGTCACTTCCAGAGCAGCAGCAGGCAGATTAAATGGAATTGGCTTTGGATGAAATCCAAGGAAGAGCAAGAAAATATGATGCTTTCGCCCTGAGCTCTTACAGAAATCTAGTCCCCAGAACCTCTTTTCTTTAGTAATCATAATTAAGTAGGGCTAAAAATAGGAAGAGACTTTAAGAAAGCCAGTTTAAAATAAATACATTTATTAAACATACACATTGTTCTGTAAACACTTCATTTTCAGGCAAAAAGAAAAAAAACCCATCTACTATGAAAAAGCCTGGTAAAAAAGCAAGCCTTCAAGTTATAATAATTCATGCTAGTATAGATTTCATAAACATGCTATTAGTGCTTAATGAGTCTAGGCCAAGTCTGTGAAACAAAAAATATTTGTTGCAACTCTCCAAATGAAATAATAGGTATTACAATTTTTTGCTGTACCGGTTGTTTCTTGAAGAATTCTGGTTACTATTGTTTTGTGCGTATATATTTCAAATCACTGTTTCTTCTGACTTGCATATATTCATTTATCGTATATGAAGTACACCAATAGAAAGAGAATACAGAAGAACTGAAAACCTGAGTCAAAAAATAACAGACATGTGTATGTGGATTTCCCCTAAAAACTTTCTAAATAAATTTTACTCTCTAATTCTATTCATATCATTATTACACTTTGCAAATCCCTAAAGACTGACCAGTTATATCTATGTCTGTAGCATGTAGATATATGTGTTGCTTTTTGTTTTGGTTTGTGTTTTTTCCCAGGACTTTTGGCTTTGAATGCCAAACAATGAAACAAAACGTTATTCCAGTGGCCGTAATTTTAATAGAGACGTCACCAGAAGAGCTCTCACGTATTCCCTTCGTAAGTGTACAATTATTTCATTCGTTTCAAATCATAACACTAGCAGAAATAAATGCCAATAAATAGTCATCTGTCCATGTTTCCACACTCTAGAATGAAGAAAATTATATCTAAAAGCCATCAATAAGCTTTAATTAATCCATCACCATTACCATTATTACCTTTAACTCTTGGACACAAATAAAAGAGGAAAACAAAGTTTTGAGAAGTTGTAAAATAAAGAAATACATCACAAAGGTAGAATATCAAACCAGCTGAATTTTCAATTATTATTACTGAAATTAACTCCACTATATGACTCAGGGTTACATCTTTGGTTCCTTAAATAGACTTGATTTCAGTTGTGGCCCAGAGAACAGCATAAGTATTTTCATGAATGCAAAATGACTGACAAGTTATTATTTCTCAAATTAATTAATATCAACTATCCTAGTTAATGCTAAGCTCTATGCAGAAGAGATAAAAATCACACACTTCATTTAATATGCAGAACAGATGCCATCTCCACACATCTGAAAAGTGTTTTCATATTTGTAAGTCAGTATTTCAAGCTGAAATGTTGCAAGGTTCTTCTAAGTCAATAATACATGCCTACAAAATTAAAATGCACTACTTGTGTCAAACACAACAAAATCATTGTTTGTTTATTTTTAAGGTGATAATAAAAAAGATTAATGATACTGCTGGATAATGAAACAATCTGCCACAAGGCAAGCTGCAGAATATAGAGTGAAGCTATAGCAACAATCCTAAGAAGAACTTCAGCTTTCTCCCAAACACATTAAGAAGTCCCTTTTATTACCAGGTGACATTTTTGCATTTAAAAGAGAGTTGATTTTCATGTGGTGCTTAAAGGTCAAACAGTTAATCTACCTCTGTAAGGACAGCGTATTCCTCTGAAGAGATTTCTAGAGGACATCAAATCAATAAGAGTCATGAGATTCAACAAGAATAAACCCCTTCACTGTTCTCAAGGCAAAAGCTTATACCAGTCCCAAATAAGTTGGATCCAGTTGATGAAAAAAATTCAGACATCATGCAGTATTAAAAGTAGCAACCTTTATAGTTGAACACAGATGTAAAACATTTTATATCTTTACTTCAGAACAAAAATCTTAGTGGAACCTGGAAACGTATCAATTTCATCATATATATTCCCTATGCATTTTCATTTCTAAGTGGTGAAAACAATAAATGAGTAAAAAGTTGAACTCACCACAGTATGATATACTGGAATTTTCACCAGCGTGTTCTTCAGCTCTCAAATGATGTGATACAACCCTTCCCACGTTTCTGCTGGAGATGAGAGAGAAAAAGGGATCACCAATGAGAAAGGTTTAGATCTAGCTGTACACTTCATCTTTGCTCAGTTTATTTAACATGTTAAACCCATTTCTTATCTTCCTAAGGAAATCGTCACTTGCCTTGCATACAGTGGCTTAAGATTTTTGTTGGGGGCATCTTAAATGAAGGTAAAATACTGAATTCTGGAAACCAGCAACAAGTTATTTCAAAATGTGGCTTGGGTTTGAAAGTCATTGTCCTGAAAGAAGGCTGTGAGTGTACTGGTTTAGGATGGGATTCAAAATAATTAGTCTTGTGTTCCTAACTGACACAAACTTGTACAAGAGCTTTTTGTATCAGTTTCCCATTTATAACATGAGTGTAATAATACTTTTTTTAGTATTTTCCATAGACCAGGAATTCTTGAAGACAGTGACTATCAAGACAGGGAATGCATATATAAATATACACACACACATGTATAAAAGAAGACTCATCTTAATATTCTAACCTCACTTAAAGCTACCAGACATCTCTATAGCACAAATGGAAGGACTGCCAAAAAAAAAACCAACCATATAAAAAGATATTCAGAACTCAAGTTTTGAACTTCATTATATGTGCAAAACTCTTATTTGCTTGAAAGGAAGGGAGGGCCGAGAATTACATATAAGTATTGAATCTTCTATGAGGACTGCTGTTTAGTATCTTTCAGAATGTACAGAATAGTGCTGCTCATGCGGTTTTTGCTTCTGAATGAAATGTAAAGAAAGAAAATACAAGGAAAACTGACCAAAAGAATGAAAAAGTTAGGAAAAGGTAAGAGAGAAAGTGAGAACAAAATAAAAATCCAGTCAAATACAGAACCAGAAGACTGCATTATACGGACAGTACTAGAGTATAATTATTAATTCTTTTGTAAAATAACTATTTAACTCATAGGAAAACAATACAGCTTCTTGGTCTGTATCATGCCTTGAGGAATTCACCTTGACAGTGACATTGTGATTTCTATCAAGAGTTTTATATTGAAGTTATGGTACATACATTTTTAATTTTCAGTCCCGTTTCAGCTAATCTAGGATAAATCACAATCATTACTATACCTAGATTGCTTTCAGCTCCAGGAATAAAAAAATCCATAGTGTATAGGCTTTGATGCTTTTTGTTTATATGATAACTGGTTTTAATTACCATTTTATTTGTCAGGTCTCTTCAATGAAATTTAAAATGCAATTATTTTCCCCTCAAATACGCTCTTTTGAATGACGTTTATTTTTATGTAATTAAGGTAAAGCTTATGATTATATAAAAAACATTTTTAAGCAATAATATTTTGTCAGGAAATGTTATTTTTGAATTCTCATTTCATTTATTATTCATTTAAAAAACATTCTCAGAGATTTTATTGCATCTAATGATTGATTTTACAGCTATTAGATGTAAAGTTGTTAGAAGAATGTTTCCTAAACAAACCTATCTTTCCAATATTTTAAACTACCTGGAGCAGATTTTTTTTTCCTCTTCTAATTAATCTCTTTTGCTTCTATACACAGTCAGCTTTGTCTTAAAGTTTCACTTAAATAAATCAGACTCCTCTGGAGAAGAAAGAAAAACTGAGATCCAGGTCAGAGGAAGAACACAGATTGGAGGAAAATTGTCTTTTCCTTTCTATGTCCTCCCTGTACAGCCACCCATTGACTTACATTCAAGTAACTGCACTACAGCTCAGTCCTGCAGCAGAACGAGCCCTGAAGCAGTTACCAGGTTTACAGCTATCTGATACCTGAGCTAACAAAGGACTGTGAAAAAGGCATAGAAGAAAGATATCATCCCAACTTCCAGATATTTTGAGAGACGGAAGCTTTGGATATGACCTTATTCACAACAGAAGAGTGAACGCTTGAGTTTCATAGAATTCAGCACAGCAAAAAAAGGTCCATCATGCACAAAATACAGTCCTTTCATTTTAAAATCTTCCAAAAAATGATTTTTTACTATTGTCTCACTAACTTGCATTCTAACCTGTTTTCCCTGCAAGCACATTTTGCACTGCCAAAGACTAAAAGTTCATACCACAAAAACACATTCTCTTCTCCTAAGTTTCATCAAGAGAGGTATTCTAATCCTATCCTTTGATAATTTTAAGATCTCCCCTTTGGAAAACTTACACAGCTAAATTTGTGACTGAAAACACTTGTGGCTTCAGACTAAATTAAGCTGACAGCTTTTTCCCTTTTCTCATATTTTGGGCAGCCCAGTCCTAGGGTGAGATTAAGGGTGCAGTTCCACAAGAATGTATGTAAGTCTGAATTTGGGGCTCTCTCAGTCCTCCCTTGCTCTTCAGTCATCATCCTCTTTTAGTTATGTGTTTTTTGCTGAGTAAGCTTCCTGAACTGGTTTACCACTGGATTGCTAAGATGAGTTGAAGCTGTTCTTCCCTTCTGCCTACCTACGCTGTAGGTTCCTCCTCTCTCCCCCTCTGCCAACACTAGCAAACATGAGAGCCAGACAGAGGAGCAGATTCAGCTGAAAATCCCATTTAAAATATCCTGAATTCCAGATCAGTTTTCAGCCATTCCATCTTGTGAAGAATTGGGCGTGGATAATGAAACAATCATCTAAAAGCATAACACTAAAACTGAAAAAAACCCACTCATTTTAAATAATAGAAATTATAAAGTATTAAATTGTAACAAGTTCCTCATTAAATAAATATTTCTTTGCAGGCCCACAAAGAAAGTCAGAAAAAAACTTCTCAGCTAATGGACTCTGGTGAATATCTAGACACAAATATTAGGCTTTCTGAGTACTGCAATATAACTGGTTTCAAGTCACCCTGTCTTATCAGGAAGTTAATAGATATCAATAGTCCACTGTTCAGTGAAATTTTACTGATGGAAAACAGACAGTACGAGGGCTAATATGCCTCTGATTACAGTATTTTTCCTGATGAAAATAGTAGAGAAAATCTACAACATAGAAGCCTATATCCTCTGTAAAAGGAAACTTGGATAGAATAGTAGTAGGATAGTGAAGACATTTCCTTTTGAATATACATGAAATAGGGGCAGAGACTATTGGATGCAAGGACACAGAAGCAGAATGAGAGTATACTATATTTTCCGTGATGGTTTACTCCCACAATGAAATAAACCTCAAAATCTGAATTAGCTACATTATCTGAAAGGGAAAATACTGTACAAATGTTTTGATTAGGCTTCCCAGAGGACACAGTGGTCTCCTTAAAATCATTAGTGCCCTAGAAACGTAAGCTAAAATAGTAAAACCATATACTGGAGGGAGTGTATTCTCCTGCTTCATTATGGTCAAACACTCATAGGGCAGTTTTGTCTAAAAAGCTTGCCTTATCTGGTTTTTTTTTTTTTAATCAGCTGCTCAGTTTTAGCTATCTAACTACTACAGACTACTTCTAGGAGTGCCTACCTGCAGCTAAATGAATCAATAAGACTCTCCTCTGCAGCGCAGTTCCTTTGCATCTGTTAGACAATTATGTCACACTAAAATTTCTGGGAGTTTCGGAGACACTTTCTGCACTATCACATAACCCAGCCCAGCCCAGGTGCCTGCCCAGGCACAGGGCTGCAGGCAGACCCTAGGAAGCCCATAAAGCAGGGGCACACTGGTAATGCCTTCCTGGTGATGCCAGCTGGCAGAGGATACATGTGATGGTCCCTGCAAGAGCTGCCTCCCTTCTGACCTGCCAAAAGCCACAACAGCAGCTGTGAAGCTTACAGGGTTACTCTCCTAAAGCCCATCTGGCTGCTGTGGGAAAATTCTGTTCCTATGGCCCAAAAGGAGTCCTGCAGCAAAAGAGATTCAACCATCTCATTTCCTGAGCAATCTATTGCACTAAGAAACACAAAACACAAAAAAAACCCTTAAAGTTTTCATACAAGGAACTTTAAAAGCATCCTGAAAATGTTAGGGTTTTTTCCAAATTTGCATGCACAAATTAGTATAAAATACATTTCAGCTGTCACCCCCTCCAATACCTCACAGCTCACATTTTAGCATACTCAAAGTATTTCTTCAAGTTTTAAAGGTCATCAGAGTTTAAGAGGTATGTTCTATACTTTGAAAGTTACCTCAGGTTTTAGAGTTGTTACTAGATCTCATTATATTTTCCATATATGAGAACATCTCTTAAAGTTTACATTAAATTTTAAATAACTAGAATTTTGAAAGGTCAAATAAATAATGAGGTATCTCACTTCAACAGGAAATATATTCACTATTTTGCCACAAGGTTTTCTAATTCAGTCGCTTCTGGAAGAAAATCCTTTGCTGTATTGACTTGATCCATTAAATTCTCATCATGCTTATCGGTACAGAATATACAGTATAAAACCTTGTTAGATAGAAGCATAATAAAATCTGTAGTGATGCTTTAGCCATGATAACCTCTCCTCAGAAATGAAAATGTGCTGAAATATTTAAGACTTGTACTTCACCACCACCAAAAGGAGTGCTATAGCATCATATAGTCCCTTTATTGTTGCTTGCTAATTGGTGACAACAGTGGAGACTGAAGTCTATGCTGCCTGCTTAAAATTCTAGAGGATACTAATTTTTTCTCAGTAGAACCACACCACCCAGACATTGATATTGTTCTCATTTATAAGGTACTGGTTTCTCTTCCCAGCATGCTCCTCTTCCCCAGCCACTGCTGACACACCAGGTACACTAACATGCAACTGGTGTTCTGTTCCACTGATGATAGGCAGGAAACCAACTGAACTAGAAAAACCACTTAACATTTTTGATCCAGACACGTGGCACAGCATCGTGGTGTTTCATATTCACTGCTTTGATTCCTTCTTCACTATATTATATATTTTCGTATCAGCCAATAACATTTTAATATTTGTTATACAATTCATAATTGGTTGGTAACTTTACTAACTAACAAATACACTTGAGAGGAATTTTTTAATAGCATCATCTGTTCAATTTTGTGCATTAAGCACATATAACTTAAGAAGCTATGTGAACTACTCCTAAGTTGCACAATGTCATCATTGTATAATATCTTTTTGTACCAGGTATCTGTCAGACCACAAATAAATGGTTAATGGTCAAGTCTAGACATTTGTTAGTCTTTCATCAATTTGCCTTTCTTTAGGAAATTAGCCTTTCTTAGGTACAGCTGCATTTCTCTTACACAATGAAAGAGCAGAGTCTTGAGTCTCCCATTTCACATATACCGATGGAACACTGCATTAGCTTGCAGCACTGCAGTCTAAAGCTCAAAGCTTTACCCTAAGCTGAATCCCAAGTAGCCCAGAGTTAGGATGTTACAAGTAGGAGAAGGAATGCTTTGACGCTGAGGTCTAATAATTTAAATCAAGCTCAGAGAAGGCCACATCCAAAATTTGATTTTTTTCTGTTCAGTGGAAGATTAATTTTTTTTTTTAAAAAAAAGTACTCACCAGTCCCATCTCAATACTCTAATCACTGGGCTAATTAAATATTCTGAGGACTTCTCTGTCTTTTTTTGTTCTGCAAAAAATGGGCAAGCAAGTATATAAACTCTAAGGTGAGTCAAATGTTCAACTCCACAAATGGTTTCACAATGCAGGAAGAAAATTTTGCAGATTGGTATAACTCATCCTTTCTCTTTCTCTTGTCTTTTTTTTTTTTCATTTTTTTAAACATTCTCCAGAAGCAACTCCCTGCACAATTACATTGGCACCTCTTAGTAATTGATCAGTAAGACACTGAGGATTGCATTTGATTGCATGATATCTATAAGTCAGTAAGCATTTCAATACTTATTTCTGAGAAGGTACAACTTTGAATATTAATATATATATCTCCAGGAAAAAAAATGCTTTTAGATTAACAAAATCTCCATTACATAACTACTCTTACTTATGAAGAACAATAATCAAAATATTAAGGTGGTTCTTAACAGAAGGACGCAAGCAGTATAAGTTAAGAGTCAAAACCAGACCTAAACCTTTTCCAAGTTTGTGGTTGTTTGGAATTAAAGGCAAAGCCCTTCAGTTAGAACTTTCAACTATAACATTCAGAAGTGGTTAGATATCCTGAACTTGGCGGTCTCATAAGCCAAATATATGTTAGCTTTTACATCTATTACTTTTAGTATAGTTTTACATTTTTATACTTTCACTGTAGCTGTCTAAACAGTTTAATTTTCATAAAACTTACTATTTGCTAAAGCTCTTTGTTAGATTTAAAGCTGGATAACATAAATTTAACTAGTTTTATGTTCTATTATCATATTTTTAATAATTCTCCACAGGAAATTTCTTCTATGTTTTGTTCCTTTGCCATAATTGTGTAGAAGAGCCTTGAGGCAAATTAGAAATGTAATAATCAATAACTGAGTTTTATTAAGAGATTGAATTCAGATAGACATGCAAACTGAACATTAATATACTGATTTCTTCTGCTACTAAAATTTCTATGTAAGATTTATTGTGAAAGATGCTGAGTGAGACAAAAAAGTTTGTATAGGTGAACAGGTTTTCTACTTTGGCACTGTTTGTAACTGTTTTCATTTTTTTGACTCAGCTGCAATATTCCAGAGATGATATTTTCAACAAATTTGGTAAGATTTTCTACGACCACAAGACTGACTATCCAAAAACCTTGTCACTTAGCAACTTCTGAGAAGCAACAACACTTATGTGAATGACCAATAGGCTGCCATTTAGTAAATGTCTTGGGTATGATGTAGAAGGAAAAGCAGGAGAGAGATTCAGTAAAAATACCCTGTTTTTCTACATAGTGAACTTTAGCAAATTTGGAAGCAGAAAAACATGTTCTATTTATTTAAGTGACTGAGCAGAAATAAGAGACAGTGGAAGACTTTTGACATTGTCATAAGTATGATACATATCAGCATACTTATATATCTTGGTCTCATTAGCTTGGAAAAAGAAGATTAACACAAAGGTTCAATCTCTGCTCTTTTGAAGTTACTGCAGTACAGTCTAGATGCATGAGGAGGGCCTCAACAAGGTCACATGAAGCTAAAAATCCCATACTTGACACAGAGCATGGCAACTTGCACTGTGAGGGACTGGGTAAGGCTCAGTCTTAAATCAACACCACGTTTTGCCTTCAACATAGCATGAAGAGTCTCCAAAAGAGGCAGAAGACCCCTGATGAGATCAGATTAGCTAGACTGATGTGAGGACATTAGGAAGAGGAGGAGATGCAGAGAAAGGCTCTTTTAGCCAGGGGACCATACAGCCATACCCATCTTGACTTCTGCAAGTCTTGATTCTTTTTCATTCCTCCAGCCTCTGCAGAACCTGCTCTGCCACTACTATGAAACTTTGCCTATGAGCCATTCTGCTTTGTTGGGGTCACTCTCCTACATCTAGACAGTACTATAGTAATTTCACAACAGCAAAGAGCTGAGCCTTCAATCAGGCTATCACTCACTGACATAACACATTTAATCACAGGAAAGTTAAAAGAAAATATGCAAAGAGGTATTGCCTTTCCTCCTCTTTCAAGTCTCAAATAAACATGAAAAAACTGTCTCGCAGTATGCCAGACCTGTCTAAATAGATCTGTATCTCTGGAAGAAAAGGGCTGATGCAAAATAGGAAAGACACAAATGGAAATAGATTAAAAATGCCCCAGAGAATGTGGATTTTCTTTTGTAACCAAAGTGATCAAATACTTCCAAGAAACACAATCAAAAGAAAAGTGTGGTTTGAGCTAACATTTCTTTGGCCTTTAAGAGTCTGTGATTAACAAATACTTCATTAAAAAGTAGAATCAATACCTGAACACTTAAGAAGAGTTTCTAGGCAATCACATTTTAAAGTTTTAAGCTAATGTAATACAAACCAGTGGTGAATGCATGCTATAGATCTTTCTCTCCAAACACATTCAAACCATAGAAAATTTTCTTTTCATTCTGGGAATCTGTAGGTCAGTCTTTTCATGTCATCACTATGCCAGATAAGATGGTAGCCACAAAACACAGATCATACTATCTAGATAGGGGTGAAATAGGAAAGTTTCAAGAAAGAATACGTAATTATTTTCTCAGTAAGATCTTAGAGTAAAATTTATTTTTGCTGCTGTTCCAGTTGAGTTGTTTTACCTACTTAACATCATTGTATTAAGCAAATATACCCATTCAAGTGCAATCACTGTGACTATTTCAAATCCTTTGTTTCAACTGAGGAAAACCATTACACTCAGTCTTACCACAGATCTTAACTAGACTGATTGGATGGAGGGATAAAGCTATCTGAGCTTATCTTGTTTGGTATGTACTAAAGTCAACAGTTTAACTGAATTTTCATAACAAATTCTATGATATTTTTAATAGATCCATTAGGTAACCATAAGGAAATGCTATTTTTTTGTGAGCTCTTTAATCTATTATCTGAACATAAGAATTATCCATTGCTTTTCCCTATTTCCTTTATATGGTTTTCATAAATAATAGTTCAGTTCCACCTTCACTGTTCCATCTTTCAGGCACTATTACGGTATACAATCTGCTGTATTCAACTCATTTTGTCCAGTTTTTCAGTTCCAGCCTAGAAAATTCAAAGCCAGAGCGCTAACATATCAGTCACACAATCAGCTAAATTATCTACTCCAGTTGGTTTAACTGGCAACTTTCAAGCATGCAAAACAAAGCAGCAAGGTTTTAATTGTTTAAAGCCTCCAAAGTGGATCATAATACAAAATGTATTGCTCATCAGCTGGCATAGAAGGCAAGGAATGCCATATGCTTTCAGTTTCATTTGTGTTGTTTATCTTTAATACTAAACCCTAATGCAATACACTTTCTATTACTCTGCCATGTCAATCTTTTTTATGTGTAAGGGGGTCAGGAAAACAAGACAATATTGGTTTTCAATAGTCACAAGCCAATACAGGCTCTACTATTCCAGGGCAGCTGAGAGCTATGGAGTAGTAAATTACATTTTTTCATGCATGAATTAGAAAGCACATACTTAACAATACAGTCAAAATACTTGTTTGGATGACTAGCTGTATGCTTGAAGTTTAGACAAATTTGAAAACAAAACAGCAATAGCTCCAAAATATGGATGAGCAAACCAAGTTTTAAAGCATCAAGGCAACAGTTAAGTCCTACATGTGTAACTACAGATTAACTAGCAGTTGGAGAATGGAGTTTCCTGCTAGAGAGCACTGCACTCATAGACTTAGGAGAATACTTTTTCACTTACAATAGGGGAAGAAAGACAGTGCCTTGGTGACAGTGACTCCTCACATTGCAAAGCAAGAAATCAGTACTTATAAAAAACCAGACTGCATCTGATCCTACCCCAAGGTTCCCTTATCCCTACTGGGTGGCTGGTGTTTTCTTTAATCATGCTCAGCACACATATAGACAAACATCCATGTGGAGAAAGGCAGCAATGAGCAACTCTGAGATTAGATTTTAAAAGTCAAAATATTCCATTCCAACTACATCATGGATTAATAACACTACTCTCATCTTTGAAGTCAAAGATGAAAATACATTCAGGTAACTTTCTGAGGATCTCTTTGCCCTTAAACTATCCTTTTAGTCACCAACTTTTCCCTCTTTATAAGTAAGATGGTGGAGGTTGCTTCTTGATGACAAGATGTTTTCATTAGTATGTAGGCTAGAGTCCCCTTACAGAAGGTTTTACATTGCTGTTTTGCTCCCCTTACTATTTCTGTAGAATTTGAAGAGCTTTTCTTGATTCTATTGCAATTTTTTTTATCCTCTATCTTTCTCTGGGCCTAAACTACCCATTGTGAACAAGAAAGATGCTTCAATATGACATGATAAGAGCTTAGAGAAGGCAGTTTGCCAGCTGGCCACTGTCCTGAAAACTCTTTGGGAGAACGACAGAAGGCAGCAAGCTGAATTCCTGAAAAGAATCATGGGCAAAGACAGAAAATGCAGCTTAATAGAGATGCTGTAGAAAATAAAGCAAGAAACAGATTGAACTGGATAAATTTGATGATCAGAGGGGAAATAGACACCTAAAACCACACTCAAACTTCAATTGCCTGGTAAGGAAATTGGAAGAGCTTGTCAACCACAGCAAGTTTTGTGTGTTTGGATGATGGAAAACTGGCAGAGATGCAGCTGAATTAGGAGAGAAAGAGTTAAAAAGCAAGGCAGGTTTTGCTGAAGAGAAGCATGTTAATTATCTTCTGGAAAGAATTAAGTCCCTGCAGTCTTAAAACACTTTGAACACAGTTTCACTGGGATGAGGTCAGAGAAGAACTGCTTTGTTCTCAGTTAAAACATAAACTAAAATAAAACTAAATAAACAACAACAAAAACACCAAAAACCAACCACAAACCAAACAAGAGAAACAGGAAAAACCCCAGAGAACCATGTATTTTCTAAATTGTCTGTTTTATTTTAGAAAAAGCAATTAGAAATAAAAATTAAAATGCAATTAAAATACAAATCCCAATCCTCCTTCATGAATCTGTGAAGTATTCATCAACTCAACAATTACATTTGTCAAGTATTGCTTAATATTTACTGTATAAAGAGAAGACCACAATCTAAAAGTTTCTTTTTGGTAAGGGGACACATCTGCAGACATAGATGACTTTCAAAGAACTTGCTAGAGGTGTCCCAGAGCCTCTTAGTAAAATAATCTTTGCTTTGATGATTTTAAATAAAATGCTGGTCTTACTCTAGTAGCTCATGACACAGCATTTTCTGCAGGTTTTACAATCTTCCATAAGGCTAGCTTTAAGACCATTACCTAAAAAGGATTTCACTATGTGTAAATGTGTTAAGACATAGTTTGAAGTTTAATTAACCAGATCAATGTTCTTCAGTGTCACCCTTCCAGGAACAGCCTATATAATTATAGATAAAAATGTTTATATAATTTTAAAATTAAATTTTGAATAGTGCAGCAGGAATATAATTCTTTCTAAAAAGTTATTTTATTCTTACTCTTAAGGTGACAATATTCAATCCAACCCATCTGTGAAGCCTTGAAAGGTTTTGACTTGCATAAAAAAGTCCTATATCTGTATTTGAACTAACATTCGCTTTTGGGCAAACATTTAATTCATGGTGTAAGTTCTTTACAGCTGTAGAAGTTATCAAGATCCTTGAATAATATTTAACAATTAATTGCCTTCACTTAAAAAAATTACTTATGGTCTGAATTTATATAAATTCAACTTCTGTTCAAGGGGCCATATTATCCAAGAATCACAGAACAGTTGAAGTCTGCAGGGACCTCTGGAGATCACCTATTCTGCCTACTCAGATAGAGCAGGTTGCTCAAGACTGTATTCTAATTAGGTTTTGAGTATCATCAAGGATGGTGATGCAACACATCTCTGGGCAACTTGTGTCAGCGTCTGACACCCATCACAGAAAAAAAAAAAAAAAAAAAAAAGTTTTCTTTTGTTTAAATGGAATTTCCCATCATTCAGCTTGTGCCAGTTGACTCTTGTCCTATAACTGAGCATCACTGTGAAAAGTCTGTCTCTATACTTGACCATCTCTCATTAGGTATGTAATTGATAAGATCCCACTGAGCCTTTCCTACTTCAGGTTAACCAATCCCAGCTCTCAGCCTCTTCCAGTCTCTCAGATACTCCGCTCTTTCAATCATCTTCCTGGCCTTTTGCTGGACCTGTCCAGTATGTCCATGTCTGTCTCAAACTGGGGAGCCCAGAACTGGACATAGTGCTCCAGTTGTAGTCTATAATCAGTGTATTCCTGTAGTGCTTATATATGTATTTATATGGCCAGAACAATGAGCTGAAGAATGTTTTATCCAGTGGTATTCATAGAGGTTCACCCTAAGCTTACTTTCTGTGCATTCATCTAATGTAGTTACAAAACAAGTTTTGGCTCTGCTACTCCTGCCGCCTCAGCTGAGCTGAAAAATGATGTTGTCTGTTGCTTTTAGATGGCACATTTAGATTTCCATTTCTTCTCCAAGACAGCTTTTTTATATCTTTAAGAGATGCATTTCTATTATGCATGATTTCTGCTTTGCTTACTGGTTTCAAGAGCTATATTCTCTAAAGTCAGATATTTTTTTTAGCCTTGGATAGGCACAGATCTCTACTGTCCTGGCAAAAGCACAAGCACTAGCAGGTGCTCCATTTGTTTGGCGTTTAAAAGAAGAGCCAAGATGGATAAGCAAATCTAGGATTTTAAAATTCCTAAATCTTCTAGCTCTTTGGTATTCTGCAGCTCTAGCATGCCCGAAGTTTCAATCCTGTCACCCTTCTGAACAAGAAACAGGACACATGCTTCCAAGGCCATTTTCTGCTTTGCAAATCTGTCTTCACTACCACATTTACATAAAACACTGACCATTCAGGAGCTGTTTGTTCTTCAGCTGCTCCCCGCATTTTGGTGCCATGGACCTACCAGAGCAACCATCACTCAGCTCCGCTCTGAATATTAGGAGGCTTGTACTTACTACCTAGATCTCTGCAACCAGTTACCACTTCACCTGAACTGCTCTAGCGGTTTGAAATGCAACTACTTTCCAGGAGTAGAAACCAGTACAGTTTCAGAATTTCCTTCTCCAAGAAAGTAAAAGAAAAAAGCCTGACATTAAACAGCTTCTAGAATTCAAGTTTTGATTATATAATGCCATGCATCTGTGTCTGAGTGACCAGGATATCACTGTGAGCAAATTCTCAAGAGTAAGCTAAAGCAAGCTTTGGAAATGTATTTCTTTATAATATCAAAGTACTAGAAGTAGAAGTAAAATTATATCTATGTACTCATTGATGCAGTTTCCAATTTTTGTAAACCCATAGAAGGTGTTCTAGGTTACTATTACTCTCATGAAATTTTTCTTTCTTTCTCATTCCTTCTGCTACTTTTTTTCTGACTCAGGAACATACAATTATGTCCACCCAAATTAAATATCAAAGCCAATCCTCCCTAGTATTGCTATAATTTTCTGATATTTTGCAATAATTTCTCAGGATAGTTTAGATTACCCCACCAACCACTAGTCTTGGATATGTTCAGATAGAGAATGAATATAGGCAACTATTAGAGATTTTAGAATTATTTTCCTCCCAGAAGAAAAGTCAGGTTTTGTTGTTTTTTTTAATACCACTCATTATTTCCCTATGATTCTACTGCTCATTAATCCACTGCTTTTAAACATGGAGTGGGTACTTTAGCTAAAACATTTTGTCACTTCACAAAGCAAGGTCTAAGGAAACAGAGAGAAAACAATTTATTTCAGTAAGAGATGCCTTTTTGGGTTTTTTTGTTTTTGCAACCCAACCTTCCTTTCCTAAAAACCATTGCAGCCATGGAAATGACAAACTGAACCTCACATGATAAATTAATAGAAACATATTAAATCCTTTAATAAAACATTTATTTTTGTATAGTTTCTAGTTTCTTTCATATAGTTTCATATATTTCTAGCATCCCTTGGGGCTTCTGACAGAGTGGCTAGTTCACATATAGTAGGATCTTTGGGCATTTTACATGCCAGCCACCAAGAGAAAGTCCTCTGACCATTTGTACTTTTGTCCATGTTAGTCCTCATTACTCAGACAAAAAAATTAGAAGTTAGAAGCCTGGAAATTGCGAGACCACTCTAGTTTTCAGTGCACCTTTGGATTCTGTGCTTTAGCACTGCAGCTCGCCTCACTAAGTCAGCTTTCTAACAGTATGCTAGAGAGCATCAGGAGGACCCTTCTTTTCCATTAAAGTCACTAACTATTCTGGTTAAAGAGTTTTTGGGGGACAGAAACTGTGAAACCCTTTACCAAGCTTTGCAATTTATACTGTCTGACACATGGATTTCAGCTGCTGCTTCTTGATGTTACCACCTCCCATCACTCTGTCTTTTCAGGGACTTCAATTTGCTTTACAAGGAGAAAAAAAATGTATTGAAAAAAACAAAAAAGTAGTATTATTCCACTACATAAATATATGATGACCCTGCATCTTGAATGCTGCAAGCAGCTCTGGTTCCCCAACTCAGCAAAACTGTAAAAAATAACTTTAAAAAGGAATAGTAAATAGTGCTGATGAACAGTGCAGAACTCTTTTCAAACAAGAAAACAATTAAACAGACTAGAATTCCTCAGCTTAAACAACAGATGCACAAGATATGTTTGCTATATGCACACTGACAATACTGTATTCCCTTTCTAAACCTGGTTTTATAGTATAGTGCAGTATATCTTTTAAAAAGTCTAAAAAATTATCAAGGTGTTTTCTTGAAGGACTTGAGTGTCACACAAAGTTCTGAAAACATTTCTAATTAAAAGCAAAAACCTGGTGCTTTGTATTTAAAATTCTCACAGTAATAAGAACATACCATTTAATGAGTGCTTATTCACATAAACTATTACTTTGTCATAGAATCAATTTATTTAATTTCAAATTAATTTCAGTTTACTACAGGTCTTATAGAATCTTTTACTTTTCTAACATCTTACTATTCTCATCAGTTAATCTTTCTAATGAAGTCACTCAGGATTTTTTTGTACAAGGTTTAACTTAAGAAAATCAACTTTTGTCCTGGTTCAGTATACAAACGGTATTATAGTGAGACCTAAGAATTCACTGAATATTAATGAAATTTTTAATAATCTACTGCATTGTCTTTTAGCTAGAAAAAAATGACCCTTTAAGTGTATGCAATCCTTAGATTGATTTATTTTACATATCCATAAAAGTGTATATTACTTTCCTCACAAAGTATTTCTGAAAATTTTAAAGGTATTTACTTTTATTTTTAGAAAGATATGAGTAGTCTGGAGGAGGTAAAAAAATACAATGAATTAGTAAGAGTAGTATGTGAACAGATCTAGTTTAATGGATCTATGATCACATAATTCATCATTTTTTCCCAAGCTTATTAAGAAAGAATCCAGCACAGTGTAAACTTCTGAAGTAATTTTAATGGGCATTAACTAACTTAATAGAGATTGTTTTAATTGCTTTGAAATAGAACTAAGTTGTAATATTACATGTCTCCCGGATTTGGAGGAATAAAGTGGTAGTCTTATACAATAACTAAATAAAGCAATCTACATAAATCACCATTACTTTTTTTCAGAAGTAAGGGATTTTCAGTGCAAATACCTTGAAATCAGTGCAGAAAGTTGGCCATTTACTAAATACTGTATTACCAGTTTACAAATGCAGCTGCTGACTCAGAACAGGTGGTAATAAAGAAACCCGTCTGCCACCATACACGCTGCAGGTAAAATTCATTTATATTTGAGTCTTGGAATTGTTACAATCAATAGAAATATTTCTAAAGATATCCCCCCCCCCCCCCCCCCCCCCCCAGTGTCATATTTAATTTATAAAATGTAACCTTTCATGAGATCAAGAGAGAGGTCAAGTGAACAAGACTATTTGATGCTGGAAGATCCTGAGTAGACCAAATAAATCATTCATCTAACCACAACCTTTTCAGTGGCTACCTAAGCAAAGACAAAGGCCTGGCAGGAGCAGCTTGGTGGCAGCTTCATTTTATTCTTGAAGATTCCATTCTTCTCACAGATACCTGAATTAAGATGAAACCTTTCCAACTTAGAATCATCACAGGTTGTCTGTCTATCATGCCTACTAACTCACTACTATGATCCCCCCTAATTCTTACTTCCCCCACCAGAAAAGAGGTTGTGGAGTCTCCTCTGGAGACATTCAAAACCTGCCTGGACATGATCCTGTGCAACCTGTTATAGGCGAACCTGTTTTAACAGGCGACTGAACTAGATTATCTCCAGAGGTCCCTTCCAACCCTGACCATTCTGTGATTCTGTAATGTATAACAAGACAATTGTAATACTCTTTGCAGTCACTGTTTATTATTTGACCTATATGGAGGATTACAGTTTAGACAATAAAGTATTTGCAATATTACAATCACAAAATATAAATTTTACTTTAAGAGAACCCTCTTCCCCTTCACGGTTACATACAGTCACCAGTATGGGCATTTTGTCTAAGTTTTCAAACAAAAGTATATATTCCTTTTCTGTGCTTCAGTACCTTTGAGCTCTCTGAGACTTACTACAGCAAGCTGCTAATGTTGTATGAAATTAAAAATTCCTATTCAATGCATAGAGATACTATTTTGCACATACGCTATGGCATTATTTGTTCTAAAACTCAAATATAAATTAAAAATGTGTAAGAAGTTTCTCTATGCCCCTGTTAAAGGAATCAGAAAGACATGGGGTGAGAGTTCATAAAATCCAGACAAGCATACTGAAAACCCAACTACCATTTCCTGTATTTATTATTTTCAAGTACAGCCACTGACCAGGCAACACAAGTTCCTCAAAACAACATTAACTGATTTGGAAATGTAACAGTATTTTTAAATATTTGAAAAAACAATATTTTACTGTTGCCCCACTGGCTGATGCAGATACCTATTAAATAAGGTCCAATAAACCAGAAGACCTGATTTTTTAAGATGATCCAGATAGGCACTCCTGCACCCACCGCTTTCTGTGTCTGGCTGTATAAGTTGCAATACTGAGAATTAAAGATTTTTATTATACCTTATGCCTTGGTTACATGTTAATAGATGTAACAAAACAAAACAAAAAACCCAAACACCTAAACAACAAAAAAACTTGATTAATAGCAATATTTCTTACTACTGGAAGCATCATTAGCATACCTGGATGATGTTTTTTTCAGGGCCAAAGGTTTAATCCATCAAAACATGAGCTTAGTACAATCAGACAGATTTTTACAGTGTACACGCTTACACTGGCACTGAATCTTACATAACTTAAAATTCCTTCAATAATTACTGAGCTCAATCATACTAAATGTTTTTGTTACAATACACAAGTCCTTCACATAATTATCATAAAAAAGTAGTTAGGAAAAATGCATACAACTATTTCATAAAAATTCCTTGGTGTTCCAGTGCCTCTCTGACATGCAAGTAACTTTATACGGAAGCTTTACAAGTTTAAATATTTAATGTAACCCTATTAAACATTTTCCAGCATCCAGCTAGTGCTTTTTTTTTCTTGAAACCTGACTCTGAACACTAATCAATTGCACATACAGAGCTGACTTGTGCAGAATTTCTTACTCTTCTGTTTCTTTTATCATTTACCAGATTCAAACTTGCTACCCAATCCTTCAGACATGGCTGAGAGTGCCCCACATGAATATTAAAGAAACCCCAAGATCTGACTGCAGTAGCTCAACAAGTGCTGTTATGCCAGATTATTAGTAAAGAAACTCTACGTGGCACAGGACATAAAACTTCAGACATACCACAGAACAGACCAGGCATATTAATCATGTCACCGAGACACCAATTTTATGAAAAATTGATAGCCTGAAAACTCAAAGAATAGTAAGTTATTTATCCTATCCTCTAATGTAAGAAAATACCATAATTCAATTCTAGGCAAATGTAGCCTTTTCCAAAATAATTTATGTTCCTAGCAAATAGTAATTAACAGTAAGACCTCTATTGTCTTGCTTGTTATTAATATACCATGTTCTTTTTTGTCGTTTGCAAGCCAGAACTCAGGACGCCACTTTGCAAGTGATACCTAGAAGGTCTGCCATCTCTCATCCTAACTACATATCCCACTCTGTGACAATGGTGTAATTTCACTGCAATTAGCACATTTACATCTTCCCACAATCCTCCATCAGATATTTCTTCCTCATGTCATGCCTTCCCACCACCTTTCTGTTGCCTGAGTTCTTCATTATCAAAAGTACTTTTCAAAATTTCTAGCTTCTTAGCAACAGTCCATGCCTAAAAAGTGTTTCTAGATTCCTAGAGAATAGTCATCATCTTTAACTGATCAAATCTAGATCCAACTGTAGAAGTATTCTTTTCAATTTCCTCCTAGTAATATGGAAACGATTTAGTTATTTAAACTCAATAAGCTGCTGACTGTTAGACAGACTAAGCCAAGATCTTCCCATTGTTTTAGCACCTGCTGATATCAAGACCTTTGTTTCTTCTGGTTTCTTCCCCAATGATCCTTTGTGCAATATCTCAGTCTCTTCCATGAAAGCCAACTCACCAAGAAAGCTTACTGAAAGGAATACTGATATCAACCAAAGAAATACAATATAAAAATGTAAAAACTTTCTGTACCATCTATGGGGTTTTAGGGGCATTTCCACTTCATTGAAATTCAGTTCATATACAAAGCAAGCTAAATGAATCTCTAAATATGGGAAGACAAGAAAATAACACACAAATGGAAGGTAAGGAATTATTACCGTGTTCTTATAAAAGCAATAGCATTCATCAGACTCATTTTAGTCCTCTGTGGAAGCACTGGCATGGATAGTAGATAAAAATGAAGTTGATAAAGGAAATGAATAGAATCTTTTGGAAATAACCACAACCTTTAAGGGCTATGCATTTTGAAAACAGGTAGATGAAAATGGCATGCCTGACCTTAAGTGTAACACTTTTCTTTATAGATTGGGTTATTTGTGTTAGACTTGTCAATCAAATATAGCATGAATACACTTCAGCAGCTGTGAAATTTGATTAAAACAACTCAGTCTTTCCGTTTTTGAAAGTCTGAATACATTTAGATGGTCCACTACCTGTGAAACTGTGATTTTGCTTGTTAATTGTTCATTATTTTTATTGTTAGGGAAACCTATTTTTGCTTTGGTTTTAACTGTGGGGCAGATAAAAACAGCCCTTTGATATTAGCAATTTCATATCGTAAAGGAAATTTTTAAGGTTCCTTATTCAGTAAGGATCCCAACTGCATGCACTGATAAACTTTATACTTAATACTCCAATTAAAAAAAAAAAATCTCAAAATACTTTCATTATACATTATGAGAAACTAATAATGTGGAACTTCAAAATTCCAATTCTGCTTAACTGGACTTCTTCCTTATGCAGTTTAAAAACCTAAGCTGTGTGTCAAAAAATGGGACATAGAATTATTTTGTCAATACGAATTACAAAGGTCTACCAAACACAGTAATCTATCAGAAAAGTTACTAATTATTATTACTTTTATATAGAAAATGATGCACCACTCTGAAAATACCTATTTTGGCACCCATTCTTTAAATACTAGGTAAATTGTCTAAACATTAGAAAGACATCATTTGCCATAACTTAGAAAAATCAAGCTATAACTAAGATAATTCTCTGTCTTTGCAGCAAAAAGAACTCTAGAGGTTTGAGTCCTGATTTTCAGCTTTCCTCCTGTTCCTAAAAGGAACAGTTTCAAAGGTGCAAATGGAATTGAAGATATTTTATGATTCTGATCTCAGCTAGATATGTCTATCTAATTGTGTCCATATTTTAGATGCAGTATTTTTATCATTAAATGACATCAATTGCACTCATATTATCTGCAGCTCCAAACTCAGAAGACTGGATTTAAAATTATTTTGCTATTTATACCTCTTTAAAGTAATTTCTATAATTATAATATCCTTCTTATCATGGCCTTCAGGGTGTAAAGAAAAAAAGATACCCAATCATTCTTTCATAGGAGAGTTTTGATAGCAGCATGTAATAATTTTACTGCATTTGTAGAGAGAAATGTTACGGTTGGCTGAAAGACATACAATATATGGTGTGCATATTAGGTGATGTTAATGCATCATTTCCACATATGTAACCAAATTCATTTGAAGCGGCATAACCAGTTTTCTCTCCCTCCTGAAGGTAGTTGGAAAGGATGCATTTCTTCATTTCTCACAATTAAATAAAATTGTTAAAATAATAATTTTAATTCCAGTATCCTCACCTAAATCAGAGATGATTTAGTGCTTTTTACAGTTGTCAGTACAACAAACAGCCTACCCCTCAAAACTGCAGATGAATCTTATGTCTGCAATATTCCACCATTTTGGCCTCACAAATCTATTTTTTCTCCCTGTCTTTATAATTTTTAAGATGTTAGAGCATATTTAGAAATATTACACATAAGGCAATGCAAACTCCCAAAACTAGTGTTGAAAATTATCTTTACTTCCCAGGAAGCAATCTTCTCTGTACTTAGAAAAAAAGTGGAAATATTCCCAGAACTCCAGTTTAGAGTTAATTGTATCCTTTCTTCGAGCCTTTCGGAAGATGACAAGTGTTTTTAGGAACAGTCAGCTATGTGGCCAATATTGTAACAGAGAAGACTTAGACTACCATGCAATTTCATGACTGATACTTTAACCTTTGCCAGGATTTCTGCCTAAAAACTGTTATAAATTACTTTGGCCTCCGATTTCAACACTTTGTGTGTCTCTGAGTATGATGGGTTGCACTGCTTTTTCTTCAAGGTTATTTGGAGACCTGATTCTATCCAAGATCTTGTTTTCAATTGCTCATAGCAGCACTGGATCTCAGCGCTGCAGACTGGTGCTTTCCAGGCACTGGGACACTTTGGAAGATGTGTACAGCAAGGCCAAAACAAAGGGAACACGTGTTCCCCGTGGAGGCCTGGCTCTGGCTGGGCCCAGGCATTGCCTCATGGACCGTTTCTCTGCTGTCAGTAGGCACCAGAAATCCACGGCCAAGGCTTTAACCTGTTTTCCCTACCACAGGTCCACGTGAAACGTACCTTACGGCTCCGCTAACTGTTGACCAAGCACTTACAGCAGTGGAGGCGCAGGGTGATTTAAAGCCACCTCCCTTGCTGGAGTCCCTTGAGATGTGACACACTGCTGGGTGCAGGCACACAGGTAGGTGGCAGACCCCTCTGAGTGGAGCAGAGGGGCTGTCCCGTGCCGGGCACGGCCAGTGCCGACCAGTTCCGGCCAGTTCCAGCGGCCCCAGCGCAGGGCACAGCCGAGCCCCGCCGGGCTGGCGGTGCCTCGGGGAAGGCGCTGAGGGAAGGGCACCCGGGGCTGAGGGGAAACCTGTGAGGAACGGCCCCGCCGCAGCTCTGGAGAGGGCAGGGGAATTCAGAACTAAAAAGCACTGGGCAGGCAGGAAGATTTTTAGGTTTTGTCTTTTCTTCTAACAGCCATATCAACTTTAATTAGTAATAAAACACATTAATTTTCCTCATGTCAAATCTGGGTTGCCCGTGATGGTAATTGGTAAGCAATTTCCCTGCCTTTACCTCAACCCATTAGCTTTTTTATTTTAATCTCTTCCCCTGTTTTGAGGAAGGGGAGTGAGCGAGTGGCTGGGTGGGCGCCTGGCAGCCAGCCAGAGTTAATCCACCACACACACACAACTGTTTGCTGGTTTCACAGCTGTTTTTGTAAAGTCTAGGAAATGACTACAGGTTGTGCTACAGAAATAATGTGATCTTAAACTGCACCTGAACCAGGAACCCTTAAATCTGAAATAACTTGAACGAACCACTGTTTAAGATAGTGGATCAGCTCTTAACTGCTTGAAGACAGTGATAGATGCAAAGGTTTTCTGTAGTGGGCTGTTCATAAGCAAAAAAATATCAATTCATGTTATCTCAGACTGGGGTAGTATCCAGAGAAAAATTAAGACAAATGGAAAAACAAAAAGCCGGTTCCTTTAAAACTATAATAAAGAACAACAGACCACAAATCTGTCAGGCATGCTGACCAAATTAATTAGGAAATAAAGGGTTAGCAAAAAAAATGGAAATACGTTAATTTTTTCAACCCAATAATATATGCCTAGTCCAGTAACCCATGCTAAAATCATTCCTTTAGTAAAAAAGGAAGAGCTATATATAGATTTAAAAGGTCAAGTGTTGTATTGATAAGAAGTCAAATATGCACAAGTTTTCAGATTACCTTCTGTACTGGGAACAGATAAATTGGTGTAATGCCAGTTGCTATGCATGTGGCATTCAGCTTTCTAACTCCCTCAGTAACGCCCAGCAATAACAGCAACTTTTGCTTATCCCCACCCTATTCCCCTTGACTTCTCTATCTCCCCATCAGTAGTTGTGGAAGATTTTCCTTTTGCTTCTCTGCCTTGAGTTTCACCCACCATAGGTGCAGTAAAGCAATTAAGCTAAATCAGAAGGCACATTATTTTTTTAAACCACCGACACCCAAAAAGCTTCCACATGCTGGAATGGTAGATGATCTTATGCAGAACGCAATGGCACTGCTTGTGCATCAAGGCCAGCTCAGATGTCACTTCCACGGCACTGGATTCTGTCTTGCAAACATAGCCTTAAGTGGATGATATGGGTCTGAAAGCCTGAACCCAAGACACATGATTCACAGTTCCTGCTGAAGTAATAACTGCAGTCACCCTCTTAAGCTCTGATGCTTAAGGTTCCTGTTTTGCCAGTTTAAAACAAACAAACAAAACTCCACCTTTACAACCTTTAAAGTCAGATTTGTGTGCTAATACAGAGGCACACACAGGCAGAAAACTGCAGTTTCAAGGCCTTAGTTAGGGAAATCACAAGCACACAGAATAATGTATAGGTCAGGATGGAGAACATGAACAGGCTTACACTTCACACACACTCCTGTAGTATTTGTTAGCCATAAATTATGTGGTGTTCTCTAAACATTCACTGCTCTGTTCCAAGTTACTTTTATAAAGCAGAGTCAGACATGCCTTTTATGAACACAGCACTGTTTCAAGGATAAAACCACCAAATATTAGTACCACTTTTAATAGGACTATCATCCATTCAATCAACAGTTTATAAGAAAAAGAGATAGGCTATTATACAGTTCATAAACATCTTATTAGTTTAGCAGCTGACAGTGCATTTTAGTGCATTCCATGTGCTCTCTACTTCCTTTTAATTGTTTAATGAAGGAACGTCACAGATTCCACCACTAAAAACTGTATTTTCTAAATCCATTAGATTATCAGAGGCTGGATAATAACATATAAAAGATGTTAATATTCCTATCCATTAGTCATGACTTGATAGAGGAGGATGAATATGTTATCACACTTAAAATAGAAAGATGGCTTAGGTTGTCAGTGGGAAATTGATTAGTTTGCAAAAGAAACTTGCTCAGTTTGTATGCTTATGAGACACACTGTCAAAGTTCTGTAAGATTAAAGACAGATGCCCCATTGGAGTATACAGGCAAAGATAATGTACACATAAGCGTACCATCAATCCAGATAGATAATTTTTTTCATAATGTACACATAAACGTACCACCAATCCAGATAGATATTTTTTTTCAAAGAGCATAATCTAATTCAGAAAGGTTTGAATGCTCCTCAGCAAAGTGTAGTAACAGTTTGAGTGCTAAGTGTTACCACCAGAGAGATTTCTCATGTGAGTTTTAGATTGACTGACATTCTGAAATATTCTTTTTACTCTTTCAGCTGAAGCAAGGTAAACTTTTCTTACTCTAAATGTGAGAAAAGGTACACAAAACTTATTGAGGATGAGGAAATCTTTGTTGCAAAGGTTGGGAAACAAAATGAAACTGCAATGAAGTATGCTATTTCACACCCACATACTCAGTCTCATTTATTACAGCACTCTAAGCTATAATAATAACTCAAGCAAGGCTTATTATGGACAAACCTCCACTCTTCACTGTGACCTCTACAGAACCTGCTAAAGTCATGGCTGTGGTGACTTATGCATTGGAAAAAATACTTCTGATTGATTCATTCTGATTAAGCACAGGGACAAATGCAGAGGTAATGTGTATGGCAGTGGAAAGTTACACATCAGTGAATGTAATGTCAGATGTCAGGCAGTCTTAATCTAAGGCAACTGTGCCAGTACAATTTATGTGCCAAGATGCTGGAAGAAAGTGCTTGATTTGAAGTAGAAATATGCAATATTAAAATACACTTTAAGTTGTTGTTCTTCCTAAACCAGGATGCCCTGGCATGCAAATAAACACCAGCCCAGACTTCTTAGGTTTCTGTTAATTCAGAAGTCATCTGTACAAATCAATAAGCCCTGCATCAGTAAGTGAGAATAAGCCTAAGCAAGTCTAAGCTTGTCAAGTAGAAAGTGTTGAAGGAAAAATGCAAGTTACAATTTCTCTTGATTCACCTTTGAAACTCATATTGAATATCCTGAACTGAATAAGGGCAGACAAGGTTCATGAAACATGGCAGTATTAAGTACTCAGTAGGGAAAGAAAACACCTATAAATTTCTTTGCATATCTCAGTGGAGCTTCTCTATTCTAATCACTTAGTTGGACCATAGGTACTTGCAGACAATTTATAAACACTCCTAATTGAGGGAAACCTTTTGAAAACAGACTAGCAACACAACTAAAATAAGAGTAAAAATGCTTAAGAACAAAATAAGTAAATCACAATCAATTACCTTACTCCTGGAATGCATGCCAATTTCTAGAAAAAAATTGCTCCGGTTTAGATACTAATATTTTAGGTTTTACGAATTCTCAATATTATGCTTACAACAAACTCTTCCAATGTTTTACAGTAATGAACCCCAATTATTTTAAACAATTTGGGGGAAGCTTCAAATTATTCAAGACTGGAACAACTGTATGGGCTGATTCTTACATGAATGAAGATAGAGAGATTTGGTGGACAGCTCATCATTGCCCATAAAAAGAGAATTGCTCCTTTCATTTCTCTTAGTTGTACATAGAAAAGAAATCATCTCATTACATGTAAGATATGTTAGTCCTGCACAGCAATACCACAGATTTTGCCTTGCACTTGTGAAACACACAAGTTGTGATCACATAAAAATTGCTCTGCCACCATAGTTCACAAGTTACACATTAGGCTGTATAGACATTGCTCATTAATAAAACTACCACTAACATTCAAACAACACTAGGTTAGTCAAGAATTTCTATCGTGGAGGATAATGAGCTTAGACGCAAGCATTGCTACTCATTTTGGCACCCAGAAGCAGATGGAACTGTCTTGCCATCTCATGAGATATTAGAATATCGACACCCCAAAGTCTGTTAATAACATCTGTTAATCTAATTACAAAAACTGTGCATCTGTAATATATGAATTTCTAAGTCAACTAGCTTCCATCAAATCTCTTACGACTGTTGACTTGAAAGGCTGACAAATTATTTTTTCAGAGAAGAAGAAAACCCCAAACAACAAAACGCCCCCACCTGCCAGATATTTAAAAGTCCTAATGGATCAAACAGCTATCCTTTTGTTAGGATTGCATTTTCAGCTTGTGCATATGTAACACAAAATATAAGGGTATCTACAAAAGCCCTCACAAAACCAGTATTCATACTTAAAAAGTATTTCGGCTTGGTTTAAGAGCTTTCTTACCAATTTCTCTATTTTCTTTTCTAAACTGCCTCTCAGCTTTTTGCAGTTGTTACTAATGATTTACATGTGTGTGAGAAAATAAATGGGCATGGTTAATTATGCAGTATCTGGTGAGAATAATATTGTATCTGTATTATCCACATGTATCATTGAGAAAGACAATTTTATACACGAGACTAGGCAATTGATTAAGATGAATCATCAGATCACCAAAGCTCATTTTACCGCAATCATTTCAATGGGCTCTGTCTGAAATTTCAGCACTTTGGGTTAATGTGAACCTCTTTCCTCAAGCTGTTTTAAGGGGATAATTCAAGAGTGGAAAGGCTAGATCTTTACTGTCAAATGGATGATGTTAGGGGGGGAAATTATCATCTTCTACTATCTGTAGTGTAGAAGGGTTATCTTTCATTTCAGAACATTTCTTTTGAAGGAAAGCAATTAAATGTTTCCATGCTAAAGAAGGTAAGACTATCACCTCCTGGCTAAATACAGTCATACAGTTAAATTAATCTAAGTTTATAGAAGATTCATCAATACAGTTAAAAAGACCTGGCAAACTTGTCCTATTAGATTTACTATGACTGAGCTATTACAGTGACTTTTGTTATAAATGAATGGTTTAATTATACTGTCTCCAACAGTGTCAACAAGCCTTACAATTCTCTCCTTTTAAAACAAAGACTCAAAGGCATTCAGTGGTATTCACTTTGGAAACTACAAATCCAGGACAGGTGAATTTCTGCCATTGCCCTAATGCTTCTGCATTGTTGACTACTTAGTGTTTGTTGTTGGCTATTCAATGTAGAGCCCCACGTTTGCTAACAGGGATGAAGAAACAGCCATTTTTTATGTCTTTTTTTTTTTTTTAACAGACTGCTCCAATTTGAGAGTAGCAGTGACTGCACTTATTACACCTGATATATTTTTTAGAAATGGACCCAACTGGGGGTCCTGGATATCTTCCATGATTATATCAGGCAAACTTAATAGCATCTCTATTGCCCACAAGACAAAAAGTTTGGATTAGATTTTTATTTCTAGACTGAAATTAATTTACACATTGGACGTGGAGTTTGCATTAAGAAAAAGCAAGATTGAAGAAGTACATCTTGCATCTGGAGTGGAAGGTTTGTAATGACACTCAGCTCTTGTGGGAATTTGTTCTAGTCTAGTGCTATTCCCAGGGAAGATTTGTTTGCTGAATAAGTGAGTTTAACTCTTTCTGGAGAACATTCCATGTACTTCACCCTAGAAATCATTGTCACCTAAGTGGTATTGGAGTATGCTGAATGCCTAAAAAAAAAGCCTGAGATATATAACTTGGTTATATATCATGGGCATAGTAAGAATTCATCACAGGGAGGGAAGTTAAGGGACTTGCTGATGTAACTTCCCAAACCTAGATATAATGCTGAAATCAACACAGACAAACGTTCTAAATGTCTCTAACATATTTCTGTTTGAAGGAGCTCTCCAAATAAAAGAGAAAAAAAAGAAAAAAGAAAAAGATAAAAAAAGAAAGAAAGAAAGAGATGCTTAAACTCTCCAATACATTAAAAATTAGGCTACATTAAAAACATTTTTGAAAGTGTTAATGGTTTTTATGCAGCAAATTGCATTCAATATTATAAAATCTTATGGTACTTGAAAGGGGATTTACAATATCTCTTAAAGAGTAATATAAGCAGATGGATGATGTTTTAGTGGTACTCTCTTCTACGTGCATTTCCAATTAAATAAAGAAATTAAACTTTCCTGTCCTGTGCTGTTACAATGATATAGATAACTGAACTATGCTGTGGCACAACCACTTAATGAAGCTTCCCATGAACTGTACTTTTAAAACTTAGAGAAACACCTCCAACTACTACTTAGGGAGATATCATTCACATTTCAGATAACTAAAGCATAAGAGAGTGAATCATTACTTGGAACATTTTCTCTGAGGTACTTTTGTATAGGTGCAAGAGAGAACATAAAGAAAAAACAATATCCAGAGAAAGCATAATGAGATCTCCTTTTCCTGTGCAATATATGTCCAATGTAGAATTAGCCTATGAGCAAGCCATGATACCTCTCAGAAACCCTGAAAGGTTTTTCAGCATTTGAAGGTCTTCAGTCCATTGCATTGCCAAGGTCCCAGCATGTTCTGACTAACTACACTCCCGCAGAAGACATCTCCACTTCTCACAGTTCCATGCTGTTCTGAGTGCAATGCTCTTTCTGTTGGTGCTCTGCTACTCCTTGGCAAGGAACCACAAAACAAAATCCCAAACCCCACGCATCAGCAGAGGCAACAAGCTGCCAATCACTCGAGACAATTCATCAACACACACATTTAAGGCCAGCATCAATATCCTTTATGATCATGTTTGCAGTGTGAGTGGGCGACTCAATGGCACCAGCCCAGAAGGCAAGGTCTAGCTCAGAAACAGGACTTGTGAAAATGAGGCACTGAAACCTGTCGAGTTTAGAAGGCTTCTGTTATTCCAGGTTTTTCCCTTAAAGATAAATTTCTATTTGGAAAGGAATATGACAGCTTTTTGCTATTATTTACACAGTAAGAATACCCACCCTTTTAAGTTCAAAATTGCCTCAGATAAAACTGTTCTATTTGCTTTGTAAAATTATATGGGTAGTTCTTTTTTATGTTAATAATTTCATTGTCACATTCCCACTACAAGCTCTCTCAGTAAATATATATTTATCTATTTCTATGTATTTACAGATAAATTATAAATATCATATAAAAATTTCTATATTTATATGGAATATTCTATATTTCTACAGATCATACAGAATGTATAACTAAAGTTTTCTATATATACACACATCAAAGTTAGTAAAAATAAAAAGCTGATACAGTTCATAAAACCAACAGCAGACAGAACAAACCGACACTTATCTGAAAAAAAAAATTTAAAAAACCCACAAAAAAACAGGAAACCCCCCACCCCACCCATGGCTTACTGGCCATGCAGGATGCTGTAACTCTTCTGACATCTTGGATGCTGACTTTTTAGTGAAGAATACAGCAAAGAGAGCTCTCAGTTCTTCACGTAGTGTGAATGCAAAAAGTTTGGTTCTGCTACTGACTGGCTCAGTAAGTTCCCCAACCAGCTTCTTTTTATCTTAGTTTCTACAGTCAGATTTGGGGGTTATTTTCCTATTTTATGTCATGAAAATGTTGTAAAGTTTAACAGAATCAGAACTGTAAAATATTTTAAGATTGTTGAATGAGAAAAAATACACAACAGTAAACACCACGTACATAAAAAGCTGAGTATTAGCATGTGAGACTCCTGTCCTTAGCATCTGCTATGTTAAAGAAAGACCAGCAGTACTCCTACTACTGCAACACTCCTCTCTCACTGCGAGGGTTGTACTTTCTTTCTCTATCAGTTAGGAGTTTAATGGGTATTTTGGAGTACCTCTTTCTTTTCACGTACAACAATAAAAATACTGGTAGTCTAAAATGAGGTAAGCACCTCAAAAAGTTGAGGACTGGCTTATAGTCATCTGCTCTGAGATAACATGATTCAGAATTATGTACATCTAGTGACAGTGGAGAGAGAGAGAGCTCTCTAATCCTGCACTGGGGGAAAAAAAACCCAAACAAACCAACAACCCCCACACCCACACATTATTGACATTAATGAGATCAGAAGCAAATTCATATGTTGCTCATGATATGAACATTTGAAGACCAGACTGGTGATGGTTCAGAGAAACCAATGACCCTTTCGTTTCTCTCTGACAACATTTCCCATTCAATTACAATTTCCTGCGTTGTTTCATGTTACAAGAAACAGTGGTCACCTAGCCTGCTAATGCTTCCTTGTCCTGCAGATTACACTGGTTTACACAGGATTTACACAGCCTTGAAAAGAAGACATAAGAACACCAAATAACTTTTTAAATGACATTTTTTCCTTTTCTGTAAATATAGTTGACTATGTATATCCTACAACATTAAATACATTTATAGAATCCAAGTTAACACTGAGTATATTTCTTAACAGAAAAAGGAGAAAAGGCAAACGCTACATCTCAAATATTTTAAATTATACACCACCAAAGATAGAAACATTTTTTCCTTCATTTTTTTAAAATATCAAACTATGCTTCCATTTTTTCTTGTATGCCTGATAAAATGCTGTGCTGCATGTCATATATCTCTCTGCATTTAGTTACAGAACAGCTGTCAAAGGTTCTATGGAGCTCTGAAAAGGTGATGAAATTCCACTTTATGAAATGACCATTTGTTGCAAAAGACACTTCAACATTTTCTATCTTTTCCTCTATATAAAAGTCATTGTTGAGATACAAGATATAGACTACTTTGTACACTAGGTGCTTTTCTCTTATCCTTTCTTCTTCCCTGTGATTCTGCCCACTGAATAAGCACTTTGCTGAAGCAATTCAAGAAGTGCAGTGAAATCATTCTCCTGTCTCTCCACTTCTTTTAAAAATAATGAGGGCTGGCTACAATTTATTAATATGTTTCCATCCAGTGGGATAAGCCAGCAATTTTTTTCAAATATTTTCCCATGTTACAGCTGATTGCCTTGATTTTGGAGATTTCAGGTGGGAGTTTGGGGAGTGGGGTTGCTTTATTATGCTTTTATTCCTCTAAAAGTTGGTTACTGCTAAAATTACTTATTTTATTTAAAAGAAAATAAAAAGCTCAGTAGACATTCAGGTAGTAATATGTCATCCTAATAGGCCTAATATTTAAAGGGCCCCTTTAAATAACTTTTCAGGCCAATAAAAAGCTATATAATAAATAAAACCAGCTAAATAATAATAAAAAGGCTTATAATCTCCTGAGATCACATCTGACCTTAGTGTTTTTTCATTCCTTCTAAAAAATTAAAAAAATACAGTCTTCATTCTGAAGACAAGATGGTGTCAAAACATGGAGAAAATAAGTAAGTCATGCCAGAATGGTACAAGTAAAATGAGGTAAAGTCTTCCACCGACCCTGAAAACAGTAGAAATCAAACTAAGTTAAAGATACATGCTGCTACACTAACCGTCCATCAAAGAGGACTGAAGGCAGCAAACCAGTCACACAGTCATGTCCTCTAAATGTTTAAAAGCTTAATTTAAGTATATGCATTGAGAGAACACCAGTGCTTAGAATATTCATAGTTCTGATAATGTTATTTAAAAAGCTTCCCCAGTAGCAAGACATAGAAAATATGACAGCTCCTGATACATTGCTGGCTGAAAAATAACTTTGATTACAATCCCTAGTACTTTTTCCACATAATGTGATTTGGAAAACTGATAGGCGAACTTAATCTAGTATACATTCACATCATTGAATATTTAATGCTAAAAACTAGGAGAGGCAAATCTTGGGTAATAAAATTCACATGACATTACACACTTAGATAAAAAGAGAATTTTATACTCAAAAGAGTGGGTTTTTTCTACTTTTGTTATTAAGGTATTAAAGTTGTACCACTACAATGTGAATACATAAAAATTCAATGCAAGTGATGTTTAAGATGAAAGGAAACATCAGAAGATTCTTTTTTTCCAAAAATAATTCTTTTTAGAAATAAATTTTCTCTTATTTTCACATCTACTAGAAAAGCAAAATGTTCTTCCCTTCAGTGGCTGAGACTTCCCTACCTCTACAAGAAGCAATCAGCAATTGATAACCATTCTTGGTTATTTCTACCTACCTATAGCATGATATGGAGAAGTAAAACTCCCAGAATACACCTTTTGTTTTGATAATACAAGTTATGTTTTATGCATGCAGAAACCATATAAAGAAATTTCTTATGATCATAGACTCTTGTGCTCTCCATTAGGCTGCATCCTGTTCCTAGGAGTTCACCTAGGTCTCTGCCTACTGGACCCCTTTTAAGCTGGGGTGTTGGGTACTGTAGCATCTAAATGTGGCTATATGACAATGTCTCCTCCTCTGGTAAATTCCTTTTTCCAACACATGTATACCCAGCTCTGTGCTTTTTCAAATTTCTTTCTGTAGCCCACTTAAGCCTTCTTACTCATTACATTCTTACACAATTTCTACCTCCATTTAACTTAAAATATATTTGCAACCTGCATCCTTTTCATATGCCTCATTTTTTTGTAACACACACACATAATTTTGTTCCCACTAAGTCCAACAGAAAGTTTATTGTTGTTTCAGTAAAATCAGCCAGATACTAGGCAAATCTTTGGGAAAAGGGATTCTGCTAGTTCTTGTAGACTTTACAGAAATATACATATTTTAGGGATGCACGTAGGTAAGAATACTTTAGACTTTTCTATGCCTTCTGCACAATAGTACCAGCTACATTCTTAACTTTCTGGGACTAATTTTCAGACTATGAAAATTGTTGCATTTACACCAGTACATAAACCATGCTGATTTAAATAAGCTGATGAATCAGCTTTTATCATCTCCTCAGTAGAGTCTTCATCCTGTTGCAAAGATGCTATTATCCAAAGACTTTCCCAGAAGAGAGTTTTTAGTTTGTTCTGTAAAAAATGTTATTATTAATAATGCTATTATGTTCAGTATGAGAATATAAACCTATCTACTATTCAGCATTTCTTAAATTCTATATGGAACTAGATGCTAAGATTAACAAAGAAAATATTTCCCAAAAATATATAAAAGATATCCCACACATCAGATTTTAGCCAAGACTTAGAAAAGGGAGAATGAATTCATTGCTTTGATTTCTTTTTTTCTTTTGGATGCTGGCCAAAACACTGAAAGAACAACTCTTGAGTCTCTTAGTCATGTTAAAAGTCATTCAGCATAAATTTCAGGGTCTAGGATCAATGTTGAAACAGCCAGCACTACTAGCAGCATTGTAAATAAGTTGAAAACATGGTATTTCGGGTTTTGAAAATATTTTTTTTTTACACCAGAGACATGTGTGTTGTGATATATTTATGTACTACTGTCTTATATCATTTTGGGATCTCAAAGCAAGATCTACTATACATTTTCTAAAGATGAAAAAATAAAATCAAAATCAAAGTATGATGTGGGAGGGTGCAGCCATATTATAAGCAACCCAAAGTTACATTTCAGTAGTAGGGATCAGAAGTTAAGGTCCTTGTATTCAGATGCTCAGCTCCACACTGAGGAATAAGCTCCATGTTGAAAAAAACCCAAATGCACCAATTCCACCCCCCACCCCCCCCCAAGCCAAAAAAAACCCCAACCAAACCAAACCAAACCAAACAAATAAAGCACTCAGATATCTATCTAGGTCAACTCTCAGAAAAATAATGTATTTTACACAGCAAATTTGACACTATTCTTCACTATACTTGTGTCATTTAAACTAAAAAGCCAAAAAAGCAGATAATTCACTCCAGGGTAACCACACTTCACAAGCGAACCTATTATTTTTCAGGAATAATTGTGATTGCTCTCTCCTGCCCCCTTCACTCCATTCTACTACGTCTCCTATGACCACTCAATTTGAAAATGCTACATTCTGTTATATTATCTGAGGAACAAAAATACTTTTATCTGGGATTACTGCTTTTATTCAACACCCAGAACAATCTATGCCTATTCCTTTAAGCTCCTTTGGATGTGAAAAAATATGGTTACATAAATCTTTGTAATCCTGAGGGGAGGATAGCATATAAAGAGTTTACTGGCATTAGGATTAAGTCTAGTGTATTACAGTGCAGTCTTTAATCTCCTAAAATCTACCTCACCATTCCAAGCTGTTTTGTGCTAGTAGATGAAGCTTTGGAAATAGGACACAGCTGGCAACCGTGATAGGAAGAAACACTTAGGAAAGAGGAAGAAAAAGAAAGAAAGGAAACAATTGATGGAACTGCTAATGAGCTGATTTAACACAGTGACATGCACACTGATCATTTTTTTATTAATTTAGAAATGACAGAGTTGGAAGTCCTTGTAACAGAAAGTAGGATGAAACAAAATCGCTGAAGTTTGAAACCAAGGAAACTACAAATATAGACAAAACCCAGTCTAAAAATATTGTGAAAGATGCAGGAGTCCTGCTTGGGTTTGAGATTCATTGATCCAAATAAATATAACAAATGCATCTTAGTTAACCAAGAAAGAATGAAAAACACCTCACGCTGAAATAGACTTTCTCTTCTCTTGATAGAACCATATGGAATGAAAAGACTGATAAAGGCACCTATTACTTGGGAGAAAACTGTGGAAAAATATTATTAATAGGCATGTTTCTAAGGAATGCCACTGTTCTACTATTTAGGCTTGTGATTTCCCAGTCAAACAGTTTTGTGTTCAGGTACGCACAACCTCTGCTAAGTGTAAAGATTCAAAAAGGCCAAAAGCAGCATAGCGCGGCCACCAGTGCACAGGCTTGACTGGGAGAGATACTGGAGCACTGTTGCCAGGCCCTGCAACCCTGCCTGAATCATTTCACCAGCATGATGCTCAGTTTTCTTTGGCACTGCTGTGTGTTCGGGAAAGCATATATACTTACAACAAAATGTAAACATTTGTTTAAGGGTTATTGTGATCAATGGTATTTAAACATGTGATCAAATGATAACCTAATAAGGGCTTGAGATAGTAAATACAGTTTACATGCTCATGCTGTAGCTGGAAAAGGGAGTTCCCTTATTCCTCTTCTGTGGCCAAAATCTCTAAGCACAGAAGCATCACACATTGAAACAAAAAATAATGAATTAAATTCTTCCCTTTCTGCTCTGCAGTGATACTTAGATTTTCAACCTGAAACCACTGTTTTGAAAAGGTAGAAGTCTGAGTGCAATAAATTGTTAGACATCAGCACAAACTTCTGCATCTACCTGGGACACTGTCAGTGTGATTTTTATTTCTATATTTATTGATTGGTTGATTTATGCATTTATTTATTAAATGGTGATGCATACTTTTCTGTATCTGGGATTGTTCCATTTGCCTCTGTCAAGCTTTACATATACTAGAACTTTTTAATAGCTAAATATGAGCTGTAATATACAGAATTTTGTTTATCTGATAAAGTTATGCAATTAATTCTGTATATAACTGATATTCATCAGTATTTCAACTGTTCTATAAGTTAAGTTTTAAGGATTTCCTGTAGTGAAGAGAAATATTAGCAAATAGTAACCATGGTACTGTAGAATCTAGAAAATAGTAAAATAATGGCATTTCTTTCTCATTTAGTAGTTTATATTTCCAACACACAACATAATCATGGACAAATTAATCCAAGCCTTACATTGAATTTTACATATAAGAACATAAAAAGCCTTTAGCAAATGTTTAATTGAAATAACTGCCACACGTTAATTCCAAGAAACTTGGTTTTGTATCATAGAGATTTAGCAAACACCTAATGAGAATAAATTCAATATGCCCCAGTGCAAAGAAACCTCTGTGTGCTCTTCTTGAGTCTCAGCAAGAAACTGTTTCAAAATGGCATCTTAGGAGCAAATCAGGGGCACATTAAGAACAGAAAGAACCTAACGATGTGCTGTCCCACAGAGCAGAAACCACAGTCTTTAAGGCTGTCTTTCAGTTGACAGCAGTTTTCCAAGGAGAAAAAAAACTTTCCGTGTCCTTTCAGTAGTTCTGAATTTGACTCTCAAATCCAAAGGTTTGCCTTCTCTAAAGCGAGAGTAACTGTCACCTATTTTTTGCACCAGCACAGTAAGTTAATTCTCATAGCTCAGTAAAATATGGCAGAGGATGCACTGTGATGAACTCAAACATTTTCTCAGAAAACTAGGTTTCAAGGAAAAGCATCACTGCTTCCTGTTCTGCATTCTGCTTTCTCCTGATAGGTCTGAATCCTTTGGGTTCTCTACTAACCACCACTGTCATAAAAGAAATTTTGATTTTGATCTTCTTGCACATTCATTTTTGAACAATGTCTGTCATTTAACCAATTGGTCTTTTTTTCCCCAGCAAAGGTCATACATAAAGAAAAAGGGTATGAATCTTCACATCCAATTACCCACATCTCAAGTCCTTTTTATATTGGAAGATTTTTGGCATATCTCAACCATTAGGACACTTCTTTTCCCAGCACAGTACAAAACCGATGTGTTTCTGAAATCAATAGCACTATGGATATTTTCAATGGAAAAGATGGGAACAAAAATAAAAATCTAAATATACCAAGAAAAGTGGCCATTAAAATTTCTCTATAACTTGCATGTTCCATTTGGATCATATAAAGGCATAGGGTTTGTACCCCAACTGCATGAATACCCAGACTGAAGCATGGGACCTGGTTGCATTACGATGGATGGCCTTTAAAAGATCATAGAATCATGGAATACCAGGTTGGAAGGGATCCTGAGGATCATCCGGTCCAACCTTTCTTAGCAAAACCATGGTCTCGACAAGACAGCCCCACACCCTGTCCAGCTGCATCTTAAAAGCATCCGATGCTGGGGAATCTACCACTTTCTGGGGAGATTATTCCAATGGCTGATTGTTCTCATTGCAAAGAATTGTCCTCTTAATAGATTATTCCCAGCTGGAATCTCCCCAGGAGTAAACTTGCGCCCATTACCCTCCTCATCTTTTCCATCTGATTCCTTGTAAGAAGGGAATCTTCATCTGCTTTATATCCACCCTTTAAGTACTGGAACATGGTGATAAGGTCTCCCCTAAGCCTTCTTTTTTCAAGGCTGAATAAATCCAGTTCTTTCACCCTTTTCTCTATGACACACTTCCCAGTCCTCTGATCATCTTTGTGGCCCTTCCTGGGACCCTCTCCAGCCTGTCCACATTTTTTTTTTTTGCATAGCAGGGACCAAAACTGGGCACAGAACTTCGGGTGTGACCTGACAAGCACCGAATGGGCTAATGGCTTCTTTATCTCTGCTGGTGTTGCCCTTGTTGCTGCAGCCCAGCACACTGTTTGCTCATATTGAGCTTGTTGCCCAGCAGGAGTCCCAGGACCCTTTTCCACAGAACTACTCCCCAGCCAGATAGACTCCAGCCTCTGTTGCATGCCTGGAATATGCTTTTCCAGGTGGAAGACCTTACACTTGTCCTTGTTGAACATCATAAGGCTCTTGTCAGCCCACTCTTTCAGCCTACCCAGGTCTTCCTGCAGGGGGTTTCTTCCTTCCAAAGTATCCACTTCCCCACTTAGTTTGGCATCATCAGCAAACTTCATCAGCATACACCTGACCCCATCATCCAGAACACTTATGAAGATACTAAATGGTGTTGGGCCCAATATTGAACCCTGGGGGACCCCACTTGTGACAGGGTGGCCGTTTGAAAAGGATCTGTTTACCACCACCCCCTGGGTGTCACCTGTCAGCCAGTTCCCCACCGACCGCACTGACCACTTGTCTAGACCAGAACACATCAGCTTCTCTAGGTGGAGGCTGTGGGAAACCGTACTGAAAGCCTTGGAGAAATCTGGGTAAACAATGGTCACCACCCACCCCACATCAACTGAGCAGGTTACTTTGTAGTAGAAGGTGATCAGGTTTGTCAAGCACGACTTGCCCTTGGTGAATCCATACTGGCTTTTCCCAATCAAGTACTTCATTTGATTTGTGATAGCCTCCAGGAGGATTTGTTCCATAACTTTTCCAGGGACTGAAGTAAGAATGAGGGGCCTATAATTTCCTGGATCATCCTTTAAGCCCTTCTTGTAGATGGGTATGACCTTAGCCTCCTTACTGTCTTCTGGGACATGACACGACCTCCACAACTTCTCAAAAATTATGGAGAGCAGCCTCACAATGATATCAGCCAGCTCTTTAACACCCTTAGGTGTATAACATCAGCACCCATGAATTTCTAGGGTCAAGGTCCTGTAACACTTCACATAACTCTCCCAACACCGATGGCAGGTGACTTCCACTTTTGGCTTTCTCTGTAATACAAGGTTAGGTCTCAGAATTTTATAATTCCATTACTGTGTTTTAGACTTCTTGTTTCCCCAGTTTTGGGGGACAGCCAGCAATAGGGCATCTGGGAATTTTGGGAGGGGAAGAAAAGGCAGGGCAGATGGCAGAGTAATGGGTAGCAAGTGGAGAGCAGGGGAGTGATTGACCACTTCTATGGTTAGATGGTAGGATGGAAGAGTATGATACTACCAATGAAAGATGTTCTGCTGTTGCAAACTTGAAATTTTTTTGAGATCCACCCATCTAAGTTTAGTCTACCTGAAAAATATTCTGCTGAATCTCTACCACATTCTCTGGTTTTGCCTATCTCTCTTCAGGGTAATATCTTCACTTTCCTACTAAAGAAATAATATTTCAACAAGGGATTTTTATACATGCAGATTACATGCTGAATTTCAGTCTAACATCAATTCTTCTTGAATAAACTTACAGAAACAATAAAATGAGTATGCCAAGAAGAGAAACAAAAAGTAGAACTGCTTAGAGTAGGTGGCAGTCCATAAAGAAATAAAGCTAGACATGGACTAGCTTTTTTCAATATACCTGCCCTTAATACTTGATAATTTGTTACAAATTAATGAGTATTATTTTACTCTTTTACTAAATAAAGCTATACATGCTACGCATATCAGCCTGTGCTCAGACAATCTATCAATGAAAATACAGACATACAGCCAACTCATACAACAGACATACAGTAACTCACTTTTAGACCCTACAGCAAAAAGAAATAAAGGTACATTGTTTAATTAGAGTCTGAATGGATGGGTTTTCTGCAGGCCTTCCTAAATCCTTTCCAGTTTCCACAGAATCAGAACATAAGTACTTACTCTCATGTCCTAGCAAAATAAAAACGATACCTAATGTAACAGCAGAACTTACCAGGCAGATGTGGATTAATTTCTCTCGGTAGATATATAAATGCAAATGTTTGCCTTAGTTCTAGAGATGTGAATGTTTAAATTCCACTGTCTTGTATTATGTTAATAATTTCTAGCCTAAATGAAGTCAGAGAAAGTATTTGTCACCATCTCCAACGGGACTCCAATTTCTTTAATATATTTAGCGTACATAAAATTGGCTGATTTCACTAAACAGAGTTCTTAAATCCATAATGAGAAATCTAATTTTCAACGTTTTTATGAAAGAGGAAAAAGAAAAAAAAATCCTCATAATATGTATGCATATTCATAAAACACTACCACAGGAGAATTAAAACTGCATAAATTGTGAACAAATGTTGAATTGTGGAGTGGGGTTAAAGCAACTTTGCATTAGTGAAATATCCTATGGTGGCTTTCATTATTGATTCTCTGTCAACATCATGTTAGTTCTTTTCTAAATTAGTTCTGTGGCTTGAACTTGAAAAGATCGAGATGCATAGTCCACAAGTTCATTCTAATTGCTGTTTTTCCTCATGGACTTCACCATGCCAACCTGTCACTCATCAAGACCATTTGTCTGTGAACAGACTTAATTAAACACCTCAAATCCAATTTCTTTGATCCTTTCCACTATAAAAAAAAACCCCAACATCCACACACGCTCCATCAGCTATAAAGAGTTTTCTAAAGAAAAAAACTCTTTAACATACTCATTGCCATTATTCTTTACTGTTGAAGAAACAGGTAATTCAAAAACAAGAAGATTAATTAGGAAGGGAAAATAAAATCGTTCTAGAGACAACAAAGAATTTGTTAATTCCTAAATATTCAGTAGAAGATTAAAGAACGATTCACAGCAGCTCCACATCTTTTCCTTTTTTTTTCTTTCTTTTTTTTTTTTTTTCCCCTCTCCTTCAAATAAGATCTTCAATATGCAGTGCTGGCTTGACTTGAATATAAATTTTAAGTTATCTTCCTTTAGATTTAAACAGACAATTGCATTATTTTTTGTGAAAGAAGTAAACATTTTCAGCATCCTTTTTCATGATTTTAAATATGCGCTATCATGAGAATGATTCACAAGGTGCTTTTGCTTTCTATTCTTAACAAACATTCTTGCAATTTAAACTTTATTTATTAAATTGTTTTCAAACTACATTCACTCATGTCTAATCTTATAATTGCATTTGCAAAGTCTTTCACATTTTAAATAAGATCATATCTCACAGCTTTGTAACACAGATTATTCTGCATTTGATGGGTATTCACTCCACCATCAAGTACACGGTCTTCAATGTAGATCACTGAGAGTTATAATTTCAAAGCATTTCTTGATAATTAATTTATTAATAATGAATGTATCCTACTGTGGGAAGTTATTTGTATTTTAGAAAATTATGTTTCTATAAATGCTTTTATGAAAAAATACTGGTTATAGATGGGTTTATTATTGCAAGGTCTTTAATGCCTGGTGGGCTCATTCTCTCTTACGACTGTCAGTTACTTCCAGAGTTTTATGGCTGCACAAAGGAGACCTGGTCTCTGCAGCCATGTCTGAATAGGAGTTCCTACATGACAGACGCTTAAGTAGGCTAGGGTGTATTTTACTACTCTAAGTAAGGCTGCACTAGCATGCACTAAACAAATATTCAACCTGATTCAGTTTGGACCATACTAGGAAAACATCTGTGGACTCATAGCCTTCTCAAGAATAGCAATAGACAAGTTTGATTAGCTTGTTATTTTATTGCTTTATCCATTTGGAGTTTGGGAACAGAAAGTTTATATTGTAAAGACATTTAAAGAAGAAATGCACTGAGGTTTCAGAATTACTTTGAGCTTCTAAAGTGGTTTCCAAATATTGCCACAAGGGGTTCTGTCATTAGAATTTAGATCCTTCACGCTGTAAAAAAACTAGAGGCTTATTTTCACGTTCAGTGCAGCAAATAATGTAAGCTGCCTTAAAATACAATAGTAATCAATCTAGGAAAGAAAACATATCCAAAACAGTGCATGCATCTAATCCATGTAATGCCCTGTTTGATACTTCTCTTCCATTGAGTTTGTATCATCTTCACAAAATAGAAAGTAACATGACAGTGCCAAAAAAAAAGGCAGACTAATGCAGCATGATTGATCTCCGGTGTCAGGACAGCCAGACTCATCAGTGTGTCATTTCCAGGGCCAGAGGAGAGACGTTTCCTTTAACACTCCAGAACATACTGTGTCTCTCTCTATAGCTGCTCTAACATCTGCCCCGCACAAATGTATACATCACCTTCCTGCATACAAAAGTTTTCTAAATAGTACATGCCACTGGGATTGGGGGAAAAAAAAAAAAAAAAAAAAAAAAAAAAAGACTAAGTAAACTGGTCCTTCTCAATCCAATCTTTCATATGAATGAAAAACATTCCCTGGAATAAGGGAGCAGAAGTTCCTGGATTAGACAAGATGCCAAGTAGTGTTGTAGGTGATGTTTTTGCTGCACACGTGCAATACAGTTTGTCTGGTACTGAGAGAAGCTGGACATTTGCATGTTTCAGATATGCTTTTTTTGGCAGAAAGACAGATTTACAAAGTTGAAAACTAAAAATATCTATGCTGGAAGTATCAGTTGGTTCTCTCGTGTGGTGACTATCACTTTTGCTATACATTTCTCCCATTGTTTAAATTCTGCTTTACGTGACACCAATGTACATCTGAGCAGCATCACTGATATAAATGGAGTTACTCAGTATTCAGTGTGATATGCGTGGCAACAGTATTTTATTTGTCTAACTGTTCTGGTTTATTAAGCTTCTAAACATCAGTTCTTATTTTGGGGAAAGTATAGTAAAGAGAATCCTAGAGATTTTATCTGCTTGATAAGACTAACTTACAAACCAAGTATGTATGATGACAGTGCTGCCATCCTGCATAATAATAATGATATAAAAAACCACCCCCAGTCAGACCAGGTGTCTATCTGGCCCACTATTCCATCCCTGATATGTTCAACGGGTGAAGCTATTTACAGACAGCAGAGAAGCCTGGCTGCTTTCTGAGGTCCACTCCTTTCATACTTCCCCAGATTCCACACCTGTAGTACTCAGGTGGTTGACGGCTACAACCCATCCCAGTGCTTTCACCATGCTTTTACAGATCTGTTGTCCAGACTTTCTGGATCTGCTGATACTGTCTGCATTCACTGTCTTCAGTGGAAGTAAATTCTAGAAGTTCCTTACCCCCTATATCTTGTGCTGAGGGAGCTGGTGAACAGCTCTTCTATCATATTCAGCTTATCTACTGCTTCACAGTTTTGAAAACTTTAGCTCATTAGCTCCCCAACCCTGGCCAGCAACTAAGTATTTAAAGCATCTGACCCGATATACTCCTGCTATCAAACATATGCTTAACTACTCAGAGTTGGAACGTGGGGGTCAGAGCACTGAAAAAGTATGTTTATAAATATAAAGGCCAACAACTAGATTTAAGCCTCATAATGTTATATACAGGGATAAAACCAAACATAAAAAGCAGTAAAACAACCAGACACTGGATTAGTCTGTTATTTCTACTCATTGTAACTCTTGTTGTGCCACTGTTAGTACTTTACAGACAATCAGAGACATCCTCTTTTGCAACTGGAGGATGCTTCCACATCACAGTCCAAATGGTACTAATACAATTTGATTACAGAGGCACAAACTCTGAAATAGGCAATTTGTAACAAGAAGGATGTGGGTGACAACCCACCTTGCGAACATTGTGCAAAGGCTCGGGTAATTAGCATGTACAGAACTCTAGTGATGCCTGGTAGTACGAATGCCAGCTAGTTTTGAGACAGCCAAACAAAAAATTTGTTTTCCAGAGAAAATTTACTAATGAGATATATTTTGTCCTCACACATTGCTGCCACAGTTGGTAGTCAGCAATTACCACACTTACCTTACAATTTCATACCTTTTAAGCTCATCCTGACTCAAAAGATTTATCACTCCTGTTTCAGACTTAGCATTCATAACAAAAAAGGTAGTATAATTTTTGAATATAGAAATCAAGAGGGAAAAAATCAATCTATAGATTAATTAAGATCAATTCAGTAAGTGGGTGATATCAAGCCTGTCAATCCATTAATAAGTTCCAGTTTGGGATCTTTTGTTCTGTAATTCCATTTGGAAAGTTTTTCCAATTACCCAAGTAGAGATCAATGTGTATAACAAGCAAGATTTAAATGCCATAGTTCTTGATTTTAACAGGAGCAATAATTTAAGCTCTTTTGTCCACCAGAATAAGGACTGAGAGGTCAGGTTTCCTTAAGTGCTCTCTTTTTCTATGCTAACCCTTGAGAAGGCTTCAGAGTTGGATTTTTCTGTAATGGTAAGGACGATTAAAAAAAGAAAAACCCCATTCATTGAAACTTCATGATAAACTTCACACATATATTTGTCTATAAAATATCTAGTTTTCTATTGAATTTGAATCTGTTTCTCCTATTAACAATCCATCATGGAATCTACGCACAGATGTAATTGAAGTAGAAAACTCTTTAGAACACATTATAATTAATTGTTTACTTAGCTTTTAAGTATCTCTAGATAATGAAATTTTTATGTGGAGAATGTAATCATTTCATATAGTTCTTTCAGTAGCATTTGTGTTTCCTTGCACAATTGAAAAAATCAAATTTATTTTAGGGTTTATTTTTCCTAAATGCCTAATGCATGTGGCAGTTTTTTAGATTAGAAAATAGTACATAATTGATTTTATTACTATTCCAGTCTCTATACAGAATACAAGGTACATTTGAAAGTTTGAGGAAAAGTTTATCATGATCAAAGCTGAAAAGTGGCATTAGATTTGATTCAATAAACCAGTGTTAAAAGAAGGTAAAAAGAGCCCTGAGCAATACTGTAAGTTCCATGTAGTCTCAAAACATTCCCATTTCAGATTGCAAGAATACTCGTGTGTTATCTCTTATAATAAAAAGCTACACAAATCTAGGACAGCCAGACATTGCTGTATTTCCTTCTAATAATTACCAAGTTACAAACGCATTTAATTCCCTGAAAGTATACAGCAGAAAACTGCATATATTTTTTTTCAAAATATCAGGTTTTTAGTCCTTTATTTTAAAATAAATATGAGAGGGGTTTTTATGTTTGTTAGGTGTCTTACCAGTAAGTCTCCATGTTACTGCAAGGCATAGTCACACACATGGAAGAGTTTCAGAAGAAGGGACTTTCTTGTGACCTATATTTCCGACACTAGAAAGCGAAGTCCAGCAACCTCTACTATTTCACAATTTACCAGAAAAATTAATGATAAATTGTGTTGCTGTATGAACTACAACTTTGTCTTAAAAACATTTTAAAATTATTGCAAGTCCATTTTTCTTTGTACATTGAAGTTGCACACTTACGTGGTTAAACTGGTATTTATAAAACGTTACACCATTGTTAAACCCCTATCTTCAAAGTATTAGGATTTGATCTGTACTGCAAATAGTACAGGTCAAATTTTTCTTTGGAATGTGGCTACAAGCAGTTTGAGGATATGTGCTAAGACACAGAAGGTACATTTTGCTCTGTTTCCAAACAGCATGAATTGACAGCATTATACTGGGTACCGAGGTGGTATCATCGGCACTTAAGTGCTACAAGAGTCAAATGTGGTTAAATTCAGAAAAGACTCTCATCATCCCAAGCAAGTCCTATATATAGACTATCATTAGAAGGTACTTAACAAAAAAAAAAAAAAAAGTCAAATATACGTAGCGCATCTCTTGAATCAAAACATCAGAAATAACTTTTTCAAAGACAAACTAAGCAAACTCGCAGTTCAATAGACTGTTGGCCTGGCCTCTTTATCAAGCAGTGACTGTACTTCAGAATCAACCTCACTTTTTTCTTTTTTAAACTTTTTTTTTTTTTTAATAGTCTTATCCCATAATCTGCTAGAATTTTCTGACAAAAATCACTGAAAATAAACTGAGGGAGAAAGGGGAGAGGTGGCTAACACAGCCAGCTCCGCTTTCCATGAAATACTCAACTAGGTCCAGTCATCGAAGAATCTTAATTTAAGCTGACATAAGATAAGAGGGAAGGTCCTCACAGGGATAACTAACTAAAAGAATGGAAACAAAGAGCTGCAATAAATGGTCAATTTTCTCAGTGAAGGGAAGGCACCAGTGGAATCCCACCAGGATATTTGCTGGGGCCTCAGCTGCCCAACAAATTCAGGAATGAACAGGAAAAGAGAATGGAGAGGAGATTAAGTTTGCTACTGATGATAAGTTTTTCAGGAGAAGAAAAACAAAAGTTGACTGCAAAAAAGGGTTGCAGAAAGACTCTGTGGCACTGAGTGATTGAGGATAAAATGGCAGATGACATTCAAACTGGACAAATGTAAAGTAATGAACTTGGCAAAAAAACCCCAAACAGTTCTCACTTTATACACCCAGTGAATGATTCGGAATCAGGTACTACCAAAACCAAAAGACATCTTAGGTGAAAATAACAGCCTTATGAACATATGAGTTCAGTAGCTTAAGAATTATTAGTAGAGGAAAACCTCAGAAAATGTAGTGCTACTGGGTAAAGTCAGCGTTGTGCCCACATCATGACATGTGGAATACTGATCCTTTCACCTGAAGAAAAGCACTTAGTAGAAATTGAAAAACTTTGACAAATATTATCAAAGGTAACCAAATAACTCGCAGAGAAGGAAGACATTTACAGGCTAGGACTCCCAGTCTAGAAAAGCATCAGCCAAGAGCCAGCTAAAAATCATGACAGGCATGGAGGAGGTGAAAGAAAGAAAAAAAAAACCCAACCAAAACCCAAAAACAATTAGCTGCCTTTTCCACTACAATAACAAGAAAGCTTTAAATACAAATTAGCAGGTGGAGGTTCAAAATTAAAAATCAAGCAGGCATTTCTTAATGCAAAGACGAACTGAAACTCTCTGACACAAGATACTGTGAATGCTAAAAACATGCATAGATTCACAGATTTTGTGAAATATTGATAAAAGAAAAATCTGACAAGCCACTAAAAACAAGAAGACCATCACCACTTAAAGTAGCCCCTTTTCCTCAGGGGTCTCCTCCTCATATTCATTCATTATTAGCTCATGCCTGAGATGGGATACTAACCTGGATGAAGCACTAGTTTATCCTGTTATATTTTTATGGGCTCTACAGACAAGATTCCAGTAGCCAGAAGAGTCATCATGTTCACAAACTATTGTAGTGCCAGAATCCCACGGGTACCAATTTCAAAATCCTGTCTCAGTAGGACCAGTTCTGAGGATGCAGTATGAACCTCACAGTCTGTCTCTCTTCAGTAATTCTACTTAGCTTCTGTTTTAAAAAGAAGCAAACTAGAAACAAACCTGTTCATTTTGGAGGACAGATTTCCATTCTGGTGGCAAAAAAATTTCACAGAACCACAGAACGGTCAGGGCTGGAAGGGACCTCTGGAGACCACCCAGTGCAGCCCCCTGCTACAGCAGGGTCACCTACAGCAGGTTGCACAGTCACGGCCAGGCGGGCTGGGAACGTCTCCAGAGCAGGAGCCCCCAGACCCTCTCTGGGCAGCCTGTCCCAGGGCTCTGCCACCCTCGGGGTGAAGAACTCCTTCCTCCCGTTCAGCTGGAACCGCCTGTGCTGCGGTTTGTGCCCACTGCTTCTCGTCCTGTCGCTGGGCTCCACTGGGGAGAGCCCGGCCCCATCCTTTTGACACTCGCCCTGAAGAGATTTGTAGTCACTGATCAGATCCCCTCTCAGCCTGCCCTTTTCCGGGCTACCAGGCCCAGCTCCCTCAGCCTCTCCTCACAAGGGAGATGCTCCAGCCCCCTCATCATCTTTGTAGCCCTCCACTGGACCCTCTCCAGCAGTTCCCTGGCCCTCTTGAACTGGGGAGCCCAGCACTGGGCCCAGCACTCCAGATGTGGCCTCACCAGGGCAGAGCAGAGGGGGAGGATCACCTCGCTGGACCTGCTGGCCATGCTCCTCCCAATGCTCCCCAGGATCCCACTGGCCTTCCTGGCCACACAGGCACCCTGCTGGCCCATGGGCAACTTGCTGTCCACCAGGACTCCAGGTCCCTCTCCACAGAGCTGCCCCCAGCAGATCAATTCCTAGCCTGCACTGGTGCAGACTTTCTCATTTAAAAATGAGAAGCAAATAATATGCATATTAATATTTTCCCAGTCATCAGTACGTTCAAAAGTCATTCATAAAGGAAAGGAAAATTAATAATCTGTTCTGCAGATGAGAGGAATAAACAGCAGAGCAAGCTGTACATAAAATCAGTCTCATATCCTGGACATACAGGAAAACTTCAGTGAGAGTTAGAACAGGGATTTTATTCCACATGTATAATAAAAGGATTTTTTTTCTCCATTCAAAATAATTTATCCTTCACTCTTACAGCTAGTCTGAACTGCAAGAAATGTGTCATAAAAGACTGAAATGTTAAAAAAAAAAATAGAGGAATAAAAGAAAGCTGCATCTCAGTTCACCTATGCTACTAACTATAATGAACTCAAAGAGTTCTCAATAATAACTTCTAGTAAATTTGAAGTTTCTTTTTTTTCCTGTTTTTTTGTTTGTTTGGTTGGTTGGGTTTTTTTCTTCCTTACCTCGTGAACTGTACTTAAAACATTTATGTCCTCCCATTCTAGGAACAGAAAACAAAGGCTACAGTGTTACAAAATAAGGCTGTGTTTGATCCTGAAGATTGATCGAGCAACTCATTCTGTATACAGTTTTAAAAATCCTAGCAAATGTATTTTATTTTTAGGAGTCCTGCTTTGAACCACTATGCATGACCTATAACTAAAATCTGTAAAACGGTTAACAGGGTTTATTTATTTATTTATTTTAATTCAAGACAAAACCACATAATTGCACTTAGTGGTTTTAGGTTTTTTATCCTAATGTGAATTTGATGATCAATCAAACTATATCTTACACAGTCTGTTCTCTTTACTGAAAAAGTTTAATGCTATGATAAACAGAAATAGAGGAACAACTTGGTCATCTATCTGTACTCCGATCAGCTAAGACAGTTTCGCAGCATAAGCAATTGGTGGCTGTAAGAATCCAAAAATAACAACTGAACTTGAACATTTTGAGCAATGAGTGAATGTACCTCAGCAAATACTGAGAGTTATTTTCCTCATCTTGCATTGCAAGATTTGAAAAAAATAAAATTATCCGTACCCTCTGAAAAATTAGATCTGGCATTTAAATGTTGTGGTTTGTTAAAAAGTGCTGATAATGTTTTTCCTCTTTGCTTTAATGGTCTTTTTTTAAGGGAAATAAACGTCCAGCATAGTTCAGAATAGGAAAAAATCTCCCCATTAGTCTATGAACTATAACTCATTCTGTCCAGCATTATCATCAAGCATTCAGATTCTTGATTTTAGGCTCCAGACAATTGCTATTCTATTGTTTGTAGTAACATTTCTAACTTTAGCTCAAGAGATTTTACAACAGCATAATCAACAACTAGCATCCTAAAAGCCCTGAACAAAAACATCACAAATTTTGCATCAGTCATGTTAGGGACAACATAAAAATAATGGAATATATAATGAGAAATGAGCTGAATTTCAAATATTTAATACCCAAATGCCTTTAGCTACCCAATGCACATCTCAATGCAAGCTTGTAGGAATAGTAGGGTAATAGGCAATGAAATTCTAATGTAAGGCCAGTATCTCCAAAGCAACAGCAAAAAGCTAACTTTGGGAGCTAAGCCCAAGCAAGAATAAACTAAGGTGCCATAGCATTTCCTTAACTTTGTAAACAGTCTAAAAGAAAACTATCATGTAATCCTAACATGTAGGCTCATTAACATGCAGACTGTGCACTGATCAAACCACCCTAAGCCTTGGCCACTGATCATCTCTGAGTTGTGATGATTCGTTTTAAAGATCAAAGTGAACAGCTGCTTGAAGGAGCTCCAACTAAGTCCATTAACATTCCTCCTCCTCTTAAGAATCTCCTTTTGTACAAAGCTCAAAATGCAGCCAAACCCATCACGCATTCAGATGATTAACAGGTTAGAAATACATATGGCACTAAGATAACTGTTCAGGAGTTACAAAGATAGGTAAGGAAGGAAATGTACACTGCTGTCATATTAACACATTTAATATAGAAGGATTCCAGACAGTTTGAAAACAGATGTTTATGCCAGAATTTTGCAGAGTAAGAGGAATTTATTGCATTGCTAACAGGAGTTTAAATTTTATATGCAAATCCTCAGGACAACTGATTCATAAGCATACTTCTCTGTTGTTGAATTGCCCTCATTAGCATTAATTTCTGTCTTCTCCTGATACCTGAGACTTAAAAATGACTGCAGGTAAAAGATTAGAAGAGACAGAATTAGAGTTCCTTTACTGTCTTTAACCCTGCCCTCATTTATTTATGAATGAAGCTCTGCGGTTTAACAAGCACAGACATTAGCAGGTTAATGAGTAGATACTCAAAATTTTCATGTGCGCTCATATTTACTGTACAAAATTCAACTTTTGAGCTGAAGGTATAATAATTACTTTTGTCATAGGTTTTTCTAGAGCAATCATCACTGGGGTATTTAAGATATTCACAAAGAAATTAACTAATCTTCATGATGCTCCTTAAGGACAAGCAGGGCCAAAATTTTCAAAGTAGAGAGTATTATGCAATGATACAGCCATAATGATATGTGAAATATGAGTTTCTGATTTATTTATTTATTTTCACTTCTGGATTCTAGATTTCAGGGGGGGGTATTTTTTAAAGAAATGGAAACTAGATTCACTTCACAATCATCCGCCTCTTGATTACACAGTTAACTGATGGAAGTATTGTCTTTTTGAAATTTTCCTAGTCAAAATAGCAATAAAGACTCACTCATCTTGACTGTGAACTATTTTACTTTTCAAAGTAAGGAACATGGCATTTATTGAAATGGAATAAGGTGTTAATGAGAGTACCTTACAAAAGTAAAAATCTGTGGGACTTAAGTAATATAGCCAGCTGATTTGAGAGACCATCCAACATCTGAATTAATACCAGTGATAAACTATTTCACAGTAAAATTATTCATACTCAGTAGGAAATTAAATTGTCATAATATGATTGTGTTAAAGAAACATTATCTATAATCTATGCCTACATACATTGTATGAAATCACTGAGCAGTCATTTTTCATAGTACTATCTATAACATATTCGACTCTATACATGGAATAAAGTCATGTTGATTATTTAGTACAAGTTACTGACTTCATTAACTTTTTATAACATAAAGTTCTTACCCCCTCAATAAGCAAACAGTGAAGGAGTGCTAGAGCAGCTGCTCAGTGACAGCATTATTACAGAAAACAGCTGAAGTAACTCTCTCTACCAAGATTCAACTTAATAGATGTATAGATCAATTCTTCTAAGATTTAAGTGATGGTATCATACAAAATAAGTATTGCCTGTAAACTAATTCTGAGTTTTCCATTTTATGGCTTAATCGAGGGTGGAGGTGGGGGGTGGGTGGGTAAGCATATTATATAGAAACATATCTTGGTCAAGGAGGTCAAATGCATTGTTACCCCTTGACACAACAGGAAATGGCAACATCAAATATAAATAAAACCAAAAATGAGGGATATGTGGGCTTTTTATCTCTGCATGATATTATGTTATATAAATAATGTATAAGTTCAGAACCCATCCAGTTTTATCATATAAGCATATCTAAAGTGAATTGCTTATGGCATTGTGTGTTGTTGTTGTACAGAAGTGAACCACAGTGGAGATACCTAAGATTGTTTATGTGTCAGTCCAGATTTTCACATACAATGGTTGCAGATCATTGTTTACCGCTTACCACTTGAAGTACTTTCTTGTTGTTCAGAAGATGGAGATATTTTAAATACCTGAAGAACAAAAATGGTTGATAAATATATCTTCTAGTTACCATTACTGTACCTGCTGAATAACTTTTTTTTTCCTGCCAAATTCCTGAAGAACTTTGCCTAACTTGGAGATCTTAAAGCACGCTTAACTAAGCAACTACAGTCCTTCAAGTCTTAGCATGAGACATGAGCATAAATGGAGACAAGAATCTCTTGGCGCTTCAGAGGCAGGTCTGCCATCAGTAACAAACAGATAGCCTTCCTCTTTCAAGAATGTAGAACAACCAAGCAAGCCTTAGAGACTTTTGATCAGTATTAAGATACCGAGGTAGATATTCAAGGATGACAAACGAGAGATATTCACATGGCCAAAATTAGTTGTCTGTCCCCCAAATTATCAAAAAATTAATCTGTATAAACAATTCATTGTTTTTCTTTGAGATCTGTAACTAAATTACAGAAAGCGTGAGCAATGGCAGAACATTTTCTGCTCAACCTTAGGGAGACACGATTCCAAAGAACTGGTAACTGATTTAAAAAGTAAAGTCTGGCATTCACAAATTTCCAGGAAAAGAAATGTTGTATTCTGTCCTGTACAAGTCTGTATATTCTAATTAAGAAAATCTTGCCTGTGTACTTGAAATTAACAAACTTGCTCTGCACAAAATTGTCATTAAATGTACCTTTTAAATTACTTTTTTTTAAGTATAATTTTGCTAAAGAAACAAAACCACTGAAAGGGAAATCTCTTAAAGTACTGAAGACAATTGTGTGGGAGTTGTTCTTGTGTTTCATAATTCAGGTGTTTGGTTAATAGCATTTTCCTACTGAAAAAAACAAGTAGAATTAAATTGGGATTTGGAAGAAGTGTGGAATAAAATTTTGCTTTGAAGGTCTGTTTTCCAGTCCTCGTTATAACCATTTAACATGGTCCTAATCTTGTTATTTTCTTCCTAATAACTGAAGCACTCACGGAAAATGTAGAAGAGCATGAAGGACTTTTACCTAGTAAAGCAAAACTGATGACTAACAGATGCCTTAAGCTAAAAAAACAGTCTTGTGCTTTTTTTTTTTTTTTTTTTTAAAAAAAAGAGCGAGAATTATTTCTATGTTATCTCTATGTTATAAACACCTCTTGAGAGAGGAAAGTCATCATTATGATTACATTTGACCTTTACTGCTTGAACTCCAGGGAAAATAATCACAATTCATAGAGTTAATTAAAAATACACAATGCTGCAGAAAATTGAAAACTAGTTGAAAATAAAGAGAGAAAAAAAGATTTGTAAAGTAAAGCTCCAGGTGCAGCTGTTTCTCAGGAAAAATAGAAAATTTTTTTTAAATCCCTGCTGTTATAATTATAGTAATAGTTATTATTCTGTAATTTCCCAAATTTTCCAGTCTCTTGAATGCTATGGTATAATCCTACTGTTAAAATTACATCTCTCAATAAACTCGATGTTCCATAGAATGGCCTGAAGTGTAAGCTGATATTTTGCAAATCTAATAGTTTTTTCCTGACAGTATACACACAACTAAAGATATATAATTTGTATATGTCCACCTAAAAATTAAAACATTAGGTCTAATGTAGACCCCAATGCAACACTAAAATAGCTGATTTCTCTTATGAGGTTGAAAATGTATTAATAGAATTATCTATTTGCCCATTCAGGGTGGCTTCTGATTCTTTTACAACACTATTACTTTAGCATTCATTGCTGAGAATAAACAGCCAGAAGAGCTACAGCCAAAGGGTTTAGTCAGAAGCGGGATCTCAATAATGCTTATTTGCTAAAGAAAGTAGAGACAATGCCTGTCAAGGAAATTTATAACTGCATATTGTGTGCATTATATCAAAGCACAGTGTGCTCGCAGGACTAATGAGGAAGTAAACAACACTGAGGGTCAGATCAGAGGGCTACAACATTCTGCTCTCCAGAGGGAAAATAAAGGCTGAATTAAATCCTCTGATGGTAGCACTGCCACAGGTAGGGATGTATTTTCCTCTTTAGACATATAAGCTGTTCTGGAAAACCATTTCCCAGCTTATTGTCACAGGGGTCTTCTATTGATCACAGCAAAACAACACTGTGATTGATCCTTCTTGTCTGTAGTATTTCTAATACGCTCATAAACTAAAAGTCTAGGTACCATTTGTGTGGAAGTTAATGGGACAATATGCTTGAGCCTGGGTTACTCAATAGATGTACAGTTTTATAGAACAGAGTCCGACCTCTTTATGTCTACTGGTTTTACTGCAAATGGTCAGCAGACTTCTTAAACAGTATTGCACAGAAAAATATTCTTTGGTAAACCTATCACAATACATACATATCTCCATTGAATCATACTGATTTTCCACCCTGGCCTTAGGAGTATAGTAGCTGTCATTTTTTTTACTGTTTATCAGTTCAGTGTTCAATGCTGTCTTCTGTTATTTGAAGTCTTAACTCCTTTTCTATCAGTCTGCATTCCAGGTCCTACATTAATGCTTGCCCTTGAGCTTCATGGTGGCAACTGGGAGGCCTTTATTCCTCTTAAGAATTTACCTTTCCTGCTGACACATATTCTATGCAAACATACAATCTTTTCTCTAAATAAAATCAGCCTTTGCCTGACAAAGCTTACCACGGTAACATGTAAATCCACAAGAAGTAGAAATTTAGCAAGGAAAGGAGGACAGAAAAAACAGCAGTAAAACCCATGCTTACCAAGACAACGGAATATTTGTCCAATGCATGGTCAGCACCAAAGCAGCTGCTTTGCTCTTCTACACCTTTTGAAATCTGTACTTAGTTCTCTGAAACTGATCTACATACATATTTCTCTCTTTCTGCTACCATGAACCATTTTGAAAGAGTCATGAACTTCTAATAGGTCTGCCACATCAAATGTTGCTAGAAGATAGGACAAACCATCTCCATCAGCAGTGTAAGAGGCCGATCTCTTTCTCAGAACCTCTACTTTTTGTGTTACCTCAGGCAACAAGGTTAAGAAAATAAAATTCACATTGAAAAGTCATTTTCTTGTTAAGTAAAAGGAAAGAATAAAGGAAAAAAGGAATAAAGATTAGCTCATATTTGCCAATATTAATGGTAGAGAGGGGACAGAAAGTTGTGAAGCAGTTGCAATACAGGTAGCATTATCTAGAACTGGTTCTGAAGGAATGACAATGTCTTTTTCTTCATGTTGCTGATCCCACACATTGGATTTGTGTAGACTCATAGAAATTTTTTTTATGTTGGAAAAGACCTTCAAGGTCATCATGTCCAACCATTAACCCAACACTGCCAAGTTCACCACTAAACCATGTCCCTAAGCAACACATCTAGGCATTTTTTAAACACTTCCAGGCATGGCAATTCCACCAACTCCCTGGGCAGCCTGTTGCAATGCTTCACCACCCCTTTGGTGAAGACATTTTTTCTAATATTATCCAATCTAGACTTCCCCTGGCATAATTCAAGGCCATTTCCTCCCGTCTTGTTGCTCGTTATCTGTGAGAAGAGACCTACCCACACTTTCCTACACCCTTCTTTCGGGTAGGTGTAAAGAGCAATGTGGTCCCCCCAAGTCTCCTCCTCTCCAGAGTAAACAAGCCCAGGTCTCTCAGATGCTCGTCATAAGACTTGTGCTCCAGACCATCTACCTGCATTAATACACACTTGAAATATGAAAAAGCAACATCTAATACAAACCATAGGTACAGCACAGGTTTGATTTGAATGGGAAGGTGCAAGGCAGCCACAACTTCATATAATTATATACAGCTTCAGGCACTACCAATTAGCCAGTGAATGAGAGGCCTTTTAATTTCTTTTATGCTGTTCCTCAGAAACGCACCCTTGTAAACACCCCTGAAGCAAAGAAAGCGTTGAAAATGAATCTAAAAAAGGGAAAGATGAACTGTGCAGAGAAAAAGAATAACACTGAAGTTAATACGGAGCAGAACTGTCTGCAATTTTACCATAAGTTAATGTTTTTTATTGAATGAAGCACCTCCTGTAATTTGAGGTCTGTTATTCCAACTATATACCAGTTCCTGAAGTTACAGAAATGACAGGAATTATGGTCATACTCAACGTCACAGCGATTGCATTAATAGGTGTACAACCATTATGATGCAAATGTCTTTAGTGAACCCCAACCCAGCACTGCAGTTAGAAGAGCAGAGGAGTAGAATGCCATGGGGTATCTGACCTCCTTTTTACAAACATGTGGAAATACTTTGCACTTATCCCCTGAAGCAAACTCCTTCACTTGTAAAAGCTAAATCTAGAGGCAAAAAAACCCCAGTTCTCTGCAGCACTAGTTTCAGTTGTTTGCTCATTTATTTCATTATGACTTCGGGTCTTTTTTCTTCAATAAGATCATATATGTTCTAAAATAAAATTAAATAGAACTCAAATACAGTCACAATATGTTTTTCACAAACCTGATATGATGAGGACCCCAAATATTCCTGTTACCCAAGAATAAACTCTGGAAACTGGAAACAGTCTAAGGCTTTCACTGCAACATTAAGTCAATTTGCAGAGATATCCAGCTGTATTCTGCAGCACTGAACTTTTCAGGGAAAGTAATGTATATGTTTTCAGTATGTTTTTCTTGTAAAATAGAAAGAGCAGTCCATTCACCACACAAAAACTATGATTCTCAGGAGAAGACTGTCCCAGTCCAAAAGAGATTGCAGGGATGGGCAGACCGAAAGGACAGAAGAACATCTAACACGTGAAGAATTCTCTCCCAAGGAGCAATGGGCAATGACTACATACGTCTAGATATGCATATGCTATTACTAATATGGCCAGAAGAAATGTCAACAGTGGAACTGAGTAACATTGGGTCAGAAAAAACAACCCTGTTATGGCACCTTCACTGTTTGAAAAACAATACATGGAATTTAGAATCAAACCAAAATAAGTGTACTTTATCACCGATGAATTCTGAGCAGAATTCCAGAGTGTAAGCATATTATAAACTTGGTTCTGAAAAAGCAGTCATTCCTCCAATGTACAGAAACTTACTTGCTGACTTACAAGACAAATCCAGTTTACTTGCAACAAATTTTGAGCGGATCGTTTTTGCTTATAAGCTGTATGCATACACATAATCTGCTTATTAAGTTTTACTCAGAAGTACCTTTAAAAAATATAAGTTCTATACAAATCAGCCTACAAGGAATGAAATATTGGTTAAAAGCTTATCTCTAATAGTTCACTGTGGGGTTTTTTAATCAGGCATTACCCACATCTTTCCCAGACTTTAATCCAATACCATACTTGCAACAGAGGGATTCATAGTAAATGTTGCTGTGTTGTTTCTTTTAAACTCACCTAATTAGTAGTTCCAAACTTCTTCCCTTTCCAAAGACTCAAAGAATCCTCTCTACCTCATGCAAGCGCAGCTGAAGAGTGTGACAGAGCTATGCTGCTGGAAAGAAGATGAAGACAATTTTATTCAGATCCAAAAACCTGAGCTGGACTTGCAACAGAGCTCCAACACGCAACAGATGTGTTCAAAGCAGTTATTTTAAAAGTACATGCAAGTCACTGTTCTAATAAAATAACTTCAACATTAAACAGCATTATTTAACCAGCGCATTAATGATAATTGCGCCCCTCCAGACTCTGCAGTAACTTCCACTTATGAATTGCCTTTCATGTTAAAAATACTTGCTTTTAATAACAGCAAAATATGAAAAATATTTAGTAAGACTAGAGAAGCAATATCTAAAAGTGAGGTATACTATAAATAAAGATTCTATAACATTATTTTTTTCTTCACTGAGAAAATAACAAGGCAAAAAAATAATCAGTTCTATGTTCTACCAGGCTAAATCTACTATAACTTGTGATTTACACCTATGCAGCTGCAACATCAAAGTCTCCTTCCCTACTACTTCATAACATGGTGTGTTCCATTAATTAATTGAATTGGACTTGGGCTTAAGAAACATCATTTTCTACAAATTTTAAAGGCCAAGAGATTGTCTGGAAAGGGATCCTCTTGCATTAATATATTTATACAACACAGATTAACTAGGCTGCAAGATACTGAAAAATGAATAAAGGTAGTTATTAACACATACTGCTTGTCTAGGAACTGTGGATCAGGCTACTCTGTAATTCCCCTCTACACAGAGAAAAAAAAATAATCAAGTCTTGTTTACATTTGCACTATTGTATATTTTTTTAATTTTTATATGCATTAGAATACTTTTCATACCATGAAAAATAAATCTATTCAGGACAGCTGCAAAACATTGAAAAGAATTATTGGCTTAAAGCTGGCATTGATTTCAAGCAAATAGAACATTCATTATTTCATCTAACCAGCACAGCTAAGGATCAGGGAAAAAACCACCAGATAAATATTCCAAATGCATTACGTTATTTCAGCACCCCATTTGGGGGAAATAATAGAATATTTTCTGCATTCGTCTACACCAGAAAGCATATATAGTAATAGGTATGGAAAATTAATTCAAAAAACAGAATGTGGCAACTGTCAATTTTGGTCATCTTAACTTAGATAAGCTTATTTGGCAGGCAAAAATATTATGAAGCTTTCACTAAGATGTCAGGTTGTAGCATGTGCTCTCCTTGTCACAACTGGAATACATCAGTTGTATGGACTGGCTTTTCTTCTCCTTAATTTCAGTCAGTCCCACAAATACAAAAATCTTGTCTGCTTGTTTTGCCAGATGATACTTGTCTTCTTGCCATTGAATAATAATTAAATTTCATTCACAGAAATAACATTTAGGTGGCTGCCCAATATAGATTCCTTCTTTGTGGATACATTTTCATAAAACCATATAAAAAAAGCTATGGGTTTTGTATCAAGACTGTTCCCTCCTGGAACTGTAGGACAGGCCTTTAGACAATACCAGAGATGCTAAAAGAAAACAAGGACTGAAAGACAATTGCACCACAATGGCCTTTAGTAACCTAAATCTGACTCCTGTTGGAGCAGGTCTTGTGGTCTTGCTTCCATTACAAGTGTTAAATGGTCAAGAAAATACAGAATTAAAATTGCTTTTGCCCCAGCCAAGCAAAGCTGTCAACGCCACCTCTTACAAAAAGCTATGACAGAGGTGGCAAAAGAATCACGGAATAGTTGGGCTGGAGGGGACCTTTAAAGGCCGCCTAGCCCAACCCCTGCAATGCACAAGGACATCTTCAACTACATCAGGTTGCTCAGAGCCCCGTCCAACCTGGCCTTGGATGTTTCCAGGGATGGGGCATCCACCACCTCTTGGCAACCTGTGCCAGTGTTTCACCACCTCATTGTAAAAAATGTCTTCCTTAGATCTAGTGTAAATCTACCATTTTCTATCATAGAATCATAGAGGTTGGAAAAGACCTTTAAGATCATCAAATCCAATCATTAATCCAGGACTGCCAAGACCACCACTAAGCCATGTCCCGAAGCAACACATATACACATTTTCTAAATGCTTCCAAGGATGGAGACTCAACCATCTGCCCGGGCAGCATGTTGTAATGCTTCACCACCCTTTCAGTGAAGAAATTTTTCCTAATACCCAATCTAAACCGCCCCTGGTGCCACTTGAGGCCATTTCCTCTTGTCGCGTGTTATCTGGGAGAAAAGACTGACCCCCATCTGTCTACACGCTCCTTTCAGGGAGTTGTAGGGAGCAATGAAGTCTCCTATGGGCCTTCTTTTCTTCAGGCTAAGCAACCCCAGATCGCTCAGCTACTCCTCCAGACCCTTCACCAGCTTTATTGCCTTTCTTTGGACACACTCCAGCACCTCCACATCCCTCCTGAAGTGAGGGGCCCAAAACTGAACCAGTATTCAAGGGGTGGCCTCACCAGTGCTGAGTACAGAGGGACAATCAATTCCCATTTACTGCTGGCCACACTGTTCCTGACACCAGCCAGGCTGCTGCTGGCCCCCGTGGCCACCTGGGCACAGGGCTGGCTCCTGCCCAGCCGGCCCAGCCAGCCCCCCCAGCCCCTTTCCCGCCGGGCACCTTCCCAGCCCCCTGCCCCAGCCTGCAGCGCTGCCTGGGGCTGTCGTGACCCAAGTTCCATTACACTTTGTCCTACTGCAACAAGACTTCTTAAAAAATTTGTCCCCATCTTTCTTATAAGTCCCCTTTAAGTACTGGAAAGCTGCTATAAGGTCTCCCTGGAGCTGCCTTCTCCAGGCTGAATGATTCCAACTCTCCCAGCCTTTCCTCATAGGAAAGGTGCTCCAGCCCTCTGATCACTTTGGGCAAGATCCTTAGTTCTTCCCTTGTCCACTGATGTAGTCACTGCATCATAGAAGGCCCCTGGGTCGGTCAGGCAGACGTGCCCTCGGTGAAGCCGTGCTGGCTGTGGGGAATCGCCTCCCAGCCTTCCACGTGCCTTGGCACAGCTTCTAGGAGGATCTGTTCCATGACCTTCCCAGGCATAGAGGTCAGGCTGGCAGATCAGTAGTTCCCATGGTCTTTCTTTTTATCCTTTTTAAGAACAACTTGATGACTTTGTAAATTAAAGCCTTCTCTCAAGAACTTTCATAATATATTCCTTAAACTATTTCTAAAAAGTATACTTCTTAATTTTAACTTGAAAGAATTTATTGTAATAAATCATGGAAAATAAAAGGTTAAATTAATACATTACAAATTAATTTTTGGTCAAATTCATGAGTCTGAAGTGATGCATTGGAGGTCATTTGTAAATTTTTTCTGTTTCAAACCTCCAAACACCACCATTTAATCACCCACCACCACCACCCAGTAAATTTTTTCCAGTCAGGTCTATTTCCAATGCAATCTCCTAGAGGTCAGCTTAGACATATATAGAATATATATCATTTTAACCTGAGCAACAAACTATAATACTTGAAGCTGCTAGTGGAGCTAGTAATTTCTCTCTCCAATTGACCTTTCAGTCCTCCATCTATTCCATATTTCTGTTTAATCACATAGCCAGGGTTATCCTCACTTTGCTACTCTCTATGTATCTTACAGTTTTTAATCAAATTTTTGCCATCATTCTTTTAAAATCAAGTCTGACAAAGTTCACTTTTATAAAAATATTCTTGAATTTTTCATCATATTTAAAAATTACAAGATCCTACTATGTTCAGAAGTGGTATATTCTTCACTATACTATACTATACTCAGTTTCAAGCTAATTGGACTAGTTACAGTTTCAAAAACAATACAGAAATGGAAGGAATAAAACTGACCGCTGCTGACTTGACCATTATTTCTCCATAAAGAAACAATACAGGAATGACAGTTTTAATATGAACATCTAAGAAGTCACTCAAAATAAAAATTGAAGCATTTTTGCTTATGGTAAGAGGAAACCATTTTGCACCTATTAGGAGACGTTATCACAGGTTGTGTGGGAGGAAACAATCCAAACAGAGCTTAATACCACTGCAAAGGTGACCAACATGGTCCTTTTATCCCTGCACCAGAAATTCTATGTTTAAAGAGCTGTGCTCGAAAACAGAAGATTGGATCTTAGATTAAAGAGCCTGTAATAGTATATTTTATAGATTTGCCAGGTATGGATCACCAATGATCAAAGTGGTAGTTTACACTAAACATGACATTGTTTAACCACAGGCGTCATTATATGATTTTTTAAAAATATAATTACACACCTCAATTTCATCTCTTGTCCTTACTAAGGAAGTAAAATGCATTTTGCAAAAAAAGAAGATAAAATACAGTTTCATTGAGTGTGCAAAGATTAAAGTAAATTTTGGAGAAATAATTAAGAAAGATGATAGCTGTTTGCCTCCGAGTTTTCCTTTGCCTTCCACCAGCATGACAATTTCTCCTGCATATTTTGTACCCTGGTATCAGAATGTCTGCCTTATAGCCAATAGACTCATATTTACAAATTGGAAATGATCTAAAATCACTCAGTGATAATAGCAGCAGTTCAGTGATCCACAGTGGAAAAGTAGTATTTAAACATGACTCTCTCTTAGGGCTCCTGCCCTGGACTTTAACTAGTAAACCCATTTCCTGGTTCCAGCTCGAGTCAGTCTGTGTGTATATATAAAAGCAATCCTCTATATGCATTTAAAGGTAAATCACAACATTTTTTTTAAGTTTAGTAATCCCTTATTAAAAAAATAATCTATAAGTTATCGGAAAACAGTTCTGTTTGGTGCTACCAGTTCTCTTTCCAGAAAATGCCAATTATGATTGAAAGAAAACAATGAACCAGAAATCCCAATGGTTGAAAACTACTTGCAAATTATGAAAAGAAGTTATTTTCTACAGAAAATATTTATTTTCACATTGTTGTTTATCCAAAGTTCAAGTATCTTTCAAAAACATGACAGAAGGATAACTTGGCCAGGACTGCTGGGGACGTTTTTCTATAAAGACAAATGTAGGTTCACAGCAGCAAGAGAAGAAACAAGCCCTACATCCACCGCTTCTCAGTAACTTCTGATTCAGGAACTGTCAAGTTTATTCCCACGCATTTTGTTAGTCCTTAGTATAGAAAACTATCCAAACCAAATCCCCTAGTATAGACAATTCCCCTTTTAACTTTCTAGCTTTTTATAACTTTGTTGGTTTACTAGATAATGTGTCTTATTTTTACATTACCTTTTTTGATTTTCCAATATATAGTGTAAAGCAGGTCGATTAACATTTTGAGGGGGGAAAATATGAATTTGAAGAGTTATTGTTCTGGAAACCTTGAGGTTTCTTGGAGCAGCACAGTATTTCTACTGTATGTTTTACTTCCTTTTCTGCAAGTAAGGACCAGGTGGCTGTGGCAGCTGAGTTACAGAATGACTAAAGAGCTAGGTTTGCTGACACTACGCAGCAGAATTGCTGTCCTTCTTAAAGGAAGTGCCATGTATTTCATTTCAATTGTTTAAAAAAGAGTTAATTTTGACCCTGCAGTTGAGTTGTCATCTTGCTTGTATTTACATCTTAAAGTTCAGAAAGTCTCAGGAGACAGCTGTCATGATAACAGCCTGGCAGTGGGGTCAATTAGACATTTGTTCCTGTCCGTAAGTAGAACTGTAAAAAGGTAAATGAGGTCCTATCCTAGAAGAAAGGTTTGGTCTATAGTACCAACCTAATAAAACTGGTTTCATACTTTAAAAAAAGAAAAAAAATAATAATTCTGTACTTCTGCAGGTCTCAGTTTAAAGGACAAAGTGAGGTCATAGGCTGGATGCTCAATAGCTTTTCAAATGCTATGGCATAAAGGAAATAATGTAGAAATTTCAGCAGCCTTACAAGTCTGCTACCTGGTGGGTCACCTCACAAATCAAAAATTAAATGGAGGTACAAACCCACAAAAATCCCATTTAGCATTGCCCAGGGATATTTCCACTTTGTTCTTTAGTAAGGACTAACAATTAAAATTGTTTCTACAGACAAAAACGACCAAAAGAATCAAAGTGAAAATTATCTATAGATTAGTGTCTGCTCGTCTGAAAATTTCCATTCATGGGCCTGAGCATGAACAAGTACATCAGCTATCTCAGATGGAAGACCTCCTGAGCTGCCTTTAGGCATGACCCAGGCTGGACTCTTCTAGCCTGCAGACACTGACCATGAGTCAAAGAAACCGTGGCTCTTGGTACATTTGCAATACCCTATTACACCAGCAGCATAAGTTACAGTGCATAAGAAAGAAATAGGAAGAGCCTCACATAAGTTTTTGGCTTTCAACCAAGCTAATGATTTACACCTCCTTGTGAAGTCAACATTTAGGAGCTGCAAGTTAGTCAGTTGGTATCCAGGCAGTTTGGTAATTGCCAACCACTAGTGAATTCCCCAAACAGCAAGTTTCAGGCTAACCTGACTGTTGAATCACAAAGCATACCAGAACTAAACTTAAGAAGAAAGATGGAACACACCTTCCAATTTATGATGTTTGTTTAACTTCCTTGTGCTATGTCAGGAAAGGAGTTTCTTTCTGTTTCCAGGTTTCTCTAATAGCTCTTCAAGTCCTTCCTTCATCATATTACCTTCATTTTATACCTACTGTCCAAAAACATATCACATATTAATGTGAAGCTTCAGGGCAAAATCCTAACCTCTCTGAAGTTAGTAAGTGTTTTATCACTCAGCTTCCTAGGACCATAATTTAATTGCTGGAAAAGTTAAGTCCAGTCTAGAGAATATGCAGGTACCATCACTGTAACTAATGTAGTCTCCAAGGTAAACAAAATCCTAAAAATAACTTATTATTAACACTATTAACCTAACATTCCTTCAGCTCAAAAAAGGGTTTGTCTTCATTAAAAATGCATCCAAATATCACTTATCAAATTGGCAGATCTTATTAGTTAGATTTTCCCTTTAAAATCTAATCAGTATCTTAGACCCAAATCATTTTTATGCTTCTTCCTCATTACAAAACCTGCTATTTTCAACTTAATCAGTTTTACTACTAAGTTATCTTTCATTAGACACAAAAAAGCTGTGAGAGTGGGGTGATCTATTAAAGAAAACATTAAACCTAGAGCTTAGTTTCTGAGAAATAAAGTGCTCTACAGGACTGCTAAGTGAAGTGACTGAAGGAAACATCATCCTAAGAGACATTTAGGAACTATACCTTGCAACAGATTATTGGGTTTAAAATGCACTATGTTGAAAAGAACTCTCTAATTTATTCAAGTGGAATTATTTCCAGTGTATAATTAGTCACACTTATTTTTCCTGTGTGCAAACCTCCCAGTTCAACAAGAGTAGCATTGAAACTTCAGATATGCACTCACACCAAAGGCTGATCATTTATCATCTCAAGTGGTCTGGGGGTGCAGGATGCGGGGGTGGCAAACCACAAACCCAAAAAAGCTTCAAAGATTTTTTTGGAGGTGACAGTCGTGACAGACAACAGTGAGCAAAATCCCACTGTCTTCATGTTTGTTTGAAGGCTGCTGAGCCAAGTTCAAGTTCCCCTGAAAAATGAATAAAACAAATTTTGTTGGACCTTATCAAAGAGACACGTAACTGAGTTACAAAGCAAATCTCTATTACTATGTTTTAGTGTTCCCCTGATTGCACGATATATACCAAAAGCTGACCACAATATTTTTGTTTCATAGCAAAAAGAAACCGATTTCTATTTGTTCAGTTTTAAGTCATGATTCAGTTCAATTCACCTTGTGGAAGAGAAATGAAAGCAAACCATGGAGATGATCAGTACAAAACCTGAAACCACACAATGACACTGTGGAGAAGACAATATTCAAATTCAGGCTGGTCTGAGCGAAGAGTGATACAAGGTCCATCAAGCTCAAGGCCAAAATTTTAGATAATAATAATTAGAAATACCAAATGCTCAAGGTGGAACTTCTTTTAAAGACTGATTTTCAAAGAGTACCAAGGGTTAGGTGAAAAAATTATAAGGGTACTACAAGTTGCTTTCAGTCCATCACCCAGAAATTGGATCAATCTACATTATTCTTTTATTTAAATTATGGTTTAGATGTCCAGCTCTCTGAGCTGGGCTGTCAGTAGCAGCGTTAGGCACACTGCATTTGGACTGAATGTCAAAACTCAGGCCCTGGCTTCCAATACATTGAGGAGAAAGTCATATACCATTAAACCTGAGCTAGGACCAAGGCTGAGCCCTAATGCACCATCCTTCCCCACTGCAAATCCCTGGGTCCTCTTGGCCTCTGACCATTTCTCAAAGCTTTCTGAGCACTGGCACAGCAGAAGCTAGATACTCAGAACCTGTGCTTGGAGCTTGTCCTAAGTGAGGATTAAAATGATGGGTGTCATTAGTTCATCTGATAGCTTAAATGATCATCAAGTGCTAGCTGGGGTCAACCTGTTTGATTTTTCTCTGAAAGACACTAAAAGCATTCAGCTGTGGCATAGGGACTGTTTTTAAGGCGGTGACCAAAGGCTGTGAGTACAGGAATCTCCTCAAGGCTGCTCTCATATAGCTACTGTCTCCATAGCATACACTGCAAGACAAAACATTTAGGAATCAAATTATCAGAAGTCAGGGTATGGGTACCAAAGTCTTCTCCCTTTATAGCTACCACAGCTACTTAACATCAGGCCCCATTGACTGCTTGTGCTGGGTCGGCGTGCACTCAGCGAGCCCACACTGCTATTCGGAGCACAACGGCAGTCCAGGACATTTGCCCAGCCCAGGCCCAAGTTGAACTTTAAAAGAGGAACAGATCTGCAAGTTCATATCAGAAAGACTGCCAATGTCTCGTCTTTGGCAACTCCCGTCTCCAACCAGATCTTTTATTTTCTACGAAGTAATACATTTTCCACAACGCCACTGTACAGAAACCAGGAAAATACTAGCATTACAGAATCACAGAATGGTCGGGGCTAGAAGGGACCTCTGGAGACCACCCTGTCCAATCCCCTGGTACAGCAGGGTCACCTACAGCAGGGTGCACAGGATCATGTCCAGGCGGGCTGTGAATGCCTCTGGAGAAGGAGACTCCACAACCTCTCTGGGCAGCCTGTCCCAGGGCTCTGCCACCCTCGAGGTAAAGGAAAAAAAAAAAACCCAAAACCAAAAACCACTTCCAAAAGGTAAAGCAAACTAGGCCACAGTTCTGCTTAAATACAGGTGAAAATGCGCATGATATAACACTTAGATATGTAAGAGATGATGCTCATGAATCTGCTGCTCAGAGAAAATTTACAGTGGAAATGTATGAGTCAGCGTGATGGCTGCTGTCAGCTACAAATATATGCATATTATGCACCTACCACATGCAAAACACTCCCTCAATGATCTTATTAAGGAGGCTGTGACATACATCAAAATAATGTTATACCTACAGCAGCCCGTAGGTATTAAAATATGCCCTTCCTAGTTATTTTGTACACAGTGAAAAATTACACACTTGTGGGTAAACTTGCTCATCAATTCTGACAGATAATTCAGAATACATGCTTGATACCACAACTTAAGTATCTGAAAGCTGTAGAAATAGATTTATGTTCTACATGTTAGTGAAGAAAAAAAAAAAAAAAGAGAGAGAAAGGGAGAGGAACAGTGAAGACAATTATTTGAGCTACACAGAATTTTAGATGGGTAATAATTAACTTGGTGGTGAATAGCTGAGTGATAGAAAAATCTCACAAGTTTTCCTGAATAGTATCTAAAAATAGTTGGGTCTGAAACAGAAGAGAAACTTTTTCAACAATTACTTCCGAGTTTCCTCCTTCCATCCTTTGTGGGAGAACCAGCTTCCCTTATTTACTTTAATATATAAAAAGCAAAAGAAACTCTGCACATAAACAGGCAAGAATTGAGGACTAACTTGTACTTGTTCACAGCCTTGAGTAGATCAGGATTCATTAAGGTGGGATAAAACGGGAAAGAGGAATTCCAGAAAGTTTTGTCTCAAAAAAGACACAATAAATCCCAGAGCTGCCTCACATGGCTGAGGTCATTCCTACCTCAGGACCTCCAAGCAGCATGGATATTCCTCTCCATTTGTAGTTAAGGTCCAATGGATAGCGTAGGGCACAGCTTAATTTCCTGGACAGGGTGTAGCATACCCTTTGTATATCAACATATGAGCATGGCCATTTGAATATTGACCAGCTGCAAGAGCAGCTTTGGCAGTGCTGCCTCGTCATTCCTTACTCAGACTTAAAGACAACCAAGTCAGAGGCTGAAAGAAGGAAGAAGCCCCCATCTCACCATGCATGGGCAATAAGGGTCCCGGAAAGATGACAGCAGCAACAGAGAAAACACCAGGAGATGAGTTTTACTTGCCTGTCAGAAACCAGCTGTAATTTCACCAAGTGGTGTGATCAGACAGAATCAAAGCATTTCTTGGAACAGCTTTGTGTCAAGAGCTGAACCTGCTCCTCAGAAACCAAGTGGCTTCCTTTCCTCTGCTTTTCCTTTGCTGTATAAAAGCTATGTGTAATCATCTCTCTTCCATATTTTTTAAGCAGGACCAATTACATTGTTCATTCAAAGGTCAGGCCAACACATATGGCATGCAATTCAGAACAGTAAATATGAAAACATTCATCATTAATTATTATAACCCTCAAGTAAAAAGTAAACATAAATAGTTACCTACGAAAAAATATTTCATTTTCTATAAAAGGTGGCGGCAGTGGATGCTCACTGGCAATGCGTTGTATCCAGTACAATTTGAAAATTTATATACACAGTTGGTGCTCCAGCCAGCAAATAATGTACGCAATTACAGCTACTGTTAATGTGCCTGCATGCCTAATTTCTGGAGCAGCATGCAAAGTGCTTTCCCCTTAAGGTGGCTTGAGCAACTGGCCTGCATTTTAACAGAGAGAACCGTATGTAACCAAAGCAGATCTTTCAGGAGACAAGCCATGCTTTCAACTTGTTCTTGCTGCCAGAGTAGTAATTGCAGTGAAATGGAAAAAAACAAGTACACACCTACTATAAACAGATGGCTAATAAAAATTTGGGGAGCTCTTTCAATACAGAAATTGAGTACTCTAAAAAGACACCTACATAACAAATGCTGGGACATGTTGTCTGCTTTTATAGACTACTTAAAGATGTGACCTTTAGCTCAGCAGCTGAACTGTTTGTTCCCTTATTACCAATTATATGCAGAAGTTTCAGAATACATGTATACCAAATATTTAACTTTTATAACAAAATGTATCAAATGCACTCATGCAATACAGGCAGTAGGCATTGACTACTAATGTGATGTACCCAAATAGGGTAAAGAATTTTTATGTTACAAATCACAGCTTTCTGGTGTAGCATCTTTAGATAAAGAGTAGTCTTGATGAAATTAGGAGGTTACAACACACAGTAAAAATGCATCTTAGTCCACTGAGGTTTACTCATGCCTGCAAACATCTGCTCTGTTTTCTACTTCTTTTTGAACACAAGAGCAAATATTTCCGTTTGTTCAAAAATGTTGACAGGTGAATTAGTGTTTCAACATTAAAGTAGGTCAGCCCATGTTGCATTATTCAGTGTATCAACATGACACTTTTAAATGATAAAATATTGTCTAATGCAAATTTGAAGTGATACAAGCCTATATCCGCTTTCTGCAGAAGAAAAGCTGCTTTAATTTGAAATTGTCCCTCCTCCATCTTTAAGAAAACTGTGGGGTATTACAAATAATTTCTTTTTGCCTACATAACCTCTTCAGCCCAGCCAATACCTTGGGTGAACACATGAAATAAGGACAAGCACATGCCTGTTCCCAAGCAGCACAGCTGACAGCAGATTTAAAGGGACATGATCAGCTTCAAACATAGTCACGGAGAAGAATAAAATCTATTTCAGGTACTGTGAACGTCCTGGAGTCACCCCTACCAATTTAGACGGCATAACCAAGCCATTTGCTGTTTCTTAGAATATTTTCTTTCCCTGGTTTGTGTTTGAAAACTCATGCCCCTAAGGAAAACGCAGTCTCAATGTTCTACATTATCTGTACACGGAAACACTTGTCAGTGGGAAAAGTAAACAAAGCAAAGTTGGCGCCTTTCACCTGCCTCATTTGCAATAATTCCATGCAGCACTTTTAGTAATAGGAAGCAGGATATTTTCAGGAAGTGTTTATCAAACAAATGCTTGTCCCTGAAAACAATAAAGAGAAAACAAAATTGCATTTCTACCAAGAGATCGATAACATGATTTACACCAAAATATAAAGTTATATTCTCTTTCTAGAATATGTTATTCTGTCAGAGATTGGTGACACCATCTATCTATCACAGAATTTCTTCCACGGAAAGAAAATAAATTTTTAAGGTCGCAGACACAGACCTTGAGTATTTACTTAGCTCAAGTCATAAGGTGGGCTTTTTTGGAACAAGAGGAGACATTGTTTTTCATGAAAAATTAGAGAAAATTCAGTATTTAATTAAAATACAATACCTTAATTTTCAAAAGAGAAAAAAAGAACCTGCTCTTCTCCCATGTGTAATCTAAATAATTATTTATTAATTAGACCATTAAACAAGGTATTTGTGCACATTGTCAAGCATTAATTTATGGATTAACCATCCTGAAATGCTAAAAATGGAACAGCCCATAACCATAGTTGCAGTGGATATGATGGAAGAAAAGCCCTACAACATCTTAAAGCAATATTAGCAGAGGAAACTGATGTGGATTTATCCAAGAATGGAGGAACAAAAGCAAAATCTCTTATTATATATTGTATTACTTCCCCATTAGCAGCATGTTCATGAGTGGTGGGTTTATTTGCCTTTGACCTTTAAAAGATGTAATACAATAGATTCAGCCTCTCTCTGCCATATTTTATAAATCCTCCAAAAAATCCCAATGGATCAGAACTAACTGGAGAGAAGAGGGAGGACTGAGCCACTAAACATAAAACGATGGTCATAGAAGCCCACACTTATGTAAATGGACATCTCTATTAAGAAAAAAAAAAAAAAAAAAAGGTAATGATTATAAGGTCTTTTTCTATTTTCAGAATATTTCAGATTAACAAAAAAACCCCCAAAACTCAGAAACCCTTCAAACACATGCTTCAGATAAAATTCCAACAACTCTGACATAGCTGTGTGTACACACTGTACACTGACACTTTCTGTAGAAAAAAGAAAAAGGAAAGAGGCAGCGGCTATTCTTGGCAGCATTAAAATTTTGGCCAAATGTGTGGGCGGGAGGCTTGGTCCTGGCTACTGATGCTAGTTTTCCAGCTCACAGAAATCAAGGGGAAGAAAGAGTCTAACTGAAGCAGTAGTGAATAAAATCACTGACATTCTTTCTCTCAGTCTTTCCCCAAATCTCAGATCCTATCTCTTCCAAGTGCTCATTTACAGCACATGCCAAATAACCCAAAGCACAGTATTACAGCATATTTACTCCCACGTGCTGTTGATAACACACTGGTAAACACAATAGCCAGCTATTTTGATGGCTTAAATTTCTATGGCTCTGTCTTCTTGTACATGAACTCTTGCATAAAACTCAACGGTAAAGCTGGAGAATAAAAATCTCCCAAAATTTCAGATATAAGAACCAAGCCTGTGCATCCTGTCTTTAAAAATATTTTCTTCCAACCAATATCCCTATGAAATGCATCTCTACATGAAATCACCAAGACATTTTAACTCTGATCACTTTTAAGGTTAGCCAAACTGAGATCATTCTTTCACATTTTCTGAACAACCACATCTTAATAGATTTAAGATACAAACAGGCTTCATTGCTCTGTTCCAGCCACTGTATTTATCAAAGAATTGCATATTATTATTTTTTTTTTTATTAATCTGCCTCTTGTTTTTCTCTTTCCTTTAGGTCACTTATTAGAGTAATTTAGAGACTCAAAATGTTGTACATGACCATCATGTTGTGACACAGCAGCAGAGCGTGAGCATTTAAAATGCCCCCAACAGCTCTCACTTCCATCTAGGTGATTCTAATTACATTGTAGACACCAATTTCTTCAGTGTTTACAAATTTGTATATACTACCATGATGACCATGGATGACCAGATTCAGAAGCAGTTTTTCCAAGCAGGAGTTGTCAGTGTCTGCACTGGAAAATAATGATAGCATTTGAGGTTTTTTTCTTAGGTTTTGCTAGTCTTCCCCTCCAGCTCTTTTCCTTCACTAATGGCAGTGGAACGTATGGCACAGAACAATCACCTCCCTGCTGAAAGAAAACTTATGATACGGTGACACATCAGTTACTAATTTTATTTTTTTTATTATTATTATGTCTTGAGAACACCAAAAAGACTGTTTTTCCTATTAAAGTGTGATTCTCCATAGAAAACTGACTAAACAGTGACACCATGGGGTGCCTTGCCTATTCATGCTAATTAATTTTCACCTAAAATTACATAGCGTGTTGAACATTTCAAGTGCTACCCCTGTGTAAACAATCAGAAAAAAAAAGGTGCCTTTTTACCCTGCCACATGACTAAACACTAAAGATTATTTAGTAAAGCAGAATATAGTTGTGATGCTGGTCTAACAACACGGCCCACTGGCTCTCCCACAAGTGTGTTGGACTGTCATGAGCAAGACAATAAACAACAACCTGTAGTAGATCTGGATCCCAGGGTTTACCTAAGAACCAAAGAGATTAGAGCTGTTGCTGTGGGTTAGGGAGGTGAGGATCACGAATACGCAGGGTGGAGCTGAGTTAGCAGCTGCCCTATTGCAGCATCACATGCCCAAATGGTAGCTCATTTTAAGCAGAAGTGCTTTACCTGTTGCCAGCAATTACGCAGGTGGTTTTAGTGATGGTGGCCCTCACCGCAGCCTCTCTGGGCTACCTGGCTGGCACAAAGCAGAACACTCAACTGGCTTCCAGGGCTAGTATCAGTGAGTGATGGGTAGCCAGTCTGGCAGGTCTTATGCCACCCTGATTTAGGAGGTACAGCCATGAGATTAGGAAACCACATCTGGCCAGATGCCAGTCACTGTGACAGACCGATACCTCTGGGGTTAACGTTGCTCAATACACATGACACTCTGATCTCTGTTTGCAAACTGTTCTTCATGTAAGCTTTGGGATTGCCCTGTTTTTCCACTATTGTTATTGCTAGGAGATATCAAACCCTAAATAGGAACTTTCAAGAGTTCAGCTTACTTAGTGTTCTAACCTTTAGCATGTCATTGCCGTGCAGGTGCAAGGTTAATGAGTTCAGATGTGGCTGAAATGAAGACGGACTCCTGGTCCCCAGGCCGGCCCTGCCTTAGGCACACGGGTAGCAAACCAGCAGCCTCGAGACCAAGCAGCCACCAGCATTGACACACTGGATTTCAAATTACCAGTACTACAAACACGACGGTCCCCTCCAGAAGATAAAACAGATGCACATATTGCACACACCAAGCAATGACACCTTTATAATGACCGAATACATCTGCTGAGGTGTCAGTGGGTCCCTGCATCGAGCAACTCCATGCTCACATTACATTTTCTGCAGGCATTGAATAAAACTGTTCTATTGTTTTCTCAATTAGTACTTCCCAAAATAGTACAATAATGCTGAATGCAAATTAAGTCGAGGAAGCTGAAATGGATCCAACCTCAGATATAGCAAAGTTGTGAAATGATCATTAAAATGCTGGTGACAGACATGCAAACAGAGATACATTTGTTTCTCTGTATATTTCTTTTTTTTTAATTATTTTTAAGCACGAATTATTTGTATTCTTTTTCACTTTTAGGGGAAATGATAATTAAGTCAGAAATGTACTTTTAAGAACAGACATAAAAAGATACTTCTGGAGATGGAAACAGAAGTACAGATTAAGTTCTGTATTTGTAAAACAGTTTTGATAGCCACATTTATGTCCAACCCATTAATTTAAAGGTCTCTTATAATTACAGCTTTGCCTGAAAATTCAGTGATGTCTCTGATAGAAATTATGAGTCCAGAACCAAATTAATATTTATTATTTTGATTTTAGTCATATGGATGAGTCCCAAATGAAGACTTAGGGCCACATTGTACAAACATGCCCTAAACTTTCCTACTAACACACTTCTAGGCATGCTTAAAACACTAAAATCAGTAAGAGATAATGTCAAATATAAAACAAAAGCAGATTGCACCCATAAACTTTTTTTTTTTTTTAGTATAACAAACTTTGTCTCATGTTGCGACGGAGGGAAGACACAGTCGCTCAATATGAGTGATCAGCAGACTTCGTTTATTGTCCCTTACAGTCACCTTTTATGCCTTGTTATAATTAGCTCATACATATTACAAAAGTTAAGCTCATTATTGGTTAGTTGCCTAAATACCAAGCCCGCCCCTAGTTTCTCTTCTATAGTTATCGGTTCCCACCTGCAACATTCTTTTCCCACCAAAATCTTCCTGTTATTGTGTAACAAGAACAGCCAAAGACAGTTATTTTTGCTTTACTTCAGATAAGCTGAGAGCAATGTGCATTTTTGTCCAGCCAGCTGGACTATGTCTATGTGACCCTTTTCAGCTAGTCAGTTATCCACAGTCTCATTGTTCCTGATCAGTATTTTTGTTATTTCAATGGAAGTTTCAGTTCTTTGCGTAGGTGAAAAAAATGAGATGGTTTTTCACGGGTTCAGTGTCCTTCAGAGACACTTCAAGAGGTTGTCTTATCCAATTGTCACTTTAACAAGATGAGCAACTTTATTCAGAACAACTTCAGGTTCAGTCAGTACCTAAAGAGCATTCCATACGCCTGACCTTGCCCTGCTGAGGTAAATGGGAAGCTTGGTACCGACTTCAGTGAACCTCAGATGTCATATGCTGTTCTAGCAGTCAGGAAAGGTAAAGCTGAACCTTGGATCACTAACTTCAAATAAACTTGGGAAATGATCAGGTCCAGTTGAGCACTTCAAATCTGGACTCTGCCTCTAATATTAAGAAAAAATATCTCTGCTCTGACTACACAACAAGAAGTATGATCCAAGCTATGTTTGCAATGGAGCCATTTCAACCACAACAGCTAAGATGCGAGAATACTAAATTACATTCATAAATACCACTGATAAACACACCCAACATAGAAAGAAACTGTGACACTGATACTACACAGAACCTTCCATAATTCCATGCATTTAAAGTATATTACCTTGTGGCTAGTTGCTTTGGCATTCAGAACTTCTGAGCATCAAATATGAGATATCTCAGATCACGTCCTTGAAACCAGATGCATTCAGGAGGTCACAAGCTGGGTATGCCAAAAAGGGAGGCACTCAAAAGAACTTTTTGAAACTTACATCATTGTGCTTTAGATGAGGAACAGAAAGAGAAATTACTATTGCAGAAAGTTGTGTTTACTTTTATAAATAAGGTTCATTCAGCTGGGCTGCAGAAAATATTACCAGCCCTAAGGAAATCAATTTAGCACACTGGTCTTGTTCGGTCCAGAAGAACCCACTTGGTTTGGGTGCACAACTCTAGACACAATGCCCTGGGTTATTATGTGTTTTCTAAAACAACCCTTAACTGTGTTTTTCTGAAGCCTGTGTCTCTTTAGATTTCTGAGGGTGACACAGTACTGTGAGAGACATCATGTCTGATTACATCAGTCAGACTGCATTAAGCTGTGTCAGTAATGACTGCCAATGTGACTGATGTAACTGGGTGTGACACACCATCACGCTGCTTCTTCATCTGTGAAATACAAGATGGATTTGGGGGCAAGGAGAAGAGGAAAAAGAAAAATCACAAAAATTTCATCCCACTGGAAAATGAATTTAAATAAACCTGTTCCCGTGCTCCCTTTCAAAACCAAAATTGATTCAAAATCTTTTATTATGTTAGGGACTAAAATCACAGTAGTGAGGTATAAAATATCTCTGCAGTCAGCTGTGCAAGTGTCCATGTTGTACTGAGCACCTTTTTAAAGAAAAAGTATGAAAACTGCAGGATGAAGCCTGAAGAGTTGTGCATGTACAGTAGTGCTGCTTACGCGAAAACCTGCATGGCCACCCCTTCGACACTTCTAGAAGAATGTACTCGTCTTTAATGAATCTGTATAAGTGAACACAGCGGGTAAAACAAAGCAGTCTAGCACTTGAACATATCCAGAAAACCATAAAAACTTGGTGGATCTTAAGGCTTCTGGCTACTATTTTATGATTAAGTATTTTAACGTTATTAACATGCCTGTCAGGAACAAATTTCTAAGAACTCTTCCTGTGGCCATCTGATTCTTTTGGCTCTGGCTCAGGACCGTCAACGGCATTTACTTCCCCTGGTGACGGACAGGGGATTACAGCCTGAGTGTGCCCAGGCTGCAGAGCAGGGGCCAGGACAGCCTGCAGTAACAGACCTTTTAAAAGCCTCAGCTTTCACTACAATGTCAGCCCACAGATGAGATTTAAGCTATCTTCAGCAATGCCAAGAGCACAGAAGCCAGCATATTACTTGCCATGGATGCATCCTCCCTTGCCCTCAAAAAACTAGGCACCCAAATCAAAGCCTGGAAAGCACCGAGATCAGTAAGGCTTTCATATGGTACCCAGCAGAAAAAATCAGGCTCTTTCAAAGAGATCACTTTCTAAAATCCCCCACGAAACTAAGGCACAAAATTTACAAGTAGCAACAAGCGCATAAGGGCTATTTATCCTTTTAACTTCCTACTATATCTTTTTTTTTCTCCTGGCCAGTTGGAGAATTCTCCCAGCCAAACCCTCAGAAAAGCTCTCTGTATATGAGCTGCCATGCTGCTATTTCCAATATAAAGCACTCAGCTTGAATTGGCAGTCACATCTCGAGCAACAAGATGAATCAGTGGCTCTTCACCTTCCATCTTTGCCTCTGCTGAAACTACATGAGGCATGTTAAAGTCATTTGTACCACCAACACTAGAAACTGGAGTTGCCAAACATTTTGTATAGGCTGAGACATACATGATCATAATTAACCAGTGTCATACTTTTGTAACCAATCACATGATCAAATGGCTATGTTAAATGCAACTTTACATTGCATTTACATAGTGAGGGTTCAGAGGAAGAGAGGAACGTTTTTGTAGGCAGCAGCTGATATAAGAACCCCAAGTATTACATATAATTTTGTATTGATTATACATAGATCTAGCTTTGCTTTTTTTCTTTTCTTTTTTTTTTTTTTTTTAAGTGATAAGACCCAACAAGGCACCTCTGGGTTTCTGCATTTGATACAACCCCATGCACAGCAAACAGAGTACAGCACTGTGAGGTTAATTAACCCCTAGCAGTAACTACATCCCATAGAATTCTGGATAAATAGTCTTTTTTTTTTTTTTTTTTCCTTTTATTCTGGTTGCCTCAAGAGTTCAGAACATCACAACCTACCAAAACAATATAGCGGCCACGCAGCAGTTATAGGAAATACACCTTGTAAGGGCTGGAGCAAGACAAAGGCACACATGCAGCAAGCACACACACAGAGACATGCATGCCATGTTCAAAGCCAAGGCATTGATCCTCAGTAACCGATCCTGCAGCACACTCTTTGCCAAGCGCTCAGTCCTGTGGTAGTTCTAGCTCATGGCCCAGCTGCAGGGGTAGATCTGCCTGCCAGCAAACCCCTAAGTTTATATGGCAGTGTCATTTGCAGGGAGGAGGAGGAGGAGTTTTTGAATTAAACAGAGCCAAGATCTGTTTACAGCAAAAGTGCTGACAAGGGTTTTGCCCTCTATACAAATGGCTGTGTGCAAGTCTTTAAGCCAGTTTTGTCGCTCATTAGCAACTTGATCATATAAAAGCACAGATTAAAAAAAACCACTTTGAGTTTGCTTACTGTAGAAATAACATGGACTAAAATACAGGTTTATATATGCACAAAAATGAATCCTTTAAAAAACAAAAAAAAGATTCATTTATGTTTAAGCATTCACTTTTTAAAAACAGTTTTCACATTTATACACATAGAAGCATCTATGCCAGACTACACACACAAAAAATATTTAAGTATTTTGAGCTTTCACCTCAAAGACTAGTATATGATAAGTAGAAGAAAAAAAAATAATTGGCCAGCTAATGTTCAGAGTCACACAGGTATTATTTGAAGGTCCATCCCTGTCCTTAAACTCCATTTCTAAATGCATCCAAGTGTTCTGATAAAAATCAGCCCTCAATGTGAAATAGGAAGTGAATGCATTTTTGCTTCATTTCAGCCTTATCTCCAAAGGTCATCTTTCCTGCCAACACATTTTGCTTACAACAGAAAAGAGGCTATAGTTTCCATGATGTTGCTTCAGTAAATTATAAGAGTCAAATTAATTTGTGTGTCCATTTTCCACAAAAAGTTTTTTGAAGCCTAGAGCTCTGTACACGAGAGTATGTATAAATTAATTGTCTTCAGAAGGAAATTATGCAAATATTGAAACTGGGAACCTGGTATGCAAACTTTAGCATTAAAGAGCTGAACAGAATGCAAACCATAAGCCTACAGGTGGAAATATAATTTACTACAAGTAGCTTGCTATCTCATGCAGGAAAGTTGCATTTGCCGCTTCTCCAGCTTACTTTCTGCTGAAAAGAAATGGAATTACAGGATATTACTAACTGGACTTGTGGTAGGGAAGAAATGAGTGTTATTTCTAACTTTAATTGATCAAACTTTAATTCTAATTTCTAATTTTGCTTTCCAGTTTTACAACTAGCAAGTCTGAATATCCAGTTCCAGGGAAACTCAAACACCATTTCTAGGACACAGCAATCCTTGCTGCTTTCAAGAGCTTTTTCCCATCCAGAACAGTCACAGGCTATACAAAATAGTGCCACGCACCAACACATTAGACAGTGATAAGGTCATGAAGTCAAGAATTTTTGGCTATGTCTTATCCAGCATCATTCAGATGTCAGCCTACGTTAGCCATGCTTTCAAATTACTTTTTCAGAATTTTAAAAGAAACAGTAAAGCTACAAAGGAGTGAAGGAAAACCATCCGCTTCAGACAAATGCAATAGAGTCATGTTCTCTTCCAGGGCTCTGAGCAAAGTCATAGTTTACTTTGGTAACCTTTGCTCACCCACCAATGAAAGTGTGAAACAATTTCTTGAGTAAGGAAACACCTTTATCTTGGGAAACTCACTTGTAATCAAGACGTGGTATATCTTCAAGACAAGGCAGGGTGAAACCAAGTAAATGAATGAAATACCTTCGTCTAGTTCACCCTATGTCACCCTGCTCCTTCACTCCAAAGGCATCTCACCTGGTTTCACACAGGCTGCTAATCAAAGAGCACATATACATCCTACCAAACGTAAACCTATGGCAATTCTTGGAGCAATTGAAGGAAGATATAAGACTGTGGTTCACAGTCTCCTTTCTGTGATGTGTTAGCTGAGCCAGCCATGTTTTGTTCCAGGTACTCTGTTTTCAAACACTGAATTAGATTTTAAATACTTCCAATAGCAGTCAAGTAAGAAACGCTGGGGAGACATTTCTCTGAGCATCCCTAGTTTGCAACAGACCTAGAGTGTTCTTGACCACATGCAGAGTACAAAAAAAGCTATCAACACTGTCCAGAGCACATGATGATCTAAAGAGAGCTTTAAACATGTTAAACAGTACACCAGAACTTACTCCCTAGAAAGGTACAGACTAGAAAGTAAATCCCTTGCCACCAATGTGTATACTATAAATGAAATTGTGAAAAGCTAACCAGCCCAATGACACCTTGATGTCCAACTACAAGCAATGAACACTGACATAGCTGAGATGTCTGCCTGGAAGCTATCTTCTAACCCAGATGACAGCAACAGAAAAAATACATTCAAGAGCTTGGCATCTGAGTCTTGCAGCTGTCAGAGCACAAAGTGGCCACAGGTGTTACTTCCAACCATGAAATCCACTAGGGAGGGAGAAGGCAAATGAGAGTACAAATGCCACCAGCAAAACAGGGAGTACAGGGCAGACAAAACCCCTTCAACTGCCAACACAGCGGCATAGTTGTCTTCTGACTGTATTATGACATAGAAATGGCAATTAAATTGGTTATCTTAAACTGTTGAGCATGTGCCTTTAATGCAGGCAAGTGTCAGCACCTGCCAAAGACTCCTAAAAACAAGAGCAGAAGGTGGGGTGTAAAAAAAAAATAGAATATAGTTGGAGCATTAATGACTGAGGAGAGAAAAGGAGAACACACAGCACTCTGCTTCTTTCCTTAGTGACTGCTCAGTGATATGGAGATGCAGCCATTTCTATCTATTTTTCCTCTTACCCTGTTTAGGCCTTCTCCTTTCATCCCTGTGGTCAGCTGTCATTTCGCAGTATATAAGCCATCCATGCAGGATGCTGCTTCTCCAAGTGTCACTCTTACAACCATACTTATGTCCTCTCTAGTGCTATATAAATAGCTACATGAAAACTAGTAACAATAGAGGTGACTGTGCCATGGCCAAGGAACTCATGTCAACTTTCTGTAGTTACAGAATTAGGGTCATTGATCATTTGCAGCATTCACAACAGAAGAAAGGTCACCCCCAGTGAAGCCAAGCCATTCCCTCCCTTTGCCTTTCCTTCCTCCAAAATACACCTATGCATAAGGTGGAAAGTTGCAGTAGCAAAATACTGGGAAAGTCATTATCAATGGTGCAGTTCCACAACACAGAGAAATAAACCAGACAGACTTGCTGTCACAGCCAAGGGAAGATGGAAGTCTCAGCTGCCCTTTTATAAACTGCTTATTCACTCCAGGAGTGGAATCACCATTATCTCATCTCTGTGCATATTTTAATTCCCCCATTTTTAAAATAGAAAATTACATAAGAGAGAAGTAAAAAACCTCATATTCCTCATGAAAAATACCGTAAAAGCAATAGAAAGAATTACTTCCATCTCCAAGAATTTCAATTAAAAAAAAAAATCCTTGCTTTTCCCACAATATGCTAAATACAGATGTTTTTAATGCTTTGATAGCCAGCTTTTTTCACCCCTTTCCATTTATGCCCTTTATTTATAAATACAACTGTAATAATAAAATATATACACAATACTAACAGACTTGATTTCTTAATCCACACAAATTCTGAAAGATTAGCTAAATCCCTTCCTGTTACTTCCCATCCAGCTTAAAAATAAAAAAATACATTTAAAAAAAACCTAAACAGCCCACATTTGCCCCAAACAAAACAGCTGGAGCTAAATTCTTGCATGTACTCTTAAAAAGGCAAGATCAGTTGCTATAAAACCATAATGGGGAAATCATAGATAGTCCTTCAGATACAGGACATTGTTTAAGTGTCTTAGTTTTTAACTATGACATATTCAAACTATTAAGGTGAATGATAGATCTATGTGAGCCCTTACAAGTGTAAAAGTAAAATGTGGATTAATCTCATGCAAAATTTTCTACAGCTACATAAAAAAAGAGACTAATTCCCTTAACACCCTTCACATTACAACTGCCTCCATGTCCATTTATTCCAAAGCTTTTCCATTTAGTAACTGCACTTTCAACTTAAAGTCTGGGAGCATGAGTACCTAGAAGAATTATTCAAACTGAAAATCTGATGCTGACGTTTAGCATGCAGTTATTATCTAGCTACTAGTTAGATGATTTACCAGGCTGTCATGGTTTAACCCTAGACAGCAACTAAACCCCACGCAGCCACTCACCTACTACCCCACTGTGGGATGGGGGAGCAAATCAGAAAGGTAAAAGTAAGAAAATACGTGGGTTGAGATAGAAGCAGCTTAATGGGACAGAAAAAGAAAATAATATTAATAATGGTAGTAATAATTTAAAAATTAGAATATACAAAAGAAGTGGTGCACAATGTAATTGCTCACCACTTTCCAATGGATGCCCAACCAGTTCCTGAGCAGCAGCCCCTGGCCAGCTTTTCCTCCAGTTTATATACAGAGCATGACATTATATGGCATGGAAAATCCCTTTGGCCTGTTGGGGTCAGCTGTCCTGGCTGTGTCCCCTCCCAGCTTCTCATGCCTCCGAGCCTTCTTGCTTGCAAGGCCTGAGAAACTGCAAAGTCCTTGACTTGGGGCAAGCACTACTTGGCAACAACTAAACCATCGGTGTGTTATCAACATTATTCTTACACTAAATCCAAACCACAGCACTGCACCAGCTACTAGGAAGAAAATTAACTCTATCCCAGCTGAAACAAGGACACAGGGTAATGCCTACTAAATGTAATGGTACGCACTGAGTCCACACTGCCATTGCTGCCAATAACACAGAAGTTCAAACACCAGCCCAAGAACCCATGGCTGTGAATTTCACTAAGCATCAAAAACATCTGTAGCAACTAATGACTAAAAATATTTTCACATCACTGCTAGTACTTAGGACTCTATACATCTAGCAAAGCAAGTATGAGTACTTTAGAAGATACAGATGTCTGTAGCAACAAACACTAAGTTTAAATGCCTATGGAATTTAAACAGTCAACTCATTTTGGTGTTATCTAACCTGTCACCAGTTTGCAGCTAACAGTACCTGAATACCTTAATAATAAATCAACTTTATCAATTTGCATCACAAAGCCCAGATTCACTTTAGGGATAGACTATTTTCATAGTACTATGTTACATTTATTATAACATGGTCTTCTGAAAGTATGATGAACATAGAAAGACTTGCAACATTAAAGAAAATCATCTACAGCTTTCAAAGCAAAAGAAAAAAACCCACAAGACAAGCACTGGTTTTGGCTTTATTAATATCCATCTTGGGATAACAGACTTGTTTTCATTAAAGCCACAAAAAATGTTTTTTACTTTCCACCCCAAACCCAAGTTCCCATTAAAGGCTATATCACAAGTTTTTCCACCTCTGGTGCCTGAGAATTAAATGGAGAGACTATTAAAGAATTTTATCCAATCATCATCCCAACTCACATTACAAATTAGATATAACCTACAACTTACAAAGCCTCCTATTTTCCATAACTATGAACAATGGACTGAACGGGGTACATTATCAACTTGTATTACCAGCCTTTTCCAAAGCTATGATATATTCTGCCTTGTCCAACATCTGTTCAATGAGATAAACTGAGAGATCTGAACTATGCAGGCAGCAGGCTCTGCCAAAGTTAGATGGGCAATTTAGGAAAATGAGGAATGCTGGAAAGTGTCAAGGTAGGGCTGTTCTAGGGAGGACATGACTCATAAATCTAAGGATTTCCAGCCATTTGCTACCATTATTCATGACCATCTAAAAATGTAAATGGTAAAATACGGAGCTCCCTTTACAGCCTATTAAGTTCCTTATTAGTATAATTAATTTTTTTTCCAGAATAAACCATATATATTTGAAAGTAACATCAGGTGTTTTTCCCCCAATCCCAATGCCACATGGCTGCACTGAAACGAAGGAGCTCCTCAGCCTTGCTGCGATGGGACCTCAGCTGGCAATTGTCTCGAAATCAGGCTGCCCCAGTCATTCATGAAAGCACATCTACAAAAACACTCCAAAGAAAATATGGCATTTATATTGTTACCCCCATTGCTGCCTTGTTTTCATCACAATGGGGAGGACTTGGTTGCCTGTCCCTGCAAAAGAGTGCCCTAGGGCATCTGAGACATCTGCATGGGATCGGACCTAAATCCTATCCTAGGAGTTAGTAACTATACCCAGGAATGCAGGGTTAGGAAAACAAATATCAAATCGCCATTATCTAAATAAACACCACGATAAAGTAAGGTTTCTTGCAGAAAATTCATAATTTATGTGACTGACTTTCAATTATATTTTAGAGATTGTTATGTTCATGAATAATAACTAACCTAATGTGGATTTCTTATAATAAATATTTTAAAATGTGGTGATTTTCTAGGAAATGTACCTTCTGCTTCATAAAGCTAACTAGCTTAGATATAACTCTATTAATTCATTAATATGTAACTAAGGCTTCAGTGAAATATTACCATGTTAATTACATATTAGGTACTTCAGGGTGCCAAATCCTTTCGATGGAACAGGTTCCTCAAATTCCAAAAGAGCAAAATAGCTCTGATGCTTCAACTGTAACATTTATATGGGAAGGCTTTCACAAAGTATCCATGAATTACATCTCAGGAAAGAAGGGATGCTGCCAGCAAGAAGTCAGAACATACTATTTTACAAGGAGAAAAGTAATAAAATTTGAACACAATAAAAGTAGAAATTAAACTTAAAATAAAGTTTGGAAAGTTTTTGTTTGGAAACTTTATATTCTTGAGCAGGTGGGATTAATGCTTTTCCTCTTCAGTATCTGGATTAAACAAATGCAAAACTAAATCAAAACAGATCTCAGTCAAGCTAAGATTTGACATGGCACTAAAATAGCACTTAAGCAGCTACCTGTTCTCCCTGAAACATATTGAAGGGCTTCATACAAGCAAAATTCTCTACCTAACAAGGGGGGGGAGGGGGGAATAGTACATTAATGTTGTGATTTATAGGATACGTGACTGCTGCTCTATGGCAACATATAATGCTGCATGTTTCAAAAACACTGTTAAAAATATTACGCAATCAGTCTAGGTGCCAATGTTTAATTCTTTTTTCTCCATTTGTTTTCATGATGGGACATGTATATCATAAATGGGGTGAAATTCATGACTGAGGTTAGCACAGCTGTTTAGTTTTACAGTTGCCTGACAGAAAGAAACATGTTTCAGATAAAGAATTATGAAAGGTGTAAATTGAACTGAACTGTAAAAACCCTTAGATACCATATTTTAAATTCTGTATTATTTTAAAAAGCAGGATCATCGTTGTAAGTTGTACAGGTGAGTAGTTCACACAGCTTAAAGATTACAATAACTAAGAAACAGTCTCACCCCTCAAAAGTAGAATGCTGAACTATTAGATTTTATAAAACGTGCTCTATTTTGAAACAGAGATAATAAAACCACTACATTTAAAAAACCCGAATGTACAATGCCGATAACTGTTTTCATTTGGGTAACCTTTAGTAAGATCTAATCTAGTTCAGTCACACAGATGGGGTTTTTGTTCACTCATGTGTAGGTAATTATTCTTCCATGTAGCCATTTATTTTGATGGATGCTGCACAGGCCAGCCACTCCTGAAGTTTATCCCTCCCTAAAAACTTTCCATTGTTTTTCCTGACAGAAAATAACCTTAAGTAAAAAAGTTTAATTTCCTTGATGACTTGGACTCAATTAAGATCTATTACATTAAATAGGATGGGTATCTCACTATTAGCCAAAAAATGTATTAAGCCACCTTACAGTGAAACCGACAGCAACTGCATAATTTTTCCATATCATGGAATTTGATTAAATACTAATTATGGTCAGATACTGAATTTATTCAATTTGGATGAGAGGAGAGCTTTGTCACTTGAATTCAGAAGATCAGGACAACACATTGGATGCCACTTGAATCTTAAAGATAAAACTCTGTTCATTTAAAAGGCTGTTTACTGCTGTGCTTAGATTTTTAGGAATCTGAGACTGGAAGCTGCAGAGGAGTCTCTTCTCATGTCAAGCTTGGGTAGCTGTTTTAGATTTTGTGTATGCCTGCTGTATTTGCTGAAGATAAACAACTCTCTAGTCAGACTTCCTCTTTATGATCCATGACTAAACGCTATGCTCAGTTTCAATTTACCAGATGAAAGCCCTAAAAATGCATTTTTCAAATTAGTTTTTTCCTTGTTACCGTTGCCATTTGTATTCTGGTGTGAGTGAAATTCATCAACTAAAAGACTTCTAAACTATGCAAATCCAGGTAATGAGGCACGTGGTATTGGGGGTGGGGAGGGGGGGCAGGGAAGATGAACTGCAGGCAAAAGCACATGTTAGCTACCATACAGGGTCTGGGAAAGCATTCAGGTGCTCTCTGGGTTCAAGGACCTACCTGGAACACGGTATGGTCAGATCACAAAACTATTCCACTCTATTGTTAGAAACTGAGATCACTGAAATTCTTAAAATGAAGAGCAAGGCTGCCGTAAGGCTGGCTAGATTACATATTAACCACCAGTTTCCAGCCTGCAAATCAAGAACATTTCACTAGGTGAAATCCAAATGTATCAGGGCTGGTCTAATTTGGTAACTCTTGGTGCCTGTAGGTTTCATTAAAAAACTTGCAATTAACTTGCTGCAGCCATAGTTGCTCCTTTTTGTTTGTTTGTTTGGCATCCACTATAAATGACACAAAATTTAGTTTGGAACAACACAAATCAGCGATGTTTCAGTTTTTCCATACACAAGGCAGGGGAAAAAATAGTTACATTTGATAGGAAACAGTTCGCTTGATCAAACATAACATATAAGGACAGCTTTGAATGTAATCATCCGGATGAAGAAAACTGTCACACACAGTATCATGGAAGTTTATTATTTCTGATCATTTCTCCTCTCTAAACATCTACTAAACATTTAACAATGTGACAAACATCTTATTTGCTATATACTGAAAATGTTTCCAAATAACCTCAAGGCTTCTCTGAAGAGAGGGCTTGGAAGAGCTTCTAAGACCCAGACCACCTGCATTCACCTCTGGTGCGGGAAATTATCAGGAAACCTACAGCCATTCACTATCCCCACAGAAACTGCAGGTGTTACAGCCAGGGCTTGGGTTTGGGGATTATTTTGAAGTTACTGAAGGCAAAAAAAAAAGGTTCTATTTTGTATCTGCTTTTTCCAAACTACAGAAGCTTTTCCACATTAATATCTCAAAATCACCACGGTTTAATGAACCTGTAATACACTGAATATACTGACACGCAAGGACCAAGCTCTTTTAAACAATTCCTAACTTCACGCATGTCCAAATTGCTTCACATGCAACACAAACAGCAGTGGGAGGACAGTTACTTCTGAGGTGAGACCTGTTACAAAGCTGCATAGGAAAACAAGGAAAAAGAAGGAAAAAAACCCCTTTCCAGTCACGGGAAAGTTCTTAAAAGTCGGGGGTTTTTTTGGCCAAATCCAAAAGCATCACACCCGTACCTTTCCCTGACCATCTCACATTCCTTCCCCCCTCAAGTACTCTGCTGCCTTTACCCTCCCGTTCCCTGCCTTTGCTCCCAGGTGTCTGTGCTTTATTACCTCTTGATCCTTACTCCATTTTTTGTTTCTCACCAGCTGTCATCTATGACAGAAGTCTCTCCTTCACCAGATGCCCTTTCCAACACATAGTTCTACAAACTCTGGCACCTCTTTGGGGAAAATCTGCCTACATCTTAAACTAAACACAGAGAAACAGCACTTTTTATGTAACTTGCCAATGGGGATTACTAGAACACTATGCCTTACTTCTTCTAAGGTTGTTCCACCAAAGCAAACCCAGACAAAAGAAATCAAGTAAGATTTCTCTATGAACTACAGTTGGAAAATGCAAGAAATATCCTTGGCCAAATCAACCAGCACGGTGATTTTGCTCAGCTGATTCCCATGCCCTGACACAGACTCCCACAAGTTTCCATTTGGCATTCACCACAGGCACCAAGGGCAATGTGCTGGACTTTTTGTAGGACCAGAGCCAAACGCCCTTAGAAGTGACTAGAGAGTTTTGCAGGACAGAAAACACCTCTACAAAGATCTGAAATCCCCAAGACCTAGACAATTAACACATACAATTAATATTAACATAGGGATTTGTACATCTTCTGAAGTAGTATTTGTTCCTTTTTATACTGAATTGCAAGGAGAGACTTAATATTTGATCATTTACCCATAGAAGATTCTCTAAGTATAGTATCTCCTACATGCAAATATGTTTACCATGAGGAACTCATTTATTTCAGGGCAGAATTGTTGATAGCTTCCAAAAACAAATCGAATTTCTGACTTTAATAAAGAGATTATGTATCTATTGGATTTATGAAGCTATAGAAAATATTAAGCCCATGAGAACTTTACTTCCAGTGGTTCGTAAGTGTTATTTCCAACTGCGAAGTTAATGTCTTATGGCATCATTATGCAACTTTTTCAGTCCCATTGGAGAATTTCATCTATTCTCACTTCTTGAACAAATAGCCTGAAACGATGTACTTCCAAACTGTTCTGGCTGAAAATCTTATGACACCCTGTTGAGAATCATAGTTATTATTATTTCTTGCAAATACAAATATTTGCTTCTCAAAACATCCAAGGGTGCTACATTACAGAACAGTTATTTCTTATTCATTTTTCAGCTATCTTATTAAACCTTTAAAAAGTTATTTTCAAAAGATAGACAACTGAAAATGAAGCATTACCAGCCATCTTATCATTAAGCTTAAACTTGATGAAGAGCACAGAGACGATTAGTTGGTCTTGGAATGTGACCGACAGTTTTTCAGTATTTGTGTCACGTCATAGTGAGTGAATGCGACGAGGATTTCCACGTGTACGAGGTGCCCTCTTATGGCACTGCCACTGCTCATGTTACTAACTTTTACCTTACTGCACCATGAAATGCTTCATTTTGGAAAGATGCCCACAATTAAAAAGAAAAAAAAATAATAAATTAAACCCAAAGAAAGCTCTGACTCAGTTTGGAGAGACCAGTCAGCAGGAGAGTTTTCTTTCTTTTAATCACTGACAGCATTTCTACCCCTCCAACAGTAGATCCTAACAGATTAGTGGAAAGTTACACTTCTGTAAAAACCGATCATTCTTTCTGCTGGACCCTTCAAAATGTGAATGCTCGTGTCACTGTAACACCCAGCTTGAATCTAGCCTCAAGACCAGTGAATCTGTGCCTGGGAATCTCAGTATCACAAGTACTGAACCCAAGTGCCACAGGCTGAGAAACTGTCATCGCAAGGGAGCTAAGAATCACCTCAGCATCTGTTGTAACAGCATAAGAGCAGCACTAAATGACTAAAGGTTTTGGTGTAAAAATCTTAGCCTGAATGATCAACAATGCAAAGTAATTTTGCAACTCAAGCTATGCACCAAGACTTTTTTTTGAGGAGTTGAGTTTCACGTCAGAACAGAGTATCAATATTATTGGATCACAGAATCATCTTGGTCAGACATGACCTCAGGAGGACTTCTGGTTCAGCTCCCAGCTCAGAGCAGCATCATTAAGATCATTGCTCAGGGCCTTGTCCAGACAAACTATGAGTACCTCCAAGGATGGAGATGCTACAAAAAGCTCTGTTTGACCACCCTCATGGTTTTCCTATCTAACTAGAATTTCCCGTGTTCTATCTTCTGACCATTCTCTCCCATCCTTTCACTGTGCACCTTTGATGAGAGTACGACCATCTTCTCCACACTTTCCTAATAGGCTGCTGTAGATGCCAACAAGATCTCCCTTCACCTTCCTTCCCAGGCTGAACAGACCCAGTTCCCTCACACTCTCATATACCACGTGCTCCAGTGTCCTACAGTCTGGGTGGTTCACCACTGGGCTCACTCCCATATGTCAACATATCTCTTGTACTCAGGGGCCCCAAACTGAACACTCCCATCCGGTCTGAGATCACTCAACACATCATCTTGAAGTGCCAGATGGAGAGGAAGAGTCTCAGCGCGCTGGCTACGCTCTCGCTGTACAGCCTGAGCTAATGCAGCCACAGCCATGGCTGGCATCTTCGCTGCAAGGGCACATTGCGGCAAATACCTATGTATGACACCCTTTTCATCAGGGCTCTTCAGGTCTTCTGCAAGTGTATATTCTCTACTCAGCCACAAGTCTGCATTGCTGCACGTGGTTTTTTTCATCCTACGCTGAGCTTCTGAGGCAAGTACTGTAAACCAGGTCACAGCACCAAAATCGTCACCACCACCTGATTGGCATCCTTACTATTCCTCTTACAGAGCACACATTTACACTGGCTTCAGTCAATGAGAACACTGAAACAACTACAGTGAACAAAATGACATAGTGAAAAGACTTGGTAAGAGATAAATAAGAAATCAAAATTATTTGCACAGGTGTTATCTTGCAATTATTTAATTCTTTTGTATTTTGAGTTGTAAGATTTTAACTTAGACGTGGTTTCTTGACAGCTTTTGGCAGCCATCAAGACCGTGCTGTCATTGCCCCTGTAGCTTTTTGCAATTTTTATGGTATAAATAAATCAGGTCCATGTTTGAGAAATTTTCTGCTTTTTTGGCATTCAGTTATTCCTGCTGAAGGCATATACTGTGTTTCCTCTTCTAGCAAACTTCCCACGTTGGGTAACACTGAAATACATGCACAGAGTAGCGCTTGTTAGTCCAAATCTAACAGAAAGCTAATTTGGTGTGTTAACCCATGGAGTAATAAAATATCTATTGTATATTTGGCAAATGAATTTTTAGCACTATTAAGTCAATGGGATTTTGAAGCTGACTTCTAATGAAGTAAAATTTTTTATCCAGGACCTTATCCATCACCACTTACTAAGAAAGCCATCTGCAGTTCCGTCTCATCTCCTTGCTAGAAAAGTCTATGCTCAGTTCTGGTCAGGACAAAGATTACAAACTATTAAGACAATTTTAATTGAAACTAACTTTTTTTCTTGTAATTGCTGAAGTAAATGTCTGTTGAAGATCAAATACATTGAAATAATTGTCTTCTGATAAAAGCACCATGTTTATATCCAGAATATGCATGTTATAATGCAAGAGCAGTTTAATCTCTGTAAAAACATGCCTTGGTCAATCTGTTGTCTTTGAGGACTTTCATGCATATTATCCAAGGAAAGCTTCCACTGAGAAAACAGAATGCATTAGCTTCTCACCAGAAAAACTTTCCTACTACTTCAGCTTGCTACATGTCCATGTAAAGGGAAATACTTGTACTTTCTTCTGGTAAACTTCCCATACTGCTCAGCATTTTACAAAACATGGACAGGGCACCACTCCAGTTCAAGTTAGACAGAAAACTAACACAGTGGATTCTTCTTTTAACCTTCTTTTTTAAATTGCACCATATTAGAACTTTTAATGGAGTCCATAATGTTGAGAAAAGTGTGCTTCCAAATGACAGCTTATTTAGATAAAGATGCAGACATAGATTAAACAGGGGGGGGAAATACGATAGTATAAAATTGGGTTCTAACTACCTTATCATTATCTGAATCAGTGTTTAGCACAGGATGCTATGAAGTACGCAAAAGTAAACTGCCAATGAAAAACATTTGCTGTATCTTATGTACAAGTGAAAGCCCTCAATATCCATTAATAAGTTCAAAGTATATGGCACAACAGCGTTCATGCAAAAGTTAACAAAATTGCATCACTGATCCCTCCACCGCTACCAGTAAGCTTCATTTCTTTTTCAGACCAGGAAGCAAATCTTAATATTCAAAACCTGCACCTACTTTATTTGGGCCACATTGCAACATTTAGTATAATATTTTCAAAAGTGGCACTGACATTTTTTGAAAGCTTGTATTAAGCAATAAGCATTAACTGAACTTACTTATTTTTGTTAATCACTTCTCCTCTACAATCCCATTTTCCTTTTTCTACTCAGGAAAAATCATACTAGAGGAAGAGGAATGTTGACCATGTAACTTATGAATACAAGAGCACTCACACACACAGGGACACAAATGAAGTGTAGCAACCTCTTCCAACATAGGATCACCTTAAGATAAGTTGCAAAGCTTAGCAATAAAAAGTCATCCTAAATTCCTGGTGAAAAATACAGTTCTGAAAGAAGTTACACTTTTAAGACAGAAATTAAAAAAAAAAAAAAATCAAAGTCAAAACCAGATTTCATCTAGAGAATTTGTGTTTAATTTGACTTAAAAGTTTGGCTTAGAAAGTTGCATCCATTTATGTATCTGCAGGCATAATCTTTTCTTATAAGCTTCAAATAGCATATAAAGGAAAAACTTTCACTGAGAAAGAACAACAAATAATAGTGTAAAAGTGTGGAAATCCATTCAGTATAGTAAAACAGAATCTGAAGGAAAGCAAAATTCTTGCAGATGATGTGAAAAGGGTTCCCCCCCCCCCCCCCCCCAAAAAAAATGGTTTTGAAAAAAAGAATTATGCTGAGTAAAGCTTCTCACTCAAACACATTAAAAACCTTCATACCACATCAATCATATTAAATCAGTATTTGCAGGTTTCTGGTTCCCCAAATAATAACTTAGACACCATTTAAATCAAGGAATATATGTAACTCCAGAATAAATGCAAGAAATCGTACATTTCACTTCATATCATAAAATCAAACTCAACTCTCATGGATCAAATTCATTTTTCCAACACAATTACTGTTGAGGGCAGAAAATCAAGAAAATTTAGGGGTTTAACTCATTTCTACTTAAAAAAAAAAAAGAAAATATTTATTTCCTGCAAACTGTTTTAAACTAAATGGTAAAAACCATATCATTGGATAACCACCATTATTGGGAAGGAAACTTAAAGAAGTTTTTCCATAAAATAATTATTCACCTGAGTAATAAATCTTAGTTAAATCAATTCAATAAATATAAGCAGATCTATAAGCAAAATACTGAAGCCCTTATAGAACTTTAAAATACTGTGGTACAGATTTCCCCGCAAGCTGGTTATCTGCGGAGTCTGGCAATTGCCTGAGAGGGAAGGAGAGGCCTGAACAATGACCACTTGAAACAAGCACAAAAAGCGTCCAAGAGTTTTGAAATGAAGATGGGGAAGATTTCTGCTTCTCCTGGTCCCTTCCACCCTCTACACACACACACACTCTGCTGGGCAAAAAATCCTTCAGAAATACTTCAGTTTTCTATTGTATGATGTTTAACCTAAATAGATTTTGAACAATGTTCTTAAATTCAACTACTGCAAACTTTTTGGACTGTTGTTTGGATAAAAAACTTGGTTTAAAACATCACTGACATTGGAAATAGGATGCAATTCCTACCAGTATAAATGGCAAAAAAATCAAACTCTACAGCTTGTAAAACTGCAATGGCTGTATACTCCTAATATTAAGGCATCATGTAATTTATATTCCAAATTATCTTTTCCTAAAAATTTTTCTATGTTTGGAAAAATGTTGAATATTATATGTATTAATATCCTCAAAATACTTCACTGTTTTAAAGTGACCTCTTATTTAAAGTTTCAGTCCTCATTTTTTTCTTTCAATTTTCACTACGTAAGTTATCAGCTGTATCTATGGTTCATGGCTTTGGTAAAGGGGAAAGCAGAGTACGAGGTGTGCACTGGGAAGATGGCTGTTGGGGGTTGTGTCATATGTTTCTTTAGCTTCATATTTGTAAACCAGCAATGATACAGGAGCAATGCAAAATTAATTTCAAGCATCTCTACAGGGAAGAGACTTCTAAAACCTCACACCTATTTAGCCTAGCATAAAAATAAAATTAAAAAAATTACTATAACAATCTGGGCCAGTATGGTACTGTCTAGAAGTCAGACCAATAGAGAATACTCAGCAGCTCAGCTCCAAGTCTTCTAAAGCTGAGAGGATCCAGACAAGAGGTTATTCATCTTCCAAGTTATTATCATGGGGTCTCAGGTGCATACTCCCAAGTTTTTGTCTGAACCCTTCTGTTATTTTGCAGTTCAGACATCACTGACTACGAAAAACAGTGTGAGTGAGGATGCATGTGGCTTCTAACATCTCAGGAGGTTTCCATATGGTGATGCACCAACTCAGAAAGTCATCTGCTTTTCATGCAGAGTGTTGGAAGTAGATGGTTCCACCTTTTTCTGTAATGTTTTCAGGTTTTTATTTGGTTTCCTGGAATTAGATTATATTAATTGATTAATTTTTGTGATAATGCTCCGCAGCAAGTAACATTTTCCTGGCATGTTCAGGCATTTGGATGGAACTGAGGAATCTTTCCTAAACGAGGAGATGCACTTAATTCAGGACAGAGTGAGAAAGGCATTCATTAAGAATGAGATTTCATGTTTGGAAGTGAAAGTTAGATGAACATTAGAAAAAGAATTGTTTTTATGTGAGCTAATACAGAAAAACCTTAAAAGAGATGCAGAAAACCCTCATTAAAGATCATTAAGAAAGATACTTTATGATTGAGACAGAAATAACTTGATAAAGCACTGGAGTCTGTAGTTTGCAAAGAATCACTCTAGAGGATTTTAGCAATCTGTATGTTTATTTAAAAAATAAAAATAATACAGTCAACAAATACGGGCAAAGCCTAATGAAGTCCATCCGAGAGATGGCAACTGTTGCAACAGTTTATTCTGAAACAGAAACTGCAACATATTTCTCTTAAGTACAATGCCCAGTCCCACTACCACAGATGTAAAGGGGATTTAGGTCATAGCTTTCAATGAGAACAACTTTTGTTCGCTTTTTATTCAGATTGTTCAGTCAATCTGAGCAATATTAACAAGTGCTAGATTCTTCCTGCAGTAACTGGTAAGGAAGCTACAAAGTCAGATACATTTTGACCTTCACGTTTGTTCCCAGCCTCACTCACTCAAAAAAAACCCAAACAAACAAACAAACAAAAAAACCCAACAAAAAATCACAAGAGCTGGGTTGGGGTTTTTGTTTGTTTTGGGTTGGGTTGGGTTGGGTTTGGTTTGAGGTTTTTTGTTGTTGTTCTATTTTGTTTGTTTGTTTTTACATTCCTGGGAACAAAGTGTCATTATTTATAACCTGCAAACTTCATTCCTGCTAAAATTCATCCAGTCATCATTTTTTAGTTACAGCATGAAAAGTCTCCATTGCAGATGACTTTCAGGAATACAGTAATTTCCTTCTCTGAAGCTAACAAGGTTACATGCTGTTGTTACTTCAAGATGATATAAATCATAATGGTCCTCATTTTTTTCAAATTATTTCATATTTAAGAGTTTCCTAATAAGTCCTCCCAGCCTTGGAAAAATTACTGCTAGGAAGCAGATTTTTCTATGCCAGGTTTTGGGGTTTTTTTTACCTATTTCCATATGCCTGATTCCATTTTGAAGATACGTAATTATATTTCTAAATTAACTTTGTGTTCTACCTAACTGATTTTATTTTGCATGCAATGCTGTTTATGAACTTTTTACATTCCAAATCTGTTGCCCACCTACGTTTTAAAAGAAGGCATAAAATTTCTTTTCTATTATAATCTTGAGGAGGTCTTGACAGTTGCTTTGTAATCTATCTGTGCACTAAGTAAACATATGCATCATCTTTAAGCCTTTTGTATCATTTCAGCATTGCGCAAAGATGGTGTATTTTAAGTAGTAGCCACATATTCCACCGCCTTCAGTTTTGATTTATACTGATATTTTCTACTGTAAAAGATTTTAAGCTTGTAAACATGGTGCCAAACTGTGAGGTATTATGGTGGTGCAAACAAATGATTAACTAAAAGACCCAAGTTTAGAATGCTCTGTGATCCGATGGAGAATTGACAGATAGAGATAAACTGGGAAGAAAAGAAGTCTGCACTAGGCTGCAAAAAAGAGATTATAACTCCATGGTGGGTGTGTGTGTGTAGGGGGTTGTAGAACAGAACAGGCGAATAAGAGAAGCTTAAGAAAAACCAGAACAGAAATTCAAGAACTTGGCCTGCTAAAGGTCAAGTCAATGAGAAACAGCCTGCCTCCAGGCCCAGACTTAATACGTAACTTTTCCAGAAAACACAGAAACCAATTTTTTTCAGAATAAACATATGTCACCCTAAATTTAATTTATTCATTTCTGATCATAAAACTAAAAAATATAAAAATACCTGAAAGATATGCCAGGAAACAGAGGACTAAGCACAAGCTCAATAAAACTTTCAGGATGGTGCATCAGTGCAAACACCAGTAAGCTTTCCAGGTATTACTGGTCAGTTCACTACTGTCCCACTGGTTTGGGGTTTTTTTCCTCCCTCCTTTTTTTTTTTTTTTTTTTTTTTTTTACACAAAACATGTTGCTTATCAGTAGAAGGCATTAGGATTGGTTATTATGTTTTTCTGTAACCCAGAAATACCTGGCTAACACAAAGCACTGGACTGCACATACAGAGGAATAGTTACAAATACACAGACCTACTGGAGAGAAAGAAAAGAGAGCCATGCTGCGTTCATTGATCCCCACTTGGAAGCATGGGGTCAGAGACTCAAATATTTTGTTTTATGAACTGATTACAGCACTTGTGCTTTTAATTTTTTGGCATTAAAATTTCATAAGAACTTTAATGTTGACTTACTGCACATTTACAATAGCCACACTGATCCAATTGACCATGATGACTCTAAAAGCCTTTTAACAAACTACATGGACTATAAACTAGCCCTGACAAAGGAGCCTTCAGAGACTTTCCAATGTAGTAATGTATGCTTTAATACGGTTTGTTGTTAAACCTCTACAATGGTCTGAAATTCCATCAGGTGTTTCTTTTTGCTAAACCTTGCTCAACTTCAGCTGATAAAAAGCTGTGTGAACAGGGTAAGGTGTAGCCTCCTGCAGTCAGCTTTGAAACTTCTCATAGCTGCTTTAGCTCACACCACCTTAGTTTCAGTTGGATTTTCAGCTGTGTATCTTTCAGGATAAAAAAATGACAAACCGGAAAACTACAAAATGCTCTATTCATATAACTATGCTTTTTTTTTTTCCCTGATTTTTGCCTCTATCCATAAGCAACCAATTCATCAGCTGCTTCTGATTTTTTTGACTGTATCACTTATGTTTCTTCATGGCTAATAACTTAATTGTAAGAAAATTGTAGTTTAACTACACAAAATTCATAGTAAAAGAGTTCATTCTATACTGGACATTCATCCCATACGGTATTATTTCTCCTCCCAAGTTTGTTTAATGTAATTCTTGAATTCAATGTGCAAATACTTACATTTAACACAGGCGATTTTTAAAAATTTTAACTTTTTAAAATATTTGCCTAAAATTTGCTACAGTTCATTTTTCTTCAACTTTTATACTTGCTTTCCACAAACATGTTCTTACATAGAGGAAAAAGTCTTTCTTTTTTCTTTATTTTACCACGTAAACAATATCCACAGATTAAAACTAGTGGTAACAATAGCAATCTTAACTCATTTCTGTAATATGCACTTTAACAAAAAAAATTTCTTAAAAAGATGTCACAAACCAAGTATGATATGTTTCATACTGTATTATTAATATGTACAGAGTAGTCTAAGCAATCCTCAAGGAAACTATAAGGGAGGACTGACAAAAGGCAAATACATTTTAAAAGAACTTTAATACCCAATCACTTAACAAGGAGACATGTTAAAACTGCTCTATGTAAAGGCATGCTCTAATAAAAAATGGACAGTCCCACCACTTCATTCAGGACATATAGGCTTCATCATAATTCACGACATGATCGTTGAATTCCCCAGCCCACATCACCTTCATCTGCGTAAAGGTTAAGGCTGTGCACGTGAACCCAGCCCATGGTAAACTACTGCCACAGAACCACTTTCACCCAGATAATTTGTACATTAATGAATGCAAAATGCTATCTCAGCAAAACCTTTAAGACAAATAATGGAACAGAAACAAAGAGCACCCTTTTTATGTTTTCTACCACCCTACATACCATCACAATTCACACAGAATTCCTGCATGTAGGTATTATAAATATACTGTAGTAATATTATAAGAATATAGTATAAGAAATAAGCCAGTGTAGTTTAGCTTTCAGGAAAAAAATACAGTACCCTAGTTAACAAAGAGGATACGATACCTCTCCCCCCCAGTAATAATCAATCTTTTCATCCATTACTTTCTTCTTTTAAAAAGGTAGTTTTCATTAAATATCCCACTGTGTAATAAACATGCTAGCAACATTACAAGTCGAAAATCTGTTTGTAAATAGGATTGAGAAAGGCAACTCAAAGACAAGTGGAAAGGTGAAGAGTTGAAATATCTGCTGGAGTCTTGTTTGTTTGGATTAGCAACTGATTACCACTCACCCATATCAATTGCAATCAACAGTATTTATATTTATCTCTGGCATTTCCTTCTGAGCTATCAATCAAAACATTTCTTTCTGTTTTTCATGTTAATGTCTGCTTCTGATCTCCAATATATGTGCACTTAGTCCCTAATTCAGCAACACTTAAACATGTATTATTAAAAGCAAGAAATGGTGAAATAATTTAGCAAGCACGGGTGAATTCAGGTTCTTGACAAAAAGCTGATCCTTTCCTTTAGGATTTAACTGAACTGAAACTTTAAGGTCAAAATTGCTTCAAATATTTGAAAATTTACTTTTCCAGTAAGGACCAGTACTGAAGGACTATTATTCTGTATATAGCAGTATATAATCAAACTCCAAATTCTCTTGTTTCCTCGAAATAATTTAACTCATAAATCTTGAGCTGGAGATCCATCAGCTCTTCATGCCAAATTAAAAATGGTCCATCTTTGTGACCATCCTTTAAAAGTGGAAAAAAGCTAATAGAGATTATTAGTTTCTATTTACTATACAGATTGAAAATACACACTCAACACTTGATTCGTTTTTACTTTCTGGAAGATTTCGGGGTTTTGGTTGTGTGTTTTGGTTTTTGAATTCCACTAGACTATTTTTGTAAGTACTTACCACTGCTGCCTAAATGCAAGCATACCAGAACCTACCATTCCAAAGACAAAAAAGAATTGCTAGTGTATTTCCCAAATACTAGACATTCCACTTTTTGTAAGAGCTGCAATAGTAGCTCTAATAAAAAAAAAGAACTAAGGCAGTATGGGGTAGACAGAAAATCTTTTTGAATGTTTACAGCTTTGGGGTCTGTTCATGCAGTTCTTGCACCATGAGGTACGGTAATGTTGAGGATGCTCTAGATGATGAAGATAGCTAAGTGAACATTCTCTCTCTATTTATGAAAGCTAAATTTCATCTCCTTGTATTTGGCTATTAAGAACGCCAGAGCATAAACTGTCTTAGTCTTTGGCTTACTCACAGATGTTCATTGAGAATATTATATTCAAAACTCAAGCTGTTCATTGTACATATGGCACATGGCATGCTTTTGTATCATACAGGCTACAGAAAACACTGTGGCAAGGTTTCCACGTAAAGAACTCCTCACAGTAAATTCACTCTTTCTACCTTTAAATCTGTATGTTTACAGAAAATATGGAGCTTTAGTGAATATTGAGTCTACGTGATATAAAGACATCCACACAATGTGGATTCTTTTGCATATTTACTTTATGTCTCTGGGTACACAGGTATACCACCTCCTCTAACCAGTTCTTCCAAGTGAGATGGAACATACAAAAAAAATTCCTTCTAGTATTGTCAGAATTGTCCTAGAGTTCCTAATTTGTATGATATTCAGCTCCTGATAATGCACTGAATTGTTATTTTAAATACAAGTATCCATACATATACAGAACTTTCAGACTTATAGAGCCTTATGAATGACTTCTGAAAATTAAAAGGCAAAGACTTTGCATTTAAATTAATATTTTTGAAGGGTTTCCTGGAAAGGCCTATTTTCATGACCATACTTAAGCATTATCTAGCATGGTACCATAAACCACAGTTACCCTAGAATAGAATGACAGTCATTTACATACAAATGAGCTCATTACTATTGAATTTTTTACCAGCTGTTGATTCAAAATTTGAAAGATGTTTTATGAATCTACATAAAATATTAAGCGATGGCCATTCTATTATCAGTGTCCCTTATTAATTCATTGTACTAGTTTTCATCTGCATTTTAGTAACTGTCATTCCATATGTTGATTTTAATCAAAACCACCACCCACCTAAATTTTAATCTGTTAGGAAGTATGTCCAACTGTAAAGCACATTGCATTGCCTAGTTATGAGAAGTTTAAGCTATGACATGACATGCCAACAAAATATACACTCATATTTTAATGGAACCAATATGCTACACTCCCTTTCAAGGAAATATGTATTCTAGCCATCGCTTAAAGCAGCATCAAATTTATGGGCACTCTCTGCAGAAACTTCCTTGAATAAACATTCACTTCAAAAAGATTAACATACGTCTTTTCAGAAGCCAGCCCTTAATCAATATGCTGGTTGTCTTGCTTTAAAGCAGCAGGATCACTGATTCTTCACCTACTGTATAGTAGGCAATATGCTAGACCCTCTTCCAAAACCCTCACCTGGGATATAATTTACACACAGAGAAATCTTTATCTAGTCGTTAAGATTGGCTTATTTACAGAATAACTTTGACTAGAGTCATGTTCTGTTTCATGCATTCACTTACATGGTAATAGCATGAGCAGACCCCAGGGACGTGCCCTGGCTTCGGAGAACTATTAAGCAACATATGCCAGAAGGATATTGCATGCCTTCAGTGGTGCTGTCAACACTTTCCTCTGCAGATGGGCAATAGTAATTAAAGCAGTTTATTGATAATTTAATAAAAAAAAAAATCCAGAAAGAAAAAGAGATTCTGTGATAACATAGAAGCACAAATTCTGTATCATATGCAACAAGCAACCATAGTGCTGAAAAAAACCCTATTATAGTAAGGTCCTCCTAAGCAGTGATGGTCTAACTGAACTAGGACTATGATGCCTCAAACAGCAAAAAGATATCATGACTCTAACAGGAGGCAGAGATAAATGCCTATCTCTGCTCCCAAACTAGTGCCTTTAATCAGAAGCACCCAGTGATGACCAGCAGCTCTTCATGTCACAGTTTCTTACATCCCAGAAAAAAATCCTAAATTTTGTTGCACTATTGTCTCAGAAAGTCCAGCTCCTCCTCTTGCCATACTTATAGATCTCTCCCTGTCTCCCATCACTTCTTTCAGCCTTAACAAAAGACGGAGTGCAGCCTTTCACTACTATGAGGCACAATTTGTTTAAGCAGCAATTAGGCATGCTCAGAATCAAAAGGTGAACAACGCAGCACAAAAGAAAACAAAAAAAGGCTTGGAACTTGATAAATGGTGACTAAAACCATAGCCCAGTTTGAGGATCTAACTACAAAATTTCAGAGGAATTTCAAAAGGTGGTTTAGACACTGATACCATTTTTGTATGCCAGATTTTGATTCTCATAAAGCTGCAGCAGTGTATCATCCTATTCGACTATCTTTTGGACTATAAACTTCCCCATCACTGAGCATGAATTAATAATTTCTGAAGTGGTGGATTTTTAAACGTTGCAGCACATTACTGTTAACATTATAGCCTCTGAAACTGCAGATTGTGTACTATTGTTCGTGAGTTTCCTTCCTGCAGAGTTTTTGGAGGAAACAAGCATGCATGAACAAAGCTTTGCTAATTAGCTCGGAGCCTGCCTGTCTGAAGGGGCCATCAGTAATGAAAAATGAGAAGCAATCACTGAGAGACTTCAAAACACAAGAAATTGGCAGAAGAGCATAGCAAACCAAAATATAATTGTATTCTAAATATTGTATGAGCTCCAAAATTAAAAATATATAAATACAGGAAGATTCTTTAAAAGATATAAGCATAATTGAAAGGCTTATAGAGCTGATTAACACACTCAAAAAACCCCCTTTATATTTTGAATACATTAATCTTCTTATGTACTGGTGGCTACATACTTAGCTTTAATTCCAAGGCTTTTCATGAATAGCCAAGCTAGAAAATCATTGGAGGGCATCAGCAAAAACTCGCACTTAAAACATAGTTTATGAAAACAGTCCTTGTCACTGAGAAGATGTTCTCATATGCATCAAAATGTAACATTACACCAACAAGAGAGGTTGGTGTAGTGTTAAGTAGAACACTTCAGAGGTGGTGCAAAAAGATTTACCCCTGAAAAGCCACCATACACAAACACAATAAAAGATGTCACCCCGATATCACCCTGAAATACTGATGCATCTTCACACCACCATAAATCCAAACTGATAAATTAAGAAAGGTATTTGCAAAGTCCTTCTGTACAATCTGATTAATAGTGACATATAATAAAAGAACTATTTCAGGAATTAATCAATGAAGTGATTACAAACAGAGTACTGCGGAAGTAGAGCATGTAACGGTGATCCACCATACCATGTGGCCCTAACACACCAGAAATCATTCAGCTACATCCTGAACTGCTTCTGAGAAACTGTTTCAATTTACATAAAATGCTAGGGTTATCCAGATACTTTCTAGACCTACAGACTTTTCTATGTTGTCTTTTTTATTTTCCCCTGTGCTAACTTTCTCAGTAAAATTCATTAACCAAACAGAAGCATCTCCATCAGAACATATTTGCTTATTTTATGCTCAAACTACTCCCTTAAGAGTTAAGTGTTGTCAGAGGTTCAGCAGTGGAAATTAAAATATTTCCACTACATTTAACTTTCCGAAAACATTCTATTTGAGCCAGAATTGTTGCCCTGATGAATAAGACAGCTAAGAATTGGACTAGGCTTTGAAAGAAGACACTATTTCACTGTGTCTTATACTATATTAATGTCTATACTTATTCCATGTAAATAGTTTGTGTCAAACCAGACATCCAAAATACTAAAAGAAATCATTGGTTTACATTTTGAAATTCCAAAGAGAAAGAAAATAGGTGTTAATTAAAAACTCGTATTTGGATTCTTCAGAGAAGAGTCATGTAGATACTATTTTTCTAGTATTTATTCAAAGCTCAACTGAGTCTTTAAACCTGTCAGCTTGACAGGGACTAATTGTCTGTGTGATTGCTGGTAATTTTATAGAAGTTAAAGATCTATTGCATAAACTTTTTCACAGAGTTGGAAAATCCGTATTATTAGCATGATAAAACATAAAATCTTTGAAATATAAACGATCTGGGGACAGAAAAGGGAAGTATTTAATACAATCCATACACCTACTTAACACAGAAAATAGCCAATAATGTAGAAACTACTATGAGAATGGAGGGTCCCCCACCCTGCAATTATATGGAAGTAAGGAAATTCAGAGCAAATTGTGTACTACAAAGTTTATGTATCACATGCATTTTTATATTTACAACTGTCTGGTTTCTGTCATCCTTTATTCCGGTGTCATTGTGCCAGTTCTCCTGAGCAGCACAAGTACTGGCTTGCCCTTCCTATATTGCCAGCACAAAGAGTACCCAGGCTCCAGGAACTATTTTCAGAAACATCACAAAATAATATTTATGTACACATATATACACAAATATAGGTGTGCATCATATCAAAGCACCTCAGATAACGGGTCATTAACTTCTGTCATGGAAGTGACAGGAACCAAAGAGAGAAATAAAGTAGATTGTACAATCCTGTATTATTTGCTTCATGTAATTGTAAAACACTACAGATCATTTCTGTAACAGTGAAACGTCACAAAAAACAGAGTGTTGAAATCTTTACTGAGTTCAGGGGATTACTTATGTGAATACCCAGTTACAGTATCAGTAATTTTTAAGATAAGAAGGCAAGTAAAAATCAGCACATATTCATCTGTAAAAACTATTTTTTTTCTTTTTTAAACAGTCATTCCCAATAATCAGACACTCATGTAACCTAAAATGCAGCATTCTATTCCAGATTTTAAAATTTGAATTCCATCAGAAATACAGCTTCCCTGTTCAAAGAGAAATACATATAGCAATAAACACTGCATATTTACAATTATACGTTCAATTGAAAGGCATGAAATTCCTTTATATTTCTCTAGATTATAAGAAATTGTAGTTTTACAGAAACATGTCCATGTAGGGATCTAGGAACAGCTATTATCAAATAACTATGCAAAGTCTAATCTATGCACTGCTTGCCTTTATAAAATACTTTACAAGGCAAAATGCATATTTTCCACAGATAAAACAACTGCTCTGTAATTGCAGGTGAATGAAAGCGCAACATAAAGTCCAAACTTTTTAATAGGACAATTTAATTTTTACTTATAGATGTAAGTAAGAATGCAAACAACTTAGAGGGAGGTAAAACTGCATACGATATTGGTCTCAGTTGGCCAGATTCTGAGGAATCTCCTGTACCACAAGCATTACTCAATCTAGTTAAGACATCATCCTAACAGGCACGCACATAACATCCCAAAACACATATTCACATCTTTTAGCATACAATGCTTAGATGCGCAAGAAAAACACACACAGTTCTCTAAAAGAAAGCTGAGCTGCTCTTACAACTGCCAAAGTTCTTACACATTGCCAAAAGAAAAGAAAAGCAGTGGAAGGAATTTGTTTATAGAGTAAGAAGGTACGTCACAATGCTGTCTTAAAGAAACTATTTGGAAGATTTAAGGCAAAATCTAAGGACAATTTGACTGATCTGAACCAGAATGCACCATGGGATAAATCAGTTGGTTTTTTTAAGACTAAACCTTAAATTGCAGGGAATGCACGCTACTGTGTATACAGTTTGCAGAGCAACAGAAGATGTCTTTAACTGAGCTGAATTTCTGGACACTAAGCGTGCACATAAATTAACAGATAGCTTGATTTAAAATACAGCAACCATTTTATCATGAGATGATCTCAGTAATAAAAAATAACTAATTGAAATGCTAGGAACATAGACCTACATTTTTCAGGGTACAAACAGGCATTTTGCTGATGAATTTATGCTGTTCTTTATATAGCCAGATTATTTGATGGACTATTTTAAAGTGATCCATGTCAGAGACAACATACTGGATTCAACAGACTACTGCTCTGTTTCATTACAGACACGTAAGGATTTCTAAAGGTCTTTATTTCAATTACTGAAGTAGAAGCCTTTATTGTTGCCCCACAGGGCCCAAAATAATGTTGAAAATTTTATCAAGATATTATGATATAAACAATTTCTAGCTTTTATGAAAAATGATATTGCTTATACTGGTATCAGTAGGACACTTTCAACTTTTTTCTTTCAAATTAAAAAGATGACTTACTTTTATTTATCATTGAAAGAACTTCTGCAATTGCAAAGGATACATGTGGGAAATAATGATGGAAATCATTTGCTGAAAGTAACATTTTTACTAATTGCTTCAATCCACAGGAAGTGGAAAAATATCCAAAAGCTATTGGCTTTAATCCCCTTCTTACATCAACTTTTTGATAATTAGCTGTGAATGATCCCCTTATACATTATGCTTGCACAACCCACTCATATTCTGGCTCTAGTACGTCGTTCCTTTTCGTTCCTATTGGTCCCCTTTAGAGAGAGGGGCTTCCCTCAGCGGGGAGATGGAACAAGTTGACACATTTCTGTGCCCATGTGCACTGAATGGCAGCAGAGGGAGGGGACACTTGCCCAACATGAAAGGGGGGGGTAGCACTAACTTGTGCATGAAGTTCTAACACATTCTCACCTTTGGCTGCTTTCAGAATAAAGGTCAGACAGTTTCTTTCCAAATGTCTGACCACACCAATTATTTTTTTTTTTCCACAGAACTAAGGCACCCTCATTTATTCTGTTCACATGTAGGGTGTGTGCTTTATCACAGAATCACAAAATGATTGAGGTTGGAAGGGACCTTAGGAGGTCATCTGGTCCAAACCCCATGCTCAATTAGTGCTGGTTACCCAGGACCACATCCATACAGCTTCTGAACATCTCCAAGGTGAGACACTCCACAATCCCCCTGGGCAACTTGTTTCAGCAGGCTGTCCCAGTCACAGACAGAGCAAAACGCTTCCCACTGCAGTCAAAGGGATGATTTAAAAAACGGCTGATCACTACGAGAGTGTAAAGACAGACATGAAAGCAAAATGACCTTTTCTTTGGCCTTCTGGCACCATATTGGAAAAAGGCACAGATGGCAAATCTTAGCTTTGACATGGAACCTTGCTCCACCCTTGGATCTTGAGGAATGTGCCTCCCAGAATACTTTCTCCAGACAATTATTAAATTGGAAAGGCCTTGCGACTAAGTTTGAAGATTGTTCTTCTACAGACAGAATGGAAAAACAGCACATGTACAAATCTGCACCATCCCAGCTAGAATAATGCTTGTAAACTCCATTAAGAAGTTCCTTGACATGATTGTCCTGAAGTACTTTGAGGGCTTTTAATATGAAAGCTCACTTTCATTCAATATTACCACAGTAAGAACAACAAGCTTTTTATAGCCATCTGCTTAATGCATAAGAAAAACTTCACAATTAATTTTGAAGTTATTTTCTCTTTTTGCTTGATTAACAGTATTGCATGGAGGATGGAAAAAAACACCTGATTCCCTTGACTTTGTGAATACAATTGAAACGTTTGCTTCTGCTTTTTGGGACTCCAAAAGGATTCAACATACAAGACTCAAAAAAGCCTTTTCCTTATACATTCAGACAACCTATCTAAATTTTGTTCCTAGTCTCTATGTTAACATAAAAATTCTCTAAATAGCATCAGAATATCAGCAATCTTTTCAAAAGTTACAAATTATTTAACCTCCCCTGTAAGCTTCAGGTGAGAGTTTAAAAATATATAGGATGTTTTGTCGTGTACTTTGTATAACCTTATTGTAGCAATTAATTCCATGTAAAAAATGTCATGATGCTATATAATTAATGTTTATGAACACGATGCATTACAGAATTTCCAATTAGTATGATTGTTTAATCAAATTTTCCATCACAAATCTGAAATATTGTGAGCTCTCCATCAACTCCAAAGATGCCCTCTAACTGTAAGACCTAAGATACAGTTCACAAAACATTTCTAAAAGTTTCTATATTTTCTGTTGAAAAGTTAGGTCGTTGGCTTTTTGGTTTTGTTTGTTTTTTTAATGTAAACATGCTATTTATTTTTGAAACTGTTATGGCTTTCAGAGTTATGCCTCACTTGGGTCCAGGATTAGTAAAATTGCAGTTCTCAAAACTAATATTATTTCACACATGAAAGACCATATGGGAGTCTACCTGCATCACAGAGTCTCCCACTCAAATCTAGTGGCCACATACAACCTCATTTAATAGAAGTAAAGGTTACAGGCTCGGCACATGCAAATTAGCAATGGGAACTTCTGTAGCTCATTCATATAAACCAATGTCTTCAAATGCCTGTGTGTTGACTGCTTTGAAGATATAAGCAGCTGGGAAAACACCTATAACTAATTACATTGTACTATCTATTAACCCAAAAATCAATATTCTACTTAGAGTGAAAGAAAGATAATAAATATATAATCAAGTAATTCAGTAAGCATTGCTTCTTTTGACACTCTACAACAGCCACAAGCATTGTAATGATCTTATCTCTTCCTTGTGGACCAAATTTTTCTACCTATACTCAACAAAATCAAGTTTCCTATGACTGATTGTTCAATATGAAATTAAGGACAGCCAAAAATAGTTTTGTGTAACATTGTTTGTGCTTAGATTCTTCAGGAGGGTTGATCACATACTACTGCTCTGCCTTTTCATTGGAAAAATCCATTTTGAGTCTTGAGGGAAGCAGGCAACTATTCAAGTGTGTGCATAGAATTACTGTTTCAAATCACACTGCTCAAACAAACTAAAATTTGTGCTTACATTCCACAAAGGGCTAAGATTTTTTATAAGGATACCTACAGAAAAATAACAGGATTCTTATTCATTTTCTGAACATTTGGATATACAGTTCTAAAGTTCACTTGTAGGTTAAGAGAGGTTGGTTAACTTAATTGGCGATAAACTTAAAAGGCCATTTCATAGAACATATTTTGAAGCTAGTGAAAGGTCATCAAGAGAGCAGTCTTAAAAATGAAAGTGGTAGCAGGGAATATGCTCTTTCTTCCCCTCTTAACTGAGATTCATCATCTTCAACTAGTACAGGTCCTTGGAACTGAAGATAAGGAATAATCCTGTTCATGTTTTTGTACTCCTACGGCCTTTTCTTTGTGGAAAGAACCTTGATACCCTTTTTGGCTGGCAGTACATTTCTGTTCCCATCTTCATGCACTACCTCCAAAATCTGACTGGAAGTAAAAGGAGTTTTCAAATATAGGACATAATGACACCACACTGATTTCCCAACCCCTCTTCATGTATTATGACACCAGTTTACCCTAAACATCTTTCTAGTATATCCATCTGCATTATTACAAGTGCCCAATTATTTGATACAGTAGCATAGTACTTCCACAGGCAACAGTCTTACTTTGTATTAAATGCACGGTAAAACAAGTATTAAGCAAGTATACAGGATAGATTGTACTTCATACAAATGTTAGATATCACTGCAAAGAAAAAATAGCCTAACAATCATTAAGATGAACTAAATAAAACATTGCTTTAAAGAACTAAATAGTGAAAAACATTTTAAGCTGAATAAATATCTTATTTCAATAAATTATATTTTAAAAGTGCAGCTTTCAAGATTGATTAAAAATGACATTTTAAACAAATGTCAGCTATAGCTTCATATATTTAAAAAATAAACTATAGAAGTTTGCTATTTTTAGGGCTTGAAATCATTAATTTGGATTTTTGAAAATGGTGTTCATTTCTTCTTTGGGCTTGCCAAATTTACCAAAATATTAACAACTCTGTCCAGTCCAGAGAGAAAAGATTTAGAGTTTGTATTCGCAGCACTTTATTTCCCAGCCATAATCAGCCTCAGTCTTTCTTTTTTTCAACATTCCAACTACGTGTTTTGCATTTGATTTATGAAAGTACAAATAACTAATGAGGAAAAGGTCACATCCAATAAGGACTGGAAACACACTGGAGTTTTGGTCTGAGAAGTGACAAAGCAGAAAACAACAACTCGCTCCTCAATGCAAATCTTGATTTTTTTCCCTAAGTGGACTCTGGAGAATCATGACATAGAAGACAGCTGTAGAATCAAGAAAGTTTTCTTACTTTCTCTCTGATGATTTTCCCCCCACTTGTATACCTTACGTATGTACAACACACAACTCTCTGTAATTTAACCAACATGCATTAGGAGCAAAAACATTGTTCACAGAACACAAACTGATTGCATCTGTATAAAATAAGATGATTACTTCCAGGTTTCTCTCAATTTTCAATATTAACTTTGTGTTCATGTTTCTTCCCTTTTTCATAATTTCATTCATTTAATGAAAAGGATTTATTTCCCTGTTTGAACAAATTACATCCCAGAGAAAATCAGAGTTGCTAATACATTCACACATAAAAGCCCCAACATTTCCTCTAAGGAATTTCAATTTTAATTTTAAGAAATCACATTAGGCATTCGATATTGTATGATAAAGTCCCATGGAGAATCCTTCACCCTTGTGTGTACTTCTGAGGATAAAGCTGTAATCATAAGTCACCTGTGATTTGACAGCTTTCCTTTGGGATGGGAAGAATATGCATATGCAGCATTTTACTCTAGTTTCCTCTATATTTATAATGTACAGCAAAAATATTTGACCAGAATGATTGACATGGATAGGCTCCATTAGGCAGGTTTTATATTTAGGAATTGCAAGAAAAATAAACTGTCCACACTATGAAAAACAAATTGCACTCAGAATACCTCCCAGGAGATGATGATTTAGAAGAGCCAAAGGAAGAGCGAGGGAGCACCTAACAGCAAGACTGGGGTGTTGAATATTTTTATACCCTGACAGAATCTAGGGGATTTGGAGGATACACACACAGCTGAATGGAACAGTTAATTTCATTTAAAACTTGTTTCACTTAACCTGGTGGGTTTTTTTTCCTTCAGATAAGACCCTACCATTGAGATGAAGAAGCTGTTCCTCTTAAGAAGTATTCCAAAGAATCTGAAATTCACGACATGACTCAGATTTCCTTGATATTTGAGCTATTGTATAAGAGTTGGGTTTTAATTTCAGAGTTACGCAAGCCATTAATTCTTGAGACGGTATATCTAACTTCTTAAAAACAAAATATGTATTAGGACAGGGTTCTACTGGAGGCATGAGATGGTAAGTTTAATGAACATCAGCATAGTTCTTGCTAGGCTCAAAAAGGGTTTCAGTCAGAAAACCCTGTCCTCATCAAGTTCAAGCAATAGCAATTTCATTTACAGATTAAGACTCAACAAGTTATTAGTAAGGAACTCAATGCTGTAAATACGAGCAAACACCACTGCACAGAACTCGGTAACGTCTCTGCAGCAGTACCGGTGAGTGTCTCCACTATCACGACAAAGCACCCAGATTCACACATGCAAATCCATGAGAAGACAGGTTTTTAGGAAAGGTTTCCTGAAAGAAACATGCCTTTCATTCTGCTATACACAATACTATTTGCAGCCAAAAGTGCAAGACTTTTTAGGCACTAATGGTTTCTAAAATGTTAATATCTCAATTAAATGAAAAAAGAGAACTGGATATGGGGAAAGGCACCCATTTCTTCCAGCTGCATGATTAAGACATCCAGCATAGTGCACACCAGTCTTTTCTCATGTGCTTAAAGGTTACTGTAACCATCATGTAATAAAACTGCTAAGTTACTGGGACACTAAGTCCCAATGTGGTGATTTCTCTCACCAGCCTTGTTAACAGCTCTGAAAACCTCAAACTATAACAATGCATGAGATTATATGAGAAGAAAAAAAACCTCTCGTAACGTCTTCCACCTTCAAAGAACTTTTTCATAGTAAACCTGAAACTTTCTGTGGAAAAATATCTTTTCCTTTAAAAAAGGTCCCGGAGAATTCAATAACATGATCATCAGTGTGGAGTTCTAATTTTCAGGGAAGATCTTCATCCTTTCCAAAACATCAAATTCACTCAAATTCAAGTCCCGATTAGTAAGTGTATTTCTTAAATCTGTTTTAGGTTCCAAGTGACCCTAACACACAGACAGTCACATGTCTGCTTTTCAAAGGTACTGATTAAATTATCATAAAAAAACCATAGCACTTCCCAAATTTTACAATCCCATTACTCTTTTTCTAAAACTCTTCAATTTCAAGTATGTGATTCTATCTCACCACTCCCTTGTAGTCACCCAAAATCAATCCCCAGAGCTACGCCCACAGCAATGTAACTGCTGACAGCCACCAGGAAACCATCCCTGCTGCGAACATCGCCTGCCAAGCGCAGACCTGAAATAAAGCCTGATAGGGCCAGGTATGCCACGTCCTGCTGAGCAGGTGGAAGCAAGAAAATATAGCTTGATCCACCAGTTTACAGATATGGAATAACCACAGCTCTGCCAACTTTTTATCCAGGTAGTGCATCGGTATCGATACTCTACAGTTACCTCCAAACACTTATTACTCATTACTTGCATTAGCTCGTTCTGACACAGGAGACTAAACATTTTGTTTCCTGCTATTTAAAATATGACTTGTATCAGCTTTATTATTAGACAAGCGATATATACCCATACACACTTCATTCTGTTAATATGTTTGCCATTGAATTTTAAATAACTCAAAACTGCTGATGGTTTGTCATACTAGAGCAGTATTATCATCTAAATTAAACTGACTTTTTATATACACAACAGTACTGCCAAATTCTTTATTTAAAGCATCATCTCTCTTGAATAATATAGATCTTATGCTTAGGCTAACATGATTAAAGTCTGAGCCAAAACCACAAGATTTTCATAAAAAGTAAGAATATAAAATTCATATAAATAAGAATGAGCAATACTTCCTCTCCTTATGCTTCTCTGAGAGTTAAAACAACCAAGTTTACTTCCCAAGCCAAGTTTAATACAGCTGGGATTTCCAAATTACCATTTCTTAGGTTTGACACATCTCCCAGAGGGAAGGAAAGTTGTCTAATGCATTTCAGCAATGAGTTTGCTTCCCTGTCCAAAAAAGAGAGCTAATTTTAAAGCCCTGCAGCTTTCTAAGTTTCTTTTCCCCAGTAAAAGTATTCATGCATACTGAGGACATCTAATACAGGTGTTTATATCTGCTTTCTCAAACAAAAGTCAACTGAAGTACATTTAAGTATGTGGCTATACTTTAGGATTTTGTACTCTTTAATAAACGTTACAGGCTGCCTGACAATCTGGTTGAGAAAGCTGACAAAACGCACACATGTATCTATTCGTTTTAATAAAGTGTATATACACATGAAAATATAGAGTTCATAGGTAAAGCAGAAGCCCTACCAAACAGGTAACACCTGAATTCACATTCAACATACATTGTTAGAGATAAAATAGTTAAATGTTTACTTACTCCAGAAAGGAAGGTGAGATTATAGAAAACAAAGTAAAAAAAAAAAAAAAAAAAACCAAAAACAAAACCCAAACACACTAACCTCAACAGTTTATTTCAATTACACATACATTCTAAAGTCCTCACATAGCTGTTACAGCCAGGGAAGTCACCCACAGCTCAGATTTGGCTTAGTGAAGCACCCAAACCATTGCAAAAAGATATCAATAGGAAGGCCGGGGGTGGGGGGACACAAAATAAACCCCACTGAACAAATAAACCCAGCAGCTGGAGGAAGATTTAATTAAGCCTGCAAAAAGCTTAAAAAAATGAACAATAATAAAAAAATCACCAAACATAAATTGCGAAGTACTTGAGCACAGTATAAAAACACCCCAGAAGCAGATTTTTTTTTTTAAATCTCAGCCCTGAAGAGATTACCTGCAGAACTAAGGTGAAAAAATACCATCATGAAGCAGCTAATGTATCAGTCTGCGCAATCTAGCCACGTTGTCCCATCACATGCTTAAAAGAAATACAGACAAGAAAGTGAATTATAGGTAATTCAGCACACATAATGCACTTTTACCTTTAAACCTCCAATTTCTCTAAATGGTGTAATGATACGATCTTTTTTTTTTTTTTTTAAGAAGGGTAATTCGCAACACTTCTGTTTTAGTGATTTGTAGAAAGGCTTATGTAGTCCCAAAGAAGTCATTTTGGGTTATTTATTCCTACTCTTTTCTAGTGAAATCTTACTCAAAAAAAACAAAAAAGAAAGAAAAACTCTTAGTTCTTTGGGTTTAGCTTTTTGCCCTCTTTATTGTTCTCAAGACTGCCTTTCCTAAAGCTGTAGCTGAGCTGCTGCCACTTCTCATCATTTCTCTACTTAAACTTAGTCCAGACACGATCAATCAGCAGATTGACCTAATAAAAGTCTGCTAGACCTCACCAGCTCTGCTTCCCAGTCACCCTCATTCTGGAAACGTGGTGCCAAGTCCCAGGCTGACCCTGCGTATACCCAAACCAGATCTGGTAATGGATTTTTGACTTTAGTTTTATGTTGCACGTGACCTGCATTCATCTTATGACTTCTTAGCAGGTATACTCACCTAAATAAAACACTGTTATACATGTCAAAACTACATATGTGCCTACAACATCTGTAATGTCGCTAATGATAGCTTTATCATAATTAGCTTGGCGACCTATTTTACAGAGACCCATGTGAACCCCGGCCCACAACACCCTCTGCAAGAGAGATGAAGTTAAAACAACCAGTAATCACACCTCCACTGAAGACACACTCTAGTTCTACAAATATTTGCATGACTACCACAGGCAAAAAAACTCTGTGTTTTCTAGATTTGTATCTAATCGTGGACTAATCTGTATAATGAATTACAATAGGCTTGCAACATGAGTATGTCTTTCATGAGAAGTCAGAGAAATAACACCTGAAAAAAAGAGAACTCTCTAAATTTTGTGCCTTGCTGAACAGGACAGTATCCCCCCTCCTTAGTCAGGTTTCAGGGATTAGCTGTGGGCTGTTATGCTAAAAACTCTGATCAAAGCCTGAGGGGAGCTAGGACATGGAAAATGTTCGATGTGACTTCTTTAAATGCCATGTGATTTTTAAAAAATATCTTTAATAAGAGAAATTTCACACTGCGTATTTCCCTGACTGCCCAGAGTAAGATTTATAACAACAACAAAAAAAAAAATCATCCCAAGTTGCCAAAGAAATCAAAGGCAACACTGAAGAAGACAGGTTATTTTTTTCCCATTTTTTTTCAATAGGGAGCAATCAAATAAGATTATATTTTGAAACATTTTATTTTCCCTTTTCTCTGGAAATATATGTATATCTACAGTCAATTACATGACTTTATACTCCCCAAAACCTTTCTCAAGTTATTCAGATGCTTAATTCCAAAGGAAAATGAACTTTAGAATGTTAATTGTGTATGCTGGTCGTAATATTCCATTATTTGTTTATTAATCATTTTTATTGCTGCATTTTACACTTTACCTGATTATTTACTGGATACTGTAATGAAATTTCACTGCCTTATTGTATTATTTAGTAAAGAAACTAGCAAACTACAAAACTACAGCAATAAAATTAGGGTTATTTAGCAATAAGGTTGAATTTTAATTCAGTTATTGGAAGGTGGTATTGAAGACACGAAAGACAGTTTACTCGGCATACAGAAAAGGCAGTTCCCGCCCGCATGACAGAAATTAGGAACGTGTTCTAATAATTTCTTCATCTGAAGTAAAAAGACGAAGGGAAAAGGGAAAGGAAAACCACAGTATTTTTCCTCAGCAGAATGAATATGGATTACTGCATATTATAAGGCCATTCTCTGAAGAAAATGAAAATTAACATTCCAGCGGATTCCCTTGCCATCAGCACTTCTTCAAGCTTTTATTCCCCAAGGGAGACATTCACAAAACCCACAAGTGATGATGATGAAGAAAAAACCCTGAAACCCAAAATACAGAAGCCCCATATGGTTTAAAAATATTAATGCATGCATAACATTTATACAGCTTTCCATTTATGTACAGGTGAGCAGATTTTTCAGCTTCATATTCCCTTCTATAATATGCTTCATATTTGTAATATTAATACTGCGTTTACAAGGCAGCTTTCTGGATTTCCCATTACTTGGAAAAACTACATTACCCTAGTGCTTTGAGTCATGGTTTTTTTTCCTGAGCTCTACATGAGCTTCACCCTGGCCCTGCCTCATTTCAGTGGCCGGTTGTTTCTTCACTAAACGTGATTCTTGTGCATTTGGATTAAAATCTTAATGCTTCCAGCTAGAGGATGGGGTCATTCTCTAGACACAAATTTGCTTTCTGAACTCTTGCAGCAGTCGGCAGGTGTTCCCTGGAAAGCTCTTTCTATATTCTACCTCATTAATAAACTACTTTATTCTCTTTTAATTAAGACCTCAGCAATTTGATTTCCCTGCAACATATGTTGATGGGTTTGGTTCTCTTTGGAACATCCGAGCAAGCTGGAGAACCAACCAAGCAGACAGTCCAGGCTCATTCACTGTAAGTACCGTCAAACCCCAGAGGAGCAGCCCGTGACAACGCGAGGCACGTGTGTGCTCTGTGCAGAGCCAGGTGGCACCGTGTAAGCAGCACAACAGTGTCTATAACATGCTGTTGTTACTCCTGGCTAAATATATATCTAGCATTCAGCTGGCATATACTCCAAAAAATGAAGTTTTGACAGGTATGAACTAAGTTCTGATTAAAAAAATTCAGCTATTTCATCCAATGTCAGGGTGTCCCCACTTTAAATATGGCAAATTATTATGGAAATCCAACAATGTTAGATAACTTTTTTTATTTTTAAATACGTCTTTTCTCAGTGATGTTTTATTCTCTCTCCAGTCCTTTCCATTATTAAAACAGATATTCCAGTATATTTTAGCTGTGGAATACATCCCTGTTTTTTGTGAACCTAAATTACCTCCATTCTAGATAATGGGAGCATGAGATTATTTTAGTTATTAGTATTGCCCTTTAGCTTTCTGAAGATAGGAGTAAAAATTTCAATATAATGTTTCAGAATGACCATATTCTCCTGACTACACCAAAATAACCCAATTAAATAGGAAGACCAAAGGCTTTTTCTTGCTAATGCAGTGACATTGTGTAGCTTTTATGGAAGGACCATAAAGGGAAATAGAAGTACAGCATATTCCATGGTCTAAGATAAAATAGATACCTCTTCTTCCCTAAAAAGCATGAACCACTTGCAATAGGGCATACATACAGTGAATGTATTTTTTAGACATGGATCTTTTTTCCCTGGGACTAGTCTTCAGGTACGTTAACTTATATAATTCGTGAATCTACATGCGAGATAAAGGACAGAAAGGTAGCAACACTGTGAACCAATATAACACAAACTGAAATGACAAAGTGACAGTGATGACTGGGATGAAAAATGACAACATTCATATTAATAAGTGCTAGATGACATTCAATCACTGTCCAGTCCTGGCTAGAGTGAAAGGCAATACAACATTTAGGCACAGCAGCAGCAGAGAGATGACAGTTTTTTAATGCCTTTCACAACTGAAAAAGTCAGCAGGGAAGGGACAAAGTTAGACACATCTGTAAAGAGCTCTTTTTGGAGTTCAGCAATACAGAAATGGCTCAGAAAAAATATATGCACTATTTTTAATTGACCTAGTTAGCTGTATTTTTTTTTTTAATCCATAAATTAAAAGTTTTCCCTTCACATACAAAAGGGATGAAAAAGAAATTGGTTATTACCCCAAAATGGGGGCATAAGAAATCTCTAGGCTTTCTATATCACTTCTCCAACAGACTTTTTGCAGATTTGATCCATATACTTCCTGGACCAAACTGCTCAGCTAACCCCACTGTGACTGCAGAGTGCAGATTTCACAACAAACATTCAAATCCAATTCTGTTCCTTGCTACCTCCCCCTGCCCCTGCTCCATCTTCCAGGGAGCTACAGCATTATTTCAGGCTTTGTGCCAACAACAGCATGGCAAAATCCTGCCCACAAAGTGGGTGGCCTTTCCTACCCTGCCAGCTGGGAACAGACCTTGTATATAATGCTCCTTGGCATCGGCCAAAACTGTGCCCAGGGAATGCACCAACCCAGATGAGCATGTACCAGTGAGTGGTGCCATTTGTTCTCAGGGTACAGACAGAGCCTGGTTATCCCAAGCCCAGGAGGTCTTTATGTGCTTTGTATGAACGTATTACAACTGTGGCAGCCATACAACTCCGTATGTCCATATGAAATGCATTTATGTCACACTGACATATTGATCTGCTAGACAGAAGCTGGATTTTTATTGTCAGGGAGAGAACCACAACATTTCCAATGAAAGGCAACACATAAATGTAAAATTATATGAAAATTTTAACAATATATACATAGGTAAATAACATAAAGGATCTGAAGTTTGCCACAAACATCAATAAAAATATAACATCATACAGCTGCTCTGGTCAAAGTTTCCACTGACATTATACAGACACACACTTTTCTCTAGTTAGCTTTAGTTTTTCAGTAATTATAAACCTTTGCTATATTCTGGCATTGTACAGAGTATCATCAAGTAATTTTTGCTTATGGCCACAGAAGCCATATATTTCCTGTTACTTGCCTCAGCAAAAGATGTGTTACATATAACACCTTTCATGCCTGGATAAATATATATAAATTTGCTGGGAAATATCAAATGTTAAGTGCCATGTTTTTACGAAGTAGAATGGAAATATATGAAAGCAGCTTGTATTAACAAAGCAATAAGAGCTGTACATTCTTTTCCAGTAAAAGCCAGAAAATACTTGCTGGCAGCAACAGATTTTCTATTGTAGAAGATAGAAAATAAAAAGAAAATGTTGGCTAAAAGAATAAAGTGCAATGATCTGTTTGTTACTGCTGACGTTGTTTACTGAGGCTTTTTTACCCAAGCAAATTAAAATTTAGGAATTCTGAGGCACATACACCCAAAAATGCTAAAGCAGTGTATATTTCTGATACACATAGCACTGTTTCATCCCATTCCCCTGCAGAATTGCTCATAGGACATCAATAGAATAGCCACTTTCAGAAAGATGCTGGGGGGGTGGGGGAGCAGCAGCACTGAACCTGTTGGGAGTGACAGTTCTTCTAAAAGCCCATTAATAATCATGCATCTGAATTAAAGATCTAAGATTTTAGCCTGAGATTGTTATATATATGTTTTGCCTCTTTCCTCCCCACAATTTTTTTTTTTTTTTTTTTTTTTTTTTTTAGGGGCCAAACTGGCATCATGATTGAAATGACAGCGCTCTGGCTAAACAAGGCATTTACCTCATAGCTTCAATAAGTACAGAAAACATTTTCTATGTGGTCTGTGTAGCTAATACAGAAGGTGGCAGTTCTGAGTCTTGGGAAATGCTTTGGTCCTGCCTTTGAATTTGCTGTGGTCTCTCCACAATCAGAGCTTTGGGAATAGAGATAAATCCTACTGACAGCTGAGTGAAACACAGGACATTTGGCAGTACAGGTAGAAGATTCTCATAAAATGCAGCCAAATGGCTCATAAAGACTGCAGAAAAGAGCATCCAATTGCCTACCTCTGGCCAAGTGGCCAATAAGCTTAGCTGCTGTACACAAGGGCTTTGCAGACACCCCTCGTGGCAGCCACTGCAGTGCTGGGTGAATGCAACCCTCACTGAACTGCACGAGTTCTCTGCTGAACTGTGTTTTGACCCTCTATTATAACGCACAGGCTTTATAGAACAAGGTAATTTAGTGAGACACGCTGTCTTTAAATGAAGCTTCTTCCAACAAAATCTACATGAAAGGATCCAATCTAATGCCATTTAATTCCTTGTTTGTAGAAGAGTCCTCTAGGTACTTCCAGAGCTCTTTTAAAACAGCAAAAATGTATATGTATCTATGAAACATTGATGAATCAAGTCCTGCCATGTCTGAGTAAACATGAAATTTAGATTTACTGTAATGCTTTCTGAATATTCAACAATAAGTTGATTGTGGAAAGCATTTAGAGTTTAATAGCCATATTAAACTAAAATATACTTGCCAGAAAATTACTTTTAAAAAAAGGAGACTCATGGTGTATTAGCAAGTATAAGGATGTGGTTTCTTTCAGACTGTATTTGAGTTCTCTTCCTTAAGAAATTAATCATCTATCCTGCAGCAGAGATCTTCCCTCCCTCTTCTTTTGTACTAAACCAAAGCATGTTATATTGGATTAAAGACAAGAATAGCAGACTCATAAAATTATTAAAACAGCATTTGAGTTTAACGTAAGTGTTGGGGCCTAAATTTGACATTAATTGACCATTTTGCTATCATATAGTGTCAAACTTTCTCATCCCAACAAAAAAAAAGCTTTGCTACAGGGATGTATCAGCACTGTGCTCTTTGCCAGACTTCAAGCTCTTCCAGCAGTTCTGAGCCTTGCTGGCTGCACAGATGAGGGGTTTCCCCCAAGTTCACTGCTTTTCCTATGACAGAAATCAGTCCTTTCTATTTCCACTTTCCAATGCAACTGTTTCTCTATTGCTTATTCCAACCTGTATCCCCCATCCCTCTCCACCTACTGCTCCCATTTGGCTCAGGCTTGCATCTCTCAGAGTAGCTGTTTCAGTTGGCTGCTTGCTAAGAGTTGAAGAAGGTAAAGAGGTCACTTCGATGTCACCTTCCAGACTGTTGTTTGGAGTGGTTATATCCCATAGTATATTTCTTCCCATCACACAATATTTCTCATGTTTTTTCCACTTTGGTTCTGCTAAAGAACACTTTTCCCAAGCCAGAGTGAAAGACTCTGAATCTACCAGATTCAGTGAGGTTGCATGCCGGGGGTCTAATAAAATAAATGAAGCACTTCCAACAGAATAAAAATATCCTCACAGCTGAGAGACTTTTTAAGCCTTAAGAAAAACACATTAAAACAGAGACATAGAAAGACACAGGTTTCTGCTTTACAGGCTATAGGACAGTGCAGCAAAAACTCAGTCAGCTTCAGAGGAGCGCATAATCAACATCAGCCCCCGGACCTACAAAAGCCTTCCTCCAGGCTACCAGCTCAGCTGGCCTTCAGCCAGGCTCTGACTACCTCCCCAAGCTCATCTGCAGGTACTCTCCAGCTCTTCAGGAAGAGAAATCAAAAGAAATTGCTTATCCTTACAAAAAGATAACAAAATAAAGATATTTATCCTATATTTCCTAAGCTGCTAGAGCACAGTTTAGCTTTCAGACATTATACTCAGTATATTCACACAATATATTCATTAATTCCTGAAACTATTATTCCAGCAAGCTATTTTCTTGGGAAAATGCTCTTGCCAAACAGTGTTAACTGTACATGTTGTCCATATAATCGAGGATGAGGGGAGTTATCCATCGTCTCCCAAACTTCTCAATCTCTTTGTGGCATGACAGCTATAAGAATTTGCTTCTAGGCAGCTGGTATTACTGAAGGGGTGAGGGTGGTGTGTGTATGTATATATACAGATAAAACAAGTCTCCAACCCTGTGTCATGAATGTGCTAGCAATGATTTTATGAAATCTATATAGAAAATCCACTGGAAGTTAGGTGCAGAGATACTCTACAGAGTACTAACACAGCTTCCATAAAGAAAAAAGCCTGCTGTAGGAAGAAACAAGGTGAATACTAATATATTTTTTTATTTATGTATTATTTATGTAATACTATGCGCAAACAAAATGCAATGGAGTAGAGGATTCAGTGTTAATCAGAAACATCAATGATTTGTATAGAATGTTTTCATGTTTTGTGATTACACAACACGCGACTGATACTCATTGCAACATACAGGGCAGAAATAACTGCTGCCCCATGCACTCTGGACCCCCTTATTTCAAAATGCTTTTTGTAATTTGTGTGTGTTTATATTTCCCACCAAGGGAAACAAAGCTCAGTTACAAATGGGATGTTTTAGCCATTAGTAACCATCATTAAAAATATTATTAGAAATTACTGAAGCCTTTTACATTCCCTACGACTCCAGGATTTTTATACTGTGGAAAATACTCCAGTTCCTGGATTTAATCAGATTTTATCAACATGCTGAAACAGAGAGTATACTGCATATTCTAATAGGATCAAAACAGGGATTCTAACAAGATCAAAATAGGGAGAAAATGTTGAGCCACAAAGCAGAGAAAAGAATGCAGTGTCTATATAGAGAAATTATGAATCAAGTGGACTCTAGCCAACTATTTTAACTAAAAGCAATGAAATGGGAACAAAAGCAACAGCTTACTCTGTGTAACAGTTTAATATTATATGGGGAGTTTCTAATCAAAAGTCAAAAACATAGAACTGACAAAGGAAATACCAAACATACATCGACTACATCTACATGGACAGCTTAACCATCCAACCTGAAAAAACTCCTTCATCTATTTTTGATCAAAAAGTATAAAACTGTATTTCATTTGAAGACTTGATACTGAAACATGACCACCAGTTGCTGTGAATCTTAAAAGTCCTAACTCACCACATGATGACTCATAAATGTACAAAGCAGCCAAGATTTGAAGCCTAAGCAAATCCAGCTCCCTAATGCTCAGCCACCTGAACACTACATGCGAATAAACATTTTCCTCCACTTTGCCTTAAGAGCTGATCAACTCACTGATCTTCCCTGCCGGCTTTGCCTTTCTCAGGACTGCAATGCAGAGGTATTCATGATTAGTGATTGAGCTGAGCTTTGCTCCTGAAGATTTTAGAGATATGCCAATTTAACAGCCTCTTACCACGTTTACACAACTCAACATTCCTTTGATTTTCTTCTGCCTACCAGAGAAGAATGCTAATGACTAGCGCCTGTCTTAATTTGTGTTACAGTGGCATATAAACCCACAAAGATAGAAGCCTGTTGTCTTCATAAATGTCAGGAGTGCTACTCAAGCTGGTTAGGTACTGTGATATTAGAACATTACCAGGAAGCCCCCAGAATATAGTAGAAAAATAACTTAAAACATGTAATGAAGAATGCACACACAAATTTCACGGATAGTCAAAACAATGTCATGTCTAAGTGCATGGAATGGTTAGGAAAGCTGATGAGGCAGAACAGCCATGGAAACATTTTTTTCCTGGGTTTTTTTTTTTGGCAAAAAACAATGCAGATAGGAATTTTATACCTAACTGATGAGTCCAGTGTGATAATAAATCCAGCCTGTTAGCACTAGAAAATAGCTTTTCATGTTGATGGGATGAATGTATGATAAGCTGCATGGCAGGGCTGCAAATTCAGCATGGCTTGAAAACTGAAAACTAGTTTGAGATGTACAGCACATCTGTCTAGGCCCAGCCACGATACTCCTGTGAGATACTCAGTGATGGTTAAGGATGAATACAAACCACATAAGAAAGACCAACTTCCTACAGGAAAGGATGCAATATGTCTTTTCATACTTCACTGAACTGTGCAGGGAAAATATGCAAAGATCACGCTGACATTTCATATTAAAAGTTTTCCTTTTAAATACCACTAGTTTTCACTAAAACCACAGTGTATAGTATCCATTACCACGGAAAAGCGATGTAAACTTGTTTTATTGTTTATTCTCTTCATAGTTATCAGGCCACTTATTTAACCCTTACTGATGTCTTTGACTGAAGTCTGAAGTTCTATTATTAGGCTGATACCACACTGAAACTTCTATAGTTTCCTCTCAATGCTGACTGTGATCAATCAAGAAGGCAATTAATTGTAAGCACAATTACTTCATTTAGGTCCTGGTCATTCGACTGCGACAGCGCATCATGTATTTCTATGGCTCAGTGTTGTCACTTTTATGTGTAACTGGTTACACAGACAAAACCACAGGTGCCAGACCACAATCTAGGAGTTAAACCTTAAAAGCAAAAAAAAAGAAAAAAACAACAACCCCCAAACCAACCACAAAAAAACAGTGAGGGATTGTCCCTGTGACTGTACTGCTAGTCTTTGCTGGAGTTATTCAGACATGCTAACTTTTCTGACTCTCAAAAAAGGACTCGCAGAAGGTGGAACTGACTTTGCTTCCAGCCACCGGAGAGTTGGCATAGTTGGTTCTGGTCTGTTCGGAGCCCTGGGCAAAGGGATTTAGGCAGATGAATGGATAGCGCGGACAATGTAAGTGCTGCTTGACGCCATAGACACCACTCAACTTCGCTGGGTTTCCATTTCCTTACCCATAAATTGCATAGTAAATGCAAAAGGATGTTGCTATAAAAATATCAAGAAAATTGATAAAAATATCAGTTGAAAATAAGCATTTTTAACTTCTAAAGCCAAATGTGTCCCAGGATTCTCCTTTCACCATTTACATAAATAAGCAAAAGAAGCTGCTTTTGTTTTATATGGAAAATCTCGGGATATTGCTTTCAGCAGAACAGTCTAGGCAGTGCAATCACATAACAGCTGCATCTGCTGACAACAATGGCTGTATCAAGGGCTGAATAAAAAAACCTTCTCTCATTTCAATACACTATAGTTTTCAAAAAGTTTTTTCCTCAACTGATTGGAAAATCATTCCCATTCCCTTGCACAAATCATTACAAGTTAAATGTATTTAGTAATAGCTTGTTGGACACAGCTGAAAGAAAAATCACATATGAGGCTGAACAAACTATCATTTTATGACAAGATATGGCTTTCACTTGATGAGCTATATGCAAAGTAGTCATACGGGAATCCTCACTATACTGTTTTGGGATTAATGCTACATCTCTAGAATTTTAAAAATGACTTTACATCTGTTTGATATCTTTTACAGTCAGTCCTCCTCAGCTGAGTATGATTCACAGCTGAATATGCCAGCAGTTATTAGCCAATTACATGGAGTTCATGCTTTCTTGCATACTCTTGCTTGTGTTACTCATTCTGGCTGCACTATTAATGTGACCTGCAGACCACACTAACACTCAGCTCCTAAATCACAGCCTAATTTTTCAGAAATGCTGAGCTTTACAACTCCAGGGAAAATCTTCCGCTACTTAATATTAGATTTTCAGCCTCTTACATTACCATGAAGTTACTGCAGATGTACTTTCAACAGCTTCAACAGAGCAATACATAAAGGCCCTGATTTAAAATATTCTTTAAATGCATACCACTAAGCTGGTATAGGATTCTTCAGTCTTCAGCTGAGATGTAAGCTCTAGATTATTAAATACACCACTAAAGAATGCAACCAGGCTTATATTATCATTATTACTGTTATTGTTACAGACTCGTGTAAATAAGAACTACATAGTTACTCCTGAGAGCTTTGTATTAGGACAACAGAAACACCAACTTTTTTTTTTTTTTTTTAATATACTGTGTTCTTTCACTTATCACACACAATTTGTTTATCAATATAAGGCATGATAAATATTTTATCATTATGGTTTATTTTACAGAAATTTCAAAGTATTTCTATAAAGTAGTAAAATATATTTTCTAGGCAATAAAAAAGGGTGTTATAGCAGTATGCAGGTTGGGTGGTGGATGAAATCTTAATTTAATAGTATGTATGGAAACATAAGATGAATAAACCTAGAGTACAAAAGCTAATTGAAGGCATTTATAAAAAAAATGTGTTTACACAATCCCTTAAATATGAATTAAAATTACTAATACTGATTTTGGCAACATATATTCTGAAATTACCTACTTTATAGTAAACTAGAATGCTTTTTCACAGGGGTTCTTCTGTGAAATGTTTTGGCTAACTCTAAAATTTCCCTTTAGCATGATGACTGAGTGGAAGCATTTCCTGCAGCAATCCCTGCCAGAAAACTGTGAAATTAGGTATTAATATGCAAAGTTTAGAAAACCAGAAACAGCCCCTAAACTAACATTGATAGGAAGATTTTTAAGTTCCAAAGCTGAAGGGTGTCAAATTATCACACAGGTAGTTATGTTAGGATAATAACTTTAAAACTAAAAATAATGTTTGCCTCTTCTACTACCATTGCTACTAAAAAACCACCAAAAACCAAAAGGCAGTAAAAACTTCTTAGTTTGACTGACTAGTTAGCAGTATTGAATAAAGACTATCAGGTCACTAAAAATTATTTCTGTTTTCATGTTTGGAATTACACAATAAAACTTGCCCACCTTTTGGCATGAATAGTTCAGCCAGCAATATTATTACAACTGGTCAAGTAGTAAACATCTTATTTGTGAGAGATGTGTAACGGATACATCAAGAATATTGTTAAAAAAGGACAAAAACCGAGAGGAAAAATCAGTTCAGTTTATCATAACTTTCCATTTCATGCCGTAAGAACCTCAGTGTGCCAGTTTACCAGATAAACTGAAAACTTTCTTCCTTCTATTATCCATTCCTAGTTTTCTATTAAAGCTACTAGTTTTCTAGTTAATGTTACCACAGTGGAATCATCTGTTACAGTGATAATCTATAACTCACTGATAATTTCACATATATATGTAAATCCAGGTTTTGGTATCTTTTCTGTCAGCTAAGGTGAAAGCCATTTTATCCATACAACATTGTCCGCCTCTCAGCCCTGGTCCTCACCCCAGCCTGCTGGATCTTGCAGGCATACAACCCTATACTTATTTTCCTGTCCCTGGAGTCCCAAATTCTAATGCAAGAGCTTATCACATCCTAAATGAAACCAGGCACCTATAACTCACCCCAAACCAAGCCACTTATCCTTTTTCTTAACCATATAAGACTTGTATGACTTAGCAATAGGCTTTCATCTTTGGCCCTAACAATACAAAATCCTTCACCCCTTGGCAAGCCCAGAAAACCATACTTACCCAGAATTTACCACAGTCTTCACTATTAACAATATTGTTGTTAATTGAAAACCAGTAAGCCTTTCTGGGCCATGAGATTACCTGAAATTTACTCTAAATCTAACCCTAGCCTGCTCTGAAACTACTGATAAACTCTTCTTCCCTGCTGGCATTTCACCCCAGCAGGATCCCCCCAAAAGTTTTGCATTCTTATAATAAAAATATATTCAGCATCTACAATACTTTATAGCCCTGACAGGAGCCCAACATCTGAATCAACTCAAGGTCCCCTACAAAGGAATAATTTAACATAAACTAACAGCATCAGCTTCTCTCTCCACCTCCAAAACTGTCTGGTCGGGCCCTGCAGTCCTTGACGATAACATCAGATGCACACCCGAGGCTGACACTGGGCTTGAACAAAACCCCAGGACATCTGGTTCTTTGTTCCAAATCCTAACCCTAGGTTCACACCAAAGCAGTGGATTCCAGCTTCAAGGCATTATTCCAGGCCTGTGGTCCTTGCAGGATGGAGTAATAAAACTTTTGCACTGTAATTCAAAGCCCTAAACCCTGATAACCCTTCTGTCACTAGAACTAGTCAAGAAACACCAGTGATGTCAGCACCAGTGCTGATCTTAGCCCCAAGGTCTGTCACCATTAACAAGTCCTTCCTTTTCCCATCCCAAACCCTAATGTCACTGCAAATATAAAACCAGCCTTTCCCCCACATCACCAGGTGACAAGGGTCTATTCATCTCTAATGTAACCGTAAGCCCAGCTGGCACACACTTCAAGCATTAATCCTAAAATGAATCTGAAGAATCCTGTTTATTTAACCTTGAGGGTCTTTAGCCAACACTGGACCATAAGTTTTCCATTAGTGTCATCACTGGATTTCATTTTATTTCTGTCCTAAAACGTAGGCCAGAACAGGGATTACCTAATCTTCCCTTTCAAAGGATTCCACAAGGTATCTTTAGGACTAGGCTTTGATCTAGCGCTCAGGAAAGAAAGCGGAAGATCTTGATTTATTACTTAATCTTGCGAGGCTGCAGGACAAACATGGACTGTGTGGCAGCAGTAAAAATCATGGTATTTTTCAGAAGGCTGAGCAATGCTCATGGCTAGAGTGTGAAACGGGTTTGGATTCACTATAGAAGACAAACATTTATTGCTGTACCTCAAAAGGCAGAAGTAGAATGAATGCTGGTGGGCCATCCAGTTTACGCTTAGCTTCAAGCAAACATGTATCCAGCAGACTGTGGCTACATCTGGAATTAAAGGTGATTTGGGAAACAGAGGTTGAGGATCTCAATTTACTGCATGCTTCTATACCTGTAAATCTTCTGAAATCCAGGAATAAATTTAGCTGCTCAGGCACTGCTTTCTCAAATACCAGTCCCTATTTTATCATTAACTCTAAATGTACACTAAATATACATTTTCTGTTTCTTACTCACTCTCACCTAAGCCATCTCCTTCACATTAAATCCTACAAGATCCAGAAACAAATGTATCTATTGCCATTCTATAGCCTTCAACCCTAATCTTTAACACATCCTCAACCTTAATCTTAACATCATAGCAAAGAGATTTTGCACATCCTGGAGCTAAGCACAATCCAATTATCCGGCCATATATCTATTCTCATAACCTTGAACACTTTGTGTGATTCAGAAAAAAAATGAGCTTTTCAGCCAGTTCCCCGTATTGCTATTTTTATAGGTTTGAGAATTAGATTTCTTTTGTGGTGTTTGCGCACATGTGCATATATCCTGTTAGGTCTTGCCAAAAAAATCCTATCGTTTCTCTAACAGACATAAATGCATATAAAGTTGGAATGGTTCAACTTTTAACAAAATGATAGCATGTGTTTTCTAATGGCATAATTAAAGTAATTAATAGTGTAGAACATTAATTTGCTAGCTTGAAGTATTTGTATCTGAGATAATGACGATATTTGAACTTCAAATGTTCTGATAAGACATTTGTGGATTCACTCAGTGTTAAAGTTAGGTTTTTAAAGATGCATCCAAGATGAAGTTCTTATAATGATGCATATGGCTTTATGCTGCTATTAATATCCACGTAATGTGAATGTAGTGGTAACTAAAATAATAAGGTTCCTTAAGTATACATTATCAGATATGTGAGCATGTAATTGGAAGACATTATGAGATGAAAATACACATTCAAAAGAGCTGGTTTAAAAAATCTTTTCTGAAAATGAAATCCCTTTTAATCTTCTTTGTCAAAAGCCATAAGACTGGTGAGCACATGAAACTGTTTGATTCAACTTACAGGGCAGGAAGTTATATCTAGGTTGTTTTTACTGTGAAAACATTCAACAGTATCATCAATTTAATTTTTTCTTGTGCCTCTTCAAGGTTTCAATGAAATCATGAAATATTTAACTCATTTTTTGGCATTGCAGGTAATACATAGCAGATATTTAGTCAACAGGTATTTATTTTCCTTTGCTTTATTTTTAACACAATGATACAAAAAGATACTTCAAATGTCCACATGTTCTCTGTAACCCAATTCAAGACTTAAAATCATCTCTTTACATTCATTACACAGAACAAGGATCTACTTTAGTTCTGCAAAACAGTATACTGAAACAACTGCTAGCTGACTTGCACATTGTCGTGTGCTCTTACCACTTGGCTAGTCAAGAATATTGCTGCTAGCTGGTCTTCAAACAGCTGCTCCTGTTTAGGCAGGAATGAATATCATTCAGGAAGGAATAGGGATATTCATCTTTTTTTTTTTTTTTTTTTACTGTCTTAAAATCCCGTTTTCCCATGAAGAAAATACACAGGACAGTCATTCATAAACTCATGAGAGGCATGAAGAAGGTAACTTGACAATGAAGAAGGCAGAAAGGGCTGCTGCAGCTTTGAGCAAATGAACCAAATTCTCCACCAGCAGGGCACAGCATAGCAGAAGGAATCCAGGTTGGCTGGAGTCAGCCTTATATATTTTTTGTGTGTGGTTTGGTTTGCTTATTCCCTTACCTTTGTGTAGAGGCAGGGGGAAGACAGACACGGGGATGGGAATATAAGCTTGCTGGTTTTCTTTTTTCCTTCCAGGCTTCAACTCAATAAGCTAGAATACACTTCATTATAACCTACCTCATCAATACCACATATTCATACTTCCTTCACCCTTTTAAAGATACTATCATTTTTATTACAAAACAATAACGTTTGATAGTCAAGGAAAGCCCAAATAGTCTAAAATAGTAGACACTGAAGAAAGTGTGTATTACTTAAACTTATACACAGGCATGTCTTCTTAGAATTTTTTTTTTTGGGGGGGGGGGGAGGCAGTGTAAGAACTCACAATTACTCTTTATCACTACTGTCAGTCTGCTGAAGTAATGAATCCACACAATAGAACTAGTAGAACAAACCATATATTGTAGGACATTGGTCAACTGTGTTAATTCCAATCAGTCAGGAAGGCTTTTTAACTTAAACTACTAGCTTTTCTCTAAAGCTGATTAAGACAATCCATATAATGATCCAAAATCCTAGTAGTAATTAGGTGGGGAAAGTCTCGGACTGTGGCAGCCAGTTCCTCAGTGAACTTCTGACAATAAACCTCAGTGCTCCTTGCCCTTGACTCAGAGTAGTTATCCACTGTGTCCTGACTCACATTCATACAAGCTCATCCTACTCCTCGCTGCAGATGCTACGCAACGTATATAACAGATTCCAGCATGACAGCACAAATGTGCAATTCCTATTACCTCTACCCATAGACACAGTTATCAGATTCATGCAATAGTACAGAACGTGCATTCAGATTCATAGAAGTATCTTCACAAACTGATTAAATAGAAAGTATTGAAAGTATTTCTCAAACCAATTACGGGGGCGGGGGGGGGGGGGGGGCGGGGGGGGAAGGAATTAAAATATTACAAAATCATCAGCTGAAGATCTAGCATATACCAGACTATGATCATGGAATAGTCATGTCAACCAAAGTTCTGGACCAATAGTTTCTACTTGCATTTTGACTTTTTAAAAATATCTTGGTCAGAGTTGTTTGAAATGACACAAAAAATCCCTTATTCCTTTAATGTCAAAATTCCTTTAACTAAGTTAAATTGAAAAAAATCTTAGAAGTTTGAAGTCTCAAGAAAACAAGTACTTTTACTTGATACCAATGATTCTATCAGTACCCAAAAAAAGGATATCAGTAAGTCTGTCACTATACTCATTCATTCAGAAATAAAAACTCAACCCAAACCAAACCACAAAACCCACACATTCTTAAGGATCAAAGCCACAGAGAACATCAAAAAAATATTTTTCCTCTTTATCTTTGTTTCCTCTCATTCCAACTTCTACTCTTCATCTGAACATACTGGCCTTTTGCCAAGGACAGATACCATCTGAACAGGCACGACTGGAAAAAAAAAACATCAGGTTTTATGTCTTCTGCGAGTTCCATCCATCCAACTGCTCAGCATGACTACTGTGAATAAGGACAGTTCTTTCTTTTTCTTAACAAGACATAAGGAAGTAATCTCTGCAGCTTTATTTCCTTCCTGCTGGCCTGAAATGCTGAAAATGAATAAGCATGCTTCCTTTATTGTAAATTATGCAAACACCATTCCCAACTCTCTTGCTTTATATAACAAATAGGTTATTCACAGGCAAATGCCAAAGTGCCACAGTCACCATTTTTCAATTCATTGCAATTGACATCTTTAAAATGAGAAATCATTTTAACTTAAGAAAGCAAATGACTATATTAAATATAATTTTCTGCATTTTTAAAACAAAGTCTAACAAGATATGTCTTTGGGATGGCCAAATCTTCACAATTTTGCCCAGCTGTTTTAAAGGTGAGCTACTCAAAAATACCTTTTGATTTCAGATCAAGTTCCACTTCAATTTACTTTAGAATAAGTCTTAACAACACAGTGCAAGGCTGGGTAGGTAGCCAAGCTAGCACTAAATATAGGGCTATAGTCAATGTACACCCCAACTGTGACAGCACAGCATTTCTCAACAGAGTAAATCAGGTTATGCAGAGCAGTGTTCCTGTACTCCTAATCTGCCTGGGATACCTCTGAGCCACACTACGCTGTGGTATGCAGAAAATTCTCCAGGTATTTAAGTGACTTTCAGGCAGATTTAGATACTGATGATTAGGGGCCTGGAAAACTTTTGAAAATATAACTCAAAATTTGCTAAAGCACTGAAGTATGTCAAGTGTTTTAAAACCAAGAGCAAACTCCAAACAAGTCATTAGATGAGCATAAAGAAAAAGCTTCTCCCTTACCCTGTAAACTCTTTTCAGACTTCCTTTGTGATTCTTGGAGGACCTGTTTATAATTTTCACACAGTATATTACTTCTCATTAACCAATGGTAGTATTTTGAAATCTCACAACCCTAATTAAAAAGCGATCCACAGTTCTTTTGCTTCCCACCTTTCGTAAACTTTACATTCATTACTCCCTCAAACTTGGAATAATCAGCATATTTGCTGCTTTATGTCTGGATACCAGTGCCTGAGCCATTTATATAGGTTAGAAATAGAGCTAACAAGTAACTGCTATGAGAACACAATTCTCTCTGCACTTAAACATACTGAATGAGTCCATTCTCAAATCCAAACTTTTATCTGTCTTCATAGTCTGCACTTGGGCTTTAAAAAGCTTATACCTTTTGTGGAAACCTGCCATGTGGAACACAGCTTTATGTAAACCCTAATGGTTTATGTGTCACACTGGCTATTCTGATCTAAGGTCAAACTCTGCTTCCCCTACTTGCACATACTTCTGTGCAAAACAACAAGGAGTAGCGTGAAGCAAACCTGTTTTTCTCTGCAGTTTTGAAAATTAAATGAATTCTGTTACACAATAGACATCAAAAGAGGACTGCAGCAAGTGCATGTATAACAGAACATTTTGTGAAGAAAAGCATCTACAAATGAGATGCATGACAAAGCAACTCAAAAGCATATCGGAATTAAAAGGAACATTCTAGGATGATATAATTAGTGATATAAAATATCACTGTACATTAGAGAAGGAAGCATTTAAGAATGAGGCACCAATACCTGCTCAAACAAGAAGTTTTCATTGTATCATAAAATTTTTCGGTTTTTTGGAACAAAATTCTATGACTTCTTAAAGAGATATTTTAGAATGAGTTGTAGGAAGGGCAGTAAGAAAGTGACATCTGTGTAGATATTTGCTTTGAATATCACAAGGGATAGACTCAATAGTGTAAAGCATTCACAGAGGGCCATAGCAAGAGATCAAATAAACCACTTCTGCTGCAATATACGTCCATGTTTACTCTGGAATGTTTCTCAGATTCACCTTTATGCAAGCTCTTAACTTGGTAATTCAGGGACTTGCCCCTACATTGCTTCTAAAAATAAGATCCAATAATTCAGGCCTTAATGCAGCAGGGTTTGGACAGTACCCAGCACCGAGGACTACAAATTGCTAAGACTTGCCTGAACAAGCTACTGTGAGATACCAAGCCTAAAGTAACTCCCCAAACATGCTTAGGGGTAGCATGTATACATGTGTGCAGCACCACCCTCATACTTGAGTATTAACTAAATTTAAATGAGTAGGAAAGAGCAAAAGGTGACGAAGGCCCTGCAGTGCAACCACAGATACAGTTACTTCAACTAGCACCAACAGCTCTTGTTCCATCTGTGAAGTACTGGAGTGTTTAAAGCTCCCACCACATTCAAGGTAGTGAAGACCCGGTAGCCTTTACTGAAAGGTCTGGTGGCATTAATAATACACTTCCACCACAGAACTCAGGTGTGATGATCCAGCAGTGCTTCTCTGAAGCGACTCGCAAAGAAAAGACTGCTTTCTACTCTTAACAACTTGCTTTGCATGTCCTGCAAAGCTGCCCTCAGGCAACTCTTGAGGACCACTGGGAAGTCTGTAGCGGAATAAAAAAATAAAATAAAATCATATTTTACAGTCATTTTGAAAGTTTATACTTAATATAGGACTTAAATATTATAACCACAGAATACATGATTTCAAATGCTGACCATTATTAGTGTATATTAAATGAGACGTTTAAAATGGATGTAACAACAATATTTAGAGAGACTTTTCTGAACCAATAAAGTTTCAGTTCCAGCACATATAACTGTGATGTTTGCAGGCACATCGGTAGACTGTGAAATTTAGCTGAAGGAACAGCTGATACCCCTTTTCAATGCCATCATATCTTCAACTTGTTTGGTTTCTTTTAATATTTTCACTAATTGTTCACTACTAATGCTTCCCATTGTTTTTCCAAGTTAGCAGCTCACAAGAGAATAACTGTATTTACCTTCTTTTGTTATTTTAAATCTGTTTCGATTACAGAGTAAGAGCCTAACATTTCACTCCTGTTTCTTTCTTCACAATTACTAACAACCTCCAAGCTTTAAAGACATAACTGCATAATTACTCCAGCATCCTAATCATGTCAGAATGCAGCTACCATTTTAAATCATGTTCTCATACCTCCCTCTGCCCTAAAAAACTCATGTGTACAATTCTTCATGTAATGTAAAAATTGCTTTATAGGGTAAGATACTATGAAGTCACTTCCAACGCTACAATGCACAAAACCACCCTCGGGGCACAAGTGACTGACAAAAAGGATCAGGTGGCATGAAAGGACAACATGTCTTTTGTAGTGGCAGCATTTTCTGTGAGGGCATCGAGGCTTAGATCTCCTGAGGAATGCAGTGCCATGCTGTAGTGATTCTCAGACAGCAGATGTACATAGATATACAAATTTCTCATAACAAAATATATGTCAGAGACAAAGTATTCAAATAATCAGGCAGTTTCAGTTCACTGCAGATTTTACTGAGCAAAGGACCAGAAGTCAGCTACCCTATCATCAGTATAACTTCTGCTAGGATCCGAAGAAATTCGAAAAGAATTTCTTTGAAAGAAAAAAGGATGCCAGCATCTGAGTTCTACCATGCAGCAGCCATGCTCTCACTGTGTGTAGTCATGGTTATTGACCTTCCTGTTGATGTACACGGGGAAAACAACATAGAAAGAGTAATTGATTCCTTTTCTGAAATATAATCATATTCTTAATCAGGTACTTACATGAAAATTATTGCAAATATCAATTGGGATTGAAAGGAAATAGAAATAGGTAAAGTTTAGGCTCAAATTTGATAATCTGAAGTAAAACTGATGTGGTACCAATAAGAAATTTGACAGAGATAACATAAGAACCTGAGAGAACTCTTTTATATTTCACAAACTAAATGAATGCTTTTGTTGTTGCTGACAAGGTGCACATGCACACAAATTTCCAGGCAGATATGGGGCAATGACATGGTGTCTAAGAGCTTGGGAACAGCCATATCCAAACAGCCTCTCTTGATTCAACCTTTGTTCTTATCAAACAATATAGACAAATCATCAGTGATAAAATCTGATTGTGTCCAGAGTGCAAAACCAAAAACTATCTTCTCTTTAAATACATCCTACATATGGGAAAATTGGAATTGAGTCCTACTTTCAAATGTAAACCAGGCAAGCATAATTGTACACATGCTTTTGACAGGTGTTATGCAATAAACACATATCCATGTGACAACTTTTATAGCATCTCAGGTAAGTGTGGAATTCCTCAGCCCTATTTCTAATTTTAAAGAGTTCTCAAAGTACAAGCCAGCTCAGAAAAATTCTAATTTCAAAAGTAAAATGTGTCTTAAAAGCAAAAAGACCAGACAAAGCTATAACTACTGCATATGCTGACTGTAGCAGCACTGAAGTCTGCATTTTATTGCTTTGACTCTGATCAACTGCATGTAATCAATGCGAATTATTACAAAAGAGTTAGGAGATAATTTTGAAAATATGTCAGAAATGCAAAAATTTGAAAGTTAGATGAAGTTCAGATGGCTGTATTGATTTTGAAAAGGTTTGTAAATTACACAGAAATATCACCCTGTTTCAAAGTAGACCTCAAATCTTTTGAAGCAAGTTCTAATATTATACACAGTTCCCAGTCCTGCATTTCCAGTTGTGAGCAGACTTACTCTTAACCCTTAACCTACCTGTATGGTAACTTGTACTTGAAAGTGGGAATGAGGTCCTGTGTTACTAATGCCAGCATACTGGCTCTATGGCCACACTCATTTGGAAGCCTTCTAGACTAGTTCATTAAGAAATATAAGCACAGCCTCAGTAGCTAGTTATCACTCAAATATTGTTATTTTATTTCTAACGCACACTGACACTGGAAAGAAGGTACTGTCCTAAACCTCCAGTATGACTGCCACAGCAATAGCTACCAAGTCTACAACTTAACCAGTATGCTACTGTATTTTGTTTTTCAATGGTTCATGTCAACATTTTATTTTAGTTTCTGTCTACATGAACAAATTCTCTGTATCATAACAAATCTTATGCAAATGAATTTTTAAAAATCAGTTTCATTCAGGTTCACACACAACTAAGCTTTAGTAAGTATTACAACAATCAAATCTACATTTTGAATTTTCAGTGAGATCCAAAGAGAACCAAATATTTTAAGTGTCTAGCTTTCAACGGAAGAATTTAATAAACTCTAGTTCCTATGCTTATGCCTATGTTGATATGATAGTCTTTGATATCTTTGATAGAAAGATAGAACTTTGAATCTATAGAGTCAGAACTAGAATAAAACAGAGAATTTCTGAGTGAAACTCAAGTATATCCACGCATAGATGTAATCTTACCAACATCCTTGTTTCTTTTGGCTATTTTTGTAAATATTCCATGGGTATTGACCTAGGCTGAAGAATGTAATTTTCTGTACACTGATGTTCCCACCCTGAGCCCTCAATCTTTCGCAGGAATCAGAGGTTCAATTGCAAATGCTCTAAATCTTCCAAAATGTACCTGAGCAGTAAAGGACAGTCAAAAGCAAGTCAAAAGTCATAGATACATTAAACAAATAAATAAATATACAAAAATGCAATTATCCTCAGAAAAAAACTGGCAATTTAGGCTTAATTGCAAGATAAAATTTACCCGATCTTGTTCCAATTTTGCACATCAGATTGTTCAGAAATCAATCATACTTTGTTTTTAAATACATTAGCAATAGACAATTTCAGGAAGTAATTTCTCAATCTTCTCTCAGTAGGGATGTCAAACAACATGAGTCTAGTACATTCACATAAAAAAGTGCTATTTTGCCTTGTGACTAGGTGCTAATAAAGTATATGGGAAAACCCAAAAGGCACGCAGTGGCAATTACAGGTGAAATCACCAGACTCCAGACTCTCTGGGGGTAGGCCATTTTCTTTCATTTGACAATAGATATTATATATATTTATGGTGATCTAAACACACTAACACATGATAATTAATAGAGTAAAATAGGATGAATGACCCTGAGGTCTGGTTAGTATTTGCAAGAAGGAAAATATTTTAGTTATCATTTGACTGTGGTTGTCAATGTGGATGATAACGAGCCTCCTGGCTCCTGCAAGCAAATGTTCCCAGCCCTAGTTTTCTTTCCCCTCATACCTTTAAGTTATACTATAAGAGGAGCAACATCGTAAACAATAGCTGTCATTTTCCATTTCACCTTCAACAATTGTCTGTGTCTTCCTAGAATTTTCCTAACCTCTAGGAGTTATTGGATCATCAATTTCAGCCTATCTTCAGTACCTTTAAATTGCATGACTGGAAATCAAGAATCAAGGTCCAGAAGATCAGTAGTATAATACTTAACTATTTGATGATTACTTTGACTCAGAGAATAAATTCTGTTAGAAACATTTAAAATACACTGAAGCTATATAGGTAGAATTAACATTTTTTTTCAAAAGGTAAATAGATTGCTAGCTTATTATTTGAAATGTGAATGTTCAAATATTAAATTCCTTCCTTTTTTCAGTAAACAACCAGATTAGAGTGTAATTATTATTAAAAAGAATGAAATCATGATTCTTAAGAATTATTACAGGTAATTACAAAAGACATTAAATATAAAGATGAACTCCTTTTCAAAAGAATAATATTTTTCCTATGCATTTAAACTATGCCTTTATTTCTATTAACGAGGTGCAAAGTAACAAGACTAGCCATTTGAAAAGCTAAAAGTCTGTAATTGAACAATTATTAGTGTCACACTGCCTAAGGGCACTATTTGTCAAGAGATTTATATGATGGGCAATTATATCCACTCAGCCTTGAAGGATAGATAATATCTTCTAATGGAAACAAATTACCCTTTATGTTTAATATTTTAAAAAAAAATTAGAAGTTTAGCTTCTCTATTTTTATTATTTAGATCTTCCATACTAGAGTTTTTGAGAATATCTTTTTTCCCCACTATAATTTCACTAAGGTTCTGTATGGAAAAATTGCCTGTGTCAACTCATTATCTTAATTACCTCACCAAAGGAAAAAAGTAGGGGATTTTTTTGATTCACGTCTTTGGTCTGTTATGTTTTCTATAACTTTCATACTGTATAGAATTGCATACATAATGCCTATTGAAAGACAGAAGCTTAACAAACACACAAACGTTCTTCAAACCTTTGCACATATTTAATTACAAACTTATTTATTATTAAATAAGCCTTCAACAGAATGCCATACAAAAAAAAAAAAAGATGAGACATCCAAACCCTTGACCTTTCTTTCCAAACTGCTTTTCAAGTCCTCAAGAAGTGCAGAGAAAACCCCCACCCCCTGCTCCATATGCAGCTTTATCGCTCATAAACATAAAAAATTAAAAAAGAAAAAAAAAAGAAAAGCATTGTAATCACCTCAAATAGGAAAAACTGTGGGTGGGCTCTTACAGCATAACACATTTTGTAAAGTTAAAATTGTAAAATAGGTTAAAAAGAGCTTTAAAAATATAAATGCAATTATTTCATAATGCAGAGGATTTTTCTTTTGTTTTCTGTTAATTTTAAAACTTAGACTAATTAAACTCAAGGAACCTGATTAGACTCAGTAGGCCATGATTTGTAGGTGAAACACTTAAGTAAAGGAGCTTCAAACCCTGGCAGGACACTGATCCAGAGCCTGAAGGATAGTACAAAGTACCAAAGGCCTATAGGTGTGGTTTTTCCTCTATCTACCTAATGTGAAGAGTGATTAGTTCTGGAACCATTCATTAGACCTTCACATTGTGTGCTTCAAGTGCTGCCTGTCCCTGGAGAGGTGAACTGCAAACTGGCAATCTTGCCATAGATTTTTAGATCAGAAAGGTCCATATGTCTCCTTAAAACATTTCCAACACAGATAATCAACATAGAACTTACATGGAAGGCCAAAACCCACAAATTCAGCCTGTCACAATGAGAGCAGAGGGATCTGCAGCATTACAAACATTGTGTGTTTTGCTGTAGAAAAAAACAAAAATCACAAAGTAACCAGCCCCGCCACCCTTTTGTGGTAGATAGGGCAGTATATCAGTGCATTCGCAAGTACTAACATTGTTTATCATAATCATGAGCTAGACATAATTAGGAAATGAAATTAATTGTTACATCAAAACTACTATGAGTGTGCACACTGCTTCACAAGAAGATAGGAAAATCAATAGCCACATATTAAGAAGCAGGACTGAAGGCCCACTTCATGCATGAAAAGAAATCTTTCCCAGGAAGGATCTGGGATCTGCCACTCATTATCTTTGGCCACCAAAACAAATTAAGAAGCAAGGCGGTAAATTCTGTGTTTGCAAGACTTACTCCACATGCTCCACTGACACACTGCTATTATCAAAGTCTGAAATGCTCTTCACTGTTATTATTTGTGTTAAATAAAACACAGTAGTAAACACTTTATTCTTTTCACAAATTCTGTTTCTGTCAGCTCAACCATTATTGTTTTCTTCTTGTCAGTTTCAGCAAATAGCCTACTAAGAAGCTATCTGCAACTTAATTAAAATACACATTATTAACGTCATGTTTATATGGAAAAATCTTTGGCAAAATAAGTAGCCTGTAGCTTTTGAAGCAATTGCAATTAAGTCTGTCAATATGTTCTAGCCACTGAAATACATGAAGAAAACAAGACTAAGTGAAGCAATTTGACCTGCTTCAACCACCTCCGCAAAAAGTGGCATTTCACAGAACATTTGATCTAGAAAAGTACCCATGGATCAATAATAAGAAACTCTCAGTTGTACAACATAACATATAACTGAAGGCACTAGATAATTGAAAGCCAAATTTCTTTAAACAAAATGGGTAAAATCCCGTCTCAGTTTGGATACATGGGAACTTTACCACTAATTTCAATAAAGCCTTCATTTCTTGGTAGTACAGAAGAAGTAATCCTAATTTAACTACAGCATAAGAAGTGGCTGCTCCAAAAATATCTAGCCAGATGAAAGCACCCCAAATTCCAAGGCTAATCTTTCAAAGGGTCTGTTGGTGTTGGAGGTTCCCCCACTGCCACCCCTCAATTCCATGACTGTTCTCTTCTGGTTTGATCAGTAGAAAGCTCAGCCTTTTTCCCTGGATGCCAAACATCACCACAGTTCTTACCTGACCTTCTACCTCTGAATCACTGTAGGGGCTGTGAAAACTTTTCTTTCCATTTCAGTAAGATCACCCCTTCAGAATTACTTTCCATATTATATATGTCTTTTTTTTTTTTTTCCAGAAGAGTGAATTTAATAATTTTTCATTTTTGACCACGAAAACCATTCTTCTTTTATTTTCAATATTTTAAAATACCATATAGTTTTAAAGAAACAGGTATGAAATTGCCCAGTCCCCGACATTAATATGCAACTCTTTTAACTTCTTGTAGTCACCACTAACAAATGTGAAATTGATTGAAAATCCTTTCTTATTGTTTCCTGGCTGGTACACTTGACAGCATGATGTGCCTAAGATACATTTGTTCTTCCCTTCACGTGGAACGGGAACCTTGGGGAGGTGAGATGAAGCAAAGGCTCGGAAAAGTTCTTTCCATTTGGGAAGTGGCAGGAGGGGAGGGGGGCGGATTCGGAGGCTGAGAGGCTCTGCCACAGCACTGGGGAAGGTACAGACAAGTGCGTGTGCTCAGACAGCTGGTGCGGAAAAAATTCAAGCAGCAGATTCAAATGGTGGACTTCTAAACATGTTTGATTTAGACAGGAGTTAGAGCCCTGAAAATCAGGGATCTTTTTGTTTTAGCTTGAAAATAGCTCTGAAATATTATCCATGGGAAATATCTCTAATATAAGTATACATTATATACACACACAAAAATATATAAGCATTAGCCTATCAGTATAAACATTATGAACAGGCCAATCAGTGCCACTCTTTTAGGAACTGTGTATCTCACGCCAGTTCTGCTATTTGCAAGTTTGTCTTTTTCTCCTATCCTGTAGCAAGACTAGAAGAGAAGATATATCAAGGTTTGATTCCCTCAGTGTTATAATGAATGAGGTTAGGAATAAAAAAATAATCAGAATACATTTCCCAATCCCCTCCAAAGTGAGGTCACGTAAAAGGGACAGGTGCACATAGGCATACATGATGGGAAAATGACCAGAGAGACAGGAAGAGAAGATGAGATGAGGTGGTAGTTAATAGATTATTCTTTTAAAGGTCCCAGTAGATAGCACTGCCTGTAGCACAGATGAGGTTTGCCAGCCACATCTGAAGCAGAAGCTGCTGTGAAAGGGGAAGGTTGCTGAGCTGCCCTGTAAGCTATGAAACGTCAGTACAATGGCAAGGTAACATGAGCACAACCAAATGTGCAGCAGTCCTGCTGAATGCATGTATCTGACATACCTATGAAAAAGAACAGATTTTCTCATCACCTGTCTTTGTGAATGCCAATGTCTAGCTTTATGGTTTTGAACTTCATAAAATAGCAAATGTTATTAAAAGTGTCATTATTATGCAATTTAGACTGAATAAAGTGTTAAACCACTCGCAGAAAGGCATGTAAATAGAATATTTTAGAAGCAGATCCAGTGTTTCAGGTTTTTTATAAAAGGTGTTCAAAATCTGGCATATACCATTAAGCTTTTGTTACTTTGAATTCCCATACTGATCCAGGAGAAAACAAACACCAAAGCATCCACTGTTCTCTGGGATGAAAATCCCAAAAGTTAATTAGCTCCTTTGTTAACATATGTATATATATCATAATAACTGTACTGAGAAGATATGTAGATTGTCTACTAAAATGTTACATTATTTAATATTTGTATCTCACTGTTACTCCACTTATCTACAAATACAGGATGGAAAAGAGACCTATCACTCACTTATAGTGACCAATTACACTTTTACTCACCATTTTATTGGAACATTAAAAAAAACAATTTATATTTAAGGTAATTCTCAATTCTTGAGCAAAATAATAATTGCAGAAATTTTTTTGTATCCTCAAATAAAAACCTTATTGCTATGCAACATCTTTGAAGTTAATGCCAGATCAGAGGCAGACAACTGCATCCAACATCACTGAATAGCCACATTAGCAGGATGTTTCCAATAAAGATAATAAAAATTGTGAACATTTAAACATTGTTAAAAATAAAATGCAAAATATTCTATCCAGCGAAATGACTTGTGATTCCATTAGCACTCTTGTTTCAAATATTTTCAGACTCAAGCCCTGCCTACACTATTCGTTTCCATCAATGCACACCTGTAGCAACTGCAAGTCCCAGTTTTCATGTTAGAGAGACAGCCAGATTCAAAATCATAATGACACTCCAGGTGCTTTCTATAACCACAGACACGCAGAAGTTTTGAGAAATTGTGAAAGCAATGAAATATGAGAGATCTTAGGAAAGTCATAGTCTATTCAGAGCAGCAAACAACATGAGTTTGGATTTCCTGACTTACGAATGTTCGGGAATGAGCAAAACATCCACAATACCCTGCCTCATGAAACAAACCCAAAGAAGCTCAAAATATATGTTTTGACTCAATGTTTTCTTCAAGAACAAACTCTTGGAGCACATTAGATAAAATTCTAGACCCAGTGCATACAATGACATAACTTCTACTGATTTCAACAGAGCCACAATTTCATCTCAGGGCCACCCGCCTCATCATGGTCCCTGTCATGCATTCCATGAGCTACTATCAGTGCATATAACTGTTCGGAGGCATGAAGGATGTAATATAAACCTTTCAGAGAGCAAAAACGTGGACTAAGGCATTATTTACATCATAAAATGTAATGTAATTCAGTTATGTTTTAAATACACTCATTTAATAGATGTTCAAGCACCATTTCATGATATAATACCCTATATTTGCAAATATGGGATAGGATTATGGGATTAGAAAAAGCAAATACCCCAGATTACTCTAAAAGGATAGAATCAGTGCTATATTAGTTCACAGTTTTAACACTGTGTACTGTACTGTGTACAATGGTACTCTTTGATAATATGAACCAGACAGCAGACGATTTTATAATGAACAATGCTGTGATCTCTGTGAAAGAAGGGATGATTACAAAACCAACTTTTAAAATTTGTTGGGTTATGTCCTTTAAATTATGCTTCATCTTTATATTCAGACACAGGAACAAGAATCACGTGGTAATGTGGAAACAACTGTTTGCAAGGTGAGAGGAAAAATACCCCATTCATGTGAATAATATAAACAAAGAGAGATTAAGGTATATAAAAACAGAATATTAATCCTATATTAACTGCAGTTATATATATATATATAAAATTTATTAACGTAAGTTGTAAGATGTTACCAGAGAACAATTTCAGACAGCAAGTAGACAAAAAACTAATTCACATTTTCCAACTTCTACTGCCGAAGCACAGGCCAATACTATTAAAATAACAGTAAATTAATTTTGATTATTTCTATAAATTTGAGCAGTGTAAAATGTAAGAGTTTAATGCACAAAGTGCACCTTGCTAGAGACTATTTTTCATTAGCAAAATGTTGGATCAACATTTCATTGCAAATAACTAATGGGTATTTATATATGACACAGCACAAACAAAGGCTTCCCCCTCTGCTAGGAATTCCATTTAAGAGTCATTGAAAACACAACCCCCAAATTACTGAAATTACCTAGGTAAATAAAGTCATTATAAATCAAACCAAAATGAAATATTCAAGCACACACTAAAATTATTATCCAAGACCAATTCCAACAAGCTGCCTCTGATTACTGTAGTACACACTTAGGAAAAGTCTAGGTAAAAACAGAACTGCTGAGAATTAAAAGCTCCTTTGCCTGCAACCTGCAAAAGCTGGTATTGACCAAAAGTGCCCCAAACACAAGTTCAGTTTGAACTTAGGAAGAATCCTTAAAAACTGACTTCAGATAGTGTTTTTTTCCCCTCCTTTTTTTTTTTTTTTTTTTTCAGATACTTGGTTACAGATGTCCAATAGTAAAATTTAAGTTACAACATTCAAGTTTCATTTTCACTGCTAAGAAAAAGCATTAAAGCTTTCAGGAGAAATAAAGTATTTCACTGGTTTATTAAATGCTCTCTGCAAAGACACCTTCACAGGAAAGCAAATTCCAAACTGTTTTCATGCCTTGAAAAACCTATTTTAAACATTTTTCACTCTGCCAGAGGAGCAATGCAGATAATATATATCTTACAGAATACCCCAATGGCCAGACATTCACATTTGCTGAAGTATGTACTATTGTCTATCAGAGAAAAATATACTTTTTTTCACATTCTGAAAATTTTTACATCTTCTCCCAAAAATGAATTAGTGCAACAAATGCTTCTTAAAGAATAAAATATAATCTTAATATTACCTAGAAGGAAGATAGGGAAATTATAGGTGGCACAATATTTCAGACCAAGGAATGATTTGATTAAAGTGGCATTTGAGACGTGAAAACTGCCTCAGCTCTCTGAGCTATAGGTCTACTTCTATTTTTGCACTAAACTTCTACGCTATCAATAGTCATAAACCCCATCCTAACATAAAGCTATGAAATTACACTAAGAAACTTTTCAAAAGTGCTAGTCTCACAATCCAATGGAAAAATGAAGTAGAAACATTTTATACTTGTAAGTGCATAGAGTCCAAATGTAGGCAGATAAATTAGTCTACTCACAGACATACATAAAGTACTATCTACCTCAGTGTCACTGTAACAACAAAAGCAAGAAACATCAAGTATAAAAAAAGTCTCCATGCAGTAATAAGCATGCTGAAAACTGAAAAGAAAGGAAATGCAGGACTAAAGTTGTAAAAACAAAGCGCACACACACAAAAAAACTTCCCAACAACCAAACCAAAGAACTACCCCCAGCCCTCCACACACGCAGAGAATGGTCAGGCTTAATATGTGTGATTTCTCAGGGTAGCTCAGTGATGTACTAAGCGCAATAAGACAGTACCCCTGTTCACTGAATTATCCTCACCACTCAGAAGGTACAATCTACATTTTATTTGCTATGACTATGTTTCTTAAGTGAGAAGCCATAGAATGGCTGGTAAGCAGTTTCAATGGGAATTGCAGCAAGTCTTCGGAATTAATACTTAGATCATGCTTCAACCTCAATCCATCAGTAAGTTTTTACATCTTAAGGTTCAAAAAGTATTCAATAATAAGTTTTCAAGTATCCTTGAATAAACTCCATTACTCCTTCATCTCAAATTTAACAGTCTGCTTTGGGTTCTTCACCAGATACAAAGTATCTTGTGTGATAATTTTACCTGGCCTATGCAAATTTCATGTATTCTCAAGCTTCTGGAAGCATTTCACATCCCTTTCACCCAGTAAACAGCAGGGCTAGGGTAGAATGGGATCAAACACATTGTGTCCTGACAAGAACTTAATTACAATCCTTTGAAAAATTTGTTTTTTATTGAATAAAGAACCTGAAATGTAATCCTTCCTTCCTTACAAGTGGAAAAGACTGAGTAAGGTTTGCTTTGCATTATCTGAAATCTATTTATAAGCCTCCAAATGCATCTAAAATAGGGACAACCTGAAAACCTCACAGCTCACAAAAAGATACTCACATTATGGTGACTGACAGGAGAAACTGGGGCTATGAAGGGAGGCTTCAGGCTAGAGGAGATATGCTGCAAGAGAAGAAAACTAAACTCAGATTAAGCTGGTACACTGGACATCATTAACTATTTTTCAGACTTCTTCATAAATAGGTGGTTATTCAAAAAAAGATAGAGTTGTTAGTGTATTTCCAAACATTCTAGATCATGTACTATATAAACGACACCTTTTATAATTCAGGATAGGCAGGGCTAAACCTAGATTGGTTTTCTATTTAACTCTCTGATGTGACTGACCTTTAGATTAAATTTGGTGGAATAGATTTCCCATTAATATTAAATGACACACAAAAAATTTACCTCTGAACTCCAGACTTAGATTTCCTTGGGCTTTTGATTATTTCTGTGCTCCACTAATTTTCTTAGCCTACTAATATAAAGGTACCCAAACCAATATCTTGACTAGCCTACCAATTTCAAAACTGACTGAATTTGAATTACTTTAAACATAACAGTACTCTGATACAGAGACAAAAAAAACCCTCATTCATTTCTCATCATTAGTTCAAATAATTTCCTGCCTGTTTTATCTGCAAATTATTGTGTGTGTTCTCCAATCCTGAAGAAGGTTCCTTTCCTTGTCACCAGAGGCAAACAAGTAGATGTGTGAGCAGCAGAAGTAATGAAGCCTGGTTTCCAAATCTCCATGGGAAGTTTCTGACGTTTAATAAAAGGAAAACTAATTAGCTTTGGGGTTAATAAGTTTGGATATTAATAGGGTCTTTCTCATCCACCCAGAAACCTGTATTCAGAACGTAACACTTTGATACTTCCAAGCCCCTCTCATACATAAAAAAATCAGCCAGCCAGTCAAACAACCAAATACATACGATGTAATTGAAAAGTGCTATGTTTTGGGAAGCAGTGATAAAAATAAAACATCTTATTTCCTTCCATAGCAGGAAAAATAAAAAGTGGCTCATCAACTGTATAAATAACATTGAAGACAAAACATGTTGGTAAATGTTGTCCAGCAAAACATTCACAGACCTTGTCACATGTTTCCTCTTAACAAATAAGCATACAAGTGATCGGTGTTACGGAGGACAGCATGATACTGCTGCACAAGGAAGGCCCAACACAGTATTCCCTTAGACTTTTTATCCCACACAAGTCAGCAGAGGGTATGGAAAGAAAGGATGCAACAAAACGCTCATGAGTACATGTAGAGAAACCACTCCAGCTGAAATAACTGCTTACAGGCGTGCTGGGGAGGCGTTCACATGTCCTGTGAGGCAGGAGGACAGTGCTTGGTGGAAGGACCAGCTGGGTACATTCGGAAGCTGTTATCACTGTCCAAATCCCAGCACCCTGCCTGCAATGCTCATAAGCCAGTTGCTTTAGTACCAGTTTCTTTAGTACCTGAGAACCTTCCAGCCTCCGTGCCATTACAGTGTATTTAGGGGACACATGCAAATCGAAATCCAAAACTTTACGGAAGTCCGAAGTCTGTCTTTCGCAAACAACATGGTACACAAGGTATATGCAAAAATGCACACAAAGAAAAGATTTTATACTAAATTTCCCTAAGATTATCCATTGGTTCATTCGTTTTACAGAAATTAAAAGTTAAGCCTATCAAACACCCGGTCATTTTATTGAAAAGCAACATGAATTAAAGAACAGCTTCAGCTCAGCTGCTCATCTTGACAGAAACTTGGGGTCAGGAAAAAACAGAATGTCGTTCATCCAGCGTCTAGTCAGTAGCCCCAAACTGACACCCTAATTCCTTAAAAAGTAGTACAGAATGCTGCATCCTTGTTTCAACAATACCCGTGTCTCAGTACCAATATATTAGCTTTAAAATGGTATTTTAGAAATTAGTTATACTGTCTTTTAAAAGAATAGGCTACCCCTTATTACTTGCATACAAAAAGCACTGTACTTTATATTTTCTGCACCTGACAATAATCCTAGGACACAGAATTGTTCAAAAAATCTCCGGAAGCTAAATAGCTAGGTTTGCATTATCGTGGTGTTTAGGTTTTGGTTAAGCAAATGAATTTCATAAAAACCTTAACCCAATTGATTTTCCCCCTTTAGAAATCGGTCAGAGAACACATTTTTATGGTGGACCTTAGGCACTGAATCACGATTAGAGAACTGAGCAAGCTTCAAACCTTCAGAGCACCACAAGCTATTTTCTTCTCTGCTTCTGATTCCTAGACAGTTATTACTTTTGACAAAGAATTACAGAGAAATATTCCTCTAGGTCTTTGAAAGTAAGGAGACATTCATTATTAATAGAATTTTTTACCTTGGTAAGAATGTTGTGTCAGAAAGTACCATTCAGGGAGCTTGGGAGGAGATGAGAGACAGGCAGACTGCTGGACTTTATGTATGTTGCATCAGAGATTTTAAAGATCAGCCAATTTTATTTTTTAAATTCATTATTTATTTCAACTTTTTAAACTTTTGTAGTGACTGCCAATGAACTTCACATATTTTCATTGTACAAATAATCTACAGAAACTTTTGGCTGAAAAACTGGTTCTGTTGTAGGCACGTCATCTTGTACCTTCACAGTGGAATACAGGTATATACACACATTTACACTTTCATAGCATGCTGCAGATCAAAAATAATTAAATTGAAATTTTGTAGATTGTGCCACATTATTTATTTTTTAATCCTATTTTAATTTCTAATTTGTCTGAGAACAGTAAGAACTCAAGGACATACATACATGTTTCAAGTATTTGGTAATATACTTTTGGTAATACACTTTTTTTCCCTTACTATTCTTACCAAAGATTAGTTGCAAAAAAACCCCTCAAAACAACCAACAATGACAGACTTATCACTTCAGCTGATTGCTAGATGGACTAGTCCAAATACCTGTTCCCCAAAATGGCATTAAATTTAGTTGATTCACTTAGACTATGCAACAATGAATTTGATAGAGGAGGCATGAGCCAGAACTAAGTAATCCAAGAAAACACCAGGTTCTTTTACAAAAATAAATTGTAGGCTGACACATAATACCTCAAGATTTGATGGTAAATTTTATTCACAATAAGTGAATAGCTATTGGATCATTTATGTGACTGATACTGAAAAAATGGAACCGACTGCGCTTGGAATGAATGTATTAGTCTCATACTAAATAGGTTAATGGACCTGTTCTTTGAAAGTTACTTAAAAACGCAGTCAAAAATTCACACTCCAAATTCACATTTTTGTTTTCTAGCTGTTGCTGGTAAACAGTTTAGGAAAAGTGGTTTATTTTCTCTAAGTGGGTATTTTCAAGTATAAAAACCCCATTAAAATAAAATGCCTTACATTCCTTACAGCCCTTGCAACCGCTTGGCTTCTTGTTTTCTTAATCTGGAGAAATTTCATGTTCACAACATAATGGGCACCTTAACATCACATTCCTATTTAGAAATAAGACTTTGATTTGATTCATGTGGTTTCAGGTCAGTGTACTCTTTATGTAAGACAACGTTGGGATGGGTTTTCCTCTACTATACCCATTTCTGCAGTATGGGCTTTTACCGCGCTCAGTTACACAAATCAAGAGCTCTGTACCCCATATCAAAACAGTTTATGTGAAGAAATGAGAAATATTTTCCGAGGATTTTGAAAGCTACTTGTAGATGCACAAGGCTGTCAGATGTCTCATCATAATGAATGTGATTATGATTCTGCCTCTTCTTCCATTACTTCATGACAGAAAGAAACTGAATATCACAAATAAGGAGAAGGCCTCAATATATTGAGTCTGTCTTTTACAGGTATATAGATTTATGCAGTAATATCATAAAACTGAAACCCTTGTTTTACCCTTGAAATATGCTTTGATTCATCATACTGCATTTCAGAAAGAAGTGAAACAACTGTTTAATCCAGTACTTGTTCATATTACACTAAAGTGCAGGAACATTTAATGTGCACAGTAATGCTTACGATTGAGCACCACTTTACTAATAAAGAAGGAGCAAAAACTAATATAAAGAATACTAAAAAAACTAACCTTATATTTCCTTAACCTGTTTTTTCAGGGAGTGGGGAGTAAGGGTGGAAGGTCATTATAGATATATGCTCCAAAACTACAGTCAAAAACAATTTTTAGATTGAGATGATACTTTTTACTAGACCAGCAGGTTCTGAAAAAGCAGATAAGTTGCTAGCACACAAGTCTTTTTTCAGATCTGAAACAAAAGGATAGATTTGTAAAGTGAACTGTAATTAAGACATTAAGAACAATTGCTTGGGATTTCATTAGATATGTATTAGACTATCCAGGAGAACAGGAAGGTGTACCTGGGAGTCCGAGACTCAGTAAGGAGAGGTGAAAGGTGGTTGCCTTCCAGGGGGAAGAGCTACATGTAATTTATAACTTGTGGACCACTATAATACTAACCAGGCGTTGGGAGTGGAACAGGAATTGCAGGTCACAATGGACCAAAAAAACAGTATCTCCAGTGAGTCCACACTTTTTTGTATTTACCAAGTTATGAATTTGAGTTTCCAGACTTATCTTTCAAATTATTTTAATAGGGCATTCTTTAATTAAGTCAGAGCAGTTGCTTCCAACTTGAATTTTGCTTTGAAGTTTCCTGCTTCTGTTTCAGACCTGAAGAACTACTTATGTGCCTGAGAGCTTATCTGAGGTTTTTTTTAAAACTATACTCAGTCTAATTAAAGATGTTACCCCTACCTGTAAATCTTCTCTTAATTAGTAACTTCATGGATTTGCTGATGGCAAGTACAAGAGTGGATCACTCCACTGCTATCAAACCAAGAGGGAATTAAACTAAGCATGCTGAAATGTCATTTCCTCATTATAAAAATGCAGTAACACCTTTTCCTCTCTAACACAACTATTGCTGCAAAATGCAGCCCTCCAAAGGTCTAAAAAACCAGCTATCTCATGCTGTAGTGGTTGCCGAACAACAAAACTATCTCTTTCTAAGTTTCTCTGGTGTGGAAGTGTCACAAAGGAAAAGATGAGGTAGAAGAACTGACACCTGGAAAGAGTTAAAACAAAGCTGAACTAATTGAAGAACGGTATTGTTGTTAGTGAAACGGTATAGGACATAAAATAGTAATGTTGTTGGAAGAGACAGAGGGAGAGTAAATGTTGAGTTGATTGGCATACTGTTGAAGAGGGTAGGTCTCCATGGTCAGTGCATATTCCCTACAGAAGTTATATAGGAATGTCAATCAAACACAAAGCTTTCAATCTCCTGGGATTTAAAGATTTCCATTGAAGTATCTGTCTGCTCTTCCATTTAAAGTCAAAGCCAGAAGGCTGAAAGGGCAAACCAAGCAGATGGGACATCGTGAGTGCCGCAAGAAATAAATGAATTGTTTGTTTAAGCATTGTACATACAACAATGTTTCAAGATTTACACAGAGTATAAGGCTATGGAGAGGCCATCGAGCTCACACCAGAAATTCTGCCATGAAAGAGAACCTTTTACACCCACCTCCCAAGGGAAAAGGAAAAGCAAATAAACCCAATATATTAGACAAGAGCAATTTCATAATTTCATTTTAAATTTCCTACAGAAGCCCTCAAACTTTCAGTGCTAACACACCACTGCTGCTTCTACTACAAAGCAGGAGGAGACATATAGAGATGCTTCAAATCAGTTATGAAACTGCAAAATAACATTGATATGATACGTCCTGAGTATTTTGAAGTAGTTGTACAGAAGACACAATGTATCAAAACCTTAGCTACTACTTGTTGTGGGAAAAACACCTCCACCTGTTAAACAGTCAGATAATAAAAAGATAAATAAGATATGTTCAAGGGCACAAAGTGCATTCAGGCAAATAAAACACACTAAACTAAAACCCTTCTGCAAAATGAGCAAACTAGGTTTACACATTACAGAGAAGACCAATAAAGCAGCTCACATTTCAATGACAAGCGTCTCTTTCAGTGTGGTCTATTAAATCCACGTGAATCCCCGCACACTGACACACACAAAGCCCCCTTTTCTCCCTGTTTCTCAACCATGACTGCCATACTGCCATATACTCTGGAGTTCAACAAGTCAAGTATTCATTGCAGTAATTTGGAAAAGTTATTACAAACCCAATCTCAGGAGTTATGGGCTCTAAGGACTTAGAAAAAACAGCCAATATTCCTTTTTGGCACAGTGAAGAACAGCTTCCCTTGGACACAGAGAGTGTGCTGCAGGATGGCTTCTGAACTCATCTATCAGTATTGCTTCTACCCAATATGCTGTTTTTTTATTTATCTAGAACATGATGATTTGACAATCTGTGCACTAGTTCTTCATATTTTCAGATATTTTTTAAACCCTTACTGCCATATTCTCGGGATCCAATCTTAAAACAAACATTGCCCTTGCTGCCATTTCTTCTGCTAGTCTTTCTTCTATGAAATTTTTTAAAAACACCTCATTAACATGCAATTTGTGTGTAGTAGGGTCCACAACAGTATGTTTCCAAACAAAAACTCTGGATCCCAACCTGCTATATATTTTCTAACACTCAGATTCAGAAATTACAGTCCAGATGCATAATTTCTTTCAATACTTATGGGGGTCCTGTAAGTTGATTTTCACTAACAATAAACACATTTTAGTAAGCTTCTGGAATGGTTGAAGAGATTTGTTTTGTAGACAACAGTGATTCCAGAACGAGATATTGACTATGATAGTGTATGACATTATTCTGTAAAAAGAGTCAGAAAAATAATATAATACAATTGTAGCTCTTGTCATATATTTATCATATAAAACAATTTAAACATCATTGCCAGGTTAAACAAAAAAAACCCAAAAACCATAGCTACCTTCTCCATTCTGGCTTTCTATTAGAAACAATAATACAAAAGGTGACTGGATAAAGGCAGTGCAAACGTTAAAAATGTGACAATTTAATCTCTGGAGCTTCTCTGCCATTTTTCTTTCCTCTTTTGAGAATAATTGTTTAATATTTTATATTAGAGGTCAAGTACATCTTCAAAAGGAGGCAAGTACAATTCAGCAAAAGGATTCCTTAGATAAAATTCCCCAAACTGAAAGATAAATATAGTTATGGAAACCACCTTAGGATGGTACACAGTGGAAACTTGGTTTCCCAGTCTGCTGCAGACATTGGTAGGAGCAAGAAAAAGAATTCTGACTCTATCTGTGGATGAGCACTGACAAAAAAGTGGGATAAGTTCCAGCTGCTGCTTGGCCACACACTGAGATAAGAGGAGCCAGATGCAAAGTTCCCAACCAGCATACACTGAAAGAAGCCAAAGCCAGATTAGCTAGCGATCTGTGTGCTTCTGGAGAAGGAGCTGGAGGCCAGCTGGGCTGGACTTCAAGAACAACAAGTGGATTTCACTCTCTATTATAGCTGGTACCAATACTCCTTTGTGGTCCCTTTCTCCTCCCCCCCCCCCCCCCCCCGCCCCCCCGGCCTAGGGTTGAAATTATTTTCCCACCTTTCTTACTTGTGTACCCACATTCCAGCAAGTCACTTTGATCTGTCCTGCATCTTTGACAACTTTTTCCTAGTCTGCATGTCAATTTCTTTCTAGAGGATTCAGAGTTAAACTCAAGCTGCCTATGAAGTGACCTTACTTGCCTGTTTTACATAGTTAATTTTTACCAGAATTTCTAGAACATATCAAATAACAACTGACAGATAAAAAAATAATTTCTGACAGGGTTCTCTCAAGCACATCTGTCCTGCAATTTATTTTAGTCACTGTTGCTCCTTACCTTCCTAGCACAGAAACTTCTGTTTCTTGCTTACAAGGGTCTCTGGTGCATGCTTTTAACAGATGTCTTCCTGTAATTGTCATCTTCATGAAGCCCCGGTGAGAACATAATCATCCTCACAGCTTTCAGTTTGCTCTAAGAATCTTCCCTTACTTAAGACTTCTGCTTTACCTCAGAAAAATTAAACCCCTTCTAACAACAGAGCCCTTCTGTCAAGCATGTCCTCCTGATTTCAAATTTCATCCCTCTAATGAGTTTATAAATACATCAGCCAATATTTCTTCTGAAAAGACCAGTATCTTTGATCCACACCTCTCTACTACAAGGCCTTTTCGCTAACTATTGAAAAAGGTTATGACCAAGAAAAAAAAAAATAAAAAAAAAAGTAAAAAAGCCATAGCCTCCAGTACAATAGATGCTGTAATCTCTGGAAGTTAGTTTACTGATCCCAGGATTAGAATACAAAGACCAAAATTATATCCCGGGTGTGAGACATGGAAAACCCTGTATGCTGAGAACAGGGTACCACGGAGCCACACTAAAGCACACAGGCTCACCCATCTCCAGAACTTAGGCTCCTACCTAGACACTGCAAGAAATTATAGTGAGGGCACCTTTTCTACCATAGCCTAATAACTGGAGTATTCACAAAAGAAGTTGGAGACCTTAACTAAAATTTTTCCTCATAGCCCAAGGTGACTCAAATCCTTATCTCTTACCTTCTTGAGAATGTCTTTGACTGTGAGATTTTCTTGGGCTGTAGGTAACCACGCAGTGTTTACTTACAACTCCTATCAAGGTTGTAAGACTGAATACAAAAGAATACCAGTTTCATAGTGCCCAAAGGAAATGAACAGAAAGACTTCCCCCGGACTACATAGGAAGAGGCCATCCCAATGTTGTGATCCCTCCTCTTCCAATTCATTGATGTACAACCCATTAACCATTCTGGGAACAGGAACTGGAACATCAGACTCCATCCTGTATTTCTAGATGACAGGACATTCCCACAGGGATTCAAAGACTAAATTGCTCAGACTGGGTCTGGCGTGGCTGCATGCACAACACACAACCTCAGGAGCTTCCAGGCTAAACCAAAAGTGTCTAGTAAATTTAGGCTACACATTGTGCATCGGGCATAGCTGAATGCGGACCGTTAAACTGCTATGTTGAATGCAAGTGCTGAGTACTTCGTGTATAGACAGAACTTTCTACTTCAGTGTTTCCACTGCTTCCAATTTCCAAGCTGTTTCTCAAGCATCAGGTCCTAATGCTCTTCTGTCTTCATGTGCCCAAGCTATGTGACTGCTTACCTCTGGAGAACTAGGTAGGACAGACACAGTCTACCACTAGTTGCTTCTTTTCTTTTAATTATCTCACTATGAAAGAGGATTCCTTTTGGTGCTGGTCTTTGCTAAGTGTTTACCCATCTGATCATCGCCCTGAAACCACCTGAAAATCCTCATACATGGGAAGATCTTCAAGGAGCAGGGAACCATTGAAGCATTCTGTCTGTCTTTATTACTAGCAATATAAATGCTTAAGCACATCTTTCTCCCTTCCTGTTCTCTTTATTTTCCAATATAGATGGCAGAGATGCTCATTTTCACATCTCACCCAAGATATCAACTGTGCTTGACTAATGACGCTAAAGATAAACAGTAACACTCAGGAAAAAACAACATATACGACATTAGCATACCTATATGCCTATATTTTAATATCATGGAGCTTTAGTGATGTGTTTCTCACAAAAGATTCATTATGTAAAACTGAAGGTGTCTGGAAACAGTTTAAACATGCACACACATACACAGAGTATGAAATCACTGAGGGCTCTGCACAACAGAAGTAGCTTGCACAAATTCACCCAGCAAATATATGCTTACAGAGCTATAAAATAAAAGCAGCCCCATTAAAGCCAGCTAGAAAACTCACAAATGCATTTAAACACATATTTAGGTGTTTACTAGACTGGGGACTACTTCTCTCTTGTAAATGAAAATGACCCCAATGTGAAGACTGGTATTAAATCAATTTTAATATACTAAATACATAAAGCATTTTAGATTATTAATCCTTTTCGTAGTAAAGAGAATATTCAGCATAAGATATGATGCTGTACAAGACTAAAATATACCCAGTCACTTATGTTATTGGAGATGTTTCAGACATACCCAGGATAATGTTTATGTATGTAAGGTCACTTACAGTGAAGGAGGAAAGCAGCACATCCATTTAGCTGTTGGCTGATACCTTAAACCAGCACAGAGCTTCAAACAGGACTTAGCCAATTACTAACATCAGTTTTATCACCTTAATAAATGACATGACACATTATGTACCAAAGGTCCCTTCAAGCTGGACGCTTCAAAGAAAGTCATTACCTTCTGACTGTTCTTATCAAATACAGTCTAATATTAGATGATTGTCCCATCCAGATTTCTTACAGATGTGCAACCATCAGAAAATCCACAAACGGAATAATTGCCTGGACTCTGGTATAAATTCTCATCCCTTGGGTTAATTAATTTAGGCTACAAGGTAGATTATTACAAAGATAGTTTCTATAAACCCCTTGTACATGTAGGGGGAAAACAGCATAAAAAACATGTCTGCAACCTTGCTTTTACTATTTCTCCTGCTAAAATCCCAGAATCACAGAACAGTCAGGGTTGGAAGGAACCTCTGGAGATCAACTAGTCCAACCCCCTGCTAAAGCAGGGTCACCTACAGCAGGTTGCACAGAGTTGCATCCAGGCAGGTTGTGAATGTCTCCAGAGCAGGAGTCCTCACAGCCTCTTCTGGGCAGCCTGTCCCAGGGCTCTGCCACCCTCAGGGTAAAGTTTTTCCTCCTGTTCAGGTGGAACCACCTGTGTTGCAGTTTGTGCTTGTTGCCCCTTGTCATGTCACTGGGCACCACTGAAAAGAGCCTGGCCCCGTCCTGACACTCACCTTTAAGAGATTTGTAGGCACTGATAAGATCCCCTCTCAGCCTTCCCTTCTCCAGGCTAAACAGGCCCAGCTTTCTCAACCTCCCCTCACAAGGGAGATGCTCCAGCCCCCTCATCATCATCGTCATAGCGCTCCCCTGGACCCTCTCCAGCAGTTCCCTGGCCCTCTTGAACTGGGGAGCCCAGCACTGGGCCCAGCACTCCAGATGTGGCCTCACCAGGGCAGAGCAGAGGGGGAGGATCACCTCCCTGGACCTGCTGGCCCTGCGCCTCCCAACGTTCCCCAGGATCCCACTGGCCTTCCTGGCCACACAGGCACCCTGCTGGCCCATGGACAACTTGCTGTCCACCAGGACTCCCAGGTCCTTCTCCACAGAGCTGTCCCCAGCAGGTCAGCCCCAGCCTGTACTGGTACAGGGAGTTGTTCCTCCCTAGCGCAGGACCCTACACTTGCCTTTATTGAGCTTCATTAGTTCTTCTCCACCCAACTCTCCAGCCTGTCCAAGTCTCGTTGAATGGCAGAGCAGCCTTCTGGTACACCAGTATTGCAAATTTTAAAGTATTTAGTCCTAGTGTCTGTAAGTGACTTAGGAACGCAAGTCTAATCAGCAAAGGTGACATTTATACATGGGGAAAATTTGCCTTATTTAAAGTTAAGGGACTTAGAAGACTAAATCCATTTTTAAAACAGTACTTTGACTGTACCTGCATGAATAGATACATAGAGCTGCGTTAGCCCTTCTTCTGTTTGGGCTGTGGAAGTGATGAATGCCAAAAAAAGCATCTATTTTCTAGTCAGGCTCCACTGGGCCAGCCATGTCTAGCGCTACAGTAGTGCAGGAAACCAGATGAAGGGCCAGGAAGGACCTTTATATTGCTTCACGACAAATACTACTCAAAAGACTGATCTGTGTACAGTCCAAAAAATAATCTCTTCTATTTTTTTTGCTCTGTTCTTTGGGTCTATTCATCTCTTTGAGAATGGTCACCAAATTTTTTCAAAGAATCTGATGTTTTTATGTATCTTTATTATACCAATGGAATATTTTAGTGACTTTAACCCCTGTGTTACCATAGCCTTTTTTACTAGTCCTGTCTGACAATCTCTCTCCCTCTAAACAGAGCCCACTATAGCTACCTTTATCAAGAAGGAAGGGCCTCCATATCTGAAAAGACATGCAATGCCTATAGCTGAAGAATCAAGACTTAGTTACTAGGCACTACGCCTCCTACACTGACAGATGATTGCCACATATTGCCATTAATGGGTTGAATTAGCAAACATACTATTTAACATATACCTGTCTAATAGAGTTAGCTCTTCACTTCTTAGAGGGCAAAGCACCATTGATGGAGCACTTTCTTTTACTTATCCTGCAGGGACTATTTTATTTTTAAAAGTGATGAAGTGTTCAGGATGCTATTTCAGACAAGCTGACATTTGGAGGTGTGCTGTTTTGGGCTGGGATAAAGTTAATTTCCTTCATATTAGCTGGTATGGGGCTGTTTTGAATTTGTGCTCACAACAGTGCTGATGACACAGGGGTGTTTTTGTTATTACTGAGTAGGGCTTACACAGAGCCAAGGCCTTTTCTGCTCCTCACCCCACCCCATCAGCAAGTGGGCTGGGGGGCACAAGGAGTTGGGAGGGGGCACAGCCAGGACAGCTGACCTCAGCTGACCCAAGGTATATCCCACACAGTATGATGTCATGCTCAGCAACAAAAACTGGGGGAAGGAGGAGGGAGGGAGGGACATTCTCGGAGTGATGGTGTTTGTATTCCCAAGTACCCATCATCCGTGCTGGAGCCCTGCTGTTCTGGGGATGGGCGAACGCCTGCCTGCCCATGGGAAGCAGGGAATGAATTCTTTTGCTTTGCTTGTGTGCACAGCTTTTACCTATTAAATTGTCTTTATCTCAATCGATGAGTTTTCTCTCTTTTTTCACTTTTACTTTTATGATTCTCTCCCCCATCCCACCAGGGGGGAGTGAGCACGCAGCCGTGTGGATCTTAGCTGCTGGCTAGGGTTAAATCATGACAGGAGATTTCACTCTTATTTATCAAAGGACTTCTTAAAAAAAGAAAAATATATATACACATATGTGTTAGATTTTTGTTTAAATTTTTGCTTAACATATTTAGCTTGTCCTATCAAAGGAACCTCATATTTCAGGATGCCTGTGTTACTGCCTTTGCCTCTTCCTGTTCCTGACTTTACTGCATGTTCTCTAACAAGGGGCATCAGTATCTGAAGTGATGACTGGCAAGAAAGCTGGCACACAGACAAAATCAAAATCATTTGGAAAAATTAAATTGAGAGATGGCTACCAAAGGAGATCTGTATGTGGAGGCAGAAGGAAATATCTCCTCTCCCTCCCCAAAAAATAAGGTGTTTGTGAAAAAAAAATAAATAAAAAAAGTAGTGTGGTTTTTTTTGTTAGACACAGGCCAAGCTAAAGAGCTAATTTTTCAAATGAGTCAAAAAGGAAGCAAACTGACTAAAGAAATGCCAGCCATCTAGAGTTCAATAAATCCAGCTCAGACTGTGCCCTGGATTAGCTGTATCATAACATTAGCTCATCTAATCAGGATAGCACATACTAGCTAAAATTCTACTTCAAATTATTCTTTACTCAGAGTCCTTTATGTTTAATTTATTGCTGATAAACAATACTTCATAAAAGATTTTCTATAAAACTCTAACTTAATTTTTAATATTCATCCAGTCTGAAATAAGTTACATCAGACACTTCTAATTTTTTCTGGTAAGGATAAGTACTATTTTTGTTCGCTTTGATAAAGCAGTAGAAACTCCAAGCCCATATCAAGAGATTAGTTGCAAAAGTCTGTTGGAGCTCAGGTTGGAGCCATGAGCTTCAACAAAGTTCTCCACTCATGTTCTGCACATGCCCTTGCACAATTCTGATGGAAACACAAGCTCTTAACTAGACTTGCATCATGCCTTTGAAAGCACATCACTTCAAGGCAGACAGATGATATCTATGCTGACCACGGGTCATTGAGTTCTCTGCATGTTTTTAGATACCTAAAGTGACACATTTATTTACTAGGTTTCACAGGCACAATATATAAGCTGTGTCTTCCTGAACTGAAAGGTTCCAAACTCACTCTCCATGGTAATTTGTTGTCCAAAATCATGACTTCACAAACTAATTAACCTTCTGTCTTCTAACCAACAGCTAATTAGTTTTTCTTCACAATGTTATGAACAAGGTTTAGCAGTTTACTTTGTTGCTTCAGCTCTTCCATTTATGGCAACTGTCTGTAAACAATAAACCCCCATATTTTTAAAGGCTGCTAGAAAGGCTACATATCAACATAAACCAACATTTTTCAAATTAAAGGTTCATTTAAAAAAAACCCCATAGAAACAGAAAATATACAGAGATCGTTAAATTCCTCTAATCAATCCAAAACGGCACTGCAAGGGAATGTCACATTCATATCTATTTATGCTTTAACATCCCTTTCATCATGATGAATAAATTAGCACCCTTACCAGTTCCACCCTTGACCTTTTTTTTGAGATGCAAAAGATTTATAGAATCTAAGATGCCACTTGTACTCTAACTCAACAGATTTCACTCATGCTGCAGTAGTCATGTCCTTATAGATAACTCACATTGTTTTCTGAATCATAAAAATTCATCATCAGAAGTTACACATTTCTGTTCAATATTTGCCTTGAGGCTGAATACAATACACACCTATGGAATGTAACAATTCTGAATGTAACCACTGCTAACCGAATCATATGATTTGACAACAGTTACTTGTGTATTTTACAACGAGGTAGAAAATCTGTCATTTGATACACCACAAAAACCCCACTTATAATGGTGGGGTTTGTAATAAAAAAATAACTAAAATATTTATAATAATTCTGTAAAACTGTTTGGAAGATGCATTAAAAAAGTAGTTAGCTTTTATGAAAGATACTCATGAATGCTATTAGAAGCTGCATTTCATTATGAAATGCACTCTGTATCACACCTTACTGAACAGCTTTGCAACTTTCCACTGCAATCTTAAACTTACACAGAGAATAATAACACCTACTTTGCAATCCCCTAATTATAACTGAACAAAATGAACTTGTGATATGACAGTGTCACTTCCATTTCTAATTCAGGGAAGCCATATAACTCATTCTGAGTGTGGGAAAAATACTACTCTGGTTGAAATAGTGCAATCACATCGTGTAAAGAAAATGTGTTGAAACAAGACTCCAATATGGATCAGGAGCAAGATTTACACATACCATAGTGACTTCATCTACCAGTGGTGTCATCTCAGCAATCTCAAAATCAGAACTGAAAATCGGCGCTGTTTTAATGCAATGGAAATGTCTATAGGAATGCAATTATTTTTATTAATCCAAACAGTAGCTTGCCTCCTGTCCAGGAAGTTCACTTAGCAGTTCAAGCACTCAGATATATTCAGTTCTGCAACAGTCTACCAGCATCAATGCTTAGAAGTCTCAGGATTCCAAAGCAGCATGGCCTAGCAAGCTCAGAGAGATTTAGGGTTTTTTGAAGTAGCTTAAAATTAAAGACAGTTTCATTTTTCTCAAAATAGTCTCAAAATCCCTAATTTCACAGTCTTAGAATAAGCAATTGTTTAACTACAGTCTTTTCTATTATTATTATTATTTCATTACCTCTTGCAATACACATATTTCTGTTTCAGCCACTTTCACGAGTCTTTTAGCATTTCAGAATTCGTATTTTGCACTGAAATGACAGGCAAGTCTAACCTTGCCTAATAGATATCTTTAGAAGAACCATAACAGATCTCTACGTAATCATTAATCACAACTGCATACTCTCTTAGAAAAGTCCCATTTAAAGACACATCTTACAACCACTTGAACACAGGCAATTTCGCTCGTGGGAACTGTCATGGTTTAACCCCAGCCAGCAACTCAAGTACTACGCAGCCGCTTGCTCACACACCCCCACACTCCTCAGTGGGATGGGAAGCAGAATGAGGGGGAAAAAAAAAAAAAAAAGGTAAACCTGTGGGTTAAGATAATAACAGTCTAAGAAATGAAATAAAATACTATAATAATAATATAACTGTAATGAAAAGGGAGACAAAGAGAGAGAAATAAAACTCAAGACAGACAAATGGTGCACAGTACCATTGCTCGCCACTCGCTAACCAAGGCCCAGCCAGGTCCCAGTGGCAATCGGCCCCTCCCAGCCAGTTTCCCCCCGTTTATGTACTGAGCATGACATTCTATGGTATGGGATATCCCTTTGGCTAGTTGGGGTCAGCTGTCCTGCCCGTGTCCCCTCCCAGCTTCTTGTGCCCCTCCTCACTGGCAGAGCAGGGAAACTGAAAACTCCTTGACTTAGGGCGAGCACTGCTTGGCAACAGCTGAACCATCATTGTGTTACCAACATCATCCTCATACTAATCCCAAACCACAGCACTGCACCAGCTACTAGGAAGAAAATTAACTCTATCCCAGCTGAGACTAGGCCAGGAATAAATCCACAGGACAAAGGGTGGTACATAAGAAAGCAATGTTATTACGTGTTAAAGGTTCACTGAATCTTCATCTGTTCAGTACTTGAATATATGCCTGGCTGTTCCCTAGCATCCTAGTTTGAATGTACGAAGCCCACAGACTGCACCTACTGAGCTGTTTCATGGACATTCAGCAGATCTGAAGAACTGGACTTACATTTCTGAATAAACAAGCTATAACAGGTTTGAGTACCTCTATATAATAATCTCATGTCCCTATGCAGAATGTCAGTCACTGGATCCATAGTGAATATGAATGCAATGTACAGGTTGCTCTGCACTTCTGAGCAGTGTGCCCAGGAACATGCAGGTATTGTACAAATTCAGCTTTGGAAGGAGAATAGGACATTAAATGCATATTCCAAAGCTTGTGTTTGGGGACAGTTAAAGATCACTACTTGTTCCACTGAGTTATTTGATGGGAAGGAACAGTGAAAATTCAACTGATGGACTGGAAGCTCTATCTATGTTCATTTCCAAGTAGCATGAAAAGTGGACCAATGTACCACATCTCTGACACCTTTCTCTTAACAATGCAAATATTTTCCCAATGAGAGAAGAAAGCCTGTGGATGAAAAGCGGATGAAAATTTATCACAGTTTTAGTAGGGTCAGGGTCCATATGGCTCAACAAGACAACGTGACTCAACATGTAACCTCACAAGTGCTCATGTAGGCAGCAAGAACTCATAGCTAGAAAAAAAATATCCAGCAACACCTTAGATTGGCATAAACTCATAACAAAACGGCACAATAACTTCTTATGCCTATTCTGATAGCACACAGATTGCGCCAGCTCTCTTTTAATCTATTATTCTCATTGAAGTCTTTGGGTTAATACAAGAAGTCTATTCCTTACGTTACCAAACTCCCATACAAATTAGTAGGAGGAAGGGCTAAATAGGACCTAGCCCAGTACTCGGAACATGCCTCATGGAGAAGGTTACATAACCTAACTATGCAAAATGCAGGGTTCGGGAAGATGCTCTGTGTCCCCTTGCTCAAAGGCAACAGGAATTGCCAAGGACTGAACACATTTTAAAGTCTTCATCTACCTTTTTTTCCCTCTTAGTATTCATTATCAGACTGTTAAGAAATGGAGACCTAAGCACATAAATAAAACTCCTCTGATAATGGTTTAGGAATTTAATCCTTCCACCTTTCATCTTCTGAGCTATCCTTATTCATGCAGGCATCTCTTGGCATGTGAGTTACAGCAGCTCAGGTCCAGGAGGAGTTTGCCCCTTTAAAATGCAACACTTCACACTGAGAAATGACTTACTGGTTTTGGCTCTATGTTTTAATAACAGATACCGCCAAGTTGCTGTACTTTCCAATCGCACTGATGCTAATGGGTAAAATTCTAAGGTTACAATTTAGTCGTGCTTCAGCTTCCACCGAGATGAATGACAAAAACTTTGCACTGCTTTCAGTAAAACGCGACTGGGAGTTCAGTTTTATCTCAGGCCTGGCTCATGCAGGCCAGTTTTGCATGGAAGTCACTGGGGCTTGGCTTGAACAAAGATTAAGGACCTCAAGATCCAGTCTAGTATGTTCTGAATCTCTCAGTAACTAACAGGATTAGGTCCATACACATTACTTACATGGAAAATGATGAGAGAAAATGCAACATATTTCTATTTGACTGATTTGTTTGAGATTTGAAGAGACCTGCTATTTCAGAATAATACAAGAATGCACATTACAATCCAGTAAAATATGAAGATATACGGAAGAACTCTGTTCATCTGTATACTCATAAAAATAAAACTTATTTGCAACTCATATGTCTATCAGCTGTAGCAGGCAAATAACTTTCAAGATACCGCTCTGGCATTATGAGCTGAAAGGCAGTAATATATTTCATCTATTTAATGCAGTGGAGAAGGGCTTATGTACCTCTTCATTTATAAATTGAAATGCATTGTGAGGCTACATGAATAATGAATTTTAAGAAAAGAAGACACCTGCTGCCAACAGGTCTAACAAATCCAAACTTTAACACAAACAGGTTTAAAATGCATTTCTGAGCTTTTCCATTTTTTTCCCAACATGACAGCTTTGAGAAGCCTCTGAGCAAAAGGGGTGCTGCTTCCTTTAAAGTTCACTATTTCATTTCCTCTGACATTTGGAAAAATTTCACTCCATTCTGCTTTTTCTCCTCTTTGTGTTATTTGTTAGACTCTCCTTTTCCTTTCTTGTCTTTTATGTCAGAAAATAGATGAAATTATTTGTCTTGTCACAATAAAAGAATATCTCATACTATTTTTCTTTCAGTTCTGGTTTTCTATTACTTAACTGCAGCCCTGGCTGGTTCTTTGTATTATGGTTTCCATCATGGGAATTAATAAATTAAACAGAACAAAAATGAAATTAGACTTGGCAGGCTTGCAACAGCTAGTGATTTAGGTGCCTCCTCACATCAAATTGAGGGGGAATGTTTCAGCATCCTAGGGGAGACCAAATGAGATGGATAACTTGAAAGAGATTAAAATTTGTTAGGAAGACAGAAAGAATAGGGACCAACTTTGGAAAAAGATCTGAAAGGCAGCAATTTTATTTTTTCAAAATCTCTTTGAGAAAGAAGTAATCATTTGATCTGTCCAAAGACCTCTTCTGAAACTTGGCATGCTGAGAAGTATCAAAATATCACATATTTTCTGACAAGATGATACAATTTCTATTTGAAATTTTCATTTCTAACTCCCAGTAGGACAAGGAAAGCATCAATTTCACTGGTGATATACTAAAAGTGAAATTATCACAGGATTAAAAGCATGAACTCTAATTGATTTTGTGTGCTTTCAGTTTGTATGTCATGTTTCTTTAAACACAACCAGGTCAGGGCAGTTCCCTGGGAAGACATGGAGATTGTCCATAGTCTTCCAAATCGGGCTTGCAGAGATATGAAAGGAGACAGTCACAGCAGGGCCAGGAAGCCTGCAAGTAGCATTTGCGCTTTAGAAGTGATGGAAATACCTTACTAAAGACCAGAGGACATGGAGCAGTTTGCCACAACTCAGGATGTCCCCAAGTTCAGAGAACTCCTGGAATGAAGGACTCACCTGGAAAGACACAGCAGTTATGGGAGAGCAGTTCACATTCCCTCTGCATTCTGAGCCAATAATTTTGATCATCTCTACTAAAACATTCTAAGTTTAAAAGACTCAGTCTTCTGGAGGAGCGCGTTATAAGGAAAACATCCAGGTACAACAACCTCAAACTCCTGACTGATTCAGCATTACTTCACGACATGTCAAGACACAGAACAGAATCATGGATCACCAAGTCTGATTTTTCTTCCAAGAAAGCCACAGAGCATGCAATGACTTATTTTACTATAAGTATAGCAAAAGCAAGCTTTGGGTCCACAAATTATAATGAGGAAAATGCACTGAATAATTTATAACAAATAATTTCTTTTATTTTGCACCACATTAACAAAAAGCCACTTTCTCAAAAAAAAAATGTAATTTGAATCTGATAATTTTCTACTTCATTCTCATTTATTTCCTACTTTTTTATATCCATACTAAAAATTTCAATAGTGTTTCTTACTATCAACTGGTCATATCAAACAGTGTTATTTACTCTGCTGCTAGTTCACATAACTGGTAGTTCTGGGGGTTTAAACTGCAGTTCCCCATGAAATCTATGCAGGACTGCTGAACAGGGTGTCTGTCCACAACTTGGCTGCCCCAAGTCACAGCCTGGCATGTTAAAGTTCTGATACAGGTGATTTTGCACTTGAATATCAGGCCTATGAGCGGCATATGAGGCACGTGATTTTTTTTTGCAATCTTTGTTAGGAAGGTAGTTACCAAGAAATGGCAGGTACTCAGAGTTAGTAACATCCTAGGTGAACTGGGGCAGTTACCCCAGCAAGACTTGGCAGAGGGGTCCTGTAATGGCTCTGGTAGATGAGCAGAAAGCGTATCTTTTATCATAGCCTACATGTTCATGCAACGCTACTGACATTCTCAAGGAAAAAGCATATCAAAGGCACAAGACTAAGGGAAAGGAAGAGCAAAAAGTGCACTTAACAGGAACTGTTTAGTTTGCCAAATCTGTTTTCACATTGTCATGAATTGTAAATTGTCATGTTAATCAAATAAATTGGAGTTACTTCTACATAAAACAAAAAAATATTAAAAATATAGTTATTATCAATCCAACAGAAAGGCATTTCTTTACATTTTGACTGAAAAAGAAGACTAGTTAAATTGCTAGTGCCAGACAACACTTGTAGTCAAACTGAGTCATATGTTACTGCTCTGCTCCCTGGAATACAGCACAAATGCCTCAAGAAAAAAATCCTAATTGGTTTAAGAAATGTTAAGGTCTTTCTGTGCAATGTATTGAGGGATTTTGCACCTGATGGCAATACCAGAGAGATAAGAACATATAAAATTATACACAGTGTTCGATGGAAAGATCCAGCTAAAGGAAAGAAAAAAAAAACAACCACAAAACATAGCCAACTCAAATATACAAAATTACATCTTGTCACTATATAGCTTTTACCTACTAACTAAAATGAAGGAACTACTTTATCACCTTCTTGTCATGAATTATTCCAGTTTTGCAGACCTTTACTGATTATTCCCACAAGCAGGCCTGTTCATTCCATACAAAACATTTCCTCCTGAATTGACCTGTATTCTCTTATTTTTATAACTAACTGGAGGAAATACAACTGTTGTGATGGTCACACAAAACTAGCCCACTATTAGACATGATGCACAGCAATCAAGCAGGATTTATTACTACAATTCACTGTAAGTGGGGATATAATCATTGCCCTTCTTTCTTCACCAGAGCTAAGAAAATCATTAGGTGACTGGCTATTATTTTTTCTCTGTTCGCCTTGGGTTCTAAACAAATACAGAGAACCATGCTGCTTTTCAGATCAGACATTTGTGTTCAAGTATATTCAATCCTAAGTGAATGCACCTACAAGCCAAATTGAACAATGCTATTTATTTGGCTTTGGGACTGGCCTACTAGATAATGATCAAGATTTTTCATGGTAAATGTGACTAGTCAATGAGAAAAGTTAAATAAAGATATCTCTGTTAACAAGCAAAATTGGAATAATACATCACAAAGCACACTCAGCTTTTCAGACCCTTCATTATGGGACCTATCTAAGAGGTCATTTGATGAAAGCCAAACAGAAATATCCATACATCTTTGTTTAAAAAGCTCACCAATTTTAACACATTTAATAATGTTAGCTATGGTTGGCTTCTAGAGCCAGATCTAATAAAAGAGTTTTAGCACCAAGACACCAAAGCTTCAGATGGCTTGCCCTCTAAGATGAGCCCATATCCCTGTTAGGTGCACAGGCATCCTATGCAACACACAGGAGAGCTGAGGCCCTTCAAAACGGAGACAAATCTTCAGAGATGAGAGCTTCCTCTTACCAGAAGGCACTTTGCTGAAGAAAGGAATAAATCTTAAATTTGACCTTTTAGATGTTTTACTAAGAGCTGCATTAGGACACTACTGTCTGCTTGGCGGTAGCTGCAACGGTTGAAAAGTGGTATCCAGACCCTCTATTTTGAAGAGATGAATAGACTGTCACTTTTCTTTTAAAAGATTGCCATTAGTATTAAGGGTAGCCAGATAGCAGTATTTATAGAATCCATATAATTGGATCACTTGCCCAGAGATAACTCTACATGGGGAGATTTTACATGTTGAGTAGTGCTGTTAAGGTTTATAATTCTGTCCCCTAATTTCACTTAAATTCTAATTTATATCTAGCCCTTAAGGTTATCAACTGGGTGAGAAAAAACATCAGAAAATCTTTTTAAAAACCTTTTTTTTTCCAGCCCAGTCACAGACATTAGTACCTGAAATCCCTTTGCAATAACTGTCTAAACATCCAACTTAATTTTATTTCTTTGTTAATCAAAATGGTCATTTGAGAAATAACGAGCATTCTGAACACTCTCTAAAGACTACAGAGGAATTATCCTAAATTTAATGAGCGCTGGATAAGTCTACAGAGCATCTTCATTTTAATTTATGAAACTGGTATTTCATTTGTTGACCATTTGTACATGTTTTAAAAAAAGAAATCATCATAGATATCCAGAGTTAATTGATGTGTTCATTAAAACTGTATGCCCACAGGTAAAATTGTAGGCCCATAAACTTCAGTGAAAAGCCATACTTAAAACTCTCCTGCTCGTTAAAAATATTACATATAAAGTTATTTATTGCAGTTCTGAAAGACTGAAAATCCGTTCCTAAATGAAATTTTCAGTTTTCATAACATTATTTAGTTCAAATACTTAGACAGTAATGCCCTTGATTTTGCCAATTAATAACTACTAAAGAATTTCCTATTTATTTTTTTAAAAAGTAATCTTTTCCGCTTGACTTAACATGCTGTTCTTTGCACTCGCAAGGAGGAAAGTATAAAAAAGATTCACATTTAAGAATAAAGTTATATGCTTTTTATTCATAACTAATTGATCTATACATCTCTATAATATCAATTTTGCTGCAAAATTTGCTGGGGTAATCAGTCTACAATTAAAGCACCTGTAAATCAACATGTGATGCAAAGCTCCGTGTTTCTTACTTGGAAAATAGAGGATTATTTCATATAAAGATATAAGGCCTTAGCTGTCATCATACTCTGTAAGTTTCTTCCAAAACTATTTTCTTTTTAATGTGTGAGCAAAATCACAGCCACACTGAAAAACAAACAAACAAACAACCCCAACAATTGTCCCTTTGGCAATTCAGGTGCCTGAATTTCACCTAACATTCTTATATACATTAGCATATTTTGTAATCAGAGATTTTTACTATCACTAGCAGGGAATAGCTTCCTCAAAAAACCCTCTGAAAGAGGAAATTTGCATGTTAACAAGCAGAAGCTTATGTGCAAACATTGATGCAAAACATTTCTAACATTCCTTTCCTCCTTTGACAGTCAAATGCCCCAAGGCCATTGGTACAACCTAGTTATCCCCTGGGGTTTCCCCCAAATTTACAGTTCTCCCCATAACAACTGAGATTCTCTCAAGTACTTTCTTCTCTTCGCATACAGAAATTATGTTCCATCCACACTCACAACAAGGACCATGAAATGATCTTTGGAAATCAATCCCTGAAGTTATGTACACAGTGTCTTCTTTTACCTATAGCATCAATAAGATGAAAATCATTCTGCTGTCTGGTCCTCCAGCACCTAATATACAATATAGCATCACTTCTGATCAGTACTTGCTGTCTGCAATGAATACGTTCATCCACTTGGAAAGCAATGTGTCATATCGTGTTTTGAGATGCTGACATAAACTACAGACTCTCCAAATTCAGCAACATTTTGAGATTGAACGAAAAGATGGCAATTTAGTTTTCACACCAGCAACTGTGGATGGCTTAGGGACAATGTATGGCCAACACACATTCAAGGATGATTAGCTAGCTAGACAAAATACCTGGAATCATTCTATCGTAAATCAAAGGTATTAGCAAATACTCTTGTGGTGATGATTTAGAGATATAAATACTGGCCATATCTTTGCACAAAAAGGCAAGTTATTCTAAAACTCCCAGTGTTCACTCCTGCATTACATATTACAGCCCTACCTACACTTCTTTTTTATAAGTGTGCTCCCTCTCTCAAGGGTAAAATCTAACTTAAAAGTGGGAATTTCCCATTGACAAGTGGGAATACTTTGCTTTTGACAAGGAAAAATGTGGAATATGATTTATGAAGAACTAATACCATTTGAAACAACTCACATCTATCTCACTTAAAGGAGACCCCAAAGGAAATTTAGTAAAGAACAACCATTAAGTCAATTTGACATTTGCTGTCCTGTCTATGAAAAAGCATTCCTTGTAAATATTAGACTTTATAGCTATATGAGAACCCATAATCAAAATTAATTTGAAGGAAAAGCTTTTTTTTTTTTCTTTGAAAAACAACCAACCAGCCACACCACACTGAACAGGTTGATAACAGTTTTTCATCAAAACAGACAACCTCTATCATTAACTCTTGAAAAGACACAGGATACAAAGTAGTTCTAAATCCCAAAGCGTTAAACAGGATCCAACTCCTATCCACAGTGTCAGGAGTTGCCTCTGTATTAATTACACTGCTACTACTGAAAGATCTCACAGAACCTTGCTTTAAGTCCATGAGGTCTAAGACTGTTGTGCTCATGTCAGCTTTCAGTAAAGACAGATGTAAGCCACAGAAACAGATGCTGAATATAAAACTATTCCCAGGTCTTCACTTTTTGGTACTTTAACAGATTTTAGAGAAAGGGGCCAAATGTAACACAGGGGTTCAGAGACTTAGATTTTGAGTTCCTAACAAGTCCTTACCATTATGTTTCAGAGGCGATCAAGGACAACACTACCATATGTTTTGCAAAGGATAAGATCTTCTCTTTGAATCGGTGCCACTTAATTCAACCCGTTGTTAACATTTGTTCAAATTCTAATTTAGCGGAGCATTACTCTCAGATGATGTTCTCAGAAATGCAAGGTTAGACATATCTGATAAATTAATTCCTTTTGGATGTTACCAACTCCCTTTTCTTGCCGGCATCAGCTCTACTAATTACCAGTGTTTTGCTTTACAATCTGACATTTAAAGCTAGAACTCTGTTAGCTTTATTCACCTGAATTGTGAGACCTATGAACTGGAGTAGAGCTCACTGAATGTGCAGGGTACATACAGCAATGGATAAAAGGAGGAAAACCATAGAAGAATTTCCAAATACAAACCTCTGAGACAAAAAGGAGACTGGGACAGAAAAGGAACAATGGAGACCAAGTACCAGAAAAGCTAAATTATTCATAAACAAAATTAAGAAAGATGCTTATGAAAGACAAACATGGGCCTGTAATTCACAGCTAGCATGTTGCTTGAATACAACAGTGTGTTGTCTGTACATCGTGTCAACTTTTGCATCACAAAGCAGTCTATTATCTATAGAAAAATGAAGGAGACAAGATAAGCATGGAGAAGACACTTTACAAGTAAACCAAGAAAAGTCATTAGTGACTTAGGAGAGGGCAATTTCTGTTTGGCTGAGTCATCAGAATGCAGCATTAGAAGGTCCAGAGAGACCTGCTAGCTGGTCTGAATAGTAATGCTTGGCTACAAATCCCACAAGGAAAAGTTCGGTTTTGTTCCCTGGATATATATTTTCTGTGATTTCCTGTTTGCTAACATGTGGACTTCTCTAGGGATTGAGGGAATATGAGCATTTCTTTTAAATAGATTAAATACATGATGCAGGGGACGTAAAAAAACTTACTGTGCTGTAACTCTCCTAATTTCTGATGAACATTAATACATTTCAAATTTGCAATTAATTTGGTTATATGCAAGACTCTGAAAACATGAAGTTTTTTATTTACAGGGTTTATATTCTTACCAGGGTGAAACCATGTTATTAAAACAGATGTTTTTTGACACCTGCTAAATCCCAGTAATTTTAGTAGTCTAAAGCAGAAAAAAACTATGTACTTTTTTAATATGACAAGATTTGCTGAAAAATCAAGTGTGTTTGCCCTCTTATTACACTAAAACTTTATCAGCTCCTTTGGGAATGGCATTTAACATTAACATCTGTTTTGTTATGCCAGATAACCTGCCCCCACCTCCCATTTGGTACCTACTCTGAAGGCCAGCAAATTATCACATGAATACTTCTGCAATTATTTCAAGGCTGCCTTGTACAAAATAGAAGATCTACACAGGTCAGATTAACCAAAGGTTCTTACTTCACTCTGAAAAGTGTCAGGCTGTGTGACTCTCTATGTCAAACCATAAAGGAAGCAAATACCAGGCAAATATTATTCCTTCTACAGACAATAATGAACTTGATTCTGTTCTTAATACCAATTTCATGGAAGTTATCTTTAGTACAATCTCTTGAGATCTTTGCTACTCTGATAGAAAGAGGAATCAAGTATTAAGGTTTCAGGAGTAATAGTCCTGTAAACTAAACTGATTTCTTTCTATTTTTTCCCATCAAAATTGAAATTATAATGCTAATGTATTATTAAAATCCAGGCAAAACCTGTCCACGTAGCATTTCTTACACAAACAGGACTGTATGCAAAGACTTGTTCTCCTGTTACAACACAGAAAACAGTTTGTGACTATACTATCAGTTTTCAAATAATCATAAATCACTACTGTGAATAACATAGAGGTTCAGTAAGCAGTCCTTTCCTCTCCTCCCTCCATCACCTCAGACACATTGCCTATGGAAAGACAGAACAGAAAATATCCATCTAAGCAAATGGAAATAAAGCCAATTCACAGGACACAAGATTCCCCCCATTTGTTCTCCACTACTTTCTACATGTATCAGTTCAGACTGTAAACAAACTATGAGGAAGAAACCTGCAATGCGTCCGTCACGCATCGATGAGTTATCAAGCTTTCGAACTATGTAGGCTCTTAAAATAGCCATAGCAGCACAGAGCTCCCCTTAGGCCAATTCACTTTGCTTCAAGAGTGGTGTCCTCGGTCATCCACCTCAGGGAGATTTAACCTGCTGCTGCAGGGCAGTCTTCACACTGTTTGAAGACCGGGCCTCATAGCAGCAACATGCAACTATATCAGAGCAAGTGCCAGCTGCTGGGAGGCCAAAAGCTGCGTACACGCTGCAGGAGGGCAGGGTGGCTGTGCTCTGGCTGGAGGCTGGGTGCCCAGGTGGCCCACACTCACCAGAGTGTCTTTTCCACCACAAGCGGCAACCCCTGAGGAAAATCTGCCGTGTAGCTAGCCTTCCTGTGTAACTGGGTGAACTTTTCCATTTCATAGTGAAAATCATCTTTTCCTGCCATGAAATTTTTTTAAAACTCGTCCCTGTTGACTGAGCTTTCGCGAGAGCTGGGGCTGCTCACCACGTCAGGGCACAGGGCTGTGCCGGCTGCTGGGGCCGGGACCAGGCAGAGAGAGGGGCATGTTTTTAAACTATGCTTTAGCAGACAATTCATGGTAGCATTTTTAATAGGTTATGAAAAAATTTCTTTCTACTTCAAGAAAAAAAAAAAAAGGAAGGTTTAAAAAATTACTTTCAGATTTACTTTCCAAACACAGATGGTCTTACGCCCAATTCTCACTTCTTTAATATTAGGCATTGCTGGCCTTTAGCGCGAGATGAATTCTGCCTTCAATCCTATGGTGCATTTAGGCACTCTGCCTTACCAGCATTCTTCCCTAGTTATGTAGCGTGTAACCACAGTTCCCGTCCGCCTTTGCTTTGCCTGCTGGCACTCGCTTGCCGGCCCGCATACAGGCCCCGCCCCTCGGCTGCCGCTTCCCGCCAGTGCCCTCGGCCCCGCCCCGCCCGCCGCTCCCCCGCGCCATTTGTGCCCCGTTTCTCAAAGGCAGCGGCCGTGGCTGTCGCCCCGCCGGTCCCGGGCGGGAGTTTGTCCCAGCCATTGCAGGCTCGGGGAGCTGTAGGAGCAAACCCCCCCCCGGCCCAGGAAACTGTAGAGAAGCTGCTCTCACCTAGTGTTGTTTCTGGGGAAGGGGGGATTTCAGTCAGTGAGGCGTGGCAGTAATTATAAAATCCTTAATGGCAGGCAGTTTAGAAAAGGAAAGGAATTGGGGAAGAAGAGAAAAAAAAAAAATCCGGAAAATGGCAGGGAGAGGCTTGCTGCCAGCTACAGCTCTGGGGTGGTGGGCTGCCTGTGCAGAGGACCACCATCCACAGGCAGCAGCACAGGGTTCATTTCTCAGCGGTTCTGTGTGAGACTCCATGATTTACATCCTAATTAGAGCTGTTCAGGAGTTTTGGAAAGTGAAATGGAAAAAAAAAAAAAGAACAAAGCAACCCAGACACTGAAAAAAATATTTTGGGAAACGAATTATTCCCCATAGTTTTGAGGCGGTGATAGAAAGAGTGAGCTGGATTCTCCAGGCCTGATGGCCCTTGTAAGGCCTCTTGCCTCAACAGATGCTCGTAACTCCTCTAAGGAAATAACCCTGCCTGCTCCAGTGAAAAAGTATTGCAGGAGTCAGTACTAACCGTACATTAAATTAAAATGTAATCTTCTTATAAAGCAAACAGAACGCAGAATTTTCAGTAAATTGGGAAGATGGGATAATTTCTGCTCTGAGTTAAGACACAGCTTATCCATTTTTCTTCCTAGTGGTGGAAATGTAGATGTACATACCTCATTTTTACTGTGGAACAAGCTGCCTTTAACTCATGTAGATAGAACTTTTCTATCTCATCGGGACAAATGCTAGTGCAGAGACATATATTGACAACTACTCTTTTTAATGAAATGTATCCCATAAAAGAATTCTGCTTTTGATACCAGAATGTGTACAATCTGGTTCACAAGCAAGGCCTCATGAGCCTGCAAGACACACCGCTTTCTCCTTCCATTCAGATCAAGGAAGGCTGAGAGTGATTGCTCAGTGTCTCCAAGGAGCCACTTACTACTTCACAGAACTATGTCTTACCCACTCATTGCTAGTACTGAGGAAATATTGTCTACAATCCAACGTGAAAGAGTGAGGCTTATTGATGAGCTGTGGTGACAGGGGTTACTATCCCTCTCAAAGTGAGTCAGTCTGTAAGCCTCTAAGGACGAGAGGAAGTCAGAACAAAGAACATAAAAATAATTTTGACCATTAATATTTAATATTTTACCTTTTTCTCCCCCTTTACACTGCTTTCCTGCTAAAACAGCTGGGATGAAAATGATTTTCATTGTTCTTTAGGGAGATGGTGTTTTGTTATATTACATCTGTTCTTTAAACCCACGAACCCTGGAAGCGGCAGAAGCGGATAAATCTCTTTGTCAAGAAGACACACTCAAGGTTCCAGGGACAAAACTGATCTTTGCCTCATGGGTTAATGGCATTAATAATTGCCATTTTGATAAGTCTAAATGTAAAAAGCCTGCTTAAACAAGAGTCAACCCTTCAAAAAATGACTATCCATGATAAATTTTCAAGAGCAATGAAAATTGTCACTCTGCCAGCTTGATAAATTGTAGCCCCAACTGGCAGAGCCATTTGCCTTGCAGTAAGCACAAAATGACAAATCTTTGCTGAATACAAACTATATGCTTGCACCTTTCACAGCTGGTTTAGCTTGTAAACGCAGCAAAAAGAGAGGCTTTAATAAAAACTGAAGGTTATGCACAAAAAATGATTTTGCATCTAACTGCTTCTCTGAGTTTAAAGACATTTCTTTCATATTGGGACTTAATTTTGAAAGAAACCCTTCAGCTGTCTATGGGATCATGCTCTAAAAATACTTGTACAACTACACTGTGGTGTTTTCTTCAGTGAAATGATTCAACAGTGCAAGTGCAATCATTTCAGGGAGAGAAAAATCATGTTTAGTATCACCTCAATATTTACCAGAACACCCCCCCCCCCCCCCGAAAAGTATAAATCCATATACTGAACTGTATACCTTGATATGAATAAATGCAGCACCTACTCTAATTCCATTGTCTAACTGCTGATCTATATTCCTGATGACTCATTCTAATCTTCCAAGTTGCAGAGCATCTTTAACATACTTTTTAAAAAGAAATTGCTTTGTCAGAGAGATGTTTAATTCTTGTCAATAGATGGAATTCCTTCTAAAAGAAATCACACTTGCCTGAAGCCACTTTTGCATAATATATACATTATGCAAACACCGTGAAGTTGATATCTAATGGCTCTGTGTTGCTACAAACGGATGCTTTATGCCTTCAAAAGGAGATTTCCACCTACTTGACACAAGCAGTCACTCCTAGTCCTAGCAAAACTTGATATTAAATATGTACGAATGTAAAGATGTGATACACACAAGCTATTTTAGTGCATGTTTAAAGATTCTTAGCTCTCCTGAGCCAGAGGACTCACCGATGCCTGACTAGCATACAGTTTGATAAGCAAGAATTGTACAAAGCCCTTCCAACTTCCTTGAAATAATCTGTCTGTAATAGATATTGCAGTGGGCAAGAGAGGTTTATTTTAGTCTTCTTACTTGGTCTGACCCATCCAGAAGATCAGAGGATTTTTTTCTCTTTAAAAAGCTACCTCTAACCAGCTTATTTTATGTTTTAGTAAAATACAGCTTCAAAGACCAGGAGCCTTCTGGTGTATTTTGACTTGTTCACTTCAAAGTAAGCTCTTGAAGCTCCACCTCGGGGCTCTGGATGTCGGGGTAGCTCCATCGTTCTGCTATGCACAAATATGCAGGCTATCTTGAAAGCAAAGGGTACATCTCAGTGCACACATTAAACTGCAAATTTCAGTTGTACCAACGACTGGTATTTCATTTTCTAATTTGTCTCCTTAAACCTGCATCTTTGATACATTCTTTTAACAGAGTTCAGACCATTTGTATCTCTATGCTTGTTTACCCCGCTCCCTACTCTTCCCAGCCCCATTAAAAAAAAACAACAAACAAATCAACATGACAAAAAATAAACAAAAAAAACCCGAAACCTGTCAAAACCAGAAAATCCCCTTATTAAAAGCAGAGATGAAGTGTAGAAAAGAACTCAGAACATAATGGATAATATCTTCAAAAATGATAAGCAACTAAAAATCAGTCATACAACTTGGCAAGTTTTATGGCTCAGGAAATCTCAACAATAGGCTCCACTGTTTGCTGTGCCTGTTAATGTATAGCTACAGATACTCAGCTTCTCTCACCACAGCAATTCATATGGGATAAACTTTGTCAATAATACCTTATTGCCTTAGTTTTCTCACATCATAAAGTGTCTTTTTGCCTCATCTTACAAGGTAGATGCAGGAGAACTTAACTGGCTTGTATAAGTCAGCACAGAAAGTCTGCATCAAGCTATTATCAGAACTGCTGGGCTCTTGGATCCCCTTGCAATCCTGTGTTTGGGTAACTAGAAGGCAACCCAGTATAACTCGGGATTTTAGTAGTTTATCATATACAGCAAACATACACACACAGTACAAAAGGAAAGACAGAAAAGGAAACAAGTAATACCAGAAGGTGAGATTTCAAAACGCTCAAAAATTTTTGCCCTACAAATACATGAACTCTGCTTAAAAAGAAGAGTACGTTTGAAGAAAAAAAACACATGCATTGGTTGCTGAAGCACTTCAGCCTTTGATAATATTTAAAAATAGAAGAATAGCATTTCAGTTTTTAAGGCTTGTAAGAAACCAGGTGGCATTAGGAGGATGTAGTGACAAAGAGCCAAAGAACAAAAAAAAAGAAACTTTCAGCAATTTAGTAGCAAGGACTGGGTAAAGATATCAAGCATAATCAAATAAATTTCCTTCTGCCAAAAGCACACCTTCCTGCACACCTATTTTAGCTGTCTCTATTTCAACTATGCAAACAGTGGGTAGATTCAAAGGGAAAGGAGTTTGCTGAGGCAGGCCATCCAATTAAATTAGGCTCACAGATTAGTATATTTATTGGTATTCCAGTCTATTACCTTATTGACAAAATTCAGTACATTGTGGGGGAAGGTACGGTAGTTCATGAGGACATTACTAATTATCACCTAACAGAATGTATAATAATCAATGCTTTTGATCCACTCAGACTGAAGATCAATTAAAGATTAAACTCAAGAATGAGATATTGGGGGGTAGGGGTGGGTAGGGGGGTGGGGTGGGGGTAGGGGGGTGGAGATGTGGGGGGGGCAGCTGTGTTTCAAGTGAATGTCTTATCTGAAAAAGAACATGTATTTTAACATGCATACAAAACATGCCATATAGAAAGGAAGAAAAAGATGGCACTGTAGTTATTGGTCAAGGTGAAAATACGTTACAAGCTGGGCATTTGCAGTGTGGAGGAAACATACTAGGAGGAACATCAGGGGATGTGTAACAGTATCCTTTAAATAACAGCTTAACCTCAGATCTTTAGAAGTACAATAGAACTGTTGTACTATCCAAAGGGACATTTAATGGTTATAGCAGAAATGCTGTGGACAGTTTTTGGTTATTTGTCTAGGGAAAAATGGGCATAAGTTACCATAGTTAGAAGAAGTCTAGAAAGATGGATCGGGAATGGAAGTGCCTGCCTGAGAATACTTAGGTAACCTTTATTAGCTTGTAAAATTGAGTGAGACAGGATGGACTGCTCTCCTAGAGCACTCTTACCTGAAATAAAAACCTGAACAGAAGAAGAGATATTTAAGCTAAAGGACAATTTTGGCACAGAAACAAATGGGTACAGAGGAAAAACTGTCTATGAAGAGAGAAGGTGGTTTCTAAGTCCCACATTCAAGAGTTTGAAGTAGCCCTCCAAAGGAGAGGTGAGCGAGGGAAAGACACCTAACTAATTTTAGAAGGAAAGATACATGATGCTGCTGCCTGTAATAATAGGAGACTGTGACTTGACCCAGAAAGTTCTTTCACTTCATACATTTATAGTGCTGCCAATAAAAGCAAAAAGAACATGCAGTCAACAGAGAAAGAGAAGAAAAGGGGGAAGCATCTAGATTCTTGACTGAATTGAAAGCATATATTGTATATGCTGTTAGGAAAAAAAAGAAAAAAAGAAAAAAGATTCCTCATTGCTGTTCCACTGGGGTAAAGATGAGGAGCTTTCTTTTTCCATTCTATGAAATAGATTTTATTTTATCTGGCCTAAGGCTTTTCTCTCCCCACCCCCTCAATATTATAACAGAATTTTTAATCTGAAAAAGTCTGATAACTGCAAGGTTACCAGGAAGAAAATGTGTTCATAAGTGGAGGTCATTTTCCTGAACAGAGAAAAGTGAGAGCAAACACAAGCAATGATCTACCTTGGTGATACCTATTTATTTATTTATTTTTACCTAATTGGAGTATTTGCTGGCGCAGTACCAGCCACAACTGGAGTGCTGAATGCTGTTTAGCTGAAGTAACAGACTGATTGATGAAGATATCCAAATGACACACTCCAGATTCTGTGCATGCAAGTAACTCCATGGGCAATGTGAATTCCTAAGCAGGATACATTATTTGGGAAAGTGTTTCTAAAGGTCTAAAATAACAAAATGGTTAGTTGGTTTGTCCCAAAGATGACAGGAACCCAACCAACATTATTTTTTAAATCCCCAGCCTAAAGAAATCAAATAGTAATCCCGTTTCATATGCAAAGAATAGAAAGCTAATAAAAATAAGTTTTTTTCCAGTCATGCACTGGTTAAATACTCTGCATGAAGTACACAAGTACTTCGCTGTAGTAGGCTAACCCAAGCCAAATTGTTATTATTTACAAAAAAGAGGTTTTCTTCCCACATTTCCAGAGCTTATCTTTCTTGTATTACTTGATCCAGCAGATAATTCCTTTAAATTGTAGCTTTCTCAAATGAAGAATAAAACTTTGAAATGAGAATATAATTCTGCAGGTTATGTAAGCAATATTTCTGCATAATGTCACAGCGTAAGTCAGGGATATTTTTTTTATTTTTATTTTTTTATGGTATCAGATAAAAAGTATATGAAGGAGTCTAGGAAAGTTAAATGCCAGAAAAACAAGCACACAACAAAAATACTATTTGAACTTTTACAACATCCTCCTATAGTGGTTGGTATTTTCCTTAATGTACCTTGCACAAGCAAGCTTTGCCAAGGGGTTTCTTTGTATAATTTAAAGCAGAATCTTCTAGATAGCAGTATGTATGTACTGAAAGAAAATAATTGCAACAAATTATGAAACCAAGAGTCCATTACCATCATTTGACCAGTATTCAATGTCCTCCTTTCTTTTCTCATTTACCATTTTCTGATTTCTCCGTAATATGTAAATGGAAACAGAGATGATTTCATGTTTTATTCCAGGCTACAAACACTAAAATGTCAAATCACAAAGGACTGAAAAAATACATATTTGTGAGACCTCATTAATCATACCCCTCTACCGATACCCATGATTTCTGATCCGTTCAACATCTACTATCATTAGTTTGTATAATTCTGATGTCTCAGACAAAATGCTTTACAGTATCAAGTCAAACATCTTGTATGCTTGTATGTATACTACACCTATGCTATTAATTTAGACAGTAAAATTAGTGTCATAAAAACAGCAGGCTTCTGTGAGCTCAAAATTATAAGCTTGCTTGTGTTGCCACTGTTATTTATTTAATCAAGTCTGAGTTCTTCTATTATTTTACTGCCAGCACCAGTCTGGCATTCCCACTGTTATCAGGTCTGTCTGCCTTTATTCTTTATAAAATATTGTTGCAACATTTCTTCCATATTTCTGGCCTTCAGAATCTGCTACCTTACTAAAAGCTGATACTTTCTAAGCCAAATATTTCATACCAAGGAGAAAACTAATTTAGGCTTTTGGTAGAGCACTCACTCTGGTCCTGACATTCTCTCCTATTTGGATTGTCTCCAAAGAAGAATAAACTACAGAACATGATGTTCTTATGGTGAATAACTCTGTGCAACAGGAAAAGAAAAAGTACTTCCAAGAGCCGTATTAAAGATTATTTTTCAGAGCTCTACAGCAGATTGAATCATTAAAGTTTATTTTGTGTTAGTTTTGACTCCTTTGTGAAATATTTTTATGGACATTTAAGCCTTCTGTAAATTACAATGTCCTGTATCTATTAGAAGTGCCTCTTGTCAATAGCTTAGACCTTACAAAGAACTGAAAATTCTGAAGCACTGAAGAAGCCAGGAGGCTTTGTATGTGAAATTTTTTAATACTGTTGGCTTTGTTACCTAATATTTAATCAGTGGTAGGGGGAAGTAAAACTATGAAGATCATTGTCTTCAGTGGACAACAGAGAAGCATAAAAATAATACATTACTGCAGATAATAATCTTTCATTAACAGCCGTAGCTCACTGCAGATGATCAGGATATATCAGAGATCATAGCTGAGATGGGGATTAAAAATAATCTAGATTTTAAGTAAGGTTAAGAAAGACAACACACAGTGACACAATTGCTATCAAATTACTCTTCCTCTCGCTATATGCAGTCAATCCATTAAGACTATGTCAGATCAGAAAGTTTAATCAAAGATGACACCTGGTATTATAAAACTGCAACAGTTGTTACCTATTTATAAAAACACAAATTTCAAAACTGAAACTGAGAACTGCAAAATTGGACTATGATGGTTCAGATAAGAAACATAATAGATTATTCAGAAATACTGTTTTGTGTAGTACTTTATGCATACTAAGTAATTTAGAAAAAAAAGGTAGGCTTATCTAGACATTCATTAAACAGAGAGCTAACAAGAAGGTACAGTGCTGATGTGTAATATTTTATAAGTCCCTAATCAAATTCTTGAATTCTTGGTTCAGCAAAATCTGATACAACTTCTGATTTTAGGATCTTCAGGTCTTTCTCAATACACTGGAAGCAGAATACATTCATCAAACACAATGGTCTATATTTGCTAACACTTCAAATAGTTTCAATTATAAAGTAATCTAGCAGTTGTCGTAATTTCTTAATGAAGATATCAAATTTCATTAGGGAAAACAATAACTTCTTAATCTCATACCAGTAACTAACTGAACAACTCATCCTATGAAATTGATAGACCTCCAACAAAGTCTTTAAATAGGAAGTTGACTAAGGAAAAAAATCACCTTCATTGTTTAAAGTTGGTAACAGATTTAGAGACAACAATTGTTGTCTCACAAAATTAAAGCTAAGCTACTTGGCAGACATTCTAAAAATTGGATTGGATTACAATGTTTCACATGATCAAAAAGTAAATAATAATGTTCTCATATGTTTCACTTGCTATCCCCTCCATCACATGTGCGTTCCTAAACCTGTTTATGATGTGAACTTGCAATTTAAGGAACTTAGATTCTTACTGGTATTTGGATCTTACAAAGCTTATAGGCAAAGTAGGAGTTATGAGAAGGCTTGAATCATGGTCTGATGTTTGTGAACAACTGTTTTTCACTTTGTTCATATGTTAAGTGGTAGTCTTCAGAGGAGCATCTTTGAATAATGCTTGCAGTTTTTTCTTTGGTTTTGTGGTTTTTTTCCTTTGCATTTGTCTATGAAATCTTTCATGAAGATACTTTATATTCTAACAGCAGTGCTCCCAGTTTTCTTATCTCAGTTTATTGTATTGAGATTATGTAACCAGATGTTTTTTCTGTTAAGTGATTACAATTGGTTCTGGTTATTTCTTTAGAGACTCTCATGGGAGTGAACACAGCCTGTTGGGTTACTCAACAGGTAACCCAAGTTTGTTTGCTGGCTTTTGTTTTGCTTTTAACTGTGCTTTTTCCGGAGTTCTGAAAACTGAAAATATTAACAGAGTTTGGGTTTGGGTAAGAGTTTTCTGCCATGGTCTATAGTCACTATTTAAATCCCTACAGTACAGTTTCATTTTTAGTTTTAGCTGAATCACAGAATGTCAGCCTGTGAAAGAAGAGCATAGTGAAAGACAGCGTAAGCCAGCCAAATAGAAAATCTACAACACTGATTAGCAGAAAACAGTTTAGGAGTCAAGCCCAAAGATGATACACAGCACAATATAAATATAAGTTTTTGCAGATATGTATCATAATGGAAAAAAGAAGCCTACTTTAGTATCACTTTTTTGGTGCCTTTCTTGTATCTGCCATAAGTTATTCTGATTTAAATGCTCTCATTTTATCTGATGGTGTGACACCTAGCCATTCATTTATGTTCCTGCTTGATCTAAAAGTCTCTGGACATGTTCAGAATTGAGCTGAGAAACTGGAGAAGGAAATGCCAAGCTTGAGCTTGAAGTGGTTAAATGAGGGTAATGTTCTAGACAGAATCACAGGGAAGAATGTATAGGAAGTGATCCTGGCTGGACTGGATTGCCAATGGCACATATGACAGAGGAATTTCACTGATAGCCTCTTCCATGGAAATTTGTGGAATTTTTATTTAATTTTTAAAACCAAATTTTGAATAATTATGATTAGGAACTTAACTGAGTATTTTCAAATCTTTTTCGAAATCAAAACTTGCTAATACTCTGAGATTTTTAGTCCATGTGCATCTGGCATGTTGGTACTGCTCTCATGACATTTCTACAGAATAAACAAGTCCCAGCAATTTTGTCCTTAGGCAAACAAACCTTCCACTGAGAGCAGTAGGATTTTTTCTGTTTAAAAACATGCCCATCACAACTGAGTTTAAAATTCTTTTTAATCCACACCTACCAACTTTGGAGTAGAGGTTCAGACCTAAATTTGCTTGAGGAAAGGACCTCTTGATTTTATTTTTATTTTTATATATATAAATTCCCTACCTTCCTTCTGGTACATAACATTTTCATACAAAGCACATTGCAGATAACAGCAGATTGTCTGTTTAATAAAGAAGGCAGAAGGCCTTGCATGGTTTTGATTGCTTACAAAACTTAAAACAACTATATCAATTAATTAACACAATGAATGCTGTGCACATAGTAGATTGCAACCACTACACTTTTAACGAGAAAGTTCTGCACTGCAGGAGTAGACTAAATTTACTTTAACACTGGAAGAGTAGATATAATGTGCTGCAGAAAGAGAAGCCCAAAATATTTTCAGTTCAGTCGAAAGTTACCTAAATCTCAGTTTTAATATAATACATAATTGCAAAGCAAATTACTAAATAAATGTATAAAGTATTAATTTCAGTAAATGTATAATAATGTAATTATAACCAACACGTTCTGCCTCATAATGAATCATAGTAAATATTTCAAATGTATAAAACATACTATGCTGAACACTTAGACGTGGACAAGTTTTACTATATGTACACAGCAGTATCAGTGCAGAGACAATGAAGGGATAGTTGCTCTAGATACAGAACCTGAGGAGAATTAGTTAAATCACAGAACTGAGCCAGCTTGCATTTTAGAGGTGCCTGCACTCTGTTGTAATGCACAGAACTGAGGATTGAAAGCAATCCCCCAAAAGTTTTCTCATCCCCAGTTTAATAGAAAGTTTGAGAGTGGAAATCCTGTGCCTCACTGTATAGCTTCAGTGTTGGCGGGTCTTCTAGTAACTCATATGAAAAAAAATTGTCTGCATTAGAAGCATGGTACTAAATTCGTGCATGGGATTTGCTATGATACCTGTTATCTTTGTTAAAATTCTTGTAATATGAAAAAACAGTAGGCGTGAAACCAACCAACCCTTGCCACCACTCCAAAAAAACCTTCAAAACCAAACACCATCTCCTGCTTCCTAAAAGCTTTGCGGGTCTTATGCAGGATCTAATTTATGTAAAGATATTTCACATTTCAATTTAATAATCTTGCTGTGTTTCAAGAGTTCACATTTTTCTTAAAGTTCTAAGTACTACCTCAAGTAATGAGAGCCATGGTTTTAGTAAGGCACAAATGGCCATAATTGGGGCGGGGCGGGGGGGGTGGGGGGTGGGGAGGACTACAAATGAACCAAAGTGTTGGAAAACAGATTGTGAATAAGAAAAACATACACCCTCCCAGTCAGTTGGAGAGGGTCTTTTGTATGTGTGCCTCATCTGACTTGGCTTTAAAATGCTGTCATTTAAAAACATGAACCAGAATAATTATGGAAATTTAAAATAATTTCTTTCCTGACATGGTTTTCCCCCGTTAAGAGTAGCATGCATACCTTCTTATTGAAATAATGCTTGCAAATGTTGAATTGCTGGCAAAGAGTTACTATTCACCTATTTAAGTGGCCCTAAAGATTTAGTCTGGGGTATAAAAAACACTTAAAGCAGCAAATGAACTCTACAAAAACAGATCACAGAAAAAGAACTTTGGCAGCTGCTAGGCTAGGCACTTGTGCTGTAGTCTTCTGGACTGAATCCCTGGAGTTCTGCAAACAAAAGTAACAGGATAATCAACTTTCACAATCACCTAATACTTTGCTTTACCCTGCTGCTCCTACGCCTCCTGCCATGTCCTAGGGTCATATAAACAGGAGGACATGGCCTCATAATTCAGCAGTTTTAAACACAGGGGGGAAAAACAGGGATGGTTTTGACCTCAGAAATAGCCCTAAATATCTGCTTATTTCTTCATTTCATTCTGAAGCTGAGTGTATTGTGGAAGTGATGTGTGACAGCCACCTTTTCATTTAGCATCTTCTCTGCACCAATCCATGCAAGGTTATTGGCAGGTGACCAAGCTGGACAATACGCTTCCTTCCCCAGCAGGGAGATTCGATGGGTCTGAACGAACTTGACAGTAACAGCAGAGGGGAGAGATGAGCCCCTGGGCAGGCATGCCTTGTGCTAGCTTGCAACCATCACAGCTCAAGAGTCATATCCTTTGCTAAGAGGGTTTCGTCGATCTAATTAAGACTAATTTGGCCTAGCTAGATTGTATAGATAACTACGGCAAATTGTACATCTTGGTCATAAGGAGTAATAGTATTTTCAGTGGAAAAATGCAGCAATGCATATTTTCTGTAACCTTATTTACATTCTGAAAAAAGAATTACTACAACTTGATGAAGTCTGAATGGTGCCTTTTAAACAGCCTTTCTGACCTTTTTCTGCTTTCTCACACTGCGACACAGGGGCTAGGAACAGCTGATGTGTTCCATTCAATCCCATGTTTACAGTGCAGGGTTTGATCTTGTGCTGCTCTTAACACATTCTCATTCTTCAGCCATGTGGATTACAGGTATCAACTGCTAAATGTAAAACTTTTCAACTCGGTAGTCTATATATTTTTAAAGCCCATAAATAAAGGAAATGAGGCAGTCTACCAACTGCCACTGTCATGATGAAAAGGTTTGCATTTACACGACAACACTGACACATGAACCTAAAGGAGCAGTAATTGCTGTGAAATTTACCACCCCTCATTCTTAGCACTTGGTGCTTAAGGGAGAAAGCTAGCACAAGAACTGCAGTTTCGTAGTGGAGGGTGAAAAGGCTGTCAGATCAGGGGAAACAATAACATTTATTAGCACAAAAATTATGCAAATATATAAAAGCAGATAATATTTCATGTAAAAAAGATTTTGGCTTATTTGCCACTGGCTTCTTGGTTTGAAAATGAGTGTGTCTCAGATTTGCACTCCTCCTAGAAAACAATACTTTTTAGGAAAAATAGGCATTTTTGAAACTCAGATTTTCAGTAATAAGACAATTAAGTGCCTAACATGCTGCTGTGTGTCTCAGAGAACTAAGTGTAAGCACTAGCACTGGATGCAGCTTGTGTAGGATCTCATTTATTTACAAATAGGTAAAATACAAGAGAAACAGGAAGCAGTAAAGGGGAAAAGTAAAAAAAAAAAAAAAACACCAAAAAAACCCCCCAAAAAACAAAACTGCAGGCAGAAAATAATATTTCAGTGGATCCTGTGGTTTTGGGTAGCTCAGTAAGCTGTGGCTTACTGGGGCTGCATTCAGTTCTCCTCTCTGAAGGCCACTTGCACACTGTCACCAATTAGTATTGTGGTCTGGAGCTCAACAAGCTGCTAAGTGTCTTTTGAGCTACCATTCCGTAACCTTTCAAAAACTGACCTTTTCATTATCATTTCACATCACTCTGTGTGTATGAGAGAAAAACAGTCTTTTTAATGTCATGCTTATTTCCACTGGCTTTTAAGCTTCTTGTCAAAGCATACTGACTTACTGTACATTAAGTGAGAAAGAACGAACTCGTCTTTCAAATATATTCAAAACAAAACGTTTCATTCTCTTTTGCAGGATGGGTATAACACCACATCATGTTCATCACCGCACAGGGCATATAAGTGATTGCTAATAGTGTCATACGGACCTCATATTCAGGTCTAGAAGCAAATGTTGGTTCCTCTCTGAGAGAATTGCAACAAGACCCCTTCTCAAGCAGAGCTGGCTGGAAATCCTGGGTGCCTTCATGGGGAATTGTTTCTCATAGCAGTTGGCATTCTAAGGCTTAGCTGCTGGTGGGCTCTATAATTCCCTTAAAGAGAGCATTTGGTTTCGTAAAACGTATCAGAAATAATCTTGTAAAAAGTCCTGTGGAATCATAGGTCAGGTGTTGGTGAAACAGCATACTAAAAAAAAAGTTTAATATCAATTTCTGTTTCTCAATTCTCAAGATCAAATGCCTTTGACAACGTTCTTAAGATTGAAGCAGAACACAGTGGCTCCCTCTGCATAGTTCTGTAAAACGTTGTGTCCAGTGGATCCAGATAAATTGACACTAGTTGTTGGTTTCTGGTGGTTTCAGACTGCCAGGTGATTTGAATTTGTCCTTTACTATTGCCGCAGTGAAAGACAGTTATTTGTGGAAATGTGAAAGTTGCAGCGTTAATCCTAAACTATCAAAAGAGCTGCATTAGTACCTCTAGAATCTTGATAAGTACATCTAAAAAGTGGCATAGTAGCCCCCAAGACACACACACAAATATAACCTCCACTTTTACAAAACATGGAAAAAACTTCTACGATACACTAAACTTCGAGACCCAAGCTTTGAAAGAGGGTATATATTAGCGTACAAAGCAGCACACACAACCCTCACAGCAAGTGCTAGTTTTCACACATACAACAGTTGTAGACAAGTGACCTTTTTAACCCATATTTTAGATATGATTTGGATGACCTTTGTTTTGTGTGTTGAATATTTATGTATACTGTGTCATATCTATCCTGCACATGAAACTTCTTAGGTATAACCACAAATACTGAAATAAATGCCCAAATAAATAAATAAACCAGAAGCCTTAAATTAGTAATTACCCAATAGTACTGTAAATTGAAGAAAAGATACAAATGACAGTCCACCTAAACATCTTGGTATCAACACCACATGTCACTACCCAGAACAAGATCTGGATACATAGATACATTTCAGTGACAAACATAACCCTAACAAGTAAACTTTGTACAAGTGAAGGACATGGGAGACTGAGCAGATAAGGGATATTACATAAATGTTACTTAGATAGTCCTCACAAAATTAATTTCTTTGTAGGTATAGAACTTTTAAATACAAAATATTTCTCATAATAGCACAAGATCCTTTTACTACTGATCATTTTACGTACCTCTTGCCTTAAAGGAGGTTCAGAAAACTTTATTCAAAATTATTTGTGCTTCACCTTTCCCATCTTGTTGAAGTCACTGTCCTTTCATAGCAATGAATTTCTAGAGGTCACTTCAGAAGAGAAAGTGAGCAATCAGTGGGTATCTCCTATCTCTAAGGTTCTGGGGTTTTAGGTTCACATTCCACATATTTGCTCTTGGGATAGTCTTATGATCCTAAAAATGCTTTTGATGGCCAACCTGTCAAGTCTTAAGAAAGGGCTTCCCATCATAAAGTTGACGTTTGCTCATCTGAATTTCCTCTCCCTCCCTCTGCCTGCCTGCCCCCCTGCCGCTTCCCCCCCAAAGATCTTATTTCTCACAGACTTCTACAGACCATCTTCATTACCTCCTGGGCATTGGGTTCTGGTGCATGCGCGCTCTCTCATTTCTTTGATTTGTAGAACTACCTGACTTCCACATCAGCTGACCAATTTGCTTTTATTTTTTCCACATCCTCTTCTGAAATTGCCTTATCTTTTAACTTCACTTTAATCCTTCACTTGCCTGTGCCACATGCTGAAGATCATGTGCCTAGATGGGTCACACTACTTGTCAAAAGATCTGCCTTTAGGTCCTCTTCGTAGGCATGTCAGGAAATTGGTAGTTACCATGAAATGTATGAGTTTTTCCCCACTCTCCCACCTCATATTCTCAAACTTGTCTAATGTGTGCTTCCAGCTATATCTCTGGTCCTTGAATCTTGTTTTTACAGATTCCACAAGTTTTCAAGGCAACACTCAACATATAAACAAATACTGTCAAGCACCTACTTGAGGGTAATATTAATTCTTCACCTTCTCCACAGAGGGTGGGGTTTTTTTTTCCATTATCTCTGCCACTATTAAGAGCGCCTCAAATCCTGCATCAATAGCCATGTTTTTAGAGAAAAAGATAACTTGGCTTCCATCAGCCCTCTCTTGCCTCCTCACTGCAATCAAAGAAGAGTCACACATCCACTTAACTCCCAAGTTCACTCTGCAACTATATCTAAACAATAGGTTAAAAAACCATCTTTCTCCACAATGAAGTTAAATCTCAGTGGATGAGCCTAAATAAAATAAAAGTAGCACAAAAAGTCGTGATTCATTGCTCTGTCTTTTTCTATTTGTTTTGGATCAGAAAAAGATTCAGCAATTCTTTATAATCTTGAAATAGTGGCTATTCTCTGTGTATATCCACCAAGTAATGATTTTACAGCCACATGCAAAACAAAAAAGCTTTACCTTAGACAGCAGGACAAACCAAGCCTGATATTACCCCTCCTATTAGCTCTGCCCCTAGACCAGTCACAGTCAGACATGGGTTTGTTTCTAAGCCATCATCTTTCTGACTTGATGGTCCCCTTCAATTAGAAAGACTCTTCAAAGCTTAAAGACAAGAACACCTTAATGCAGTGACACTCGTAGCATCCCTGTTTGCCATAGTAATTTCCTTTATGACAGTTTTGAAGCTGGGGAAGAGGGTAATTGCAGAGAATTCTGATAGACACTTAGGGATCAGAAGCGATAGTCAAAAGCTTTGATGGCATTTATAAGCTTGTTTATTTACTGGGGAATCATAGTGGAGCAGCAATTGCTGGGGGGGGGGAAAAAACAACAACCAAAACCAAACACAAACAAAACAACCACCAACAACACCACCCACCACCACCCCAAAACCAAACACCAAACCAAAACCATTATGGTTGCAAAACCAAGAATCAACTCTTTGATCTCATGTTCCATTATAAACGATTGTCTTAGTAGATTCCCCTTGTCCAGAATAATCATTCTTTCTGTTCAGACCTCTTTCAAGTTCCTCACACTTTTCTTTTTCCTTGCCCCTCCACCTCCAGTCAGCAGCATGTACCTCCACTTTTTATGCTCAGCAGCCCATGCCATTGCTCTGTTGAATGCCAGGTGCCATCTACATACTCAAATATTTGACAGATACACTTTAATTCAGAGTTTGTTTGCTTCGGTGGCTTTTTGGGGCAGGGGCATAAGTAAAACAGCAGGGCAAAACATTAGGATTTTAGCAGAGTCACTGTTCTGTTGTAGCAAGTTTTACTTGACTCCATCTCTGCATCTTGCCTAAGGCTGTGCAGTTTTAATCTAGATGTGCATTAGTGCCCTTGAAGCATAAAGATATCTGGAAATGTGTAAGCAGCAGGCTAAGGAAGTGCGACATTGAGTTGTTTGATATGCTTCTCAAGTAAGGAGCAGTGAGCCATCTGGGGGACAAGCTACCAATAGACAGTCTTCTGCTCTTTATCATTACCTGTGAGTCCAGATGCTAAAGTTATTTAGTCTAATTCTACTTTGGCACCAGCAATTTCATTTTATATGGTGCTTCAGGTTATTAAAGCTTCAGAGGAACATACTGATACTATGCACCTGGAATAGCTAAATGGGAGTAGCAGGTTGTTTTTCTTGAATAGAGGATTTACGTTGTATATAAGGCACTATATGACTCCTGAGCTACTTCTGGGCAAGGCCACCACCACTTCACCTTTTGCTCAACAACAGAAGCAAACCCACAGTTAAATCCTTAGACATAATGGAATTACTGAAGTAGTTTCTGTGGAATTCATCACTGAGCACAGAATTTCATTCTCCCAGAAGTCAGTATAAATAGATACCATAGAAAACTTTACAACACCTAGTTGTAAGAATTACTTTGAGGGATTCTCGAAAAGCAAACAGTACTGGATGTTTGGTAAAAATACGTTAGCATAGGTTAGATATATTTCTCCATGGCTGAAATTTGCTACCGATATTTTGGTGGAAGGTTTCCTTCTAACAGTAATTAGGATAAACTTCCTCTTATGGATTATGAAAACTTCACGTTTAACCCAGAACTTTCAAATACGAAAGTGTTTATTGCGGGTGGGGTGGGAAGGGAAAACAATTTGTAGAGGTCTCCTTGTAGAAACATTTTTTTCTACTGCAAAACTGAGTATCTACAACAATATACACACATACAGAGGATTTCTACTCTAGTAGAATTCTAGTTGTATATTTAGATGGCTTCAGGTGATGAGTTGCAAACAGATCAGAATGTACACAGAGCCAATACTTTTTCCTCTATGGCTCACCAGATTTCTGCAGAATGGAGCCCAGAACAGAGAACTGGAGTGAAGACACAGCATAGGCTTCACCCACAGAGTAGGTTACAATGGGTTGCTTTTTGAAGGACATAAACTGCTAGGTGCTACAGTCCTCAAGCAGGTGACTTGTGCTCAAAATGAAGCAGTCAACAATTGTGGTGATCATGGAGATTACACAGAAGGACAGAAGAATAGATCCCTTATGTTCACAACTATTTGCTTTCAAGGGACTGTAAAGCTGGCTCTTACCGAGATACTACATGTCACTGAATTTAGAGGTTAAAAAGGAGAAAAATAACCACAAAGGATTTAGATTTCTTGACCTTAAACAAATTCATAGCTATCTTTATGGTGTATTTTATTCAGACATTCTGTCATGACCACACGTACTGTTTTTCATAGTTCAATTCATTCAAAATTTAAAACTGTCTTAAAGCCCCTGATATTCCCATATTTGTTTTGTACATACCGTTCCTTTTATTGATACACACAAGGAAAGCATTGACGTGGAAAAATCCATATGCTACAAATGAAATGTACTCATGTACATGTGCAAGACTTGTAAAAACTAGAAATACATTGCATTAATAACAATCCAGTATTCTGCATTTTTTCTTGGGGGGGGGGGGGGGGGAAGCAGATTATTTATTTGCAAGCTTGTATTAAAAGATTGCCCCACCTCAGTTACTGTCTTGCTCATCTATGGAGCCCTTTTTCTGGTGAGTGACAAAGATCCCAGAAAAGGGGTAGAAATACTTTTTGCTAAGGCTTCTGCACATTACACCCTGCACAACCAAGTGTATTGTTCTGCTCTACAGTCTCCTGAAAATTCCCAGTATTCTTATTAGCAGCAGTATATGTTTTATGCTGACTTTTACAGTATCTTAATGAAAAGAATTAATATGAAAGCAAAACTTGTTAAACATGAAGAAGAGCTGTTCTCCAGGATTAAACAATACTTGTTTGTTTGCTTAGCCCATTTGCACTTAAACCCTGTTACCTCACTTATGCCTCAGGAAAACTAAGTATTTGAGTAATTTATTTCTAAAAAAGGATATTAGAACTCTTCTAGTTGGGATGCTGGGTTAAAAAAAATAATTGGGGAGGCCTACTGTGAAAATTACAAATGGCTCTGGGACATACTGCATATTTCAATAGATTTCATTTTATGGATGTACTGTAGAACAGATTTCTGAATTCTTGGGAAGTAAACTGTGGATACTATAGTCAGGATCAACCCAAATACAGTGTCTGGGTTAAGAATGTGAGCTATTCACTGAGATCCAAGTGATAAATGTAGGTTCTCTGAAGGAGAAAATGACTATTCTTGCAGGTTTTCTCTTTTTCGGGGCAGTATGAATTTCCATTTTCTATACTTGCAAGTCAGACAGACTCAGCTGTTTTCAATAAGCATCTAAGGAAACCTGATTTCAGTGATCTGGCCATCAGTAAATGAAATATAATGTGCTCCAAAAGAAATTCAGAAGAAATGCAACTATGAAAATACAGGCACAATTTGCAATATTAGTAAATTGGATCTGAACAACCAGATTTGCATGACAGAGGGACCCAATACAAGAGATGGACCTCAGTTTGGTATGCTGGTATCATTAAAATCACTTATTGTCAGTATCAAGTATATAACTCTGTATAACCCCAAATAGAATGAGCTTTTTAACGATGTAGAGGTTTTTCTAAAGAAGGTGCTCAGTTTTGTTCTGACTACAGCTAAGAGCTTACAGCCCCCTCCCGGGAGAGAGAAGGGGAGGGGAAGGAAAACAAAAAGAATCTGAGCTAGTTTTTCTTGCCAGATAGTCATAAAATAGAACTAAGATGGAAGAATTATTAGTTCCCACCCTACTAGCCTACTAGCTGTCTATGTAGACTTGTTCCCTATGGCACATTATGTAGTGTTTCATCCCGACTTATTTTAAGTGTTCAGCTCAATTTCAGTCATGAAACTGCAGCTAACAAATAATCTCCTTTGGTTTATTTTTATCACATTCTCAAGTATGCATTAAAATTAGCATAATTGATGGTGTAATTAAAGACGTCAGCACAGCTCTGAATGCAGGGTTTGCTAGTTTAGATGTGCTCCATGCTGGTTGGATCTTAGAACAGGATTTTTTTCCTTAAAGCTTTCTGCCAACAGGACATTGGTTTATTTTAAAGACATTTTTAATACCTGAATTATTGTGCAGCAGGTTACAAGATGTTTTAATGGCTTTTAGAGTTACATTCATAGTCTCCTGCATACTACGATTAAAAATGAAAACCAGGTAAGGACACAATTCAGTCTGCTCCCATTCCATCTGTCCATTTGTGTTATATAAAATTGACTCCAGTTATGAAAGTAGAGTCTCCCTATGCTGCTTTTGTAAAAATCCATCTGCAAGAGCAGGAGCACCTCAACAAGCACAGCCATTTCCAATTGCCTGCAAAGCTTAAGCACCTGCCATTAAGAAAACATTTCTCTGTAAGCCATGGCATTAGGCGGGAAGGAGGAGAGGCATAGGTTCAATACAGCTCTAAACAGTCTGACAGCCTTCCACTTCCTGTTCACATAGCCTTGCGTCATTAAGATTCTAGGGACCAGCACTGAAATTCAGTTTGAGCTGTTAAAATGACCAGGGGGAATGAAGTTAATGAAGAACACTCCTACATGCCCTACCAGTGAGTTTGTATTCTTTCATTTTTGTCCTGATAGACCTGAAGTGACAATTACCCTGCTTCAAAGATGATACTAGTTACAATAATCTTCCTCACAGCTTAATGTTTATTATATTAACAACATAATTAAGGTTAGTGCTCATTTTACACTTAGCTTTTGGACCATTAAAGTCCATGGTTGAACCTAATTTCATGAATGGGATGCTCTTACATTCTCATCCATTCAAGTAAGAGATATACTTTGTACTGTCCCCTTGTGCTGTCCAACAGCTGTTGCTGCCCTCAAACTAAGGTGCCACATTCATGAAGCCAAGTACTAACTCACACATGAATGTTAAAGTGGTAGCATACTTTTAAACCTATTGTAATTAGCACAGTTTTTGCCACTATAGCAATAGCTCCCATTATTCTCTTCCCTTTGCACTAGAAACCACACACAGCTGGTAGTCCCAGCTCTACAAATCGGCTTGATTTCACAAGGCTCAAGGAGTAAGTGGATTCTGAAAAAACAACACTTTAGTGGAATACTGCCTCAGATGTATTTTCTTTCACATACTCCGCTGAATATTATATAGTTACACAATGAATGCTCTGTTCCAAATTTATGAAAAAGCCAGCCTAACTTCTCACAGTGAATTCAGTTACAGAACTTTTTCTCTATCCTCAGATTAAGTAGAAAGTGATAGTAAAAATGTCAGAACAAACTGTAAAACAGTCTTTCTTTTTCCTAAAGAGCAAGCTAAAGCAAAGGTGGAGCTGGGAATAACTGAAAAGGCAAAGTGTATGTGTCCCCACTTTGAAGGGTCATCAGTTAATGAAATCAGCTCAGAACCACCCCTCATTTGCTACACAGCAGAGCTGTAGGATCTCGGTGTGCTTGAAGATAGCTGCGCTAACAGAAGATGTTAATCAAGGGTGATATACAAGAATAGTGCAATGGCAAAGAGATCTTGATTTCAGTACTTACAGGCAGACATTTTAGACAGAATAGCTCTTAGTGAGAATTAATGGAAGACTTCCATCTCTTTAAACTGTTTATTTAATGAAAGATGCTCCATAAGTCCAAAATTCTTGACTTGTATGAACCAGAAAGGGAAGTTTTGTGTCTGTACAGGTCTTTGTCAGGCCTGAGTTTATGGCTTTACATTCAAAAGTTTTGAAGGAATGACTTCTGTTTCAACATAATTGATACAAATGCTAAAAATACATTTTAAAATATGGTACCTGATGTTGATTTCTGATATATAAACCAAGCAAAAGAATTTATTTGTGTATGCAATTTGGCACAATTCCATTATCATTTTCCATTTAATTCGTTCAAATGTTCCTCTGCTGCATTTCATCTACTTTATAGATCTCCTCTCTCTCAGCTTCCTTTTCATGAATCTGTTACAAAAGATACTTTACCTGTTTTATACTTCAAAATACCTTTGTTTCAAAGAGAGAGGATAAAAGAGGAAAAAAAAATCAGAAGCAAGCCTTGATAACGAGGCAGACTTTGAAGCTTTGATATAAATACAGCACAATGCTTTCTAACAGATTTTTAATTTAAGCTCTTACATTAAAACAGAATAATTACTAGACCACTGGCAATACAGGAGAATACATGGCTTAGGTGCATATCTATAGAATGCCTCCATGGTACTGCTTACTTCCCTGCTTCTTTTACTTTAATAGCATTTCAGCTACATCATGGTTCTTGGCCACTGCTGCCAGTAAAAAGCTTTTTGAAAACATCATCAGTCCATACAGAACTGAATTGGTCAAGAAGTATAAGTTATATCAAGAAGTACACTTCGGATATATGTTGGAGCTGCATTTGAGTATAGTTTAACAAGTATCTCTCAAGTGTGTAAGTGACAGATTTATGCTGAAGTTCTTAAAGATCAGGAAGTTTAGTGCAAAAATACTCCCCCACTAGCATACGTTTATATAAGAGCAAAGCCCCTGTTGGCATCCGTGCCCTCACCTGACAGTTAAGTGATCCAGAGTCTAAGCGTGGTTTGCTGTCAGTAGTTATTGGAAAAACAACACATTTCTCTTGGTAACAAGAATTATGAGCGTGGGTCATAGAGGTTATGAGTTTGTAACAGGACTCAAAGGTAATTATAAACTTAAGTTACCTTTGATTACTTTAGAATTAAATTATTAATTAATTCACACATAAGGTACTATTTGCAGATGAATCACAATCATTTGGGTGGTAAAGTCATCTGACCAACAAAAAGAAAACATGACATGAGAAGAATGGGAATGTGGTCCACAAAGAGCTTATGACATGCTGAATTAGGACGTCCACTATGGTCCATTAACCTCAGTAAGCCAAGTGACTGCATGTTTAAATTGCCTCTGAATCAGGGAGACTTGAAATGCAACATAATTGATTAGGAATTAATAAATTATAACACCCAGTTAACCTGTGAGGAGGGCCTTAGCTCTTTGGGAGACTGAGTCCTACGAAGCTAGATCTAATTTCAACAAGCGTGGGTACCTATCAGGTTAGTTCATCTTAATTCACTGTATTTCTGACTCAAGAAGATAAGTAGGTAAAAGTCCTAGTTCATTTTAAAATATCAATCCTACTTATTTCATGCTACTTTTTAAAACCATGAATGTATTTTGAAATAGACACATTCTCAAAAATCTGTATCACTAGCATAATCAAATGAGATTTAGGCTTACCAGTGTAGCAATGCCAGTAAGTTTGAGGAGACAAGTGCGTAGGCGAATAAATAAATTAAGTTTACTCCATGTTAAATGAAAATAGGAAGTGTGAAATGAGCTGTATTAAGAGTCAAAGTGAAGTATACCCGCTTCATCTACAATTTCTTTACAGTTATATGTAGTCAAAACTTATAACTCATGTGTGTAATTATAGTTGGCAAATACTAGTATAAGCCAATATTCTGTATAAGTATCTTCCCATCTGCAATTCTGAATGTAAACTAGGAAAAATGCCTGAGAATAATATGTACAAGTTGGAGGTTACAGCATCAAATAACGAGCATGACAAAGTGAAAGCACTGAAGATTTGATTGAGTGACAACCACTGACAAAACTTTGGAAGAAGAAAGGGATGCGGAAACAAGGAGACAAGAAAAAGCAAAAGTATTCTTAATCACTTCCACTATGTATAAACCGATATATAGGCTTAAAAATAACCAACACGCTGTCACCTCGCACTTCCAAATACAACTTCTCAAAGCAGTTTCTAATGTATGTTTCTGACAGCCACAAATCGGAGAGATCTGCTATTTGGCATGAAAATGTAGAAACCAAATTGTATACTGCCAGCATAAATGTACCAAAAGTAGTGAGAGTTTGAAGGCAATATGTCAAGTTGTCCACACAGTACTCTAGACTGAATATTTTTTCAAGATGTGTGTCTCGCAGACAACAGGAAAATAGTTTAAAGGAATATAGCCCTTCTAGTGAAATACTTCAATGTAATTACAAATCTGTTATCCATTGCAGTGGATTACCTAGCGCTCTAGCACACCTTCAATGGACAGATTTTTCAACTTATTTTTTAATCTCCATAATAGGTCAATGCCCTACCCATCAATTTTACTCTCCCTTCCAGATAAATGATGTAATGACCCTATTAACTGTTTCCTTGAGCAGCTTGTGATGGCACAGTGCTCACTTTGCAGAGCATGTTACAAATACAGTAATGATACAGCCTGACAAGCGGCTTGACTGCACGTTATTTAATGCTCAGAGGGCCACTAAGTGTGCAGTGAAATTTGTGCTCATAAGATAAACTGGGCAGCATTGACAATTGTTTCATTGAGTGGGTAGAATTCTCAGAGGAGGTTGCCTAAATCTTCTCTAAGCCGATGGGCTGGCAGTATGGGCAAAGGAGAAAAGGACATGAGCAGGGAGGGCGTGTGGGATAACGCAGGGGCTCAGAGCAGTCTTGAGTCAGGCATGTTAGGTATATTCTGAAATCTAAATGTGTTTGAGGGAGGTATTCTGGGGTGCTCATAACATTCTTGAGACACAGACAGGAAAAGTCTCAAAACAGTTTTCACCACAGCTCTATCAAACTATTTTAAGTTTAGCTTAATGAGGATCACAGACCCAGCTCATCACAGACAGCACTGTAGGAATCAAAACCGGCAATATTTCTTATTCCAAATGCTATTACTATGCTTCAGTCAGCTTTCAGGTCAGTTTATCAGCATATCTCCCTTGCAAAAAAAATTTGAGATTATTACTTTACAATGGTCATTTTTCCACATCACTACAGGCACAATTATACATACGTACCCTGGGCACATATCAGTTAAACAGCTTAAGGCTGCTGGTACAGAAGGCTGACAGGAATGGGGCTGGCCTTCAACAGCATCTGCAAGAGCTTCACAGTGTTGTCAGGAATAAAAGGCATGAAAAACATGGCTGAAAAATACAGAGCCATTACTTGCATCATTTGGTTGTTTCAACTTTTCTTTTGCTGCTGAGAAAAGATTATTTTTTTTATTATTATTTTTTTAAAGAACAGTGATGAATCCTGAAATAGCAACAACAACAAAAAGAATATGGCTAGCACGTCTGGGACATTTGCCATAAATGAAGTAACAGCTGTGGAATACCCCAGGATTGTTTCCACCTGTTCTTTGATAACCGCTGTTTGCGTTTAGAGAAGTCAGAAAGAGCAGAGAATATGGATAACAAGAGTGAAGAACTGTTGCTCCCTAGTGCCTAAAAAAGCAAGCCCTTGATAAAGACCAGAGCATTACTGGAAGGGAGAAACAATTAGGTGATCCATGTGTCTGTAGTATTTAGTTTTGAGCAACATGATATGTTTCACGGTATTCTTAACATGTTACTCCAAGATAAAATATTTTCAGGAACATTGACCTATACAAAATAAAAACAGCTGCCCACATTCAGTCATGTTTCAACTATCTTGCAAATAGTTTGTAGATAATAAAAAGTAATAAAGATGACTGTCAGAAGCTACATTGCAGTATCCGTGTTGTGTGTTGCATTACAATGTTTGCCAAGAAGAATGGATTAATTTTAAGTCACATTGCATTTTAATTTAATATTTATACTAGGAATAAATTATTGTGGGATTTTAATGCATGGACTGCTTTAAGTATATTTTCATTCAGGTATCAGAGAGTACAAGTGCAGAAAATAGTACATTTATCCATTCTTATGGCCTTAAGAACATAATCTCCTTGCAGTTGTAAGCTGTTTTGTTCTATTTTGTTTATTATTTGACATAGTACTTTGTGTTTGTACATTGGGTTAAACTATTTGCTGGCAGAAGTTGAGGCTGACAATTTCAGCATTTCTAGGCATTTACTGCTGTTGTAGTCGATGCTATGTTTATTGTCCAAACTATGAAAATTACAAGGCATCTTCAAGTAAAATTATGCTTTCTTTCTCAAATCTGCTTAAGTTACTTTAAAATCATCCTATTTGAAATGCAGTGCCTCTGTAGCGTACTTCCAAAGTCCTTTTAGAACATTAAGTAATGAATCATTTCACATTTCATCAAGCTTTGTATTTTGTGTATTTTTATACATTTGGAACCCGGCCTTCCTTACTTGGCCACAGTAAACAGGACGGGGTCGGTCCTATTGCTGTGCAGACCCACGTACCAAGACAGACTGAGATGGACTCCCGCATTTGTTGAATACTCTTAAGGGTTTCACACAATATTCTGCCTTTCTAGCACAGAGACCTCGCTCTTCAGCTCTTCACCCGGCTGGGCCTTGCTGTGGCCTGCCCACAGGAGTCAGTTCACCCCTAATGTCTCTGGCCCCCTCCTGAGAAGGGAGGCAGGCAGGCAAGGGTCCAGGGAGGACCCTCAAGTCGCACAGATCTGAGATTACCTACTTAGAGGAGAGCACTGAACCATGCAAAGGTCAACGTGCTCATCCTCCAAAAGAGGGGGAAGAAAAGGATGAAGCGTCTCAGCCCTGCTAGCACAGCCTCCCCCTCCAGAGAGATTATCTGGACCCCCAGTCAGGACAGCACTGGGAATGGACTGGCTCGTAAAATGCTCCCCCCAGTAGCTTTATGCGCCTGCAAGTGTTCACTCATGTGAGAATTTGAAATGATCTGCCATACATGAGTATGATAGCACTGCATTGCATTTCTTCACCCATACAAGGAAGCTAAAATACTAGGTAGTGTATTGTTTTTGACCTTGGCAGCATTTGAAATAGTCTCCTGATACTAACAGCCAGTTCTGGTCTATTGTGTCCAGCAATAATGAGCACTGCCTTAAAAGAGCACATATCGATTTCGCTGCCAGTTGTCAGCCCTTACTTATTCATTTCACAGCACTACAATAAGATCAACAGTGCTATAACCGTGCCACCCTGATCATTGAAATATGCACTGTGATATAATGCAGTGACACACTTTGCATTTAGGCAATGGCCTAGTGAAAAAGAAACACACAAACTCCAAAAAAAAAAAACCACCAAAAAACCACACCACCAAAACACACACTGCAGAAACAATTTTTTTCCCCATGAGATTGATGGCAATATCAAGTGGGAAAAGAATAATTGGTTTTGCTCTGGTTTTATGTGAAAAGCATTATAAGCTTAAAATATCACCAATGATATTAATCCAAATGAATTCAGAAATTAAAAAGTATAATAATTTACCTATATAAAAAATGAAAATACCAGCAAGATCATTAGAAACTTTATTTTTTACTTTATTTGCTCCATAGGGCACGCATTGATCATATCTATGCACTGTGGATGGGTTTGGCTCGCTCTAATAATAGACCAATTATTATGAAAGTCAAGGATTATAAACAATCATGAACGCATTAAAAAGTATTTTAAAAAAACCAACAGTGATAGAGTGGTTTTCCAACTTCAGTACTGATATTTTCCCTAATGCCATTAACTGTTGCTCAAATTATATATAGGAATATAAAAAAGCTATTGGTTTTTCTAAAGACAGAAAAATCAGGGTTGTTTTAATGCATTTAATTTCAAGATAGAAAATTGTCCTTTTTTATATCAAACCACTAACAGCATTTCCTAAGCAATGCAATATTGCTGTCCACAGAAGTCTTGCCAAAAAGTGAAAAAAGCTTGAAAGTACTGAAGGCACTTGGTGGTAACTCCCTTGTGTCTTTCTCAGCTTTAGCTTCATGATTAAATTAACTCAGAGGTTACACCTTTGGGTCTGATACTTTTCAGCAGATTTGGGTTTTCATGAAGTTCTTTGATCACCTTCTGAATCCATATAAATTTTTGCATCTCACACATTAAACAGTACAGAGACCAGAATTTTAAAATGTTGGTGTAAAAAACCAACTTCCTTCTGCTCATTTAAATTTCTTTGCTTGATGTTTTAATTTGTAAATGCCACCATCTTGCAAGGATGTTCTTACAGTCTATGAAAGAGTGGAAAGTTACCCTCAACTCACTTGCTCTGTTACTCAGATTTCCAGCCAAGTCCTGCATCTCCCATTGTCTCACTCTCAGGCTGCTCCATATCTTTGATTTTTGCCCTTTTTACACTCATTCCAGCATTACTGTTTTTTTGTCTTTTGATATACGTGGGGATAAGGTGTTGAGATGTACAACTAAAATATACAAAGATGTTAGAAAATAGTTTACTACTGCTATCATTGTCCAGCCTCCCCCCACCCCAACGGAAAGAGACTCCGCGATCTAAGGATCACTTTATACCGTATGCAAATACAAACCCTGCATCTATTGTCGCACCGCGGGCAATAGTGTGTTAACAGAAAGACATTTCCCTGTGGATGTAATGCCACAAACAGGCAAGACAGAAGTTCTTGCACCAAATTACACTTTTTTTTTTTTTTTAATCCTAAGAGTGTTTTCTATCAAATCAGTGCCATCTTAAAATGAATATCTGACACTGGAAACAAAACAAAGGCAAGACTAGAGAATCAGAAGCAGGGGTGCTTATGTTGCCCAAGCTCAGGGGTGTAAGCTCAGTGACTCACCTTCCCACACCTCACACAGACCATAGTGAAAGCCCAACCATCCAAGAGACCAAGTGACTCTGAACTGTGACTGGCACTGAGAGGATGCTCAAAGAGCAGCTCAGCCAGAGGCAGGGGTGATGGAGCTGTTATCGCACCTAAAGCGACATCTGAGTGGTAGATTCAGAAAGGCAAGGGTGACAGCTCCCTGGGACAGGCAAGTGGACTTGCTGGAATTAATCAGACGCAGATCAGATCAACGGTGGTGCCTTTTGACACGCTGGTCTTTTGTAGGCAGAGCATGTAAAGACCTCTCTCAAACACAGACTTCTCCTGTGCAAATGTTGGGAGATTAACATCTCTAGAACTGCCAAAAGCACAGAGTAGGAGAAAATGAAGAGTCATGAAGTTATCACACGGATTCATTAACCAACTGATTGGCGCTTTCCTATTGCTGCTGTCATGAAAAAGGACAGGAAGACAGATTCACATTTATCTTAAACACTTCATAGCAGCAATTCTCAGGAAAAGTACATCTTCTCATCTCTGAAAGGTGTCTAGCACCAACGTATTTTGAAGATAGCAGGTGCTAACTGTGGAACGAGCATCTTTTATTAAGTACAAACTAAGAAGAGTTGACATTTGCCATGGGGTTTTGTTATTTCCATTCTTGGTATAATTACAAATGCTACAAGTGCAGCCACTGAAGATCTAGGTATTGAGAAACAGGACCTAAAAATCACAGATAAACCCTTAAAAAATAAAAAGGCACTTTTGATTTAAAGTTAAAAAAAGTGGTGGAAAAGTAATACAAGACTAGGAGACAAAGGTGTACTTTATATCATCTACTCACTGACAAAAAATCATAATCGTTAACAAAAACTAACCCTACCAGTGTTTTACACCAAAACTAAGATTACAAATCACTAAGATAAAGATCAATCAGTAACAAACACTTCCTGAGGCTAATCTCAATATTCTAAAATATTAAAGTATTGCGACCAGTAAATCATCCATACGGTTCTCTGGAAAACAAGCCGCCACACACGACATGCCTTTTCAGAGTATGCTTCAGAAAGGAAGCATTCCTATTTTTGTCTTTCTAGCTTCGTAAAGCTTGAATTCTTTATACAGAATAGCCTAAAAATCTTCCCACTAGCACAAACGATGAGATTTTACAACTAGCACAAAAACTGGGGCATTGTTAAAATGTCAGCTACAGAGATACTATAGTCACACCGGTATCTACTGGTAGATTTCTTCTCCGTGGGTTGTAGGAATCTGCACAGGCACGTTAAGAAATGGTGGTTATTGATAAGAACTAGGTTCCGCGTTGTGATTTTCCCTGAATAGGAAGTGACATTTTAGGAAAAAAAGCAATGACTGTCAGTAATTATACTTTTTATACAGCAAGATTATTCAGAGCCTCCAATTAACTGCAGGGTTGCATCTTACTAGATGCTGCGTGAAAGTACACACAATAATGGCTCTTTTTGAGTAGGTCAAAATCTAAACAGACAGTTGACTCAAGAAGCAGGGAGAAAAGATAGAAAGAGTCTACTGTAGACAAACACACAGAAACATATGTGAAAATACTAAATGCATATGGAAAATGCTTACTAGAATTAACAAATGACAAAAAGGGCTCAATAAGAAACAAAGAGAAAAAGCTGAGAATCACATCTCCTCCCTGCCACTACCACCATGCAATTCCGGTTCATTTTATCTCCAAGGTAAATGAGTCAGTGTGACAGGAACAGATGCCACATGTGCTAGCATAGCAGGAACACTCGATGCAACAGAGGAGGGGAGTAAACAAAGGGATCCAGCAGCAAACAGTACAATAAGCCGTTTCTGCAGCTGGCTTTACCCCTCTTTCCCCCTCCAGGGCAGCCCCAGAGCCCAGGGTTTTCTTGACAGCGTTGAGAGAAACTGCCACAGAGAGCATTAAATTTTGGGGCTACAGCTCACTTTTCTCACAACCCCGAGAGCACCCAAGCCTGATACAGCAGTAAGAGGAGCACTCCAAGCTACAAATAAGTTGCCTGATGTACAGTGCTGCTGAACAGAGAGTTCACTTTTCGTGCTAGATACTTTCAGTAGTAAATGACATGCTTCAAAAGGGTCAAGGAAATATCTCTTTGAAAAGCCCGAGAAACATCTTCCTTGTTGTCATAACATTTGTTCTCTCTTTTTCTGCATTCCTCTCCATTCTGCATTGTGTCCCCATTAACAAGTTCACATACCTCAACAAAAAATGCAAGAAACTGGCTCTACTGGATGTATTTTTAATGTCATTGAGAGATTAAAAGTAATTACTAGAATTGTAGCCAACCGCTGATATACCTTATAATCTCTTGCTTTACCCCCTTGCATGCAGTTCTATAGCGTGACTAGCACCAGCAGCTCATGGAGACTGGTGTGAACCCAGCACAGGTGTTTTCCAGTAGTTAGTCTGTGACTGTGACCAACATCTCCCAACAGGAATCTATTCTAGCACCAGTAAGACTATCCCTGAAGCTAATGTAAAGTTGGTCTGGCCCAGCTTTACACCTTGGGATGCCCTCAGCAACACTGCTGAACCTTGTCTTTGGACTTAATTTTTTCTCATGTTCACCATCGTTGCGGCTTATAAAACAGTTACATTTTAACACAACTATGTATTCTTCACACCTCCAGCAAAAATAATTACTTCAAAAAGCACAGGTTAAGACCCATGTCTCTCTGAAGTAAAACACTTTCTCCTAAATCAATTTAAGCAAACTCTGTGAGATAAATTTATATGAAGGTTTGTCAGCTGTGTGATTCAAGCTATAGATTCTTAATAAAGAAGAACTGAAACTCTTTATAAAGCACAGGCACAGGTTTTGAATGGCAAGAGGTGACAGATAGGGAGAGTGATCTCTATCCTTTCAAGTCTTCTACAATCATGCATTTTTCTGATAGTGAATGAGCTAGAAGTATATATCTCCTAATCAATCCATTGCAGTGCTCAGTTTTTTCTACATGATACAGTCATTCTCTACATTATGCTATAAAAAAGTAGAATTTTCAGGCTTCAAGGAAGAATATTGGAATTTGAAGTTTTAAATTATGAGCTTAGAATTTTTCTCCTAAACCCCAAGCCTCCCTTTACTTGCTACCTCTTCTTGAGTATTCAAGCTGCCAACAAAATCAAGTCTATCTTGGCAATAATTGTATTTTGAAAACTCACTTTGGGGAGTTTAGGAGTTCTTTTTGCTTTTCTATCAGCCTTTGATTCTGCTGCAGAGATACATTCTATTTATTTTCTGAGGATAATGAACAAGGTTACTTTCCACTAAAGCAGAAATTTTCTTCTTACCACTGGAATTGATTGGCTTAGAAAGTATGCAGAGAAAATTATTCCTGCTCTGGCTTCCATTTTCAGAAGGACGTGTGCAGGCAATAAGAACAATTTTTTCAAAAGCAAAATAGAACATCATTCTGGAATAAGACCATTTCTTTTAAAAAGTTACTAATAGTCACCTTCAGTCAGATACTTTAGGATAAAATATTTTTGCTCCTCGCTGTTGCATGCCTAAATGCTGTCCATTAACTAGGTACAACCAATAATTCAGCAGCAAAACCAAAGATAAACAAATCTTGATACTGAAGGTAAAGAAAATATAGTCCAGTGAAAAGCCAAGTGGAGGAAAAAAAAAAAAAATATATAGTTTTGTACATGGGCATGGTGGTTCTGAGAATACCCTCCCATTTATACCTCTCTGACAATAAAACCACAATTTAAGCCCACAATTACCATTTGACAGTATTTGAGGAACTTCAGTTATTATCTGTTCTCAGAGCTACTCCAGTACCCTCAGGCATTGTAGAGTAAAAGGATAAATTTCTACTGCTATCTCCTGGATGTATGCAGGCAGGGCGATCAGAGAGATGCTCTCTGCCACAAGTATTCTACAAGCAAAAGAATAAAAGAGGTTCTCCCAAGGTTACATTGATGTGGATCTCAAAGTGAAACCTCGGGAAGGAATGAGATAATACTACAGTATAACACAAGAACTAAGTGAAGCCAGAAGATTTGTTTTTTGGGGGCTCAGTAATCTCTTAGCGCTCCCCTACACCTTCTCTCACTCCAGCAGCCCAGCACTCCTGAAAAGAACAGTGTATCAGCTGCGGAAAGATTCTGCTAATCTGGGAGAGTCTCCTGGTGAGATGGCTACTTGCAAGCCAGAACACCCTTGGATGTGGAGCAATCATGGAAAAACTGGAAATGGCTACAAGAATGTTGAATGTTATGGTGGTAAAACAGCCTGTGGAGACCAGGTTCAGGCTGAAAGGTCTTCTTCAGACTGGGTTTAAAGGTAGCCTTAAATATAGGAGTGTGTGATTTCAAGCTGCCTTTTAAGGTAGTGACAGCAGTGGATGCTTCTCAGAAACAGGCCAGCATGCAGTTCTAGCTGTATAATATCTCGCTCTACTACAAACTTTGCAGTAAAAATGAAAATTTATGTGGCTTTACTCTGCAGCAATTCTTGTCTGCCTAAATGAATATTTCAAGGGGGGATTTGCAACATTTGTGTTGCTCTTGCTTTTACTAATATTTCCCCCTCCCTTTCCCTGTTTTTCCTTGTCAACCTTTTTGACTTCATGCTTTTTATCTCTTCATCCCAGTTTCTTCTTTGCATTTGTCACTTGCAGTTTTCGCTCTTCCGCTTTCCTTCCCAGCCAGCTCTCCCCTGCTATACTGAATGGACTGTTCAGACAGCAATTCCTCCTGTTTTGTGCCTGCTGATTTCACACACCAGAGAAGAGCTGCTGTTTTCCAAAGTACCAATTCAGCTTAGCAGGGGTGAAGTAGCTAACACCAAGAGCAGCAAGAAATTAGTGTCGGTTCATTACGAGGGGAAAAAAAAACCCACAAAAAAACCCTCCAAACAACTAGACCACCCAACACCTAGAAAGCTGAAAATTCAGATCAGCAGGATGGGAGAGGTGGCAGTTTAACAGGAGCCTATTAATACATTAAGGCAAAGTCTCAAATAAAGGATTGTTTACATGACAGGGTTTCAAGCCTGTCTTTATCCTATTTGTGAGTGGGGCCCGCTTGGATCTAAGCCACAGGATGCCGGGAAATCAGATTAAAAGTAGACTGGCACCTAGTATTTTATCTGAACAAATTTCCAGGAAGATATTTGCAGGGTATGTCCTTACAGACAGAACAAAAAGAGAGTATGTCTGAGCATAAGCTGTGTTATCAATGCCATTACAACACTGCAACTCTTTCTGATCTGACAACACTGTTCTAGCATTTTTGGATTTACGCTGATTTCTCCCATCTTCATTACAATTTAAGTAAATAGAGATTGAACCACACATGAACTTAGCAGTATCTGAATTATAGAACTGATTTCCATATTGGCCTTTCCTTTTAAGTGCTTAGAAGAATTGGAAATGATTGCTCTTGAAGCTAGCTCCCTTCAATCATTGGCAGGTAGGTTAGATTTCCCCCTTTAAGAAAAAGGGATTTCTCCAGCTCAAAAGCTAAGCAGATTTTTTTGACCACCATTAAAACCGGTTCCAGAGTATCACTCTTCTCAGAGCCAGACCCATTTATTTCCATCTTAAATATATCATCCTTTAACTTACTGTTCATCTTTGATAAATTTATCTGGGTGGACTAAATTCAAAGTCTTTCCATCTCTCTACTGATGAAAGACCTCCCATTCTCCTGAACATCCTAGTTACCTTTCTTTCCACCTGTTCCAGTTTAAATTCACCTTAATGAAAAGCAGTCAAAGAGAGCTATTAAAAATATCCTAGATTATTGTTTCTGTGGGACCTAGTTCAGGTATTTGTTATTTCCTTTGTTAATGCAAATACCTCATCTGGCACAGCCTAAGATGCTATTTGCCCTTCTCATTGCTGTGTTGCATTGGTGGCTTGCAGTCATCCTGTGACTTTCTCCTCCTCTGTCATTTCCAATTACCGAGCTCCTAGCTTATAGCAGAAACGTATTGTTTTTGTGCATGATCTTGCACTTTGTCCTATTGAATTTCATTCAGCTACTATTACTGTAGTCCTCAAGGTCATTTTACTCTTCCTGTATGGTATTCTAAACTCCCTATGTGACAGGGTCCACAAACTTTGTGGGTGTGGGAAATATTGCTTTTGCTTATTTCTTTTTTCAAGGGAATTTACTGAGACTTTTAAACAAGATATACCAGGAGCAATTCTTGAAGGATCAACATGTAGCGCCACTACAGTCCTCTTGGTGTAACCTCAGTTTGTCTCCAGCAGATTATGGTAATGGATATCATTACCGCGTTGATTTTGAAGTACTTGAAGCAATATTCAAGAACATGTTGGTCTTTCTCTCTGAAAATATACCAGTTTTCCCAGTTATCTGGGCATTTCACTTACCCAAGATATCAGATGCTTTATAGATCTTTCACATTTCTGGCTATCTCTGTACACAGTATTGTCTAAACCTTTTGTCTAAATCAGAGTTAAACCTTTATAGCAGTGCAGTTGTAAACTGCAGAGCTGACGTGACACACAACACATAGCGTGAACTCTTGGCTTGGAGATGTAGCTGGGTACGATTTCACTGCAACACACTGACTGGATACAGAGCAGCTTCTTCATTTATCATGAAGAAGTTACCCCAATGAAAACTGTATACCTCTAAAGACAAGCCTAACCTTTATTAATTGATGGCACTTGGAACCTCCTCTTAACTAAGTTTAGATGCATGGTTATCCTAGCTCCAGGGCACTGGAAAACTGAAATATAAATTTGAGTGATGAACAAACCAGTGCTAACCCCATGAAAACAAAGTGAAGTCTTGGCCTATCTCTGATGATGAATCTATCTGTGTTATGAAGAAATCTATTTTTTACATTTTTTTTTATCCCCTCTTGCTTTTGAGTTTTCCAGCTCAAAGGCTTGAATGATGACCTATCTGGAGAACAACTGTTTTTGTAGTATTTTACAGGACAGCTTAGAAATATTTAGAAAAGGATGCAATTGGTACACATCAGGACTTCAGGAACATGTGCCACACAACCAGCAATAATAAAAGCAAGTATGAAGAGTGGACAGGGGTCCTTTTACTCCTTAACTGGGAGATCAAAACCACAGAAACTACCTGTCACTTTTGCCCTCAGGTGTATTTAAGCAGTTGTAAAACAATGTTTTGAAATTCAGAAGTCCATTTCAATCCTGCAGGAAAATGTTAGTGAAACAGTCATTCTGCTGTTAGGCAGTACAAAAATAATGAATGTGGATGCAGGTGTTGCTAATGTACTGCATAGCAAAAAAACAGTACCCCGTGAGAATGATTTCTTCATGTCCTTTCTGCCTCTCAGCATCCTTCTTCCACTAGAAACACACATTGAGGGCACACAAATTTTTACCATGGACTTAGGTGTCCCCATCAATACTCATTTTGACCACATATCGTTGTGGGAGAATAGAGGACACATCTACACTTATTTTCCTCTATGAACTGCAGTATAGATTCACCCAGTGAACACACTTGCCAAGATACAGGGTATACACCATGCAGAACTATACGCTAATTGTTAACACCTTTTTTCCTGAAAGGTTAAAGAAGATTTAAGAATCTCAGATTGTCAACACATGGCATTTGTGGGACTCTATTCTCATGTACTGTGTTGCTGCTCAAAATGTAAATGTAGCTTAAAAACATTTCAAAATAATTACGCAAACTTCATGAACTTCAAGCAATAATGTAATTAATTGATAGCAAAGTAGGAGAACTGGAGCTCTTCCAAGAGCCTCCTGGAAGCTTCACCTGAGTCTAATAGCAAAACTTTTCCAGTGTTACAAAAAACTCCAAACACTGTAGTTCCAAAGATCATAATATGAACACAGATTCCGAAAATGTACATAAACAGTAAGCAGAAATATTTTTCTAATTTTTCCTCTGGTTTTGTTACATTCTTCACACTCATAATTGGAAGAAGTGCCTTCAAACAATTTTATGAGATCTCAAAAACCTCATTTTTATTTCTCTGCATAGTACTATATATTTAATTTTCTAATGATATTACAGCTCCCTGTCAAATTGTCTAATACAATTTCAGAGAGAAAAGACACACATGGAGAAAAACTATTCTGACTTACTGCGGCAAGAGAAACTCTCAGAATGTGTGTCCTATGGAAAATCTCTTCAAAATAGCCAAGAGTCATGGCAGTAAAAAATATTTTATGCCTTGGGCTACTCAAGATAGTTCCTGTCAGGTCATTCTGTAAAACACTTATTTTTAGGCATGTGCTTAATGAAGAAGAAAAAAAAAAAAAAAAAAAAAATCAAACAGGCATAAATGACAAGGACTTGCTATCCTCCACTCAGTAACTAGCAAAAGAGTAATTTGCAACTAAAATATCTATCATTGCCCGTGCCCTAAAAGATGCTGTTCTTTCTTTTTCTCCTGAGGGCATCCTGGCACCTGCACCTACTTTTTTTCTTAACTTTTTTTTAGTTTTGTTTTGAGTGTATAGTTTATCAAATGTCAATACAAATTGAAACATCTTTACAAAATACACATTTGCAAGAAAAGCATCGACTAGTAATCACTTGTGTTAGCCATGGAATAAAAAAAAAAACCAACTTTGTGGGATGCACCACTGCACATCAAGGCTAGAAGTACAGAAACTATAGGTAAAAGATAAAATATTCCATGCAGTTATTTTTTCAGACATATATTGGCTTTGCTTTGACCTTTTTAATGATGAATTTAAATTGAAATTCTAAAGGTAACTACTGATAATTTCTGTGATATATTTTTTAGTTAAGGGCTCCAAGGAATGAAGTGTACAAAAAAAAAACCCAAAACCAAACACCTAAGTATGCTTAGAATTTCAGAGATACTTTTACCGATGTCTCTCAGATTCATTCTTTGGCCAGGTTTACAACATTCAAACATGTCTTCTTTCCCTCTCTCATAAGCTTACCAAGTCCCTTTCACTTTCTTTACCTCTTCATACCCAAACAAGAGCCCCTGAGGAAGCCAGGCTTCATCACTAGCCCCGTGACTGGCTGAAGTGCCAGACTTCCATCCATACTAACACTGCTTGGAAGCAAATTGCTGCATGGAGCAGCGTTGCTGTTAAACATCTGAAGATGGGAGGACACGGGCTTATTTGGAAAGCCACATGGGAGGGTCTCCTGTGCTATTATCATTGGTGCAGGTACCCAAATCCCTTTTGTGTGAACTGGGAAATTTCATCATCATACAAAATTAGCAGCCACTGATAAGAAGTAAAAACTGAGCTAAGAGTTATCAGAGACTGTCGTGGTGTTGGCTTAAATGCAGTAAGGAATTCCATTCTTTCCATAATATGTGTATTCATTTCATAAGCGACAAATTACTGCATAAGCTGCTGATACTGCAAACCCTGCTGGACTCCAAGTCATCACACTCTCCCAAACCAGCAGTCTGCCACCAAGAGCAGCTTCTGCAAGTACCCTGACAATAACTGCATTTGATCTACATCACCCACTGTACATTCCTGTGTATTTAGAGAGACAACATTACTCCAGTGCACAGCATACAAAGAAGATTTCATTCTCACATTGCTATTATTGCTTACCTCCTGCCTTGCACTGGTCTCTGTACATTACCTGGGGAAAAAAGGCAGCCCTTTCTATAAGTCTGTAAATCCTAAACACTAAGTGTATTTCAAGGGCCATTAGCAGGAAAAAGTACAAATAAGTATTTTTAAAATAGTGTCCTAAAAGCATCTAGATAGACTTCAGTGCCTTATGAATCAAGTCAAATACTACAGCTGCCAAGATGCCCTGGGAAGCTGGCCTGACACCCCGTGCCAGGAAAGAAACACAACACCGTCATGCTGCACATGGGGATGGGACGATGGAGCAAGCAGAGTTAGGAAACTCTCCTGTTGAGGCTACATTATAAGAGCTTTTTTAGGAAACTCAACTAAATATTGGACAATTTTCCTGGTTAACAGGGAGAAAACTTCAAGTGCAGCTGTTCCTCTGTGTGGCTACAGAGGCACCCAACGGTGAATGCTGGGATTCTAACCGATAACTCAGCTCTGGGCAGTTGACCTTTGGTTTCTGTTGCAATGAAATCACACTGAAGTGCTTGGGTTACACATCAGTGCAACATGTAATTCCTCTGTCATTCTGCCTGAATTATGCTCACATATGAAAAATGTTGATCCTAGATGATCATTTTATAGTGATATATCAAATAACAATTAATTTCAAATACTTGAGCACTTCAAGGTCACAACTCATTTGAAAGCCAGGTTCTGATACCCTTACCTATATAGGATGAGTAGCATCTATTCTCTCTAATTTCTAGAAGTTCTACAGATAAAGTGTTAATAAAGCCAAATGAGTTTTGTCCTATGCAAACTGGTTTTCTGGTTTAGCATCTTACACCAATATTCTATTTCCCTGGCAAGAGAAAACAGAAGCCAGCAATTCTTTTCTGCAGCATTAAAGATCTCATTATGTTTTGCCGTGGTCTGATGTTAAATCTGGCAGGTGTTTTGTAGACAAACGTAAATACAGGTACTAGCCACTGAGGATCACTGGGGTATGCCCCACGTTCAACAAAACACTAACGTCAATAGCTTGATGGACATGTTTTATACTAAAAACCTATTTCATTTAAACATCTGTCATTTTAAGAGAGAACATCAGAAAATAGTTTACTATAAGAACAATGTTTTTACCTTTACTGCTTCTCTTTAATGATGTTCCTCTTCTCCAAGAGATTTGCACCAGTCTGACATGGAAGTAAGGAACAAGCACAGAAGAAAGATACACCCAACACCATGGCCACTTCACAAAATAATTTCTCTCCCAGCATTTCAGTTGCTTACTTTTGCTTCTTCAATGGTGACTTCAAATTGCTGTACATCTTGCTAGGTAGAGTGCTGAACAGAATGATCTTTCTTCTCTCCTACCCCCAGACTTTACAGAATAAGTTGGTTTCTCCAAAGAGGTACTTCAGAGTGACATTTATTGTACCAAACTAATGCACTATGATATAAAAAAAGTCGTTCTCCAATCTCCCCGCCTCCTGTGCAGCGCTCCAATAAGGAAGCTTAAGCCTGAAAAATTTTACCAGCCTTGGAAAAAGACATCAACCTTGACACTGCCCGATTGCTTAAAATAAATATAAAAATAAGAGCTTGTTAACTGTACAAAGGGTGATTAATGTTTTCATAAAACACATACTAAAAGCTAACAGGTTTTGTGTTTTGAGGCTTTTTTAAGCCCCATATGGTACGAGTATTTGTGTGACATTCCCTTTTTATTTGGAAAAAAAGTATTATTTTTGGTGCGATTCAGGCTGAATACTCACGTAAAACAGTGTTTGGGTTTTGTTTGGTTTGTTTGTTTTTTTTTTTTTTTTAATTCTGAATTACTCAAATTACATATTTAACTTTTGAGGGTGTTTTTTTTTTCCCCCTGCCAACATTGCATGTGGCACTCATTAGATACTGACCTAAATCCATCTCCTTTCATTTCATTGTAACATGGCAGATATTGTGATGGTTCTAATCAGCCTTAGTAGAGCTGCCCACCTCAATTCCATTAACGAAAAATCAACACATGCCCACTTACACCCTAAGCTATTGACAGTTTCTGGGTCAAGGAAGCAAAGCCCACAGATATAAAACAGCTGTCGTACCTTAAAAGAAATAATATTATCTAGTTTGTTTCTTTCTCTTTTTTCCTGACAACTGAAAAGTAAAACAATGAAATAGAAATAGGGCATTAAATAAACCTGGAACTTCAAATATACTTATTAAAATAGCAACTCTTCAGCTTCCAGCTTATTTTCTGAGTCTCTCATCATTCAGTTTTGAACTCTGAACAAGACTGAGGATAACGAGAAGGCCAAAACATCTCAAGATATTTTTTTCCAATTTTGTCTATCCTAAGAATGACTGATATCAGAACAACCTTTTTCTAAACACTGCTACCAGGACTGGTTAAATCAGATCAGGGATGAGCTTCTATCAAAAGGTATAAATTCATTTAGGGAGGAAAAAAAATCATATAAGTTTTTTTTTTAAATGTATTACTTAAATAATAGTGTTGCGTAAGGCATCTTAAAAAAAGCAATAAAGTTTCAGGGAAAAGAATAAAAATCCCCACATTTTTTCTAAAGGATAGCCTTATACGTATTACAAATCCAGCTCCAAAAATCACAGTCTTTCCAAATAGCATCAAAAAGCACTAATAGGGAAGAAATTATTTAATGAGTCCCTCACTGCTAAAAAAGCATAAGACAGATAAAGAAGTTATATCACATGAAACGCAGTCACAGCAAATACCCACCTCAGAACTTGCTGTTGCTGTTACTTTAGTTAACAGTCAGTTTGTTAAAACATTAATGGTCCAGCAACCAACAGACCAGCAGTTAATTACTAGTAATGATTGGTTTCTTGGGGATTATTGCTTAAATAAATCTCAAAACTTGTGCGCTGTGAAGTAACTTAGTATTTTCTTAAAGCTGGCAGTGAAGTCCAATGGTAGTCATGTTACTTAATGTTAGTCAGCCTTACCATTAATCCTGATCCCCTGAGTTCAGCCATTCATTCTAATCCCTTTCACATGCAGAAAGCAAAGTACAAAAGTCCCTGACTCTCTTCAAGTGTTGGAAAAATGTTATCAAATAGCTTGACAGTGGAAAAAGGAAAATCTAGTCTCATACCTGCATTCACACTCACCATAGAAAGCATACATGCCTGAGTGTGGGCATGTCTGTTCAGTGTGTTTGGGCAAAAGCACACTGTGAGCTTGTTTGGAAAGCCTCATGTGTGAATTTGCAGAGTCATCATACATTACTGTGACTGTGTGTTTAGTGTTTTGCTTCCAAAAACCAAGGAAGTTATTAAAATTAACTAAAACTAGATCAAAAGATAATAGCCACTCTGGGGACCCATAATAATACAGAATTATATCAACACCTAGAATTTCATACATTGCATTTTGATAATTCTTATACTAACAATGTAGTCTCCAGTCAAGCTAATTTCTTGATGCAATAAAACATCAAAAAGCACCAAGAAACATCAATTACTTATATTTTTACAGAGGGACCTTTTCTTTCATATGTCACCATATAAGACCCTTGCAACAAACCTAAGGTTTCCTCATCTTATTTGCAGTGGCACTAGGAGTCCCGGTTTTCCGTCACATGGATGCTGGGAGGAGTATCACTGAGCAGGTCTGGGAACTACCAGAGAGGCTGGGAGCCTTGGTCAAAGCCACTGACACAAGGGAGTACCCACACATTGCAACATGACAAACAGGGATGTCAGCTAGTAATTCCTGTGGTACTCAGATTTCGTCTATTTTTCTATTAAAAAAACCCTCAGCATAACCCATTGCACTATTTCTGCTAAGAAATGGTACGATTTGTGGGACAGTAAGTCTGATCTATACTTTTAGATATGTGGACATAATAGACTTGCTAGCAGTGACTCTTCAGCTCCTGAGGGGTCTTGTTAAAGCTAACAGGATTTCCCAGTGGGACAAGGTCATCCCACAAACCCCGCTGAGCTATCTGCAGTTAAGGTAGCCTATCCCAGGGCAGGGATGAAGCATAAATAGATTTCTGCTACCTGCTTTATAAATTAAAAGTGATTTTTAGTCATGAAGAAAACAGTCTTTGTTCAGCAAGCTTTTACTAGGGTGAGCAACAGGTAACATATCAAAAAAAATTACTAAAGTGAAATTCATAAGCTACGAGGTGAACTAGATCACAAAAAAGCCAATCTACAATAAAGCACCACTACTGTGCATGAGGATAATGTGGAAAAACTCAGATGTGCAATGTTTCCAGATCGGCAGCTGTCAATACTTGTATTTACATGTGAGTAAACTGAGGCATAGAAAGGTAGCAACCCGCCAGCAGTACCAAGCTAAGGAACCTATGTATCCCAATGCACAGTTCTCTGATGATTCCTTTCTCTCAGAGACCCCTACAAAGTGTGACAATTCATTAATAAATAATAAATCCTGCAGTGAAAGCCAAAATTGAAGGCCTGAGTTAATTCGTAATATATATATATATATTATATTTTTTTAGAATGTTTGAGATTTTATATATTCCTGGGGTGAGCATTTGGACTGAAGTGAAAAAAAAACAACACCAAAAAACCCACACAAAAACCAACCAGCCAAAAAAAACCACCAACCCAACAAAAACCCCCACAACCAAAACCCACACAACCCCTCCCCCAAAAACCTACCACCAACCAGCTGTACTCTGCCTTAAACTTCTCCAAACCCTGCATTTTATGAGTTTCTAATGAAATGCATGAAAGTGTTCAACTTACTGCACTTACTACCCCCTTGTTCTATTTCAGGTAATAATTCACTTCAGTCTTAGATCAAATGTATACCTGGTAAAAAACCAGAAAGGCATGGGTATCTTTTTCTTCATCATGAATTTCATATATAAAGAGAAATAATAGAAGTCAAGACATCACTTTCCCATTGCAGTTTTCTTCCTATCTTAGCTGCTAATTGAATTGGTACTTCCTAAGAGTGAATTCTCTGAAGCGTTTAATTTCTCAGAACAGATGAAACAGAGGGTAAAACTCCTGTCACTTGCTTCCAGGTCTTCTAACAAATCCTGGTCACTAAATAGATCTCACCTCTATTTCACAGATAAATTATCAAAGTTGTTTCTTTTTTACCTCCTTAGTTTGTATTACTAGCAGATAGAATTCTCATTTTCTAAGAATTGTTTTTTTCATTATGTTCATCAGAAAAAAAAAAAAAAAAAGACTATGGATTTAGACATCCTCAATAGTTTTTCCTACAGATGAGAGTCACAAGATACCTTTAAACAAAATATATGGAGCTATTTCTGCATAGAACAATTCCATACAAGGAGGAGTTGAGTGGGTACAGTCATCTGAGAGAGCTCTACTATTATCAGTTGCTTGGGGTTTTTTTTATTGCAGCAGTGGTGCCTAAACTCTGACTATTTTGAAGGCTATTTTCGGGTTTTCCTGCAACCAACTGAATCTTTAGACATGGTATACTTGCTCACACCACTGCTTCCACTTTAAAAATACATGTATATTTTTCCCATTAAAAATGCACTGTTGCTGGTCTGAATTTCAGAAGGGAATGCTAAAGCTTGCAAAAGTTTGCCTCAGATTCCCTTACTGCTCAGAAGACGGCAACTTAAATTGATCAAACACAGGAACTTCGAGAGTTACACAGACATCATGATGACCCTTGCAGGACCCCCAAGCTCTAAACTTATTTCTTCATTGCACGCAAATGCTACTCCTGCTTTTAATAAACATATTAAGTCACATCAGTGTCACAATATGAAAAAGTTGAACAGATGTCACCTAATAATTCAGTCCTGCGAATGAACACCGATACCAAGTACCAGGAAGAAAACGCTGCACAACAGGAGCAAAAAGCCCAATTACAGATTTATCCTCCTCCTCCACTTTCCCCTCTGTCGCGCTAAGGCAGATAAAACAAGCATATGTGACCTAGGGCTCCATCCCACCCCCAGCCCTCCAACATTGCAAGAGATGCCTGCATTCCTGCAGGCTCGCAGTAGGCAACGCTGTAAAGCAAATATTGTAAGCAGCTCACTACAATTATGGCAATAATTTGTTAGCAGGAATATTAATGTGCCACGTAAAGACATGGCTGCCCTAGGAAAGTTTAGAAAAGTCTTGATAAAACATGCATAAGCAACTATGAAAATAGAGTAGGTAACTGTCAAAATAACTTTGAATATACTAAAGCATATCTGCTCACTTTCCAGCACAGAAAGAATTTATGGTAATAAGTTTTGGAAAGTAATACAGCCGTGTTGCTAAAAATGCAGAGCAGCTGCTTCAGTTATTACAAAATGGCTAATTTTTACTCATTTGTGACATGGTTTCGTAGACGGGTAACAGCTGCAGTTTCACCCAGCTGCATGCTGACGCTAAAGGCACACTTCTAAGCAGTCAGACAAAAGTATAGATTGCTTTCCTTTACAGCACTAAGTACCAGTGTCTTTCCAAGAAATACCCTGAAGGTCATTGGCAATTAAAGCTCCCCAAGGTCTCTTTCACTCGGGGAACGGTGACTGGCAGACACAAGGTCTCCAGAAGTCAGCCACCATATAGTAACATAGCAAGTAGTAACTGAGCTGCATGAATTAAAGAGGATGTTGAAAGGGCTTCCTACCTGGTACAAGTTGCTACTCCCCCTCACAGCCTGGAACCCTAGATGCTGGCTCTTCTCCTTAATTGCTGAGGTAACACGAATTTCTTTAGTAAGAAGTGGGGGAAAAAAAAAAAAAAAAAAAAAAAAAAAGGAATTTAAAAAAAAAAAGAAAGGTGCTATTGGCTGGTGCCTCCTTCTTAAAAAGGTTACTTCAAATGCCTCTCTTGCTCCCTATTTATTTTCTCTCCCTCCCAGAAGAGCAGTTTAGAGGGAGAGTAACGGAGTGTTTATCCTGGCTCTGAGGATGCACGCTTGTGCGATAACTGCCTGCTCCCTGCAGTATAGCCGGCATGATGTGATGTGCATACTAAAGCAGTTTGCATTAGGCAAGGCTTAGCAGAGCCAGCTTCCCAGTCTCCACCTTCTACATCACAGAACAAGCTTGCTTCTTCGAAAAGAGTGGGGCTGTAATGACCAGACGATAGGGCTCTGGTTATAGTATGAATGCATTTCCTTTGAAGATAGTATTTAAGGAGAAGCTTTTATTTATCTATCACCTTACCTGTGAAAACCCAGAAGCAGCTAGAAGCGAAAACACAATACAGTCATACAAAATGTGCAAAAATTCCCTATTGTTTGCTGTCATATGACAGATGATACTAAAAGCAAAAACTAATGAGACATCTCCAGTTAGGAAGCATTTATCTGCTGCCATCTATCAAACAAGCAAAGGCGTAAATAAATAAATAAAGCCCTGAGGAACACAGAGGTTTAAGTGTCTACAGGCTCAAAGATAAATGTGTGATATTTATAACACTGTACTCACGACTGAACAATGGCTACATAAGGAACAAGAATTAGCTCCAAAGTACTACATTTATGATAAATCTGAATAAATATTAGAGAAGGGCTCAAGCTGTAAAGCCCTGATTTGGATTTTGAACGCTCCACAGCTCAGAAGTGCCTGAATCTGGGGATTTGGCTCTGGCCTATCTGTCTGTATTAGCTACTCATGCACACACACTTACAGAAGTATACAAGATAAATAAAACTATACATGATTATGTGAAAAATCCCATTGCTTTCCCAGGTGCCAGAGCACAGTGGTGACTGCTAGTATGTGAGCTGCTTATACTTTTTGTTGTTTTTAAAATCAGCGATTCAGTTCTTTGTTACAAAGCATTTAAAAAAAATTTGCTCATTTCTTGACTTTAGAGAAGGTCAAAACAGATCAAAGCTTTTGGGTCCAGTCTCTCCCTTAGGAATAGTGTGGTAGCTGAATGCTTAGATGGGTTTGCACGGCTAATTATTTATGTAAATTAACTTCATTATTGAGCACATTCAGAGAATGCTTCTTTCCTGCATTTTGTTTTTTTCTCACATTTGCTTCTCCCCTGAGGGGTGAGGGCAAGGTTCAGTCAATACCACTCTATTTCCACAGGCAGGTGATGTCGCTGCCCGCTTCTCAATAGCTTTCCAGTAGGCATAAACCCAGTTAATAATGAGAACAGGTGTAAAAACACTGAACACCTTGCATGAATCGCTATCAAAACCACCAAAAAAACCCAGAATTATGTCTAAAGTTCCTTTAAATGATATATAGACAAAGACATTTCTAATATATCTATAAATTTTGCTTTTTTTTAAATGCAAGCTGTGAGTACATGGTCAAATGTCTGTCTTTCTACTGTGGTAGACACTGCCTGATATGTCCATCTTCTCTTGTGGGAAAAGGTTTTCAAAATTTAACTCCTGTTTATAGCACCGGTACTGGCCACCAGTTGCTAGTTTCCCCCACCACAGTAATTGCTTCCCTGTTTAAACTAGAAAGAATGGCCAGCATGGTAGGACACCAGGTAAGGATTCCGAAATCTGATTCTAGTTCCTGATTTCTCTGAGGAAAACTACAGGCAAACTTATATTTATCCTTGACTTTGGTCCCTTAATTGTGAAATATGAAGAAATACTTAGCCCAGGAGTTTTATGAGAACAGAAGAATATGTTAATTTGTGATAGCAAGGTGTTTAGGTACAGCAATGGCAAAAAGCAAATTGAAAAGCAGCAAGACAGAAAGGATTTCTAGGCTTTCATAGAATGCTAGAAAAAATAATATCAGAATCCTTCACAACAAGAACAAGCTTATACTAGGATAGAAAGAAAAAAATTTACATACCGCATGGCTCAGCACAAAGATACAACCTTCTCCGTGCTTTAAAACAGTGCATGCAACTGCAATTTCAGAATACTAACTTGAAACTTGAATGTCCGCACGTTTACTGGTTTACTAGCTGTCATGAGATGGGGTAAGCAAGTTTCCCTCTTAGACATACCGATTAGGTGTAAAGCCCGACTATTGTGTGTCTGCTAAACTCTCTGGGCTTCTCCTTTGTCGATGATGTCAGCACTCTTAAGAGCACACAGGAGCGTCAAGAGTGGCTGGGGACACTTGCCTGCCTTCCTGCTCCCCCAGGCCCAGCTGCCCCCGTGCCTAGGAACTGAACTCCCACTATACTCAGAGTCATTTTACAGCTACATATTCTTTGTCTCATATGCAACTTTTCTTGAACAATGTTTTCTCCCTCCATGCTGTTTACCTCCCTGGCATATTTATGAGGGGATCTCTGCTTTGGATGACTGATTTAAGAGAGACTACCTTACATTTTTTTCTTATGACAAAGGCTCTGAAATACTGATTTGCATAATGGCCCTTTTCTTCCCCAAGTTCCTATCAGGTGGGGTTTTGTTTGTTTGGCTTTATTTTTATGTGGAGCACAAGTAGCCAGGACTTTGCATGGTGTTCCAGCAGACAGCTGAAAAACACTTTGTGCAATTACATTATTAGCATACTTTCTTCTCTATCGGAAATAATTTGTAGTCTTTTGAAAGATTGCATTTGCCTTTTTATGGCTCTATCACTCAGGGAACCATTGTCATCTTAATATCAACTTGTTCTCCTAAAGCCTTCCCACTGGATGAGTTCTCACCTTGCATAAGTTAGTGTTAGGGTTTCTCATATGCATGGATCTGCTTTTCACACTAGTAAATTTTATTTACTTTTATTCACACAGTTCTTATGGGTTTCTGTCTTGCGCATGGTATTCCAACACTTCTGTGTACTGACAGTGCCTCTTTATGTGCAGCAGACTTCATCAGCACAACACCTATACAAGGATCATTCTTGAAAATATATTTTTAATTGGCCCCAGTACTGGTTCTTGATGAATTCTGCTAGTAAATTTTGTCCAGTCTGTTACTTCTATATATTATGCAAATGTTCTTCAAACCTGGAAAAAGTATTTGGATATAATTTAGATTCAGAAAAGCCTATTGCAAAATATTTCTGCTCAATGGTCTGCTCCACAGTGTCACTCAGATTAATAACTAACCTTATACCTGGGCATCTACATAAACTTCCCCTTCCATTTGAAAGTCTTCACTGAAAATTGTCATAAAAATTATTGAAACTTCTTTTTAATGCAAAACAAAATTAACTACATATGAATTAGTAGCACTACTTGAGGGTGAACTACAGGCCTGGTTTAAAGTCTGCATTAAAAACCTGAAGGATTTTGTTAAAGTACTCATACCATCCATACATCAGAAATCATGCACAAATGTGTGCACACATACATAGGTGCACAATAAAACATGAAATAATAGTCACAATAGCAAGTACTGAAGCCTTACAGCTTTACAAGATGAAAGATAGCAAAAGAAAAAAAAAGCATTATTAGATCGTTTCTTCTCTTTTGCTATGTGTAGCTTTGATATCTATTGAATGAAGAAGTTTTTAGCACACTCAATTATGAAGCTTAAGATCTCTATTCCAAGTATAGTCCAAATTGATTCAAATATTATCACTGTAGGTATTAATAATATAAGAAGTCAGAAACTGGTGAAATTAATGGCAACGCTTGACCATTTATGTTATGCATTTTTATTAAAGACCTAGTATATCGCTTTGAAGATATCCAGCTCAAACATATATGTGTGTGTATAAATATGTTTTTTAGTTGCTGTAAGATTTTCAGGAGACCACTCCACTCTCTATTCAGCTAAAGGAGGCTTGAAAATAACGTGTTCTATATATAATTGCTGCCAGGAGTTACTCAAAAGGCTAGCAACAGGAAAAAAATGAAACCGCCTGTAGCCAATTTTAATACAACCTGTTATTCTTCCTATCCCATGACAGACATGAGTTCTGAGTGAAATAGAAGTAACATTTGGCTGGCTAAAAAATCTTTACAGACAACTCTGCCAACAGACATTACACATTAACATTGACAATGTCTGATGTTCATTGTGCAAACACTCTCCTTGTGTTTCAAGTCAGAGCCAAAAGATATTTTATGGCTAACATAAAGTTTAGTGGCAACAGCAGAGGCATATTTTTATGGACAGTAGAGTAAAAGTCCTCCTGTTCCTGAAAAGGCTATTGGGAAACAGCTGGCAGTCACAACCTATGGAGATGTACAGATATTGAAATAGAGGATAAAATATACCTGTCACTCTTGCACTTTCCACGGTGAACACAAAGCACCGTGCCCTATACAATTTTCTAAGCATTAGTTATGTCCTCCAACAAAATGTAGCTTGCACTTTCAAACTTGACTAATAGATTTACAATGTTATCAATTCCCACTGGAATAAAATGGAGGTAGGTGGGTGGTTTTAGGTTTGGTTGGTTTTTTTGGGGGGTGGGGGAAAGAGGAAAAGAAGGGGAAGGAGCCATTCTAAAAATCCCGATTCCTTTGAAACCCAAAGGTCACCTGCTCACCCAGACTATCTGAAGCTGAAATCTTCACAACCATATAGGTCAACAGAAACAAAGATTTTTCAAAAGGCATTTTCTGCTATACTAGAAAAAAGGAAGAAAAAGTATATATTCAAAATGAAAATAAAGTCCGACAAAAAAAATGTATAAAAGTTTAAACCAAAAGATTAGATCTAAAATAAAAGGATGGCAATGTTAGCGTTATTATCTTACATAGCTAGACTTTAATCATTGCGTACCAAAGCGTGATATATGCACATTTCAAATACCCTGGTGCTTCTTTCCTTATTGCTGTTGGCAGGTGTTCCAGACAAAAAAGGTTCTGTGCCTCTTGGTGTATAACTTCCAGAAACCTTATTGCAGAATGGTAATGTCACCGTTCCATGGTGACAAACTTTATTGACAATAATTTCAATGTGTGATAACCAGAAAAGCTTGACAACATCATTATAAACCGAAAACTGGAAGCGGGGCAAGGGGCGGCTGATCTCACTCCTCACTTGCTCAGAAGTATGAGATGTTTTCAACAAGGACACAACGTTCTGACCCACCAAGATAAGTCTGAGACTATTTCTATTTCAAGCCAATAACTTCTCTTGACATACAGATCTCTCTCTCTCCCAAAAAACAGAGGCAGCAGCAAGCCTTCAAAGACACACTAGAGAAGTCTGCTTAGCAGTTGGCACATGACCAACCTAAAGATTAAAGTGATTGCTGTTCATGAATTGAAAAAGGAGATGGGGAAACATACTTTTTGTTTCATACTGAGTTTGCTTTTGCAGTAGGCAAATTATTATGCATCTTCATTAAATACTGTCTATATTGGAAAAGAATGTTCCTGTTCATTACCTGATGGAACTTAAGTGTAGAACAGCTGAAGGCCAAAAAAAGTTCTCCATATGATTAGCTCTGAATTTCTGTTCTACATAAAGAACATCATTAAAATGAAATTATTATTCACTGTAACCAATATAATCCAGTCCAATTGTTGGAATTAGTATTTTCTCAAACTCTGTTCTAGGAGAATGATCCAGTCTCCTCCTCTTGGATATGTATTTTCCCAGGGACACAGAAGAGCAAGGTGCCCAACTCCCATAACCTTTGGACTCAAGCCACTGGGAGATGAGCAGAAAACTTTGCAGAGAGTACTACCTTCTTTGATCAAAAAGTTACTTAAACAGTGTTGTTGAGCATTTAAATATTCAAAATAGAAATGATCATGCTGTGGATTAGAATAGGAAAAGAAGTTTTACAAACTATGTGGGAGAAAAATAAGAAAGTTCTAAACCATCAGAACAAGAGAGCACTTTTTTTTCTTCCTGGGAAAGTTAATCTATATTTAATAACAGAGTACCAGGAGAGGGGCACTCATAACAGGATGAGAAATATTATGGTGTTTCTCTTGTTAAGCAGTGAAATATAGCTATTAAACCGTTAAAACCTCTGTAGTCCTTAAATATGACAGAAGAAAATTGGTCCCAATGAGATGATGTGATCTTATTACAGTCTTTTAGAATAGTGGATGTGGACAGCAAGACTGGGAACTACAGTATTTTTTCAGTGAAATTTCAGGGCATAACCACAATTGTAGTGAATCAATTTTGACTTCCCAGAGAGATTTATGCAGAGATGTATAATCCGGCACATTAATCCCCTCATATGTCCCCAGAGGGGAAACGCACTCCTTATTAAATAACTTTTTTTAAAAAAAAAAAGTCTCTTCAGACATGTATTTGTCCTCCAAAACCAAAATGAAGAATATAATTAACAGCAGTATTTTTACTGAAATAAAAATAACAACACCCCCATATACATAATGGTACAGCTACAGGTATTATAACATGAAGGGATTACAGAGGCCAACCAGTTCGCCATTCTGCACCCACACCTCTGCGGGGCTCTGTGCAGGAAGGCAGAGCTGTGGCCAGGACACCAGAAATATTGCTTTAGAGACTTGCTCTTGGAGCAGTGAACAGCTGGGCAAAATGTGAAGCAGATCTGAAACTGTTCACAGCTTCTCTGGGACCAATGAGGCACAATCAGTCCCTTGATTCCCAGGGCAAAAGGGGTGGAGAAGAATAATGTTTTCAAATATTTCAGAAGCAAAGTTTCCCGAGTTATTCATTTGATTTAAATTATTTATTTTTATACCTGTTTGCATCCTGCAGATTGAAGTATCTTCCCAATATAAAAAAAATCCACACCCACACCCCCCACCCCATGAAACTTCCAAGTATTTTATTGCCCTCCATATATATCAGTGATGAGAAGAGATGATAGAATATCTGTAATCTACAAAGCACGCAGACAGCGTGCCAACTTTCCTCTTGTGCATCTGCTCAGCCAAAGTACAGCCAAGAGATATTAGCAGACATTTTGAAGAGTGTAACAGCAGCAGTGAAGTACCAGAATCATTGCAAAAGGGTCACAAAGCTAACTTTTGTCAGGTGATTCATAGGCAGCATTTCTAAAATTTCTGTTGTAATTACCTGCAGACTGTTCACACACATACCAGAAACACACTTCAGACAAGCTTATCATCACTTCTGCATTTTTCTCAAAAAGATATCTTTACAGAAGCACTCACATTTCCTAACAAGTTACCAAAATCCTACAGCTTTACACTCTATTTGGATTTCCTGTCCTTAGCCATGGAAAATAAAACAAATGTCAACAAATACCATTTGCACTCTAATTTTATAGACCCTGACAGCCTTCAGCAGCTTACTGTCTGCTAATTCCTTTAATAACCTTATTTCTCAGTATCATATGTTATAGTTTATGGCTTCCTTTTTAAATCAAGTTGTATCACCCCAGAGGAAACAAAGTGTGTACTCCTAGCAGTGTAGTGAAAACAGCACAGCTGGAGAAAACTAGTATCTAATCATGAGGCGTTATTACTTTTCCAGCAATTGTACCACCAGTGGCTCTATAGTGCTTTGCTAAAGCATCGGTCTCCTTTTTTATTTTATTTTAATTAACTCAACTTAACTCTTATTTTTAATAAGTGCATCAAAACAATATTTATGAAAATAATTACATTTTGGATCTAAGACTCTAGAACTAGCTCTGAATCTTGATTTATATTTTTTTTTACTCTATTTTTTAAAAAGGCAGAGGGCATATTTCTGCATATTTAACATACACCATTTCCTATGTGATCATTTTGTAAAAGGTATTTTTTTCTTCATAGGTAACAGGCTGAAAGCTCCATGTTAGAAGACAGCGACTTAGGAAAATTTAAACTTTCAGTTTAAATGAAAGTTCACTTTTGGTGCCCCATGCCAAAATTGCATCCTGAAAACTCACAGTGGAACTGGTTCAGGACCAAAGTACAATGCATCACAGACTCCGTTTCCAGAGCAAACCCAGGCACCGAACAAGAACTAATAAAACCGGTTCAGTTGACTGGTATGAAAGTACAGTTCAAATTAATGTGGAATTGTGCTAAAAGGTCTGGGTAAAGCCAGAGGAGGAAATTGTGATACAGCCCAGAAAGCTCCTCAGGTCCCAGCTGACAGATATTAAATGAATGCTCTCACAAAATCTTCCATTTCAATGACTTGGGGGTGGGGGTGGAGTGTAAAAAAATTAAGACTTGTAAAAGGACAGACAGGAAGACCACCTGATGTTTTACTCGTGTGGACTTGTGCTCTGTAAGTAATTGCAAGCAGTTTCTAACCACTTTTCTGTATGTTACACTATAGAGGTAGAAGGACCCGTATTTTGCATTTGAGACAACATAGCTTATTTTTATTCTGAGTGCTTGTTTCAGGTTCCTTCCCACGTAATATTAGGGTGCCCTTGTGAGAAAGTCCTGAGTCAATGGCCTTTGCAAAGATAAGAATTTATAACCCAGATATTGTAGAACTCACTCAAAAATACCCGTGTACGTTCTCTACATTCAGTAATGTCAAAGTAGGTCATAAAACATGAATAGAAAAAAAGATAAATTAAGTTATACTTAAGACTTAATTCAATATCCCTGGTATCCCAAGTATTTTATTCTTATACTACTGGTCAATTTAAATTTTCCCTCTTTCTCTCTTGTCTTTTCACCTTGGTTGCTAATTTGAGCACAGAAACACAGATCCAAGATCCAAGTAATTCAAAACTTTTCAGAGAAACTTTGCAAATTTTAGAATTTTTGGGGCTAAATTTTGTAAACTATTTGCTCCTCATTCTAGATGAGGGGTGCTTATGGCTTCCCCACTTGTAAAAACATCTAGAAAGATATATAGGAATCTAGCCAGTTCTTTCTTGGGTAGAAAAATATAGTAACTCAAATGCTCAGAAAACACTGTGACCATATATTTGGGAATGAGTGGAATAGAGAAGTTTGTTTAAGCATACTGGATTTAAGATTGTATCTTTTCATACTGTGTTTTCTCTTGTGGCCCTCCTACCTGAAGGCCTCAGTATCATCATAGAATTAATATTATGAGGAAACTCTATTTGACTTTATTGAAGAAAAATAAATTTTAATCAATATAATCCAAATCAGCCTCTCTACTCCTTGTTTTCATTTCAGAACAAAATGAAAACAAATTCTCATGGGTAAAGAATTATTATCTGTAGAGGAGAATCATATGAGATGATTCAACAGGAGGGAGACTGACAGTAGCAGACACCTCAAGTACTCTTTCAGGAACCTAGCACAACTAAAAGTATTTTGAAATGTTTAAAAAAATAAACACAGCTTTTTGTTTGTTTGTTTTTAAACAGAATTAAAGTTGTACACGGCCCAATAGATGGAGAATAAATCAATGAAGAGATCACACGAACTACTAATATTGGGGGAGCAATAGCAAAACAGCCAACCTGTTTGACTAGCAAGGTGATTCAACTCCTTTTATTCACCACAGATATCAGTATTGTTCGTAGGAGAGTCTGGAGAATAGGGCCTTGTTAGGGCCTGGCACCTGGCACCACAGCCCCGTGCCATCCATCAGAGGTATTCAAGCCAGCACCGCCAGTACGAACACTGTGCAGGTTGAATAGATGACTTGCAATAATTCACAAATAAGAGACATCACGTACCTTAAATATACTCTCAGAAGCAGCTCAAATTTACAGGTGAACCCCACCTTCCCATTTCATTGCACAATGGCCAAACACTTAGGGTAAAGAGCAAAGACGCGAAACTGTAGTCCTTCGGGCACAAAAAGTTTGTCACACCCTTCTGTATCAGAACTGGAAAAGCACACATCACAACACGGGGAATAAAGAATCCTTTTTCATGGTCTGTCTTCCCCCTGTGCATGGGCAGCTATGTTTAGAGCACAAAAATGTGTGCATAGACCTAAATCTAAGACCTACAAGGAAAGGTCTCCAGCAGTAATGGGCTCAGTCTGTGCCTCTTAGCAAGAGCAGGACCTCTAGGTACAGAACATTCCACCACCACCCAGGCTTCATTTTTGAGTCTCAGCACCACCTGACCCATTGCACTCTACTGCACACAGTTCTTAGGCCTTCCTTAACGAAGGAGATTAGTAGTGACCCTGTTTGTTACTCTGAGGTCAAGGTTGCAGGGCAGCGCTGGAGTAGTTACTTAGACTCTCACCTCTTTCCAGAGGACCTGTGCAACCTTATTTTTTGTTGCAGTCAGTACGTTTGTGATCTATACCAGAATGTTTGATTAATTTGGAGTGCATATCTGTAGTTTTAACAGAGTTGCCATCCCCAGAGAATTAGAAGATGGAAAACACTCATTTTAAAAAGGCTGTAACTTTCATTCAAACAGAATGCTGAATTTACGTAGTCTGTTTTGGTGGGCTTTTATGTTTGGTTTCTGTAACCCTCTGGCAAATGGAGGTGTTTGCAGAAAGTACTGAAACAGTAAACACAGAGACTTTGATGCAAACAGCCCCTGCCCCCACCGCCATAGGAAGGGAGCTAAAGGAGGCCTGGATTCAGTCACAGCAGAAAACTATACGGCTTGGTTAACCCTTCCCCCAAATTAAGAGAGGTGATAGTTTCTCTTCATCAAAAGAAAACCCAAAAATAAATTAAAAAAAAAAAAAAAAAAAGGAAAAAATCCAACACAAACAACTGAGACAGATCAGCTGGCCCAGCAGAACACATGGGACCATAACACTCCAGCCCTTGCTCTGCATCATGAATAGCATGAACAGCATCGGGTGCTCTTTCAGACACCTTTCATCCTCTCCCCGCCTCTGGCTACCACAGAATATTTTGTGATTTTTCCATATAAGCAAGAGCTCATACCTCAGAATTCCAACCAAGTTTTATAAAATGCCCAGGAGGCACCTCTCAGGAGGTGGGAGGAAACATAACGAGCTACGCAGAAGTGTATTTCTCCCTGCTGCATAAAAGTGGGCTAGCGGTGCCTGCCAATGGAAAGAAATCCTAAATGGCTTGGAAGTAATGATTCTAAACATTTAATTTACACTTGCTGTTTCTCTTCCTAATTCTGCCTTTCAGTGAAATGGTGTTTATCCCTTCTTTACTGTTAGTATGCAAATGCTGCCTCCATTTCCTCAAATAGCCATGTCATTGTTGTACTGTAAGATACTGTACATTAATGCTAAATGAAGGTTTATGGACTACTGCAAAATAAACGGATCTGTGTCCTCAGCCTAGCATGCCATGTGACAGGCCTCGTGCACAACAAACAGATGACACTATCACCGTGACATTTTTCCATCATACTATAGTGGGGGCTTTTCTCACCTGACGCTTTGGAATACGTGAAATTCATGCGTAGGGAATTTACAGAAGGCACACGCTGATTTTGAAATCTGTACGATTTCTGTGCAAGTTGCCTAGAAAAATGCTGCATAAGTCTAAGCTGAGAGGTTTACTTTGGGACTGCCTTTTGTTTGCAGCCTGAAACTGCATGCATAAAAGACTCAGCAACAGCGTATCATGCAAATGAGTATCTAGCATTAAAGGAAATTAGTGTGGAAGCCAGGCGTGCTTAGCGAATAGACCTAGAATGTTTTGTCCTTTCTTGCTAGATGTGTGGCACTTACTGAGATCCTAACAAATCTCCCTTTTTTCCATATCAACACACACACAAAAGAAACTGAATCTCTACGTTATTATGCAGCAAATACAGCATGGAATATATTCCATTTGGATTCACTTTGATGAACTATATGTACTTCAGACCTGACTAAAACATTCCCATCAGACTTTCAAAATTTTATCAATGCAACAAAACTGGAAGAAAAAAAATAAGCTATTTAAATACTAGAATTGAATTAGATTTGTTCAAGTGTTTATTTCCTTCCACGTCTGACAACAGCTGTGCAGAAAACATCTCTGAGTTTGTCTAAGAGACTGGGAATGCTTTACGAGAGCAGCATCCTTCTTGAATGTACGAATTTATTTATTTGCACTTGAATAATGCGCAGAGGTACAGCCATGGGATCAGAAGTTGTCTGTCCCTGCTGTCGAATAAACCAGTAACAGCAACAGAAAAAGATAGCTTCTTTCCTCAGGAGAGGTCATACAATAGACAACACGTGGAGACAGAAAAAAAAACAAAGGGAGCACCAAAACCTCTGAGAACACACTTCTCAGCAGGGGAGACAATATTGATACTAAATCACCCACTGCCTCCTTGTCAAGCCTTTGCAGGCTTTCTAGCACAGGAGATCTCCAAGGGGGCTCTGAAGCAGAATGCTTGCAGATGTTTACAAAGAGCTCCTCTTATGTGAGCAAAGCAACAGGAGGAAAAATGTGACAGGCTTGTTTGGAAGCACACCCAGGCAAAGGCAGGACTGCAGAATAAACCTCGTCTTGTATACCCAAGTCGGAGATCACTGTTAATCAAGAGCTATAGCCCTTCTTGGAATTCTGACGTCTCAGAGTAAAACTTAACAGACCCTTCCTCATGCCAACAATTATCAGAATTGCCATGGTTTTTATCATAAACACACTGTTTCTCCGGAGGGGCAGAAACACGACCCAAGAAGGAAGAGGATTTGCCAAGTGTCTATGTGGTGAGCAGCTCTACTACTCCAGGGTAGTGCAAGTAGTACGCTCCTGCCAGTTCCCCAACCCAGATTTAGACAGCAAAAAGCATTAGCAAAACAGAAGATTATCCATCAGCTATTACAAACCAAGAATTGCAACAGCTGAATCTGCGTGCGTGTGCCAAGAGAGGGGGAGAATGTGCCTGGTGAGAATAATCAATATTATTAAGGGTTGTGCTCGTTCTGAGATTCATCCCTTTTATACCACCTAAGTGGCTCAAAGGGGCCTTAATCCAGCCACAAATTGCCAGTAGAGAATGCCCTGTGAATGAAAACCACTGCAGCATTTGTGTTGGGCCTTGATCCTACAAACACCACAAGATACAACACACACTGGTATGAGGGCTTTCTCCAGCCTTATCTCCTGTCCTTCTGAGTTGTTGGGAACTACCCTTGAACTTTTTCAGAGGGCATATCCAGAAGACCTTGATGCCCTCAAGTTCTTGCACATCTGGAAAGCCAGGTTCTGCCTGCCCGACAGGGAAGGCTGGGTCCTAGCCGTGCCTCCAACACTGGTGCCTGGCACTATTTTGCAGGTGTTTCAAACTCTGTGGAACCACATGCCTACGTGATTTCATGATCTTCCCACCCCCACCTTTCCCCTCGTCCCCCCATGGAATTCCTAGCTGTTTAAGACTATGCAAAACAATGCTCTTGAGATGAAGAAAGAGGTACTGCTGCAACTCTTTCTTAATCTTTCCAGGAAGGAAGATGGGAAAATGGGAAATGCCTTGCCAAATCCGAACAGTGGTTGGTTCTCAGCACCTGAACTCAGGCTGTGGTCGTGGTGCCCAAAAGATCTCACTTTTCCTGACTGGATGCTGTACATATTACATACACCCACAGTCTTCACACTGTTGGCTCAGTGCTGGTTCGTGCGTTCAAACCACATTTCTGCAGCAACAATTTATGGCCAACTATGAAAAACGTGGCTAGCAGATACAAGTGTAATTACTTGGGCTTCCAACTTCATTGTTACATGCCTGAAAGGTAGTTAAAGGGTAATAGCACGTTTTCCCCTCCAATTCCAGACTTGTACCTTAGCAGAAGATCAGTTGTCCTTTGATGGAAGGTGAGGGTAAAGTATTAGAAAAAAATAATCAAAAAAACCCCAGGTAACAGAGGTCTCCGTACAGAAACCAAGAACAGCACTACATTTACAGCTAGAGAACCCTATAATAAGCTCAAATTCTGGAGTAATAAACTTGTCAATGTTTAATTCTTTAATGTCTTTAAAAGTCTTTTAGAACTGCTTTATACAAAATCCCAATTTTAACCCCATGTGAAGATAATGCTGTTGACCTATAGCCAGGATTTATCCTGTCAGCTTTTGCTATACTATGTGTGTTCTGTGTATATTACTTCCCCAAACTGCAAATACCTCTTTGCACTTAAGAAACGGCTCCTGGCAGTTGTCCAGCTTATTTCTATGTCTATGCTCCATCAAAGCTCAATTACCCTGAAAACTTCAATAAATGTTACCAGGATCTCTGCCACAGTTCTTAGAGGACATGCAAGAAGATTGTTTTTTAAGTAATGTTATTGCAGTGAGAAGAAGTAACTACAAAGTTACATATTTCTCAGAGTTGGGGGGGGGAAGCAAAAAAAAAAAGGATCCAGGAAGGAAAATGTATTAAAAGTGGAATTTTAAGTGCATCTTATAATGACAGTCATTGTTTTTCTACACGTATTCTCTGTACTGATTTCTGAAAGTACTTACCTTTTTTTGGTTGTTCATCAGCCACATTTTAGGTACTTTATAGTTCTACAAATCATTTTCTGTCCTATGAATGTTTAAGCAGGAGAAGACTGAATGTGATATTAGTGCAGTTTATTAAAACAAACAAACAAAAAAAAGGAGAGTAAGTACAAAACAGTAAAATGGAATAACATGGAACCAGTGAAAAGTGCTATACAAAGGTAGTTTTGCAGGAACATTAAGTATTCAGTGAAGGTTAGTTTGCACTGCTAACACTGAAGGCATGGAAGTTGATTTTTTTTTTTTTGCAAACACATCTGACCAAACCACAGCAGTTTTGTAGACATCACAATAAGCGGCCTAGCACTCACATTCGATGCAGAGAGGCCGTGAAGGTCTGGAGCACACAACATGGCAGACCATCACGTATGAACAGCCAGTCTGTGAGAGATGTACAGTAAACATCAGAAAAATTGAACTGCAAGGAACACGGCTGCTGGAAATCCCTAATGCATTCTTCCCTAAGCACAGCCATGTAACCAATTATATACTTTGGTTGTAAAAATTAGAGATGGACATGTTTTTTTCCTCTAGCTCTCTTACAGACAAACTACAAGGGAGTGGTAGCTGTGAGGGAATGGAGCAGAGGCTCTGCAGGAAGAGCTGAGGCTCCACAGGAAGCATTTAGTGCTGCTGAGGCTTCACAAACGATAACAAAAGCATTGTTCTCCGATGTTAGACACTGATAGAACGAGATTTTTCATGACCAGACTGATATGAACAGAATCCCATGTGAATATACATTAAAACATTTTGTATTTTCACTTTTTAGCTGTTCAGTTATCACTGAGCTAATTACGGAAAAGCTTGTCAAGCTTCATGCTAACTCTACACTCTTTATTTTTGCATCATCCAAAGTGAAAAAAAATAATTATCTGTTTCCAAACAGTAAAGAGCATTAACATTGTAAAGGTTACGGACACACCATAAAACCCAACTTATTTTCTATATAAAGTATACACTGACTCAAACTACCTGCTCTGAAAACCTCATTTAACCGTGAGAAAATTGATATTCAAACTCAGACATTGATCCACAAACCAACAGGATGGCTCAGTGGTGTAAAAAGTCTTAGACAATTGCCATATCCAAAGCAAGGTAACGTGCCTAGGGCTAACCATTCATTTGAACGATTAAGTACCACAATTGCGGCAGCTAGCCTCATCATGGATGAGGCATCTGCCCCTGAGAATGTATTGGATGCTAAAATCCATGCACACACTACCTGTCCCCTCATGCCACTCATATTTTGCCTTTGTACATTTTTATGATTCAAAGAGACCAAAAGTAATTGCCTAGTGTGGATTTGGATAAGCCCTCTTTTGAGGTTTATAAATAACAGCCTAATATATGGGGTTTAAATTTTGCAGTCGGAAACATTTTTTTGTCTCAGAACAAACATGGCTGTAAATCCTACAGAGGATAATACTGCATATTGCACAGCTGAAGATTTCCACAAACCCCAAAGGTTGTGACATCTGCCAGATTATAGATACAGGACAGGACATTTTGTAATAATGTGTGGTTTTTAACAGTGCAGGACTGAAATTCACTGTGCATACATGCTGAACAGAGTGGATTTGGGTTTTGTTGGGTGGTTTGTTTTTTTTTTTTATTTATTTATTTTGGGTTTGTGGTTTGGTGGTTTTGTGGGTTTTTTGGTTGGTTTTGGTTTGTTTGTTGGGTTTTTTTGTTTTTTTTTTCCCCAATCAGAAAGAAGCTAAATCTCCTTTAAAATACAGATGTTAAGCTATTCTTCATATTTGGTCTCCTAAAATTCAAGCATTTAAAAATCCTAACATTCTGTCAGATGAAGCATCCCAGCCCTAAGGACACTAATAGCTCTTATTGTCCCTGACCACCCTCACCTGACACCCCCACCCAGTCCTGCCCAGGGCTTCCAGCCCTTGCCATGTCTGGGGGTGTTGCTGGACCTTGTTGGCAGCACCTGGTTCTGCCACCCACCCACAGGGCCTCATCCTGTCCCATCCCTGCGGGACAGCACCCACGCCTGCTGCTCCCTGGCAAGGCTGAAGTGTGACTTTGTGAGTCACCCACAGCAAAACAATCACCTTCACACCCCTTAAACTTGCTTGAACATGGGACAGATGACCCAGAATCCAGTCAGTTCAGGACATCCTTGCAAGCTCAGTAATAGAAGTTAAAATAGAACTTGTGTGCCAAGTTTGATTTTTTGTACAGCGAACTGCTCCTCTGGTGCCCATCAAATAGCAGGGACACATTTCAGGAAAAGAAGTTAAAAAAAAGTTGGCAAGAACAGAAGACAACAAGAAAATGAGTAAAAGTAGCGATGGAAATTGTGAAAGATCAATACCATTAGCTGGAAATGCACAAAATTAACCTATAAAGGCGCAATAACTTTTACAACTTTTCACCACACTTGGGTTTCTACTCATCAGTTTGCTTTAGACCAAACTGCATTTAGGAAGAACATAATTTGAGAGCTCTCTTGAACGTTTGGCACTATACTAGAGAAGTCCACAGCCACTGATCATTAGAAGTGCTGCAAAAACCACTGCATTCTCAAGGTCTCCAGGTAACAATGTGATCAACAAACTGCAAAAGCCAGCTCTGGCCCGGCAGTGGACTAGCAGCAGAAATATGGCACTTTTCACCTCCCAAGTCCAGGGAAGGAGTAGAGGGCACAAGTCAGTCATGCACGTGCTGCTGTGCTGGAGAGGCAAGTCCCAGGTGACTGCGAGGGAGAATCTCCTTCTGATTCTCTTCTCACCCATGACAAACCTAGAAGCAGAAGAGAGGCTGCTAGAAAAATTCTGCTTCATGTGTAGCCAGGGACGCATGTGGTGCATGCTATAGGTGGTAACACAGGTAGTGTTACAAGGGGTGACAACACTGGGGTGTCATCGCACATAAGTACCATCCTACCCCATGTGTGGGACACCTCTCATCAGCCCCAAACCTCTAGAGGATCTTGTTGCCAGCCCAAACACACACGATCATGATGGTAAACATACACATCCTGGGTCCCTGAGCAATATATTACCCGGCTTTGTTCTGGCATTGTACAGACCAACTTCACCGAACACGTCTTTGCTGTACCCAGTGTCCCAGAGCTTTAAAGAAAGGCTCCGATGGCTCACGTGCTTTAATTTCATTGTATTTATACCCAGTTTTCTTTTTAAGGATCCTGTTAAGGGACCTCGGGTACAGTTTCTCTTATCAGTAAGTGTCAAAGCAAGCAGAGGAGCACAATCATTTGCATTTTCCTAAATACTTAAACCTTGGTTTAACCCATATCTCCACTCAGAGACCCAGAGTCTCACCTGAATCCTCCCAGAGGAAGCACTTCGCCTAAGAGGACTTTCTGTAACTTTTTGCTACTGAAAGACAGATATTGTTACTTCCAATAGTTAGGCTAGCCAACACCAAAAATACTTGAAAACATGAATTTTGTGTTTGGCTTTGAAAGCATGAAAAAAACCATGCAAATACCAAGTGTAATATTACCCTGTTTCTCTGAAGACATTAAAAGAACTCAAAGGCTGCTGTGATTTATGGCAGCTGCCCTCCAGGCAGCAGGACAACCCCAGCATGTAGGGACATCCCAGTTACACTTCCCAACTTAGTGAACACAACACGCTCGGCTCATCGCCTCCCTCTCATGCCATTCAGCAGCCGCCTGTGAGGAGCCTGCAGACCAGAAGTGATAAGAATGAAAGTGCTTCCATCACATTACACGCAGACGCCAATTTTAAATCAGATGTATTAGCAGATATGAAAAATATAGGAAGTCCAAGAGCTTCAGATTTCTGGATGCTTCACGCTAAAACCATCAATCGATGTAAAAACCTAATAAAATTTATAAAGGAGTCTAATTATCTATAAAGTCTATTCAATTATAAAACAAGATGAAGAAAAAACAGACGAAATAAGACTGCTGTCTTGTATTTACTGATCCATTTAATGTTGCTGGTCATACACACTGAATTAATATTTTCCTCATGAGGATAGCTGGAATGTTTATTCAGGATACCAAGGAACACAATCATTTAAAAACAATAGTGAAAGCCTTGCCAGCATAGGAAGGTTTTATTTATTATCACAAATTCTAAGTATGTGTAAATATATACACACACATTTAGTGCATATATATGCTTACATATCCATTTATATATCTATATGCTTACACAAACAATGTGTGTGTGTATATAAAAATGCAGTTTTGGTAGGTTCTTGTGGTTTATCAAATATATGTGAAGTTAATTTGTAATTAGGAGAAGCCAGATAATGTCACACGTCTTACGTTGAGGTCATTATTAATGTTTATTTCCTGTAGTCCCGGAGGAGTGAAATACTTTTCATCAGGGCTCTCAATAAATTGTTAATTAAAATTTACAGCTTTGGAAAATTCTTTTCTGACTGAAAAAGCAGTATTGGCCAGCCCTGTTCTCAGAGGGTTTTGTACTGTATCATTGCCAAGTCCTGTCTCTTCCTTAAACAACAATTTTCAAGAGCGCTGAGCTACCACAGCTCCCATTAACTGCAACTGGAGCTGTGACTTCTCAGCACCATTAAAAAAAAAAAAATTAAAAAATCAGAATGTGTCTGGTTAGCTGTTGATGAAGTTTGAGGTTGTTCCTGTTCCTTACATTTATTTAAAGGAAAATTTTAAAGAAAAGTTGATGCAAAGACAAATATAACCCCAGCATGTTTCAGTTACCATCTTTGGTCTTTTTTTAATATTTGGACCTTGTCTATTAACTTTAACTGCACAGTGGAGTCACATTAACTAACTTAAAGTATCAAATGACCATGTCTGGGAGTACTAAAATTATATTAAAAATACCAAACTGAAGTATCTGTTACACCTTAGGTCATTCAGAAGTAAGTTTTCATACTTAGAAAGCACTAACAAATATTCCCATTATAAAGTACATGGTTGTTTTTTTCCCCAAAAAAATTCTCGACCTAGAAACTCACATTTTAACTCAGGGAGGCATTTTGATGTCACTCATACAAATCAGCCAAATTTCTGAAGATACATTGCTGAAGAGCAAATTCTGTACAGAGGGGAAAATTAGCTGAGTGAAAATAAATATGCCGCAGTCATTAGCAAACTACCACACAGATAACACCACGGCAGTGTGAAGACAGAAGGAGATAGATTTATCACCTGCATAGGCCACACGTGTCATTGAAACTTAAGAGCTGCAATCAGCATCTCACAGAACTTTCAGAAGTTTAGTCAGAAGAAGATCAGCTGGCATAGACAGTGTCTTTTAATAGTATCCAAGTTGCCAATGCCTGAAAAATTGGACAGGAAATCTCCTGGAAAAAGTTTTTCTTTGGAAAGAAAAAAAATCTAAAAATCTCAGTGAGGAAAACATGAAGACAGGGTTTCCAATAGTGTTTCAGCTACTGTTGGCTGAACTCTTGAAGTAAAGAGGTAAGAACATGTAATGAAGGGAACAGTTCAAGCTTCTGAAAATGTCATTAAAATGAAACTGGGTTTTCTTCAGACAGTAGCGCTTTTTAAATCACCTTCTCAATTACCTGAGCCTTCTTGTCATGTTTTGCTGCTTCTTCATGTTAGAAGCTCAAGTTTAACTCTAACAATGCACACAAGAAAAAAAGGCACCAACACTTAGGTACCACATTCTCACAGATTTTAAATGGTAAATTACAGTCAGAACTTAATCCCCTTCCCTTCCTGTTTTTTTGCTGCCTTATCTTCTACTTTGCTTGAGTATTGAGATTTAAATCCAAAGACAGGTTTCTCATGAAATGGTAAGAGACATCATTTGATCTATATAGATAGATAGATATCTAATCTAATTCAATTGCCCTAGAAAATAAAGATACGGTTACTACACAGCTACCATGAAGAAACATCTAGTGTGATTTAGAAACACGGGTTCTTTTGTTTTTCCATTTGCCTAAACGTTAAAGCTTTAATTGCGTCAGACAAAGAAAAATTAAAATTAACTTAGAAATTCCTAGGTTTCAGGCTCTGAAGGACCCATCTAAAAGAAAACCAAAGGAAGACATTGCAAAACAGGAAATGGTCTGAAATAAACACAACGGTTCACTGTATGTACATGGTGAGTTACCCTTGGCTGGAAGCCAGGTGCCCACCAAGCCACTTGGGCGCTGCCCTCCTCAGCTGGATGGGGAACATCATGGTTTAATCACAGCCAGCAACTAAGTACCACACAGCCCTTGCCCCCTGGCTGGTACGGTGGGGAGGAGAACCAGAAAAAAGGTAAAACCCATAGGCTGAGATAAGAACAGCTTAATAACTGAAATAAAATATAATACTAATACTACTAATTATAATTGTAATGAAAGGGAGATAACAAAAAGAGAAAGAAATAAAACTCAAAAGACAACCCCCCAAAAAAACAAACCAGTGATGCACAATACAATTGCTCACCAATGCCCATCCAGTCCCCTATAAATGATCTCCAATAGCCAGCTCCCCCCAGTTTATACACTGAGCGTGATGTCTATGGTATGGGGTATCCCTTTGGCTAGTTCGGGTCAGCTGTCCTGGCTGTGTCCCCTCCCAGCTTCTTATGTGCCCAGTCTTCTCACTGGCAGGGCATGAGAAGCTGTGAAGTCCTTGACTTAGGGCAAGCACTACTTAGCAACAGCTAAACCATTGGGTGTGTTATCAACATTGTTCTACTAACATACATGATGTTCAACATCATACTAAATCCAAACCACAGCACTGCACCAGCTACTAGGAAGAAAATCTTTCCTTCCTGGAACCTTCCCCGGTGGAGTTGTGCATGAGGTGTGCCTTGGAACATTTTGTCTGCAGCTGAGTTCAAAAGTCAGTGGTTCCCCATCTCAGCCCAGAAAGCAGGTAGCCCAACTTTTGTTGTGCCTTTACACTGGCTACCAGGGCAGTGTAAGAACTACCAACAGAATTCCTTCCTGGCACCTTCCCCGGTGGAAGTATCCATCCCAGCCAAAACCAAGACAGGGAGAAATAAGTACAATAAAAGTCTTGTGGGTCAAGCTAAGGACAGGGAGATCACTTGCCAATTACCATCACAGGCAAAATGACTTGGGGAAATTAATTTAATTTGTTGCCAATCAACAACAGAGTCTGATAATGAGAACAAACCTAAAAACACCTTTTCCCTCACCCCTTCCTCCCTTCCCAAGCTCAACTTCACTCCCAACACCTCTGCCTTCTCCCCCCGAGCGGTGCAGGGGGATGGGGAATGGGGGCTGTGGTCAGTTCATCACACGTCCTCTGCTGCTCCTTCCTCCGCACTCTCTTCCCCTCCTCCAGTGTGGGGTCCCTTCCATGGGAGACAGTCTGCCACGAACTGCTCCAGCGTGGGTCCCTCCCACGGGGTGCAGTCCTTCAGGAACAGCCTGCTCCAGCAGGGTCACAAGCCCGGCCAGCAAACCTGCTCCAGCCTGGTCCTCTCTCCACAGGGTCTCAGGTCCTGCTGGAAGCTGCTTCAGCGTGGTCTCTCCACAGCATCACAGCTTCCTTCAGGGCACATCCACCTACTCCACTGTGGTCCTCCACAGGCTGCTAGGGAATCTCTGCTCCACACCTGGAGCATCTCCTCCCTCTCCTTCACCACTGACCTTGGTGTCTGCAGAATTGTTTCTCCCACACATCCTCACCCCGCTCTCCCAGCCATGGTTGTGCATCTCCTTTCCCCCTTATTAAATACATTATCCCAGAAGTGCTACCAGCGTCACTGCTGGCCTTGGCCAGCAGTGGGTCCCCCTTGGAGCCAGCTGGCACTGGCTCTGTCCAACATGGGGGAAGCTTCTCGCAGAAGCCACCCCTGCAGCCCCCCCAACTTGCCACGCAAACACAATACGATGCAGTTGTTTCAGTCCCAGATAACACCTGGTTAGGAGCAGGTGCACAGGCGGACCTCCATGTCTTGCTCTGCATCTCTATTACAGATAGAACCCAAACACTTTTGGTATTTCTGAGCATATTTTCATTCCCAGGTCTTTTTAGCTTTGAACTTGGCTCCTGCCAGTGGTTTTCATGAACACCAAATGTATCTGGTTTCATTTTTCATTTTAATTAAGAGATATTATTTGACATGGTTTGACAACATAAAGCTTACTAACTACAATACATTGATCTATCTTGGACTATAACGCCTGTCATCAAAACCTATTAACATCACTATCTGGAAGACAGCTCCTCAGGTTGCTAAGGACAATAACCTGGAAATTAAATCATGATCAGATATTTAAGCAAATTATTCCAGAATAGAATACATTAATCAAAAATATATAATTAACTCTAAGTGCAATAGAACCAATTACTGGAAATCCTAAGGATACAATTATTTTTAAAAGGCAGTAAAAAGTGAAAGGATAAGTAAATTGAATTTTGCTGGAGGTTATTCTCTATGAAAATCAGTATTTTTCAAATGTGCTGTATCCTGTTTCTTATGTATGAATAAAGCATGTTGCTTTTGCTCAGGATTTGTGCCAAACTGCTTGCAGCTGAGCCAGCTGGGGGTATACACCTCTCCACCCCACTCAAAGACTGTTATAATCCGTCATTCCCATGAGTGCCATGGGCTTCGTGTTCTTTCCCCTTGTATTAAAATGCAAAAACAAAACAGGAGATCAGCTATCTACCATGCCAATAACAGCATATTTCTGCTGCAGTGTCTATGGTGCTATTAAAAAAAAATCAGGTTGCCTTATTTAAATCCCCAATTAGGGGACAGTTCTGAAAGAGTTTCTCTGTCACACTGAGAGGCTGCTGCATTTCTGTTTGTACGGTTTGGGGGGTTGTTTTCTGTTTGTGTTCTTTATTTCTTACATACCGTAGTCTGAGGGGAAATAAAAGATGCTATTCATAAAACTATCATTCATTATTATTCTTGTAAGTGATAATCACTTTATTAAAAAGAAAGAAAGTACCAGAATCGAATCTGTACTGAAAACAGCGATTTTGGAATGTATGGGTAGATACCGAACAGTTGGAGCCTTTCTCAAATGCCTCTCCACAATCAAATCTTCCCGTATGTACACAGCATCACATCGAAACCAGAAACCAAAGGAAGCAACATAAAGTTGAAGCCTTAGTTCATTCCTGGAGGTGGCATTATAAAACAAATCCTTTTTATTCTTTCCCCTTCCAACATGTTATAATAGTAATGAATACTAATGCAATATCACTCCTTGATGGGATTTTTTTTCCTAATGATACAGAGCGCTTTAAAGGATTTTTTTCCCCTCCACCAAGTGTAATGGTATTTTAATTATGTAGTTCTAAATGCTCAAGAACTTTAATGAGGAATTTGATAGACTAATTGAACAAGACGCAGCCAAATATAAAAATTTAAATAGATGCTCCACACATTTTACGATTCTTGGCAAAGGTGCCTGAAAAATGTGTTGACCCGTTTACACATCACCCTGGGTATTTCACTTCACTGCTTCACATTCTACATCGACAATCCATCTGATGGCAAAGAAAAAGAGGATATTAATTTGCAATTGCAATGTCACCATCTTCATCTAAGTGTTAATCGTACAGAAGCAACAATTCTGCATACTGGGGGGAGAGGTTCCATTAAAGAACAAGATAGGTATGAAGAGAACTAACTAACTGACTTGAACAGCTGAGATTGAATCTTAGGGAAATCTTGAAATTTAGAAAAGATAAAGAGCTTTTTTTTTTTTCCTTCCCTATCAGGACTCCTAGTGTTTACTTGACAGAATACAAGCCTTTAAGGATGTTGTTTAAAGTTACCCATCTCATTTACAGCAGCTCCATAATGTAACAGTAACTTTGGAGAAACTACTATAATTACAAGAGAGTAAAGCTTCTGCGAAAGCAAAATCAGGGTCAGAATCCCTAAGTATCTTGGGTTGCAAATCTACACCATAAAACCCCCAGCTTTTAAAAGCCAGCACGGTGATCAGTATCTGATGGCTGGAAGTCCTCTTTTAACCATTTGACTAACTACAGACAGCAAAAGGACGTATTCTTCACATCAGTGGCTTAACACAGTCACTGCCGCAGGAATAACATGTCAGTCTCCCTGGCAGTCCAACACACTCCTCCAGTGTCAGTTTAAGGTGGAACTTCATCTGTTACTTCTGACTGAGAGCTGCTCTGATCACAAAAGAATGACTGTTATAAATGACTGTAAAGCCATCCTTACCATTTAATATTCCTTATTATGTGTTATTACAACAATGCATCTTATTAAATTGCATCATTTATTAAATATGAATATTTAACTATCCATACCTTTGCTAAGTTATTTTTTCATTCTAAATCTTTGGAAGCTACATGACACAAACTGAAGGTCTTCTGTTTATTTAGATATTTTCATTTATCTTTGTGCAAACATTGGTTCATCTTCCATTGCTTCACCTTCCAAGGAGAGGTATTTCATATTGCTTGTAAGTTAATTTTCATTTCAGATTTCTTTCAGTGCAACCCCATTAGCATGAAAAAAAAAAAAAAGCAATGTAAAATCTGGAACAATTTTGCCTTCCTGAAAGTACCCTGTGGCCTGTTTTGCTGAATTATCATGTAAGCCAGGCTCAGTTGATAATACATACTAAAATTTCTGGGTTTGATAGAGGTGAAGATTGAGGACACATGCCTTCTGGAATAACAGATCTCTCCATGGGCACTAGCACTCGGGAAGCCCAGCAGTGCTGTGTCCAGGGAAACCTCAGCTTCAGCCTTCCTCCAGTGTGCCTGTCCATCAGAGTTCTTCGCTACTCCCTGTCTTTTTGTTGCCAGAACACAGTGGTGTGTGGACTTCTGCACCTCCATCAGATTAGTCTCATATTGGCCACAACATCAGCACAGAGGGAGCAGGATGGGGAAAGACTCCTACACCTCATAATAAAACAACAGAAAAGCATCTCTTTATATGACACAAAAGCATTCCCTTAATGGTTGCCAACCACCTCTCAGCTGCTTCCAGATACAAGCCCACCCAGCAGGTCAGCTTGTCACAAACAAATGGTTTAGGTTATGTAAAGAATCACCAAAGGTATTAACAACAGAGTTTTACTAGGAATTTGTGGGAGTGTGACTTTACAAACTTCAGTGGCAAGGTTCACCCTATTACTTACTACATAGACAAGTCACGCAAAGGAGAATCAAATTTAAAATTAAGATGAAATGATTTACACAGGGATTACAGACATAAAAGGGTAAGGGACATCCTCCCGTTGAGTCACGAGGTTCAGCACGGAACCCCTTGCTTTCTAAACTCTTAACAGAGTTTAGGCACACCTGGATCCAGTTTTAGTTTCAGACTTGGACAACTGTTTATGTTAAAGATGTCTAAGGTTTTGTTCACAGTTTAAGGTTGATCATAGGATTTTAGCAGCACTTAATCTCTGATTAATTTATCATTTACCAAGTGAATCGAGTAGGATTTTCTACAACCACAACAGTAACTCAATTACACCTCTGAGATAGTAATACTTACTGGGAGGTTCCTACATCAGTTCACACACACATGCACACAGACACAAAAGAGCAGATGTACAGAGGTACACATACAAAGGTATACCCATTAAAAGTTCCCCTTGAGTTCAGTAAAATACTTGCATCAAATGCCCTTGCATTTCTCAGCAGGTGAAGGCTGAGCCTCAAGGAGCAGGAAAATCAGCTCAGGCTTTCGGTGATGGTCCCCCAGTACCACAAACTTGGAAGCTCATGAGCTCTGAGAGGTGTCCCACTCAGAGGGAGATGCTGTCCACAGCCCCCTGCAGTCCAGGAGAGCTCAAAGGGCCTAACTTAGGACTGCTGTTTATAGGGTCAGAGGTGTCAGAGGTGTTTGGCTTCAGTCAACAGTAATTTTCTATCCTGGCCACAATCTGAGTTTTTCAAAGTTCCAGTGACAGTTGTACCATACAACTCCGATTTAGATAAAGAGTGGTCCCAGGCTTCTTAGGGGATGCTGTAGTTCAGATAAGGAACGCTCCAAGGCTGTCAGGTGGTGTGGTTCAGGAAAGAAATGTGTCTTGTACAGTCAGTACAGTTTCCCACCTCAGCTGTACAAGTTTCTGGTATGGTCAAGGGATGCTTCGCTGCCAAACTCATTACACAGAGACCAAGGATTGATGGGGGTTCCTGAGATGGTAAAGCAGCCCAGGGGAGGGGGCAAGATGCACCACCACACAGCCATCATACACACTTGATCAGTCTTCAGTGCTTTCTAGGACAAGCAACTGACTGAGCACTGATGAACAGCGAGGTTGTCATTAAATCGCTAACACCGATTTTAACTTCCCAACACCTATGTTGAGTCAGACAGGACACTGCATCTCCCAGAGCAGCCACCAGCAGCTGCTGGAGATTCAGGAGATCCTATAATGGATGATTAAGGAATAACTCACTTTCTAGGGAAGGTTTCTTTCTAATTTGCAGGCACTGAGAGGATTGGCAATAGTCAGAGCTATGGCCATATACTGTCCATCATGCCTGCAGACATTCACAAGCCACATAAAGACTTGGTCAATGAACTCTGTTAAGAGCTTACTATTTTGTGGTGAGTTCTATAGATTAATTCTGTGTTTGGTAGAAAACAGATACAATTAATTTGTAACCTAGCAATGCTAATCAAGTTGCTTTTGCTGGCACTACATTTAACCTGCCTTGCTGATTTGTTTACATCTTCTGTGCTTACATTTGTTCGTAAGCTGTCCAGAAAATCCACTAGCAGTACCTAAATAATTGTACTGCTAATCATAGTTCTACACTGGATCATACTGCTAAGTTAACTGAGCAATAAGTATGATATCAACAGCTGAAGGAAAAAGATACAGAGAAATTACACATTGGGGCCTCACATATTCTTACTAGATGGCCTGAAGTAGTATTTTGCATTTTTCAAGGCCACTGTAAGCATTCAGCAGCTGGCTGGTAGACATATGGGTTTTGTAGTGTTTTAAAAAAAATAAATATTTGATGATTCATGTAAAAACACGATGACGGAGTGAAATACTGTAGGATGACAGCTTGTTTTTATTTTAACTCCTGAGAATCGCTGGCTTGAATAATTTTAAGAAGAAATATGTGTGTGCATTTGTCTTCATACACTTAATGATGCGTCTTTCAGCTAACGCAAAACAAAATGTCAGAAATCTAACACCTTTGTCACTTCTAACCTTGGTACATGTGTAAACCTAGGAATCATCTACTGATATGATACACAAGTTGTCTTATAGAACCTCTTCTCCACAGGTGTGACTTTTCTTCTATGAAGAGTCATTTGTCTTAATGACATTGTTATGACACACCTACAGCTTAACTAACATGCTTCAAAACACAGTGCGCGTGCTTTTGTGACTAAGTGCAATAATGCAGAAGCTTATGTAAAGCAGCTAACACTACATCCCAAATAACAGCGTCTACTCAGTTTGCACATGCCCACTAGCTTATAAGAACTGGAGGTAGTCAAACTTGTGGCATTTGGTCAACCCACGATAATTCTGAGCCCAAAATGATGCTTGGGTCCATATACACAGGTTACTTTTGTTATAGGATTTGTTCCTCATGCTGATGCCCACTAGGCATGTCTCCACCGAATTCAGATACATGCCAGAGAAATTTAGTGTAAAGATCTGCAGGAATCTGTGCTTTGCATTCAATAGGTTACACTAAGACTTGCACCTGAATTGCAAACACAGTTCTAAGCTTTCCTGAAGACTGAAATGTTTGAATTGAGAATCAAGTTTTGTAGCCAAGCCAAATGTTTACAAAGGGGTGTGCATGTCACAAATGCTTACAAAAAGTGATATAAAGGATTTTTTTTTTTTAATAATTAAATGGGGGAAAATAATCTGTAAGTACTGAAAAATTTATGTCTAGTAAGAAGTACATTATTAAAAAGGTTGTCTAGGACAACCATTGAAGAGCCCTATTCATACATTCTGTCCAGTCACCAAATTCTTCCAGGACAATTTCTCATTACTGGGCATGCTTGCCTTAGTGCTATGTTCTAGAGCATCCACAGGGCTGAAAATACACCTGGTTCCTGCTCCATCTGATGAAAGCAGTCTTGCATGTTTGCACTGACCTCACACTTTTAAGGGAGCAGTTGTGAAGAATGTGGAGATGAAGCATGTCCAACCATCCTACACTTCCTGAAATTCACATTAAACCGAGAAAGCAGTGTGGAAGAAAATAAAAGAGATGTGCCTGACCCAGCCCAACAAAACCACATAAATTGGAAAGCAAAGCTGCTGGTTCAGTTTAGCATGTGTTGTGCACAGACAAGCCAACTTATTCAATATGCAGCATCATTTACTTTGCTGAGACTCTGCAATAAGTACAGAGAACGTATCAAGGAAAAACAAAAAAGGATCGTATCATGCCACCAACAGCTACATGTAAAGTCCAAATGATGTTCAAATGTTTAATTTTAATTGATAGATGTACATAGCTGAGAAATTCCCTAACTTGAGTTAGACTATTACTCTGATCCCTTACCTCTGACATGTTCAGAAAACCCTCAGAATCAGTGCCGATACATTTCACTTCAGTGCAAGATATCACTACACCAGAATCAGACATGGAATAGCAATTCTTTTTATTACAGATACTACAAGCAAGATGAAAATATTAGTTCTTCAGCATAGAAATGCTTTTCCATTTTTCCAGTTCTAATTTCTTGATGCTTTGCATTCAGTAAAAGATGTAATTTTTTTTATGCCTGTGAGTTTCTATGTGTATGGATATTTATAAATGTATGTAAGCAGATAGGTACTTACTAATTAGGCTGAAATAGGGATCTCTGAAACTGGATGGTGCTGGGTGTTACCAAATAACACCCTAGGAAGTCAAACACTGGCAGTTATGCTTTGTAGCTTTAAAATACTCCAGGGTTTGATTATTTTATGATAATCACAATCCCCACCATGCGTTATTATACAAATAGTCGTCTCAGACTGTGAAACTGGAGGAACATGACCTATAAAGTTTATCTAGTGCAGCAGTTTTCTTCCTTGGTGATTTTGCTGTCAACATTGCATTAATCTATGTCTATTTTTGAGCAAGACACAAACAGCACATTATCATGGAGAAGAAACAAATGTCAATGAAGCAACACAAATTTGCTTGTGTTTCTGAATATAGGATTTCAGTACAGAAGAGATCAATAGCAACAGTGCTGTTCTCTGAGCGTACCCAGGACCCAAGATTTGGCAAGATGAAAAGGCCATCTTGCGGACCTACTTCATATTAAAAAGTTATGTCAAATAAATCAGCATAAATATATCACAATATTATTATTCAAGTAAAGAGGAACTAGCTTATCAGCTAGTGAATAAGTCATGGTAAAATTATAATAAAGGCATTCTTATATGATTTAATGAATAGGGGTATTTTGGCAGCCTTTCTGGAGAGCAATAGAACAGGGTTAACCTGATGAAGATGCAAACGAGACATGGGTACCAGGATGAGAAGGTGGTGTTATAGTCCCACTTCAGTATATTTTGAGATTGATTAGAATGTTTGCTTGATGTTCTCACCTTATCATTCACTCCAAAATGTCAACAGCCACTTACAAAATTAAGAATTAAGAAAAGGTGATAAAAAAAAAAATGTTTACCTCAAACATGTCAGATTATAAATACTTCTATTGGCAGTAAATGAGGAAAAAGGGGTCTTCATGGCTTCATCACAATCCAGGATTGTCATCTGACTGATTGATGCATTGTTAAAGCTTTTCCCTTAATCCAAGTTGCACCTCTATGCATAGCATTTATACCTCAAATCAAGTGCTGAGCAGATTTTACCACATAGGTAAATGGCAGAAATTGCCAGACAAACTCATTTAAAAAATACTTTTTCCCGTAAACACTTCAGAATTTCTGAGTGCCTGGATTATCTGGTGACCGCTTCTCAGATTACATCCATTTCATGGACGCAGTGCCAGTTGTACTACTCTGCCTACTGCCAGCATGTCCTTTTGCTCTACACAACAGCAGGACTTCCACATATCTATACTCGCTGTGTTGTTAAATAGAAAGCCTAATTATGCATTTTACATACATACAGAGATGATCTATAATAACGTGCAATCATTTGTCATACCAGGATCACAGCGCAGTTATCCTACATCAGCATTTCTCCAAAATTGTGAAGTGTGGGGAAAAAAACAGCACTCTGGATGGAAACAAGCACATCCTACTGCAAAGGGTGGAAAGCCAGCCCCATATTGCTGCTGTGCCCTTCTATGTGCCGCCAGAGCTACCCCAGCCGCTCCGTAGGTGTCCAAGCAGCTGCTCAGTGCTCATTAACAGGCTCTCCTGCTATGCAAGGTGAACACCCTGAGAAACTGTGTACTAAATATTACTCCAACCTTAACTATCAAAATAAGAGTTGACGTATAATTCAATACATGAGCAGTCTGGTAGGTGATGATGTATAACGTATCTTTTGGTATGGCTGGCAGACATTTAACAAATACTCCGGAACTTTCAAGGGTATTTGTTCTAACTACACTTTCTTACTTTTTAGAAGATATCGTAAAGAGAGTTCCTTCAAGTAAAAACAGAATCACAAAGCTCACTGGTACTAGCACACATCACCGTCTTGCTGTATTGCACACTTTGTATTTTCAGTAAGCATCCCTCCTGCAGGACATCAAAGTAAACATCCTAATTTTCTATGTTACATTTAATACCACTTCTGCTTAAGAAAACAAAGGATAAAGCTATGACATTATCACCCCAAGTTTCCATAAATTATCTCTGTAATATCTCACTAATTAGTTTTCCTCATATGTAAAAGCAATATTCATGGAACCACCCCATTACTGTTTCTTTCTGATATCCCTCTATATGTTGGGCTTTAAAAAAACAACCTTGAGAGAGTCTGAAATGCAGCTTTTCAGTGCCATAGCCAAGATCCGATTTGTAATAATCTATTCTGTATTCCAGCTGCCCCATAGAAACCTGGTATTTTGTTTTAAGTTATCTTTGCCCATGGTTAGAGAATGAATCGCTCCTTTCTTGAAAGTATGAATAAATCTTTGCAGTAATGCACTGTGTCAGGGTGGTAAGGAGCTGATGTGACATTTTGTATCCTACTTATTTTAAAAAGACAATTAGGGCCCTCAAGGTGAGTATTACATTCTGCTCTTTAAATTTCTGCAGTTTATCCAGGAGCTCCTTGCTTCAGAAATGAGAATTTTACTGTTTCCAGTCCCAGAACTGCTATAGCCTGGGCATTAGTGAATATCTAATGAAGGAAAAACATTAGATCTCACAAATATAGACACACACATACCTGATAAATGGCCCAACATAGTTTAAACAAAACACGGCTAGAAAAACTCCGGTGAAAAGTGAAAATATTTAGGCATGAGATGCATTTTGTAAGACCCATGAGACAATTAGGCGGCGTCTGCTATTTCTGTAGAAGTTCATAGCCACAGAGACAGTGGAGGGAGACAGATTTAACCTGAGCTTCTAGTATTTTATTTCTGAGATCGATACCTAGGAGTTTTCTGGACCTGGAATTTGGAAAAAAACAGGCACTTTAAAAATTACACCTTTATGGTTTTAACAAAAACCCAACAGCTCATTTTAATAAAATAAAATTAGAAATGGAGCTATCTTAAGTCTGGTTTTAAGGTGATGACTGTTGTGAAAGAAGAAGAGGAACAATCAAGTTGTACCAGGCCTATCCTGTAACTTCTCAGGTACTTTGCGGAATGTCACATCTGAGGTTAAACGTGCCTGTTTTAACTATTTCAACCCTCCAGCAACTTCTGTATCCACCAACAAAATTCAACCAAACCTGCTATATGAGTAAAGAGCTCAAAGTTTTTAATTTTTTTTAAAAAACAACAAACAAACAAACAAAAAAACCCAACAAAAAACATCCCACAACCAAAGACACACCAGAAAATAAATAAATAAATAATCAACCAAACAATCCACAGATACCTCATCATCAAGATATCATCAAGATGGGGTACAGGAGCCACTTGCAAGTGAGTAACCCCCCAGAGCAGGCTGCATTGCATTATCTTTTGTTCTTGGCCCCTGAGGTGGGACAGCTGCGGAGCAGCTGCAGGTTTGCACACACTTGGTTTGGAGCTGAAGTGCAAGCTACTTATTGCCTTCACCATGATACAGAGGAGAACAAACTCATCTGATGGAAATTAGAGGATGCAGAACATGACTGAAAATACAAAGGGAAGGATGAAGTTTTAAAAGCCACAGAGGAGCACAATTTTTTTCCAAAGACAAAGGAAAAGGTATAAGACACAGATCTGTAGGAAGGAGGATGTTAGTTATGCTGCTTATGCAACAGCATAAATTACATATATGCCTGCCCACTTCACATTGTACAAATTTTAGTCTTCAGATTATTTTTGAATTTTAATACATTTGTTGAGAGCTTCAGTGTGTGCCATTCAGAATGTATAGACTGTTCTGACTGTTTCAGTACTCTTAAAGGTGATTTTTCAATGGAAAGTTTGCCAAACAATCCGCATTCATGAGGCTCATGGTAGTTTTGAAATCAATACTACTACAGTGAGCTATCTTTCCATCATGAAAGCTTTGTAGCAGGTATGGTTGGAACTCCTTTTTGTGGGATTAAAGCTGAAACTAGAAGTTGATGATCTTCCACCAACCCAAATCTTTACCTATACAACACATGAAAAGTTTTAACTGCCAAAAATAGCTGAGATCCTTTTTCAATTTTCACACAGCTCTGTTTTGGCAAGGTAAGGAATTTAGAGACAAAGGCAATGGACCTTTCACTCTGACCTTCCATCAGATGTGAAACTGCTGCTCCTGTTCCACTTAGGGAACCATCATAAGGTACCTTTATAGACAGAGGCATATAAGGACTCTCTCATGCAATATGAGTGCCATTACTCATGAAAAGTCCCAAAATTCCATGTGAATCTATGTGCTTCTATTCATTCTGTAAGAGTTCATTCTGCAGATCAAATGCTGTTACCGCCATAGGCAGAAACCTACAGAAATAACAGACTATCTGCCAAGAGGGGTACACATGGGGAACATTTGAAGGTTAAGGTTCCTAAAGATAAATCAAAAGGCTTAGGTGAAACTCTGCCAGCTATAACACAGTTGAATCTTTAAAAAAAAATATAAAAATTCAGTTTTTCCCTTCAAATTCTTAACAATTTCTCAGCAGTACTTGTTTAAGGTGCCCTATAGCACTAACTTCCTCATAACACTGAGTGCTAGGAATGTTATAAAACATTTATTTTATTGTTCAGTGCTAAAAAAAAAAATAGTACTGATGGCATTGTTAGGATTAGCTGGTGATATTTGGAAAAGGTATTTCTTGCTACCAACTTCAATCTCCAATTTTACAGACGTATTTCTCTAGGTAGACTTTGGAGCTTACCATCAGCTAATGGAACAAGCTCATCCACAGTTTCACTTAGAAGTTACTAAAATGCAGGTATTAGTTAATATTTAATTCAGTTTGGATGTATAGAGCCTCAACTGTTTTTAATCACTGCTAGTGGAAATGTGTTCTAGTGCTTTACCCTCATGGACATACTGATTTCCAGGAGGCGTTTAAGTTCTACCTTTTCCTTAAGTAGTAAAGAAGACTAGCATCTGTATGACTGGTCTCTTCAAACAACAGACATTTAAGATCCTAATATTGTCCTAAAAAATGAGAAACTGTGGAAGACTCCAGCTGATTTCCACTGCAGGTCACATATGACCCCCTCCCGACACCACTGAAAGCCTGGAGAAGTGCTGAGCTCTATCAGTCTCTCTAAATCACATTCCCAGCCACTATCATGTAATAAATAACCCCTCCTTTCACAGCATGCAACAGAAAAATACAGTATTTATAGCTACACATTACCTCCATTGCAAAAACACTTAGAAGGTGCAGATTATTTTTTTCCTGCGCATTTAAAGCATCAAGTCTTACTGCTCCTTCATTATTGGTGTCTAAGAACACTGTCAAAAACGTCTCAGATTCTAGTCCCTCCACTTGTAATAAAATCCAATAATATTTTGATTATTGTATCCTAACTTGAATTGCTGTAAAGATACTAGTGCTTTCACAATAGACTACAAAGGACTACAACAGACATTGTCTTCTGCAGCATCCCAGCTCTGAATTTTATATTGCCTTTGTAAAGTTTAGTAGGTTTGGAAGCAACCTGCACATTTTCTTTGTGTATCCCTATTTCTTTTATTCACTTCACTGGCACTCATTTGCATGGTAAGACAGAGCCAAGACTTGCTGCTTTGCTTGTTTGATTCGAGCTTTCTGCTTAGAACACTGTTTAGCAGTTTCACAGGTTGCCTACAGCACTTCAGTGTCCTCCACTACCCTGCTGCTCTCCTATGTGCTGCTTTGGATCAATTTACTCCAGTCAATAACCATTTTTGGAGTGTTTCATTTTTCCATATGATACACTATCTAGTCTCTTAACACATCATTTAAACTCTTTCTGAACTGACAAACTCAAGAATTGTCTCATTTTCTCTTTTGATCCTCTATAAAAGCAGATACATTCAGCAGATACCAGAAAGGTAATTTTGTAGACTTTCCACAATCTCAGCAAATGTTTTGTTGGCTGATTTAATACCAGCTCTTAAGCTATACGGCACATTATAGGCTATACAGCACGTTATAGGTTTTAGCCCTCATTACACTCCGTAAAAGCGTCACCTTTTACTCATCACTGATATCATTTGTTATAATACATTGTTCCAACTTCCTGATGTAGACCAGTTGTCTATTGATCTATCAAACAGCCATTCTTGCTCTAGTCCCTGTGAACTTTCTGTCCTTGCACAGTGTGTGCCATTCTCGCAGTGCAAACCCCAAGCTCTCTGTGACCCCTCTCTACTGCCGTATTCTTGATTCAGGCTCTCACACACATTTGCGGTGTTTTATCTCTCCATGTTAAAAGGAAATCACACAGACAAGTGGATTCTGAAACCTGGGTTTAGTAATTCCAGACAAATATAGAATGACTAGACACACAGAGATGCTCCATAATAATCTAGTGTCTTTTACCAAGGAAATAAAACCGTTAGAAATTAGTAAATTACTTAAAGTAGTACTAAAAAGAATAACTTAACTGGGCTTGAAAGAAGCAATGATCACTTATAAGTCAAATTCAGTTTCATTCAGTGTCTGTAATTGCTATGGAAAACAGGCTAATATTCAGGAGTACTTAATTTTTGTGTATTTAAGACATGAAGCACATATTATCAGAAAACTTACAGATTACATGTGGCAAAAGCTGACTTGAAAAATGGGTACTAAAGGTTCAGATTGGTGCAGCCTAGCAATGGGAAATGCCTGCTCTGAGGCACCAGGCTGTTCTGGACTGCACTGGGAATGTGGCAGATGATCTTGGAAGAAGGCCAGAAAAAGTCTTTACTATTATATAGATAAAGAAATCACCAAGAAGCAAAGTTATGTTTATGAAAATTTTCCCTCCATCCATGCAAGTCACCCACAATGATTTCTTCTAGACTATATAAAAAGATTAATAGAAAATTTGCTGAAACGTGTACTGCTGATTCAGCTGGCTTACAAGTGACACTTTTTCCCCATTCCCTTAAATAAAGTTTGTTAAAAAGATTTAACGTCAAAATAGTTAGAAGCACTTTAAATTTAGATGTCAAAAATTAATAGTTATTTTAATTTTTAAAACCCCAGGACTGCTGCCTTCAGAAAATCTTAATGCTCAGCTTGTTTTGAAAACCAAGATGTAGGAACACTTAGAAATCTAAAATACTGATGCAGCCCTTTCAAATCATCTCTTTTGAGGGAATTAGATAAATTGCAGTTTAAAGAAACTGTTTTTATGTGAGGTTTAAAGGTTCACCAATTACAAAAAGGAGTCATTCCTAGTAAATAAATCAGGTTCTTTAGAGCAGTGGTAAATCTGGGTTTGAAACCTGGGATTGACCGTGGGAACAAATAAGTATGTAAATAATAGACTGTATATTTGAGTCTACTTAAGATAATAGGTCACTGAAGGCAAAAACAAGTTTGAGAGCCATACCGCTTCATACCAGGAGATTTTAGGCTGTAAAAATTTATCTGAGAAAAAATTAGGGTGAAAGGCTAAATAGCCCAAGTTGTCAGAAGGATTATTAATTCCTTTCTGAGACCAAGAGATAACGTCTAGAAAACACAGAAAGCATTAGCAAGGGAATTGGGAGTACGATGCGACAAACTAGCAGAAGAAAATGCAAGTTAGAGGGAGAGGGAAGTTTTGAGATTAGGCAACAGCTTGTCTCAGATAGCAGAAACGAAGTGTCTTGTTGAAGGTCTGGTAAAGGAGCATTAGAGGACAGCGTGCAGCAACCAGGAAGTACCACAGCAAGATCAGTTAGAAATATAGAGGAAATATTTACTTATATTACACAATAACAACTCCCCCACCTCAGTTTGTATGCCAGAACAGCAGTTAAACCACATGACACTATTCTCTTTCCACAGAGAGCACCTAACCCTGCCCCACGCCAGGTCTCGAGGGTGCATAGGCCTGGGAGGGCAATGCCAGTATTCAGGGCCACAAAGTCACGAGTGGGGAATAAACTTATGTTTGCACTCACAGCTGCTGTACAACACTGCCCTGCCTCTCTGACTTCAGAGGAGGTAAAAATTTAACATTTCCTTTGTTTCTACCCTAGTAAATCACTGCTTGCAGACTGTTAACAGAAAAACAGAGTTGAGAATACCCTTAGACCACGTGCAAAGTTGGCAACTGCAGAATTGGTTTTTTTCCAGCAAAGAATAGGCAGCACCCCAGAATGATAACAAGACAAAGGTTTTCTCAACAGCCGTCCCAAGCTGTACAACACCCTGGAATAACCTACTGTCTTTGCCTAATGTACCCAGGGAAGATGAAAAATATTGGATTTCCAGAGAACTTTTTAAAAGGAGAGACACTCCATTGAACACTTCTCCAAAGGCAACTTCCTCCAAAGCTGAAATTCCAGAAGCTATCCACTGTTTCCACATTTGTGCATGCATCTCTGGTCCTAACAACCAGTGGGGAATAAGACTTTGTTTTTACAGACATAGATCTTCATGGAACCGAACCAATTACTTTGAACAGACTACGAATTGTTAAGCAGAGAGAAGAAAAGAGGGAATGTATTCAAAGAAGGTTCAGAGAAAAGACAAACAATGCAGCGCAAGGTATCCTTCAGGAAGAACTGGACTGAGGCCAATACGAGCATTAACTGACATCCCTCTTATTCTTCAGGATTAAAAAAGTGTCCATGTCATGCTGACATTGCTTCTCAGTGTATCAACTAAGCCACTTATCAGCTAATTCAACATCATTATAGAGGTAAAAATGCTAAGGCTTGGACCAACAGCAGAGAAACTAATGAACATTTTATCCTGGTACTGTCTTGAATTAAGATGTTCAGACCTTCTGTTCCATCCATACACCTACAAATATTTGTGTCAATGGAAATTTTCTTCTCATAAATCATTCTGCAGCCTGACTTGTACATGTTTACCCAAAATTAAGCAGAGCATCTACATTCACTAGGAAGCATAGTTCACTCAGTTATCCAGTTAGAATCCAGGAAGACCATCACACCAAGAGATACAGTCCCAGCCAGGTAGCTCCACACAAACAAAGCAGGAAGCATATGACAGAGTGTTTACAGGTTTTTTATTTCCGAGTATTTGCAGTTACCTGTGTGTAACTGGAAGACAAGAAGACTGATGTATTTCTGTTGACTAACATACAGGTAGGAGATTTCACCTACCCTTCAGCCTCATTTCAGCACTGAGAAAACAACATTATTTGCAATGGGTAGGAATCCCTTACATCCTACAGATTGCAACAAAATTTGCACTTGTCTGCAAGGAGCAGTGATGATCTTTCTCTCTGTCGCCACCATTTCCTACCACTTTTTGATTCTCCAGTCTGCAGTGCTATCAGAAAACACTTTAGCTAAAGAAACACGTCTTAGTACTGTTATATTTTATGCCATTTGCTGATCTTGCTTCTGGGCTACCATGCTTAATCTGTAATGGCAAACAATAACTGTGAAATGTTAAGGTATTGAGGGAAACTTGAAGATGGAGATTATTTTAAAGATAACCCTCCAAATCCTAGAATTTTATATTCAGGACAGATAGTCTGCAATATTGAAATATACAAAGTAGAAACTTCCATATAGCAAAAACTGACTTACTGGCTTCTTAATATAAAAGTTAGCATTTTGATTCCCAGAGGTTAAAATAAGATGGAGTCTCTTTTCTTGACATTTGGGTCCATTTTTTTCTACTTTTTTTTTTCTAATGTAAAAAAAAAATAGTTAAGCTAGCAGTCACTGAATGAGGCAAGAGCAAATATAGCCAAAAAGGGAACAATAGAGAGAAACTATGACGTTTATAAAGTGATTGGCTTGGGCAGGAGGAAAGTAAGGAAGGGATATAGACAGCGAGATCCATTTCGCTTAAGCCTCGCACAAAAGGCCCATAAAGGAAGGAAGGAATTGCAAAGACATGGTTTATTGACCACTCACCACTGAGCCAGAGTTTCCCTGTATAAATTCTTTCTTAGAAGGTTAATTAAAAAAGGGTTAGGGCCGTGACGTGAAAACCCTTTATTCACTAGTGTAATGCTTATTCACACAAGGGATTCCATTGATTTAAGTGGACAAGGGATTGCTCATGTGGCTTAAGGGGGTTTTGAGGCACTGCAAAATGGGAATGCTCTCAAGTAACAATACATGCAGCCTAGGCACAGCAGCATAGCGTAGCTTGTGTATAGGAGCAACAGAGTCCCCCGTGCTATTGGTTAACTTTAATTATCAGGGACAGAATAAATAGGCAGCAGCTACGTTAAAAACCTGCACATATAAATACGAGACAGAGAAAGGTCATTAGATAATTTAGGCTCTGGTTTATAACTCAGAACGTGTATTAGCATGCCAAAGTAACAACCCATTGTCAAGAATATCCTTCATGTTTCTGTGCCAGCACAGGCCCCAGCCCTGCCATGCTCAGGGCTGAAGGTGGAAGTGTGGGGCACTGGTGGGCACGACTGGGCATCCCACAGGTGCAGAGGATAGAGGTGGAAGGCATCAGCTCCCCGTGGATTGCTGTAGTGCCTGGATCAGCAGCAAATATAGCTGGAGCCCTCTGCAAATAAACCAGGTCTTAAATTCATTTCTAATATCCCGTTCACTCTTTTACCCCAAAACTGCTGCTTTTTCTTGCCTTGCACTGCTTCTCCGTCCCTTTACAGATTCCAGCTGTAAAACGTACAGAACTTGTATGTGTTGTGCAAATCTTTGATATGTGCAGAAGTAGCATGCAAGGACAGAATTAGGTCTGTAACATAACATACCCAAACAAAAATCCTGTTTAGTCCTGCATCTCCTAACTTCTTTTTGTGTGAATTCACAAGCTCATTTTAAGAGTTCTGTGGTGTAATTCTAACTCCTAGAGCATATGTACTTCAGAGTAGCTTTGCTTTTGAATGTATAGCAGGGTCCTACATTATAATTGATGATCCTAAAGAGGGACAGCAATCTCCAGGCAGCACCAGCAGGAGCTACGGGCCAGTCCCTGTGTGCTTCCCAAACAGTAAAAACAGAAGGAGTGGATGAAAAATGGAGCCTGCAGGGGTTAGATGACACCTTTGTTCACCGTGTACATGCTCAGTAAAGCTATTCCATACATCATTGCTGGAAAGGACAACGTCATAAGAAAAGTTTGTATGTGTGCAAAGTGTGGCACTACACTTCTTAGCAAAATTAAAGAGATTACCAGAAGAGGAATGTTGTATCTTACACACTGATGCTTCTAGCGACACTAGAGAAGTAGAATTTTGGAGCAAACTGAGTGATTCATTAAATTAAAACTATTTTTCATAAGACTAAGACTTTACATAAAACAAGTACCTTACAAACATCAGCTTTGTCTATGCTGCAACCAGAAATACACTACAATGATTGTTTTTAGAAATTCCTTAAAATTATAGGGACAGGAAATCATCTGAATGATTAACAACGTAGGAAGAATCAACAGATAACTATATACACCAAAAAAAAAAAAAAAAGCTGTTAACATCCCAGGTGTAAACTACTCATTCAACACACGCAAGAAACAGAGGCCCAATTTCTTTCTAGGACAATACAGGGATCTCAGGAACACAGGCTATTTACACCAATACAGGCATCATAAAAAATAACCATATTGTACAGAGTTTTCCTACAAACCTTGTCAAACTTAAGTGTAACAACAACAAAAAGGGGAAGAAAAGAATAACTCTGTGGTTGAGGAAAGGTGCTGCAGGGCATAGCATAGGTAGGAAATCTTATCATACCTTTTGCAGCCTGCTCTGAGGAACAACACTTCAAATGCAGAAGGGTGATCAATAAATCTTCATGATAGTTGAGCCGAAAGCACTCAAAGCTTTCACATCCCTCTAGCTGGCATTACACCCATCCTTCAGCAGCAGAGCACTCCTCAAGGACAGCAGCCAGCCCCAACATACCACAAACAATGTACATCGTACCACGGTCTCTGCCCAGGACACCTCCCAACTCCTGATGAGGGGCACCTGTAGGCACTTAACAGCATGCATGTAAGGAGACAGGCAGGTGTCAGTCCTTCACTAATGAGTGACCTCAGCTTTTGATAATTTTTGGGTGTGACCTCCCTGAAAGAGAGGCTGCAGGTGTTTGACAGCCCTGGTTGAATTCACTCACTCAATAGTTTTGTCTATTTACTTCTTGAACTCATCAAGGTTTCAGCATCCACAATATCTATTAGCAATGTCTTCCACAGTTTCATTAAGCTTTGTGAAAACAATGACTTCCACCTGGGTTGCTTAAGTTTTGTTGGGTTATTATTATTTATTTTTTTTAAAGTTCACAAGGTGTCCCATATCATGAAAACCAGGAGCAAAGCAGTGGAGCTACAGCAAGCCCAGAGAAGGGTAGGAAAGCTACCGTGCAGGGAGTCCCATGGTACCTTCGGGGGGAAGGAGCTATTGACAGGCACAGAATAAATGATTATAAAACCATAGTGCAATGCAAAGATGAATAGGGAATGATCACTTGTTTTTTCTCTTGAGATTAAGGTCAGACTAGAGGGGCTATATTATTTTACATTCACAACTGTTGGCACACACAATAGTGAATATACTTTCTTCTTTCTGTAGCCATATTTTAGGGGGGAAAGTGTGATTAACTACTTAGGTTTTATAGCTTTAAGGAAAATCAAGGGTTAGGAATATGCTTTATGATATTATGATGTAAATCTATTTATCCAAAGAGAAGGTTTAGATGTCACAAGCTCAGGTTTTAAGAACCTATGCAAAAGCCAGCAAGCAGATGAGAAAGCTTTTCATTCTAAATAAAGCAAAATGTTTGTAGTCAAAGTTCCATATTTTCAGAGCGAGAAATAAGCTACAAATTTTTATCGGTGAGAGTAGCTAATACCCAGGATAACTATGTGGATTTGTTACCAGTTAAATGTTAAATAGAAACTTTTTTTTTTTTTTTTTTGACAGACTTTTGTTCAAGTATTGTTGTTAAACCAGTATCAGGAACTAGGAGCAGGGAAATTTTATGGTCAGTATTACAGAAGAGACCATGGCAGACAACAATCCCTTCTAGCCTTAAAATATATGATCACTTGCTTTTTCTGTGAATGTATTAAAGTAACTTCAGTTCCCAACATGTACATTCACCAATGACAAATCTCCAGTGGAAAAATGTTGATAGCTGCACAGGTGTTAGAATAAAAAATGGCAAAATCTGTTTTCTAGGTGGGAACAGAAGGTGGATTATGTTGGAGATATGTTTGATAGTTATGAACACCAGATACAAGACGGTGTCAGTTAAAGACAACTTGAGCAGATGGATAGCAGAGTGTGTGCACTGTGAAGTGATGTTAATTGAACGGCCTGGGATTATGTTTAAAAATCTTAAAATGAATAATTGGAAAACAATTAAAGAAGCAACTACAATCTGCAAATTCCAGGGTTGCCAGCTGGCCCAGAAGGTGGGATTGAAGCTACATGAAATACAACATTGGGTTTTCTCCTGATTTTCACACAAGAAAGCTCAAGATAGAATGTTTCGTGTATTTCTTCAGGACAATAAGCAACTGTTTCTGATGCAAAATAGCTTTTTGTTTTATAATGGTTTTCACATTGGCAGGATCTCAAACTATTTTTATTTAGAACATCACCATTTCTGTAAGCAAAACATCAGACTGCCAAAGCAGAATTTCCTTAATGTTTTATCAGTATAATTGGAGTGAATGGGCTGCAGGGATGGGGTTTGCCATCACCTATCTGGAAAGATCTCTGACACGGTGCTGTGAGGATGACAGATGCGGTACCATATCTCTTGTCCCTGCTGTAAAGACCACTGATTTACACACATGGTGGGAGCAGTCTGGAGTCACTGCACACATGGTGTAGAGTTGCATTTCACTGTACAAGAGGCTGGAAGCAGCACACACGTAATCATGCTGATGCAGGTTTTCAGCCAAAGGAGCCAAATGGGAGCGTGGTTTCCCCTTTGTGTTCTTACTGAAACCAACATAAAGTCAAATAGTGTACCTTCTGCACATGCTTATCTTCTTCCTCAGCCTCTATTTTCCTCCCTCGGTCAATGCTGGAAAGAAATGGTGTTTTTTACTAATAAAATGAGACACAAAATATAGGAAAAGAGCCAGATGCTTAGCAGTCTTAGGATAGTAGGTTCAGCTTTGCAGAGTACTCCCTGCATGGTGCTGTCGTCAGGACTTGCCCTCTGTGCTAAGTTCTGCAGCATTCTCTTTCAACCCGTTTAGGCACTAGAATCTCAGCGTCCTGAAATTATTGGAAAGTTTAGTTGATTTGTCTGCCTTTCTGGGGCTGGGACCAGGTCCTAGTTCATGTCACGCAAAAATGTGAGGGATAAAGCACAGTGGTGTTGAGGTCCTTTTGATTGCAGAGCATCTTGCAGTTTGGAAAAGACCCTGGAGTAGCCTGGAGCCACTACAGAGGATAAAGATGCCCTGCTCTGTCCCAAAAGATTTACGTGACAGCCTTGACACTCATGGAAACCTTCCTTCTGTAAAACATGTAGAGGCACAAGGCACTCCAGCTCTGACACCATAATTAATACTGTTTTGTATTGAAATTCTAAACCCAGAGAGACTGAATGTAAAATGGGTAGTTCATAGTGTGGTTATTGTACTATTTCTGCATTTATTGTGAAAGAGCAGCATTCAGAAGCCACTGTGTGCCATGGCCCCACTTTGAAAGTTAATTCTGAAGATTGCTGTTATTAAGGACAAATTAAGCTTATTCACTTTCTCTTCCTTGAACTCCTTTCCTTGTAATGTCAGTGACTTGCCATATGGACTAAGAACAACATTTGGTTTCATGTGTCTGATCTCCAAGGTAGCCCTTACCAAACATTATCACCTTGCATTTACTCCCTGTTCTAATTCCAGGGATGAGGTTGCATGTGAGATATTGGGATTTCCTGTCTGTGCAATAGGAAACACTGCTGGTATCCCTGGTACCTGTGGTAGCTGTTCAGAACCAGTGATTTTTCCAGTGGCCGCTGCTGTAACATCTTTAACTGATATGCACCTTTTGCAATTCATCAAGTGCACCTTCAGCATGAACTTGCTTTGAAATGGCTCACATTAACCACCTTCCACCAGCTCCCGCCCTCAGTGTATTCCCTGAGCAGCTGCGTGCTGCTTCACGGCATTCCCATCCAGAGCACCTCTGCTTCAGGAATGCACTTCAGGGACTGTTAAAGCCCTGATGCCTCTAATAGCTCCAGTAAAGAGCAGAAATAAATATAAGGAAGGGAGAGAGAAATATTCAGGTACACTCAGTATTCAGGCAGGTAGCCAGCTGTCTATGTAGAAATAGCGTGGGGAGGGAAGCTTATCTCCTTCACCTCAGTGTCTCCCACACAGCAAACAGCCCGAACGCAGGCATTCACCTTCCTCCGCCATGGCATGAGTTGCTGTGATGCCAGTGGGTGACACCAAAGAAGAGGGGTGTAGGGAGGCTGCCTCCTCCCACAGTACAAGGGTGCTACTGCCCAGCAGAAGCAGGTGCTGCAGCACCGCTGTACTGGGCGTTGTTTCACTCTGTAAGAATGTAAATAACAGGAAAGCTTTGCTCTTGGATGGCACTGGGAGAGAAGGCAGCTTTGTGGGTAATGTTAGCAGATCTGCCTTACAGGACGTGGTTTTTAACCAGCTCCCCAGTCAGGCCATCGGGCAGGGCTGATAAGACATTGGGGGAAATTTATCTGGCATTTACTGGAGTGAAAACTGTGTTAGTGCCTGGAGCTCACCCCTTACCATTATCCTCTTGTAATGGCACAGTAAATAGAACAGCATGAAAATGTTGAAATAATAAAAAAAATAATTATCCAAATATTTTGAATCTCCACACTACTGAAATTAATCCCAATTTGGGTTAACTTTCAGAAGCATTTCTATTTCTCAGGTAGACATCCAGTTGATTTATTTGCGCAGCAGTCCCGGGTGCTCTGCACCGAGGTTCCCCCACCAGCAGAAGCGGGATTACTCTTCCTTTACCTGCCTGGCCACCGGCCTGGGTGAATCCTGCACAGAAAATTTCCTCACAGGCATATCCCAATCCTTTTTTGTCTGTTTCCCAAATAAATTCTTGAAAACATGCTTACTAAAGGGAGTGCTTACAGAGGATCTAATAAAAATGCCCGCTATGAGAAAGATCAACACGGCCGGTAACTGTGTGGGCTCTCAAACATGCCCCAAGCCAGCAAGACGTAAGCATGTATTTAGAGGACATTCGACGAGGAGATGATTGCAAATTTACAGCAGAACCTGGGGTTAAAAACTGCCTTTATCTCCTGCAAAATGGCTGCACTGGGGACGGAGGTGCTATTATCATGCTTTTAAGCTTCTCAGTTACTTAAATGATAGGAATTAGACACGTGCTGTATTTCCTGGAATGTCTTGAAGGTTCGCCAGCTTCTTAGCGCTCCTTCCTAGTAACTAGTGAAAGCAAAGCAAGTTCGCGCGGCTGAAAACCTTTGCTTTCCCAGAAATGGGATAGCTTTTCAGGCAGCGCCACAGAGGCCGGGACTGCCAGCCACCCTGTGGTGCCGTGGCTCCAGGGCTGCTCCCCAGGTCCTGTGCAGGTCCCTCCTTCCCCCAGCTCTCACCTGAGTCCACCAGGTGCCCGCTGGTCCTGACCTCACCTTGCAAACTTGACTTCTGGGCTCCAGCCGGGAGCTCCACGGGAGGTGGCCGAAGTCGCCCATTCCCCAGAGCAGCGGGGCAGGCCGGGATGGCGGAGGGGCAGGAAGGGTTAGGATGCTGAGAAGCCAGGCAGGCCACAGAGAGCCGCCCAGGAATGGTGTTGAGCACGCGCTCCAGAAGTCAGATATTTTTGCAAAAATGAAGGTATGCTGAAGTACTTGTGTGAAGAGCTGGGTGCCCGTGGCTAGTGCTGGTCCCAGGTAGGGCACGGATGAGGGGGGCTGAGGGGCGCCCCACTGTGGGCCCATCTGAGCCCCTCAGGGAGGCTGGTGGCACCCGTGAGCTCGAGGGAGGCCATTGCAGCCCACGGGCTTGGTAAATCCTGTCACATGCCTTCACAGACTATTTACAGCTCTTACATTCCTCAATTCTTATCTGAACAGAAATGACATTTAGTCCCAACAGGAACTACATGCATTTACATCTATAGACCATGTCCTTAAATGTTCTTAATGCCAAAAAGACCCATCTTCTTCTGATAACAATATTGTGTCTTTGAGGTGTTTTCCTTGTCATGTCATATTGTGATGAATCACACAGTGCCATGCCAGTCACCTCAGGGAAGCAGATATAAAACAAATGCTGCTTAAAAAAGGAACGAGATGTTTATAAGACTACGTATGAGATGTACTCTGTCTCAGGACTGCTAATGTCGAGGTGCTGTTTCCCATCCGATACGGCCGGGGTGGTCTGCAGGCATGTCTTGGCACCTTACACAAGTCACCTCCACCGATTAACTTACAAGTTTCAGACAGATTTTTTAAGTTGAGCTTTTGAGACCTGCACTTCAAAGCCATAAGGGAAAATATATTGTATTACATTATCAATATGTGAATCAGGCTGGAAAAGCTTCTCCTCAGGGATCTGAAAGCCATTATAGTAAATTTGTGCTTCATAGTAAAAAAATATGTATTTCTAGAATAAATCAAAACCAGAAGCACTTTTCTGTTTAGTGCTGGTGAGATGAGTGAGGGTTTCAGGTGGCTGGAACCAATGGTTGGAGAGTTCAACAATAAATCACAGAGATAAGACAAAAAACACCGTGCTATCCTCCCACTCCTAATGCGTAATCAGCTGCTTGGGAAAGTTAAATAGCACCTTAAAAGACAAAAAAATAAAACACCACTTATCTTCTTAATCTTAAAGGTAATACAAAAAGGCAGATACCCAATCTGCCTGTTGCTTTCAAAGGAATATTTATCTTTTCTTGGGCAAATGTGAGCAGGCAGGAATTGACTGCAGGTCATGTGTGACATAGCTTATACATCTGGGTCTGCATTATTTCTGCAAGGTGTAGCGTAGCTTCAGGATGCAAGTGCAGAACCAGCAAAGGAAAATGTACTCTATTTTCCCCAAAGGAGACATCTGCCATTGTACAGGGCAAAGTCTCACTGTCAACCTTGACACTTTGCATTTAAATAATGGATAAGGTGGTTGCTTTGCTGCTAAGTAGATACTAAAACTAAGTTTGGACATACTGTTCCACACACAGCTAAAGAAAAGTTGATTTCTGAACCTACCAACGCTCTTACCACTTTTTTTAGCGCCTAAACCCTTTGGTGCTAATGCAGTATATTCCTTGCTCTCTCCCCCATGGTTATTCTCTAGCTTTTCATCTCCCCTCCCTTATAATCCTGTTTCTTCTTTTGCCTTCATCTTTTCTCTTTGTGCTCCTCCTCCTCTTTCCACCACTACCTCAAATTATTTTTCCCACTAGATCTTCGTTCTGTTGTCAGGGGCTTGCTTTCTTTCTCCACAAATGCTTGATTCCACTAGTGCTGACAGGGCTCCCTGTTGTCTCAGGACAAGAGGAGCTGAAAGATGGTGTGTTAGATCACAGAAGAAGGCTGCCAAGAGTGAAACTGCTCCAGAAGAAGCAGAATGAAAACAAAAAGTCTGAGAAGGAGATAACATGTAGACAAGTACCCAACATGGCATGTCTACTCCTGGTGCAGCCTTAAAACTGTTCTTGCTGTTAGCAATACTTAGCCTGGGGCTTTTTGCTATCACAGCTGCAGTAACCAGGAAAAAAGGCAGACAGGCAACACCAAGAAATACAGAACACAAGAGGAAATATGAGAGTGATAATGCTGCTGAGTTTTTCAAGTAATTCTTTTCTGCAGACAAATGGCATAGCCTGTAAAGTGGATGGGAGACAACAGCTACAAGTAATGACCCCTCTCATAGCGGGGGTTATGGTGTGACTGCCATTCCTTCTCTTTGGTGAGCTGTGCAAAATCCCAACTTCCCAATTTGTAATAAAAATGCTGGTTTTCAGTATATCCTTCCTTAGATTAGGAATAAGAACTGAAGCAGTCAACATTTTCTCCCGGGTTTCTGAACAATCTTAAATTTGGAAATTCTGAAATTGTTCATTTCCATCCAAAGCACCATTCAGCCACTGACACTCTTCAGTACCAGAGGGCAGTGGCTTTGGGGGGAGCTCCTACCTTCATTCTGCTGCAGCCCCATAGCACCCTGTGCCATTCAGAAAAGAGCTTGTGCCACTTAGTTCTAAAAGCCCGTGTTCAGATTTTGGTCCATTGAAGAAGAAAAAGGAATGAAGTAGTCCTTTCAATTTTAATTCCCATGTTATATCTCCCCAGCATTCAAGTGGATACAAATAAATGCATAATTAACAAAACCCAAAATGTTTTAGCTGCATGAAGCAGGTGAAATACATCAATTCTAGTCAAATTTCCTCACTGGGGGGAAAAAAAGATATTTAGGAGTGTACATTTCCCTTTATATAATCATTGTGGAAGGAAATTCTTGATCACGTCTAATTCTGAATTACTTTTTTAAATCTAAACACTACTAGGGCCACAGTCCACAACCTTGAAATAAGTTCTGAAATGTGAAAAGTTGACTCAAAACTCTTCCTTTCCTTCTGTTCTGATTAAAATATACACTTTTTTTTTTTCTAGAAGCTGAGAAACAAGAACATCTAAAAAGAAGGCAAAACATTTCACCCACCAGTCTGACCATAAGGAAAAGAAAACCACACAATTTCGATGTTGGTGTTGCTTGATGAACTACCAAAGGGTATTCAACAACTATCATTACAAGTATGACATAAAAACCATACAGCATGGTGTAAAAAATAAACAGCGAAGATGTTTCACTCGTTGGTTATTTCTGTTTAACCAAAATCCTATGATAACATAATAGCTCAGCATTACAGCACCTTACTTCATCATAGCCATAAAGGTCTTGTCTGTCTCAAGTGTTTTACTCCCAGTTAATTGTTAGCTAAACGACTTAAGCTACGCAGCAGAGTTATACAAAGCGTTGGGAATAGATCTATGCCTTGGTCCACCTAACGACATTTTTGTGCAGGCTGTCTTATTTGGGACAAACAGGGAGGTTTCTGCAGCAGTGGTACTCACGTGAAGGAGTTATAACATTGTACAAGACAAGCAGAGATGAGGATTAGCACATTTGCCTTTGTGTAAGAGAACAGAGATTTGACCTCATCTGTATTTTCTAGTATTTTCTTTAAGCTCTCTATCCAAGTCACCATCTTGTTGTGGTTTTTTTTGTTGTTTTTGGTTTGGGGTTTTTTTTGTAATGAGTACAGAGCAGTAGCATATTTTTCTCAGCTAAGCAACATCATAAATTTTCACCTGCTTGGCCACAATAATAATTTACCTTATGCTAATTAGCCAGTAGTAGCAAACTTATTGGGAGTGAGGACAGGGAGAGGAGGATTAAGGCAAATACATCATTGCTCCCACCAGGCATAAAAAAGCTGAAACATTTTCCCTTTTGTTTTTTTCTTACTGTCACTTCCAGAAATCTCAGGTCCAGTGTCTGCAGAACTGAAAAATGTGCAGCAGATCAAGGAAGTGTCATATGATAACACTGGGATTGATCCTCATGTAGACAAAAAACCCTTTACATCAACTTTAAAAATATGTTTTCTGCACTGCAAAAACACTTTAAAGTAACCTTTGTAGGAATCAGTGTCAGGACTGTGGTGCTTAATTGATTAAGGTGCTGGAGGGTCTGAAAATAAAATGGTTGTACTTTAAAAAGTGCAGCCTCTTCAAGGTGTTAAAATCTAATGAGATTTTCCACTTGTTTGTGCACAGTTGGCTCAGGGCGTCTTTTGTAAAGTCCTCCTCAGCTCTGCTGAAGAGCTGGAGAAGAAAAACACTTAAAGCTGCTTAGTTATTGTTTCTTGCTTTGAATGACAAGCCCAATTATTAGCTTTTTCTGAAGCTCTATATAGCCATCAGATGTGTTTTTTCTCATTTAGAGGTTCTGAACCAGCCAGGAGGATTTTACTGTAAATTGCTGCCGTATCGGTGGCAATTCCTTACTCAGTACATGCCTATGTCTAGCTACATGTCTATCAGTCACATCAGGTTCCTGTGTTCCTCCAAATTTACGAAAGACTGAGTTAACCTTTTTGAAAGCAAAAACCTCTCAGTAAATCCTTCCTCTCATCCCCTTTCAAACAAGGCCTTGTTTACTAAGCAAAACAGTAGCTTTGTTCCTGGCTTTTCATGCCCCTGGTAAGAGGTGAAAACACATACAAATGAGAAAGGAAATGGACTTAAATGAGAAAAAAAGGAGGGGGGGACGAACTTGCAGACTGTAGAAAAATACATGAGAAAAAATTAGAAAATAAGAAGGGGCGGAGGAGGGGGGTGGGCAGGGATTGAACTGGCAGACTGTAGAAGAATAAATTGTGGCAATAATGACCAGAAGGTAAAAATCTGTTCCCTCCAGTATTCTTCATTTTAAATTTCACTCTCCTGATTAACACTTTGTAAATAGTAATTATTATCACAAAGATATTCATAAACAGATGTTTTAAAAATGCAAATTAGTTTGCAATTCAGAAAATATGCAGTTTATCTACCACAGAGAATTTAATCCTTCAAAGTGGAAAAATGCATCAGACCCCATTTCCAGCATAACACAGTGAGTCAGTACTGGAAGCAGTACTTCTCTTTTTTCTTAACATATTAAATGAGGTAATGGGGGAAAAAAAACCTATTACTTACTGAAGACTGTTGCATTTGTATTCATAAAAATCTACAGAGTACATCTAATTCCAAGTTACTTTATTAGTTGAGCGTAAAACTGAAGCATACTTATATGAGCAAAAGTAAAAATAGTTTCTGTTAACATATAAAGTATCTAAAAATAAATCAAAAGATACATCTTATTTTGCAGCCCTCCCCCTTCCCCCCTGGAAAGGGAACATTTGTTCAAATCAGATGCGCTTCTGGTAAGTAAGAAAAGCTTTCCTGATTATCATTTGTTTGTGAAATACAACATGAACTATTGTTTCTGTGAGGGTAATTGGGTGTGGAGTCTCTTCTATTTCATATCATGAGACACTGCTAGAAATGATGAAATACTATAGATTCTAAAATGAGTATGGTCACTTAATTTTAAAGCAAAGCAATTACTGTTCTATTACCAGGTATTCTGAATCAATATCTTGTCTTGCAACTTGCACTCACATCCAGAATAAATCTATAATATTACAAGTAGTCAGAGGTAAATAGCAACAGAGCAGAACAGGTATTCAACAGGAGTCCTTGGACAGAGTTTCTATAGGTTATAGACTCAAACTGCCCAGCAGTGAAAAATACAGATGCTTATTGGTCTTCCAGATGTCTCAAAATATCAAACTTGCCCAAGGGTATACAGAATTGATGGAGCTTCTGGAAACAAATTATAATTCTTACCTTATTTTCAAAAGTTAGAGTTAGTCCCTTTGACATCAAAGGAACTAATAAAGCACAAAGAGTGCATTGGATTTGACCCAAGAGCCACACATGCACTTTTATATACAAGGTAAAATTTTATTGGCAAAGGCAGCCTCATAGCTGCCTTTCTTACTGGTTATTACGATCTTGATTTTTCTTCCTGTCTCTTTATTCTCTATAATTCTTTGAATAAACACCACACAGCTCTTATTTCTTGCTGACTGGAAAAAAAAATAAAAAATCTCCTTCTCAAAAGGAAAAATAGAATCACAGTGTTTTAGTAATAAGTAAAAATATTTAACATGAAAAATTAGTAGGTAAAAAAGTGATCACTGCTACAAGTATTAAAAACAGAAAAGTAGATTAAAGCACTACTTTTTTCCCCAACTGAAGAAATTTTAAAATGTTTCTTTTAATTGGTGTTTTATACATTAAAGTGTATAACATCTGATTTTTAAAAAATGCTTTATATTAACAAAGGATTACACAGCTCAACACCCCAGATTATAATAGCTACTAACTTAAGCCTCCCCAGGCACTCTGAGCAGCAGGGAAATGCCATCTCCTCCATGGGAGCTGAAGCAGGGGTTACTAGGAGATGTAGGGGTGCATCGCCCTGTTCCCAGCGCAGGAGTAGCGCAGCAAGGGGTGTCTTACTGCTTATGTTCATCACTAGACAACGCGACTGTGTAACAACCCCAAGCCAAACAGGCTCCTTTCCACCACTGAAGCCCATGCAGGAGCCAGCCCAGTAACAACCTGCACCACGCACAGTTCACCAGGGTTTTGTCCTATGTGTTATTTTAAGTTATATTCAATTATTGATGCAACATAGATACACTGAACCGGGGGCAAAGTGCTGGATTTCTCATCATACATAACAGTGCTCTGCTTCTCAGCTTACACGGGAATTTCTCTCCATTCTCTGTCATAACACAGAGGATTAAACAGATGATCTTGAGAGTGAATTTCTGACAGCTGGAGACATGGAGAGCAGTCCCAGTGAGTGCAGAACTAAATCACCCTGCCAAGGCACAAAATTACAGCATCGAAGACAGATTAGTTAACACTAAAATGAATTGGGTCTGAATTTGGTTCCCCCACTCCTCCTGCAAGTAGACAGCGGGTCCCAGCAAGGCAGAAGTCTGGGTCTTACAAGGAAGAGTATCCCAGCCTAGTTTTACTGGGGAAAGTCTGTCCTGTGCACATGCAGCGGCACCTGCTGAGGAAGTGTGTCCATTCAATTCCTGCTTATTTTCTTACAGGGCACAGCCAAGACTGCAGAAGCAGAAAGCTGCAAGTTCCATTTATTCCTGCACAGCTACCTTTCCTATTCTAGTCAGTAATGCCTATGTAAGCACACAGAAAGAAAAAAAAAAAAAAAAAAAAAAAAAGAAAAAAGGTGTACTTATCATCAAGGATCCAACCCAAGCTGATCTACATTTACAAGGTGTGTGCTGATATTTCCACATCTCTTTGCATAGCCTGCCTCTGTATTAACTCAATTGAAAGACATGTCATGGCTGGATGGTCTGTGTTGATGCACCCAAAATAGATGGGCAACAGGTTGAACAGGGGAAAAGCTTGCTCAGACTGAGTAAGACTTGCTCACGTATGTGTAACAATCAAGCAAGTATGTATACGGAGAGGTCTTAGTTTGCCACTGGCCTGTTTGGACACTAAAAACTGTGATCAGTATTGTTTGGTTCATTTGTTTGCTCCTCTTCTCCATCTCTAATTTAGCAGAGGCAAAGATGAAGACATATGGCCAGATGGCCAAAACGCAGGAAATCCTGCAGGGAATGAGGAGTTCATGACAGTAGATTTAAAATAAAAAATTGGCATTCTACTACGCTAGAACTTAAAACTACCATTAAAGCTATGTAAATAATGCTGGCACACAGAAAGACAGGATGGCTTAAAAACAAAGTGAACTGGTCTGTTGTGTTTGAATATGAGCAGATTATGAGCACTTTGCAATCTAGAAATGGTCATTATCAGGGTTGCTGTAGAGAAAAAAAGATGGGGCAAACTTCCTCATGCTTGTCAAAGAGAGAAGCCATCTCATCAGGTACCAATCTGGCTGATTATAATGTACAAGTGTTTAAAGTAGCTCTCAATATAAAGGGGAATTAAAGGCATTTGTCTGAGATAAATGCTCTTTCTTCTTCCCGCCACTACCTAAATCCATGCTGTGATTTGGCCCAAGGATCGAGGATCTCCGCAATTTGCCTTCAGCTGAAGGAAGATCCCTGCTCACTTTGGGGAAGTAATTCATCCAGAAAGCAAAGCACAATCTGTATTCGTTAATAACCACCTTAACAGTAGTCACACACGTGAACACACACATAGTCCAAGTGCTCCTCTACCATCTCTCTCCATCCCTAACCGGGAGTCACCTTCCTTCTAGGCTGATTTCAGTGTCCCCAGACAACCCAGTTCTGCATGTATGTAACATATGGAGAGTGTTTGCCTTCAGCAGGAGGAAAGTTGTCTTTCCTCCTTTAAACCGGTCTCTTGGGAACAGCCAACAGCCTTTTTTACATATGTTGGGGATGCTTCTGCCTTACATTCAACATTCATTATTGCAAGTTATTTAGCAATGCTATGTAAAACCGCATAACCATTACCTACGAAATGAAAAAGGATATGGACACAGTTTATGGTGATACCTTCTTGCATTCAGCTCTTTAAAAAGAAACTTACCATACTATGTTAGTTTAATGCTGAAATTTGTGACTGCGACTACTGGAAGAGTAACTTTCTGAACACTATTTCAACAGCACCATTCTAGACAGCATCTTGAAACAAGATTACAGTGTGTACCCAAGTTGTCAGTAAGTACTAAGTCAACCTGTCAGCATTTTAAACATGTGGCATTGTACTTCGGTCCATCTCTCTTTCCAGAATACCTGATCAGAGGGAATAAAGCAATTCCCTCTCATCTGAATTCTAAGAGAACATTGGAAAACTGTGGGCCATTAAGAAAAAACGACATCCTCATGATGTAGCAGTCATGTTGATGCAGTCACAGATTAACTCACCTCTTGAACATAGTAGGAAGCAAAAAATTGAGCTAAAAACTGCATTTCTAGGAAGATTCAAATGCTAGCATGTGAATATTAGCAGTGCTGGTGTCCATAGGGATTTTATAGAGTGGTTTTGAAACAATCTGTGCATCAGTAAATACCACATTTTTCAATGAGCACAGGAAGTCAGCTGCAAAGCTTTTTGTGCAAAAAGCAAGGCTAAAACTCATTAGAGCTCTCATCAGGCATTTGATGTGCTTTACAAGCTGCCTTACTTGTCTTAAAGTGAAAAATAACCGGTAGAAATTGGTTTATATTTTTAAACGTCCTGGATTCTCCTTGTAGTTAGGAAGTAAAATTGCCCCATACCAGACATATATTCCTCTGATAATTCTTCTCCTATTGTTTTAAAATTATGAGTTTTGACAAGGGTTATAAAGATTGCCATTAAACTCTGCTCTTGAGAGCTGCAATGGACTGCAGGGAAGAAAGTAAAACCAGGGAGGATCTGGGCCTTGCTTCCCTCCACCATAGAGGGCAGAAGAAGGAATAATGGTGGCAGGAATATTCAGGCCTTTTTCATCTCAGGATCAGTTTTCACGTCGTGACTGTGCAGACCCGCATTGTAATAAGCCCTGGTCACTGGGAGCAAGTCTCACAAGGGAAAATATTTACGGCTTTTTTTGGCAGTGAGAAGAAATAAGGGGCTCCTCTGGACAGTACTTGCTTTGAATGGAGGAGGGGAAGGAATTTTCCCTACTGCAGTTCTCCCACCCAGTGCTGAAGAGAGCCCAGAGTCGCTGACGTTCAAGGAACATGTATCTTCCTGACATTTTTGCAAGAGGCACATTGCTAGAGGAAGCAAATTTACTTTTAATAAGATAAAATGTTTGTTGACAAGTGCTTAGTCCTTTTTTAATGTTTATTTGAAAAATAAAACAGGAGAATAATAAGAAAGTACGAATAAATAATAAGTAAACCTCAACTTTCAGATTATGGCTACTGCACTAATCTAGTGCAAAACTTCCCTTTAAAATACTAAAAAAAAATCAAGTGCAATGGATTTTTAAGGTCTTGGATTACTCTTTCCTATTAAGTTGAATTAATCACGTAATTTGTGAACTGTATCATACAGGGGAAAAAAAAAAGCACTCTGGCTGATGGTGCAGAGGGGTGGTACAGAAGACATCGCTGACACCTGCCAACATGGAGCCATTTGGAGATCAAAAGAGCCAAATCGGGACATTTGGGACTTCTGCAGTACCTTAATAGAAAACCACATTGGAGGAAATTCTGCTTTTTGCATATATATCAGTCTGACTGGCATCCAAAATAAAGCAGAATGGCTGGGATTATAAGGAAAGAGGATCCAACTGAAAAGAAGATAAATTCAGATAGGATTTTGTTGCTTGCTATTTTAAAATCTGACTCAACAATCTTGTGAGCTCTTTGGTGAAGAGGCCTTTCTGTACTATGACTCCAGGCAAAATTACAACCAAAATGGTAAAATAAATAGGATACTAACTGAACTCCCTAATGTTCCTTCTGTGTTGAAAAAAGATGGAATATAAACATGCTTGTACATGTATCTCTGTAAACGAGTATGCTATAACTTGGGAAGACAGACCCCCAAAATCAAAGCTGGAGACCTGCAAGGGACATTTTATTGCAGCAAAACCCTGAAGTGGGGAGCACAAGGAGGGGTTTCTGGTTATTTGTGTTCTGGAAATCAAGGAACTTACCTATATAATGAATCATATAACACCACAGGGTCTCATTACCACATGATAACCCTATCCCTTATTGCTTATTATCAAATAAATAAGGGCAGTCAATCAACCTAGTGTTTATTTATATAACTACTGCAAACCTCACAGGATTAGCAACAGATTTTGGTAGATTTTATTACCTTGGGGAAGGATAGGGGTAACAACTTTTGAACTACCAGTGATTAGTGCAGTTTTTGGAGAAAACTGAGGCTTGCAGGACATGTTGGGAGTTAGCAGGAGGAATAGCTGCATTTTTCATACTCCTGATGCTGCCCAAATTCTTCTTACCTGCCTGCAAAGATGACCTTGACATCTGCCTGCTTTCTCCTTCCAGTGTTATTTTACTGCTCGTTCTGTTTTAGAGAAGTCATAGGTTTGCTCCCACATGAACAAATTATTTGCAAAAGGTAAAATGTTCTGAGATTAAAGTCTGTGACCTAAAATTCCCAGTATACACAGGTCCAGATTAAATTTTCCTTTTTAATTTTTAAGAGCTGTCAACAAAATAATAAAAAAAGCATATCTACAGAATAAAATTTGATAGAAGAAAAAAGAAAACCAGCAAAACATTATTGGTAAAGAAAAGCCAAAACAAAGAAAATATTTCCAGTTCCTCTTTGCAATTTGTAGTACATTTATCTGATTTAGCACATGAAAATATCCTTGAATTTTAATTTGGAAGTTTGACTAAAATTTTTTTCTGTATCCATCAGTGTCAGTACATACACATGTTTGTACAGTTTACTTTGCAGTGCACTTTGTTTAATTCCATGTAAAACTTTAAATTTGTTTCAAGGGAACTCTGGATGTGACCTAAATAATTGAGCAAGAGAATCTCGTTAAATATTTAGAAAATATATATTGGCATTTTGATATTTTACAGTACCACCCTATTAAAATTTATGGTAAGGAAGATTCTATTAAGCTTCTGAGACACTAAGCACTAAACAACCCCTGGGGAAATGGGGGGGGGGGGGGGGGGAGGATTTAAGTATCTCCTTGTAGCTAAGCTGTTCCCAGAGTTTTCACATAAACACCACTACAATCCAATATGCATTCAAAACAGTTGACAATGTGGTTGGGTGCAACAAAATTCATTTTATCTGAAAACTTACCCACCCCTACTCAGACTTCTTGGTTCTTCAAACACAAAGAATTTTGCATATATACAGCAGCAACTGTTATTCCATCTAAACAATTCCATCTCTTTTTCCTTCTAGACTTGGATAGAAATAGAGAGCTGTAAGACCTGGATTCATCCTGTACAACTTCAGGCATTGCTTCACCTGAAGTAAGTCCTGTACTGCATGGGTATGAGGGAAAAAACCCAAAAGACAGACACGATAGCTGAAAAACAAGGGACCGGTTCATGAAGCAGAAGGCTTAGTCCTATGTCATGGGAGTAGTAGTAAAGAAAGAGAAAATCCCTGAAGATACTTGTGGTGGGGAACAGATCTCATATTTACCCAGAGAGTAGCCACTGAGTATTTCAATGACTTTTGCATCATGTCATTAATATCTTGAGAGTCAGAATGGAGAAGCCAAACAAAACTTTTTCAGGAAGTCAAGCCGAGTTCTTCTGACTTTGACTCCAAAAACTGGGGCAAATAATCAGCAGACTGATTCAGAATGATTTGTGCCAAGGAAACCATCATGGTAACACCACAAAACACCGCACAACTACTGGTGCATGCAGACACCACACATGTATATTCATACACATACTGAGTGATGTATTCTGCTGAGCACTCATGAGTTATTTTAATGGCTTGAAACATATGCAACTGAGAAGAGAATTTTAGTCCCTTTTACTGATTATTCATAACAAAATAGCATGAGCTTAGGAAAACGTATCTCAGTAATTGTTGCATGAACTATGGTTACTATTGCTGGTCAGAAGATAATAAAAAAAAAAAGAGACACTTCTGGTCTCTGCAGATTAACTGTGCAAGCACAGCAGACACTTGTCCTAAGTTTTCTGGAATTATTTTAGACACAGAATCTGTCAGACATCTAATAAAAAGCTACCCAAAAGAAAAGCAAGGTGAATGATCACTAGCAGTACAACTCTAGCATCAAAAGAAGTCAAATGGATGAGGCTTTTAACACAGCCTTTCAATTCTGAAATTATTGGTTTTAAAGTTTACATTTATATGGTTTCCTTGAAAATTCTTTGTTTGGCTAGCCATTACACCGCTTTGTTTTCTCAATTACTTCTGTAATTCATTTGCCAAACAAATGTTGCAGCAGAGATGCTGCTTCAAGGTGACAAGCATCTCAAGATGCCTGGAAATGCGTTTTACAACACTCACAACTGAGATCAAACAATAGGTTGTGTCAAACAGCATTAAACAGGTGTGGGAGGGTCACTTCTCGACTTTCAGTTTTTGACATATTGTCTCAAATTGGTCGTTTTTTGTCCTCGTTTGTACTCTGCTGTCATTAGAACGCTATGGAAAGAGTCAGTCTTTGTCACTACAGCTATTTTATTTCATTATTTCACATTCTGCAGCTATTTGAGGCAAGCTATTGAGACCAGTAGCCCTATATAGCATCCAGCTAAATTCCAAACATCATGAGGTTATTTATAATTTTTTAGAACAGGGTCAATTCAACAACACAGTGCGAAGGGTTGATTCAGGATCACTGACTTTTACCGACCAGGATGTACATTTCATATCTGTGTTTGGTGCATCTTGACTTCTAGTGCACCCTTGAACTTGCCTGAATTGTACTGTTTTAAATCAACAACAAAATTAATAAAACAAAAAAAATCTAGTAACAATTTTTAAGAATTTAAAACACATTAACTGTCATTATCCGTAAAACGCATGACAGCATTTACGTTCCCAAATTTGTGGCTGAGCAAGCACTTTTAACACAACAGTGATACATCTGTGGCCCCAAAAGCAGAGGTCCATAACTTCAGGAGCTGCAAAATGAAGGGAGCTGACAGTTCTTTTCATGAGGAGCTTAAAACTGAATTTAAGGCAAAACTCATATCAAAAGTGTGCCCAAGGAATGTGGGTTGCTCGGGCAGTTCTATGTAAATGTATTAGGACATTAGGTTGCTTAAATTCACTCATATAGATGCTTCACCAGGAAGAACAATGCTCTCGCAGATGTTGCCATGAGAATGTTTCTTATACAGATAACCTTGAAATTCATTTTCTAGAAACATTAATTAATTAAAACCTAATCACAGAAGTGTTACAGGAATATAGAAACAAATGCTGGAAGGTTAGTAACTTTTAAAATTATTATTATTTACTTCTAAAGGGTGGGGGGTTTTTGCTGTATTTTCTCACCTGTAAGAAACAGCAAATATCTAACAGATTTGGGGATCTGTTTGGTTGCATAGGAATGACACAGAATCCCTTTCAATAATTTGTGAGAAATTTGGCAAGAGTTACCAAGCCGTATGATTTAGAAGCCACTGTTAAGCAGTCAGTACAGCAGGGCTTAGGTACCCTGGGCTTTCATTTCTAGTTCTGACTCCAGCAGGTCATGTACTCCCTTCACATGCTGTTGTTATATATGTGGCTATATATGTACACACACATAATACTTTTACATTTACTATAATTTACTTCATTTATTCCTGTATCTTTAGTAAAAAGTTAAAAGTAAAACCTTGCAGGACATTTAATGCTTTTTGTTGAATGCATAAAAATACTCTTACTCTTCTGATATTTGCAAGATTTTTCTCAGTTAGCACATGAAAAAAGAAAAACTTATGTAGAACTTTTCACTTTTCATCGTTTGATTAGATTTAAATATAATCCTCAGTACTTTCTCTGTTTTCTTTGCTGCTGTGTTCATTATAAAACAGCCATGACATTTTTGAGGGAATATGTGCTTTAGAACATTTAAATTTTCTTCGAAGTCAAAATACAGAAGTAGATTACATCTGCATGTTAGGAAGCAATCAGAATTTCCACAAAATTTCCTTTTTAATGTATTTTGTTCTTGCTGTTTTCCTTGAGAGCTTTTTACATAAAGATTTTGCCAGCTGAAAATGTATATTGCGATAGTATTTGCAGCTGGTCATCACTTCAGCACAGATCCTGGCTGAGCTGAATTCAAACACTAGCAATGAGCGGCTTTAATGTACTTTTGGCACCCCTAACAGAATATTGCCTCTAAAGTATTATAGTTCTCTACAAGTGCCTAGTGTGTGGCAGGAAATTCATGTCCATTAATGTTCTGTCTGATGCACTAACAATAGCGGCCTTAGAAATGTTGAGGAGATGAGAATGACTAAGTATCAAGTATAATATGACACATACAAAATAAAGGGAAAAGAAGTCATACCGCCTCAACAGAAAAACATATATAATTTATTATTACAAGATACCCGTTCTCTGAAAACTTATGGACTACATTCATTATTCCAGTAATGTAATCATTACATGCCTTTAACTTAAGTTTTGGACCTCTACCACAATGTTTAAAAATGTTTTTATAGGAGCTTTGGGAAAACAAAACAAAACAAAAATCAGGTTGCATCCTATTTTGCTACAGAACAAGGAAAAAAAATCTCTAGTCACTTCTTAAATGCCTTTGTTCTTGCAGCCCCGGCTTAAGAAGGTTGTGCTTGTTCTTTATACCATGATGTCCCGAATATGGGCTTCACTCGAAGCACCTGACTCCCACCTGGATTTAGCAAAAGTGAGGGAGGCTTGAGTCAGACAGAGGACTCAGGGTTTAGGACAACCTTATGGTGACACCAAGTTCGGGCAGAACACACCCTAAGCCAAACCCACGCTCTTCCTGATGTTACGGCACTGACGGAGCAATAGTGCCCTGCACCCCAGCACAGGCTGTGCAGTGTTATGGTCATTTGTGCTAATGGCCAAGAAACATTCATAAGAAAGTGAACATTAACCTGAATCCAACTGAATCCATTACTTCTGCATGAAACCTGACGACTCCATACACCCTGTTACCTCCTCCACCCAAAGCGGCCAGTTATTAATGGCTGTAAGAAACAGCACTTATTGTATGTAACTTGGCTCCAAAGCTCTCAGCACAAAGATTTTCCCCTCCATACTGTTTAAATATAGATAAGTGGTTTTTCAAAAATGGTAGAATTTTTCACTTCTTTGTTATTGATAAAGTACTCACAAAGGTCGCAGATGCAGCACTTTATAGATGATAAATATTCCCAACAGGAAAATCCACGGACAAAAAGCTACTCTGACCTTTCTATCCATCACAAAATGACTTCCAGGCAGTAACAGCCCCATTTTGTTTTGTTGTTTTTTAGTTTGTTCTCCCATGAACTTCAAGGATGTCTTTTATTAGTCATTCCAGGAAAAAAAAAAAAAAGGAAAAACAAAAAAAAAACCCCACCCACTCAGCAACATTACTAGTAAAATTCAGCAAGAGATTTCAGATAGCTCTTGTAGCAGAAAAGCACATCACTATTCATGGAGAGAATCAGTGAAATCAGGATGTCCTTCACAAGATTATTGCTTCATTAATTGTACCACCAATGTTCTTGTATTCTTTGTGGTGTAGTCAAGATGTGTACCTATTCAAACTGTTTCTCTGCCTTCACACTCATACATTTAACACTCACACATTCACGTGCATGCACCCCAACAATACCTACACAGATACATACTATTTGCATCGAAACAAAGGGAAGAACACAATATTAAAACAAAATCTTATTCTTTTTAAGCCAAACTCAGAGCATTTAAAGCTCTTAAAGCAGATTTTCAATGGTTTGAATTTGACAGCAGGTGAAGGCATTGCAAATGAGTGCTGACAGTGCTGGTTTACTACACCATACCATCAGGTGTGCTATATACATGGTATAATTTAAAATAAAAGCTTGGAAGTACTCAGGAGTGCTTTAAAATGTTAATGATCTTTTGTATCAGAGAAGCACCAGTAGTGACTTTAAATCCAACCGCACATACTCTAAATATTGTTAGTACTAGTCCAGAAACACATAAAATTACGTAAATTAGTTTTCTCATCAATAACAAGACCGCAGTGTTATGGTCCAGGATCTCAGGGCACTCCCGTTATGAAATGTGGAAATTATTAAAGACCTCATCCAAAGCCCAGGTGGGGTTACTGCTGCAGAAGAACAGAAGCACAGCCCAGGTGACTTCACTCTGTGACCTTGCAGTGTCCCAAGCTGTGAAACAGGGTTCACAGCACATGCACTCCTAGGCAGGAGAACTGATTTGGAAGGAATAGTTCTAGATCAGCTTGCACTTTCATTGTCCTTTTTCTATCAAGATGAAAACCAACTCTCAGGTGCTTGCTAAGCAGCATCAGGAGTCTATGGACACACCTAGGTTTTCCCATGAAAGTTAACCCTGATACTTTGCCTGAGCGTTAGGCAAAGCCCAAAGACTTCTCCCCACACCAAGACGGCACGGTGGGGTGCAATACAGTTTCCACCTCTCTCTGGCACTGAATGAGTGTCCAGCTCCGTTTCCCCTCTTCGCTTCCTGCACAACATGTGTGGTGGTGTGTTTTACACACTGATTTGGGCCCTAAGAGACTATAGGCTCACAGCTTATAAACACCAAGGTGAAAAGAAGGCAGCAATTTCCCCAGAGGCATTACAGCCTGAGATAGGGTTGCTTTGAATGCAGTGATTTTTGCTTACTACATTACAGTGGAAACATCTTTTAATAAATATCCTTTGGGTCTTATATTCCTGTAACAGCTTTATTTCTTTAACAGAATTAAGTGCTCAGTCTTACTAAGCAATCACATACAAATTAAAAAAGCCTAATAATCATTACTTTTGACTGACTGGCAACGGTTATATAGCTGATTTATTCATTATTAGTTACAGCTTACATAGGTCTTCACTATAAATACTGGTTCCATTTACTGGTTCCAATACTGGTTACATTTGCGATGTAAATACATTATTTAAATGGACTCAGAATCTCATACCAAACCCTGTGCTCACACATGTCAATCACTTGCATTTCTTGAACAAAAGCTACAAACATGAATAAGAATACAGATCCAGATTGTGTTTCTCTTTCATGTTTTATTTATGCAGACTTGTGGTTATTTGATGTTAAAAGTATTGTTGACACATTTCTTTATAGCTATTCTATTTATAATTTATTTGTATAAAGGGTGTTGTTATAGCATCCCCTAATGCCAGGGCGAGCTTCTGCAGCATTGGGATTGCTGTCACTGAAAGCGATGGATTATTTGGGTTCTCCATGTGTGAATTCCCTTCCCATCAGTGTACACATTCACTTGGAAGACATTTGTGGATTCTTCAAGCTTCACTTTCAATTCTCCACACAAAGAACAGCAATGCAAAGCATCCACAAATGAAATAAAAATAAACCCAAAACAAAACCCACATCACAACCAGGACGAAAGTGATAAAATTGAACCTTAGAGAAATATGAGCCCATGGAGAGCACTCCAGACCCACTGGGTTGAGGAATGGAAATAAGCAAAGCAGCTGGCTGTGTCAGAAAAGTTACTTTAATCTCTCATCTTGTTTCATCCCAGGCAGCTATAACAAGATTTTCTAGTGAGACTGTGGAGTAATACATATTGACATAACCCTATAGAGGTTGAGAGTCCTATCAGAAGCCCCTAAATATCAGGATACAGATACAATGCATTTGCTAAGGAGACACAATGCATTTGTTAAGAACTGGACAGTTTGGGAAAGAGCAGCTGGCATACCAAAATGCCTGCCCAGGGTGTGAGTCAGAGCTGTGCACCCCACAAAAGCTCACAGGGGGATCAGCACAGATTGATTCTGCCATCTACCCCTGCTGTGCCCACTGCTAAGTTGGCAATACAGCAGCTCTGGGCAGATTTCTGCCAGGTGCTTGCGTGCCGCTGTGAACTTGATGTGCTTTAGCACTCGCTGCACTAACACATCTGGTGTCTTGAGATTATCTGAGGCTGGAAACCCGCTCTTTAGAGAGGAAAAGTACTGAGACAACGCAGATATGATACCGCTTTATACATGATAAGCGTATTCCTTACGATGGAGGAGAATACATTTTTGTTGGAGCCTGAAACCTCAGTGAGATTCAGCCCAGAGCTGCACGCCCCCCCTCGGCGCACAGAGGTTGGGGTGGTGGTGGGGTCAGGGCTGGGGGTCTGCGCGCACACCGCCGCTAAAGAGGGAGCGCAGGCAGCAAGATGCGAGCAGAGAACACCTCCGGGACAGCTGAGAGCTATGCGATACACTCCTTTTCAAAGCGATTTTCTTGTCAGATCTGCTGAGCAACAGATCGGTGTTTAACGTTCTCCTCACCTGCAGGGTCCCCGTGGCAGCTGGTGCCCAGCCAGCTCCCTCCAGGCAGTGGCGGAAAGGCGGAGGGAGCAACGCTGTGAGGCACAGCCAAATCAAAGTGGCTCCAAGTTGTTGATAGTTTCAATAATAGATTACAGCCACAAATAGAGCACGGCAGACTTTCAATAAAACTGAAAGAGGTTTGTACAGCTCCAGTTTTACCCAATTCATTTTTCTGCATAACAGGTTTCTGGATCCAGCCTCATCATGCCAGACAATGCTGTCTCCACAACCCTCCGAACACCTCTCTGCACACATCGCTGAAGGAATGAAAAGCAAAGCTACCATTTTCTTCAAAGCATCAAGATCAGGAAACTTGCAGACATATTTTTGTAAGCTGAAGGCGGTTGAACTGAGATTAGAGGGAGGAGGATGCGCTCATTCTGCTCTGCAGATTATTCAGAGGCTCGTCATTAGCACTATCTGAAAAAGACTATCCTAGTGCCGACAGCCACCGGCCTGTATGCAAATAGTCTCGTGTCCTACCATCACGACTGAGGAACCAAATGGCTGGAGCCCTTCGCCTGGAAAACAGTCATAATAGACATGATCATAACAAGTTATAATTGGAAGCCGTGGTACAACAGTCTCAGATGAGGGATCAGTGCTTTCGAAAATGGCCAAGGCAAGGAGGTGCATCTATCTCCATATACTTTATTGAAGTCTGATTCAAAGTTCAATGTTAGTGATTTAACGTAAACGTAACACATTTTTATAATCCTTATCAAATATTCAGTCACTAGATCAGCATAAAGCACAGCTTATTAAAACGGATAAGAGAGGATTATGTGATTCACATTGTCAAGAAAGAAAAAAGTGTTTAAGATACAGAGATTCTTTAATCTGTTGCTCAGAAAGCACTGCACACATTGCCGATGGAACAATGTGTATACATCCAACTTTTAATCACATAGGTCCTGACAAAGAGAATAGTAAAATGAGTCTTCCTAGCACACAGGATAAGCTTCTAACAATATAATCCTGATTGCATGTCAAACTGATGATTTTGGTTTGGTGACTGACATAAGTATTTAACTATACTTTGCAAGTTATAACAAGGCTGATATTTCAGAGTCTCAACACTCATTCTGAAGTTTTGCATTTCTATTTTGTGCATATCTAGTGTTTTCTAACAGTTTTAGGTGCTGACCTGAGATTTAGCATGCAAATCAAACATAAGGCTTGAGCACTCACAAATGTAGGCCATTTTAAATTTTTCAGCAAAACCAGATTCCAAATAAAAACATCTCTGACAAAAGAAACAGAATATTAACCAAGACCTAAACTAAGCTTTCAACAAAATATTTTCCGATCACAGTTAACAATATTGACTCAATTTAGCGAAAGACAGCAGTATAACCTTAAAAACAGTAGTCAGAGGTTAGATTTCTTCAGCTGCGTTTATCTGAAAAAAAATCAGGAAAAATGAGCTGCTTCATCAGGGAGCATTCTGGTTATCAGCATGAAAATGACAGTGTTGTGGCAGATCCGTGTGTCCTTGAGCACAGAACATCATTGCCATGTGTTCAGTACAGGAGATGAATGTGAAATTAAAAAAAAGAAAATATTTAGAAAAAAGCTAAAGGGAGTGGGGTGTCTCATCTTGGAAGGTGCTCAAGAGCCTGTATCACCAGGCTTCTCACCTGATGAGATAGAGATGAAGTCTTGAGACAGTCACGTGTATATACAGGATTAAAAGCTGCACCTCAAAGCAGCTCATAAAAAGTTGTCTACATTCCCACATCAGACTTTCACAGGTTTTGTTCAATAAAAGTTCTCTTTTTAACTTTGTCACAGATTGACGCAGTCTATGAATTGCTTGTTAAATGTCAAGAATGAGGTACCAAAAAACTCATGAAGTTTATTTCTTTCTGCAGAAGAAATCACAGCTTAAACAAAACTCCTCACCATTGTAACATAGGTGGATATGACATCCTAATCATGTATCAGCAATAGAAATATTTTTCACAAATCTCATCTAATGAGTAAAGTTACTGTACTGTTGTGGTGAGATAAAATGTTTAGTAGTACAAGTATATAGGTGAACAATCTTTACAATACATCTATATGCTAAAGTTCAGAGAAGATAAAGTTGGAGGACATTACGACTCAAGTTTCTCCCAAAAACCATTACCTAAACTCTCAGAGGATGATGAACCATATACAATAAATACGATATATGTTATTGTATATACAAAATATATACAATAAATAAAAGCTTGAAGAAGTCAACAGAAATGTGGATACCTGAATATCTCTAAAAGTTTGTGCCTACAATGCACAAATGTTTCCACAGGGAACATGGCTAGGTACAAGGCAAGCTGGTGGCTTGTAGCTTGACCGTTGTTTCTTTTAAAATGAGTTTTCCCAAGGTCTTGCATCCAGGAACCTTCCCAATGACTTGCCACAACCATTAGTTATAGCAAGGCACAGCAGAACTGCAGGTCAAAACTTAAATTCAACTATTTGATGCAATTGCTGACTGTACCAGAGGACCCTGTAGTACAGGTCAGGCAGAAAAACAAAACTGCGTTTTCAAACTCAGACAGGGGAGAGAGAGGTGTAGTGACTACATAGGTACAACATACATGAGATGTGAAGAACTGATGATGCACCCATCAGATATTGGGCAGCTTCCCTGGAATTTGGATGACTTTTCCCTAGGAAAATACAGACTTGGTTTTACATTTATCTCCATATCCTGATTTATTGCTGTATACGTAAACCCACATGCACATACACCTTCTGAGTGGCATTAAGAGAATCTGATTTATTTTGGCTGTATTTTGACTGCTAACAGCTTCTACAGTCTAAAAATAACAAACATGGGATTATATGGAAAAATTAAATGGGTAAGACAACCTACCAACCAAAACCAGACCTCAGACCTTGATCCAAGGAGCGGTTCTGGTTCTTTCAGTACAGCCATGAGTTCTGGTCTGACTTGGAAACATCCTTGAACACAAGTCTGCGTTCTCCAAATCAGACTGGGGAAGCAGTTTTACCAAACAACAAGTGGGGACAGAAAGAAGCTGAGGATGCCACGGTAAAGAAAATATAAGAACCCGAGGACATTTATGTGTAAGGGGAGTATTGCTACTTGTACATGCCAGTGCTTTCATGTTGGTTCTGAAAACAAGCTGATGTCTTCAACAGTTATATTTGCACTTAAATACCCTTTAATCACTTGGGATCTGCCTTGTGACTGGGAGTAAATTAGAAGAGAGTGCTTTCAATTTACATCATTCAGGCAGAAATTAAAAAATAAATACCGTTATAATGAGTCCTAATAAAATTATACCTGCCTTAAAACGAGGTCATTGCAAAATGTTATCATTAGATGGATCTAATTTTGTATTAAGCCCAGAAAAACAGAAAAATGCAGCACTAGAAATGAATCTTTCTCAAGAGCCATTTATGTTGATGGAAGTGTGTATGCTGTTATCAGAACCTTTGCAGCAGTGCTTAGCACAAGTCCAAGGGCAGAACAAACACAAGCAAGTCATTAGTAAAACCAACTGCTCCAATGAAACATCACCTGCCACCATAAGTTTATGTAAACTTATAAGGAATCTGTATTTCCAGCTAGAAAGTTCCACTCAAAATAGGAATACCCTGGAATGAAGGTGGCTGCTCATAAAAGTCACCCTCGCCAGCCAGGAGATATGCACTAGTCCTGATGTACTTTTAAACTTTCCGCATCAGAGGACTGGGCTGACATAACATGTCCAAATGTAAATTCAAGTCTTACTCATAGTCTTTTTAGCACAGTGCACTTTGACCTTTAAGTGCTGTTTCATCATTTTCCTTTAGCATTAAAGCTAATTAGGAACATTTTGTGTCTTCCCTCTAGGAAGAGGAAAATACACTTCCATGAGTCGAATCACTGCAGGTTGGAGAACCAAGTGAAACAACTACATTTCATGGTCTTTACAGTAAATCACCACCCATGTTTTTGGAACATACAACTCTTTTGTACACTGCTCAGCAGAAATTAATAGTTTCACTTTTGCCCTGTTCCTTGCATGAAGGCAGCAAATATGAAGAATGCTGAGCCAGCCGAGCCTGTCATGAGTTACATCAATTTTACCTTTTAGTTAATCTTCAAAGAGTTAATTCCTCAGGTGAAATATTAAACAATATTTTTACTTACATTGATAAAATAAATTATTGTAGGGCTATTTTATTCTTAAATATTGATTTTAAAAAGGGACTGCATGAGTTCTTTAATAAACAGACTAGAACATCAATCACGCAATTTACTCTGACATTGAGTGAGATACAATGGAAAAAAATGGGCATTTCTGAAGGTGGTAACTTGTTGATTAAGGCCAACAATACATCACGGTATATGCTCAAAGCAGCGGGCAACCTACCTCAAATCACTGTTTTTTTCATTGTGAGGCAAAAGTGATGGTCAGTGACCAAAGCAGTGTATGAGGTCATGAGCTGGATTATGTTGGTGAACCAATATTACTTAGCGTTAACAAAAGCCACAGTGGGAATCATAAACCATTGCTATTTTAAGTGGAAAACACATATTAAGGTAAAACTAAAAAGAATTCCGATATTTCAGAGGTTTTAAAAATTAAAATGAAGATCCAAAATAGAAAGCAACACAAACCTAGAGTTTCCTAACAACTGATACCCTTTTGAAGAAACCACATGCACTTCTTAGACTAGGTTCTCTGTAACCTTGCCGTAATTTTGGTTTTGTACGTTTTATTCAAGAGGCAGTACTAGCCCCATAATTATTTGTTGTAATTCATTCCTTATGTTGCTATGGCTTGAACATTAACTTATCTGTACTAATTATGCAATAGGCTGTAACTAACTGAAATATGAATACTGCCAGTTTGTCCCACTGTGTTTTAGATCAGCTACATAATTGTTAATGTTCACAACAGTGCAGTAATTGAATTACAGAACATTAGCCACATGATTATGATGATCATAAACTGCTATCAAAAGGAAGACTGTGAAATAAGACTCCAAACTCTGAAGTTATGAAGTTCGTACTGAATTATATACTATATATATACACTATATTCTGCTCTTTGGATTGACTCCTTTAATCACTACCACAGTCCTAACTTTTCACCTGTAAAACTTCAACACACACACAACCAGTCTTATCTTCTACTGGAATTGTTCCATAGTTCAGTTTGATTTTGATGCAACCAACATAGGTCCTCCAGGTTGCTAAACTGGCCAAGTTTCCAACCTTGCAAAATCTTAAGGTATTTATTTGAACAGGGCTACCTTCTCAGGAAACATTGATCAGATTCCTATAGAGTTTTCAAATTAGAGTCTTCCTTGCAAATCTGGTGGATTTATCTGGTCTATCATCTGTAGGCTGGATGGCCAGTCCAAGCCAGACGTACAGTTTCTACCATGAAGAGAACAAGGTGTTTTCAGGGAAGGATTCATCACAAGGGAAGGTGTTTAAGATCCTGCATATGGATCTTCTTTGGAAATGTTTCTGCTGAGGAGCTTTGATTTAATCCCTGTCTTTCTGACCACTTGGGGTATGCAAAAGTCTCAGACAGCATCATTTTTGTTCCATAACATCAGTGAACCAAGGTAATTATTTTCTATAATTTCTTCTATTTGCTGCAATTCAAATACAAGGACACCAAATCCAAAGAGACGGCGAACTTTGACTCTAAGGGCATCATATTTTCATCCCAAATGTGTTTTTACATCACTGTTTCCAATTGGGAAGATTCTGTCACTAGTTTTTACATCTTAAATGTGATATTATTCTCAGTCCTTTATTGCACATTTTTCCAGAAAGATGGCCTAAATGCCATGCATCAGAAGAACATGACTGAGATGGCAATAATTAGTGTCTAAAAGACTTTTGCAGTGATTTTTTCCAGAATACTTACGCTATCAGAAAGACAGGAAATCTAGACCTGCACATGCAGAAGCCAAGGTGTATCAGCCTGGAAACAGCAAACGTGAACTCTTCACCCACTGGGGCTTTCTACATCTGGCACCTTGGAGTTGTCCTTCCACTACACAGCTTTCATGAGCTCTTTTAATGTGCGAAGCTGCAGATCATTTGTGGTGAATAAAGCCCTAACGGATTACTCATTGTTAATTAAATAACCTGATTCTGTCCACTGAATCTAATGCATTAAAGTATTTAATGTTTGTTTGGTAAACTGCTTTGCTAAATGCTCCTTTGACTTTTATTGGTAATAAACATTAAGCATTTATGGCCTGTGAAAGCAGTTTCACATCTAGCTTATGCTGTTACTATTTACAGTTTGTTAATGAAATACCATTAACTTGCTCCAAACTGCAAGTTGGTTTTGTTCCACTCCTTAACTTTTATTATAGAGTATATAGAATAAGTCAATGAAAATCGCATGAGCTATAAGTGACAATAGTACTTGTCACCAAAAACTCACATTGTCAAATCAGAACATGTTTCCAACTATATAAAAGCTCCAACTAGTATTTTTTCTTTTATTTATGCTTTTTCTATGTGCACACACACATTTACCTGCACCTGCCCGCTCCCAATGAAGGGGACCACTTGTGTGAGCTCCTGGGAAAAGAGCGTTCGAGACATATATGCGGAAGCCTGGCTCAGTCCAAATTTACACCTTTTCTGCTTATGGCAGTGGCCTCACACAGCTACAGCTATCTGACAGGGGTAGCTAAAACGTGTATGCTTAAAAATAAGAAGCATTTCCCACACACACGCAGAAAATATGCACGTGCTCCTCTTTCTGCATAATAACACAATACAACTCTTGAGTGCTCTTGAAATTTAAGAACTGCCTGTGCATGCAGGTGATTTGCATTGCTACACAGCACAAGCAATGCATTTTGTTTGCCAGGGGTATAAAACACAGGGTTCTGCCAATTTAGCAGTCTCCTCTCTGTCCTGCGCAGTGGTAAACAGCTTCAGTGAGCCTGACTGTAAGGAGGAGGCATATACCATATTTAAAGGGGAAGAAACACAAACGTTGGGCTTTCCAAGCTAGTTCCTTTGCTTTTGCATTTGTTTGCAAGTGGTTTTCTATGCATGTTAGAAATGCATCACAATCATAATTATTGGATGTAACGCATAACCGTCCCTTTTGTTTATCAGCTCGGTCAGTGTTGATGGGGAGGAACATCCTGCTTGACAATCCTATATTCACTCTGCAGTGCGGACTTGAAAAGTAAAAAGAGATGTAGGATGGCTTGGTTGTTCAGACACATTTGATTCCTGAAAAAAAAACATTACTATGACAGTGCTGTTTTGTCTGATGAAAACAGTTAGAATGATTCATTCTGTTCCTTCAGAGAGGTCTAATTTTGCTAAAAATTTTCATGAAATAAATGAGTTGACAACAGTTCCAGCTGTTGCGTGCTTAAGACTGACAATACATCTATCAAGCAATGAATAATATGCAGTTTAGAAGAGATGACATCTAAGATAGGCCCCAGTTACAGATCTAGCCATGGATTAGGGCAGTACCTGGCTAACGAGGTACCTGCAGGGAGCCAGGGGGCATTCCTAAGGGGTTTAGTCTCAGACCAGCCCTACTGCTGATGCCAGCAGCCACTTGGGTCACTGCTCAGCCAGGTCCACCACACTTACAGGAGAAATGGGAACCTGCAAACGGTTGGCCTGTCTTTACTCCACACTCCTGTCTCATAGGAATAAACACAACCCCCTGGGGTGGAAAGTAGGGGTAAGCTAAGGGGCAGCTAGAAGCAGCCGATAATGAACAGAGCACGGGCACTGCTGAGCAGCCGCAGGGTTACTTCTGCAGCCGAAGCATGCCGCAGAGGGCAGCCCTAGCCCTGCTTGGGCCAGCTCTCAGCATCCTGCCAATGTGTCGGTGCAAATAAAATCCCTGCTCTGAAGGGACGGTGGGACAGAGCCACCAGGAAGCCACAAACCGGGATTTCAGGGGAAGGGATGTCCTTAGGCTGCCTTCTCAGTGGCTTCACTGGCATTTTAAGGTTTCCACATTTGCATCACTGCCATTGCGCATTGCTCAAGGGTGCGCTGTACAATCTTCCCCTTGGCTGATTTACTGAGCTGTGATTTTTTGGGTTTTTTTGCTTGAAGTCCTTTTTATTTAATATTGATTATTGCAGAGTGCTGTAAGGTAACATCATGACAGTGTTATTAACTTACTGGTCGGGTACATTTTATCTTTGAGAAGAAAAAAGAAATGTTTGCGTGTGAAGGCTTTAATCATCATCTATAGCTCCATGATGAATATGTGTTAAGCGCAACATTGCAAAATTTTGATTTTTAAACTCAATTCATACAATCATGGAGGAAAAAAACCCACCACACAATAATCCCACACTCTCCTATCCACCTACCTCCCCAAAATCCAGGCAGGCGTAAGCAAAGAGGTAGCTAGAAGAAGCTAATCTATTCTTAACCTTGCTTCATAAATGACAGCAAAATTAAATGGAAGCAATCATGAATCATAGGAGGATCAGAGCTGGGTAACTAATTGGCCTATTTTCTGTACTGTCAGAATCCTCTCGAGCAATTTTCCTCAATTATAACGGCAAATCAGCATGTTATTTCCTCCTCACAAACTACCCATTGCTGAGGGACTAACTACGTGTCCCAGGATATTTCCTGGTCTATTACTGAAGACCAATTCCCACTGTTAAATAATTACAGGAAGTTCAGAGTCCCATGTTGGAGGAAAAGAAAAAAAAATGTTGCCTATTAAGATAAGGAAAATGAAAACCTTAATTATAGAGAATAAGCCTTATTTTTAACAGTAGGCTTTCCATGTAATTGGAGATCTTTGATCAAAGCTAGGGACAGCCTTAACTGAATATACTCAGCACTTTCTCTTCAGATATTGATTTCCCTTCAGTATGAAGGCTATAATACTAAAACTCTGTCAACTATAGAGTCCACTGGAAAAAAAGGACAGCAGTTATTCACTGCTATTGTTCGGGGGTATCAAAGATACGATTAAACTTGCGTGCAATCAAGGCAACCAAGTAAAGCTGGTTGCTTCTCTGCTGCATCCCTGGCTGCATGCTAATCACACCAATGTGCATTTCACCCATTATTATATTCTTCAGGATGCGTTAGGATGTCCATTATTTAGTTAACATCAGATTTCCCTTGTATTATCAAATAGGTAGTGAAAAGACAGACCCTCATCTTTTCTAAAGAACAAACAACTCAAAAAGATCCCTTTGGAAAAAGGAAGGTGACAGAACAATTGACACTTCTAAACTATATTACCCGAGTTTCCTCATTTTGTGCAGACTATAGAAATCTATAGATAAACAAACCTGACCCAGAATAAAAATGGAGAAAAGCAAGCTAAGCAATCACTTTGTGTTTATTCATTTCAGAGCAGTGGTACTTCACTGGATGACAAAGTGTTCGGGCTTCCCAGGTGACAGGTACAGCAGATTCACCACGACCTGGCAGGACTGTGAGGAACACCTACGCACAGCAGCCTTAGGGTTTTTGTTTGTTTGCTCGTTTTTTGAAAATCTTTCCCACTGCTAGCAGCTTGCCTGCCCAGGGGCTGAGCTGGATTTGCTTTCAGAGCAATTCCTTCTAGCTCATTAGTAATGACAGGCTCATTTTCCCTGGTGACGCCTGTGCTAGTGCTATGTGGGTCTTTACCCATCTTTCACATATACTTGACATTAGAGAAGAATTATTATAGGTAGTATGGGGACATCTTTCTTTACTGCTTGAGCTGAGAAAAAGTTTGTGGATTCAGCATCAAGAGTACAGGTTCAAAACCCACCGTATATCACAAAAAAAAAAAAATGGCTTAATGTTAGAAATACTTTCATCTGAGTTAGTCAAGAACTGAAAAAAAAACAAAAACCCAACCCACCACAAAACCACACAAAAATAAAACCCCTGGGGGGTGTGGGTGTGTATGTGTGAAGTATTTAATAATCTTTTCTACTTCATGAAGACTTTAACTTTTCCAAGCACTACGCTCAGGGTGGCATTTTGGGGGGGGGGGGGGGTTGGTTGGTTGGTTGTTGGAGGGATTTTTTGTTTGTTTTCGGTTTTGTTTTTGTTTGTTTCTTTTAAGGTACACAACTACCTATAAACTAAATGGAAATACATTTATTGGAACATCATAAAGACACGCTGGAATATTTTTAAATTTTTCTAGTCCTGGTGACTCCAAGTTGGCCTGTCACACCTACAGCAACTAAGACAGTCTATCCAACAAGCTCTGTCATTGCTGCCTGGGAATAAACAGCAAAAAAACAGCAGCATCTCCAAGGTGGTCTTACAAACTTGTTGAACAAGTGATGCATCGGTACCTTTTCTAAAGACTAGGCTGTTACCCGATATCCCATTTTAAATGTAGAACTTGGTCTACTGAAATCTGGGGAGTTTGTATGGTACTAGAATAGTACTACTATGTACTAGTGTATAGTAGTACAGATTCCCCTCTGCAGATTGGCTAGAGTTGTACCCCAAATTTTTCTTGTATTTTTTAAAAATCATGACAATATTGACCAAGTTTCTCAGTGCTGCATTGCAGCTCTCTAATATGGGACCTACAAGGTCTGAAGGAGGGTTGTTTGATTAAAGTTGTTGAAATTATCATGTTTAAATAACTAACTATAGGTAGCTTTGATTCAGTAATTAAAGTAAAACCTGTGTGATGTTCATAAGCCACATTCAAGATAATGCAACACTTTGCCCAGTTAAGAAATGTAAATACATTCATCCGAGGTCAAGAGAGAAAGCAACATTTGAAAACAAAGGTAGAAATGATGCAAAAGATGTTTGAAACATGTATTATCTCCTTATTCTTTTCTATTCTTCAGTTTTATTGTGTTTTGGAGATGAGCCACTGCAGCTCCAAAGAGCAGCTTTTATTTGCTGTGAACCACAGGGCACAGCATCCCCTCTTCTCTTTTGCCTGTAGGGAATTTCAGATATGCATTAAAAAAAAAAAAAAAAAAAAAAAGAAAAAGAGCAAGCATAACGCTATTGACTTCAACGATGTTTTGCCGTTTCGCTGGTGGAACAGAGCACCATTTGGCTTAAAGCAAAAGAATATGAAATGTATCAAGAGAACCCCAAGGAGAGCCCAGGATTTACAGCTCTCTAACAAAGATGAACTGACAGAAGGTTAAATGATGTAATTTCTAAAGTACTAAAGCACTGTCTCATGGGGGGAACTGCAGCACTGGAAAGGAGACTCCTTGAACACATGCACAGTAGATATACAGAATGGTAGTAGGCATGATGGGGATTTCAGACCCGCAGATGTGCAAAATTGCCCCCCAAAAAGATAGAGCAGGCAGAGCACCAGTACTGCACCGGGACACCATCTCCAGCTGGCCGCGAACCGACACTATTCAATGGCTACACCTCCCTTATAACCACCATCGGTACCTGCTGTTCTCACTGACCTGCATTTTGCCTCCCTTCACACCAGGTTACGGGGAAAAGTTGCGAGACACTTACAGAGGGGCCAATATTTAGGGAGGACATGACAGTCACTCCATTTTAGGGAAAATGCAACAGAAGGTAGCATTGGCTGTGGGAGGCAGATAGGCACCGAACTGATAATCCACAGCTGAAGATGATGCAAATCGGGACACGTGCTGCCAGGGTGTTGATCTGTACTGTGGCAGTCAGAAATCAGAGCTTGCTTTGAATGGTATTTAAGCTCTCTCATGCTGGGCTACTGTCTCATACATATTCATTTTATTTATTTATCCTTTATTAAATGTACTTATCAATCGCCACAAGTATTTCTCATGATCATCAGTACTGCAGTCCCACACACTAGATCTTGGATGCTAACCAAAGCAAAACAGATTCCTGCTCACTACCCCGTGACATGGATTAGGAGACATTCCTCACAGCCCCCTTTTTTTTTTATTAGTGCCACACACACATAGCACAATAGGGAGCAGATGACAAGCACGTGAAGCAAGGTGATGATGAGCCCCCAACCCATGTTCCTCACATCCTACTCTCATGGCCGGTTCTAAATGGAGGCTCCGCCAATAATTTGTTCCTGCAAGATCACCAGTTCAGGCTCTGGCTTCACATGCTGATGCTCCCTGGTTTAATTCATACCCATGAAATCAGCTATAATATTTGAAATATTTTTCCCTGGTAATTGTTAAGAAACTGTGGAGTAGAATTTCCATGAGGCAGCACACCTGGTAATTCTTCCTCCTCATCACTGTGTGTATATATTCCTATCTCCCACCAAAACATCAGTGCTATGCTGAGCAAAGCAGACAAACTGCAGCTCAAGCCTTTTATACTGCAAACCATTGCAGCTGCATTAAAACTCCGTCTTACAAGCAACTCTACTGAATTCATTAGGAGCTGTTACTGCACGTGAGGTAATACACATATGCATGGGTCACTTCTGGGGATCAAAGCATCCTTCCCCACCGGAACATACGACCATAAAGCCTTTTAAAAAGAAAAAAAACCAACAACAGCCTCTTCCATCCCTCCTGCATAAAGCACAGACAATGTATGTGCTAGCACCAAACCAACACCACAGGGATGAAGAATATATTGCGGCAGAGCTCCCACGTGGGCATCAATGGTGACCCCCAAACTCAGAGGTTAGCATGGGGCAACTGAAAAAGCTGGAAGACAAAGGCCATTTTTTCCCAGTTTTCCAGTGCACAGCTAGAAGATTATCTCATCTTGATAATAACCTACCTTGCTCTTTTTTGTGATACTGTTCTCTCTGGTTTCTGCTGTGTTGTATGCATGTGAATGCACCGGCTGACATGCACCGCAAAATTAGTGGTTGAAACCACCACAAGCTAAAAAACACTACAGCCTTCCAAGGCATATGTTAGCATAATAAAACCTCACAGTTCACTCATTCACTTTCTTGTTAGTGACATGTACTGGATTTTACCTCAACTAGAACATACATGTTACCCCCATTAAAGGATCACAGAACTGAGCAAGTGCTACGTGACCAGCCACCCCTTCTTTCTTGCATGCAGTTGCCATCGTATTAAGCGTACAGAAAAAGCCAATATACTTTCTAACACATTTTTCTCAGATTCAATAAAACTGAGAAATTCCTTAATATTTTCCCTGCTCGAAAATAAGTTTCATGGCCCTGAGCATACCAGTAGTCCTTGCCCACCTTCAGCAGCCTTACATAAGGCCTCCATATCAGTCCTCACCCTAGTAGGTGCAGTAGGCAGAGCTCGATCTCTACCCAGCTCTGTCCTTTGCTGTTCCTGAATTGTTGACTGGACTTCCCAGACTGACCTTGGACCTGACTTGTCACCTCTCATTTATTTAATGACCTCTGTCCCCAGCCCCGCTCTGCTGGCCTGTCTCGGTGCTGTGGGGTTGTGCCCCTGTTGGCACGGTGGCAGCCCCTACCCCGCATGGTCACCCCCCGCTCCTGGATTGCCTGCCTTGCTGGAGCAGCCCTGCCCTTCCTGCTTCCTCCCTTCCAGATATATAAAAGAATATTTTTTGGGAGGAATATAGTGTCATGTCAAGGATATACTACCCATGTGCATAGCAACAGCTATATACAATAGTGATTCAATAAAAAAAAATAAAATCTATAAATGGCATCACCTTGCATTAAACTTGTGACTCGAGGTGAACGTGGAGTAGACTCGACATTCACATCTATTCAGGTCAGATATTTAACACTGCGTGGTCCAGCTCCATCGCTCCCCAAGGAAGGGTTGTTCTTTCTTAATGAATGCGTACACTCGCTTTATATTTTCCCAAAGCCAAAAAAGGTTCAGTTAGAGTTTGGCTAATATCCAAGCTCAAGCTGCACAGAAACACGAGATGACTGTAAATACACTAATCAAAAATGTAGAGTAAGGAAAGGGACAGAGCATTATCCCTTAAAAGAAGAGTTTTATTCTGTTCCCCCCCCCCAGCCTGATTTTATACCAACATGGTGTCATAGTCATTAGTGATGTTACTTCTAATCACTCCTAATATGAGGGAAAGAATAATTAGATTAAGTGTAGGCAAGGCCTTTGACTTCTTTTGTGCACCCACCAAAATGCTTAATGCTTGCAAAGTAAGATTATACACTTACACAAACAGTCCCTTTGAGTTCAGGAATAAATGCAAGTGAGTACATTTCAAAATTAAGACCTGAATTTAGTAATAGGCAAGTCAGATTGAAGCAAATGGGACAAAAATACAACTCCTCACAGCAAGCCAAGTAAAAACATGAATCTTTTTCCTCTAAGGTTCAGTAAAGTATAATCTTTTTTTATCAGTATTTTTGTGTGAGGGTTTAAGGATTACATTGAGAGATTTACAGATGACTTCTGAATAAAAACCAAGATGCTTAAAAATGACCTGTGACAAATTTATTTAAAAAAATAAATAAATTAAGATCAACAGCACTCAGTTTCACACCAGTACCTGGACTACGGAAACCAATTTGATCTGTGATGCTTCAGATGAAACATGCTCGTGCTTGTTAGCCAGACCACTGTCTCATTCAACACATTTATTATCCCCGTGACTGGAAGGCCAAAAAAGGTACCAACCGAGCAGAATTTCAATACTGCAAAAGACCTGGATAGCAGATGAGCTCATTAAACTACTCTATAAGGTCAACTTTTGCATCTGTCAGTTCCAGAAGATGTTCTGTGCACAACTCCTGGAGATTTCTGCTGGGCTGAAGCTCTGCTGCTCCTGAGTTGCAATGACACAACGTACACAGCCGTGTTTAACACAAAAGGAAAAATATTTGACATTAGAGACTTGTCAGGAGCAAAACCCAGATCCTCCAGGAGCCTTCTAGTCAAAGGCCTGAGTGAGTCTGTAAATTTTTCATTTGGACACCACCTGCATGACTGCATGGAGCATCACTTCATCTTCAACACTCTAATGAGTTCTTTGATTTTATCAGATGTTCTCATTGATTTCATTTAATGATTTATATATTACCTATACTTTTATTGATTAGGCATTTTTCTACTGAAGGTAAGACAAATTATAAAGGCAACCCGCAATGGGTCACGTAAAACCACCACAGCAGTCTCCAAGGAGATATTAATTGCCTAGCTGTGGAAACAAAGTAACCAAAGGTAAACAATACAACAAAACTGAAACCGATGAGTGTGCTTCACATTATAGATCAAAACCCAAGGACTTAGGAGGCTGAGAAGAGTGAACTTCAAAACAGTCTAAGTTGGCAAGTTATTAAAATAACAGACTGGCAGCTTGTGTGTAAGCAGTCATCACGACAGTAAATTTCTACAGTTTTCAAGCTGTACAGTTCCTGAAGGGAACAAGGGGCAGACAGAGCAGTGCAGGTATAAGGGGCTCAACTTACAGCTGCCTTGGCCAGCTCTGTACCGCTTTGAAGGCCTGAGTCTATAAGCTGCCCTCTGAAGCCAGATGGAATTTGAAAAATAATTTGTTTCTTCCTCAGAAGATCAAGTGCTTTAGGAGACATAGTAAAAAGACATTTTCACATCAGAAAAGATGCTATGCTCCAGGATATGATCCAAGAGAAAGGAAGAAAAAAATATTATCTTGGATAATTAGTAGTTGAGCATAAGCAGTCCAAAAGCAGGAAAAAAATTCCTCTCAGATAATCTGTAGTTCAGCCTGAGTGTTATTATACATGATATTAGAGGAATCAGCATTCCACTAACAAGTGGAGAAATAATTCTTTGGGAACTACCAACTGTTTCACTATTTCTGGGTAAACAGGTCTTCTTTAGCTCCCATCTGGACAGTGTCCACACTCTAACTTGCTTCCAGACAAGTCATCACTTTCTTAAGCAGCAACTTTGAAGTGTAATTATCATTACATCCAAAGGAAGAGGTGTAAAATAAAAAGTATGTTATGTATTGTATCAGGTAAGCTGGGGAAATCACCTAACAGTTATGTTGAAGTGGAGTAAAGGTTATGAGTGGAACAATAAAATTCAAATGCAGAAATTACTCGCCATGCCAAGGAGTAAGTAGCTGGAGGCAACATACCCACTAGAGTCCAGGAGGGAAAGATTTCCACATTTCCCCCAGAGCAGGAACAGCCCCTACGCTGTGCCCTGCTCTCTTCCCGCAGTGAAAGAACTGTTATTCACCTGGAGGGCATTTGAAAGCTACAGCCCCGCTTTGAGAAGAGGAGGGCATGGTCCCGTGCGAGCTGGCACCTGGTGCGAGCTCAGAAGCACTGTCCCTGCCTGCCACAGCCGCGGGGTCATGCACTGACACCCACCCTTCCTGAAAACCACCGAAGGTGCCTGATGGCAGCAACACTGAGCAAAGTACAACTGATTTAAGTGAATGCATTAAATGCAGTGGACTTTCATTACCACCTGCCACCCTTTTTATATCTTCGCTACATGAGAACATATTGAAAAAGCCACGACTATAATCACAAATAAAGCCACAAATATGAAAACAAATAAAAGGTAAAGCCATGCATGCAGGAGGTGCTGTTATTCTGGTGCTCCAGTACAAATTCAAACAATAAAGAACAAGAGGAGGCGAGAGGGGAGGGAACAAGCCTGCAACAGTCCTCCTCTGTGTACTGCTGTCCCCATTAACATCAGCAGCTATTCCTCTAAATTGTGACTCAGGGGGATAATTAAACTATTGCTGCTCCCATTTTCCCTGCAGAGCAGCGCGGTTACAACAGAGCCAGCTTCTCCTATTGCGGTACGGCAGCAGCCCCTTGGGAGAGCTGCACAACGCTGCAGCCCCTGCTGCGTGAGAGGGACCTTTCAAATATTTCCTGAAGTCAGTAGCATCACCTGCCTTCTTCTATTACAGTCTTCAAACATCAAAGCTGCCCTTATTTCAGCATTTACTTAGGAACCACTGAGGTTTCAGTGAAACTGGGAAGATTAATTAAGTGATAGCAAGTTTGAATGTGGGAGATGAATGATTAAAAGTTCTCAAGGTAAGAGTAGGTACTATCTTTTCAGAAAATGGTGCTGGTGCCTACTTATATTGATGAATTTCTTGCTCAGTGGTCTATAATGTCATTTCAAGATGAGAGGCTGGTGTGCCATAAAGAGAAATTCGCTAAAAACTACTCTGCTGACATCGTAACACCACTTAAGTAAGAAGTCAGATAATGCAGCATCACTCAAGATACTGCCAGACCGATAATAGTTGTAACTTATTGAAATGAAGGAAAGACTTGATTTATTTGTCTTTCTTCAAGAATTATTAGAGCTGTTTAGAAGAAAATGTAAGTGTAGAGATTTAAATGATTACATTCAAGTCAATTTTCTCTACTTATTTTCATTTACAAGCAGATCTGCACTTCTAAAAATTGCATGGCTGGTGGGGATGTGGCTCTGTCCACTAACTCCTAAAGAAACAGGTAGAAAGGGAGGGGTGTACAGACACAAGCAATGCAAGCTTTTCCATCCATAGCCCAGTTTTGCACCTGGAAGCTGTACTGAGAAGAGTACAGTGTACCCACAGGAGTGCACCTGCTTTGTGCTGTGCTATGGGCATTGATCCTGGCAAGCACACGGTTGTGGCGAGGGCTGCCTGGTTCGGAGAGCATGCAGGAACCAACAAGGGATAACATTTTGTATTGAGCTAGTGGCCAGGCAAGCTGAATAGAGACAACAGGCTCAGTACCCCATTAGTAATGGTTTCTGATGCTATCTACTACTTTTAAATTCCCTAATTTTTTAAAAGTTATTAAAAAATGAAGTCTTTCCAGTTTATCCAGCCTTTAATCCAATACTGGTTAACAAGGCCATATCAGAGCTGCATATAAGTATTCACCCGACTGCTCTGAGAGGTGGCAAGAGTAAACTATTATTTTTAATTTCAGGAGTTCCAACTTTGTCTTTTTTAAAATCCATTTCTCCACTATTTATCACAGGGCAATCACAGGTCAAACATACCCAAGAAAACACAAACAACCCTCTGCTGTGCAGTCTAATTAAACTCAGCTAGGAGCCAGTCATCGATGAAACAATCAATAGCACGCATCTGAAGAAAGCAAGTAGGTTGTAATATCATCTGTATGCCTGACATTTACCAGTGATAACATTAATCCCTAGAAGAAATCTGCTACACCTCTCAATATTATTTTTTACCCAGAAGTATCCAAAGAATTAATTATAAAGTTGATTTCAAACAGTGCTTTAAATGGGAAATTTAGTGTTTAAATTCAGCAGTAGATTGAAATGGCTAATTGTCATTAACCCATTATTAAGTTAAAAAGCCACAACTACTGACTATAAAAGAGTCCACGCTGCTTATCACTCTGTCCTGAGAGAGGGGACTGACTCTGAGATGCTGAGTGCTTGCTCGTTCCTGTGGTGCCCTTAACACCTGGGGGAAGTGAGGCTCCCCACCTCTCAGAATAACATCTCCAGTTATTTAAATTAGTAGTTCTCAGCTGTTTCCAAAGACAGGACACTGCAAGAGCATTCAAGCACTCGTACACTCCGACAGTGGCCACTCTGCTGCTCATACAGCTCAGCCCCCAAAGCAACCTCTTGTTTATTCCCCTCATACTGCACAGCAGCAAAAAGGGGAGAGAAAAAAAAGTGCAAAAAAGGGCTAAAGCAGTGACAATGAAGTTCTTCAAAAAGCTGTCTTGGGCCAAACCCTTCATTTGCCTTCCATGTAAAAAACCCATGATTCACGTCCTGTCAATTTGGAGATGTCACAGTGTAAAAATCTGCCTACACGAGGAAAGGATGACTACAGCAATATCTTTATATCACATACTTTCCTGTTCAATGCAACCTCAGGCACATAACTCAAGAAAAACTGCTTGAAATTCATGCCTCCCAGAATACTATCTATTGAATGTCTCTTGCCTTGCAGGAAGCTGGAACAATAGGTGAATCAAAGGCAACAGGAAAATCAGAAAAATCACCCTGTCAGGGGGCAGAGAATGGGAGCTGAGAGTCAAGTACCAGAAATAGCCAGAAAATTGATATTATTTCTGTAAAAAGAAAAATCTGAAGGTTTTGCTGGGGGGAGGAAGAAAGGGGGTGGAGAAAAAAAAAATCCCAGACCAGAGCACTTTGCTGCTCTGAAACATCGCTAAAAAGTATTTCAAGTCTAAAGACGTGCTCCATCAGCCAAGCTGAACTTTATTACTTATAAAAACATGTTAGATGTTTTAGTCAAAATAAACAAACTACTGATTTATCACAGAAATATAAAGCATAATGCATTTACCCAAGAAATTTTCAAATAACTGGATTTATTTTGGTTTATTTTTAATAATTAACATACATGCATCCAGAAGCCCTACCGTCCTATGACACCCTCAGCAAAGACATTCTCCAGTTGATTTTAGATGCAATGAGTTTGCTTTACAGTGGGCTGCCCAGGTCCCACACAGAGCTGTGAGGTTGCCTCCCCTCCATGGCTGTAACCTATGAGCAGAACGCAGAGAGCAGGGTGGAGAAAGAATGATTTCTGGCTATTTTTTTCTACTCAAACTCTACACAGAAAGCTTAGCAAAGAAACTGGCTCTATCACTCAGGTGCAATCTATGATGATAATCTCTACTGTATTAAAAGGAAAGCTAATACCATTAGAAGTGGTCAATTCAAGAACTGAAGTACTAATAAATATCAGAGGGTGGCACTTTTAGCTTAGCTCACTCCTCCTGGGACATATAACAATATATTATGATTTAAGCATGCTTAGTTTATCATATACTCTTACAGAAAAGCTATTTCCCTAGTCAGATCATGAAATAACATGGGATCAGCAAAAGTTACCCACCAAACTAACAAGTATTATGTGGACTGAGTTTGGCTTTTTTTTCAGAAACCAAATCCAGACATGTTCCTGAGAGAGCACAAAAGCACTTTTTTGCTAGAAGTGACATTTAGCTGCCAGATTCCAATCTCTCCTCTGGGGTACGCAGGAATCCATTTCACACAGACGTACTTATTTAACACAGACCAAGCTGTAGTATCTCCTGAAGTCATTCCCAGTAATGGCTGAAATATTTTTATTAAATACTCCTAAAATAGGAATATACAAGTGCAGCAAATAGCCACCCAAGAGAACGTCACCCAGAATGATTTACATTCATCAATGCTATCAGGGACCAAAACCAGGACCTTTAAGTGAAAAGCATTAGACACCCCCAAGTGCAAAAATGCTACCTGTGTTGCCCGTTTTCCTCTCATGTTTAGCAACTGTGAACACTTTCTTTCCAAACTAGAAAGGCTGATCAGTAAATGAGTCTTCATTACCCCTTAGGAATCAGCTGGATGCATGAAGACAGCCCCCATTTAATTTAGAAAGCTGCGTACACATGCTTGAGGCCAACCTGTGTGTGAAAGCGCTTGTTGCTCTGATGGCAGCAGGCAGGGCAGCCCAGTGGGATCCTGGCAGGCTCCCTGCCCACCCTGCTCCCCATGCCGTGCCTTGAGGCTCCGTGCCCTTGCAGCCCCCACACCCCCAGTAAGGGTATTGGATATGCCAGGCGCCTCTCAATCAAAGCATTTGTAGTAAGAAGCTTAATTAGCAATTTATATGACATAGAAAATGTTATGGCTGCTATGCGTTGAATATAACTAGTTGGATTACTAGTAGGAACTGCCACACCAAGCAGTATGCCTCATGTGAGCAAGAATTACAACAGCTAAATAAGTGAGTACCAAAGCAGAGATGGGCGCTGCTGCCCCATCAGCCTGATACTTGCATCTCTAATACCAGCACAGCTAGGAGAAACGTGCAGTTCAGAAGCAACATAAAACAGAAAAGCCGTACTTGTAATTATAGGGTGACAAGGCTGTAACACTACAACATTTACACTTCATATAAATCAGGTCCTGAGATAGCCCTAGGTTGTAAAAATGTCAGTCACTCAAATCACTTTCCTCAAACTACCACTGTTTTTCAGGATGATTTCAGCGTGCATCCGGACACTCATATCACCACTTAAAGAGCCACTCAGTCAACCAGAGAACAAAAGGCTGGAGAAGTTCTTGTAAAGTTTGGTGGTTTCCAAAGGGAAATCCTGCAGGAGCCCCAAACATGTTTGTACTTTGCTGTCATCACAGCTGCTGTGATGCTGAACAGCAAAAGTCTGGAAAAACAATCACACAAAATTACAGGCCAGAATACTTTGTTACATCTACAAATAGGATTATATTTGTAAAAACGCACATCTGCTCCAGGTTAACAGGAGTCTTCAGGTCATTTGCACATTTGGGTTAAACATTATTCCACAAAGATCCTTGAAGCAGACTCCGACGGCAGGGAGTGTTCACCAGGTTCTGCTGGTCTACACACAGTTTATTACTTTCCCCTGAGTTTCAGGCAAACCCCACTCTTCCACTCCATTTTACCAGTGTCCTGATAATTTAACTTAAACTCTTAATACCCACCCAGTTACCCAGTCTCCAGAGTACTGTACATTAAGGAGTCCTGCCCAGGGGACAGTGACGCGCTGGGGCTACCAGCTGGCTGGCAAGAGCAAGGGGCGCTCCGTCGCCCCAGGGATCGTGCCCAGGTACGCCTGCCTCCAGCCCACAGCGCCGGGTTAATTTGTGAGCGATGGCCAAGGGAGGTCATTAGGCGAGCTCTGCTGCGTCACGATGGGGAGATGTAAGAGGTTACTGCCCTTGGCTGTTTGCCTGACTCCATCCTATAATTGATGGCAGTTTTAATTAATACACCCTCGTACGAGCTGGTTCACATTCACTCCTGCCAAGCCTGCAAAGCAGGTGGAGGCGGCAGGATTAGGCAGGGGCAGAGGACGGGACCTCCCGGCTCGCCCTCAGGTTAATGGGCTGAGCTCATTTGCCACAACCTTCCCCATGATAGAAGTCACCCCGCTCCTAACACCCTCCTCAGCCCACCCATCTCTTGAACATCTCGTGGGGTAAATTCCAACCCAAATGAAACCAGGGAAAGGTCTGGATTGTGGGTTTTTTGTTTTTTTTTTTAAACAATACCATAGTGTCATTTTTTGTAATATTAATAGATAACTCAGAGTAGAATGTTATCTGTTACTCCAGAAAGCCATTTAATTTGATTCTTTGTATGAGGTATCTAGATACAACGCACAATGAAGTCAAAGCAATTAAGAACAAGCCTTTGCACTGCTTTAGATGGCCATTCTGTGTCTTTTCAAGGTGATAAGAAGAGTGTAACGACAGGCTGCAGGCAGGGGCCCGGCCCTGCACAGGGCACACATCCATTCATAAAGGTGGATAGAAAAAAACAAGTTCAAGAGAAGTATATAAATATGTAGCAGCTATGCTAAAACAAAGCAGAAGCTTCATAATATTCCCAATGGGGTTAGTTTTATTTAACCACAAAATAAGCAAATGTAATATTAAACAGAGGGACTTGGGAACAGAAGAGGCAAAGATGTCACAGTCTGGTAGCAAGCCATTTTACCCAGGGTAAAAAGCAGCATCTCCACTTCCCATTATCATAACCTCATTAATCCTGTTATTTATAATTCATAATCACAAACATAACTTAACCAACATTTATATGATTCTTAAATCAAAGGGCTTTTTCCCACCCAAAGATAGATGCTGCAAGAGTGAAAGGCACAATAGATACACATCTCAAAAGAAAGTCTAATCAGCTTATAGTAGTGCAGGGGCTAGCCCCATCCCTGTGGGGTGTTCTCAGTAGCAGGGCAGCCTGTAGAGCCATTCCAGTAGCCCTAGTTGTTCCTTCCCCAGCTTTAAAACTCACATTTTATAGGAGAAGCAAAACCACCCAACCACCCTCACCAGATCATCTCTCCAAGCGGGTTTGGAGAAACTCAGTCCAGACAACTGACGTGCTCAGCGCATGGCTCTCCCCCATCACCACGTCTGGGTGCGGTGCACACTAAGCGGTATGCCTGGCACCTCTTCAGGTGCTTCATCCCTGACAGCTAGGGCAGTTTCTTGCATTGATTATTCAAAGACACAATGAGAGAAACCACCACCACTTCTGCTGAGGTTACTCTATTCTAAAGCATAGCAACAAGATACCCATCACTTTGAGGTCAGCAGCATCTACTGCTACCTGTCCCAGAAGAGATGCTGGCAGGTGCCAATCTAAAACATGCAGCAAGAAATTACAGACTAAAACACATACACAGAATCATCATCCTTCAGCTTTATTCCAGCTATCACTTCATCCTCAATCGTTCTTCATACCTGTGGTCAATGCTCTCCAAAGAAACCCACCTTGAGACACGCCGCATGTGGCCAAGAACTTGTCTCTGCAAGCTTAGCCTCCAACAACACACCCACCTTGCTCCAGCTGACACAGCTGCACTGAAAGAACCACCCCCATAAGCTTCTTCTCTCCCTCCACTACTTTTCATGCAAGTCATTTGTATTTACGACTTGCACATGACCCTCATCTCATTGCCTACACCTGTGCACCAACACACGGCCTCTTCTGGGTTGGCCACCACACTGAAAGCCCCCTAAACTAACATTTGGGGATACCTGAGCCTAAGTATTCCTACTGGAGTTTATTTGCTTTACTTATAAAGGAAAGGAAGCCTAAAACTGTGCTTTACCTAGAAAAACCCTGAGTTTTTCATAAAGGGAGAGAGTGAGAAAGAAAGGCTTTAAGCTAATGGCGAAAAAAGGAAAGACCAATAAACATCTATCCCAGTTTTCAGGAATAGAGACTTTGAAAACTCATTAAAGGTGTAGAAGGCTGGAAAGCCCACCAAAATCAACAGAAATCTTTCCATTTCCTAGAGCAGCACTGAATTAGGCCCTTGGAAATTAGGCTCACACACACAACTGAATGGATCATCGTGGTCACTGTCTTCTACCAAGCACTCTGAGTAATCTCTATTAATTCTACTTTAATAATAAGTTGGCAGTAAAGGTGCTGATACTAATTGCTGAGCATTTCTTTGCTAAAATCAATCCTTAACGCTGACCACAATAAAGGAATTAGGCTTTTATATAAAACTCACACTTAAAATAGCTATGAATCTTCCTAATGTGTCATTTGACATTTGTTATTACTTGTCTGTGGACTGGCTTTGAATATTTTATGAAATATTTATGGCAGAAGGGGATACGGGATTCATAAGAGCAAGACACATACAATATGCTGAAGATTAGTGACAATTACCACAAGGGTAAAATTAGTATAATCAACCATCACTTTCTCATGAAAAAATACAGACTTAATTGGTGGCAGGTGGATATTTCTTCCATTTTAAAACTGCACTTTGTTGGGACTGATTTGCATATTTTTCTTCACTTTTGTTGGATTAAATGAAATTCTGTTTAAATGTGAACTTGGCTAATTAACGCCTGGTAAACAGAGAAATGTTACATTCTCTTTAAAGAAATATTTTGTGAATTCCCTTTTCATCCCTAATAATTTGTCAAAAGAAGAGAAGAAGAAAAATAATGTGCATCGCATCCAGCTAATGTGCAACAGATTGAGAGCAGGTAAAAGTGGAATTTAGAAGGGGGAAAAAAATAATAATTTGTTGCTCTTGCTGGAATATGGATTGAATTCAAAATCTTAAATTAAAAATTGTTGCAAAAGTTCCAATTTAAAAAGCAGTGTCTATAACCTGGTCCCCTGTAATTCTCTCCATTGATAAAGACAGATCCCATTTTTGGAAAAGAAACGCTGAGTGAGGGGACAGCCTTTGTACACACTGTGTCTCCAAAGTGAGCTGTGTTTGACACTTCTCTACGTTTATTCTGAACCAGCATGCTGACGTGTAAAATCACGCCCTTTCCCGACTGAGTAGTACAAAGGACCCTGTGCAATGGCTGATCTCGCCCAGGTCCAGCAGCCTGAACTCTGTCAGCCAAACTCCAGCAACTTTCATTTAGTATGAAAGAAACAATGAAGCAGGCATTTGGTGAAAAGGCTTTTCAGACTGAATGGAAACTCACCTGCTTTTATTTGTGTGAGGCTGGAGACAACATACACAGGTTGAGGAGATTTTGCTTCCAGATTTATAGACATTGCTAGTGCAGAGGCAGTGAAAATAAGTAAAAATCTGCTCTCACATACATTGCTGCGCCATCCACTGAAGCCATATATTTAACAAAGAGCTGGAGTTTGCCTTGCATAGCAAATCTGTAGTTACAACCACGCAACAAGGCTCGGAAGGGATAGCTGTGGTGGAAGGATGCTAAATACACGAGTCCAGTCAGGGCTAAACACCTTTACTTTCAGGGAAGTTCGGGTGGGACTCCCTTCTAATCCTTCTAACTGGGCTACAGAAAGCCACACAGGGACAACAAAACTAGCGTATAATTGCATTACCACAATCAATAAATGAAAACACAAGGCACGCTGTTAGTTTGACCTGGGATTCGTACTCCCACGGAGGGCTGCACTGTTATTTTCTTTGCTGTACACCTTTCCCTCCCAGAAAATTAGCATCTTTAGGACCATAATTTAGGATCAAATATTTATCTGCTTCCTTAACAATAAGATTTGAAGCTATTTAATATCGTTTCCCCTGCCCACCAACACAGTGTTTCTCATGCAAATGCTTGTACCTCCGTGATTTTGTTCTCTCGAAATCTCTAGGGGTTAGGTGCTTGGAAACCTAATGGGATTATGGCATAAACACAGCAATGTATTCTGCATAATAACACCCTATCTTAAGGCATTTTGGTGTTTTTATCTTTGAGCAGACCTAAACAGCTCTCTCCTGGAAGGGGTGGTGGGGGTGGTGGGGCCGTATATATTTAAGTAGATAAATACAATTCCTTTGGAAACTCCGAGTCCTTCTCCAAGTGCATACATACAATTTGCATTAGCATTTAAAGGAACGTGAAGCAAGGAGAGAACTCTGAGCCTGTTTCTTTGGCTGTTATGAATATCCTGACTGCAGAAATGTTAATGTTTTTATGTATTACCTCCATCTGCTCCAATCCTGTTAAATTTAGGTGTGCTATTTCTAAGTATGAATATGTTTGAGTTAGTATATGTTTTGCCTGTTGTTTAGGCACTATTCATTTCCTTCCAGAAAGCACAGCTGTCATTGCTTTCATTAACAAAGGGTACTTTTTACTTACTTTTTGAATTATAATATTGATTTTTTTCCCCAGCACTGCTGTTTGGCATAGTGTATTGTTAAATGACTCAACAAGTTTAAACCCTTGAAAATGGGGTTTGTAATTCAAGTGCTGGCACACCCTTAACTACATCATCACGAACTGTGATGCTGCACTAAATGGATTGAGCTACACTGACCCCTTCCAGAAATGAAGGCCCAAACGCCTTGAAATATAATTTCAGCAACACAGTTATGTAGTGATACACTGCTTAGATTCAAAATAAATTCTATGAAATTCAAATGAGCCGTTGAAACGGATAACTACAGCTGAGGTGCTGGAAATGTCTCACAAATCAATCATTCCAGGTGTGAACAGAATTTCCAGGTTGGTTTCCTACATATTTTATTTTTGTGGGTTTCTTTGAAGTTAAAATCTCTTTTTATTTGTAACATCCTTGCCCTTGAGTCTTTCTTCTTTTCTAAATATTCACTCATTCCCCATAATCCCTTTATTCCGTTCTATTTTCCAGCCATACCTCCCTTGATATGCTTTTCAAAAGCGCATTGTACTGAAGCCTGCCTGGATGCATATTACGCTTTTAGTTTTGTCTCCACTTAGCTCCTATGGGCAGTCGAGTAGCTGGAGTCTCTCTGGATCTTGCTTAACCAGCATTTAGGACAGAAATACCCTCATGGAAATAAAGGTTACAGTGGCCTTCGGGCTGCTCTCAGCTGTGCCCACACCTGTCCTGCATTGCCCCAATATCTCGTATCTTACATAGAAGCGTTGGTCTGAGCAGGTACAACAAATTACCCGATTGCTGCACTGTCAGACATAAACTCACCCTAAGATAACACCTTTATGTGCTTATTCCTTTGAGAGAATCCATTTCTGCAGAATTCAGGGTTAGTGTAATATTTTAGTATTTCTAGTGTAATTATATTCCCTTTAATAAGCAGTATACCAGAACGCCTTCCTATGGAAGATATACGGACAATATCATACACGCTCACTGAGGCCCTTTCTTAAGTACAAAAAATTGCAATCGACGAAGTCTCGGAGGCATTCTGGCTTCCCTAATACTCATATATTAGAACAAATAAATATGGATTTGGGGATTATATCCAATTGAAATATCACATCAGCCTGTGGTTTCCTTTTGAATGATTAAATATCATACCAAAATAATTTTGCTGCTGCTATTTAGGGGGAAAACATGATGAGAAAGACAGAGAATATATATGTGTTGGTAGGCTATGAAGCAGCCTGCGATGGAGGCAGCTCTGCTCTTCACTGCATTCCCTTCCCTGCTGCAGGGCACTCCTAAAACCTTGCTGGGAGGACATGCAGAGGAGAAGTGCCTGCCCCGTGCAGTCGCAGGGAGGAAGAAGGGGTTTTGCAGCCATAATCCTGGGCTGCAGCCCCTCATTGGGTGGGGGCTGGCCCAAAGCCTCCCCTGGGCAGCGCTGGGCATGTGGTCAGCCCTCCTCTCTGGTTTCTCTGATTGCTGTTTGAGCAGCCCTGCACACACATATGGGTCAAGACAGGCTGGTGTACCTGGACCCCAAAATACCAGGTGGAACAGTAGTGTGGCTTTTCAAAAAGGCTGGCTAGAAAAGACCCATCCTCGACTGCTCGCCTATCCAACCTGGTGCTGGAAGCAAGAGGGTTAAAAGTACAGCTATTTGCAGTTACATTTCACTTTTAAAAAGCTAGATTCTTGAGATAGTCATTAAAAGATGAATTCAGCCAGTGTCCTTGAGACAGTTAATGAGATATGCTAATTTAAAATAAATAGGTCTAGTACGAATTCTTGATAAGAAAACATCTGCCTGGATCTGTTGCTCACTTTCCAGGGAGGTAACTGGGTCCGAAGACGGCAAGACATGATAAGGAATATGCAGCCATCTTGAAGGCAACGGTTTAAAAGAATTGATTGTTTAAGTTATTCCTGGAAGACATTTCTTCCATCTGACTTCTTTTGGATGTAGAGACTGAGAGAGGCAGGCCTGGGGCCAGGAAGCCACTAAGTGAATTAGAAGAGGAGCCTGATCAGCCATCAAAGCCATCGGGGAGAAAAGCAGCACCACGGCACTACATTTTCCCCAAACAGCTTTAGGATATCTGGCAAGGAGAATGGATTTTTCCTGAAAGTCACCACTAGAAGGAACTGAAAGTAAGCACAGCCCACAATAACTGCACAGTGTTTAGCCCTATTTTCCACCTGCACAGCACAGAGCGGGCTGCAGCCAGCATGTCCCACCCCAAATGAGCCGGCACCGGAGGGCATTTGATTTCCCCTGGCCTTGGCAGGTGAAGCAGAATGATTTTAGAGTACAGATGGACAAGAAGATTTGGGACCCTGAGGTTCTGTAGGATTTATTATTGGGTATTTGGGTGGTTTTGGGTGGGTTTTTTTGACTCTGTCACAGTAATGTGCTATCACATTTCTATATAGACATCCTTGCACCACCCCTTACAAATAGCACCTTGGATAACTCCTTGTAGAAGTCACAGAGCAGGAAAAGATGGCAGGAGACATCATACTGCTCCTTTGTAGCTAGCTAGCTTTCCTCTGGAAGGTACAAATGGCCATCTCCGAGGTGATCATGTTTTGTCCAACAGCACAGAAGCAAAGCACCTTGGTACAAGCAGTTCCCCTCCCTGGCCATCAGTTACTAATGCTTATGTAACATTACTGAGGCTTTTGAACTTTACAGTCACATAGTGACAATAGTGTACTCACTGTAAAATTTTCTGGAAGTTGAGAGAGGTTAAATATTCAAAGATTATGGATACTGGCCTTTCAAAAATGTCAGATCCAGCCATTTGAATTTCTTATTTAAGTCTACACACCATACTATATTATGGGGCTTTAATTATACGGAATACTCTGAGGCAGTGTCAAAATCTACTGGGTATTTAATTCTTTGTACTTAATAATATGAAATTAGGACTTAAATTCCCTTCCACTGCACCATTCCTTTCCAGTTGCACCAGTGCAGCCAGGAGTGGCCTGAGCTCAGCGCTGTCTCTGTGCCCAAGGTCCTGTGAGAAAAAGAGATGCCGTCTGAGCGCTGTTTGAATTCACCAGGCTGCCTTAGGCTGCGCTTGTCCTCCGAGGTATGCTGGGATCGTCTGGGAGATCCTGTTGCATTTTGACATTTCCTCACCTCTGGCTGCACTGGCTTTTCGGCCATGGCAAAAAGTAAATGCACTGTACTCACGGGTCTGATCTCATCCTTTGGATAGTCCGTCTGTAAAATACTAATATCCTCAAAAAGGACCTGACAGGGCATTTGGAACACATTACAGTACCTGTTCATGTGCTGGTTCCTGACTGCCCGCTTTCTTCTGTACTCAGAATAGGCTCACATACCTTCACATACCTCATACTCATGTCAGATAATAATATTCAGTTCTTAATTTTAGTTTCTCTCTAAAATTAAATTTTAGTTTCTCTCTAAAAATCTCAATTAGTAAAATCTAATTGATCAAGAAGCTAAACCAGAACATTTGACATAAAATATCTGTTCTACCCCCTTCATTATTGTAACAATTATATATATATATATTTTTTGTCTTTAAAACATCTTGTTAAGGTGCAATCATTTTTTTGCACAGATTTTTATCATAAAATCACAATAACCCAATTTACTACTATTATTGTCAGGCACATCACCTTTGCTTATTATATTTTTCCCTCATTTTCCTGAGTTGCTTTGTTCAGTACTGTGTACATGTGCAGTCAGCATCGTGCTGAGTCACTTAGCAAGTGAATCAGACATTTTTATAGTCCAGAATTTTATGTTTGTGCTGAGAGCTTGCAGCTCCCAGTAACCTAAGCTTCAATTCCATTTTACTCATGTCTTTAACGTAGAGTTTGACTCCTGAGTTTATTTGTGATAATAAACTGAGAATTTTATAACAAATAGTATCCACTGATGAACACTTGGTTAGTTGTAATTATGAAAGATGATTGCCTCCTTCTCAGTTAGTGCTCACTGCTGCAGATGGCTACTGGACTTCATGAATAAATGATCTATACCCATACAGCAAGTCCTGTTACCCTGAATGTTTTGTTCCAACAGTGTAAATACCAACACTCAGTATATGGAATTGAAGAAATGGTCCAAAACATTCTATCGCATTAATGATTGCCAAAACAGTAATGCCGATCCCAAACTCTTATCTATGCATCATGTAAAGTGAGAAAATCTGAAGATACTGCATTTGCGTTTGTCTAGAGGAAGGTTTGGGATCGAGGCCAGATTTCAGCTTAACAGGTATTAACAAAGCTGTCATTAAGCCACTTGCCTTTTATTTAAAAGGTCATATCTCTAGCTGGTATAAATCAGTACAACTTCAATAGCTTCATTATATATACCATTTATAGATGTACAGAGACTCCATTCCTAAGTCATCTAAGTTTGAACTTTACTGCATAAAGGACAACAAAAGTCAATTTATATTACAATTCCTGACTAACTCAGCAGAGAAGGAAGACCTAGAGTGCATTCTCTTTAGCCTGCACAAATTGCTTTCTATGTCTTTAATAAGGTGGGCTAATGGTCAGTCATTAACATGTTTATATAATTAGCAACTAGTCTATTTTATAATCTCAAGATTCACTTTGAGGAATATCCTTGTCATAATTCCCTTTGCTACAGCCTAAATCAAAGGGTCCCCTTGCACTTTCAGCTATGTTGCATGAGTGCTAATGAAGTGCGCCACAAAATCCTTGCTTTTCTGATACTTGTACCTTGCTTAATCGCCTTTATGAACATGCCACTCACTCTTGTAAAACAGCTTAATAGACTGCATGCACCATGCTGGGAGCCAGCTGGGAGGCTCTTCATAAAACACGGTGGGGATAAAGGTGAAGAGTAGCTGACTGGCAGCGTTCAGAAGAGCTGAGGCTTTCACCACCCTGCTCTTGTGACTTAAGCTTTGGTTATGATGATTAGTAAATATTAATAGTATTACTCATATTGCCTGGAAAGCTCAGCAGAGATTAGAGCCCCATGGCTCATTATGCTATACAGATACAAGAAGAGGCAAAAGTGCTTTCGAAGGGTTTGCATCCTGACAGGCTCCCATCGGACAGGGGAGGGGGAAATGTGCGGGACGTGAGCAGGTGCCTGGCCTACGAGGGACTCGGGCAGCACACAGAAAGTCTGTGGCCGAGGGAAGAACTGGACCCTAATATCCTTAATTGTAAGCGTAACATCCTCATTTCTCTTCGGTTCCTTTCTGAGCAGCCAGGGATTTACAAATCAGTTCAGGTTGCTCTGCACCGAGAACGTGCTGCGCTCAGAAGCCAAGTCAGATCTTTCCGCATTATTTCTAAGTGACTGATCTAGAATCGCTAAGGCTTGCAGATACCTGCAACACGCATATTTGGCAAAGCCTGCTAGTGCCTGTAATGTCATAATAAACTGACATATTTATGTACATTTTATGTCTTTTTGTGATGCATCCTGGGGATACGATTTTTCCGTTTTGCCACAATCAGTCAATCAGAGAACTGGTACCTTTCCACAGCCAGAAATAATGCTCTGACACTGCCTGACTGCAATATATTAAAATTTAAATTACCCTCTGGTCTGCTGTACGAATCATATTAACTGATCCTAAATACACAAAAAAGGCAGTACAATAAAATTCAAAGAATGATAAATCACTGAGGTTTTTCCATATTTCACAGGGAAAAGACTGGATAAAGGTCTGAAGTTTACTTACCAAATGTTTATGAATGCTAAGACAATTTTTTAAGAAAATCAGTATAGTATTCTAAGAAGACATTCCTCTGACATTTCATTTGGCAGCTTTAACTACAGCCTGGGTAGAAACCAATGTGAAGTAACTATGAATTGCTATTTAATTTGGGGGCACGCACAGCTTAATTGAGAAAGTGTGTTTAAAGTCGACAAGGAAGAGTCACATCCAGTAACTTAGGCTTCCCATGGCAAGCCCACGATAATCCAAGGATCAAACTGTAGCACCATTGTTTCAGTAATTAAGTGTACAGTGGCAAGAAAGTCTAATTTTGTTCACATAGTGAGCTCCTGCAATAGGAAGCTGCGTGAGACTTTATACTGATACATGTGTGAATTAATTTCTGTAATGGTCCAAGAGAGATCCTACAGATTTCTTTTGCTTTCTTACTTTTAGATCTGAAAGAAGTGAATATTTCAGTCCATAAATATTATTCTTGTCCAGTTGCCTGGGCCCTTTCCATTCCAATCATTTCAATAACTGCGTATGGAACATGAAATCAGTCCCCAGTTGTTTTGTCTAAATGTATCTATTTAATTAGAGAAAATGGGGAACTGTATATTTGTGGAACTTTTACTACAGTTTATCTGCATGTAACTATGCATGGGATCATTCTGGACTTTTCCTACAGAGAATCATATTAAAACCCATTTTACAGCTCACCTGAAGAAACATCCATTACTTCATTGCAGAGCCTCTCAAGTCTACTTTTTTGCACATGTATCTCTGCCTTTCGCTCTCCCCACCATGGCCAAACACTCAATCCAGAATCCTGGTTCTTGCAAACAGACTATTCTGCGTAAGACAAGACCACCGTTATGGCTGGTTTCCTCTTTCTTTTGCCTGCTGCCAATCTGAAAATTCCAAGTCAAGCTCACCTGAAAGTTCACAGTGTAATGTTCCTGACATATAAAAAAAGAAATCAAACCCTAGTTTGGCTGATGTTTTTTGAAATGTATTTAAAAATCGTCAGGGCTGGCTTTAGTTTTCGGCAGATACCCAGCAAGCTCTTGGGAGATTGCTAAGGCTGGGAGATGTCCCACGGTAAAACTTCCTCTACTACACTGAAGGAAAGACCGTTAGAACAGGCAGCTTCTGATTACATGTAAGCATTTACATTTCCTTCTCTGGATCCTATTAAATTGGTTTTGTCAGAAGTTCATAAATAAAATCCAAAGGCAGTCTTTGCTTTTGCAACAGGCAGGGTGGCACAACATGTTGGATATTTTCCTTGAAGGCTCTCCAGCTCACCATTTCTCCTTGGTCACATTCATGCTCTTTCACATGCTCCGTGTATTTTCAAAGTATTTGCTGCAAATACATCTTAGGCATTTGCTTGCTATACTGAGCTGCTTTATTATAACCACACTCAGCTATAGCAAATCACTTTATTAAGGAGCAAAATAATTAACAGACTTCCTGGTGTTTCATGGGAGTGTCTTGATGCATATCCAGCCCTCACACATGGTGTGCATCTCAGGGTTAAAGGAAAATTGCAAAAAGCTGGCAGGACATCGGCTGTGTTGGCACCATTACTAGAGGATTTCTTTTCAAATTTTGAGTTAACAAACCACAATACGGCGGCATTAAAAAAAAAAAAAAAAAAAAAAAGGGAAAGAAGAACACCACGGCTTGAACCCTGCCAGATGGAATATGGAGACAGCTCAGGAGAACTTGCCAAAAAAAATGTGCGTGTGCACAAACCCTTTATAAAATCAAGCAATCTCTTGAAATTCCTCCACTTTAAGAAGCTTCAAATCAAATGTACTTTCACTTGCCAACACCAAAAAGAAGTTACGACCATATATATTCATATACACGTTAGTTTTATCCAGCTACTTTTACACAGTTTCCTGTAAATCTAATATATTTTTCTGCTTCTGCATTACAGAGACATGATGCTAGTTATGACATATATATTCACACTTGTAACTGCCTGATAAGATATTTTATGTTAATACACTAACTTCAAACCTTCCACTTTTACTAATTACCTGTTCACTGTAGTTGGTCAGCTAGCCACATGACATTATTTCCATTTTAATTGCATGACTAAAACTTTTTAGAATAGAAGAATATGGAACAAAAAGTATCTCATTCTCACACAAATACATATTAATTTATGAAAGACTAGGAAAGTCATTACGCAAATATTAATGAATAGGGAATCAAATACTCGAGGTCCTTCTATAACAGACACAAAGCTAAGCCTCAGTTGGCAATAATCTGCATAACTCCAGTAGCTCAGAGGAAGCTACAGCAGTTTACACAAGCTAAGAGGGTCTGAACTTTTGCTTCTTGTGTCTCCATTGTATTCACCTTTTGTCATGGCCTTTTTACCTTGCATAAATATGTGTTCATTAACTTTAATTAAGATAATTGCATTATAGCTATTCTACTCACACTTACAATGGTATTAAAAAGATTCAGCTCCTTTGGATTTTTGCTACTGATGCTAATTCACATAAAGAGCAAAGTAATATTGCTAGGTCTGATATAAGAATCCTTTTTTGGAAAGATTTAGAAATTTAGTCATGTCCTGAAGCTCAATGAAGGTAAAAATCTCAACATTTTTCAAAAACTGAGATATGGATAAGGATATACCTAATACCATGGTGAAACAAGACACATAAGAATTGTACATTAGAACAGGTAACAGAAGCAAATGACCAAAATGACAATAATGGTGAAAGACTTTTCCAACAGATTACATCTTGACTGGCACCAGTAACAATTGCCTCTAATCTCACTTGGTCACAGAGGTGTAAATCTAGTTTTTAACAGGTATAAACACTGTAAATGCATGGAATAGAATAGTTCAGTTGGAAGGGACCTACAACAACCATCTAGCCCAACTGCCAATTTACAGGCTGTATGAGAAACCCTTGGCTGCCAAAATATTTCCTTTAAACAGGCTGGGTGGGCAGGAGGCAGTGCTAAGCCATCTTTGGACTCTGCTTTCTGGGGCTGTTGGAAATCAGTTGGGGCTTTATTGAAGAGAGCTGTCTCTGGTCTGATCTAATGTGCATTTGCTCCAGAAAATCATTTCGTAGCTATGTGCTTTTGCTGTAGCTGGTACCCCATCAACTGAAGTAAATAGGAGAGCATTTAGGGCTGGCTGTGTTGGCTCAGGATTACCTGTTAGCAAGAAAATCCTTGGCTGTTGGGTTAGCGCAGTTTTGGAGCTGTAGAAACGAGCTGTAACGAGAGCCATTCACCTTCAGTCTGTAATTAATAACGTGAACTTCCTAATGACTTCCATTCCTATTTATATTAAGTAGTGCAGTGATCCTGTGTTACAAAAGGTGTCCTGTGCTGTACTGCAATTCTGCTCAGTGCTTACTCTGTTTATATCCCCTCTCACGTTCTCAGATATGGATTAACCAGACCTATGGATGTTTCTGCAGAGCACAGCTTCAGCAAAACCAGCGGTGAATTAATCACTGCAGCAACATAATGTCGCTTGGCACAACTGTATTATAGCATTGCATTCTTGTGTTGTAGTTTAGGCCTGTCAGCAATTTCATTATCACGTCCTATTTTTAGCTGTTTGTAACTTTTACAAAAATAATAAAAGCATTTACAGTGCAAGCGTAATCTCTACAATATATTTTTCTGGCTGGGAAATGTAATGATATACATTCTATATGTGTATGACAGTACAAATAGTTTCTTCATCTACATAAAAAATCTGCTGACTTGTGTTTCCTTATATTTTACTGTTATTCTCAAATGCATTATAATAAAGTTGCAATTTATTGCAAAACTTTCATATTGACCCAGTAGTGTTAATGTAGAATAATGTTATACATGGACTCCATAAAGCAGAAAACCCAGAGTGCATTATTGTCAGTGATAAGGTGATATTAAGCTGATGACTACTGATTAAGACTTACCCCTTGACTTCACAGGTGAGGCATATAACATGGCAACCTTCAGCATCATTCAGAAAAGTTTTGTCTTGCCAATATGTATCTGATTCCTCTCCACAAAAATGCAATGTAAATCCAGAGTAATCTTTGGAAAAGCTTTGAAGATTTCAGTATCAAAACTGATTAATCATAGAATTCTTTAGGTTGGAAAAGACCTTTGACAACATCCAGTCCAACAGTTAACCTGACACTACGAAGGCCACCACCAAACTGTGCCCCTAAGCACCACATGTACATGGCTTTTAAACACCTCCAGGGATGGTGACTCCACCACCTCCCTGGGCAGCCTGTCCCAAGGCTTCACCACCCTTTCCGTGAAGACTTTTTTCCTAATGTCCAATCTAAACCTCCCCTGGTGCCACTTGAGGCTGTTTCCTCTTGTCCTGTCACTTGTTACCTGGGAGAAGGGACCGACCCCCCCTGCCTACACCCCCTGTCAGGGAGCTGTGGGGAGCCATCAGGTGCCCCCTGAGCCTCCTTTTCTCCAGGCTGAGCCCCCCAGCCCCCCCGTGAGCCTTGTGCCCCAGCCCCTGCCCGGCTCTGGACACGCTCCAGCCCCTCAGGGTCTGCCTGGGGCTGAGGGGCCCAAACCTGCCCCCAGGGCTCGAGGGGCGGCCGCACCAGGGCCCAGCACAGGGGGACGGGCACTGCCCTGGCCCTGCTGGCCACACTGCTCCTGACACCAGCCAGGCTGCTGCTGGCCCCCGTGGCCACCTGGGCACAGGGCTGGCTCCTGCCCGTGTGGCCCAGCCAGCCCCCCCAGGGGCTGAAGTCCGGCTGACAGGCCTGGAGTCCCTGGATCCTCCTTTCTGCACTTGTTGTAGATGGGCAGCACAGTGACCAACCTGCAGTGTGCTGGGACCTCCCTGGTGAGCCAGGGCTGCTGGTAAGTGATGGAGAGCGGCTCAGTGAGTGCCTCCACCAGCTCCCTTGGGTGGATCCCATCCAGCCCCTGGTCTTACTTTTAAAGAGTGATGCAAAGAAGGCTCTACATTCCTCAGCCTTTGTGGCAATGTTTCCCACCACATCCAATAAAGGATGCAGATTATCTTTGGCCCTTCTTCTGTTTCTGGTTTATTTGTAAAAACGTTTTTTGTTATAGTTCATGGCAGTGGCTAGCTCGAGTTCTAGCTGGGCTTTTGCCTCTCCTTCACCCTGCATAACCTTATGACATCCTTGTAACCCTCGAGAGCTGCCTGCCCCTTCTTCCAAAGGTGGCAAACTCTCCTTTTTCCCCCTGAGATCCAGCCAAACCTCTCTGTAAATTGAGAGCCATGCCTTCTATTTGCTTTCTATACAAAATAATGTTTACCATCTATTATAAGTTATATGACAAATTTGATCAGCTTCTGTTATGAATTGCATCAATGGAAATCCAAAATAACTTAACGGATCTTGGTGGACTGCCGTCGCTTCACCGTGGTGTAATGGAGAGCACAGTCTGGCCCCTCCAGCTTGAAGAAGTAAAAGTATTTTTCATGTGATGATTGAGTCTGTGAAGCTAAAGCCAATTCACAACTTGTGCACCCAGACACGGTTCATCTATATATTGTTCTCTAAACAAAGTCTTGCTCTTAAAGGTAGCAATTACAGGTAATTGAATCTCTAATAGTGATATGTAGCTCAATTATAAAGCCCTTCCCTGAGAACTGAGAGCAGAAATACATGGAATAGCTCTCTTTTTATTTATTTCCTAACATATTGGTTTATTTATTTATTTTGAGCTTTCTACACCTGCTTAAACTGACTCCATAATGGCCTGTTCTAATGCAACACTGATGGGAATATTTATTAATGGTTACTTAATTACGAAATGTCCCAAAGATCATTACACATTTAAGAAACTTGGATAATTAGATTAAATGTTAAATACAGAGTTTATGCTTGATAATATCCAAATATGCAAAATCTGCTCAAACCCAGAAGTTCTTTGTACAGCAAGTTCAGCACATTTCAGGAAAATTTTTGTTCTCGAAGCAACTTTCAAGCCTAGGTCACGTCCTCAAATGAGTTTCATTAACTGGCACAACTTTAGCTGCAGTTTGCTCTCAGGTCTCCATATAAAAGCTACTGCAAGGAGGACACTTTTCAACAATAAACCGAGCAGCAGGTTAGGCAGCAGAAAACATGCAGCAGCATCAGTTAGTGCCAATGCATCTATTCTGATTATAGTTACTGACCAGAAGCTCCAAGATTATTTTTTTTCCATTTTAGCAAAGCTTTTTCTGTTTAAATCTCTTTCTGTTATTACTGTACAAACAAGGGTAAGTTTGTCTTACCTGTTTATTCCTCAGATTTTTGTAACCAGATTTATCAGGGGAAGTTTTGCACACCTTCAGGGTTTGGCTTGCTTAGAGCTGCTGCTCTCCATTACAGCGTATAACTGGGTGGACTTTTGAAGGTGACGAGAGACAAGACCTGCTCAGTGTTAGAAAAGCTGCTGCATGAAGCACAATTATCATTTCAATTTCTCCATTGCCTTCACACTCCCCTTAAACACGTGATGGTTTGTGCTCATTTCCCATAGACCCAGTGAGGTTGTGTGAAGAGTCTGGGGAACACTCACAAAACAAACAAGCTTTATGTGCTGCGATGAGCTCCTCCTGTGCCTCCTTACAAAGCTCCTTTTTTAGCTTCTTTCTGATATTTTTTACCCCCATGGTAGCTTGAAGCACCCAAAGCTGGAAGCACACAGCTAACCATACCAATTAAATGGTTGCACTGTTCAAACACAAATTGAGCAGGCAAGAGTCAACTGACTGCCAGTGTGACCAGACCTGAGTTTTGTCCCAGCCTGGGACCTGGAGGGTCCAAAGAAACAGCAGCCGTAGCTGGTTTTGTCAGGGTTCGGCAGTCTCAGTCCAGCTGGCATTCATGGTCTGATTTTTCTCCTGTGGCAAAAAAAAAAAAAACCTACTAAAATAGTTATATAAGGTTGAAAGCATGTTTAGGGAAACTGCTAAATCTGTTTGCCTAGATAGGAAAAACGTTACTTTGAGGACAGTTGCATATGGAGACAACTTTCATATTACTGTGGTTGAAGGAGCCTGTGTGAATGCCACAGCACAGTTACAGGAAAAGATTACAGCCTGATGCTGGCAAGCGGGGCTATCCTGTCATTTTGTGGAGGATGAAGATCTATATGAGTATATTTCATCTAGGGAAAGGATGAGCAAGGCACCCACTGTGTTGGCAGTCCTGTGCATTTTCAGGATTATTTTTTTACCTACATAACTAATGCAGACTCTAATTCAGTGTTCTCAGGTTTTCATCAAAGCCGCAAACAAGTGCCTTACACTACAGAGCAGCATGGAGCAGTCAGGCAAATGCCCTCATAAAAAAAGTGCAACTTCTTTGTTTGTTCTGGAGAAACTTCATTTCCCATACCTTGTAAATGATTCTTTTACTTTATTCATGCCCAAAGATGGAAGCAGTTTTAATATAGCACAACTAAAATCCATCCTCACTCTGAAAAAGGCTTTTCTACATATAAATTTAAATATATATATAACCTACATCATATATATTAAGCTCTATCAAATATTTTATATGCTTATATCCACATCGCCCTGCTTACTGGCATGAATGAATTCCTTTTCAAAACCATTCTTTATTTTTTGTCAGCACAGTAACCCCATGGCAATCAGTTTTGTAATTTAATTACCCATTCAGAACAGCCCCTCCTTGTAAAAAACTGTTGCCTAACATTTTCATTGGGAAATTTATTTCTCCAAGTAGAGGTCTCCTAAAATCTCTACTTTGTAGAAAACAAATAATTCATGACAAACAATTCACTTTCTCATCCTGCTGGTAATTTTGTAGGCTTCTGTTAGACCATTACTGCAGTCATCAGTAGAAACCTTTAGGCCAGTTAGTGTTTTCTACAAACAAATGCCATTTCGTTTTTATGGTTATTCTCATGACCTTCTTGCTATCTTTTTGAGGTGTCCTGCAGCCTTATGGAAATAGGGTAAGCAGAATTATATATAGTATACATATTTACCAGTGTAATGATACATGTGTGTAATGATACATGATGGCTTATGCTCCTTCTCTCAGAAATAGCAATCAAATTATTCCACATTAAGAAAGAATTACTGTGATATCATTTTGTTTTTGACTTTGTTTTGCTCATTTTTATCCATGTTTGGTTCAGTGGCTATAGGTATAGCTGTCAGATTCACCAGCTGAGGAAGAGGACCTGAGGCCCTGATGATAATGTCAGAAAATCATTTACATCACTGCTGTGATGGGAAGAAAACCCTTGTGGTTTCCACAGATTTAAGCCCATGTAATCTACTACTAGACCAGTGCGGAAAAAAATCCCCACAAAAAGTCCCTTCAGGGACCATAAGGAAATCTTTGGCTTTGCCAAAAAGTGCCTGCAGGGTTGCAGTCTGTGTTGCTTGTGCCTAGCTTGAGGGAAGACAATATGCATGTTTTCAGTACTGTCAATATGGCGTTTTTCATCACCACATAATCTATTCATAAATCCAAAACAGACGATCCATAAATTTTTCCATGGCTTGAACAAAATGTAACTCTAAGCATTGGAGCAGACCTATTAACAAGAAGACATGCTGCACATCTAGCATGACCGTGAAGTCATTGTAACCAGCTACCTGGATTCAGCTACTGAAGTGGCCTGACTCTGTTCTCGCTGGAGTTTGCTGCTGCTGGGGAAAAAAATAATACAGACGGAGATATACAGACTCACACATGCACCTATAGATAAAGATATATTAATAATAACTAAAAAAAACCTTCAGGATTAGCACCTCACAGGTAATGAAGAACTCATTATCAGGGTATCAGTCCTCAGAACATGCCATCGCCCATCTGGCATACAGCCAAAAATAAGTGTGCTGCCTTGACTAAGGTTTTTCAGAATATTAATGGTTTTCATAGTCCACACTATCCCGGATTCATAACCTCTCAAGGAGCAGGCAGACACAGGTATTTCTCATTTAGCCATTCCTTTCACAACATCCAACAGTATTCCCCCCAGGCGCAGAGGTGTTGCAATCAGCAGGGCAAGCCAAGGGCAGTGATGCTACAGTCCTGGCAGCTCAACATAAAATCTGCCTGCTCCTTGGTCTCAGGAGGCAGTGTCAGGAATAGGGGCGCTTAATTATTTCTGATAGATGCTGATGGAGTTGAAGAAGTAATTTTGGGCCACCCAGTGGAACAAGATGGATGTGGCTGGGGCATGAGCTGTGTGGCAGCCATGTCTCTGCATCACCCAGCCCAGCCCTGCCTGCTGGCACAGGTACTGCCATGGGGCAAATGGCTGAACCGAGGCTGAAGAGCAGCCTGATAAATGGTTGGCTTCTTGTTCCACTTTATGAAGGAAATGCAGGATAAATACAGTATCCCTTCTGTTTGCAGTAGACCAGTGCCTTCACAGAAGACACCAAGGCAGGAGCAGTGGTCTCCCAGGAGGAGCCACCACAAGGATGGGGGTAGCCTGCATCCCTGGAGAGCCCAGAGAAGGGTCCTGTGTGGTGGCTGGAGATGCTTGTACCTACCTGCCAGAGCACAAGTCCCAGTTTCCTTAGCAGTAATAAATCAAGGTAAAAATACATATGTACAAATTAATACATTCATATATACTTAAGTCATATAGAAAAACAATATAGTATGTCAATTCAGATTTACAAAGTCAAGGCAGCACCATACTTCCCTTTCTTAGGGAAGATTTCAAAAATGATACATTTTATTTCCAATTTTAACTACAGAGCTGTACAGATTTCAGATCACTGTCTTTTAAAACCTCAAGAAAATACCTGTTTGTCATGCCTGAGTCTAGTGTGATTTGAATGAAAGGAGATACTACCCTGCCAACTAATATATTTATTGTAGTAGAGAAAAAACATTAAAGATAGATATTTTAAGGAGATAGGACATGATAGACATTAATTATAAAGAGAGAATTATAGAGAAGAGATATTAAATCTGGTATATAATGGGAGGGGATAATGTTGTATATACAAGTCAGGGATCGTTTGTTAACCCCACAGCAAATGTAGCAATATTCTACCGAGGAGAAGTAATAGCAACAAATGGGCCCAAGTTCTTTACTGGAGTTTCATAGTTCATTAATAATATCACAAGTCTTGAAAAGGTTTCTTTTTCCCAGTGCGAGAGGAAATTAGTTCCCTTGCTGCGCTCTATCACAGTGCCTCTCCGAAGCATCATTTTACATTTATTTCTCCTTCCCTCTTGCACCTCTGGGGTAACCAAGCAAGGTGGTTTTGGCAGATTTTCACACTGCCTCATAACAGGCAGATAATCATGATTAAATTCCTTGCTCTCTCAGCTCTATTTTTTTTTAACATAGTTTTTCTAATAATAATTGGATCATCTGAGAATTGGATCTTCTTTCCCACCTCTCAGTTCTGGTAACCAGCATCCCTCTTTTTTTTCCCCATGAGTTAATCCCCTGGAGACGGGAAATGTTTTCTGTTGTGGTTTTTGTTTCCATGTAAGATCTGAACAATGACTTGTGAGTTAGCTGTGACAGGTGTTAAAATATCTTGGAGCAGGCTGAACATTCATATTGATTAACTAATACATGGGCAGAGGTTTTTAGAACTGATTGCTTTTCACTAAGTGTTTTAGAAGGAAGTAGAGAAAATGTGCTACATTATCACTTTCTTTCTAATCCATTTTCATGTACTATACTCCATGTTCATCTAGTTTAACTACTGAGCTGTCAAAGACCAGAAAACAGTGAAGAATGTAGTTATGTGCTTATCCAAAAGATTGAATCTCGCTGTTTATTGCAGCTGTTTATTCATAATATAATTAGGCAGAAATAACAGCTTATGCAAAACTTAATAAATTCCTGGGACAGTCCTAATTGATTGATGAATATTTTTCTACCAGCCTATCTGGTAGAAATGCCTTTTCAAAATAGAGAACTTTCAAATGTACAATTATCGAGTGTCCCTTTGCCTCATCACTACAGTTAGATAGTATTAATAAATACAAGCCAAAAAGATTTATCTGGTAATCCAAACACCTGATTTTTGCATTTTATACCTCAGCTGTGATGCAGTTTTCAGTGAAATTATTCAGTGTACAAAGTATGCAAGATGAGATCCCTTTAGGAGACAAAGCTGAAATCAATTTATCACAAATGTTTCAACATTGTGTTGAACTCACAGCTGACGATGAGGCAGTGGGGCCTGATCCTCCTGCTGAAGGATGCATCATGGTTGAAAAAGATGAAACTTAACAGTGCTGAAGTAAATGCTTGTTTTGAGCATTAAAAAGTGAATATTAACTGTTTCAATGTAGAGATAGTCCATAGCTAGCTTCTGAATTTCGATTCAGATGTACAGATGAAAATCTAAGATATTTAGATCTATTTTGCCCATAACAGTAATAAATTTCTCTAAAGACTAAAATTCTAGAATGTCAGGGCTGTTCACATGCATGTATAAGAGCACCAAAGCCACTTCCTTCAGGCAATGCACACTCACTTCTGAGGAAATCCATATCCTCTCCTCTTACATGCCAGTGCGTGCCTCTAAGGTGTGAACTGCTAATACAAAATGTACATGTATTGCATGGTATAAAAAATACAGAGAGTAATCACCAGACAAAATATCTGTGAGTTTTGGTTTTTTTCCACTTTTGGAATTCTGCATGCTTGTGCCAAAGGCCCCCAGCAGCCAGCACAGGGTCTTCTCCCAGATACGCCGAGGCCAAGGGAAAGATTTATTTTACCTGCACTGCACCTGCAATGTGGCCCTCACTGTATGGTAAAAAACATTTCCTTTTCTCAGGGATAATTGACCATGAAGCCTGTTCTGATAAGCAGAGATGAAGGTGTTTCCTTCCATGCAAAGGCAGAACAGAACCAGTGAATTTTAACTTACTCCAGTACTGTGCATCACTAACTTGCATTCCAACTAGCTCTCAGTACATTTTGTGGAACAAATCTTTTCTTAGCTTCATGACTAAAAAATCCAAAATCTTTCATTAATTTTCCTTTAATGCTACTAATGATTTCCTATTATACTTCAAGTACCTCTTCTAACTTAAATTAGTTTACACTGTCAAGTCATGTATGGAATGAACTGAACCATTCTTAAATTTAAAAAGCACTAATTAATTTTTAACTCAGGAACAATAAAAAGTAAGAACAGGTTTCTCTGAGACCTGTGGTGTAGTTTCAGGCCCCCTTAAACTTTGTTTTGATTATTTGGATTTTCCTCTTTTCAGAGTTGATTAAAACACTATACTGCTACGTGCTTACACAAGCCGTGCAGACTATTGCCTTCATTAATGAATGTATGGATATACGAGAGTTAACATAAAGTCATTGCAATAAAGCACTAGCTTTTTATTATTATTATTTTATGCATTAAATCATTAAATAATTAAGTTATGAGCTATCTACTCTTTATGACTGCTACAAATCAGGAACTTGTAAGACATAAGGGAAACATCAGTAAGGACTCCTGGCTGGACTTTCAGCTGTATGTGAAAGTGAACAGGAAAATGCTGGTCCTATATATGCTAATTTAAGCCTCGAAAAATATCAGTTAATTCAGACTTATACCTCTAGATTTTCATTGCCATAGCAGACTCATTTCCCCTTTTTACCAGTAAATGGGATAACACTGGACCTAGCATGAACTTACTAACTGAGGTTCAGAGTTTGATTAAACAGAAACTTGTAACAAAGTCTTTAAAAAAAGTCAGCACAAAACTTCAGTGGGTGTTCTGACTACACTAACATTTATTTTATTCACTTGTATTTTTATAAACAGACTTCGCTTTGGGATACAAAGAGTTTTTCTATTTGTAATGCATAATAAAGTCATGTCAAGGAAAAAGGATGAGAGAATGCCAGAAGAAGTTCTTTGGTTTTATTTCCTTATAATTTTTTCCAGATAAGCATTAAATGGATGCACTGCTTTTCAGAAATCCTTCACTTATTTTTACATTAGTTGAAGTTATGATGCTCTTAGCACAATTTGTGGTAATTTTGTTAATACTAAGCTTTACTGCATTACCCTGTAGGTCTTTTGTCAAGTCTGAGGAGCCATTTGCACAATTTCATCTAGAATTTTCAAAAATAGCATATAAATATATTTTCTACTTTAAAAGAAATAATACAAGTAAAAAAAATAAAAAAAGAAAAAGTTAAAAAAAAAAAAAAAGAAGCCTAAGCCTACTCAGGGTGTAGCAAGATCCTTGTGTAATTTTTATTTGCAAATAAAGAATCGTACAATGTGTCCTGGGCCCTGCACGGGGTGCCCAGGGCAGCAAGAATTCTGCAATCCAGAGCATTGCCAGCAGCAGGAAGGATGGGGATGATTAACCCAAAATTTAGGACAGGCGAATTTTCTAGAACCTTTTCATTGCCTGACTCACCTTTCAAGAAGTGTTTTGACTGTCTACTTCTGTCAGCATGATCAGGAGCACACAGTTTGGACTAGCACACAAATTGTGCTCCAAGGATCCCTTCGACAGGCTGGGCCATTTGCTCACAGCACCCTTCAAGGTTCCCTCACCCATGGCTTGAAAATGTAAGCCAAAACCCATGAGAACATTTTCACTGAAGTCCTGTTATATGAATAAGAGTGGCTAAAGTAGACCAGTAATTCATAACTTACTGAGCTGATGACTATCCAACAATTTGCTATAGAAATATCTTTATCTTAATAATGAACAATTAGATTGATGAAGTTAATTTCCAACTTTTAAAAAAGTGTTCTGTCTTCAAAATGATCATCTGGGATGGTCTACATTTGCCCATTGTAATATTAGCAAAATGACGGTATTCATTTTAATTTAATGAATAGAAATGCGCAAACACCTGCCTTTGTGCTAATGATCTTGGCATTTGAAATGATCACGGTGCATGGCTGCAGGTTATTAGACATGTCCAGCAAAACAGTGTCTGCATCTTACATTTGCGGGTTTGTAATTCACTGAAGGTATCTTGTTTTCCCAACTGGGTCCACTTATGACAGTCATGATAAATAACCTTCCATTGTTGGTACATTTACTTCTTTGGAAAAGGAGTTGGGAAATAGGTCGGGGGTACTTACATGAATAGGAAAGAGTGTGTTGTGCCCCCGGGTGGGCAGGGAATATACAAGAGATAAAGAAACAGTTTTATAAATTTACTAAAAATCTTCCATTTAAAGGTGACATTACATGTAGTATAAGATTCTGGAAATCCCTACAGCATTCTCTGTATTTTATAAGAGCAGTTTTTCTTAATAGGAAAGTCTGAAAATGTTTATCTGTTTTATTTTCTTGTGCATCTCTGTCTGTCCTCAGACAGATTTGTCTTCAGTCAGATCATCATAAACCTTTGCCTTGTAGGTGACAACTCCTTGCTTTACAGCACTGCAAGTCAAGATTGCCTGATTTTAAGGAGAAGAAAAACCTTGATTTTTTCCTTTTCTTTTCTATCAGCAATTTCTTTATGTCAGGCCCACAATACCACCTTTCATTTTATTTTATTTTATTTTATTACTATTTTCAATTCCATTCTTTCATACTTTATCCTAGGATAATCACCCTGTTTATCTCAGACTACACTGATACCTCAGACAAATCACTTGCACTGAAAAGAAACTGTCCTAGGCCCTTGGCTACTGTTCACCAACAGGTGCTATTATCTCATTACTGAGCACACCAGAAAGCCAGTTTTCACTACACTGCCCTGATATTTCACCAGTAAAAAAAAAAAAAAAAAAAAAAAAGCAGGTTATTTCGCATAGCCAGAGCTTTCTGTTTCCTGCACTGTTTTGTTGATGCTCGTTCTGTATTTCTATACATTCCCCCTGAGCATTGAACTGGAAAATAAAATTGAAGCTATTAGTCCTTTCTATAAAAATAAAAATCTCACATGCTGAGCACTCATCTGGCCTTCATAACTCCTCTTTGGTTTTTCCACATTGTGTGATTGGGTGCAAGAAAATAGCTCAATTATCTTTTGGACATGGGCACTAATGAGGCCCAGGGCACTCTGAGCTAATTGGAAGGAGAAGCCCAGTGTTTTAATGATTGCGGTCTTAATATAGCTAATAACCAGGATGGCAGCCGAATTTGTCAGTGCCACTTTTTCTATGCTTCCCATTTTGCCCATTCTGGCATGTAAATTCTTCCTTATTGTTACTTGGGGCTGACTGCCCCACAATTAATGTGATTTCTCTAGGTTAGATGTTTATGAAAATGTCATGTCACTGTATGCAAGACGCAGTACACTGAAATGACCCTTCTTCCGAGCAAAATTGTTCAGTCTGTGCAATTCGTAAGCAGAAAGACTAGTAGGCAACTGAATCAGTTGTGATACTCCAAATTGTCCTGGTCACACAGAGCTCCTAGAATAATTGTTGCTACGTCCTGTTTGATTTTCCTTGTAACTCTTGGAGCAATGCAATTAGTGGCGATATGAACATTAATTGACCTAAGCATTGAATCAGAAAGGCATTCCCTGGAGAAGGACTGTGAAAGTGACAACCCTGGAGGAAAAACTGACATTTCTAGTTTGTGTTTCCACAAGCAGGTAAGCAAATGAATGAAAATTGGACTGTGTCACCAAGTGTAGATGTCCCATTAACAAGCCCTGGGGAAATATTTTCTAGGACCATCAGCAAGTGTGTTTTATGTGGCAAGCAAGCTGCTGTTCTGGTGAATTGATGGTTTTCATGCATAGTCAGGAAGATCCCTTGTTTATGCACTGCCAGCCTGTGTCCTGTTCCCAGCTGTGCTTTAATACCTTCAGAAACACAGCTGGCAACTATTCTGCTCCAGAGAAAAATGCCTGTTCCTTCACTGAGGTACAGTGGCCGCTGTTTATGAGAAAAAAAGGGTGCTAATAACCTATGCAGTTCCTAAAGGCTAGGAATTCTGATATAAAATTCTATAGCTTAACCCAGAAAGAAGGAGAAACCTTAAAAAAACGAAGAAAACAAATCTGTCATTCTCTTCGAACTGTTCATAGCCTATGTAACCTATAAAGTAAAAGCTATTGAAAAATAACTATATATAAATGCAAACAGTTGAGCAAAACTAAGTTAAAGGTGTGACAGTGCCACACCATCCCATGCCTGGGGAAGGAGATGGAGCCAGGGAGATTCCTCATGCTCAGGAATGGACACAATCCACTAACACCGAGCACAGGGACAAAGACCGTAAATGCACTCACTCACTCCATCTTCCCATCCTGTAGCAGAGGACAGGTTCAAGCTCTGAAACTCAAGACTTCTGTCACCGTGGTAAACAAGACAAAGCCAGGAGGAAAAGCTGGTAGAGGCAGGCAGGAGCTGGGAATGGTGAGGAGCTGATTTTCCACACTTACACCAACAAAGGAGTTCCTGCTCCAGAACAGGGGTAGGCACATCAACACCTGCTATGGTTTAAGTACAGTGACCATGGTATAATCAGGTTGGAAAATTCTGGTAGGTGGATAAACACAGAAGAAAGAGATCTGAGGCCTGCTTGGCTGCCAAATTACGTTTGAAATAATTTCTCAGCCTGAAGTAGTGCTCTGGGCAAAAAATAGGAAAGAGCGCTCCCCATCCTGCAATTCCTATGTATGTCAGCCCCCACTTATTCCTGTTCATTTAGACCTAAACCAGAGTATTTAAAATGAAGCGTCCACTGCATATCTGTGTAGAGGCATGCAGGGAAAAGAAGCCATGCCCTTTTCCAATGGTGTTTCACAGCTCAGTCCATCACATTGATAGACATTTACCTGTTCAGCTTCAGCCAGCTGGACAGGGAAAGAAAAGCCCCTACTTTCACATAAATCCTATCAAAATATCATAGGATTACATCATCATGACTTCAGTGCAGTATTCTAATTTCAGCATAGTATTTTTTCTGATCCACCCATAAGGAAGAAGAGATCAAGTTCAAGAGCACTCTTTGTACCTCTTACAGTTACTTAAAAAAGGCTTTGTCTTAGGCCAAAGTATACAATCATTTAGCTGTTTTCTTGGTAACCAAATGCAATCATTAAATAAAATTATTGCAATGGCATGAATTTACTCCTGCAGTTTACAGAATCAGAAGTGCAGTAGTGCAGAGAAAGCAAAATCCAATCGTTAAAGGTAGTTTCTCTGTTTTTCCTTTAGCTCTTATCGTATCTAGGCTTCAATTCTCTCCAAATTTTTCTGCATGTCACTCTCTTTTATTAGCACTCCAGGGCATTGTCAATACCTGATTTATAAAGACAATGAAATTATAACAGCAAATAATGGTAAAACACCAGGCTGCTGGTCTGAAGATGGCCATCTATGGACAGCAAACACTGCTGGTACGCTTTTCTCCCTTTACCCCTTTTTCTCCATCAGGCAGCACCTGGGTGAATTAGTCACATCTCCACCATCTGATGTACTCAGCTGCATATGAGTTCTCACACTACTCAGGAAAGGGTAAAGTGCCAGGTATCAATACCACTTGCCTTTAGTAAAATAACATAGTAATAAATAAACTTAATTCCACTATTAAATTATATTTGAACTGCAAGGCTGTGCACCAAATTCCAGTAATGACTTCTTTTATAGTCACAAAGTTATCATCATCAACTCTAAAAAAAACAGATTTTAAGGACCACCTTAAACATATATAGACACAATTGTGAGGGTCTGGGGCGTGTTTTTTCTGAAGTATGTATTAATGCAGCATATGGCTTAACAAACTTCTTGCAGCTAAGACTGGATTTTCAGATCTCTGCTAAGGTGTTCCTACCTTGCTATTTCTTTATTTTGAGTAGTATAGCTGAGATAGCTTAAAATCAGGAGAGGAAGGTAGCAGCCCGCTGGACAAGCTCTCTTCAAAGAAAAAGAGCTTTCTTCAAGATCATCAGGCTTGCAAGTCAAAATCTATTTTCCTAAAGTCATGAAACATTAATAAATTCAGAACTTACCAGTATGTACTTTCCCCTTAGCTGATTTTGTTTCTTTTCTCTGGCAGTTCTTAAGATGTGGGTGTGGGAAAGTCATGGTGACCGAGATAAAGGTCAATTCCCTGCTAATCCCAATGTAATCCATGTCAGAGCTGCCCTGGGAGCAGTGCTGTGCGCTGTGGCTGCTCATCGCTCTCCAGAAGCTGCACACTAGTCAGTAATGGCCAATTCTCATTATAACCCAACCTGCCCTTGGCAGCAAGGAAGAAAATGGGCACGTGTAGGGCTAAAAGCTCTGGTTTGGGAATCCTAGCCTCACACAAACAGGTGACACGGCAACTGGAGACCTGGGGTTTTGTTATCATCCAGTATGTCTCTTTCAGAAAATGGAAGTAAAACAGAAACTCTTGATTCCTAAGGATAGGTCTTTAACGGAAAGCTGGTAAATTGAGAATCTCTGGATCATGCCTCGTGAAGAATTATCTGCCCAGATTCACTTGTAAAGTTACCCAACCAGCCAGACGTCAGTCATGCTCAAGCTCAGAGGAAGCCTTGCAAAATTATTTGCTCACTACACCCATGTGACATTAAAATAATTTGCAGATTCCACGGACAAAATTCTTTTAGTGGTCACAACAAATGAGTGCTGCAAACCAACCTCTGAAAAAAGCCTCATACACACGTAGCTGTGGCTTCCTAGCTGGTACCATCAGTCATCTCAACCCTTCACCCTCCATAAAGTACACTGAATTATTATGTTGCAATTTTTCTAGAAAGCTCAGTCCTTTTAGGTCTCATCTGTGGTTTTGTTCAGACCCTTCCACACAATTTCTGTTCCCAAGGCAGCCTGTCCAGGGGCAGTGGCTCCTGTGACAGTCCCTGTTTTTCCTCCCACAAGCTCTCAGCTCAACCCCCATCACCAAGATCCTTCCTCAGGTCAGGAGCCCTTTGGCTCTGCTTCCCTTTCCATCCTCCCCTCCCAGACTGCCCATTTCCCTCTCACAGTTAAATTCAGCAGTGCTCTTCCAATCTGCAATCAGGAATGGAGCCAGAAAAGCCTCTTCTCACATTTGTAGCCCCATTACCAGAGTGCGAGAACACATCATCAGTAGGGTAAAACTAACCTGTCTCAGGATGGTCTAATCCCAGCTCACGTTCCCTATTAATGGGAACCCAATGGCGGTTGTCCCCAAGCCACCCACAGCGCAGGGCTGGGCAGACGTGGCCTGCCAGGGTGGACAACTGTGCTCTCCTGCCCACCAGGTCTCCGCAGCTCCTACACATCTGCATTACATGAAGTTCAATCAGATTTATCTGACACTCTTTACAGTTCGTTGAAATCATTTGAGTACACTTTCACTGTCACACTGATATTGCGGGGAATTTTTCTGGTCTAATATCTGTCCTGTCTTGTAACGAAGCAATTTGGAGGATTGGACATTCCTACCACCACCATCCAGGAGGATTAACAGGGGTCTAGCAGTGGGAGCTTCAAACAAAACCATCTGTGCCTTGCTCTGCACCCATGGCAGGCAGCCAAAGTCTGGGGCAATCTGCTATGGCCCCCAGTGCAGCAGTGGGGGCTCCTGCTTGATCAGGAGGGCTCAGTGAGGCTTCTGCAAGCCACTGCTTGCTGCCCCTCTGCTCTCTGCACCAGAGGAGGCTGGCATTTCTTTCCCACCGCCATGTGCATGGTGCAGAGCGCTTTCCCGATGCCGCTGGCAGGGCCCAGAGGAAAGGGTGGCCCAAGCCAGGCAGCAAGTGCGTTTTTTCCCCTCAGCAGTGCAAAGAAGAGGAGGCAATGGGGCATGGGCACTTCTCCTGAGTCAGTCACCCTCTGACTGGGGGGGAGCACTTGGAGCCGGTGTTCTCTCACCAGCTTTGCCACTGTCTTGCCCTTTCCCTGTATGAAGTGCCTCTACTGCCTGTAACTGCCTTTTCCATCGGATATTCACACCATCAACTTTAGGCACCTATTTTAGCTGGCTAATTTAAGAGCCTAGGTCCATCTCATTGGGTACTAACAAGAAGTTGTAATTAAATGACATTTTCTATGCTATATTAAACTCTTTCAGTCAAAAAATATCTCATTGAAAAATCAGGAAATAAGTCCCCAGGGCTATCATTATCCATCTGCTTTCCTAGCAACTTTAGACAACTGCAAAGAATTTTAAAATAAATTCATACAGGATGCATCCTTCTCTCATGCCATTCATGACATGCACCAGACTTTCCTTCATGTTGCTTTCTTGGAGAACACGAGTATCACAGTTATTAGTTAGCAACCAAGTGTCCCCAGCCAGCAATGAAGGCAGCAAGCTCCTGTGTTCCCAGGTGGCCCTTGGCTATTTACATGCTAACAGTGAGCTGCTCTTCAATGTCTTACAGACCCATCATGGAGAGAAGTTGGTTACCACTTTGAACAGGCTGGAGAGTTGCCAGCTGATGTATAATTAAAAGCAAATGAGCAGAAATCAGTTTTGGAAAGCCTAGGAGATCAAAGCAAGAAGGTTCAGTTTTTGGGGAGGCCAGCAGGAAGATGACGGTTTTTCTAGCATCTAAATAGATTTTAACATGACCACAACATCCTTTTTTTTAATTGAAATCTGGACAGAACTGGAGTTGGAGCAAGTTGTTCCATTCATACAGGAATGCACGAAGCATCCCAATACTGCTTGGGAAGAAGCTGGGAGGCTGGGGAGGGCACAGGTTTTAGGGAGTTTAAGAACAAGTCAAGTTACCCAAATAGCCAGTGTCTCTCCATTGACTGTGTAAGCAACTCCCTAAGGCAGCCAGCCAGGCTGGCTACCTAAAGCTGGGCAGCATCAACATCCCCTCCCAGGAGCAGCCCAAAGCCCAGCAGTAGCAAAGAAATCACCACCCTGAGAGTGGAGCAGGAGGTTTGCAGGAGCAGACTCAAAGGACCGAAGCAACCAGAACTGGGTCACCAACAGCTGAGCACAAAACTGCTAAGCCTGAAATGCTTCCATTTGTTCAGTGCCAAGCACAGCGGAGTCCAGATGTTTAAATTCAATTCTTTAGACAATAAAGATGACAGCAGCTACAATCCAACTGTTCTTTCAACTTTCAACACTACACACATACATGTTTCAAAAAAACTTCAAAAACAGAAACTGTGCTTCATTTTCTATTATGCTTTACAGTTACACATGCTCACCTCCCAGCAGCAGCCTTTTCTTAGAGATGCATTATAGCTTTCCATGATACTGCTTAGGGCAGTGGGTGATCATTAATCTTTGCTTAATTCTTAGTCCAAACCTAAGTCTATACAGACCATTTATTTCATGAATAAGCAAGTATATCGAAATTAAGATTTGAACAGCACTCACCTGACATTATTATCCTGAAAGTTTTACCATTTAGCTCTAAATGCAACTGGGAACATAAGTTATAAATAGACACTTAAATGTTCCTATCAGCTGAGGTTAATAAAAAAACATGAAAGATAAGATGTTACCTTTTGGCTCAGGATGTAAAAGCCTTCCAGTTATTTGAAAGATAAAGCCGTTTTCACATATCTTCCCCACCTCTTTGCTGTACACCTCTCCAGGGGGTGTGCAGTGACATCAGAGCATGCAGAAACTGCTAAACTTTCCTTGCACAACTTTTGGGGCTTAATTGCAGACTATAAAAGCATTGGAGTTGCTGCCACCTATAGACAAGTGTTAAACACAAACATGCATTTGTTACTGGAAAATGGAAGTGCAAACTGACATGAAGTATATCTTTAATATTGCCATGTAAATGTATTGTTTACCCCACCATTCTTATCACCAGGCTTTGTGCTAATGAGCCGCATTAAACGTTTATGGCACAAGCCAGAATCTGCTGAAAACACCCAGCACCTCATGTACTGGCCCTTGTGTTGTCAGAGCTAATGAAAAATAAAAACCAAATTTCAGTAGCATATTGGTTACTATGCTCAGCATGTTTAATCCGTAAAGAAAATGAATTACTGTGTTTTAGCTCACTCAAATAACCAAGTATGGATTAACCTTTGATTTAGATTTAAACATGCCTGAGTCTTGTTGTCTAAGGACTTAGCAAGGCAACATAACATTTTTTGATTAACTCACAGTAGCTGTGCACAGATTATTTAAAACTACATTACAACCTCTCAAAAAAAATGCAAAGATGTAGTGTTGTACAATAATGCAACAATCCTGTCCTTTCCCCTTGCATATTATGCCTGTGTCATCCAAACAAGTGCAGAATACAGCCATTTGCAAGATGAAATAAATGCAATTTTCAATATTATTGCAAGGCAGCAGTAGAATAAATTTTGCTGTAATTTCCACTTCTGGTATTTCTGTAACGCAAAAAGTGATGAAAGAGTATCTACTTCATATGAATTAGGATTATCTGGAATCATGAAATCTAACTTTTTTAAAAAAGAAATTTTCATCCTTTTATTTTCCTTTTCAATACATATTAGGGAGTCAGAAGGTCAAAATTCTCAATGATTCTTAATGTCCTTGATTCCTGACTTTTCACAGATGCTGAGTATCTAATACTCCATCCAGGTTCTTGGGATCTGCTGTCACTGTAACATCTGTAAAAATAAAATCCGAAATATCTCATGTAGGGCACCCAAAATGCAAAACTTCACAAATCAGAGGCCATATTTTATAAAAGGTCTTCCTGCTTTTGCCCTAGAACAGAGAATTGGCAGATAGTATGAAACATTTGCTGAGACAAGAATATACCTTTCACAGATAAGAGTTTCCCAGATCTGAAGAACAGATCTTAAAAAATAATAATAATAATTGTGAGAGATGAAAAGATGACTTTAAACATGCTGTAGACAAGATTTCTTTGTCACAAATGTAAAGGTTCAAGAAATCACAGTGTTCCAAGGTCTTTGAAGAACACTGAAAAGGAAAGGAAATCAGGAATTGTTTCATCTTCCAGTCCTTCTGAAATGGAGATGTGCTCAGCTATGAATAGCTTCGGTTTTTCCCCCATTGCTGGAAACATGCCTAGCCTGTGACTTATTCTGGAACAGCAAGGCAAGAGCATCCTAACAATGTTCTCCTAAAGAGCTTATTTTATCTGTGCTTTAAACAGTAAAAACATTGTTGGTCAGTCTAAGTGAGAAATTAAAGGAGCTGGAAAATAAACAGAGAAAAACAGTTGCTCAGAGAGTACATGGCAAAGGGTAAAATACTTCTTAAAATAACATAAGGCACAAGGAGTAGCCCTGATCTCAGAAGCTAGAAGTGCTCTATTGTCTCTTCAGGCAAAATACATTTTGCCTGTATGGCTTTTTGCCTGTCATAAACTGGTTCTATGAGGGTCTGCACCTTCCTGGGGGGCATCTCTGTCCCAGTAAAACACCAGCACTCCAAGGACTGCATCCCACACCAAATCTCACATGCCTGACAAGTGGCCACACCTGGCGACCCTGAAGCCTACCTCCCACAGCAGCACCATGCTCATCCAAAACCCATGACTTTGCCTTTCCATGCAAGTTTCTTTATTTTGGGAAGTAGCAGAGGTATATTACAAATTACACTGAATATCACTAAATGCATAATGTTGCTCATCAGAGAGCCCCAAATTTTTGTATTGGCTAGAGCTTTATTTTTTTATAATCATGTGTCTGGTTTCTTCTGGATTAAATAATGCATTTGCCTATTGTCAAACAGCTTCTATCATGCAGTTGTGACAGAGTTAATTCCTTTATCAATATACTAAGCATACATAAAAGTCTGAGTCATTAACAGCACCACATGCTCAGTTTGTGCAAATTCAATTTGTGTTAAATACATGCTCAGACATTTCCCAGCACCTCCACTTCAATGCAATACTAGAGGCATCTTTGGAAATTTTTTTGGCATTTTAGGGATGTAGAAACCCACCTCATTCATCTAGTATTTTATTGTCAAGCATGTTCTCAAGCTCCTCCTTATTTTAGCTGCACAGTTACAATAGCTGGAATTCATCTTCTGGGGACTCCACATTGTTAATAAAATGTATTATTTGTTACCAGAACATGCCTGGCATGTTCTAATGTATCTCTAAGACTCTTCTTGTTGCAAACCAATATAAATTGGCTTGAAAAAACTCTTTAATACATGTTACTTTGTGTGCTGTGACATATCTAGCAAGTTGGGCTAGGCTTTGAACTACTGAAGTTTTGAACATCCATCAGCTCCAAACTGTTGATGATCTGCTTGATACAAACATTGATGTGTTCACCATGGGAACCAAAAGAAGAGTATGTAGCTGAGCTTCCTATTTATGAAAGCAATACAGCAGAAAATTTTCCAGATGTGGGGTTCAATCCTTTATTCATTGTTCAGCCTAGTCTCCTGTTGATTTAAAAAGCAGTTTCCATTCTTTAGAAAACAGAAAATGAGGGTGTAATTGCAGAATACATTATTTAACTACAAAGCAGCTAGCACTAGAAAAACATAGTCAAACCAAATAAAAAAATAATTAAATGAACGTAATTTTTTTTTTATGGAACAATTTTTCTATTACTCATTTCATAATAATAAACAGGTAACTGTACTTATAACAATGGGATTATGTGCACTTTATGAATTCTAGCTAAAAAGAAATAAGTGGTTTTAACATGGTGTGTTAGTTAGGACTAATTAGAATTAATTTTCTATTCCAGGGACTGGTATTCTGCCTGTTCTGTCTGGAAACAGAAACAACACCCAGAAAAATCAGTTCTTGCCCAAGAGAAAAGAGGTATATGCCTAGGGAAAAAAATGAAGAAAGCATTATATTGGTGTAACTCCTCCCTAAAGTATATAGTGGAGCAGAGGGAGGGAAAAATATCATGTCAGAGAGGGGATAACAAAGAGAGAGTAGTTTCCCACGGGTAAGGGAGACCTGTTTAGACTAGGCAAATTAGAAGAACAATATTTGCAGATAGAAAGCCTATCAACTTGAAAGAAAAATCCACAAACTGAGGGCTTAATTATATATATATTTCTTAAATAAAGCAAAGTCACAGCTAAAAATGCATTTAAAAAAACCCCAAAACTCCTCCTCAACTTCTTTCATTATTTAGGCCACACACTGTGTTTAAAAGCACCAAGCATCCCTACATTTTGCTGCACAAATGATACCTTTGCAGGAAAAGCAGGATTAAATCGCTACCATCCAGCAGGTACAGTGGGTCCTTCTGTGACAGGGTTAAAGCATATTGGCAAAAAAAGAGTGGTTAGGAGACCTGCAGGTTGATGCAGAACATTGTGAATAACAGGAACTCGGGGAAAAACGGAGAGTTTATGACCTTAGGAGGAAGGGGCAAGCCACTCAGGAGGACTACAAGGATGTCATGAGTTTTTCAGGGAAAAAATGGGAAAAGCCAAAGCCCACCTAGAAATTAAGCTGGCTACTGCTGCAAAAGACAACAAAAATGTACCTATAAATACACTAGCAAGAAAAGGAGGGCTAAGGAGAACTTCCAACCTTTATTGGATGTGGGGGGAAACACAGTGACAAAGGCTGAGGTACTTCATGCCATCTCTGCCTCAGTCTTTAATAGTAAGAGCCCCTGTTCTCGGGGTGCCCGGCACCCTGTGCTGGAAGCCAGGGGCAGGGAGCAGGCTGAGGCCCCCATAATCCAAGGGGAAATGGTCAGTGACCTGCTACACCACACAGACACACACAGTCTCTGGGGCTGGGTGGGATCCACCCGAGGGCACTGAGGGAGCTGGTGGAGGCACTCACTGAGCCGCTCTCCATCACTTACCAGCAGCCCTGGCTCACCAGGGAGGTCCCAGCACACTGCAGGTTGGTCACTGTGCTGCCCGTCTACAACAAGTGCAGAAAGGAGGATCCAGGGACTCCAGGCCTGTCAGCCGGACTTCAGCCCCTGGGGGGGCTGGCTGGGCCGGCTGGGCAGGAGCCAGCCCTGTGCCCAGGTGGCCACGGGGGCCAGCAGCAGCCTGGCTGGTGTCAGGAACAGTGTGGCCAGCAGGGCCAGGGCAGTGCCCGTCCCCCTGTGCTGGGCCCTGGTGCGGCCGCCCCTCGAGCCCTGGGGGCAGGTTTGGGCCCCTCAGCCCCAGGCAGACCCTGAGGGGCTGGAGCGTGTCCAGAGCCGGGCAGGGGCTGGGGCAGGGGCTGGGGCACAAGGCTCACGGGGGGGCTGGGGGGCTCAGCCTGGAGAAAAGGAGGCTCAGGGGGCACCTGATGGCTCCCCACAGCTCCCTGACAGGGGGTGTAGGCAGGGGGGGTCGGTCCCTTCTCCCAGGTAACAAGTGACAGGACAAGAGGAAACGGCCTCAAGTGGCACCAGGGGAGGTTTAGATTGGACATTAGGAAAAAAGTCTTCACGGAAAGGGTGGTGAAGCCCTGGGACAGGCTGCCCAGGGAGGTGGTGGAGTCACCATCCCTGGAGGTGTTTAAAAGACGTACGTGTAGGTGTGGTGCTTAGGGACACAGTTTGGTGGTGACCCTGGCAGTGTTGGGTTTACAGTTGGACTTAGTGATATTAAAGGTCTTTTCCTTATGATTCTGATTTTGTTCTATGATTTTATTAATCCCATAGCTCTGTCCCCAGAGCTGCTGTCTCAGAGGGAGAAAAATGCAGTAAGAAAACTGAATGGGACTAGGGACCTGTGATTAAATGACAAAACAAAACAAGTTTCACTTGTATGATATATCAGTACAGCTAATGAGTAGCCATTTCTAGCAACTTTAGTGCAAACTGCTTAATGTTGGATGTTTTTCTCAAGTGTCCAGTAGCTGAAGGGATGTACCTGCAGGCGAATCCCAGGGTTCATCACAGGAAAGAGCAAAATGCAATTCTGTTCCTTGGGATTGTGCAGAACTGTGGAAAAGGTGGCTCATCTAGCTGTGGGGCTGGTAGAACACAGAAGTGAAAATAAAAACAGAAAAATCTAACATTGTTTAACAATGTCACTTGATTTCTGCAAACTTGGTTCTGCATGATGTTACTAACACCCTGAGTACAGTGTGCTATCTTCTTCTTCATGGGCAAGATGAGACTTGTTCAAATTCTACCTAAAATTTCACACACAGATAATGAAACAATCAAATCATGGCCTCTAGAATATCTTTGTAAATGTGCTGTGGTTTTGGGGTGGGGTTTTTTTGCTGAGACATTTTCATGTTAATTCATGTCAGTGAGAAGCACCTTGAATCAGAGCCACCTACATCTCTGTGCTCCCTGTTTGGCAAGCTAGAGTAAATGTTTCAGTGCTAACAGGCTCCAAATTTTGTGAATTAACTAACTTAGCCCTTACATTTTTTTCTATTTTCTTAGACTGTAATTGCATCTAATTGTACATTTTGAGCAAATACACATAATCGCATCATTATGGCATGTAATTACTTAATTGTGATGTATAATTAAGTAAATAGTACAAGAAATTGTGCAGAACTTTAATAGATTTGTTAAAAAGAAGTTAATCTTTTCTGCAGCTGACAGAAGAAGGCATTTTCTCCTCTAATGATCATAATCAATTTAAGATTTTCTACCCTAATTAGCGGGCACTCTGCAGGCATGTCCAGAATATGCATATTCAAGCGAAACATTGCGTGATGACATTTGTGACTTTTTATATGTATTTTCTATATGCAAAGACAAACATCTTTATGTAGAATTTAATGAACAGTTGCTATAGAAAATGTAATATCAGAAGAACCCATGCAATAGTAATAAATTAAACATGTTCTGATGATAACCTTTAAAAATTCACTATAATAGTTCTTTTTATCAGCATGGCTCAAACCACATTCTTACCTGTTAATGCACATACAAAAGTTACATAGCATTGTTACCTCTATTTTAAGGCTGAAAGAGACTGCAGGTCCCACTGAAGACGAGTAACTTACCCATAGTTCTGCATTCAGTCAGTAGTTTACTTGTCTGTTAGGCAGCGACAAGGCTGAGCCCACAAAAGTCAAGTGAAGGTTTGCCACCCTCTTGGCAAGAGCCGCAAAGGCAGTTCCTAATGTGCTTCTGCCAAAAAGAACAATGTGGCAACTCATCTCTTCGACAGCTTCTGCCGCTGTTATTGTCCCTGCTATTTGATGTAGTAACACAATTCCTATACCGAACACCGTTTTATCATCGGGAATAACTCTCAGTTTAGGAGGTTTTCTATAGAAGGAAATTTCACCTTGACAAGGCAGGTTTATTTGTTGTCATAGCTGAGATTTTGTGTGTCCCGGGAAAAGCTTGTGTATTACCCAATTACATATTATATACATTTTATACACACCCTGTAAGACTAGCACACATCTCCTCCTTTGCTCCTCACACCTGTGGAGAGGTCAGCTATTAAGTATTAGTAATTGCTAAAATACACAAGTCCCTTTCACATCATATAGAATTTAATTCTCTGGATAGTTAAGCAACACAGGACTCAAAACAAATGACTGGTGAAAATTAAGACAGATTCTTTAGACACCAGAAAGGCTTTTCCCATGCTTTGTGTTTATATTTTTCCTCACTGGCATACTACACAGCCATGCCCAGTATGCTAGATTAAGGGCTGGCAATCTCAAAACCATCTCAAGATGGTCTGCAAGACATTTCTACAAAAGGCTTACCCAAGTCCCTTAGAAAATTTGCAGTCCATCAAGGCAAGCTCTGAATACAGTAGTGGTTTCTAAACAAGGTTTTCTACATACACCTTTTAGTAGCTCCTTCCCAGCTTGCCCTATTGATATTGACAGTGATTTTAGGAACAGCCGATTCATATTGAAGCTTTGGGAGCTTTATATGCTCTATGTTTCCCAAAGGCAACAAAACCCCAAAATGCCCCGAAACAAATTGAATCCACATGTTTAGGGGCTACTCTCTATAAACAGTATGTTTCATTTAGTAAATATTCTGGGAAGTAAGATCAACATGGCTTGAACACTGAAGAAGCGATTTAGAAGATTGCTGTAAACAGAGTAGAATTACCCACATAGCATTTGACAGAGCAAATATGTGACAGAGCAACATTTGACAAATACAAAGCACTTTTCAAAGCGTAAAAAACAGGTTTTGTTTCTCCCTACACAACAAAAATAAAATGCAACTGAAAAATAGCCTCAATTAAAAAAAATAATTTGGCAATGGGTATTTAACTTAAAGAGGAAAATCAGTATGTTACATACACACTCTGCAGCTATCTTAAAAAATTACACCCTCATGAGAAAGCATGTAATGTAAGTTGTTGGCAAACTGTCTGAACACCGGAATGAAAAAAGAAAGAATAGAATCTGGGGTGACAGTAAGAATATTACCATCAACCAAAACACAGGCTGAAACTCTGTCGTGGTTTAACCCCAGCTGGCAATTAAGTACCATGCAGCTGCTGGCTCACTCCCCCTCACCCCAGTGGGATGGGGAGGGGAATCGGGAAAAGTTAAAAGTCCGTGGGTTGAGATAAGAACAGTTTAGTAATTGAAATAAAGTTAATAATAACAATTAATTGGTAATAATACTAGTTAGTAAGTAAAAGGGAGATAACAAATAAAGGGAGAAGAATAAAACTCAGGACAGACAAGTGATGCACCATTGCTCACCACCCGCTGACCAAGGCCCAGCCAGTCCCCCAGCAGCAACTGGCCCCTCCCAGCCAATTCCTCCCAGTTTATGTACAGCCTATGGTATGGGATATCCCTTTGGCTAGTTGGGGTCAGCTGTCCTGCCCGTGTCCCCTCCCAGCTTCTTGTGCCCCTCCTCACTGGCAGAGCAGGGAAACTGAGAACTCCTTGACTTAGGGCGAGCACTGCTTGGCAACAGCTGAACCATCACTGTGTTACCAACATCATCCTCATACTAATTCCAAACCACAGCACTGCACCAGCTACTAGGAAGAAAATTAACTCTATCCCAGCCAAAACCAGGACAAACTCACATTTGCTTTTGCAGGTTCCTGTATCAAAACTTGACACCTCTGTCACACCAGATAAATTAGCATTTCAAACACCTCCACCCACACTAACTAGCACAACTTCTATCCCCAACAACTCTTTAACAAATGTCTTTCTCTTTTCTTTTCTTAATGGTATTACCTCAAACCAGATTGTACTTGGGGGAAGAAAAAAACCAAACACATGTCATCTGAAAAACAGAGGGATAGCCACCTATCAATGTGGTGCTACGAAAATGGCGTTTCCATCACTTTCTAATAGACTCAGACCTTTATAAAAATTTCTAGAGCAGTCACAGAAATAATTTTGCAAGAACAGTTCATATAAATATCCATCTTTAAAAAAAAAAATAAAAGAGGAGGGAAAATATAGATATTCTGCAAAGAGACATTCTAGCTGGGCTTTGGGAAAGAAAAGCTTAAAGCATTTATACAAGCAATCAAAAGACAATTTCTAGACATTTGGCTAACTGGTCTTCTGTTTAATAGAAACACTTTCAAAGACCAGAATTAATCCAGATTTGTTGGTTTAATAAAGAACAGAATCCAGCTCACTGATTCAATGCACTAAATTTACTGCTATGTTCTGGCCATGTGAAGAGCTGTAAATTGGATTTAGTGAACACAAGCAAGTCAATAAATGCCAGAAAGCAGACAAGATACCAGTAAATCCACACCAAAACATTAAAAATCACTGCAAAGTTTTTTAACCAAAAGGCAGTGACCTTGATTTTCCATATTCAGGTAATGTTTGTCTATATTTACACCTGACCAGGTATAAATAGTATTAAATCAATGAGTTCCACTTAATGCCAGCTTTTCAGGGAGATAGGTAAGTCTACACCAGCTGAGAAGTCTGTCTCCGTTCATTTCTTTCCTCAGAAGAAAATGACCCTCCTCAGCATATCCTCAGTTCCGAACAGAGAGGAGGGACAGGGTAAGGAATACCATAGAGCAGGAGAAGGGGGACTGCTGAAGGAGAGCAAATGAGGAGTGAAGAAAAAAGTGGGGATTAGGCAGAGAGAAGAGAAGTGAATATGAACCAGGCACCTGTCATTACCCCAGCTGGTATTTTGGCATCTTTGGAAGTCCTTCCCCTTCATCCCTTGTACACTGGTGATCTTAACCTCAGGAATCAGCACAATTTGAAAGAGCAGTAGATTGCTGACAGTGCTGTTACCACCACCTCGTGCCTTGGTTTTTGCACTTAGAAAACTAGATGGGATGATACCAGGGTCAGAGCAAACAGAGAACCTCAGCTGTGAGCCAGCGTGGCACGTCCTTGTTCCATGCAGCCCCATAGACACCAGCACCAGCTCTTACACCCGGCACGATGGCACGAAGCCCCCTTCTCCATCCCCTTCTGCAGGCCCTTCTCTTTGCCTTAAATCACCTCTATTTGCACACATTTTTTTGCATAATTTATTTGATTTGATCCTTGCCAAGAGATCTGTTAATAAAATACACTACCATGTGGAGGTTATTGCCTGATCTTATTCTTGTCTTATCTTCCTCCACAAAGACCCAGATACGTTTAAGATCTATCACCACTGTATTGTTAATTTAACAGAACTATATTTTTGATCACCTGTGGTATGGAACTTAACAGGAAAGTATGAAATTTGTTGCAAAAAAATATGAAGTGCTCTAAAATTTCACAGCCAACACTGTGTTAAACTGTCATGTACACAAGTGTGGATCCCTTGCAGATACTTTTAAGGCAAACAACTGTAGATGCTCATTCTGTGATACCTTCTTTGTAAATGCTGCTTTCCCCCCATGACCAGGTACCAGGAGAGCCTCAGCCCACACAGACACTCAATATTTTTTTTGTTCCCCAAGCATACATGTACAAGGTCCACCAAAAATCTCTATCTGCTAAGTTCTTTCTTTTTTAGGGTACACAATTTCACTGCAACAACCCATAAAGTCACTTTTAGTGGCAGCTTCCTATGCTTTTGCAATCCATACACACCCAAAACACAACATGGGGAAACTTCTCAGAATTTCCCAAAACCCCTTTTCATCAATGCATTGAGGAGATTGTGACTCCTGCATAAATTACCACATCCTCAGTTTTGAGGCAAATTTGAAATTGTTTCACAATTTCTCATGGTGTGACTTCCTAAATCTACATGGAGTTTGGCCCTCTGAGCTTTCTTATGCATGCACACAAATCAAATTTACATTTACAAAACTAACCTATTGATCGTGTCCCTCAACTATACATTTCATAAGATATAATCTCTGTTCTTATCAGTGAGAGCAAAACAGACATTGTTTTTTGTGAGGATTTCTAAATACAATTAATCTGGGTTTAGCTAGTTACATAAACCTCTGGATTTAGTCAGCAGGAGCATTACTAGATCCAGACAAAAATAATCCATATTTTTCTTGCCCTGAGGCCATATAATCCTTCCATGTGCTCGGGGTCCTGCTCCGAACATTCATTCCTGTCTGTCTCTCTGGCTCTGGCCTCTTGTTTTGGCCTTGGCTTGTCCCACAGTTAAAAGAACTATGTAAGAAAGTATGGTTGGACTTTTTTATCCTCTTTGAATTATTTTTTTTTTACTGCTCACCAAGTTTTCTTAATCCTTTTCATAATAACCAGCACTGTTTCTGTACGAGCAGGTGTGTGACTGGACACCAAGCATTTATGCTGCCTACAAAAGACCTTTCCAGGATCCAGTAGTTTCATGGCATAAATAGGAATTATTTGCTCTGTATAATAAGCATCTCCAAGTCGAAATTCATAAGGAAAAGCATGTTTATTCCTGAATAAAACACAAATATATTTGGCAAATAATAAATAATAGGTTGGAAAAGGGTTACATATTGATCCTTCTACTTCACACACACATGCAACGGCATGTATTTACTAGCAATGGTACATTTTTCCCTCAAGCCTCATGAAAGATGTTACTGAAGATGGAAAATAAGATGAAAGACACAGGTCCTGAACCCTGATGCTAAAGCAGACCCACAATAAAAACCCAGTTCCCACTGGAAATGCCACTCCTGTTCCCCTCTCAGTAAGAAGAACATGCCTTTGATAACAGTGTTAGAAACGCAGTTGATCACTGTGAAAACTAGGGATCTGGCTTAGGCTACAAATAACAAGTTTTTAAAGGTGAATAAACCATTTCATGTGGTTCACATATGAAAAAAACAACCAACCAGACATATGTTAATTTTTCACATTCTCCCACATTCTGTGTGACACGTGGTGAGTGCAGTGTTAGGTGAGAACTGCAGAAGGGACCCATGCAGCCAGGCTCACAATCTATATCATCACATTTAAATGAAAATTTCATAACATCTGTATTCTTAAGTACTTATTAGATATTCAGGACATGGGATGGAATACAATGATACTGTGCACTAATTAGCAGATCGTTTACAAATCCCAGACCCCTTTTCTCCCCAGTGAGTGTCTTGGCAAATACAGATACCAGCACAGACTTCTTTTTCTCTGCTTCTACCCTTTATCTAACTTTGCCTTTCACGGGTTCATTGAAGCAGTGTTTTGTAATTGTGTCAAATTAGTAGAAAACCTGAGGTATAGCAATTTGACAATGATATAGCTGTCACGATGGTTCTACTTTTTGCTTGTACCGACTCAAGCATAATTAGAATCAAATATCTACCTCTCAGCGTTTCTCTTGGGCTCATCCAACTCTGAAAGCTCTCAGGCCATTAAGGCCTATCAATTAGTAATTATTTTTTTCAGCCCCCAGCAGCCACCAAAGCATACATTAAAGGTGATATCTGCAGTCAAAAATTTAATGTGCACATTTGAGAATATCTACTTTGATGAAGAGAATATTATCAAGGAAACTCATTTACTTAAAGTTTTATATCAGGGCTATTAAAAATATTTTATTTGCTGAACAAATGTCCAATGAACACTCCCATATCTGTTAAGTAATATTAATTGCACACAGGTTTCGAAAACAGAAGAATCATTAAAAGATAAATGAGGCTGTGCAATAGCCCAGAAGAGCTAATGTTATCACTTCCCAGGCCACTTTTACAACCTTCTTAGCAGGACCATTTTTAACTGACTCATGATGGCCTGAGGAAACTTACTTTCATTTTTTTTATTATATCTATCCAATTGAGTAGATGTCACAGAGGCAGCTCATTACAAGCACCAGAATTAGAGGGCTGTCACACTCCTCATAGCTAGGTTAAGTCCATTCGGTCAGGACCGTTTGGAAAAACAATCCTTTTCATGTTCACAGTCATTTCCAAGCCTGAGAGGTCACTTACCTCTTGTTTCAAATGCAACTCAAAAATTAGTTACTCGAAGATCAGGCTGCAAAGCAAATGTAATTACAGTATGGACACATATTTAGTGTTAAGGTGGCACTGGAGCAGAAGAATTCCTACAGACAGGAAGCAGGAATAGATATGCACTCCTTTCCAAACTGGTTTATGAATTCTGTTAGCTTGTTTCTTGTTTAAATTCTGTATGGGTAATTTGAGATGTTTCAGTATGTACTGGACTGAAAAAAGTTCAGCTAATCCTGGCATCAATTTAACCTTTATAAACTTTTTTTCTGATAAACACATACACATGATGTCTAATCTAAGGTCACCACAAGTAGCAGAAAGGTTACCGTAGGCTTTGATTCAGATTTTGTATGAGAGATGGAATTAGCTATAAGAACTGAGGTAAACAGAAGAAAAATGCTGAGGCTGCCTCACAGCAAAGCTGGAAACTTTCAATTCCACTTTGCATGCAGCTGGAGATCTACCCTATGGTTGCTGTTCAGTGGCTGCATTCTTGTTTCACTGCAGGTCTTGGCACAGCTCATCCTGGTGCGTTTCACAGGGTATTAATGGCAGTGAGAACTGGAGGCTTCATGAAAACAGGAACAGAAACCAGAAGCCTTAAAGGCTGGTGCAGTTCCTTTGTGTTATGGCTTTGCAAACTCTCTGAAGAGCTAATTTACTAAATTCAAAACTTCTGGACAATCTACTCTGCCCTTTTTACCTATACTTATTTATTTGTAAACACACAAATACACTGCCCCTCATAGAAAATCTTGCAAACTGATGAAATGCCTGGAGCAGATCAAAATCACATTTAATCTTCGTAGCCAGGAAGCATAAGCCTTACTCTGAAGATACAGATGCAATTGAATTTGTCACTCCTTTGAGTGGCAGAGGCTCTGACTCCTCCTCAAGTGATGTGACCTGTAATGATTTTTGGAATGCAAGCATAAGATTCATTTCCAAGTTTTTATCCTACTGTTATGCCCGTAAAATTATTTCCACTTGAACGTACTTGACATTAGTCATAAATCTCTGGTCAAACAAAGGTGAGGCAGGATGGAAATGCCATATACAACATTCAGTTTCACCCTCGGCTGCCAAGAACCTTCTTGCAGGTAGCTGACCTGATAATCATTTGAAACATGTGCATAATGTTTTAATTATCTGTATAATCACCCAACAAATCTGACACTAGGTTTCTCAGCAGGAGTTTGCAGATTCCTTCTCTGCTAGTTAATCCCTTACTTACATGAGTCTTAAGGTTTGGTCCAGACACAGACCACCTACTTGGTATGACGCTTTCAAATTAGGCCTAATTTCTTTTTCATGTTTATTTTCCTTTGGGTCTAAATAGATGCTCTGGTGTGACTACATATCTTTTTATACCCATACACAAGTTTCCATCCTAATGGAGCTAATTTTTCTCTACATGTGCAAACTCCTCAACCAGACATGATCAACATGAAAGAGGCATTTCAGTAGATGGTATCTCCTCACTTCCTACCACCTCTTCCCTCCTGCTCAGCCACTGCGGTCATTCCTCCACCCTGGGTATGCCTGGCCAGCAGTACATGGCTCATCATTTGCTGCTTTTCTCCACAAGTCACATACTTAAACTCAGTGAGTATATGCATGCTAGGGAGTAGTACCATAAGATGCTAAATGAAAGTGTATGTGGAAACCAGATTTACAATTTGAATTTCACAAGCCAGGATTTTTGGAAATTGTAACCAAAAAATAATAGAAAACTTGAACAAACACTTTTATACTTCATTGTATTGCTTACACTTTAATATTAAACCTTCCTTCCACTCGTGGAAAAAAAATACTTCCAAAACAGAGAAAGAAATATACTTCAGTCAAAGTGCCAAATCATCTATCTAGCCTTATCTGCACAGATATGCATGTAACAAATACCTACCACCCAGGCAACAGTCTACACATCCCTGTTCCCTTTTGCAGCTATCAGTCAGGTCTGACCTTTGGTTCAGACCTAAAATCTCTCAACCCATTTGTTCTATCTTAAGAAAAGCAGCTTCTTCAGGGAAAGAGATGATAATGTATCTGCAAGGGCTGACTTTTTGTGCAGTTGGAGGGGGGAAGTGCCAGCATAACAAATTGCTCCTGTTCAAACCCATCAATTCAAAACAAGCATCTGGAAAACTTGACAAGAATACTCAAATGACCCTTGTGTTCTGACAACTGGAAAAGAGAAAGCGCTCTCCATGAGGGGAAGAAGTGTGCTCAAACTTTTTGCCTAGATAGAGAAACACACAGAGCTGTTTGAAATATTTTGCTTCAAAGCCCATTAAATTAAACTTTCAGTAAGTATGATTCATGCAGGCAACTATGTCTGGACTCACAAATCTGTGGTCAACAGCACCAGGAGTTGGTCGTGGCAATGGACAGGCTGTAAATTCCCCTCTGTCATGAACGTCCATTGATGTAACAGATCATTCCTTCCTTGTGAGGAACCTTGGTCCCTCTTGAACCCTGGCACGTTGGGGCTGGGTTCCACTGCCTGCAGCATGGAGAGACCTGCCTGCTCCGCTCAGAGAGGCCATTGAGGGTGGCTCTATGATGCACAGACTGCAATGTTGTTCCTTCTACCCAGTCTTGTGAAGAGAAGCACCTTGAGTGTGCACTCACAGACACAATTTCAATTTGGTTGTATTTCAGGGTTCCTGAATCAGTCAAAATCCACACTGAGGAAAAAACAACCCAGAAACTACCTTGCAACATCAATGAACTCTCCTCATTTGGAGTTTCTCAACTTTGTGCACGGCAGATGAGACATCTATCTATTGCATCAAAATATCTTAAAACTTTTCAAAATGCAACAAACCACTTCTGGAGTTTCACAGTACCAAATTCTGCTGTTTCTGCACTGCTGCCCCACAGACTTCCCTTTACTGCTGTGGCCCTAGACTGGTCCACAAGCCTGTATATATACTGTGTATCTAGGATGTGTGAAATAGTCCAGTTTACTCACACCTGAACTGCTCTGCAAGAGGAAACCAAAGGGAAATTGACCAACCAGACCCATGCTCCCCCCACACTCAGCAACATTGTTCTTCAGATCTGTTTCAGGGAAGATCACTCTGAAGCTGTCTGCTTACTAGAAGATGGTCACACAAATAATATTCTGGTCTAAGTTTATCCTTTTAGACTAAACATAACAATTGCCCCAGGTTTTCTGATTGCAGCAAAAAATGGTAAAAAGGACAGAAGACCCTCTTAAAAGGCACAGCTTAATTTGGAGGTTTAAACTCTCCAACAGGCAGCAGCCTGTGGAGGTGGTCAAAAGTTCTGTATTTACTTAAAAATGCCTTGGACAAATATTTTCTAATGTACAGTCTGACATATTGGAAGAACAAAGGCATAAGCCTCAGTACTTTGCTGTCATTTGTATGGAAGAAATAGCAGAAGTTCTTTAACTTACTTGGTTTTTATTAAGAAAAAAAAATTGTCCTGGTTTTAAATCAGTTTTGATTAAAAGTAGCACTGTTTGGAGGTACTCAGTAATGCATTCAGTGTTCAAAACAACCAAAAACTGACACTTGATATATAGCAGCAAACACTGGAGGTTATTTTTTGTGTCACAAGAAAAATTAACTAAGTTACATTAGCAAATGGGTCACAACAGGATTTGCAATAAACACTATATACAATATCAGCTGTTGGTACAGAACACAGCTGACACACACACAGTTTTCTGGTTTATGCCTTAGTTCTACAATTCTAAATTGATTTACAGCCCCATGTGAGACTCATAAAAGAGCCCTAGGCAACTCTATCCTGCTCACAGACTATTTGCAACACTGTGAATTTCTCAATTTGCCCATTTAAAAACATTTTCCCTTTTCCTTCCTTTCAATAACAGATTTCTGGAGGGAGTAGGGTGAGAAGAGAGATTTAATGGTTACATAACTTGAGACACAAACAAGTGTATCACCTTCTCCTACTCCTGATCCTAAAGCAACTCTTTTGTTTGACTGGGGGAATCACTGTTGCTCACTCATCTGCCCTAATAAATAGCAATACCCGCAAGCAGCACCAGCATCCCGACCACATGAGTATGACAGTGCAAGTGCTGCTGTGAAATTAATCACCAACCTTAATGTGACTTCAATTAGAAATAGGTTCTGCTTTTATTAAACCAGAAGATTTATAACATCAGGGAATTTGTGTTTACACACATAGGAAAGGCCTCAAAAATGAGGCAAGGTTGGTCTATAAAGGAGTTTGCTTATTAACCCCCCTCCCCAACATAACACTTTGATATCAGTGGATAATTATCCCTCTTCCAGTTCAAAAATTAGGTATAGAGAAATGGTACAGGGTGTCCCAAGGTGGCACAGGAAATTAGAGAAAGAAGAAGCAGCAGAATTTGCTACTCTGATTCTTAGTTGCAATGCTTTTTCTAATAAGCCACTCTGCTCACCTTCATTACTGTTTTTATTTTACCTCTTTAATGTGAAAATGGCTATGGAAATAATTTTCTATCAGGCAATGGGCATCTAGATACAAAATCCCAAATTTCACAATCATTTGGTCTGTTAGACTGCATTGCACTTCTCTGGGGTTACACAGCAAAAGCTGAGAGCTGACTTTAGCCCTGTATCTCCCTGCTTCTCTTGCTGTTACTCGCTAATTTAACACATCATGATGAAATGGGTATGAATCCCTGCTCCTCGTCAGCACTTTGGCTGGACTGATAAGCATAACTAAGATGTATCTACTTCATTCTGTTTCTTCTGGATACTGTGAACACTAGTTTTTCATTTCCATTTTCCAAAAGGAAGTAGCATTGTTTGGTTCATTTTAGCGCCTGATACGAGAGTTGGCAGGACATGATGGGTGATTCATACTGCTGGTAAATCTTCATTTTCCTAAGACCGTTCTTGGCAAGAGTTTAGATTTACTCTGGTAAATGTCTTGTGGTTGCTCTCCCATTCCATGGCTTGGTGGCAAGAGCAACGAAAGCCACCATAGTCTGTTGCTGCCCCCATTCCCAGCCATTGGCTCTGCCACACCACCCTGCAGCAGCGCCACAACAGCCACCTACAATGCCATGCACATCAAGGAGCAAAACCAAAACACCTTTTATTCTCCTTCTTCCCCAAAGAGTATTTTTTGGTTTTTTGTAAAACTAGGTTCATGATCTGATTCGCATTGACACAAAATAAACCAGGTATCTTGTATTTCTCCAGATAGCAAAACCCCACGGCATAGCATCAGCTTCCACCCCTGCTCTACAAACCCAGGATGGGTTTGGATGGGTTATGCACACGTGACAATTATACTGGGTACACTGAAACTCAGGAGCTGAGAGTGGCCAACGAAGCCCATCTGCTGAGGAAGACATCATTTAGGAAGCAAGCGGCTGCAGCACCCTGCCTCGGGGCACACCCCATCGCTATCACAGCCACTATGTCCACCAACAGCTGTAGTTACCCTCCCACCAAGTGCAACCATCTGAATTACCTCTCAGATTGCATTAACAGCCCCTAAACCACTCTGCTGCTCTTTCATTAAAGAACACCTTTTGGTTTTCTACAAAACAACCCTTTGATACAGAATAAAGTAACAAATCAGATGCAACTGACAATTTTTCTTTTGCAGTTAGTCATGTGAGAAAAGTGACGATGGTTAAGATGAAAAGTCTTTTCTTCCATGAGTCATAAATTTTGAATAAAAAATTGCAATACTTCAGGACTGTGGTTTTTGGAAACAAAATTACAGTTAATCATCGAATCATAGAATAATTTATGTTGGAAGCGACCTGTAGAGGTTATCTCGTGCAACTCCTCCCTCAAAGCAAGCCAACTTTTACTAGGGCCTTGTCAAACCTTACTCAGAGCTTGTCACACAGCTTTGCAAAACAGCTGGTCTGTTTTGTACATTTTTTTCCTTCCAAATGACTTTTCTAGAGAACACATACAATAGCAAATTGAAAAGTAGACATATTGTCATGGTTTAACCCAGCTGGCAACTAACTACCACACAACCGCTTGTTCATAGCCCACCCCCACAGCCGGTGGGATGGGGAGGGGAATTGGAAAAAGGTAAAGCCTGTGGGCTGAGATAAGAACAGCTTAGTAATTGAAATAAAATAAAATAATAGTAATGAAAAGGGAGACAACAAAAAGACAGAGAGAAATAAAACCCAAGAAAGACAAGTGATGCACAATACCATTGCTCACCATCTGCTGACTGATGCCCAGCCAGTCCCCCAGCATCAATCAACAGGCCCCAGCCAGCTCCCCCCAGTTTATTCACTGAGCGTGATGTCTATGGTATGGGATATCCCTTTAGCTAGTTCGGGTCAGCTGTCCTGCCCGTGTCCCCTCCCGGGTTCTTGTGCCCCTCCTCACTGGCAGAGCAGGGAAACTGAGAACTCCTTGACTTAGGGCGAGCACTGCTTGGCAACAGCTGAACCATCACTGTGTTACCAACATCATCCTCATACTAATCCCAAACCACAGCACTGCACCAGCTACCAGGAAGAAAATTAACCCTATCCCAGCTGAATCCAGGACACGTATAAAGGTTGCTTAGAAGGCTTAAGACACTATCACAATGTCAAATTTGAAAATATTATCAACAGGACGAGTTCAGGTCTTTTTTCTTAGGATTGATTAAAAAAAAAAAAAAAACACAAAAAAAAAATGACAAAAAACTCATGTAAATATTCCACAAGATTCAGTGTTCAAGAAATACCAGAAAATATTTGAAACTAGAAAGAAAATAAGCAGACAGGAGGCCAGAATCTGATCTTTTTACCTTGAAGCTGACATTATGTCACTTGATGCAAATCATTTGTAACAGTTCATTCAAGATCTAAATTTTTCTCACTAAAGAGAAAATATGTATGTTAGCATTGACTTATCAGCTATCTGAAGGCTAGGCACTGTTGTCCTTCAATATGTAACAATGGTTTTCCTTGATAAAGTAAGTCTTCCTCTCTCCTCTATAAAAATACTTTATCCTCATGACAATTTTCAGGAAGAAACAAACCACTCCTCCGAGCAACAGCAACTGCAAAGCTCTACCAGCATATTCACATGCATAGACAGGGCCATCCTGGGAAGGGAAGCTCCAGTGAGAGCAGCAGTAGGCCCTGGAGCCACAGACCAGCTGCCAGACTCACCCTCAGCAGCGTGGGACACCAGGCTGGGTGCCGTGGCACAGGTCCTCGGCATGGAGGTTGCCCAAGGCAGCCCGGTGCCCTCCCCAGCACAGCCCTTGCTTGCTGCTCCCTGGCCGCCACTACTGGGAAGGCAACCCAAAGATAAAACTCCTCCCAGATCTTTCAATAATTGTTGTTACGTGAGTGAAAGTGATTTATTTTTAACACAGCTGCATTTGTATTATGTAACAATCCCCATCTCCAATTATTTTTGTTGCAGTCACCACAAAACTGGTTCCTGCTTTTTCTATCAATTAGTCCAAGAGGGAGCTGTGTACTTCGCATGCCTGTACATACATTTGAGAGAAATGACTGAAGGGTAATTCTAAAATATGAGATCATGAGGGAAGATGCTGCACATGCATGCAGCTGTGCACAGACCAGCTCTCTGGGGGCAAGGCTGGTTTACCTGGAGTGAGCTGAGGACTGCAAATGATAAGGGCCAGGCAGTGCAGAGAGGAGAGTGACAGTGCCCCACGATGCTAAGAGGAGTCAGAATTTTTGGAGGAGCCCAAATGCCATGTGAGTCCAAGTGGAAAATGAACATCTCCAAACCACCTCTCCATCTCCCTGTGCCCTCAGCTTCTCATTTGTAAACTTGTGATGCTACCATTTCCCTTCACTGCCCGGTACTGCGGATTTAAAGTTCTGTGGCAAGCATTGTCTCTAACGATATGTACAGACAATGCCTAAAGCTGGGAGTCCCGGTAGGGACTGTGACCTCCAGACATTCATGTTTTACAAAATACAAGAAAATATCAGGGGCGGGGAGGGAGGCAGAGCTGAGGGAGGAAAGCCTTTTAGAATACAAGAAAGAAGTCGTATCCAGCTAATTATCAAGAGCTTCCCATCAGGCTGACAGACTCCCACCGTGGACACACTCAGTGGTTGTTCTTTATTTCTGAGCTTTACTTTAATCCCTCCTCATTTCTCTTGTTTCATTTCCAGTCAGTTCAGGATCCTAATGTTTTTGCCAACTTATTTTTAATGGGATTGTTAGCATCCAGGAAGCCTTGTCAAATAATCATTATACAACTACTTTCAGGGACCCCTGCGGTTGCTTCCACTCACTGTGTGTTTTCCACCCCCCCACTCTCCTCACATTAGCAGGGAAGATATTCTTCTCACTGGGAAAGCATCAAATTAAAAATCTGGCTGCTTGACCCTGTTCTGCACGTTCATCCAAAGGTGTAGCTACTCTGTCGGGCTGATGGTCCTTTTACATTATTACTTCATATTTGGCAATTCACATTTACACATTAGCCAACAAAAAGACATTTACAAAACTTTTCTTGAGTAACGAACTGAAGTCTGTCAGCTACAGAAAAAACATAAGCCCGCTGCTCTTTCTTACCCAAATAGAAGAAAGGTTGTTTTTAAATGAGACTTCTAGCCATTTCGCTGATTGCTCACCCCCCACGGATCAGCCTTTTCAACGCCTGTTGCTCTTCAGAAATGCTGAAGAATATGTGTGTTGCTGAATCCCAGAGCTTTGCCCATCTCTGCTAAAGATGCGGCTTGACCTGCAGTATCTTCCTGTTTTGATATTTTCTGCCATAAAGCTTACACCACAGCAGATTTGCTTTCCACCTAGTTTCCCAGTATTTCCTTCCCTCTCTATATGTAAAGGAAAATCAATATTGCCTCCTATATAATCTTCATGGCCAGAAATTTCAGAGGTTCCAAAACCTTTAAAATTGAGGTGTAGCAGTAAGAGAGCTTGACCAAAGTTTCAGAAGAGCTTGGCTGCTGTTGGGAGCTGGTAGATTCTGGTGGACTGTGAGTATTGGGATACTCAGAATGTTTGTGAGACATTGCTCTCTCAGCAGCTGGACCCACGATTACTGTCAGCAGTACCTTTGCATGAGAGATTATGGCAAATCAGTGGGATAATTTCTCCTTATCTGGTACAACCGAAATGAGAGCTCTGTGCTGCTGTGGTGTCTGGCTCACCAGCTAATACTCCTCCCCGAAGCAGTGATCTCTGATCCAGCTGCTTTACTCCTTTGAAACTGTTGTGAAATGTGTTGCCTTGATTTCAAAAGAATATTAAGGAGAATCGCTTAAATCTCTACAAGTTTCAAGAGAAAACCTGGGAACTGAAAACTGCAGAGGCAAGGTCTACCCTGTCAGCGCCTGCCCCTCCGCTAGCCTTTTCCCATTAGAGAAGGCAGCCAGAGTTTCCATAGCTGTGATTTTGAATGCGGTTTAGCTTTTCCAAGTTTATTCTTTCTATAGGACAGGCTTGTTAGACTCCTGAGTCTGAATACATTTTGTCAATCAACTGAAAAAGATGACAGTGTGGAATTGTTTTTGTTATTTTTTTAGGCCTACTTTACTGGAGAAAACCTGGAACGAGTGTGCTACTTCACACATTTGGTCTGGTGCTTTTACAGGGACTTGGGGAGAATCTGCCTCTTGCCTGAGACAGTAAATCAGTTGGCAGACATCCATTTTTGGCACTGTAATACTTGCATTTTTCTGGCAGACTCAAATATTGATGAGAACATAACTACCTGGTTGAAAGACAGCTGTCACTTGTGAAGGGTATAAATCCAGCATGGAAAGGGTCAACAAACGTATCTGAGGAAGGAGCAGAATTAAAGTAAGTGTAAAGCTGCTCTGCCTTCAGAGGAGCTGAACCATCTGGGGACCAACTCAAGCTGGGGATGCAGCTAAGTCACAAAAGCACCTTTCTGTGCCTTTTTCTCCCTAGCAGGTTAGAGTACTGTATGTGCAAATGGAATTATTTACACCAGGTCTCACTTAACTAGAGATTGACCTTGATTTTATTTGTTAGTATTCAAAAGGCTGAGAAACCCTGATCCATCCTAGCTTGCTGCATTAACAGAGGTCAGGTTCCATTTTGTAGCCCTGGATGGCACACCCTGCCTTATGCTGGCACTGAATTTCCAGCCCTACCAGCCCAGCAGAGGTGCAGGTAATTATGCTCAATGCAGAGTGCTTATTTATAACTTACTCCAATCACTTGTTTCAAGGTATATTTACAGGTAATGACAGTACAACAGAACTAAATTCTTGACAACTTCACCTCTTCTTGGGTTAGCAAATCATTTGTGAACCAGCCCTGATTACCATGAATTTATTTATTGTTCAAAGATATTCCCCAATTAGTTTCAATAATTTTCAACCTGTTAGTTGTAAACAATTGATAGCTATGAATATTTGCTATTCATTATTGATGTGGTAAGACTGGTCACCAGGGGTATATGTTATTGTTTCTGCAATTTTATCAGGCAAGTGTGTTAAAAAGGAGAATAATGAATCCCAATATGAATAGTGTAAAGAACAAAGAACCCAAGTGACAATTATCAACTGAAAAAACACTTCTGTCGAAATTCTTGACTCAGAGATGGTAGGAGTCCAAGAATTAACAAGTCATAATTAGTATAGCCTCACAAATCACAACAAACAAAACCATTTTTGTTCATAAAAGTATTCTCAAGCCACTGCTTTTAACTATTGCTCAAAAATCTACAGTGCCAGACATCATACAGCATTCTTTTAAGTGTGGCAGCTATTGTTTCAAATGCTGAGAAACTTTACATAGAAAGCCGAATTTGGTAATCGCTCTGAGCACATAGAAACGCACTAATGAGTCTTTGCAGAAATAGCTCTTCTTGACTGGTTATTACAACAGTTTCACAAGAGGATTGCCATCTTGTATAATTTAACAACAATGCTGTTAAACCTTGTGAAGTAGGCAAGTGAAAATTCTTGAAGTTTTTTTTTATATATGGACTCTACATAAACACTATTAGGAATTAAAACTGTTACAAGGAAATTTTTTGCTAAGAGTATCTGGGTTCTGAGTTTCACTTGCACAAGCTTTGGTACAGATCTTGAAACTATGACAAGTTCTTTTTTGAACTGAATCTTCCTGGTGTAACTACTCCACCTCATTTATCCTAATTTTCTGACGTTGTTTTTTTTTTACATATAGAGTATCTGCCAATGAACTATGCAAAACCATGAGTTTCATTAAGAACCCTACATTAAAAATCAAGACAGCAAATCAAGCACCCAAAAGCTGGAAATGCCACTGCTCTTGCTATTGATTCCTTGCTAAAGCCCTCCTGTCCTATGTCTGCAACATTCACTCAGTGTTTTGCCAAACAAGAAATGGAAACTTAAAACAGGATGCATCCAGTAACATCAAAAAGTGGTGATGCCAATCCCACTTATAATTACCTAGTACCATCAGCTCAGCTATTTATATTAAAAAAAATGCTAGCCAGTGTGCGCAACAATGAAGCATATGCACTCTAAAGAAGGTGTTAGCGTTGGCATTCCCTTGACCAGGACGTGTATTCCCAGAGGGAATGTTTTCCCCTAGGCCCTACAACCAAAACACAATGAAATTCAACAGTCCAGAAAAATCCAGCTTCTCGGAATAGCTGAATAAATGGGAAAGCAGCAACTTAAGAGTATTTACAGTGGATAACAATAAGCATTTCAGTTAAATTACATCATCTTCATCACCCAAATTATGACCTAAAGGCAAGATTTAAACCCAGACAACTCTGCAGTAGATAGGCAGTTCTGTTAAATGAGAACTTGAGAAAATGCTAATATGTCTTATCATACAAAGAACATCAAATTATAAAAGCACAAGGAACAAAAAGAGAAGAATTTAATGAAATTTCTGAAAAAAATATTTTGAGGGAACAATTGATGAATAAAGGGCAACGTTAGGAATTAGGTATAATTTAAAGCATTTCTGAATTAAACACGCTACGGTTGAACAAACCAAACAAGGACCCCAGAGGATCACTTGCTGGACATGTAACTGGGATTTGCCCTAGTGCTATGACAAGTGCCGTACAATAACTCAAGAGAAAATTAGAAAATTTTAGCAGACATCAGTGTGGTAAGCCTGACAAATAGGACCCAATGCCACATGCTGAGGAAAACCAAAACTGAACATCTGCTCATTAACTGATCCCTGTCCATCGCATCCACTGAATGGGGCTGGGGCTCGGTGTCAAAATAGAATATGCTTATTTAATTAAAATCTCATCACCAGAGACAGAACATTGCACAAGCACTCCTGATTAGCTCTTTTCTAAAAAAAATCATGGCCTTGTCTTTGGAAACTAGCAAAACTCTTTTAATATACTTCTGTGTGTAATTATTATACACAAAGTGTTGTGCTCTGGTAGGAGGCCTGAGCTGGGAAAGCAGCAAAAATGAATCTTCACAAAGCTTGAATGTCACAACCTTCACCAGAAAAAAGTTTAATTTTACATCTTTCTATAAAACCTCCCATGTCACTGATTTAATCTAAAAGCTAAGATTAGGTAATGGAAGGGTAAAGCAAGGCTTTGATGTTTAGATTTTAGGTCTGGTTGCTACAAGCACTGCAAATTGGTTTTTCAATAGAAAAAGGTGAAGACGGACAATGGATTCATCCCTGAACAAGATGGCTAAACTCAAAGAAACCAATATAAGTGTAGTTTGGCCTGTCAATGTGAGCCATGTGCAGTAGATGGGCTATAAAAATGCGGGACTCGCCATACATTAGCAATCACGAAGGCACTCTAATCAGGACTGCACTTTAAACTTTTATCTCAAAGGCAACAAAAAGTGTAGGCTGTGTTTGATTGGAGTGAACATTCCTTGATTTCATAGTGTCCTGAAACTTCATTCAAGGTTCTCCTGGAAAGGATAGAATAAAGTGGCATGTGGTAATTGCCTTGACATCCTTCAGGAAAAGTCAATAATGAGTATGAGTGAAGGGTTTAGAAAGAAACCGATCCACTACTGGGTTAACCTAGAGGGTGTAAATCAAGCTAACTAGATTTGATAAACAGTGAAGTCTCTCTCATCGCTGTATTTTAGGTGAACAGTTAATTATACTGCTCCTGAGAAGGAAGTGCTAATTACATCCTGGCAGAATCCCCAGGCGTAACAGGGTTGACACTGTGTATGCTTCCTCTGGGCACTCAGCTTTCCAGGTCGCTGTGATCTGCACCCAGGGCATTCCTGCCCTCCCAAGCCCTGCATCTCTTGCTCTGCAGTGATGGGCAGTCATGGTCAATTATGTGCTGAACGGACATGCCAACCCATCAGGCAGACTGGAAACTTTCATTGCCTGTAAGAGCAAAGAAATGGTGAACCGGGAGGGGTGAAGGTGGGGGTGGGGAAAAGAAGAAAAGGGTAATTCTGCTGTCAAATGTATGAGCAGGCTGAATTGCCTCTGATGAACTGCCACTCGTCTTGGAGATGCTGCTGATGCCAGTCCCTAGGGCACGAACGCACTTCTGAAAGCCTTAACCTTTACATCGAACATGCAAAACAGTAAGACTTATGGCTTGTACTTAAATTCCCCTAAGAAAGGGTAAAATCCTCAGGTGGCAGAATTTCATTCCAGGGCTTCAGCCTACCTTATACTGAAATTTCATAGAGCAAGTGCTCTTTTACCACTTGATACTCAGGATTAGATTCAGGGGGAAAAAAAAAATATGGTTACCCAAGATGCCCCACACCTCCTTGACACTTGCATCAAGAGGGTAAATCACTGGAGATGCTCTTTACCCTCATTTTCTACTAAGCAAATTCACATATGCTTCTGTGCACAGGGATAAAGATTCTACACTAAAGAAAAATTTGTTTGCAGGGACCCCTAATTAATCACGAATAACACTGGATACCAACGAATTAGTCCATTTTCCCAGAGTTCAGATACTAGCAGTAAGCCTTGCCTGTGAGAGCACAAAGCTGATGAGAAGTCTGTTCATTTTGCAGCTCAGATACAGACAACATTTGTTCTTCTATTTTTCCAAAATGAACATAAAGTCATCAGATGTACTTGTTTACCTAAGCTGATACTTTTTTATAGTGTCATTCTGGATCTTGAATAAGAGCAAATAAGGCAGAACTGTAGCAGAGAGGAGGAAAGAAATGGCTCATAGAATCCAAACAAGCCTTCCTTGTACTTGTTCTTTCTAAAACACTGCAGCCTGGCTATGCTGTTTGCACCTCGTTAGCACCATCTAAGGACAGAAAACGCGAATCACCTAAAGGCGGGATGCGATCTGTAGGCAGGGGTGAGCTCTTTTCACTGCGTTGGAGATCTGTATCAGAATATTTCAACCTGAGACAAAAATCATATTTTAATTCTCACATGACTCAAAAGAAAGACTGATTGAACTCATCAGTGGAAAAAAGAAATCCAGAACATCATAATCTAACTTATGAAGTGTAGCTTTCAAATTGAGCTTAATACTCGTGCAAAAATAAGAAAAAGTGAAGGTTTTCTCCTCCACAAACACCAAGTTCCAAATTAATGGAAAAGGTGTGGGATGTGATGGCCTCCAAAAGACTGCAATCGAAAAGAGATTGTAATGGTTTTTTTTAAAAAAAAATAATAAAAAATTACTATGCATTTCGTTGGGAGGTAGAGGGGAGTAAATGCCTATCCAAAACAAAAGATAGAGGCTTGGATTCATCATAACGACGGTTTGGTATAACAAAGAATCACCTAATAAATCTACTTGGAAAGGTAATACAGCTCAGCAATTGGCTATAGATGTAGAAATGACCATCTGGTCACTCAGTGCGGCATTCAATGTCTATGTTTAGGTCTGTAACTCAGATACTAATTAGGACTTTTATGCTTAACTAGCTGAGAGAGTCCTCCAGCCTCTGACTGAGGCACACTGGCTGGATGCTAGGAGGTCCCAGGGCACTGGGGAACCCCTGCCCGGTGTTGATGCCATAGGGGGAAACTTCCATTGCCCTGACTGGCTCTACTGGATTCATGGAGAAATAGTTGAGAGAGAAAACTGTACTTGAGGAAGACACTTTGATGGGGAGCATAAAGCAAAAGTGTGGCTGACTTCTGAAAGCTGGCGTTTTATTCCAGATTTATGTTTGCTACAAGAAGTGCATTTTGTGCTACCTTCTTTCTTCTTCAGTTCAACACTGATTACTTATTTTATGCATTTTCATCATAAATATTCACTATACTTTCAACCCAATTTGTGCCTTTATGTTGTCTTTTCCTTTTGTCATTGGACTTCTGTTTCTGAGCTCTCGTGTCTTTATTTCTTAAGTTTTAAACACAGAAATGTATTATGTATTAAGTAATTACAAATTATTATAAAGACTTCCCTAATAAAAAAGCTTTACCAATGAATACAGGAATAATTTATCAGAACGTGAGTCATGCTGGCATCTGCTGCTTTTGGGACAGCAAAACATAGAGTGAAATAACTACAATACCTACATGAAGGAAAAAATATTAATAATAGGTTCTTCAATGTAACAGATAATTATAAAATGAGATGCAATGGCATAACACCAATACCAGATAAGCTCACTTAGAAATAAGGCACAAATATAACAGAGATGACAAATAATCACTGGAGTCCTTTGTCGCATTTTATGCTGACACCTCCATCACGTTCATTTTTAAAGCAGGACATGACATCTTTCCAAATGCTCTATTCTACTTCAATTAAGAATTAATTAATCTAAGTGCCCTCTTCTCTGTTATAAAGGAGATCAGACTAAAAGATCACAATGATAAAAAATAAGTTGAATCCCTCTTACCTAGACTGTGAATAAATTGTCAAATACCTTTCTTCTTGTGCGAACATTAACATTCCCACATTAACTACTCGTCCTGTACTTACTTAGTAAATAGTGCTTATTAAGCTCCTTGTAAATGGAAAAACTCTATCCATAAGTAATAACAGGATGATCTATTGCTTACATGGTAATGTCTTGTTTTCCCACAGAAAATTTCCAGAAATGAATTTCCGTTTCTAGTACTTTACAATTTTAAATGTAAAATTTGCTTTCTGTGCTCACTCTAAAATTTTCTTTCCAAATTAGATACCATAGAAAGTATTCTTCCCCAAAGGACTGTCCACAGAATACACAGAGAGAAAAAAAACACAGATGTGAATGTACCCTGACTGAATTTGTTTAGAAGTCTAAACTTTTGTCACAGATTTTACAGAAACAGGCTCAGTTCAATTTATAGGCTAATTCAGCATCCCTATAATGAAAGGGAAAAGGATGCAGGAGCTTTCACAGCTAGTCAAAATAGAAAGACCTGAGGAGATGTCTATCTAAACGTCATATTCAATCTTTTGCTGCAAAGCAACCCATTAATTTACTTGCATTCATTTTAGCTGTCCCTATAAACAGATGTGGATTGCAATCAGCCAGTAAAAATAAAAACAAAATACAAGTGGAACAGAAAAAGGCCAAAGAAAACCAACACAGCAAAAGAGGAGCTGGTTTGACATGACACTTCAGGTCACCCTCAGCAACAATTTTCACCTGCCACAGCAACAGAGAGGGGACACAGCAACAGAGCCTGCCTTTACCCTTGCACCAACACACACTCAGGTTTGGTTTCCAAAGCCTATTCACTCAGCAATATTTTCTGACTTGAGAAGGACAATGATGAAGAAAAAATAGCCCAGTGGTATAAAGGCTTACTAATGGTGTATCAGCCTTTTAATTTTCTGAAGCTTCACCTCGTAGCTACCTACGCGCAGTAGTTACCATGATGACAAAGCCATTATCCCCAGCTTGCTGGGGGCTGCATGGGCTGGACATGAAAAGAGCAGATAAGCTGAGTCTGATTTCTGCGAGATGCCATTATCAGAATCAGAATTTGCTTTGGTTTCCCAGCAGAGGGAGGAACACGTGAATTACTGTTTCTATGCGTTAAACCTATTTGATGTCCATCTCAAACAGCATGAATGTCTCTATTCCCTCTACCTCTACTGCCACTGGAAAGTGCCCATTACTGAGGCCAAACTTTTTCTGAAGACAAGACAAAAGTTTTTGCCACATTTGTTGGCTGAATAACTTTCACTGAAGTCCATTTAGAGCAGCAAGACTTCTGTCAACTTTGCACAATTTGAGTTAAATACAAACCCACCACTTTTCCTCCTTTCCCCAGACCAAAGTGCTTGAAGGATCACAAAGGGCCAGAGGTCTCCCAGTGCTCCCGGAGATGAGAACAGCCTCTGGGCTATACTGTCACAGTACATATCACAACACAGTGATATAAAGCTAAACATTCTAATAATGCATGTGGCTGCCACCTTTCTTGAAGTACCAGCTTGGAAACCACCGCCAATGTTGTCAGAGTCCACCCCAGGACTCCTGGTGGCCTGTTTGCCATTGCAGACAAAACTCCTAGAATACTACTGATTCAGTTACCTTTGCTCAAGGAAAAAGAAGGTACTATGTGATCTATAGGAGCTAATACAGTGAAACAGTTAGGAAAACACATACTAGGAAGTCTAAACAATACAGCAGTAGAGGAAACATAATGATTTGCACCCCTTTTGTATCCATGCAGGATCTAAGTTCATTACTAGTGTGTGTACCTGCTCAGGATGCCGTATGCTACACAACATATGTGATGTTTAATCTAACAAAAGGTGTATATTACACTTCCTTTGGGGAACAGCTTTTGTATTAATACCCACCTGCAAATTACTAAGAACATTTCTAGTGCTATAAAAATAATAAACTGTAGTAATAACAGTAAGCTGTATTTGTGAATACACTGAAGCTTGTTCAACCCAAAGTTCATGTCACAGCAAAGATTTCATTTCCACTGAAAATAGTAAGATGCTCCTCTACAATGGGCTGCAATGAGCTTTTATGAACTATTTTATATCTATCAAAATTACGTTCATCATTCAAGAATTGCATTGACTTCAAATCTTCAGTTTGCTCTAAGAGCACATTAGCTTTATTACTCTAGATTAGCTTTACAGATTGTACTTACAGTACATTTCAGTTAACAATTTAGCAACCCACATGTTGAAACACATCATTTCATGAAATTTATAAAACTGTGTTCTCCTGTACACCGACACGGCTTCAGCGAAGTTAATGCATCTTTACTAGTTTGTGCCAAAACATAGGGATTATTGTGAAATTATGACCCCATCCAAGTCAATGAAAATTTCCACTGGTTTCATCAGAGCCAAGTTTTTGTCTCTGATCTTTAGAACTCCTCCCTGCTTCTCTACAGCATCTTCTTTTTATGTAACCAGAGGATGAGCTTCATCCAGCTAATTTCACACATCCAACTGCTGTTCAGTATGCTCTATATAGGTTTCTATAGGAATGAAAGCGGGTGCCTTAGGATGATTCAGTAACTCTAGCAGCCCAACCACGCTTGGGAAATCATTTTCTCCCCCTCTGTAACACAGAGTAACTCTGCTGTTGAATGAACTGAGGAGACTTAAGTCAGTAAAGTAAGGTGAATATTAGAAAGAGTGTATAAAGTTAAAAATATTGACTGGAGGATGACTCAGAATAAGTGTTCCGGCCTCTGTAAGCAAACCTGACAACATAAATGCACAAAAATTGAAAGTCTGAAGATGAAGATTAGACAGGAAGAACATCCTTTATTCTCCCTGCCAGTCCCTTGCACAGCAGTGCTTGTACAGGTGCATGGGGCTGGGCTGCAGAAGGGACACTTGCTTTCCCTGGAAGAAAAAGCCTCATCCAGCAAGGACATTTATTTACCCAAAAGCATGGTATTACCTAATTCCATTACTCCAGGGAGGACATTTGTAGGGTATACAGGTGTTTTAATAAATAGTGTGATCAACAGACAAAGAATATGCACCAGCGCACAAGTTCAAATAATAGTTAACTTCAGACGTGGGAGTCCCTATACAGCCCTCGAAGACTGGGTTTTCTCTTTGATCTCTTATCCGAGTACTCCTAAAACTATTGACAACTACCCAAGATCCACTCCCCCAGAGAGGAGGACTGTGGGAGCCTGTATTTAATCCCTCAATAGTGCACGTAAGCCACATACTTAGGTTTTATGCAGATGCCCCAAGTTTCTCCACCAGAGACAATAGAAGGGGGTTTTAAAGTAGTGCCTGGGAGATACAGCCACACAATTTCAAATCCTATTATTTGTTGACAGGATTTATGAAAGTACCTCCCACACGCTGCTTTGAAAGTTAGGCACCTCGTTTCTTCCCCTACTTCCTCAAACGTCAATCTATGGCCCTTAGCTATGCATCCACACACGTTGCTGGATTACTTAATTTTAATTCTGCAATATTCATTCACCTGCAGAGGGAACTCTGCCGTCACTTCATATTATTTTTGAAGCCTCCCTATTCATTCTTTTTTCTGTTCTTCTTCCTTTCCACTCCAGTATGTGTCACAAGCATGCTGACATGAGCACGTTTCATTAAAGCAGTTGTCTCCAGCCATGCAAATAAGGTGACACAGCTGTAGGGCAGACCATGCCTTAGATCTCTTCAGGGTCTCCTAATTACAAGCCTTCACAGGACAAGACTGGTTTTCTCCTAATCACTTTAAAAGATCTGTTTGGCAAAGGAACCCAAGAAGTTACTGGTTCATCCCAAAGCAGGGTGAGCTATACATAAACTACTTTTGACAGGTATTTATCTAGGCCGTCCTTAAAGTCCAGCACTTATCTAGGCAAACATAGGACCTAACCACACTTACTAATAGAAAATTTTCTGAAGTGTAATCTAAGTATCTCTGGCTGCCAGCATACACATAAAATTTAAGTCCATTATATCTTTTCACAGCCCAGTGAGCATAAGGAGTATTTTTTCTCTTTGTGGAACCTTTCTACATGTTCAAAGATGATGTAAACCCTCAGTTTCCTCTTTCCTAATCTAAACTCCACTAGTTCTTCTAGTACTTAACATTTTGTAAGCAAGAAAACAGGAAAAAAGAAAAACTCCTGTCATTCTCATCTGGACTCCCTGGTTGAGATCTATTACTTGTCTTAGAAAACCGTGACAAGGCCCCCACAGCACCACAAAAGATGAAATGAACAAACCCTGTATCTTAAACACAGGTCTTGGATTCTTCCAAAAGAGTTACCTTTGCCACAGTAAGGTAATGTCAACTCATATTTAGTTTGTGATGGAAAACCTGTAGGCTTTGTCAACTAATAATGCCTAACTAATTATTCCCTGATTAAACACCGCACTTTTGGATTTTTCTATCCAAAGTGTACTTTTGCATGAGTATTTAAAGACTTGATCTTATTGATCCCCAGACAGTTCCCAAATTTATCAAAAATTCTGATCTTTTTTTGGAAAAGCCTCTGCAGTCCTTCTAGTTGCTACAACATAAAAAAATCCATAAAATAAACTGAATTCCAGCTGCCAAGACCTTGATGAAAATATAGATGTGAACCAGTCCAGCAACCAGAGTTCACTTAATACATATCCCTGCCATGACTTGGTTATTGACATCAATGACTTATTTCAGCACAGTTTTCAACCAGCTATGGACATACACTACAATGATTTTGTCTGGAAAACATTCCCTTTCTGTTTCAGGAATGGCATGCTGAAGTGTGCTGCCTACCTCTTGTATCCATCTGACAACAGAGGACATTAATTTATCACGACAAGCAACCTTGTACATATTTAAGGCTGGCTCTCTCTTCCAACAGTCTGCTTATGCAAATTCAGCCTGGCAAAGATCCTCCTGGAGTATATTTTCTTGTCCTGAGGTCATCTCCAGATTTGTCTTTCAAACAGCTTTCTCATTTAGAACACAAAATACAGCGCTCTTTGCGAACCTGACTCCCTACCAGGTCACAAAGCATTTTCAACTGATCTTCTAATAGGACTTGCCAAAGAATTCCCTCTTGTCTGGTTTCAGGGGTTCTATTGCATCTCTGCTTAAGACACAAGGGACAAGCAGTTGCCCATCCACTTTTACCACAACTTCCACCACAGCCAGTTGTAATCTCTGTCACAGAAACCCTAAAACATTTTACACAAACAATTAGGATTTGCCTGGACGTAGAGAGCAAAGCCACATGGAAAGCACAGCCCCTGGGCTTTTCCCACTGAGATGAGCTGATACACTGCAGATCACAAAGCAGAATGCTCGGGACAAGACGGGGGTTAAAACTTTTAGATTTTTGTGTATTTCCTGGGAACGCCACTGGTGCTCTTCAGGAATATCACACAAACTTGGAGGAAAAATTACTTCTGTGTCAGGAGGTTGTATAGCAATATCTATGGAAAGGGAAGGAGAAATCACTCACCTCATCCCATTTAGTGAAAAAAAATCATCACTAGAGCAAGTACATCAAACCCACTATAGGTAGCCTGTCACAACATTTCTCCATCTAGCTGCTTCACACAAACATTCAGGCACTCCATTTCCCACTCTGTGTAGCAAGAATTTACACGAGAAAGGAGCCTAAAAAGAGCAGCACAGAGTAGACAGTGGTTTTCGTCACTCTCTAAAGAAATCCTTTTCTCTCTGTACTGTCAGTTCCAGCAGAAAAAAACATCATGCACCATCTCAGCTTTTCCAGACTCACTGCTTTAGGCTGCAGCCATTGTCTCAGGCATTCTCCATCTTTTCCCACAGTTACTGACAGGAAAGGACAAGGAGCTTCCAAGAACTCATACTGTGCACATCTTGACAGAGTTCAGTGTCACCTTTGCCCTTTGAGGCCATTCCTTTTGAATTTTCTTGTGTTCTTCCATCACCTCAAAATGCTCTGAACAGACTTCAATGAAGATGAAAACTGCAGTCTCTGAAACGAAGTTATTTCCTTCACAAATAATATTTCTTTAATATTCAGTCTCTCTTGATGAACTTTTGTCATCAAGGAGCCTACTTATGCTTAGCAGCAGCACTCATGCTACAGTGCTGGCACCCTTGGTGACAGCAGTAGTTTACCCCTAAGACTGTTTTCTCTTCATATCTTGGAGTTACGCATTTTTATTTCGTGCTTATTCTTTCTTATTTGTGGGTCACATCCTTGTTCAGTCCAGAGACTTCAAGGCATATTCTTGCCTCATATCTTGTTACTCTAATGATCAGTAGACAAAAATTATTACAATATATGCAGCAAAAATTATTTTTATTTTCTACAATTTCCTTCTATTAATATAAAATGCAGGTAGTGTTTTACTGGTCCAGAACTGAATCCACATTTTCCTGAAATCTGTAGTCAAAACCAGCCAAGAGTAGATTTCAAAATATACTGAAAATGGATTCATTAAAATAACAAGGCAGGTTCTTTCAAGGCACGTTTCCCTCGAAACACACATTTTCCCCAGGGCAGTCTTGCCTCTCACTGAACTCTCACTGTGCATTACACCCACTTCTTGGTAGCCGCTCCTTTCCCTCCCACACATGACTCCGATCTTGCTGGTGAGTGAGGAGGCAGCCTTTAGTCAGTCCAGCCTGTCTCGGCAGGTGGCTTCTTTACTACAGCCATCTGTGTGCTGTACCACAGCCAGCTAATCTTTTTCTTCATTGATGCATATGACTTATTTTGAACCCAGATCCTCAGGAGTCAGATGTAATTGCACACTGACTGGTGGGCATGGAGCACAGCACCGCTTCCAGGCTCCTGTTCGGCTCAATCCACGTGCTGCCAGTGGACACCCATGTTCACCAACCTGGCAAGAGACGGCTCCATAAGCTACAAACAAGATATCTCATACCTCATCACCTGCTGAATGGGAGTTTATCACAGTTGAGCATGCAGAAAGCCTGAGGCCACCCTTACATACAGCAGAGGGGAAGACAGGAGCGGGAAGCTGCACACGTAAAGTGGTGGGACCCTGATAACGGTATTGGATTACATGCTTTGACAAGTAGGGGGAAAAAAGATACTGAGAAAGAAGAGAGGAGACAAGTAGATCATATTAAAGGAAAAGACGATACATCCATTCATTCTTCATATGCAGCTTGCCCCTATTAATCAGCATTTTTTTCTTCATTTGTACTTATTTTGCAAAAATCCATTTTATTCTCATCTGATTCAAATTACTAAAGAATAAGCAGCTTGGGTTCCAGTACGTGGACTGATGAATAGTTGCTTTGGTCTTTAGCAGTCTGCACTTTCACATACAAATGATTGAAGTCTCCCAACCTTGTAAGATCTGTCTTCATTTCTGAGATTGCCACACAGTGATTCCTGAAACACCTTCGGCAGTGTTACAAGGCTGGTTAGAGCAGCATGGTAAACAGCTCTGCACCAAGCTACACTCCTACCTACACCTGAGCTTGTATCTTGCTATATTGAGATGCACGAGTGCTGCACTGCAGACAGCCCTAATGTAGCATTTCTCAGACTACAAGGAAGGGACTCAAGAGGCTCCTAAGAGCCAGGAAGAGAACTAGAAAAAGGTTCAGAGAAGTGTTCCATTCAGAAACCTGCATGAGCTACAGCTGGGAGAGAGGGATTGAAGAGAGGGGGTAGCTGAGTTCACTTGCAAGGTGAGCACTGATGAAATTTTGTCAAAATTTGTGGTTTATGTGAAGCTTTCCTTTTCTGCAAGGAAGAAAGGTTCACGCTCTACAGGTACGCACTCCTGAAGCAATTTTGCTAGGAGTAATTTTCGCCCTGCTGAAGTCTGGCTGTTTTTCTGACTCATTTCCCCACAAATGTATTGACACGTTGTTATTCCTATCACATAAGGCCCAATACAAGCACGTTTGTGCGTTTGAGCCGTGTTTGCAATGAGGTAGGAGGCAAGACTCGCACAACTAGTGCAATGCTAGCTAACCACAATGTAGAACACGCCTGTCCCTAGCTCAGGTCTCTTCCTAGCTCCAGGTCCTGGGAAATTAAAACTGTATCTGTCACGTCCTGCATTGCAGGATCTCTCAGTGACTGAGCACAAGCAGGTCAGGCGAGGCCTGTCAGATGATGGTGGCTCAGGTTCTGAGGAATTTCTTTGCCATTCAGTAGGGTTGAACAGACTAACAACTGTCCCTGGAGGACATTTTCAGATTTCTGTCCTGTATCTTCTCATTTGTTTTCTCAAGGTCTTTGTGACACCTGATGTATCTAATCAATAGGCAAATACTTACAGCAAAATCTTTTTATACAGTCTATAGCTTTTCGACCAAATTCTTCCAGAGCCTTACGGTAAAGACAAAGTTAATAAAATAAATTTTTTCTCCCTCCAACTGAGTTGCTAGATTTCTTTCTTCATTAACACTGTATAATACACCCTTGATTTGCAGCCTCACTAGACGTGGAGAATTTTTTTTTTGTAACACAATTATAAAGTTTGTTTTTAAGACAAAACACAGGCATTTAACCTGTCAAAAACAGAGTTTGAGCCTGCACATTCCTGTATTTCTGCCACTAAAGATAACAGACCTGATCCTGCAGGTTTTTTATGCAAGGAAACCTCTGAATTTTGAACGGGAATTTGGAGTAAGCAAGGATTCATGGAGAAATATGGCTTCAAATCCCTGCTATCCTGTCCAAGGGCACAATAAACTGCACTCACTTTGGGAGTCTAACAAAGATAAAGGGAAAGGAATCCTCCCCTCAGTCTGGCATCCCAGTGCTGCTAATGAGTTGTAAGGGTTATAGCAGCAGCCAAAGCACCTATATACCCTCTGAAGGAGACTTTCAGTGGGAGCAAAACTAAACCAGAATTAAATAGTCAAAAACCCCATCTTTCTTGTACACTGCTGAATATTAACTTCATGTCGGGTCAACAGTCACTAGCTCACTCCCTGGGGAGAGGAAATCTCAATGACAATACTCAGTTGATGACAATGAAAGACGGATCAGAGGGCACATCCAGCACAGCATAGTCTTGATTCCAGTCAGTTTTAGCAATTCTCCTCATTTTTAGACTTTTCACTTCTGAATACTCTCAGTGTCGCCAAATGAGTCAGTTTTTAATCCAGATGGCATTTTTCAGGGCACAGGCTATGTCAGCTACAACATTATTTATCTCAGACTAAAAGCACAACACAACCAATGTTTATTCAGCTAAGGGGGTCCTTTTTCCCCTTCTGAACATCTCTCTTCCATTCACATATGCACTGCAGACACGCTGTTTTTCAGTACACGCTACAGTAAATTGGGATTAATATTTTGAAATGGTGCATTTATAACAGTCTACACCTGGCAAACTCATAACTGGACCGGACCCTTCTAGTGCTGACAGTCTTAGCTATGAACTGGTGCAGCACTGAAATTTTGTTTTCCAGTTGCAGTTCTCCAAGTTATTCTTTATAATCAGATTACACAGTTAACAAATGCCTTAGTTTATTATGGAGTCAATTGTTGCAATCACCATGTATTCACCATCTCTGGTGTCTCTACATGTTATCTTATTTTACTATTAACAACAGGCTATGTAATGAAACCAGAAACTCAAAGAAAAACATCAACATAAATAAGCTGAAGGGCAAATGGAGAGAGAGGGAAAGTAGTTATGAAAATGCCCTAAAAGCCTGTTTTATAAAGAGACTGTGCAAATATTACAGTATAAATACACCTGAAGATAATTGCATTTAAAATTTCCCCCCTGTTGGGTTGCTGAGGAGACAAACACCCTTGAGCTTCAGGGTTCATGTAGTCTAGTCATAAACACTAACCCAAGCTTTAATTTTTTATGTTTTTTTTTAAAAAAGGAAAAAGAGGAAGAGAAGAGCAGGAGAAGCAGCAGATAATGAAGATAATGAGGGAATATTTGGCACATATACTAAGTGTGAAGTCAAAGCTTCAGTCAGGGCAGACCTGCCATCAGATTGCTGGGGGAACATAATAAAAGGGCTATCCAGCTAGAGAAATTAAGTATATCTAACATAAGATATGTCAGGGTTTTATCCCAAGTTAAATTTGACAGTGGACAGCATTCAGAATGAGGGAACAGCTCAATTAAACCAGGAAGGAAAGGAATGAACCAGATGTCATTAACCAGATAACAATGAAGAAATACTCAATTTTCTATATGGTCTCAATGTGTTTCTACCACACAAAGCAAGGTATACTATGCACATAGCTGATGCCAAGACCCATGCAAAAGTCCCTATTACTGTTTGCATCAACTAATGACCTATTTTTCTTACAACAGCATATTCAAAACGTTACCAATAAAAGCACCTCCTGCTGCTTTGCCAATGCTTAGCAGACTAACTCCTTGCTCTCACTGTCTCCTGAACCTTACCCAGCCCATTCGCCACCTACCAGGTAACTCTGCATCTTTCTGTTCACTCCATCTCATCTCTCCTCTATTACTCCCTGCTCTCCCTGCCATCTCTTTTCACGTTTTCCCGTGAAACCCTCTATTCATCACCCAACCCCAAACTTTTTCTAGTCTCCCCTCCTTAACACCTTCTTACAACAGAAACAGAAGCCTAATTTTGTTTCCAGAAAAGAGTTTGTAATGATAAGCAAAGCCCTCTAAAGCTTTGTGGATCTAGCTCAACTAGAAAAGTGTCACAAAATCTCCAATTCCAGTTCTTAAAAGTCACGAAAAATAAACCTTACCACAATACAGGGAAATTAGCAAGAAATCTAGTGTCCTTCACCGAGTTTGTTGTCTTTCCAGCATCTTTGGATTACACAGACTGGATAAATTTCAGGGAAATGACAGCTTTATTAATGCAAGTAGTATATGGTTGGTGCTAAACATGTAAAATTGAGTTAATATTTAAAATGATACTAGCATTATACACATTTCAAGAATTGGCTCTTACAACCACGAATCATAGAATGGTTTGTGTTGGGAGGGGCCTTAAAGACCATCTAGTTCCAGCCCCTGCCACAGGCAGGGACACCTTCCACCAGACCAGGTTGCCCAGAGCCCCGTCCAGCCTGGCCTTGGGCACTGAAAGGGATGGGGCACCCACAGCTGCTCTGGGCTCACCACCCTCACAGTAAGGAATTTATTCCTAATATCTAATCTGAATCTATCCTCATTTAATTCAAAACTATTACCCCTTGTCCTATAGCTACAGGCCCTACTAAAAAGTCTCTCCCTATCTTTCTTATAAGAATGAAATACAACACCTTGATACTTCATACCAGCAAGAGCATTCAAGGAAAAGCTACTGGATAAAACTACCAATAGAGACTTCTAATGACTATGAGGAAACCCAGAGTTAAAGTAGAGGTGATCCATCAGAGACCTACTACTTCTGGAGCAGCAACAGCACATGCTGATCCCCTTCAGGTTTCCGGTTCCCAAGTCCACACAACTCAGTGAATAAAATCTTCCTGCACCAAGGCAAAAAGCTCCATATTTCCACCAGTATGCCTGCAGTGGCAAAACACCAGGGGCGGGGGAAAAAATACCAGCCCCAGATTGCAACCTTTCCTTTGCATCACCTGCATGGAAGGCTGATCTCAGTATCTGGATGACAACTGTATACACACAGCACTAGTACAGTAACACAGAAAACAAAACAGTCTGTGACGCCGATCCTTGTAACATTAGGGACATAAACAGGATTGAGGTGCTGACATAGGCACCTTCAGGACAAAACTCTTTTCAGAAAAGAATTATTTTTTTCCATTACATATGTGTACTTAAAGATAAGAGTTAGCAATTCAAACTAAAGTATCTGCTATTCCATGGCATGAGGAGCCGTCCCTTCACCCAGACCTCCTACACTGCAAGACAGTGCAGGTGATCAGGGAATTAAGCAAATGCAATGCCCTGCCATCCTCATCAGAGCGCTGAAGCCCCCGTATGAGTTCAGACCACAACCAGATTCATCTGGGTCCGTCCCTGGGAGCACACACTCCCACGCACAGCAAATCACACTATCTCCCAAACACATTTCAAAGTTTAGTTTATCCTCATTCTAATTTAATTAATCAGAAAGATATCATCTTGATGTGCCGCAAAGGTGGCCAAGGAGGAGACCAAAGCCACTTTTTCCTTTTTTCAGTTAAAGCTTATTTAAGAAAAGAAAACAGTTTAAGAATAATCATTGAGTTTTCCCCTCCTCCCAAATATTATTTTCCACTTTTAGATCACAGTGTGTCATCTGAATGAGCACCTTATCACTAGCCAACAGGGGGAATTCAGTGTTTGTATTTACATTTGCATTTATATGGCATTTTCATACACTGTATCTCAAACCACTGACAGAGCAATGAATCACAGACCTGGGGACTGGTGACTACATGCATCACAGCAGCAGCATCGCACAAGTGGTACAGCTGGAAACGCTTTGGGTGCTAATTAATCTTGGCTGCTACTAATTCACAGAGAGGAGAGCCTGGCCTGACAGATTTGGCTCTGCCTGACGGTTTGGAGGAGAGCTCAGAGAGACAGCATTTTAAAAATTTTCTTTGGGAATGTCTGACATAGCATTTCATTCAGAGGATGGGACCGGCACAGTGCTCCCAAAAGACAGCACATGGTGTAGATGCTTGACTAAAATACTGTAGTATACTATGAGGTTCAAGTAATTTTTTCCTCTTATTTGGCACAAACAGAACACATCTGAACTATTTGGGAACTTAGAAGATCGGTTCATTTACTATAAAGACACACTAAGAAAATCACAGAGTATATTCAGGAGAAAAATAAAAATAAAATAAAACCAACCAAAAAACATTAAAAAAAAACAAACCAAAAACAAAACCAAAACCAACAACCCACAAGAAACCACATCAGAACTACTTAGCTTTCAAAAGATACCAAAAAAAATATAAAATTCAGTCTGCTCAGAGCCTGGCGCTGGCTATTTGCAAAACCTGGATATTGCTTGGAAAAACAAAGGGATCAGAGCAGAGCATGTCGTTAATCATCCCTCTTTAATTCAAGATTCAGGGCTAGTGACAGTGCAGATCTGAGACAAGAGCTAAGAGCAGCAAGACTCGTCAGGCTGTAGGGACCAACCCAGCAATCGTGCAAATAATGCAGCCACTTAAGATGTGCAAATATCCTTGCTTCTTACAGACACTGAGACACTTCCAGGGTCACTAAAACTGCCCTGCACTGCTAGCAGGGAGTAATTGCTGTATTCACGAGAAAGCCAGGATTCCCGCAGGACAGCCTCTTTTATGCAACTGAAAGGAGTAGGAGTGTCTCCTATCAGCCCCCTCCTGTGCCTCTTGCAGAAGGTTGTCACATCAGGGCCCCGAATAATTCATGTTTCTCATTCCTCATCAGCCCTCTCACTCTGTCCCCCTCACACCAGCAAACTCAGTTGTACTGCCAAGGCTGCAGAGTGCTCTGATTAATTGCTCTCATTACCAGCTCATTTTTTAAATTTCCCTTCGTTTTAATGCAGAACTTTTCTCTGGAACCTGAATTGTAAGAAGTAAAAAGCAGTAATAAGTATGAAAACGGGGCTCGGTGGTTGGCGAGAAGTGACCGCTTCACCAAAGGGAGAAAAATGAGGAGGCAAGTCCTCGGAGAGGAGCTAATGAGGAGCCATCACAAGCAAAGTGACCTGCTCAGAGAGGCCTGCAGACATGCATAAAGGGTGCCAGCATCCACAGGAGGAACAGCACCCGCAGCATTGCAGAAGGGCCCTGGGAAGCACCCTAGACACCTGCCCTGCAGCCCCTGCCCTGCCTCAGGTGCTGCTGGAGAGGTCAGAGTAATGACAGGGACTTAACATTAAATGAGGGGCAAGTTTCTTTATAGAAATGGCACATTTCCAGCAGGATTTTCTTTGAGATAAGTGAAAAGTAGATAAAACTCCAAGCAATTCTCAGAGGTGAATCAGAGGACTTGCTGTGGACTTTAACCATAAGCATGGAAAAATAGCAAATATCACTCTCTCTTCACTTTAACACTGACAAACATACCCTTTGGAACAGAATGAATGTGAATGTAAACTTGAAAAATTAGGGGAACAGAAATATGGTGTTTTCTGAATGGATGGAATGTTGAAGTTACTGAATACGGCAGTCCCAGGCTATTATTCAAATGCACTACCAGTAAAAAGGTGTATGACAATTGTCCTTTATGGATTGCTTTCCCTAAGTTCAACACTCAAGACAGGAGTGTTTTTCTGTATCAGGCTTGAATGTATAAGCTTACACCTCTATCGCTACAATTCAGCTGTACCATGGCATAATCGATAATTCAACTTATCTTACCTTGGCCTGGCAGATTCTGGAGTCATCCTGTTGCTCTGATGAGTGTGTTTAAAGTTTCTGTGTCACAAATTAAAGGTTCTTAACAACACGCTTGATTATAGAAAAGAAAGAATAAAGTCTGTCTACTTACTGTTTGGATAATGCTAACGGGACAAGAACCAGCAGAAACAAGGTACTGCCATAAATCTCTGAATATGTGAAGGCAGGTCGGGAAGAAGTTTCCATTTTCCCTAAACAACACTTCCATTTCATGACTTGCAGATACAACTCAAGGCAGCGATCGTGGGCTATAGGCATAATACAGCTTCTCCAGTTATGAAAAAGGAGTTAGAAAAACCCAAAAGATGCAACAACACAGGTCCTGAGTCTAGTTCTCCCTTCAGTGTATTTTTTAAAGACAAGAAATAAATTCGGTAATCTTCCTGTTGCAACAAAAAGAAATGATCATTTACAACACAGGCCACATAAAATTGTGCTAAATTAAAATACAGGAGCACCTAATACAATGTAATTTTGCAGTTATTAAGTACTTACTGAACTCTAACTTCAGAACCGAGAGATTTTTTGCAATGCATAAAGGATACAGTGTTCCTGTATTTAGTGAAATGAATAATTAGCTGAACGCTCAGTAAACAGCAAGTTTACCTGTGACCTTCCTTGCCACTAGATGCTTGGTTAGCAGCCATTTAGGGATGCTCGACTAATAACCAGTTCATCTCCACGTTCAGCCCTTGACAGCTCAGACTGCCTGGCATTTCTCAGCTGCTCTGCATTGATGTGTACTTGTAAAATGCCTGAGAAATAACATGGACCCAGTTCATACAGTCAAAATTAGAGGCTTTTGAAAAACAATGTACCAACTCTGGTTCTTTGTGATCATGCTCTGCATTTCCCGGTCCTTAATTTTTGCCAATTAAAACTAATTCTTTAAGATTCACAGCCCAGAAATCCCATGTTCCCTGATATGTGTCAGGTTGTGGTTCTGTTCAGAGAGAGAGGCAATTCCTCCAGAAAGCCCAGTCTGACACAATCAAACACAACTTGTCAAAGTCCAGCTAATCACAATCCTGTACTTAATCACATCAGTTCTTTCAGCTAACCCCAGACGGTATTACATTTGGGGATTCTTGGAAAATTCGATATAACCTAGTATTCAAATAAGCCAGATCACAGCTTGTTCCTCAACTTGATGCTGCTTTCTACAAATATGTCATTATTCATTAAAAATGGTGTCATAATTTGACATACAAAGTTTCTGAAAACTCGCATACATTCTGCAAGTTGCTTGATTATAGATCAGTGCCTTGGGTTAAAATTTCTATTTGCAATCTAAGTATGGCTTGAGAAGCACCACACTGTTATAAAGATAGATCAGGAAATGTATTTGGTTTTCTGATGCTAGTTTTTGGACACGTCACTTAAAAATGGTACCCCAGAATTTAGCCACCCATGCATAAGATCAATAAAAGCCTCTCCACTGTTGAGAATGTTCTCAATTCACAAAGCATCTTGATTAGATTTTTTGGCTAAAATTATGAACATAATTATTTATATTGCTTGGACAGGACCTAAGAGTTAAATATTCGTGTCAGTTGTTGGTTGTTTTCAGAACAGAAGGCAGACTGAACACAAGGCTAGTCAAAGCCCAGACTACCACCACACTTTCTTCTACAAATATCACTCAATCCAAGCTTCCATAGTGCTGCATCATTCAGAGTCATCTTGAGCCAAATGTTACAGCTGCACTGTCTCCTTGCTTTTCAGAGGTATGAGTGGAAGATATTTTCCATTAAAAATTTAAACCAGGTGGAATGTCATGGTTATGAGATGAAAGTAAGGTTGTTCAGAAAGTAACTGGAGTAGATGAGAAAAATCTCTTCCCCAGGAATGTCTGTGCACTGCGGGGAGGTGTAAGCAATAGCATGCCACACTGCTGTTTTATTTACAGAGCATATGGCCACTTCTGAAGGAAAGGAAACCGAGAATCTCTGCAGCCCCTCGGCAGCAGTCCCTTGAGGTGACCAGGGGTGTTCTGCAGCTTGGAGAGCTGTGTAAAGGTGATCCCCAGTGAGCTCAGCAGACACCAAGAACAGCAGAGTTAGCCCGCGCTGTTCAGGGCTAACAGCTGCTTTTAGCTCCAGCTGCCACCCTGTTTTCTGGTTAGTGGGAGTACTCTAAATCCCCATACATTAATGCAATAACTGTGGGGTTTGCTGGCTTTGGTGATTAGCAGCATTTTAACTCCTGCTTCCCAGCAGTTTTGCTCACCAATCAAAAGATACGATAGGAGAGTCCCCAGACACTCTCATTAAAAACTTCCTATTATTTTAATAATATTTAATGGAGAAAATAGTTTTAAAAGATCCAGCTATTTTCAGTTTATTTTAACCTTCAAAGCTTGCGTGGCTTCAAAGAGAATTTCCACTTCTTCTGAGGATTATTATTTAAATTAAGTATTATTAAATAATATTAAGTCAGTTCATTTGCAAATAAAATAATTAAAGTCACACGAGGTATAAGAAGAAGAGGATGAGTGATCTGACCTTTTAATTAAATGATTAACACTAGTCAGCAACAACATGGTGAAATGACAAAGGAAAAATGACCTTTTTATGTCTTCACTAAGAATGGAAACAGGGCACCATCAGCATTTAAATCTTCTCAGATTTACAGTTACAGAACCAGTCACCTCAAAGATCATTCCTAACAACAGCCTTCTAAGCTCAGTGATAGTGAGACATGTGCAATATATATATGGAATACATACTCTGCTTAGTGCGGGGAAAAATAGCTATTTCAAAAGTGACCGAGAGAAAAAAGGTCAGTCTGTCATATTTTGCTAGTATTTGTCTTAAAGCCTATTAAATTTAAATTTATTCCTCTGAAACAGATGGACTTTGCATAAGTGACTCACTGTCAAAGCATTATGAAAGTAAGTGACCAAAGTGTTTAGATACACACTGGACTACTCAAGCGAATCAATGAGTACTTAACACTGGAAGTGAAAGACAGATTGTAGGGCTTCCTTGCCTAGTAACTCCACAGTTATAAAAACAAACGCAGAAAGTAAAAAAAACAAAAAAAAAAAGAAGTGGGGTCAGCAGATAAAGAAAATGAAAGCTGGTTTAGACAAAGTAGAATGTCTTTTTTTTTAAAGACTTCTCTAACTTTCTATATTTTGAAGTACAGCTTTCAAACTGAATTAGTTCCAGCTAGAACAATAGGTTAAGGACTTCATGTTATCTTAACCCAAGGAATTTACAGGTTCTGAGTGTTTATACCCTGAATGAAGCAGAGATAAAAGAAAATTGAAACTTACAGATATTTTCTTCCCAGCTTTGGGGGTTATTCCTTGACTAAACTATAGAAGCTTCAAGCACACAATGACACTCAAGTGTCTGCAGTAGCTGTATAGCAAATAGCTCCACAATGTATACTACCAAATATACAGCCTTCTACAACTTGCTTGTAAACCAAGTAGGTGGCAAGAGAATATCATACGGTGAACTGCATTTTTGTGCAGATCCTCTGATGTGGTCATATTCTTTCTAAATAGCACATCTAATCTAATAGCTGGAATTTTGGTTTACACTGTTTTCTATGACCAAGTAAGTCCAAGACTCTAAGTTCTGGCCCTATTTTTGGACACCCACACAGTTCTAAAAGAAGCCTATAACCATACTTCTATTTGATAATACCTGGCCCTTTAGCTAAGATCAAGGGCAGTATCAGTTCAATACCTGAGATACCTTCTCCCATGAGACGATGCTCAGCACCAGAAGAGAAGGGGACTCAATGACAGCGAAACTTTTCCATCACCTCTTGTTAATGTCAAAGTCATGAAAAGGCATGGCCTTGTTACGGATCACCTGAAACTTCTTTACACTCATTTGATTGTGCCAGCTTTTAGCTGTACATGGTTTGTACTCCTATGTTTATTTTGATCATCTGTTTTCCCATTCTTTATCACATAAGTGATATATATATATATATCTATCTTCCCAAAAGGAATACCAGTACCATACCTACAGTAAGCAATATGCACGTCTGTATTTTCATAATACCTAATAGGCTGCATTTCATGGTTTATTTGCTTATCTGCTTTTCTGCCAACAGAAATAACTTCTGCTTCATTAGAATAATTTCAAATGGTGGAAAACGTATACAGAAAAAAAACTATTTCATTTTTATTTCACATAAACCGTATTCTTAGAAGTCTGCAGCATATAATCAGTTGTATGTCTTCACAAGAAAATCCATCTGAACACAAAAGTGGAATGAGCTGTACAGCAGTTCCATATCAAAAGAAATCAGTAAAAGCTCTACTTAGCAAGCTCTGCTACATCTGACTTTGAATCTGATTTCTACTGCACAAGTGCACAGCCACCTTACATTGATATAGCATTTTCAACTAGCATAACATGCAATTCATTGATATTTTGCACTTCCGTAGCTATTTCCATCTAGAGACAAAATGGGCTCAAAAATATGAACTATATAGCTAAAAACGCAAAAAGCCTGAGGGGATTCTCTTAAGAGTCAGACACTGCAGCATCAGACATGTGATACATCTCTCCTAAGTGAGCTCACATTCAGACATTTGTTCCTCAACTGTTTAACTGTTAGGACACCTTAAAAAATAATATTAAAAAAAAATCTATAGTTCTTCACTATCTTAAGACTAATTTCCAATATGTTGTTTTGAGACTTTGACCAAGATGACAGCTGCTTGCCAGTACCAACAAGTTATTGGCTTCTGTGGTTTTTTGTGACCTCTGCAACAATAACGCATGAAAAAGAAAATAAACTTACCTCTTCATTTCTAATTTATCAGGTTTTTGTTATCTAACCCTGAAGTGAAAGAAATTATGTGCACTTTCCCACATTTGTTTCTCATCTTTGCAAATCCCAGTGGCTCCACAGCCTCAAATGTGAGATAATCTGTAGATCAATGAGGGCGGATGTAAAACTCCTGCTAAGCCATGTTTTCCCAGCTGGGGGTAAATTCACTTGCCTGTATGTAAAATTTCCTAATTAGAAATGTCAAGTCTCTGTTAAAAGCTTCCAGAAATTGATGCTGAGCTCTACAAAAAGTTAACTGTTCCCTAGCTGGGTCTCATCTGACTTGTCAGGAGAAACGTTCCCATATTGTTTATAATTAGGGCTATACTGGCGGAAGAACCAAACCCTTCCAAGGTGCTATATCTACACTGTAAAATGCACCCTCTTTGCCTCGCGGTGTTAAACTTTGATTAACATATACCTGCTGGCCTAGGGCCCCTTGCTTTTGGGAAGCCTTGACGGAACCTGAAGGAATATTAACAGCTAAACCGACTGCCCTCCAAAATGTTACTAGATGGGAGTTTCTGTGTATCGGCCGGGAGTTTCTGTGTATCGGCCATAACAACAGCCCTTTACACCCCACTTGGGACATTCCCCAGGAGGATCAGAGCTCTTGTACTCCCTCAGGCTGTGCATGTCCATGGTGGGCAGGTGCTCAAGTCCCAGAGACTCACCAGAGCCTGGGTCCAGTTTTAACACAGGAATTAGGAAAACCTTTGATTACCAGCATGCTCATATAACCTGCAATATTGCTCAGCTCAGAGGGGAGCAGGGGAATCCAAACTACATAATCCACATGTTATACAAATGACCACAAAAATCTAGGGGGTTTTCAGTGCTTATCTTTATGTCCTTACTATTGGTGATTTATCTATTGAAATTCTGATTTCAATATTAGACTGGTAAAGGTAATATAGCATACTCAAAATTAATAATTTGTCCTCTGAGTATTATGGACTTTTCATCACTATAACATAGTGATGTTCTGGATGGGTCTTTGCAATGTTACTAGCAATTTCCTAACTCTTGAATAAGTGAATAAGACACTTCAGAATAAGGGAACAGTTACAATTAATAATTTTTCAATGCTAAAACTCTTATTGTTCAGAATGAATCAGTAAAATTGCAGAATGTTGATACTGAGGTGGGGGCGGGTGGAGGGCTTTAAAGATTTGCACAGAGATAGAGCTCTGATTCTACATCCCAGTTGACCCCACTTATATATGTACAAACCATTAACAAGTTCATCGAAACGGAAGTGATAACAAAGCCTTGAAAACATGAATATGGTATAACGCCAGAATCATGGCCATGGCATTTATGTTACCTCATTTTAACTAAGGATTTATGGTGATGATAAAACCTGATGCCTGGAGTCTGAAATTGAAAACACCTTTGAATGAGTAGAGACAAATTCAAGGCATGATAGTCATACTTGGCTTCTTCAAAGAAAAAGCAAATTTGAATTTGTGTTCTCGGTTAAAGCTGAAACTAAGTAGGACAAAGAAGAAATTAAATGTTAAAAAATGCCTATCAAAGCATTCAGTCAGATATTTTCTGAACTACAAGTCAGAAAGTGGACCTTGTTAATACAAGTTATGAGTTGATCCTGAAACTGCCATCAACATTTGGCCTAATTTTAACAAAATATTCTGAAGTTTGGACAGCTTCCACTTTCTCTAGTAGCCATCCCAGGCAAAAGAAAGCTCAGAAACCACAGCCAGTCCCCCCATACTGCTGCCAGCTCACTTTTAACAACCAAGAAATACAGCAAAAAGCCTTATTTCTGCCTGTTTATCCAAAGAGGAATACTGATGTTTCCTAAAACAAAATAATGCCAGAAGTCACCTGCGTATTTATATGTATCTGAGCTTTCACATACAGTATCAGTAATTGTCCTCCCTGCTTAGGCTGATATCTATGATATAACCTGTGTTTCACTCCCACTTGCAGAGTTCCAGCTATTGTTATGATTAGTTGGTGAATAAGTACAGGGCTTCAGGCCTTAAGTGCTGTTGTCTCCTTTTTAACAATCAAACTGTACTGTGTTCTTCATACAGTGGATGGAAAGCTTAAACTTGTGCTTATGCTTTCTCTTCCCATAAGAAATAAATATTATATATAGGAAAAAAAAACTAAAGGAGTTTTCTCCCCACACACAGACACTTTAAATGAAATAACAGCCTAAAATGTGATGTCTCTACCACAGTGTGAAATGGCTTTCAAATAATGGGAAGACATGAAAGTGGATGCCACACATGATAAGTAAAATGTTTCCCAGGAAGACAGCAGTTTCATTACAGGAAGCAAGAAACAAACACATCTACAAAAAGCAAATACATTTGGACTGTAAACAGGGGTCCAAAGGATTTTTAAAAAGCTCACCATTTGACTCCAGTGCTCATACATAACAAATATCCTTTTGTTCTGTTTCATTCTACCTGTACATAATAGCCACTTAGTGGGTTTCAAAGACAAGTAACAGAATAATTGAAAAAGGAAATAAAATGAGTTATGTTGGCAGTGAAATTTCCACTTAAGAAAAGGCTAATAAACCCTGGTTAACCTGCCCTTAAAAGAATAACAGTTAGATGGGCTCTCATGACAGTAATTAAGATTAAGGGAGGCCCTTCTTTTTGCAACATTATAAGAGCAGGCTACAGTTACAGGAGAAAAATAAAAAAGTGTAAGGAAGTGTTTCTTCACACAGTGTATAATCAGTACGTGGCATTCACAGAGCAGGGCCTGGTCACTCATGGGAACAGCAAGAGATGATAGCTAATGTTCCCCTCAGCAACATTTGCAGACTCTCAGGAGGAGCAGGTAATCACACATCAGCTCTGGGTGACAGGTGATCACCACAGGAGCTACAGAGAAAATCCCCCTGAGAACACCGTATAATAACCTCTGAAGCACCAGGATCAGACGTCTGCCAAAGGTGGATATTGATAGTGATATTGTTTGTGCCATTTCTCGTGATTAGATTACTGCATGTCTAAGTTTTTTCCTTTAAATAGGATCTTCCCCCCAATCCCAACCCCCAAAGAATCAGAACAGAAAACACTTTGTGCCGAGAGCTAAATAGCTGAGGAATTCAGGAAATGATGCATTTGACAGCTGGAAATAACATATTTCAGAGCAGGATAGAACCATGGCTTCAACGTTTTCCTTGCTGGGGGGTGGGATGCCTGCAAGCGTTGCAGTCCTGCCTAGCACACAGCCACAGCGGTCCGTGTCCTCAGCCAGGCTGCCCCAGCACAGCCCCAGCACCAGCCGTCTGGCACAGCAGCGAGCAGAAAGCCTAGCAGATGTTCAAGCTTTCTGGGCACTTGGAGTTGAAAACGCTTGTTGTCTCCAGCAGAATGAAATCAGCATGTCAGAGAGAGTTGCTTGGTACTGGAAACAATATGTTGCTCTGACCGGTGGCTGAAGGAGCTACCAGGACCATCCTGCTGCAGAAGAGCTAATAGATTTGACTATTAGACTCCTGGGTGCCTCTGTTGGCATGAAGCCATCTGTAACAGGCATCAAAATTGTTAGTCACTGTCATGGGGAGCCTGATGTCATTACCTACTGAGTGAACACATGTACAGCACTGGCGTGAGTTAGGTAAATACGGAGAGGAAGCAAATGAGGACAATAAAACCAAAGCCCTGATCAGTGATGGTTACAGATGCATTGCTTTCACCCTACACAATTTTCAAGACTATCTTTGACAAGAAGTCTAAAGGTAGCCAGAAATCTAGTAACCTCTGATTGTTTATTGTTTCACTGTTTGAAATCAATTGAAACCAATGAACGACACTTCACATCAGGATCATTAAGCCAAAAGAAGACTAATTAAAAGAAAAAAAAAAGAATTCCTTCCTGTCCTTCATCTCAAACCAAAATTCTCTCATGTTCCTTCAGATATCTGTTAAAATTAGCCATGACCTATCGAGGTGAGTCATTGTGACAGACAAGAAAAAATGCCACATTATCAAAAAGTAGGTCTGGAATGTGCTTAAATTCAAGAGAAAATTGCAATTTGGAGACCTAATTCTCATTTCTCGCTGACTGCAGTTTTCACAGTTTTTAATTAGATATCTATCATTCTCATCATCACTACTGTAATTACAGAGAGTTATGAAATGCTGGAAGTGGTTCTTTGTTAGTCAGAGTTAAAAGAGAAAAAAAGAACAAAAAGACATACAGACAGCTTTTTAGAAACCTCAGGTTTCTGTACTGACAGAAACCATTTGCTATTTTAGACCATGGGAAGTCCTGACCCAAACTCAGTTGCAATCAAGTTGCATCTGTACAAATCCGGATTTGGGTTGGCATTTTGCTATTGCAAGAATTAATCCTACACAGTGAACGCTGCCCCCAAAACATACACGCCCCCGATTCACCTGCAGGTACACACTGCGCTTACTTTTCGTCACTAACATACTGATAGTTATGTGAAATGTCTTACCCAGACTCTATAGAAGACAGTAGAAGATAACACTGACTACAATCATAGTTGCTAAACACCATTAAAGTTGGAAGAGGAGAAACAGTGCAAGTGTGAGTGGGATTTTGTCCTCTCTGTTAAAATAACTTGTTTAGATTGGCTTGAACAGCAAACAGAAAACAAACTCATGGACAGAGATATGTCGACTCATCTCACCTTGCACATTACAGACTGGATGAAAAATAACCCTCAGTTGGCTGCATACTGCAACGTATACATCTTTTCTGCAACAATGCAGACACATCCTTATTTGACCTAAGTCCACCCTTCAGAAGCAAACCAAACTAGCAGCTTCATGCAGAAGTACAGAACAAGTATTCTCATTAAATGCTTTAAATAATGGGAGTTAATGAACATAGCCTCCCTCCCACCATCACATAGACATGGAGAACACTTTGCAAAAGAGTACAACAGGCCGTTTAAATTGCAAAGAGAATTTTACATTATAAGGCAAAAACACAGCTAGTCATTCTGGGGGTATGAAAGTGGCTCAGTTCTTTTGACTTTGACATAACTTTTGTGCTATTAAATAGAATAACAGCCCTAAGTTAAATAATGAAGGTTCTTTCAAGGGTCCAAGTATTTTTCTTTTCTTCTGAAAAAAAAATTTAAAACCGTGTGTCTGACTATTAATTAGAAACTGAAAATCAACCTCAAAGCCACAAGGAGTCAAAATTTCTAGGATCACTATTCCATTAATTTTAATTTGTTTCTAGCAGGTAGATTTCTAGGAATAATTCTGACTTGTTACCATGATGTTCCATACCTGTCACTTACTGTCAAAATCAGTATGTCACAAAGCAGAGTTATGCCATATTCTTTTTTCCCTTTATCCACACAGCTCTGGAGTCACCAGAGGCTGGTTTTCCTCTTTCATCAAACTGCAAAGATCCAATCTGGTGACCTAAAATCCTAAGCAAGCCTAATAAGAAAAATGAAAGCTTTCCAGAACAAGGACTAAATCACTCTGAAATATTAATTCCTCCAACAGCAAGCTTATTCCAACAGCAAATACATGACACTGAGTTCGATTCAGCACTAGAGAAACCCCATGTAACGCATCTCTCCAGCCTAAAATCCAACCTGTTTTAGTGAATTATCATCACAACATATTTTTTGTGCATTGAGAAGCCTTAGTTATTAAACAGCCTCCAGCTGATGCTGAGACAACTGTTAGAGCAGGGATCACTCATGCATACAGAACGGTAAGGGCTGGAAGGCACCTCTGGAGATCATCTAGTCCAAACGAAGGTTGTGAGGAGTCCATTTTGAATTGTCACAGATTTTTAATATCTCCAGAGAACACTCCACAACCTCCTGGCCAGTCTGTCCCAGGGCTCTGTCACCCTAAAAGTGCAGAAGTTCTTCCTCATATTCAGAAGGAACTGCCTGTGTTGCAGTTTGTGCCTGCTGCCCCTGGTCCTGAAACAGGCCTTACTGTCTAGGAGATCTGATTATCTTCCTATTACTGAATATGTGAATAATTCTGAATACAATTATTTTAATAAACAAAGACTAGAAAATATGAAAACACCATAGATTATCGGGTGTGAGACTCTACCATGAAAGCTACTATAGCTCCAACTTGGTATGAATACTGCTTTTGGAAATAACACACTTACTTCATTCAATCCCATGCTGGCAAAAATGAAGAGCTTCCACAGTCCAAAGACATTTGTTTGTTTCTGTCCTTCAAGTCACTTGAGCTTTGGGGATCCAGGCTGAAGACTTGAGGTCAATACTAAATATTGTTTAGGTCAACCACACAAGTCTAACTTTGTTCCTGAAAAGAGAAAATAAACATTTTCCTTAAAGCAGCCTCTAGGCTTTTATTCCTATTCCCTTTCCTAAGTGAGCCTGATTAAGCATATATTACTTAATAAGTTTTAAAATTAAATATTTGTGCAGCAAAATATTACTTAACATAGATTTCATAATATTTCTTTTGAGACAATGCTTTAGAAGAGAAACATTATCCACATTTATCCTTTAACCAGAGTGCTGTAGCTCATGCTTCCTCTAAACAAATGCATATTTTGTCCGTAGCTTTCTGTATCCTTACTTTTGCCTGACACTGTGTTGTGGAGCAAATAGATTGAGAGATGCAGCAATATGCACAACCTTTACCTTAGCTGTTATCACACAAGGAAAACAGTTACTGTTGCTATGGTTGTTTGGTCAAACTGTCACCCTATATCAACATTGTCAGTATTCACACTTGATAAGAAAGATATCTTAAAAAAAGAAGAGGAGGAGGAAAAGTAAAGCAAAATGTTCTATAGAATGCAACCCAATTCGCATCTAATCTCTTTTAAAAATCCGCTGTGTTAATGCTAGCCTATATGCCTATCATTTAAATCATATAAGACTTCAAATAAGGGTAAAGATAAGTGGAAAATAATGAAAAATGGAACATCTGCAGGTATTTTGTCTGATTACAGTAATGTTTAGATTTTTATTTGTGAACCACCCATAAGGTATTTTCAAGGTCAGGAAAATACTGTCTGAAAAAAACCCAGAAAAACCAAGGATGATTTTCAAGTACATCTAAACTGCATTAAATCTCTGTGCTATACACTCTACAACCTGAAACCGATCCCATATGAGACTATTATTTCTCAGTATCTTGTTAGTCCTGCTTTGCACATAACCTTGTGAACTACTCATCTTTCTGAATAACTGCTCTCAGCCCTAAAGGCATACCGTCAACTTTTATGATTAGACTTGGAAATTTAAATTAAACTTTGTTTCAAACACAGCTGTACACAGCAAGTGTTTGAAAGTATTCCTGCAAGGTAAATTTTTAGACAGTTCAACAGTCTAAACAGCGAAATACGTGAGCCAAAAAATTAAACAGATCCCACAACAAACCCATTCACCTGAGCTCAGATACAAGCACAGACAAAGTGCTTTTTTATTCACGGATTTCATAGCAATGGAGATGCAAGGGCCAAAGAGGATTACACAAGGAACAAGGCTCCCATTAAGCATAAACACACTACAGACCACTAATACATACCGACAGGATGCTTTTTGCTGCTTTCTTTCCTTGCTTATCTATTTTTCATAGAACTATTCAAAGCCAAACTCTCGTTATTCCTTTCTACTATGAGGATGGTGAAGACACAGCATAGCACTGGCATCAGTCCTTGCCACAAACCCCGCTGGTGCTCCCCAGCTCCCCATGTTTGCATCACATACTGTCTTTCCTTTTATGGTCTAAAATCTACAAAAAAGTGTCAGCAGCCCTGATCCTGTTTGCTTGGAAAGTCCAGAACCCCCCAGGTGTCATTTTGCACTTGTACCTACGGAGCTAATTGCAGTGCTTCACTGTGGATCTTTATGCTGCAAGTGTTACCCATCACCATCACTATGAGGGCCGCCTGCTAGACAGACACATGTGCTGTGTTGGTAAATAAGATAAAAACGTTTCTGTTTAGCAGAACTCTAAAAGGCCAGATGAGAAACTGGTACACTCTTGGCTTCAGAACCAGTCTTGCTAAACACTGCACACAAGGGACCTAGAGCGTAATGACACCATGCAGCTCAGAGACCTCTGTAACAAACTTCACCAGCTTCTCAGTCTTCATCATGGCCCAAGCCTCCAGAGCAGTCCTCTGTACCAACAAGTAATGTACTGATGCACTCTGCTCATCCAGCTACATCTGCAGCAAGGCACAAAAGGTTGCTAGAGAAGTCTATTTTCCTAAATATTCATTTGTTCTGCTGTCTCTGGGAAATAGGATGCCCGTTTCTGCCCTTCCAGGTATAATGGAGCCAGTATTTTATCTGCTGGCGTCATGTGAAAAGGTGAGAAAGGTTGCTTTATTCCATCCCGAGAAGAAGGTACAGAAACTGTGCAGGCAGACCACAAACAAGTACACATGTAAATAAAAGTGGGCTTATTTAAAAATGGTGACAAACCATGTTCTTTCTGGTATTTTAAGACAGACCTCTCTCATTTTGCATAACTGAAACTAGTAGTCTCTTTCAACACTCCTAAAAATTCATCCCAAAATGGTGGCTTCAGTGCAGTTGTCTGCTACATTAGAAGTGACAGCTGTGACTTTGCCTCTGCACATTGCTGCAACCCAGCTATCCAGCTCATGGGTGAATATAGATTAATATATACCCCAGCAGAACTGAAACACAAAAATAAGGTTATTATTAAAAAGATAGAGGCTGAAAGCTACGGAGTACCATCTTGTCCTAGCAATGCATACATGCTGCTCAAGTACTCAACATTTTGCTAGTCTTTCTTGGCTCTATCCTAAGGCTCCAGATTTTGTCTTGGACAAGTCTCAGTCTTGATTATTACAGCGTATAAGTTGCCACTTGCATGTTTGGGAAAGCTAAGAGAAAAGCAGGAGACTGACAGTTAACATCGTTATGTTTATAGTTTGTGAAGAAGTGAGGGGTAGGCCATAATAGGTTCTCTGGAAGCAATAACAGCACAGTATATTTAAGCATAACTAGAATAATCGCTTATATCAGCAGGGTAGGCAAGATTGCCATTTACTCTGACATTAATGCATTTATTGAGTTAGTGTTCCTGAACTCAGTATACTAATTTATTTTTTACAGTGATTAGACCCCACTGGGAAAGAAGAGAGAAGGCGTGAGATTGACCACCTATCTGATGAGCAGCATTTCCACCAATTCATTATAAGACAGTTTGCAAAAACATACTTCTCCCTCTCACACAGTGTCAGTGCCACTTAACAACTCGGGAAAATCAAATGCAAAAGAAGAAATGCATCTGAGATGTGAAAGGAAGAAAGTCCAGGCAAATACCTGTTTATAATGCTATTGTAGCTGTCACTCAGACATATCCATCAGGCAAAAGGATATGAACAAGCATTTTGTTCTCAGTTCTCTCTCTTTTTGATACAAACTTGAAGCTCTACAGAAAAACAGAAAGCTACTTCAGTTCTCACCAAATCTCAAAACAATTTCCAGCTGTAAGAGAGCCGTGTGTTGTAAACCCCAAGTATAATATGTTGCCCAGCTTGAACTACCCCTCTAAGTCTGCCTGAGCATTCTGTTAGCCATGCCAAACTGAGCACTGTAAGTCTCCCTCCAAGCTTTTGCAAGAGTAATAACCTCCCTTGGAAAGTAAATAGGTGTGTACGCCTGGAGTGGATCAGCCAGGGGTGAGGGAAGGTGTCTGAGCCCACCAGTATCCTTTATGTGCTATGAAATCAATGCAATTACAGATCATTTTCTAACCTAGGAGCCAACGAGGAATACTGTTGCAGCAATAGGAGGGATATACATTAGGAAAAGACAATAGTGTAAGAAATGGAAACATAAGAACAGTTATCTTTCTGGGGCATTATATATTCAAATGAGGATGAGCAATGACAAAAGTTAACAGCTTGACATACTGCTGTCGAAGTTACTTAATGGATCATGGAATGAAGAACAAAGACAAGCATGACGTTAGAGGGAAAAGCTGAAACACAAGGGTCACTGTAGGGTTGGGAAGGATGGGGACGAGCTCTGAGCTGTCTGAACAGTGCCGTGCCGTACACAGGTACAGTTACTGGAGAATGAAATGTTATTAATAAAAAATAGTTGGAGAACAAGGTGAATAGCCACCCCTGAACTTACTCAGGATCTTCTTCTATCTCTGTTAAACATGTTGATTTTTAGGGGGTTTATTTAATGTAAGCGAACAGTAAGCTTTTTCACAGGGCAAAGGCTAGGTGACTACAAACTGCACTTTTTGCCAAGCTGGAAAATGAGTGCCATGGCTGTTTCAGGGCTCTACAAATGACTCTGCTCTCCCTGACTTGCAGCAGCAGGGTGCAAGCAAGCTCTGCTCGTCTAACTCAGCAGGACGTGAACTCGCTCTGATCCAAAGTTGTGTGGTTGCATCGTGGCAGGACAGCGCGCAGCCTCCTGCCAGGCTGCACAGCTCCAGCGTGGTGCCATGCCAATCACAGCCTCGGCTCGGGCTCAGGGCTGGCACAGTGCAAGCTGGAGGCTACAAGCACTGTGCAGCACAGACCATCCCCAGCTCCTCTTATTCATCATTTGCTTTGTTCTGGTTGTCACTGCTCAGTCAGGGACACTCTCCAGCCACAGGAAAAGAGGCTGTGAGGCACCTTGTGGCACCGTGCCCCCACCTGCGTGGCAGCCGGGAGAGGCAAACAGCGGGCAGTGACTGCTGCAGAGATCTTCAAAAGAATTTTGGCAAGATTTTGGCCTAAAATGCAACAGCTTATTCACTTCAGCAACTGACACTTTCTAGGTTATTCCCTAAAGCAAAGAACTTATGAAACAAACAGACCAACCTCCAGGCCCAGGGCTGCTAACTGGTGGTCATAGCATTGCGTTTTCGCTTTCCCTCCCACGCTGCTCTTTATCATTACTAGCTGCTTCTGCCTTCGCGCAAGTTTTTACCAGGAAATGTCAGACCCATCCCACACTGTTCAAATGCAATCATTTTCATACAGGTTGAAAAATGAAATCAACCTAGACTGCAAGGGAAAAATGTCACTCCCTTTGCAGGAACGCGTGTGGGCCCACAGCCTATCAAGCCTGCTGAGTCTGTGACTAATCTGCAGGGGCCCTTGTTCAGCTGAGAGCAAAGTGCCAAGGGCTTCAGCAAAACAGAATGGCAAAGGTTCAAGCGCAAAGAATTGTTATAGCTGCAAAAGCTTATATTGATTCATGCATAACTTTTAAAAGTCCTACTTGACCTCACCTGGCAGAGGTTCAGTAGCGTCCAAGGCACAGACGCCAAATAAGCCCACACACAGAAGAGGAAGCTACCTGTCAATTACAGCGACTTCGGGATTTAGCTAACAGACTATAAAAAGCGCCGCAGACATATGCCTTTCTAAATTTGGGAAGACACACAGCTTCTGCATCTTGTTTTACTCATAATGCAGAAGACAGAAAAATAGCAATGTAAATAGTAACACAGTCCATGTAATCCAGTATTTGGCTTATACCATCTAAAAACGCAATTTTTGCTAGGTTCTTTTTGCACACTAGGTCCAAAGGGTGAAAATTGAAATGATTAAGGCCAAAGCAGAACTAAAGATCTATTAACTAAGAAGGAATTAATCACTAACTTATAAAGCAACAGTGATACTGTAAATTTTCCATCATACAGTGCGCATACCAATGTTTTCGTAAGAATGTTTTTCCATTGAACCATGCTTATTTTGGTGTGATGTCAAGGACACTGTATTTGGATGACAACCCTAGATGAAACCCTACCTCTCAGACAAAACCATAGCCCTTCTATATTGGGCAGCACAATCAGACCAGATCATAAAGCAGAATTATCACTCCACCCTTCAGTTTTTAAAGTGCAAGTCCAAGAAATAGAAAGTGAGATAACTTTGGATGACACATGAACCCTTTTATCCAGAAAAAAAAAAAAATCTGTCTAAATCTCTCCTCTGACAGGACTAGTAGGAGCTCTTTGATTTTATTAAATCAGGATAGTAAGGGCCAAGAGAGACTGAATGAATTCTTAAGACTGCTTCTGCAAAGCAGATTTCAAGGAGACCTTCTGTTCAACCCTCCACAGTAGGAAGCTGAGATATGAGGTAGATATGTGCACAGATGGAAAAGAAAGTAGAAAGATTCCTATCACTCTGCCTTCCCCTGACTTTGACCTTCCTTCACACCAGCAAGAAAAAAAAAAAAAAAAAAGAAAAAAAAAAACCACCACCACAAAAAACCCACACCAACGCAAATGTGAGCTAGACTTAGAGTCCGGTAAGTAAAACTTGTGTACAGGAGATATCAAGCCTTCCCTAGACCTGGTTCTCCGTTCCTCTTCGGGTTTCTCAGCCACAGTGATGTGCAGCTGCATCTGTCATGAGGCATTATGTTATGTCAGCGATCTAATGCAATAAGAGATACAACTGGTTCTGGCACGTAAGAAAACGACAAATCAGTCTAGAGAATTTGAAGAGACAGTTTTCTGGAGGAACACAGGTGCAGAAGCTGGGCTTCAACAAAAATTCTTTCAAATGCAGGAAGTAAACAATAAAAAAGGCCATTTTACCCTAAGTAGATTTTAGAAAATAGGTTTTCTATCCAAATGTTTTGCTACAGCTGCAACCCACAGATTTGAAGACTGGCAAAAAAGATTTCTTTCAAACTCCAACATGAAGTGAATGGCAGAGAATAAAAGAGACTTGGAATTTCATATCCATTAGGATCCCACCACTTTGCTTTAATCAAGGATCCAGTGTAGACTATAAGAAATTGTCCAGTCTGTTTATCTCATTTTTTGCTAGAAGTTCAACCATTTCACGTTTGGAGTTGCATCCTCACATAGGAATACAGAGTTAACAAAGACCTTAGTGAAACTGCAAACCTTTTAACACAAAGACTGCCCTACTTTCACACAGTCCTGGGAAGAAAGCGTATTCCCTTTATTATCAGTCAATCGTACTCTGTCTTCAGTGTCCTCTCTTGCTGGTATGAAGGGTTCTGTGTGCAGCAGTATAGGTATTAAATGATCCCAGACACCCTGTTACCAAAGTTAAGAGATGTTTTCACCAGATCACACACCTTTTTTACTTCTCTTTCTGTCTACTGCTATCCAACATATTGCCTCTTCTGATAAAATAATGGTTAAAACCAAATAGTTTCTTGCTGGTCTGCCATTGTCCCACACCACAGACTGAAAACCTCTCCTAATCTTCCTCACTGAAGCATCATACAGCCTCCTACCTAAAGCCATGATATATTCTTCCAACAGACTAGTCAAAGCTTCTCAGACTGAAACTCAGGCTACAAGATCCTTGAAATGTTAAAACTGGCAACAGCAGCCCCTGAGCTACAGCAGAGGAGAAAAGGAAGGTGGTTCTCCTTTCGTGCATGGGGTGGACTTGGAGAGCGTCCCTTCCAACTGCACACCTTCCACCTATAGCAGTGGGAGCTAAGCATCTGGAGCAGGAAAGTACTGAAATGTCAATGCTAAGATGAAAATTAAGAGCACAATACTATTTTTTACATTAAAAAAGCAAAGACAAAACAAACAAGAACTTGCATGAAAAGGTAGTTGCTGACTTCCCCAAACACCCCAGATGAATGTATGATTTTTGTACCTCACTGAAGCCTGGCTCACTGACAATTTGCCAGTACTAGAGATAATCTTTTGAAATCAAATTATATGTGGGCAACATGAATAATGCTTTTAGCTTACATTGCAGCAAAAGTGCACATTTTGCTTTTTTTTTTTTTTTTTTTTTTTGTTAAAGGAGGGAAGGAGAGAAAGAAAAAAAATATATAATTATATGTCAAAACCAACTTATCAGAGATGAAGATAACTCCAGACATGAGGGACATCTTAACTCACAGGGAGGGTATGTGTTACCAGATACATACATAACAGGTTTTATTCTTGGAGAGTTACTATTGGCATGAAACTATTTTAGTATTTTCACAGGAACGTAATGTTGCTTGGAAATAACCTACTATCACAGCACACTTACTGCTAACACTGATGACCTACAAGCTTCTTCCAGTGATGCATCATTCAAATGTGCTCATTGTGTTTCCCCTGCATGTAAAACACTCAGCCTAGGAAATACAAGGATTTTGAAGTGGCAGGTAGGGCTCTGTTATCAAAGATGACTGAAATATGCTATTTACGTACAAAACTGGGAGTTAGTTATCACCCAAATTGGAAACAAAACTCCAACCTTGGCTTTTTACTTCCCTCTGTAAACCATCTAATATAGTACCTGAGAACCCTCTCAGTAGTATGGGATCTTCAGTCGCTGTTTCTGAAGTTTTCTGGACATGAAAAATATTAGGACATACAACATGGAATCCACCGACCTAACAAGGATTTATTTTTCCACTCACTGGCACACCAATTAATAAGCCCTACTAATAAGACCCACTATCTATTAGCATGTGAAGCTAAAGCAATTCTTCCATGACACTATTTATGAGAGTAGTTACTCACTTGGTAACCATTTACATAGTAACAGCACTAAAAAATACCATTGTTTGAGGACTAAGTGGATGGGAAAATAAATGTTGTGTGGTTTACATTGCATCATCTTTGTAAAATACGTATCTAGTGAGAATAAAAAGCAGGGGAGGAATTCCACAAATAAGAGCAAAAAATAAATGTGTCTCCATGTTCGCCAAAGCCACTTGAGTCAGCCATATCCATGGATGCTTAGCTAAACTTACCAGTGCCTTGGTGGCCTGGCAGACCATAATAGAACTGTAAGACATCAAGGTCATAGTAGTAACAAGCCCTGTTAAAACTAAGGTCACATTTAAGCCAGTTAAGTTTTCTCACAGTGCTTACAAAAATCCTAGTAAATTAAAAAGAGTTAATTAGCAAGTCCTCTTCTTTAAGCAGGAGAGCAGAGAGCACCAATGCCAGCTTCACCCACCCAGGACACCTCCTGCAGCGATGAGCCAAGTGAAGATCATTGCTAAGTGTATTTCAAATCCACCCATGTGATACAATTTTGCAAACCTCCCTGAAGGAAAAGGTCATTATTCAAGAAACGTTCTTTCCCTAGTGGTAGATACAATTTCATTTATCATCTTCTGTTAACTGCTGTCTCCAACCATCTCATTCTAACTAAGCCGAGCAAAAGGAAGTTTTCTAGGATGAGGCCCACCACCATGAGGAAATAGATTCAATTAGATCAATTAATTTTTGCTCCTATATATAGCACTTTCTGCTTTTTAGTCTCACTGAATCTGATCTCAGGGCAGGAATATACATCTGCGTCCAGAGGAAGGTTTTGTTTTGTTTTGTCCAGAGGATGTTCCCGTATTTGTTCCAGTTGCTAAGATGAGAGAGAGGCGGGGCTGAATAAAGATGCAGAGAGGGAGGAAATATCAGAAACCTCAGGCGTGAGATGGAAAGAGATTTCTCCCAGCATCATAACTGTAGCATACCTAATGTATACTGTTTATGCTAGGCTAATAAAAAGTAACAGAAAGGCTTCCAAATACTGAAAAAAATTAGTGCTTCCAGAAGTTTCTGGGCTGCTCAATGAATTTAATCCAAAACAAAAATACTGCAATGTATTTGCCATTCCTTGGGTATTCTTGATAAAGCCAACAGTAAAGCAAGGGGTGTGTAACTCAGTCTACCTATGAGGTACAAATGAAAAAGCAATCTAGCTGTGAAATTCATTAAAAGACTAAAAACACTTCTTGAACTCAGCTGTTTTGTCAGCTCCCTATCTGGCACTGATTCAATCCACCAAATGGATAGCAGCTGTATTTTTTGAGGATCATTCACAGGGGTTATTGACTCAAATGCTAGTTCAGTAAATTTCTACTTTTACACCCTTGCATGCAGGTGTACGTAATATTTGCTTGAATACCCTTGCTTGGCATAACTAAATACATTTATTTTAGATGACTTCAAACAAACTTCTCCCCATTGGTTCTAGCTGTCTCTGTGCTGCTTTGCTGAAGAATGCATGTGAAATTTCAGATTTCAGCCGCAATAAAGCATCAAAGTTGAACATGAAGGTTGCCGAGTTTACTGTCAGTGTTTTTTCCCTGGGAGGAAAGAAAGGGAGGAGACGCCAGCTAACCTCATTTTTAGCCAAGCACGTATTAATGGCAAGCATGAAAAAAGTCAGCATCCCCCCGTGACATGAGAATCACACAGCAGCAGATGACGTAAGAATAGCATACAAATAAAATTAAAAATAAAAACTCTTAGAGTTTTTTTTCAGGTTGGTTTTTGGTTTTGTTTTTATAATCCAGATAATTTCAATGGTCCTGAAAAATCAGCAATGACCAGACAGGTGGGGTTACAATCTGCAGCACAGGGCACAAATGAAGGGGAAAAAGCAGAAACTTTGTAAAGCAGCTTACCTGCGAGAAAAGCAACTATAGTTAAGGAAGAGTTTACAACAAAAAGCAGCACTTAACGCACAAAGTATCTGTAATTCACGAAAAGTCCAAGTTTTGTTTAAACACAAGAATTTTCAAAGTAAAACTTTTCTTTCTGAGTAGAAATTTTAATGGAGCAGAGATTCAATGAGACAGCTTGGCAACCAAAAAAATTCACATATATCAGTAAAAACATCTACCATTTTCAAAACCATGGAGCTTAAAGCCACTTTGTACCTCTTGCTGTATAAATGTCTACTGATCTGCTGTTGATAAAAGTGAATATGTCCTCTTACATCAGAGACAAATGAAATTTTCGAAAAGTGATTAATCACTGCAAATAAAATCTCTCTTGCCTTAGTGCTGAACAATTATTTAGCTTTTTAATTTAGACTTTGATCTTTAAGACAATACTGAATCTTAGTGCTGAACTCCAGCTTTAATCTGTACTGATTTATATAGCAGGTGTGGTATCGTACCATTTGCCTTTCAGGATATCGAAGTGACATTAAGCTGCCCAAACACAGGTAATTAGGTGTGAGGTGCTGCTGAGGAGCATCACAGGGTACAGAGAAAGGGCAAAAATGAGTCTCTCCAAGGAAATATTGAGAGGTGAAGGGTGGGAGGAAGGAAAACATCAGATGGGCAATGAATTCTGCATAGCTGCCAAGCTATACTCCAGAGGAAATGGTACCTTAAAAATCAACAATGCTAGAAAACGAAGGAAAAAGGAAGAGGAAGGCCACAGGTTGGTGAGTCAGGAGCAGGCAAGAGTTCAGTGTAGAGTCCCACCCAGACAGGCTGTAGCCATCAAGGCTGACAGCCAGACTTGCAATTCTGATGGACTAGAAGAAGCCTGAGAAAAACTCAAACTATAGATGTGACAGGAAAACCTTTTTGACAACAAGAAAAAAATTAACCCAATGCTAAAATTTCTTATTTCTACTCATAAAGAAATCAATTGCAACAGAGTCACACACAACCAGGTAGAAAGTTCAGAGATGATATTAGCTTCTTTCTGGAAAAAGAAAAACTGTTGGCAACTGCCAGGTAACTTATTGAATCACCTGCAACAGTCAATCTTATTTTTTGCTAAGGGAGAAATATTCAGGCAATGTAATTTCCAAAGCTGGAGAAAAAAGAAACCCAGCAAACAAAGAGATACAAAAAACAGACAATATCATATCCTGGAAAAGATTCCCTAACGGTTTTCTTAAACTAATTTCTGTCATCATTCAGCTAGTATTTTAATCAAGGACAGCTTCCAGTGTCCTGAATTCCATAAAACAAAACCAGTTTTAATTACAATAGTTACCCAGAAATCCCTTGTACATGTAGCTGTGACTTCAACTAAAAAAAAAATAAATAGCCAGAATAAAAACATACATCTAGCCCAGCAGCGGCAGAAATAGAAGACCTGTTTTATGAAAAACTTTGTTTTTCTCATTTATGTTGTTACTGTTTCTATTTATTTTTTTCATTAGAGTCTCCACCACCACTGATCTCCCTAAGGCAAAGCTTGTGTGAATGTGATCCAGAGCTTGCAGCACCTGATGCACTCAGAAAAGCGCTCTTTCTGAAATAGCTCCAGCAGACCGCAAGAAGCAGCAGCAGAAGGAGGCTCAGGGGAGACCTCATTGCTTTCAACAACTACCTCCAAGAAGGTTGTAGCGAGGTGGGTGTCAGTCTCTTCTCCCAGATAACAGGTGATAGAATGAGAGGAAATGGCCTCAAGCTGCATCAGGGGAGGTTTAGATCGGATAGTAGGAAAAACGTCTTCGCTGAAAGGGTTATTAAGCACTGGGAACAGGCTGCCCAGGGAGGTGGTGGAGTCACCATCCCTGGAGGTATCTAAAAGGCGTGCAGAGGTGCCACTTAGGGACATGGTTTAGTGGTGGACTTGGCAGTGCTGGGTTAATAGTTGGACTTGATCTTAAGGGTGTTTTCCAACCTAAATGATTCTATGTTTATATGTATTATAGCAATAGCCAACTGCTAGGAACCTTGCTAAATATGTCTCCTTCAAAAGAACTCACCAGGAAACTTATGAGTCTTGTTTCTCTGTCTTGAAGGACCATAGTGAAAATCTCTTTCTAAAGGGGAGGATGACCTGCCTGGCCCTGCCAGACCAAGGTGATCACTTAGGTGTCACTGCTCCCTCTACTTCTGCCAGCCTGCACATTGCCAGCACTTCATGGCGCTTTGGGCTTCTCTACCCCAACCTTTTGGTGAGCCTCAGCCAACGAGGGGCCTCCGCTGACCTCCTGTTCCGCACAGAATGGCAGGGTGCTATTTACAGTATTGGCAGCCTCTGCAACATCAGTATCTATTTTCAAATACAATAAAAAAAGACTCAGTTGCTTTCTGTGAAACCTCTTCTTTCTCTGGGTCTTCAAAGTGTTAACACTGTTTCATGAAGTGGTACACCCACTGCTACAGTTTTGGTTTTACTTAATGCCAAAATCCCTGTTCCTATGGTAAATGAAATTGAAGAGCTCAGCGGTGCAAATATTAATCTTCTATGCTATAAATATTTTGATACCAACCAAAACGCTCTCAGATTCCTAAAGCAGCTTAGAGTACATAACCAAATACTTAATTCCTCTCTTCGTTCTTCCTCATCCTTCACAGTGTTCACTATGCCATTCACGCCAAGCTCTATTGTAAGACTTAGAGGTCCCTACAAATACATTAGTTGTATGACTTTGACTGTACTTGCCCTCTTCACCCGAGGGGAAATGGCAGTGGACCATATCATACAAAAACTGTGGGGTTTTATTTTTTTTCTTTTGCCTTAGGTAAAGCTCACTCATTCACAGCCCATTTGCTAGCTTTCCTAAGCTTGGCCTTACGCTGACTATAAAATCTCTAGTCTGCAAGTAATATATGTAACAGGTAAACAAGTCAAGAAAGGTCACAAAGCCCCAAATGGATTAGAAATAAAAACCTCAGGTCAGCATCTCAGGGGGCTGTTGAAATCAAAAGTGCTTCGTCCACTTCTACAACAGAAGATTTGTTGCAGAAATACTTAAGCGTTTACAAAAAAAATATTTTTGTTGAGTATCTAATCTGCATTTCAGTCACCCATACCAGACAGATGTTTCATTTTAAAATCTAACTTATCATATAACTCAAGCTCTGCTCTATTTCTCCTCTTGACAGCATAATAATTGCCAGCATAATATTATTTTCTTGAAGAAAGCTATTCCCAATATACCCAAGTGTAAGAAAAAGGAAAATCACCCCAAAATTTTTACTTAGAAATTAAAAATAGGGGATCTGGAGCTTTTAAATCTGGGATTTGCATTTGTACTGAAAAATGAAGGTATTGAAGCATTTAATCTAGACCATTATTAGAAATCTGATGTGACCCACATTCTTATTAATGTAACTCAGCAGGTCCTCCTGCAGATGGAGGGAAAGCTGGAAAAGCTATGAATGTGAGCCAAAGTATTATGAAATTGGTACAATTGTTTTTTCCTCCTCCAACTAATTCAAAAGTTGTTTTTTTTCTTTTCTGAAAGGGAACAGTCCTCTAATAAGAATGAACTATGCACATCTCATTTACTGGAAGAAAACATAAGAATGGTTTAAGGAAGTGAAATTTATAAGAAAGGCTAAATTGGATCTCAAATAGCTGTTGTAAGTAAGCATTCTTTATTTGGTTTTGACATTTTTTCACTTGTCTCTTGAGAAGTACGTTACACAGGAGGAACTGCTGATGAATTTTTGACAGTACGTCTAGTTTCTGGGTTTCTGTTTTGTTTTGTTTTGGTGTTTTGTTTTTTTTTTTAAAAGGCACCTTGTACCATAGTCTCCAAACTTTATATCATAATTGCATGATAGCTCAAATATTCCAGGAATCATGTGCAAAATTAGCCTTCTTTCATGTACAACCTGAAACATTCTCTGGTTGTCAGTACATAACTGCTCAACAAAGGTGTTTTTTGTCAGCAGAGCTGCTGAGAATAAAACAGTAGGAGGTTTCACCAAACTGTATAAACTCTGGAAATCCAGTCATGAAGGGCTAAGTCAGTCTGGCATGGGCCCATTTGAAGCATTTTCTGTGGGATCTTTAAACAAGCTTTGTCATCCATTGACAGGGCTGTAAGAGTGTAAAGACTGTACTGGAGCTGCTCAAAATGGGGGAAACTTTTTCAAATGTTTTATAAAAGAATATCTTTTTGGGGAATTTTTCAAAAACTAAAAATCCAAACTGATGCAAAGATCACTCAGTTCTGCTCCACATGGACTGGGATGTAAACAAGAGGTACTGTCACTAGCCAGGGAACAACCAAAGACCATGTTAACTGGGATGAGCAGCCACAGATCCTACCTCACATCGTTTGTAACAAAGCAGGTTTTGGCCTCGGGTTCAAACTGCCAGTGATTTCTTCCTGAGGGTCTGTGTGTTTCTACTCAAGGGAGAATGGGGGACTATCCATTATGTGCTGGTAAGCTCTGGAAGAGATTAAAACCAGCTGAGATACTGCGAATCATTTGGAGGCAACAATGAACTCAAACAAAGCCTGTAGCAATTTGTTTCATATCGTACATTGACAGAATTTTGATTTTAATAATTCTTATGGAAGTATGGCTCACAGAGATGCTGCAGAGTAAGTTGTGGCATGAACAGATGAGAGCACCTGCACCCCAATTGCCAGGTGCATGCTGCTACCCCAACCCACCCAGGGGCGAACACGATAGAGGTGATACATCTTTTCCTAGAGCAATCATGTTAGTGCTTTTCATTTACTTTGCACTCACAGTGAGCTAAAAGCCTGCACACAAACAGCTGCTATCAGTTATCACATATTCAAACCCTACCTTCTCCTGCAGTGGTGTAATCCTTTGCCCATGTACTTGAAAGTAACACAGGCGTATGTCGAATTCTACTAACAGGATCGTGGCAGGTGTCTCTTTAATCTGGAATTATGGCAGTGAATTCTTCATCAGCATTTCGCTAATCATATTTGCAAAGTGTTAGCATTTGCAAGGCTTGAAGACAAGTATAGGCACACCTCTCAGGGAATATCTGCATGGCTGTTGGTGGGCAGCATGCTGTGCTTTTGTATGTGCCCCTCTTGGGCTTTTTCCTATACACTCACTGTGGATATACACCTTAAAAATATTTTAGTCTCTTTTTGTAAGTGCAAAGTTAAAGTCGTTTCCATCACACAGACACGGCACTTGTGCTAGAGAGAGGTTAGGAGTTGGCATAGAAAGTATTTTGAAAAATCTGTTGAGTTTTAGTCCTTCCTAAACCTGAAAGCCTATGTTGATGGTAAGTTTCTGAAAGTTTTTTTCCCCACAATAGCATAGTGCTTTAAAGTGGCTGGTAAAATGCTTCGAAGCAGAATGCATGAAGGGCATACCTTAACATACATTGATTACTTGCATTTTTAAATGTAAACATGCTCTGCTCAGTGTCTGATAGAATTATGCCAGTAGCAGTTAGTGAACATCATTGACATTCTGAAGCTTTACAATACCTCTGATTCTATAGTTTTTATTGGGATAATATTCATCATGTGAACAGGAAACTACTCCAAAACACAGTACGTTCTGTTTCTCAGACTTGGAGATTTCAGACAATTTCCCCCGGTGCTAAAGTCTTTGACAGAGGGTGATGGAGATCCCTGGCAGTTCTGGCATAGCACCAATAGCCTGCACACCTGTGTACATGTCTCCAGTTCCACCTTCTCCTGAAAGCGGCAGCTCAGATTCGGCTCAGCAGCACTCCCACCCCATCCACCAGTCCTCCTCTCCTCTGAGAACAATGTAGCAGGCCACAGCAAGCCTACTGAAAATATAACTGCTGGTTATAGACACACAAGAGGCTGGAAATCGCACCCTTTGCATACATGTATTCAGTGCTCCTATTCTCACCAGCTTGCTTTCCAGCCAAGAAATGGATAGTTTCATGCTACCTGGCTTCTGGAGTGCTCTCGTTCTAACTTCTGTCCTGTGACAAGCACACGGTGCCTGGGTGCTGTGGCTGCCACACAGTCGACAGCCACAAGCCTTGTCCTCACTGCCCGAGTTCTTATCACAGTCTCCTGGATCCCTGTCTGAAGTCCAAAGGAAGAAGACTTCATGCTTATGGTTTAGCTCTAACTTAATTCCTGCAATGGTACCTAACCCTGCAAATACCAAAAATCCAGAGGGAAACAGGAACTACCCCTACATAACTCTAATTTCTCACATTTTTAAGAACAAGTGGGATACTGGCAGAAATTTGAACCACACTAACAGTGCCACCTCACCTCACACTAGCTGGTGCACTATTCATTTCTAGCCTGTGCTCTTGATGACACAGGGGCACTAATACAGTGAATACATTATCTCTCAATGTTCAACAGCTTCAATCAGAGTGTCCCAGGACTCATCAGTAGCGATCAAGCAGTTGACAGCTCTGCAGCCAACCTGGTGATGTCCAGATTCTCATGCACCGTCCATAAATCTGCAAATTTTCCCTCAGTCTGATAAGACACTGCCCTTTTCATCCCCCCAGGTAATGTACAAACACTGCTATCAGTCAATAACCCTGTGCTCTTCTGACATTCTTCCGAATCCATATAGTTAATTAAGGTATGCATGTAAAACCAAAAATCTATGCTGATTAATCCTGGATTACAGAGACTTTTCCTTGCTTAGCCTGAATAACCATGCAAAATATGAATATCCAGACAAAGAAAGCTGCTCCAGTTCATGTGTATTTATTTGGCTTGAGATCTGCCATCAAAGAAAAGAGTGTCATTACTTGAGCACCAGGCCTTAAGTGATAGATTCCAAGTGCATCATTTTTAGAGCCATTAGAGGTTATCAGGCCTATATGGTTGCTAAGATACCATGAATCATGAAGGAAAATATAGGATAATGGTAGGCAGACACTGTGATGTTTATCAGAGTGTGTTCTCTGCATCTTTCTTAATAGCATCATGATTAGAATCATTTTCAAGAGTTCCCATCTATTTTCCAGCAAGGTGCAAGAATGCAACTGCATTAAGTTGGCAAACATTATTTATAATTCATATTTTGCCAAGAGTAAATGAATTTGTGGAAGTCAAGATTTGTAATTGCTACAGCAGAATTTATTAATAAGTAAGAGCGTATGTCTGTGTACAGGTTTCTTTCCTGGCTATTAAATAGTATCTTCAGACTTGGAATGAAATCATCCTTCATTGATTTCAAGTATATTCTGTGATAACACAGACTGTGCTTTCAAAGAGTTTTTAAATTAAATTTGTAGCTGAGGTAATTGCTGTTGCAAAATTATGCAACTAAAGTAAAGCTTTATGCCGCAGCTTTCTTGATATTATAATTTAACTGCCTCTTTTCTAAATCATAAAAGTGTGAGATGCCAGATCAGGGCAGAGCATTAGGTTATTACTGAATTATTTAATGTTTTATCTCTGGAAGTAGCCTGTGAGAAGCAACGGGATGAATCAGTGGTGCAGTGAGCAGTGCTCACGCTCTATCCCACAATGTCTCCTCTGGGTTCACTCTTCCACTGGTCTAAAATCAAGGTCCAGGATGGGAATAGGAGTGAAACTCAGCCACCCTCTCTGGTTTGCTACCCCCACAAAAAAAAGACCACTTATAAGGATGTAATTCCTGCACCAATGGACAGGAATGGTCAAACAAACTATTATTAGAAACCTTAATAGGTGCTTTTTAACTGCCACAACCTTGCGGACAACTTCTCCCACAACCCATAATATTGAGCCACACATAGCAACTCTAAAGAAAGTCTTGGAGTTGGCCTCACTGCCTTACAAGGTATAGAAGAGATATTTTCTGGCTAGAAAGCAGTATTTCTTTAAAAGAAATTCTTCTCAACTGATTTGCCACCACAGACATTAAAGCATCATTTTGAATTATGTATGGTCTCCTGTTTTTAAAAAAAAATAAAAATAAAAATAAAGGATGTGAAAATTTTAGATATTCCCACTTTAAAAGGGGGAAACTAGGCTGACTTCTTGGCAAAGCACTTTGGTCGATGGGACATCCATCAAGTAAAAGTCATAGCTCATGTGCAGACATCAGACATGATAATCTCAGCTGTGTTCAGAAGAGGCCTTATTTTGGAAAGGAGCAGGAGTAGGAGTAACACTATACTTATTACAACATTATATCTACATTTTATTGAAAGAAAAGCATACAACAGAAGCAAGACAAAAGCTAGACAGGTGAATTTACCTAATCCAAGCTCTCAAATAATGCATCTTCTCATTCTGCACTGGGAAGGCATTTTAATATGATTTGCCAACTACCGTTCCCAAGACAAAACAAAATACAGCTGAGAGGAGAGGCTGGAGGCACACAGCAGAAGACACCAAGCAGCCCAGGAGATCAGAGCAACATTATGCTACAACAATTAACCTGCATTTTCTATGACATTTAAACTGGATCTCCCACAAAACAAGGCCAGTGACACCTTCCTGGAGCTATCCCCTCCATGTTAGTATGTATCTGTAATGTTAACTTGCAGTTCTGACTCAAAGCAAGGTTTCCCTGTCCTTAACAAGAACCACAAACTGCCTTGTAATCTAACTCTTTCAAGAACACTGGCAATTTAGACATTCATTTAAAAAACAGAAGATTTGTAGAAGACCCTGAGATTGACTCACAACAAGGAAAAGGGGCAGTAATATTTCTAATTTTCCTGGCACCTGCAAAGATGAATACACATTGACATCTGAGTACTGTAACTTTTTAAAAGTAAATGAGCCTTGAAGATTATCTGTCAGCTAAAATGTACCCAAGGGCTTGGTTTGCAATATTTCTTTCTTAAAGAATGTTTGTTTTAACATTATTGTTGCAACCAGCCAAAGAAAAATGTAGAGCCATCATAAAAAATATGAGTAGATACCCAGTTGTTAGAGCTGGTTTAGGAACAATCATGGGAGTGATGGACTGTGCGACCCTGGAGAGGTTCCTTCCAACCCTAATGATTCTCACAATTGATTTTCTTTTGCAACTCACTTTCAGTTAGTGCTTTAGAAAAAAAATAAAAAGGATTAGATCAATGCTAGCTTCAATGACACAGCCATTCCAGCTCCTGCAGCATTTTCTCACCATGGCAATCTCTTTATTTTCTTATTTGTCTGAAGACCATTCTCTACTTCTCTGTTCCTGGTTGTACATAAAAATAAGGGGTTGGGCTCCGAGTTTGCTGACTCCAGCGTTGAATGCAATGTTAATACAAATAAGTTAGCAGATAAAACTCTGAGTAAAAATCTCAGAGAGTGAGTGTATAGTTATTCTGTCCACAGTTCGGGAGAAGTAATCTCTGCATTCATTATCACACTTCCTAAATAGAGGCTCTTCTAGCCAGAAGCTAGAACAGAATTGCACATATAAGAAATGTGCCTATCTCCAGAAAGATGCATTCTGTAAATTTAATATTGCAGGATATCAACTCAGTTCCATACAAACTGGTATTTCCACTGCCAAAATCTGGCAGACTTCTAAGAACAAATTTTCAGCACTTCCTTACTTTCAGCCAGCAGTCTAAAAGGAGAACAATATTATACCCCTGCTTCCTTCCCTCATCAGTCCACTGACATAATAGTCTGGAGCTAAACAAGAAAAGAAAACTAACCCCAAACTATCCCCCTATGCCTTTCTAACGAACTGTTATTTCTACCTTGTTTTTTATAGCTTCTGTCTTTCCTTTTGATATCCCATGATACAGCTGACAAAAGGGAGTCAGAAATCATCATAGGGCTGCATCTATGCTATAACATTGTTCATGCTGTAAATCAAACCCATGGCCTGAGCCTGCTATTGCTGAAATGTTCATAATTCGCTGAAATGTTCATAATTTGTATTCCCCACACTCTGAAACACCATCTACTGTGTATCATCCAAACCCCTGCAGCAGGAAGACTCACTGACCTGACCACTACCCTGCGAGTCTTCGCATCCACACTGCGGTGCGTGCGTGCCTGCCACAAACCGCACTCGGTTATCTGCCTCGTACAAGCAACTTACCACTCTGGTGCCTACTGTGTAAGAGTTTTACTCTACAAGCTCTCCTAACTTGCTGCTTCACTCACCTTCTGAAGCCATCTATTGCTACATCTGTGGCAACTGCTTTCTTTTCTTTTTTCCCCCTCTCCACACTGTCTCAGCGTAGCCTTCTATATGGACTGCTGTACTATGGCTAGAGAACAGCAGAGTAACTGCTGCCTGTGGAACAGAAAAAAAACCATGAATTAGATGGACACTGGGCATATCTCAGTGTCCTGAGTCAAGAAGGTTTGCAATGAGTTGTAGAGACTTAACATTAACTCATCAGGGATGGCATCTAGGGCGACCACAGTAAATACAGAACAGTTTATGGGCATCCCAAGACCTCCTTTATGACGCAGCTGCCCAAAAATTAGTTGTAGAGCAGGAGGCCTAGATATTTCTCCAGGACCCAGGCTGGTTGGAGGTATAATACAGTCTGCTTAAAAACAGTAGTTAAAAAAATCAGAACACTAATGGTTTTAGTGCACCACACAGTACCCCTGTCCAAAGTATCTCTCAAAGCACAGAACAGCCTCCTTTTTGTCTCTCTTTTTTTTTTTTTTTTTAAAGAAGGAACTTCAAGATGAAAAAAGAAAAATAGAACAGTGTAACATCAAAATTCTCAATAAGGCCAAATGTCCAATATTGAAATTAATAATCTGCTAAATTGGTGACTTTCTACCATACTGCCTATTTCCCCTGAGGTTTGGGGGCTTCAGCCACACAGGATGCCTGGAAGCAGTGGGAGCTGAAGGGGGCAGAGGGACATGAGCTACCCCAAGAATGCTCATGGCCTGCCATGGCCACCTTTGACCTGTACCATGGTCTCATCCGGAGAGCAGGCAGTTTACTGCTAGAGCTGCATGCTATGCAGCAAAGCGGCACACTAAGATATAGTCAGGACTTCTTGTTGAAGCAGGAGGCATTACAAAATGACAGCACAGATGCACCCAGTTTGATATATTCCTCCCTGGGAATGCTGTCCCACTGCTTCACCTGCCCTAAACACTTCATACCTTGTTGAAGTCAAGACTTAAATTTGAAAATCCAAGCAGCTGGAGGCAGACCTCTCCCTGGCAAGCCCTGTGGAAATCTCCCTCAGGCAGAGTTAGCAGCAGTCAGTCTCTGCTAGTATTTGTCATGTTTCTTATTTTTGCTTTTCTCACTTTTAACAGTTCTCCATTCCAATGAGAATGCAAAAGCAAGCTGTACAGACAAAAACTGGCATGTCTGTACAGTAGCAAGGCTGGTTAAGCTTTTTTAACTGGTTTATATATCTGTTCATATTAAATGTTAGTACTAACTTTTGCTTTAGCTTTTCACATGTTAAGACATCTCTTCAGCTTCAGACAGAAAACCTTAGTTATGATCTAACCTCTGGCAGGCGACAGCAGTCCTGACACCCTTTCTGTGCTGCTCCAACAGCCTGTGAGCAGTTGCAGCCCAGGACCTCTGGCTCCTTTGTATTACAGCTCTTTTCCGTTGTCCCTATTGAAGTGCTGATGGTGAGAATTGGCACAAGAAACTTTCCCCATATTTGCCTGGTCTAACTCGCCTGTCTCCGTAGGGTGGCTCCTGAATTCCCACAGTCATCATATACTGTCTTCTGTTTGTCTGACACAATTTCATTCACCTTGTGCCAATATAATCCAATCAGTTTATACTGCAGAACTAAGACTTGTGCCATTTTGCTTTTGGCATACCGTCTTTCCATTCTGCCTTCCAGACTTGTCATCAGCAACCATTTTAATCGGTCCAAAGTTACTTGCTCATTGTAGGACATTTACATAATTCACAGCTTTAAGCACTGTCCTAAATCCAAGAAAAGTCCCCACACCTTGTGTGATCTTTCCGATTGTGCTTCCTTTCTTATCACACACATTTCCTCTATCTTTGTGGCTTTGTTTTTTCTCTTCTGCTTTTCTCTACTAATCCCCAGGAAGTTTCTCTCTCTTCCTCTCCCCCTCCTCTCTCTCCCCACTCTCCCATAACTCCTGCCACTTCTTGGATTTCTATCAACTCATCATGTGGAAACGTACATTATATGATTAAAAGAGGTAGTGGTACTCTGTTCTTGATTTATTTTATCCCAGTCATACTGTTCCTATTGCATTTACTGTTTTCCAAACAGGCAATTTCTAGATGACACATGCATGGAAGTGGCACATATCCAAGAAATAATGCTACTTCACTTAACGCAGTCTTTGGCGTGGTCTTATAAATGTGTTGGTGACCTTGCACAGGAATTGAGGATTAATACCGGTTGCTCCTAGAGATTGTTGTTTTGGGTCTCCTTAGTTTACATAAACCCATTACCTCACTGACTTTGAAGTCATGTATGATGATGTGTAAATGGCAGATGGCAGACTGTATGGTATTAGTATATTTAAAAAAAAAAATCCATTGAGAAATTCATTTAATATTTCAAGAATTCCACTATCCCCTTTGATCCCACTTTTCATTTGACTGTTGTAGTCTAACCTTCTCCTTGACTGATCCCTTGTTTTTTATTCTTCTGAGGAAAGTATATTTACTCCAATACTGGATCTCAAGCAATTTAGCTAACAGTATCTATATCATCCCCTCAAATATCAGCTACCTGCTCCAGCAAATTTTCTTCTGTTTCTTCAGTAGTGTGAGACAGTTTAATTTCCCCTTGAATAAATGTAAGATGTTTAGAACAGATTCCTCTGTTAAATCCGAAGGTGGTAGACGTATTGTTCCCGAGTAGCTGATATCATGTAAATACTTGAGAAACATTGCAGAAAAAGTCCCCTCTCTGTCTGCAGATCAAGTGTAGAGTGAATCTCCAATAGTACTTCTGCTATTAAGGATAAGCTGTGATTAAACTTGCTTAAATATTTTTACAACAATAGATTCATTTCATTTCAACATTTTCAAAATTAAACTTTCTGGCACTTGCTTTAAAAATGCTATTTCTCCCTTGAAAAAACAAACCAAACACTTGCTACAGAATTAAAGGGAAGAAAATAAGAAATGGGTTATGTCACATAAAAAAGGGGGAATATTCCTTTTTTGAGCAGCTGTAGTCCTGAAGAAGAGGAGAATAGGCAAATATTCTGGAAGGAAGCAAGAAAAAGAAGTATTTCTACTGCTTTCCTGTCACTGAGAATGCCTCATCTAAGAATACGGAAAGATTTTTAGAAGAACTGTATATTGCTCGTAGTGTTCTGAAAAGCAGCTCTTGTTGTGGGCAAAAAACTTAACATGCAAAGCAGATCTGGTCAAAATTTAGAACTTTAACTGGCCTGAAATATTGACATTGTAGAATTTTTTTAGCTCATATTCAGGGTAAATTGGCCTTTTTCCTCCTACAAGGAACATTTAATAGAAATCCTCTTGCTCTAGTAAGTGCTACGCTTCCAAAATTCCTCCCGATACCAGAGGCTGCTGAGTGAAATTTGTGGTGTTTTGTCAGCTTCACAGTCCCTACAAACTGCTTTTCCCATGTACCAGACACAGAAACATGAAAAGAGTCCCAGCTCTTTCAGTTGAGCTGTTCTAGCATTCAGATCCCCAGTTTTTAGAAGTTCTGAAACTTACTTGGCTCCAAAACAACTCAGGGCTTCTAGATTTCCTGTAACATGCTCATTTTGAAAAACAGACACTTGCAGTCATTGAACTATCAAATACCAATCAAATATCCAAAGAGTTTGCAGCAGACCGCAGAAAGCCAGGCATCTCTCCGGACTTCTGCTCTGAGTTTTGCTTCTAAATCATCCTACCTGTACCCCATGGGTCCCCATCCTCCTCACCCCTGTCCAAAGAAATCTTTCTTCTTTCAAATACCCTGAAGTATTTAAATGAATACTTTTAAAGAAGAGCCCTGAAGTATTTAAAATAAAATCTCAATAGCAGTACACTATCTGGAGAGCATAATGAAAATTTAAAAATCAACTCACACACCCAAAAAATTTTCTATTTTCAAAATGCTATAAAAACATCAGGTCACATCCCCAGGAAGTGAAGTCAGCAAAGCATGATGGAAATCTGCGTAGCTAGTCCACTATATGTACTCCCCTAAATATTTAATCTATACAAAACTCTATGAAAGAGATGGGAGAGTTTCTTGTGACTTACCTAAACCTATTCAGTATGTCTGTCTAACAAATAATGGTCCCTGGGGCATCCAAATATGAACAGCAAATCAGAACTCCAAAATTCACCATTCTAGATTTGGGTTGAAAACTCAGCCTGTAGAACAGCTCACCTCCCAAAGAGGAAAATTTTGCCCTTGTAAGATTTTTCACTGTTCTTGACACAAGTTGACTGATACACTGTTTGCATCTCACACTCAAAATCAATGCCACAAGACAGAAGAGCTATATTCTGATGTTTCACATGCACCAGCTCTCAAATTATAGAGGAGGAGGAACTGCAATTCGACCCTTTCACTTTCAATATCTGACTGATGGCCATTTTACAAAAGTATTTTCCCATTTTCCTCGTTTAAAAGATCACCAACCCATAAGAAATAATTTTCAAATTATGAGCTACTGAATGCACAGACTAGCATCCTCATCACATTCACAAAATTTTATCCACAGAGGTTTTCACGTTCTGTTCCATTTAGTCTTTTTTTTTTAATTGCAGTCTTTAAGTATTAAAAAAAAAATAGTAAATAAGTCTTTCCTTATGTGATAGGAGATAAGAAACAGTATAACCCAGTCACTTTCAATCCACCGCTGGAACATCACACACATTGTCAGTTTAATTGTGATCGTTACTCAGATACAATTTCACTAGCAAAGGCTTGTGTCAAGAAAGTCAATGATACTCAATACTTTGCATTCATTTCTCTGCATCATAACACACAAGTGTATAAACTGATACGTGCATTTTAATTATTTTGTTATACATCTGAAAATTCCAGTGAAACCACACAAAGCTTAGTTTAAAATAAGAATCCTTACCAACAATATGCAAACCAGCAGTGCCTTGCTGCCTCCACACACCAGGGCTCTTTAGAGAGAGGGTCTAAAATGTTCACTGACTCCCCAAAAGGAAGTTACAAATTTGTGTACTCCACCTTCCACCTAGGAGCAAGGATGCAAAGCTCACTCCCGTACCCATGGAAGTCTTGTGGCACATTTCCCTTTGGCTTCAGTGACATTGGATTGGACACACACTAATAGCAACGTTGTCCATGTTCCAAAAAGCCTTTTCAACTGAGAATGGCATCATAAATTTTGTAGACTCAAAAGAAGAATTTCTGTTCTCATCCAAAGCCTTTAGGAGTCAAGCATTTCTGACAGAGGCTTAAAAAGAGAAATGAAAGCACACCGGTTGGGACAGAGCAGAGCTAGAAACACTGAGAACACCAATTTTGAAAAATATTTTGATTTCAAGGTTTTCTTGTCATCAGGGGCTAAGAATTAACATCAAAATTGGTAACCTGGGGAGAAAACATGATCTCTAGATTCCCACTAAATTGAAACTGAATTACAAATCTATCTTTGAACTAATAAATTCATCAATCATCTAACAGCACAATACTGGTTTTATCATTTATGCCAAGTGCAATTAACATCAAATAGGAATGATCCAGTAAAATGGCTTAAATAATAAGACACTGTTGTCCTTAATAGGAAGTCCCATAATACACACACACACACACACAAACAGCAAATTAAAAAGTCCTAATATTAGTCATTCTATTGGCTTTTACACATTATCATTACTCACTGATTGCCATCATGCATGTTTAATTATGAGGACAATGATCTGACCAAAGCATTTTAACATCTATAATTGTGCAGGCTTTTAACAATGCACTCTGGCAGCCCTCATCATCTGGTCTGGAAAATTATCAAATAACTAAAAGCAACCTTTAGAAAACACTGTTATTCCCACTGAAAGAAATACTCGGCGCCTGTTGAAGTTCTCTCACAACAAGTCTCTCCAGCTCAGTTACACGCTCCTCTGAAATATCCACTTGCTATAATAGTGAGAAATTTGGCTTTCATTCCCACTACTTCTTTCTGCTTGTCATTTTCATTGGTTGAAATTCAGATTAATATAGATAATATTGGACTCTATCCATAAGGTCTGTTTTGGTTGATATGTTTAAAAAGACTCTTAATTGGTTCAGTCAATTATGAATTATGGGCTCAACACAAAGCTCCTTGAATTTAAGCGGACAGACTTTCCTTGCCTTACATAGATTACGTCTTCTAGCAAGGGAATAAAATCAAGCCTTTTCTCATCAACTTCAATTTAAATTTCTACAGAGGTGCATATCACAGTAACTTTACCTAGCAACTCAGTGAGTTTTACAGTCTTTGCTAAGGAATAGTAAAAATGGGCTTCACTTCGATTTTCTCTTTTTTTCCTTCAGACATTTCAGGAGAGCTCTGGAAGGAGATTAAATGAAGGAACAAAATAAATGGTCCGTGTGCTTGTCGCCAGTCACATAACTGATCCACTAGCACGGCAAAACTTCTGAGGTCTCATGCCCACTTCCACTGCATTTCTCTGCTTAAATGTAATGTAGAAACTTTATTCTGGCACCTGATGAAAACCTGTATTCCTAGGGATGTTGTAAGCATGGCAGAGAAGAATCAATTTGGTTTTACATAAAACTCAGGAAAGCAAACAAACAAAACTGAAAAGCCCAAGCCCACCCTTTGTGTCCCCACAGACACCTTTGCATGTGACGCCATGACTACAAGCAAGTCAGTAACACCCTACACATCAAAGGATTGCTTGGTGTAACCAACGTTACAAAAGTCCCATTTCATCTTTGGCTATCTTCCTTGTAAAAACTTCAACTGTCCAAAACAGAAAGAAGTAATGGGGAAAGGTAAGAGAACATGGAGAATCCTTACTCTGGGCCTCTGTGGAGTGGAAGAAGCAATGAAATATCAGAGTTCAGAAAGCAGAGGGGTGGGGTATGGAAAAGGGGGAATGAGAGCAAAAGGAGACTGTGCTCCTCTGCTCCAATATCAGACGACTTAATGGAAATATAAGCCCCCAAAATAAGAAGGGGCAATAAGGTTGCAAGGCCCATGTGTGGTGCTTGCAGCCACTTCAGCCAATGGAATTAAAAGGGAGGTAATTTGCTAGTTTAATTTTTTTTTTATTTTTCTTTTTTAGTACTTTAGGTTTAAGTACTTCAGAGCAAGGATTCTTCTTTCTTCTTTATACTTTGCTCAGCACGATGAAGACAAATGCCTTTGTGCCCCTGTGTGATGAACGAACAGGAGCAGTACCTGAAGAGTAGTACCTAGGGCAAACAATGTGGCTGAATACGTTGGGAAAACAAAATCCTATTGTCAATACTTTTTTTCCTTCTCAGTGCTTAATGTTTACTGTCCAGGGTATTTAAGGCTTGAGTTTTGGATTGACTTCTTTAGGACTGATGACAGCCTTGAAGCTAAACACACGTTTAGATGCTTTGGCACAGCAGAGACAATAAGCCCAGCACAGCAGAGAATTAGATCTCGACTCTAGTCACTACAGCCTTCACATTGCTTTATTGCTAATTTTTGCACATATGTCTGTGATCAGTTACAGGGCTTTGACATATGGTGGGTGCACCTGCTAAGTTAGCCAGGGCTATTGCCTCAAACAACAACGGACACTTACGGTAGGATCTGCCAGGGTATAAATAAGGGATTATAATGTCCCTCATGCTGTAGTGCTTTGCATTCTCCAAACAAACACAACACCACGGCACTGTCATAATCTCAAATAAACAGTCTAAAATGGTTTGTAAGCATGCTACAGGAGAGATTCATCACTCTCCCTCAGTTCCCCCGATTTATCATTAATTATCCAAGATTTAACTGATACAGTATGATATCAGGTTTTGGCGACATTTGCATGATTTCAGGTGGAATACTAAGAGACCACTTATCCACCCACACTCACATTTTCACCTATAATACTATAAATATCGCACAAGGAACTGGTAACCGCATCTGTGAGAGAAAACCATAAAGTTCAACTAGTCTTTATTACAGAGCTCGGCAATAGCATTCACACTGCTCCTTTAGCAACAAAATCCCTTACCTGTACTCTCTGCATTTCCCATTTACATTCACCCACTACCCAATTAATGTCCTGTTAAGCTGCTCACCTGCAGAGCCTTTTATTCCCAGGCCTCTGCAGCACAGCTTTAATCCCTCTGCTACACATACTTTATTGCAGGACTATATTGTTGCCGTTCCTGATGCTTTTTCAAGTCCAAACAAATTGCCTCTCCAGCATGTTTTCCAGCATCTTTGAACAGGTTATTCGTTACCAGATCCTTTGGGGCCCACCCGTACACTAGATTCTCTAGATCACAACTGCAGTCAGGCTTTTAAAACAACTCTTTACATACATCAGATAGAGCTATTCACCCTGTTTATTCTTCTGCATTTCAACAGACTTGTTTTGGCATTCGCCCCTTCTGCCAGATTGGAAATAGCGTGACAGCAGCGCTGCAACTACCCGTATGGTAAATTTCTCTGTAACAGAGTTTTTTAGCACAAAGAATCTCAAACTCAAATGTCAGAGACCTCATGGCATTTAATATCCCTTCTCTAAATCTGATCCCCAAAAGTAGGTTCCGGATTGTATCCACAACTACAAAACAGAGATTTTTGTAGGAATTCACATTCTTCTTCTAGTCCAACTAGCAGAAAAATGGCAAACCATTACAGTCATAAACATCAGGAAGACAGCTTCTAAGATTTGAATACAATTATATCCAAACCTCAAAAACTCATCTTCAGTTTGGACTTGAATTCTATTTTTTTCCTCTGTGTGTCCTGGGTATCTGCATCATTTTATATTGTCACATGCAATACCATATCCTCAGATACAAGAAAAAGAATTTAATATTTTCATTTTATCCAGTTCTGTTTATTTTTGTAAGGGTATTGAATGTGGGGCTAACACCACTGAAGTAATTGGCACAGTATCATTTTTTCTTTAGTGTTATTTCCATAACCTTCTATACACTCTGGGATTCTTTTTACAAGAGGTTGTTTTTATTTTTTTTTAACTCCTCAATTAAATGACTCTCCATGCTTACACCTGAGTACACAGAATATATAATTCTAGTGACATATTTCAAATTCAGGCTTTCGAAGCTCCCCTGTTCTCGTGCTGCTAGCAATTTTCTTCTATGGAAGACTGGAAGACTCTCCAGAGCATATTACCATCAACATCTGCCAGAGAAACTATACAATATTAGTCAAGGCATCTTTAATAATGCAAGAAAGGTCAGCAGCCCACAGAATATCAAGTTGAATATCCAAGAATTATGAATCTTTTTCTCTGTGCAGATTTCATAGGTATTCTTCTGGGGTTTTTCCTGATTCATTTTATGCCAACAATTATTTTTTTTTCAGGGTAAGCCAGAAAAAAAAAAAGAAAAAAAAAACCACCAAAAAAACTTTCTTATCAAATGAGAATAAGCATGTATGTATATACATCACTGCTTAAATGTCAGGGCATAGAAAACAGTAGAGCGATCAGGTATGTAACATGCTCTTTACATGAAATGTAGTTGGTTTCTAATAATTCATTTAGAAATTAGATTGTAACTCCAGGTGGGAAATGTGGAAGCCAGGGCTAACAGCTGTACAAGCCAGCCCCTCTCCAGGCCACTGAACACAAGGAGCTGTATTCCATATTTTTTTTCTTTTCATGCCACCAGAGTTAATGTTGCTTTACAACTAACACACTTTTCCTGGAACAACTCAGGATGTGATCACATAACAGGGCCTTGACCTTTTGGCTACATAATGCTTTTGTGATCAATAGCACAGAAATTAATGTGTTTATCATATCAGAGCATATTTAAAATTTCATACATATATTCACTAATTACCTCAAATGCCCATGATACTGCATTTCGAAGTGCTGTTCCAGTGCTTTCAAAATTCTGCACAGGAATAAGTTGAATTAGGAAGTCTGAAAAATCAAACCCAACTAATTTCTTCTGTTCTCCCCAGGCCATTAATCTTCATGGGACAAATTACCACCGGCAGCTCAGTAGTATGGCACTGATAGACTGGGGAGACAACAAAGCCACTCTGCCATAACTGAGTATTTGCCTCATATCCTCTACACCTTCTTCCATGAAATTTCCCCTCATTTCCTTTGGCTTTTTGGTGTAAATTATTAGAATTTATGATTTTTCGTTAGTCTTTTCTTAGAATTACCCATTCAAGCTCACATTGAACCATCCTCTGCTGACAGCGATACAGCCACTTTGATTGCAATTTGACAAAGCCATTTTTCAAGTTTAAAACTGTATTTATTTGTGTTTTACTATTCTATACCAGTCTGTTCAACATTAGAACAGCAGAACTATTCTAATAATATTTACAACCTTAGAAATTACACAGGATCCTGGTATAGTGTTAGAGGCAAAATGTTAGTACTAAACTAACAGGATGATAGCCGAATTCAGGGGGGGGGGGGGTTGTCATGATGAAGATGTGAGCTCTCATCACAAATATAACAGCAATGCAGAAAGATGAGTTTCAACTTGATAAAAATAAAAATTTAAAATCTCATTAGAAACACAATACTAAAAAGTCTATTTAATTTACGCAGACAAAAATTATGCTCTTTTGAGTGGTATGCTGTATGCACAGATTACCTTCAGGTCACATATGCTTTTGTCTGAAAGCTTAAGGGGAAAAATACATAAGCCTTTTTCTTTAACCTATAGCAGTACAGCCAAAGGCACTGATGAGGTCACAACAGTACATAATAAACAATCAGTAAAGAAAATGGTGCCATATGTTGCTTTTCCCTTGCTGTACTTAGTTCTCTGGAAAACGATCAACAATAGTTGCAGCTAAATCGCATCATATTTTTCTGTTATCAAATGGGGTTAAAAAGTCATGTAAATAAATATACATGAACTAAACAGAAACAGCTGGAAAGTTCCCAGAAGGGACCTCTAACAACCTCCAAGTTGGACGGACCATGGTAGATCAAGGGATCATTATTAAGATTAAAGGCTTATACCAAACCTGCTGTGAAATTCAATCTGCTTGAATTTTAAATGTAGATGGCACAAAATAGAAAGTATTAAATGGTGGTATTTATTAATTCTTAAAAAGAAAGGCGACAAGAGAAAAGCTACATTTTCTACATTCTCAGCATGCACAGTGCTATTTGCTGAGATAAAGAACTCTGTAGGTAACTCATATGAAAATCCAGTATTTCAAGCAAATTCTTGTATTGATTTGCTGGGGGAAAAAATTATCAGCATCATTAGTGGTTTTGGTTTTTTTCAAATCCTTTAGACCAACTTAATTTTAAAGAAACACACTACAGCAGTGACTGGAGCTAAATCTAAACTCCTAAAAGCAGGTGCTTTATTACCTTGGTAGTTTGACCTGTTCTATTTGAATTGCATTTGATGGGCTTATGCTACTCTGCCTAAGAAATTACTAAGATGACAGCTGTTTGAGTCTGCAAGTGTTACTCAGTGTCTTAGCATCCTCGTGGGATACCTGGTCCCTGAATTGTGTTTCAAAACTAAGTTCCAGAAATGTTCTGCAAGTCCTCCGCAAAAGAGAAGTTCTGCCTTTCTCCCACAGGGATATGTTAACAGTGCATTTACACTGCAGCCGATTTCCCCACACAAATTGCCACCCTCTGTAACTCACTCAACACTTCGACTCTTCAGATCTGTTACCAGCCAAAAAGTCCAAATGTTTAAAATCTCACAAATCTCTCCGGAATGTTCTGCAGTTCCCTTCTTTTGAAAGTCAATCTCTTATCCCCAAAGAAGACAACATGACAGTAATTAGTTGTTGGGAGATTTACACAGGAAGAGTTCCCTCCACAGACAGGCTGTGTGGAATCTATGTATATTGGAAAAAATATTTAGACTTCTGTCATGGCTTTGCCATCTGTATTCTCTGGCAGTCATACTCCTCAGGCAAAGACCTATGCTGACAATGCAAACTAGGTCACAGTGACATCAGTCCTCTGGGAATGCCAGAAAACCTTCAAAACTGCTGAAGAATAAGTGGATCCTGTAACCTGGAAGGAACGTCCCATCACATGGCGTGGTGTTTTCAAATGATGACTGTATCCTGATCACTTGAGCCAGCACAGAGCCACGTTGTATGGTCCTGTATCTAGCACTTGGGTTGGCTTAGTCAGACCTTTGTCCACCAGAAAACTGAAGGATTTGGTTTTAAAAATTAAAAAAAATATTTCACGTAACAACACTTAGCTGTTGAAACACTACAAACAATTTTGATTGGAAAATGTGGCAAGACCTCTTCTGTGACAAGACACTTTCTTTCTGTTTCAGCTAGTTCCCACATTGAGGCCCACTGTCGATATTTTAGAAGCCAATAAAACCAGACTTACATTTCTAAAAGCTTGAGCCAAGGAGGTTACATTCTCCTCTGGCATACGGTATTGTATTTCAGTTGGCTTTAAAGCTGCCATATCAACAGGTCCCTCTGAAGAGCTGGATACCTGTGTGCCAAAAACCTGGGAGCCTTAGGAAAATCTGTCATGGGCCTGAAACAGGTACAGGCTGAGGGAGAAATCTATTTATAAATCAGGTCATGAGGGTCCAAGCTGTTAGCAAAGGCAGAAGTTTAGTAAAAGACAGTACAGGGAAAGCAGAACTTTAGTCAGCTATGAAGAACAAGATTTTCTTTAGTTCTGCAGCTTTCAAAAATGCATCAGTTTCTGCTGTTGTGTTCTGCAAACTCCAGAGCTTTTCTATCTTGCTTTAATCACACAACATTTATAAGCATGGCACATGCTTAGGGAACTTGTAAGAAGCCTATTCACCAGACAAGCTTCCCCACAGAGATCCCTCAGTTCTATCTATCTGCGATACATTCTTGGAAGTTAAACTGTTATAAAAGGAAAGCAAAGCACCTTTTTGAGTTGATTTGTGAAAATTGTTTCAATGAGTAAACAAATGCATTTCCTTACTCTTGACAGACAACATCATTAAGCTTTCATAAAAGATCTGCATTATTAAAAACCCTGTTCCCTCCTGTAGAATGTGATGTAGGCACCTCAGGTGATGTTACAACCATTCAATGAAACTTGTAATATAGATGCTACTTTTAAAAATAACATTTAGCAATGGAGCAGGTGACCTGTTTTTGCAGGATGAAGCCCACTCTTACCAACAGGAGAGATAAAAGCAACCACTTAGCCATGGGTGGAAAGGAGCCTTAGTTACATTAGAGTCCACCCTGCCTTTCTGGCATGCCTTGCTCACAAAGATATTTTGAGAAAACAAGAATAAAGTCCAGTAAAGGTGCTTCAATAAGTGTCTTAGGGTTGGCAACTTCTTTTATAATCATCAAAGTGTAGCACGTGGAAATAAAAAGATAAGAAACCAAACATACAAAAATATTCATTACTGGTTGGTTGGACTGTGTTCTTCACCCTGACTCCTTCCTATAAAGCATCAGTCTGCTATTATCTTTCTGCCAGATAAATAGGCAAGGTAGTTAAAAGTGACCTGCCAAGGAAACTTTTAACTCCTGAGTACATCATCTCTGCAGACAGGAGATTTTCTCTGATGAGTGCAAATTACTCTAGGACTGGTGGGTCTCTGTGGCACACAAAGAGCAATACACTCTACCCTGCATACAAGAGTGATTTTCACTTTGCATGATAACGAGCCTTTTGTGTTTCGGAAGTATCTAACAAAGCAGCTCTGTAGGAGGCCCACTGTGTTAGTCTTCATTAAAGGAGTGAGATCTATAGATTAAGTCAAAGAAAATGGTAGCATTTCTGCCTTAGCCTGAAGCTCTGTCTTTGCACTCCTGAACTTTATCGGAAGCACTGGAATTAAAAGAAAAGTTGCCACTATATGAAGAAATGAGATTTAGAAAAAAGGAACCTAATTTTAAAAGCCAGTGCTCAGGTAGAAATAACGAAGAGTCTAGAAAGAAGTTTGCCATTAAGTAACATAGAAGAAAAATCTGAAACCTCTAGAAGCCATTTAAAAGATGTGACATTGCAAGTGATTCCAAGCTGGAAGTGGCAGATGTGGTGGCACCAGGTACCTGGGCACACCTCTCCTGGGCAGTATTTGCTCCCTTAGCAGCTCCCTTGAGCCTTCAGCAGATGATGGCTAGTGGCTTCCTCCCTCACCTGCAGAAAATGCTCCATTTTACTCAACCAGCTTCAACAGACACAAACTTACCATACTTATGGGTCGCCCCTTAGCTGAAAAGAAATCTCTGGTGAAATTCAGGACTGGGTGCAATTCACCAGCCCTACACTACTTAAAATTGGTCGTGTGGGTTAGAGACTACGCAAAATACTAAGGAAACATCAGGGAGCCTGATTCATATAAACAAGTTTTTGTTACCCTTTCTGTTTTGGAAGCAGATTTATTGGCAGCTTATAGTGATTTAATAAAAAATCAGTTTTATTAAAGATCTGAGGAAGAGCCCCACAACAACAGACTTCTATTGCAGAGAGTGCAGGGAAAGGAGGAGGCCTGAGGAAGAAGGAAAGCACTTCTATAAATGAAGAACTGGGACTGTCTGTAAGAACTGTAAAGGACAGAAGTTTGGCACAATAAGATCAGATAATATTTCTGCTTTCAAAATGGGAAGTTATTACAGTCTGCAATCAGAAAGATGAAAGCTGCACCAATGAAGTAAAGTGCCAAACTCACACTTGAGAAACTGTAGAACTAAGTGCCTATTAAAAAGCCAGAAATCAGACAGAGAAACATGCAAGGGACAAGTTTAAGTACCATCAAAGAGAAGGATTGAGAGAAGGTCAATAACGGCTCGGACAGGAAAGGAAGATGAATAGAAAATTGTTCTAGACCACCTCAGACTCCTGCTTGGCAGAAAGGTATTGATGGGATTTGAAGTGTGAAAGAAAATTTGAAGAAGAAAAATGTGAAAGCTGTGTCCTCCTTTCACAAAATGAACAAAAAAAGCCCCAAAATAAACCAAAAAACAAGAGACAGAAAGAAAGAAAAGCCCAGGTTAGGGAAATCTTCTTGCAAGATACTGGGATTTGCTTAGGACAAAGGACAGACTTTAGATTGGACACTGTAAAATAATACCTTTTTAAACCATCATTTCAAAAAAGTGTTCCACATATTTATGTTATAGAAGTCATTGTATAATTAGTAGATAAGGAATAGACTCTTCTGTGTATTTTAACCATATAGAATAAGTTTTAATTTTTGACAGAGACATAACTCATTTGAAACGCTTTCAAAAATCCCCAGTAGGTTATCCTGCTTGCCCAGACAAGATCCAGAACAGCAGGTATCTTGAACACTGCGATAATCTCATCAAGAAAATCAAAGCAAAGCTTACACTTTAAAAACTGCTTATGAAAAGCAAAGGGAAGAAAGCTACTGTGGTAAGATAGGAAATAAACCTGGAGGATCTCAGAGAAGCCTTGCTTCTGGCACAGGTTACTCATGGAAACTTTGGTAAGTCCCCTTATTCCTAGTGCCTAAAGTTCCTCACCCATAAACCAGAGATAACAAGGTTATCAAGGCTTTGGGTTTTTAGCTTAGGTGCAAACAATTCAGACTGATGATTATCTGGTAACATGGGTAAGCATGGATTTATTGAAGCAAGTCTCTGATGTAGCTTTGCAGCATCACTGTAATCCAAACAAAGTTTAATCCTTTGTGGTTTCAGCTCATTTTTCCAGTGGGAGCAAATGCTTTTCCAACAAGTGATGAAAATTTTTTGGGACAGGGGTGAGGGTTGTCCACAATTGTATTATAGTTTTTCCAGACATAGGAAATGGGCAAGAAGAAATATTTCGGAGGGAAGGCAAGACTGCTTCCTGCCTCCAGGAGCCTGAGTGAGACCAGGGATGTGGGCCACCAGTGCAGAAACCACATCAGAGCCACCAGCCAGATGTGGGAGACAGGGGAAGAACATCTGCAGGCAAGGGCAGAATGGGCTGACGACACTGAGCTCAGCAGGTCCTTCAAGTCTGCCAGTTGACAGATGAAGGGAACAGATCTACAAACCCTTCCCTATCCATTCTTTCAGATGTCATCAGGTTTTGCTTCTACACTCCAATACTGATTATTGAAAAATATCTTCAGCAAATGCAGGCAGTGACCAATATAGAGATGTCCAAACCATGACAGCCATCAGAAAGGCTCCGCCCTGCTCGCATCCCCTTGGGAGAGCCACATGACTAATAAAGTGTAAAAAAACCCAACCCACAACATATATTTCTTGCACATGGGTGTGCTAAACCAGGACAGAACTGGTGGGCAAAGATGGACTGCTGCAAGAGGCAGCTCACTTGCTCCTGCCCCATTTGTTAACTGCAGACAACAGAGAGTTACATCCTATAATTTTTTCCTATAACATCTCAAACACCACATATTGAAATAAGAGTATTAAACAAGATCAAGGACAGTGGTATTCAGCTGTCATGGTGTTAAAAGCTTGAGAGATTGGCCAGCTGAGCACTTGATTCACGCAAGCATGAGCAAAGCAGAAGCCAGCAGGTGACAGCATGGTCCCAGCTCTGAGCAAACTGAGCTCCTTCCAGGGTATCAAGTATTAAACAGTGTTTTGACATAGTTTTGGGGAAGGACTGAACAGTAGGACCTGCGACAAAGTCCCATTTCTCTAGGTTTCCTTTCCTTTCCAACAGAGATGATAGTTTTCAGATAGGCTACAGCACATGAAAGAGACTTACTTTTTTAAAAACTTGTTCCCCATTGCAGGAGTAATTGTGATGAATTCTCAATCAGGATAAATGCAGCCCACGTGATGAATTTAAGAAGGTGAAATTAGAGGCTGGTAGAAAGACAACAACTGTTGAAAAGTACTGTGAGCAAATGATGGATGAGACCAAGGAAACAAATGGATAGATTGTCAAATATACAAACCGACGGCACAACGGGAAATTAATGGCAGCTGTTTCAGCCAAAGCCCAGACCTAGCAAGCTGCCTTAAAGCATCATTAACTTTAGTATAAAAGCTATGTGCTACAGGGACTTTATTAGGCAGAATCACAGGTGTTTAAGAACTTGATGAAGTATTTTCTTGACACAAGTGTTCTTGTGGCACTTGCAGATGCTGTGAGGGCCTCACGTGTAGACCAAAGTGACCCACCATGTTTGACATGTTGAAAGCATCTGGGGCACTCTGGTAAATGGCAAGCCCAGCCAAAAATGAAAATTGTTCCTTGTCAGGCAACAATAAAGTCCATTTACACAGGTGAAAAAGCCAATGAAGTGCCCATATCAAAAACAGTGCCTTCTGTAAGGCATAGTAAGGGAAGCAGGAGAAGCAGTAACGTGGCTCATGCTTGAAGTATAATGTTAGAGTTGGTGGTCCAGTTTGCCACGGACATCTCTGTCACCCCCCATCCTCCCTGACTGTACCTGACTGGCCTTTGCAGTACAAGGTGTGCAGGTGTGTAACACTATGCCACCTGGTTTGCACTCAGGTTGCACTAGTGTGCAACGTACAAGGCAGCAGAAAGGCTGCTTCATTACATGTTCAGGAAATTCTTCCTTTAGCATTCATTCAACTTGAGTTTAGTTAAAAATAAACAATTGATTAATCCAGAGAAAACAATAAGCTGACTCAGTGAAGAAGGCAAAACTTTCCGTAGCAAAGATGTTAGCTGTACAGCAATTTCTTGAGAAGAAATTGAATCCTGCTTGCTTTGTCAGTAATTTCTTTGGCTATTTTTTATAATATCCTAGAAGCTTTTAAAGGACATTCAACAAAAAGGTCACTTGGAAGTGTTTGCAAAGATTAGGGGAGATCAGATGCATTTGCTGTGCACTATCTGCCACATGCTCAATCCACCGTTATGGAGGAGTAAAACAGCAGAATTAATCCTCACAGAGGAAATTAGGATGATATTGTGCTGGGTCACGTTCCTGGATTATAAGATTTCCACCAGTCAATCCTGAGTTATTGCTCTGCAAATATTCGACAACCTAATTTGATAGATACTTTGGAAAAAAAATTACAATAGGAAATTACTTTCCTTGTGTTTCATAATAAACATTCCATAAAAAACAAGAGGTATTTAGCTTGACACCAGTGAAGGCCCATACCTTTATTAATGTAGGCTGTATTTCAAAGTAGGTCTCCATCATTCTGTTGCTATTAACCCTCCTAACAAGCTTTTTTTTTTTTTTTTTTTTTTTTTGCACAGTTAGTATGAATTATTCTGGTTGGAGGGGCACACAGGCTTGGCTAGATACAATTGCTCACATACCCATCTGTATCTTCAAGGTGAAGCAAGAAGTGAATTAAGGTGCCCAAAGACAGAAAAAATGTTTCCTTAGATGCTTTCCCCTAGACACCTTGTTATCCCATAGAACAGTAAACCTCAGTCAGGTGCTCTTCTGCAACTTTCACCCTGAAATACATGGTTTTCCTTAACTACTTTGCACAAATTCTTGAGAGAACACATGTGCAGGTGACATAGCTGTAACAGTTGCCCAGCTCAAACAGAATATCAAACCACACCAAGATTAAAGATAGAATTTGACTTTCTGCTTTCAAGATGACCCCAGCACCCAATACAGGGTTTTAAGTCACCCACACAGGTAAGGACATCTGCACTTGCACGCTCTTCATGGGAACATAACCCTGCTAGGCATTTTCAAATTCCCTCACATAGCTCTTAAAAGTGGTACTTTAGTAAGGTCAACAGAAAAGAACCATTTCCAAAAGCACCTCTTCGGATCCTGGGAAACAGGCAAACCCTCCGAGTCCTATTACCATGTCAAATACTACAGATTAATGGAAATCCTCTCTCTCCTCTGGCAGAAGCATAGGAAGCCTGGCACACTTGATGGGATGCTTCAAACTAAAAGACAGACATTAAGCTCGTGGGAATACAGATGTGTGAAAGGTGTGCAGAGGAACAGGGTTTTTCTCCTGCTTCTGGAGAGAAACCAGAACTTCTCATTCTTGTGTAGCGCTGCATTTTCACATTCTTTCTAGCCCATTCCTTCATAGTGGGCAATGCAGCCCTTCCTAGCATATCAGAATTACAGTCAATTACATTTTGTCGTATTCCAAAGGTCCAGAATACTCAACAACCAGGTCATGCTGGGAGGGAGGATGACCCACGAAGCCTGAGACAGGCTGAGAAGAACTAACAGTGTCGGGGCCAGCTGCAACACTTCCCACCCCAGCTTTTCTGAAATGCTCAAACATATCTTACTAATAAGGAAAACCAATTTAATAGACGACTTCTCTTATGTACCATGTAAGGTAGGTCCTCCAGCAACACAGAATCAGGAAAAACTATTTGGCATGTTACAATCAAAAGGAACAAGCCTTTAAAGGCAAGGCAAACAAAATCCTCCCAAGCTGACTCAGCCCATGTGCACCACTCACAGTCAGTCTCTAACACCCCCACACACCCTCCCGAGGCTGGAGGCAAGAAATACTGTGAAGTATAAAATGTTCCGGTCTCCAAGAAGCTCTGAGCAGTCTCTCACAAACTTAGGCCTCTTTTCAAAAAATTTTTTATACTACTAATGTAGCTAGGAATGAGGTCTCATTGTGCAAGGCACTGTGCAAACAGAAGAGAAAAATGGCATTTGCCCCAGGGAGGTTAGGCTGTATTTAGAGAAGACAGATGGCAAATGCAGGAACAGAGGCTCAAAGGCAGCTGATGGCTCATGGAGCAGCTATGCAGCTCAGAAGTCAAACCTCTCAAATATTTGCCTGGTGACCAGTGCTTCAGATTTCATTGCTTCCACAAGTCCTTGTCCTGCCTGCAAAGTGACATGCAAATGCCTGTAAGACTGCACTGGAATATATTTTCCCTTGCATAAATCTATAGAATTTTATCCATTCTGAAAATTCAACTAATTCAACCAAACGTTCCTGCTCTAAGTAGAACACAGAGATGTAGAATGCATGCATGCTTGAATTCTTTTAAACAGTTAAAAACAACACCAAACTCAAGCAAAAAGCCCAGAGAAAGCATATCTTACTTCACAACACTTGAATTAGTCACACTCATTTAACTCTACATATTCCTGCAGTACTTATGTTTATGGTTCAGACTGCAAACTCTTCACTTTTCAAGACGTTCACAAAAGAAATCTGACTGCTTCTGATGGGGTTGTTTGCATCAGTAGGAGCTCAACAGCATAAGTGGTTCGCACCTTTTGGTAGGGCTTTGTTCTGTCACCCATGTTTCTTTTGGTCACTTGCATGTCACATTGCAGGTACCTTGTCTAGGCACAGCGCTGGCAGTTCCAAAGCAACCAATTCACTGTTGAAACATGGCCAGTTCAGTTCATAGCTCCAACCCAGGAGAGCACACATGTACTGGTTTCACTGGGATTCCTCTGTGCTTAAGTGTCCAGCTTTGATTTTGGGGGGTTTATGAAAGAGTTAAATGTTGATTTTAGAATCTCAGTGTCCTTCCCACCAGAGAATTATATTTCAGCATACCATTATGGCAAATTTTACTAATGCCTGCCTATGGGGATATCTGGGTAATGGCACCATCTGACTCTTATCATAATTTGATTCAAACTCATATTGCTTTTACATTTTATTTCTCTTTGCCATTCTGGCTTGTAACAACCAACAGCAGGCTGAAATTTTACCTAAATGAGAGTATTTTTGCTCAGTGAAAGAACATTACTCTGTGCCATTTGCTTAATAGTTCACATTACTGTGTGGGGAGTGTTGCATCCTTAGGCCAAGTTCCTGGCACCCCGTTTGTTAAAAGTTTCAAGGGCAGCGTAACAGCAGCTTCTGCGTGGTAAAACCTTATTGTCTGGGCAAAAATTATGGTTCCTCAGATAGACTAGAAGTCAAGAAAAATATCAGTATTTATGAAGTAAATGAATAAAGGCAAGCTATGCTGTTGCCACAAAGCACCCATGTTTCCTAATGAAAACAGCCTTTATTAATACTGTGCTTGTACTACTAGTATCACAGAAATTTAAGAGATGGATTTCGCTGTTCTTATGTTGTTTTCTGCAAGAGTTTTCAATTATATTAGTTGCTTGAAATAAAAAGAATTAAAAAAATAATTTAAAAAAGGAAAGAATGTGTTGAATTGTAAGGAACAGAAGAAAACTACTGAACAGAGGAGCCGAGTCTGAAGTGGATCAATGTTGTGGTAACAAGTGAGACAAACCCTCAGCTTACTGGAAGGCGATCCAAGCCAAAGGGGAGCTGGCTGCAGCAGTAGGCAGGCCTGACCCTTCTTGCTTCTGGGTTAGAAAGAGCTGCAGAGAGTAGGGAGGCTGCACCGGGGGCCAGAACATGACAGCACAGCCCTGAGTATCTTTGCTATGAAAGGAGGAAGGGCAAGGAAAGCCCAGGTGACAGGCAGCTGCTCATGCTCCCTGTTCAGCAGAGCATGTATTTAAGCAGAACATGCTGAAACACTACAAAATTTCCCACATTTCCAGGAGTCCACTGCAGTGGACAGAACCACCAGTAACGTCAACAGCTGAGCTGTGGTCAATGAATGTTCGTGCTTCTTTGGTGCTTACCACGTTTGGAGACCACTTAAATTGCTTAAATCACACTGATGCTGCTATCATATGATCTGTGAAAATAAGTCAATTTGGCTTGCCCATACAATGCTGTGGAACACCAGAAAACACCTTACATAGTATGAAAGGTATCATGGCACAGTCCAAATCCATTACAGTGCAATTTCAACTTGGAAGGAAAGGAGCACCCTGCCTACCTTACCTCAGTCTCCTAATTCCTTCCCCACAGCCCAGGAGTCACACACAACTGTGGCAAAAGCAAAAACTGGGTGTATCCTTAGAGTAAGGAAAGTGCCTTTGTTCAGGTTGGAAAAAAGTTCAGATTCAAAGAGACAATATAAAAAGCAACAACTATAAAAAGGAATATGAGCTACAGCACCAAGAACAGAATGGTATTTCAGACAGATCAGATTTTATGTCCCATTTCCCATATCCTACATCTGATTCCAGAATTAAAAGAGACAATAAATCTACAATAACTATGGAAATATTTGCCCCAGTCCATACTACTTTGAAAGCTTAAACCAACTGCTAACATGCTTCAGTATTGATCCTAAAACATATTAGCACTAGTTATTTATCTTTAGATATAACCATAGTTTATGCAAAATGTCCAGGACCTTTTGATACTTGCTAAAAGCCAGATAAGTGTCCAGGGAAACTGTAAGTAAAAGAACGTATCTTAAGTAACAAGTGTTCTACCTCACAAGATTTCAAAACTACTTCTTATTTATGGCCAAAACTATACACATTACATTTAGCATCTTCTTCCGTTTGTAAATGTCACAACTTCCAGCCATTTGGCATTATTTCATTACTGTTTTCTGTGATTTTTTTCAGCCTACTTATTGTTTGCTGCTTCACATTTGAGAATGCTGCAATTTGTTTTTCAAACTGCTAGAATAAAGGATTGAGTGCAAGCATCCACCTTTATTAACCTACAACTCAAGTCATGAAAACGTTATCCACCACTAAGTTATATTTTCCATCTTGAAATAAGGGTTTGCTGGTAAACTGCTATGCTGCCATGTGTGAATTAGGGCATGTTCTGCAAAACACTTCTTGCACCAAGGAAAACCTCACTGATCTGTGCCATGGAACCAGGGTCACCGCAAGCAACAGCTGGAAGTACCTGCACTGCACTGAGCACAAGTGCCTGCGAGGGGACAAGTAACATGAATGCCCATCTGTCTGTTCAGACTGTCGTTAATTACAGGCGTAGTGGCTGTAGAGCATCTTTTCATCCTGAAGAGTATTCTGCATTTAACCAGTGAGACACACTGGTTGGGAAGCTATTACACAGAAGCTGTATGTGCTAATATACAATAATAAAGTATTTTAGCAAAAAGTGTCAAACTGGTGTCTGAATGAATTTCAAAGCATAAAAAAGGACTAGCACGAGAAAGGACGAAAAACAAACTGGAATGTAAAATGACACCACCAGATGCGTACAAAAAACCCTGATTCTTTCTGAAGTTCCAACCTCCTTTCTCCCAGTAGTTTACCTTATTTTTCCCCTGAAAAGGGTCAAAGGATATATTTAGCAAAATTTGATAAATATCTTGAATAACGTAAGACATTAGTTATTGCTAACCTGTGATTAGGGTTGATATTGATCTAAAGAGCTAGATATTATTTTTAGACTACTATAAAGTACTTCAGCAGCTTCTGTTGAAATTATTTCAGAAAGTGTTTTTATTAATACACATCTGTCTGTACTTCTAACCAGGTGATAGAAGTTTGATCTTCAGCTTTAAATTCCTGAGACCCTTTGTTGCTAGGAAACCAACAAATCTAATTTCTGTGTCTCTTATAACACAGGAATATAACTATATACTGATTCTCTCAGAAAAACTCATGCTATATATTTTTAAACTGCACCTTTTGCCAGTGATTGAAACTTTCTTTTGATTCATTTACGTTAAAGAAAAGGCACATCAGTTATAAAGATATTAGTAAATAACAGGAAATAGATAGAAGGTTCTTTTATCAGAATTTTTAATTTATCTCATTGCTGGAGTAAGAAATTACTGAGCAGCAAGTTATAAGGTCTTGAAATTTTCTTCTAATATGGATTCACAAATTTATCTTTAATAATTCATTACCATGATTGCTGATCATTTCCAAAGATGTCTTTGTAGACAATCAGTGTCTTTATGAGAAAGATCATTCATAAGCATACGTAAAAGGTCTGCGCTTTCATTACAGCATAACCAGTTACCAACTATCTATGCACGTCCATCTGACCCTGCAATTACTGGTTTATCTGTATGACGCATTGCAAAAGTTATTAATTCTACTTCCTTAGACTTTTATTCTTTGGCTTGGCAGACCTACCAGGAGGAATAACACATATTCCATCACTAATAATTATCAGTGACACAAGATGAGCCTGAATAACATTTTATTCAAAAAGTGGTATTTTGTCTGTGGACATAAGCAAATATAAATACCCTGAATTCTGGGAATCTCATTTCTTAACCGTATCAAAGAAATTATGCTATGTGAAAGAAATAGTGATAGCATACCCTCTTAGAAAGAAAAATTCAACAATATCTAATTATAAAATCAAGATCCTCTCCACTAATTATCTCATATTTTCTCAGTGCACATCAGCAAAAATTAGATACAGTGGTAAGAAGGTAGGACAGTCAGTTTGTTCCCTTCTTCTAGAGTTCTCAGAATGCCAAAAGTGACCATATTCTGTTTGCTTTTCTTGGGACAGCACAGCCACCATGCCAGCAGATGCCAGCTGAACATCCCATTCAGCAAGCCTTGGCGACAGCAGCCGAGCCAAGTGCAAAAACCCAGCTGCACTGTATGTCCTCACTGCTGCTCCCCCTGCCTCCAGCAGCACCCCAGAGGGAGGAAATGAGAAAACTCGACTTGCACAGACTACTGTTCTCCCACAGTTTCAGAGTCCGCTAGAAGCCAACGATAACACTGCCAGCTGCTGCCACAGGTGATGTGGCAGTGCTAGAGGGAAGGGTCTCAGACCCTCATGACATGCCGTATAAGAGCTCCTGAAATTATTTGTAACAGATTTGTTTTCCTCTTTGCCTTTAACAAAATAAATACAAAATGACATACAATAAGCTGCATTTAAATGTTTAGATTGCAAATCACACGCTTAAGCTTCAGAAATGGCAGACTTTTATGCTGCCACACAGTCTTTATGCTGCCCTTTCAGGATTATGATGTTTTTCAAATTCCATGCTCTGAACTACTTTTCCAAACACTGAGCTTTGAGCAAGATAAGAGCTCGGCGTTGGAAGATAAGTGTTGGAAAAAATCCAGCATGCATAGAATTAAGATGGCACAAAGAACTATAAATTTAGATTTTCTCAGTTCTCCAGTTCTTGACCTTGCAACTGAGAGTCATGTTTTTAATGTATAACTTTAGTGAATACCTCTGCATATACACTAATGGTATTATACACATATCTCAAATACACAGACAAATCTGTTTTCTCTATTGAAAATTTCTATTAGGGAATAATTTTTAAAATCCTTTGCCCACATAAGTACTCCTAACAGAAGGATCCTACTGCAAAGATGTAACTATGCCCTAAAACCTCCCTGCATACTTTTAAACAGAGAACACCCATCACTAACAAAGCATCAGTTACTCACCAGAATAACATCTTCCCTTCACACCCCATAGTTGCCCACCATGGTTCTTATAGACACCCCCAGGAAAGCTCTAGAGAGAGCTGCAGAGCAGAGCTCTCTCTTAAATGGAGATAGAAAAAACTAAGATTGTTTACCTTAAGGAAAAGATGACTAAGGGAGGACATGATGAAAGGAACATAAAACGGATATGGAACCAGGGGCTTGCAATCTACCCAAGATGAGAACAAAAAGCTGAGTGCTTTCTTCGCCTTTAAAAAAAAAAAAAAAACCAAAAAAAAAACACACACACCAAAAAAAACCCCACCACACAACAAAGTCTAATTGTCAGAGACACCCTCAGCATCACAAGCAGCACATGCCTTACTACAGCTGTCAGGTGCATAGGGAGCTGTATCTGTATTGTGATTTTTTATTCCAGCACTAATATCTGAGAGATTAATAAGATAAAGTTTCTTCCCAAAACCACTACAATATTATAGCATGTATTCACCTTCCTTTCCCTTATTGCATGAGCTCTAGGACTCCATCACTCTCAGCTGAATGTGCAGTACAAAGAAAGCCACATCTAAAATGAAAACAGGATGAATAAAAATATCCAAAGGATGGAAGGCTCAGCCTGGTTCACTGCAGCTGAAGATAACCTGCCTGAAATGACAACATGACCAGGACTCAACAGAAGTGTACCAGACCCCAGTCACTGCTCTCTGCGCTAGATCCCTACCAAGAGTGAATCAAGCCTGCGTTAGCTTAGCTTTGATTATCTAAGCTTATCATTTGCGCTAGCTTTTCAAAGCCACCTTAATGCACAGCTGAAACAAGAAGCTTGCAACAAAACCATAGAAGTGGTACTGGCCAGTCAAAAATAAAAAGAACTCGGATTTTGCAACCAAGCATTGATTTGTAAAATGATAGTAGAACTGAAATACAGCGAAGGAATAAAACACAGAATTCAACTTCAGGCACCTTTCATTAAGCCACCTGCACTCTCTACTCTAATCATCTGATGTTGCTATTTAACAAATAATTTAATTAAAAATAAGTTGAAGAATATTGTTTGGAAAGATACACATTTCTAAAATAGCTGGAATGACCCAAATTAAAAATGCAGCAAAACACATGCAGAGGGTAGGAAGAATAGTCACAGCAAGAAAGGGAGAAGAGAAAGACAAGAGGCTACCGTTCTTATAGTCAGCAGGAATATGGAGACCACAGCCTGAAAGAGAATTACTGACAAGTCACTGGAGCAAATGCAGCTTTAATTAGACTCTGCTGTGAATATAAGGCAGGTAAATCATCCGCAGGTAAACTTCAGAAAAGAAATAAAATCTAGGAAGAGAGTTGGGGTCATGCAGTTTCTCTGAAATTTCTTAATCACTATTAAAATCCAGCCTCTCAAGAAAAGGGGCAAAAAAATGCTTATTTAATTGCCATATTTAGGCAATATGTGTAGGTTTCCTAACAATATTAAAAAGGAGAGTATGAGGCTACAAAATCATCACTCTTTTTACTCTTCAAAATTCACAGGGCATTAAAAAAATTGTTAGTACACTACCACTGCTCCTATCTGTACTTTCCTACATCAAAGTAGCATGCCCAAGCCTTTAGGAATCAGCATCTCTGTGGAACATGAGTAGCAATTATCCTGACTTCAGACTACCTAAACATTTTGTCTTAAAATAAGCCTAGCTGTAACTATACACTTAGTTCAGGCTCAGAGCCTGAATTTAAGCTCAGAACATAAAGTAAAACTACTGCAGTTGCCTCCACAGCTGTTTGCCCTCTATCCATAAGCAATACTTGGAGGCTAAAATGGAAAGGTACACCAAATGATATTAAATAACCTATACTTCTGCATAGTGTAGCAAGACACTCAGCGTAACTGTGATGTGCCAGCACTGTAACTGAACAGACTTATTGTCCTGTTTCCAGAGGGCTAAAATTCTCACCAGGAAAAAAAAAAAAAAAAGAAAAAAAAAACCCACAACCAAACACCACCCCCCCCAAAACAAAACAAAACCCAAAAAAACGAGAGACATGTAAAATGCCAGTCACTGTTCAGCAGAATTAGCAGTAGTCAGATCTACAGATCACATTGATGCAAGTGAGAGAGGATCTCTTAGTCCAAGCTGACATAACTACCCTCGCTGCAAATGCAAAAAACTAATAGCGTGCTAGAAGCTTAAAGAATATACATTGATATCATTGCTTTTGCGCCGCATCCTTATTGAGGAGAATGCTTTTGAATTTCCTCCATTCCTCAGTACTCTCACAGAAATTAACCAATTTCATTCAAGACGAGTACTTCCAGCACCATCTCTTTGGAGAGGGGACAGAGGAGGGAAGAAAATAAGCAGAAAATATGACGATCTTGAATCTAAAGCTCTGAGTTTAAAAGGTAGCTTAATCTCCTGCTAAAATAATAGCTCCTTTGGCACGGTTTGAGGACACAGAGGACAAGGGAATTAATTTGGAAGCTCTCTTGTATATATGATACATGAAATAAAAAAGCTTGTATGTACCTTACAGAGGAGTACTGGAGTTTATTCAATTTGACTAGAAATAATCCTTTTTTTGCCCCAATATTTTATTTTGTGCCAGTATTTATTTTATTCTAAAAGCAATCCTTTTGCTAAATTATGCAATATAGAGAAAATCAGCCTAAGCTCATAGGTTTATTCTGACAGAAAACATATAGTTCAGCTCATGGAGAATAACCGTTAGAAGTTCAAAATTAAATACACATTATCTTTTTCATATTGTATAAAATAGAATATTTTTGTATGTATCTTGTATTTTATACCTGTAACCATAAAGAAAGGGATAGCTCTAACCAATGGCTTTAGAAAACATATTTCATATCCCTAGTGCTGTCAATAACGACAAACTAATCTTCGCTCAATAACATGGCTAAGAGCACTTCCTTTTACAATTTCTAGCATAGAAACTGTAAGAAAGGAACACACAAGATTAGATGAGAGCAACTTGACCTAATATTGAAAAATAGATTACTGCTCTCCTATATTATAGAGGTTATAAAATCAGTGATTTCTGTGTGGAACCGCTCACAAATATTAGTAACGATTTCTTGCAGTAGAAATAGGAAAAACGATAAGATGTCCCCTTTAGTCTGAAATAATGCAAGAATGTTAGAGTTTTTTCTCTCTGTAAGTCACCTTTGCATTTTCAATCTGCTGTATCTCAGCAATAAATTGAGAAAAAAATAAAAAAGGTAACTTGCTACCTGGACACACATATACTTTGCCATCATAATTAATAATGATAGTTTTATTATGGCCCATGTAGCAGCTAATCAATAGGCTTTGATACTTGCACAGTCAACAACGGTTCCTGGGTGCTTGCGTAATGTCCACTATTAAAACTTGCAGCTGTCCAGGCTAAGACATTTACTATCTATGGCCCAAAGTCAGCAAAGAAACATGCATTTACACTCCATACATCACTCTTACTATTTGTTCAGATTCAGTCTGATAACTCCAGAGCACGGGGGAGAAGGGCAGAAGAAGAGGAGGGAAGAAAATAAAAGGCAGGGTGAATAGGAGGTGAGATTACTGGAGATTTAGAGGCGAGAATTGCATGCAATTCTACTGCTTCTGGACCATTTTTGTTCTGCTGTTCCATACTTCCTCAGAAGAAACAAATGATAAAATAATCCTGATTTTCTCATAATGGACAAGGTCACACACAGGACTTGGAGATGTGACCCAAAGCCACCAGAAGACAGAAACAAGTTCCCCATGAACCTCAGACACTTCTCTCTTTTAGCTGTTGCAGATTCATAAGACCTAATTTCTCTCACTCTAGTTGTCATGACATATTTAATTGATTCACCAATTCCTGTTCATTTCAGTAATAAGTCACTGAGAGCAATGGGTTGTTATCTACTAAGTCCAGAAACTAGTGTTAAAAGAAAAGAAAAAAAAGTGGGGTCGAGGTTCTTCAGAAGACATTGTGGCTGACTTCTCTTTTTAGCTTCTTCAAATATGAGACACTGCACCTGGGACATTTAGGATCTACTTCACAAATGTACTGAGGAACTGTAGATGATCATCACCTTCATTTGGAAGAGCTGGTTTGGTTTTGAAATCTTCAAAGACTCTATAAACCTTACAGGACATTATAAAATCAAAGCTTCCCATGTAAGTATCTACACTGAAACCAATAGCTTCAGTATTACGTTCCTTGGCTTTTATTCTTTCTCCAGAAGACATGATGTTGCTGAACTAATTATTGTTGGAAAGGTAGTTAGATATACCAGGATAAAATGCACTGTACAATATAATATATGTATTTATATGCAGAGTTTTGTGGCTGGCTATCTCATGACTTACAGTTCTCTAGTACAATGGAGGCTACAAAAATGACAGTAGTAGTGACTTATGGTCAAGGATGGACAACGTAGATACATAAGAAATGATGTTCTGATGGGTTTGAAAAACATCTTTTGTCTTTCGCCTTCCAGTTTGCACCTTAGCAACAGTGACCTTCATAAATATCTTTCAAACTGTTTAAGGACTATGAAAGGAGTTTTGTTATCCTTCCTGCTTGCTGGACCCTTCATCCCCTGTAAAATGCAAAATTGTTTTCTTTCCTTTAGTTTCTAGAGGAGGGTACTAATTTTTCTTTTCCTTTTTTCACTCATTCACAAGTATCTTTTAATTTCACTTTCTCCCCTAATCTTCCTTACGTTAATATTACAGTTAGCATTAATTCTTATCTTCAGTATTGTGTTTTCAATTTCTTGCTTTTTTGATCTCTCTTCCCTATTCAGTCTATTTTTTCTTAACTCTTTTATCCTACATGCCCTTTTATCTACTTCTATATTCTTTCTTATGAGATGCTTTTCACTGTACCCACAATTTAATCACTATGCTTTTGTGACCTTTTTACCTAAAGAAACATCCGCCATTTTTCTTGCCCTCTCATTTTCTTCCCTGCTTGTTTTACCTGACTGTCTTACTACCCGACCTCTCCGTTTTCCATTCTTACCCCTTGTAATTTATGGGCTTGCCTCACCCACTACTTTGCAATTAGCCTTTGACTATTTTTAACACAGTCCCCAAAACCACTTAGTTCTAATCTTATTTACTCTTCCAGCCTGTTAATTCATAATCCCTTTTGCATTATCTAAAATGACTATTCAAGTGAGCACCTCTTACAATTCCAGCATGTTTTGCATCTCTGAGGAGGTATTTCCACAATATTGATGTTGCTGAAGGAAACTTCTTGTTACAACTCCAAGCATCAAGTCCATGACTACTTCCAAAGTGGCCACCTGAGGAGGTGCAGTGCAGCAGAAACACCTGCTATACTGGGTCACCTAGTCCATCAGCCATACCAAAAGCAACCTCTCCTTTACCTACCTGGCAAGACACTTTGCAGACCAACTGTTGGTCCACGGTCAATGTCCCTTTGTCTCCCACCCCTGCACTAGACATCAAGTTTTCCAGACTGGAGATATCCAAAGTTTCTTTCTTACTTAGCAAGACATCTCTGCTTTTCAGTAGGATGGGTATGGGAATTAAATCAATTGAGAAACATTTTGCTTTAGTTTTGCCACTCAATTAAGCACAAACTAGCCTTCATTTAAGTAATGAATGACACAGCTTGCTTTTTACACACCAGGGGAATTTCCTGTGCTCTGAAGACTTTTGTTTCTCTGCAGAAGAACAGAACAAGACCAACAGGCTTTCCAGCTGACAAGAAGGAAAGGGTTGCTGTGAAGGAACTCCCACCTTCTCCTCCACCATCAGCGGGCACTGACAGAGCTATCTGTGCCTGCCAGTGCTGGGGGAGATTTTACATGGGATGCACCAAAACCAGCACAGAAGCATGGAGCTTTTGCATTTCTGATGCAGCCTCCCACTACTATGCCACTGGGGACAGGCGGATACATGTTTTTAGACTTTGTTTGAATCCAGAGAGTAATAACATCAGGAATCTTATTTCTCCAAGCTCGTTTCAGAGGAATTCACAAGACCCATTATGTTATTGACTGTAAATGACCTATGTTAAGTCAGGAGGAACAGGAAAACACACAATGAATTGCAGGAAAAACAAGTACTACACTTTACCTTGGTGTTGACTTCCCTTTTCTAGAATTCAGACTATGTCAGTCAGAGTTAGTTTTACCTCCTTAGTGTGACTATTGCAATACAGGATTAGTGCGATTTTCTTGAAAGCAACCAGCTTAACAGCTGCACAGGAGGTGCTGTGCATATCCTATTGTATTGCTAAAATACAAAGATAAAGATAATGGAAGAAATTAAGATATCTGATTCTTTCCAGAGGAAGCAGGATTTGGAAAGAACCAGAGACCCCCAAAAAGGTGATCTGGACTATGGCGTGTGACAAGATAACTCCAGGACTGTTCTTGTTTTTGGTAATGCGCTGGACACATACATGGTCCTGGCTTTCCAGCTGGGGATTCTGGGGTGTATTGGGTTTTACACAAGCTGGCAGATAAAATGTAGGTGCCATATCTCCTCCTCCATCCATCATACGTGGCCTCTCCATCATCTTTGGTAGGTGATCTCTCATATATATGAGGCCTCAGGCTATAAGCAGGGCCATGACAGAGATGATATACCAGAATTGTTACAGATGTACGGATAGCCTACCATCCACCAACAAGATTACATTTCCATATTAATGTAGAAGCATTCAAGGCAGGGAGAAAAAAAAAACCAATACTTGCTAAATGGTAAGAGAGAAGGTTTCTTTTCTGCAACACAGTATGGGGACAAAACATGGAAATAGGTACATTTGCACTCCACTACCTCACTACCTTAAGTCCTGGACTAGCACCAAGAAGAAATATTAAGTTTTATTATCTTTTTAATTTTACACTTACTATTTAATCCATTTAATGGGATTTCACCCAGCAATTCCTACATCTCTGGAGGAGGTCAGAGTATGTGATCACGGTGATGCCTTCTGGCCTGCAAATCTAGGAAATTGCTGGGCCATTATAGCCTCTCCAAAATATGCAATTAAGAAGTACTTATAACACCAGCAGCTGTCTGAGATTCGAAAAACCTCACAGGCTTATCTGGCTCAGGAAACTAGAGGAGCAGAAAAAAAACCTAAACCGTTAAAACTTCCATAGTTTTCCAAGACTTTTAACAATACAAGCTTCATATTTGAGATGACAGTATGATACTCAGACGACCATCTCCTGTATTCCTAGCATCATCAATCCTTAAAAAGTATAAATCATTGAATCATTTGAACAGCTTCTAAGCTGAAAGGCTTGCCTAAAAGCTATTTTTGAAGAGGAATGTTTACGCATGCTAAAACTGGGTTGGATTAATTGTTGGTGGTAGGAGGTACAAAATCACATTTTTCAGGGCCTGCTGCAGTTGCTATATGGCTGAGAGGCTCAGCTGTTGCCTATTGCATGCCTGGTAGCATACTGGGAGATGACTGGGACTGGAGTGCCATTAGTAGCGTGTTATATCTAGCCCTGGATTCAGAGCAGCAGAGGACTGCACACCCTGAGGAAAGAGAATGATGAACAAGAGGAGGAATGAGTTCGTTCTTCTCACAGAAGTTAACAAAAAAATTATAGCCCATGTATTCTAGCCCATTACCTGGTTGAAGCATTTTTTACCAGTTCAAGAAGAAGGGAATATAGACAGACGCTGAATTAGAGACACAGGCTGGGTGGCATTTCTCAGGTCAGAACCATAAGAAAGCTTTGCAGACACTTGGATCCAACAAAGTATCACCACCCTATCAAAAACACATAAACCAGATTCATCTTAGGGCAACTCCCCGACTTCCACTCTTCCCTGTCCCTCCTGAAGAACACTTTATGTTTCCCCACCTCCAACTACTTTCTAAAGAAGTGAGGAAACAGCTTTCTGAAAAACCGAGAAGTCTAGGAGCCAAGACGATTATAAAATTTCAATCACTTACATTTGCAAAGGAGGTTAAAGGACTAAATGTCACTGAATTCCCTCAAGCTGGAGCCATCAGCAAGGTTGCCAGCAGAGCAGTTTTCCACCCCAGAAACCCCACGCAGCAATTCAGCAGCCTCCCAGTATTTGGTGATCATGTCAAAACAAGCTATTTGTAAAAGCTGGATAACACTTTCACTGTGGTGCTGCACTTTTCTCCAGTATACAAATATTGTTCTCTTTTTAAAAGGGAAACACTGCTGTTGCCCAAAGTGTTTATTTTCCCCGTATATTGTAGAGGTAGCTCGAGAGCACTCCAGTATCACCATCGAGCAATGACAATAACAGCTGCCTCTTGCTGACCCTGCAGGGCACCAAGGTTAGATAATAATGACTCAGCTCACTTTGCAGGTGAGATTTTATGTTATATGCTATATGCAACCTTTAACATACGTTAGAAGGTCAAAGAGGCTGCTCAGAGAGCAAGGAAGCCTGCAGCAAGCTCACAGCCCTTTAAGGGGGCAGAGCTATGTCCCAGACAGCAGGGCAGAGTCAGCCTGGCTCTAAGAACTTACTGGGAGTTTTGTTACCAAATTCCAGAAGAAGGGAAAGCCAAAAGCCTAAGGAATAGGAACACAGCTCTCTAAAAGGGAAGCAGCCATAGAAATGCAGGACAGGAAAAAAAAAGTCTGGTAGAGGGCTCTGGAGATGCAAAGTACCCAGGAGGAAAGCTGTAAATGCAGGTTTTCAGGGGAAATAGAAGTGCCAGGAGGAAATGGAAGAACTATGTGGAAAAACAGAATGAACTTGTTAGAGATTACTTTCCAAACCCAATAGAAAAAAAAACCCAACAACCAACCAGAAAAAAATGAAAGTCATCTGTACAAAAGCAAATACCAGTTGAGAAGGGAGTTATGCTTTAATGAAAACGTACCAGGTAATTTCTGGTTTTGAAAAAGGAGACTGGGACCAAATACAGAGTGCTCCTTTTCATTAGAATTCTAAGGGTGACCAAATAAAAGACTATCTCGCTGATCAGCACCAACATTTACCAGCAACGCATTTCTATAGTCCAGGCACCAGCATCTTCAATTATTCTTGGAGGTACCCATAGTCTTTAAAATAAAGATTTTATACAGGTTTTGGGTGGAGTTTTGAGGGGTTTTTGTTTGGTTGGTTGGGGTTTTTGGTGCTTTGGTTTTGCTGGATTTTTTTACAAACTACAGTTTCACAAATGTCTTTGTGCTCTAGAGGAGCTGAAGCATGCACAGTAAGTACAAGCATTAAACAGCTCTCTTTATGTCTCTTTGTTATAGATGTTCAGTAGGTGTAGGCTTAAGAACACACACTGCTTAAAGATAGTGTAAAAATGCTTTACCAGAGGCAGCACTACTAAAAAGAAAGAACCTGCACTATTTACCATATGTTAAGATCAGTAATACATTAAAAGCCATCAAGAAGAAATTACATGCAGCCCACATTGTTTTCAATGTGGGTTTTTTTATTTTCTCTTTTTTATCGCCTTGATCCATATAAATGATGGACCAACTATAGAGTGAAAATGGTTTCTTGGGAGACATGGGTATAATGCCCATTACACGCTGTTGATTCCCAGTGTGTAAGGGATGGTGTTATACAGGAAATTGCTGCAGTGTTAAATTTCACTGCAATCCATTTGCTGTGAATTGATGCAGCCAAATAAAATGAAAAAGTTTATTACAAGTCTTTTCATAAGAACTAACCAGAAACCATTGTTCACCCAATTACACATACTAGAGTTTAGGTTTAGTCGTAGAGATAGATACACCTGAGCTAACTCACCTGAGCCAAATAACTGGGGAAGTGAAATTTCTGCCCCATCTCCCCACCTAGGAGTCTTTTTTTATACCGTTTGATTGATGTCTGTAAATGATAAATGAAACCCATCTCTTGAAAAACTGATATCTAGACTCCCATATAAAAAGGGATTACTTGCTTCTCAAAGACTACTACTCTTGCACTTGATGTGAACTGAGGAGGAAGAAGTACTTTCACTGCAACTGTATTTTTCCATGCATCTTTTCTGTTTACAAGGGGTTCGTTTAATGGTTTTAATGGGAAGAGCCTCAACTGAGCCAGCACTCAATACCAATAAAAAAGCCAAATGAGCAATCTAACTGTAGCAACATAAAGCGTAACTCAAAAAAAGACACTGCAATACATGTTTGTGTTCAAGTGTTTCAAGTTTGATCTAAAGATCACTGTGATTAAAGACTGGATTCCTACCAGATGTCCTCCTGGGTGCTTTAGTAATGTCTCTCACTGAATAGGATCTTAAGAACATGCTCAAGAGCCTGCAGGGAATTACCCGGGCTCACAATCCGAGGAGCAGATACACAGAAAGTGTCCTTTACAGCTGTATGAAGTCAGACACAGGAGTCATAGGGCTCCTCTTAAAGTCAATGTACTTGAGATCTGGACCTGCCTCTTCAGACTCAAATACTTTGAAAAAGCCACATTGACAGGCACTTAATCAAATTACTGCTTTTGACAATTATTCACTCAACACATTTACTTCCTTCAAACATGGAGGAACATTACTAAGAAAAATATACATATTGTGTATTTCAGGTTTTTAAAATAACTTTAGTCTTCATTTTAACAGGCTGGACCCAATTCTTAACTTGCTGTTTGTAGATTTCCTCCTTTTGATACACCACTGAAAACGATTGGACAATCAGGCCACTTAGTGATAATATGACCATTTGTTTACATGGCATGTTTTAATGAATCATTAATATATTTTGTGGGTACTTTAAGTAATCCGTTCTTTACCTTGGTACTTCGCAATACACCTCAGGCTTAATGGCCCATTAAAATATGCCCTGTTGAATCTTGTGGCTTAATTGATGCACTTTTGCTGTTTTGATATTATTTTCAGGAAACTTGGTTTTGTTTTCAGCAAGCAAGGACAGCACTAAATCGAAAAAGAGCTCAAAAGGCCATCTATTAAACATAAACGTGGGTGTTTTCCTCATGATTTTTTCTAATCCTCCCAGTGTTCAAGATTATGGCAGATTTAGATTTAAATTACCAGATTGGTTGATCACAGCAGGAAATAGAGTAAGCACATTATTTCTATTTTGACAGAACAATATAAGATTTTTATACATTTCATTAAGCAGAACTACTTAAAGAAAAAAAAACTCGCTGTGTAGCACCATCTTTTACTCATGAACATCCTGTTGAAAATCCAATTAGCATTTTCAGAAGGAAGAAGTCCTGCAGTTAAACTCCATTGCCGCAGCAGACATCATAAGTATGAAATGAAGCTCCAATACTTAAATTTTTCTGTGATCAACTTTGCAGTGCCAAAAATTTGTCATACATTATACTTTAAATTAGGATTTTTTTCTTATCTGTTTTTTCAATTCATGCAGAGAAAATGGAAGTACATAAATAAGCTTCATAACAACTCTGAAATCATTAGCCTATTTGCAAAGAGGAAAAATTTGGTCAGAAAAATGCTGATGAGTGGACTTTTCCCTACATAGCAATGTTTGATGCTTACTGACTGCAATTATACATTGTGAGACTGTATTTGTTTTTTTCACAGGGCGCAGATAACTGGGAGCCTATCAATTTCTGTTAATTTTAGCATTATAACTGATCAATGTATAAATATAAAATCTCAAATGGTTTGGTTGCTACTTGACACTAGAAGCTGAACAAGGGACAACAATTATTTCTCTACAAATTTGTGTTAGGGACTTCATTTTTCACATATTTTAATTCGGAAAATTATGTGCAATAGCAAACACACTGACTGGTCACATAAGACACATCTCATTCCATGAATGAGAAAAACATCAAAGCAAGTGGCAAGTCAGCTTTACACCTATTGTATCCAGACACAATAAAAGTTCCAGCAACTCTAATATGGAAGGCTTCTTTCCAAAATTGCTGCTGTGGTTTTGCTATACATTAAGGTAATACTCTTTGTTACGGCTCAGATCTAAGAAACAGCAGTAAGCGTGTTTCAGAAAATGTTTACTACAACAGAGAACTTTGCCCTGGGGAAAACTCTCATAAGGAGGTACAGTGAGCAGACAGTTTGGGTGCCATGACATTTTAATTTAGCCTAATATATGGTAAAGGTCCTTAAAATTACATAATAAAATACTATGCAAAATGTTAAGGCAGAGGCAAAGACAACACAGGCAATTGCAAATACTTGAAACACAGTGACATAAGGGCACAGCCAGTGATGTGTCTTCCTCTCCATTTTCCTCCTCATTCATTTTCACTGAGAAAACAAGAAAAATGAAACTACAATCTAATGATTAAGGCACTATCTTAGGCTCAGACTTCATTCCCTGTGTTAATACAGACTGCCTCTGCGATCCTGGACAAGTCATATGGTCCCACTGTACCTTGTTCTCTGTCCCATAAAATTGGTTATCTCAGTTTCTTCCTCACAGGGGTCAGATGCTCCAATACTACAGTGATATGGGCCACAACTGTAGTACCCAGTGGGACTTGGCAGGCAGTCTGTGCTCATTAACTGCTCTCACCTTCTAATGCTTTCAAAGGTAATACCTCCTTCAGGCTGAAACCTAGCATAGCGTCTAAGCATAAACTAGGAGACCATTTATAAAACATAGCCAAAGTATGTTTCCAGCTGACTCTGTAGAGATGGGACAAACTACCGCCAGTAATACAATGCAAAACTAATAAAGGCAACTTGTCCCTAAATAACTCCATGAAGTTAAGATAATATTGTATAAAGTCTGCATTCACTGGGGGTGTGTGGTGTGTGTGTGGAGAAAAAAGAAAGAAAAAAAAAAGAAAAAAGCCTACAAGAGCAATTATTTTGGCAATGTCACCCACCAAACCACACAAGTGCCACAGATTCCTGGTCACCTTGGGCTATATGTTCATTTAGCAAGTAATGCAGCATGGCAGAGGGAATTGCTAAAGAAAACAGTTGGTTTTGGTGGACAACACCACACCGTGTGCATTTGGGGATGAGAAGGTGTCCTGGTTTCAGCTAGGATAGAGTTTATTTTCTTCTTAGTAGTTAGTACAGTGCTGTATTTTGGCTATGATGTGAGAACAATGCTGATAGCACACTGATGTTTTTAGTTGTTGCTGGGTGATGTCTACGCTAAATCAAGGACTTTTCGGTTCCTTGTGCCCTGCCAGCCTGAGGGCTGGAGGAGCACGGGAAATTGGGAGGGGACACAGCCAGGACAGGTGACCCAAGCTAGCCAAAGAGGTATTCCATACCGTATGGCGTCATGCTGAGTATATAAACCGGGGGAAGAAGGAGGAAGGGGGGACACTTGGCATGATGGCGTTTGTCTTCCCGAGTAGCCGTTACGCGTGATGGAGCCCGGCTGCCCTGGGGATGGCTGAGCCCCCGCCTGCCCGTGGGAAGTGGGGAATGAACACCTTGCTTTGCTTGTGTGTGCAGCTTTTGCTTTACTTATTAAACTGTTATCTCAACCCTTGAGTTTTACATTCCTTTCTGATCCTCCTCCACATCCCTCTGGATAACAGGGACTGAGCAAATGGCTGTGTGGTACGTGGTTACTGGCTGGGGTTAAACCACGACAGAAGGGAAGTAGCTTGGATTATCTCTAGCCTGATCCAGTAGACAGGGTACGTGCAGCAGCTGGAGTACACCTTCCCTCTGTGGCACTCCTTCCAGTTCAATTGTATAATGAGATAAAGTAGTCTCTTTGCTCTCCAAGACTCTTCTGTGAAGCAAATCAAAGCATGCAGTAACTGGGAGTTACTGGGAGATTCATTTCAGAAGCCAACTCCTGATCTGAGCTACAAGTTTAATGTAGATGCACCTCTGTAACACATGAAAATACTTTCACTGTGGCAAAAGCCAGCCTGGGAACTTCAGTGTGCCTAGAGGCATCTTAGAATTATTCCAACATACTGCAAAGCAATATGAACAGCTTCCAAGCAGCACAATAACATGTTATAGTTTGAATGCCAGGAGCAGGATTGCAGGTGAGCTCTAACATGCAAAGTTAAGAAGCCCAGATTCCAGTAGCCCAGCTGGCACATAACAGAGAACTGAATTAACAGCATGGCTGCAATGGCACTGGTCATATCTTTCCAGCATCCCAGTCAAAAACAAATATGGGTTTTGTGAGGCAACAAAAATAGTAATCAAACAACAGTTCATGATCAAAGGTGACTCCAACCTTAGGCAGCTTTATAGCAGGCTTTGTAACATTCCTAACAAAAAGAAGATCAAAAGATAAAGTGGGGCCAGAGTGCAGCAGGGATCAATGAGCAGAATTTGGTTTCCTAACACCTGTAGTTCTGAAAGCTCAGTAAGCCTACACTCAGTGCCATTCAGGTAGTCCATCAACCCAGAAAATGCCTCACCAAGGTCAGCCACGATGAAAACATAAACTTGTGTCATAACAAAGTTAACATCCCTTTAACCTTGCCCTCCCCCTCGTTTCCCCCATGTCACTGCAAGCAGCCGCAGTGGGGTTGTTACAGTTAGCACATGCTGCACAGCAGCCCCTTCCCGTGAGCTCACCAATGGCCTGGGGGAGCACCATACCTCCCACACTCTACTGGTACCAGTTTCAAAAACATAACCCACACTCCCTGCTGAAAGCCACGGCTGTGATCAGCTACTGCACCAATGTGGGCCTGTATCAGTCTCATACAACCTAGAAGTGTTCTTCCCGTGAAGGCAATAGGAATTCTTTAGTGCAGAAGCCATCACTGCAGAACAGCATGTATTTTACCTGGTGGGCATACAGCATGCACTTTCCAGAATTCAGGTTGTATTAAAAAAACAAAAAAACCTGCACACTTTGTTAAAAAGCTTCAGCTAATGAAGTGCACACAGAATGCTAAATTGAATGCACTAGACCTAAAATAGTCTAGTTTCCTCTGCCCTCCTGTTTCTCATTAATATGCTGAAAAACAAAGAAAGGATAACAGTCTGAGTCTATGACACAAATTAAAATTACATATACAAAGCCAAAGAGGAAATAACATACACATTGGGCTCAGCAATTATATTCAACAGGCAGATGAAAAATTGATACAGCAAGGAAAATACACTGCCACGTGAGCCTTCTCTTCTCCCCAAGGATAAAACAGGACTTTGAATTGCTTCTACAACCAACATCTATATTCCCTAAGGCAGCAGCAGAACAGCTAACTACCTTTGCAACTGCAAAAACATGGAGGTATCCACAGCTGCTCCATAGTCATCATTCTCTATATTCCACGAGCCCTATCAAACCACCCCATACCTGGTGACCTGCCATGAACAATGTTGGCTGTGGCATGCTTTCCAGCTCAATTTTTCCACCAGTGAATTCCAAATGCTTTCTCCTCCTTCTACTATGAGAGGAGGAACTGTCAACTTCAGCTGCCCAGAGCTGATTTGAAAACATAAATTCAATTTATATTTTTATCCTAGCAACTCAGAAAAGTATCTCTCTGCTCCAAAATACCCTGTCTGAATTAAAACCTGTTCAGAGTTATCTAGTCATTAGTTTAAGCTTAACATAGCAAGACTTCTCAAATCTTTTTCCCTTTCTTTCCTTGGTCACTGCTGACAGTACAGTACCACTTGCTGCAAGCTGTAACCTGGGATAACCTGCAAGTCAGATCCTTCTCTCTGTCCCCAGATCCAGCTTACATGTAAATCCTGCAGATGGGCTCGACATAACAAATTCAGATACAGATTTTCTTATTAGAACACACTGGAAAAGCTCTCTCTGAGCTCCCAACACCTTTTGTCTTTATTGAAACATCTTTTCTCCAAGTTTGACATGCAATTCTGGCCCTGCTCACATCCATTTATGATACTTTTGAAAAGATGATTTTACTACCCTGTCACTTTGACCACATCAGCTGTCCTGTGTGTCCTCTTTTGGCTCCTTCTTTTATATTGTATCAAACAAAAAGCATCTTCCTTTTCTGAGTTTTTCCTTGCCTGTCCCTGCCATGTCATCTCTCATTCTGCACTGTGAAACAGGCTGCTGCTTCTCTTCAACCAGTGACTTCCACCTTCAGCATTCACTTGCTACAAAAAATACCAAAGCAGCTTCATCCTCTCTGCCACTGTGTCTGTCTCTCTAGGAAGCAACTCACTTTGAACATCTACAAAGTTACTTACCGCAGTCCCTCAGCTCTCTCCACAAAGATTTCCTTGCTGTTACAGCTAGGGAATGATCAACCTTGGACAGTTGTATGGTGAGACCTAGCATGCCATCTACTGTCATCACACCGTTTCTTTGTGTTCCTGTCTTTTTCCTAAACACTTTTGCCACATCTTACAATAACGTATGGTCTGTGCAGTGTTAAAGCAGCGCACAGCACACTGCTACCCCTCACAGCCCAAGGCTGGGCTTCTGGGCACTGTGGGAATGCAAATAACAGTGAAAAAACTTTGCTCTGCACTTGGCTGTGCTGCTGCTCACTGAAGAGCCTCCTTTGGAAGCTGTGCTCCAGGCTCTGCATCGGTTGCACAGCTCACGGTGTGTACGTCTGAGAGCACCATGAGTCTACTAGCGCAGTCTAGGTTCTTGTAATTTCCTTGGTGAGTGCTAAGAGCTCAAAGGATTTTCAGATCATCAAGTATTGACAAGTAAAAGCTTTTATATTGGAGAAATATGAAACAGCACAGGTCTTGGGCTTCTTTTAAGAAACACATAAGCCACAAGATTTCATTTCATGTCATGAGAGTTTTGCTTTAAAAGATCAGAAATCTGTGCCAAAAGGCATTTCTTTGCCCTAGCAACCATTGCCAGGGCAACAGACTTTCTTCTAAAGTTGCAGGTCTTTATGTCTTGCAGAATCAATTCCTCAGGGTTCTCAATTTCCCACCCTTTGAAAGTGATAGATGCTCAGGTAGTTTACTGTACATACACCATACCATTCAGATGGAATTTTAACATTAGAAAACTATATGTATCTATAGTAATGCTGATCTTGCTTATCAGTTAGGACGGAACATGGGATATAAAGAACCAAAAAGCAGGTTTTGCATTTTGAAATAAAGACTAATACCTATACCTAGGGACTGGTGAAGACATCAGTAAGATATAAGCCTTACAGTGTACAGGTACCCCAAGAGTAGATGCAAAAAGAGCAGTTTGGATAGACTAGAGAAAGCAGAGAGAAAAGGAAATGCCATTGGAAAACTGCAAGAAAGTTCCAGATATTGAAAAGGAAAATCCTTGGAGTACTTATTTTTTCTTTCCCAAGACGATGAAAAATTAACCAGAATGCTGGTTCATAAATCTGTGTTAAAAATGCTTGACCTAATATACTGAGCTTTGATCTCCTCACATCAACTTTCATTTTCAACTAATCATGGTGCTCTGGGCTGGGTGGCAGCAGGACAGGTATATCTTTCCAAAACCTATTGGACAGTAACTAATTTTAAAGATTGGTTTGCAGTTTGTAATGACATGGCTCTTGTATATGCTCTGTATAAATCAGTAGTCTCGCATGCTACACTGAACAAATCAATAAATCACTTACAACTAACACTTGCAGACCCTTTATTATCAAGCGCCCTTTGAAACACTTCCTGCCCTTTTCACACAATATTTCCTATCTTCAGTAGTTACTAGAAAGGTATTTTATCATTTAACTGTCTGTCACATTGGAGACATTTCATGCCTAACTGCCTAGTTCCTGAAAGATTCAGCAGACTTATGTGAACCTTTTCTCTTGGCCTTAATATCCTTGAAATTTCTGGTACAATCAGGACAAACACTGGCATATGGAAGTTGACCCCATAACCAGATCCAGTCTAAGAGTAGCAACAAAATATTACAGGATTTATCCATTAACTCAAAACAAATAAATTTTGCAGTTTTCAGTGAAAGTGGTTTATAGCAAACTGTTCACAGCCAAAGAACACATGGAGAGTTGTTTATCTTACTCGTTTGGTGAACACTTTTGGAAAGCAAAGCATTTTTTTATGGTGAACTGGTGAATGAAAAAGTGGGTTTGATTAAATATGTCATCAATTACAAACTCAGTCAGTTTTAATTATAAAAACACCTCCAGGGGGATTTATATATGTTAGAATGATTTCCAAATGTGAAAGAATTCACAAATATTCATTGCAATTGCTTGTCTTCATAAACACAAACAAAGCCACTGCTTCACTTCCTATTTCTCATTTCTAAAGAAATTCTTCTAGCCTTCACATTTGGGTATTTTCTTCTTTTAAACTTCCCACTCCAAAAGACTTATTTGGAATTAGAAAGAAATTTCCTCCTTCTTTTTAAATAGATTTTTAGCATTGCAATTGTCGTCAGTGCTAAGAGCATGTAAATCATCATTCTTTTCAAGAGATCAGCAGATGGAAATTCAGGTCAGCTGTACACAAAAAGTGTTGTGCATCTTTTCAATAACAGCACCAAGATCAGATTTTTCAAATGTCTCTATCCAAATCCAGATCTTGTTGGAACTCAGTGGGCCAGAGCTGCTAATTTGCCTAGAAGTATCAGAAATAATTTCTCCTATGCTCTCACATAAACTGTGAGGATTTGTGCTCTTAGTGTTTAAGAACTCGTAGCTTTTGAGACTAGCCAACATAGCTCCAGAGTTAGACTCCCTGCTCAAAACATAAGATAAACATGCTTAGATACCTAAAGAGGATAGAAATGAGTGATTTTATTTAAATAGCCCAGCCATATTAGAAACTTTTCTTCTTCAGAAAAGCTCTTTATACTGCAACAACTAACTCCTACTGATGTATGCTGGGGAATGAGCAGAGGGAAACTGGGCAATACTTGTTAGAGAAAATGTATACACTTTGAACATTCTCCATTATCAGTTTTTCAACACACTCATTTTCACATTGTGCTTCTGCTCAGCCCAGACCTGGGTTCACAAATGTAAACTGTATCTCAGCATGGCTGGGGCACCAGAACTAGAGCTGCCCAGGTCATTCACCTGCACCTGCCTGGCATGAGTAATGAGAGATATTTTTTATGAAAATGAGAAACAGAAATACCAAAACACAATAAGGAATACAATAAACCCATATTTTTCAGATCTGCACATAATTCTAGCCAAATACCTAAACTTCCAACCACCTGTCTCAAAGGACAATGTGTTTGAAGAGCAACATTAGTGGATCCTTCCCATCTGCTCTTTCCATGCAGCCAATAAAGAGCATCACATGCACCTGTGCACTCCAAATTACACAGATCATTACAAAAGGGAAGGGATTTCCATCACCCTCAGCAGCAAGGACCGGACGACAGATTTTGTTACAAACATTAAACTTATAGCAGAACCTAAAGCAACAAATCAGAGCTAAGCCACCTTTCAGGAGAAAGCATGCTGCATTCCCCCATGTTGCAGGCATGAGACAATGGACTTTGACAGCTAATGTAAGACCTGCTTTGGTCCTTACACTAACTGGAAATATGGCACAAAGCCATATGAAATTTTAAATATTCATACACTTGATCTAATGTTTCAGAAAGAGCAATAGCCATAAGTTCGCAGCCACAACAATTACCATCCTTAAAACCTAGAATTTTGCAATGCATTTTCAGTGATATATTTAGTGGTCTTATCCTTTCTGGATGCCACAAATTAAAATACTTGGATAAATGCTCAAGGTTTTGGTAAGAACTGTCTCTTCCCCAACAGTTTCATAAGCTGGCACACCAAACTTCTTTTCTGCAAGGTAATCAGTAACTTTTCATAACAAGAAAGCTTTATGGAACCTATAGATATCTCCTTATGTTATGTAAGAATGTATGTATTTCTAATGTGGCAGTTGAAGACCTAGAGTGTGCTGAGATGCGAAAAAAGCATTAATGAAAATGAAGATGTAAGAAATGTTAACTAGGCCTTTTCATTACAATTGAAGAGAGCTGTGCATGTGTAAAATGGGTACATAAAGTTTTATAACATATTGCCTGCTCAGAACCTCTAACATTTATAACACATTTCCATTACTATTTGCTGTAAATTGCCTATGTCTTTTACATTAAAAATAAATGGTTCCAGCTAGACATCTAAAAGGTTGATTACAAGCAATTGTAGTTGACAGTATCAAACAGACAAAGTCTGTAACTTTGGGCTTAAAGCAAAAAACCAAAGATGCAACTTTGTAGACCTGATCACTAGAGAATGAACCTTGAGCTGTTTTCCATTTCATTAATACTTTGTCCTGATTTTGGGGGTTATTCCTCCATGTTACTTTTGGAAAGCAAGAGCAGCACCACCCTTGCCCTCTTCACTTACCAAAGAGCTGCAACAGTCAGTAGCAGTGTTTAATTTGATTCAGTTTGTCAATAGCAACAACTATAATCCTCCATAATCAATGCCCACATACAGCACAAAATGCTGTTAAGAGTTTTACTGGCTTTTATTTTATTAGTAGGCAGGGGGGCAGGAACCTGACAATACTTCCTGGAGCTCTTGTTACTGTGTGAGTAAGCAGTCGAGAAGCCAGCCTACCTCTCTGCCTTGCTGATGAACCCTTCTCAAACAGTGAAAGGAGAGAAAATAGGGCTAGTGGAGACATCAGCCCTTGCCTGGTTAGTCTTCTCTCCATCACATGCAGCCTGCATAGGGTAGACAAAAGTGAACTAACCAGCTTTGGGGGCCAGATCTTTTATGAACAGGGAAGGAAAGTAAGTGACCCCATCTATGCTGTCTAAAACACATGCATGTGCAAAAGCTAGAGCATACATTGTTTACTCGTGTGCCCCTAGTTGAGCTGAGGAGTGCTGGTACGTGGTGTGCCATCTCTCATTACTTCACCACATCAGTCACTTGAAAGTGGGTGGAAAAGTGGCATGCTGCCAAGGGAAGATAAATAGTTGATGTTAACATAAAGAACATATAGCAGCACTCACGTCAACAGGAACAACTAAAGCAAGAGTTCAACACAAATATGCTCTTGTAATCTTTTTGTCTTTTGTTCTCCATCATGGGTGTGACCCAGTTTATCACAACTCCATGGACTGGCAGCAAGTTGAGAAATCTGCAGCAGAGCAGCCTGGGAAGATAGCACAAGCTGATGAAATTTTAGATTATTTTATGTATTACAAGGTAAGAAAAAGTCTTTCAGGAGGGGATACGAATAAATATTGGCAAAATGTACCAAAGCCAAGTTTATGGGACAGCTAACTGCAAACTGGCTTACTAGCCCTACTTCCAGGCTCCTTCTGCTGTGACATGCCATTGCTGACTCAATTCAGAGAGGAACTAAAGACCTCATGAGTAGTGGAAACAGGTAATACAGAGATGTGCAAGGAGTGTTATATTCCCACAGCGGTTTCTAGATACCTGCAAACTAGTGAAAATGTCTGACTGCTGGAGACCAGGAGAGAAAAACATATTTTCTCTGCAACTCTTAGTATTTGGTCACTGCCTTAAACAGCACAGAGAAGTAGATTCCCTTGTATGATCCCATCTACCTGTTCTTAAAACACTATTCCTCTTTAAAAGCACTTTTAATTGATACTCCCAAAGTTTTTTCCCTCCACTACTGAGTGGGCTTCAGTTGCACGACCCAAGAGCTCCTGCTCCAAGCAGAAGCTTTGGATCTTTATCCCGCAGCAGCCCTGCCACTTAGTAACAAAATACTGCATGAAATATGTGAAGAAAAAAATAATAATCTTTGCAGGTTACGCAGAAATCATATGGGGTTTCTGGTGGTTTTTTTTTTTTTTTTTCATTATTTGGCTGTTAGCTGTTAAATGCTTATCATGTAACCCCAATTCTGCAGGCATCACCCTGGTGAAGTCTCCATGGAAACTGAGGTCATCTCACATCATACCAAGCCTTTTACCTTGGTGCTGGCACACTTCCCTATTGAATAAAAGTGTTTCATGACTGTTACCATCTTCACTGTTTGTCTGACAATTAGAAGTTGGGTCTGTAATTGACTTATATTGGATTACTGTCTGCTGTGCAAAGACAAACAAAACCTCGATAACTAACAGGTGAAAGAAATTAGTTTATTCAGCTGCCTACAAGTTTCAAGAATAAAAGCCCTTCACACTTCATGTAGAAGAATGGTGGAACTAGGTTGCGTGTCTGCAGCAATTCAGTGCTCAGTATCTGGAAAACTTCTAAGATGCATATAAAAGTTAAAATGGGAATGCCATAAATTTAAAGCCTAAGAGATGAGAGAAATCTATTACCAAATAATCTTTTCTTGCTCAGAAGCGTTAGGTGGAGCAGTGAGGGAAGCCTTTGATTCATATATCCTACAACATCTCAGCCTAAGGTGAGCATTAAGCAAGCAGCACAACTGAAGGTGCCCCACAGGCTCCCAGGTAATCCCTGGGCTCAGCTGCAAGGACGGACTCCTCTGCTTTGTCACCTCCCAGTTCCCATAGCTCTTGGTCCTAATCTCAGTGACCTGAGCTACCTGCTGCCCCCTCACTCCCTGCTGAGTGACACAGAGTAGCACTGGCATCCGTGGGACCATGCTGTTAATCCGAGGTGCGGTCTGGCATCCTGACATGCTTTACAGGTAAATACATTTTGAACCAGAAACTGCCATTCACATACCTTCACCCACTATAGGCTCTGTTGCTAGCAGGTGATCCGTCATAAATACATATTAATTTGGCAGCAGCAATTCTATTTCTAACGGTGTCTGAATTATTCTCCATGCAACATTCGAAACAGGAAACAAACTGGCTAAGCAAATACTAATAGCACAACAAAATCTCTTAGCCCATCAGTTGCACGTGCACATGCTCTTTGACACTGGGTTTGAATGCCAGGTGTGTGGTGACAGCAGACGCATACGCAGCCCTGAAATAATGTTAAAAATACTCAAGTTCTTGCAGTGAGGCAGAAAGAGCATGTGCACGTACGTACAAACGTCACCTTTGTGAATTTTATTCCTAGATGAGTAATGCAAACAATGCAATCATAAAATATTCTTTTGGTACTTCTTTTAGCATTCATAGCATGCTCATGTGGTCTAAAAACAATTTAGACCGAACAAAAACTAGTGCTGCTTTTACTGATTCTGATATTGAATTCTTTTTCTCTCTGCTATCCCCTCCATGAATACACAGTGAGTCAATCTGGTATGGCTTGATGGTTGAATAAGCTCTTTGATTTTTGAATTATTTTGAGATTAACTGAATTTGAAATGTGTGCTGCATGCAATGTCTTGCTGGCACAAAAAGATGAGCTTTGTTATTGACAGAGAAAAGTTGCAAAGCCACATTTTTCATTACTACTCTGTATTGCTGTACTTGTGTTCCTGTCAGACTGCTGCCTGCCATGACAGCAGGGCCACCAGGTTGAAAAGTTCAATTTCCAATATTCTCTCCTGACCTGCTTGAACTTGAGAGAGTAACAAAGCGGTCTGTTCCAGCACAATAAAAACCCAAATTCTCTTTTATAAATAATAAAAGACAGTGGACATTACATTAGGCTGCTCAAAAGCTGTATAATGCCAAGAATGCATCACACTACACCTGAAAAACATATTTTTATCAGTATAATCTGTTATAGCATCACAAAAAGTCACTGAAGTTTCTGTAAATTCTCCCCTGTTGGTGCTCTGACCTGCTGTTAATCAGGAGCTCTGAAGAGCTGGCTGGCCACCTGAAAATTTCCAAAATTGTAAAATGACTTTAGAACATAGACAGAAGCACATATTCCTAAAGTTATTGTCCATGCAAATTACTATTACTGCTATAATTGCCATTGAAAAACTACATGTCAGTCTAAGAAGAACTGCCAAGCTGAATGCAGGAAAAAGCAGAACACAACAAAGAGTCTCATCAGATATGCCACCAAAACTGAGACACAGAGTCCCAGAAGCTTTGCCCTTTGGAAGAAGGGAGGGAGAGGAGGGGGGTGCTGGAGTGGCTAGTTCTCTGTAACATCCCACTAAGCACATGTTAGAAACACCGCTCTTAACAACCTCCCTTCTCTCCTGCCCTGAAAGGACCCTGATTTTCCTCTAATCAGCTTCCAAGAGTAGCCGCTAAAAAGTCTCCTGCAAACTTTGGGTGCTTGATATCTGACCTGTTCCCACCATCACTGCTAATGAACATTGGATCCCTAACTGCCACTTTTGATCCTGCTAAAAGAGCAAGTCAGAGGAAAGGACTTAAGTCTGTGTCCCAGCAAAATTCAAGCACAGAATCCAGAGGACCTCAAAATAGATCTGAAATGTACGAGCAAACACATTATTATTCAGGCTGAGCTTCACGAGATCTGAGGTCTGATGAAAGGGAGAGTATGACTCAGAGACTACGGGCTGTGATATGAGGGTGTGAAGTAAAGCTGCATAAAACTTGGGAGTGCTGCATTTCTTGAGAAGTGTAAATTAGGGGAAATTTTCAGTGAGCCCACAAGTATAGGAATCAGAGGAAAACCAGAGTTTTGTTCTCATCTGTTTATTATTGCTTTCCTTTTCCTTTGTCCAACTGAAAGTGTTTCGTGCATAGAAAATGCATTTGTAGTTCTCCTATTGCTTCTGTAGCACTTCACACCCTTTCTCTTTCTCAGCCTTCATTCTCTTCATTACCTCTGAGACTCCTCTCACCTTTCCTCTTCTCTCCTGCCTACCCTTTTTCAATTCCCCATTTCTCACTCCTTTCTTCATCTTTCCCTTCTTCCTTTTAGCTCAAATTCCTGGTGCTCAGGTTGAAAGTGTCCTACGACATCTAGATTAATTTTCATTTACTATTTAGACCTGATCAGCACATATACCAGGTGCTTTTTAAAGACAGGAAAAGAGCTCTTGTCCCATAGAGGATGCGCCTGTCCATTTCCAGAAAATCTATGGTGCTACAGTAAAAGCAGCACTGCTAATATTACGTTTCACTAGCTTCTCTGATGACTGGTGTAATTGAAATAAATTATGAATCCCACATGTGCCACACTAACAGAAAGCAATAAAACACAATATTTATGAATAAAGATAGCAATTATCTTATTAAATCAGACAGTAATGTTATTCTACCAGAGGACTCTTCATCTCACATTATAATCAATACTGATTATGATTTTAAAGGAAAGGCTCTTGCCATTACTATAACGAGGTCCCATAGATTTTAAATGGTAATGAAAGGTTTTCTGTAGAAAGTAGAATTCAGCAGAGTTATAACTAAGATTTTAAATCTATTTGGCTTTTGAGGTAGAAAGTCTTGGATATTAAGCCAGATTTTGACATCATTGGCACCAGCGTTAAGCTGATGTAATTGTACTGATATCAGTATTGTTATCCGAGTTTGATACCAGCATGACGGGAGAAAAATCTCAATCTTTTAAAATATTTTTTTTTTAAAGGTTGAAAGAACTTAATAAAGCACTCAATATTTCTGTAGCTATGTTTCAGTAGGTGGTAATTTTCTAGAGGTGTAGCAAACAACCTTGATTAAAAGATAATGATCCAAAATGTATGACTATTTCTGGAGCAGTTATTTTAGTCGTTAAAGGCAAAAATTATCACCAAGAAACATACACTTCATGCCTCAGATCCATGTCTATATTTGGGGACAAGTTTGACCAAGATTTTCAGAAAAAGTAAATTATTTCGACACTTCAGTTTTGGGCCTGTTTTCTTAAGATTTATCTTGGGTTTTCAATAGATGTACCCCCTGTTTTACACAGTCTATTTAAAGCCACAATAATGGTACTAAGGTCAGAGGTAAATATATTTACCAAAATTGAGTAAGCCATATAAATTATTTCACCTTGACATAGAATATTAAACCTGCATTTAACAGTGTTGTTCTAAAGAAAGAAAAAAAAATTAGTCAAAATAATTCTTTTCAAAATTATTTTCTCCTTATTTTTCTGCGCCGGAGGAAGGAAAAATGTAGTCATTGACCAAAGCTAACATCTTCCCACATGGTCCCAGTGCATCCATGCACCTAATCAACAAGGAAACATTTATTCCAACTTTAAAATACACCATAACCATAAATGAGCAAGTGGTGAGTAGAAACAATATTGAGTCCTATGGCATGGAGGCAGGGAATGACACTGTCCGCACTTGCTTGGGCTGATGCTCTCAATGTTTCTCAAGAAAGGGATGGGAGACATGCAATAGCAGGTTCCCAAACCAAACAGCATAATTCAGGGCTTGCTGCCGATTTGAAGACTGAGAAGGGCTAGGAAGGAGGGGAAAGAGAAGGGAAGCTTGTTAAAGGGGAATGCACTGAAACCCAAGAAGGATTTAATCATTTAACAATTTCCTTTGTGCTAGAGGAAAATGCAGAATTGTCATGGCTACCACAGAGCACAAGAAAAAGTTTCACTTAATGAGAATATGAACTAAGCATGAGCACTGCATTGCAGCCATTTAAAAATATTTCACAGATCACATGATGTGAACTGGGAAACCCATAGCTGCCACTATATGGGCAATAACAGCAGAAAAAGAGAGCTCAAGGAAGTGTATTAAGGTAGTGACATCACAGCCTCAGGCAGAAACCAAGGATACTGACTCTTGGGTTTTTTGATTGATTTTTTTTTTATTATTATTATTTTACTCCACTACTTTGTTTGTAAATACTCGCTCCACTTCTCTCACTGTCTTCTTTTCAGTGTACAACCACCATTACAAGCACAACTCTATGCTTAGCATTTTTGCCTTGGTTTTATTCTCCTCTTTGAAATCAAGGGCACTTTTAGATAACGATATTCGTGAATGTCTCCTACTGTATATTCAGCACAAGTATTTTGACCCCATGCAGGAACTCATGATGCAGCTGACCACAGTCTTAGTAAAAGAAGCAGAGCTATAAAAATTTTTCCTAGCAACTGTGAAAATCCTGGGAAAGTTCCCTGACCTCCTGTTCCATTACTTGCAAGTAACATGCTCAGCCGAAGTTCTCTGACATCTTCTGGAGTTTGCAATTCTTTCAAATAACCTTTTACTAAGTTCTGTGTGAACCTACCCAGATTTACAGCTTTAGGATTAAATCGCTCAGACCTCAATGGGTTCTGTGTAAAAATGAGGTGAAACTGCAATGGCTTTGAGTTCTGCTTGCAATTTCAGGCTTGCTTTGAACTCAATATACAATGGAAAATACTCTTCAAGCCCAAGCAAGCAGTCTTTTGAAATCCTGTTCTCTTGGAGGTACAGTAGACAAGCTACCTCTGCACACTACTGGGAGCTTTTTTCCATGGTACAGGGTCAAAAGGAGGAAAAACACATTCTTGCCATTCTGACTAATATTTTCCATGTCCTAGTTTTAAATATGCGTCCATCCCCTTTGTTCAGTTTTCTCAGCCAAGCTCAAAGTTTTACCTCCCAGAAAATTTCACTTTCTGCAGCCTGATGCCAAAAATAACTTACTGTGAAGTTTTGAAAGCAGAGCTTATTTCCTTCACTCTTAAGATCTGTCTCCTCCTCCTTTTTTAACAGCTTACAACACGCCATATATCTAAGGAACACACTGGTCACATCATTCGTATTCTACATGCCTATTTCCCTGCTCTTCAGCACCTCGGTGTTGTAATGGGCTTTATCCTATTCTAGTGTCTTCAGATTAGGTTTCCCATTAAACACTGCAGCATTCAAAAATTCAGTACTCCTCTCAGCAGATGCCAACAAGCAGGGTTTATTCTATAGGTTCCAACACCTCTTTCCTGTTACAGGAATGCAGACAAAATAGAATTTTAGGGGGAGTAGAAAAGAACCAGCAGAAATGTTTCTAAATTTAGCATTTATCGATCTAATCTGTCGTTGGTGACTTATTGACCTTGATATGTTAGCCTAATGATATCCCTTTTTTCCACACACTTAAAAAAGTTAACCGAGACCAAAATAAAGGGGGGAAAGTGGAATCTTTTCTCATACACATTGTCTTTCTAGCTTGTAATAAGCTTTGCTATTATTCCAAGATTTTCATATCGTGAGGCATTCTCCAGATCAGGTCACAGTTCAGAATGCACAGAACAAAGTCTAAAAATAAGAAATTGTTAATATATGTAGCTCATAACTGCAAATGATATCATAAAATTAGCCAAGTACTCCAGTAAGCCAGTTAAGACATCTTTTTTCTTTACACACAGAAAATAACAGTAAATCTGCAAGAATATCTTTAGAGATCATGCTGATGTACATGGAAGAACTATGCATTTGATGCTTCATTTCAGAAACAAGTACGATAACAAGATCATGTTCTTGTACCAAATCTGAGTTCTCCAAACTAACTAAAACTACCTAAATCCCTTTCTTAATATACTGGTACATTTCATGAGCTCATATTGAAAGAATCCTTTCTTTGATTTCTACATAAAAAGTGTTCAGTTTCCAAGTCTGTTTTGTTGTGGTGTTTTACTTTTTCTTTAACTATCAAATATAAATGCAACCTGGGAACTGAAAATGAAGTGGTATTTCTACCCTATTTCACAAAAATCACTACCAACGAGTATTGAGTAATCAATAATAAAGAATTAGTACTTAACTCATGGTTTCATTTGTACATGAAGCAGAACAGAATTCACCTCCCTTTCCCAAAGCTATATTGAGTTTGCAGTGTTAAGATTACCCAAGTGCAAAGTAATTTATTAACAAAGTCTACAGATATGTCTTGAAGAGAAATACATAAGACATGATCTAATACCCTTAAATCAGTTACACAATTCCCACTGACATCAATAGCTGAAGATGGGGATCACAGAGTATACATACTTAAAAAAGTCACACTTAAGACAAACAACTAAACTGCTCAAAATAGACTCTATGCAAAATTAAACTCTATCCAATCACTTTCTTAGATTTTATAGATTATTTAGAAGTTAGTTAACTAGGAAGATTCAATAATTCAACATCACATTAGACCAAGAGCAAGGTTCTGCATTTGCTCATAAATAGAAGTGCATAGAACATGATCATGTGTCTGCCAAGAATATTTCCTTGTTCCAACATAGCCATGCTTTCTCAAGATACTCTAATTGTCTCATTTTGGCAAAGATAAGTTTTCCAAATTAACTTCTACTGACCCTTGCTCCCTCCACCAGCTTCATAATTCTCATCATCGCCTTCAGAATGAATAATGTTTGTTTATTTCAGCTTCATTCCAGCAAACGCTTTCCATCAAACATCTGTCCCAAGATATGTACTAGCTGGAGGGTATAAACAATGTGTTCACCCTGTTTGCAATTTCTCACTGCCAGTCTTTTCAGCAGTGAGACTGTCTTGCAGCAATGCAGGCTGTGTACTCCAGGGACCTTCCACAAACACAATTGCATTTTCCACCCCCACTTTGCTGTTCCAGGCACAGCCTGATGCTCTTCTGTCCCCCCCAGGTCAAAGCTAAGCTTTGTCAGTCTGGAGGTGTGCAGCTACCAGTCTGACGTTTGCTCAGCCATCAGTCAACTCCCATCCAAACAATCGTAATTATTTCCTGGAACAGATACACTATTACAGGCAACATGATCACTAACATTTCTGATGTGGAAAACTTAGAACAGTGAAGCAGCAAGAAGTCAGAGCACAAGAGCGTAAAAGAGATATTACTAATTACTATGAATATTACAACTATTGCGTGTGCACTTAATACTGCGTCTGCAGTTGTGGCGGTGAAGTACACTCTTCCATCAGTACAGTCTCCTCCTTTGATTTTTCAGCACCAGATAAGAAAAGAGGTGTTTACAGTCAGAAACAAGCATTTGATGCCAATTTCCAGGACACTTTAGAGACCCTACTACAGATGCTGACATTGGTCACAAGACCTTACCAGGATCCAAGAGCATTTTGCTTACTGGGACCTATTTAACCCAGTACCAACACTTCATCTAGTGACAAGGAAGGAACCTTGGCTCCACGCCTCCTACAGTAGAGCTCAGATGTGTCAGGGAAGTCAAGAGGCTGATATGGTACCTGGTGAGCCTGCTAATATACCCGATACGGGGGCCACGGCACGGTGAATAGAGATTTCATGTACTATTGACATCTGAAAGTTGAAATTTTATGAACTGAAGCAGGCCAAGAAAGTCTGTATCATTTCTCTTTGGGAGCTTTTGGCTCAGTGACACCTATCCTAGGACAGTCCAAACTATAAAGCTTAGTCAGGTAGACGTGTTTTACCCCTGTAAGACAAGCATAACTCTGTAGAAAGACCCCCAGACATTAATGAAGATAAGTATTCCAACATGTTTCTTAGAAAATCAAGGCTTTAATGGAAAGAAAAGCAAAGCGTTATGCAAAAAAGGGGTGGAAAGATCAGGGAAAGGATGCAAGAAGACTCTTTCTTTACAGTTCCCACCATAGATGCACAATAGTCACTGCTAACAGGAAAAGCCAAGGTAAAGAAACTGTAACTGGACAGTATCAAAGGTGAGAAGGAAGCAAAAGAATAGTGAGTAAGAGCAAGCACAGGTAGATAGTGGTACAAAAGTGCCATCTACACTTATAACCAAGGACAGCGCTTAATGTTAACGAATGCATTAACATTCTCAGGCAATAAGCTTATACACTCATAGCATTAGAGGATTTTAACACGCCTTGAGTAGCCCGTTAAAGGAGGACAGGTAGTGTTTCATAAATTAAATCAAATACATTATGTGATCACATTTATTTTTATCTGAGCCTACACCTCTTGAATTTTTTATCACCTTAAAAAAAAACTATATAGATATGCCCTACAAACCCATCAATTTGTCAGCTTTAGATTTTGAAATGCATATAAAATTTACACCCACTGAGCATATTTTTATACCCACATAAAAATTTATTCTGGCAGTGTTTTGCCAATATGTCATCTATAAAGTTTTGTTTAGACTTTTATACATATGTGTATATATATATATTATATAGGGGGCTAAGGTTGCTTTTCTGTTGAAGGGCTTTTCATCTTAGTCATATGAGGCACGTTTTCAGCCTCTGCTCATATTTGAGATATAGCATCTTCCGGGTGAAGAGAAACAGAGACCATATATGATCACTAAATTGGATTTCAAATCTGACTACAAACTCAGTAAAGACTGTAATTATGCTCTGCATAGTTGTTTCTGGGCAGGCAAAACGGCTACCTGCCTGTCTGTGGCTCCGTCTTGCAATGCAGGCACCAAGAGACTAGGTGATTTCACTGGCCAGATTACTTATTCCTACAAAAGGAGACTGCAGCTGAAGTCTGTATGGCAGCCTCAGCATTACAGCAACTTGCTCCTTGTTCAGGCAGGTTTAAGAACTAGATGACTCCAGACCCCATGCTGTGCTGTCGCTGCAGAAGTCATCTGCAACCTGCCTCGTGGCTGCTCGGCACCGCAGCAACACCTTACCTCATCATACCACCTTCCTGCAAATCTCTCTGGAAGGTTCTACAACACTGGGAGAAAACAGAAAAATGCCAGGCATATTGGCTGAATGCTGTGAGAAACTGACACAAAAGCCACTGACACCTTTGTATGTCCGTTTCTACCCCAGAGCCACAATGCAGCCTTGTATCTCTCAGTGTGCATAAAGCAAAGTATCATCCCCACAAAACAAAATCTACAAACATATATCGCAATGTAATAGTCAGTAGATAAAAGATAAGGAGGCAGCTGCACCTGATGTTTAACTTGCAAGTGGAGGGGGAAGGGAGCGTGGAATGGCTTAAAATGGTAAACTATAGACATCCCACTTGAATGTAGAATACAGAAAAATCACTTTGTAAGGGTATTCTGATTATTACTGTAGTAGAAAACAATAACACAGATATGCCCATTTTCTTCTTAAGCTAAGTACCTGTCACATCCTGCTTGGTTCTTTTTATTCTCTCACAGGTTCTATTTGATTAGTGAGAGATAACTTATGAAAAGCAATTTCAAAGGCTGTACAGTACCACACTCATTTTTCCAAATGCTGCTTTTAATGGGTTCTGCACACTCTATGGTGTCCTGGGTTTTGTATTAAATAACCATAGAAAGTCACTGTGATACAGCTTCAATGATCGACTAACACAGATCTGATTATATCATCCAAGAAAAAAAGCTTTTTATGTTTCCTCTGGGCCATGGCTGTGTGGTCTGCTTTCCTTTGCTGTTGTGTACTTTGTACTCCTGTCTGCTTACTACCACCAAGACAGCAATTTCAGAGAATCTACATGGCAGGTAACTTGACAACACCACAAGCCAGCGAAAACTGCCTTCACGTTACAATTTGCCTTAAGCCGGAAAGATGAATTTAGGGCTAGAGTGAGAATTGTGTCTGTGCGTCTCCATTGACTATACACATGGAGAGTAATTTATCAGCTCCCACAGAGACCACCTAATTCCCATAGCACTCCAGGAACTTATTGGCATCCTTAAGCACTCAAACCCCTGTTTTATTTCCTTCCCTTGTGCTTATGCTGACACTTGGCACATCAGAAAGGAAAACCTGTCTTTGTCCACAGAGTAAGTACACAAGCTGATATATGGAAAATGTCACCAAGAGCAAGAATATAAAATCTTTTTCTCTCCATTTCATTGTGACTGCTTATACTGTCGGATAATCTTTGGCACAAGTAAAAGCAAAATTGTTGCTTTTGGGGGTTGGGATTTTAGTGTGCATGGCGCCATCTTGCACTCCCCTGTTACCAGGTTCATGCACGGAAATGCAGGAGAGCTCGGCTTCCCAGGCCCTCAGACCCCCAGGTGCTCGCTCAGTTCTCTTTCCTGCTAACAAAAGCCAATGCACTGGCCCAGGCAACAGAGCCCATGGCAGGCACTGTGCTGTCAGCCTGCGTCCTGCAGTTGTACGACACAGAGTCAGCAAACTAGCAAAGGTAGGGCTGGAAAGAACCCCTCTAAGGAGGCAGAGACCATGCCCTGGTCAGACAGGACCTTGGTAGCACAGCCGAATTTCAACCAAGCCTGAGCTCAGATCTGTGAAATCTACCACAAGACAGTCCTTTCAAACTCTGAATTAGCGAGCAGACTGAAAATTATCTCATTAATCTAATAGTATTTGAAACTGGCACAGCCAACTTAAGAGCATGTGCCCTCATAATTTAAAGCACACAGATAACTTTCTGCCTTCCCTGTTCCTGTGGATTTTCTACATTAAACAGTGTCTTTCACTTACATATCTCATCCCTAAATATTTTCAGATCTGACTTTTAGAACTGCAGTATGATTTCTGTTCTTGTGCTCCTTCACATGTGTGTACTGTGGAAGGGTATGTATGTATGAGGTAATTAATGTCCAATCACAATCAGATTTGTGTGCATAAAGTGACAAAAGAGCTTGAAGTCTGATTTTAACTAGCCTCTAAGGAGTTACTATAAATCCAAAATGTAATTCTTGAAAAGGGGCCTCCAAGACTAAAGTTCAACAAATTTAATAGTCAGCTGCAAGAAGATTTAATTCTGCCCCCCCATTCCTGTTCTTCCCCAGCTGTTAGCCAGCTATCCCTGCTCCTCCCGTGCAGCTCTGATCCTGCAGAGGCTGTGCTCAAGAAGCTGAACTAACAGGACACAACTCAATGGGTTTTTTCTTCCCCTCCAAGATTTGGGGTTTTTTTCCCCCACAATTTCGTTCAAGATATCAGACAAGCACTAGTGCTAGAGCAAGGAAATAGCAGGTGTGAGCAGACAGAAGAGACAACCGATCATTACAGTAATTTAGCTGCATTGCCAAAGTGAATGACTAAAAATCGAGAGCAAAACTACTTTAAATTAGAACAAAATCAGGCTCAACATAGGCCTTTCAAGCGCAGATTCAGTGTACTAATAGCAACCCCAGAGACAAGAACGCCTGTAGCTCATTTCTACCAACATTGCTTTGACTGCATGTTTATATGGTCTCTTACCAGTATGAGGTTCACCTGCTTTCCATGCTATAACTTTTGAGGCTGTTATTGATGCTCCAGTGTATAAATAATAATTAACTTCTGAAAGCAGAGGCTTACAAATGGCATTGTTTGATTTGCAATACATTTCACTCAATTTTTCTTCCGCGTAGAGAATTCTTAATGAGAAAGCTGACAAACAAGCAGCATAAGGTCTGTGTATTATTAAAATTTAAAACACATGCTGCATACACAGAATGTCAAAAGAATATGTTAATCAAGTACGAGTAAGCCAGCTTGATCAGCTCTTAGCTGTGATGGTGCAAAACTGGGGTAGTTGCCAATAGCAGAGTTACTCTGGCTCCTTATAACCACAGAAGATTTATCCAACCACATTAAAGAAAGTATAGACATCTACTCTGCAAACTCATGCACCTCTCGTATTCTCATGGATTCATGCTGATAATTCAGAATGCAATGTAAACCTTTGCGTTTTGTTTTACTGTAGTATATTGCCAGAACTAGGACATTCAAACTGTAACCCCAGGCCACGAAAGAGCAAGGAGGAAACAAACTTGACCATGAGCTACAACTCCACACAGAGCTTATGAAAAGATATCCAGTGCAGTCTTCAAAACATCCAGGCTTTGCATAGTCTTTTCCTCTCCTCAGTATTCAAACCATACATAGTACGCTACCTTTTATACACAGTAAAACCTAGTTGCAGGTACATCACATGGCTTTCATTTGGTCAAAATGATTCTTTCCATCCCTCTTAGAGAACAAACCCCAAAATCAGAAGACAAAAACCATTAGATGTTAGAGGATCAATTCCATTTCCTTAACTGGACTGTTAATATGAACTGATAAGTTCATATCTTATCCCTCTCCTTTGCTGCTCTGCCACAAAACAACAGGAATTGAGATACATAGTGATTCCTAAGGACTGGATTCTTACGTGCAATAATTTACAATAGTTCTTTTCACCTACAGCAACTGAGACTGTGGGGTTTTGTTACTAACTTAAATTCAGCTTCTCCCACTCAAGAAAGCAGGTTCTAGGTTTGTGTTTCCTTTACCGTATTTCTAATACTCAGGTCATCACTTACCTGCAGTTAAAGGCAATTGATCACTGAAGAACAGTTCTGCTTTATAAAATGAAAACACAAGAGAGCTTTTCCTAGCTATAAAATACTTTCCTCAAAAAAACCCAAAACAAAACAAAAAAAGTTGGTTATGAATGCTGTTCATAGTTGGCTCTGGTTTCAGTTTACATTCATTCATTTGTTGGTTCTGGGGTGGTGGGTTGGTTGGTTTGTTTGCTCACTTTTTTCAATAAACCCAGAGTAACAAAAAAATACCAGATTAAAAGAAGCTTAAACCCAAATGAGAATTTGTTGATGTCGTTACTGTGCAGCAGCAGAGCTGTATGTCACAAATGTGATTCCCATTGATAATAGTTTATAGCGGAAAGTCACAGATGTGATGGCACATGCAGCGCTTCAGCCACTGAGAGACACATGTCGAAGGCAATTCCCTTTACTGCACATTCATTGTGGGAGTAAATGAAAATGGATGGAATAGCATTTTTGTACAAATACTACGGGGAAATCTTGCTCTGCTGAAGCTGGGCATGTTCCGTGCCATCTAACAGCAGAATCTGCTTAAATGCATAAATTCACTGTAAAAATAGTATGTTTTGGAGTTTTTTGGTTTGGATTTGTTTGGCATTTTTTTCCTCCAATGAAGGGTGAATAATGAGCAGAAGTGTAGCAAGCAGGCAGGTCACTGTCTTTTTGCACCCATTTACATTATGTTTACAGTAGGTTTCTTAAAGTGGCACTTACTCCGTTTAACCAAGTTTTTCTATTGCAAGTGTTAATTTCACACAATCCATGGATTTTTTGTTAAAATTCTTTTTTTCTTGTTAGAATGATGTGCTGTGCAGAAACTGTGTTTGTTGATAGTTACTCCTTTCACAGGAGTTCCCTTGAGTGAACTCCATTGAGTTACTGCTTATGCCCCTGAGCTGTAGCATGGGCTGGGAAAAGATGCACAAAGAGGCGTGGAGAATACAGAAAAGATGTGATCAGCCAATTTTACTGCATAAATTCTTTTCAGACCTCAAATGTCTTCCTCTGTTAACATAAACCGTGCACAAAGGGAAGCATAAAAACTTCAGTGATTCGGGCCTTAAATGTTACTACTACAGGGATTTTCAACAATTTACTGGTAATATACCAAGCAGGAGAGCTAATGTAAAGCACAGAGCTCAGGGCAGGCACTCTTATAAGGGGATCTGCTGATGAACTGAATTCATGAGTCCAGATACTTTTTAAAGGTGAAAGAGCTGGTGCTTCAAACATTATCCCTGCATTTCTTTAAATAGTGTTGCTTTCCCTAGGACTGTAATTGCTTCTATTTGAATAACTGCCAGCAAGATCTTTTTACCAATAAACTCCATTGTCAGTGTCAGACTGATGTTACTTTTGATAACAGATTTAAAAAATAAACACAATTCATTTATCAACAAGTTTCAATCAATACCACCAAAGTTTATATTCAGAAGACATCTTCACTTTGCTTTTAAACAAATAATTTCATCATAACCTACTTCTCAGTAAAACTACAATAAGTTTTCACATTATATTACAGGAGCAATGGCTATTCGGTTCTAAATAATGGCTCCTTTGCTAGACAAGTCAATGGAAATTGATTTGTTTCAGCCTCCTGTGCTCACACACACAAAGCCTGCGTACAACAACCCTATTGACTTCTGAAAACAGTATTCAACCTTGCATCCTCAAGGACTCATGGCAAAATTTTTAAATCATTCCCCTCCTGCATTGTACCTTTTATGAACCAAGACTGCATTTAAATGTCAGTCTCAAGTGATAATACTATAAAGAGAAAATTGGTCACTGAATTGAAAATCTACTTTATATTGAAACATACAGCCCAGGATTGGAAATAAGAAGGAAGAAAATTAAGATGTATTGAACTGCAAAATGAAAAGCATTGACTGTATTTGCGGTAAAAGGAAATGGGCTCCAGCACCCTGTCTACACAGGGTTTTGGCACACAAGCTACCCTATGGGCTAGCCAGGCTGCCTGCCATAAAGCTCCCATCTGTACACAAAGTGTTCTGCATGGCAGACAGGCCTTTTCCAGTCCTGTGTGTACCGAATATTTTCTCTCTTCTATAAACAAGAACATTTAAAAACAATTAAAATAAAGATTAGGGATATTAGCACGGTAGAAGCATTAAGTGCAGTATCAAAGAGACAAGGGACCATATGGTCCATCAAAATCTGTGTTTATAAGCCCTGGAAATACAAATCAACCATTTTCCCATCCTTTTAATCCTTCCTTTCCTATTTAAATCTGATTATCAACTTCACCCCTACATATCTAAATGAAACACATTATTGTTGCCACGTTTTACATTTCACGCACTGCTGTAAACAAAAACATTTGTGAAAAGTCCATATCTGAATGCCTCAAGGCTGACGCTTGACCTCAAGTTTTTGAGTTAGTTCCCATCTCACATAACTTATTGGTCCCCACTTGTTTACTCCTTTTTGATCTTTTCTATAACATTTAAGAGAGCACCTTTGGCACCTAACAGACTCCATAACAGCAGCTTTGTTCACACACATCACAGCAATATTTGCACTTACATTTCATAGAATGGTTTGGGTTGGAAGGGACCTGAAAGCCCATCTAGTTCCAACCCCCTGCCACGAGCAGGGACACCTTACACTAGACCAGGTTGCTCAGAGCCCCGTCCAGCCTGGCCTTGAACGCTTCCAGGGACAAGGCATCCACGGCTGCTCTGGGCAACCTCTGCCAGTGTCTTGCCACCCTCACAGTAAAGAATTTCTTCTTAAAGTCTACTCTAAATCTATCCTCTTTCAGTTTAAAGCCATTCCCCCTTGTCCTATCACTACATGCCCTTCTAAAAACTCCCTCTCCATCTTTCCTGTAGACCCCAGTAGGTACTGGCAGGCTGCTACAAGGTCTCCCCAGAGCCTTCTCTTCTTCAGGCTGAACCACCCAAACCCTCTCAGCCTGTCTTCATAGGAGAGGTGCTCCAGCCTCTGAGCATCTTCACAGCCCCCTCTGGACTCACTCCAACAGGTCCATGTCCTTCTTATGCTGGGGTCCCCAGAGCTGGACACAGCACTGCGGCGGGGTGTGTGGTGTGTAAGGAGAGTGGAGCAGAGGGGGAGAAGCACCTCCCTCAACCTGTTGGTCATGCTTTGTTTGATGCAACCCAGGTTATTGTTGGTTTTCTGCGCTGCAAACACACATTTCTGGGTCACACAGAGCTTCTCATCAACCAACATCCCCAAGTCTTTCTCCTCAGGGCTGCTCTCAATCCATTCTCCACTCAGCCTGTATTTGTGCTTTACTGCACTGCACACAATGCCAAGTGTCTAGTGATTGTTACCCTTGCACTTACCCTGTAGTATTAAGCTTCAGAGTTATTTATACGACAAAAACCTTAGAAGTGGGCACTTGAATATGTTTTGTTGGCTAACCCTCATCCAAAACGGATGAATAGGTGATTTTTGTTGTTGTTATTCCTATTATACCAGTGTAAATACTGCATTATTTACTAGCTCACTGAGCTAAGTGACCTAACAGAAATCTGAAGCATGGCAGGAATCAGTCCTGTTCTGCTCCTTAAGCTTCTCTGCTGGGTTTTCCTTTAGGAACAGGGAAAGAATTAACATGCATGTGCAGTACATAGCACAACACCGTGAGACTGTATCACACATAAGAATGGGTAACAGTAGAAACAAAAATGAACAGCTGACCACAAAACTTTGTTTTACTGGAAAAGAAGATGTGTGAAGTGTTTAAATGCACTCTCATTAGCATGTTGTTTATCTACGTTCCTTAGAACAAGAGAGATATTTAAACTTCCATACACAAACATGTATCTTCTCCCTTGCAGCATTATACCTTCTAGGTCACCTTAGCTGAAGGTTGGGCCTTCAGAAACGCTTATGATCAGATATGTGAATCATAAATCTTTAGACTGTACAGCTAGATGTTTTCACTGATGCAGTGTGGAGTAATATGAAACTACTGTAGCAGACAACAACTTTCAAAGTTATTCAGCAGTGCTCCAAAGATAGATGAAGAGCCTATGAAGGCCGACACAGACCATTCTGATACCTGACTAAACTTCCGTCCTCCTTTCTTCCCTCCCTCCATTTATTTTTTTAAATATTTACACATGAACTGCCTGACCCTGAGCAAAACTAACGTAACAGAGACTTGAACTAAGCACTGGTCTTGTAAGAATCACTTTGAGGCCTTAAATCTCAGCATGCCTGAGAATAGCCCTTGGATAAGAAGCGAAACCACAGATACAAAACACTTTGGACCACAGCTGTACATGTCACAGGGATTTTTCTTGATATTATCACTAAACATTACTTTGAGATAGCCTTGATTTCTTTTCCTAATTTCCACCAGTCCCATTTCAGTTATTTCACAGCAGAGCCTGTACTTAACTCAAATCATGACAAGCCCAGCCCAGAGAGAAAACAGCATCTTTTCATTTCCCCCTTCTGACAAGTAGGATACAACTTGAATAAACCAAATTAATAATATTTTTCAGTAAATATGAACGTTCATGTAATAGAAGAATATATTAAAAAAAAAAAAAGTTTTTCCACTGAGGCTGGTGCTTCTTTTAGTCTCAGGGCTCCACAGGAACTTTTACTTGCTGTAGTGATACCACATAGAGCTGGTACTAACCCCAGGTCAAATGGCTGTAACGTGATTTGAATGTTGCTTTAAGGTTTGGTTTTTTCTTCTAACCACTCAATGTCACTCGAGGTGCTTCTCCTCTTACAAACACATTTTTTATATCATCACGTCAGATATATTAACATTTTGTCTCTCTCTACCCACATTTACTGCTGTGTTCTAAAACTCATTTCTTCCTCCAGGTTACAGAATAATAAGCATCCATTTGCTTCTCATAAATGGCCTTACAACTATTTAAAATTACTCTTTCCATCCTCTGATCTAACCTTGCCTCTCTCTTCTGTCAATTACTTCTTGATTGCTTCATTAAAACAAGAAGTATCCCTTTTTGACTGACATCACCTGAAGCGATATGCTCATCAACTGGAAACAAGTTAGAAAACAAAAGACCTGACCATAAACCACCAGTGCAACACAAATCTCACATATCAGAAATTCTATTTCCAGCTCTGAAACAAGCAAGTGAAAGGATTTGAAGAGACCCGCCTACAGTTTTGGGTGGCTATGTTTAACAAGGAAAGACAGGGATTTAACAGTAAAAGGCCGATTATAAAAGCAAAATTAAGGAATTTGACTTGTTTACCTGATTAAGGAAGGACATAAAACATCTCCATCAGCATCAGAACAGAAACAAAATCACATACAGTAATGACGAGAACTGAGAAGCAAAAGCATTACTGTTAGAAGTTATTGAAAGGTTCTAAATCAACAAAGAAACATGAGAGCAGTAAGGATGCAAACACTTTTTTTCTTCCCTTTTAAAACTGGGGCTTGATCAGCTTAAGGAAGAAACTCTGTAGTATAAACTTGTAATAGCAGGGGATTAGACATAGACATGGCGATCAAGTTGATCCTTAACAGCCCAGTGTATGCATGAAGGAAAGATGTTTAGTGTAAACCTGGGGGTTATATAGCCAAACAAGATTATCCTATTTGGTATGGAATATTTGCAAGAAAAAAACCACCAGGAAAGATAAAAGTCATACATCTGTGAGAATGAAAGCCTTCTGCTCAGGGGGAAATAATTGTTGATTACTTTTGGGAAAAAATGAGAGAAAGAGAGACTAGAAAGTTGTTATTCCCAGAGCGTTAGATGCATTTCTGAGCACTCCAGCTCGGACCAGATGGTGGCAGCCAGCTCCGAGAGGCGGGAATAGGACATGGTTTGCTCTACCACAAATCAGGCTACATTCAAGAGGGATCCCTTCAATAAGGGAATGAGGAACAAGAATGTGCTGTTTCTGAAAACACAAGTCATCTCCCAAAGGCTCTTCCTAAGCTATGTCATAGATAAGTTTCATGCTAGTTCTTGAACATCACTGTTCCGTCAGCGCAGCTAAAAGAAGCTTAAGACAGGCAGAAAAATGAGAACCATGGCTCAAAAGTCCTCGCTTCTGTATACCTGTCTTAGGAAGGTCCTGGATAAAATGAATTCTGAGTCCAACTGTGTTCAAAAAACAAAACCCAGAAGCTTTCAGCTGCACTGTTTCACAAGGTGTCCCAAAAAAGACCAAAGGCAAAGACTGATCTTGATCTCACTGAACTCAACTGAATTCCCATTAACTTCCAGGGGACAATTCTCAAGCCAGGAATCACAGTAAGAGGCAGTGAAGGAGAAATAACAAAAGATAGGCATGGCAAGCACACATGCTGAAGCTAGGTCTCTAGCCCACAAGATGATGTTACAGCCCTATATACAGCATCAGGAAGCCTGTAAATAAATAGAATTATTCTTCACTATTTTCTTCTTATACCTTTCTGGGTGTTTGGATTGGGTTTGTATAGTGGGTTTGCATGCCAAAGTTTTGGTAGCAGGGGATCTACAGAGGTGACTTCTGTGAGAAGCTGCCAGAAGCTTCCCCCATGTCCAATAGAGCCAGTGCCAGTCGGCTCCGAGAGGGACCCACCACTGGCTGAGGCCGAGTCCATCAGTGACAGTGGCAGTGTCTCCGGGATAACATAATTAATGAGGAGAAAACAAATAATCTGCACAACAAGTTGCAGCCGAAGAGAGGAGTGAGGAGTGAGAGTAACAGCCCTGCAGACACACAGGTCAGTAAGAAAGGAGGCAGGAGGTGCTCCAGGCACTGGAGCAGAGGTTTCCCTGCAACCATTGGTGAAGACCATGGTGAGGCAGGCTGTCCCCTTCAGCTCATGAAGGCATGGTGGAGCAGATCCCCACCAGCAGCCCATGGAGAACCCCACACTGGAGCAGCTAGATGCCCAAAGGAAACTGTGCCCCATGGGAAGCCCCTGCTGAAGCAGTTTTGCTGGCAGGACTTGTGATTCTGTGGGAGACCCCGGCTGGAGCAGTCAGTCCTTGAAGGACTGCACCCCGTGGGAGGAACGCATGCTGGAGCAGTTCATGAAGACTGCAGCCTGTGGGAATGAAACAGGTTGGAGAAGTTCATGGAGAACTGTCTCCTGTGGGAGAGATCCCACGCTGAAGCAAGGGAAGCGTGTGAGGGAGGAAGGAGCAGCAGAAATAACATGTGATGAACTGACATAACACCCATTCCCCGTCTCCCAGCATTGCTCAGAGGGAGGAGGTATTCAGGAATGAAATTGAGGCCAGGAAGAAGGCAGGGGTGGCAGGAAGCTGGTTTTAGGTTTTTTATTTTAGTTCTTACTTGAATGTTAATAAATTGAAATAATTTCCCAAAGCTAAAATTTGGCCCATGATGGTAATTGCCAAGTGATCTCCCTGTCCTTATCTCAACCCATAAGCCTTTTGTTATATTTTCTCTCCCCATCCTGTTGAGGAGAGTGGATATATCAGCTTTGGTGGGCACCTGGCATCCAACCAATGTCAAACCACCACAGTTCAGTTAAGATCTTGTCTACAATAGCTGCAAAAGAAGGAGCATTCAGACCTGAATCTTGTCTTGCAGACCAACTCAAAACTGTTCCACAGAATCATTTGCCATTGCCTGTCATCTTTGAGAGACTTCAGTACTTGGAAGCTGCAGCAGAGGCTTTCCCTAAAGTCTCAATATTTAGTATTTCATGAAAACATCAACTTTAATTTATAAATTAAATCTTCAGTCCTTGAGTTGGCAGGAGAAAGATTGATGCAACTGTAACTAAAAGGATCTTAACATAGAAAATAAGTCTGGAAAAAATTAACTTAAAAAAATAGGAAAACGTATGTTTGATTATGCAGAGCAGACTCTGAAAACTTGGCATGGATAGCACTGTGCCAGACTAGAGCACAGAGTGTAAGCAGACATCACTGGTGGGATGCAACAAGAAACAAATCTCATTCACATGTATGAAATCAGACAGAGCAGGTGAATAGAAATTGATTAATTAACAGCATGAATATTAACAAGATCAATGGTGAAATCTAAAGCTGCAACTGACAATAACCAGTGGGAAAATTATTAATAGTGAGGTGCACCTAAGCTTCATTTTCTTTCCCTTTTTCCACAGTTAACGATAAACATCAATTCTTTAAATAAATTTTAACCACAAGGTCACATACTGAGCAGCGTGTGAACCTTAGCAATAGGGAGGTAGCTTCTTTGTGGCAGCTGCTGCTCCATACCATCACACTGCTAATTATTTAAAACCTGGTGTTAGAATTCACAGCACAGTACAGTTTATCAGTCCAAAGTAAGCAACAAGACACACGTCTTTATCCCTGGAAATTATGACCAATTTGTGGAAATGTTACTTCTCTCATTCTCTGGGGTGTTTTAGTAATGTGACATGAAAAGGTGCCTTGCTGTTTCATCTTGGTAATGGCCAACTTTTCAGAGTGATAACTGGATGCTAATGTTCAAATACTTACAAAGAATACAACATTTATTTTGGCTAGTCAGAATCAAAACACTGTCATTCATGCTTCATCCAGCTAGCAAACAGAAAATGCAACTCACTCCTCTAACTCTAACATGCATTTAACCCTGTGTGTCCAATGAATGCATGTAACATTCCACCATCCTTCATTATTTCACACCTTAGACTTCTGATGTAGATGAATGAAATACAAACTGCCCAGCTAGTGCTGGACTAGTAATGAAGGAGTTAACAACTAAGAAACAAAATACTTTGTTTCCTCCACTTTGTCACTGTTTTGTAATGTAACATTTACCATTAATTAATTACTGGAAGTCTCCATTAAGACTCTTAACATTTAGACTAAAAGTTCAGCATAAACTCAGGGTCACTGTTTACAGTGCTCCCTGAGCAAGCAGTCTTAATGCTTGGAAGAAACCATGAATGTTAAAAGATACAAGGCAAGTATAATCAGGAAATGAAATACAAAACTCTAAAAATATCCTCGTGATCTATGCATGTAGCCGTGGTGTCTGACAAATTCAATTAAATCTGTCATACATCATTCCTACACTATTATTGATAGAGACATAGCAGTATTGAATTTTAATTATTCAGCTAGTATTGATCCCACAATAATCTGGTGAAAATCATCTCAAGTTGTCAGTACCCCTAGGAGACAACAGCTATTATCTAATTATAAATCACACTGTGTCATTTGATAAAAGGTTAGAGCTTTCTTTTCACAAATTTTTGCAGTCAGATTCTCATGTATAAATCAGAATAACATGATTGTCTGCAAATGCTAATTATTTTCTTCCCATTGAGCATCTATTCCATTACCATGACGGACTCGTAAAAGTGAGCTCTTGGTGCATATAGCAAATTCCCAGAGATGCAGCAACAATTAAGGAATTGGGATTTCAGATTTTTATTCCATATTGACCTTGAGCAAGCATTTGTAACACTCGCAGGGTTTGCATTTCCTCCAAGGAGAAGAGTGGGACAATATCTGCAGTGCCCACCCTTGTTAACCACTTTGAGATTCTCAGAGAAGAGAGTCTGAAGAGCAGCAAACTTTCCTTTTCAGCTTTTAGGCGAAGACAAAGAGGCTGGCTGTTAATCTTGCAGAGTGCTTTCCTTCTCTTCCAAAAATCTTTCCCTCTGCACCCCGTGGCTGTTATCAGGGAACTGGGTGGCTGACACTGTCTATGCATTTTCTTTTTCTCCCCTCAAACCCTGATTTATCACTCCGCTTAGGACAACAAAAGGACACATCACCTCGCAGTGACAGTGATGCAAGAGAAAGGGATGGCACCACAGGGCCAGGGGCACACAAACACCCCTCACCTATGCGCAACACGAACCCAGGATTCCTGTGGCAGCTCCTGCTTGCCCACGCTGCATCCCCTGCTTCCACACAGCTCATTTTGCCGTCCTCTTTGTTTTGTGGGTAGCAAATTGCCCTGTTTTCAAGTGACTTGTAAAGAGAGTCGCAAGATGCCTTGCTGTCACTTCACTGCCCAGTCTCATGCCTCACAATGCCAGGAAGCTTATTCTTAGAGGTAAGTAGTATTCCCACAAGCTCAGCCCATAGCCTGCAGCAGAGAGGTACTGACAGATGAGAACAGCTATGATATACTGCTGACATAACAAAAGCACCCACAAGTTCGAGGTAATCTTGCATTATTCAGCAGTCCCAAAATCACCGCTCAAGGAGGTCTCCAGCAGTCCCTTACAGACACACCACACACACACACCTTCTTCATCCTTTATTATTTGGAAAAGACGTCCCATATCCAAAGAGACCTGTTCTTAAATCTGCTCATTTGGGCCCAGAGGAGGGAGCGTGCATTCCCAAATCACAGTGAGAGTCCTAGCAACCATCTTTTTCCTTTTATGACAATTGGCTCTTGGCTCAAGCACCCTCCACTGACCAACAGCTGCAGCACTATCACGCGGGCAGAGAAGTGCCAGCCTATTTACTGCTTCGGAGATCATAACCAGCTTCTTGAGCTCTGCTGAGAGACCCAAGGGCAACCGGTGCAGCTCCCCGAGTAAGGTAGTCAGAAGGAATCTTTACACACAATCCAATAGCATATGACAGACGGTAGCCCTGCAGGGTACATTTATGTATAAGGAAAGAGGGTGATAAAAGTGCCTGATCATTGCTCCCTAAAATACAATGACTTAAACAACTGCAGTGATGGTCTGTAATAAACGCACCATTCAGTGTCATTCTGGGACTCCCTTTTTTCCCCACACACGCCTTGAACTTTATGATACAGAAATAAGGATAAAATAAATGATCAGCGACAAATGGCCTAAACTGAGAACATGAAATCTGAAAGGCGAGGTTAAATATTTAGAAAACTGTAAATGTCCTCCTTCAGATTTGAATTTTGTCCGATTTGAAAATGTCACTATTAAGTCAAGGACAATTTAGAAACTAAAGAAATTTTTCAGCTGAAACAAGGGACATTTTGGAAAATCAGGTTCAAATGAGAAATGTACACGTGAAAGCTATCACCTGGCACTCATTGCAGCCTGCAAGACCTGAGTGGGCTGTGGTATTCACTTGATTTTGTCAATGGACATTTTTACACTTGTATTGGAGACCTCCAAAATTGTGACATTTTCTGCAGCTAATGGATTACAGAGACTCCACTGGGAGATGGACTACAAACCTCCTTTCCCTAACGCTGCCCTGAACTGAAGGATCTTTCAGAAAAAAAGGAGGGGTTTTTATTATTAGCAACAGCCTTAGATTAACGCCTAACCTATGCACTATTGTGGGACTGAGGGACTTTCAGGGTCCCCCTGTACGTGTTACTACCAGAAACTTCCAATAATACCATAGGTTTTAAAGACTGAGTTCTAGTTTGAAGGGAGAACTACCATGGAATAACCGAAAGGCTCCCTTGCATTTCATTTCACAGAATGCTAAAACACGAGGTGGCATTAAAAGCTCCTCTAGCTAACCTTTGCAAAGCCACTCCTAGCACATCCAGGTGAAATCAGCACTGTGTTCACTCCCTGTTGCTTATTCATTCTTCATTTTCATTCTTCTAATTACCCCAAAACTTTCCCACACAATGCAGTACAACAAGCCACTACAAATAAGAGTAGAAAATCCCCAATGTGATTCATTTAAGCTACCACACAATTCTCAGTCACTTTTCATACCTCAGCCAAATTCACCTCAGTCCTCTAAAAAAGCTGTGTGTCCTCAGCCACCGCTGCCCTGAGCCACCTTGGTTCTTTTTAAATACTTAATTTTATGACTCTCTTCTATCTTTATACATCCTTTCTATATTCAGTCCTTGCTTTATATCATGCCACTCTCTGTGGCCAGTTCTTTTCCGTAATTAACCTCAATTAACCATAACTATCAGTGTTTTTTCTTACTCCAAATGTAACTTCTCATTTTGCTTCCTCTTTAGAGTATTCTATGTTGTGCCAAAAACTTCATGGATAAACATACGGGGAAACACAGCCTCAGGTGTGTAATGGTGTGTAGTTACTCTATTAGCAATAGTAACACAAAGCCAAAGCAAACCTCCAGAAGGCACCTAAAGGAAAACAATGCCAAGAAACGCCAGGCTCACCATGCACCATTTCTTCCTGTTCTGCCTGCAGAAATGTCTCTGCTTCTCATCACAGTCCAGTTCTACCTGTCCAAACCCACCTATAACTCTAGATTAGACCTGCACACCCATCACCACATATTTCACAGGCTGTGAATGCAGAAAAGCACCGTTTCCTTCTCTGCATGGCAACTAAAATAGCTCAGGTCTGACCTGAGAGGAAAAACTGTACTTCTTCACAGTGTGCAATCCAAATCTGAGATTATGCCTAGCAACAAGGGAAAAACTGTGACAAAACACAGAAGAAAACCTACCTGCTAGTTCTGAAGCAAATGCAAAGTTGTAAAGAAACCCGTATTTTAAACAATCCAGGGGGTTTTGAAAACTTGAGGACTTGTGCAGTTTGAAAAGGCTACAAGCTTAAAGGCTTGAATTATCCCAGACAAATGACTACATTTCACAGGCAGCACAAAAACCTGCCAACTGAGTAATGGCAGCTCACAGGTGTACAGAAAATCTGCATCTAAACGAAGGTAAAAATAAAGAAGAAATTAAAGCAGGACTGTGAAGTGTTCAGCTTGGAGAACTTTCCCAGAGAGGCCATCCATCAAACCCTGCACTATGCACAAACAAGGTATCAGACCCATGCAGCACGTAACATTTTCTCATTGAGACACTTGGCATTATTTCACATGTCTAATTTTGTGTGATTTTTTCCCTGAAATTTAAAATGTTATTCAGTCATTTGTATTTTAAACCTTTTGATTATAACAGCACATTTGAATATTCTGTGAAGTGCAGTATCAATGATTTAGAGATTAACAGCACAAATAAGATAGGTTCCCAAACAGCGTATGATAACATTTGGTAAATAACAAATGAGATACTATCAGTGATTTGGGGTCCTACTGTATAACAGTAGCTTGTGTCCTTGTCCTAAAAATGTTGCTGCTGCATCTCAGTACACCTTTATATCACAGAACCACAGAGCGGTTGGGGTTGGAAGACACCTCTGGAGATCATCTAGTCCAAGCCCCTGCTAAAGGCAGGTTCACCTAGAGCAGGTTGCATGGAGTTGCATCCAGGGTATCCACCTGTCTTCCTAGAATATGTGGTAGGATCACTTCAAAACTGTGAAGGTCTCAGCAGAAGTTACTGAGTAAAACACTCTGGTGCAGCAGACCAGAAAAGCAAAATGACCCATACCGGCCTTAAGCTGCAGGACTATAAAAATGTCCATAAAAACCTTGATCTATTTTTTAAATAACTTTCTTTTGAAGACTTCAGCTTTATTGTCAAAAAGCTAAACCGAAAAAATTTCATTTGTTTCAACAAAACAATCTTAACATTATGGAGACAGAAATAACCAGAAAGCTACTTTCCGATGAAATAAAATTTTGATGGAAAAGCAGTAGTAATGTTTGCAACAATAGCAGCACATTTTCAAACCAACACTGAGGACTTATCTGAATTCTAGTCAAATTTCATCTTTTCTGGTACAGTATATAAATTCTTTTCATCTAATATCTGTACCATCAAGTGATCTGATTTAGTGTGGTACATATTGAAAAAGTAATCAGATCCAGATAAAAAACAGAGCCCCTCAAGCAAACTAAGTGGCTTTCCAATGTCCTTGTTGACAGTGTTTCCTAGGAATTGCTGAGAAGTGATGAAGACTCACAATGAGAGGCAGAAAGACAAATGATGCGGTTGGACATTAATAGCTGCTCCTGCTCCCTTTCTGCTGAACGTACAAGGAACATTAACTAGCCAGACCTGTGAACTCATCACATTTCAAACACTGAATTAAAAAATACGTTTTCTGAGAAATGTAACAGATCCCTGAATTCATTCCTCTGTACAGGATGCTGGCCAGCTCACCCACAGCACCACAGCCACACAATTAAAGCTGCAAGAGGAAGATCCAACAGAATCAGAAATACGTGCAAGGTAGAAAATGGATGATCAGGGCATAGTCCCAGGCCCTTGGTATAGCTCCCCAGATAATCCACTGGTTTGAACAAAGTAAAAGCATTACTGGATGACCAGTTTGTCCCTGTTCACTGTAGGGCCATGGGGAGGTAGACAATATTTACTATTTGTACCATGAGCCAGCCTTGTTGCCTGTGATGCAACACTTCTCAGCTCACAGCAAACCACCATTCTTCAGCTTCTTGTACTGGCATTACTGGGTCAGCTCAAGGAAAATCACATGCCCCAACTTTCTTCATAGGTTGCTGGCTGAAAGCTCGGTGAGAGTTCATACTTCCCTTATATCTTAGACCACACCATCTGCCACAAGATTCATACTGATCTACTACAACCCAGACAAAAAAAAATGGAAATGTAACAAAGGAGTTAGACAAGATGTTTGCTCTAAATTATTATGGTCAGCTAGTTGTGAGCTTTGACTGATCTTCAGAGCCTCACTTGAGATTTCCTAACCCAAATTATTATATGAACTGTGGGGCTGCTCTTCACTCCCCTGATAACCGTAGCTGCTACTGGAAGATTCTTCAGGACTATTCTGTGTACCACCAGGTGTCCCAGTCCTTCTACATCCTTTCCCAATGCCTCAACTGGATTTTTGGAATTTGAGTCTTTTTTACTGCTAAAACCTTATGGGACCACACACATCATTCAGTGGGTTAAGATGATCTTATTTACCATTTTGTGCTCAAAAAGCCTTCCACCACAGGACAGGATAAAAACCACACAAAAAGCAACACCCTCAATCAGCCCAGGATGGACAAGGACAGCACAACCTTGATTGTACTTGAGTGATATTTTATGGCACAGGACAGGAAATGGAAAGGAACTCCATTTCAGGCATAATGATAAGCTGCATAAATTGTCTGGGGTGTTCACTATAAAATGACTTATTTCTGTCTCTGTAAGTATTTATCTATAAATAACATCAATGCTGTTCATGGTATTTTTCCCCTCTAGATGTCTTATGCTGCTGTCACACTCACTTGACCCATTCATCTACTACAGCTGACCTGTGCAGGAACTTTTGTAGTAACCTCATCTTCTCTATCTTTTCCTCATAGATCCACACCAAATTGCAGCATGGTGAAATAGCTCTGTCACTCAATGTACAGATATAGCAAGGGATCCAGTTGCTCTGAACCCTCCAGGATTACTTTGCTCAACCTGTTTCACTCCAAGGGTGAAGAATTAATGCTTTGCATTCGATTTGTTTTTTCTTTTCTTTCTTCCCTTTTTTGTGTTGAAGGAAATGAAGCCACATGCATTTCAGTTATTACTACTACCTAAAACCTTTCCAATAACAAGGCATATGGACAGCTAAACATGCACAAACTAATCAGGTTTTACTGCTTGTTAGAGCGTCACACTTATCACGTTCCCTGATCAGCCAAGCTTATTAGTTCGCTGCGTATGATGGTCACAAATTTGCATCTATTATCCACTGTCTAGAGATTTAAAAGCTTCCTGTTCTGCAAAGATTATCCATCAATGGAAGCAATTCTTAAGGGAGAGAAAAGAATATGTTAGTTCGATGCTAGCTTTGCTAGGCAGGCCTTGTTGGATTTATCATCTTAATTATTACATTGACTGAAGCCATTGCCGCTGGTTTTATCCAACTATCTCAGAACTGATTGGCAATGTATTAGTAATTATTAGTAATTATTGTACTAAATACTCTTCTGAATCATTAAGAGCATAAAACAAATGGGTCCTTCCTTTTCTTTTGTTTAACAATAGTTCATTATATGTTAATGAAATCAAGTAGGTACCTGAGCAGATGTGAAGTACCTTTGGGTAGCACAGCAGCAATTTAAGAAACTGCTTCACCCTGCCCTGCAATTGCCACATCACCCAAGGCCCAGTTATTAAGGGAGGAAGCAGAGGTGGCAGGACAGGGCAGGCTCTCAGCCCTCTGCAGATCACGGGAAGCCAAGAGGCTCTACTTGCTTATTTACCTTTTGAAGGGTGCAACTAGGAATTCTATTATTCTTAATTTTAGACCATAGAGGAATGGAATAAAGATGAAAAATCCTCTTTAAAGCTGGCTAGAGCTTCTGGTTCTCCACCTCCTCCCCTTAGAGTGAGGGAACCCACATCATCGCTGCTGTTCCACTGTAGTAGTACCTCCCATTGCCTACAGTTTTGGTAAAGCAATCTGTCCTCTTCTAATGAGTTAACATGATTTATTCTCTTTAACTAAAAACCCTCTGTCACATACTAATCTGCAAAGTGCTCTTGTGGGGTTTTTCCTCCTCCCCTCGCCCCCTCCACAATTTAGCTGCCTCATATGTTTTGGGATGTTTGTTAAGGATTTACTCTTTCTCTGGAATACTGCACCCAACGTGGTCTCCTTTTCAGCAACCCACGAGTGTATCTAAAATGTATGGCCCTTTTCATCCCAAATGTACCGTTTATTTTACTTAGTTTTTAAGAGATTCTGGGTACAATTCTACTAACAACACAGGCATGTGTGGTGCCACATTGCACTGAATAGCAAGTAACCAACTCCTCATCTCAAGCATGTATTTGTACATGATAATGCATAGATATGCAGTCAACCTCCAAAAATAAATTACAGATAATCTTTATCTATTTACATATTCCCAGCAGTGGAAGGGACAACTGCAAATCAGAGCCAAGTGGTTTATCTTCCAAACATCAAGGTTAACTCATGTGGGGTTCTGTATTGTTGATTCAATCTGGCTCAGTTTTATTTTCTTGATAGTGCCAGTCTCCTTTCCTTCTCATTATTACCTTCAGCCAGAAATATTTTTTTTAAATAAATAATTTAAAAAAAAGACTGATACTTATTCCAGACATGAATCAGCACACAGAAGATAGTGCATGAGCATTCAGGCTGGCATCTTCCCTAAAGAGATTAATTGTGGCAAGCTTGCTTGGCCCTGTGCCACTTTATACTCCTGCATAACAGCGTCTGCATGGCATTTCTGTTTGCCATCCTGCCCCTCCAAATAAGCATAGATAGTTAGTGTAATTGTGCTCTCTAACAAATCTAAAAGAAGGAATAAGCTGCCCTTTACTTTCTGCTCAGGTCAGCTAATCCTCAAGGTGGTCAGGCAAGTGGCAGAGAGAATGTCCTACAGAAATCACATCAGGCACACAAAGGGGTGAATCCATTATCAGCACTTGTATGAGCTGCCTCCAAATCCAGGGTGTGAGGCAAGAGGCAGAGGGAGAGGGACAACAGGAGCAACAAGGCTAGTGGTGTATGAGCAACCCTTTCATAAGCCTACAGCAGTGGAAAAGAAAGCTGAACAATTACATTCATTCTCTCATGATCTATTTAGAAAGCATGGGACTACAGACTGAAAGTGTCAAAAGCAAGATGGTAACTGGCAATGCAATTCTCAATTGTATTTACAGAGTATGAAATGGCTGGCCCCTTTCTTCAATTCCTTTCCATGTTTCCAAGCAGACATGCCTACTTAGAGTCATATTTGAGTAAAAGAACATACAGATTGCAAAGCTCAACATGCTTAAGGTGATGCCTTTCAGTAAATATGTTATAGCATCCAGTAACGTTTATTCAGGCACTGGTAACATTGGTGCTGCTTGATGAATAAATCCATTTGCTTGGGCTAATACTGCACCTCCCTTATTCCAATTTCACTGGAATGAAAATACTGGTCTGTTCATCACTGAACCAAAACAAAAGCTGCAGCAATCACAGAGCACCTCTGTACGGTGGCCAGCAAGCACCATGATTTCTGGCAAAAGCATGAATTCTCCACAATGGATTTTCTGATAATCAGTAACAAAAACAGCAGAAACACCTAGTCATTTCTCAGTGATCTTATACACGTCAAGGTTGTGTAAAAATAAAAGAATATGGAGAAAGCAGTTAACAACTTTGTTGTAATAAGCTTTTTGGTTTTGGTACTATATATAAGGCCACAGCTTGATACATCCTCACTACATAAAGAGCTGTACTTTCATGCTTTGTAAGATACCTCTTTGCCAAACACGTCTGTCATTCATAAAGCAGAGCCATGTAACAGGTGGAGGAAGAGAAATGTTAACTCCATTACACAGGTATAGTTGAGTGGTCCAGCAAGTTGTGCAATAAAAGATCATTATCACTTATAATCCTGTTCAGACAGCTGACCTGTGCAGTTCAAACACTGCCATCCTTGACCACAAGGGACTTAGAGTCATGATAAAATTACAGTAATTTCTCTAGTAAATCTCTTCTAGTTCTAAAACACACAAACCAACCAGGATGAACCAGAGCTGCCAGATACTATCATTTTAAGTTAAAACTATAAAAGACACCATGTGAAGAAAGTATTCTCTATTTGTGAACCCCAAAAGAGAAAGATGTGTAAACATAATTCTCTCCAATTAGCAATGGGAAGCCAAAGCAAAAAAAGACTGCTTTGCCACTGTCACACAAATCCAAACAGCAGCCAGTGGCCTGGTGTCTCACCCAACAGTTTATTCTTCACATTGTGCTGCCCCTTGAGACTGGGCAAGTAAGTATTTATAAGGGAGGAACAGGAGAAGTATTTAGAAGACTACTGGGGGGGGGGGGGGGGGGGGGGGGGGGGGCGGGGGCGCGGAGAAAGAGAAGAAAAAAAAAAAGAAACAAAGTCTTTTACAAATTAGAAACAAATCACCCCTGCTGTTAAATAGTCTGTAACCAAGGGTACTGTGCCATTCTCTCAGGTCTTTTTCACCCAAACTACTTAATTCCAGGGGGGGATTTAGCTTTACAGGTTTAATTCAGTCTGTGAAGGTAAGGAAAGCTAAGGAATTCACTGAGACCATTTCCCATTATGGCTTTGCTCATGAGACTCAAGCCAAATTTTGCCCTGGAGAAGAGGCACTCCAATCTCTATTGATAGCAAAAATACAGCAAGATACAAGCCCAAATTTAATTGTGACTATTTAAATCACTGCAAAATAAACTGTTTTCCCAGGAGCTTCATGAAGTAAAATGGAAGTCAAAACTATTTTTTATTCAAGTAAACAAACAGGAAGAGTAGACAATCCCGTTAATGAAAAACACTGAAAATAGCTGAAAGAATTATTCCAAGAGTTGCAAACATGACACACTGTAGAATATGGAGCGGCAGCTAATTAGCAGTCCCATCCTTATTTTCTAATGGTGTATAATTAGTGGTTTCTTAAAGATGATGCACGTGGCATTTCTTCAAACTAGGCACAAGCTCTGTGCTAAAGACAGGGGGCTTCATTCTTATCTCAAACATTTTGCAATGCCAGGATATGGCCCTGCTTAAGGCTGTGTTCTCAAATTACTACTGTACCACATTTCAACACCACTAGGCTCATTCTCTGAAAAATCTTTTAGAATTACACAGAAAGGAGTCTTTTTTAGCATTTCAGTCATTATTTTTTAGTAAAAAGGAATGCATAATACGAAAAGTATATTTGCCAAGGAAGCTGGCTGATTTATTTGAATATTTGCACAGCTTTTGCAGCAAATCTCCTTCACTGTTTCTTCTGCATTTTCAGATCAGAGAAAAAAACCAAGTATTTCAGTAGCATACAAATGGAGCAAACAATACCAGCCCCAAGGGAGTGGGGAGTAAGAAAAAGCCTAAAAATACATACACACAGGAAGAACAGAAATCAACTTTTTTAACTCAGTAAGGGAATAATTTCATGCAATCATGGACCTTATTCCAACAGAGTTATATTGTGTTGTTTTGTTCTAAGATGTAATACGGCTTAACATCAGCAAAAAAGTAATAACAGGATATACTTCTCTGGTGAAGAGCTTACCACAGCGTGCTAAAAGTTCAGAGAGTTGCAGTATGAAGTGAACTTGAGTCCATATCCCAAAAAGTCATCTTACTGCTTATGTTACCGATTATCTCAATTAGTCAATAAGAAAATTTTTTTCCACTCCAACATGAGCTTTTGCATCGATGCTGGAAACGTCACTGTGCACCTAATAAAAGGTGCACATGTGTATCTGTGGCTGGCTATTTCTCCCTACAGCGTATTTCTTTGTGTAACAAAGGCATTAAGCCTCCACACCTGAGGTCCTCCAGAATGATGAAGCTACTGCTATTTGAATTCAAAGGCAAAACACTTCAAATGACATGGAGCTTGCATTTTGGGAAAAAGTCACATGGATGGAAAGGATTTTGGCTTGGAAAATCCCGTAAAAAGTGAAATTGGGAATTCACTTGGGAATGAAATGTGTTCCCTGCCCCCCCTTTTTTTTGCCATATCTCACAATGCATACCACTCACCTCACCCAAATATTTATGAGAAGGAAGAGCATGAGGGCTGAAAAGCTTTTAAGTGTCCTGCCCTATTTACAATTGCTTTTTCATTTGGAAGTCTCAAACCACCCATTTCCAACTAATTCCAGGAAAGACCATGGGAGAGGAATTAGAGGAAAACTGCTTTGCTCCCCCTTGCTCACAAAGAGAAGCAATCAACCCTCCTAGGCAAGATTTGCAGGAGGAGAGCTAAGATTATACCCGTGGGCTGCCCCCTCCTCCAAAACCTTTCCTGCAAAGCACAGGCATGCAGCTCTGCTTGTGACACCGTTCTTGCTATCTCAGTGGAGGAACAACAGAGGCAAGCAGAGGTTCACAGGGACAGAAAACTCTTTTCTCTTGTATTCCAGCACAGCCATTTAGACCCACACCTTGATCCCAAAAGTTTCATATAGATAAACAAGAAAGTCAACAGTTCAGATTATTTTCTTAGGTTGACATCAAAACAGAAGTGAAAATACCAAAGGTAAGGGAGAACAGAGCTGAAAGATGGGAAATAGCAGAACTGAATGGCTTGGAATTATCTTTTACACATTTCCTTTGCAATCTGTATTACCAACTTTTCTGTTGAGATATACTAGAATTTTGCATATTGTCAGATATTCAAGGAAGCAAAACATGTCAAAGTACATATCATATTCTATCTAGCAGAAGACTTTACTGGCAGAAATATGCCTTTTTTAATGTCTTCAATTGTACGTGCAGCAGCAGATTAAAAGTCTAACTAAATTTTCACTTCAGGCAGCCGGAAAATGCTCTAAAAATCATCTATGGAAGTAAAGGACAGACAAATGCAGTAAGTGGTATCTACATGCGCAGCTAGCAGTGTCTCACCTGATGGAAAGAGGCATTGCAGATTTTTTTCTATAAGACCTCCAATTGTAACAGTTGGGCATACTGCAGAGACCTGGTCATGCAGCAGGTAGGGCTGCTGGGCAAGACACGAGCACCTGAAGTCCTTATGGGTCACCATTTCAACGCCTTCCTTTAAAAGCGACCTTCTCACACTTTTTCTCCACAGAACAGAACCAAAGGTCAAAGGAAAAGAGGCTACTCTTAGTGACACGATCCAGTGAGGGACACCCAATGGTGCAGGGCACAGAGCCCAGTAGTCATTTTTTGGTTTTACCTGGGAATATGATGCATACTAGGGACAGTAGGCAGTGCAAGATTAAAATCTTCTTTTGTACCATATTGTGGAAGAAACCACTACCCTTTTTAAAGGTGGGACTTAAAAACATTACAGTCCCTCTTAAAACACTTCACATACACACCCCTACCTTCAGGGTTCTAACAAGACTTCTGGAGCCAGAATTCATTCAAGCAGAAACAAGTGGATCTTAATGTTTAGGTCACCTTGTTGGTGACCCAGAAAGCTCATCATAATTCTAAAAACTTTCCTTTTGACTCCAGGCAGGTCCCTTACAAGCACAGCCACATATGAATTTGTAGCTAAAAATCAGGTACTGCAACCTCATTCCCTGAGGTCTTGGTGTGGGACTCGGAATCTTGCCCTTTTTTTTCTGCACTACCCATGCAATACCCAGGTAGCAAGACCAGGCTAGAGTGAATTTTGCAACAAAAATTTTCATTCAGTGTGTACTTGGCACATGTGAAGAATGCATGAGAAGTCACAGATAGGAGAACACCTACCTTAGAAACCCTTACTCCACTTAGAAGTGAGCTGGGATCACACCATCTCAGTTCTGTAAAGGCAGACACACTCTGGGTCAAACCAGAACTCTCAGTGCTGGAAAACAAAATTAAAATAAAGATGAGTCAACTGTAAGACTTTAACCATCTTCAGCATTAGGTAACAACTAAGCAGACTTTCAGGATAATCATTTTGGATGCAGCACCCTAACCCCTACTAAGCACCTATCCTCAGCTTGGGCTCTGGTCTCAGTTCTTTGTCTGCAAAAGAGGGTGAAGAAAATGTGCCTGTTTTGTGGGAGGCTGTGGGGATAGTGCTAAGATATTGAAAGAGCATCTGTTGTAAGTGCCTGTGAAATCCTGAAATCCAAGAAACTGAAAGTTAGCATAGAAAAAGGTGGTGTTAGATTAGATACAGGGTATCCTGCTAGTAATAATTATTTAGTTTACAATGTTAAAATCTCTCTGTGCAGTAATATATAAATTTTAAAACTAATTATTTTTAATGACTTTTTGCTTCAAGATGTAATACAATTACTATTATTCCAATTACCCATTATTACTGTAACAGTATTCAGGAATGTTATAAACGATAACAACTAAAACATTTTTATTTTGGGTTCAATCAATTTAGGTTGAGAAACAATAAGCAAAACCAGCGCTGGGTGCGCTGTGAACTCAATTAGTTCCACCACACGCACACCTGAGTCCTAAAAGCAGCGTCTTTTATCCCCAGATCTTGACCAATCTCCTCTCGCTGGATGTTCATCCTGCTCTTTCCCCATTGGGTCGTTAGGGTACGCCTTCTCCTCCTACTGGCTCTCCTTTGGTGCACTTTTTCAAATCTCAAGGCCTTTGTCTCCTTCGGTGGGCCTTCTCTGGCATGGTTCGCATTCCTTATCTCCTTCACCTGGCTTTTCCAGGCAGCCTTAGGGGAAGGGGAAGCCATCACATTGTCTTAAAGGACAACCACACGTGCCCACTCACCACAACTGTGATACAGGTCCCAGATTTACACAGGGTACAACAATTAAACTTCTCACAATACATTCTATTTTTGACGTGAATCATGACTGTTTATCACAGGAACTACAATATTCAAAAGCTACAGACTACTCAGCAAACAAAAATTCTTTTCTTGATGGACAGTGGCTTTCATTATTTTGCTCTTCATGCACTCACTTACTGCTATCATCTCTTTCTTCACAGATATTTTCTGAAGAAAGAAAACACCCAAAAAACAGTTAGTTAACCAGGATTAAAATTCCTTTCTCTGAGTTCCTGCCATAGGAATCACTGTTTCTACCCAGATCAGCTGGCCCTATCTGGCCTTATAGGTTGTGCTCATGGCACTATTCCGCCTATACTGTACCTGAGTCAACGGCAGAGAACATAAAGCAGGCTCCAAGGCACTGATTTGAAGAGACACCTCCTGCCTCTGTAGCAAAAGCTGCTGATGGAAAAGATCTCAACAAGCAGCTTGTGTGCTGTTTGCAGCAGGGCCACAGGTGCCCTCAATCAACAGCAGGCAACGAGGCAGTGCAAGGTGCGCCATTAGGACTGGGGGACTTGAATCCTGCTTTTATCATAGGATTAGATACTACAGCCACTGTGGGCCAGCTGTTTTTTATAAAGAAAAAAGAGGCAGCATAGCACCCCTCCAGGAATACACTTAGCATGACAAGCTCATTTATTCCCAGCAGTTGTTTACCACTCTGTACCTTTCCTGCAGCAAGTGAGACAAAAGACAGGATTTGAATGTGAAATGGCTTAAACATCACAGTAGAAATGGAGGAGGGGTGGTCCGGATTCCCTCTCCAGATCTACTGCAAGACTTGCAGAGGCCTTCGGCAGCTTGTTTCTCTCCTGCGCCTCAGCAGTTCTCTACAGAAACCAGAGATACGGTATGCAGCGCGATAGCCTGCTAATGGCAGGATCCATGTTAAATCTCAGCTGTGTGAGATCTCAGGATGGGAAGGCCTAATGATCATCATTGTGCAATTGTATTCATTTTCAGCTAGGAAGTTTCTAGTCTCCCTCCCCCCCCCCCCCCCCCCCCCCCCCCCCCCCCCCCCCGTAGGATCAACCTACTGGAACCAGTCCTTACCACTGCTGGTGTGATGAGCTGAAGTCACTAAAGCTGTGACAATACACTTAGTGCCAGGGTGATGGCATGCAATGAGTCAGACTAAAAGCTCAATGCTTCCAGTAGCCCCAGCCCCTCACCTCCACTGGCCAGATCCTGCCTCTTAATTCCCAGTCACTGCAAGGCTCTCCCACTCACCACTGGCACGGCTAATCCTGAGGAAAAGAAAACTGGCAAAGCAGGTGGGGGGAACCCAAAAAAACCCCTCCAAAACCAGGTAGCTTGCCCAGGTCAATCATTGGCTCCAAGACAGTCACTGGGGTATGTTCCTGGAAGGGAGGGGACGGGGTGGTCCGGGACAGCCTCTGGCCCTAGGCACTGGGGACAGATAAATTACACACCTGAGATGGAACTAGCAGACACACAGAGAAAAAATTATGTTTATAATCAACAACTGGAACTCTTGAACTTTTTATTACCATACATTTAAACCCAACAAACTACATGGCTCTGGTTTTCAAGACTGTGTGTTCATGAGGAACCACATCCCCCTGCCTTTAGCTGGAAAGGCAACTCCATGCCTCAGTCTGTCTGGAGCAGGGTCAGCACAGCAGTCCTGAGGCAGCAGGCATTCAATACCCATCTCTAGAGAGCCCCCAAGTCCCTACTTGCTAAGTTCAGGTGTGACTGAGTTTCTGCATTTCTTCTATACAGCGTATATCGTGTAAATCTGCAATTTCATTTCTAAATCAAGTTTGCTTTCTGGTGTCAGAAGTGGCACCACTATGCCAGGACTGACTGTGCTGGGAGAGGGAGCACACATCTCTGACCCAGTGGAGCAAATCACATTCAAGAAATATTCTTGTCGCTGTAGGGAACTGCGCAGGAACTATCATTATAGACTGTATTTACTATTATTTTGAGTGAATTGGGGTTGATTATGCAGAGTAAAAGAAAAAAATATTCACTTGAGACTTACAAGAAGAAAAACTCCTCAGGAAGCTGAGAGTAGCCCCCACTACAGCTGCTCAACTGGGGCAGGGAGGCATGGCTCCCCTAGGGGCAGAGCCTCCAGCCTGAGAAATGGCCCAACACTTGCTGTTCTTACGGTTGCAGAGCCCCTTCAGCCCATTTTCACCTCAAGAGAACTTCCTCTTCTCTGGCACACCCTTTGAACAGCAGTACTTAAAATCTCAGGGGGGAGAAAAGGGTAACTGTCGCAGCCCTCTCAAAACCAGGCAGCTGCAACAAGGCTTTTACCACCACACGCCAGATTAATTTCAATAAATAGTTCCCATGCCTTGCCCAGCACAGCCACAAATCCTCCACAAGTTTTCAACAGTTCATCTACTGCTCGTGCTGTTTCTTCATACCCTTCAGGTCAGCCCACCCTGCCTCTTGCTTCTGCTGTATCCTCGTCTCTCCTCCATCCGGAGCACTCTCTCTGCTTCTTCCAGGTCTCTCTTCATCAGCTGCTCCTCTTCCACACCCCTTAGAGCTATTTAACTACTTAGCAGGAACCAGCCACAGCTGCACCTTATCCACATCAGCCAACCCACCGCCCCTGAAGCAAGCCCACAGCTGTATATTATCAATGTTAATTAACCCAGCTTCATTCCTCTACAGGTAACATTTTCTGGAAGTGCAGAGAAGTAATATATTACATTTGAATATATTGTAACTATGTAAACCTGTATATATAGATTTTTCATATATATTTGAGTTATGGTAAGAATATTCCCCCTAAGAATAACACTGAGAGGCACAGGGCTTTCACCAGTCACCTTGCAAGAAATCACATGCCTTGGATATCGAGAAGCTGGATTTATAGAGTGGTTTCGTTTTCACTAAGTTTTTCATGTGTTTCATAAAGCAGAACATGGTGTAATTTATTGCTTGTCTAGCATCTTTCATACCAAAAAGATTACAAAAATGTTTCACTGCCAATTACAGTTAACCAGCCTCACTCAAAGGCAGCAGAGCTAAGGCTGGACTTGTACAAGCTCAGAAGCTCACGGGCAGATGAAAGATCTTGAAGCTCAATTACTTTTCATGGGCAGAATTCCCATCATCTTTGTTCTAACCATATCCTTCCCAGGAAGAGGGATCTGGAAGTTGAAAAGCTCAACAAAGATGGCCTGAAAGGAAAGCTGTGAGCCAAGCTGGCTCAGGAAAAACATGTAATAGAGTATTCCCAGGCAGGGCACACAGGCAAAAAATGCAGAAAGCTTTCCTCCTTCCTCAGTGTCCTCAAAATGGCAAATATGGACCAGAACAATGAGCACAGTTAGAATAATAGAATAAGAGAAATTGGCTAAGGTAACACAGCAGGAAGATTTTTAAATGAGCAGAATCGTTTATATTTGACTTCGGGGAAAAAAAAGGATATGACTACCCTCAGCCTGACGTGGAGATATTTTTATTGTTTGACTTTTACATGAACTTATCAAGCTAGTATTTGGACAGTAAGAATACATTGCAGAGATATATCAGAATGTCTGCAGTGCGTCTGGCAGGGACTTGCAGCTTCTCTATTCCAAGCCTCAGGCAATAATGTCCTGGGTGACGTGTTTCTGTGTTGAAACACTGAACAACTGTCGGATTTATGCAATTCACAATGCTCATGTGCTGACTTCAAAATCCATGAAGTATAGATGGGAGATCTTTTTCCCCTAAAGAAAGAGTTATTCTTCTTCTTTTAGAAGATGGTTGGAGCTGCAGACAATACATAATGTTTTGAAGTCTAAGCTTTAATTAGAGAGATAAAGAAACGTATCTTCCTTTGTTAAAAGGGAAGGTTGTATTGAATGCATGACAATGAAACTGCTTCCAGGACAACCACCAGAGATGTTCCTGCAAGGAGCTCTGGAGAAGGAAGATAAAGTGTTTGCTCTTTACAAACACTGGCTTTTTGCCATCTTTGCACTTTTGTGACTCATCTCCTACTGATTTCCGTAGGAAGCAGAAAACCTTAAATGCAAACAATATTTCTCAACGAGTTTTATCAAGGGCAACATCCAATGCTAAATCCAAAGTTAGTTAATTCTTCAATATTAACAATACTGAGGAAAGGAGGAGATGTTTCGGTGGAAACCTATGGGGCTACTGTCACGTGAATAAAGTATTATAAGCCATGAAAGTTAACATGTCTTTGGAGCAGGGCTGGTTTAGTTCTGAAGTACTGCTGCTAAGGGTTAAAGCAGATACTTCCTTATTTAATAGAGTCCCCTGCAAAAATATGCCAGTCAAGATACTGTGGCTTGCATTTGAGAGATGCCCTTGTCTAGCACTGTCAGAGAACAGTGTAAACAGCACAATTCAGTCTTCTTCCTTGGCACACGGCAAACAGCAAGCAAACCCTAAAACAAGGGCAAACAATCCCAGCGAGCAGCATGATTAGGTTTGCTTCAGAACACCTGTACACAAATAAAGACAAAGAGAGTGCAAGCTTGTATTTCCCTCTCTGGGAAAAAGAGAAAACAAGATCTGGCAAAGTCCATCCCTAGCGTGCTGATACACAAGGAAGAAATAACCCACAACTGCAAGAAAATGTAAACAAGCAAAATGAGATGACAAAATCTTATATTTAATACTACAGCCTAATTTTTCTTGACTATAGACTTCAGACTAGATTTTCAAAGGCTAGTATCTAAAAGAACAAATAATGGTATTGTCAATGCAATCTAAAATACTGTATCTGAAAAATAATGCAAAGAGAGTTTTGGCTAAGGATACGCTTGGAAATGCAACCTCTGGGGGATCTGCTTTACCATGAAATTTTAAAGATGCACATAAAACACAGGTTTAGGTTGTGTGCTTAGAATTGTGTGGAATCAAGGAAAAGTAAAAAACATTTCCTTGGTATCCATTTACTACTTGAAAGAATGAGCACTGACAATCTGGATGCTTTAAAGTAAGATTAACCCAAATCTGGGCAAAATTCCTTATCTTCCCCCTCTTACAAGGTGTTTGCTCATTCTCTGTCTTCATCCCAGGAGTCGGCCTGCTATAACTGAAGGTACTCTGGGTTTTAAAAGATGTTCTTTTTCTTAAGTAAAATACAAAAATGTACTCGGCTTAAGAATTCATGTCTTCAGACCTAGGCACTCTAGAGCAAACAGTTTTGGATACAATGGTTCAGATTGGCATTTGCTGGTTTATAATGCAAACAGGAGTTTCTAACAGCTGCTGTGGGCAGAGCTGGGTGTCCTAGGGTTTAACTGGGACCTGACAGTAAACCAGTGTTACTGTTCCCAAAGATGTGACTTCTTACAGTGCCAGATCTTCCCATCCCTGTGGGCATAACAGTTTCTGTTCACTGCAGGAGCCCCTGTGGTTAGGTATTGCATGAACTCAGAGTGATGGGCTACAGCAGAGGGCATTTCCAGCAGAGCTAAACTGGTGCTTAGACTGAATCCTGGTGACAAAACCAGTACATGTCACTCTGCCTTGTGGAGAGAGAACATCACTGTCTTGGTCTCAACATCCTCAGGATTGTTTAATTCTTACATTTGAATTTCACTATTGTTCACACTATTCCACCTAACCTTGTAATTATTTATGGCAGAAAAACCCACGACGATCAAGGCTGTCAAACATAAACAGGATATTTCAGTAATGTATACCCCTTTGCCAGTTAGTGCATCACATGCAGCCTTGCTTTGATTTCCCTGACTTAAGGATCATCCAATTTGCTGCAGTGCTGCACAAAATAAATCACTAACCTCTTAAAACAACAAAAGGAGGACATTTAATGAGTCAAAGACAATATTGTATTACCAAAACAAAGATTAAAGGAACTAAATTATTCCTTTAAAATAAAATTTAAAAGCTGTACAGAGCCCAAGAAAGCAAAAAAGTCATACATGAAGGAAATACAATTATTCCAACCACAGAAATACAAATATTATTGGTAGAAAACATAGCAGGGCTTTTTGAGAGAACACCATTGAATGAAAGAGAAGCAAAAACTGGATGAAAGGAAGAAAGGATGAAACAGATGAAAGAGAAGATGAGAGCCGTGTGAGAAAACAGGAGGGTCATTTCCTTTATCTAGACTTGCTAACTTCACTGTTCAGAAACAAAGGCAGTGACTGTTCTTCACAAAATTGTCTCCAAGGACTGTGTAGCCCATTTGGTGATGTTTTTTTAAAACAGTTTGAAGAAAAAAACCTATATTCTTTAATGTCACTCAGCAGTAGTTCTGCAGCTGGGGATTTCTGTTCATACAATGGTTTGAATTTTTTTCTGCTCTAGTTATTTCATTACAACCATAGGATTTATTACATGGTAATTCCCTGAGCTCTTATAAATCTATTTGTTGGGGGTTTTTTTGTCTTATGGTTCCAGTCTGGCAACAAATTTTCCACATAAAACTTAATCTATTGTATCTCACTTTTGCATAATCAGATCATTACAATGCATTGCTAATATGTAAATCTGAGCTAACCTCATTATCATAATTATGCTCCATAATTATTGAATAAACAAGCATTTTAGAGTTTCTGAAGTCTGCTGAGAATGCTTTTCCAGTTTGGGAGTGGCTTTAATTATGTGCTCCCTAATCATTATTATAAACCTTTGTGGCAATCCTGCTATGTGACTGTTTTAAAAGCTGCTCCTAATCTGAGTGGCAAGAACCAAAGGTTCATGTGCTGAGAGCACATCACACAGCATCCTTCAATCACAGCCTGACTGCCATGTTCCACATGAATTAGTATTATTGTTCAATTTATAGGCAGGGCTTTGCTTACAAGCCTCTGTGTATTTTAAGGAATTATAAGCAATGAGCAAAATTTTGCCTTTCACTCTGGAAGGAGAATTTAGTGAGTGAACATCTCTGTGTGTGACATAAGTTTATTGGATATAAAGTATTAAACAAAAGTACACTCACTATAGGTTTTACACCTGCACTGCACAGATGTGCAATGAAACAGCTTTCAAATGCACTGCCTACTGAGTATTTTTCCTCTCTATTTTTTCCCTTTTTTTTCTGTTGAGGGTTTGGGGTTTTTTGTTTTGTTTTGGGTTGGGTTTTTTTAACGTATCCCTAAATGAGGCATAGAGTAAACATCAGATTCCCAGCCAATACAAGCAGCTCTACCGAAGCTACTAAACTTTTGCCAATGTATGGAAGATTCAGCCCATTACCTTTAGAAAGCACCATGAGCAGAAGCCTGCTGACTTCTTCAATCCAGTTTCATCTTTAATAAGAAGCATATCATTCTCAGACTACCATTGTCAGAACACACTGTCACATCTTGACCTAAACAGAAAATGGAAACTTACTGGTTTTACAAGCCCCAGGAAAAGATATCCACAATTTGTGACAGATATGACCTCTGAACAAATGATTCATAAATGATCAATAAGGTCTTGGCAACATTTAAGTGTCCTTGACCCAGAGTAATATAAACAAAAATAACCATGATATTGACCTTTTCTCCTTTTACATGAGATTTTGTGTAGGAGACTTAATTAAATGTTGTCAAAGTGTAAGAAGGTCAATAAGATTGATCCATACAAATTTTCAGGGTGAAAAAAAAAACGGGTTAGATCTATATATTAGAAAAATCAAGTATAAAGAGTGTAACGGGCATACTAATGAATCTGCTAGCATAGAAATAACAACTGATTAACACCACCAGTATGGTTCTCCAAAGGGCAACAGAAAATAAAACACTCATACATTGGCAAGGGTCTTCCAACTAAAAAAATATCCCCAAATAAACAAACAAAAAAAAGCTCACAAAAAAAAAAAAACACACCACAAACAAACAACCCAAAAATCAGATTGCTTTAGTACTTTTTATAGAGTCCCTGGGCTCATCTGATTTTCTTATAACAAACAGGAGAGACTAAAAACGCCCCATCTCTCAGAGGGTAGCTCCCTTTCTCCTGTTCTTTGTAATAACATCCCTCGACAGCCTGTCCTCTACATATTTGGTCTCCTTCCCTGGAAAGTGAACTAGAAAGGAAGCTCAAATTAGATTCAGGCAGTGATGAACATTACCATTTTGGTGAGCTGAAGCTTGTCAAGCTCTCTTATCCTTTAGGTGAACATCACATTACCTGACCATGGGACAAAGATTTGATGTGAAATTACACTTCACTGTGCATTTATAGGACAGACAGACTGTTTTATCTCAGATGGGGGAGGAAAGATCAGACCTTTATAGAAAAGAAAAAAGGATTATTCACATTCACTGACAATAGCATCACCTTGTAGGCAAAGACCAGCACTTCTCTTTTCTATGTATGGATTTTGTGCCCTTCTGCACAACCTCTTTTTGAGAGCATTGGAAAGAAAAGCGACAGGAGTAAACATCACTGAAATAAATCATTTGTTCTTAAGGAATAAAAGGTGCAGAATAAAAGAAATTCAAGCGATACAAGAAATGTATATTCAGAGAAACACATTAACCTGGGAATTAACCACAAGAAGCTGGTTTTAGTACATGAAATAAACTCTCAACCTAAATTTAAATCTCAATTTATTCTGTTAAAAACTGAGTCCATCCTTCCCCTACAGAGGAATTTCCAGTGCAGGGAAGCCAGTAGAAGGAAAGATCAGTGCTTTGTTCAGTAGAAAACTTTCAGCACAATGCCAGGCTTAGAGCCCACACCAAGAATGACACTGACTAATAACAATAATGCTTTTCATTTCTGCAGGGCTTTTCAGCAGAGAATCTGGAAGTACTTTTAAGTATCCATTTATTCAACTTCACTAATGAAATTATACATGGGTGCACATTTTCTGGATTTAAAAAAAAACCACACACATGAAGATCTGAGGCTAGATTTTTTTTCCTTTTCTTTTTTTTGTGAAAAAAGCAAAATAACACAGTAGTTTCAGGTCTTTCTTGCAAGACTGTTCTTGCTCCTATTCTCTTTTTCTGCAATCTGCATCTTAGATCTCCACCTGCATTGCACTGTGGCTTAAACAGCCTGAATAGGCATCCCTAGTTCCTAGGTAAGAGGCAGGTTTGGCCCCACTCTTCCTCAGGTAAGCCAAACTCACATCTCCTGCCACCTCACCAAGTCTTTGACCCCTGAACAGCACAGACATATTCCATGGCAATACATGTCTTAGAAAGCAAGCAAAAACCCCATGATGCAAAAGACCTGCACCTGCCAGAGCACAGCAGAAAGCCAGCAGTAGCACAGGCATCTCAAAATGCTGCAGGGTTCTTTTGTCCACTCAATGCCACTGCTCAGCCAGATATATGCAGTGGTACATGGTGCCGTGCTGCACTCAGCTGAGAGCAGAGAAGGGCAAGGAAGAAGAGCAGAGAAAGAGCAAGGCTTGCCCTGCTTTGGGAGTGAGGGCTCAGGTCTCCGCAGAGCTGCCTCCTTGTCCTGGGAGGTTTTGCTGAAACTGGAGCACAGCAATCATTCAAGTAAAAAACCCAAAACCAACAACACAAAAAAACCACCCCAAACAAAAAGCCAACATTATTAAGAAGATGTTCATTTTAACTTGAGTCATTACAGTCCCCAGCTCCATTCCTTTCATGTGACAAAGGAAGCAGCAGACAGCAGCACAGACAGCAACCAGTGACCAGCAGAGGAAGGGAACCTCCTGTACCACCTTCACCACAGAACAGAATGTATGTGAACCCTCAGAAAAAGGATAAGGAACAAAGCCTCATTGCCTCAATGCATCGTTTTAGCTACTAGATCAATGTATTTTAGGGTGCAATTCCACAGGAAACTCAGAATAAGGCTGCTAGAAAGGGCCATCCCACTCTCATGGCTCTGTCCCAACCTGCATCAAAAGATCATTGGCCTAACTTTGAAGTTTTTGCGGGGTTTTTGAACTGTTTGCTCATTGTTACAGGTTTACATTTCAGCTGGGTGGGTGAGCTGATTGGGTTGAGCAGCCTGTGACTGCTAGTGCCAGGGCAGCAGCAGCAGCAATCAGCAGCAGACATGGCAGGACAGCCCCAAATGTGGGCTCAAGTGGGTTAGCTGCTCCCGACCTGTCTGGGCACTGCCTGAGCCAGCTGGCTGGGAGTGGGTCAGCAGAAGAATTTGCCCACATCAGGGCACGGACTTGTCCGCTCCTCCTCTGCTCACAGAGCTTTTAGGATCGTTTTTATTTCTGAAATACTAACCTTGTGTCACAACCAGTTCATACAGCCTAGATGCATAGCAGCTTTTGTCACAGATAAAAGCAGGCATGCAGGCAAACACTATCATCCCATATGCTTCATTTTCTTAAGTGAAATCTGGTGTTGATTCATCAGTAAAAACAGCTGCTTTCTTGAACTTCCAATCTTGTTATCACTAGGTGCAGGTATACCCAGCCACTGGAGAAAGATTGGGCAGTCTTTTACCTTTTTTAACAAATTTGTACTGCCAGAAGAGCAGAAAAAGAACAGGAGTCTGCCTGGGCAAGGTCACTGTGCATGGTGTAAAGCTGCCATAACACCTCCCGTCATGTTCACCTCTCCTGCTCTCTTCACTTAAGACCAACAGGACAGAGGGACAAAGGAAAGGAGCTGCATGACACACCATGACACCAACTCACATACTTTCTAACGTTCCTTCCTTGACTTCAATAAGCAGATTTCACAAACTCAGTGCATTCCATGAATCACACGGCTGAGAATCATCAGCTAGCCTTGTCTTTCCTTCTGCCTTTAACTCAGGATGAAATGTGCTCCTTATATTGGATGTTCACTGACTGACCCTAGGATGGCACACACAGAGGGACCTTCCCACTGGCCTGGAGATTATTGCAAGATGATCTTCAGAGCCGCAAATTCAGTTTCAAATTCTCTGTTTCACTGGTTATTTCTTTCAGTTGACTGCATATTTCTTTCTTCCTTTTTTTTTTTTTTTTTGGGGGGGGGAGGTGTGAGGGCAGGGGGAAGAGACATAAAAATTAAATGATTGAAATGACCCTTCTGTCCCAGATTTCTCCACCTTCTTCCTCTGTGCACCTGCTAAATAGTTTCTCAGCACAGAAGAAATGTTTTTGCACTCTGCATATGCTTACAACGCTTGACTTTAAAGGAAGAATTGCAAATCCCTCTTTCTGAAGCAGCACTAAAACAGTTAATTACACTAAGCTAGTTAATAGCCTTTCATGATCAAGGACTGGTTCTTCTGCACACACAGGGACAGAATCCATTTATTTTTTATGTATATCCTTTTATTTATCTCACTCCTACCAGCTGTATGATAATTTATTCTCTGTCACTGTTCTTAACTCATGAGTTCATTTAAAGTGTGATAGCAATGAAAATACATTAAGAGTTTCAGAGAATAAAACCTTTCCGAAAATGGGATCCAGCACTTTACTTTTACAAATACAGAATTTACACGTTTGCACTTGGCTTAATTAATTAAATCCATACGGGAATTACCTGAGCCATACAGTATGGCACAATATATATGCTGATACTTAATTATCATTAATTCAGGCAGAATAAAGAAGCCAAAAAACTGCCTCTGTGTAAGACGTGTTGGGATTGGCCAAGGAGTGAGCAGAGCAGTCCCAAGCTGAGTTAGCTGCTTTTAGTTATCTGGGATGTGGTTTGTCAAGCTCAGATTCTGCTGTATCCAGAAAAAATGGACCCCATCTTTTTTCCGTCTATCCCTGCATGCACATCCCGTCTCCCTCACCATGTCACGTGGCCCATTGAGTTCATTGGTTCAGCTGAAGACTGAACAAGTTTAGGTAAGGTTAGTTTAGTAGTGTTGGAAATGAATGGCAGTGGAAGGAGTGGTGGAGCCATTTTGGGAAGAGTCCCAGAGTTTCTGAGTTACCAGAAGAATATCACGGAGCCTTGGGTCCTCCAAAGCTATGCTACCTCATGTGCTGTTGCTGGGTAAGGGTGTGAGGCACTGAAGAGCAAAAGATTCTCATCAACACACTGACCCCAGGAAACCCTTTCTGTGGAGATGTTGAGCTCCATGAGCTCTCAAAGTATTCAGCTCCCTGTTGGGTTTTGCCATGCCAGTTAAGGCCTTTGCTAACCCACATCAGCAATGCTTTTGCACCGTGCAAGAACAACCACCACTTCTCTCTTGGGAAGTGAGTTTGCGAAAGCATTATCTTCTTTTAGCCACTAATCCTGTTTGCTAGTGCAGCAGAGATGCTGACAGAGTGCTTTGCCCTCAGCAGTGGCTGTGTCACCATGTCCTCTGCAGCCCCTCACATAGCCCTGGCACAGCCCTCAGCAGAGCCCAGCAGCAGCTCAGCCACAGGACCGCAGCTGCTGAACTGACAGAGGATCAGCTGCTTTGTGCTTCAGTAGATTAAAAAGTCTGAGCCAAATAGATTGAAGGGGTGGGTTTTCCCCATTTTTTTTTCCAAACAAACTTTTTCACTTACCCTTCTACTTTTTCCTCAGCCTCTACTGTGTAATTAAGAGCAGTTAGAAGAGAATTAACCAGGAAAAAGCCATCAGATTCTTGGGTAAAACAGCCACTTGGCAGAACTGCTTCCAGATCTTTGCATGAAACGTCAGCTGTTCTTTGTAAATAGCCTTTCAGAGAAAGGCAGCTCCAAGAAGACAGCCGCAGAGATGGCACACAGCTTATGTGCAACAATAAAGACTGGAGGGACAATGTGAAACAAACTGCCAAATTGAAAATATGTCAGGCCTCTCCCCAGAGGCAGTGGCCTGGCTGCAAGGAAGCCTCTGGTATATGCAAATAAGCAGAGGAAAAGGGGAAAGGGGAAAAGTTAGGAAAAGACATACACACCCACAATCCATTGTAACAATCATTATTATTGATTTTGCTGTTGTCTTTAAGGGAGGCATGTATTACAGGAACCAATACTTAATGAAATTAGAAAGAAACACATATGCTTTCCCATAAACACGCTGGAGACAATTGCCCATCACTGTTCATTTGTTACAACTCTCTAGATTCAACCACAATCTGGAAACACCATTTCAATATCGACACTGCTCTTAAGCAAACTTGTAGTTAAAAAAAAAAAAAACAAAAACCCAACAACAAAAAAAACACTCCACTCCTGGTCAAATGAGATCGGTTTTCACTGGCTGCAGAGTAGAAACATTCTGCTCCCACCAAGAAGCATTACTTGCACAGCTACTAATACGCTTTAGTCCATACCCCAGTGGAGAAACAGGAACCACGGAACACAGAAAAGATTATTTCACTCTTCATGTTCACCTGTGATGCCCTTGCTTGTACACTGTTATTTTGATGATGCACTTACAAGTCAAATGCTTCTCAGTTTTAAAATTATAGTTCTACTAATCAGCCTACTTTACCTAGAATTTTCTCCATATATTTAAACGAAAGAAATGCAAATCACCAAATTGATTATACAGGGCATAAAAGCTTTTTTCTAAAACCCAAATTTTAAATGGTTTTCCTCATGTCTCAAAAGTGGCTGTAAAAGAAAATATTTTGGAAACTTGCATTTTTTTCTTATTGTTTTTAGATTAATGCGAAACATGGGCAGAAGTTGTTCCTTTCCAGGTAACGTCAGTGGAGCTCATTACCAGACTCCTAAATCTGGCTGGAAATCACCTTGCCATGACTCCAACACAGAAAGAAGCTAATGTGTACAGACCGCACTCTTTCACAGAGGCTTTTATCTACATCACAGAATCATTTATGTTGGAAAAGACCTTTAAGATCATCAAGTCCAATGTTAACCCAGCACTGCCAAGTCCACCACTAAACCATGTGCCACATCTACATCTCTTTTAAATGCCTCCAGGGATGGTGACTCAACCACTTCCCTGGGCAGCCTGTTCCAGTGCTTAATATCCCTTTCAGTGAAGAATTTGCTCCTAATATCCAATCTATACTTCCCCTGGTGCAACTTGAGGCCATTTCCTCCCATCCTATCACTTGTTATCCAGGAAAAGAGACCAGCCCCCACCTCGCTACAACCTCCTTTCAGGTAGTTGTAGAGAGTGCTGAGATCTCCCCTGAGCCTCCTTTTCTCCAGGCAAAAATCCCCAGTTCTCTCAGCTGCTCCTCATATAACTTGTGCTCCAGACCCTTCACCAGCTTTGCTGCCCTTCTTTGGATGCAATATCACTCAAAGTACCTGCACACTTTGGACAAAACAGAATTTTCAGCCTCAGCTATCACAGTTAAACAACATCGCTGCCCTCAAAAACACCAGAGGGCTTTTTTAGATCAGCTGTGTGTACCTGCTAGAAGACCAAAATGCAAAAACATTTTATTTGATTTACTCCAAGATCAGGCTCCTGGGGCTTTTCAGGTTTAAGAGGTGATTTCTGAAGTTCTGCTTGTATATAATAGAAAATTGCTGCACTTTAGCGTAATCCTTGCTTCTCAAAAATAAAATGTCACTAGCACAGGGCTGGTACTAGCATGAAAGTCAGGCTGTAGCACAGAACCTTCTTGCACTACAATACACACCAGTTTAAATACCATTATGGAAAACCTCTAAGGAAATTCATAAAACATAATAGGCTTTTCAAAACCAATGTTTTAGAGCAAGAATATTTTTCTATTAACTAGTACTATACAGTTCAAAATTTCAAAGCATTCCCAAACTCTATTAAATTCTATCAGCTCTCAGAATCACTTCCATTAAATCCTTTCTAGACCCAGAGTCAGCCAAAAACTTACTCAAGTACCCAAGTTTAAATGTATGACTTGTACCATCCCAGTTCCACACAGCACTTCAGGATGTGTTAATTTTAAGCACATGTTTAAAGCTCACTTGTGTCAACACCAGTAAGAGTTGTAAGGTCTTTGGCAATGGGTCCTTCATTTTTTTCAGACTACTTGGACTATATTAATACTATCACAGCAATACAGCCATATTGCTCCCTCTCAAAAGAAAATTAAAATCCTTACAGGTGTTAGGTGGAAGACACTTTGAACCCTATGGAAGCTGCTTTAGGTCCCAGTTCAGCCCCTGGCTAGAACTGCCAGAGACGGTGGATTTGTGCCAGGCTGGACCAGGAATGTCTGCTCTCTCCTGCTGCTCAGCACTGTCTCTGTGAGCCTCGGCACTGCTGCGCTAGCCATTTCCCTTACCAAGTTACTCACTGCAGCTGCATCTTTCTGTGTCTGCCTTTCTGCATACAGAAGAGATGAGCCACAGCAATAAAAACAAATTAGTTTAGGAGCAAATAATATAGCTCCTAACATTTGGAAGCATTAATATTTTGAATTTTACTTCATCCCTTCAGAAAAGCAGTCCATGCCTTGAATAGCTTCATAGTGCAAAAACTTTTGTTTAAGCTGCCTCAAAATTAGCAAGCAATCCAGGTTCCAGATTCACCTGTTTTATAGCACAGTGGTTTATCTCAACTAAGATTGCAACAGTGGGGTCCTCTGCATATGCCATTTTATAATTTAGGAAATAGGAAGGTAGGAAGTGGAGCCGTACACATCTATATTCCAGCTTTGCACTCAAGCCGAATAAGCTTGAAACAAGGTTGCCAGTAGACCCTATGTAGAATTCCAGTAATGCGCGCACTTCCACAAGTTTTAAATCATGACAGTCATGCTGACATCTGTGCCAGTGAATACACAGTACTCTGTCACACTGTTGTTAGCTTTCTTCTCTCAGCAGCTCAGCTTATTTGTGTGCTTCTGTGAAGAACTCCAGCATGTCCTCCTTGGCCGGCAGGACACAGAGTGAAGAAAGCTGTTAGCAAATCAATCCTAAAGTGATTTATTTCCAAGTGGCAGATACCAAGGCGGCAGCATATATTTATCATTTGGACAAGGCCTTAATAAAGATAAATTCAGAGTATAAGTCTCTCTAAGAAATAGCATCAGCTGCAGACACATGCCAAAGCTCACTTCAGTGTTTAATTAGACACATATGCTTCAGCTGGGTTTGCTTTCAGTTATGAATATTACAACTAGTTCTCTAAATCTAGAGGTCATCCAGGCCAAATAGGACAAAAACCTTTTAAGATGTTTTTTCCAGCACCAATAATCAATAGACATTACCAATCAAAACATACTCCCTGAGACCATAATTAACATATATTTATTACCTGAATAAAGGTATTTAAAAATCTTGTTAAAATACACAATCAGTAGTGAATCCTGTGGAAGACTCAGAGTAGATGACTGATTTAGGACAATAAGAATGTTACTTTTGAAGTATTCTCTTCTTTAGAATCTGAGCACCATAAAGGGCAGGGAGGGGGGGGCAAGGGGAGAAGGAAGTGGAAACACAGTTTCTTTTTGTTCAAAAAACATACAGTTTCCTTTTGTCTATGCCTAGATAGCCATCCATCATGAAATCATCTATTATTTACTGTAATTTAAAATACTTTTTGTGCTGTATGGTATAGTTTCCCAGTTTCTTTGAGACTAACCTAGAGGCAACCCCATCTTCTTGCACAGATGATCTTTCTTTCAAGTCCGTGGGAGCTGCAGCAGCACATGGGTTGCAGAAATGAGGCTGAGTTACTCAAAGGGATTTAGATACACATGTTCCATCAAAATGAATGAAAGGTAAACCTCCTGCATGCCTTGAAAACCTCAATTACTCTTCTGAACTTAATTCAGTGATAAAAGCTCACTTTACTCAGTTGATCAGTATTATTTTACTTATTTCTTTAGGCAGATCTGCCATAGGATAGTGTGCGTTGTGGCTATGTCTATTAACTTTGTAAAATACAGCCACAACAAACCTGAGGCTAATATCAAATTCCAACTATAAATAATTATATTACCAACTGACTGTCTACCACTCATGCCCCACATATGTAATGTGAACCAGGGTCTTTGAGCACTCTGCCATCAGCCAGGAATAACCTTTCTGAAGTCAAGGGAGCCATGTGGAATAAACCCAGTTCAAGTGCAAAGAGAAACACTTCAAAAAAACTGGAAAGAATTGTCTGATCTGTGATTTCTCACCGACTCCTGAATCCACTGTAGGCAAAAATCTGCCTTTATATCTATCCTCTCAACAGTAACGTTAGAAAAGCCTCTCTAGAGACATAATCTGCAAAAGCAAGGATGCCAGACCACTGGAGAGGAGCACAGAAATAACCTGTGCCCTACTCACATTCACTCATAATTCCTGCAAGTATCAACATGGTTGCCCAAATGAAAAGCAGAGCCACACTGCACCAGGTACTCACTAGCTGGAGAGTTAGCACCCTTTGCTGTAGATGATAGATCCATCTTCTACATAAACTGGAAGCTATATTGACATCAGATAAGATTTCTTAGAAACAGAGAGGCTTGAAAATATATTTTAAACCAGCTTCTAATTAAAAAGAAACTTCTTGCTGGGGTCTTCTGTTCCTGTGTGCTTCCTCCAACCCCCTTCACAACTAAGAAATACAACAAGAAATCCACACAAGAGCTACCCATAAATGTTTTTTGCACCAAGAGCTCAAAATGCTTTTTAACATTACACATTTCAAACAGGTTCTGCAGGTAAATAGCCCTTCCCCTGGGTGGCTGCATGGGGAGTCCCCCCAGCCCTGAGAAATCCATGTTTTCCTAAACCTTTTAGTGCATCTCGAAGTATGACATTTGATAATGACTCTTACCAATCTTGTGTTGTGACACATCTCCTTCCATAACAAAGGAGACAGAAGAGACCAATGAAACCTCAAAGGGAAGTGGCTCTGTATAAGGCTAAAATGCAAAGCTTAATACTGTTATGGGAAAGGGGTCATAAAAGGAAAACACAAAAGAAGAACATCCCTGCAAGCTAACAGAATCTAAAGATTCTCCATATTTCATATTATCACAAGGCTTACACAGGTGCCTAAAAACTCATACTGAAATGAACGCGAGGATCAGCCCAGCCCATCCTGTTAGCTGTGTGTCGCTCATTACTTTCACCAAAGTTTCACAGCAGAAAGGGCTGCTGAAGTGTAAAGGAGCTGTCTAAAGTTAGGGTGGAATTTGACTGAGAACTTCCACCTGATTCTCCATGTGAGGAATACAGTTGAAAGACTCTAACATGATGGGTAGTTTGCAGTTTTGAATGATCAGGTGTTATCTGACAGCTTTTTAACTTAGCTTTCCTTGATGCATCTGTATTAGACAAGTGTGGTGACACAGGTTGGCTAAATATCTCAAGGTAGAATACTAGCGAAGAGGAATTCTTACAAAATCCTTTTTTTTATTCTTCTTTCTCTCTCTTTTTTTTTTTTTTTTTAATAAACAGAAGTTAACAGGTTAACACTGAAACTCTGTGGCCTTTATCTCAGTTTGGTGGTTTTAGAAATTACCTTGCCCTCACTAGGCAACAGTTGTGGAATGTCAGGCATGAAAAAGATCAAGAACTGTAGTGCTTTATCCAGACAAAGAGGTTTTAAAGTCAGGTTTGCTAAGTATTAGAAAATAGTTCTCGCTATTACTAAGGCTGTAACTTAAAAATGGTAATCACCACCTGGCATACTCCATCAACACTTAGAAAACTGACAAAATGAGACTGCACTTTACATTTAGGCAGCACATCAGTGGGAAATGAATGCATCCATGTGCTAATAATGTAGGCTGACACATGGAAAGAGAAAGCCATGAAGTGGTTTAGAGGGCGTTATATAATAATTGTTGGCAAGTTTGGGCTTTTTAACAGCAATGGCTTTAGAAATTGGGCAGCAGCCCATCAGCCTGCAGGTGCTGAGCGGAGAATAAATTGCTTATCTGTCCCTGCTGCTCATTCTCAGGAGACATGCTGTATTGTGTCATTCAACTTGCTGATCTCTTCAGACAGGTTTCTCCAATGATAGAATTTTAGTGCCAAAAGTGTTGGTTCGCTAATAAGGAAACATGGCTCCTCTGAATTGATATTTCTATATGCTGAGCACATAGGGATACCCTTGGGTAGTCACAAGTAGCAACCATTTTCTAATTAATTAATCCACACATCTCCTCTTTCAGCTACATCTGTATACATCGGTACTGACATCAAATTGTCTGTTAACTTCATCAGAAGTATTTCCTTTCCCCAAATTTCCCAGGGGCTGTATCAATACCTGCTTCCCTAAACAAAAGTGGCAGGCGGATGTAAAGTGAGTATCAACTGACTGCCCTGCTCAGCATATCTCCAGTGCAGCCAACAGTTCAGAATGGTTATTAAAAGGTCAGAGATCATTCCAATTGACAAGGTACCAAGTCCAGGTGACACTCATCCAAAAGTGCTAATGGAAATGGAGACAGAAATTGGAAAACCCGTAGGAGACATTTTGACAAGCTCAGCTGAGTAAAGATCCCTGAAGGCAGACAAAGGACTAACATAAACCAGTATTCTAAAAAGACCTAAAAACAAACAGGGAAACTTACAGATACAGAGAAAAACATTCACAGACCAGTATTCAGGAATATTTTGATAATTATTTTCATGTCTCCAGACTTTAAAGAGCCAGATTTCTTCAATTTGATACTGCAAGCAGGTGACACAGTTTTCAGAAAATGCAAGTCTCCCTTCTTTTGCCACTTCCATACTCTTTACAACTATGCTTTTGTTTTCTTAGTGGAAGAAAAACCCAGTTAGACGGATCACATTTAATGAAAAGGGGCTGAAAGGGAATTCTGACAGCATCAGATGTCAAGAGTTGGTGCCATTCCTTATATATTATTGTATTCAGAAAATCCTACAAGTACTCAGCCAGAGAAAATTCCCTGACTTAAAATCAATACTAAACTAAAGTCCTTTATCCTGCCAGTAATTGCTGTTTGCATGCAAAGCTGCTGCATATGCGTTCACTGGGAGAAAAACTAATAAGAGTTCCCTTATATTGGCAGAAAAACAAAGAACTCGGATGTCTGCTCTTAACACTTTTGTGCAGGGGTGGATTGGGAGGAGGTGGTAATGGCCACATAACTTCCATCTGAATCTGGAGAGCCGTGAAAGTCATGCAAAACAGTACTTTGAGTTTTGTTCAGTAAGCTGCAAATCTCTAGGTCACAACTGCCTGCATAAACTGTGTCAGCTCATTGACATGCAATTCCTTATGTATGTACCCAATATATGTAGTTCCTGAAAGGTGATGCCCTGTTACCTTGGAGGGGATGGACACTGAGGTGTTGGAACTAGAGCTCAGAATGGAAGTCATCAGAAATAACCAGTTAAAGACAAGTTCTGACAAAAAAAACCCTGATCCAATTGAAACAAAGAGGTGAAAATATTACTGCTTCTCTGACCTGCCCAGACTGCATGAATTTGGAAAAACTGTTGGGAAGTATAGTTATTTATACAACCCCGTACCACTAAGGTCACATTGGTTTGAAGACAGGAGTCTTTTCTGAAAACTGCAAAAATACCTAAGTTTCCAATTCTTGTTCTTTAGAGATCTCAACTTTTTCCTGTTAACATATGAGTCTCCTCCATGCACTGAGCCCTGTGGCACACCTGTGGGGGTACGTGTATGCACGGCACCCCCTTCAAAGGAATGATTCCTATGCTGCTAAAACCACCTAAGTTTCTAAGTCGTGTCCTGGTGATTAGCTGGAGACATCAGCTGCACAGCTGCTATACAGTTCCATGGCCCCTCTTCTCCATTGAGATCCCACATCAGAGAGCTGGTCAGTGGGGCATAAACCTTCTGAACTAGGAAAGCGGAAACCCATCAGAGGGGAATGGCCACACACCTTGCAGGTGGTGCAGTGAGACACCGGCAAGATTTGGTCTACAGTCTCACACAGAGTTCTTTGCATCCCTCTTTCCTCAGTAGTCATTGTGAAATGGAAAATCAAGGGGGCGAAAAGTTTGCTAGAGAATGTCAAGAGATGCATGTTCTGTCTCTGTTCTAATAAAGTGACAAATTTTCAAGGAGCAGAATTGTGGCACTTTCCAGGTGGACTCATGTTTTACCAATTGCTAACAGACAGAAGGTGAGGTGTGTCATACTGAAAGGTTCCTGGTGTAGAAAGGCCACACTTATAAAGGTCAACACTTGCAAAAGGCACTGAGTCTTCACCCACCTCATATCTCCTTGCTTTTTTTGCAGGAATACTATTGCTGCTTGGAAGCCTTCAGGCCACCTGACACTGATTCCTCCCTCAACCCCACCATGCTCTTCCTTTGAAACTGACTGTTTTAGTTTAAAGGACAGACAATAAAAATATTCTGAATTCTACAGATCACATGTATTCCAAATTTTCATAGGATGTGTGTACTCTGTGTTGAAATTGCAATCTATCCTCTGTAACATTTTCACCTGAGCTGTGCAGTTTGCTGGCTTTGCAGATGGCCACATAGTAGGAGGTATCTGATCACCTCTGTTTGAAAGATTGAATTCTACCTTTTGTTCCCCTGGGGTTGCAGGGCCATTTTCAGCTATATGTTCTAACCAGCCTGTCCATAGCTTCTGCAGAAGCATGTCATTTCCACCAGCACCTTTAAAGCTAGTGTTGTTTAATCCCTTCCCAAAATGCAATGAAATGGAATTTAGAAGGAAGCAAAAGTACCTGGATGAATAAAGAAGGAGGATATCCCAATGTCAAAGCCTGAATTAATTAGTGTGCCTGCATGCATGTTGTTTTATTATAGTCCTGACTATTAAAAATGGGCTAGTTGACCGCACTGGTGGAATCAGAGTTTGAGAACCTCATGAGCTCCCTCAGTGAATCAAAATCACGCAATCCCCTGTGCTAAATAACTTTGTGCTGATGTGCTCTGAAAATGCAGACAGTGTCTGCTCCTTGCTCAGCCTGTTTATCACCTAAAGTGCACTGGTATGAAAAGTACTTTTTGCCTTTGAATCAAATTACAAAGGCAATGAAGCAATGTCCAAGAAAAAGCCAGGATGTCAGGGGAAAGCAATTAGGTCTGTGGTCACCCACACTCACTAACTGTCTGTTGGCATTCAGGTTTCAGACATATCTGGTTTGTTTGGGGGTTTTCCCTCTATTTGGTAGAACAGGATTGCATACTATAATGTTACGCTCTGGTGCTCAAGTAGGTGACCTACCTTTGCCTGTCTGTGGCCCTTCAGCCACCAGACACACTCAAGAACTTGAGAAGTCCCTGAAGGGAAGCTGGAGTTTGAATCTAGCCCTACTAAACACCCACCATCACATCTTACTCTTTCTCAGCAGTATGGCCCTGGGACTTTATGGGGCTTGGAAAGCTCTCCTTGATCTGATTTAGTATGAACATAAGTTAGAAATAGTTCCTTGGATGTCAGTAGTAATTCCTTGTAGCCCTGTATTTTATATAATAAACACTCTGTGTGTAAAACAAGTATGAAATGCTTCGAGGAAAAATTCTTCTTTCTGGTGGAGCAAGATGGCATTTCACACTCACTCAGAACTGCTTGGTGCATCAGGCTGTAAAAAGTCAGTCCCCTAGGGGGCAAAACCAAGAAGAGGGCAATATCGAGTTATTCATTTCACGTTCAGCCTTCTGCACTTAGCAGTTCAAAAACCCAAGAGGTTCTTGCAATTAAATGTTGCAGCTACAACTGAAGTCATTGAACCCTTCCCATGAAGGCCCGTGAAGTTTGATTTGGATACATAACTTCTCTGAGTCCCACTGAAACCAGTAAAAACTGTATCAACAGACGATGCCCAAAGCATCCTGTATGAACGAGTGCCTTGTTCACACAGGCATCCCCACTCCGTCTTGCCAACAGTTTAACTCTGAAGCATGTGAAAAGTAGAGATTGAAGCTATGGCACATAGGTGGATTAAGTGAGTGGAGGGTTAAACGAGCTTTCTTACGTACATTTCCCATGTTGTACTGCATTTTTATTACATTCATAATAAGGAATGCGAGACAAAAAGCTGAATAAGGGAAGAAATAAAATCTGAGCCTGTTGTCTACCCAGCAGTTCTCACCAGACTAGGTGTTTCTTAAAGGAATAGGGAACCTGCTCTGGCCCTTGGTCTGATGGGGTACTCTGCCACCCCAGAGCTTTGTCCTGCCCTTGCCCCATTAACTCTGTGTCTCTTCATCCAAATTGGTCCTTTGTGCACAAGTGGCAGTCTCATTTCTGCCTCAGTACCAACTTTATCTATTCCTTACACCTTGCCAGCTCACACCCTGACTCCTCTCAGCTCTCCCTCTCCTGCTTGTATCAGGGTACCCTGCTCTGGGCAGCAATGCCTGCCCCAGGAGAGCTGGGGGAGAGCTGTGGCCGTTTCCTGGCCAGGTGCTTCCATCGCAGGAGACAGACCACAGGGTGGGCAGGCAGGCAGGCAGGCAGGCAGGCAAAGAAGGGGATATGGAGCCAAAAAGCTCAGCTGGTGTGCTGAGCAGGTGCTAAACCTTCTTGAGAAGTTCAGATGCCCAAGCAGATATTTTCTTTTCTGTTTTTTAATTACTCTTGAATTTCCCATGGCTTGAGTGGTAAGGCATTAATGACAGTTGTTTAATTAATTAATATTCCAAGGAAGCAGAAGTTCATGAAGTTCAAGAACCATGCTCTGAACTGCATTTAGATGTGTTGCCCCCACTCCAGTCAGGCAGCAGAACGCTGAGCAAGAGCCCAGTGAACCTCACACAGGATGTTTCAAACTGATATGCCCAGCTGAGCTCAGGAAAGCAACAGTCATGTAGGGCTACCAGCAGCTGCTTGGCGCACATTTCTTTGCACGTGCCAGCTGGATCAATATTCACAACTATATTTTTGACAATGCTGATTTAAACCTGTGCTATGGATTTCAGGGACCTGTAAGAACTTTGTAAAGAAGAGAAGCCCCTATGGCTTTCCCAGAAATAATCTTTATCGAAGTTATGTAGGGGCAGGCACATACACCAACAAATCTATCTAGTAACTACATCTGCGTCGTGCATTCTATTCAGAAAACTCTGAGGAATGCAAGTAGCAACAACATTGAATAACAAATATCAACAGTAGCTCTACAGCAGCTGCTCTTGTTAGCTGTCAGGAAGCTAGAGAGCGGCAGATGAGCAATGCCCCGCAACAAAATATGGGGTAATGCTGTCCAAAGGGAGCACTGCTCCATCCTGTTACCGCAGCATGGTTTTGAACTTTTCTTTACTGCAGTGACACAATACCACTATGAAGTGGTGCTTCACTTAATTAAGTCAAAACTGAGACTACCATGCATATTAATGAGCACCCTAATGAGCATTAATTTTTGATGTTCCTCGTTAACAAGCATTATAAACTATGACAAATTTCTGTTTGACTGAATGCCAAAACTTGGATGAGTGGTGGTTTAAAATTGTAAATCTGAATGCTTCCCCAGGGGGATTAGAACACCATGCATAAATACTCTGAAAGCCTACAACGTCAAAGAGGAAATATTAATGCCACAACAGGCTATCTTCCACTGCCCTTCTACACGTGTCAGTGGAAAAGCTCTTGCATCTTTCAAATAGAGGCAATTTAGATTCAAGGAATAAAAAAGAAAGTACCCAGCTCTCAAACGGTAAAAATGAATTATTCTGCTCCCATAGAAAGCAATGGACATGCTTTAATATTGAGAGCTGTGCATGAGCAAAGGTGCACTTACCCCTTTGCGTTGTTTGTGCAGACACTTGAACTCCTAGTGCAAATCTAGTAAAGATGCAGGTTTGTACCTGTTGTCATGACATTGGCATGAACAAATTAAGATCTGATGTTCAGTAAGGAAATTCACTTACTCTAATAAAGTTTGAAAATTATATTTTTTTCCAAAAAGGGTCAGAAATTGAACAGTGCTGATATGCTCCCCCTCCAAAAAAAACCCCACGTGACTTTCAAAAAACTGCTTTCCATAAAAAGTAGTCTACCACAGACTGACCCTGAAATAGTTAAATAACTGAGGATGGGATTCCTTTTGTCCTAAAGCAGACATCTGAACAGCATCAGACAAACTGCCCCCCAGAAGGACCTGTCCCTCACCACAGAATCCAGAGAGACCTGTGGGCCCTGTCTGTGAGGGAAACAGGTAAAGATGGGTAAAATGAATCCAATCACTACCACAGCTCTGATTTTTTTACCCCTGTGTTCTCTCAAAAGGAGATACAGCCAGATTTTAAGCAACATCTTACACACACTTGCATATCTGGAGCTGAACACACAAAGCAGGTAAATCATCAGTTGTACCAAATGGCGATTACAGGGCATGGCGCTTGAAAGCGGAGAGCTCTGGGGAAGTGCCTGTGAGGTACCACCTGGGTACTTCACACTCAACTTGTGAAACAACCATTATTTTTCAATTTTCAAATTTTCAAAAATTATCTGCTTTTTCAAGTAAATCACAGTGGACCTACCTACCTGTACCAGGCGCGGGAGCACAGGCAGGCACAGAACCCTCTGAGGGGAGCGGAGGGGCTGCCCCATGCCGGGCACAGCCGGTTCCAGCCGGTTCCAGCAGCCCCAGCGCCGGGCACAGCCGAGCCCCGCCGGGCTGGCGGTGCCTCAGGGAAGGCGCTGAGGGAAGGGCACCCGGGGCTGAGGGGAAACCTGTGAGGAACGGCCCCGCCGCACCCCGGGCTGGGGAGCGGGGACCCCCCTGCCGCCATGGGGGGACCCTGGGGAGCTGGCTCCCCTGACAGGAGCTGCAGCCGTGGGGGGCCCACGCTGCTGGAGCAGGGCAATGCGTGAGGAGGAATAGGCGGCAGGGAGGAGCTGCCATGGCTGACCACAGCAAGGACTGAAGTTGAGTGGGGCAAGAGCGTGAGGCGGGAGCAGCTGCTCTAGCTGTTGCCTGCCTTTCTCACCATCCAAACCTGTTTTTAATTGGCAATAAGTTAATTTGCCCCTAGTTGAGTCTGTGTTGCCCATGATAGTAGTAGGCAAGCAACCTCCCTGCATTTATCATCTTATTTTCTCCCCTTGTCCTGCTGAGGAGGGGGCTGAGTGAGCAGCTGGATGGGCACCCAGTGGCCAGCCAAGGCCAACCCAGTAGCCCATAACACACGACCCGCAAACCTCTATGTTTACTGCTCTTCTGGGTTACAACTGCTGTTATCTGACAGCCCACAAAACCCTTTGCCTGTCTGATTACTTAATTTAATTGATATTCCTCTGGCTGTACTTGAATAGATTCACTCCCTTTACTGTCCTCACCACAGTTAATAAATTAGAAGATGGATTTTAAAAAAACCCACTACTATCATCTTTATACATCAGCCAGTCTTGAATTCCCAGCTGATTTTCTCTGTGATTGCTGACACTTTAGACAGCAGAAATATTTCTGACACTCACGTTAAACCAACCTGGATGTTTTATACCTGCTGAGAATCCTACCGTCCTGTCCCTCCAGCTGGGGAGGTGAAAATAATGTTGGCCTTTTCAAGTGATCCATCACAAATTTTCATTTCTATTTTCAGCTTACTATCTATTGGTGTGCCTTTGATTTCTACTTTGATGTTGTTTCCAATAACCAAAATAAGAAATCCAGCTTTTTACTGACATCCTTCAAAGCTGTCTTCAAATTATGAATTTCAGCATCCCGACAGAACAATTCAGAAAGACCTTCCATTAATATTTACACTGTGGGATCTCAGTGCAAAAAAATGGATTAACTTACATTGTTTAGGTTGGGAAGGAAATTTGCAATTCAAAAATAATAACATCCTTATTCTTTTGTCCAAGTGAATGATAACTGACAGCAGGATTTTCTAAATATCTTCCATATTATGGAGTGTTGGGGAGGGAAGGTAGTTATTTTTTCTTTGGAGCTGTGAAAGACTGGATTAAATGGCAAACCCACAAACGCCAAGATAAAAGAAATCAGTTGTCTCAGATGAATAATGATGCTTTTTCAACCATTTTACTCCACCCTGGAATCTGTCATAAGAAACCTCACACAGTTGTTACTAACCTAAGCAGCTTGGGTAATATTAAGGAACACACTTTTCAGTAATCTCTCTTATGTATTTCTGAAAAGGATGGAAAAAGTGATTAGGAATTACAAAAATCATATGTTTTTCCAGCTGACCAGGAAATATGCTTTTTAGGAAATAACTGATATTGTTATATTCCAAATTTTTGTGTGTTTTACCCAGTGAGTTGAGAGAAGCATGGAGAGCTCTTAGAAAAGCCACTGTGTGCTGCCCAAAAGAGGGTCTCATTTTCAGATGGATGAAATCAGAATTGGCGTACCCAGCAACAGATGGCTATTTTGTCTGATCAAGGCATGATTCACTAACTATAAAAGCTAGAAGAGAGGCAAGTGTTTGTGGAAGGGGGAATGAAGGTTCTACACCAGGAACAATCTCCCTTCAAGATCACAGGAAATTCCCAAACCGTCAAATTATCACTTCTGCATATTGCTTGGAAGTACCACTAGATATCTAAAAAAAAAGTTATGTTTTAGTCTCAATTAACAGGCTTATGCTGTTTGGGACAGCTCAGATGACCTTCACCTCTGTCAACACATGTAGGATTCCAACACTGAACATGCTGAAATTCATTAGTTTACCCGTGTCAGGAATCAGGGGCAGGTTGGGAAAAAACTTTCAAAAAAACAGGTCTGCCATTTGCACAGGCTCAAACTCACAGGCATGAACAGACACAAAAGCAAACTGGCTGTTAGACCAGGTCTCTACTTCCCACTCATGCCCTTCATGAAAGCAGAACAGTGAGGGCACCAGGACAGTCAATATCCCCTGTCACTCCATACTTCAACTGTCTGTCACAGCATGCCAGCACCGGGGGCATGTGTCCTGCCCAGTGCTGCAGAGAGAAAAGGGAACGAGCTGACCTGCTGGGTGCCCATTTCCCCAGGGGAGCAGCTCTGCAGTGTGATGCTGGGAAAGGTGATGCAGGAGCTGCAAGAAACACAGGGAAATGACAGCAATCACCCACTGCCTCGAGAGAGGAAGGCAAGCCTGTTCCCCTCCACAAGTGGCTTCCTTCAGGGGTTAGCAGCAAGAGCACATCTGCAAAATCATCCTAAGCCTGAAGCACAAGATGCCCTGCTGTCCTTTTCCTCAATGCAGGCAAGAGGAGCAGTCCTTTTCCTCCCTCACCTTCCCAAAGAGCACTCAGGTTCAGCATAGCCCAACAACAATGAGCAATAAGGTTATGTACAACTGTGTTGACACTGTGTGGATCAAACTGGCTTTTGTTAGGGAGAAATGAAGGTTTCAGTGGTGCATTCCTCACTCCAAGCACATTCCCATTGAAATTTGCCACCAGGACACCAGGGTAAGGAAAATGGGATCAGCAACAAAAGCCACTGTCATTCTTACCTCACCCCACTTAAATACATGTTTACGGGCAGCAGCACAGGTTTGCTCTCAGTGTAGTCACTGAAAGGACACAAATAAACTTTAATGAATATTGCCACAGCCCAGGTCAATAGATAAACGATTCTGTTATTTAACATAACTCTCAGAGTGATTTCTAAAAGTAGAAACCCACATTTTACACCTCCTTCCTCACTAACACAAGCTACAGTGAAATTTAGCTTGACATTGGCTGGGTTTTGTGATTTAAAGGGATAAACTCCATTAATTTTCTGCTGATAAAATGTTATTTGAACTCATTCTACTGTCTATTTTTCCCTTGCCAAGATCTCCAATTCCTTTTTCCTCTTGCTACTCCCTATCTGCATTATAGGCTACATAAAATCAAAGCTAGGCAGTAGAATATTTCCTTTATTGAAAACTTTCCTTTATTGTCTGTTGATAAACTGGCAGTCTGCAGGGACTGCTCCACACAGACAGCCCAAGTTGCTGCCACTGCACTACCATGACTCTGCACCACAGGATTGCAAGAAATGCCCCCAAACTTGCATCCATCCTACAGTTTCCGAACAATGAGATTACCCTAGTCTAAAGAAACACTACCAGACTTTTTAGTCCCAGTACTTTTACATGAGCAGTTTTAAATGAAACTTTTTTCTAAGCTAAAAAAGAACATTTTAAAGATCACAGCATTCGGCTTTAACATTTGTGACCAAACAGTTGGGCTAGTACATGAAGCCACTGGGAACCAACCCAGAATTGATTTATCTAGTTTCATTTGCCAAGCTGAATGACAAGCTGAAAACTGAAGCAACCAATTATGTTTTGGAAATAGTTGCCTCAAATAGCTGCCTTTTGAAAATAGTTCCCTCCTTCCCCGTTGTAGAGCAGAATTAAGAAAGAGCAGCATCCCTCTGTCTTGGCAGACTATGCAGATAAAGCCACCTCTCTTACAGAAATCTCAAAAAAAGAATATAAATTCTGTCTTCCCCCTAGGGAGCAGGACTCTCTGCTAGCAGAGGAGAATGCCGTTTGCGCCTCTGTCAACTTGGTGCTGTATGGAAAATATTAGTTAAGACTGAGAAACTAACATAAGAAAAAGAGGATAGGACAGTTAAGGTGAAGAGAAGGAGTTAGAACAATTTTGCAAGAATAGCTCTGAGTGGTTTTCCTTGTTTAATAAACTTTTTCATGAGTCAGGCTACCAGTAAGAGTGTGCTAATGAAAAATCATTAGCTGATGATATCAGGTTAGGAGACCTGATCAATACACAAAGGAGGAATGGAGTATCACACAAGAAGAACTACAAGATCAAAGCTGAACACTGAGCATATAAGAACGACAAGGATTTTGCCGTAAAGTGGAAACTCTGGAGAGGACTGAGGAAGAGAAAGATTTGGGTGCATGGCTATGGAAATGGCAAATACAGTACTAGTACACACCAGCCAGACAAGCTCCCACAGAGACCTGCATGTACTAATGCAACTCTCCAAGCACCAGAGAAAATTCAAGGCTGAGAATGGAAGTGGTTGTTGTTCTTAAATTTGTCATTAAAGAAAATGTCTTGAAGCTAAATGTTATTTTTGCCCCCAAAATGAATGGGTATATATTGACCAGAAACTGATTAAAGACAGAACCAAGGGGGAGGGTGTGGTGGTGCCAGGGGAAGTACCAAAGAAGAAGATTCTACAACAGGCTTCAAATAACGGAAATAAAGGAAGTAATCTGAGTTGAATGTATTTGTGAGTGGGAATATTTCATGCAACATGAACAGAATTATAATTTCCTGTATTAGCAGGCTGCTGGACGATGCTCTGGGAAGCCCTCCCCAGCCCTGTGCTCCAGTAACAGGAGTCACCTTGAGCTGGATGATGTTGCAGGATTAAGGCCTAAGGGAATTCATCATATTTAATATTAAAGACTTTGCTTTGACACAATTTCAATTGACTACAACAAATCAAAGCAAACTCTGCAATAAATGTCTTCATAATACCTTGTGCTGTAGCTGTACTTTGAAAGTCCAAAATCAATAAAAACAAAATGGTGACATATGTTTGTATTATTTGGAAAGCTAAATGCATGCAAGGGATCTGTCACTGCAGGATTAATAGAGAACAAGATGTTCTGTTTGTTGGGCATCTGATTGTCTGTCTCATAATATGAATTTTGAAATAGCTAGGGATTTCTGCTAGTGCGTTTGCAGGTTTATGCTGAATTTCACATTAACAATAAATCACCCTGTATGTATAGTTCTCTTTTTCAATTTACTGCAACATAACTTCATCAATCCACATAGGGAATAGGGCCGTATGCATAATGAGTAGAAATCTGATAATAAAATATTAAGTAAGACAACGAACAAAAACATTTGAAATATTAATACCAAGGCTCTAAAATACCCCTCATTGCCATTCAGCCTACATTTGGTGTGCACATACCTCTTACGTGTGGGTGGAGTGATAGCAGGAGAGGGCCAGGTAGCTTACTTTAATGACTGCAAAATAATCTACTTGAAATTAAGAAATCCATTTAACGATGATGTAAATGAAAATAAGATGCATTCCGTTGTGAGTTGAAAGTCGTAATTTTTACTCTAGTTGGTAAAATTACCTTTGACCAAGTAATTATTCACTATGTTAGGGACCCTTCTGAGGTCCCAAGTGCTTCACAAAATGAACTTGAATGGATTTGTCAAGATGGATCCCTGGTCGTCTCCGTGGCTGTCTTAACGAGGCAAAGAATTCCTGGCACAGCCATGTCCCCACAGTGCTGGACGGCTGTATAGCCAGTGCTAAGCCTGTACTTAAGCATTCCCTTGACTCCAAGCACTCCTTTTCAGCAGACATTGACATGCATGCTTAAATTTAAGCATATGCTGGCACATGCTTGACAGCAATGGGAACTCCACATATACCTGTGTACTTATCTGAAATCGGGGCACATACTTTTGGCCTCGCCTTATTGGTAACTTCTGCAGATTCAGATACTGAGGCCCCTGGAATTAATCTAGTCTTGGATTCATTTTTTAAAGGCATCTATATTCAAAACTCATAGGCAAGACTGTTTCAAGATCAAATGCTTTTGGTATTCCACAAAATACAGCTTTCCCATCCCATGTGTCATGCAAATAGGCTCATGAATTGAGTAATTCTCCTCAGCTAACCAGGATCATATTTACTTAACTGATGTGAACAGACAAAAGGAAAATATACCACTTGCTCAATGTGTGCAAAATTTATGGTATGTAGCTAACATAATGTATTTAACAATTTTATCCAAGTTTCAATCTAGGACAAAACAAATATGTTCACATAATCCCAAGCCATACAGTAGCAGTTGCATGCGGTAAGTGATTTAAAGTTTTAATTCATCATTAAACACACTGTACACATGCAGGTTTTTCTTTTTAAATAATAATATGCAAAACATCCAGAGTCATTAACAATTTAATAAGCTGTTTAAACAAGAGAATTCTTTGAAATGCTTGATCTGTGCCTATGTCTTCTAAACATCATGCAATAATTTATCGTTTTCACAAATTGCTTGTCAGCTGGACCAAAAAAACCCTGTTCAGCAATTACCTCCATTCTAAAAAGTCTCTCTATAAACCAAAAAAACCCTGTTCAGCAATTACCTCCATTCTAAAAAGTCTCTCTATAAACTTTATATCAATGGGCACAGAAGGTATATGGAATCAGAACAAATATCTTTTTCATTGAGAAAATGTTAATTGGCCTTATCTATGTCATTAAGACTTGCAGAGAACCCAAGGAAAAACTATTCTACTGCCAGATCAGATCGTAAGGCTGCAGTATCTAGATTTTATTTGCAATAACATAAACAGTCAACAGCAATAATGACCAAGTAGAACATACAAGACTTGACAGCATAGAGTCAACTGCAGGACATTGCTCACGCTACTTTGTTTTCAAAAGGTCATCATATATCTTCACCTGCAATTGGGGGGGGGGGGGGGGGGGGCATTTACCTAGACATCCAGCAGTTTCACCCCCAACTTGGGCTCAATTTTTGCCAAAGGAGGGTGAACTAGTAATGAGGCTGACCTCCAGCATTGCAGAGCCAACTTTAGTTCTCCCCTGCTTGAGCTGGAGTTGTATTAGCATGGCACAAATTTGCTATACACGTGTCTTGGGAAAAGGACACATGGGCAGAACTGGTAAAACAACGCATTTCCCTCTAGCACACCAAGGGGAAACAGCTCATGGGCAGCTCAGGGCTCCACTCTCCTCACCTGGGGTATTATGCAAGGAACAGAGCGAGGGAAGATTCTCTTTAACATCTGGTAAATTCAGTCACGCTTTGTCTCATAATATTAATTTTGTGATGAATGCAGCTAATGACAGTCTATCAAATGAACTACCACATATACATGAGGGAGGATCCACCAATGACCTGCAACAAAAACTTCTGGGTAACAGCTTCCTCCTTGCTGCCTTCCCACAGTAACCCACAGCCACGTAACACAGTCTGTGGCCTCTACTCAGTAAAAAGCTCCTACTGAGAAGAACAGCGGTTTGAGTGAATATTGTGACTAAAGACACGCAAGGCTATAATTTGCACTCAGCTCTAGCTGTCGGGGCATAGCCGCTATGTAAAAGCAAACCACTGAGAAGTCATCCAGCTGCAGTTTTGAGATTCCAAGCTTGGGAGAAGAGCAGCACTGGGAAAATTTGACCAACAGCATAACTAGCTCCATCTGCCTTTATTACCCAAGTATAGCCATCCAAGAAATTCGCCCTGCAGCTATCCCTCCCTTTTCCAGGTAACCCTTTTATAGCTTTCTATTATGCCACATAGTATTTAGTCAATAGAGGGAAGGTCTTGCTGCATTTGAAAGTATAATATCAATCTCTAAGTGCTTCTTAAGAAGCCAGTTGACAACTAGCCATTACTGTTTTACATCAAGACTTGCATTCTAGTTCTATTGCATTTTTAATTATTTAATTATTATCGTTAAGGAGAAACTGAACTAATATAAAATTTGACCCCATGGAGTTCACTATGCAGCTCTCACTGCGGTAGATGAAACATCCTATGGAAATTTCTGGAAAGAGTGCACTGACTAACATCCAAATTCATGGACTCCGGTACACTGCACTTGCAACTTAATTATTCAGTCTAAGTTCTGTTTTCTGCAACAGTTTACAAAACCTTAGCATTTTAAGCATAAAATTTAGCCATTTTTAACTGCTGGGGCAATAACAGTGCTTGTCAAGAACTTGCTTGTCTCTATAAATACCCACGCTGGCACCTCACAACACGGAAGCATTACATTTTCTTCCCAGAGTCACATTGCTTTTTTTTTGTGTTACTGAAGTATAAGAATGCAACACAATTGACCTATCACAGCAAAGAAATTGGAATACAGCTTGTTTTTTGAAAATGCAGGTTAAGGAAGAACCCACATATGTCCCCAAGCCTGTACCTTTGAAAGTGTGCTTCCTGCAGTTGGGATGGATTTGTAAGGTAGCTTTGACATTTTGTGAACACCCCCAAGCAAGCATTTTGAATTACTTTGTTCATTTCACATCCAAGATCCTACAGCTTTTCAAACATTAAAAGCATGTACTACTGCATATAAACTTGAAATAATAGGCCTCTGAACTCTCATTGCCTGCCATTTAAACTGTGGAATTACTCCAGAATTGAAAAGCTTTACGGATCAAAAATGTTCAGTGTTCACTAGGACAGCCATCCAAACAAAGTGGCACCTGCTAGCAAAGTTAGTGGAACAAGGGAAAGAGAAGTAATTATTATAATAGAGATATAGAAACTAATACGGTTAATTGTGTTGCCAACAATGAACAATGGTGGTAACAGGACTTGTAAGACTGGCGTGATAAGCAGAACAGCTGGGAAGAGAAACTTTGGCTAGATGGCAACAAGGGGACTTCCACCACAGGAAGAAGCCACCTTGCAGTGTGCGGGTATCTGGACCCATGCATCCACATAGGTGGAAGAAATGCTACTGCGGCCACAGAAACATTTTCATCCTATTCTCTCTAAGTTTTAGGTCCTGGAGAAAAGGAGAGCAGGAGTTCAACAGTGAATTCAGAAAATGCTAATATTTCTAATTATACGATCCTATTGTATAGTTTGACACGTGGAATCATATAAACACGTTCTCTCTAACCTACATCCTGTAGGTCTCAATAGCATATTCTGGACTCAGTAGTAAATTACCATAATGTCATTGGGTGAATTGCACAGAGACCAGGCAAAGAATCTATAGCAGATGGAAATAAAGTGGAATAGACTGCCTGTCACTGGGGACTCCAGCATTTACTCGCAAGGATCAACTTGACTCAAAGCAGTGCTGCAAAAAAAGGTTGCCTTAATGAAGCTGAAGTCTTACTCGGGTTGTAAGAAATTATATTTTCTGTGTTTCAGATGCTTTGGAAAGATCTCTGAAGACCATTTGGTGCTTAATAGAGGTGTTTGTTCTTAGTTCCCACATATATTTTTGTTCTGATTTCATTGTAATTGATTCATAGTGTCTCTGAGCATTATGAACCAGTTTTTCACTACACAGTGTGCCACAATCTCTCACTAATATCAATGAGATATATGTAAGCTTCAAAAACCACTCAGAATTTGACAGGATTAGGACAACTTGACAAAATAAGCATTGCAGTAGCCTTTCAGAAAAGACCTGTAACACTTAGCACTGCACTTGCATGTTATGTGTTGTTTGCATGCCTTGCTGAATCTTAACTCCAAACTTCATTAAATAGAATTCCCTACAGAGGAGAATGAGTATGCATCTTACCTGCATACATTATGATTTTGAGGCTAGCTGAGGATGTACATTTTCTGAAGAAGCAAGGGACATAACTCCAGCTGGGTTGAGAAAGTAAAGGAAAATCGAGAGAGACAGAAGCAAAGTACTGCATCACTAATGCAGTGACATCTCCTGAACAGATTGAAATGGGCTAGAAAAACAAATGAAAGTCTGAAAGCACAGTGTGGAGCTATGGATCCAGGCCCTTACATAAGAGTTATATCATACAAAAGATATAAAACATCATTTGACTTACATTACTCACCGTCTCATCCATCACAGTGGTGTTGACAGACAAGAGTTAGGACAGATTTAGCCCCGTGCAAGTTGTCTTCCAAATGTGAGTACATAAATTATGATATTCTGTCCCCATTTGAACACTCAAGTGGCACTGAAGCGATATTTGTGCCTCACAGTCTCACTCTTCCACCAATATGCAGAAATGGGAAACCTCAGGCACACACATTTACAAATTAAGCAAACATTATTCTGTAACAAATGACTACATACTTGGAAATTATTTTAAAGCAGTCTGAAAAAAAAGCCTACAGGGACTCTACAGATTTATTGCAAAACAAAAACAACATTAAGCCACAAAACAATGAGAAAAAATAACATCATTTCCCATATGTTCTATGAGCAAAATGGATATACAGCCCTTTAGGTAGCAATAGTAATAAAGAAAAGTCATCTGGGTCAAATGGCATATTTCTATTTATTATTAACATTATTTAAACCAGACTTAAGGTGTACACAGTGCCTTAAAAACAAATACAAATCTGACAGATCCCTTCCCTGAAAAACATACAATCTGAAGTAGGAGAATCAATGCATAATAACTTTTAAGTTTTTGCAGTGAGGAAAAGTGTCACAACAAAAAACACATTTCAAAGTTTTTAGCTATGAAGTAAAAGGCTAATTTAATTTTTATTTTTTTTCATTTTATTACAAAGCAAGCAGCAGTCTGGGTTCAGATGGGCTCCTCCACTAACACAGCTGAAGCTACAAACAGGAATATCTCTAACTCTCCCAAGCAAACATAAAACAAAAAGAAGCCCCATACAATAAAAGAAACCTCAGATCTCATTTTTTGGGTGCCAACAGTGCACTATATACATTTCAGAGGAGCTCACATGGAGTGAGCCAGGGTTTCAAAGGCAAGCCAAATCTCAGATGATCCCCTATCATTAAACTAACACAGAGTATTTTATTAACCATGTCAGCTATTGCTACAAAAAGTGCCAAATCCTGCCTGGGTTCTTCTCAGGGTATTGGGTGGCTCATACCTCTCAGCAAGACCTGTCTCCCCTTCCTTGGCCCTGGGTCAGCAACCAAGCCACCAGGCTCATGCTCTCAGGGAGTTTCTAATCAAAATTTGAAGCTGCTTCTCATCACAAGCCCAGTAGGACCAGGCCTAAGAGGGTGCTCCTGTGCCTCGTGCACCCCCTAAGGAGCCCTGGTTCTCAAGGGGCTCACAGCAAGGCACAGAGCCTCTTGGACATGGAGGGACCAGGCAACAGCAGTGGGTTAGGGGACTGGAGACCTCTGCAAATGTCACGTGTTGAAACTAGAAAAGTATATGCAAGGGCACTTACCTGCTCAAAGGTCAGGTAAGACTTCACTCAGTGAGCCCGACACAATAAAGCCAGTCTTCTTGCCTGTCTGTGTTGCAAGCAGATTCTGTTGCAGGCAGATGAATCATAAACTCTTAAAAAAAAAAAAGTTTTAAAAAGATGCAAAAAGCCAAAATCTCCATCTGTCATGGGAAATGTCTGATGATCTTCCAAATATACAAAAACTAATTTCTGATACCCCCGGGCAGAGCAAGATGTAAAGGAAATCCAGAATGGACAGAAGTGTTACAGTTTTACTGTAAAAAACAGGGGAGATGGCCTGTTAGGGAGACAGTTTGGTGGAATTGCAAACACCGCATACCTTTTTAGATGTGTGACATATATATATATAGTACAAAGCTGCACACACATGCATAAATACATAAAACAAAAAATGACACAGTAAAACATTCCTCTTCTGTATGCATTCATTTTTTCAATATTTTTCCAACTGCAAACCCTGACACCTCCTAGGTGAGATAAGATAATGCACTCATCAAATTTACAAGACCAAACAAACTAGAAAATAAACTTAATAGCATACAACAATGGCAGTTAATGTTTTGTCTTTGATGACAGAGAATGGATACATAGTGACTATTTAATTGAGCATTTCATAGAAACTTCCACAGAACAGCTGAATGCAACCACCCAATATTATGTTCCCATGTCAAATCAAAAAACCTTCCCCCCACCTGAGGTTTGTTATGGAGTATTCTTACTACAATTCAGAAAACTCACTTCTCTCTTTCACTGGCTTTGCTAAAGCTGAATGAAAGGACACCGAGGAAGGAATTTGCCTCAGGTTATTTTATGCAGCCTTTTTGAATGCTAAGGGCAGAAATACAAGCAAACCTATAAAGAATTCTCAATAAAGCTCACTTCCACAGTTAAAGAAATGTGGAAGTGTTCACCTAATGAACAGTCTGTACAACTGCTAAAAGTTGGACCATCAGCCCAAAATGTGCACGTACACTTGGCAGGTAAATGAGCAAGACACATCTCTGTTGGGATCCCTCCTCTTCTGATTGTAGTGACTCTGAAGCACTCAGATTGAAGTCTGTTTTCCTCAGTGATTTTTATACATAGAAAGTTACTTTACTGAAAGACTCCTTCCATCAGCAGCAGCCACCATATCAGTTTTTACTTGGGTGCACAGCTACAGGAGCCAAAGTGAGTTTTGATTTTCCCCTCGAGCTGGGCAGCCCCAGGTGTAACACAGGCTCCCTGGACAGATGCTGTAAATCTGCATGTTCCCTTAATGTCCCACTCCACAGACTTACACCAGCAGAGGAGCTCATCCCATGTACCTATTTTTCCTACACCTTAGTTTTAAAACACAATGCACAAAAAAATTATTTATGTTTACAGAAGTGCAATACATAAAAAATAATTAAAACATTAAATCTTTCCAAATGAGTGTGATATACACAAAGTCAGCATTTAGTGTAGGGGAAAAAAATCTCCTCCAACTAAGCTTATCGATATGGAGAAGACCAGTTCTCAGGAATTCTGCTTTTTACGGTATCATCATACTTATGTCCACCTCAATATGATCCTCTCTCCAGCAGCCTGCATTAACTAGTCCATGCTACTGGAAACTACCTCCAGCTGTGCTTATGGGTGTTGATTTTATTTCTCAGTAATTTCTTTAATGTTGTGTGTGCATACGGTATCCAGTATTTCAGCTCAGATTTACACAACACCTCTGCTATTTCCTATATGCAAGTGTATTTCTCTGAATTGGATTTCTGAATATAATGCAAGAACATTTTGCTTACAAAAAAGTTTGTTTATTAGCAACATAAAATTGTCAGTTGTTTACGCCCCACTTGTAAATACCAGGCCACATTAACATAAACTTACCAAATGGAGGGCAGGGGGGAAGAGTGGGCTATTTTCCTTGCGATCCTTCAACAGGAGACCAAAAGAATAAATAAAAAACGAGCATGGTGGGAAGAGTTACTATTCGTTCTTGTAATTCACCCTTGGCTCCAAAGAGGTGACACATGGCCTGGAGGACACGAGCGTGCACAGCTGTGGCCACAGTCCCCTTATTTACTGCCTTGAGTCCCAGCCATGTTTGCCAGCTTGACTTCACAGGAGAATGTGTTGGCTCATCCTGTGAAAATATATTGTCAGGCTATATATTTTAAATGCTGTCTACTCTCCTTGTAAGATTCAAGACCTAATCAATCCTTTATGTTATAACCAGGTGTAAGTCATAAAGGGGTTGTTATTACACAGTTTTATAGAGTGAGGCGCTTAGATACTGATGCAGCAGAGAGGTATATAAACAGCCCACTGCACCCTCATGTTTTCAGGTACCAGTGTCAAGATTTCTACCTACAGGTCAATTTAAAATATTTTCAGTTACTGTCAACCCACTAGTTTCAAATTCTAGAGTTACGCCTGCTGCTCGGCTATAAAAGCAAAATTCTCCAGCCACAGAAAGATCCAAATAAGACTCACCAGGATATTTCAGCTTGGAGGCCAAAGCTCGCTGTTGGCATGCCGTAGCACTGAATTTGACTTTGCAACCCTGTTTTGGAGAAACAAAAGTAAAAATTAGAATAGAATGATGAAGAAACCTTTACAGACTGTGCAATGTGTAAAAGGTCAGACTATAAAGACAGTAATCTACTCTTAAAATGAAAATCTGAAGCAACAAAATACAGCGGTTCAAAACATAGGTATAGATCTCATTGTTACGTTACCAAATGTCAAGGCAACAACAAATGAATCCTAACTAAATTTGAATACACCCTCCTGAATTCATACTTACTTCAGTAAGACCACTTTTTTTCATTTAGCTTGAATCACTGGAGTATAATTTAAAATAAGAAGGTCCATATAGATTTACCTAAACTCATTTCATTACCAAAAAAAGTTAAACAAATACAGTAAGTTACTGCAAAGAGTTAAACTTTGAGACTTTAATGTAATTTTATTTAGTTTAATCCATGATTTGCCTTCCCATCCACTCCCTGCACTGCAGAATCCCACCTAAGCATGCTTCAGCTTTGGTTGGAAATGGGTGCCCCACATATTTCTTGTAACAGTTGGCTTTTTGAAAGTCCTTCTCAGTTGGGTTGCTGAAGAGGCCCATGACCTCTGCCTAGCAGGGAGAAGATGCAAGCTCATGGTGGCTGTCAGGGAGTAACGCTTGCACAGTGCAGCAGTGCTCATCTAACTTGTGCTGCATGCCCACTGAACCACACATCCTAAGGAACAACCCCAGCTACTTCCCTGGCTAAACAGCAATATCATCTGAAGTCTCTAGGTTTAAAACCTGTGTGGATGCCTTAATAAGTGGAATTTATATGCACATTTTGCATCTGTAGTTAGCGTTCAAGCTGCCTGCTCGCAAATTTCCTGCAGTAACCTGTGCTCCTCTCACCAAATTCCAGCAAGTGACTATATTAAGTCCCGCACAGCAAGCCCAGCCTTTGGTGGTGTCTCACTCTGCTGTTTTTGTCCTAGGTGATTCTGCCTCCTATGTAACTTGTCAAAGCAGTTGTAACTCAAAGGATCCAGTTCCCACCCACATACGTTGAAAAAAATTTAGGGCAAGACAAGATACCAGGTATCCACAGTGCTATTACTATTATCTTGATAAAATAGCAGGGACACACATTCTGCCTGTCACAATTAAGGTGATAAATGCCTGTTTCTTTGAGGCTTGTTTGAAAGTCAATTATGCAGATTATTTCTAGAATACAGACAGATGGTGTTTTCCCCCATATGAGACAATCAAGTTGAACTTTGATATGTGCATAAAAATACTGTAATTTGTCAAGCTCCAATGGGGCCATTTTATCACAGATAACCAAAAGACTATATGGATTTTTGTATTTGCCTCTTTTCGATTAACACAGCCTATGTTCCTTTTTATTCAGAATTTTTTTTTTTTAATGGAAGCTTTGCTATGTTTCATCTTGAAGCCAAATATTGATCTTTCAGTTTAGTCTTCAGGTTTTGATTAACGCAGAAGGTTGCCAAGTGAGCGGCTTTTTGTTTGTTTTCTGTTAATTCTTTTTTTATTATTCACTTGCTGCAGTAAATCTTGCTTTTATTGTCCAACCACTGAAAAGAAAAAATGGATTGATTTGAGCACCTAAATAATTTACAGTGCAGAGCTTTTTGGAAAGACTGATGCAATGTTGACCTTCATTTTTCCCCCTTCTTTTCTTGACAATAGAACATTTTTGATTGACTTGAAAGGAAAAAAAGGAAGATGATTGATTTTGACATGTTAATCATGGTTTAATGCAATGAAAGCTTTAGAAAATGAGTGTTTAGTAAGACATGCTTTTTAACAAAAGAAAAATAAGCTGTTGTAAGCAGGAGAATTATTATAAATATTTTTCTCGTCATTTTCAATCTCTATCAGTCCAAATTTCATGCTCCTATTTAAAAACTGAGTTATATTCATTTTTTATTCACAAATGTTCTGACCGCCTGAATTCTTCTTCATCAACTCCATAATAGTTTTGCTAAGCAATAAGAATAAATGGAAAAGCTCTGACAAATGTAGGAAAGGATAGTCTGAAACATACTGCAGCAGACAAAGATCCTGTTTCTTGTAGAGACTTTTTATCTGATTATAGGTGAATTACTTGGGCTCCCAGCAAAACACAACCAAGTCAGAGACCTAGCTCCAGTTCAGTCCAGTCCAGGGATGCCTTAGGTCTGCTTCCAAAGCAATACAAGACCTCATCAAGGGCATATATACTAACTAACATTGTAAGTTCGTAACAACTGGAGTCAATAACAGATGCTGTCTTATCTCTGTGGGGCTGTGTTAAACGAAGTAAGGTAAATAACACCTGCTTAATCAAGGAACATTTTTAGGTCTCCAGGTGAGAAGTACATTGGAAAGACAAAGTAGTATTAAGATAGCTTTTTAGATACTGGAAGTCTTCCTTGGCAGTGCTACCTAAAGTATGTAGCACAAATATAGGGTTAGATACAGCCAGACATGAAGTCACCAGATATTTAGGCACAACATTTTACCTACTTTAGCTGTCAGAGGTGTAAGGTTGATTATCAAGGTTCACAAGGAGGCGTGGATATCAGAGTCACCAAAACGCACATTTCTGCAGAATACATGAAAACACACTTCAGACAACTGCCCTCCTCAATCTACCTGCCAAGGTACTTGCATTACCTAAAAGCATCTGTTCAGCACTTCTCAATAAGCACACGCTGACTTTTGAAACAGTGCTTTAAACAACTTCAGTTTTGCCAAGTCAGAAAGTTGCTCTCACAACATTATTGTTGCCAGCTCTGACCTCATTCCACCTTCCAAACAGCAAAACGCTTCACCATAACCTACCAGCCATGCTGGGCTGGGGTAGTTACTACTGAATGTGTCAATGATTTTTAACATCTTTTCTGTTACAGTGACTGTTTAATGTCTCTGGATACATAGTACCTTCATTGAAGACAACGCAGTTACTCCAGATTTTCACTGGCATCACAAAGAAAAAAATTGGTTCCATATCAGTAAAATGCTATGTAAAAACCAGCAGTAAATATCAGGTTTTCTCTTGTGAATGCACTACCTCGTTTTGCCTCCAATGGAAAATAATACCAGCAAGTACTCAGGGGTCCAATAATTCACGTTACTATACACCTGCCAGATACACATATGTACTAACTTCATAAACTAAAGATTATTTTATATTCTCTTAGAATATAAATTAAATTAGACTGTTATCTCAGTAAGATTCTGATCCCCCAAATACTCAGTACCACCATAGAAGTAGTGAAAGCTGAAGATATGCTTAACTGTTCTGGACTGGAGCCTAAATTAGATTTCCAAATACAAAAACATATGTCTTAAATACCAAGCTACACCCAAAGTCAACACTGTCCTTATGGATCACTTTGTTTCAGGCAGTTGTATTTTTTTAATTAAATCATAATTTTAACACAACACAATCTTTCTTTTAGTCATCACTTACAATCCAAAAAGAAAAATGCCCACATAAATGAGCAAGACTTGTGTCTTTCAGTTATTAACTCTTATTATCTCTATTCCATCCAGATGTTACTGAGACTAATAATTCTCAGTATATGAATAATAATACGTATGCATAGTAAGCAGAACTATATTCTAGGACTGCTATTTTCCATTATTTTTTGCTGCTCACAAAAAATTTGCACATGTGGTGAGGTCTCTGTAAAGATCGAGATGGCTGAACAATAACAGGTTATACCAAACTTGGACAGTTTACATGCAGAAAGAATGTGAAACCTGAGAATCTTAGATGATCTGTAAATCTATAAAAGGAAAAGCACCACATTTTAATTAAACTCTATTCATAGCAACTAATTGCAAGTCCAAGGTTATAAAGGGGACACCTCAGTGGCCTTAACTTCTCCAGGGAATGTGTTCATATAACAGGATCATCTTTATAATTGGTTGTGTCTACTTTGTTTTCCATAAGTGTCTGGCATGAGTAGAGGTTCATTTACGCTATTGGATTTTGGATCAAACCTCACAAATATTCTCAGGTGCTTTCCTTCTCTGCTTTGTCTGAGAAGAAGAGTTTGCCAGTGTCCTAAGATAAAAATGGAACTTCATGTAACTGGTTCTTCACCCAGGCTGTTAGCGCCTTGCAGGCCAGCAAGCCTAACTGAGGGCATTCAAACACACGTACATAGCTGCATTCTCTGCTTTAACATGCCAAACAGCAAATATTCAAAAAAGAAATTTGTTGATAGAAATGTGGAGGGTGAGAAAGACCACTGACTCCAAGGCAAAACCCAAGGCAATGGCAATGTGACACTGCCTCAGTTTGTGAGCCCAGCTCTCTCTCCTCCTCTAACCCACTCTCCTTCTCTGGCCAAATGCTCATCAGGCACTGAGCCACAATCCTTTCACAGAAGCCCACAGTAACTGCAATTTTCAGATCATCTGGCTGGTAGACCTGAGCTGCTTAATTTCCAAGCTCACCCAAGATCAAACTTACTCCCTACAGCTGTACTCATACACGAACTATTGAATTTAACAATGCAGGATGCAACTTCATAGCGTGAAATGTATTATATACGATGAGACCAAGGGTCAATTTGTACAAATCAATAGATCTCAGTAATGAACTTACTAGGTCAACAGCATGTGAGTAAACTCTAACTCTTCCACTGCCTGCTTTCATAAATTTGGCTGTGTATCATGCATAAGCATATTTTAATGTGACCCCCTTGCATCCACTGTTTGACACAACATTACACCATGCTACTGCATGCAAAATGCTAGGAGAGCGAATGCAACAACAGCATTCAGTGCATACTTGGAAAAGTACATTGTAGTGCTTTAGTATTTTTGGGAGAGAAAGAATGGAACGTGAAAGGATGAGCATACACTAACATAGAAAGAGTATACAAGATGACAAATTAAAGTTTTTCAACTTCTTTTTAAAAGCACATTGTAGGTGGGAGAAGATGCTAAGACAAGTGTTTTCAATAAACCAAATTCATTAGCATCAAGCAAAAGAATCAAAAAATTGTTGAACCTTGACATCCTTAAAGCTACTTGTTGTGCTGTTTTCAATTGTGTTTAAGTTTACAAGGACAAATCAGACCTTTGAAACTAACAATTTTGTTTTTAAGGGTGTCCTTGAAAGACTGCAGTCATATACAAATAAGTTACAGGATACAAAAGCAAGCCACATAAATAATAAAAAAACTCAGGGTGAATGTCAGCAATTGAAAACATACATGCAACAGCTGCAAAATAAATTACTATAGTCAAAGCTGCTCCTCAGACTCAAGAGCTCATATGGCAGTCTTTTAAAGGTCAACACTGGAGTCAGTCACATTGGAAAAGGAGTCCAAGAACATGAAATCCAGCATTCAAATGATTTCTTTGCCCAAGGGTCCTTATTAGAAATGTAATCTCTTTTCTATCACTGTTTAATAACATATCATTAATTTCTGAAGTGTTTTAAAATACCTGGAGAACAAAAGATGAAATTTAAAACAAATTCATTTATTCCACCCCAAACAATACATAAAAAACTGGAAAGAACAAGATAAAGACGTTAATTTTACTGACAATTTTGTAACACTCCTTGAGAGAGAGAAAACAGCCATAACTCCAAAATTAGATTGTAACCACAGGCCATTTTATCACGTGAAAAGTACCAAGTAATGATAATTTTTCCACTGACTTTAATTAAGCTTCTTGGAGACTCTCTTACACACTCTCCTTCCCGCTTTCTTTGTTATTAAAAAAAAGTGAAGTTACCCCCCAGGTGAATTTTGCCAAATGCTCATAGTTCCAGTGTCAGAACCATGCCTTACATAATGGAAAGTTTACATGAAAAGTCAAGGTTTTGATGAATGTCACACTTGAAAGCCAATTAAGTGGGCTGAAAGGAAGACACAATTTCCCATTGTCTAATTGCCTCACAGCACCTTCAAGGTAATAAATTTGTCACATTGAATTAATAATGAGAAACGAATATTTGACTTGCAGCCTTGAATAGAAAGTAGTTCATTATCAGTTGACATTGTTCCTTCCAAATAAAGAGAGGGGCACAACAGGAGTTAAGGAAAAGATGTCAGAGAAAGCTTTTCCTCACGTCACTGTCTCACACACTGAATGCACATTTTCGTTTAATATCCTGTAAAAAATTCCAGTAAGGGGGAAAAATTATGGTGCGTCTAATTCCTAATTCTCTTTGGCCTTTGCAGCCTGACAAATAAAATTCCATCTGGATTTCCCCAAACCACACTCTTTCACCATATCACTTCAAACACAAAGGTTGTAAAATTTTTTAAATTGGCTACATAAAAGTACAAGGAGCCCAATAAAGCAGGGGCCAGCTTTAGGTTTATGTGGCTCTTAAAGGCTTTCTGCCTTATCTCCTCTGCAAAGCATTGTTTGTACACGTGGTGGGAGACAGGTAGGTCAGTATATTTCTTACTCCACAGTTGCCAAAGGAAAGGTAACGTGCTTGTAAAGCATTCGTTTTGGCACAGGAGACCTTTATAATGGCGAAGGATTCTCATCTACACAACCTATGCACAATGAAAGAAGTCAAAAGGAAATCTAGGTCCTTGGTTTGGTATTAGATTTGCATCTGCAAAAGGCATTATGAAATAGAGCTCATCTGGGTATATCTTAGCCTTTCCAACAGCCCAGACTCTGGCCTTATAACACCTGGGAGCTGGGGATGGGCACATCAAGACAGACCTAGAGGTAAGGAAACAGAAGCGTATTTTAGGTTGCATCACTATCAGTCAGTAAGGCTCCACGTCCTTCCCCTCCCACATAGCGTTACAATGCCTTTGGCATGCCAACACCTGAGAAGCATCTGTGCAAGTAGCTTGCAAGCACCACAGCTCACACTGCACGAGGTGGTTAACAGCAGTGACATTCTCTTGCATTCTTTAAATGGGAAAACAGAAAAAAGGGAAGGGGCAAAATCATGGACCACCAAAAATGACTGATAAAGAAAATTAGAATAGTGCAAAGTGATGTTTAGTCATGGAAGTAATTATGAGAATAAAAATGAAAACAGGACCCATAAGATTGAAAATTTTAAAGAATAGCCAGAACAACATAAAACACCCAAAACTGCTTCTTCAAGAAAAATTTGGATCCTGTTTACTCTGTGGACACTACCATTTGATAAAGTCTGCTGCAGGTTAGTGCACCCCACATTTACTGCTTTGTCTTTTTGAAAGATGTTATTAGCTGGAAGGAGAATTCCTTGAATTCAGAAGATACTTGGGGCAAAAAGGGGAGAGGGAAGAGGTAATCTGTCTGTATTCTTATCAGAAAGAACTAGAAAAAAACACAAGCCCTGCTAACACATGGAGACTGAGCACTTACATATATTCAGCCACCACCTGAACAGACATTTTCTGGAATAGTTTTAATTTCTACAGAAAGAACCTAAAATCAGCAATTTGAACCACAGGGCTCCAGTTCACAAATTCAGGAGGATTTGCTCATAACTCCAAGACATAAAGCCCTTTCCCTTCTGATCTCAAGATCAATAAAATCAGCTTCTTTGGTACCTGACCATTGCAGAACACAATGCACTTTTTGGTCCACCAGAAGCATCTTTAGAACATTCTCATCCAGGCTTTACACTAGGATTCTCCCAGTGTTATTTAAAAGCAAGATTAACACATGCTTAACAGCTGTTTCCATAAACAGGTAATCACAGCCAGTGATTATAATCTCTCCCAGAGTGCAGAGGGTCAATAGGCTGCTTCTCACCTAAATGATAACCACTCACTCCCAAAAGAAATCGTAGTAACCATTCAGAGCTCTTATCGCTCCAGTCTGAACACAGCTTCTGTGATTTGGGGAATGAAAGCAGAGAGGAGGGAGGACAGATGGCTCAGCAAGACCCCTGGGGGTGGGGAAGCAGGGTGGCCATCAGGTGGTGGATGGGACAGGACTGAGCTCAGCTGCTATGATGTTACAGCACCGCACACTGTGCTCCTGCTGCTGCAGCGCATTCAGCGTGGTGCACAGAAGAGCAATGGAGAAACCAAATGGTCATTACAGAAACTGCAGTGAAGCAGCTTTGGACATTAATACTTCTGTTGGTGTGGGGCTTGGCTGCAGTCATGTGTAAAGATCAGATCTTGTTCTCCCTGGCCAGAAGCTAAAGTGTTAAGACTTTTTTTAGATGCAACATTGTGCTGGTTTCAGCTGGGATAGAGTTAATTTCCTTCACAGCAGCTGGTGCGGGGCTGCGGGTTGGATCGGTGCTGGGAACAGCACTGCTCACCCAGGGATGTCTCCTTATTGCTGAGCAGGGCTTGCGGGCACCACGGCCTCTGCTGCTCCTCACCCCTCCACCCGCGAGTGGGCTGGGGGGGCACGAGGAGCTGGGAGGGGGCACAGCCGGGACAGCCGAGCCCACTGGCCCAGGGGATGTCCCACACCGCATGGACCCTGCTCAGCAATAAACCTGGGGGAAGGAGGAGGAAGGGGGATGTTCAGAGCGATGGCGTTTGTCTCCCAGAGTACCCATCACGTGTGATGGAGCCCCGCTGTCCTGGGGATGGGCGAACGCCTGCCTGCCCCTGGGAAGCAGGGAACGAACGCCTTGCTTGGCTTTGCTTTTGCACATGGCCTTGGCTTTACCTATTGAACTGTCCTTATCTCAACCTGTGAGTTTTCTCACTTTTCCAGTTTTCTCCCCTATCCCAGCCAGGGAGAGGGACTGAGTGAGCAGCTGCATAGGTCTTAAGTTATCAGTGGGGGTTAAACCATGACAAACATTTGCTGGAGAGTTTTGTTGATCTAAAGAGGTGCTTGAAGGGGGCCTATTCTAAATACTAGTGTGAGCAGTTAAACCACAACAAGCCCTTAGCAAGAAATCTCTCAGATGCTGGCATTTCTGGCACTTTTTCAGAACTCTGTAGAGATGAGAATGCCTTGGGGCTTCAGCAGCTTTAATTTTGCAATGAATTTGACTTGGTGCCTTTCATGTATGTACCAATAAGACCTGTAGTAGAAACCTTAGAAGTTAATGAATAAGACAGGGAGATTTAGAGATTTGGGCATATAATTACTATAGCAACGTGTGCTCTTTCTTGCACTACACCATGAGATCTTCCATTAGGCATGCTGCAGTAAACCAAATACATTACAGGTCACAAAACACAGCAATAAATCCTGCCCATATTAAATTGCAAAGTAATTAAAACTGGTATGGTATTTACATTTCAAATTCACTAATAATATCAGAAAAAATTCTGATTACAAGTACATCCAAATCAGCCTCTGTAGTGTTTCTTCAATTACTCCTACCATGAAGCCCTGCTTTTTCCAGCAGAACCAGGCATACAAAGGTTTTTATGTACATAAATGTGCAGCAGACTTTTCCTAAGGCTTTATAAAAGTTCCTTGCTTGGTTATATCCCTAATTCCACTGATATCTGTTAGTGAAATAATCATACATTTAAAGTCCACTCTGCAAAAGCCCACCAAAATGGGCAGCTTCACCTGATTCAGTTTTTGTAGAACACTAAACAGTACTATTTAAACTGCTTATTGGCAACTTGATTTTTTCATCTCTCTGTCCTACCTCCCTCCAGGGTCAATCCAAGAAACAATAAAAAGAAAACCTGGTGTAGCTCTTACTGCTACTGTACATGTATTTTTCAAGGGCCTGAGAAGTGCCAGACCTCATACTTCCACTGTGCTTTGCAAATAGAAAACCTCAATCCCCCAGAATCTTCCAGGCCAGAATCTTCCATTAGTGCTAAAACAACAACCAAAAGTAATGAATGCACTCCTATAAAACCTGACAAGACAATAGTGAAATACTCATTATTATCCCTGACTTACAGGGCAACCCAAGCCTTTAGTCATCCTTGTCTTAATATACTCTTCTCCTACTCCAGCTAGTGAACAGTTTTCATTCTGTTTCTGAGTAAAGCCTCTACTACAGCTGATACACTGAAATTAAACTCAAGCTTTCATTACACATGTGGTAGATTTTATTATTCCATTGCTTTTCACATTGGTCACCTGGCAGCAGTTATGTATCCTCCTCAGAAACTGGGATGCAGCAATTAGGTATCCTATGTTAGACAATGATATTGCTCAAAACCTGTGCTTGCACTCAGTGCAGCGACTCCCCAGTACATCACCAAGCCACTTTTAAAGAGCAGCCGACACCTCCCGGCAACCTATGAAAAATGTCCTATTTTGAAACAATTTTGCCTCTGCGTGATGTATGTTCTGTTTTTTGTTTCCCCTCGCTCTTCATTACTAACCACATTTGCATGAAAAATAGCATCTTCCTTCTTCAAAAAGTTCATCCACTCCTGCTGCTGCTTTTTTTTTTTCTCTGCACTTGAACTCATAATCCTCTCTTTGTGTAGCTACAGCAGGATGCTGTGAAAATGACTGTGGTAACAGCAAAGAGAAGAAAATGTATCTGCTGATGAGTTCTCAGGAGGAAGGCTGGGTGCCAGCGTTGCCCTTGGTAATCAGCACAGAAAACAAATGGGCAGCTGCCAACATCTAAAATTTTGCCACCCTCAGTAGCGGTTCTCTGACTGTCAGCCGGGCTGGAGTTCCTGCAGGCGTGCAGCACATCCATCTCCACAGCTTCACACGCAAACCAAAGTAAGATAACCCCGGCCCCTTCTCCCAGGTGCTTCACTCAGAGGAATGATACAGATCACCAGGGTCTCTGGAGATGCCACCCCCAAGTCAAATACAAGTAGGCACCCTCACAGGTGTGCGAGACTACCAATGCAACACCTTTTCATCAGCATCCTCGCTCAAATGCTTTCAGAGACTGCTGCAGCAAGCATTTTTCTAACCCATCGCTTTTCATTCTGCAGACGTGGCTGACTTGCCTCTGACCCCTTTCCCCTCTGTGCCACGAGCCACCTGGTACCTGTGCAAACACCATTCTCCCATGCTGAGCCTCACCCTCTGAAGTGACCACCTGTAAAACCATCACACAGCCTCAGCCACTCTTCCCATCTCCCTTTTTTAATTCCTCAATGACTACAAAGAGCTACACAACAAGCAAGTCGCTACTGCTGGCTGATGCCACCCTGTGTTTCCCCTGTGCTGTTAGGACTGCATCCTTCAGTTGCTTCCTGCCCTAGGCTGTGTCTTCTTTTGGGCAACCACCATTTTTTTGTCCACTGGGATTTTGGAGCATGAGTAATGCTCCAGCTCATTCTGGCACCAGAAAGAACACACAGAAATAGTAAGCAGGGATGAAACATGAAAAGCACAGGCATATGCTCATTTCACTCATCTCCCACTGTTTTTGCTGGTCTTTAATCCCTAAACATCAAGCCAAACAATGAAATTACGTTTACGGTGAAAAAAGATCTATGGGACTCAGTCCAGTCATTTTTCCTTGTGTAAAACTAATACACAAAAATGCTTCTATCACGGAGCCAGAGCACTCAACTTCCCAGGGAGAATGTTATTTCTGCTAGAATGCGGCCAAGGAAATTTACCCCAGCATAGAGGGAGCAAGAACCACCTACATGTGGGAAAAAATTAGCCCAGAGTAATGTAAGTGGTGCACAGACCTTGTGCTGGCCCTCAGCAGGGGCTGAATTTCTCCCAGCACGCCCATTCCCACGCAAAGATACAAAGCACATTTCTATGAAAGTGCCTGCCCCAGAGCATCACTACAGCCATCAAATTGCTATTCTCTGCTTTCCTTTTCCAGGATGCAATTACTCAGATTGCATTATGGCTCCAGAACAAAGTGTGGGGGGGGAAGTCAACAGGAACTACCGCATGCTGTAAATCTTCAAAAGACGCCTTTGTCAGTCACGCTGTGCTTTTTCCTGTCTTAGGAGGAGCTAGCTGCCGACTACCATGTTTTCCATGCCTCCCACCTTCTTATCAGAATTACTATAATCATTTGATTATTCCTTTCCATGCAGTGGACAAAAACATCAATCATTTTAACCAAATGTTTTAGGAAGTTAAGTTTAGCTTTCAAAAGGTGGCTATTTCCATGAAATATGTTATTACTCATAATGGCTTTAAACAGAAAATGTTTTCCCCAAATGCCTGAACGCAAGTTGAGAGCTCTTTCATCTTCTGGTGTTCACCCATTTTATTTTTTATACACATGGTGGGCTGTATTCATCCAAGCAGCTCTGCAAAATAGGAGGGATCCACATACAATGAACCTGATTTACTGAGCAAGCGTAGGCTCCTCAGATCCAATACAGCAGAGATGGAGGGGAGAGGGGAGCAGTGGCTGAAGTCCAGCCACCAGAAAAAGATAAAATACTGCAAATGGAGAGAGAAGAAACAAGGAAAGCCATACGTCCAAACATCTCTTTGTGAAATAATTACATCTGTGAATTAACAAAGCCATAAAGCAATCACGTCCCTAAGAGCTGAACTGTGTCTTTGTTCCTTCAGGTGAGGTGTGATTTCTGTAGCTGTAAAGTGGCCAGTGACACAGCGCTGGTGGATGCGAACGTGTCCTGTGCCACAGGGCTCCATCCAGCTCAGCCAAGCCACTTCATCTGGCTCAGCACAACCATTTTGCGGCTGGAAGGACTGAGGCCATGACGCAGGACAGGTCCCTGAGCAGGCTGGACATGAGCATAAAGCCAGGCATGCGAAGAAGCATGCCAGCAGGCAGAGACCCAGCACGCCGTCAGCCTAGCGAGCGTGGTCGCCTCCTGCGAATTTATAGAACTCCACTTGCTTTACCAAGGCCAGCTTAGGTGGTGGAAGTTGAGACTCCAGCTCTGCCCATGCCTTCCCACTAAAGTTTTCCTCTCACTGGTTATTACAGCAATAAACACAAAGGCAGAAAAGATACTTTAAGGAAAATCAATGTTTTTAAGATAAAACATGAATGTAATTCAAACAGCCTGAGTCAACTGCCTATAGTAAATTAAGTTTAAAATTTTAACAAACTGTCATGTAAAACTGGTGGTGTCTGACAAATCGAATTACGATAGTAATACATCACTCACAAAAGTATTATTGATAGTGACAGGAAGATATTGAATTTAAATTATTCATTTTTATTGATTAAACAGTATGTCTTCACCAGGAATGGGGCAAAACATCTGACAAACATTCGAGATTCATATTTTAGCTCCTGGAATAAAGAGCTGTCAATCCACCCATGCTGGGCTTTTGCATATTCCCCTGCAGTGGATCAAGTCAGCGTTAAAACTTCACACGTGAAGAACTATTCACCCACATTTTTTGCAGCAAAGACCGAGCTGGAAAACACACTTTCCCCTTCCAGGGACCATTTTAAAAGCTGTTTCTGGGAAGGTGCACAGGCCAGTTCTACCTACGAGCAGCTGCCTTCCCCCACCCTGCAACTCAGGGCAGGCATCTGACACAGGTGGGGCACCTCGGCTCAGCATCAGCAACAAGATGCCACCCCCTACTGCTAATTCCCCTGGTCCAGTGTAGTTAGAAGATTTCAGCTGGAGACTGGACCTTCAAGTCATTCGACAAAGCCAGCCTGAACTTCATTCTCTGCCAGCAGCAGTGATATCCCAAAGAAAATGAAAGGAGTAATTGCTTTCCAAGCTGAAAGCCTGATCCAAGCCACACAGAGAACAGTGACCCTAAGCAGCTCTAACACGTGTACCGAGAAGAAAAATAATCAGGGAACAGAAAATCAAGTTGGCTTCAATAACCAACATGCACTTCTTCCCCTCTTAGCCATTACCTGTAAAAGTCCTGGGGACTGTTAATTCATTTAAGCTCCCTAGTTTCCTTGGCCAACTTCTGTCCCTTGAGGTTTTCAGTACGATGGCACTGAACATCACGTGTATAATGGGAAAAGAGACCTATACCTGCAAAAAGGGTGTAAGCAACAGCATAAATTTTAAAACTTCACCCAGCCCAAAACCAAGCAACAATCTCCTAAGAGAAGGAGGCTTCTTACATCCAAACGTCTGCTTTTTATACATTTTACAGACTTTCAGCCATGGTAGCTTTCACATGCCCATAAAATCCCAAGCCTTCCCCTACTACAAGAGAGGGAATGTCAGGCTGAGAGTTTGGATATGTTTGTGCTGTTAACATTTTTGCTTATCTGCACAGTCTTAGGGGCTGAAAGAAAACAAATCAACATACATATACATCTGGGTGATCTTCATGCATGATGAAGGATTGCAGAGCTGGTGGGTAGAGTCTTCAGCTTCCTGTAGGAACTCACCCTCACATCAGTGCATGGGGAATGAAGCCATCTTTCCATATGTAGATACTGGATACTGAGTAACCTACTCATGGACTGTGCACATCATTAACATGTACGTGGATAAATGTCAAATAAACCTTTCATCATCACAACGTATTTTCAGTGAATCTGTACAATTTGAAGTTCTATTGCTTTTGTCTATGTCACAATGTAATAACACAATGCTACAATGCCACACTTTGGGCTGAATAATCTTACTTAGCTATATGTGACTAGTTTTCCCTTAAAACGTTCAATTTGAGTCCTCATAGCTTGAGCACACATTGTTAGCAACAATACTATCATAAGATTAGCCAGTCATTAAAAAGAAATTCTATTATTATTCCAGACTGGCAAAATTTGCATGCAGGTGCCAATGAAAAGAAGGGTTTGCGTTTCCACACATTTAGGATCTCAAGCCCTGATCAGTATTAGCTTTCGGCAAGCCGACAGAGCAGACTGCTCGCTGCATGTGGTGGAGCCCAAGGCACAAGCAATTCAGTAGCTGGTCCCAGGACACACAGCCCAACATGTCCAAAACAAGTCTGGGAAATCAGTCTTACCATTAGCCAGTGGTTCTTCTCATGTTTAATGTTAATGTTTAATTTCATCTTCCAAAGGAAGGTATTCATTCCTGTCCTGAATTGTCAAGAGGGAATGGAAATGTAGTGCAACAGCTATGTGTCAATGAAATGTTGCACTGGAGCATTAATACAGCAGCAGCACACTTTATTCTTTTCCCTGGTCTGCAGAACAAGATAGATATAAAGAAGATTATATTAAAGAAAAGTTCTACAAAGTTAAGTCAAACTTGTTTAGATGCTAGGCTGATGTATGGGTCTTTTTCAGGAAAGAAACTCTTCACCTGCCTCCCATTGACATTTTTATTTCTTTTGCATGAAGAAAAAGTGTCTTTGGGTACAAGAAAGTTCAGACTACTACCTGGATTATTTCCGTCTACTTGAAATAAAAAGGGATTTGTTTTATATACTTGACCTTTGATAAACTACTGTATAATAAATCCTTTTCATTTTCCTCTCCCTGCTGAATGTGTATTTGGGCCAGTGTAAATACAGCACCTTTCAGCAGCTCTGAGAAACTTCAACAAGAGACCATGCCAAATTAGTTTGTTCCTGGCATTACTGTGCCCTTGTTTAAAAGCCCTCTGTGATCCATCAGAGAAATACATCAAATAAAGAACCTCAATGTTTAAATTATTCAAGCCACTCTACCAAAAAGCAATGAATCCAAGATGTTTCAATACTTCCTAACACCTTAACATCTACTTTAAATGTCCACTTATTAAAAGACCTGGTTTTGACACGTTACAGCTATTCAACGGAAAAATTCTGAACCGTGAAATCAAGTGGAGCTTCTCAGTCCCAAACTCCTACCAGTATTTCACAACTCATTCTCTTCAAACCAAATACACAGTGGCAACCTATAGGAAAGGCTTTGGATCAATCCCCAAAGTCTACAACATTGGAATAAAAACTGGGACAAGATTTCTGGGTACCTATTTAAATCCAGAGGCTAGACCCTCTGTTTTTCAGGGAACACTGAATGAAATCTGGGTCCCTCGACTTCCAGTCACTGCAGGCTCCCACTAGCAAGAACTTATCACATACACGGCTGAGTTACACCATCACGTTGGTCATGGCAGAAGACATTGCTCAGGAAGCTTAAGAAAGGACAGGTAAGATGTTTTTCTGCTAACAGGTGGATAAGAGAGTCTGTAACTGCCAAGAGGGCTGATCAAAAAAGATGGGATTTGGGAAGACAGCAAAGAAGTTGCATCCTATTCCTCCAGCTGAGAGAAATCTCTTTATTTCCATGGTGACAAATTTCCAGGCATTTCTGAATGTCTGATTTTCAGCAAATATGAAAAAGAATCTAATCATGTTGATAATCCCCCTTTTATCTTCTACCTAACCCATAACTGCCTTGTGTCGTCTCCCACACCATCTTGTAAGAGAACACCAGCAAGCCCTTCCTCTGCAAGATTGTTTTGCTACCTGCTAGTTACTATTTCCTGAATCTTTATATTTCTGTGAAAAACAATGAATTTCAGGGAAGAGACTATAGGAAAACAATTATAGATCATTTTCTTAATTATTCAATGAACTCAGCTTCTATTGTTTAGCTTTATGGTTCTGCACATCTGTCCTATTTTTCAATGATCAATGCTAAAAATAAAAGCAGCTCTCCAGACCCTCAGGAAGTAAGTCCTATGCAGATAACCACAATTAAAATGCCATAAACCTGCTGGGTGCAGCTCTCAGATGCAGAACTGTCCAGCTGAAAACATTCATATAGTCCAGCTATGTCAGTGTGCCTCTAATTACATCATTTTATACAAAATTTCTGAAAAGATCAACTTTATCTTAAGTTCAGGCGAGTGAATAAGGCAACCTGAAAACATTGAACATTATTACTTCCGTACTGCTCCTCTTAAGCAGTACATGCTGTCCAGCCTCTGTAATAAGCTCATAGCCACACAGTTTGGGCTCTAAACTGCTCTAAATCAAGGCAGAAAAAAATGCAGTAGATGACTTCAGAATGCAAATACCTGGAAGGACCAAGGCTGCATAGTCCTACCACCAACTTTCTGTTTTGCTTTAATCGCTGCACGTTACCACTTCCAGTTTCCTTAGTGTCATCTGCTATTTCTACCGTTTTTATTTTTTCCCAGCGATAAGAGACTTTCCATCACACAGAACTATTTCCTAGACAGCAGCAGCTGCTCTGTCTTGCACTATGTGCTCTCTACAGCCACTGAGAGCTGCAGGTCTCTGCGCCAGTTGGGGCTTTACCTTCACTGCCAAAACCCAGCACTGCTTTAATGCAGTATAACTCCACTCTGGTGGAGACTCGGTTCTGTCATTTTATCAGGAGGAAAACTGCAGGGAGGCGAATACAGCACTGACCTCTCCCAGTGAAGACCAGCCCCGCCATGTCTCCATTAGGATTTTACAGCAGAACAGCTGATGCATGCAGAGCTTGTGCAGGGCACAGGTGAAGGAGGCAGCTGCCAGGATGCTGCCTGTAGGAAGGGGCAGCCTGTTTGCTTTGCATTTGCCAGAAGAGCCTGAGATGGACTGTTTCAAACCTGCATAGCCTACTGCTCTGTGAGAAGAGGCAGAGACACACAGGGTCGGCACAGGGGACAGCTCAGCCCCGCTACAGCCACCACATCCTACCCCCAGCCCTTGGGACCCTTCTCACTAGTGTCTGATTTCACTTCTCTGTGCCAGCCCTATACCACCTGTTTTCCTTCCCTCCTCCTTTGGAAGCTGGGGTCCCTTCTCCAGCAAGCTGGAAAACAAGAAGAGAATAGTGAAGAATGCTGCTTCTGCTGGAGCTGGAGGGCTGGAGATAGGGGAACATAAAAAGCAGGGTTTCTGCAAGTCCCAGCACAAGATGGAGGGAGAAAGGGGACCCCAAATGTGGAAAGAAGGGAAGTGAGACTCCCTACCCAAGCCCTGCAAAAACCCAGTCCCCCCTAGCACCCTGTTCTTAGGGGGAACCTGTCTATTGCCACTGCAAAACACAGTCCCTCTGGCCAGGGAGCCATGAGACAGCTGTGCTCGCACTGCGCTGACAGCAAGCACAAGCCACGTAAACACCTTTTCTGACAGTGAAAGTATAGCTAACGCTATTCTTATTTAGAAGCATAAGTGTAAGCGTTGTGATTGGAAAGCACCAGCAGTAAATGACTTGCCAGCCTTCCCTGCGCGTGGCAGCAGCAGTGCTGGAACGTGACTTCAGGAGCCCCGAGCGCTGGCTACAGGCTTTAGCAAGCAGAGTGGCTCCCTTGTGCCTGCAGCAGGGCTAGCACTAGCCACGTTTGCACCTGGGGAGGCTGGATTTGCCAGTGCACAAAACAGGGGAACAGGGTTTGCTTTACTTTCATCTCTGACACCTGTGCTGCAAACAATATACCTCACCTCTAAGGTAAAAGCAATGTGAAATTCAAGCTGCCATAAGCAGCCCGAGCCGATGAAGCTGCAAGGGCCGTCGTGCCAAACTGAGGACGAGAGAGAGAAACCCCTGGTCTCCCCCTGCCCGTGCTGACCCTACAGCAAACCCTTACAGCAATTGCAATGCTCAGGTCCGAGGCTGGTGCAGAAGAGTGGAGCAGACCGAGCCACTCCCCCACGGAGGCTGCAACAGCAGCACTTGAGTCTCACCATTGGGGCTTCGGATTCAACTTCGCACAAAACCATCGAGAAAATCTTGAATTGAGGTAAATAGAAAAGTGGCTTTGCCTGAGTACAGACAAAACAATATTCTCTACTGTTGTGGCCACATGCTGAGTTTTGGCAATTATTAGCTGGGAAAAGGCAGTAAATTGTTTTGGAAGATAAAATTTCTGGAGATTCCACCATTCTTTCAAATGGATCACATGAAATTGCTTTTGAATCCACATGACACTAAAGACAAGGGAATAGCAAGCACTGCTAAGAAAACTAAATGACAGCTCATCCACTTCTAACAAATTCTTGTTGCTGATGGAGATACACATGAATTTAGCCGAAAGTTATTTGCAAATAATGTCTATTTCTGAGGTTGTTTTGTTCACCATCATTTCTCTTAATTATTTCTGACACATTCCATATCATTTATGGCCCCCAATGACACTGGGAAATTAACTCTGAGTCTTCTTTAAAGAAAACGTGACAAGCAACAGAATTAAATGCTGCACATTTGTATTAGAGCACCCAGGCATCTGAGGCAATCAACCAGTGCATGCAGTGACATGGTGGGAACAATATACAAACACCTCTGAGGGACGAGGGCATCCTTAACCAGAATTTGCTCATTCGGTCTCCCCAATATCCTTGTCTAAAAAAACAAGGGAGCTCCTGAACTTCCAAGAAATTTCTATCAGCCCATGCTGATAGAAAGCCAGTCCTAGCACAGCTTGCGCAAGGGTCTTACAGAAGGGAACAGAAACAAACGTCCCTTCTTAAGGAACTCTCACCCAAAATATCTGTCAGCCTGGAAGTGTATGAAAGGTCCAGGTGGCCCAGAACGGGAACAAAATGCCAGCCCTCACCCACCCTTTCCCCCAGCATTTGCCCACGCTCCCTACAACACAACAACTACATACGGTATTTTTTGAGCCGTGCAGGAATTCTCTTAATACAATCAGTAGCTTCAGATAGGAGCATCCATGACGTACTTTGGAAAGTTAATGAAATCTGCCCAGCAGAAAAGCTGCGAAATTGTTGTCCTTCAGCTGTGTCATATTTATTCTCCAGGGCTATTTCCTTTTCAAAGCAGTGTGTGGGCAGGAATAGCTTTCCTTCTTGTGGCAGGTGCAGGTAAACTTACAATCCAGGGGCAAGTTTATAACAGGGATTTGGTACTAAAAGATAGGAAGTGGAAATTAACTCTTACTGGCTTCAAATCCACCTAAGTTCCTTTAGGTCTCTAAATCTTCTAATTATGTGCACCTGCAGGCCAGCCTTGGTGGGACACCAAGGTCTCTGCTGGGAAAAAAAAAATAATAAAAAGCTGCTTCTTAAGCAGGCTTTCTTCAAAGGCACCACTACTGTCCTGAACAGGTCTCACATTTCACTAGATCTTAACACCAGCTGGGCAGCTTCTTTTAAAGTCCATCTCTTCCCACAGAGAGTGGTGGAAAGATCACCGGACAGAGGGCAAGACACCAAAATATGCTCTCTCTTCACATTCATTTGAAGTTGACTGGCTTAACTCCCTGTTTTATCTGCAAGCTGCAAACGTTTCCGCAAGCAGATTGGTATGCGCATAGGTGTCTGGAGAATAGTTGTTCTTCAGACACATTTGAACAAAAACAAGGCAGTATTATGCACAGATCAGAGACTCTGCAGCTCATCAGCACCTATTATCACCAAGTAAGAAACTGCAGACAGACAAACAGATGTAGCTAGCCAGGTACCATGTGCTTCACACCACATGGTGACACTTGACGAGTGGTTGGAGCAGATCAAGGGGGGGTACAACAGAAATGCAACCATTATATCCGTAGCGACAGACAGCTGCCATGGAGAAACAGCTGTTTCATGAGCATCATGGCATAGCCTCATTACAAATTTTTCCCCTTAAAAATTCTTTTTTTTTTTTTTTCTGTAAAATTTCTATCTTGCTGAAGCAGCAAATCTCATGCTACCAGGCAGAGCAGTCTAGTGGTCTGCTAACAAGATTTCAGTACCAGTACTAACGTGTTACGAATAGTAGAAGGAAATTCTCTGTTCATCAAATCACAGCCTTAGATAGGTTTCTACAAATAACCTCGTCAACTACTGAATGATTTGTAAAGGGGTTATAACTAATAAAAGTTACAAGGACTAAATTCACAGAATGTCATGAATTGGTCTGATAGCACTTGATGACACTCAACAAGCAAACTGGCCACATTAAAAATGGATGAAGCCACTGTCATAGAAGCAGAATAGTTTAGGTTGGAAAAGATCTTTAAGATCTTCGAGTCCAATTATTAACCCAGCACTGCCAAGGCCACCACTAAACCACGTGCCTAAGTGCCACATCTACATACCTTTTTAAAACCTCCAGGGATGGTGGCTCAACCACGTCCCTGGCCAGCCTGTTCCAATGCTGGGACCCACCCAGTGAGCCAGGGCTGCTGGTAAGTGATGGAGAGCGGCTCAGTGAGTGCCTCCACCAGCTCCCTCAGTGCCCTCGGGTGGATCCCACCCAGCCCCAGAGACTGTGTGTGTCTGTGTGGTGTAGCAGGTCACTGACCATTTCCCCTTGGGTTATGGGGGCCTCAGCCTGCTCCCTGCCCCTGGCTTCCAGCACAGGGTGCCGGGCACCCCGAGAACAGGGGCTCTTACTATTAAAGACTGAGGCAGAGATGGCATGAAGTACCTCAGCCTTTGTCACTGTGTTTCCCCCCACATCCAAATAAAGGTTGGAAGTTCTCCTTAGCCCTCCTTTTCTTGCTAAGTATTTATAGAAACATTTTTTAATTGTCTTTTATGGCAGTACCTAGTTGGGCTTTGGCTCTTCTGATCTTCTCCCTGCAAAATCTCACAACGCCCTTGTGGTCCTCCTGAGCTGCCTGCCCCTTCCTCCACAGGTCATACACTCTGTTTTTGCCAAGTTCCAGCCAAAGCTCTGTTGAGCCAGGCCGCTCTTCTTCCCCACTGGCTGTCAGCACAGGGGACACCCCACTCCTGCACCTTGAAGATGTCCTTGAAGAACGACCGACCATCCTGGACCCCTTGGCCCTTCAGGGCTGCCCCTGCCAGGCTCCTCAACAGGCCAAAGTCTGAGTCATCCCACCATATTTTCCTGTTGAAGCAAAAGAACGGGCAAACGAATAAATGTTGAGAACTCTTCCACTTTTTATGATTAACTTGATCATTTGATAGCCAGATCAGACCCATAAATGGGAGCCCTGATATGATTAAAATGGCCACTAAAAGGTTAAGGGCTGCTTAATTGTCTTACAAGTCAGCATAAGATTTAAAAGCGTCACAATATGAAGGATGAGCATTAGGAGATACATGGAATAGGAGTTAGGCTGGCCTTTCAAGCAGCATATCAGGCCCTGAAGACAAGGACTTGGCACAGGCATGGATGCGACACACTAGCTTTCTGAGAAGACACGATCTGTAAGGACCCTCCATACCCACATGATATTAACATCTATCTTTTCCATCCGGTTCTACGTCTGCAATATTAAGGAGACAATTACTTATCTACCTTTGCAATGCACTGGGAGAATTATTAAATGCAAACCACCATGCAGTCTTCAGGTAGGAGATGGCAACAAACATCTCCGAAGTACAGGCAACAGGCAGAAGAAAAGCAGAGGTTTTAGCATTTTTAATTTATTGACTAGCAGGGAGAGATATTATGGGTGTCTGAGTGCAGATGGAATAGCTGCTTCAATCCATTGGTATAACTGTCAGCACTGAATCCAAGCAAAGCGAAAAATGTGACACCTCTCAGCCAAACTTAATAGGAATATAAATGGGTTGAAACAGAATTGCAATCAGGTCTACAATTGAAATGTCTAGATGCTTAGAAAAAAATTACTTATTGTGATAACACAATAAGTGTGATATGAACCAATAAGTCACCAAAGTTGTCACTGTTTAAGAGATAATTTAAAAATATATAGCTTTGCAGTTGTTTGGAAGTATGTCATGAATTGGTTTTTTTATTACTCCTGACAGCCAGTATTTTGTGTAGGCTCAGAGAAATTTCACGTTTATTTCAGATTCATTATCCTAAATAAATCATAAACTTTCATGCTGCTTAGTTATCTAATGAGCAAGTGTACATATAAAACAAAAGGCCAGACTGGCCCTTCAATGCACCAGCAATTGTTTTTGTCCCCATTTTAAGTAAAAGTTTAAATCTACTTACGTAAATCATTAGAAACATACCTGAAAATCAAAGCAATACTTTTTTCTTTCTGCAGAAAATCTGGCACAAAGAAGTTGCTTCAAATCAGGAGGGACACAAGCTGCAGTAAGGCTGGAAGTACACACAAGAAATCAGTCATGTGTAATTCCCCATCCTTAACACAGAACCCACTAGAACATAATCGTTCCTGACTCATCTTTGCCTAATCTAATGTCCTAAAAAAACCCTTCATCATGTAGATTCCTTACCTAGGTGAGCTATTCCAATGCTGCGGCAACATCTCCGCCTCAGCTTGCCAAATTGAAACACTTAGTCTTGTGTCGGGCTCTAAAATCACTAGCTTTAAAAAAAAATAAAATAGTTTTTTGAGTTCTTTCACTTTCAAATTTAGTTTTTCAACCCTGAAGGTTTCTATTTCCCAGCCTTTCTGAAATATTACTCCTTTTTTAACAGAAATTGATCGCTTTTCATAATCATCTGAGTCTAGATGCTGGCACTTAGGAAGCAAAAATATATACCGCTTCCAAGGGTTGGCATTATTAATGTAATTTCTTGCAACCAGGGTGGAGGAAATAATAGTCCCTTGCCCTTTAACCTCCCGGTGCCCAAAAACTTGTGCAAATGCTGCCCTTTGCATAGCGTTCAGCTGGAGCCGGCCAAGGTGCCCCTCCCCAGCCTGCAGCCCCCCTCAGCCCCCTGCTCCTCCACAGCACCCTGCTCCCGGTTCACTGTGCCCTTTGCTACCGGGTTCCGTGCTGCTGCTGGTTTACTTTTCTCTTTCCCTCCCGACCTTCCACCTCCTTTAAACACATTGATCCAGCAAGTATTTATCTGGTCCTTTGCTCCATCTGCTGCTCAAATATTAAACATGAAAAAAAGCCAGAGCCCCTGGGCTAAAGGAAAAATGCTATTTAGGGTGTGCTGCTACTGCTCAGTTCACCTGCATTACCAACCTAAAAAGAAAAAAAAAAAAAAAAAAAAGATGCTTTGCAGAGGATTTCAGGTATTCGAGATTTAACTTTACTTTCATTTGGACAAAAAAGGAAAAAAAGGCGGGGGGGGGGGGGGGGGGGGAAGCCAAAATTCTTCATGGGAAAGGGGGAATTGGGAAAGGGGTACCCACACAGGGCCCAGTACTGGCTGAGCGGCATCAGCCCCTTCCTCCTCCTCCTCCTCCTCCTGAGCCCTGCACTTCAGGAGCTGCCCAGCCCCAGCTGTTGTTATCTCTCCAGCAGCAAGCACACAGCCACAGCCACCCCACGAACACGAGCTGACACTTGGCACAGCCACCTGCATCACAAAACCCACAGACTGCCCCGCGGGGCCGCAGGGACCATGTCCCCATGCCCACGCCTGTGCTTGGATGGTTTCTGCTATGGGCAATGGGACCGCATGGTATTTGCCAAACTCTTTATCCCTTGCCCTACCCTGCAAAACCCCGTTCTGCATTAAAATCAGCAAGACACCAGCCTATGCAGCAACCGCTGAGGAGTGAGCCTTGCTCGAAAGAAGCCTGTCTTTTAGATTTCAGGTGTGTGCTGGTGGCAACAGAAGCATGAAGGACTCGCTGCTGGGAGCAGGAAAGTGAGCTTCCAGTAAAAGGGGCGATGGAAGGGGCCCAGGGCCGCTGCTCAGGGCTGTGTCTCCTGAAATTACCATGATACTGACTTTTTGCTAATATTTTTTTCCATTCTCTGTCAGGCAGACTGGCATATATTTTATTTCCCATTCATTTGACCCAAACAGAAATACACCTGCTCGTGGTGACAGCCATCAGCACTTTGCTCTGGGCCAGTTCAGGACCAGCCCCAGGCTCCCATGGCCTCGGTGACACTGTCCCTGGCCCAGCAGGATGGTGCCCCCCCGATGGACACACAGCAGCTGCTGCCTTGCACAGCAGCCTCACACGGGCTCAGCCCATGAAAGAGTAAAGATTTCAGGCATCCAAATCATGCAGCACCAGGTCATCTAATGGAAACGTAGTTTAGGTAGAATTAAATATCTGAGGTCAGTTCAGCAAGATAAAAATGTACTTGGAAACCTGCAAATACTTCCTTTTGCCATCTCCCAGTTTTCCAGAACTTCTTTGATCCTATGCCAGATTACATTTTACAAAGATTATTTTTTTTCCTCCAGTTTGTACATTTTTGTTTTCTTTATTGATTCAGGAAATGAAGCAGGGGAACAGAGCAGGACAGAGATTTGCCTTTTCTGTCCCAGATTGTGGCCCCAGCACTCCCCAGTTTTTGGTTCACAGAGATTTATGCAAAGCAACTTCATTCTTCCTGAAGAAAACCTTGGTAAGAGATGTTGCTTTGGTCTTCAGGGGAAGAAGCAGCTCTATATATTTACCACTTCACCAGGATCACACACCACAGGTGAATTTTAGCCACCCTTTGTGCACATATGCTTCTCCTGCACGAAAGGCTGTGAAAGTTTAGTCTCAGCCTCATGCATCACTGGTCTGACCCACCGTGCGCTGAAACCAGTGGGCATGCCTCCACAACACCGAACCCCGACACCCAACTGTCCTCCTCTAACCAGGCTAAAAACAACAGAGCTCTGGGATGAAGCAAGATATAAATGGATACCAGGCAATAAATCACTGTAACAAATAATAACAAGAGAAGAAAATGGGGATTTCAAGTCAAGCTCCAGATTTATCAACTATAGAGGTAAAAGATCTAGCAGCTGTGCAGAAACAAATGGGTATGATTGACTGCTTTGTTCCATTTGCAGATAAACTTTGCAATTGTAGCTCCAGCTAAATAATCATGCAGGAACAATGAAACAGCAAAACACCAAAGTTACGACACACAATAGAAGATGGAAGTTGATGCAGCAGGGCTTTGCCTCCTCCTTTTGGCAGTACTGTCAAAATTGCATAATGATTTAGAAAATAATGAATACATAACTAAAACTGTGTCAGAATAAGCAAGAAGGGAAAAACCATGGGTTTGTTACCAGTCTCTCTCTCTTCTAATTGCTGAATTTGATAGCTTTGCATTTCTTAGCGGGCAACACAGGGGAAGGGGAGGGGAAAAATGTTTTATTCAGCACTCAGTAAACGCACTGCAGCTTTGTACTGACGTGGCTCTCAGGACAAAAGCACTCCACCGTGCCATCAAGCAACTGAACCTCCAGTCCTGCCTTGTTTAAAAAAACAAACCAAGTGAGATGCCCCTTCTCCCAGTCAAATGACACATTAGTTGCTGTCACTGTTGTCAAGTTTGAGTCATAATGATAGCATTACAGCTAGTACAGCCTGCAGCCAAACCAAACAGCATCAGAAAGGGAGGCTGCCAGAAAGGTGCAGTCACAACCTGATCTGCCTAGTGAGAGGAATAATGTTTTTTGCAAGAGATACTTCCCAATGAGCTATGATCCTAGAAAATTGCCCTGAGAAACACCAGTCCCTTTCTGACCAGTCTCCCCTTTATTCTATGGATACAATAAATCAACCTTCACATCCGTGGCTGATAACAGTATTTTTCTTCGTCAAGCTGAGACCATACCAGGCTTTTTCTGTCATTCTCAGCCCGTAAGAGGCCGTACTCTTCGTGCTGGTTTGACACAGTCTCTTGTGGGAGGTTTCCAACTTCCCATGCTGCCATCCAGCTTTCACCTTGTAGCTGAAATGCGTAACAGCTGCAATACAGAAACAAGGACATGGCACACAACATCAACCTTCACAGGGCTTCTTTTCGCCCAGATAAAATCAGGGATATGTCCCGATAGGATTACTGTCCTGCCACGCAATCATTGTTGTGAACAGTTTCATTTAAAATTCATTTCATAAATTTTCATCTGCTTCCCTGAGCTCTTTCTTCCAGCATTTTCGATTCCATCAGACTGTTTCAACTCACATTAACAGGCAAATTCTTTCCTTTCTGACAGGCGAAGCACTTGTGTTATGTTTGTTTGCTGACAAACCAGAGCTTACACTCAGGTTTCCATGCCCCCGGCAAACAGCTGCCCAAGTCCTGTCCCACCACTAACGAGCCCGCGGGTCCATGGAACTGGCAGGGACCAGCCTCATGTCTCAGCATCGTAACAAGCTGCAGCAGCAACAGTACCTCGTCAGAGAATCTGTCCCACCAAAGCTCATTAAGCGAAAATAAGCAAGGAGTGCTGGGGAAGGATCTTGTCATTGTTAATAATGTCAGACCCATTTCTGCCTTGTCTTTTCATGTTAACATTTTCAGGAGAACATGGAGGAGTCACACTTGACAGGTCCTAGAGTACCTTTGATATCCTGATCAAACTCGGCACCTACTACTTCATCTCTGGAGTAAATGATCTTTGGAGCTCACATAAAATCTACATACACTAATATGTGATGTGTTTTTGTATCTATTTGATATGTATGATTCTGTTCAGTTGTATATGGACACACAGCTACCTATTCCCCAGCCTGTTTTGATATCCAAGGGGATTTTCAGGCAAATTCCTACTAGGCTGGCTTCAAGGGCAGCACTTCCCTGCACTATACCGAGCCACAGCAGCTATTCTGAACAGCTGATCGGTCTGTCAAAGCGCTGGGGTGACCCTTGCTAGCCAGTTACACAGACTGGCTCTTTTCCTTTTTCCTTTCTGACAGATAAATTAACGAACATATAAAACACGGAAGTTTTCCTTTGAAGTCATGGGTAGACCATCCACGCACCACAGCAAGCTCTTCTATTTGGATACCTTTCTCTCGTGAGCCTCGAGACTACTTCTCTCTCTCAAAAACCAGGTTCCCAGTGGATACATGGTTATGGTGATACACAATCCACTCCTAAACACAGCTCCCTGCGTTATTTCCCCAGCTCACGTCTCCTGGGCAGCATGAGAAGTACCAGCTCTGTAAGGTTTGCCAGCTCACTGATGATGGCCTTCCCCCTAATTTAAGATTTTTATCCCAGACTCCGTGAGCCACACTGAGTTCCCTGTGGTTTGAAATGACGCCTGTCTGGCCCCACCGCCTCCACCACACCAAGGGGATGCAGCAGGGCGGTGACCCGCAGCATGCACCGCAGCATGCACCGCAGCAGCTGCAGCCGCTCAGCTGGATGGATGGCTGGGAGCACGCCTGCGCCAGCCTGCAGTGTGTTTCTGACAGAACACACAGAGAGAATTCTTCAGTGAAAATACTGCCACACCAGTGTTAGCATTTCTAGCAGGTGCCACTAGCCCCGGGTATAACAGCCTCCTTCCCTCACAAGGATGCCTGAACACACCCGGACATGCTGCTGTGCATCCCGCTGCGCTCAGTAAACAGGCTTCAGCTACTGCGCAGACTATAAAAGATTTTTGTTGTCAATCTCCCGTTATTTTTGCTGCAGATGTAAGGAAAGGTGGAAATGGGCCTTGTTTATTTAACGAGCACATCCAGCAGTCTCAAAAGGTGCCAGCCCTACAGCCTGCAGCCCCCATGCCTCCACAGCTCGAGTACTTGCAACATGCCTTTCCAGGCACCCCACCTCCCCCCCCCACCAGCTCCAGTAGGCAGGACACAGGAGAAGGTGCCTGCTCCCACAGGCACTGCGAGAGCTGTACCTACCTACTGATTTCTGGTGCATTCAGCGACCTGACTTAGAGGAGGTCTCCCTAAGTTACTCCAAGTCATGTATTTCCTAAGCTTTGCCACCGGAGCTCCAGAGGGTGATGTTTTCCCTTGATGCGGTGATTTGCCCACAGGGAACTCATCTGAAATCTCCTCCCAGACCCAAGACAGCACCAAGCACACTAACTAGATTTAATCCAAAACCTGAGGTCTGCCTATGGGGTTCCTCAGGGGTGGCAGCTCCAGCTTCCCCACGCACTCCCTGCCTCCAGCCATCTCACCTCCGTTGTTCTTTAGCTACCAAGAAGCCCGGATTTCTGATGCCAGCTGCCCAGAAGTCTCAAATATAGTGGAACCATCTCCCCATCCTGCTTATATTACAAAACAAATTAGAGATATTGAAGTGAAGTGTGTTAATCCTGTAATTATCATGGTAATAATGAGGCAGTTTAATGATCTTGCTAATTGTCTGTTCAGCGAGACTGGATTGGAAAACATTCCATACCCCATCCACCCTTTTAATTCTGCTTAAATCAGATGTTCCCTGTAAGTGAAAAGTTCTGACTATGTGTATGCTACCCCATCACCAAACAAGCATTTTAAAATTGCTGCAGGTCTACTCAAAGGTCAAGTATTATATTGTAAACAATGTCTACGTGGCCACAGTCAGTAGCTATTCAGCTATATATTAATTCAGACAAGATTGCCAGAGGAAGTAAGAACAGAAATAAAACATCTCCATCAGGACTAAAATTTTGCTTATGGATTGCCTGTTAAGGGTCTTGAAATTATCATTGGAAATAAACTGCCTGAAAGTTGTATCTGCCTAATCAACTCCCTCTCCCGTTTATTCTGCAGCAAAGCAGCATCCTCAGCGTGTCAGCGTGCAGCTCAATACAGGTGCTGGCCCAGAAACCACCTGCCATGCCCCAGGAAACTTCCAGCGCCAGCTCATGCTCCTCTTGGGAGTAAGGCAGGAGCCCCTACGTGAGTTGTCAGACACTCATTAAAAATGATCTTTCAAAATGAAAATAACCAAGAACAGGTACAGAGAAAAGTTGTTAGCTACTGCAAAGCACATACTTCCAGTACATCAGCTTCCCTGCAGGAGTTGTCATGCATATGCTAATCCTGGAGTAAACTGAGAGTAATTTAAAGCACTGAAGCAGTAATTTACCCCACGTTTACCATAATGCAGCAGATACAGCCATGTTCTCCCTGCCAGTGCTTGTCCAAACACCCACACCTCATCTTTGCAGCACTCTGTTATAAAAACAGGTGAACTAGGTGTACCTGCAATAGGTAAGATTTACCAAGCATCTCAATGTGGAAATCCCATTTGGAGGTTGACACCTGTGTTTCCCCAGGCAAACGATTGCATGGGAAGTAAAAAAAGAACGAAGTGTGGTCGGTCCATTTATCCAAACACACGTCTCTGATCTGACCTGAGGCACCTGGTGGAATGTCCTCCTGCTACCAGCCATCTCTCCCTGCGGAGGGGGACTCCCTACCCCTTAGCCTGCCACTCCAAAGCAAAGGTGACTTGTCACCACACCTGCTAATAACAGTGCTATGAGCAGCCATCCAAAACTCAGAGGCCAGACTGAAATTGAGATTAAACCAGCAAAGTTCTACCATTCAGAAAACACAGTGATTTACCAGCCGTTGAGGACCCAGCAAACCTTGCATCACGTTGCACAGGCAAACATCCTGACGCACAGAGGCTAAAATGCCCACCACTGCACAGAACAGACAAAAATCTTTTCCTGTAACTGCATCTTGGTGCTTAGCACCTACCAGATATTGTTTCTAGTACATTTGACACGCTACAGAAATAATGAATAGTAATTAGAATTAATCATTGCAAGTTCCAGTGCAATTAACAGCAGTGTTTAGCATGCCAATTATTTATGAACACAGAAGTGACATACTGGATCAGCCCAAAGATTTAACTAACCTACTGTCCCATTTCCAATAATTGCCAGCAGCAAATGCCTGGAAAGATGGATGCGAGAGCAAGGCAGGCATCAAGCAGTGCTTTCCCTAAACACTCTTCCAGCCTCCACTGACTTGCAGCTCAGGAGTCTCCCGAGCCAGGTACGTCTCCAGATGTTCCATAAGCCACAGTGGGTCTCACACCAGAACCTTTGAACCTGCATAAGCCGAGACTGCTGTGGGAAGGTGCCCCAGGGCTCCGCACAGCACTGGGGGGTCCTGCACAGCCCAGCAGCTGTCACCCCGCAGCACCCACCCGCTCCCCCTTGTTCTGCAGAACGTCGCTGTCTGTGCCTCAAAGGCCAGACCCCAGAGGGTACAAGTACTGCACCCAGCACTATTTCTTCACTCAAGATAGGATCCTTCCCTCAGCATCACTGCATGATCTCAAAACCGCACAGGGCTGGAACGCTCCACTAGCCAAGTGCTGAGTGGGGACAGTTTGCTGGGAAAAAAAGGGCTCACAAATGACACAGCTTTCGCAATAACCAGGTAGTAAACACACTGTACTGTAATGATTTTCCCCAGCTTTAAAAAATACTGTCACTGCCGCATTTGGCCGTGATAGCCAAAGGATGCAATCAAGAGGAGGCTTGTAGATAAGCATTGGATCTCATTAAAACAACCAACAGATATTAAAAATAAAGACAAGACAAGCTAATCAGGACACTAGTCCTCTTCCCAGTTCTATCAGCTCTTCTATTAAACTGCATCATCTCTCCCCAGAGACCTTCCCTCCCTGAGCAGCCGAGAGCAACGAGGGTCGGTGCCTCCTGCTTTGCCCACAGCAGCCAGATAATGACGGGCCCCAGGAGGCAAGCAACACCCAGGAATGAAAGTACTAGCAACGGGGAAAATATTCCCTTGGTGGATAGAGGAAGGGTCAAGCCATAGTGCAAGCTATTACACGAGCCTGCATGTCTCACCAGGGTTCAGACAATAGAGTCGAAACAGCAGAGAGAAAAGATGGTAGGTGGAATCGTTGGCAGGATGAGAACTGAGCGCAGGTCCTCTGTAGGGAGATGGGTAAAAACAAAAAATAAATCCAAGGGGATCAGGCTGAACTCATTTCCCTCATGGCTACAACAGATATTTTTATTCTGTACACCACAGCCCTGCTAGCCCAGACACAGCCATTTGCAGGGGGGCGAACCGCAGTGCACTCAAGTCAAAGAAAAGTTATTCCATAACTTCAGACACGTTTTGGTTTAAACTCCAACAGCCCTGCCTACTCACCTGTGCCGTAGCCACTTGCAAATCAGCTGTTGTACCTGAAGAAGGTACCCTACTGCCAACTAGTAAATAAAATATATATTGATTTCCAGGCATACGTTACAGCAAGGAAACCACTGGAGATAATGGAGAGCCTCGTTTTGTTGTTTGGGGGTTTTGTTTTCGTTTGTTTTTTTAAACAGTTTTACAAGAAGTACCACTCCAAGACAAGCTGCCATGCATCAAGTGGCAGACTCGGTATTACATTTTTAGATAAAATAGTTATTTTTTTCTCATTGTGCCTTCAAAATTATAAGCTTCTTGATTACAAACCCCCAGTCTCAGCAAACCTCAAATTAAGAGGTAAGTCGCTGCCAGCCGGAGAAGAGCAGCAGCTGGATTTTTATCAGCATCATAAGATCCTCATCAATATATCAACGCTGCAAATGAATTTGCATACCACAGATATCTGGGGCCAAATACAGCAGAAACTGCGAGCTAATCCTGAGCTGCAACGTGCCTCAAAACTCTACCCAACATTTGGATATCTGTGGCTCTATCCAACATTTATTGGTGCACATTCAATATGGCAACTGGTGGAAAGTTTAAAGTAAAAACTTTGCAAAGATGAATTTAAATCAGAACCAATATTTATTCCAAGATTGTTCTGCAGTTCCCTACATCTACTCTCTGGCTCTCCACAATAAATCACTTGGGCTCCCCATATACTGCACCACGTCAGATCTCAACAGCATAGATCAGAATACACAGCTGTGTTTATATGAAAGAGAAACTAATAAATGAAAAATTATGAGTGGAAATTGAATCTGCTAGACGAATGCTCAGCAATAGATTAACATATGCTGCATTTGCAAAAAAAAAATAAAAATACTTTAACTCCAGCTTATATTAAATATTGAAATTGCTGAGTTTTCTTCAGTGTTCTGCATGTCTTGATATATTGTAAGCAAGCATATTTCATTAGCTGCATATATCCATATCTCTCTAATAACTTTCAAACTCCTGGACTCCTGTCATTTGGACTTATATTAGAAGAGACACTTGAGACCTATAAAAGAAAGGGAAAAAAAAACCAAAAACCAATACTAAAAGCACTGTGCTTTCACTGCTTTTGTCAGTGGAAACTTTCCTTTGAGCTGTATAATTGAAAAGCAATGCAGTAGCACAAAATATTACACGAGATGAGGAACATTTCGGTGACAGGCTCGCAGCCCTCAAACCAAAGCATAATGCATTGTTTATCACAGATAATTGCAGGCTTTCCATCCCATTTTAATCCTTTTGTTACCTTTTAAACAAACTCGCTGTCCCAATTTTAGAGACAGGAAATAAGAAAAAACATTTGCATTCTCTTCTGAAGAATATTCAATATCCAGGGTAACAGAGAGAATAAACTGGCTCTTCTGCAGAACATACTGCCCTGCTCATGGTAGCTCCCCTTCACAAGATAAGATACAAGCCAACGAACCATTGTAATGCATTTTCTTTATTTAACTTTTAGGAAGCTGTAATTAAGCTGTAAGCTTCTCTGTTTATATCCCTTTGCTTTGAATTCATTTCCTTCCTTATTTTAATTTTCTTTTTTACAATTTGGAAATAAAGTCAAACCTTTTTTTGTGCAAATCAGGATGCTAGGAGGTAACTCAGTTGCAGATTTATCCTTTAGAACAGGAACCAAATTTAAAAGGCGCATCTCCATTTTTAATCATTTTTTACAGACTAAGAGGGAGCATTTTCTGGTGAGATATTTTTCCTCCTGCCTGGACTGCTCTGAAGAGCAGTCACAGTCTATAGAACACCTGAACTGCTGAAAAACCCATGAGAAGGTCACAAATGTAACTCTGACACCAATCTTAAAGCCTAATTCAGCCAAAGTCATTCAAGGCAGGGGAAAAAAGGAAAAAAAATAAAGAAAAAAGAAAAAAAATAGCCAACAATTTAGTGGTCAATAGCCAGAGAGAACTTTAGCTGCACCCCTGCCTTTGGGTTACTAGTTTCATGGACATCAATGCTGATGACTACTCTTATTTTCATTTTTACTGGAGCAATAGGTATCCATAAAAATTACAAAGGACTAAAAATTTAGCATTTAAGCACAGTAGCGGAGACACAAGCAAATAAGGGAGGTGAAGGCAAGCTGGGTGATACGGTTAGTCACCTGAGAGTCGCTGAGGGGGCTGCTGGTGCCAGAGCCATGGTGAGGCTTGAGGAGGGAACCGCCAGAAAAGCCGTATTAACAGCTATCGATAAGGAGCTGTCCAAGCGGGCAGCCAAGCCCTTATTTTTGGCAAGCAGACAAGCAAACGACCCCTCGGCCATGTGGACAATAGCCAGGTCTCGCCGAGGCGGCAGCAGTGGTGGGGTGCCAAGGGGTGCTCGGCCCCGGGGCATGCCCTGAGGTGATGCTGCAGGACCTGGCTGGAGGGGGTGGGATGCCTGCCACCAGCTGCCCCGCTCTGTACGCCCCCCCCTGCTCTCCAGGAGCTGGAAGGATTGCTCTAATAGTAAGCAGCTGTTCCCGTCAATGCTTGTGAGCTGCTAGTTATAGTTTTCAGTTAGGATAAAAGCCCAAAGGTCTGGGGCCCTCGTGACAGAATCCGTCACAAACCCAAAGTTGTTTGTGATGTAGCCAGGATAAGCGCACGGTCAGACACCAGCCTGTGGATTCTGGTCACTTCGTGGTCTTACACGAGCTTTATCTCCTGTGAGATCCCCCCAACAGGTATCATAGATAATCCACAGACATATGTGATTTCTCTTAAAAAGGTGGAAATTAATGCCCGAAACCTGGTTCCTTACGCATACATCCATACCCTGAGTGTTTACCTGTATGACTGACACAACTCATCTCATGAAATTCAGTGGGACTGATCCTCACCTGCTATGGCTGGACTACAGCTGACTCTTTACCACCATTTGACATCAGCTTCTTTCTCAGGGTGACCCAGTTTGGACTTTATACATCTATTTAACAAAAACTCAGCTTCCCTCCAGCAAGATATGGGTGTGCTGGTTAAGTTGCATTCTGCAGACACAAGGGCTAGCTAAGCCAGAAACACTTGCACAAAGTCAGCTCGGTTTTCTGACACAACTCAGATTTTGTTCTTGCAAGGAAGCTGTTATAACATGATTTGCAATGCATTTTTTAGAAGAAAAAACACTCAGTTAAATTAGTAGCTGCTAACTACAATGCAACACATGCATAATACAGTGTAGCAGCTCGGAAGATTTTTAGTAAGATGATACAGATAAGCATCCATAGTGTTGAATGAAAAAAATAAAGGTTTTCCAAATACAAACCTTATGTCTCAAGACACCTGTTACTTACCAGAATAACTGGTTTGCCAGAAATAAGAATAGGCATTCTCATTAGGTTGTTTTTAATTTATTACTCTGCTTTGTGCCATCGGCAAAGCAGAGCACTCTGGCTGTGCTAGGACTGTTGCTGTCCCAGATTCAGACAGGGAGAAAATGTGGCAGCACAGCAAAAGCGGATCCAATCTTAACTTGTCCACTTGTAGGGATGCTTGAAAGACAGCTCGGGAGACGATAAAGGACATTAAGTGTCTCAGTCACTGATGTGACACTAAGTAGGGCAGTGTGAGGTCTACAGAAGGAAATGGTAACAGTCTTGGTCTCTAAAGAAATTGCATAAGTAGGAGAATAAAACTCAAACCCTCGTGCCTCAAAGGCATGAAACTCCTGCTGCTGAACGAAGAAGGGAAAGTCCTGGAGTTCTTAGTAACATCTGATCCAGCAGATTTTTCAAAAGCCAGAAAAGCACAGAAAATAGTGATGCAGAAACACAACAGGGTTTGAAGTTGCAGCTTTATAGAATTCAATATTAATCAAGTTAAGGTAGAGCTTGCTATTAGAGACTATCGCTTTCAAGTTGCTTCTGTTGGTGTACTTATTATTTGGGGGGTTTTGAAACTTCTGTACAAAACAAGAGATTGATTTTAGATTTTGGACTATACTCCGTCCTACTTTACCCACTATTTCCACTGAGCTGCATGTAAGCTAAACTTGGGAGCGCTCCAGACCGAAGCTGTCTGCACAAAATGCCAAGCGTGCTCTTGGCAAACAGGACCATTAACAACACACCAAGGACTCTGCATTTGTAACTAAAAGATGTTATGTACTTCTAACTTGCATCCTTCTGCCCGGGACCCCGAAGGAACAGCCCTGCCACCGGTAATGCCACAGAGCAGCCCAGCCATCCCCTTTCCCTATGGCTGCGGTAGAGACAGGTGAGGATTGTCCCCTCACACGAGTGACAATTCCCAAAAGAGGAGCCTTTGAATTATCAACCAGGCGTTTGTATGGCTGAAATACCGAGAAGCCAAGACCGGGGTCACGAACCAAGCTTTCCAACTTATTTCTTATTATAAATCAGCTGCAAACGTTTCTACTAGCTCTAGCAGTACGAGTTGGAAGTCAGAACAGAGCAGAGCAATTCCCACTGCAGCTGGGTGAACCCTCCCTTCCCAATCTGTTACAGCTGTAACAAGATATACGTGGAAAAATAATGTTGATCAAGGTGGAATAATATTTAGAGCAGAATGTCAGGTTCAGACACAAATAGATTTGCTTCTGGTAGCAGCTGCTCCATCCATTAGAATTTTCTAATAAACTGTTATGAAGATTGACACCTTGGAAGTAATTAAGGATTAGGTATTTTTAGGTAATTACTGCAGCAATAACACAAGACGTGCTCATTTTCAGAATGAGGAATTATCGTTGGCTCCCGTTGCTGTGCTCCTTTTAATAATTCATAATAGTTTTGACACCAATGATTATTTTTGATTACTCCAGCTTTTTAACTTTCCAAACAAACTAATAAAAGAAACTGTTTACAGTCTGGGGGAAATCCCACCAGTTAAACTTCAGCAGGTTATACGGGACTTCTTGGGGAAAGGAGCACACAGAAGGCAGGATGACAATGTGCTGAGGAGCGGCAAGAGAGCCATATGAAAAGCAAATACCTCTAAGTCAAGATCTCGTGCAGAAGGGCAGGAAAAAAGCATACAGCCACAAAAATAGCCATCAGAAGATAATTTCTTGTTATGGTGGCATGCTCCCACCTTTCTTAGGATGCTCAGGCATGGACTCTAATGCAGACGGCACGTTTTCATAGAGTTAGCACTTAACAGCTCTTGGACACCACGCAAAGTAAGCTCCCCACCTTCTCCCTTCCACTGACTCCTCAACTCAGAGCTCAGACTTGGTCTCCAAGTCTCTTGAAGGGCACAAGGTCCATCCTGGATGTCCACCCACCAAGGCTATGTGTGCACAGTGAGCCATTAGGTGAACCCACCTTGACCCACGCTTCTCTGCACCGACAGAAATCAGCCACCATCTCATTTGGAGCCACATGATTGCACACAGAGCCAGACTCAGACTCACACTACTTCCAAACACCTTTTCTTTTAATCTGGGAATTGCAAAAGAATACAAACCCAAAACTTCACACAGATATGCTTGTTATTTTTGCCATAAACTGCCCAGCTGGACAGCAGGCAGGCTGTGCGGTAGGTGCAATAGGATCTCAACAAGCAGTCAGGGGTTTCAGTTTGGGAAAGCTTACCTGCGGTCACTCTGCAGGGAAGCGTGCCTATCCCAAAGCTATTTTTAAGAGAGGAGAGCCCAGGCAAGATCCAAGTGCTGTCCCCATCCTGCACAGTGGCAGCAGGGTCCTGTGCCTGCCGCTTGGAGGGACCCAGCAGTGCCGGCAGGATGGGGCGCGCTGCCCATCCAACCCTGCTGCGACAAGAGCAGCTGTATGCAAAGAAACCACTCTGCCATTTCAAAAGAAATTTTGAGAATTAAAAAGTAAATTTACAGAAAAATCAATGCTCAATTAGACCAGAGGTCCAAAGTCTAAAATATGCTGCTGAATAAGAAAAAAAGAAAGAAATGTTTTTATGGAAAAAAGTTACTTCAATGGTTTTAAAACTACCTTAGAATGACTTTGGCCTTTTTATTTTCAGTAAAATCTGAAGGTTTGGCTTGTATTATAACTTCAATGTCAAGTCATAAAGGCACTTTGAACTGAAAATACATTTTAAAATACCTTTTCATAATGGGAAATTGAAACTAACTATCTTCCCAGCAACAGGCTTGGCCTTGATGAAAAACACCAGTGTAAAACATGCCCATCAATTCCATCCCAAACTGTGGGGCCCCCTAATGACAAGGCCTCCCAGAAGGTGGCTGTGGTGCCCACCCACCCAGGGACCCTTTCCCAGCAGCACAGCCTGTCTGTCGGCGATGCTTAGCTGCCCATCGGGAAAGCTCTGGCTCCTCTACAGGGATGGGAGGATTTGTGCTTGGGATGGACCGACAGAAGGGGACTAATTCCCCCTTTGTCTGTGCTGGCTCCATCGCACCAAAGGCAGGAACGTCTTGCCTGCACCCAGCCTCTGCCCAACCCCATCAACATTTGGTCACAATAGGCACCAAAGGAGAAAATAACGGTTCCTCATTTATTTTAAAGCATTTCCTGGTTTGTTTTTAAAACGCACCATCTGTGTTTCCACCATGATTCGTTAATGAAATGCCGCTCTTGGTTTTTTGAAAGCACGAGAGCAATTTTAAACGCACCCGTAGCCAGGACGCCAAGCCCAGCAGTCACCGCTGCAAGCGAACGTTGGCTCAGGGAAGCTGGAGTAGCACGAGGCGATGGCGTATCCAACCGGCACCTTCCGCGGGGCACAGCTTGGCTCCACAGCTGCCGGCAGCTTTCCCGAGGAGGCTGTGCAAAACGCACCGGCGACAGCCAGCCTCTTTTACAATTAAGACGTAATGAGGCGAAGGAGATTTTAGTATCCATAGATTTCAAGTAATGGTTGGCTTCAAACAGTTGGAATCGAGACGCACTTTCACAGATGGTTCCGATGTTTGTTTTAACCAGCAGACTTCGGAATAAACATTTCTTCAGGATCCCAGGGCTCTAATAAAGTTGCATCCCCCCTCAGCTCTATTTTTACTTGCATTGCTACATGAGGTACCGTGGCATCTGCAAGACAAGACCAGCAAGGCTTACAAAGTGGATCAAAGCGTAGGATTAGGGCACAAGTTGACTCTGCAGATAAATATACAAAACCTGCAACTTAACTGTGCTTTGGAGAGGAATTTGAAATTTTATTAAATCTGTTTGGTGCTCTCTGCCAGCGTGTATTCTAGACAGAAACCCATGATTTTTATCCCATTTAAGCAAGCAGCAAAGGTAGTTGCATTCCAGAAAAATTCTTTCAGATCAAAGTCTCACAAGTGCATCTCCACAGGAGATAACCCAGATTATGCTAAAACAAAGCGCTGGATTAGCTTATTTTTTCCTCAAATGACAATATGGTTAGGAATAACAGCATTTAAAAACACAAAGCCAAATGACTTTGTCTTGGCTAACAAAAGCCCACAGGTGTTGTGCAAAGATTAGTCTTATTAAGTAGGAGTATCTCTGTCCACTCAGAAATTATTGTCTTCTGGGGGAGCCAGAGAAGGAAGGAAAGGAGGAGGAGGAAGAGAGAGTGGGAAAGAGGATTTAGGATCTGCCTTTAAAGGCATTGTTCTGTCCAGCTGAAGTGACAGTTGTGTCTCTAAAGAGATGAAAATCTGAACCTAATGTCAGCAGTCTGCCTTCTCCTGAGGAACAGTGAAACAAATTCCAATTTTTTTTTCCATAGGGTACCAGCTATCATACAAGAAAGGTAAAAACCAATGTTTCATGCCCAAATCCAAAATTAAATGAACTCTGAAAAAGCAAACTATTTGATGCTGCATGCAAAGTTCTATTCCACACAAAGTTTTATTTTCACATTAAACGTGAAACAAACCTACTATAAACAGGAAAGGAAAAAAAGCTTGAATTATGCCTGAAGATGCTTTGGCCATATGTGGTGCAGTATTCAGAAATTTCTTCTTAGACTGCTATGGCACTGTTCCATTTGTTAAATTATTTTATGTTAGTGAGAATGATTAGGTTTCTTTTGCAGTTATTGGGACCTGAAATGCACCTTTATTTACCTCATTTATCATGTACAGCAGCATTCAGCTGAAGTGTAGAGGTAAACAATTTTAAATAGCAATCCTCTTGCGAGAACACAGTCATCTTGACCACAGGAGCTTTGGAAAAATGCAGATTTAAACTGTTCACGTTACTGTTTTATCTGCATTTCAGTCTGAATTGCCTTATTCTTGACTTATTTAACTTATTAACTTATTATTCTTAACTTATCACCAAGCTCAGCAATAAAGAAACAAGGAGGGAAGATATTAAATATTTATGCCTACAGTGCCTGACAAGTTTTCTTCAAAATATTAATGGCAAAACAAAAATACAACTGTTCTGGGTACCAGGTAAGGGGATGGCAATACTTCAAGCCAACTGAGGGTGCCACAGCTGATCTGGTTTGGAGTGCTTAAAGAATCTTCAGCTCAAGTTAAATCTGGGGAAGAAAATACTTTGAAAACATAGTTTGAAAATACTTGTGGGTTGCTCTAAAATCAGAGCTCCCTGGAACTGTTAAATTGTTTGCATGTTACAGGATATAAATAAACCAGGGACGTATCTCCCTACCTTGGCTCCCCAGCACTACGCTGAATTACCGTCACCGGTGGCCTCAGGACTAAGCCCCAGCGATGCCCCTGGGTGCACCGGGGGCCAGCTGCCCCCCCCCCCCCCCCCCCCCCCCCCAGGGCCTGGGCACACAGCATGCAGTGCAAGGGCACCCAACACGGACCCCCACTCGCTCTCTTGGTAGATGCTGCTGGAGCAGTGAGGTCCACGGGGCTGGGGAGCTCAGCAGCAGCACAACCAGCAGCCCCCACTGACGGTCATCCCTACGGATGAATTAAAGAAAAAAAAAAAAAAAAAAGTCAGTAAAAATGACCAGAACCCAACATCCCCTTGCATTTCATCTCTCTGACCATCACAGTTAGCGCTTACACTGTGCTGGGGCAAATCTCCGCTTGCTTCCCCATCCCTCCTGCCATGCTTTGTGCTCTCCCCGGGCACATCTGGCTCCCCTCCTCTCTCTTTTCTGCACCTTTTGATATCTTGGGCCCGAACCAGAAACTACTGGAGATCTGCTCACTCCTGTGCCAGGACGGACCAAAAGCACGCTTAGCATAAGGGGCCTGGGAAGGGGGAATGTTTTTTAGAAACATTTTAGAAACATTTTAGAAATATTAAGTCTGAGACCTACAACCCCTGTAACTCACAGTGTTACAGCTCACGGCTCTCAGAACTTCCCTTGCTGGCACCCTGCCGTACTCTACCAGTGTTACTGCATTTACCTTCAGTTTACGCAGTAGAGTAAAATGGGCCTGAAACCTCCATTTCCTCGGGCACCGACAAGGGACACAACTCACCAGAAGCCACACCTGAGTACGAGGTCTCACCCTCAAACCCCAACCCATGCCCATGGCAGCCACCCCCCTTTCACGGTGCCCAGCTCGGCTGCGATCACTCCCTGGATTTGGGGAAAACAGCCCGTCGCCAGCCATGGCAGCTTCTGGTTCACCACAGCTGAAACAAGGCACCCATGTACCTCCTAAACAGTGTCTCATCGACGGAAAAAATCCTTCCCCAACACACCAACATCCTCACACCAGCCAGGGGAAGGTTGATGGGGTGACCGTACTGAGGACCCCGCTGAGCCAGCACAAGCACAGCTCAGCCCTGTTCCTCAGTCAGAGAGCCATCCCAGCCTCCTGTCCCTATGAGATACATCCAGCTGGCACTTCCCCCAGGTGTAAACACAACCGGCTCTGGAGGGAAACTGCAGGGGGATCACAGACCTCCAGGACACCTCTTTTTCCCATGGTGCTGCAGCAGGCACAGCTAAAGGACACACCCCGAGCCATTAGCAAAACACCACTCAGACCCTTTGAAATGTCAGCAACGCTTAGCATTGAAAACACATTTCTTGGTTACTAATGAGTGAGCGTTACAGAAAATGCTAAAAAAAACCCCAAACTTAAATAACCTTTACCATTATATTAGCTGGAAATAGATGTATTACAACACATTTGGGGCATGTATTAGAGAGAGAATTCTGTGACAAGGAACGTTTCTTAACTCTGGGGTGCTGGGTCATTCTTCAGAAATTATTATGTACAGATTTAGGCACCCGAAACAACAGTAATGCTCCAGAGAGGAACCGAAAGTCACACACAAAGCCCGTGTAGCCAGAGAGGATTTTGTTAGCTATGGCTTATAATGACTTGTGTGCCCAAGACAGAGAGCACAGAGACCACGGTAGTGAGGGGAAAGCACAAGGAAACCTGGATCCATCCTGAACGAACACCAACAGCTGCTTAGAGGTTTTTTTCGGATTTGCTAAAAAGCACTTAAAAAATGAAAAGGCGAGAGAGAAAATGTCTGTTTCCCACTGTTCATCTCCTGCCATGCCTAATAAAATGGAACTTTATGCGTTCTTTTTAAATAAAAAAGGGGGCACCAAAAATAAGTCCTTTCATTAAATTCTCCTAATGGAAACAACCCACACAACCCCGTATTTGACCAGCTGCTCACATCAGAAAGGGCAGCAGCGAACTGCCAGGCACTCCGTATTATTCCCTGCTTTTGGCCGCTGACAGCAGTAAAACCTTCAACATTCCCACCGCTTCCACGCAGGGAACAGAAGAGACCCAAAGGCCATGGGTGCAATTTGGGAGCCATCGGCCACCAGCCATCACGGCTCTCCTGCACCAAGAGCCTGAAAGGGTCCACAGGGCTGCTCTTGTCACAACAAGATTTTCATAAACCCCGTCCTCCGCTGCCAAAACCAGCAGCGGTGGAAATCCAGAAAAGTGACCGCCAAAAACCAGTGATCCAAACGGTTTTAAGATTGCCTACAATTGCTCTGATCAAAAAACACCTGCAGAAGGGAGGAAGGGATTTTCTTTGTAGATACACTTTTTCAGTACTTTGGAATGAGATTTCTTTATGATTACTTTATAATCATATGAACATTCTGAACGATTAGTCCTATTTAATCATTCTGTATGTCTTCCTGTTTATTCTCTACTAAGTTTTGACCCCCGCTGTCCAGTTTCATTCAAATAACGCAAAGGGTTTGAGCCCAAGTGGCTGGGAAGAGCCAGGCTCTGACAGATTCATCAAGAAAAAGGGGGTACCCATGGACTTTGCCTCTCAGACACCAGAAAACTCATACAAGGGAGGCATTAGAGATACCCAAACTGCAGGAAAAAAAGTCTTCAAAATTACATATATACAGAAGAAACTCAACCACAAAACACAAATTCACAGAAAACAAGGCTTCATGAACACTGCTCTTTATGGGAAATACAGGTTATGGCACTGAAAGCCCCTTTTAGACTCAGTTTAAAAAATCCCCAAGTGCTTTTCTGATGTGTTTTATCATGGTTTGGTGCAGAACTAGGCAAGCTATGCCACCAGAGAGACTTTGCCCAGCATCAGGACATTGATGTACTGCAATGGGTCAGCACACATGGGGGCACAGGCAAGTGCCTTCCAGTGCCAAGCCAGGTCCCAGGCTTTGTGGCAGGCTGGAAAGCAGGGAGCAGAAGCAAAGAGCAGGTTAATTCTCTGTGACTCTTTGCAGCTTCACACGCATGCACAGACATCCTGACACAGCCGCCCAGGTCCCCACAGCCTGGCCTGGGAAGGGTGGTTATAGCAAAGCAGGTACCACATCGCAGCAGCCACCGCAGGGACTGCAGCTCTTCATCATGCCGTTTTCTTAAAGGTGGTCTGCTCATTCAGAGAATGTCTTTTACAGTAAGTTGCAATTATTTTTTTTAAAAGAAATAAAAAGCTTAGTGCAATCTGAAAGAAATAAAGCTGGTCTTTGCTGAAAGAGCTTATTATAAAGGCAACCTGTGTGGGCAAGGAGGGGAGAAAAGGAGAGGTGCCAGCTAAAACAGGTTGAAGAGACAAATCAAAGAATAGTCGGGATAAATGAAGTGCAAACCTCTACTTCACAGGGTTTAAATTATTAATTACTCCTGAAGAAAGCCCTGTGTTTACCTCACATATGTTCTCAGCGCCTTAACAGCCACCCCCAGCGCCGCATTACACCAGCACAGCGCACACTTAGCTGGAGCTCAGGCTTATTGCATTACAGTGGGTTTTAAATACTGCTGCTCCTCAAAGGCAATGATATGGGGTCAAGAACATAATACCCATTGCAGAGAAATCTAATTCCAAAGCTGGGAAAGTCTCTTCCCACCCCCCAAAAAATGGCTTTAGGTATTGAAATGAATCCTGTATTACAGCTCAGCTTTGGTCAAAGTAGAAATTCTGACAGATTTATTACTACCTTATCAAGTGACTTCATGGTTTTCAAAAAATACATATATTCTTCTAAAATCCATTTATCCAGACAGAATTCAATAGTTACATGAAGTATGCTCATTTAATTGAAATTTGCTCCTAGCATGTGACTCTAGGGCTCTCTCCATCTGCAGCACCCCACTGATGTGTGTGTCCTTTTATTCCTGCCACCTATCTTCCACATTCACAGGCCCACTTAAAATCATGTTCAGGCACTTTCCTTTATGCCTTTACATTCTCAGAAAATTGCTTTTTAACTTGGGTCAGCTTCAATTTTAACTTTATTTTTTAGGAAATGTTTTTAATCTGCAGCAGCCCAGCATTTATATACCTCATTTTACAGTGCTGCTCTTGAAGAAATGAAGGCAAGTGGCTGAGGCTCCATCACCCCAGAGCATCCTGCTACATTCACTGAATGCACTGTGAGGATCTGGGGGGGGTGACAGGGCAAATAGGCTGTAATTTCAGCTCAGGTCGTCCTCAGCCTGCAGCATGAGGTAAAAATACCACTTGGTAACCAGGATTTTGGGATGTGCTCTCCAGCACGGCCACGAGCCCATCGCACCAGTTCCTATCGCAGAGCATTTTACTGATACAAACTTGCTGATGAATGAAGAAAGCTAAAAGCCCTTCCAGGAGCTAAGGACAGCCCCGGAGAAGGGGAAGCAGAAATCATCACTCAGCTAAAAGCTTTCAGTCGCACTCGCACACATCTGAAATAGCTCGTTCGGTTCAGGTCACCTCGAAACAAGCTGATGAGATGCCGCAGCAGGTTCGGGGGAGCGGGGAGCCAGCCAGGCACCTCTACATCCTCCAGCCACAGGCGAGGTGACATGGGGGCTCTGCCAGCCCTCACAGGCAGCACAGGGCGAAGAGAAGGCTCTGGCAGAAGGGAAACCAGAAAGGAAAGCTTAAAAGAGGTCTGGGCTGCAGTTTTGAGTCACTGTAACTACTGCACAGCTCAGCCCATCACCTTACTTCAAAGGTTGGCTGCAAGACGTGTTAGTATTTACAACACACTGCTTGGCAACGGGTGTAACGGGACCATTACAGGCGGAATAACGCTCGATTTGGAGTAGCTACCCACCGTCCCCGCTCCTCTTAGCGCAATACCCCAGCAGAGACTATGTCCACCTTTTAGCAGACCGTATTGAACGTGGCTTGCTCTGTGCTAGAAGCAGAGAAGAAAGGAGCCCAGGAGCGGGAACAGCAGAGCAGCTGTCATTCCCAGTCACCTACTCTAAGATACTTCCAATAAACATTTCATATCAGGATCCAACAGACAGTGCTCCTCTGTTTCAAATTCGTAACAAGCAGGTATTTATTGCAAAGAAATAATACAGAATAAGTACGGGTACTAGGAAATCAGTGTTGCATATAAAAGAAGGAAGACCCCAAACATAAAACAAAGCTCTGGCTGAAAGAGCATTACAAAAGAAAATCTTGACAGTTGTATAAATGATTGAACATAACCAATTCAAGAATGTAGGCTACAGACTGAAATCCTAAAAGTTAACTAAGAAGCTTTTAAAATACATATCGTACTGTTTTCAGTTCCTGTAATACATTATTAATGTAAAGGAGCTGATGCTTCATATTTCTTTTTGTCCACTTCCAATCACAGTGCCAAGTGCACTTATCTGAAGGACATTATTTTAATGAAGTCATTTATGCCCTTAAAATTAATATGTCAGAGCAGTTAAAGTCTAGTGACTGTAACCAAACCAAATAATGTATAATGGAGAAATGCAATGAGAAAAAAATACAGCCTGAAGTCAAGGTTAAGTAGTTAACCTTAGGAAAAAAGTGAGAGGGAGAAGAAAAGCTGATACCAATTGTACGTCCCCTGGCCATGCCATGAAGGATGCCATCACATTGTCAGCACCCCATTGCATACAGCTGTGAATTGAGATTTTTAACCAAGCTGTGAATTGAGATTTTTAACCAACACTGTACGGTGCACTGGAGGCACCAGGAGGTTTATCTTCATTAGAGGAGATAAAAATGAACCTCTTGTGCTCTAGAAACACTTGACCTAAGAGAAGCCCCTTTAGCAGCGCAGTACCAGAGCTTCTCAAAGAGCCATCACTAAAACCGTCCTTTTTGTAGTAGCCTCATGCAAGCTCGATACACTGCAAAAATATGACAGAGTATTCATTCTTCCTGTTCTTTAAGATAAGTCATACAGAAACTGCTCTGTAATTCCATCAGCGCATGAAAATATTTCATTCCTCATTTGCATAAAGCCATAACAGACTGTTCCTGCAGCAGCTCCTTCCATCAGAGCAGCTCCAAGCTGGGGCTTCCGGACTTTGAATTATTCACCTTTTCCCACATTGAGGTAAAACTGAACCCAGTACAGCCCTCCTGTCCTAAAATGCCAACAACATGAGTATCAAGAATATAAAGTGCATACGTTGATATGCTACTACATCATCCCCCCCCTTTCTTGCCATGAAATTTTCACCATTGAATGCCATCATTTGAATAGTTATTAACAGAATGTATGGGGTCTGGCTGAGCCCCCTGGCAGCCCTCACAGCCTGTGCATTGGTAGCTACAGAGGTGTTGACAACACAGCAGTGTTTTGGCTGCTGCTGAGCAGTGCTCCACAGCATCAAGGCATCTCTCCAGCCTCCCCCCCTCACCCCTGGGCTGGGGTGGGCGAGATCTCGGGAGGGGACACAGCCAGGACAGTTGACCTAAGGTGACCAAAGGGATATTCCATACCATATGATGTCTGCTCAGCAATAAAAGCTAAGAAAAAGGAGCAGGGGGAGAGCATTCCTCATTATGACATTTGTCTTTCAGAGCAACCGCCACACATACCAAAGCCCTGCTTCTGGGAGGTGGCCGAACACCACCTGCTGATGGGAAGTAGAGAATCAAATCTCTTGTTTTCTTTTGCTTCCGCACACACAATTTGTTTCATTAAACCACCTTTAACTTGGCCCACAAGTTTGTTTTTTCCATCTTATTTTCTCCCTGCCTGTTCTGCTACGGAGGGGAGTGACAGAGCAGCTTGGTGGGCACCTGGTGACCAGCCAAGGTCACCCCACTGCACAGAGGTAAGAGTCGGTCCCCTGCGAAACAAAAGGAGGTGCTCACACCCACAGCTCCCATTCCTCCCTGGAAACTCGAGCAGATGGGCCACTCACACCTTCTCTGCCCTCCTTTGGGAAGGGGAACCCCAGCTAAACATGCAGGAAGTCTAAATATGAGGAATTACTCCTCTGTCCTGATTCTGATAGCCAACATCCCCCGCCCCACTACCAACAAAGGGACGATACTTTGCTCTCCTGCAGAGAAAAATGCTGCCCACCAGAACCCACGCATCAGTCAGCAGTCTAATACCATGGCAGCTCACGTACAATACCGCGCACACGGGGGTTGATCTCTTCGTTCTTCGTTATTAGCTGCAAATGTTTCCAGAAGAGGAAAGCACAGCCATATTTGCAGAGCCCACCACAGATATTTATGTGTTCTTCTTCTTGGCCCATGGAATTTACTGCTTTCATCAGCTCCCTTCCCCTTTCAAAGCAGCTTATCAGTCTCAGAGGCGCGTCTCCAAACTGGGTTAATGTACCTCCAGAACATTCATAAGGTAAAGAAATGTAATTTAATTTGCGATTGCATAAACCAGTCACGGAAGCCTCCCAAGAAGCCTGAGTTTTCATTTCTTTCATAGTAGACATTTAATTACATGATAATTACTTACAGCTTGCAGCTCAGCTTCTACTTTTATGAAATATAAATTGCACTTCACTCAAAAGTGCAGGATGAGCATTTAAAAGGCTTCATTAAGTAGGTTTTAAGATTTTCCTGACGACTTTCTTTAAGCTGTGGAATGGAAAGCAGATGTACCTGTAAACTGAAACTAGCTTCACAGAAGAACAAAGTAGAATTGCTAATGTAATACCAGAATGAATGAGCCTTTACAAGAAAAAAAATACTAACTTTTAAGAAATACTTTTTTTTTTTTAAACAACAAACAAAATATTTCTGTCAAGCTGCAGGATAAAAGGGACCAGGAGGGAAGCAGCAGTATTGCCAGCTCTCAGATATGAACAACAAGGCTCTTTATTCCCAATTTCCAGTACTGGGAAACCTGAGGCTTTGTCAGAGCCACACTGTCATTACAGCAGAAGGACCCCAAAAATTCCACTCATTTGTAGCTTCCTAAAAGCCTAGAACGCAGGAATTCTGACCGCAGAAAGCTGAAGACAAGAAAAACAACTTCACCTGAATTCGCATGTTGTAATTCTGTGACTGTTTTGACCTCCCTCTTGCTTTGAGATCATTAGGAGATAACCATGCTGGTACTCCTGCTCTGTCACATCTTCACAGTACTGCAAGCTCAGACCTAGAAAAAAGGTACAAAATGGCCAAGGGCAGGGGTCCTGGCCACTACGAGACATCGTGCAGGTGTTACTGGTATCTGGTGGCCATACCAATACCACACAGTGATGGCAGAAAGGTGCCATTTGCTGCAAATCCTGATGGAAAGCATTACTTAGGCAGGCAGAATAGTCTTCAACAGCAGGGTTGTTGGCTCCTTCCATCCCAGGCAGGAGCGGTGAGCTGAGAAAGGTGCTGAGATGTGAACTCCATCTTCTGAGCCTCCAACAGGAAAGTGTTTCTTATTTAAGTTCAGCAGTGGGGCATGTCCATAGTATTAGCTACATCTGGATTCCTTAAACATCAACATACAAGATGAGATAACACTACTAACACACACAACCTGTCTGAATTTGGGGGTGGCGGGGACAGAACGGACTTGTTGCTGGAGAAAAGAGAATGCACAGAACTACCCAAGTCCTTTCTGAAATTGCATCCAGGGTGCCATAGGAAAAGCAATCAAGTACAATCATTAAAATTTAAATTTGCCTGTCGTTTCCAAAGACTGGGAGGAAAAAAAAAAAAAAAAAAAAAAAAAAAAAAAAGAGGATTGAAAACCCAGAAGTCTAAGCCACCTTTTGAAGGAAAGACAATAAAACATTTGTTAGAAACAGAAGTTAATCCAAAATGAAAACCCATGAATCGGTGAAATCCACTAGCAAGCCCTGCCCAGCAGCCACTGAAGGGCAGCCTTGGCAGCCTCCTGCAGCGACGTGAGTGCCGGGTGACCTGCACTGGCACCAGCACGCTGCAGGTCAGAACCTGCCCCACACCTTCTCCCCACTCAAGACAAAGATAGCAGGGTGAGAAGTCCTTCCTAGCAGCTTGCAACGGTTTCCACCAGCTAAAACAATCAATCCCACATAGACCGAGCTCCTGGCTTAACTGAAATAAATCACGTTCTGGCATTAAATGTCACTGGTAGCTGTTAATGGCATTAGGCACAGGAAAAGAAATTTGCATAGGGGTTAATATACGGTGCATCCCCCTCCCTATAATCATGATTGTCTCCCAGTGATTTTTGCAGGAGCTTTTAATTGATTTATTTGGAAGTAGATCTAGCTAGTGCAATTGTTCAACCGAGACAGAGTGAAAACAGGCTGCTGGCTTCAGCTGGCTTGGGAGATCTATAAATACGTACACTATTTCATAGCAGCTACGTGTGTTAAGTAGTTCTGATATGTTAAACTTCACATGTACTATACCATCAAAGCAGTTCTGCGCTTTTGGGTATTCTATATTTAAGACTGAACAACTGCTTCAACATTGCCAGGCATCTTACCCTCTCCAGCAAACCAAGGCTGAGCCCAAGCGACAGGCGGCTGCTGGGGTGAACAGTGCGGCTGCCTCCTGCCAAATCCCTGCCGCAGTGGAGAAGAAAAATTTTCCTAAAATGGAGGAACATCAAAATGGGGACTCGCCTGGACTCTTAAGGAAGCTAATCAGATTGAAAAAACACAAATTGAAAGGTTCCGTTAAGCTGCATGGAGTCCTTGTATGTACGCTCCCACTCAGAATTAAAGTAACCTTAATTCAACTGAGGTTTATTAATTTCCAAGGCAAAACGAAGCTTACCAAAATTTTAGTCACTTAAATCCTGGAGAAACAAGTCTACTATGGTCATTCAGTTTAAAAACTAGTTTGAAATAATTTTCTTAAGGGCTCCCATCCAGAGCAGCATTTGCAGACTGCGGTGTCTTTACAGGGACTGCAGCACTGAGCACTCACATTACCCCAGAGCCACCTCTGGGCACTAAGTGAATTCATTTTACTGTGTTTTTTACCTTCCTCTGGAGATGACAGACCCCAAGGAGACACTTTTAAGGGTGACCACAGACAAGCAGCCCCACAGACCTTGATCTCTATGCAGAGATGCTGCTCCTAACTCACTGCCGTCCAAAGCCAGCCATGATCCAGCGGAAAATACCAGAGCCGACACCCCACAGCAAGGTGTGCCTTGTCTGGAACAAGCAGAGAAGTTCATCTTTATTTTATATAGTTTACAAAAGGGCATAAAATGCCACGCCATTTCATTCTGAACAGCTTCTTCCATTATCTACTGCAGCAGGTAGCACTTAGCAGCTAAATAACAGCAAAGGAAGGAAATTAAGAAGTATAGAGGAGCAAAAGGAGTTGTATTTCCAGCTGAGACGTGAAGTGAATCGAGACAGTGGAAGGCTGCTTTATGTAGGATTGAACATATCTTCTGTACCCTTAATCACACTGACACAGTCTGCTGGGGTCAGGCTCCCATACCCCTTCATATTGATCAGTAACGTCTCAACCCGTGGAAATCAGTTGAAGGCTGGAACAAAAGCTGGGCTGCAGCATATAAGTTTTTTTAAAATATTTTGTGAGCACAAAAGCTGTGCTGAAGGGTGGTGGGTGGCCCAGCAGCTTGGAACGGCCCTTCCCACAGGCAAAGGGCCACCGAGAGCTATGGTGGGACCCGACGCGCTTTCGGCAGCACACGTTGCCTTGAAAAGGGACATAGACTTGGAAGGATGGGCATCCTTCCAAGAGCCTCAGATCTCTGGAAACTCTCTGGGCACGGCAGCAAGGTCAAGGAGGTCCTGAGGAAGGAGCTCACAGCCCAGGGCGAGAGCTAAAGCCTAAGCAAACACACGCATCAGGGGCAAGCACCCCTCCAAAACCACACCTCGCTTCTCTGCTGAAGCAAACACCCACATGGGTACTTTGTCCTGTAGACCATATTGTCCTCCCAGTAGTGTTGCATCCCCCCTCTCTAACACCTTCCACAGCTGCTTTTCTGGACCTTGTCCCATGTCCAGAGAGGGAAGAGGTGGGTCAGGGGACAGGGGGAACATCACTGCCTCCTCTGCCCTGGTCTCATCACTGTCTCCTCTGCCCTGGTCTCTCCGCACCGCTCCTGTTTCCATCACAGCCTGTGAGTGTACAACAAAACTGATCCTTCACCGGAAAGATCAATCAGTGAAACACTTTGAAGCCAGTGGGGAGGTAAGGAGAAGGTCTGATCACACATCTCCATAAAGATACAAGTTTTCTCTTGATCTCAGCTGCCACAGCTCCATTAAATCCAGCTGGAATTTTGCATCTGCAACAACCGCACAATTAAGAGTACGAGAGATAAAGCCGTAATTTAAATCTATAATTACAGCAAAACTTCTAAAAGGCAATTTTTATTCTTCCCAATCTGTGCTTCAAACTTTTCATCAGTTGGAGGCATTTTTAGAGCCCATTGCAAGCCCTACCGCCACACCGTTCACAGGCAGCTCGGTGGTGGGGTCTCAGACAACATCTGCCACCAGGCAGGTGCACCCTGTGCTCCCCTTGAAGAACATCCCATTTTTCATAGCTGGATACTGCTGGGGAACCTCATTAGAAACCAAATTACTACCTGCATCAGGTTTACACTAATGTATTGACATCTACAGCACTTGTTAAATGAACCGTAAATCCAATACACGAAAGTCATTTTCAACTGAATCAAATCAGGTTTCAGTCAAAAGAATTACAATTGTTATATACTTAATGCTTGGCACTTTCCTGGTGTCTCCAGCTAGAATATTTCAGACACAGAGTGAAAGTTGTAAGCCTATGAAACAGTGCAAGCTAAATTGGACACACTGCAAGCATACTAAACACGGTGCTAGGAGTTTAAGGATGATAATTGGCTCTAATTGACTAGTTGGTAAAGCTATCCAGGCATCCGCAGGCACGCTCCTTACTAATCTGTTTTCAGCATGTTATTTTCTTCTCTTTAGTTAATTTATACTTTCTTATTATAAACCACATTGTTTGCATTTCCTAGAATCTTTGCCTTTTAAATCTTTAACTCTTAGTCCCGCTCAGAATAATGGCTTTACGGGAACCTGGAGCCAGCCACAGTGCATAAGGGAAAGGCAGCGCAGCAGCCCCATGTGCAGCCTTCCAGGAATCACGCCTTCCAGACCTCGGGAAGCAAACTCACGCTCACGTATTGTCTTTTAATACAGATTTAGAAAACCTTGACCTGTATGTGAGGGTGGCATTAACCCTTTTTTCCCTTTCACCCGGAATAGATGATCTCCCAGCAAAGCTAGCACCACCATCCAGTGCCTGGCTGTGGCCACACGCACAATACAAACGGGGACGGCAGCAGAGCAGACCAAGCCAGGTTCCCCTGGCTCTCCTCCTCCGGTCCACAGTTTGAACAGCTCGTTTGAACCGAGGCATTTCCAAGACCCCGTTCAAATTCAGTACCGCTATGGATTTGAACTAGTGGGCTTGGCCAGGCAGATTTTTCCCCCAGCCTCATACAGACACCTTCCCTAAGTAGCCTCAGTTTGCTTCATTCGTCTCCTGGAGATACAAAACGGCAAAATGGAAATTAAAAAGGAAATACATGTCAGCCAGCTCCCCTATCAGCATAAATCCATCCTGGAACCAGTGAATTACACTGAAACTTGGCATCTGAAGAACCAGTGCCCAATCGAGAGTTTATAGAGGTTAGCCAGGATCTAAGCAACCTTCTCTGGTCTCCTGCTATCTAATACCCAGGCAGATTATCTGTGCATGTGCTACTCCTCCCCTTGCTTGGAGCAGCGCTGTCTCCATGGCATTTCCCAGCAAGGAAAAGGTGCCCCTTGGAAGAAATAGCCACACAAAAGAATAAAAGGCCATGTTAAATTTATGCAGCCTGGAAGCAGCTCTGCTGAGCAGCCAGAAATCAACTGGTGACCTTCTATTATGCCAAAAACCAACCTCAGCAGAAAGGCTGGAAGCTCCGTGCAAGGAGCTGGGCTGGGGCTGCTCCCACCCCTGGCCACTTCACATCCCCACCTACCATTTTCCACAGCGCCTGCATTGGATTTGGCAGCCCACCACGCTGTTCCCAGGGGACTAACAGAAAGTAATCCTGCCAGCGTATTCAAGGACACTTTTTCAATACGTCGTTATTCATCTGACACGTTTATAGGCTGGTAGTACAAGTGCAGAGCACCGCCAGAGTGCATCCCCATCCCCGGTCATTGCTTGGATGGTGGATCAGCCCCTAGAGCGGGGGTCCTGAGCACCCCGAGCCAGCCGGCAAGCAGGTACTTGACTTGTCCCCTGAACCGACCAACACCAACACCAGGGACAGGCCTTCAGCCAACAAGAGCCGATACAGCTCAGCAGAAGGCGGGGGGCCAATTGCTCAGTATGTTTGCTATGAAGCGTAGGGTCAGCAACGCGTTGTGGAAAAGCACAGAAAATGCTGGTAAACTGAGGTAAAAGCAGCCTGAAGCAGAATGAAGGTGGTTAGAGTGGAAGATCACGCTCGCCTTGGAACGGATTCGTTTTCAACCGCTTCTTCCCTCCAACTGTCAAATCCTTTTTTCTCCCACCCTGTTCTCCAGCATATCATTAGTTCCTTCCTCCCCTGCAAACACACGCCTTGCACCCAAATTTCACAGAGGTGTAACTCCTTTAAGTTTCCCCCCCAGGCCGCTCACTCCTGGCAGCAATGTCCATCAGGAGGCGGGTGAGACCGACACAACACGATGCTGCGCAAGTGGCACCAACTCACCACAGCATCCCTCCAGAGAGGCAGCACGTGGGGGGCTGCACCTCCTCGCCACACCGGAGCTCCTGATAAACCAAGGGCATCGGTCTACAGTCAACACTCCTACACTTTAGCTATGGTGATTTTATCTGCCACCCCGCAAAATGAGAGAGTAGGTGCTGATTTACCAGCTGTAAGGCTGCTTGGCCCCTGACAGATTCAGGTGCCGTGGGGTACCCGCATGGGATGCTCAACAGGCAAGCAAAACATTAGTGGGGCAACCCACACTGTAGCTAATGCAGGAGTTATGGAGATCTCCGTTACTAAATACATAAGCTGCTATAGCACGAGAAAGAATCAAGTCTGGGGTTTCACTGTCGCCGAGTCTACAGCGCACATCATCTGTGAACCCCACCCCATCCCACACGTTCTCCAGAGGATTAGGGGACCACATGACTGCATCAGGCTTCACTTTACAGATGGCAAACAAGCTGCAGGGCAAGCAGGGAACAGAGTTCAGAGAAAGCCTGGCCCATTGGGTAAGGGGAAAGTTTCAAACTACATACCGACAAGAGGGCAATACCAAGAAATTGAGGTTAGTTCTGAGCCAGCTGCAAGCTCGAAACAAGGAGCAGCTATATGAGGCTTTAAAAAACCAGTAGCAGATCCAAAAATCGAAGCCAGTCTTAATGTCAGTTGTAAAGGAAACACATGAAATCCCCAACATAGTAACAGGTCAGAAGGATTGTGTCAGCGTAGAGCTCTCCAAATATAACACACCAAACAAGCTGGTAAATGCTGTCCTGGAAGAGTCAGGACAGTTTTCTTGTAGCAGTGGCTGTACCCAGACGTGGTGCAAACCAGCCGGAGCCAACACATAAGTCACATCATCAGTGCAGGAGTGTCAAAACACCTTTCTCAAACATCTTTGATGGAGTCTTCTGCCTGTTGAATTAGCTGCTATGCTTCAATTTATTATTTTTTATGATGGTCTTCTGTTTTCATCCAAACTAATTACACTCAAATCAATGGTAATGGTAGATTTGGCATTGATTATCCCTGTAGATGCTTTCAACTTAAAATATCCTTTAGCATACAGATAATTCCCTTGGCTACCTCCTGCCAGAGCATCAACACCTGAGTATTTAACTAATTATTTTTATGCACGTCATCACTGGCATTTGATACAAACTACAGGAATACAAACAGCTTCACCCTCCTACAGTGCCCAGAGACACCAGAACACGGGCTCCCTTAGCAGCGAGCCACTGTCTAATATTCCGGTCAGAAACATGCGTTGAAACTGGGCTGTGCTCCCAGCATCAGGTTCCTCAGCCACAGCCCCTGTACCACACAACATGTCCAAGCAGATCATTTGTGGATGCTTACCAATATAAACCCAAATCTACTGAAGTAATAAACCAACACATCTACATTTACCTTACTGAAGTGCCAACAATTCAAAAAAGCTGGAACCTGTCAGGCTTTCTGGCATAATAAAAAGACTCGCAGTTTTGCAGCTGCCTCTCTAAGTGTCCACCTCTCCAAGTCTTCCCTGGCCTGAAAAGGGATACTCCATCCTGAAAGATCAGCAAAACCCACAGTGAATGGGATGGCAGCTGCTGGCATAACTACCAGAAACTTCAGAAACGTAAAGGGGTATGTGGCATGTATGGGCACCACTGTTTTCAGTCTGTTCCACCTCTAAATTAGGAAAAAAAGAAAAGAAAAAAAAAAAAAAGTTGCTTATTGGAAGCTAAAGGCACCTGCGTTATCAGAGGGAATTACTGTTGCCCACCTTTCCACTCTTAGAAAAGCCACCTAGGTCAAAGGCACCCGCTTGACTTCTCATAGAGAAAAGCATAACCAAATAGATGCAAAAATCTTTTTCCAACATTTGAAACTTAGAATGTAAAAATAGTCTCAAATAGCCCCTCTACATTTGAAAATTGTGTTTACTTCTAAAGACAAACAGGATTAGTCTCAGTAACAGATTAATTTGCTTTTTGATACAGCAAAAGCACTCAGCAGGGTGAGCACAAACACTCTGCGGGCTCCAGAGGATTGCAGCAGCACATTCTACCTCCAGGTCGCTGGTTCAAATTCTGCCTGGGGGTAGGGGCTGGAATTTTTTTTATTGTCTAATGGTTGTTCAGTGGTCCATGCGAAATGAGCTTTGCAGTCCTGCCTTCACTCTAAGTAACAATACTGAGTGTCTTCACAGCGAGGCCAAGGACTGGGCATGTGTAGTGAGCAGCAAACCCTCAAGCCTCCCGAGAGCTGCTTTTCCATAAGGGAAAAGCTGCTCTTGCACTGGCTGTAATGCAGCTGGTCAGTAACAAAACAGAGGATTTCATGGCATTGGGGCTTATCAGCTCATTACTTGTCGCCAGAATTGAATTTGCTCTAAGTGAACATTCAAGGCAGCAGTTATAACCCAACAGCACCATCTAAAAACTGAGGTCTGGTTTGGTGGTGAATAGGTTATTCCCCTCTCAAAGTTTCTCCTTTTTTCTTATTTGCAGATATTTGGGGTTCTCTACAGAAATACGTACAGTCCCGCAGCCTGGGAGCCTGCAGGTCTGGAGCATTCCCAGATGCACCAGACGAAACACTTTGCACCTGGAAAGGTCAGCTGTGGGCAGATGGAAATAAGCAATAAGCCATTTTCCCTTTATGTAGTCCCACACCACCAATAACACTGCCCAGAGGCCTCATTCCGTACCTGATATGCATATTAAGTTCCTTTCACTCCTACGAGATAACACACTTGCTGTATTTTAAAGGCAGAAGGCTACTTGAGATTTTCCAAATTGGAAAACTGCTTTTAATGCCTTGAGAACTTGAGACACTTCGTCTTTGGGAGAAGACCAGCGCTCTTGCACAGGCTGTTCCGAGGACCTTCGCAAAATCACAGCAGCAATAAAAGCACTGGAGGCAGACAGTGAGAGGTGCTGTGCCGAGCTGCGGGGAAGGGAAGGTGCTGGAGAGGGAGAGCATCTTCTCCAAAGCGCAGCCTTTCAGATGTCTCCAGCCATACCTCTTCCCCCAGTGCACACACACCACGTGAGAGAGGGGACGAAAAAGGCAATGTTGCACTTTGCCTACAATGAGCAGAAGAAGCAAAAACAAAAAAAAAAAAGGCAGCTCTTGCCATAACACTATAGAAAACAAACAGCAGATGGGGAAAAGGTTCTTGCCCCAGCTACCTACCCATAACAATTTATGGCAGCTGATTTGGGGGCATTAACCTGTACAGGTGAAACGTGTCAGTTCTTATTATTCACCATAAGCATGTCATAAGCATGGAAATATGCTCAACAAGGCTCCTGAGGCTGGTACTGAAATTGTAAACAGCCCATTAAATAGAAGCAGTAAATACTCCAAAGCACTATAGATCTTGGTCAGTTAAAAAGCACTAGACAGGCTTTAAACTTGAAAAAATACTCGGCTCCATCTAAATCCCCTTGCAATCCCACCTAACTGCACTGCAAGAAATCGAGGGGAAAAAAAACCCTGGGTACCATCCACAGACGGGCAGCAAGTGCCCCAGCGCTTCAGTGCTGCTGGCTTTGGAGGGAACACCCACAGCCTGGAAACAGGCTCCACGGTGGGACAACAGCAGGATGAAGCACAGGCAGGGGGTAGCTACGAGCACACGTCCTGGTTCAGAACAAGGATGCATCCAGGCCGGTTCCAGGAGTAGACACCAAACAGGAGGGTCCACTGATGGTAACTGGTGATTTTGCATTGGAGCACAGGACTATATAAGAGGCAGAAACACAGACAAGCCAGTGAGATGGTGAGAAAAGAGGAAGAAAGCCCAGCATACACAGCAATATCATCAGATGGCCCTGAGCACAGGGTCAGAAAGAGAGGCAGAGCTTTTGGAGAGCTGGGCTGTCAGGAGGACCCTCAGCGCAGCTCTCCAAAACTCTGCCTTCCTCCTCCCAACACCCCTTTCCCATTTCAATGGATATAAACCCATAAAACCTGGATTTCTTTGGCTATCAAAAGGAGTAAGAAGCTTGCTCCTGTCTCAGAGGTGCTGTGCTCAGGAAAGGTGCGAGACAAAGCTGGAGCCCAGCTGTGAATGTAAACAGCGCAGCCCATCCCCCCCCCCCCCCCCCCGTACGTGTGGGCAGCGCCAGCAAGGGCGCCGGCCGCCAGCTCCGGATTCGGACCTCCAAACAGCCAGCACAGCCACACAAAGCGCCGTCAAAAAATAGATAGGAATCTTCAATCAGGACATACCTGCACCCCACATTACGCCAAGTGCTTCAGACCTACATTTAGCTTTACGTGACTCTATTAAGAGCTGATACACTCAGGCTCTTCCTCCTCTTCATTAACCCCATGTGTTTTCCAGTCCCAGAAAAGCCACATTGCCTTACAGTTTCTTTCTTTAGAACAATTCTTTCACTATCACAGAAGCAACATCGAAGCGAGTCCAGAGGCCTTGACAGCCCATCAAATCAAGCCCAGCAGGCAGGGATGCTCGGAGCAGGGAAAGCTGTACCACTGCGCAGCCCCGCACCAGCACGCAGCCGGCACCGCCGCGGCATCCTGGGCCACCGGTGCTGGTGCAAGTACCGCTGTTGCCAGACCAAAACCAACTCTTCCCATCAACACCAGGCTCATACTAACAGGGACACTGGAGAATCTAAGACTTTCTAGATGCACGCACTGCTTTTAACTCCTGCATAACCAGTGAACAGTTAGTTTACCTGGGGTTTAAGTCGCCTAATTGGTTTTGGCCCCAGCCTAGGAGTGTGACCTCCGGCTGAGCAACCGAGACATCTTACCCTCCATGCCATTTTAGCCTGACTTGAACACACTTGTGGTTTTGTGACGTTGGGATGTACGGCAGATCTGCCACATGGAACCAAGAAGTAAATTTTTCATTGCAGGGCTCCCTGTCTGATATAAATAGCTTCTCTAAGGATTTGGTATCTAGTTCACAGGAATATTTTTGCTAACAGGAAGGTATAAACGCATAATACAGCTGCCCCTGTGTAACCCAGTCCGTGGTCCAGTGCAGACACTGGGACAGGGTGGGGAGCTGTGTCTACCCCCACAGAGGGAACCCCTCCGCTGGTTTTTGTAGGGCTGAAACTCAGCTGTGCCTTGTGGTAATTTACACTGCTTTCAAGGATAGGAACCACATGCTTCTTCCTTTATCAAAGACCACAAAACCTCATTTACTCCCCTGATTGCATTAGCCAATATGAAACAAAGTAATTTTTAATAAAGTGTGCCATGGCAGAGAAAAATTGATACAATCACAGAGCTGGTATAATAGGATTTAATTCTGCTTCAGATGTGCTAGTTTTAATAAAAAAGGATTGCACAAATCTAAAATAAATTACACTGAAAGGTCAGGCTTATTGCTTGTACAGTTATGTTAACTCTTCCACAGACATTTTTACAGACTGTATTTATGAGACCTTTTGATTTTCAGAAGAGGCATAAAATACATCTGCAATTTTCCCATTATTTGCAGCAGTGTTTCTTCCACAAGTGTCATTTCTTAGTACTTCAATACAGATTTCTTTAACCAACGTTTATAAAAAATGATGAGTTATTTATGGGGTGGTTTTGTTAAATTAGAGAAACTAATTCCCAATGGAAAGTTAAACCCAACTAGAAAAAAATTTGTTAAGGGAATGATGATTCCCATTTGTGTGCCGGTGACACTTGTGATTTCTTATTCATTAATCATCGCACTGGCATGTCGTTTATTCAATAGGAAGCAAATCAATTACTTATTTTTATATGTAGCTGAGGCCATGATACTACTCAGAACTACTCAGAACAGACATGAATTGGAATGAACTGTAAACACTGCGTCTTATTACAAGGCTCTTATTAATATTACAGCAGCACCTAGAGACCCCAGCCAGGACGGTAGCCCACTTTGCTTGGCGCTACCGTAACAGAGAGGAGTAGCCACGCCAACCTTAAAGGAAGCACACATGTAACCAGGTGGTAGTAGAGGAGAGGAGGAGCAGAGAGCCCACGAAGGCAGGCACTTGCTGTGGTCCCAGGGGTGAGCCAGATGCAGTGTCCTGGCCAGCAACCCAGCCCCACGCAGCTGCTTGCTCACTGCCCCTCACCCAGAGGGATGGGGAGGAGGATTGGAAAGGAATGTAAAACTCAAGGGTTTAAATAAGAACAGTTTAATAAGTAAAGCAAAAGCTGCGCACACAAGCAAAGCAAAGCAAAGCAAGGTGTTCATTCCCCACTTCCCACGGGCAGGCGGGGGCTCAGCCATCCCCAGGGCAGCCGGGCTCCATCACGCGTAACGGCTACTCGGGAAGACAAACGCCATCATGCCAAGTGTCCCCCCTTCCTCCTTCTTCCCCCGGTTTATATACTCAGCGTGACGCCATACGGTATGGAATACCTCTTTGGCTAGCTTGGGTCACCTGTCCTGGCTGTGTCCCCTCCCAATTCCCTGTGCCCCCCCAGCCCTCTGGCTGGCAGGGCACAAGGAACCAAAGGGTCCTTGATCTAGTGTAAACAAACCCAGCAACAACTAAAACCATCACTGTGCTGTCAACACTGTTCTCACACCAAATCCAAAACACAGCCCTGCACCGGCTACTAAGAAGAAAATTAACCCTGTCCCAGCCACCACTGGGGCAGCGCTCCAAGGGCCACACCGCTGCGCTCCAGCCTGGGGCACCCAGAGCCACCAGTCCTGCTGGCACCGCCAGGGACCCCGCAAGCACTTGACAAGCTGCCACGACACCAACTCCGCTCTTACCGAGTTTCTTGCCATTGCCATGACCGAACCAGCCCATCATGTGTGAACACAGATGTTCTCAGCCGTTTCTATGGGGTTTTACCCAACTCGGGTGTACGTGAGACTTCACAGGTGGAAAAGGAGCTACCAGTTTGACATCAATGTTGAGATAATACCTACACACAACAAGCTCAAATCCCTACAGCCACCACCACAGACATACTGCTGAATTCAGTCAAAGGAACTATTGGAAAGAACCAAAAATCCAGCCCACTGTTGGTATCTGGCTGTATCCACGCTTTCAGAGAACAGAGATACAAGTCCATCAGCAGAGAGCATAGGCAAAGTAGATTTGACTATCATCATATTTCAAAGTAAATTTAAGTCTTGGGTTTACTGCAGATATCTACTCAAGCCTCTTGAGTCCGTCCAGAGTATTTCCAGCAGCAGGAGACTGCGCACGGCCACCACTGGCAGCCGTGGGGTAATGAAGACCTTGCACAGTGGCCAAGGACTTCCCCAGGGGGCTTGGCTTTTAAGAACCACTTTAATTCCAAAACACCGATTTTAATTTCATTCTGATGAAATGAACAAGAAGTGATTGACAGTCGTTACTACCGAGGAGCAGAGGTGATACCCACTTTTTGCACGGCACGGAGAATGCGAGCAGAAAGCTGACTGCCCTGTAACCAGGAACATAAGCAGCTACCGTTTGAGATGAGAAAGCCGCAGCTTTGTGCTGTGGGCTACAATAATTCAACTTCTGTGAGGAGATTCTGCAAAACACACATATCAAAGAGCTACACAGGCATAAACATTAGCTTCTTTGCATAGTCAAGAGTTATATGAATATGCAAAACAAAGGCATCCTGGGAACACCTGCGAAGCCCCTTGACAAACTCTGCTTAATTTTATCAACATTTCTGCCTTTGACAGTGAAAAAATTGTTGAGGTAGAGTGGTACCCGGAGTACTAAATTCTGCATTCAACAAATACAAGTGACAGACAGAACTTGTCATTAAAGCAGCTGCACCTGCAATACGTAAGAGCTGTTTAGCTCTTGGGGGTTTCTGAAATACTGTCAAGGAACCACCCCAGTCCCTGGCCAAGGGCAGTAGGCACTGCACAGCAGGAGCAAGACAATTCCAGCCACAAAAGAGTCCAGTGTAGGAGGTGAAGGAGGTCACGCAGTACCAAAAGCCTTCCAGAGAAGGCCAGCAGTCCCTTCAGAGTGAGCATCAAATGGCTCTGAGAGAGCACATAAACGCCAGCTGCGCTGCAGCCAAACTGCAGGGGAAAAAAAATGTGCGAGAAACGTTAAGTGTGGTCTTTTCCTTTTGATGGCTATCAGGTGGCTAGTAAACTGGAAGAGGATGTTGTCTTCACTTTTCCATTTGAAAAATACAGCAAACCTTAGAGATACCTCCTCAGCTTTGCTTCAACAGCTAACACATCTGCCAAGCTTTTATAGATCAGTTCACATACACTTTTTCTTCTTATAGCACTGACTCCTTGACAAGATATCTGTATCTATTTCTATCTATCTAAGATAGAGACACAAACTACAGTCTTTGTGCAGGCCCTGATAAGTACAACCTGCAGTTACTGCTGCTGTGACTGATGTGAATCCTCTCGTCTCCAACAGGAACGTGGTCCCCATCTGACAAAACTGACTATCTTATTTTGTCATTTATTTTAATAGGTTTCCTGCCAGCTGGGCTCTGCCTCCACTTGATCAAGTGCACTATGTCCTCAATCAAAACTCTTCTCTCTGGTTTTGTTTTGGTGCTTTTCCCCCTCCCTTTTTAAAAGCAGTGCCCCAAATCCATGAAAGCAGTAAAAATATTGCATTTTCTCAACTTTTATTTACTATAGCTAATTCCCAAACAAGAACAATTTCTACAGCAACCCTCAAATGAAAGTCTTAAAGCTCCTTACATCAAAAATAAGGTATGCATGCAGACAATCTGGCAATGCTGCTGCTGATCTCAGGTTGTAGGCACCCTCCTTCATCCAAACACAGTACAGAAGAAACAGGTAGGTAACCCACCAACAGTCTTAGCAAAGCTGTACTTAACACAAACGCGTCCTGCTGCAGAAATTACCACTCGAACTGTGCTCAGCCCTGCCATGCCTCAGCACACACTGGCAGTGGCTCACCTTGCTTCATCTAGCCTAGACCATAAACATCTAGCTTTGAGCAAGGAATACCACAGCCACTCAAAAAAACTCTTGAAATAACTTGAGTGCAATGGTTTCATTCCAAGCCAGGAAAAAGAGGACTAATTTTTATGTGGTGCTTTAATAGGTGTTATTAGCTCCGTATTAATTTCCTCCACTGATGAAGACTACCTGACCATGTTAAGCACTGCACCGAGACCTTTGTGCAGAAAAGATGCCGATTTCTGAAGGCTGATGCAGTCTGCCTACGTTCAATATTCAAAAGGTAGATATATGGAGTGAACTGAAGGTAGATACTTAGGTAGGCCAGGTGGACTTTAGGCCACTTGAATACCACCATACATAACTTTCCAAAGTGTTTTGGAACAGAAAATAGCCACACAGAAGATATTATTTACTAATTTTTTTTTTTCCCCACATACTACAACTCAGTAGCATTGTGCTCCTGTTTGCGGTGAATTACTGCTCATAATCCTCGTTTTGTGCCTCTGCAGCTATGACTAAGGCAAGCCTCAAGCACTCCTTACCCAGCACACAAAGCACACACCTGCTCGTGGGGCTCTGCAAATGGCCAAAACGGAACGGTGGGCAACGAGCAGCAAAGCACATGCTGCAGAACTACAGGGATCAGGGTGAACACAGTCAACACCACCCTCCTTCAGGTAGCATTTGCCCCTACAGAGTCCTTTGACACATTTAGCAGACGTATTATCAGACAAGTAGAATCAACATCGTTAGTTTTAAACACAAAGCGACTGTGGCAATGGGTCAACACAGAAAGACCATTAGGGTGGGAGGTAGCTCTGCAGCAGGAAAATAAAAAAATAACCCTTGCACAGAATACCATAAACCACCTTATAGCAATCACATTGTGTGTGTTCCATCTCCTGCCGGAGATTCTGTCTCCTCATAAAACCATTATACTTGCCTTTCCAACACCAGCCAGCTCCGTTATTTAAATGAAACACCACCTGAAGAGAAAAAGCTCTGCCACAGCATGCAGGACTTAGTGTTTTTAATATCAGAAAAAATCATTATGCAGCCACGTTCTGGTCTTCAGTTGGTTTTAGCTGATGTCTTAACTCAACCATCAAGCCACAGTGTGTAAGGATGCATGGAAAAAAATAGCCATGCTCACCTGTCAGCACATGAAGGTCAACGCTATGCCTGGCAGGAGCCCTGGGTGATGGGAAGGATGCCCTTGCCCTCCCCGGGAAGGAAGGATGCCCTCGCCCCCTCCTGACGGGCAGCTGACTGCTCACCAGCCCCACGGGCAGGGAGGTATCTGTGCTTCGGAGTGAGCTCAGAGCCTTACCTCCAACAGTCTCCACCACTATTGACTTTCCCAGTCTCAATCTACAGCATTTTGAGGGATTGTGGAAATCACCATCTCCTTCAGGCAGTCCCAAGGCACGGCACCATTGTCCATAGAGCGAGCAAGAGCCTGAAACTGGCCCAGAACTACTGAACGGGCACAGCATGGGCACAGCTCTACTGGCACCTGCAACCACAAGGCACAAAACCACAATGAAAGGCCTGCACCAAGGCAGCCTCCCGCTTTTCAACCAGTCCCGCAGAAGATCGGATGGGCATCACAACCAGCGGTCGGCCAGCATACCCTTACGCCCCAGGCATCTCCATCAGCTTCTGAAATGGGATGCCTGCCTGCCAGCATTTTCAGAAAATCCCATTAGCATCCAAGAAACAGGCAGCCAAACATTATTCTTCTGTTTCCGAGTTCTCCTCAGGTTCACTTCAAAGTAACCTGCAGCTCAATAAACTTTGACATGTTTTCATGTTATAAAAACAAAGACAAAAACTTATTTATCTGCCTTTTACCTCATACATCCCAAATCAATAATTACACCTATTGATCGATGACATAAATTCAAAACATTAATTTACATTGAGTACTGTAACCTAATAAGGTGGCAACAACTGAATTTGTTGAAATTGATTTTCCTTTTGTTTCCAACAGGAAATCTTCAGGCCTGTTGAATAAGACTTTGCAGGGTATAGAGCAGCTAATTATTAATGAGTATCACAAAAAGCTAAAATTAAATTTCTTTTTGAATACGGGAAAAAAAAAAAAATGTTGAGTCTCCAGGGCTGATGTTTAAGCAAAAAAAATTTCTTGTACCTCTTCCACATGTGCATTCAAGCAACATGACTCACAGAAAGGTGTATTTCAGCGCTTACTAAAAGCACTTTGTAACGTTAAGTAAGTAAAATTATTTCAGAGATATGTACCTGTAGAAGCTATAAAGCGATGCCAAAACATTTTGTTTTGAAAGGGTGGTATTCATTTATTTTAAACTCCAGCAATGTGATTTTAACAGTAAGCCACTAAAGAAACCCCTGCGGCACAGAGGGATGCTGCTCCCTGGGGAGCGGAGGTGCCCACCTTCACGGGGCAGCTGGACACGGGTGCACCTGCAGCCCGGGCAGCCTGGCCCCGAGCTGCCCTCCAGCCTGCACCCAGTGCAGCTTCAGCTTTGCTGGAGGCCTTTCAAATTGAACACTAAGCAATTTTTGGACAGGAAGATCTGCTCCATCACCTCTCGCATGGTAACTAGCCAGCCAGCCAAGCGCCGGGCAGTGTGCTGGGAAAGGAGCGGCAAACCCCGAGGAGGCAGCTGGACTACCGCCCCATCCCGACAAAAATCTAAGACTCAGCACAGCACTGCCCCCATCCACATGCAAAGGGAGCAGCTCCACCCTCAGATGTGCTCCATCCAGACCCAGCATGGACACCTGGGGTCTGAGCAGCGAGAGCAGGAGCACGATGCAGACAGGGTAAGCAGGAGGCAAAGAGCATCCCGCTGCTGCCCTGTGCTGTCCCGAGGCACACGCACCGCTCCTTTGCTGCAAACTCCACTCACTCGGCAGCACGCCACCGTGCATTTGCTTTAAGTTTTGCTTTACTACTAATAAAAATAGGTAAGATTTAGCCATCAGTCTCCAGTTAATTACACACAGAGTTTCGCAACCCAGCTCTCACCCCAGCCTGGCACGGACAATAGTTTCCAAGATTCAACCTCCTCCTGCATTTCCAAAGTCAGAAGCGGAGCCGCTGCGAGAGCAGGGCTTGCACAGCAACTGGGAACTGCGCCAAGTCACCCAATCTGTTAGTTTGGACAGGTTTCCAAGGAGCCTCCTCATGAAAATATCCATGATGTCAACTGACCCAGCAGGACCTGAAATAAAGCCCAGAAGCAAAGGCTTCCTCTCACACCAAGCACCTCACAGACACCTGTGCATCCTCACCCTCCTTACAGGGACTTGCCGACCCCTCGATCCAAACACCAACCCATGTTTAAAGCAAGTCACAGCAGTAACTTGCAACTTCTCGCTGCTTCTCCATTTTCCAGCCTCATAAGCACAGGTCAGCGTGCCACAGCACGGCTCGGCATTGGGCTCCCAGGACTGTCCCGAGTGTGTCCAGAGACAACCTCCTTCAGGCCAGGGTACAAGGTACCCAATGAAAATACTAATCTACATACTTGAAATCCTACAGGGCACTCAAGGTTTCCAAGACCACGAATGGCCTTGTCCAGCCCCAGGACCAGGCACAAGTGTCACCTCAAGAGGGAGGAGGCAGCCACCCGCTCCAAGGGCTTCTCCTACCACCCAGAGCTGAAACTGGGCAGGCACAAGCCACGTCAGGTTGGGCTTTTTGAGCGGAGCCGCCGGCTGAAAGAGAGGGGAGCTGGTGCAGAGCAGGCAGGGGAAAATACACATGCTCATAGCCCGCGCTCAGGTTACCCCAGGCCCAGCTGGAACAGCCCTCCCAGTCAAACACAAACACTCGGAAACCAGCTGGAAATACCTAACTGCGCAGTGGCATCGCCTTAGATCAGGTCATCAGTGCTGTGGTTTGATACTGCTGAATCAAAACATGAATACATTTACCAGCGCATCGAGTTAGGCTTCAAATTAATTGATACTAAATTACTCAACTAGGAAAGTGCTCGCCTACAAAAGGTGTCTCAAAATCTCTAATGAGCAGCTATTCTTTTCAGAAGAGGACAAGAGCATTTCACTCATAGTATCTATTCAGGTATTTTGAAAAAAAATAAAAGCTAAGACTCAGTATCAGTGAAGAGCTGAAAATCAATGTCTATTTTTATATGCTGTTATCACGCTTACTACCATGGAATATGAGTTCATTTAACAAAGCATTACTCAATGAAAACATATTTCAGGCGGGGGGAGGGGGGAAGGAAAAAAGTAATTAGCAAAGCTGTCAACATTTTATCCATATGTACATAAAGGAAAATTATTGATACAGATGAATAGGAAAAGGAAGTCTACAGTTTACAAATATGGCTGTTTACTATATTGTTGACTTTACTGTATGTGCTGGTTTCAGCTGGGATAGAGTTAATTTCCTTCACAGCAGCTGGTGCGGGGCTGCGGGTTGGATCGGTGCTGGGAACAGCACTGCTCACCCAGGGATGTCTCCTTATTGCTGAGCAGGGCTTGCGGGCACCACGGCCTCTGCTGCTCCTCACCCCTCCACCCGCGAGTGGGCTGGGGGGGCACGAGGAGCTGGGAGGGGGCACAGCCGGGACAGCCGAGCCCACTGGCCCAGGGGATGTCCCACACCGTATGGACCCTGCTCAGCAATAAACCTGGGGGAAGGAGGAGGAAGGGGGATGTTCAGAGCGATGGCGTTTGTCTCCCAGAGTACCCATCACGTGTGATGGAGCCCCGCTGTCCTGGGGACGGTCCCCATCCCAACCGGAGGGAGCAAGCAAGCAGCTGCACAGGGCTTAGCTGCCGGCCAGGGTTAAACCACGGCACTAGAAGATGACAGTATTTTTTATAGGCAGTTCCTCAAGGTGAACGATGATTAAAAATTTGTAAGTCAATTTCTTCAAGAACCTTAAAACGTCATGAGTTAGTACTTGAACAAAATGCGATATTTTATCCATTTAGAAGTGAGGACTGACTGCTAACAGCATGGATCTATCCTCAGAATTTTGTAAAAGTTCCATGAAATTCATAAACCACCAGCGTGCAACACAGTTTGCAATATCTTCACAAAATCTCAGCTACACTTTTATGAGTCTGAGGACTACCAACCTCGGGATTATTTTAATAATTTGAAATACCTAGAAGTCAATGCACTATTTTCTTTTCCTAAGCAGAAATAACAATATAAAAGGCAAAACACAAACAAACCCCCCCCAAAAAAAACCAAATAAAAACCACAAAAAAACCCCCTGAAGGAATAAAGGCATGAGAATCAAAGCATCTAGAAATTCAGAAGGCCTTCTTGAGAAAGCACGAAAGCAATAGTTCTAAGGAAAAAGAAATAACAGAAGCCTTACTGGACTCTAAACCCTCCTGTGAAGTGGTCTCCTGAGGAATATCTACCTGTTAGGCTGGAGAAAGAGACACATAATAACTGCCCTTTACCAAACAGCTGAGTGCAATTCAAGATTTTGTGGCCCTCAGCAGCACCCACCTTATTAACGAACAAGAACATAAAGATGCCTTTTCAGCCTGTTTACTTATGACAACAAACTGCCCCGTAGAAATTAGAAGGTCGGTTCCCTGAAAAAGGTGTCTATAGCCCAGCCTTCCCAAAACACTGAACTCCTGCAGGGAGAGCCATCACCACGTGACACCACCAAACCCCAGTGCAAACTCCACAGCTACTGGGCAGCTCTGCAGACAGAAGCACTGTTCCCATGAGTTCTGATGTTTGAACATCATCTTCTCCAGAAGAGTTGGCAGGTGCTCCTTCCAAGAAAATCTTGGAAAAGTGGACCTTAGTGCTGCTAGACCACCACAGATGATGGAAGCAGGAACTAGCTATAGATCATGCTCAGCCTGGCACTAAGCAAAGCTGCCTGGAAGAACTATAGTTCTTGTGGTGAACCCAACAATGGTTTAGCCTGCTACTGCGGACAAGGTGAGGTGATCCACCTCTCTATTCCCAGCTCCTTATTCCTGGTCTAGGTGCCCCACCTCGAAGAATGAGGTCTATCAAAAGTCATTATGAAGCAGACAGAATTGCTACCAGCCAACGCCAGGATAAACTGGTCTTCCAGAGCTCCTTACTGTCTCTCCCTTTTTTCTAGGGAGTCATCCTGAGAAAAAAAAAAGGGGCAAATGAGCATTCACTTAGGGCACACACCTCTACAAGCAGAATATCTAGCATGTCTACTAGTGATCAACAGCTGCAATGACAAAATTACTGGTCCTTACCACCCTTACCATCGACTTGAACTCCAAATTATTTTATTTTAGTAACACACCAGAGGTACGGAATAACAGAAAAACAGTAATATACTTTAATACATTATCAACATACATTGTATCATACCATACTAAGAGACAACACAGGCAAGGCTGTCACAAAAATACAGGCACTAATAGTATTTTATTTCACAGAAAATTAGAAAGTCTGAAAGCAGATGTGGAACAGCCACACACCCACACCCCTTACATTCAGCTACTGCAGCCTGAAGGTTATGAGAGGTACAAGAGCAATGAAAACAAATCAAACTATTTTGAACAGTATCCAACTGCTGGGGCCACCTGTACCAGAAGGATAACTACCAGAAGACATCAGGCTCATATTAATTTTTATTTTTGTATGTGTACAACTTAAGAAATTAATCTCAATTTGAAAAAGTTCAAAGTTATCGTTCAACAACACAATGTAGACATACCTTTGAGGCAGCAATTACTACTCCTGTTAAGGCTCTTACGAAAGGATGGATATCATGCAAATGCAATTAAAGAGTACATTACATTTCAAAATATGCAAAACAAGTTCAACTTTGACTCTTTCAGAAAAAGAACATATCAAACATTTTAACTGCAACCCACCAAAGCATTTACATACATGCTTAAAGCTAAGTACATGGACTAAACTTAAGTAAAACGTAACAACTCTAGCTATCTTACCCAGATCAAAACCACAGGCAGCGACCAGCCCCTTCCAACGCCGTAACTGCCCATGTCTGCACCAAGCGTGGCACTTTACATTCGCATAAACCGCTGCCGACTGCAGAATTCCATATGCTTTTTCAACCTGTAAGGCCCACATTTTTCAGCTTTGGCATCAGTTTGTGACCACTGAAAGGACCTAATCCCTCCACTGAACCTGGGGAGGAGCACGTGCAGGGAGTGCCTGTACTGTAGCAGTGCACTGCAGGTGCTGCGCAATGGAAGTTGCTTCCATCAGGCATTTAGAAAGATTCTGACCACCCCTTGCTTACGGTCTCAAAGAGTGAAAGCTGGATTTTTCTCAAACCATAACCATCATTAGCACTGAATCAAACAAGCAATGCTAGCCTACCAAGAAAAAATTCTTACTTAATATTTTAGTATAGGAATGCTACTTGTGCAAACAGTATCTAAAGATGGGCCAGTATTACCAGCAGGGAGAAAGCATCATTCCTGCTCTATGTCATTATAATAAACTGAAGTTAAATATAATTCAGATGGTCAGCTGCGTGACTTTTTCATTGTCAGCATTAACATAACTCAAAAATAAAAGGACTGATAATTTGAAAGCGATGAAAAAGGACACAACTTTTGTGACCTCTCCCAGGGTGTCACATGCGCTGCCTGATGTGTGAAAGGTGCTAGGTGACTACTTTTTCTTTCTTCAAGCCTAATGCTAACACAATCAAACTTTTGTTGCCTACTCAAAAGGCGGCAATAAATTATTTTCAAAATGTTGTATCATATATAAATTTTTTGGCAACTATCAAATTGCCTAAACGCCCAGACTTTTCAGAAGTTTTGTATTATGTTACATTCAGTGTTTACAAATTTACAAAAAGTATTCCTCACCTAAGAAAACAGTAGTTATAAGTAGGAAGATTTCTTTATTTTAGTCCATCTAATTTTGAGTCACAGCAGCGTATCATTTAGATACTGCTAGGCACATTCTCTGTGTGTATCCACAACTACAAGAACGGAAAAAGGAGAAGAAAGATCCATTTTACTTTAATCCTGACCAGCAGCTGTTAGCAATTTTCTTTAGTTATCACTGTGGGACATGATGGATGGGAAGACTCAATATGCTGAGGAACTAGTATAGAGTGTACAAGTCCTCTCAAGGACTGTTGTTCAACAGCACATTTAGTTTAACTAGGAACTACAGACTGTAAGAGATAACAGATAGTTCCTGGGAGCATCTATCATTCTTCAGAGAAGCTGTCTGATCAAGAGGATAATACCTGGAAGAACAACTGCATGATCTTTTGCTATATAGCTAGTATATCATGGTGTTGAAGGAGGAGAAAAGTGAACATTAACTCAAGTGGTAACTCAAACCCAAGAAATCTGCATAAAAGAACATGTTGAGATATTATTATTTTAAGACTTTCTATACACTTTGCAGCAGAGAAACCAGATACACAAAAACATGCAAGTCAAACAAAGCTAATCTACAATAAACAAAACCAGAATACACTTATTTCAAGACTTAAAACATTAAAATATTCACCCAATGCTAAACAGGAGCAATGGAATAAGGTCTATACTTAGCCACGTTATTCAATAAAAATTCAATTGGCTCTTCCAGCCTTTATTTTCCTCTTGCTTTTACTTGGTTTTATAATTTTGGGCCATAAACTTAGTGAGTGACATGGGAGTCAAAAAGCAAATGTAAATAAGGCATCTTCCCCTCTCTATTAATAGCGATGCTCCAGGGATTTGTGATTATATATGTATGTAGCTGCACAGCCTTTTTCCAGCCCATAATTACACAGAATGCCCTTCTCCCAAGGATAAAACGGGATAAATAAAAATATTCTTTGAAAAGACATCCTTCTTTTCTGAGCAGACCTATCCCATCTGGGTTGCATACTCATTTAAAAGCCTGCATTGGCACCAATGACTAACTTCCTGTCTGAAAGTTGTGCCCCATCGTTATTAGATGTAACTCTCAACTCAGATGAATCTCAACAGATGAATACCCTTTTTTACACTACAAATCTTACAAATAAAAGCCCAGTGAAGTAATTAATAACTTGGTCACCCCCCCCCCAAAAAAAATCTCCATTCCAAAATACGAAACCAAATTATTAATCTTTCAAAATGCTCAACCCAAGCCATCACTTGCCATCACAACCATTTTGCCCCAAATCTTGAACACAGACTGTTATGAAAGGCTGGAAATTTTTCATCAAGCTTACAGAGATTAATCCCAGAAAGCTACAAAGACATTCCAATATATTTTAAATGACATAAAAGAACATGGGCAGAACTCTCACCTAAGAGTCAGGAACTTTATAAAAAGGCCTGAATTTTACAACTACAGAAGAAGGTAGACAGTGCAAAGCATGAAATACAAAGAGTTTAAAGAGGTTTTTTCATCTCAAAACACCTCAAAAACCACAGAAGGAAGCAAACTGCACTAGAAGAAATTTACAAGTAGTCTTCAAGGGAAGTACCATGTAAAGCACACTGCATTAATTTAGACTTGACATTATGAGGGCATGTCTCACTGTAGCAAGGTCCATACTAAACACCAGATCAGAGACAGAAGATTAAAGTAAAACATGAGATGCCACAGTCACTGTTCTACTGATCCACCTCTACTGCAGAGACTCTAAGGTGAGCAGAAACTATGAACCTGCCTAATAAAGGCCATTCTTGCAAAGTCAAAAAAATCATACATCCAATACTTTCATCCCTTCACTAAAATAGAAATACTAAAAAGGAGCACTCCATAACATATCCCCATTGCTTCTGACTGACATGTTGAATCAAAGGCAAAAGCAGAAATTTAGCAGAGATAATTAGAGCAACAAAGATCTTTTAGCACAAGGCAGCATAGCTGAGCAGCCTCCAACCAGGAGATGAATTGTTTGTTACTTAAAGAAGCTGTTAGGCGACTACTTCCATTTATTGGGCATAGAAAAGTTTTCATCTAGAAGTTAGTCTGAAAAACACATCACCCAGTGTTTAAGCATGTATGAAGCCCAGCAGAAACGAGTGATAAAAAAAAAAAAAAGTATTTGCTGGCTTTCCTTCCAAATATTTCAGAAAAAAACTTCAATTTAATGCTGACAGCAAAGAAGGATGTCAGTCTAATTAGATTTTTTTTTTTTTTTGTTCTGTCATGCTCCTGATTCTGTTTAAGTACTCCTCTGGAAAAAAAAGTTCTGATCAATGATGAAGGCACAATTATACAAACCTTAACACATTCACTCTAAATGTAGCTATGCAAAAAAGGGAGAAAGGGTAGGGAAAACAAAGGTGAAGTATATTTCTCTTCAAATAATTAAGTCCGTTTATTTTCCAACAGCCATATAAATTTAAAATATGAAACAACAATAATACAGCTATAGAATCTAGGTTTTCTTTCAAAGCAGCAGCATATAAAACATATAAAAGCTAAAACCTCAGCACAAGCTTCAAAAAAACAAGGACTGAGTGAATTTTGCTGAAGACATGAAACTCACAAAACACAGTACACAAAAATACTGGAATGCAAAGATATAAAGCTACACATTTTAGGTAAAGAAAGACATTGTAAAGTATACAAAATTTGCAAAATTAAACCATGGGATTTGGGGGAGAGTACCATGAATACAAAGAAGTTGGCAATTAATACTTGTATATGGAGAGATGAAAGTGGCAGTTTTACATTTAGCATTCAGTTTTCAGGTTCACGACTTCACTTTCTTAGCATCTTTTTTTCCAGAGCTCTCAGTAGCCAAATCTGCTTTTCTCTTCTGGGACTAGAAAGGGGGGGGGAAAAAAATAATTTTACAAATTCTAGGAAATGGTAGCATTCTAAAGAAAAAAAAATTAATACATGGCTGACTATTTAAAAAGAAAGTAAGCGACCTTAATGTGTTATATATTTAAATTCAGCTTTTTAGGATCTAATGGAAGGGCAAACAAAAATCCTAGATTTAGACACTTAATCCTGCTACCCTTTCTATCGTCTTGAAATCATTACACAGGCTCAATGCTACAGGTACCACACATACTATGAATTGGATTAAAAGATCAAGACCTTGACTTTTACACAATTCTGTTCTAAAGACGACAATTCTTCAAAAGAAAAGGAGTACTTCTTATCATTCTTCCAGGAACTACTGTGTAGGGGAGGAATAACAATATGAGATTAAATTAAAGCAAGCATATGATGCAGATATGTAGGTACAAAGAGGGCAGTGCTATGTTTTCTTAAAAAGTTTTCCTCTGCTACTTAAACAGAAGACTCAAAAAGAGCCCCAAAATATTATGAATTGGGAACACCTACTTAAAAACTAGGAGAGCTGTGAACAGAGAAATATTACAGTTTAATCTCTCAACTAATGGTTTATACTAAAACAATCAGAAGCTACAATTATCTTTTTCACTTTATAACAATATAATTGAATCTGTCCCACTAGAAGTGCTGTTAAACATACTGCTGTCACTTTTGCTCCTCTTTTCTTCTTTTCAGCTCGCTCTTTTTCCTCAATTTCCATATTTTCTTTTTCTATTAATGATATGAGAGTATTGCAGCGTCTCTGAAACTCCTAAGGGAACAGAAAACATCAAATCTGCTAAATAAATTATATATATTCTCTCATTTACATAAACCTGTTCAAAATTCTTGAATTCCAAAATACTTAATATTTTCCTAAAACATTCACTATTCCTGAACTAGTAAAATTAGCTTAGTTATTGTTCATCTGTCTTTACTTTTGTGCTACCTTTTTTTATAAAGAAAGGGAGATTTACTGAAATAGTCAAATTCCTAACAAGGAGTTTTCAGGATTGTCTGTATCTTCCAAATGGACACTCCAAAAGACTAATCTGATCTTCTATCTTTTTCAGATTCAGCAAGTTATAGCCTGCCAACATACCATGCCAGATTTTAGGAAAAGAGTTCTTCAAGTATACCTTTAAATCAGAGAAAAAAATAATCAAAGCTATCTTCAGCAATACTGTCCTGTGGCACACAGGCTGGTTTTTTTGTGACAAGACACTGCAGAGCTTTAAGCTGGTTAAAATCTATCCAGCCTTAAATCATGAACTCACTGTTGTATTTTTAGTTAAACAGCACCAAAAAGCTAGGAGGCCCTAAATGCTTTTAGCATCAAGACAACTTTCAAGCCATCTGAAAGTGATCAAGATTCAAGGCCATAATGTCATGTATACATTAAAAAAATATTTCCAGTACAACTCAAAGTATCTAAATGGCTGTTAATAACAGTTGGCTTGGTTAATAGAACTCATTTGACTTGGCCAGTTTCTTGTACCCCACCTCAAAAAAAAAAAAAAATCTCTGACCAAATATACAACTACTCATTTTCATCATACTTGTTCCATATGTTCTATGTACTTTGAGAACAGCCATTCCATGAGTTTTTCTAACTGAAAGCAAGAAATTTTCTTTTGAGGGGAAAAAAAAAAAAAAAAAAAAAAAGAGAGAGAGACATGAAAATATGTCTTATCTCTATTAAACTCGATGAAGCAAGTTTTGAACCACAAGCTATCCTAGTATTACATAGTAACATAAATCTTTACAACTAGTCTATTTGCAATGCAGTGAACAGGTGACCTTTTTGCCCAGGAATTAGTCTCTATTTTCTGAGCATCTGTAGCCTGTATATTGCCTCAGCCATCATGTCACATGATGGATAACGATGCAGCCTACACACTTTCTTGATCCTGAACGTTCTGAAACATTCAAGTATATGACTCATCTTTGAGACGTTAATACCCTCAAGTTTAACCACATTCCTTAAGTTCTATAGTTTCCACAGCTTCCTCTACAAAGGGTGCTCCATGGCCTTGCGTGAAGGTAGCGTAATTCAGAATAAACATAGAGAATCCTGCCCACCATGTGAAATGGGTCTTTTTTTTTAAACCAAAAAGAAAAAAAATCAGTACATTTTTCTTGACAGCTCTCTACTGGAAGTGTTCCAATCTCATGCGTGTAGTTTTGCAGAGTATTATCAGTCATTTCTACCACAACCATGTAAAAGTAACCCCACACACTCTGATTCAACCATAAATTAGGGCGCCATGCTTGCACCCTGGAATGCAATAGTCCTGCTGGACCTAAAATACTTTCACTTAAACCAATTAAAAAAACCAAATTCCACTCACACAATTTTTAGATAAACAGGTAGTAAGTCTGAGAAAACTCCAGTGCAAGCCATCCCAACCACATACTGTGTCCCTAAACACAGAACAAAAAAGTGTCTGCCCCAAAAACCTACACAATCAACAAACAAGAGCAGATAAAAAGTAAAAGACAGAAGTGGCAAGATAATTGTCAACGTCAGAAGCATTTTACATGATTTGCATTTGTGTGCATTGCACTCAAACTCTTAGGAACTGTAGGTGAAGACCAATGCCAAGCTGCTCCGTAACAATAATCAGACAGATCTTTTTTACTGAGAGAAGCTGGGTTCTGTTGAATCCAAGACAAGCAGTTAAGCAGAAAGGACTAAGAAATAACCTTGATCCATTTGCCTAAGGCACTGAGAAAAATCCTCTGCCTTCCTGGAGAAAGATGTTTGCATAAATACATACATTTATTAAAGGGTACAGGTTCATGGTTAGACTTCCCAGATGGACTACTACCCCTGAACATCTGCTGTGGACAGAGGATGGACTCAAAACCAATTTTCTCCGGAGAATCACAGAAGCAGTTGACAGTAAGATGTGACATGCACACAGGTTTCTTCTACACCTACCATCAGAAAGAATCTGCACGATAAATCCTGCTACTGAAATTTCAATATGGACTGATCCATTCCATTTTATACTAGAAAAATACAGTTAGAGTTTAAAATGCCTTGCACTTTAGAGATGAGATTTTATTCAGTGTGGCCTGATACTTTTCTCTTTAGGATGGAAAGAGATAAGATGTGCTTTGCTCACCCCTTCATAGCTATAAAGACCCGTATTGCAATAAATAAGATGGGAGCACTGAACCATCACCTTCTGCATGACTGAAGGCAGAGATGCTGACTTGGGAATGAAACTAGTCCTAAGATTTGTCAACAGGCCTGTATATTCCTGTATTTACAAAGGAGCCATTTGTCTTATACTAGCTAGGGTGTGTAGAAAGGTAAAAGAGAATATGCACAATTTATGACTTCAGAAGAGAGATACATGATTCACTACTGCCATGATATTTTGCATTCTCCCTGCATGGACAGAACTAAAAGAACAGTAACAACTAAGCTTAAAAAATGTAAGCCTCTGTGCCTAGTTAAAAAAAAAAAAAGCTACAATTTTAGGCACTCTCAATCTCTTTGAAAACTTACATTTTGGATAAACCATCTGGTTTTGGAATAAATAAGTGAAGCAGAATTATTGTTTTCCAAAGAGAAATCCTTCAAGAAGAAGAAACCGAAACAAGAAGATGGAAGCTAAATCAGCTATTTATATGGAATTCGAGAGACATCTAGTGGTTAGCAGAACACAAAGTCTTCTCAAAGAGCCTAGTCCTTTCCAGAATTATGCTGCCCTTTCTATCTTGTTCCACATCAGTTTGAATGATCACATGCGCATTTCACTATTCTAAGTTTTATCCACTTTCACTGAACTTACTGTTTACCCCTTATTAAACATTTTGATTTATACTTGGTTCATTACTCTTGGTGTCAAGTGACTTTCCAGCACATTTCTCCATAAAAACTACCAAGCTGGTGCAAAATGGACCCATAGAAATTAACACTTCCACAAACGTCAGGATATCTGAATACCTAAAATATATCAGTGACTGGTCACTATAAACTATTAAACCATACATATCATGACAGTTTAACACATTTAAGAAAATTAAATGCACATTGAAAGTGAAAGATTACTTTAGCTTTGTATTTTCATACTATTCTTTTTCAATTGTGTAATAGCAGAAAACCAAGAAATAAACAGATAGATTTTTTTAGAATGTAGGCCAGAAGATTGACTGTATTCCCAGTGCCTCAATTTCAGCATTAGACACCACAGAACGTATTTTCACATTTTAGCAAATGATTCCTATCCTCTTTGAAAAGAAAATTATGCTGAACATAAGGATTTGCACTAAGATTTCAACTGAGTATTTAACTCTACCCCTGACTTAACTATATGACAACGAATAGTAAATGTTGAGCTACATTTTTAATTTCTAGTACCCACTTCTATGATTTACTTAAACGGATTCCTCCAGAGAAAACTTTAAAGAAACTTCACAATAGACTAAATATTGGAGGTTTCTCTTTTATGGACATAATTTTTAAGTCCAGTATTTCTTCAAACAGACATTTTAAAAAGAAAAGCTTGTAATTCTTTTCAATTAAGGGTTAACAGCTGCACTATTCACAAACACTTTAATCGCTAAAATATCAAGTAGAAATTGTATTGCATAGTTATAAGTAGCACTAGGAAAAGCAAATATCCCCACCTGTTCAAATACACATTTTAAATATTTAATCTTATGTTTTATTTGTTCTTAGTACGGTACCCAGAACTCTGAAAGAACATTTTATAAACAAATGCTGAGGCCAGGAAATGAAGGCAGTAAACAATAACACACAGTGGTTCCACAATTGCTAGGCTAATCTACTAAAAAAATCCAGATTTGTATATGAAATGACATTTAAGTTACAAGACTGCAGCATAACATTTAATTAGAAATTTTCTTTGAAGACAACAGGGAGAATCTATGACACCTGTATAAAGGACACTGTGCTCTACTCTCGTATCAGCCATGACCAACATGGTTTTGTATCCAACCAGACAAAAAAAAAAAAACAACCAACACGTTCCAGCTCTCACTCATTGCAAGCGAGTAAGATGAAGTTATTTCCGGTATTATGAAAAAGTCTGGAAGTACATTTTCACTATGTAAGTATGTTCACATGGAAATGCACACCTGGGTTTTTTTAGAACTTACAAATTTTACTCCTAAGGAAAAGGAACTGAATCAGGGGAGATATCAGCAAAAATTCCAGGGCAGAGCTAACAGCTTTTTACCATCAAGAGAGTCCCATATTCAGAGATCGGTACCTACACAGCTTATTATTTGTAACTGCCAAAGCTTCTGTTAGTGTTATGACTTCCCACTTAATGATTAAAAAAAGAATGCCTCTGCTTTTCAAACAAAGGAGAGAAAAAAAATACAGCTAAAACTCAGAGTACTAGTTTACTTGCTATCAAACTTGTATTATATTCTCCAGGTATGAATAAAAGCTTCAGAAAAGTATAATTAAAAAAATTAAGTACTTCCATGTGACAATATTCACAACTACAACGTGCATTTTAAACCAACTGCTTTAATGATTCTTACATGGATCACTACATCTCTTCGTGCATTTAGAAATTAAGTTCCAATATTAAGAAAAGATCTTTTTTTCTAGTATACAACTCAGATGTTTTCAGTCTTTATATTGCCCAATAATTCTGAAAAGCAGTTGTATCTTAAGAGACTTTTTTTGGTAAAACTTTCAATTTGCAATAAAAAGTAACAAGGGTATTTGTAAGGATAGTCTACCTCTACATTAATCCCTTTGGGTAACATGGGACTTCCGCTTGGCAGGTTTTCTAATCTGTTTCAATTTATTACGTTATTTGCTGTACTAAGGAAAAAGGTTATTTTATGAATGAGAAATGAGAATAAAAACTAAAGTTATTTTTTCAGCACTTGTTTCTTAGATTCCAGTATTCTGGCACAAATCCAAATTTTATGTGGCGGTGCTTAAAAAGGCAGAACAAGATACTTCACAATGACTTAGTCCATGTAACTGATACCTACCATTGCAGTTCTAGATTTGATAAACCAGTCAAATCTGAACTGAGGAGCATTGCGCACACACTGCCTTAGTTCCTCATACACATTTTCTTTGTCAAAGCCCATCTTGTGCAACATGCATATCAAAAACCTGTCTTCCTCTTCTGTGTAATTCTTTCCTTTGTTTGTTCCATACTGAATACGCAACTGGTGAAAAGGTGCTTTATACCTTGCAATCTGAATGCAGAACAAAAATAAGGGCTATTAAACATACAATCTTACATCAAGGACTTATTACATATTAGTGTAGATTACTGATACATGATATCCTACATATGCTATATAAAAAGCTAGAACTCCCATCCCCAACTATTTCTTTTCTGAAGGAATTTGGAAGAAGTCTGCTGAAGAAAACAAAAACTCGGCAATAATTACTTTGGCATCGAGGGCTTTCTTGATACTGATCCTCCGCTGAATTCTTGCCTCTCCTCGTTCAATTTGAGCCATAATCCTCTCAATGTCCTGTAGTTCATTACAACGTTCCCAGAAAACAGCTAAAACCAAAAAACATAATTTGTAAAGTCAAGCCTTTTCCTCTACTCTTACTACTTCACTCAGCTGAGGAACCCCAGCAAAGAAAAAAAACTGCAGTTTGTGGTTCCATTAAGTCTTAAAAGATTTGCTAATACTCTTCCTTCTACTATGCTAGCCAAGAAATAAACTTGCATAGAACCTTTATTCAATGTTTTTAAAAGTTAACTATAAACAAAGGTTTAATAACAACTGTAGTTATGTAAAACTCTGAAAAAATTACTTTTGTAACAATGGTGAAACAGGTCAGAAGTGCTAGTCTAGCAGCGAAACATTCATATTTCAGCAGCTATCTCTAAGGTCAGAGACTACTTGGTCTGTTAAAAAAGCTAGTAATGTGTGGCTCCTCCAGTGACATCTTTTAGTCATCCCAAAGTTAGTTCAACATTTTGAAGGAAACTCTTGTGGAGCTTTTCCTTTTAAGCTACAGAAAGCACACTGCAAAGTTAAATTTTATGAAGGTGTTTAGTAAAATTAAATTCAAGGATGAAAGAGGAAGAATTCCGTGCAAATTAAGATGCAATGAGAAAATACAAGACACAAAGATACGGCATACTAGCCAAAATAGCACATATACTTACAGCATAAAGAATCATGTTGCCACTGTAAGGCAGCTTCACGATTCCACAAGACCATGTGTTCAACGTAAATTAACTCTGCCAAGTTGTAAATTTTTTTTATAAAGGCAGCTGAAAGTGTATTTATATGCTGCAAATTCAACCTTTTTAAAAGAAGTCTTCTGAAAAGAACCATCATGTGCTTTTTTAAAAAATTATTCTTATACACATCCAAATTCTGTATCTTGTAATTTTAAAAGAACACTTAGCAAAAATTACGGTGATACCACGTGATTAAGAAATATGCTTCAAAATACCACAAACCTGAATACTCAATGACCTCCTCAGGTGACTTTCCCTCCACCTCACGAGCAATATTGTCTATATCGTCACGACCATATTTCTCATTAGCTTTAATAAACTGATTAAAATCTCTTTTATTCCAGTTCGTAAAACCCTGTAAGTAGCAAGAGATCAAGAAGGCATTACTAGGTAGAAGGAAAACATTTTGCTAAACTTTGCAGAGGCATTGCCAATTGGAGCAAATGATACATACACAAGACAATGTCACATAATTACAGCGGTTAACGGTCTTTCAGGATTTCCGTAAGCTTGTATTATCCAGGCTTTATTACTGAATCATTAAAAGTCTAATGAGTTATTTTTGTGCATGACTCCACATGCATTAGTAAGAACTTTTTACTCTTCTTTCTTCTTAAAACTTTATGTGGTGTTTCTCCAAAGAAACAAGCTCAATGGTAAGTCACTGCAATTTCATGTAAGCCACCCCTCAGCAGATACAAGCAACAGAAGTCTTAAGAGTAGAGGGTGCACCAATGCAAGTGTCATTACATGTTCTTAGAGTAGGACCAGTATCTAAAGCAAGAGCTCCTACTTCAGACATTTACAAACCTTGAACCAGACACCGGATGGAAGCGTAAGTAAGTATGTCAAGAAACGATCTCTAGTCCAAAAAGATGCAATCAAATGGAAACTCTATAGTGCTGTCAAACAAAATTTGTTGTTATGTACCAAAGAAATTAATCCAAACTGAACAACAGTTAAGTGAGATACAATGCACAAAAAAATCATCCAAGAATGAGACATTACAGTTTAAAGAGAAGGAAAGAAGAAAACATCAAGAACACACAAGAAAAAAAATCATATGCCTGAACAGCAATTTAGTGCATTGAGTTTCTTTCATCACAGACATAAATTTAAAAGGCACTCTTGTCAGTTCTCCAGCTAAGCTCAATTCCACAATTAGATAGCATCTTCCAAGAAGTCTAATATACACAATACAAATATTTCTTTTTAATCATTAACAACAGACTAACATGCATATCAGCACCAGCTTGAGTACTTCCTCTGCTACAAACAGGTGAAATTAAGTCACATTGTGACCTTGCAAATTCCTTCTCAAAGTACACCACACCCAATTATTTTACACAAAAATTTCTGAATCCTGTTCATTTTTGAGGCATATCCCTCTTAAACAATTAGCTTCCAATAAGCCTACTCAGCAGGATAATAGTCCAAAAAGTCAAGAAACTAGCCAGTGACAGGGATTCAGTCCCAGTATAAAGGAACATGCCTAAGAACCCAACTAGGACAAAATGAAGGGATGCGACAGGTCTTACACTGTGTCAATAGCATATATGTTAATAGAGGCTTGTCCTCTCTATATACAAAGCCTTACTGATAAAACATGCAAGGCAGATGCATATACAAGAAACCTACTGACTGGATTCTGCACGTATTGCATCTACTACACAAGTCCTCGCCTCAGAAACATTGCAGACATTCAAGGGAATAGTAGGTGACTAAGATATCAACTTGTTCAAGGACAGGAAAGGTCCCTCAAAGCAAACCAAGCAAAATCATCACATATATTGTGCTTTCTTCTTCCTGTAAGATCAGTGCAGCTTTCCTGTGCATGTTTATCATTATTAGTATTTATATCTCATACTAATAACAAAAAAAGTGTGATTAAATACTTCAGCTGTTTTCATTTTACCTGTGTTAGAAGCTTTTCTTTCTCTTCAGTTTCCTCACTATTCAGAGGCATAGACTCGTCTATCTTCTTTTGTTCTTCTTTTTGTACCTGAGCTGCATTTGGGAGCTCAGGATTCCTGGGGACCTAAAAATCAGGGGTATCAATAAGCAGCAGTACAGCAGTGTTATTAAAAAAAGACTGTACACTTTTCTATCAACCTTGGTTTACAATTTATAAGCATGTTAGATCTCACAGGACTGATGCAGTCCACACCCACTAATCATTTGTTGTCACAGAAGTAAAAAAAAAAAAAAGCCCAAACAAAAAACCCACACCACCACACATTGGCTACCCTGAAGAAACCAACCACAATAAAAATATTTTAAAGATAACTACCAGAACATTTTCATCAGTATCTACAAAACTGTTGCAAAATTGAAAATATTATCTTCCAAGACAAGGTGATGTATCAAACACTGTCATTTAACTATGCTCATTCCTTCTTGTTTCACAAGCTCTGAATGTAAAGTTTATCTTCACTTATAAGTACCAAAAGGGTCCTATTCACTGTTTCTTTACGAAACTTCAGTGAGAAACACAGTAGAATAAATGGTAAAACACATTTTTTCCAACTAATATTAAAGCAGTGATCTGCACAAGTTAACAAATGTGTTTTACCTAGATCTGAATCTTACTGCTTAAACCCTTCCTCTCCAAAATAGGACCAGACTTTGTCAAACGTAATTTTGTTATGCCCTGTACCCACGACTTCTACACACAACGACTTAGGGATATCGTGAGAGGCAGAGCCTCACACGTAACGTAAGCTGTCGCAGTTCACCGATTTCAGTGGCATTTTTCATTTTCTCTTACATCCAATGGTTTATGTTTCATAATTACAGCAAAACACTAAGCTTTGCCAGGTTTACTATAAAACCTGCACTTGTGACCTTCAAACCTGCACACTGCCAAAGTAAGGATGAGACAGACAACATCATGTAAAAAGGCCTAACAACATTTTGTCTGTCCCTCTCCACATTAACACCAATTTGTGACCTTTAAACTGCTTATGGCAATACCATATCACAACAGCAAACAAGTCAGAAACCAGTATCCAGTAAAGACTGTGTAGACCTTATATATTTCTGCAGCAAGAGGGGAAGGAAGTTAAGAGCTGTTTTTAACACCTGACTAAGAAATGTCCTTGGCTTTGGTGGCTGAAGAACTGACACCAAGCTTGGTCTCTACCTATATGATACCTTTTCATATTGTTTATGAGACTGTAGTTTGATAAATAAACTCTCTTCAGATGGAAAGTTACACTTTCATTTCAAAGCAGAACCATCACATTTATCACTTTCATTACCAGTAAACAGTCATACTAAGTTTTTAGTATAACAAGTATTCGTGTTCGACCTATCCAGTCTGACACACTTCATTAACAGGACTGAAACACCTCTCTTAACATGCATACCTTCAACATTAGCAATCCTCTCATCCTCATTTGTTGGAGTATTAACTGAATAATTTTTTCCTCCTAAACTAATTACGTTTCCTTTAATTCTTCTCTTAATTCTATCCTGTCATCCACAAATTTCTTTCTGCTTCAAAGTAGATTCTAAGACACCTTCTGTTTTTTCTCAAAAATGTATTTTGCTCTTTTGCAACACAAATTTCCTACCCATTGCTTTGTACGGCAAGTTTACATTCTCCAACACATTTTATACGTGGTTTCCTTGCTGCAACCTGCCATGAAACATGGGGCTTTTTGAAGTTAGTTACATGTCTGGAAGTAGGGAATCAGTTTGATTTACTCAGCCAATACTGGCACAAGTAATGAAAAACAACATCAAAACAGTATCAGTGTTCACCACTTGTCCAGTAGCGTCAGCAGGGAGGAGGGAGAAATTCAGCTAAGGCATAGCAGGGGGGGAAAAAAAAAAAAAAAAAAAAAAAAAAGTCTGTTGTCTGGTTTTCTTTTTGTAGTAGTAATACATTCAGACTTCTTCACACCTTTAAAAATTTTATATCCCAGCAAAATGCAAGGAAAATTGATGTCACTTTACTTACCTTCATATCAACACAAAGTCAACTACAATATTACCTTAAGTTACTTTCTGCACAAGATAGAAAAAAAGCTGTAACAAAAAAAAAAAAATCATTCCCTGGAAGGTGATCTAATATTAACTAAAAATTATTTTCTCACTTCATGTAATACCCAAAAATGAAAGTGTGGTGTGTGGTCTAAGGTATCAGAACTGCCTTTCTTTTTTACACTCTTATTTTATTGCTAGGAATCCCCCACAAAACACAAAGCTACACAGATAGGAAATTTTAAAATGAAGGAAGGTATTACAACTACTTTTTCTGTTCCACAGTGGAACAGAAACAGGGGAATAGAGACTGTAAGCCATTTCCTTCACAATGAGAAGCACTTTGCAAAAAAACTAAGACCAGAATGGTAAGTTTTTTAGTTGCCTTCTCATTTACTTCATTTAGCTATTATTGTCAAGGTTGCGGTAAATCTGCAGAGGGGAAATAAAAACCATTACCTTATATCCAATAGTCTTACGATAATACAGAATTTCTTTTTCCAGAAGTTCAAATAACCGTGGTGGGAAAAACTGGAAATCCTGAATATTTGGCTGTTTTGGAGGTCTTGGAGCCTTCAAAAACACAAAGGTATATTAACATTGTGTAAGCTTGATTTCTGTGCCATTAAACTGCCATAATTCAGCAGCGGTGGCAAACTATCACTGTATAAATAAATTTCATTACCAGTATAGGGTGAGAGCAGGGGTTGCAACATGGGAGAGAAGAGCAAAAGAACATAAGAGACCCTCCATATTTGCCAGCTTCTTTCTTACCTTTGGGACTTTTGGTTCACTGACACGTAGGGCTTCTCTGAAATAAGCATCAACTGCATAATTAGCTTTGCGTTCTCGTTTCGGAGGCTCTATCCATTCCATCATGCTCAACTACACGCACAACAGGATAAAGAGATATTAAAGGAACTGTATGCTTTCCTAAAGTTGCAAAAATAATGACTAATGTGGCACTGCAGAACAGGAATGTATTTTTGCAGAGCAGATTGAATGGTTCTGTTCAACAATATGAATACTCCAACAGAGCTCAAAAACAAGCTATAAATTATAGCTGATTATAACATGTATTTAAACACATAAAAGATAATACATAAGTAAAGCAGCGCAGTGGTACAGACAGATCCTTTTACCGTATTCTACTTACTTCAGACACCTGAGTAAGGTTACGATTCCATCTACCAAAACACAATGGAAGGACTGCGAACTTGGATTCTGAATTCTCTAATATCTTGTGATACGTAACGAATTGTTCTCCTCTAAATATCACAATGAATAACCTCTAAAGAGGCTAAAACACTGGCAAAAAACAATCCATTAGTAGCAAATTAATCTTAGCTAAACTACTGGAATTAAGAAGTTACTAGAGCATATTTCAAGACTATGGGGTATTTAGCTGGCTTCTTGTAAAGAAATTATCAGCATGGAAAAATAATCTTATGCATATATGCACATACCCCACTATTCTCATTAAGTATTTTATTTTTCAAAATGTTTCTACAAAAATGATAAGAGACCTGGGTTAGAAGGGCATTCAGTTAACAAAGAGTTTACATATCTGATTCTGGGTAAGATCTTAGGGATATCTTGACTATAGTCCCATACACACCAGATACAATGTTACTTCTGTGTAAAGACCCTGAGTAATACCTCTTTGCTTGGATGATCCTTCTGTAATTAGGTAAGTCAATCTACCAACAGTTCACATTTTTGCAGTGGAAGTTCTAGTCGTGAGGATTAAAGACTTAAGTCCAAGTTCCATATATAAAATCATTATCAGGCCTGTTTTTTCCTGCCAGTTATGCGGCAGTAAAATAATACTGATGGTGGGACTGAAAGCTAATTTTAAAAAAATTCAGAGTATTTATGCTTCTGCAGTTCTACGTGAGTTTTTCAGTAGCTCCTTACTTCTGTAGACCAACCTTGACAGCCACAACTTTTAGAATGGCCTTTATGCTTGCACCTCTAAACTAAAGTCTTAAAGACCAAGAAAAATTACCTTTTGTTTTTCTCTATAATCTTCACCTTCAAAGTTGTATAAGCTCATCTCTGTGTCCATAGTGAAATTTCTTAAGGAGCTCTCCCCCATTTTCTGCAATCGTTCATTCATTTCAGCTGTCTAAAAAAACAGGAAGATACTTTCAGGCTCACTCAATCTGTTTTATCTTTTCTGAAAAAAATCAGCTGTCCTCAGTATTAAAGCACTCTCAATGTCTCTTTCTGCTTTAAACCTTTACTTATATTTTTCTTGTAAGAAAAGATGCCCACAGTGCTTTCCAATTTTGAACAGTCCGAATCCATAACTTTTCATTAAACTAAAGTTATTACGTTGGGATGTAGCCCGACAACTGTATGATTTATCTTTTAAATTTAAATTAAATTTATGCCCAACTCTTTAAAGCTGAAATGGTAGTTCATTTTTCAGAGCTACCTATTCCCTAATGAAGTTCCATAAAAGTTTTGTATCTATTAGACTTATTAGCATAAAAATTACATCTTTTTAAAAGCCCACAAAATAAACAATGCCTAAGATATTGTGCACACAGTCTGAACTTTGAAAATAAATATAATTCACTAATTCTACCCCTTCAAAACTTATGAAAGTTTTGAAATATTTACAAATAGTTAAGTAATAATTGGGCATAAAAATATTTACATAATCAGATTTAATTTCTATTCTGTGCATACATGTTTAACGTTTGACACTTCGAATTCCATATGAAACTTTCTCTAACCTTCTTTTCGCCTCTTTCTAAAATAGTGGTTATATCTTCTTCTGTCAGCTCACTATCTTTGGAAGCAAAAACATGTGTGGCTCCATGCCGGATCATCTGCAGCATTTCATCTTTTGCCAGTTTATTAGACTGCTGGTCTATGAGCCTTCCTAAAATTAGAAAAAACACACTGAAAGTTATAATACAAGAGTTCTAGCAGGGACATGCAAACAGTGGATTTTTTTAGTTCACTGGCAGAACATGAAAAGAAAAACAGAACCATACAAAAAAAATTACTTTTCACTTGAGCTGAAAATAAACAGAAATCAGGAACTTCAGGGAAAATAAAAAAAGCTTTGGGTCAAGCCATAAACAAAGAATGTTTCACATTCAAATGCTTCAAATCCAAATTTTATGTTTAACATCTTATTCTTACAGTTAGTTGAACTTTTCAAGATCAAAATCTTATTTCAAGATGAAAAATGACAAAGTGTTCTATAATAACCATCAAGAAGTACTTAAGATTTTTAACACTCACCACTAATTCCAACCCAAATCTCTGGATATTTTTCCCAAAATTCTAATTTCTGTCCCAAAATTTCACTTGTCCTATCTTATCTCTTCACAGATCATCAAAATTTTGACCACTGACCTTTCAGTAGCCCACCCTTTTGGAAATACAAACAACCCTCAAAACTTGGCTTGAGAGCCTTAGGTTTGGACTAACTATTCTTCCAAGAGCTTCTACAGAAAGACACACAAAGCAGTTTTAATGTTGAGTAAATTCATATACAGTAAGAAGCACATCTATATTATTGTTTTTAATCTGTCATGGAACATGTATTTTTTATTTTTTCCCTTTCTAACATATCACAAAACCCAAGTAACATCTATTCAGCTATAGTTTTCTTTCCTCATTTAAAGTCTTAGTATAAGTCCATGCCCACATTATTTAGGAAATCAAAAATTTTTCAAAGATTTTCAGCTGAACAAGTGAATAACTTATACATTATAGTTTCTTAGGCTGATTTAGTGTACTGCTATTACATACAAGGCCTGCTTTCTCTCATACTGGACATTTGTAAAGTTATTTAACCCATAGTTTAAGGGACTGAACAATTCTGTTGCAGACAAACATATATAGCAGTTGATACCTTGTTGTATAACTATAGAGTCCAGTCTCAGTTTTATTTCAGCTCTTTCTACAATCCTCTCTTCAACAGTATTATCAGTGATTAGTCGAAACACCCGTACTGGTTTCTTTTGACCAATACGATGCGCACGATCCTAACAAACATAAATCAATGAGTGTTCAGCAACAAAAACTCACAAGCAATAGACAGTTAGCTTGTAGAAACAGCAGACCGAAACTAGCATATATTTCTTGGTTCCTCGCTTATTCAAGAGTATACAAAGATGTTCAACTGTTATGGTAATATTTACTTCTATCTGGCTATTACACCTTTTTAAGTTTGGGTCGTTCTACAGTAATAAATGCATCTACCTCATTGTAAATGAAGATATCAATGTCTGTCTAGACTGCAACTGGGAAGTGGAGATACACCAGTACATACATAGACACATCTGCACTGCTTTCAAAATAATTCTGTCTTTTGACGTAAGTATTGAAACTCTGGCATCCCTGGCTTGAGCATACTAATTCCATGGGCAAAGTCCATGCAGCCACAACTTCAATGCTGTAGTTGTCCCACGCTAGCTATATTAAAGCATCAACACGCAGCACACACAGTACAGGCACAATACACAGCAAATAAGGTTACATGACTAACATACTACACTTATCTGTAATAAAACTTGCCTTTATTCTCTCTGGAAAGCATGAGTAACACTCTTAATTTGTCCTCTTAAATAAAAAAAGTTTAAACAACTAGCCTTCAAACTGTTGGTACCAGGATTTTCTGACTGTCCTTTAAACACGTGTCAATAAATCTTTTTCTCTCCTGCATAATCCTAGTTTCTTCCTGAAAAATCCTACTAAAGCTCACAAATCACACATCAGTTTCCAGGAACTCAATCTACCATTGGTAGTCAGCATGCATATTGAAAGGTAAATATTCGCAGTAAATACCTGATGTGTTTAAGTACATGAAAAAACACCAACAAAAAACACCACAACCCACAGAACAAAGACCCAACCGCCCAATCATGCAAGAAGGATCATGCGATTTCTATTCCATATGAAATAAATTATAGACTTAATTTTGTGATATTCAGCACTCAAAGATTTTAATATGTTTAACCCAAGATAAGGGTTTTTTCCCATCCACACGACAGCACCAAATAAAGCAGAAACAAGGTGGGCTGCAAAATAAGTTCCCCAAATGGGAGGAACACAAACTGTATGCTTTTAATTCTTTGCTATTATTTTGGAAACAACCCTCTGTTATTCCTTTACAGTTATTCCAGAAAGGACAGAATTGACAATAATTATATGGATAAACAACATTGATACAGTATTTTGGCAGAAGCAATTTTAGTCAACTGCGAATATAATTAAAACAGATATTCACAGAGAAAAATCTACAATTTCTCCCACAACTTCATTCATGTTCTTTTTATTCAATTCCTTAGTTTCTTGGTATTTAATACAAAAAGTAAAGACAACCAACAAAAATGCAAGTTCTGCAAACACTTATACAACGACAACTATAACAAACTAATGTGTATTAGGGAGTTAGCTCACCATGGCTTGCAGATCTACTTGAGGATTCCAATCTGAATCATAGAGAATAACCACATCGGCAGTTGCCAAATTAATTCCAAGACCTCCAGCTCTGGTACTCAGCATGAAAATGAATTTACTGCTATTAGGAGCATTAAATGTGTCTATTGCTTCCTAAGAGAAAAAAGTGTCATTAAAGTATCAGAATTTTCAACAAGCTTCCAATATGTTGGTGGCTTTTCAACAAAATTTCTTTGTAGTTTACAGAATTTTTATACCAAAACCTATTTTCCTATACAAGTAAGAAACTGTAGGTTTGCACAGGTGTGAACACTCATTCCGAGTCCACAAAAATATTAATTTTTCATTTAGTTGAGGAACAAATGAAACCTACTTCACCGTGGACTTTGGTTAAGAAAAGCATATACCCATAGCAGCCTTTCTAACGTGTGACATTTTTGCTTTACTCTATACAATTATGTAACTGCTTTTGTATACGTGTAAATAATAACTTAATCTAGTATGTAAAACAAAGACGTTTCTTGTTTATACACAACTTTCTCACCTCTCTTTCTTCATGTGGTGTCTGTCCATCAAGTCGGCAGTACTCATATCCACGCCACATGCAATAGTCTTCCAAAATATCCAGTAAGCGAGTCATCTGACTAAAAAGTAGAACTCTGGAACCTGATAGATCAGCACAGAAGGTTTTGTCGTTGGCTTTATGTTTTCACATTAATCTTATCACAGAACCTACCATAGAGCATGAGTAAGAATTCATGTGAAATATCCTGTACTATGCCTAACTTGCTCAGATAAGTCTTCTGAAGTGGCTTTTCTAGTATTAATTTATTCCTCAAGACAAGTTATTCGACAATTTATACAGAAGAAAAACAGCTGTAAAAACAGGACACTTAAAACCATAGTAAGTTAATTAGCTGATGACTGATGTGCACAGACAAACTAATCCTCTCATTAGAAATTTTCTTAAGGACAGTAGGAAGGGAGGCTCTGCTCTTCCTTTCTTTCTACTTCTCCATATTACTAGTCTTCCTCATCATTCCTGTAAGACTTCCTTCCCTCCATGTGTTCAGATCTACAGAAAAATGATTTTCAAGAAAAGCCTCGCTCAAAGCAACGAACGCATTCACTACTGGAGGAAAGACAAGAATGAATCTATGCAACATTTGAAAGGTAGTTTTACTGGTAACGGGCATTCAGATCACTACTGTTCGTCAAGGGTACTCACCTTGCTCTCTGAGCTTTGCTAGCAGTTTATCCAGAACTAACATTTTACCACTGTTAGTGATGAGATGCGTGTCAGTGGTGTAGGGAGGGCCTGGCTCAGCACCATCAAATAAGTACGGATGGTTACAGCATTTCCGAAGCTGCATCAGAATATTCAGCAGACGCATCTTATCCATTTTCCCAGCTGAATTCAGGATATCGATATCTTTCATCAGGATCCTTGTATACCTGAAGTTTTACAGGCAATTTTGAACAACTCTGGTTTTATTTTATACTTAACGTGAATGAAAACCTGCAACATCCTTATTACTTATTTCTGGATGTAGGAGTTTGCTTTGTTTACATAATAATAAACTATATTACTCCGAAATTTGGCAAAAATGTCTGACTGTTAATAAGGATTTACAAATCTATTCCAGAACATGGAAGACAATTTGCCCGTGAGTAACAATGATCTATCATTTACTGAGTTATCTTACACTGCCATTTTAAGACTACAAAGTGGATTAAAGATATCATTTATTTTACTGAATCTGCTACACTGGCCTGGCTCCCTTTCTCACATCTCTTCTGGGCATGTGGCTCCTGAAGGTTTTATTCTAAATTTCGGCTCAGACTTTTACTGATGCATACATACTTGGATCAAAGGAGGAAACTTCGCAGACATTTGTTCTTTCAGATAGAATTAAGGAAGGAAAAGAAGTTTCTGCTTTCTTCCTCTCAACCCTTTCCATGACCCTGGCTGAGCTCTAACTTGCGTATCTTTAAAAAAGCCCCAAAGACAGCTATAAATAGGCTAACAGGTTTCTCCATCTGACTGTCTTAACATGCAACTACCGAGGCCTGGGGTGGGGGCTTAAGAAAAATCAGTGTGAAGAGCTGAGGTGTTCTTTATCAGAAAAGAATCTTACTTTGATGTAAAGAACTCACCATTCCCTCTGCATTTTGCTGAGCCCAAGATAAATTTTTACTTCCTTCTTTGGAGGCAAACTCTTTTCTACTTCAGCTTTTATGCGACGTAATAAAAATGGCTTCAAAACCTAAACAAATGTAAGTTTTTCCACAGATAAATTTATAGAATTGATTCCCTCAAATCCAAAATTAACTGATTAAATTATCAATTATTTATTCAGAACTAATCAATATCTACTGCTGTCATGGTGACTCGTCAGGACAAATTAAGTTGTCCACTAACAGGCTAAGTTCACACATAAATACTACATAAATATTTCCATATTCATCCCAGTTGTCATCCTAAGCAAAGGGCAAACCCATAAGCTTATAAATCTATTTATTGTCTTTTAACATAAAGTCCATTTCATTTCCACTAGTAGCATGTACAAAACACACCACCATTTCATAGATTAAGCAATGTATGCTGTGCTTCCTTCTGATTTGTTTTGTTAAGTGTATGATGAAAAATGGCTTCTATCTCATGAACACTAAAGCAAAGGTAAAGGCACAACTTCATTCAGATTAGCATGACCAGTCTATCAGTATACCATTCACGGTAACAGATTGTTTCAAAAAGATTTCCCAACTCTTCATTTTCACATTTTAGGTAAATATTTTGTCCACTTCCAACAGTAGTGTTATAAAAAGCATTATCTGTAACAGTAAGTTCCAATATATAATTCATGAAAATTCTGCTAAGCCTTTCTGTAACTAAATACCTTCACATTCATCTTCTCAGCTATGAGATGAACGGGGAAATAATCTGTTTTCCCTTTTTACACTGTGTATGCTAACGATGATACGTGATTACAGATTTAATTACTTACAGCATGAAGTCTTTCTACAAGTTTCTGATCACCAAGACAATTTTTAGTGTCGAACCATGAGTCAAAATCCTGTGGTGAGAAACAGCACAATTGGTACAAACAGTTTATCATCTGTAGTTTTAACAGACACATATTGACTGTTTCACTCCAGCTGAGAGTGGCATAAATCTCGAGACAAATTACTCTTACAAGTGAAAGAAAAATCTTCCTGCAATTCTGTGCCAGCTTCCCACCACATTATAAGATTCAAGTCACTAATTGCACAGACAAAATACTATTACTCTGCTTAATTCACAATGTTTTTTCATGCTCATCACTGCAGTATCCAAGTTCTTCCCCTTAGTGTTTGTGTAATGATAGGGCAAGAAGGTAAAAAAAGAAACCCAAATCCTTAAGTAATTGACAGGCACAACAGAACAAAAACAACAGAAGAAAGCAACACAAGTACAAGGAAACATTAACAGTGCAAGAGGAGAAAGATGACTCAAATTCTAAATGAAAAAAGGTTTACACCTATTTAGAAGTCTCATTCAGCACTGCTTTCCAAATTTTGTTCCTCTTTGCATAATTCTCGAACCATTTAAAGTATTACATTTGCTATTACTGGCCTGAGGCTTTATCTGCACTAAAAGAATGCACAGTTTTAGCTAAGTAGAGCAAAAAAAGTAGTCTACAGTTAGGTAAGCCAAAGAGCTTCTACTGAATCCAGGTCTTCCACATCATACATTTATTAGGCTCATCATTCTTCTCTTCTGCAGATAGAAGCCTGGAAATCAAAGTAAGAAGAACAAAACTGTACCTCCAAACCTCAACTTACATCCGCAGAATTGAAGACATCTGGTAAAAGAAAATTGAGTAATGCCCACAGTTCATGGAGGTTATTCTGTAAAGGAGTTCCCGTAAGCAGCAATCGATTTGTTGTCTTGAACTCACGTACAATCTCTGACAGCTAGAAATACAACAAAGAGTTATCATCATCATGTACATTTAAACATAATGAATTTTCATCTGTTTCTGAAACTTCAAACAATGTTAGCTAAATTTCAAGACAGTGAGCTACTTATGAAATTTGTATTTACCACCCAAAAGCTTATGGCTTATATTTAATAAAAACACCACACCTAACACTTAAAATCTGCTAAAAATCAGATGGAATCTTTTGTGTCAAACTACCTTCAAAGTATCAAGTAATTTTGAGTTTACCTTAGACTTCTCATTCTTTATTCTGTGGGCTTCATCAATTACCAGGTACCTCCAGTTAAATTTTTTGAAGACTGATTTCTCTTTGATTACCATTTCATATGAAGTAACACAAACATCCCATTCACCAGGCATCATAACATCACGGATAAAAGCAGCCTAAAGCAGAACAACTGAGTTAATAAACATTTGTTAAGTATGAAAAATTTACATGGAATTCAGTGAAACCTATTTCCACCAACATTAGTGATGCACTAAGCTTGCACACACAAAAGATGACTCAAACATCTTTTCCATAACTGAAAGTTACTGTAACAAAAGCCTTCATTCCTTTTTTCTTTAGGCACAGGCAGATTATCAGCTGCAGTTAAGCAAAACACAAATTTTCTCCTGTTCAAACTTAACTACTTATTCTTCAGCATAGATTTTCTGTAATTTAGATACAGTACATACTACCAATAGGGCAAAAAACTCTCCAAACTAATACCAAGACACAATCCACAAAAAAGTGTTTCAAAACAACTCACATAGTCCACTCCCATCTTCTCTCTTTCCTGAAGATCTTGCTCCTCTGTCCCATCTCTATTTTGTAAGTGATATATATCTACATTTATAAAACCTTTCACATGAAAGCATATCACCACATGGAAAAGCTGCACATGCAGATCTCCAAGAACTGACTTAGTAGGGTACACAGATCACCCCAACACTAGAACTGATAGAAGAGCTACCTAATAAAGGAGCCTTCTGTACAATACTGATTCACAAATGCAATTGTAAGCTCAGAGGCGCTTTAGCCACCACAGAATGGAGAGATTAATTAGAAAATGAGGAAATGAAGTTATGATAATACAAACCTAAGACTCTGACAGCCAAGAAAGTACAAAGTGAAGGTGCATGCTTCCTTTCATCACAATCTTAATTTCATTTCATTGAGCTAGCAATAAACACATTGGGGTATAAATACTATCAGACTTTAAATGAAAAGAATCTGCAAAGAGCTGTACGGTAGAATCCAACACTACAGCACTGGAAGGAACTGTCAACTCGCTGGCAGAAGCAGCAGTTTGTCTCAGAATCACAGAGCCATTTCGGCTGGAAAAGACCCTCAAGATCAAGTCCAACCATTAACATAACACTGCCAAGTCCACCACTAAACCATGTCCCTATGCACCGTGTCTACACATCTTTCGAATACCTCCAAGGACAGTGACTCAACCACTTTCCTGGGCAGCCTGTTCCAATGCTCAACAATCCTTCCAGTGAAGGATTTTTTCCTAGTATCCAATCTAAACCTCCCCTGGCACAACTTGAGGCCATTTTCTCTTATCCTATATCACCTGTGAAAACACTCCCAGTTATCCCAGCCACTCCTCCTTATGACTTGTGCTCCAGACCCATCACCAGCTCCATTGCCCATCCCAACACACTCCAGCATCGCCACATCCCTCTTGTGGCGAGGGGCTCAAAACAGAACACAGGATTCAAGGTGCAGCCTCACTGGTGCTGAGGACAGGAGGACAATCGCTGCCCTGGTCCTGCTGGCCACACTATTTCAGATACCAGCCAGACTGCTGTTGGTCCCCTTGGCCACCTGGGCACAGGGCTGGCTCCTGCCCAGCCGGCCCAGCCAGCCCCCCCAGCCCCTTTCCCGCTGGGCACCTTCCCAGCCCCCTGCCCCAGCCTGCAGCGCTGCCTGGGGCTGTTGTGCCCCACGGGCCGGAGCCCGGTTGAACCTCACACAACTGGCCTTGGCAACCCATTGATCCAGCCTGTCCAAATCCCTCTGTAGAGCCCTCCCTTCCCTGAAGCAACAACAGGCAGCCATGCAATCCATACAAGAAACCACAGAATTCACAGAAATGTCCAGCCCACTGATCCCTTTCAAGTTAGGAAAATACCCTGTACCTATTTTAAGGCCTTCACTACAAAAGATTAAAAGCTCTACAACAGAATCCTAGTTAGAAGGCAAGGCATGGACATGAGACACAAAGAGTAGAAGTCACCTAAAAAAGCTGAAGAAAGAGATAACAAACTGAGAGCAATAAAGGAAAAGGAATAAACACTGTCACAATGCAAATACAGAAGAGAAAAAAAAAAATCAAAGAGGAAGACAACAGAAAAAAGGTCAGACAGATGTACTTTGATCACCTACTGATTTGCATTCTGTCCTCAGTTATAACCATAATATTTTGCATTTTTCAATGCCAATATAGTTAAAGATTACCAAAAAATACTATAATTAAGGAAGCAGGTTAGGGTGAATTCCACATACCCAAATGCTAGTTTTTGGCAAATAACATGTACATCTTTGAAATGTAGAGCACTTACTCTCGCATCTTTATCTCCAATAAGGCAAACAGCACGTAACGATGGAACCCAGCGTTTGAATTCATTCATCCAATTGTGCAAAGTTGATTTTGGAACCAGGACCATGTGCGGTCCGGGAATGTTTCGGTAATGCTTCAGATAGCCTAATAACGCTATTGTTTGCAGAGTCTTACCAAGACCCTGCATTGACAGAGAGGGGAGGGAAAGAAACCTGCTGAAATGAAGTACCATACAGAAATAGTTTCAATTTTCCTACTGTATCATTCTATCACTTAAGTTGTTTAAAGCAGACTACACTACAAATGTTTGCAATACAATTTCTTCCCTTGCATTACAATCCCAGTTGCAAAAAATCTAACTGTTGTAGAATGATGCACATTACTGCATCCACATTAAATATTATAGGCACTTTAATGTTGATTTTACTCAATAATTGCCACAAAAATTCCAAAAGATTACAGCTTACCATTTCATCTGCCAGAATGCCATTAACACCATTTTCATACAATGAGATCATCCAGTTCAAACCTCTAACCTGATAATCTCTTAGTGTTCCTCCTTTCACATCTGTAAATGTAAGATTCCTCTAAGTAGAAAAATACTAATTCTAAGTAGAAAAATTTTAATTGCAATCTGCTCAGATTTTCATTTTATCAAAGCAATCTGAAAACTGTCAACACAATACTTACATGAAGGAGATTCCTCAAATCGAATACACACATTAGATGTTTTTCGACTCTCTGACAACAGCTCTTCATCTTCTTCTTGTTCTGTGCGCCTGTGACGATAACTAAAGAAAAAAAAAAAGTCATGTTTATATGGAGTCATTTCAAAACACTGACTATAAAATCAAAAGAGACAAATTATAAAGAAACAATCATTGATCTACAATGTATGTGTTCTAGCACCCTGATCAAAATGATATCCTGTTAACAAGTTATACCTTACGGTTCATTCCAGCTTTAATTAGAAAGACTGATATGAAGCCCTCTCCTCCAGAGCCGTAACTATACTCTAACAAGTATCATGAATTCTCTAAGGTACTTTAATGAGCAACACAGAAATACAACACACACATCAGTGGTAGCCTTAGAATCAATTACTTGGAAACTATACCACTGAGAAAAATCACTTCTCAATTTTAAAAATAATTTAATTTTATAAATTAAATAGAAAACATTATTTTGTAAATGTTCCAAAAACTAGTTTCTTGCTATTACAAGATCAGAAACAACATGAATACTACACCTGCATTACTAATATAGAGAGATTGGTAGAGAGAAACAACTGGTGCCAAGTATCCAGCACCCACACTACATGCACGTTGCCCTGTTGTAACTTTGTCCACACTACATGCACGTTGCCCTGTTGTAACTTTGTCTAGCACCACTCTGGTCCCACTGACATGGCCACTAGCAGCTGGGGCACATCAGGTGTATTTGTGGAGTGCATCTTTAGTTCAGCATCATGCAACAGGAATTCAATTCATGTGCTCCAAAATCACTCCACCATACGGACAAGAGCATGGTAAGTGGCAAGAATAGGGGAATTTACTTTAAAAGCACATTAGTGATCCCAGGTCAGTTGATGGATCAGCATAATACACCATTAATAGGAAAAATTCTGGACTTAAAGTACAATCTCTATCCTACTAACTAAACAGGTATGTTAAAATGCATAATTTGTTTGAAAGTACAAAAAGTTGGAAATAAAACATACTCCCCAGCTGAAATCAAACTCTGTTTTTCATCTTTCTTCATCCGTGGCCGTCCCAGCTTGACTTTCAATGGAGATGTTGGTGATTTTTGTGCTGCAGGCTGAATGAAGTGTGCAAAAAGTTCTGTCTGCTTCAGAAGGAATTCAAACCTTTTTGCTCTATCTGCTTTCTAGTTTCCGAAGTGGGGAAAAGAATAAAAAACAAAACAAACAAAAAACCCAGTAACTTTTCTTCATAATAAATGTATTTTTATTAAGAAAAACTATTCAGAAACTCTTTGAGAACTTATATGAGGAAAGATTGACAAGACCATCTGCCTACTGTTAGCCAACTCAGGGGGATACAAGCATCATGAAATAGCTCGAGCTGCTTTGGCTTACAGCTAAGCATGAATTGCTTCACAGAACCCAGCTGTAAAGTGTGGTAGTTCAAATGATCCTTCATGAATACCACAACAATCCTGGAAGACGGGTCAGGACTTGATAACCTCATCCCAGCAACTCATCCCTGTTCAAAACTCAAAGATTAGTAAAACAGCCCAAAAACAGTTTACTTTATAGATTGCTTAAGTCTGTGTTGCACACCAGCAACTGTGAAGGGATGGTCTGAAGGACTGCCTACAAAAGCCAGCAGCAAAACTTCCATCAGCTTCAAGCCTATCAGGATTTGATCCAAGACAACCATGTGGTAGCTTTGCTTTAAAAGTATGACTAAAATAATGGATGCACCAGCCCAACACTGCTTTCACTGAAGTTTGTGAACTTTGCTGTCAGATTTCAAATTTCAATCATTTCAGTTTTGCCATATCAATGGGGCATACGCACTTCACTATATAAACACAGCAAAACACGCCCTCTATATTTAAAAGACAACATGCTACATATTTTTAAGAAAAATATGATAAAATTCAAGTGTTATCTGACAGAATGCAATTGTTATCAGTTTCTGTGCTATTTCTAAGCATCATGTAACACTATACCACTTCAAGCAATTTTCAAGTGATCTCATTTATATGTCTTGATATAAACTACAAAAGTGAAATTATAGTTCTGTACCATAACCTTTCTAAGAAGCGTACAAACAACAGAAAGCTTTTCTGCAGGTAACTTCTATGCAAGTAGAAGCGCTCTAACAGCAATAACACAAACCAAAGAAAAGGGCAATAAAAATGAACCTGACATGCAATGCATGATGTTGCCACATGAGGGCAACGCATTTCTTTTAAAGCACTTACCAGCAAATAAACATCTTTACAAAGATCTCCTGGAAAAAAAATCACTATTATTTTTCCCTTGCATTCATTACTGGACCTTTGGTGTAAATAACTTGAAAACCAAATAAACTATATATAACAAGGAAATTTTAGGAAGAAAAAATAATTCTAAAAGGGGGAGTAAAAACATGGATGTTTATGCCCATACAGGATAAGAACAAATCCATTCAGAGGATTTATATTCGACTAATCATTCATGACAGTTTTGGCAAGCTAACCATAACTATTAAGGTTCTATATTGAATGCTACAATATACTTTCTTTGCCTGCAAGGTTACTGGCTGGGTGTAAGCACCATGCCTTGATAAATAGTAAAGGTCTAGCTCACAACTGCACAATTGATGATGAAAGGTAGATTTTTTGAGACCTATTCCCTTTGCCTCTTAGTACAACTGACCTAACTTTCTAATACAGGAAAGACATAAATTCACCATGTATTACTGTGAAATCAAGTTTAGTTCTTTACTCATTGTCAACAGATTTACTTGTGTGTCTGCTGAAAATTAAGTATTCATACCAGTAGGTTATCAATTTTTCTATGTCCAACAGTGAAAAGTCTTCCCTGTCTTCTACAGTGTCCAATCCTTCCAGAATTTACTGTAATTATTAGGCATCCACGGAACATTAAAGCTTTTAAGAAAAACACAGTAAGGTAGAGATACCAGCTTCAACCAAGAACTTACTACACATATCATTCAAGAATAAGTCTTGTAATGCCCTCCTGGTTTCTGCCTCTCTGTAATATAGAAGTTACCCTGTTATCTCCCCTCCAGCACTACAAGCTCCCTTCGTTTGTGTCATGGACAGATCCTCTTTTGCACTGTTATGGCACATATATTATGGGACATACCAACATTTAAAGCCTTTATGTTTTTATATGATGAGAAATTGGCAGCTTTGGTATTTCTCTCATTTAAGTAGCAGCTTACAGATGCCTTTAACATCACTCAACAGGTCAAACAAAACTAGCAGATTCAAAACCAAAAGGGGAAAGTTCTAAACGTAAAATGCAATTTAATAGAAACTCCTTACCACAGGAGTGTGGATAACTAAACCTGCATGAGCGGAAAAAAGCAAGCAGACAAACCCATGGGGAGGAAAAAAAAATATCCACTGACAACTACTGAGCATAAAAACCACAGCCTCCAACCCCAGAAGTCATGCAGACAAAGATACTTAGAAGAGTGGGACAGTATTTAACAGAACTATCACTATCTCCTTCCTCCGTTCTCATACTCTTCACTAAATATCCTCTGTTGCCCACTGTGAGGAACCACATTGAACTGGGCACTTAAATTAATCTTGATTTGGTTTTCTTTTCTGACACATCCAGTCTGCAATAACTCCTTGTAACTGTGTTGATCTAGTTCAATCAAACAAATGTCAAAAACCTGCAGTATGTTTTGTCATGAAAACACTTACCATCTTCTCTTCATATTCTGGGTCAACTTCCTTTTCAGGTCTAGCTGCCTTTGGAGGAAGTTTGAGTTGAAACGGGGGATCATTTTTCTGGAATGCAAATTTTAAACACTTTGTAATTATCAGCTTTTTTTTTTTTAGCAAAAAAAGATCAATATGAACAAACCTATACACTATAAGCATGCTATTTTAAAAAAATAATTATTTCAAAATTAAGTGACTGCATTAATCACATTATTTCACTTAAAGCAGAACCTGATATCCATGATGAAACCAAAGCAGAGATATGAAGAAATAAAACAAAAGTTGAAGATCTGTCTCATCCTCATGCTTATCTCTACAAATCTGATCCAAGTTGAAAGCATCAAAGGAACATACTGAAAGAGGATGAAGTTTAATCTTTCACAGAGATCTAGCTTTAAATGCGTAATTACATTTAGTATCTTGAAAAGGTATTTAAAAAATTAAATGTGATTTCTAAACGTTTAATTCCTAACCCTAAGTTTCTAGCACTTGCGTCTTGAGTTTTGTTTGTTTTCACTTCCAGATTAACAGTCATGAGTTCCTTTGGAAATACGGGCTTATTTAGCCATATACCTTGGAACAGACAACAAATGACCAAATCAATCCATGCTGCAATCACTGCATGGTATGTGCTTAGTTTAACAAAGAACTATCTTATTTACTATAAACAAAAGAAATTTAAGAAACTGCTGACTTTTGTAGTTTATGAGACTCATTTCTGCCTTCAATTGGGAAGCTCAAAGCAGGTTTCCACAACTTCAACTGCCACATTGCTATGTTTAAAAAAAAAAAATAACCTTGCAAAAACCATGATATTGGCAAAATATCTTTTTTAAAAAGAGAATCATGGGAGAAATGTTTAGTGGATTTTTTTTCACCCTAATTCAGTCTTTGAAATATAACTTTTTATATACCTCCTGCAAATAAAAAAATATTAAATATTTGAGATGCATTCAATTATAAAAATGTTTTTGAAAAGCACCGAATAATCCAAAAGGAACTACCAAACTGTACGTCTGTATAAAATGTAATAAAGCAGTCTTACACCAAACTGTATGTCTCTATAAAATGTAACAAAGCAGTCTTAATCTGACAAGCACTTTAAGTATCAGCATACTACAAATACATTAAAATTAAGTAATAGTTATCCTAAACTATGCAAGGTCAAGTAGCAAAACTAGACCAAAATGGGACTAAATATGTAGAAGTCTGTCAAGCAACATTACACCTAAATTTCAAAAACGTTACTGATAAACATATATGCCAACTTACTCTTCTAACTTTAAGCACGATCATGCAAAGGGCAGCAGAATTTTCTGAAGTCAGAGATTATCTTTTCAAGTTTTGGCCCAAAGGCATCATTCTCTGCAGAGGCGAACACTACTAAGTGTATAATGAAGTTGTTTGACAATTTAATGATTTAATAAACGCATGAGTTCCACTTGAAAAGACCAAATGATTATGTTGCAAATTAGAACATTAGAAATGTTCTATTCACTTACAGCTTTCTCAGTCACATAGGTAATCAGTTCATCTCAGAAAGCAACATTAGGAGACGACTGTTACACCAGTACGCCAAAGAGCAGGTTGTATATATGTGTATATATTCACACCTCCATTATATTACCATATAACATACCCTCCAGTAAGAGGCTGACAGTGCCAATATCAGGGTTATTCTTTGTACTAAAGTGACAGAATACTCCTTAAAGGAAAACAAAAAATTGACAGGGGGCCATTTCAGATGTCTTCCTCACTTCTAGAAATGTATTACATAGATACATGTTACTGGAAAAAAGTTGTCCATCTACCCCTGCTAAGTTTCTTCTGGACAAAGCAGAAGAACTAAATATTACAAGAATCCCTTTCAACTGCAAGCTTTCCAAGTAAGGCGCATAAGCAGTATTATCTTTCTAAGCCCCAAGGCAGATGGTTCTAATGCCAGAGTCCTGTTGTTACTCAGATTTCCCCAGAAAACTTATGGTGGCATACAGATCAAATTTGTTCAGGATCAGCAGAAGCCTCGGTGCAAACAATTAATTAAACAGCTAAAAAAGTACTTTCATTTTTAAGTCAGGGAGCTAGCTGGTAACAGTCTGCCTCTACCCTAGAAAAGGTTTCCATTAAACCCTAGATAAGAGAGTCCCCTGAAAACTGGTGTCATTTAAACACCTTACAAGAAATATGATCATGCAGCAGAAGACGCCAAGCATTCCAAGGATCCAAAATACTTCCCCTTGAAATCTCTACTAATTAGCCTAAACAGAACTACTAGCTTCAGGCTGAGAGGTATTTCTATCTAGTAAGTGCAATACTTAGTCCTAAATTGGGTACACCACATGAACATCTAAATAAATGACTGGGAATAAGAACTACTGCTGCTTTAGTTGACTTCCTACTCTTGTAACCTCTGCTACTGAGAACTTTTAACAGATGTATTAATAATAATTAGAAGGACACCCTTCGTGTTTAACTCACGTGCACAAAGTGAAAATAGATTCCAAATAGGCAGTAAGACACTATTTTGGTACTACAAGAAAGACTATTTATAGTGAAGTAAGACAGTAGAGAGGAACAGAGCACAGTAAGTTTTATTATATGCCATTATTGGGCAGATTGTATAACTACCTGTATAGCTATGTAACAGGCCCGTGGGCCAATGTAAAGTGAAATTCCACAGTCTGAATAAAAACCTCAAATAGCAACATTTTTTTTTCCCTTTAAGAAACACAGCAATGAGCATGGCACAGCAGCACAATGTCAGTAACACACAAAACCAGTCTCTGCTTTCAAATGATTTCTCCAGGCAGGCTTTCTCTATAAATATTTAGCATCAACTTTTCCTCAATTGACACACATAAAAAGTTGTATCCAAAAACATTTTCTCCTGAACAGCTCAGAATTACACCGTACTGCATCTCACAGGTGTTTGCATACCTAAGTAATGTAAAGAATCAAGCGTTCTTTTCAGGCAAAACTGGACTTTCATGAATTGGAATCAAAATTGATTGCACTAATATCGATGTTTCTAAAGTTTTTCTCGAATATCATAAATATACAACACATCGACATCATTCTTACTAAGTTTTTGTAAGATTCATTCCTCAGACTAAATCTTGTTCAGTTTCCAAGGATACCCGAATACGTCACTTTCTACATTCCTTGTGTCTGTAGTCTTTTTTCCAAAAAACCTGAAGGGAGGAGGCTGGCAGCCATAGGTGCGCTCCTGAGGGGCTCGCTCTGCACCGCGGCAGCACAGGAGGGCAGCGGGAAGGCTGCAGCCCCGCCGCGGGAGGGCCGGCGGCGAGCGGTGCAGCCCCACCGCACCGGGCCCCTGCGCAGCGCCCGTCCCCGCCCCGGGTGCAGGGAAGGGAACACCGGGGCGGCGGACACTGGCGCTGCGGGCCACCACGGGCGGGCGGGGGGCACAGCCGGCTGCGGGAGCTGAAGGGCCTGCCCCGGCCCGCGCGGCGAGGGACGGCGCACCCCTGGGCCGCCCGGGTGGCGGCAGCTGCCGCGGCGGTGCTGAAGGACGCACCAGGGGGCCGGCCTGTACGGCGGGGCCGGGGGGGAAGTCTGCAGGGCCGCCGCGCAGCCCAGACCGCGGCTCTGGCCCGGCGGGGCCCTCACGGCCCACGACCAAGGGACCAGTGCTGCCAGCGGCCTCGGGCCCGGGCGGCGCGGCCTGAGGGGTAGTAGAGCTAGGCGCGCTCGTCCCCAGAGGACCCCCTCTCACCCTGCCCTGCCCGTCCCGCCCCCGGAGCGGTACCTCCTCAGCACCAGGCTCCTGCGCGGAGGCGGCCGCGGCGGAGGTGGAGGGCAGCTCGCCATCCGCACGGGGGGCACCGCCAGTGTCCATTTTGTGCGCGGCGGGTGCCTGAGCCGCCGGGGGGGCAGGGGCGGCCCCACCGCCCCAAACACGGCGCGGCCCCGCCCCGCGCCGATCTCGCGATATTTCCGCGGGGAGGGCCGCGGCCGCGCGTTTCCCGCCGAGCGGTGGCGGGGCGCGGGCTGAAGCGGGGCAGCGCTGGGCCGGCTTAGGCCGGGCAGTGGAGCGATGTCTCCCGGGTCGAGCCGGTGGGGCCTCTGAGGAGCTTCCCGGGACCAATTCCGGACCCAAGTCCGCTTGGGTGACACCCCAGCTCACGGTGAAGGCGGCAGGCAGGGCTGCCACATCCCTAAGCCCAAGGGCGCTGTGGCGAAGCGCTGCCTCAGGGCCTCACACGCACTCGCCGTTCAGGACAACGTGGGCTTGGAGCGGCATGAACTGGTGCAGCCGTGGCTGAGGCCCTTGCCGTGTTGTACCTGCCACCTTTACGATCTCCAGAGGGCTGCCAGCCTGTACCTCCAGTGCAAGGAGTAGCTGTGCTCTCCTTCCCACCTCTTCCCAGCGAGGAGTCCCTGCGGCCCCGGCACAGCCATGTAGAGAGCATGGACTCCAGACCTGTTGTGTAAAACCATGGGTGCTGACAAAAGGATAAGGTGCTTCAGGAGCGAAACAGTAAAACAGAATGGTATGGGGCAGAAAACTTACTAGCAGTTAATTTTTCTTCATTCGTTCCAAACCCTGTTGCACATAGCAAGTGTGTTTTCCTAAATGCCCCAGGCTGCATTAGAGAAAATCATCCCTTAACGTCTGCAGGGCTAAGAGGTACCAGTGGAGCTCCCAAAGCAAGAGTAGCTTACGGGAAAAGTTAATCTTTTTCTTAAGCCATTTCGAATTCAGCAGCGTTTGTGTGTTCCATGCTGAAAATTGTGCTAATGAAGCCACTCAACTCAGTTACTGCCAACACACACATTTCCTACTGTCCGTGCAAGACGTTCAGATTCCCAGCTGCTGAGCTGTAACTTTGCTTATGCTGCTAAAGGATTCCAAAACAACCCTTGAGATGGCAGACTGAAAAAACTGAGAGCTCCTGATCAGCCATTTTACCTAGTCATTACTTACAAAGGCAATATTGTGAGCATTTTGCCTAGAGAAATAGATGAAACCCTAGCTCAGTAGGCAGAGTGAGCAATAAAAGCTTTTTCATTCCGGTAAAATTCTCAGTAGCTGTTACCAAGATCTTTTTGCATAACTCAACAACTAAGCTGAGCAAATGGGTTATTGCAGGTCACATTGCATTTAGAAAGACCTCTGAGACCTTTTCCATCTATACATTAACTGCGAAAAGGTACTGTTTTGTGAAGGGTAAATGTATGCTGAACTGTTTCCATGACTGCCTGATTACTCTGAAACTCAGTATCTCAGTTATGGTCTAACATAAAAGATTTAAGCTCTAAACTCCCCCTTTTAATGTTGTGAAACAGCTGCAGAAAAGTAACATTGCTTTTCCAATGCACCTCGTTGCCTTCTGCGTCTGTTGCATAGGTTGCAACAAAGCAAGGCCCACAGCATCTGCAGTAGCCCTTCCACATGATTTATTTTTAAAAGCTTTGGGAAGTACATTTTTCATAGCACAATTGCGAAGAGTGACAAGACTGGTTTTGAAAGAGTACTCCAAATAGCTTTTCCAAGCAGGGCTATCTAGAAAATGAAGATTACTGTCAGCTATGCAGAGTCTCTAAGGTGGGAAAATTCCAGTCTATGACGTGTTTGTTCCTAACCTTTACGGAAAATAGCTCACTAACCATTTTTAACATCTGACTTTCCTACTCCAGTTTCAAATGCTTGTAGCTTCTGTTTATGCAAAACACTCAAGTGTTTGTCACAGCTTGCTTTTTACTTGAAATTCACAGGAACGTTACATGCTGTACAAAACAATCAAGCTGCTGCTTTCATGAAAGATCCCCTTTGGATATTTTTTGCTCGTATGCTTAACATTTGCATTTGACACTTTGCATAGACGTTCTTAGTTGCTTCTCTTGTATAGAGAGACTACATTGTGTACTCCTGTGGATCCACAGGCCATTGCCTGAAAAAATCACTCAGTCATAACAAACAGAATTATCATCTGTTAAGCTAATTATATATAAAAAAATAGTAGTGAAATGGTTTTTTTGTACTTGTTTTATATACTGTTTTTATACTCATATCTTTTCTAATATATTTGCAAAATTCCAGAGATTTTCTCCAGTTGTTTGGGTTTTTTTTAATGTGCTTGGGAGGCAGGGGGCTAGTTGTCATGTTAAAGTTGTAGGTTTAGGTATTAGCTCTTGGTTTTCCAAGGTTTATTACTCCTTATTTTACAGTCTGCCAGAAACAATCACCAGGGCTGAATGTATAGTCTCCTACACACTAAGGTTTCATAGCAATTAAGAAGGCCTCAGAAAGATGGCACTTGACATATTGTATGATGAGAATTCTGCTTTCTTGTCAAGACACAAAAGGAGAAAGTGCATATACTTAGGCTCACTGTTACCCACTTTTATGTTTCAGACATTGCTGAAATATGTGAAGAGTTGATAAGATACAGATCCAGGGGCATTTTCATATACTATCCAGGTAAGACCGTAAGATTTTTGAAATTTTGGACTGTAGCTACTCAGCCTTTACCAAACAGGAGACTGATTGTAGCAGTCTTAATTTCTCTAGCACAGATATATTGGGTTTGGGTAGCTTTTTAAAATATTCTTAGTATTGTATGGAACATGCTCCTTCTGTGTGAGTTTGCATGGATGAGTTGTATAGGTACCTACCTACGGTTGTGGATGGAGAAATGTTAACAAATGTTACCAGTGTTACTAAAAGCAGGTTGAAGAAAGAAAGAGTACATGATGAGAGATAGCATATGAAAATCCCTCAAGGACTGATAAGCTTTAGAGACCAGTAGACCTGTTGAATTCACAAAAATATATAAAGTCAGTACACTAAGAGTCTGCCAAATCCATGTAAGGCCACTGGCACACACGAGCATCAACAGGTTGTGTAACTCGGACCGTGACCAAATAGTGGCTATGGCAGCTAATTACAAATTAAGCCGACAGGGCTATGTGTACACCTGCTGAAAAAAAAGGGGAACCCTTCAAAGACTTTCTGAGCACCTTACGCAGGTGAGGTTGGCCTTCCAACTGTTGCACAAACCAAGTAACAGCACGAGTATGCGTAATCGAACCATGCGAATGCATTGTGTGGATATCTATTGCTGTTAGCAGTAGAAATTTGATTCTATGGATAAGAACAGCTTAAGTAATAAAAGTATCAAAATTTTTAATTTTTAAATTAAAAAAAAAATTATTTATTTAAAAAAAAGTAATAAAAATATAAGTTGTGGTTTCTGTCTTCCCTGACTTGAAAATCTCATTTGCAAGTGACAGTACTACTGCCTCATGGCTCTAGATGGCAGCACTGACCTGCGCTCGCCTGAGGCTGGCTACGGGAGTCTTGACCTCAAAGTAATGCGGCAGCCTACGCACTATTTAATGTGAATGCTGCTCTGTCTTAAAACTGATTTGATCAAGAATAAGAAAAAATATATAGAAATTAGATTTTTAAACCATCTTTTATCTGCTGTTGTTTAATTACTTCTAGAACTGCATCATGTACATTCACTACCTTACACCAGCATGGCAAAAATATCTTGTTAAGAAGGGCCTTAGGTAGGTAGTATGCTCTGACTTTGGGATCTGTTCAATCTCTTGTGCACTTTCAGGAGGCTCTCCATTAAACGCCATAGTCCAAAATCCACATCTACTATGCTAGTCATTTCTAGCTTAAATTTACTAGCAATGAATTTAAACCACAATTGTGTAAAAATGTTAGCTATGAGCAATAAACAGCTTTATAGCTCAGAAATAAACAGGATCTGGGAGTAACAAAAGTGCTATCTCTGAGGTGTTTGCAAGTTGATTTGCATAGCTGCCACCTTTATCTCTGTACCTACGTTTGCCTAGACCAAGTGTGAGCACCCACAGTGCGCTAACTGTGCATTACCCTGACTGCAGTGTTACGCTCTTGCTTAAAATGCTTATAATCAAGTGTCGCTATTTAAATATTATTTCTATTAAATACTTCTCTTTCCATCTCAGATGTTAACTGGTTCAGAGTTTTAAGGTTGCCTTGGTTAAAAGGACATTGGTGACAGGGCTGAGGAACCAAGTGTTCAGGGCCCAGAGGCGCTAATACACCCTGGCCACCCTCCCTGCCCATGGGGGCCAGGAGCCCCCTTTAAGTTCAGACATGGGCCTTCAGGGCCTGCCTGAGCTAACTCCCAGGGCACAGCAAGGACCAACTGCTCCCTGAAGGATGGGGGACCAAGCACAGTAGCATGGCAAACAGAACAGGGACCTCCCAGCTTGTGTCCAGGCCCACAGCACCTCAGCAAGGAGGGCAGGACTAGAAAGGGTAGCTGGCCTCCACAGACAGTCCAGATCATCAGGTGAGTTTGTAGAAACAAAGCAGATCTCAGGTCAAGCCAATCCTCAGGTCAGAATCACATCTAGTGAGGGCAACCAGGATCAGGCACAGCAGCGATCATCAGGCAGGTCCAACATTAACCTGAGATGAAGACCAATCCTACAGCACAGCTGTGACAGGGACTGAAGGTTCAGGGCTGAGCCCAAATGGGGCTCCTGGGCCTATGGGCAGGGGGTGTGAGTGAAGGCCCCACGTGAGGCTGGACAGGATTATTGAGGCCTGTTAGTGTACTCAGGCTGCTAGCAAAATCATATGTCTCAACACAGCAGAAAATAGGCAATATTTTCCTTTTCTGTATTTCAGGCATCTTCTAGACAGTACCACTCTCAAACAACTCTCCTCAGGCTTTCTCTGGTGTTCATGCAGGCTCCTATGAATCTGTCAGGAGTTTCCTTGTATCTGCTTTGTCTTGTTTCGTGGTGTTTCTGCCTCTTGCACCTCAGAAAACTATTCACCATCTTTATAATTTTCCTACTGGCTTAATGCTTTAAACAGACTTGTTATATGGTCATAAAAATGCTAGGAGTGATTCAAGGGAAGGGGACACAAGAGAGGAGTTCATAGCTAGGGGCAGGAAGGAGGGTGGAGGCCTCCCCTCCTAGTAACAGCTGGCTACTGGGATGCAAGTAAACCTGGACTAAGTTCACACCCTGGCACATAATCCAACTCCATCTACCACCTTTATCTCTGTCTCTTGGTTCTCAAGTCAACTCACAAGGTGAAAACGTTCCACCACACATCTCTTGCAGTTCTATTTATGGCCTGTGGTTTAATCTGTGCCTCCTATTGCTTAAGTTGTCTTAACCATTTACATGCTCCCTCATTTGGTCTAAGCTAAAGGAGAACATTGTGCAGAGAAGCTGTTTTCCAAATCTCCTAGGAGGGGCTTGTTTCAATGAAGAAATGACTGTTGATTCTGTAAGTCTGCTGCCTGGCTGGTGTGGCTTGTTTGGCAGAGTAACCATCTCTGGCAGTTTCCCTTATTACATCTTCTGTTGTTGAGAATTCAGAAATGACACCTCTGTTCATAGGTCACTGGTTATGTCCTTACAAGTAACTTTGGTTATGTCCAGCAGCACAATTCTGCGCATTCTTGCACTTACCTGTGCTGCCCTGTTCCATTCAGATCCTTATTCCATAGGTTCCCTTCCAAAGTTTGCCCACTTTAGGGTTCCATATTTTTTCCTTTTTCATAGCATTAGAAAGAAACCTAGGCCACTTCCTCTAGAGCTTACAATATAGGATCTCCTTCTAGAATGAGCTCTTGGTTTAAGCACCACTTGTTTTTAACCCAGGTTTTGCTGAAAATGCCATTTCCGATGTCTATTCCTGCAAAGCTTTGTGGCGGTTGAGCAGGTAAGAGCAGTCTAGCCCCTGCATGATGTCGTTCATGGCTACAAATAACAAGAGATTACCCGATTCTGCAAATAACAAGTGATTACCTGAATCTGCCTCAGTTACAGACACAAGTACATCCAAGCAACATACTCTGATAGGCTTGACATTAAGTATTCAAATATAAAAGGGATTATTTTTTTTTTTTGGTAGTGCATGCTTCATATTCATGCATCAATTTTTCTGTACAGAGTTTTCATTTTACCCAACAGTCAGTCCCCAGACTTGCCAATAGTTTGCTAATACAAAACCAATACAATACAGCACTGAAAACTGTAACAAAATAGCTAATGTATCCTTTGTATCCTGTTCAAAGAGCTGATGGCTCTACAAATACTCATCATTTTTTCCCATCTTGTATGCAATATTACATTTTTAATTCCAGGCTTGGTTGCTAAAAGCTTTACTGTGATATTACAAAAGCTTCTAATATGACTGTATTACCCAACCACATCGTTTCTTTGCTAAACATTTTTTCACTTGGTATCCACTTTTTTTCTTGGCTGTGTGTTCATTTTCTCAGTGGGAGAGCCAGGAACTCTCACAATTTGGTAAATTATGGAAGTGAGAACACTGCTGTCTCTTCATGGATGTGATCAGCCAGGTTTGTGTGATCACATTAGAATGTGCTAATTTACTGAGCCTCAGGAACTTATTGCGAAGATACCTTAATTGCCTATATGGATACCTTCAGGCCTTTGCAACTTTGAAATTAATCGTAGTGGCTCCTTCCTGCCATACCATGTTTCTGTGCTCCTGACCCCTTGCACTGTCATTGGTGTTCCTGCAGATGAGCAGTGGGTTAGCTCAAGGTTCTAAAAAGCAAAAACTGACCAAATAAAGAGAGTTACTAGTTTTTTCTCCAATCAACACAGCAAAACAACTCAACTGCCCACACATACAAGGGCCAGTGCCAATACAGCAGCTAAACAGATACATGGCAAGATGGGGGGTGGGATTGCAGACACACTAATTTGTACCAGTTTAAACTACCATAAACCAGACTTTTATAAAGAACGTTAAAATTGTGTGTTCTGTCGTGGACTCCAGATTTTTCCCACCTACAAACAATGATGTCGTGCAGATTTAACAATGATCAGGGATTCCTTTGGAGGTCATACAATAATTCCTGATGGAATAAGCTATAACTTTGCCAAAACCTGGAGAGTTGTGTCAAGAGAGCCCTGACCAGAAGAGACTAGTTTTGTTGAAAGTGAAAGGCATTTTTTAAGTGATTTTGGATCAAAGCAAAAGCTGTCAAAAGAGGCTTTTCCAACTGAAATAAGTCTGAAGCGTACTTTGCTGCTCATTGCAATGGCATCCTTTTCTCCCCTAACTGATGCTGTAGTTTTGCAATATTGAAAACCTGTAAATAACCTGCCCACAACTGAGACAGAATCTTAGAAAATTTTTAATATTTGTGAGAATCCAGCAAGCAGACCAGTGCAGTATAGCCTTTAGCTCTTTTTAATGATGGCTGAAATTCTGTCTTCACAAATTCTCTGCCCAAAATAAATCATATCTTTCTTAAGCAAAAGCCTGGTTCTGTGGGTTTGATTTCACACTGTTATCCCTGAACTGATCACAGACTATTGGGAAATGTAACAGTTCACATTCAAAGGTTTTAGCATGTACCAGGATTTTCTTTAAATACAAGCAATGCACAGAAGTATGCTGTAAAGTACTGCCTCCATTAACCTTGTAAACATGGCAGATGCATTGCATAAGTCAAAAGCCATCACTTCAGTTGCCACAGGCTTTATCCTGTCCTTTTTATCCATTTTTATATACCAACATTCACTTACTATGTAAAACTAGACCAAACCTGTTATATTTCCTAGAGTATTATCCATTTCTGCTGAAGGATTTATCTAGAGTAGCTGTTTTTAGTTTATCCTAGTCCACAAAGAATCTGTTTTGGCCTTTCCCCTTGCTCCCCCATTTTTTTGCTATTTTGCTTCCCTGACTGCCTGGGCCTTCTTTCTTCCTCATCCTGTAATGATTCTTCCTTTTTTGTAAGTCTTAAATACACAGCTGCCATCAAAACAATTCTTCCTTTCCTGCATTTACATTCTTCACACAGAGCAACCTTTTACACACATAGTTCAGAAATCGTGTCAGTTTGTAATACCCTCTACTCAATCATAATTAAATAAAGTACTATTTCATTTTTCCTTCAATTACCCAGAAGGGGAAGGTATCTGTTTCACCCACTGTTTTGCCATCTCCATGAAAAGTTTCTCACAAATCACAGTGTAAAGGGGTAGGGTTCCCATAACTCTCAGTAATGTATTTTTGGGCAACATAGAGAACAGAGACAGGCAGTGCCCTGCATTCATTTTCCTGTGTTCATTTTCTCATTACCCTGGGGTGTTCTCTGGTCTCAGTAAGAATATTTTAAGGAAGCTGAGACCCATCCTGCACTTTATGACAAGCCTTCCACATTTGTGAGTCTGAAAATAGCTAGGTAGATTTTTTTTTTTCCACTTAAATATACAACTACATACTTCTTTTTTTCCATCTGTTTCTGCAGGTCTTCCTGAGACCTTTCTTTAAACTTCACATCCAAACTTCAGGCTGCTCTGGATACTTTGGAGTAAACTGGTCACAGCAAATCCTTGCTTTCAGGTGATTAAAATTAAAATTTAATAATGATTTGCTATTTCTGATCTGGAAGAGCCATGTCATAATCTTGATGTCAAGTAGATTTTTTTGGATTTCTGGCTGTTACAGATTTGACTGTGTCATATCACCAGAATCCATCAGCTGTGCACAGGTAAATCCCTCCAAATTGCCATATAAAGTTAAACAGTAGATGCTCTCACACGTGGACTGAGTAGTATTCATCATTGTTATATATTAAAAAGGAAGTAGATTTTTCTTAGCTTCTAAAAGTAAGACAATTAAAAAAGGAATTTTGGCTCTTTAAAAAAGCCATTCTCTACTTCTCTATCTCCTCTCTCAGCAGCAATTTGCTGACCTGGAGGGGCCTTTGATAAAATTACCCCACAAGGAAGTCCTCAGAAAAAGATTGATACTGATGCATATGTAGAGAATAACAGCCACAACTTGCTTGTAGAGGCTATGTAGACATCCTAAAATGGTTTACTAGCCCACAAACAGAAGCTTACAAAGTAACAAAAGCACAGTTTTTAATGTGTGCTTCCATGGATGACAGAGGTAAGAAGTGCCAGGCCAGAGGTTTGCACCAAAGTGGGCTTCTGTTTGTTACCACCCCCGCTTTAGAAAAAGGCAGTTGTACATTTGCAAATAAACATGCAGAATGCCAGCTCTTCTATCAGTTACTTTCCTGAACAAGAGACTTTCCTATGAGATGCTGGATGTCTGCTGCTGGTTTCCCAGAGGAGATTAGTGCCAGAGGGCGTTGGTCTGTTTTCTGAAACGGATTGACAGAGTTCTCCCTATGTGTCATGAGAGCTTTTGGTAAAATTAGATTCTGCCCTGTCCGTAACAATAAAGGCCATACCCACATGCAGCTTACACAGTTCGTATGCTTCCTGGAGCAAAACCACAGCAACGTTCAACTGTCTGTTTTCTTTTTTTTTTTTCACAATGGCTCCTGCTTTGAAAGCAGGTATCTGATCGTTGGGTCCTGCCACCATTGAGGGCCTGTGGGTGACTGAGTATGCAGCACAGTTCAGGCAGGATATATTTGTCAGTTAAGCAGTGTAGTACAGACAGGGTCGACATCGTTATATGCCAGTGCTCAGGCTCCAATTTTTCCAGTTAATTGTTTAAACAACAACAATAAATCATGTTGCTCTGATGATCTGTGTGCATTCCTCCATTAGACCTGATTTGTATGGTGAGGACAGGCTACTGAAAGGAAGAAAAGAAAAGAGAAGGGGCTGAATTATCCCCTGTGACTTTGCTGAATTTGTCCTTGTGAATGGAAAGAGAGTGAAATATTTGTCTGCAGGGGGGAGCAGAGTGGTAACTGTCAGGAACAGCTGGAACATATATACTGTGTCATGTCTTTTTGTGGTACTGGGCTTTTCTGCTTGCTGTGGGAATGCTGCAGAGGCATGTTAGAATTTTGCTGAGTAAGTGCGAGCTCCGTATGTAAACAGGGATCAGTCATCAGATGAGAGAAAAGGGCTGTTCTCCGAGGGCTGTGTCTCTCTCTTGCGTGCACCTCAACCTTCACAACCTCCGCGGGGTTTTGTAAATTAAATGTGGGGCTAGATTCTCCAATATACTTGTGGGAATGTCAGTCTAGATAACTCTAGTGTCTCTTCCTGCTTCAATACCTATAAATTTGTGAATGAAAGAAATCGTCCTCATTCTTCCCATCCTCTCCATCCCAATTATTCTTCTGTTCACAGGGGAGCAAGGATTTCACTGCTCTCATTATTAATAACACCACCGGTTGCTCTGCAACATGGAAATGGGCAAGCTTAAATAGCACACTTCTTTAAATGAGTTGCCTGTAGGGTCATGAATTAATTTCCCATCAGATGCAATTAGCCAATTTGTTCTCCTCTGTTTTATTAGTAGTCAAGTGTTGTTTTTCTCTGAAACATCAGTAGCCTAAGTTAGGAAAGGAAAGGAATAAACCAGTACTTTCATGATGAGCAGAGAATTGCTCTCAGGTATCTAGCTGATGTGAATTGCACACACATTCAGGGCCAAACTTATCATGCTTACTCTAATCTTCACTAGTGACACATATGAGTTTAGTCTGGTGAGGACTGTATTGGATTTTCATGGCAAGATTTGGTAGTACGGGGACTACAGTGGTGGCTTCTGTGAGAAGCTGCCAGAAACTTCCCCCATGTTGGACAGAGCCAGTGCCAGACGGCTCTGAAAGGGACCCACCGGCGGCCGAGCCGGTCAGCAGCAGTGGGAGCTCCACTGGTATAATGTATTTAAGAAAGGGGAAAATGCTGCGCAACAGCAGCTGGGAGAGAGGAGTGAGAATATGTGAGAATAACACCCTGCAGGCAGCAAGGTCAGTGAGGAAGGAGGGGGGAGGAGGCGCTCCAGGCACCAGAGCAGAGGTTCCCCTGCAGTCTGTGGCAAAGACCATGGTGAGGCAGGCTGTGGCCCTGCAGCCTATGGAGATCCATAATAGAGCAGATGTCCACCCCCAGTCCACGGAGAGCCCCACACCGGAGCAGTGGGGTGCCCATAGAAGGCAGTGACCCCGTGGGCAGCCCACACTGGACCTGAGACCCTGTGGAGAGAGGAGCCCAGGCTGGAGCAGGTTTGCTGGCCGGGCTTGTGACCCCACAGGGCACCCAGGCTGGAGCAGGCTGTTCCTGAAAGACTGCACCCCATGGGAGGGACTCAGGCTGGAGAAGTTTGTGGAGAACTGTCTCCCGTGGGAGGGACCCCATGCTGAAGCAGGGATAGAGTGTGAGGAGTCCTTCCCCTGCAGAGGAAGGAGGAGCAGAGACACGGGATGAACCAACTGTAACCCCCATTCCCCATACCATTGCGCCGCTTGAGGGGAGGAGATAGAGAAACTGGGAGTGGAGTTGAGCCTGGGAAGAAGGGAGGGGTGGAGGGAAAGTGTTTTTAAGATTTACTTTTTATTTCTTATTATCCTACTCTGTTAGGATTGGTAATAAATTAAATTAATTTCCCCCAAGTCAAGTCTTTTTTGCCTGTGATGCTAACTGTTGAGTTATCTCCCTGTCCTTATCTCAACCTATGAGCCTTTTGCTATATTTTCCGCTCCCCTGTCCAGCTGAGGAGGTGAGGGATAGGGCAGCTTCATGGGCACCTGGCATCCAGGCAAGGTCAACCCACCACAAGGACAAACACTCTGGCATGATCCAAATAAAGACAGATTCTTGAAATTTGATTGAGACATACCAGGACATGAGTGACCTGGACAATTTGTGTAGAATAGAGAATTATTTTACCTTCTGGGGTTTCAATTTTATGTTTTACATTTTATTTATTTTTACTTTCTCTATAATCATGGCTTCAATTCATATCCATGAAGGCTTCCCAGCTTATGACTTTATTCTAGGAAGTCTCACAGCAAGAAAAATATTGTCATGTCAGACTTTGAAGATTTGCTAAGACTGGCTCTGATCTCATCTAGAAAGAAAGAAAGAAAGATAATTTTGCCCTAACTGCCAGTCATTTTGGTTTCATTTTTTTCAGTGGTCAGTCATTTTTGAGAACATTCCCGTAGCTCTGCCTGCAGCAGATATGGAGAGGCAGGTAGCACTGACTGAAGTTATTATTACCAAACAAAACCTAGTCTATTTCAAGGTAACCATACAAGACCTATAAAATACAAGCTTAAAAAGCCAGACAAATAAACATAAGCAAACAAATGTAATTCTACACTTTCAAACTTTCCAGCATTGCAATAATATTAAGAACATAATTTTTTATCTTAAACTTTTTAAATTGGATTTTGCCAGTGATTTCAGCATATATATTGAAAACATACTTAAAAGTCTGAGACTAAATGCTAATGGATAAATGCAAAAGCTGGAACTAAAATAGAACACCTCAAGGGTTTTGCAGAAATGTTTAGCCAAAATCAATTTTTCTTTGCTCTTCTTTCCCTTAACTTTCCATTCTGTTTCCAACCTCAGTTCACTCTCTACTTATGTCTTCAACTGTAAGATTTTTAAAACAAAGACCCTGTCATTCACCGTCATGATGAAGGATTTAAGTAAATAATTTTATAATTTAAAAGTGGTTTAAAAATTTGTTCATGGAGCAGGACAAAAATTAAATCCCACTTCTTCCATCAGGGCTAGATACCATTATTTTTAAGCCTGCTATTGTCGAACACATATATGTGACCCATTACCAGCACAACGAAAATCCTTAGGGTAAGAAAATAACTTTATTTGCTCTTCTAATGTTTGGAGCACAAATACCAAGAAGGCACAGCAGCTTTTGTAACAAACATGTTAACCCCCACATGCTCTGCTTAATTATGATTTCTGGCTTCCTCTATTTCCCCTGAGGCTACTGGCACCATAACTGGCACAGATTTTATTTATTCTGAATACACTGAGCTGCAATGTGCAAGTAGTTCGGCAGGTGCTTCACAAGCAGCTGAGCCGTTCCAGCAGCGAGGACAGGAGCCATCTGACAGAGGAGTGACACATCTAGAAGGGAACAGAATCACTGTACCCCTCCCTGTCACCATGGCTACCACTCAGCAGGCATTTTTTGGGCAGAAGTGCCAATTCAAGCAACTGCTGATTTCTTATTACTGCCCCTGCATCACCCCCTCTGTTGGTCAGGTATGAGTGTGTAGCAGGCCACAGCATTTACCAGATCAGGAAACTAGTCCTGATCCAGCTGGAAAATATTCTTTTTCTGTTGACTCATTATTTTCCAAACAGTTTTGTGATTCAGTTCATCACATAGCCACACAAATATACTGTGCCTGTGTAATGGAGGAGATGGCAGAAGGGCAGGGACAAGTGGCTTAAGAGATGGGGACTACTGGTGATTTAAGCGGTGTTACCACAGACAGCAAGCAAAGACGGAGCCGGAGCTCTCCTCCAGGCTGTGGTTTGATATTCAGTGTTTAGATCCATTTGGCAGTCCAGGTTCCTCGCCACCCTGTCCTGCCCCTTCCCCACCTCCTCTGCTGGCTTGTTGCAAGTGTTTATGCAGCTGCACAAGGAACCTGACAGGTGAACCCATCTGCCTGAAGAATAATCCAGTAAAAAAATGGGTATTGTTATGACACCACAGCGATAATATGTGAAGTATATCACAATTCATTTTGTTTTGGCAGAGTAGTGTCCTAAAGCCTTCAGGTTTAAGGCTATCATATCTGTCAGAGTGACAGTCAAGTCACATGTGGAAGGAAAGTGTGACTTTCCTTCCCTAAAAAGTTCCATGGCTGGATGTGTCCTTCCAAGGAGGAGTGTTACAAAGCCTTGTTCACAAACCTGCTATTAAACATGTGAAGCTGTTAAAACATCACTGTGGATAAAGGATAAATGGAGCTGAGTGAAGGTAGTAGTAGAATGTAAGGTTGGAAATTAAATAATATTGCAAGGCACATGAAAGTCACACTCAAACAAAAACCTATCTGGAGAAGTCAGAGTGCACTTGAAATAAACTGTTTATAGTTTATTCATATAGTGACAGTTTTCATTTACAGTAAGATTCTTTTAAGACCAGTCATAAAAGCACTAGCAACAGGGATGCTATGAGTTTACACAGATTTATTTATATTGTTATGGAAATATACATAGGGCATATATTTACATATTGTGTGCCATTTATAGTACATATTATATTAAATACAATAAATACATGTAGCTACAACATCTTGATTGTTGCTTAACATCTTGAAAAACACAAGCACGGTTTCCTAGTTTGTCAGGCTCCAGCAGTGACGCTGCAAGCTGTTGTCAGCCTGCCCTGCCAAAGAGCTCCAGCACAGATGTGAAAAATTCCATGAAAACATTATAAAGTCTCACCCAGGCCCAATACCACCAGCAGCACCTCGGGGAGCCCAGCTGCTGCGCCAAGGCAGAAGCACAGGGCACTCCTCAGAAATTACAGTGGAGAAACCCAGTGAGGGATCGTCGCATCCACCGTAAACCGAAGTCAAAGTTAGAAGCGGCTTCTTAAAAATGAACACAGGCTGCCCTGTCCTTGAAAAGCAAGAAGGAGTTTCCCATCGCGGAGAGAGGCACCGACTCCAAGGCTGTCAGCAACCTTCTGTGCTCTGCGCTCCTAATTGCTAGCGCTGCCCGCGGAGTGGCAACCTGGCTTCCCGAAGCCACTTCTGAAAACAGTCTGTTTTGAAAAAATCTGCAATTATGTGACCGGGAAAACCAAGTTTATTCGTAGTAAACTCATACAGGGGACCAGACGCCACTGAAAAACCTTTGACTGCACAGAGTGAAGAAGTTGGGACATAGCGGACCGGGCAGACGGTGGAGGCTGGGACGGGCACCCCAGCAGCGTGCAGGGCCGAGCGGGCGCCCCGCCGGCCGTGCCCCCCCCAGCCAGGCCGAAGCCCCCCTGCCGTCCCCCCAGCCCCCCCGGGACACTGCGCTGCGGCGGGGCCACGGCCCCGCTGCTCTCGGCATCCCCGCGGCGCCGGGCTCCCCCCGGGGCGCGGAGCGGGGCTCCCCGGGGCGATGCGGCAGCCCCGCCGGGAGCCGGTGCCGGTGCCGGTGCCGATGCCGGTGCCGGTGGGTGTCGCAGCCGCCGGCTGCGTGGCGGCGAGCCCCGGCCGCCCATCACGTGCTCGGTGTGTTGCATTGTGTTTGCGGCGGAGGGAGGGCTGGCCGTGTCAGTGATCAATGTCATGACTTCCTCCTCGGGCTGGAGCAGTATCAGAGCACAGCTGAAGGAAGCTGATTACTGCTGGTTTCAAATTGGCTGGGAACAATACACACACACGCGCGCGCGGAGCCGCACCCCCCCGCACCCCCGCACCCGCAGCCCGCACCCTGGCTCCCGCGCCGCCGCTCCGCGCCGGGGGGGAAGATGAGCTCGGGGGACGTCGTTTGCACTGGATGGCTCATTAAATCACCCCCCGAGAAGAAGCTCAAGAGATACGTAAGTGCAGAGGCTCTGCTGATATTTTTTTCCTCGCTAAAGGGATTTTGGCATGTGCTCGGTGTCTCGCTCCTCCTTTGAAATGTCTCGGCTTCGCCTTGGACCAAAACAAAAAGGTTTACAAGTCCATGCGCTTATGGAGTATTTTAGTTTTCACCGATATTCTTGTGCCCTTTGGAATTAACCTTTCCCGGCTCGTAAGATTATAATACTTCTGTTGTTATGCAATATATCTTAGGTTAAAAACCACATTTCGGTTTCAGTTAATGTTGCTGTAACTAACAGAATTGTTGTAACCGGATTTCAGATGTCACTTTTCCAGGGAAGGGCAAGAACCTGAAAAAAACCCTAATACTTTAGATTCTGAGGCTCTGCTTTGTTAAGATGCTCCGTAATTTCTATGACACTTGCTACAGGCAACATCTGCAATAGTTTTATTGACCAATTTAATATGCCAGATGCGGTTGCTAGCAGAAAGCTTTACTTTTTGTCTGTGATAAAAGAGGTGCTGGAAGATGCCGTGCTGTAAAGTTGCTGATAGCTGAAAGGTGAAGGGGGTGGTGAGAAGCAGCGAGCAGTGCATGCATGGAGAGCTGCAACTGCATTATGTGTAAAGGGGCCCCCTTGTTTCGTTCTGTATCTGCCTGTTTTTCTGAAAAGAAAAAAACAAAAAGGGAAAAAAAAAAGGGTGTGTGTTGCAAACATAGGAAACTGTATCATTGCAGGGCTGCGCGGAAGGCTCTCCGGGTAGAAATAAATGACCCTTAAAAAATTGCTTGGGACAGCATTACAAACGTAAGCCCATCGTGGGCCATTTTGCATACTTATTTGTGATGGTTCTTCATCAGGAATGTTGTTACTGTTGTTACACTTTTGGAATCGGTAATACCCGTTTGGGTCATGCGCTTCTAACCTAACTTACCCCAGAGCACTGCACTGTACTAGAAGGATGCCACCATATGTGTCTGTCACACTCCTGAGCCACATACATAGCTTACATCATTTGTCATATTCCCTTCTGTTTATCAGCATTTTTTCTGGGCTGCTGATGTTAGCTTTTTCTAGTAATATGAGGAATAACTGTCTTGTGAAGAATGTGGCAGATAGCATTTGGCAGTGTATTGTTTGTTTGCACTGAAAACTAGGAGAAAGGATAATTTACTGACGATAGAATTTACTTTTAACTTCTTCTAAGCCAGAGTTTCTTCTTTTGGATTGCAGTATTGCATTGAAATGGCTGAGTATTTGCTTTGTTCGGTTAGCATTTTCCAATTCTAAAATAACCACTGTGATGTGTCCCAAGGGAGCTGCAAATAAAATGTGGATATCTAATTTTTGTTATATTTTGTAACGACCGTACTAATAGCACTGTATAGGAGGCACTAGACAGTGTCAGAGCCACTGATTCACCCAGCTGGTATCATTAGTTACTCTGTCAGTGAAGCTATTTTTGATTACTCAATATTCATAAAAGGGCAAAGTAGAGAAAACAGAATGTGATAAAGCTGGGATTTGAAAGCTCCCATTATACAGTCAAGATAATAGTCACAACAGGGGCTCTGATCAGCTCACAAGGCTAGTTGCAGTCTGCTCTGCTCAGATTTTGCACTACAAAACCTAGGGAAATTGGGTCTATGTTATTCTTCAAACATCACCCACCAGATTAGCCAGGTCTCTGCAGATTAGGCTTTGTTTTCTGGTTAGGAGGATAAACTACTCCTTTGTCCATAATAAAGCAGAAAGAAATCTGCTGCAAGTACAGCAAAGATTAATGTCCTTTCTTGTATGACTGGTTACAAAGTGGATGTTACAAACCAAATGGAAATTGTCTCTTACCCACTGTAAACCAATTTTTTTGCATTTTTTATGTAGTTTCCTCAGCATGGTAGCTTGTGCGCCTTGCACTGGGGTGGTAGATAGGCTGAACAACAGTGACTGCTTAAAAACAACACAAGCTTTAAAACAATGACTGTTTAAACTGACTTCAGTAGGTGTCAAGTGTCAACCGCTTACAGGAGAATGGTGTTGGCTCTGGGTCTGAACTGACAACAGACATAAATCCCTAAGCTTTACGCCACTTGTGTTCAGCTGGCAAAACCCATGGTCCGAGCTGCAGCTTCCAGGGAGCTTCACGTGCGGGCTTGGTCTGCTGTTCCTTGGGACCTCTCTGCACACTGGAGTGACTCAGTTGCTCTCACGGGGTTGTCTCCCAGTTTACATTTTCCTGAGTTCAGCATCCGGCCTTTGTAAGGTCTGGCCTGAGGGTCTCTTGTTTTACACACAGCTAAATTCTTAATCCTCAATCTATTACAATCACTGAGAAAATAATTCCAGTGGCATCTGTATTTAAGAGACCAGACAAAGCAATGAATTCAGGTTGTGAGAGTGGGAAATGCAGATAGTCCCACCGAAGCCACTGAGAATATGTATAGTGTTTGTAAAATTAAACAAATACATCTTTGTGAGATTAGATCCTAAAGACCAAAGTATACCTTCATTTATGCTTCTTCTCTGATGAAAGCAACAAGGTTTTCTGTGCGTAAACAAGTCAGAATTTGGCTCTAGGTAAGCAGAACGTTAGTTGTGAAACTTTGAAAAGCAAAAAGCAGGTGTTAAGAGTCTGTATTTTTCCTGTAATATCTTACAAAGCTGATGCTCTTAGTAGCACTATTCTTAGAAGTGTCTTATCATTCCCTAACAAAGGCTGCTCTCTTTACATGTGCAGGAAACGAACATGAGATTAATTACCCAAGTGTAACTTTCTGTAAAAACAGAGAGCTTAATGCTAAATGCAGAGAATTCATTAGAAAGCACAGGGAGCTTCACTTCAGCAGGCAAATACTCTAATAGTGGTTTAATAGCATGTACAATGCTTTTCCCTCTCTCTGATACTTGAACCATGAATCTACCGCGTCAGCTTGTCTAAAGAGGCAGTTGTGCAAGGAGTCTCCTGGGAGAGCATTTGGTGTGTGTTGCAGTTCTTTGTCCCCTAAGTGTGACCTGAAAGCTGTGCTGCTCTCATTTCCCCCCTTGGTTCTAGCTTTTCTCACCAGTCAGGGCTGTGTGGGCCTGAGGGGTGCCAGGAAACCCCCAAAGCTCCAGGGGAGCTGGCTATGGGGCAAGGGCAAGAGAGGAAGAAGCTGCGACCAACACCTAGGAAGTGGTGGTGGTGGAGGTGAAGTCCATCATGCTCTAGACCAAAAATACTAAGTTGTGGGCACAGCTTGACACTCAGTCCCGTGGAAGGAAAGGTTTTCCCAGGAGGAAAACCTGGCCCCACTGGGGATTTTGAGTATTGATATTAGTGGATCGTGAGTACCAGCCTCTGTAGGAAATTAGATGTCATGGGAGAATCTGCTTCAGGTTTGATGGGTTTCGCAGTGCCTTATACTAGTGCTGAATACATCCAACCAGGGAGTTAGATGAGGCATTCGAAAAAAAAAGTTTGTTTGTTAAAAAAAAATGAAAAAAATCAGAAGGCTCAGGGTGGTGTTGTTCTTGTATCCCGATTCTGTAATGTCAGCCTTGAATAGCAGGCTTTTTGAAACTTTTCATATGGAAATATATCTGCTCACTAACTGGTAATATTTTTCTGTTTATTGGAGGGGGGGGGGGAGGAGAATGGTTTCATGGCCTAGCAAGCAAAAAAATTACTACAGCCAGTGCAAAATGTCACTGTGAGGGGGGGAAAAGACATGGAAGAAGGCACAGAGGATGTCTAATGAAATAAGAGACTTGTGCCATTGAAAAGACACATTGTTCATGTGCTGCTAAGGAGAGAGAGATGGGGATTTTTAACAGGCAGCTAATTTCAACCTGTCTTCAAATCACTGTTCTGTAGTTTTTCACACCTGTGGGGAGGAGCAGTGGCGGTGCTCTGGTGAATGCCATGCCAGCATTTACTTACTGTTAGTGTTAAATTACGTGGTTTGCAATAGTAAAGGGCTATATACAGATGCTCGCTTGTTGTGAGTCAGTGCAGCTCCATTTAAGTCAATGCTGCACAGCTGTACCCCAGCTGAAGAGCTATTCTTAATCTTCAGTACTATACAAATTGATGAGGAAAGACCACTTGCTCAAAAAAAAAAGCCAAGTTTCCCACTATGAGTGACTGGTTTCTTCAAACATTATTGAAAATCAAAATTCCTTGTCAGCATCTCTATAACAAGAGTCCAAAATGGACCCTGTGTTAGGAAAATTAGGCTTGCACCTCTTAGCACACTTCTTGGAGTTTCTGGTCTGGGAAGACAAATAGAGGTGTAAATTAAGGTACCAGATGCAAAAAGCTAGTAAGGCAGTGTCCGTTCCTGCTGTCTTTGTGTGAGGGGCAGTAAGTGCTGTCAGAAGGGCACAGCAGCAAGTAGCAGCAGATGGACGTCTCTGACTGTTGGGGGGATCTGCCAGAGCTCGCCCACAGCACACCATTGCTAGGGTTTTACAAGATAAGAGAATCTAGACGACTTCTCCATTTTTAGCTGAAGTTCTGGTATTTATCAGGGGAGCAAACGGGAAGTTACTGGCCACTAAGAAGAAAAAGTAAAGAACTATGGAAGAGTTTGCTCAAGTAATAGGAACAAGAGTTCCACAGCCCTGCTAAGGGTGGGTACGACGCAGAGCATCTGCTCTCTGATCTAGCGCTGGCCTAGCGTCAGCAGAGGACACTGCCACCCTCGCCTAAAAGAAATCCCCAACTGTTGTGTGAGGTCAAGTACTACTTCTGCTGGTTTGGGATTTGGGGGAAGTTTCAGAAAAATGACTGTCAAAGAGAAATATGAACCTAATTTTTGCCCATAAGCCTTTTTATTTCCAAATCTTTCCTACAAAGCCTCACCTCTTGAACCCTGTCCCCTCTAAATATAAAGTTACAGCCACCTTTCATTTCCTGCTGTAATTAACATCCCAAACTCTCATTGAAATAACTGAGGTTTTTTTAACCAATTTGTGCAGGTTTTGTAACGCTAGCTTATAGGCTGGGTGGGAATAGGAGTCCCATGTGATGGAGGAAGTTGACAGGGTCTTTTAGCTGGTTATAGTTGTAGGTTTTGTACTTATGTTTTTCCTGCTGTTATTTAATTGTAAAATTCACCATATCTTCTGTCTGGCTTGCATATTAAGGAAGAACCCAATTTTGAGAGAATGAAGGCTCTCATACAGAAGCTCCTGTGCTGCAGACTACGTGTTCCCATCTCTGTGCAATCCTGAACAAATTGATCTCACTGGTAAAATAACAGCAGAATATTTATTTTAGGGAGGAGTTTCCATCATTGGAGTTAAAAATTTGTAATTAGCTAAGTGCAAATCAGACCATTTTCCACCACTTAACCTTGTTTTGGTAGGTTAAGTGTGATGTTTATTGTAGACCATGTTCATCGATTTTAACCATGTTTTGGTAGTTTACATGCAATGTTTAATGAGATAGGCTGACTTCTAAGAAAAAAATAATTCCTAAAAACCACTGCTGTTCTTGGCAATTTGTGTATCAGAATGTTAAGCAGAATAATTTCCCTTGGACTATTTATTTGGGTGGAGCCATAATAGCCCTGAAGCCTCAGCTTAATCTTTGACTACATGTTTTCAGTGCACAAGAATGTCCAGCTATTGGTTTCTATTCAAAACAGACCCGCAAGTTATCAGGTCTTTGCATTCAAAAACAGAGACTTAAAAAAAACCATGCTAGTTTGAAATAGAGAAGGAAATGTTAACTGGAGTGGTAATTAAACTAGTGATGCAACAAAACATGTCTTAGAGGAAAAAGCATTACAAGTAGTGCTTTGGTGAACTCTTTGTTATAGCATGAAAACTGTAAAATGGATAAATACTTTGCTTCTACCAATAATGCATTAAAATGCTATGAATATGTATTAAGGCTAATTCGATAGGTTTTTAGGGAAAGGGACAAGTTTACTCCTATAATGTTACTCAGTAGAAAAACAGTCATTTTATTTCTTGTCCTTTTCATTTGAGTTGGAAATGAACTAGTAATGTGGTAAGACAAAGAAAAAATGGCATCTTTGAAATTAAATTTGCATGTCAAAACTTTATATCCAACCAGATAAAACAGATTTTCTTCTCTCACATTTAGTTGTTGAATAAAATGCAATACTTCAACTTTGGGGGTTTTTTCTGCTTTACAATAATATCCTCAACTCATTTCAGTTTATATTGCATCAGGAAAAAAAAACACAAAACCAAACCAACAAGCATATGCTATGCAAAACTCGGTTTTAAAATCTGCTGCAACTTGGTATTTGTTAAAAATAAACCAAAACTGATGTCTAGTCTTCATGGCAGAATAATACTCCCTTTCTGAGGCTAACTCATTTGTAGCTTTGTATTTGTTAGAATGAGACAACTGTTCTTAGAGATTTTGTTATTCCCTTCCCTTCTGATGCCAGAAACCCCACCTGACCTCTGCAGTCACAACTGCCTTGTAGCTTTCCACACAAGCCTTGAACAGCACATTTCGGTTATTCAATGTCCTTTCCCATACAGAGAGGCAGTAAAATGTCATCATTAGTATGAATTTAAAATTACTTAAATGAAGGTGTTAATTTAAATGGAACTTGGATTGTCCTCTGAAAGTTTTTGACTCATTTTTGACAATGCTTTTTAAAAGACATTGGTTTCTGTAAGTTCTGTTAGTGACAAATATTATTGACCCAGGGACTGTGGGTTATATGTATTCATATTTCTGTTGGACAGAATAATAGCCATAGCAAGACCCTTTCTCTATTTGCAACTGTTGTAATCTCAGCAGAGTGCATAGTTTGCAAACAATCTGGTTTTACATGCCAGACTTGCAAACTCTTTGTAGAAGTTCAAGGATTTTACAGTTGTGAAGCCATTTTTTCAAGCTGACATGAACTGGTCGTGCCAAGGAGAAGCTAATAGTTCAGAACAAGCATGTACTATGTTTTACTTGCAGACTTTACAAACTGTGCGGTGAAGCCACTGAGTTTACAGAAGTATTGAGTTTGTAAACACTGGGAAAGCTGAACGTGTATAAAGCTGCACTTCCAAGATCTGTTGCCAGTTCCACAGAAAAGCCACCAGCATTCAAAGGTGACTGTGTGCTGATTAAATCACTATGAGATGAGAAAAAGCATCTGAAGAGATACCAGCTGAGTTTACCGTAGCAATGAAGAAACAGTTTCATGAGAAGTCATACACTGCTTCATGAAGTGCTCACTGCTATTCCAGCTACTACATCTGTATTATTTACTAATATTTGTAGTGGAAGCTTTGCAAGCTTAAGAAGTTTTATTTTTGATAAGTTCACCATCCTAAGAAAATTCTTGAGTTCTCACCGAGGTCTTAGGTTTAAAAATAAGAAACACTTAAGTAGCTCAGGGAATTGCTTTTTTAGGGTTCTTAAGCACTTTGCTCCCACTGAAATAGGATTTGCAAAATGTTTTCACTGGATACTCCTCTGACTCTAGGGCTGTTTTTGCAGGTCTTTACTGGCTAAATTTCCCTGTAAAACAGTGGGATTTAGACCATCAGCTGAAAATGAGGCTGTTACTCCAACTCTCCAACTTCACTTTGTGCTTTTTGAAATGTTCCTTTTCGACAGCTAACTAAGCGTCATATCACCCTTGAGCTATGGCTTATAAAATAATGGTGAAGTGTTTCTGAAAAGTGAGGGGAAAACACCAGATGAATCCCGTCATTATTTCAGGATCTTCCCCAAACTCCAGCTTTTCCTCTGTGCTGAGCCTGAGAAATAACTCAAGCTGAAATATCATTGAAACAAACAAACAAAAAGGTTAGGGCACAGTCTGATTGGCATAGGAAGAACAGGCTTCATGACTGTGACACTGCTTTGGTTCCCCTGCATTGGGTTTGCAGACTGGAAACCTAATAATACTGGCTTGTAAAGGGAAAAATAGAAGCATTTATTGAAGTGTTACTAGACTGCAATGCTTTAACAGTTTTCTTACAAGAAATATGTTCTTTTTTTTTTCCTTTTCTTTTCTTTTTTTTAATTCACAACTGAAAGTACTGTTGCTATGTTACTGTAATGGTGTGTAGGCTGCTAAATAAATAGAGGGAGTTTAGTCCATGCCAGAAATAGAAAGCCAGGTCAGAGGTGACATTTGGGACATGTTGAGAAAAAAGAGAATATATAATTATTTCTTTCCTTCCTATCATTCTCTTCAGTCTCATTAACCCCAGACTACTCAGGAGGAAATTACAACAGAATTTCTGGACACGTAGAGTACTAAAAATTGAGTAATTTACTCTCACTAAAATGAGAGTACTAAATTCTGGAGTCACACTAAGTCTTTTGGTTTTGTTTTTTGCAAGGTCAAATTTGCAAGGGAAACTGCTACAACTGTGGCACCTCACACACTTGTGCATTATAGCTTCTTTGAGATATCGAAGGACATTAGGAACTGCTGAAAATTCACTTTGCAAAGGTGTGCTTAGGAGGGAAAATCTGTCAGGGAGAACAAGCTTTGAGAAAACGTGCTCCTGTGAAGCCAGAAACAGGAAATTTGAGTCCATTGTCCTTTTTGGGATAGTCTGGCAGGTTACCAAGGATCAGAGAGACAAAAATGTGCTTAGGTTCTTATGCGAGTAGCCCTAGGTACCTGCTTGCAACTTCAGCTGCCTAAACTTCTTTGTAAACCTGGCTTGTGAACGTGCATGAGTGCTGTGTTGGTACAGCACAGTCATTTTTACCCTTCCTCTGCCGCCTGCATATGCACCTCAGGTACGGACCTTAGTACAATGAGCTCTCATTTAAGCTCCAGCAGCTGATTCAGTAAATGGTGGGAACTGCAAGTTGCTAATGTGAAAACTAAAGCCCAGTCGTCCTTCTGTGCCAGTCGGATCAGAAGCAGCCCTTATACCAGAAGTGAGCATTGCAGCCTTGTCACATGCAGACAGCGGCCTCTGACTTTATCTCAAAAATGTTATTGCAGATGCTGGATGCTCTGGGCTGTGTTTGCTAGCCACAAAGCACCCCAGCCCTCTCCCAGCCCCTTGCAGGCATCGCTGCAGGCATGCACAGCACCCCGATGCTCTGGTCCTGCCTTGCCCTTGGCCCCACTGCTCCTGCCTGAGCATCAGCAGCCCTGGGCCCACAGCAGGGCAGCTGTGAGCGGTCAGACCATCCTGCCAGCAGGAGGTGGGACACTGAAAGGCACACCCAGCTTGCTCATGTGTGAGTTAATTTAGCAGATTCGTAATTAATCTGGAATATTTTATATTTAAATATATATGTTTACTTATAAATTAATTATTAAAGTGACACAATATGAGGCATCTGATTTCTTTGTGAGTTAGGGAAGAAGACCACAACCATAACCTAAACCAGTTCAGTGGGTGCAAGCCATTAGAGATTTTTTTGTGTTACTCTTGTAGCGCCACAAATCTGTTACTTTCCTACAAAGAAACAATGTAAATGTGCCCCCTACCCAAGATACCTTTGGATCTGAGGCATTCCAGAAAATCCCACATTTGCCATAAAGATTATAGAGGAGCGTTAAATTACAGGGTACAACAGAGCCAATGGTGCCAAGTACAGTTATTCTTGTTCCTAATTTGCAGGGTTTTTTTTTTTAATTTTTTTTTTTTTATGTGTTAACGCTCCTTGAATGGGGGTTGGACTTTCAATGGCTAGGAGTATTTCCTAGCATGATGGACAGGAATAGCTGGTTTAATATGAAACTTTCGTAATTTTCAGCCCCAAGCCAACTCCCAATGCCTTAGACCATTTGACATATCTGCAGCATGTCTGAGGTTCTGTGTCAGAAAATGAATGTGTAGTTTAGGATCCATCAGAGCTGTTTATTTACTGACATTAGGAGTTTGCTGCTGCTGCTGCTGCTGCTGCAATTAGAGACATTTCTTGTTTTCTAGCACAACCTGTATTCAGCCTCAGACTGAAGGAGAGTGTTAGAGGCTTTGTTGTCCCCTGTGGAGCTCAAACCCTTGTTTGGGCTCTGACAAATCCTTTACCCTTGCCAGAAACTGCATTTATCTCAGACCCTAAAGAGCAATTATTATGATTTATCCGTCTTTGGAGTGCATAAGATTTTACCAGGCATTTTCTACACAGAAATCGCCAGCCAGGAGAAGTCCAACCTACAGCCTGTCCTTTCCAGGGCTCTGTTGCCTGTGCTCAGCAGATTGCCCAGTTTAACCATCTGCAGCAGCATTGCTAAATGGAAAGGGGGATGCATTATACGTTCTGCAGTTCTGTTACGTTATCCTCCTAAAGGACCTATTTGTCCTTCATTATATTTCCAGGTCCTTTGTGCTTGAAATGATCTTTTAAACTTTATAAGTAAACTTCGTTTGCTGGCTGGTAAATTAAAGCTGTTTACCCATTAGGTTATTCCAAGTGGGCTGCAATGACGTTTGCTTGTATTCTTCATTGGGGCAAACAGCTAAATTGTTAAAACTGATTGAAATTACATCAGGGCAGAAGATGGCAGACATGGCCAGGTTTCAGATAGGCTATAGTTAGCTAGGTGAAGATTAAGTTATCTTTACACTGCTCCTTTAAATCCCTAAGGACTCCCCTCACTGTGGCACTTACCTTGTTGAGGGTTCAGAGGTGCTTTAGTCAAACTTGCCATTCCAGAATGGGTGACCCGAGTTTGGGAGGTGAAGAGCCAGAGTGAAGCAGTAGCTGTGCAGTCCTTTCCAGAATATAGTGACAGAGAGAAATAGTCACAGAGATGCACACAGTGATATGTCTCAGGAACATTTCCAAGCAAATGATCTGCCTGTAGTTTAGTAACCTGAGCTATGTGAAGATTTCAGCAGTGGTGGCCCTAATTCTCATATGCTCAGAACCTACTGTGCACCCACAGGCAAGTTTCAGTTTGACTCATTCCTCGGGTTTACTGGATTTGGAAATGGAACTGGGATCTCTATATGAGCATTTTGTTGTAGATTTTAGTTCAGAGATTGCACTTTTTTAAAAAGAAAGCAACTGTTTTGTTGTGCCATCTATGCATAGGAATAAAAGATAAGGAGCAGAGGAAAGCACTCAGATACAAGACCTCGTACAATTAATGGTCATAAGGCCTAGGATGATTTTGTTGCAGGGGAGATGGTCACTTCTGACTTGCACCTAGGCTTGCTGCAGTCCAGGTACCTGCTCTGAGTAGAAACATGGTCATGCAGAATCACTCCAGATCTAGTTCATGGTGCCAGTTTAGGGCAGGATCTTCATGGTTCCTTGCTGGAACTGACAAGAAAAGGCATATGGCCCTATACAGCAACATCAGCAAGTAAGTGTGGTGATGTAGCACAGCTGATTCTATACCATCAAGCAGGAAGCTTTTCCCTTCCAAAATAAAATGCATTCATAATGGACAGAAAGGCCAAGTCAACATCGGGTTTAATAGGCTGCTGGAATTGGGCAGGTGGGCTGTCAAACTCGAAAGTTAGATCTGAAGCTTTCATTTGCATTTATGAGTTTACACAAATCTGCTTGGAAAATACCACTTTGTCATCTCCAAAAAGGTTTCAGATATAAAGTACTCAGACTCATCAGAAAAAAAATGTCCTGAAATAGAAATGGCACCTCATGTTCTTTAGCAATATAGGATCTTAAGGAGAATACAGGAGCCAAAAAAATGCAGCCTCAAATTCTGACCCATTATGACCATATTTATGGGGAACATTTAAATAATCTGAACTGTTTTCCCTACATTACTACTAATGACTGTACCTTATGACTGGTGATATCTCATCTTCATTAAACACTGAACTTGAATATTAGAGTTGGGCTTGAGGCTTTTCTTTTTAGCTTTTGTATCAATTGGCCAGATGCAGATCAAGCACAGAGCCATCGCCCGCAGCAACAAGGGAATGGGGAAAGAAAAGCTGATAGGAGGATTTTGCCTCCCAGTGGAAAGCCACAGATCTGCCATTTTCAGAGCTCCTGGTAACTGGTGTAACTGGGAGAGGTGGCATGTGGTATGGGAACTGCAGCATTTACCAGCTTGTCATTGGAAACTGAAGACGATGAATGGATAAGAATGATAAAATGCACAATTTCACTTTATTTTGTGTAACATCTTTCACACAAAACTTTCCACTCAGAGTGATAACAGCCAGATAGAATTATGGTGAAAAATAAAAGCAGAGTTGCAGAGAAATTATGACTTCTTAAAAAGAGTAAACTGTCACTGAAAAATCTCACTTTCTATTTGAAAGATAAAATCTCTGCATGGTGCAGCCATTTTTGCTTCTTCTGGCATAAGATTTGCGTGACTCACAGGCAGCAGCATGTTGAGGACCTAGAAATACATAATACAAGAGCAGATGCTGGATGCTGGCCGCTGGCTGGGGAATTCCCATACCATCTTTGAAATGATGATCCTGTTTGATGGGGCAACACACAGAGCACGAGGCAATTGCGCATGATGTTGCTCCCCTAGGTGAGGTTATTAATTTGAAGGGTGAGAGACAGTGTGAAGGCTGCTAAACACCTACTATTGTAGCAGTCAATCCCAGCTGGTGAGGATGAGTGATGTAATGGATCAAGCAGGAGGAGAAAGTTTTCAAATGGGAGGGTGTAAAATTTGAAAGGCTGCACGTAGGAATGAAGAGTAGCAGTCCTAATTCGAGTACGCAGGCAGCTCAGCAGATGGCCCAGCAGATGAGTTGCTATGCACCATGGTATGTGTGAGAACAGGGGAGTAATGGTGAGGCTCCACGCAGAAACATAGCCCTGCCCTTTGCACAGTATGCGGTAAGATCAGATGCCATCTTCTGTACCCCAACTGGGCCTTCCGCCCCCCATCAGGGCACTTTGTTGGCTTGCACACTGAGCTTTCTACAACAGTATTTCATACTGCTGTTCTGCATTACAGCAATTTCCTCCCCGGTGCTTTGCCTTCCACCTCCAAACAGAGCAAGAGCCATGCCCAGAAGTGCAGGTCCTTGCCAGTCGCACTAACAGTGACGTTACATTGCTAACTTCTCCTCCTGCCTTGGGCTGCAGCTCTCAGGCTGAGCTGGCATGTCTCTCAGGGTGGAAAATATCCCACTTTGGGCCATAGAACAGTCTCACTGGGATGTTTTGGGGTTATTTCCTACAACTCCAGTTCCTCCAGCAGTGAAGCACAGTGGCTGGAGAGAATTCATCTGCATCCTATGTGACTTCCACCTTCTCTAATTGCAGCTCTTTGGGAATTTTAGAGGAAAAGTTCAGAAAATCTCTCAAACTCCATTCTTTGTTTAAGAACTGACCAGTTTGCATCCGACTTTCTCCAGCGGATCTGTTTTCGCTGCTTACTGTTTGTGAGACTTTGGGGCTCCGTTTGCAAATCATCTATGCACTTATAGCTAGATCCTGCAAAAAGCATCTTTGCCACGAATAGCAGCCATTGCCACCTCACAGTCACATTGCACTGCCACTCAACATAACAGTGTTAGGAGCTTTGTTTGTTCTAGTGGTTTTCTAACAAACCTCTGCTAATCCAGAGCAATGTATTCATATGGGAAATTCCAATAATCCGTGTTTTGTGATACAGCAAAAATCTGTCTCACTAACCAGTTTACGTGTAACATTGATGAAATGAGTACCACTACGTTGTTTCAAGAAGCTCCATTTCCAACGCAATCTACAGGAAAATGACATAGGTGTATAATGATGCATGAAATAAAATCACTATAATTCTGATAAACATCTCAGATGCTCTTGGGATGTGTGATATCTTTTTCCTTTACCTTGAACTGCTTCTGAAGCAACGTAAGCTAAACTGGGACCAATGTTCTTTTTTCCAGTACCAGTGTGTTCCCGTGGCATCCTTATGCCAGCAGATCCACAGCAGCTCAGCTACGCTAGTAAAACTGTGGACAAGCCCTTAGATTCAAGCAGCAAAGACATGAGCAGTGGTAATCCCTGCTTTCCCACATGCTATCCTGTCAGATTCCATTTACCATCTTGCAGTCTTAAGAGCACAGTTCAGGTTTTGTGTCTCCTTCACCCTTAGTATATTTACTTGAATTGCAAAAAGAGATTCTTTAATCCCTGCTGGTTTTGTTGTGGTCCCCTGGAGCCAGCACCAAGACTACCGAACGCACCGAGCTCATCCAAGGGTAAATTCTCATTTCCGTTGTGGGTTGGCTAGTCTTTGGGATGGCAGTAATTCTGTGAGCCCCCAGTGAAGGTTATTTGGACCACGTGGTGAACTAGGATACATGGTTGAGGATATTTCACTATTGGACTTTTAAAGTGTGTTTAGCAAGGAGAATGTTCTGATCTTCCATAATTAAATTCTGCGTGTCCAGCAGCCAAACAACAACAAAAAATCCAGGTCTATATTCACTGTAAAATAAAACTCTCTGGAGTGTCCCTCAGCATAAGGAATACGAGTCAAAGTGGAAGGTTTTATGTTAGTAAAGGAAAAATTAAACATCATCATCTGTCTTTTTGTAAAGAAGCAGAAGGATGTTAAAAACTGTTATGCTGGCTCACATTTTTTCTACATAAATGAATTTTTGAGGCATCATACATGGTTACAGTAAAGCAGTTAAATAGGAAATAGTGAAATCCACTATGATTTCTACATAACTTTTTATTTCATAACATATTTGTGCAATAGAGTAGTCAGAATGCAATAATCAAACTATGTTTTTTCCATGCTTGAACATTAGTGGCCATCTGGAAAATTACACACTACCTGTATTCAGTGAATTGGCTGAGCAAGGGTGTTACCTGCAAGGAAAATAAAATTAGTTTTATGTGTTTGGGTAAGTTAGCTTTTTCCAGGAAGAAACATAAAGAGAACCAAACAAATTTGTCACCATTCCTCTTTGGAAATGGGGTCAGTTGGCACCAGGGTGCTAGCGCTGCCCACGGACCCAGGCCGCAGCCACCTGACTTGTTGGGGGACTGTCCTCACACAGGAGTCATGACAACAGTCCTGATGTGTTTCTGGTAAAGTCACTGGAGGAGCCTCCAGAGCAACAAAGAAAAATGCCAAAGTGTCAGAAAAAAAGTTAACCTTTTGTAGGAAGATCCTGTAGGAAGCATTGACCACTTCTGGCAAGGACTCTGCCATTGCTAATATCCTTTCTGCCTGCAGCACCTACTATTGTAGCATGGCAATTTATTTGAAAAACTTTGGCTGAAACGGCTAGTTATCACTCTGCTCGTGCAGGGTGTTGCCTCTTCTCTTCCTGGTAAAAACACTGAGCTGCAGACAGGGTCTGTTCTGGGAATGGGCTACAGGCGCTCTCCTTAGTCAGCAAATACCAGAGCCCCGGGGCAGGGAGCCCACAACAGGGAACGGGGGGGGGGTGGGGGGTGGGGGGGGGTGGGGGTGGGGGGGCAGGGACACACACGTCCAGTGCCAGTTGGTAATCCAGTTATTAAAGATAAGTGTTGACTTGATGAACTTCTGACCAAAACCTGTTATGTCAGAGGGGGACTCTTCTAATACTCAGCTCCTAAGGTTGAGGTATAACTGTGATAGGGCTGGGGACATCTCACCTGAGTGGAAAGAAGAGCTGAGTTATCCAGACAGTCATCTAACTACACGAGGTCTTGGCAGCTTTGACCTGTTCTTTTGAAACTCATGTCTGTCTATGCTATATATTTGGCTTACTATTATTCCTGGATTTGCTTAGCTTTTTGGTGAAAATGTCATTAATTACTGATTTATTTCAGTGGAATAAGAAGGAGTCCAACTGTGTATGCATAGTGTATTTAGGGGTTTCAATGCTTAGCTTATAATTGCTCTTCCCTGAATAAGATGCTGTTGGGAAAATTCTTAGTTTCACAGTGTCAAGCCATTAATTAATCAAGGACCAAACCAGAAGCACAGCACTGTGGAGAAGATTCTTAGGTATCGAAAGTCACTGATAGTAAAGCTCTGTGGAAGCAGTGCCTGGCTGCGGTTGGGGAACTTGTCTCCCAGTTACACATTCCCCTGGCTGCGAATCCAATGCTGCTACTTTTTCCCTGTGCAAAGACGAGGCACAGCCACTGGATGAGTCATGGATCTGTGCTCAGCTGTGTCTGACACATGGAACTCTGGAGCAGGACAGAGGTAGCAGCTTTGTAGTGTGGGACTGCAAGGCACACACACATAAAAAAAAAGTCTTACACTCAGTGCAGCCCAAACCTTGAAGGTCTCTTTAGAGACCTTTGGCTGTGCTGCTTTTGACTCTACCCAGCCAGCCCCACCTCTCCCATATTCTTCCTTCTGGTGTTTTTAATGGCTAACCCTCATCATCCATACAGGTGCTTCCCTGACCTCTTTGGGTGGCTGTGACCTGTGCTAGCCCACCTAAAAGCAAAGTAGCCACAGGCACTGGGAGTGGCAAACAAACAGAAGGATCTCTCATTGCTGTTTCTCTTCCTTGAACTGCAGGTTGTTTAATCACATGTTGCAAAACAGATTGTGGAGTGGGGTCGTTTTGCCTTTCAGCAGGGCTGTGGTGCTGGAACTGTAGAGGAGCAGAGCTGCTTGTCTCAGAAGGTGTTTCTAACACAGAGCATGTGACATCTATCACATAACACCATGACAAAACCGTGCTTCTAACACAGAGCTCAAGCAATTTGTGAAGTGAAATTAGTCAGAGGTATATGTAATGCTCTTTGATTTAAATGTGGATTAGAAAGTATGTACAGTAACAGTCCATTTCTAAAGACATTGATTCTTTACAGCAAAAGAATGAAAGTGAAAATATCCTGAAGAACAATAAAACAAAGAGTACTGTAGTTCGGCTCTGAAAAAATACCAAAGTTTTGCATTGGGTGCAAGAAGTGCTATGGGGAAGGTGCATGGGATTATTTTAGTGCTTCATTCATCTTCTGTTGTATGTTATGGGTCTGATTTGCACCTGATTTTGCACTCAAGAAAATCCTGAGTTCCTCTTTTAGCTGTCAAATAGGAATGAACATAGAATCAGCCATGGAGAAGGAGTCTTAGATTAAGCAAATGTGAGGTCCTAATCTAGCTCTCTTTCAAGGCAGTTAGATTATTCTGCTTGATTTTTAGTAAGGATTGAAATAAACTATAATGGAGAGGAGACTCAGGTTACAGGGGCAAAATTAGCATTCAGAGAGATGGAAAAAGATGTCCTATGGCATATTTAAAATACCAGCAGGATAGTCTTCTACTGGATTTATTGAAAGATGAGTACCCAAATATCCCCAAATTCCTAGATAGGCTTAAAACTGTCTTCATTTTTTTCAGTAAATCATTGTGTAAATTATGTATATTGTAACTTCATGACAGTAGCAGTGTAATAATATTAGTAACTACTGTCATTCTCAACTTTTGTTAAGTAATAAGAAAGTCACAGAATAAAATATAAACATATGTGATGGGCTTAAAAAAATAAATTCAAACAATCAGTAAGACCAGAAGCTCTGTAAGTGCCAAATTATTGTTGCAGAAGTATTCTTTTTATCTATGGGTCATGATTTCCAAGAAATGAGTGAAAAATGTAAACACTTCCAAGCATTTGTCCCTTTGGGCACAGAGTGTATTAAACAACAACAACAAAAAATACTTCATGGACAGAAAAGAATTGTTGGCCAGAGCATTTTAGTCAAATGCCAACAACGCCTGACTTGATGAACAAGCAAGAGAAAAACTTGGAAATGTTTTTATCACCTGATTCATGGAAATTCTCCATTCACCTGAGTTTTAAAATGAAGCCTCCTTCAAGTTCAAGGAAACAAACTGGAAATGTTTTTCTGTAGTAGAATTCAAAGCAGGAGGTGGTTGTGGTAATTACTGGCAAGCAAATAGTAAATACTCTCAGAGGTGAAAACCACAGAGCTGGAAATCATGCCTCTGCTAAGCTGGGTCAGATTCCATGCTTGATTACACTGCATGAATAAATTCTTGAAAATTATTATTTCAGAAGTGAAAAAATAATCTGAATTCTTACTTTTGCAAAGCGGGGCAGAAATATGTGGAAGAGCATGGCATCATTAGTTTGCTGCATTATTGGTTTAGAGGTGCCCTTTTGAGTCATACAGGTACAAATATCCCATTGCTCCCAGGCTAATTGTAAGATTTCTAAGATCATACAAGTTATTTAAGCATCTAAATCCATTTTGTTTCCTGTGTCAGCTCTTTGTTGTTGGTTTGATCCCACAATAAAAAGTCAATCAGTATATTAAGTATAGGCTGAGAATCCATGCTGATGGGGTGAATGAAAATTGGCAGCATCCAAGTCTTTTGTTGATCTGAACATTAAATAACGGCATTAGGACTGTTTCATCTAGAACAAGAATCACATTGGTATCCCATAAAAATCACTACGGTTGCTCTTTCTCTTTCAAATCTCTCTAAACCCAGCTGAGCAAATATTGTAACTTTTGGAGCTGCCGGCTGGCAATAGCAATGCTTTGTGTTTCACCTCAAGTCTTCATCAGTCCAACTTCTGCTCTGCACACAGCTATGGCTGTGCCACAGGAAGGATCAAAATCAGAGCAAAATTCTTCGAGTTGTATCTGGTATAGACCAAGACCATCAGAAACCACAAATTTCAGGCAGTGTAAAGTGCAAGACCAGAAAGTGGCCAAGGCATTTCTGTCTGTTGCAATCCTTCAAATTTCCCCAACCAAATACAGTTTGCTGGGCAAGGGGTTGTGTTGTAAAAATCTCCTTTGTCTTCTTTGGAAGCTTTTTCAGTTTTCCTCCACATCTTACAGTCAATCCATCAGCTCTCTGGAAAGACTAGTTTTCAGCCTACTTCCATGGTCTGAGACCTTACATTGTATTGCTTATCTTTATCGTGCACAGTATGCATGGTTTTTGTATGTGTCTGATTATTCTTGTAACCTGCTGAAATCAGAAAAGGAATTTTTCCCCTTGTTTCACTAAGGCCAGGATGCCATTCATCGTCTTCCTGTGTGATACTGTTTTCTCTGTTTATTGTCTTCCCTCTAAAACAAAGTCTTTAGGAACAGAAGAGGCACTTCCCTTGGCATACCCCTGGGAAACAGCTCCCTGGTATTTTGTGATGGCTTCTAACAAAAACATCAAGGTACAGCATCACTGTATGATTCTTCCTTGGCTTTGTAACCTATTAAAAAAAAAAAAATCTACTTAGGAAAGGCTTTTCTATCTGCAGAAGGATTAGATCAATCATTATACTTTCTCATGGGTTCATGCGTATGTTCGTCTTTTCCCGTATCTCTCAGCCTGTCTTTTAAAAGCCTCCTAAAAACATCAGCACCACATTCATGTGTCCTTGAACGGCCCACACCTATGCTACAGCCACGCTTACTCTTTGGCTCAAAAACATCCATAAACTTATATTTTAGAATCCACTTACTTCTGGCCTATTTAGCAATGTGTGCTTTTGTAACACAAATCTTTGTCCTGACCAGGGGGTGTTTTACCTCCCAATTGGCTTCATTTGAATCTAGCAGTTAGATTTAACATTTTAGTAACTGCATCAGCAACACAAAACCCGGTTGGGTTACTGACTGTGCCATACATGTTACTTTTTACACTGCATCCTAACGAGTCACATTTACAAACTGCTTCTCTGAAAAACATGGTAAGAAAGAGTCATAAGTGAAGGAGAAGAGTAGGAGTAATTCCGCATTCAGATCTAAATTTGTTTCAAGTGTGGGATGAAGCTTAAAATAAGAAAAGATAATAGTTGGGGTTCTGTTGTTTCTTTCCACCTTTTTGAAAAGTCATTTTTGATCATACTCTTTACCTCTTTAAAAATGTAAACTCAAGTGATGGACCTTTGCTAAAGTGTTTCATGAGTTAAAATTAACCTTGAAAGTTGGCAGGAGGTGTTACTTGCTTGGCATTTATTTCTACTAATGTTTTTCATATCTGACCAGAAATAGGTAGCATGCAAATGTCTCTCTGTGGTTTAAACAAATAAGCCATGAAGTCTAAAAAAGGAAAGCAGTTACTGCTTTCTGTGTACAACTACTGCTTTCAGATGTCTTTTTTGTAGCTGCTAATGCTTGTGACTATGGCCCCATTTTTACTCAAAAAATATTCTGTGTTGTTCGGGTAGGAGGGATCAGAGGAAGGGATTTTACTAGTTTGGTTTTCTCCTGTGAGGGAACGCAGGCAGTATCCCTCCCTGGAATTCAGCTAGGACCTGGGGGGTGGCATGACGATGAACCGTGTCTTTCCCTACAGAATGTGAAAGTTTTGTTAATCAAAATGTTAGTTAATCTACAGTAGAAAGCTGTAAAAGTTCCAGACGCGGTGCCCATCCCCAGATGCCCCTGACAATACCCATGGTTTTACACACATCCTCTCAATGCGCTGTTCTCTGCACTGCTGTGTGTAACACCCAGACACCAAGGGCAACACCTTAAAAGAAAAACTGTCCTCTCATTCAGGGCCACCCTTTTGGGGTATCATTTGCAAGAATTATTTCAGCCTTTGCAGGACAGAATTTCTCTCCTCCTTGCAACTCTGGCTTCAAGTCTGTAGGCAGCATTTTGCATTGGTATGTTTTAATGAAAGCCAGAAGAAAACAATAACTTCATTATGTTTTGCGTTTTCCTCTTTAGTGTATTAGTTTATTTTTGTCAACTTTGAGCTTTTGGATTTAATTTAGCTTAGATCATTTTTAGTTAAGATGAGGCACATGGCTTTAGTGAGCTGTGAGCTCTCACCAAGTTAGCTTTGCTGCTCCTGTTAGACATTTTCTTGGTCCTCGCTCTGCTGGAAGGTTTGATGCTTCCAGACTGGTGTTTTACTCTCATGGTTTATTAGTGAATATTAGTGAATATCTACTGTATTTTGATCTATTTTATTTACTGATACATACTTCATAGACCTCTAGTTTAGCAAAATTGGTTTTATAGAGAATAAGTAAAAGAGAAACACAACTGAAGGATCAATGACCATTGTCTTTGTTTAAAGTATATATTATCCTCTATATTCAGAATTGTTAGGCATTCTTTGCACTTCTACAGGTCGCCAGAGATTGGGCCAGTCATTTGTATAATTAAGAGTTAAGCATTCTAAAGTTCAAAGCACTTTGTTCTTCATTTGTGATTAATCCGGTTTCTCACATTGCACTTCAGCCTTCAGTTTACATACTTGGAAAGTGTTTGGTTGCTGAGCTGCCTTTCTTTATAGTATTGTAAAAAAATCAAAAATCTAAATGTGACTTTTTTTAGAGAGGGAGAAAAGTTGGAGAAACCCATTGTGCTGAAGCAGCAACACAATGCAATCTTGCATATGCAAATGTATTTTGGTTAAAGTTTTTCAGTCACAAGGTAATTAATCCAACTGCATTCTGGCATCTTCTAGAAGAGCCTACCCCTTCCAACTCGAAGTTTCTACTTACTGACACAGCCGATACTGAACTGACTGCTGCTGCTGGCATAGGAAGACTGAAAGTGTAAAGGAGATCTAGAGCTTGAAAAAATCTTTCTCGTAACTTAAGAAAATAATAGTAAGAAACTCTATAAAGAGCCGGCTGAAACATATGGATTGTGAATGAACAGAAGAAGAAAGATCAGTTCACAACATTCATACAGTCCATTAGCCTCAAGTGGATGTACAAAGCCTATCTGAGCTTATCCTGGTTGGGGGCTCCCTAATTTCAAGGGAGCCATGCAGAGCCCACCCCTCAGCTAGCATCTTCTATGAAAGGGGTGAGCACCTAACCGCACCTGTGCTGAGCTTGTTTGCTGGAGCATCTTATAGATAGCTGGGAAATATACTGCCTTGTTGTCCAGACCTAAATTCCGTTTCATCAGTATAGGTAAAAAATGAGTGTGTGATTCAGAGTTTGGCTTCAGCTGACCCATGGGTTGAGTTCTTGCTGTTTGTTGTTGTAATTTCTATAGTTACACTGGAAGCACTCTGGGCATTTAGGTATTTTGGCTGCCGAAACTCAGAAATAACTAGTTGGAATAAAAGTGTTAATAGTCTGATGGCTGTGTGTGAGTCATAGACACAGTGGCCTTTGAGACAAAAGAGAGATTGCTCCGAGTACAGCAGTGGAGAAAGCCCTTCCTCTGTGCAGCCTTACATGCTCAGTGCAGGTCAAACTTAAACTTCCTTACTCAGAGCACAAACAGCTCTTCTATTTATACAGTCCGAGCTCCCGTATCCCAAGATCCCTGTGTCACAGAATCATAGAATCGCAGAACCATTTAGGCTGGAGAGGACCTTTAAGATGATCCAACTGTTAACCTAACGCTGCCAAGTCCACCATTAAATCATGTCCCTAAATACCACATCTACACATCTTTTGAATACCTCCAGGAATGGTGACTCAGCCACTTCCACAGAAATATTTAAGGGATCGTTGCGAGGCTTGCAGAAGCAAAGCCTGCCTGGCTCTCACTGCTGAACCCCAGGGAGACTTCTTCCCGGGCAGCTCCTGGACAGGGAGAGGTTAATTGTGCCTGCTGGTTTTGCATGGCTCACTTGCAAATCAAAATTAATGTACATCCAACGTTCAACACCCAAGAAGATTTACACGTACCTCTCATGCACACGTTTACTTATGGTACTTACTTGTCCCTCCATGGCGCATGGCTTTTGCATTAGAAGAGGAAGTGTCCTCTCAGTTTCATACTATACACAATGTGTATGTTTCAAATTTATACTGTGAAATGGCATTTTTCAGAAAGAAAACCTTCACTGTCTTTGAACTGAGAAGATGTTAGATAGAAGCACATCACTTAGTTGGAGTCAAGACTCTCACTTCATCTTGCCAGGCACTGCTCAGACTTCGGGCAGCGAAAATGGCAGGGAAAACTTGGACCGTAGGCCCCAAAAATGCAGGCTCAATTCCTTTAAGTATTTTACTTTAAATGAGGTTAAGGATTATTCCTGAGCTTGCTGTGAAGCGTGTGCGTGAGTACATTCTTGAACGGGGATCTAAACTTGAAGGGCAAATGATTTGGTTGTAAATTATTTGGCTTTTTTTGGTACCCTCGGGAAACAGCCTGCAACAGCAGAGTTTCTGTCAGGTTGAATTTTGGAGGTTAAATACCGCACTTTATCCTTTTGGACTAGAGAGCCTGGGTCTTTCCTAATTGTGCTAACCATGCTGAAGTCTCAGGATCAAAGTGCTCTAAGGTGTTCCGTTTGCTCTGTGCTCTAACAGCCCTTATCTCACATCACTTTTTGTGGGATTCAGTTAGCAAAACCAGTGACTGTGAACTTCACACTTCTGCTTACAGCTCCTGCCACGATCATTGCTCTGTAGACAGAGCAGATCATGTTGAGTTTCATTGTCAGTGTGAAGACACAATACCAGGGGCTGTGGCATTACAGCGGCACGGCTTCCTGCTCTGCGGGCAAGCCTGGAACTAGGTCAAACAACAAAAGCAAGTTCTAGTTGAAGTATAAGAAGACACATATCTTAAGGAATGGGGCAGGGGGCTCTCAGCCCTGTCACCAACCTGCAGGCCATTTTTTGCAAAGAATTCCAGGAACTTCATGAGAATGCACATAGAAATTCAGGATAATCTAATCTTTTTGCTGACATGAAATTTGTCTGTTACCATGAAAGCATCTTGATGCAGAAGGACTGCACAGTGCCATGGTGTGGGATACCTGTCTAGGTTTGTGTCAGAGGCCCAAGAGCTCTGGACGGAAAAATAAACAAACCCTGGGGTGCTTTGTGATGAGGAGCAAAACCATGCAGAAAAAGGACTGAAGCCTTAAGCGAGTCTCTGTGTTTTTCTGTTATAGCAGAGAAACAGCCTGAGTCTACAGGGAGCTTAGCTGCAGTGTTTTGCATCTTTTTTTGGTGGTGTTTATTTTAGGGATTTGTTGTTGGTTGTGGTACGGTAAGACTGCTTTCACACCTACACACTGAATTATGGTATGCCTAGATAGACACCTTCATCGCTGGCCTGCTTTACACTTGCTCACTGAAGTGTGAACTGTTACATATATACCATGGCCTGGTCTTTTTAATGCTAAAGCGATATCAGGCATATTTGCATATTTGTTCTTAAAAAAAATTTCTAGGTATGTCCGAATTGTAACTGTAGTCACTAGCTTAGAGTCTGCTAACAGTGAGAGCAGGGGGAAAACCCATGTGCATGAGAAGCTCAAAAGAATCTGTTAACATGCTTTATTCTCATGATCTTTGTGGAGTTGTATGGTGGCTTTCTTACTGTACAGCAAGCAAAATCGTTTGGTTGAATTGTTGGAATGAAGGAGCAGTGAGAAAGATTCGGATATCTTTTAAACCGTGGGTGAGCAGATGCTCCATGCTGTGATGGTCCAGTACTGCGTTTTTGATGCATGTGATTGAGGGTAGAAAAAAAGCATTGCATGCAACACCATTGATTGTATGCTACAAGTTTTTTTTCAATCTGGGAGTGCTAGTAGTTTTATTTTTAATTTCAACAGAGTACTAATAGTTTTGTTTTTAATTTCAGTGGCTCCCCTTATGATACTTCTCCAAACTAGTCTGATCACCTTGAGGAAGTTTTCCTATATAGAGCATTAATTCACACAGAGCAGTGATATCACTGATTTTTATAATAATTTAAATGACAAGGTAGAAATCTTTGAATTAAATTATAATTTCTTAATCTCATTTTTTTCCACAGATGCTTTTTCATTTATGTCCTTGAAATACACTTTTACTAGTTGCTATGTAATGAATTACCACTAAATGGCGTTTTTAGAATAAAAGTGACACTTATTTTTGCTAACGGGGATACTGTATATCCATCCATAAATATCTAGGCATTTGTGTAGCTTAATATACAATTACTCATGTTCTTTATGTTAAAATTTTTCAGTTAAAGAGATACCATTCTGGAAAGCTTTCTTTCCCCAGCAGGGATTATTTTATGTGATTTGAAACAAGCTGCATTTGAATGGAACTGGAATTCAGTAAAAATGCACAAAAACATTTTTAAAGTTTTTTAAAAGATTTAGAATTAATAAATTATGTGAAATTACCTACATATAAACTACGTGGGTTTTTCTGTTAAATTTTTGACCCTATTTTGATTGCAGTTCTTTTTTTTTTTTTTTTTTTTAAAAAAAACATATTCAAACACAAAATTCCAGTTTCTTTGGCAGTACCTGTTTAGAAAGCAGTAAGTGAGATTTAATTAGAAGTCAGAACTTTAATACAAACTGATAAATTGCACAGTCCAGTACCAATTCCTTTGGCTGTTTGAGAACTGCTGTGCACTGAAGCTCAAAGGTGTGATGGTACCCTTCTTACCAAATTATACAATTTTAAAACTGTATATTTTATACATTATTATAATGTATAATGTATAAATCATATATATATATAATTTAAATATATAGACCATATTATAAATCACGTATGCTGATACATATCAATAACACGCCTGGATTCCCTTGAAGCTGAAAACCTGTGAACAGTGTCTGTGCATAGAAGTGTTAAGTATGTTGAACTTGGGTGTTATTTACAGCAGAAATGTGACTTGGCTTTGGGACAGCTTTGCTTTTGCTGGGCAGGAAGAGCTGAATCGTTTATTTCTTAGCCACTATGAAACACACTCACGATCAGAAACAGCACAGACAGAACCACCAGCTGCAGAGGTGGAGAAAGCTGTTGTCCTGGTCCTGTCCAAGCAGGGCAAGCTGATACCAGCAGCAAATACCTGCTGATAGCCAAGCAGGGAGGAGGCAGGGCTTGTAGCTGGGCTGGCCTGGACACCCCCTGAGTATCCCCCAGTGCCAGGGGATCGCCAGCTGGCACTGCTTGAAGTTTGGTGTCCAGAAGAGTACAAAATTACCTTTTTCAGCCAAGGGTCCTGCCCACCAGGTGATACATGTTCAGTTGTTCAAAGCGGTGTTAGTAAAGGCCAAGATCATTCCTACTCCAAATTTTAAGTCAGAAGCAGCCAGTCTGTGGGTGAGTCACACAGGAATACACCAGCACACATGACTTCTATGTAGTGACTTTGCCTACTGGTGAGTAAAATACAAGAAACAATTAAAAGCTTGCTTTGAAAAGTCTTTGTTTGAAGTACGTTTCCTTAATTCTTTGGGAGCTCCCAACAGATCTGCCGAATGGCAAGGGACCATCTAGGTTGGGTCTTAGCTTGCCTTTACCAGCAGTGGCACCGTATGTCAGAGCTGGTGTGTGGAAGGACAGTAATGACAGCTCAAGTGCCAAACCATCATGTAAAAGCTTTATCTAGGGCTTAAGATGGAGCCTGTCCCGGTTGCGCAGGCTGGCGCTTATTTACCTGGGAGCAACTGGAACCATTGCAAGTGCCATTACAAATTCCAGTGTACTAGCTGTGATTGTAAACTCCTTGGATCAAAACCCATCTTTTTGGGGGTTTAATATTTTTGTCTAGTGCAACAGAGTCATCGATGAAGGCCATCAAGGAGTATTACAACATCGTGTCTGCATCTAACCCTTTTTTGGATTCCCAGGGATGCACAGGTTTGTCAGACTGTAGGTATTATCTTCTTTCATGGTTGGCAAGAGTGCAATCCAGTGCCTTTCTCCAGGTGTCCTCCCACCCCAGCCAGTGCCAGAGCTATCAGCTTAGCAAAGGTGATGCGGCTTCTTCTGTCTTCAGCCACTTGTGCTGAAAACATCTGACCTGGCAATGTCACTTTTAAAGGCTGCTAAAGTCAGCTAAAGATGTAACGAAAAAGATACAGAAGACTGTTAAAGATGCAGGGAAAGCAGAGCAGTCCTCCCTCACCTCAGCCTCAGCGTCTGCCCAGCATCACTGACTGTGGTGGCTGCAGAGGCAGAGGAAAGCTGGAGGAGGAGGAGGAGGGGGAAGCTTACACAACTATTACTTGCTCTCATCATCCCAAAGGACCAATTTTCAGACCATTACCTACTTTCCCACACATGCAGACACACACACTTCACTGATCTGGAGAGGACTTATAAGTTAGCATCTGAGAAATAATTATCAGTATGCAGACACCATTTGCTTTAGGGGTTGCTAGTTGTTCTCCAGGAATGGCTAATGCCGAAACCCAGAAGCAGCCTGGGCCCAGTTGTCCTACTGGAGAAAATGTATGGTGCTATCAGCTTATTTTTCTCTAAGGCACATGTGGTGTCTCTGGGATCTTTTAAATCTGTCTTCGGATTAGTCACAGAGCAGAGGCTTTCTCCGTTCTTAAGCCAGCCCGACAGACACAGCTATCTAGCGAGCCAGACTAGCCCTCTCCAGCACAATCGCAGGAAGTTATTCCAAGCCTCAGACAAATCCCATTTCTATCTCTGGAAGAGTAAAAGGTCAAAAAACACCAGGCTGTAGCTCTGCCAGCAATAGCAGCCCCAGCGGTTGCAGCATCGTGGCGGGGCTGTGCGGAGTGGAGCACAGGCGCAGGGCTGCCTCCCGCCATGGCTCTGCCCTCCTGCAGACATGGTGGCTCCTGCCCACGCGTCTCCAGGAGGAGGTGGAGGTGCATGCGGCTCGGAAAGGCCTTCACAGGCCACGTCATTCCACAGGCAACCCTGGGAGAGGGGCAAAGGAAAGCGTAACTACCAGGTTACCAAAGCAGACTTTCCCTGCGAGTCAGCGGAGCCCTCTGGTCCCGGCTACCGTATTACTGTTGGCATCCAGCCACATCCCCATCCTCTCCCAGCCATAGGCAGCTTAATTAGCACAAGTCTTGATTAGCTCTTGCCCTCTGCTTGCAGTGTACTAGCAAAACAGGAGCCTTCAAGGGCTCTCTGCAGTTCTTTAGCAGCAACCAGGTGCCTCCAAGGGCCAGCTCTCCGAGCTGCCCTGGCCTGGCCATGCCTGCCACGCAGTGCTTTGGACGCTTTGCTGTTGCAGTGGCAGTGCCTGCAATCAAAGCAGGGACATGAGGCATTCCCTTTCATCATTCCTCGCTGTTCTCTTAGGATTTCAGTAATGGCCTCTTCCCTCCTGTTGCTTTGCTGACTTTTCTGTTTGGCTATAGCAAAGAAGATACCTCATAACAACGCATACAATGGCCAGCCCACGGCCTGATGATTCAGAGCGTGATGGGGCTACTCCACCCACAGTAAAAACTTCGGTGTGATTTGGAGAAACCCTTGCCTGAGGTGCTGGGAGGACTGCCATACCGGCCATGCCTCCCTCATCCCAGGGCAGGGGTTTGCTTTCAGCACTCTGCCAGTTGTGGTGACGTGAAACACTGCAGATGGAGCTGCTCCTCACCGAGGCTTTTCCTGCTGAGCTGAAAAGTCCAGTCCTTTGCATGATCTCTGCAGTTCATTTTTTATTTGTCCTTCCTTCAGCTTTCCTGCTCCTCCCATTACTGCCCTTCCAATTTTCTTGCCCATTTGGGGGTCCCCTACTCTCTCTTTGTAGCTCTCACTTTACTTCATGTTGCTCTACTTTTGCTTTGCTCCTAGGACATAAACACCCTTGAAATGACTCCTGTTTAAACACAGCCTTCATCCCTCCTCCCATCACTACCTACAAGCACCAACAGGACTGTGATACCCACATGCTGTCACTCCTAAATTAACCAGGCAGGAATCTAAATGGCAGAACCAGGGGGGGCAAAACATTGCCTGCCAAAACAGAAGTGCATTTGAGACCTTTTAATAAAAGAGACCTAGAGCTCCTGTATGCATGTGCAGGACTACAGAGAACAGCACTTAGAAAGAGCGGTGGCTAAGGGCTGCATTGGTGCCGATACAGGTGTCAGCTGCGCTGTCCCCGCTGCTGGGGCACCTGCTGGCACCCAGGTACCTCGGCTGCCTTGGAAATATGTTTGAGTCACTTGCTGAAAAACCTTGCAGCCCTATTCCCCACCAGTGCCAGACAGCTTACTCTCCTCCAGGAATCTGTATTCTTTGTAAATAGGGCTGAACTGACCCACACGGCTCCCAACCGCCACATTTCAACTGAGGGCAGCAACAGGGAAAGTCCTATTTGTTTTTCTCTAATAGACTGAACACTGTGGGTTCAGCCCAGAGCCAAGGATGTTTCATACAGTTTCTTTGTTGTAAATCTGTCTGCCTCCACACCCTCCCTAAGACAAATGCTCTGAGCAGCAGTTTCTTTGCCAGTGCGAAGGCACTGACTGTCAAGGATCTTCACTCTTTGAAGCAAGCTGAAAGCGAATCGTTGGGCACAAACCTTCAGTTATTTAACCGTTCTGCAGCTAGGGCATCGCTGGTGGGAGGACAAGGACAATTCGGTGTTGACTGCAGTGGGAGTGCAGTGCCCTCGGCACAGGCAGGAGGGCCCTGTGGATTAACTCTGCTCACACATTCAGCTGATCAGGGAATGGTTATAGCTGTGGTTTATAGTGTATATAGTTTTTATGTGCCTGCTTTGTGGTTTGAGTAGATCTCAGTGTATAAGGCTGTCATGGCATTTCTCTTTCTCTGTCTTCACAGATCTATCCCATGGGATTAGAAACAATAAGACCCACTTAAAAACTGAAAATGAGATTACATGATTTCAAAAATCAGCAAAGGAACTCCAAGTCAGCCTGAATTTCACTTCAGCTCCTGTTCTGCAGTTCAGGTTGACAGCGTCATGTTAGCATTAGCATTAGCCACGCTTACATTCACTTCCTTCTGAAGCATATGCAAGCACTGCAGACTACGTAGTGGCCTGTATGCTTCCAGTTTTGAGGATTTATAAAGTTTGCGCTGGGTGAGCTATGGTTTTCAGACCAATTGACAAACTCTTGCTGCCAGAGGAAAGCAGAACACAGACTTTTCATGGTCATTACCAGGGTCAACAAGGGGCCCTTCACCCTGACACAGCACTTGGCCTCACCAGCTGGTTGGAGTTGCATCATCCTGGGGAGCCCTGCAGCCTCACCAGGGCTAGAGCCAGATGTGCTTCAGGTGTTCCAGATGTGCCTCAGATGCTCCCTCCATTTCAGGGTGCAGGGGGAGCAAATGTACAGATATTTACCCCAGGGCAGAAGGTGTGTAGGTGACTGTTGCACAGGGCTGGTGGCACTGCCCTGCTGTGTGCAGGGGGCTGTGACGGCATCGTCACTCACAGGCACTGAGGTGAGGTGGGGTAACAGGGAGGAAAGGGGATGGCCAAGGAGCTAGTGGAGCTCGTCATATTCCCCACTTTCTTACAGCCTTGACATAGGAGAAGGCAGCTGGATGGAGGCGTGACAGGCCCCGCCAGCCTCATGCTTGTGGGACACAGCAGCCTGGGTCTGAAGGATCCCTCATTTCTTTAGCTGCAGGCACCAGAAGGGCGCGGGGAGGCACCTTTCCCTGCAGCAGCATCCCGTTTACCTCTGGGGAGCATGATGCCATGGGTTTCTCCAGTGCCAGTTCATTCAGCACCAGCAGCAGGGGGGATGGGACTTCCCCACACAGCAGCAGTCTGGTCTCGATGCCTTCTCCTCCTCCCCAGTCCTTGATGCCTCCAGGGAGCCCTGGTGGTCCCGCCCTGACTGGGGTGTGCAGTGGGGAGGCAGCCAGCAGCCCCACGCAGAAAATGATGCAGTCACAGACTGCATCCATGTCCTTACTGCTCCTTGGTGACCTCATTTTCTGGGTGTAGCTCAGAGTGCAAAAAACACAAAAAAAAAGGGGATAGGGAAGGGAGGAGAAGAGATAGAGAAGAAGTTGCAGAAAAGCAGAAATAAATGCTGTAGTTTTGAAAATGACTGTGGAAAAACCCAGCTGGCTCATTGTCCTCACTTTTGTAACAGTAACATTGATCCTATTTCACCATCCCACAAGCACATACTCTTCTGATAGTTTTACAGTTTTAGAAAGATTAAGATCCGGATAAGCTGCACAACGCCACTGCCTTCAACTGCGTTTACCAGTTTACATTTACTAAGAATCTGGCTTTTGGTGTTTCATAGATTAGTGTGCTGACAGTTTGAAAAATGATAGAAAGGGAGCTATTACCCTTCTCCCACATTGCTCATATTTAAGATATTGCTGAGCACATTAATTGCACGTTGTTCCCAATAGATCAAGCTGAACTTTCATTTCTGAAATCTGTTTTTACTCCCAAACTGTTTCACTATTTGTGGAGTTTGGCAGAGAGTTTGACTCCTGCTGTACTTGCAAAAAATCTGCATTAGAACATACTGACAACTGGCTGAACATAACCCCAAAGAGAAGGCACCTGCTCAGGAAAGCTGGCCCATCCTTTTGCAAGCTGCAGCTGCACGGAGGAACCGGCACATTTTGGCCGTGCCTGAGGAGCCAGACAGTGTGTGGGGACAGGCTTACCAGTTCCCTCCAGCCTGGGCTGCTCTGGGGCAAGCCCCACCACTTGCATCTGTCATGACGCAGATATCACAGAAGTGTCACCATGCCATCAGTCACCCCACAGCGATGAACCACTCTGGATGTGAAATCCGTGGGGTTCTGCAGAAATGAGCTCTTTCTTCCTCTCTTTCTCTCCATCCCATCTGGTGAGCCCTTGCTGCCCTCCCTGGCACCCAGCAGCCCTCCCACGATTTTACACGCGTGGGACCTGGCCCTTCATGGCACAGGGAGGACCGTCTGGTGAGGAGCGGCCCCGCTCCTGCCCTTGCCATTCCCCGTGGCCGGTGTGGGGAAGTTTAGATATTGCACTGGCACAGGGTCAGGGTGGGCAGCAGGGAGGCCGATGTGGATGCACAGCCAGGCAGGGCAGTGCAGTGCATCACACCTTGTTGTAATGCTGCATCGAACTTGGGCTTTGTACACCACAGAGACAGCAGGACACTACCCAGTACTAGATTAGGCACATTCCTGAGCAACACCCATCTGCTGCCCACAGGCCAGCAAGTAGGAAGCTCGTTTGGGGCATCCTGAACTTGCTGCCTGGGTTGTGCACTGCTATAGCCACCTGAAAACCCAAGCTGTCCAGGCAAAGCTGGCGTTTGGCAAGTCCAGGGGATTTCCTAGGAAATAAATCATGGTGCACAGTTGTTTTTAGTGCTGCTGTGATCAGAGTGCGAGCCTGTAAATATGAGGACATACCAGAATTTGGAGTGTTAATGATAAAGTGTGCAATGTGCCAAATGTAATTGTTTTCCTTTTGCAGCCTGTTATATTCAGATGTTGAGGAAATGATTTAATATTTCTGAATATGTTGTGATTTCATCGTTTGATTCAGCAAGGGAAGTTTGAGAAGGCATGCAAATTAAGATAAACATTAAATATGCTGTTAGTACTTTATTTGCCATGCTAAGTTTTTTCTTATAGCAGTGCTCTACAGGGTATGACAGCCCAGGGCACATAGATGTCTTCACGTCCAGACAGAAGTTGCAGCAGTAACAGGGGCCTGAAAAAACTTAACCAGTATGTGACTTGCAATTGGAAGGACCAGTCTCAGGAGGTGAGAATAGAAAGGGCTGAGGATGAGTGATACAGCTGAAGACCCAGGCGCAGTCTTGAGGCCACTGGGTTCGTGCCCTGGTGCTCATTCCCAGCTCTGTCAGAGCGCTGAGCTCCACGGGCTGGTGTGAAGTAGGCAGAGAACAAAACAATACACTGAGAAAAAAAGCGCAGGTCTGCAGAATTTCACAGGCAGCATTGCCTTCACACAGCAGAGCGGTGAAATGCACAATTATCTCCTAAGCATGGGAAGTTTACATGATGAATGTTTGGATACATGAGCTGACTTTAACCAGCTGACTTTGTGAAATGCACCTAAAACGTGAAGGAAAGCGGAGCTCGCACGGTGTTATTTCTTCAAACCTTTAGCCCTAAACCCCCTGTTTTCTTGGATGAGACGCGGGGCACAATGGCAACAAAAAACAATTCTGAAAATTCAAGAGAGAATTCTTAAGCAAACAAAAGAAGACCTGGCACAGGGAGCATTGTTTATAGTTTTCGTAACATTTATGTATTTTAAAATAAAAAATGACAGGCAGTGGATGCTGTATATTATGACCCATATGAGTGATGACCACTTTTCCACAAACTAAGGAGAATGAAAAAATAATTCAAAAAATGTTTAAAAAACAGCTCAGCCTCCTGTGAAGTGTAAAGCACAGATTAATTTAGGACAGCTTTTAAAGAAGAAAACCCAGTTTTGGAAACGTAACACTGCCTAGCAGAATACTTAAGGGTAAAGCAACACAATTTAGTTGATGAGAAGACAAGCTGAAAACAGCAGAACTGCAATCAAAATAGATTTTAAAATTCCTTAGTGTAGCTCATTTTCTAATATTGTACTTTGAAATGAGAAAATGGATGCAAAACCAGCTATTGAGCTCTTCCAGCCTCCTTCAGTGTTGTTGAGGTTTAGCTCAACCCCCTCAAGGGGTAGCATGGGGCACCCAATATACACCCCCCCAAAACACATTGGTGCTTGTGTACATGCAATATAGGAACAGACTTCACCCAACACATTTCACCATGTGTTTTGATTTGTGTCTTACCCACACTCTTTAATGCAATTATGATATTTACTAAATAGGTCTTACAAATAAATTCTAGTTTATAATCTGGTTTGTTTTCTGTAAATATTCAGTGGGGGAATCTGGCCAGTGATGTCTGGCTTAGGCTGAGCATCTGAATCACACAGCACTGTTTCCAGTTTGAGAGTAGAGAGACCCAATTTCTTGAATCACAGTTCTGTGACAAATACAGACCTTTCCAAATTCCAGCTTATTTCATAAGCCTGCCTAGCCCCCAGACAGAGTCTTTAACCATGCCTGAAGCCACCAGTAGGTGTTTGCTCTCTGGCTGGAGAAAATGCAGTGTTGAGGGCAGCCTGTGCGTAAGCCACAAAACCCAGGCTAGACCCATGAAGGGAGAGTTAATCTTCTGATGTGGCTGACAGAAAAGCTCCTCGTCAGTCCAGAGGCAGATTTGCTTTATTCAGATAATTTCTTCATACCGTGTTTCCATTTTTGGGAATTGCATTTCTCAGATCTTCCTGTCAAAAGGAGGACCTGGCCCCCTCAGAGCATATGGGAGCTTTGCCATTTGCATCAGTGGAGTTTAAATGTCACCGCAAAGGCCGGGAGGTTCCCATGGGACTGATTTCAAGCCAATCTGTAGATCCCAGTGGAGATCTTCAGAGCCTGTATAGCTAGGAGCATGCAGTGAAATCCATGCCCCCCTCCACATGTCTAAATCCAGAGGTCATCTGGATGCTAGATAGTGGTTGTTACAGTAGTGGACCTATTTCTTTTTTCTTTCTATGTTTGTACGTATGTCCAGAAAGAATGGTTCTTATTTCGAGCAAATGTGACCTGCTTTCTAAGACAAGTTCTCCCACACACATGCGCCTCCTCCCTGTTTTTCTGCTTGCCTCCTGCACACTTCCTTTCTCTGGGCAATTTTAGGAGTGAAATGCAGTGCAGAGGTCAAAGACTTTGCGGCGTGTAGCTGTGAATTCAATAAGAACGTAAAAAAAAACTGTCCAGATTTGGATGTGGAGAATACATCTGATTACTCCTGTGCGCCCGAGCTGGGAGATCAGCTGAGCTGCTGAGCAAAACCCTGAAGGCGGGTTCATTTCCCTACACCGAACCACATTGTTATGATCAGGCAGAAGTGTTACAGCGTAAACATCTGTGGCTTTTATTCTGATCCTGCTGCTACTCTGGTTTGCTTCATTACATCTGACAGCGTGTTGTTGAAGGGTTTAGTTTAAAAAAAAAAAAAAGCCGCGGTGTTGTGGTCCCTTACTAAAAGAGTCCTTTTGCCCCGTTTCCTGTTTATGTCGGAGCCGTCACATCATGTGAGCACAGACAGTTGTAGATAGGCTGCGTGACTGTTGCTGACCTCACACCACATGTTCAGTTAACAAGGTGAAACAGCAAAATTTGTTCTGTTTGTGTAAAGAATACTGAGAAAACTGCCAGTTCCAAGTAAAATAGGAGAGGGACTCCCGATAGCCCGAGGCAGGGGGCAATCTCCAGGCAGTTCTTTCTGGTCTTTAACTGCTTTGCACATCTGTATTTATGTCATGCTTGTGAGTTACAAGAAAGGGGATTAGCCCCAACTCCATTTCTTTCCTTAGTGAAGCAGTTTTGGAGTCCTTCCATAAAAGCTATTAGTTTAGCAAATTTGCTCAAGATTTTTCCAAACTTCAGTCCCTTTGGTATATATGTTTTCCTATACTTGCTTCCAAAAATGACTGAAAATTCCTGTGACTTAGCTAGCTTCAGTTATCCACCAGATGATTATGCCCAGCATTTGCATTTCAGAACTGTTGTTCTTTGAACAGTCTGGGAGCAACCTAATTTTGATTAAGATCCCAAGGATCTGTGCAGAGCCTTCTAAAAAACCTTTACGATTATGCAAGACACTTGGATTAAAGCCATTCTAAGAAACTGAAATTTACCTCTATTCAAGGTTATATCTTACTACTATTATGATATTAAATAATTTATTTTGAACAAGTCGGAGAGATCTTAAGGTTTTCCAGGCCATTTTACAGAAGTAGTTTCCATTTAACAGTAGGAATCCCTATTGTGCCGCGTGAGGTTTCAGTGGTACTTTTCCCACTAACAGAAAACAAAGTTATGTTCTTCAATCCAGGAAGGCCTGTATCAGTGTCTTGGTTCCTCCTTTCTCCCTGTTTTCAACTTGTTTCTGTCAAAAGCCCAATCCTGCATCCTGAAAATCAGAATTTTATTTTCTAACTAAACCAGGGGAGTGGCACCAAGCCAGACCGGCGGTTTTCTGTCTGTTGACCTCTGCTACCTTGAACAGGTCAATAAGGATTTCAGATGGAAAATTTGCACCATAAACTGGTTGAAGCCAAACACACAGGTGTGAGTGCGTACCTGTGGGTGTACAGGTAAGCATCCCTATTATCAGGAACACAGAGGCAGGTGTATCCCTGTGACAGGTGAACAAATCACAGCATATGTGGTATGTAATGACCATGTACCAGTTGGCAAGTGCTTTAGCATTTAAAGGTGAAAAAAAACACTCTAGAAATTTAAGCTGCGTTCAGGATGATAATAATGTCATTTTAGATACTACACATAAACATGCTGTGAGGGAACATGGAACTAAAACTCTTGGCTAGCTGATGAGGCTGTAAACATCCTCATGTAAAGAGTCCTGCCTGTAAGTCTTCACTGTCAGGGATCTTAAATGCCTGCAAAAATGTAGCAGCAGTCAGAAGGTGTCATTTGGGGGGCAGCTTAAAAGAATTAATGTTTCACTGTGCCTGCCCTCAGGAAGGAGAAAATGTGCCAGAGGAGAGGAGGGTGTGGGAGGAGACCCTTGAATGGCTTTAATCACTTAAGCCCTGTCTTCTGCTGCTGGGACCTCTGCTCTGAGCTGTGACCTACTTTACATCTTCATTAAAAGTGAAAAAACAGACAAAATGAAACAGAAAGGAGAGTATAAGGATGCTCATGATGTGAATCATGTCCACCCCTGGCTACCCCAGCAGTTCAGTACCTCCCACCTGGCATCACGGATGCTTGGGCTGCAGCATGCGGGGATCCAGGGGGACAGGGTCCACCTGCCTGCCCAGGGCAGGGGCAAGGCCAGCTGGCCAAAATCAGCTTCCCTCCAGCCAGGACTTTGGCTCACCCATCACAGCATCATTTTGAGGAGGGCTGGTGGCCTGTGGAAGCGCTGGCACGCCAGGCGGTGGGTGGCCAACCCCGTGCTGAGGCTGTACCAAGAGCCTTGTGGCTACCTGGGCTCTGCCGCACCTGGAGGCTTCCCGAGCTTGCGTGGATCTCACACCGCAGCTGGCTTTCTTTTCTTCAGCTTGATTTTTCATCAGTTGTCCAGATCCCTTCGGGTGCTGCTTTATAACGACACTGAGCCACAAAAATTTCAGTTGCTTCCTGAAAACATGTGAGATTGTCTTTACCGTCTTGTTAGTCCCAATGAAACATGGCCAAGCACAGGGCGGGAGTTACTTTATGTTTTTATTAATACCAACTGTGTCTTTTTAGTGGCGCCCTGCAGATGCTGTCGAGATTGCTGGCTGGCTCTGGTCTGTTGGTGCTCCTTGAGAAACCCCACTTGGCCACCAGCCTCTCCCTGGGAGGTACAAGCCTCCAGGACACGGCTGGGTTTCTGCCCTGTGGTGGCAGTTAGCTGTAATTTCATAATGACTGATCCTTAAGCTTTCTATAAATGAGCTCAAAGGGGCCTGCACGTATTGCAGGGCAGCTGTTAACAAGAAAAACTCCAAGCTTTCAGCACCACTGCTGTCAAAATAGGAGGAAGAATAGAGAAGTCATGCCCTGGGCTGATGGGGGGGGAGGGTAGCTTATTTACTTCATGCTTGTCTCAAGATTTCACTGTTAAATGAATCCACTGAAATAGGATTGCCATCCTGCCACCCTTTCTTGGGTGTTTTGTTGCATGGATTTCACAGGTAAGGCTTTATCGGCCTGGAGGCATTTCCATAGGTGGGGGACAGGAGGGAGCAGCAAGCTGGGGGAAGCCTTGGCCGGGATGGTTCGATCCTGCCCCAGGGCAGGGCAGGCAGGCAGCGCTCTGAAGCCATTTGACACATGGCAGTCCCCCCAAGCAACGTGGGAGCCATGGTGTTTTTCTGGTGTGGCAGGGTTTGTTGTAGCTGGGATCAAAGCCGGTGAATTCTTCCCCATAGGAAGATCTTGTGGGATGAGATGCCCGGTCAGCATCTTCCCCTGCAAAGCTCAGGGACCCGTCTGGGTGGCATGACCACAGCGGCAGCATTTCTTTTCTGCTGGAGAGCCCCTCGAGACCCACCTGGCAGGAGGCATGGGGACAGCAAGGACAGAGAGGACAGCAGTGCTGTTCCCCTTCAGCCAGCAGCGTCATGTCAAGCAATTCCTACTTGCATGAGCAGCATGGGGATGCTCTGTCACATTGCCAGTGTCCTCAGACGAAACCTTTAATCATAATGTTTGTGAGCAGCACAGTTCCCGTTTCTTTACTGCTCTTATCAAAGGACAGGGGACATGAGTGAAATGACATTTCTTCATCCAAGCATCTGCCTCCTTCCTCCCGCCCCAAAATGCAGTGGTGTTATTATTAATTTTACTGATAGAACTTGTTTTCTTATCTTCCATAAGGTTTTTAAGAACTTAGAACTCCCAGGTTTTTGGGTCACTATGACTTTGACCCTTCATGCCCAAATGAACCCATTAGCTTCACAAAGAATCTGCATGTTTATTAAAAAAGAGTGACTCATTCTGTTGCAGATGTTTGTATATGTAAAGCACCATAAATATTATGGATTATGATGTAGACCAGGCAACAGGAATGTGTGTAGGTTAGCAGGCAACGTATGACTCTAGGACTTTTTCTCCTTTTCATAGTGCGTGTGATTTTTTCTTCACAAACCACAGGTTTCTTTTTTTGAGAAACAGAAACAAAGGAAACCTCTCTGCTACAGGACGTCTTCTTAGATGCTTTATTACAAAGCTTTCATCACACTTACAGCGCAGGAAATTTTTTGGTTAGTGTTTTTAGTCAATTAATGTATCTGTATCACCTTGAAAGGAAGACGGTATTTCCCCTTCTACTATGCACCCATTGCATCTCCTCTGAGGAAGACTCACGCTGGCTTTCCTGAAACAAGGTTTATTTAGAGTCATAATGAAGCTACCACAATCAGAAAGACGAGTGACTCAATAAAGGATTCACGACTTAGCAGATGGAAATAGTGTTGGGCTGTAGTCTGTCCTGAACTCATTGTATGATGGTCCTTTGTACAGGATGAGCCAGACCCTTTGTGCTAGTCTTGTATTGGAAGTTATTTTGTGTGGGAACACTGGTTAGCTCAGAGCTTTTTCCCACCATAGCTGAGCTCTAACCTTGAGAAAACAGAGCTGTAGTGGGCATGAACAGGCAGCAGAGGGGAGAGCTCATGCCTTTCCAGTACCCATGGGAATGCACCTCAGCTTCCGGGCACCCAAGCAAAGGGAGAAAAAAACTCCTGCAGAAAACTTCTCCTTCTGTTCTCTAGGTTAAATAGAAATACACACCTGTGGAGGCAGAGGAAGGTCCTAAGGGAGGAGTATTCCTCTCTGAATTTGAGTATTTATTGTTTTTTCTTTCCCAGCCATAAAGCATGAGTTTCAGCCTCTCTGTGCTGAAGAAGTTTGTGAGATGTGAGTAGAAAATAAGGGAAACCAGACAGCAAGGGAGAAAAAAATCTAACAGAAGCGTTAAACCAGTGGGTGATGGGCAATGAGCTCAGCTGCTCCCAGAGCGCTGCATGGAGACACACTGGAAGGGACAAGCAGGCAGCCTCATTAGGGAGAGATTTATTATGCAGAGCTGATGGGAGCTGCAGACCGACAGCCACAACTGAAATAGCAAAACCATAACTCCAGCTGGGGGACAGACTGGGTGGTTTAAGAGGTCTTTCTCATCTCAGATTTCTGCAAGGGAGTTAATCGAGTGCTATTACTGAGCAACGCAGGCTACCAAGCAGAAGGGGTGAGCCCTTCTGCCGGGGTCTCGTGGGCTGAGAAGTGTGAGCTGTGCAGGGCTGGCTCTTTTCTCTTGAAAGAGTGGCACAAATAGCACCCAACAATGTCCTCAGCTCTTTGAACGCAAGAACGCAAGGGAGCTGGTCCTGACGCCTTCTCTCTTGCAGCAACCTTACTCTGCAGTCCCAACACCTCCTGCTCCGTGCAGGCAGGGGAAACTCTTAACTTACATAGTCATAATGGGCTTAGGCATCAGCTGCTTGAAAACCTGTCTACATATGAATTTTAACTTCCTCTTTTAAGTCATTTATAGGAAATGCTATAAAGTTCCGCCTAATTTTTTTGCCCAAGAATATGTTTTTAAATTGTTCTTTAAAAAAAAATACAAGCTTTTAAAACTTGTGTCTCAAGTGCTGGCACTCCTGTAGGACTATTATCCTGCAGATCTGCTAGTCTTCTTGCCCCGAGGATGCCTTGCGGCTCAGGGTGGCAGAACCGCGGTGAGTAGCAGGAGGAGCACTGTGCACACAGGCACTCCCAGTCCTCGGCCAGACCCTTCTCTGGTGGGACTTGCTGCTTTCTCATTCCAAGGGAGTTTGCAGGGTCAGAGCAATCCCAAATAGTCAAACCTTTCACGGTCCTCCCCATCACTGAGCGCTCAAACTCTTCTTTCAGCGCCAGAGCTCCCCGCAGCAGGCTGGGGCTGAGCACATGTCCTTTGCCCAGGAACCAGTACTCATCCGCTGTTCGTCCTGCTTCCCCATGCCATCCCCTTTGCTGCGTTCTGTAAAATGAAGATTATCCTCATGGGGGAGTCATGAGCATTAATTTAGCTGGTAAAGAATTTCAAGTTTGTTGGCTATTCCGCATTTTGTTATTAAAACCAGAAAAAAACAACCCCCCCCAGACAAATTATATTTTAGGCCAGTTTACCTCATTTAGCTTGTGTGTGCTCTAATTAATGATTTAGATCTCAGATACTGGATAGTTTGTACATACAAAAGAGAATGGTGGTCCTCAGACAGAAGACAAGTGATGAAGGTCCTTGGCTAAACCTTCCCAGCGCAGGCGCTCAGCTCTCATTCTGGCCTTGTTTACCAGCTAGCTGGTTTTCCAGCACATAATAGGTTTGCTTGTGGCCTGTTTTATCTGACATTGCCATGGCGGAGCAAACATTCCCATGTAATAGCAGCCCTTTTTAAACCTCACACCACTTATGCAGCAGAAGCAGAGACATCAGATCGTGGAAGCAGTGATTGCTTTCTTAGAAACCCTGCTGAAATGGAAACACAGCTATTCCTTTTCCCTTGAGAAGCGGCTCTGGAATTCCCAAAGTGAAAAATTCAGGAGTGAGACGAAAACACTGATAGCTTGTGTTGCACAAAGCAACATGCTGGCATCCGACCAACACTGCTGCAAATTCTTTCTTCCTTTTGGCACTGAACTATTCCACTTACGAAGGGCAGATGAAAATTGTTCTAGATTTATGTTGGCTTTTGTTTGATTGTAGTTGTGCTTTTCTGATAAAGCCTTCTCTCTAATGCCAATAAAGCTTTGGAGGACATGTAAACATATCATCATCGTATCATGCCTTCATCAAAAAGGAACACATTTCAAGAGGCCCCCAAATAAATGTAGTATTTCTTCTGGATGCATAGATCCTTTCCATAGTGTGAGTGAGGAGCCTAGGCTGAATCCCAGGAATTGGTTCCTATTTAAGTATATAGGTTACTTCATCTCAACCATGGGAGTGCAATCTTTCACCCTTAAATAGATCCAAATTCTCTCATAAATTTGGCAGTGTGTGCAGCTCCAGACTAAATATTGTCAGATATTATTGGCTCTGATCAGCTGAAATAAATCCCTCCTCACCACAGCTCCACCGCCCTGGCCCTGCTGGCTCCTCAGCTGCCCCCACCAGCCTCAAGCTGCTGCAGGGGCTCGAAGATGCTCTCTAGCCTGACACCGGCACCCTGCAGCAAACGCAGGAACTGGTCCTCTGGGCAAAGGCTCGCAGTGGTAGCGACTGTGCCGTACAAACCACGAGGAGGAAGGTATTGCAGCAGTACAAGGGTGCAGGGTGAGCATGCACACAGTGCCACCCGGGACTGGAGGGAGCGGGGAGCAGAGCTCCTTGCTCTACCACAGGGTACTGGCACAGCGCATCCTTCCCCAGCAAGGGGTCTGTGAGCTGTGGGGACCCCCATCCAGCCCCGGGCAGGCGCTCAGCACCTTTCATCGTGGTGCTGGCATAGGTGCAGCTTCTGGGTTGGGTGAGGGATGGGGAAGGGGAGGAAGGCACATGCTGTACCATACAGCGTCCTGGTCTGTGGGCGAAGGTCACACTGCAAAGACAGAAAACCGGGGATGGTGGGAAGAACCAGAAGAGGGGAAGGAAGAGGCAGCCTTGTGACTGGTAAATGGAAAACGAAAACTACCTAGAGCATATCACTATGTAAAACCCCACCATGCCCTGCCATGGGGCTGGGGTGGGCACTGGAGAGGGGCTGCTGTGCGGCGTGCCTGCCTGCCTCGCAGGGCAGGGCTGGGGGGTGCCAGGCACCCTCTGTGCCTCTGGCCCAGGGCTGAGGAGCCCTGGCCCCAGCTCCAGCAGAGTGGACTGCATAGTACTTGAGCTGCCGGGGTCCCTGTGAGCTACAAGCTGCTGCTGACATCTTGTCTGGCCAAGGCCTGCCACAGCTGGGCTCCCAGCGACTCCAGCGTACTGCGTCCCCTTCCTCTGGGGAGAAGAGACACATAGCTCGTTGCAGGCAAATGGCAGGAAAATGAAGAGAGGATATTTGACTCTGGGAGATAAAAGCCTCATGCTGAAAGGTGTGCCAAAACCCCCTGCTTTGCCTACACTGTAGAGCAGGGTGAGTCCTTTTTATTGGTGATGGCAAACCTGCCTTCGTCGGTTTGCAGGCAAGCTGCAAGTGTCTCAGAAGCTTAGCACATCGTACACTCAGCATTGTAGGATAAGCAAAAATGTTTTGGAGCACATTTTGTGAGTAAAGGCACGCATTGATGAAAGTTTCAGAATGGAAATGAGCCACTGGGGGGAGACAGTGATGGGACTGGATGTGTCAGATGGGAGCAGAGGTGCAAAAGATTGTCTTCAACCCCACTCGCCGGTAGCTATGTTGGTAGCCAATGCCACTTTCTTCCCAGAGAGTGGAGGGGAAAAAAAGCCCAGAGAGCTGAGGTGCAACTGCACTCTGTGTGTGTGTGTGTGTCGATGCTGTTTGATGGTACAACAAAGCTGATGTTAAGAGCAAGCACCCAGGGGTGAGCTGGTCCCATTCCCCTCCCACCCTCCTACCCCCTTCCTGGTGCTTGGCCCAGGCAAGGCTGGGTGCTGGGGTGCCTGGCTTGCAGCACTCTCCATTTCCCAGCGTGGGATGAGGTGGTTTCTGCTGGGTTTGCTCCCATGAGAGAGCTCCCTTTGGTGGCAGGCAAGGAGCAGCCCTGGCACAGGGCAGTGGGCAAGCTTGTTGGGTGGTGCTGGCGAACTGCCCATCACCCTCGGCCACTGCCACCCTGCCGTGGCACCTGCACTGATTTCAAGAGGGGTTGAGTGCTTAAGCATCTTTAAAGACCTGCGCCTGCAAGTGCTGATTCACCCACGCTGCTGACTCAGGCTGTGCCTATATAAAGGCTGTCATCCCTCGGCGCCTCTGCCTGCCCTCGGCTCCAGGTCCAACAGCCAGCCGGTGGCACAGGCAGGGTATTTGCTCTGGTTCCTGTAGCTCACAGTGAGATACCACCATCAGTTTCAGAGCACATTAATGTTTGGGGCAATGTACAGCAGCAGCCAAGGGCTGTTAGCTTGTCCAAGCCTATGGTATCACCAAAGGGCAGTTCTTCGGTTCCTCTCCACCTCCCACCTTCTTGTGTGTTTCCTACAGCTCATGTGTTACCCTCACTTGAAAAAAACTACTCACTTTTCAGCCGTACAGGGAGCTGGCTGGCTGCATGGGCCCCGCTGCCAGCCTGGGGAAGGGAAGGCGAGGGTGGCCATGGGGGAGATGGAGAGGGGATGCCCCCTATTCCCCAGGGCAGTGCAGATCTGGGCAGCTATCTGGCATTATTTCCCCTCAGCTCCGTTGTCACGGCTGCCCAGCTATGACAGCCAGTGTTTTCTCACACAGCCTCAGCCCTGCTCTCCTCTCCCATCATAGGGCGCACTGACTGGGCACCTCTCCATCTCTTGCACCACCAGCCAGACAATAAGCCTGATCAAATTGTGTAGCTGCAGGTACAAAACCAAACCCAGTGGAGCCACAGCCACTCACACCATGCCAGAGCCAGCCCTCGCCTCCAAACGGAGGGACCGCGAGCCTTTCCACGAAGCACAGCTGCAGCTTGCTCCTTCCTCTCACCAGCTGCCCGGGTTGCACTGAAACTACAGACCCATTTAGACTCGTGAAAATTAAAATGCTAAGGAAATGAGGGCAGCTACTGGACCATCCTACCTAACAGTGTTGGACTGGCCACTGGCAGGTAGCCCGGAGCTAGCCCCAGCCCTGGGGCTGAGCTCCCACCTCCCCATAGCTAGTGGGTGCCGGCTAGGCAGGGTGTCCCCAGCTGCTCCCCCATCCCCTCCCGTCTCCTCCCATCCCTCCTCAGCTTGCTCATCTGCAGGTGATTTCCATCTGATTTCCATCCAGTTTCCATCAGAAGGAGACAGGTGTATTCAAGCTGCAGGGCTGGCAGTCTTGGGGAAGGAGTAAGAAGTGGTTTTGCAGTTTGGGGGGGGAGATGGGAGATTTAATGCCCAAGCAGCCTGTGTCTCTGGGAGGCAGAGGAACACGTCTTGTTTAGCTTACACTTCCTGAAGCATTTCCTTTTTGTTGTTTAGGGGTGTGAGGGGACCTTTCTGTTCTGATGCATCTGCAGGGTGTGCATTAATCCAGTATGGCACTTGGGTTGCAGGTGGTGGAGATGTGGACTCTTTCCGGGACTATACATGCCAGATACCTGCTGGGCTGTATTCTGCTGCTGGAGCTTGCTAGTTAGGAAGGTGTTTTCTCCATTAAATATTTTTTCTTTGTTCCTGTTTCCTTTGGTGGGGTGGGATGGGGTTTTTTTTCCAGGCTGCCACAAAATTAGACTTGTCTTAAATACCTCAGTAACCTATTATCTCTAGCTATTTTCAACTGAGACCAAATCGCTTTTGAGCCGCAACAAGTCATGAGGGCAAGAGTTAATTTTCTTTGTGCAATACACTTTGCATCTCACCTCTGCTCCCTGTTTATTCCTGATGTGACCACTCCTCCCTGCAAACCTCTCCTTTACATAGGCTGGTGGATGCTTGTTCAGCCTTGCAAGAGCTCCCTCTGTGATAGCTCATTCTCCAGTCCCTGTGTGTTGTTTTTGAAGGATCTTTTGCTTTCAAAATAGATTAAGGTACTGCCAAGCTGAACAGACTTACTTCTAGATAAGTCTTTGGAAGAGTATTGACAGGCTGTGAAAAGCTTGCTGCACTGCAAGGAAGACTTTTTTCAGTAAAAAAAAAGAAAAAGCCTTTTCTTGACAAATGATTGTTGCTATTTTTTGTTGATCATTTTAACTATCACCATGCCAATGGGAGCTCAGTGTCAGCAAAATCTGTAGTACCTGTATTGATCCTAAGCTGTAGCCAGTAAGGACTCTTGCATCTTAGCGAAAACATCCTGAACTCAAGTTATTTTGCCTTAAGGCCGAATGGTTGGCTGTCGTCAAACCAACAGACAGGTCCACTCTTTGCAAAATTACCTGAGTTTTGACTAGAACACAAGCTATCACCCAGATTGACATCCTTGTGACAAGTAATTTTGCAAAGAGCATTTGAATAAGGCTCAAGTAAGGAGGTTGTGGTTCAGATGTTTCTTTAACGAGATTTTAACTCTTACAAAGGCAACTAAAGCAGCCAGTGGCTGCAGGGTTATTGCAGGCACCTGGGCAGCTCCTGCACCTTGGTGGGCTGCCAGCTGAGCGGGGGCAGCTGCAGCTTTGGCTTCAGCTGCTCCCTGGCAGCCACCTGGACCTTGATGGCTTAGGCATGACTTTATCCAACAGTTTTTGTGGAGTTACATAAAGGGGAAGGTCCTAATGTCTTATTTCTTGTGGAACAGAGCTTGGGGTGGATTTCTTCTAGCCCTCAGAGCAGGCACATTTGTGATAGCTGTAATCAACACAGAGGCACTTGTGTTGTAGGTGAACAAAAACAGCTGCTGGAAAAGAGAAAATACGTTATTTTGCTCCTAGAAACTTGCACATAGCTTTTTAAAGTGTAGTCCTATGAGGACTTCATTTAAGCCTGTATGGGACCCATACCTTCAGTCAAGAGGGTCTAAAGACATCAGTGCTTACCAGGTTTGATTAGGGATGACTTCACTTGAAGCAGTACCTGTCTAAACAGGTGCCCTTCTGTAAGCTTTGTAAGTTTTCTGTTTAATTTTTTAGCACTACAATTCCCTTAAGTCCCCAGAGTAACTCCCCTTTGTTCTGGGCTTGAGGGAAGCTGCACAGGTCATCTGAAGCCCTTGGCTTTGCTGGGCAAAAGATATTTGTTGCCAGATATTAGCTTATGTACTGCAACACAGGGTGCAGTCCTAGATGTTTTCATTTCGCAAGGAAAAATGTGTTATAATCTCCCAGCAGATGAGGCGGTGCAGTATCAGATTGTTTGGGTCACAGCATGCTGGGAGGCTGAGGGGGAGAGGAGGGGAGAGGGCTTGCTCTTCTCAACCTCAAAAGGGACAACCCTCTGCCTTTTTTCCTATCGCAAATGCAAGCTGATAGCAAGCACTTCAAATCAAAGTCATGATTTGGCTGGCTTACCAAAACAACTGTAAAACCGAAAAGAAAATAAGTGTGTGTGGACTGATTGATGTACGATGTGGTTGGTGCTAAAAGGGCCCTGTCTGTGCCATTTGCAGGCATGGCGGAAGCGCTGGTTCGTGCTGCGCAGAGGCCGCATGAGCGGGAACCCAGATGTGCTGGAGTACTACAGGAACAACCACTCCAAAAAACCCATTCGGATCATCGACCTCAACGAGTGCGAAGTGCTGAAGCACTCGGGACCCAACTTCATCAAGAAGGAATTTCAGAACAACTTTGTCTTCATTGTGAGAACCACCTACCGCACCTTCTACCTGGTAGCCAAAACCGAGGAGGAGATGCAGATCTGGGTGCACAACATCAGCCAGATCTGTAACTTTGGACATCTAGAAGATGGTACAGGTAGGATCATGCTCATGCTTGTCTTGGGGGTTGGGAGAATGACCAGTGTCTGGGCTCCTCCACAGCAGCAGCCCGGGTGAGAGGAAGCAGGGACCTTGCTGGCTGCTTGGGCTGAGCGGGTGGTGTGGCACTTTGTTTCCTTTAGCTCCACACAGCACTGGGATGCTGCTAAACCCTGATTTGAAAGTTGTCAGGGATCTCGCTGCTGGGTAGGAATGTTTGCTGGCTGCTTGGTCTCACTTTGATGAAACAATTCCTGTTAGAACAAACAGCATGTCCTTAACAAGACAAGGTACTGTTTATGTGAAAAGCTGACTGAGTGTTATCTTCTGGGGCCATTTTTTTCAGTGCATGTCCCCTATTTATTTAGTTTGGCTTAATGTAAGACACCTGTTCCAGGGAAGTGTCATGCAAAACTCACATTTTCTCAGGCTTTGCTGGATGTGGAATGTGCACAGACTTGGGTGTATATACATCTACATAAATCACTGGCAAAACTGGGCTGTCTTAGTCCATTAATGAGAAGAAAAATAAAAAAAAGGCAGAGGATAGGGAAGTGTTAGAAGCGTGTGTCTAGACTTAAGAGATGGTCCTGCCAGTGAAACATAAGGTCAGCCTGTTTTGCAAGGACCTACACTTGTATATATTCAGTAGGGTGAATTTCTTGGAAAGCTTCCAAGAATTAACCACTCCAAGATGGATGTAGCCAGTAATTAAAGTCGGGACCTGTATCATCATTAACTTACCTTTCAAATGAGACAATCAGGCTCAGATAACAGCAATCTGTCTTTCCCTTGACATTTCCAAGGGGCAGATACAGCAGCAATTTGAGACCTTTGTTGGAAGTGAGTCAGAACAAAGTCCTTCTCTGTGATAAAAGGCAGTGCAAGATCAGAAAAAGGGTGGTGATGGAGGGACCTGATGCCAAGTGCAGTAATGTGTTTGGGGGTATCACAGTATGGCCAGGCAGATTACCCTGCCATGGTTCCTGTGCTGCTGCGCTCAGGCTGCTACTGGTGTCTGCAACCACCACGTAGTCATACTGGTACCTTGTAACTTGAAACAAAAGGCTACAGTGAGATGTTTTATTTTGATCTCTCCTGGTTCCTCGTCTTCTTTAATCTTCCCTTCTGTAGTTTATTTTGAGGGGAAATGGGAGTGGAAAGAGCACTGCAGTGGTCCTGTTACAAATGTGATGTCTGCTTTTTTTCTGCATTTACTTAAGAAACCACCAGGAAAACATGCTGACATATTTTTATGTGCCAGTACAAACTGCCCATGAATGCAACTTGTGAACTAGAACTGGCAGCTTTGGGGGATCGGGGTCAATAACCCTTTGGCACTTGAATGTGATTAGGGATGTTCAGTAACCCTCTTCCTACCCATCTCCCCTTGTTGACACTGAGATGTTGCTCTAGCGTTGCTCCTGGTGCAGTGTTATTTTAGGTATAATTTTACCAATTACTCTGAAATGAAGGTAACTCTTTCCATGCAAAACAGAAACGAGGAAATTTATTTTTTGTTCTCTCAGGTGTGTATACAGACTTCTCCTAGCACTGTGTTGAGGATGTGCATAGGGAGATGTGATCAGTGGCAGAGGAGCCAAGGCAGCAACTGTCCCAGGATAGGTGCATTGATACTGGGAAATATCTGTTCTGTTACACTGGTAACACAGTGTTGCTTGTGAGACTTACACATGGGCAGCATTCAGAGTGTTACACAGTGGTGTTTCTCTCCCAGCAAAGATTGCTGGTGCAGACACTGACGGATGAGAAGTGACAGCTCTTGCTGCAGCAGTTGGGAAAGCTGACATCCCAGCTTTCCACTCCGTTCAAGGCGGATATTGTCCCTCAAGAAGTTCAGCAGTGCAGAGCATTTGCCTTGGTTCCGATAAAGTCTGGCACCTGAACGTAGCGCCCTCATCACAGATGGCGTGAGCTAAGCTTCCAGACATGCACTTACTGTATCTCTAATGGCTAATAGCTCAGAAGATCTTCTATTTATCCCGCAGTTTGTGGCAGTGAGGTCAGCTCTGGGATGTATTCTTGTCAGGCTGCAGGGCATGTTCAGTTCCTCTGATTTAAATCTGCACAGTTCCACAGGTTGCACATCACGCTTCAAACAGTTGCTAATTGCTTCAGCTTTTTGGAAGCACCTAAATCCCCCAAGAGCCTGTAGGTTTAAACAAATTACCCTTAAAAATTAACATAAGAAGAGGAAAGCTCTGTTAAATGCCACATGCTTTTTTAACTTAAATGTTACAGTGTTAAAAAAATAATAGTCCCTGAAATGAATCATCAAAGGAAAGACACATCAATTGCAGGAAATTTTAATAAGCTGTTCTGTGTATTAAAATTAATCTCAAAGCCAATATTATATTGTGAAATCACTCACTCTTAATCCTTGCATCTCTGAAAATTTGCTGTGACTTTGAGGCCAAAACCAAATCTGCTGCTTTCTCCACTGAATGCCCAGAAAGTGCAGCCACAGGCTTACGCAGTGACTCAGCTTTAAATACCGTCCCATCGTTCCCAGTTAGTCCCTTCCAGTGGCAAAGAAGCTGTGTGAACAGCCAGGTCCTGGTCATCAGAGGCCTCCAGTCTGACACATCAGCAGCCAGGTGCAGAGCGAAGTGAGCAAACCGTGGCTGGCCCTGCGAGGACAGCTTTTAAGTCAACAAGAGAGGGGATGGCTGAGAGACGGAGGCGACATGCAAGCTCCAGGCAGATGTCAGGAAGCACCTGGCAGGGTGGCTGTCGGGAAGGGATGCCAGCAGCAATCAGCATGCTGCAGCGCTCACTGCCACAAGGAACTGTGCCGCCGCCTGCGCTGAAAATGATGGGGGAGCTGGCACCTTCAGGGGAGTCAGCTGGAGGAGAGAGGAAGAGGCCTCCCTCCCTGTTTTCCGACCATTTCTATGTAAAATCTTGTTTCTACCTCTTCCCAATAGAGCGGTCGTTCCCCAACTGCATGGGACCCGTGGCCACACAGGGAATCAAGAGGACGCCTCAGCCAAGTGGCTGGGCAGTGGCAGGATGAAATGAGGTGGCTGTGGGACATCATGGGCACACTTTAGCCCATATGCAAGCTGAAACCATGATTGTCACAATGCAATATAGCAGCTTTTCATTGGAGAAACTGCTGTGAAAGTTGTTTAGCCTTTTTCATTAGGAAACCTTACTTTAAAGATTGTAGCTGTGCATTGAATATTCCCTTGGCAGGGAGCTCCTCAGCCCAAGAGGGACCTTTTGTCTTGGGTGACGTCTTCACTTCTTCCATAGCCTCTGGGTACTGTTCCACATCCTGGTTGAACACCTTGCTCCTCCTGGGTGCAGCCCTTACCTGAAGGTCCCTGCTGATCTCCCTCTCTTCCCTGTTGCTCTACTCTCTCCCACAGCGCTCAGGGCCACAGTGGAGCCTGATGTCCCTGGGAGGCCCCCTCACTGGTGCCTTCCCTGCACAGTGCATGGATCAGGATGTTGGCAGGGGCACCCTAAGTGGCAGTTACCCTTGGGTTCTTCTTGGCTGCTGGCAGTTGGATTAGAGCATTTCTGTTCCTCCACCTCTCCTCACCTCTGGTGTTCACACCCATCCTTGCCCATTGCTGGGACCTTCTTCCTTTCTGCCTGCACCTCTGATAGTTTCTTTGCCTCCTTAAATGTCTCTCTGTTGTTGTGGGCTTTCTTCTTTTGCCAGTGTGCACAGACTGTGCCATGGCATGGGGGTAGTTCGATTCCCCAGCACTTTGCTGCAGCCACACTGGGGAGCATCTCCCCCAGCCAGGGCAGTGTGCTGGGAGCAAAGGGGAGCTGGGATCACCGCACTGAGGGGTTACCTGGAGTGTCTGTGCTCTCCTTGCAGAGGCACTTTCTCCCGAGCATCTTCATTTCATTTCCCCCTCTGTTCCCATACAAAGTGGGGCAGGCAGCATCCCAGCAGCTTGCTCATGGCAGCACCTGGCCCTTGCACAGGAGTTCAGGGGAGGTGTGACAGTTCCTCCCAGCCCATGCTGGAGGCCAGGTGCTGGGGCTACTCCCTCCCCACTCCCCTCTCAGCGGGAGGAAATCCCTTCTCACTGCACAGCCTCAAGGCTGCTCTTTAATGCCAGGCTCTGGCCCCTGGCCAGGAGGGGTGTGTGGCATTTTTGCCTTCTTAGTATGGCCATGCAGCCTGGTCAGGGGTTGCTGTGAGCAGGACCCCCCTATTCTACTGTGTTCCCGCAGTGCTGTTGTACTGTAACAATTTTTGGGGAGTGGGCTGGGGTCTAGCAAGAGGGAGAAGCCTTCTGTTTCTCCAAGCAATGGCCCTGCATTGATGGGGAAAGTCACGGCGGCCACAGTGACTTTCCCCATCAATGCAGGGCAGAGATTTTTTGGGGGGTTAGTACTCGCCAAAGCAGTTACTTTGGCAGCCGAAGCTTCCCTCTGTCTCTCTGGCAAAGGGGGGGGCAGGCACCAAACCTATTCTCTGCCTTCTCACTGTTGAAAGTGGCCATGCATAATTTATTGTACCCAGCTGCTGTCATGGTACAGCTGTAATGCACACTGATTCAGTTACCAGCAGAGCTGGCAGGGACAGGGACAGTCTGCATGTCCCTGAGCCCCTGAAGGTTAGAAAAGGGCAGGTCTGCACTGTCCCTATACCTCCCTCCTGCTAACAACAGTTGCCATGTGGTCTGCAGCTCGCAGCCTTTCCTGATGGGATAATCCATGGCTAAACCCTGTGAGTACCAGATGGAGTTCAGGCCTGTTCGTTCTCTGTGTTAATAATCCAGAATGTCATTAATTTCTTGTCTTATGCACTGTGGCAGTTTGTAGTTGTGTTTTTGTTGTTGTTGTTTTTTTAAAAAAATAATTTGGTCAGATGGTGACATGAACATGCTTTTCTGAGATCCCTATTGAGTTGGCCCAGTACATATTTGATCATCTTCAGCTTCCAAGACAGCTCTCAGGGTCCCTGCTCTGAAAGCAGAGTTACCGTCTGAGCCAGCACAATGAACGAGAGAGAAGTGATTTTTCAGATGGGAAGAAAGCAGCCTTAAAGCTCTGCTTTGCAAATGTGAAACCCTGTAAAAGCCATTCCTTCCAGATGTTCACTGCTGAAATCCTGCTGCTCTAAGTACCTGCTCAAAATGAAATGAATGCTTTGCTTAAGCTTGAATTTAAGTACGTGCTGAAGTGCTTTGCTGACCTGGAGCCCACCACTGCACCAGACCCTCAAAGCTAATGGGAGGAAGCAGTGGTGGGTCAGTACTGGTAGATGGGAAGGAAAGAGGCAGCTCCCTCCCCAGTTATAAAGGGATGAGGTGTGGGGTAGTGCAGGGAGAGAAGATCAGTTCTGCTGACTGAGATCAGAAGCCCACTGCGACTGATGGGGAAGTCTGGATCTCTACGGGATTTTGTTTGTGTTTAGTGACGTTGCTAACCACCCAAGTCTTGGCAGCCCTCACCATCCTTCCTGACCTGCTTGCACATATACCTAGCACCCCCCAGGGCTGAGCAGTGACTACAACAACCCAGCACAGTGCCAAGGCTTGTTGCTGCGTTGAGCTGAGGACTAGGTATGACCTGTCAGAAGATCTCAGGACCTCACCACGCAGTGCAGGATCTGGCCTACAGCACGCGCACAGATGGTCAGGGGCTGGTTCCCAGCATTTCCAGCAAATTCTGGATATCAGCATTCAAGAAATCTGCCTTCTTGCTCCATTTTGAAGGTGTGTTTATGCTTGGTCTGGTTTTACCAGCAGTAGCTGCTTTCTTGTGTTTGTTTTTGCTGTGGGTTTTTTTCTTTTGAAGAAGGGGTTTGCAGTTTTGAATCAGGCTGTGTTTGCACTTTGGCCAGAGAGATGGGTATCCCACTGCTGAGCCTCACAGGTGTCAGGGACAGCTGGGGCACCCAGCGAGCAGCCTGGTCCTTGTACAGCCCCGGTAAGGGAGCTGCCACACAGCAACCTGAAACTTCATTAGAAAAATCATATTCTCTCATTGATGGCATATGCTCCTGGTGCCACTGTTAGAGCTTGCTGCCAGCAGATGCCTTTGGGGAGCTGCTCTGCAAAGACATCCTTCCCACCCCACAGCTGCCCATGGGGATAGGTCTGACTTGGGCTGAGGACTCTATTTTTGAGTTGAAATGCCCCGAAAGCTGAGCCAGAGGCTGTGCTTAGCCTTAAGTGTGGCTAAGCCATCGCTCATCCATCCCTCCTGCCCTGCATCCCCAGCTCTCTAGCAGGGATGGAGCCTGGGAGGGCAACAGAACCAGACTTGCCTCTGCTGCTGGGCACGGGATCAGATGGGCGTGAGTGCCACGCTGGCAGGGAAGGGTGGCCGTGGTGGCTGGAGGTGGACCTGGAGTCAAGCAGGTGGCTAACTCTGTGCAGTCTGGGCCAGCCCTGCTGCCTGCAGCCCAGACCTGCTCCTCACCCCACCACCACCCTTGTCTGCGCTGGGGAGTATTGGGAAGGAGGGAGCAGGGAAGGGGGCACTGAGTACAGGCTCCACTGTGCCTTTTGGCCTCCAGAAAAGTAGTATCCCTTTTCTCAGCAGAGCCAACAAGTCTCCAGCTGGGCGATAACAGCTACACCACAGCTCTCATGGTGCCCAGCCTAGAGAGGCATAAGGAGTTTGCAGATAAATTCAGAGGTGCAACAAATCCAGCTGCTCCATGAGCTGCAAAGCTCTGGTTTGTCCACTGACATCTAGAAAGTGGGGAGAAATCAATCCCTTTCCTTGTTGCCATTAATTTGAAGTGTTAGAGATTAATAATTAATTATTTACGTTAGATCCTAAACAATACTTGATAAAACAGACCGCTCTGCCTCGGTACTTTCCTCAGCAGAGGCTGTCTTCATCACTGTCTGCAGGAGAGATGCTGCAGCCCTGCAGGAGCGGGGGACCCCAAAGCAAGGTGGGTCTGCACCTCCTGCAGCTCCTCGATTTGGCAGCTGGCTTACCCAGCCCAGACAGGGGGATCAGCTGCAAAACCAGCATCCCCTCTCCCCAGAATCAGTGTTTGCCTTGACCCATTGCTGCTCTGGGGTAGAACATCCCTGGTGCAAAGGCAAGCTGGTGGTGGCCAGGAGAGGCAGTGGGCCAGGGTGAGTCAGAGCCATCCCTCAGCCAGGGCCATCCGTTCCAATTGCAGGTTCAGTGGAGAGCCTGTCTCACACGACCTCGTCCCCACAGCCATCACCGGCTGCCTCCACCCATGCCTCCCGCATTGCTGATCCCTCCTTCTCGGTCGACCATGCTGCTGCTGACGCGTCTGCTGCGGAAGAGACCCCCAGCGAGTCAGAGTCGGTCTTCCTCCCTGACTACCTCTTCCTCTCCAACTGCGAGTCGGGCAAGCTCAGCCACAACAGGTAGGTCTGGGATCTGTCAGATGCATCAGGCTGCAGCCACCCTCTGCCTGCCCAGTGATGGCCTAGGAAACTGGAGTAAACTGGTCCTTGAGCCCTGCCACTCAGGGTAGGCTCTCGAGCACAACAGGGACCAGCAGCCTAATCCAATTTACACAGGGTTTTTCATAGCATAGATTAGCAGTCGAGCATGTTGGCCCGGTCTCCTTCCAGGGTGGGTGGCTGGGGACCTCACATACAGCCCCCCTCCAGATGCCCTTTCTGCCTGCTGCTGCCCAAGGTGCTCCACAGAGTGCCTCAGCCCAGCTCAGGGGGACCTTCCACAGCCATAGGGAAGGAACAGATTTTGTGCCGAGCTGTGGGGTGGGTTTGGGGTTTTTTTTGCTGTGTGCTTGCTTGGTTGCAACCAGGAGAAAAGGAAGGCGTAGGTCCTGACCTCTGTCTCTCTGCAGGTGTGACAGCTGGTCGAATTCAGACAGATCTCTGGAGCAAACCTCATCAGATGATGTTTTTGTCGACTCCTTGCAGTCCCAGCCCTCCTTGTACCTTGTACAGCCATCCAGCGCTGGCACTGTGCACCAGGATGGGGCCCCACTGGCAAATCCCAGCACTGTGTCCAGGAACATAGACATTAGTGGGCCACCCAGTGACTTTTCCTCCTCTTCTCCACTGTTGGGGACACCGCTGACACCAACCTTTCAGATTGACAAGAGCCAAAACGCACTGCCCTACGGTGTAACCCAGCTGGACGTCCTGTCCAACACCCCCCCACCACGGCCACCCAAGCCAACCCACTTCTCAGACAGGAGAGGGGACGAGGTGGGTGGTGGAGCCCTCCAGAATGGGCACGCAGGGATCTGCCGGGCTCAGGTTGCTCTGGTGCCCAGGAGGATCTCCTTGTCCAGCTTGGACAACGTGAGGAACTGGAAAGGTGAGTGTATTTCCAAGAGCCAACAAAGCAGTACTGGTGTGAGGGATGGAGCTGCCCATGAGTGCAGAGTAGGCTCCCACCTCCCGTTGTGCCTTCCTGTCCTCCCCCCCTGCAAAATCATACACCACCCAAAGCAACCTGAAGTGCTTGTTTCAAATTAGTTAGCAGGCAGGATTCAGACCTGTCCCTCACATTCAGCTCCTGCTCTGTAAAACCCCCTCAGTGTGTACACACGGGCAGCGATCTGGTTGTGATCTCTTCAGGGTGACGACTTGCTAGTTTTCCATGTCCCCTCCCTCTCCACAAAAGAAAGCAGCAGAGAAATCAAAATGAAAAGCCAACCACTGAATCAGACCATGCCAAACTCTCTATTTATGCAGGTCCAAATGTGGGCTTGCACGTGGGAAATGCCTTTGTAGCTGCGCTGCTTCGCCGCATCCAGTCCTTTCTGTAACAGCAGCCTGACTTTGCAGCTTAGAGTAAAGAACGGGAAGCCAGGGAGACACTGGGGATGGGATGTAATCCAGGTTGAACCAGGGACTCTGTGAGTCCTTGAGCAAATCCCACTCTGTCCTTGCAGGGTAGCCTGAAAACCCACTGCAGAGCCAGGCTGTGCTGCAAAGCAAGCTCTGCTCTGAGCTGAGCTGATTTTTCCACTTGTTCTTGAAACATCGTCATCACAAACAGAAATAACAGTCAAAAACCAGTACATGCAGTATGGGAAAGTTTTATTTTGTGGAGCCACAGAACAGAGGGAGGCAGCTGGAATACCTGGCTGGAAATCATCAAGTATTTTGCAGTGATGTGTCATTTTTGATGGAGACAACGTAGGTTTCTAAGGACAAGTGACCTTTAGACTCTTGTAGTTTGAATGACCAACTGGTGTTTGGGGCTGTTAGATCTTGTTCTTAAAGCTCAGAAGTGAAAGCAAGGAGACCTCTGTCCAGCCTGTTTATCAGTGTACAAACAATTCTTGGAAGGTTTGTGGAGAAACACCCATCAATGGAATTGGTATTCTTAATTATCAGTTCCATTTGGTTGCTCCCTGAAAGGTGCTGCTCTTGCTTCTGCACATGTGCCGCTCTAATGCTGCCAGCCCACTTGAGACAGTTAATGTTCTTCCAACCCAATTTATGCCAAAATGTTTTTAAGAGGATTAAGTGGCCAAATGTCATGTTCTGCTACCGTGCTGCAAGGTTATCTCTGCCTGACAGGGGGCAGCAATGAATTAATTAGTGCTGCTATTTTTTCTTACCCTAAGTGCAGCTGAAACTATTTGAAAGGTTAAACTCTGTATTAAAATGTGTTTAACAAGACCAGAAAAGGAAACACAGAGAAAGCACCTGTCCTTCACCAGCTCCCAGAGTGAGCCCACTCGAGTTATTTACTTTATTATTTGCCCATGGCAACATGTAAAAGCTGAACAGATTTAATTAACCCAGTGCAAAGGCAGCGTACGCTGGTGGCGGCGCCACGAAGGGGAACAAGCTGTACATGTGTAAGGCACCTATATCCTGGCACCTGCCACAGCATTGTGCCTGAATGTCTCTTTACCAAAGTAAAAAATAAACATAGCTGCCCCAGGATAGTGGCTGCACCTATCTGAATGTGTATCCACACTAATAGTATCACTTTGTTCTTGTTTAGCACTTTTCCTTTTATGCTGATACCACTGCAAAGACCCTCAGTTGCAGCACAGTATTGACATCTCCACCGTGAGAGCAGGGGCTGGATTAACATGGTTGCAGGGTTTTAGGGTATTCCCACAGAAAAGCCATTTTCTGCACAGAAAATAATTTTCCAGAAAAGGAGGGTAGCTGTAAACATCATCCCAACTGAATGCTGGATTTTAGGTTTTTTGCCTTTTTCTTCAAAAGTAAAATTGACCTACACCAAGACAAAGGTCAGGCTGCACAAGGGGACGCTGTGACCGGTGACCTTTTCTCTGGCTGTTTATTCTCCATCAGCTTCAGCCACTTGCACCACAGCAGCATTTCTGGGTGACAGAAGAATATTTCTCCTGCCGTTAAGTTCCCCCATGCACCCTCTCGACAATAACATGTACTTCCCTGGCACCTTACATACAGGGCTCCTAATAACTTTCCAAGCAATAATGAATTAAGATTTCCTACAGTCCATTTTCATGTAATTTCCCCAGTTTGACAGATGGGAAAACAGAGTGGGATTAGAGCAGGAGCTGGGTTTAAATTTTTGCTTGGTTGCTTGCTCTCCACACCACACCAGTCTTTCTCAGCAACTGCTTGTGCTACAGGAAGCGTAAGTTACAGCTGGATTGTACATGAACGTGTTTCTTGGTTTCATCAAACTTAAAATAGATGCAATAGCTCTTGAAATGCTGCTGAGTTGGTTCTGGTCTAAAGTGTCATTGGATTTCCTCATTTAGGATAAATACTAGGAGCTACGGAATCTTTATAAAGCTCTAGTTATTTTAGAGCCATATGCTTTACTCCAGAATGATCTCCGTAAGGTTGCACTGCCTTATCACGTTTTTAATCACTTTTTTTATCTTGCAGCAGACATGGAAGGCAGTTCCTTAAGAAGTCGGGATAAGAGGCTTAGCTTGAATTTGGTAAGTACTCTGCTTGCATAAATTTTAAAGACTGGCACATTATGAACTTCAGAAAGTGAATCATTTCACATCCTGATATTCAGTCTTTTCTGTATTCAGCAGAAGAATTAAAAAAATGGACACAGTTGGCATTGGGCAACTTCTGCACTGCTGCTTCACAGCCACCAGAAGCCTTTGAGGGAAGGAGAGGCCACAACACTGAGCACCCTGGTTTTAGAACAGACTAATCCAGGTCTGTTGTGAAAAAGGGTGCTGGTAGCCTCAAGAATTAAACTGTTAACCAAGAGCACCTGAGAAAACTGCTTATCTCTTGAAAGAAAGGGTCTAAAGGAGCCTATCACTTCATGATCCTGAGGGATATCTTCTCTTTAGGATGTAGGAAAGTCCTCTGCTCTCAAAGTTCCTGTGATTCAGGGCTCTGTCACACCAAAGCCTCCTGATTCAGCCTTTGGCAGACGTGGCTGTATGTAGCACCATCACACAGCCGGTCTTCTGCCTGGCACTGGGTATTGTCCTCTGTGTAGGAGCTCCTTTGCTGCTTGTAAGTAAGCTCTGCTGGTGGGCAACTTAGATTTTTCTCCCCTTTGAACGCTTGTAAGGTTTAAGGTTTGTAATCAAGTTCTCTCACCACACAGCCAGCACTAACTTCACAAAATGAATGTCTAGTGTTTATTCCCAGCTATCAGGAGTAACTTGTAGGTCTGCGTGTCTGCTTTCTCAGCTTCCACATTTGCAAAAATCTAGTTCATCAGATGTTCTCCTTTCATATGCCTTTTTGTACGAAGGAGCCTCCTTCATTTTATAGGTCAGAATTACTGCTGGGAGAGGCAAGTGCAGCCTCACTGAAGTTGGAGGATTTAACCTACTTAAGTCATCAATAAGTTTGGTTCTAGTTTCCGGCAATGACTTGCAAAGCTCAGAAGTGGACATCTCCAAAGCTGGAGTGTGCATCTGAACTCATGTGTTTGTCTCGTGTCTTTCCAGCTTCTGCCTCTCTGAAAGGTCACGTCGGGACTCTCCTGGCCTGGGGCTCAGCTCAGATCTGTTGCCAGCTCACAGCACCTCCTGGATTGCAGGGGGTTAGCTATTCATTTATCAACCCATTTCTCTGTTTTTTTCCCCTCCTTTGCTTCTGAAGCCCTGTCGGTTCTCCCCGCTCTACTCGACCGCTTCAGACAGCACGGAGGACAGCTATGTGCCCATGCGCCCCAGCACCTCTCCCTCCGCGCCTGGCTCCGACTGTTCACCCGACGGCTACATCCCCATGAGCCCCGGCTCAGCCACGTTTACCTTCCCTGTCGTCAGCACTGAAAAACTCACCAGCCCATTACCTGAGCTTCCCTCGGACCTGGAGCCCCCTCCAGTGAACCGAGACCTCAAGCCTCGTAGGAAATGTAAGCCCAGACCTTAGGTGCAATTGGCAGCCAGGGGGTTCTGATAGTGGGGACATGGGTGACCTCCTTTGACAGTGTCCTCGGCACATTTTAAAGTGCTTCGTGTTCTAGAAGAGGGATTGAATGGCTGTGTAAGTGGCTTATAGTACTGTAACATATGAGGCGTCCGCAGGGTCATTTGTGAGCCGAGGAGGAGCATGCATATGCCCACTTGCACAGGCTGGGTGGCTGCGTTAGCACGGTGCCTGGCTTCAGATCCCCTCTGACTGCAAATGACCAAATGGATGTATCCTTGGAGAGACAGCAGACTAAATCCTGCAGCTCTGAAGTACGTGTACTGCTGTCTCACCAGCTCCCTGACCTTCCAGGAACAGGACATCCAAACATTCAAATACTCAAACTTGATGTGTGGGCTGTTGGTTAAACCTCTGTTGGGTAGGCGCAGCTGTCTTGGTTTAATTAGGAATTTCCTGCAGATGCTTTTACTGATGGTAATTTTCCACTCCTGCTTTTCATGGCATCTCCAAAATCCGGGTTGCACTTCCAGAGGGATATACTGGGGACAAAATTCAGCTTTGCAGTGGAGAAATTGCCTAAACCTAGCCTACATTAAAGCTCTTTGGGCTGCAGAGCCACAAGGCTGCTCAGAAAATGGTTCAAGAAATGCTACTAGAAAGTGGGGACAGAAATTTAGACCATTGCCAGGAAGCAAAGCAAGTTCAGGTCATTTCTTAGAAGGTTTTGAGAATGGAGTGGGAAATGTACATCAGCTGGTGAGAGGAATGATCTTCATGTCCACGTGTAGGAGCTTTTTGTTTAGAGGAGATCCCAAACCCTGTTTTGACCTGTAAGGCTGAACTGGCCTCTCCTCTCGAAAGCAGCGTATGCAGAGCAGATTTAAGGCAAGCACGTGGATCTCGTGGAGCATTTGCTCTCCTTATGTCGATTGTATTTATTCTGTTATTTTAGGGTAAATGGGGAACTTTGCTTTCCAGTGCTGACTGAAATGGTCATTTGTTACTGATTTCTGTCTTGGTTATATCAGTTATGTTCTGTGAAATACTCTGTTAGTTTCTTGCTGTTAATATAGAACTGCATTTCTCTAAACAGTCTGTACTTTTGATTAGCTCTGCTACTGGAAATGTAGTTTCTTTTGTATCTACTTGCAGCGCGGCCACCCCCTCTGGACTTGAGGAACCTCTCCACAATCCGGGAGCATGCTGCCGTGACCAGGATGTGGACTGTGCCTTAGTAAGTCAACAAGAAACCTGCCATTCCAATCTTCTAAGCATTAACATTGTGGAATGGAGTTAAAAATAACTTATCACATCCCACAAGAAACAGTTTCCTGGCAAAGTCCACAAACAAAAATTCCCCAGGGCTCCTTCCAGCATCCCTCAGGCTCTGGCTGTCTCTGAAAAGCCAGGCTCCCTTTCACAACAGGCAGCTCCAGTGTGTTCAGCATCACGCAGTGATGCTCAGTCTGTTTTGAAGATTCCTTTTGAAAAGGTGGGAGCTGGTCTGCACTCTGGTGTGGCTGCTGAGATGGTTAAAAGCTTTGCATGCCTTATTTATTTTTTCCAAGGTGATAGAGCCATTTTTGTTCCCGAAAATTAACATAGCAAAAGAGAACCAGGTAAGATAAAGACCTGCCTGACTTGTAGCCTCAGTGTAGACTTCTGCATACTGCAATTCTGCCACACTGCAATTCAGACTTGATCTGTTGGCGTGACCTTTTGTCACTGGAAATTAGTTGTGGGGTAAACACAAGTGCTTTTCGTCCCAAAGCCCAGGTAGTATGAACAGATGATACTGTGGGGCTCCAAGGGCAGCAAAGGACTTATCTTCAGGGAGCTCCTGAGCAGGGGAGGACTGCAGCCTGCTGGCTGGGGGGATCTTGGCACTGCGGGGAAGAGCTGACAGGAGAGCCAGCTGTGCTGAAGTGTCTGTGCAAACGCCGAGAATTCCCACCAACCTCCTCTGCATGCCCCAAACACTCCGGAAAATGGGGTTTTTTTGCTAGGATTAGTGCCAGACAGGGCGCTTGCACTCCCCTACCTCAGGTAGTCATTTGGAGGGCAAAAGGGACACGAGCCAGGCATTTTCCCAGTTGCAGACCCCTCCCTCAGCCATGCAGTGCAAAGCCGGTTAAGCCCTTTGGCACTGCCTGCCGCATGCTGCCTGTTAGGGAAACCCAGTAGCCTGCCTTCCAAGCATCCCTGCCAGAGTGCTGTGGTTAATTAGTGCTGACACAGTGCAGAGTCCTGAAGGATAACGAGCTCGGAGGGAGTTTGCACGTTTTACATTAACAAAACTAAAAAAGAAGTATGGCCGGAACTAATAAAGCAAAAGGAATTATACTGTTCATGCTGCACAAAGTGGCCATCTAATTTCCTAATAACTAACCCCATTGTGCTAGCCCGCAATAATTTACTCACGATATACCTCTGACAGTTATGTTAGTGGAAGACATTTCCTTGTACAAGGGCTGAGTCACAGCCAGCCCCATAGCTCAGGCAGCACGTGTTTACGCTGCGTTCAAAGCCAGACAAGTTCCTCTGCGTGCACCTCCAGTGGCTGATTAACTCACATCGACCTCCAAAATGTAGATACCCACGCAACTCAGTAGCTGCCCCTTTGGCACATATTACCCAAATGAATGATATCCATCTCTGTGCCCCTTGTTGGAGAATTCCTCCAATGTTTTATGCTTTCTGTCAAACCAGAGATGGCAAACTTTCATAAATCCCAGTTAAAAAAAAAAAAAAACAACACACAAAAGCCAACAGAACCACTCATAAGCAATATAGCATACTTTTTCTAGAACTAAGGAGTGGGTTTGGACATCCTCTCCATAAAGTCTGCAGCGTTAGTGTGAGTTTATTCACCATATGGACTGTGTCAGGCTTTGGCTTCATTTCAGAGCATCTGTAAGATGCTTCCTTAACCTCTCCTGTGTTTTTCTTCATAGCAATCGAATGAGCTTTATCTCACCAGAAAGAGACGGTATTAATTCAGCAAGAATATTTGCCAATTCAGTTTCCGGAGAAGAGGAAGAAAGTTACATTCATATGGTAATCTTCATTTTCACACAGCCATCCTTTGCTTTATTCTGCTCTGTCACATTGATGGAGAATGCAGAAGTTTGTTTTCTAAGAAAAAATGTTGAGGAGGTTTGTCCTTTGCCTTCTGTTTTTTTTTTAAAAATGATGAAACGTTTTTAAACCAAAGACACTGGGGCCAATTTACGGAGAGATAAGGGAAGCCCTTCTTCTGCTCTGCAGAACTCAGCTGTTCACCCACGAATGTTGCTGAGCAGTTCCAAGAGATCACAGGGATCAGCCATATTTACATGAGAACTCATTAAGGCAAAGGAAAATTAAATCTTTTCACCTTTTAAAAGTGTGCCCCTGCAAAATCTCCTAGGAAATGACAGAAAGCCGTTAGTGCACTTCCTAAAGAAACACACCAAATATTGTGCAGAAACAGAACTCCCATTAAAGTCTCTTATTGCTTCTGCTTTGGCTGGTGGCACTAACCCCACTTCCCATCCCATGAAAGAAGAACATCTGGCTTTGTGGCTTCCTTTTCTTCATTCACTCTTTAGCCATATCTTGCAAGAGACCAGAATCTCAGTTTCCTTTGAATTTTAGGTGGAAATGGATCTCAAATCCCTTAATCTGAGCCAATGTCTGCAGATTTGGCTCCATAGCCAGCGCCCAGTGGCAACGGCTATAGAAATATATTGCAAAACTGACGACAATTCCCATGAACCATAGTCTCAAATTTTAACCCACACCTCTACTAGATCAAAATCTGCTCAGCAGGGCAGTTCCAGCTGCAGCTACTCCCCATTTGATTCTTCTAGTCAAATAAAACCTCCCATACATTTGTGGTTATCCGTGATTTTTCTGAAATTAATTTTCAGTTGCTAGATTTGAACAGAATTATCACCATTTCTTCAAACGCGTAGTATGCTGATGGTTAAGAGGGCACCCCTGTGAATCTGAGCCTTCCGAGGGCTTGGGTTGAGAAGCTGGGCGTAAGTCCTCCTTGATAACATGGAATGAAAATCAGTCTGGTTTGCTTGTTTTGCTATAATTACCAGGAGAAAAAGACGCTCCCCGTTTCTTTATGCCATCCTGCAATTATTCGGTGCTATCCTGTGGTCAGTCAACAGATGTACCCTTGGCATAAAAAATGACATGGGTGCTGACCCTCCTCCCTTGTGTTCTGCCAGCCGAGTCTCCAACCTGCGGTTGTGGTCCTGCTTCCTTTTAGCATCATGTTTTAAGAGCATTAAAAGTTTCTTTTCTTTCCCGACAGGAACACAGACAGGCAACATCTCCATACAGTGGTGCTTTTCCATGGACAAGGAAATCTAACCTTGATTACTTAGCATTGGATTTTAATTCTGCTTCCCCATCCCCTGTACAGAAGGTATGAGTCATCTGAAAACCCCCACAGCCTCCTATCTTTCTGTCCGTTGGGAGGAAAACAGGACCGAGGGTCACACTCTGCTAGGTGCCCGAAGCATCGTAGTGAAGCCAGTCGTGTTGCCAGCTGACTGCATTTGTGGCAGGCCCAAGATTAATATAATAAAAGCACTATTAGGGTGATGGCCAAGTGTCCTTAGCGTGACTCATAGGGATGCCATTAACGCGAGCTCGGCAGAGGGCACGAGACTGCACTGGGATGTGCAGCCACGAGGGCTCGTGGGCAAGTTTGTTGGTGCTTACAGGGTCTCTGCCTGCTCTTCCATTTTCATCAAGTCTCCACAAAACCTTTCCTGCTAGTTTTTCCCCAATTCTCTTTGCAATAACAAGTTTACAGCCCATGATAAATTCACGGGGTAAAACTGTACCGTCTCTTGTAACACAGCAAAATGTGCATCTTTATTCTCACATCACCAAAAGCATTTCAATTTCCTTAGCAATGCTCAGAAAATAGATTCCTTGCTCCAAAGAGTTTATGACCTGCCTAGGTGGTGGGTAGGTACCACTGCAAAGCGACAAACTGTTGGTGGTTTGGGCCATTTTGTCTCCTGTGTGTAGTTTCCCGCATCAGCTAGTACTCCTGCATGCAAAAGACTCAAGACTCCTAAGCTTTCTTATTTAAACCCTCCTTGTAGTTAAAATGCAGTTAGGTCATCCCTGCAGCAGGATCACTCAGATGAGAAGAGAATGATTATCTGGAAATAGCCAGAACAGCACGTTTTCCCCACTCACTGTGCTGGACTGAGTGACAGGGTGACAGATGGATAATTATAGCTAAAGCAGGCTGTAAAGCAATGCTTTTGTCAGCTGATGTCACTGTGAGCTTCAAGGTGAAGCAATCAAGGAACAAGGGAAAGGGAAAACAGAAAGTCAAGCCAAGTTTCACTAGCATCCCTTTTCAACCCTAAAATTAATACATCGTTTTTTTCCTTTCTCTCATGCAGAAACCTTTTCTCTCAGAGGAGCAGAGAGTGGACTATGTCCAGGTGGATGAACAGAAGACTCAAGCTTTACAGAACACTAAGCAGGAATGGACAGATGAGAGACAATCAAAAGTCTAAAGGAAGAAGCTTTGGGATCTGGAGGATATATATATTTTTTTTTTTTGCACTTAAAACCACAATGTTAATGAAGCAGCTATCACAGTAGAGTTCAAAGGCAGAGAGTTGTAAGTGGCTTACAGTCCGTAGAGGAATGGCCTTTTTAATGGAAACCTTTGATTTCAGCTGGAAATAGTATGTTGAATGAGTGAGTGGTTCACTGATGATTAAAGTAATGCATTACCCTTTTTACTGCCCTTACCAGTAAGCTACATGGTACCATTTTTTGGCATGATTCTGCGACGAGTCATACATTTAACGTTAACAAATCCACTACAAGTTGCATTAATCTAGTTAGTCCTGCCTTCTCCTGTGTTGCATAATTCCTAGTTGCTAAAGCTATTTTTTTATATTCCTACAAATACTGCGGGTGCTCAGAGTGCTTTTATGGCAGCGAGCATCTGACAGGTATTGGTGACTAATCAACTAAGGGCTAAAATACTGAAACAATAAAAAGAACTTTTTAAATACTTAGTGCTTAAGCGAAGAGGATTTTGGAAAATATTTTTCCCCTGGGTTTAAAAGTCTGACTCTGAGCTGATGCTGTCAGAAAACTCCAAACAGCACTACGTACTGAGGGGACTGGAATGCTGGTCTTTGACCCTCTGGGCGACGGTCATTGTATTAAGCTTCTTCCCTCCGTTGTGGCTCATACTTGTCGCCTTTCTGTCTGATGTTTTCTCCCCTGTCTTGAGGAGCGTCGTCGCACAGCGCAGCGCAGCACAGCTGCTCCTCTAGCAGGAGGCTGCAGGCACACAGCTCTTGGCTGGCCAAAAAATAGAAAGGGAAGCTGTGAGCCTGTTTCGGCAAGTCTTGGGAGAACTGGCGAAGGATCAAGAATGCTTTCATCTGAACTGCAGAAGAAATGCCATTGGAACTGCTGGTAGCAGTCGTCAAACTGATTGTTTCACTAGACCCACCCCCCCAAAAAAAAAAGAGAATTAGGAAGTGCAGTGTGCTCTGAGAGAGGCGAGCAGGCCTGCCAAAATAAAACAACAATGAGCTTATGCGGCATGAGGACCTCTGTGTTCAGGAAGCTTATCTACCTTGGGACTTGTTGCAGGCACTATCTCAGGATCGCATATGTGTATAGTTTATAACATATTTAACTTGAAAAGCTTGGCCGCAATCTTTATTTTAAGGTGGCACACAGCCACTTGAATGGTGGAAGTATGCAGTACCGCTGAGCGACCCACACTGGATTTGATCCTGGCAGGCTTCGCTCGCGTAGGTAAGTCCTGCTGGCTGTGAGAGGTCCGATCCTCTCGGCGAGGATGGGCGGAAAGCTTTCCTCTTTGACGGTGCCAAGTCACCGGCCTCCCTTCGCGTGCCTGTTGCTACCACACTGTATTACTGTAATCTGACATCCCAAAAATGCTGATTTACCAAACAGAGGTCGTAGAAATGTCACTGCAGAACCCACTGGCATTTCCAGGCTCCTACTTGCTGTCCTCTGTGCACCCACTCTGCTTCAGCCATTTGGGCACTCCGGGAGGCTGAGAGACACGGCCGAGCCACACGTCCTGCTGGAGAGGCGGCGTAGCTGACGGAAACACCATTTTCCTCCTACCTCAAGACAGCTGAAGTGCTTGCAAGCCTCACTGCTGCTTTAGCACACATACAAAGCTGGGGATCCGTGGTGACCAGGCTCTAATTAGCTTACCCTGCAAGACCGACGAGGTTCACCGGCGCCTTTATTGACTCTGGGGCAAACTGGGCACCCAGGCTTGCGGGCGTCAAGTGTCCTGGACCAGAGCTGCTTGGAAAACCGGGGTTTGTACTGCAGATAGCTGACCTGCTGTCTCCTCCTACGCTCTCCCTGCCCACCAAAGCTCTAAACCGAAAGCTGGTGTTGGTAAAAGTTTTGCAAAGAATTCAGACTTTTCCATAGAAATCCTGTCTGTCTGGTGTGAAATTTAGTTTTGTTAAAACCTACTTGTTTTGTCCTAAAACTGCTGTAGGAGAGGCCTGAGCAGCCATGCCCTGGGTGTGGTGCTGCTAAAGGGGAAGTGGGTTTGGGGAGAGGCGGTGGAGATCGGCGCCGCCACGGAGGTGTTTGAGATGTTCGAGAGACGTAAGCAAGGAAGGGCCACAGTTAGAGTCGTGTGCCTTTCTGCTCAAAAGAGCTGCCTTTCTTTCAGGGTGTACAAATAACACTTGTCACGGAAAGCTTTTGGTGTGTGCTGCAGTGCTAAAAGAGCAGCTAAGGCGCGTGTCACAGCAGGGGACAGGGAACATCCCCACGGGCAGGTGAAACTGCTGTGCTGCTGCAGATCCCAAATCGCAGGGTGACGGCACAGCGGCCTCCGAGGCGGCCTGCGATAGCGGACAGATCAGCTCGTGTTTGACCGGAGCAGTTCTTTTCATGCTGTCAGAAAATCTTCTGAAGTAGAAAAACACCAAGTTATTGGAGACAACTGAGTCACTTGTTATTCTAGTTTATTGTAAAAATATTTAAACTTTGAGAAACCTGGTTAAGGGAGCATTCAGAAGGTTAGAAAAGAAAGAGCTCTTTTGGTATTTTTTCCCCCCCTAAAAGGACATAAACATATAGCTTGGCAGGGACTGTCCTTAGATCAGAACGGCCCCCTTTCAACTTCCATGTGTCCCCTGCTTGCCCCCACCGCTCTCTTACGTTGATCATATGCTGGTCATTGGTTTCTAACTTCCACTTTTTAACTAAAAGCTAAGTTTGGGGGTTTATTCAGATTTTTCATTTAAGGTCTGGCTTTGCTTTCGGCTCCAGGCTCTGTGATACGCATTCTTGCGTAAGCACCACACGTAAACCAGGAACAATTAAAACAAAATTAAAAAAACAGTTTTAAAGGCAGAGAGGTCCTCCCCCAAGGCTTTTATTTTTTTGTTTTAGTCAAATTCAACAATACTCGGAAGAGGGTAAGGAGGAGGGGGATCGGGGGAGGATGGCAAAGGCTGGACCTGCTGTGGCCACCCCATCATTAGGGATGCTGGCGGTCAGGGAGCTGCTGCAGCCCCTGCTGTAGCACCCTACGGGTGCTACATAGCAGAAAGGAGTCCCTGGTTGAAGTCTGTTCTTAACTACTCATCCCTTGGCCAAAGAGGAAAGAAAACCCATGAAAGCACCTGAAAATTGAGTCAGCTTTTGACAGCATCACGTCTGACAGCGTAGCCCAGGCAAGAGCCCATGGCTGGCACTGGCTCTGGGGTCAGCCAGGAACACTGCTGGTAGTGTCTTCCTTTTGCTGGGGGTCGGTTCTGGTGTTATTTGTGTGTATTTCTTTAAAAAGTATCATGAGAGCTGATGCAGAGAGAGGCTGTGCACCTAAATGAGAGTGGGACAGCCAGTGGTTCCTTAGGAAACTCCCATCTCCTGGGAGGACGGGCATTGCCTGGCTCAGCACTTGCTGTGCCTTCTCCAGCACCACCAGTGTTCCTGGTTTAAAAGGGAGAGGAGCGCTCAAGGAGCAGCATGGTTCTCGCTTGATGGGAAAGGTCACGCTGTGGGGTTGCCAGCTGAAGCTGGGTTGCAGGACGATGTAGGACACAAACAAGCGAAATGGTTTCAGACCTGTGGTTGGTGTTGGGGTGATCAGCTGGGATCCCCCTGCGGCTGGCACGGCCGGTGAGCGGGCCAGCGTGCCGGCACCCAGGCACGGGAGGGAGGAGACCAGCGATGAGATGGAGCTCTTGTACTGAAATCTGTGGCCACTGTATAACAAAATAGCCTGCGACAAACACCTGCTTGAAATACTTCCTAAAGAATCGTAATGAAATCAATTCGATCAGTTCCTTCCTGGAGCGATTTCAGTGCTGAACTGGGAGTTACACACATTCCCAACGTCTTTATTCTGCTCGGGTTTAACAGGGCCTTATTCTGCAGTCTTGCCATGATCACGCGTTTAAGCAAGGCGTAGCAGGATGCAAAGTTTGTTTGCTTTTAGGTCTAAGCTGTTTTTTCCGTTTATAATGCCTTTATTACAGGAGGCAGCATTAAATTCTTTACTGGCAGATAGGAACACTTTACCTGAGAAAAGTCAACAGCCATTTAGCTGGAGCCAGGTGCTTTCGGCCAGCTCACTTTTGCCAGCAGTAGCGCCTGCTCTCTTCCATGTCGCTAATTACATCGTAAGTGTAGATTTTGGAGTTGCATTCACTTGAAGTGATTCAGTGGTTTAGTAATTCAAAGACCATCAGATGCTGTGATGAGAATGAAGCACAGGGCAATGCCTTTTCTTTGTTCCCGTTCCGCAAAACTTGCTCAGGTCTTAAAAAAAAAAAATAAATAAAAAAGCCACCAAAATAGCAGACTTTTGCCATGTCAAAGCCAGAATATTTTTTGTTCAAATAAAAATAAACTTTTGTCTTGTGCAAATGAAGCATTATACGTTTTTTGTATTTGTAAATCTGTGGGGAAGCATTAAACAATCATCTCTGTTACGAAGGAGTAAGTCATTGATAGAGGGAAGGGGCTCACCTTCCTGATGTTTCATTGTAATGTTTGTTGTATATATTTGCACATTAAACTGTATATCTTTTTTCTAATAAATTAATATAAAATATAACTGTGATTTTTCATTATTTTGATAAGCAAAGGTGCCTATGGGGAAAACTTCCACATTGTTCATTTAACGCTTTTTCCATTCTCAAGATACTTTTAATTTTTAATTGTAATTAATTTAATTTTAAAATTAGACTGTGACTTGGTCATATAAATTATTTAGAGGAAAATTCAGACAAATTAGCAAACAGATTTCTTACACAGGTATATCAGGAAGATTATTTGCAGGTGACTTGAGAAACAAATAACCAAATTACAACCTGGGCTCATGTCAGGATCCTCCATGGACCTGGGTAAGTTGCAGTGCCCCTGACCCTGCCCCTGACCCTGCCCCATCCCCTGCCCCAGCCCCTGCCCCAGCCCCTGGCCCTGACCCTGACCCTGACCCTGACCCTGACCCTGACCCAGCCCCTGACCCAGCCCCTGCCCCTGCCCCTGCCCCGCTGCTGCCACTGCCGTGGCCAAGGGGCAGGAAGGGGCCGCGCTTGCTGACCGAAGACGAAGGCCACAAGCACAAATTTGTTCTGCATATGCTCTGGGCTTGGATACAAAGAGTGGTTGTTATTTAACCTGATCCTTTAATTGCTCTGTGCTGAGGAGCGTCGTGGCTGTTAATGTAATTTCCACACGCAGCGAGCTGGGGACACGGGATCCTTTCAACATGCGTGTCTCGGGATTTTGCGGATGAAAGGAGGCACTCCTTGGGAGCAGAGCTGAGCAAGCCTAGCTGCTAAGAAGCAAGGTAGTTTGGGAGCCAGTTTATTTATTGCTTCAGGCAAGTGTCACTTTTGGATCTGCGTGCTTTGTGCTGCTGGCTGGATACCGCTGCGGTGAATCGAGGGACTTGTTGCGCTTAGAGAGCAAATTGATGGAAACTTGGCTGCAGGAGCCAGCACAGGCACGGGTAATTCAGATAAGCCTGCGCCCGGGGGCTTGATACAAGGGAACTGCATGACATTTTGTGTTCAGGCTTACAGGGAGGGCAGGTCGGATAAAAGGTCAGATAAAGTCTGACTGCCGGTTTACGTTTATGGGCTGCTTCCACGTCCTCTCTCCAGCGGAGATGGGGACGGCCCTGTCGGCAGGGAGTGCTTCCCAGAAAAGTGACCTCCCTCTCCTGCACCAGCTTCCACACCCTGGGAGGGAAGCAAGCCGTGCCAAAGCCACCCATGGGCTACTTCCCAGAGCAGCAGAGCTGGTTGCCACGGAGGGTCCCAGCACCCGGAGCATCCCTGCAGGCAGGGACACGGGAGCCAACAGCCTCTGAGCTCGCGGTCAGGAGACTGGGCTCTGCCCGTAAACGGTGCTGAAACAAAGCAGCAGGAGGCTGCACAAAACTCAGGAAGCTCTCAGACGTCTCGCGCCTCTCTGCAAAATACTCTGGTGATTAGATAATAAGAGTAAGGAGAGAAAACTGATAGCAAAAAGTATGACTGTGTAAGCACTTGGTAGAGGTTAGCCCCTCTAATCGCATCCGCAGCTTCAGACCGTGTCAAACACTTCCCTGAAGCAACAAGCCTCGGAGCAGCCAGCCGGTTCCCAAACCCAGGTCATCTTCACGGGGCACGAAGCACAAGCCCTTCCAAAAAGGCAGTAATTCCCTGTTGCCCCAGTGCTTTTTGTCTCTTTAACTCCTTGGGTTAACAATTTGCTTTATTTTTTGCCAAAGTGCAATTGCTTTGGTCTTTTTTAGCCTGAGATGCTTACTAGGGCGCCGCCTTAAAAACGGGCATCCCTGCGTAATCGCGCCCACGCTGGGGGCTGTACCAACACAGGGCTGAAGGTCTTGGGCCACAGAGGTGATAGCTCATTTCTCTCCAGTAGATCTTCAAGAGCTTTGGTAAAGGCACTTGCACTTTATTTCTAATTTTTCATGTGCACTTTGAGAGGCAGTGACTGCCTCAGGGCCAGCGGCAGAGACACCTGGGTCTGCGGAGTCCTGCCCTTTTGCCAGCAGCTAATGCAGGCTGCACGCTGTGTTTTCACAGGTCTTAAGATCTGTGCTTCCCCATCAAACAGCATCTAAAGCTCCTCTTCCAGTTGTTTAGGGCAGAAGGGCTTTGCTCTATGCGTTATACATATTAAAGGAGCGCGCTGGGTGCTGGCAGCACCACAGCCAGCCCTTAAACACAAAGATTGCGCCTGGCGGAGGCTCAGCCCCTTCCCACCTGGGGAGCTGATCCCGGGCCCTGTTGTAATGCAGGAGTGAGCAGGGAGAGCCCCAACCTTTCATTCACTGTCTTGTTTTGTTCTACTTTGATAATTGATTTTCCTTTCACATCCGATTTTAGCATAAGCGCATTGTTATACAGCTCCAACACGCCCTGCTCTGACAGCTCGGGGATCGTGGCGCCAGCAAATTCAGCGCTGTGTGACAGCCTGAAAAGCCCGTGCCCTGCTGGGTGGGCTCTCATTGAGGGCTTCAAAGCTTAACGTGGTTTTGGGGTATTCTCCTTGCATGTGTTTGTGGCGACTGTTGCAGTTTGGTTTGCCTCGTCATTCAAAAATGTTCCGCACTTTGTCCGGGAGCTCAGCTACTTGCAAGTGCCTCTGACTATGCCGCTACCTACAGACACTTGGGTTTCTACTGCTGCTGTTGTTTCTTAGGCTCCTTCCCCACTTGAACAGTACAGGGGAAAGACCTGCTCTGTATTTATCACCAGAAGGAAAGGAAAAAACCACAGAGCCCTGACACGCAGGCAGCAGTTCAGCTGCCCATCCCAGGGGAACATCGCTCTGCAGGCGCCTCAGCTTTCCCCGGGAAGGCACGGAGCATTTTGTAGGGTCACAGGATGATGGAAGAGGCAAAACATCAAATGAAGGCAGTGCTGGCAGGTGTCTGCCAGCGCTGGAGGAGATGCCAGAAGGCAAACACAGCTTTTGCCTTTAGGTTTCCAGATCAAAATGCAGGATGAGCTTTCAGCATGACCTTTTGTACAGCTTGAGAGAGACAGACAGTTCCTCTACAGAAAGAGATGGAGGACTGAGCAATAAAGGGATTCATAAAATCTCTGAGGTCTCGGTAACTCTTTGGTCTCTCTGGTTTGTATCAACATCACTTCTAGGAAGCAGCCAGGCTTGCCAGGCAAAGGGAGCCAAGGTTCCACACAGGGTGCTGCTGGAGCTTGGGTTCCTCCAGCACCAGGGCTGAGGGGTTTGCCCCCAGCCACGGGAGCAGGCAGCCCTCCATCATTCATGGCTTAGGGCGTGTTCTTTCAGACTACGAACTATTTATTTCAAAGCACTGAGCAAGCCTGACATACTGACGCTGGCAAATGGAGCTCCCCAAAAAGGGCCAGGGCTTCCCAGCAGAAGGTGTATCTGGCCTTGGTGTGTATGTTATACACGAAGATGCGGTGCTCAGCAGGGTAGCAGGCAGGCTGTTTACAGTTCAAAAATAAAAGATGTTGTTCTTAAAGTGTTGGGTTTTTTTTAAATAAAAAAATGGAAGATTCATCATTTCTTTGCTCTGACTTCCTCCACAGTTAGTCAGAAATCATCAGGAAATGCCACCGAAGGAAATCCGTCCTGTTCTGCCTGGTCAGCACAAGGAATGTGCGCACGCAGAGGAGGAGGGGGGCTCTGGCTCTTCCCAGGCAGAGCTGAGTGATGCAGCACAGACAGCTCAAGAGCAAACTTGTATGATGTGTAAAGTAAACGTGACAAGGAGACAACATAAAGATGCATTTCCATAATCAACACATCCAGAATCTTTGTTATTTACCTCCAGCCTCTCTGGATGGAGTTGGGAGGAAGGGATGTTTTGGTGTTATTCCATCAGATATGGTAGCTTATAGTCTTATGGATGCAAAAATAGAGACATCTAAGTGAAAGCACCATTTTTTTTCCTATTGGCAGCGTAACGTTAATCCTCCTAACAAGCTCTTGCTAACTCTGCTGACCACAGCTGTTCACTGGAAGTGCAGAGGGGGGAGCGTGCGGAGCAGCTGGTCTGTATTGGGAGGAGGTGTGGGACAGAGATGCGGAGTTTGGAGCAAAGGGAAGAGCAGCTGTATCCAGGTTTGTTACAATCCTCTAGATGAGACACTGCCCAGGAAAGGTTACGTAGACGAACAACCCGAACCTCAGTGTTACAGGCTAGCACAAAGGCTGTATCTTTTCTAGGCACAGATGTTCTTACTCAGAGCAGGTTACCTGTATTGCGTTATTCTACAGCAGTGAGCAAACCCTGCCAGGTATGGCAGTGAAGCACCGTTCGTTCGCTCTTTGCACCCCTCTTTAGCTCTCTGTGTGTCTGGCAGGAGGCAGAGGCAGGCAGGCTTGTCCTCAGGGCCTCTTCAGCACCCCAGAGAGCAGGTCCCCATGCCGCTGCAAGACAGATAAGGGAAACAACCTCTGCAGGCAGAAGAGCAGGTGTGTCCCGGCGCTGCAGGCACTGTATCCAAAGAGTCTACACACAGCAAAAGGAAATGGCTCTGAGTCACAGCTCATGTTTATGGGGGTTATTTTTCCTACGGGCGCCTTTGATCCCGCTTCCCAGGGAAGCAAGCGGCAGGTTCAAGGGGCTCAGTGGCGTAAGGAAACCCCTGAGGTCCTTCTGCTGGGGAAAGGCTCAGCAGGTCCGGCCGTGCGGTGGCATGGAGCTCGTGCCTGGCCGTGGGAACGGCTCTGTGTGCCCACCAGCTTTGGTACAGGGGCACTGGCTTTGTCTGACAAGTAAGCAAGTTGTCACTTCAGTTTGGCAGCCCTGTGCAAGCCTCTTTGGCTGCGTGGATCAGGATGAAAACACACCCAGCTGCTTGCGCCTTCTCCCTTCCGAAGCACCCAAGGGAGAGTCTCAGCCGTGTTCCTGGGGGAGGGGAACCTGCAGCCTCAGGAGGAGGCACACAAAATGGCACTCAGCTCTAAGTCTTGCCTACAAATACCGTACCTGAGCAGCAGCTGGGGTGTGCTTCCTCAATATCCCCCATGCAAATCTGAACAACCAGAAAAGACTTAAAAATCAGGTTTCCCTGATAACTCTGACACTTGCACTGCAGCCACGCCAGGTCCTCTGCCTGGCAAACACTGATGCAAAGGCTTCACAGTGCTGCGGAGCAGCGGTCAGCGTGAGAGGGGATCAGTAACTCCAACCCAAGGTTGAGCAACCTGTTTGTCAAACAGCGATCCGGCCGCTGCCGGGGCGGTGCTCACTTCCCCTCCACGCCAGCCGGCACAGTACGAAGGGCCAAGGGCAGGGCAGGCGGTGAGAAACTCAGTGAGAAAAACTACTAGGCACAAGGCAAGACGGTGCCGGGCGAAAGTGAGCCATACCCTGCTGTGCCCAGCACCGCGCTGCTACTGCCCCAGCGAAATCAGCCCAGGAGCCTCCAGCACGTTCCATCACCTTCGCAGGAGGATGGCAGAAGCTTTAGGATGTGTACAAGGTGTCCGCAGACATCTGTAGCTGAGTGGGTGGGAGCTCAGGGGAATGCAACTTCCACATCCCAAAACATTACCTTTTATTTAGGCTTGGAAAGCATGCAAATAGCTGCCCTTCGGAAGGTCTGCACCTTCTCCCTCTCTGCTGTCAGCATCGTGTGTGGCCCCGTGGCGTCACCCCAAACAGGAAGGGAGGAAAAGAGAAATTTTTGGGGAAAGAAGGTGCTCGGTGTAGTGGATGGTCCCCGTAAAGATTTTCAGTTTTCCTGGAATCTGCTTTGTGCCGTGATTGTTCCTTTTTTTAATAACCATCCTCAGGAAATATCACAAGGCAGAACCAGAGGGGAGAGCCAGTGCCAAGATCTGGGGGCCACAGGTAACCTCGAAATAAATCTGATCAGTGCCTACTGATCTGATCAGAGTGTCAAGAGGATGGGGCCGGGCTCTTCCCAGTGGAGCCCAGCGACAGGACGAGGGGCAGTGGGCACAAACCGCAGCACAGGCGGTTCCAGCTGAACGGGAGGAAGGAGTTCTTCACCCCGAGGGTGGCAGAGCCCTGGGACAGGCTGCCCAGAGGGGGTCTGGGGGCTCCTGCTCTGGAGACGTTCCCAGCCCGCCTGGCCGTGACTGTGCAACCTGCTGTAGGTGACCCTGCTGTAGCAGGGGGCTGCACTGGGTGGTCTCCAGAGGTCCCTCCCAACCCTGACCGTCCTGTGATTCTGTGAATCCCTGCTGCTGCCAAGGCAGAGGAGAGGAACTGCTGCTGCTGCCTCCTTAAAGGTTGATCTTCCATCCTGACTTGTGAAACCTTGCGGGGGGAAGTGGTTGATCTCTAGCTCTTGTTTGGAGTTATTTTCATGGAAGTCTCCAGACAGATGTTATGCCTCAGTGCTGAAGAGGGCATTTTTTAGAAAAGTAAACAAAATGCTGTTGCCACAGATCACGTTGTGTGGAGGATGGTACTGAAAGTGGGTGAAGCTCGGTTGTATTCCTCTCGCTCCCTTTCTGCTCACCGCGGTGTGTGCCTGCAGCAGAGGGAAAGGAGCCCGGCAGGGACTCGTGCAGCCTATTGTGGAGCAGAGGGGAAATCCAGCCCTTAGACCCTCAAGTAAAAGCAATTCCCCTGGTTTTCTTTTCGCAAAAGGGCGTTTTTCATCAACTCATTGGTAATGAAATCGGTCCAAGTGCTGTTTTGGCTGGTGCTGAATTGACTGAAGAAGTCGCTGCCGGCGGTTGCATATTCCCGACCCCAGCAGGTCCACGAGGTCCAACCTGCTTCTGCCAACACCAAATCACCCAACTCTTGGATTCACCAAAGCAAGCCAGGATTTCTGATGTGTGCTGTTCACCGAGTTAGACATGTAGGAGAGAGCTCAAGGACAACCAGCAAGCAGGGCTTGCCTCCTCCCCCAGGATGCTGCCCTATGCCTCGTGCTGCCAGCACCTTCCCCACCTCCTTGTTCTTCACTTCCCAACCCATCTGGCATCCCATGGGGATTCCCAACCCCAAGGGGCTGCCGATGAAATAGTATGTACTGGAACAGAACACCAAACACACCTGTATCTGTAGAAAAACTATTTGTATAGTGTGTGTGTGTGTATATATATATAGCTTGAGGACATATATATGCGTATGTATATATTCTTGAGAAGCACAAGACATCTGTCTGTCATGCTGGCGCTCGGAGGCGTGCGGGGGCCGGCAGGCAGCCATGCTGTTCCTGCGGGGAGCCCAGAGTTGCTATTTTGGTTTCTCCCTTGCTGCCCGATGCCGGTTGTGCCGTGCCGGTGTGCACCAAAGCCTGGGAGACGGTGCAGGCAGCAGCAGCTCTCCATGCTGACAGCACGGGTGGGCTGGGGAAAGGGAGAGCAAAAGGCAGCTGTGACCACCACGGGCAGCGCAGGCTGTGACGGGGATGCTGCAAAACACACCCATCCCTGGTGACCTCTGTTTTCACGGGGGGAGAGAGAAAACAGCTTTCTGTTTTGATATTTTTATGTTACGGCTTTTGGAAACGTGCTTTCTCATGCTCTCAATATCTTGCAGGTCTGAGCCCACGTTATGGCTCCTGATGTTGGGGTTTAATGGTCCATTAAGGTGAAGCTGGCAGCAGCATCCTGCTTCCAGCCGCGTGATACAGCGCTGCCAGAATCCCCAGGGCTACAGGTGGGGCACCAAGGGCAGAATTGGCCCTGCTTTCCACATACCCTCCGTGTAGACCCATATCACTGTCTTCTTTGGAAGGCGAAGGTGAGCTGTGGGTTACACAAGCCAGCAGCCATGCCACCTGTAGTGATATTGCCTCTGGTCCCTAATCAGGTCAGTAGATGATAGTGGCCAGACCTCACCCGTTCACACGTTGCCTCTGGGATTTATTGTGCTACTGGTGATCGGGTTTGGTTTGCCAGAAGTGGGTACCAATGTCCCGGTCGTGGCTGCACTGGGATGGGAGTGGTGGCACCGGCCCTGTAGCTCCTTACCACGAGCAGCGCTCACGCTGCTGTCCCAGTGTTCAGGCATGCAGCAAGACAGAGGTGGGAGCTCTGGATGAGCTGGGAAGGCAAGGGTGGCCTCGGTACAAATATCTGCCCTCCAGTGCCTGGACCTCCTTGTGCTGGGGAGATAACAGCTGAGGCAGCCAGCACTATCTGGCTGTGCCCAGGCGCAGGGCTGGTCTGCCCTTGGGTGCAGGAGCCACGGGGTGGGAACCTGCCAACACCCAGCGGCTTCAAGGTGGGGGGGCTCTGAGCCACGCTGCAGCCGCCCGCGCCGGGGCTGCTTCCCAGCGCTAGCGGTTCTGCATGCAAGAGGCTTTGCGGTGCCTGTTTTGGTTACCGCTTGTTACCTTCTGAAGCAGGCAGACAACGCAGTTAATACCATGTTAATGCAACTCTTCTCACCCCGTGGCACATGGACGTTTGTGGTCGCAGGAGGGCTCCCCAGGCATGCCGCGGAGGGTGGTGTGCCCGGGCACCAGGCACGGCGATACCCATCGCCCCGGGAACACGGCGCCCGTTGCAGCTAATCCTGGGCTGAGCTTGGTCGCTTGCCCCGTGACCCGCCACGTTGTGTGCCAGCCCTCAACTCCCCCCGGTGCAGTGGCAGGCAGCACCGCTGTGAAGGACGGCTCAACTGATAGTGCCCACTTATAAGCACCCACCCGCATCCGTGCGGCAGCCTCTGCAGCCCTCCCACAGCCCCTGGCCTTCTCAGCTGCCATCCCGGAGGAGAAAAGGATGCCAGTTCCTTCTCATGAATCACATGAACTTCAATTCCCACATAACCTTGCTGTGGCCGTGCCCGCACTGGCTGCTCTCAAGTGGGGTTTCACTGCTCCCCTCACTCAGGGACACTGTGGCTCTCCCAGGCATGAAGGAGGGGACTCGGGGACGTGTGACTCTTGTCATTTGGGCCAAATTGGCCAGAGCTTTCCATCACCTTCTCTGGCCCATCTTCTGCTGGCCACAGGGACGCCTGCAGATGAGGACCCCCCTTGCACAGCACTGCAGAGCCCCGCTCAATGCCTGTGAGTGCATCGCCCTCTAATAACAACCATACTGCTGTGTGAGGAACAGAAACTTCGTCCATCAGTAAGGAAGTGTGTGTGCTTGAGGATTAAATCGCACACCCGCATTCAGCAGATAAAAATGCTGCCAGAAGTGAGATGCATTAGGGGTTTTACCAGTACTCACTTTTCATTGCTGCTGATCAATTTTGTAAAGAGAAGGGGAACCCTTGCAAAAGGACTGCAGTTGTGGCATGGCGTTTAGGGTTGTAGGGATGGCGAGACCTATAGTAAGAGGTGATATTGTTGAATAGGCATGATGGTGTAGCTGGAGAAAACAGCAAGTGGCTTTTTGGCACACAAATGTCTCTGTCATTGCCTGCACACTCGTTCAGCCCATGCAACTATAATACTTCAAAATAAAACAGAGCTCAGGTGACTGAATGTAATGCAAAAGCCAATCCATAACTGGCCGTATCTAAGAGGTAAAGTAATAACGTCACAAACAGCTAATGAAAGATTTAGTTTTACCTTATCACAATGAAAGGTAAAATAAAACCACGCTTGCTGAGGGTGAGACATGTACACGGGCCCATGCTGTTACCATGTATGTGTTTCACACTTTGCAAATGTACATAAAAACCAGCCACGGGGCTTCAGCAGCCACAGCAACCTTGTGCTGGCGTCCCTGGGAGCACGGGGTGCTGCCCTGCACCCAGCACTGCCCTAAAAAAGAAAACAGATGTGATGGAAGAAGCGTTGCGCTGTAGCCCCTTACAGAGGAGTAAACAGCTGCTCTTTCCCCTGAGCTGGCCCTGAAGCCTTGCCATCATTAGCTAATTAATTTGTTGTTGCTCTCCTTGGCTTTTCCCCAGGGCAATCAAAAGCAGGACCCGGCTTCCTGAGCCCAGGCCCGCCCGACGCCGCTATGGCCCCGCGGGGTGACACACCGAGGCTGACAGCACATGCTTCCCAGTGACCTCACCTCGTCTCCAGCATGCAGACAAGTGGCAACACCCCTCTGGTCTGCACGGCCACACACCCCAGGCAGCCACCAGCACCCCCACTGCAACAGGCACCCCAAAAAAAAACAACCCAGGGGGAACGGTGCAGGTTGTTTGCAATTTTTTTTCCTCCCAAGCAATGGAGTGCATAGCAAAACATCACCTGCGCAGCAATGCTAGCTAGTGAAACCAGCTATTTTATTGCTGATACTTCGCACGCCCATCCTGACCTCTAGGATGACGACAGCTTGTGTGAAAAGAAGGCAAGAGCCCAGAAAGGAAGGTGGCACTCCTGCTTGGCCGACTTTCTAAAAATACCATGCACGGCTGTCCACGCAGTGGGCACGGCAGCTTCACCTGTCCCTGCCGGGCTGATGGGATCAGATTTTCAACCTGTTTTCCTGTAAGGTTGCACTTCATCCGTCCCCTCCCCAGCAATTCTTGAACCTGCTGCCCACTTTTACTCTCAAAGGAGTGAAAGTCTGGAAGATATTAGAGTCTTGCAAATGTTGTGAGAACAGGTGATCAGTCTGAGAAAAGAGAGGCAACAGAATAAATTAAACCCTGGGAAAAACCTTAATGGGAGTCTGTGCCTCATTAGACACCAGAAAATCCACTCTTCAGTCAAGGTTTCTCTCTCATGTGGATTCTCTGGTGTTTAATGAAGCGTGAACTCCCATTACAGCTTTTCCTGTGGTTAGGACAGTCACAATCTGTGGCTTCTCTGATGTCTTATAACCAACAGAGTTGTGCTGCAGCCTTGGAGAACTCAGTGCATCGGTCTCCCAGCACAAACCCATATAAAGTTATTTACTAGTTTGTTTATTAGTTCGGTGGCACATGGAGCTGCTTGTTAGCATTATGCCATAAAAGCAGACGAAAGGATAAGAAGGAATGGCAGGCTGTGTACAGCAGGAGCCGCCCCATCCCACCCCACCCCATGCCATGCTATGCCACCCCGCAGCACCTGCTGCAGCAGCTCCTTCCCCCCCTGTGGCCAGCCTCTCATCTGTCTCTAGGTGTTCCCAGCCACCTCCATGAACACCCTGGTTTTGGTTAAATTCTTAGTGTTGCCAGTATCTTGACTGGGTTTATTTTAACTTGTATAAAAAAATTAGTCTTTTATGAAATAATCCATCTCCTGGATGATTTTAAATCCACTGTGTTTCAATGGCATTGACTTAGTGCTTGTGCCATTAGCAATGACAAGTAATTCAAATAAGTATTTTGTTTTCAAAACACTTGCAACTCTTTACTGTTTGCATCTACTTCCATTTCTCCCTTTCAGAATCAGCTTTTCAGAGGTTTGTGAGCACCTAGTAACACAGCGAGATGCCTGAGGGCATTTCACAAGTGCCTCAGCTGGTTGGTCCATGTCTTTTTCTATTCTTTTTTTTTTTTTCTTTGCAAGTCTAGATAAAAGGTATGTGCTGGTTTGCCCTTATTTTCTCTTTCACTGACACACTCAAAGAATTTTATATGCTTTGAGATAGAAGATTTTCCTTTATTGACTTCTGCAGCTTTGTCCTTATTTATCCATGCTTAGCCAAATGTCTCATGTTTATTGCCATTTTTTGTTTCTATGCATTTATTTGTATGAAACTGATGCCCACTGGGCTGTAATTTCCAGGACTGCTTTAAGCTGATTTTAATACAGGATTGTTTTTATTGGCAGTGTTATATGTTTTTGGAGGCTGTGTGGCTGGCTCCTTCCTCCGTTGCCATGGCACAGCCCAGTCAGCGCCCTCACCCCAATCCTTCTTCCCAAAAGCAGGTACGCTCCTCTTCCTTGTCGGGGACAGAAACATGGGGGATCCTCTTCGGTCCATAGTTTGTATAATTTTATGAGGCTGATGATTTTAGCTTTCTTGTTTCTCCAGGGTTATTGAGTCTGTGCTTAAAAAGATCAGTGTTAGAGCAGGGAATAGTTCTCCTGGTCCTGAGCAAGGGTCCTCCAAGCTTCAAATCCTACCTCTAAGCACAGCCAGAAAGCAAACAGGCACCCAAAATGCTGACATCTCTGGCCAAAATAAAAATCCTCCATCTACAGATTGTTTTAAAGCACAAATTGCATTTCTGCCCCTTTCTCTCCTGCTCTGAGGGGCAGCATGGATTGCTCTGTTCTGAAGACTGGACTTTTTCAAACTGGCAGTGCCCAGCTTGCTGCTGGTGGCCAGAAGTGGGTTTTGCATGCCACAACAAACCAGGCTCTGCTCTCCTGCTTGGAAAGGTTTTCGAAACATCACTGGTGACGGCCAGCACAGGCAAATCAGCCCCAGGCATACGGCTGCAGCACCTGCATGGCACCCATGTCCTAGCACCCCAAACAGCCTCTGGCAGAGAGGTGCCCGAAATGAATGCCAAGGTGATGAAAACAGAATGGATTAATACATGGGTCAGGTGCCAACCCAAACCCTCTGAAATGTCTGGAGCAGGGCCAGCCACGCCGTTTTCTCAGATGGTGATTATGTTTAATCAGGTGTCTGCTAAGGCTGGCAGCAACTGTCTGTATCAGAACTGCTCACGTGTACATACACACACACACACGGCTCTGGCAAATAAACAAGGCTTGTCCTGGGACAGTCCCAAAGCCAAAACAGAGTCCTGCCCTCCCCCTCGTCCTTAAACCAAGACTAATCTCCCAAACCTAACCTTTGGATCCTGAATTTGCATGGGATTCCTCACTCAGCTCCTGCTTTTCAAAACCCTTCTCATAAACCTGCCCATAAAGTAACAGACCAAACCAGAACAGGTTACGGGAATTATATTACACCAATTACGTCATATTGTACTATTTATTTTCCTTCCTCTTTCAAAAAAATACTGAATTGTAATGTCAAGCAGAGAAGTCAAAGAAAGGGGACTTTCATGAACTCTGGTTAAATGCTCAGCGGTAAGAATCAGAACAGTTTCACCAAACAGAAACCCTTTTACAGCTAAGTACTTCAGAAATAATACAGAAATCTTCCCAAATATGTCATTATTGACAGCAATACACCTGCAGGGAATATGATTAATCTAAGGGCAGCTGCTCGCAGCAGGAGCCGTGGGACTCCTGCCTTTCTGCCTCCCAGCATTTTTGCAACTGTGCCATAACTCCAGATTGTTTTTTCCTTCCCCTGCTTTCCTTTCCTCTTTCTTTTCTCCTTTCTCTATACAAAGTCAGCAACTTAGAAGTTCAAACTTCCCCAGCAGTCGGAGAGGCAGAAGTGGGAGAGGGCTGAGAGGCAAAGGGCTGGGGACACCCAACCCTGCCCCCGGCACTTGCTCCTCCACAGGAGCAGGATGGAAGGAAGGGGCAGAGGAAGTGTGACTTACCCGCATGTGACAGGAGATGAGAAAACGGACATGTGACTTTTACCAGCCATATACTGTGGAGCACGGATTTCACGTCTGCAGGGCACTTGGAAAAGGGCTTAAAGGCCCCGAGGATCGTGTCTGGTTTTGTGCATCTTGCAGGCTCCAAAACCAGCTCTGAAGCAAACCTGGTCACAGCTCAGGGCCTCTGGGTGGTCCTGGAGGAAAGGGCTCTGTCTGGGATCGATACGAATTACTCTGACAGGGCTTGTGGTGTTCACAGGCTCTTGCACTGCAGCCCCGTGCACAGCTGGTTCTCCCTTGGGTGGGGAAGCAGGCTAGGGCAGCAGTTGCTGTGCTGGAAGAGCTCGAGCCCCTCTCAGCACTGCTTCTCCAGCCATGCAGTGTCTTCTGGTGCCAAGCTTCTCAATGGACACGCATTTAGTTTTCTGAGCATTGGCCTGATTTCTGGAAGCAGAAATCCCCCCTCCTTTATTCCAGAAACCATATCAGATATTAGACTACATAGAGAAAATGTAGAAAGAAAGTGCAGATGAAGTTCATTAAATATTTTTACTGTAGACTTTTTTATTCCTGACTTGTTCCTTATGATGCATAAGATCAGTCATAAAATCTTTTGGAAAAACAAAGAGCCTGTTTTTTGCATTAAGCACAATATATAGGCAGGCAGCTGTGGATACAATTTCTTCTAAGAGCAAATTTCCTCCAACCAACTTCTCTCTTGCCATTTTTCAGACAGATTTGTTTGCCACTCTGTATGTTTCAGAAACTTTACTCGTATCAATGAAACCTAAAGGTGAGTGGATCTGTTCTAGATTCACACAAAAATAAGCAAGCTGCAATACCAAAAAGAAGCCTTTACGGTTTACTGTCCTAGCAGACTTCTCTCTTTCCCCATCTCTTTCATGGCTCCTCTCTGTACATTGCTTCTGTCCTTCTACACAAAACGTGACCCATGAACTCCACTCCTCACACTATCACTGGCTTATCATCTTCCTTTGCATCTTCACTTATTTTCCTTGTTTCATTATTTTTACACTACATTTTTCTCTTAAATTATTCTTCTGAAGAGCTGCTTTTTCAGACCCATCTCCTCCTGGAATCCTCTCTGATCCTACACTAAAAACCCAACTCAGACACAACACCAAGTCTGAGTTTCAGCCAGGCATTCTCCAACGATCAGATCTTTGGGTATTTTGCAGTTATGCAAGGTTTGGATGAACTTAGCTATAGAGAATTCCAGTTCTGGAGCTAAACTTATCAACATCTACAACTCAGAGAGAGGGAAATGGAGATCTTTAAAAGAGACTGGCAGAACATGGTACCTATAAATCCATTTTGGACAACGGTGTGGGTTGATTTTTTTTTTTCTCTCATGACTCTGCTCAGGTAAGAATTAGTCATCTAGCATTGAAAGTCATTCTGGTTTTAGGCTTTTTAGATGCAGTTCATGTCTCATTTCTCTCCTAGAAACCATGGCATCCCATAGTAGCCAATTTCAACCACATCTGACAGCAGTAAAGATGCCCAGGACACTTTGCTTTGGCAAAACTCATGGAGAACAGGTAGCCAGGACTCTCAGTGCCCCTGTAGGGAGACAGGCTGGGGCAGGTCATCACCTCTTATCAGGTCAGGAAATCAGTCTCAAGCCCCTGCTGCAGCACCCAGGAAACCCAGCTCTGCCACCACCACCGCTGCTTGCAGAGTTGCATTTCCTTCCCTTGCAGGCAGCCGTGGATGCAAGGCATTTCTCAGACACTTCAGTGTCCTAAACTGTATGAGAAGCAACTTCACTTACAGCTCACACTTCTGTGGAGACACCTTCCTGCCCACCAGGAAAGAAGCTAATGACAATAGCTTGATTCTCCCAGGTTTAAACTGGGATTGAACAAATCTGATTAAATTTAGAGTTTTCAAATTTTTTAGATCACAATCACAGTATTTAAAAAAAAAATGTAGTAGTGATTTTTGTCTCACTTCTGGCAAAACAACAGCCACTGGTAAGGTAGGTTCTGCAATATTTTGGACTCGGTGCTGTTAAGCAGATGGTATTTATTGACAAACCTGCTGCTAAACTGTTTGCATTCCCAGGGCTATAGGTGCAGTCAGCCCGAAGCACGTTCACTACTCATTACTAAAATACTCATTTCCCTAGAAAACCATCTGTGTCATTCAGTCACGGCAGAAGCCCAGAAACATCCCATTCCCCCCCCACCATCACCTCCCCAGCACTATTTATACACATCCACGCCTGGACTATGTTTCCTGTCTCCTTTCTGAAGCCCTCAACACCTGCTCTACAGTAAACACAGGGCAGCAAGATGAATGAGGCGTAAATTGTACATATCATTTCCATTTTTCATCCTTACAAATACGAACTGAAGTCCATAGGTGCAGGAGAGCGGCTAAGAGCAAGACTTGCTAATTGAGCAACTTAAACTGCATTGTATAATGTACTGCTTTCACATGAAGGGGATGAAGGAGAGAGAGATAGGCAAGGACCATTACAAAGAGTGGTGTGAACACGAGAACTGCCAGCTACCCGGTGTAAATGTGCTGTCGTTTTGGCTGTAAAAGAACCACAGAGGCAGTGACCAGTGGACGGGCTTGTACAGCTCCTGCCAGAAACACGCGAAACCTCAGCTCACTCTGCCGTGCTGCAGGGGTAAGGTGAGGGAGAAACCTCAGCCCTAAAAACAAAAACATCGATGCTTCCTTCTCTCCTTGGGACCAGTGATGCGTTTTGCCATTGGGGAGCTGACGGAGAGGTGGGTAAGGTATCGTTCCATCACTCCCTTGGAGCTATTTGCATACCTCTCAATTAAAGTTCTATGCAACAATTTGCGTAGCTAATTGTGCATCCTTCATGGTGTCACGGCACAAGACTCATAAATACATCTTTAATTTAGGGTGAGGAATGCACCTTGCCACTCCACCCTAAGGGGTAGTACCTTCTACATTTTTGTCCTTATCTGATTCAAAAGGTGTAGAATTTCACCCAGACACCCTCTCTTTCAAAAAACCATAAAGCTATGCATGCATGGGAAATGTAGATGTGTCTCTTAAGGTGGATGATGATGGCCCAGACTGGCTTATCACTGATTTCCTCCTCTCTATACTGACAAGAATTCCTTTTCCTTCACTGACAGATTCATAAGGCATCAGATGTCTCAATAGTCTTGTATCTGCTTACATCTTGAAAAATGTGAATACCAGGTTGAGGTTGTATACGGACACAGAGGTTGCCCAGAGTAGTTGGGGAATCCCCTGTCTTGGAGCTCTCCAGTGCTGTTCTGAACAGGGACCTGAGCAGCCTGCTGCACCCTCGAGGCTAGCCCTGCTTTGAGGTCCAGCTGCACTGCATGGCCTCCAGTGGTCCTTCCCATCCTATGCCTCTATGACCATGGGCAATGTGTCCGTGGTACATTCTCTGATTTGGAATAATCCTTTCCCAGCATAATTTGTTGTCTGAAATAGGAATTACACGGATACTCTAGTTAATTAACGCAATCAAAAGAAGGCATATCTATAGAGCGCCCCACTGAGATGGCCTGCACGCCAAAAAAACCCAAACTTGCCTTTCCCACCGGCTGGCTTTCTGGCTTTACAGCCTGTGCTCAGTTTGTTGCGTTGGCCTGGGCAGACATCAGCGCTGAAAGGCACGATCTGCAGCCATCCACTCTGCACACAGGATGGCTTGAACCTGGAGCAAGTCAACGGGCTGGCTGAAGAGGGACATTTGAACTCCTATTTGGGCCTGAATAGCATGTTGGGTAAAACCAGAGCGGTAGCAATGGGAAACAATCAAGTCAGGCGCTTTTATGTGAACTTTAGGCTTTCTGAAACAGAATAAAATAAAAAGAGTCCCTGCTGGGGGTGGAGGTAGCACAGAATTGCTGCTGTGCTTCAGCGCACACCCTCAGTTATTGCAAAATAGCTTCCCTGTTTAGACAAGCCCTAAGAGATGTAGACATTTATAATGCCTATTTAATCTTTCCATCTCTCCTTTTCTTACTGTTTTGATGTTTCCTCAGGCTTTGAAGATCCAAGATCATTTTTTCCCCAGAAACTACAAGTCTCAAGGCAAAAACAAGGCAGCTAGAAATTGCCTGCTGCCAGTCAGACTAAAGAGTTTGAAACTTTTTCCGGCATAGGAAATGTTCAATATTTTAATAGCAGTGACCATGTTTTAATGCATTTATGCCCTTAGGGTTATAGAAATCCTTCATTCACAACATTACCTACCCTGGATCATAGGACTGCTAATATTTGTACAGTGCCATCCTGCTGTTCAACGGTATTGAAAGACAGACAGCTCCACTCGGGAGCCGCCCCTGCTCACCTCTTGTTCTATTTAAACCTGTATCAGGTCTGGCTGGGATGGAGTTAATTTCCCCCCTGGCAGCCCTCACAGCACTGTACTTGGTAGCTAGAAAGGTGTTAATAACACAGCAGTGTTTTGGCTGCTGCTGAGCAGTGCTCCACAGCATCAAGGCATCTCGCCAGCCTTCCCCCCTCACCCCTGGGCTGGGGTGGGCAAGATCTTGGAAGGCAGAGTGATAGAGCGGCTTGGTGGGCATGTGGTGCCCAGCCAAGGTCAACCCATCACAGTCCCTTGGCACCCAACATAAGGCCCAAGACAGCAGCAGTTTTGTGTTAAGTATGTTATAGTTGCAGTAGTTATTAAGTGGCAAGCTTCTGTGTGGATCACGGAGTCTGGTGGCTGCACTGCTTTATCTCTTTTGCTGAGCTTGGGAATGAGCTCAGCTGGGGAACCCAGCTGCCCAGGAACAGATCATGGACTGGCCAGGAGGCGGAGATTTTGGAGAACTGCCTGAGGAGGCAGCTCGTACCCAAGAGGCACAACCATATAACGAGTTATCGGAAGATAAAAGGCATTATGCTTTGTTCACTGATGGATCCTGTCATGTTGTAGGAAACCATCAGAAGTGGAAAGCTGCTGTGTGGAGGCACACACAAGTCATTGAAGCCACTGAAGTAGAAGATGAGTCAAGTCAGTTTGCAGAAGTGAAAGCCATCCAACTAGCCCAACAAAGTCCCCATGCCACTGAGTGCATGTATCACATCCCCCATCACCCACAAGCCTCTGGAAAAATACAATGGACTGTTAAAGACTATTTTTAGAGCATTGGACAATAGGGCATGGAAGCACTGGGATACAAATTCAGCAGAAGCCACTTGGCTGCTTAGCACCAGAGGATCTGCTAAGCAGTTTTCTCTGGTCCTGCTCAGAGAAAACCCCTACATACTGTGGGAGGAAATAAGGTCCCTGTAGTGCACATAGGGAGGTGGCTGGGGAAGGTGGTGTGGGTTGCTCCTCCCATGGGAAAAAGCAAACCCATTTGTGGGACTGTTCTTCCTTAAGGACCTGGGTATACTTGGTGGGTAACGTGGATGGATGGAGAGACCTGGTGTGTGCCTCAAGGAGATTTAACCTTGGGGATAAAATAATCTGTGATGTGAGTTGTTATGTTGTAAGATGTAGCAGGAACAACCTGAACCAATGAAGACTGAGTTTTTTCGAGGAACCGGGCAAGTACAATGATGACCCAAACCAAGCTGGTGTTGGTGCCCAACAATCAAATACGCTGTTTCTCCTGTCCTGAGCACTCATCTTTGACAGATGGGGCTCAAGTCACAGCCTGATCTTATGAACATCTGGAGGAGTGGCAGAAGCCCATGGAATGGAAGAAGAATATCTATCAGTTAAAGGACAGGGGGTAGTAGTTAATGAGAATGTATAAATCTCTATGTTGGGTATAAAGATGGTTTACGTATGCAGTACAAGTTTTAAGTGTTGCTAGGAAGCTGTATCAGTAGCCCTCATTCCCTGTGGTCACCCAGTTGCCGGTAAGGAATATGCTGAGACACTTAATAATGCCCTCTGTGTTGTACAAATATTATGAAAAGACAGGAAATTTTTATGTATTAGTGAAATATACAGTACTGTGGATGCAAATGTTTCCTGCTTTATTGCTTTTATACATGTAATGCAATAACAGACGGTTGGGTGTTTGGCAGTCTAGCACACATATTTATGGAGCATCTCACTTTAGGGATAATGTAAGCAATAAAGCTTTAATCAGCACCCTGAAATATGAATTGACTGTCAGAAGCTGCTAGATTTTTGTTTGTAACACTCGTACGTAACTGCCTCCTTATTACTCTCCTTACTTTTTGTGGTTTTACTTCAGAGTTGTAACCTAAAATAACTATTGCTGCATTCACAGATCTTCTATTTGTGTGAGTGTTGACACTTATATTAATGCACTGTACACGGAGAAGTTTAAAAAAATACTCTTCCATGAAATGGCATGGAAAAACTGAGTGTTCCAATCAAATAGTAGTGATGCTGTGGTTTTTTCCTCACTGTATCGGGTCTGGCTGGGATGGAGTTAATTTTCCCCCTGGCAGCCCTCACAGCCTGTGCATTGGTAGCTACAGAGGTGTTGACAACACAGCAGTGTTTTGGCTGCTGCTGAGCAGTGCTCCACAGCATCAAGGCATCTCTCCAGCCTCCCCCCTCACCCCTGGGCTGGGGTGGGCGAGATCTTGGGAGGGATCAGCCCGGACAGCGCCAGCCCAAACTGACCAAGAGGATATTCCATACCGTATGATGTCTGCTCAGACACAAAAGCTAAGAGAAAGGAGCAGGGGGAGAGCATTCCTCATTATGACATTTGTCTTCCAGAGCAACCAGTATGCCTGCCGAAGTCCTGCTTCCCGGGAAGTGGCCAGACATCACCTGCTGATGGGAAATAGAGGATCAAATCTTTTGGTTTCTTTTGCTTCCACACATGGCCTTTGCTTTTGCTTTATTAAACTGCTTTTATCTTGACCCAGGATTTTTTTCCATCTTACTTTCTCCATCCTGCTGAGGGAGTGAAAAAGCGGCTTGGTGGGCACCTGACGTCCAGCCAAGATCAACCCACTACAAAACACATTTTGTATTTTTAGCTGAGTAAAAAGCTGGTGTGAAGACAGCTGGGCTAGGAGGACTGGGCAAGTTGCAGAGCCCGTCATTTCTAGGCTGTTTAACCCTGCTTGCACGATACCATTAACATGGGATTGATGGTGGTTTGAAACACTTTCCTGGTAACAGTCCAGCTGCGATGGGCCAGTGTCCATATCAGAGGAAGCAGTGTCGCACCTGGCAAAAGCTGTGCCCGCCTCCTGTTTGTTCTCTGATAAATGGCAAACAGGAGAATGCGCGTACAGTGAACCACCACTCCTCCCCGCCATTTTTGGCCGGACCCATGACCCAGTTCCTTGTCCCGTCAGCTCTTTGGTGTAACTTTGAACATAAAAGAGCCATCTCTGCCAAACCAGGTCAATGCCAGGCTGTTGCCGCTATGGTTTAATAGGTTTTCAGCTGCCTGGATGCAGGCTGTTCCCTTTTGGAGGAGCTTCACAGCCTCATGGAGGAGTGGGTACATGTGTGGCGCAGCCCAAGAAGGGTTCCATTTCGTAAGGAGAACAGGCTCAGCGAGGGAGGTTGGGCTCTTTGTGTGGATGTTGCTTCTGCAAATAAAGTGAAAAGTTTTCCAAGGAGCTTTTATTCTTTCTCCACAACCTGCGAGAGCAGGAGGCTGCCTGCAGCGGGGCCCCCCTGCACCCATGCGCCTGCCGGTTGCAGGGGGCTCTGCCCACCACGGCCTGACACGGGCCCTGTTCAGATCGCGTCCTCCACTGCTCCACACAGCTCCTCCGGCCATACTTCTCCTACCACAGGAATTTTATTTTTTTCCACCAGTTTATTTTTACCACAAGTTTTTGCCTTTTTTTTTTTCATGGAAATCTGCCCAAACCACTGCCGGAGGAAGGGGCTGGGGCCGTGTGGCACAGCTCTCTGCGTGGCCGCGGGGGCGTTGGCTCCCACGGGCAGCGGGGGCACCTGACGGCCCGGCGGGAGGGCAGGCGGCCGCCCCCGGCCCCCCGCCGCCTCAGGGATGTCGCCCGTGGCGGAGGGAGCCCCCGGGGCACGCGGGCGGCGCGAGCGCGGCTTTCCCGCCACAGGGCGCGCGCCCCCGGCCGGGGCCGGCAGCACGCGCCGCACGGCGCCGCCTCGACCCTCCGGAGCGGGGCGGGCGCGCGGTCACCTGACGCCGCTGCCGCCGCGGCCGCCGCCATTTTGTCTGGGAGGGTAAATGTGAAAGGGAAAGCCGAAGCGCAGGCTGCGGGAGGCGGCAGAGCGGAGCGGGGCCGGGCGCGGCCGGCAGCAGAGGGGTTCGTGGCCGCCGCCCCGCAGAGCAGCGGGCAGGGCCCCCCGCGTCGCGGCGGCGGTCGAGGGGAGCCGGCGAGGCGGAGCCCGGCGAGGACTCCCCCGGTCGCCCCCGGCGGAGCGGAGAGAGCTGCCGGCGTCCTTCCTCTGGGGAGGCTGCGCTCGGCCCCCGGCCGCGGGGAAGCCGCCGCCCCGGCCTTGCCGCCCGCCGCGGCGGGTCCGCGGGGGAAGCCGCCGCCAGGGCCGCGCCGACGATGTCGGGACAGTCGATCACCGACCGCATCACGGCGGCGCAGCACAGTGTCACCGGCTCGGCCGTCGCCAAGGCTGTCTGCAAGGCGACGACCCACGAGGTGATGGGCCCCAAGAAGAAGCACCTGGACTGTGAGTAGGACCCCGCGGGGGCCGCCTGCGGCCTGCGCCCCGCGGCGGGGGGCCGGGGCGGGCGCGCCGTGCCCCGCCGGGCAGCGGCTCGGGCAGCCGGGGCGGCCGCGCTCCCCTCCGCGGCGGAGAGGCCGGAGCCCTGCGCGGTCGCTCGCCCCGGGGAGCTGGGGCGGGGGGCGGGGGGTGCCCCGTAGAGCTGGGCGAACCGGAGCGGCGTGCTCTGCAAAACTTGTGTTACACGTGGAGGGAGCGAGCCTTGTAGCACCCTGTGCGCCCGGGAAAGGGGAATATCCCAGCCGGTGGACCCTTCCCCGCGAGAGCCGCTTAGCTCCTGCCTCTGGGTACAGCGGCGCTTGTTAATCCGCAGCTGGGGAAAGGGTGGGTTACACGGTGTGGTGGCACGGGTGTGGGTGAGGAGGTAAGTTTTTCAGCACTTTTCCGTCCTTATGTGCATCTGGTGAGCTGCAGACGTCTCAGTGTTTCTAACGCTTCCCGAAACACCGTAGATTTCTATCTTAAGGCTCTTGAAATGAGGTAAAAAGACGTGAAGTGAGGGAAAGGGAAGGGCGAAGGTGGACCAGTGCACCTCTCCAGAATGAGAGTATGTTGCCACTGATATATTTACCCTTAATATGTTACAGCTGCTTTCTGTATACCAAAACATGCAGAAAGCTATCCTTGATAAGCTACAAAAGTATCGGTGGTGTTGCTTTGCTTCCGGTTTTGGTGACTGGATAGCAGTTGAAGTTACTGTTTGAGTGCTCTAAAGTGTGCTGAGTGCTTCAAACCTTGTACGTTGTGCAGCGTACCTGCTCACCATCAGTTAAAACCGAAGTGTGTGTGTGTGTGTGTGTGTGTTTCCATTAGGGAGAGGAAAGAAGACACAAAGCTTTATGCTGGTCTCTTCAAAGTCAGTAGAGCAGGCTGGTAGTTCTGCAGGACTTGTTCAAGTTGATGGTGCTAAGGGGACTCTGCTGTTCAAGCTCTCAGAAGCAGCGTACTTGGTTGTATTTGACGGTAGTTTGGCTCTCTGATGCCATGTCACTCATCTGTTAATACAGAGTTGTGTGAGGGCTTCTGATGTGGATGAAATAGTTAAAGCCAACCAAATAGATCTCTCATTTGTTATTGATCTGAATGAGTGGAATCCAGCTACGTAGTGAATATTGCAGCTACTGTGTTGAAAACAAAAGCCTTAAAACTGGGTAATGGAAAATTTCTTTTTTTTAAAGATACCTTTTTAAAGTTACCTTTTTTTATCTTGTCTTGTGTTCTGCCTGTGGTAGAACAACTTGGTGAGGTAACCCTTGAGTCCAGAAATGGCAACATAACAGGAAGCAGAAAGTGGTGACAGTTTGCTCAATAGTTTGAAAGCTTCTGAAGCTTAAAAGACGAAGGATGTTGTTTGACAATATCCTTAAAATAATGTCATCTGCTTTAAGTTACCATCACAAAATAAGAAAATGGAAACCTGGAAAACCTCTTGAGAATAGCATAAACTGAGATTGCCTTTTGACGATCAAATTCCTTTGAATACCTTTTCATACAAACCTGTTCAGAGCTGTCAGTCTCTTGAAGGTCCCCTGCTCTGTCAGATGAGTTCTGTGTTTTGGTGTAATTCACTTTCTCAGACTTTGGGCAAGACAAACAAAAAGCTTGTGCTGACCTGGTATCTGAAATAGAGGAATGCTTTGGTGGGGTAGGGAGAAAAAAAAAGATGTGAAATATGGTGCCACAAATATCTCTGTGAGGGGTTAAAAAAAAATCCTGATGATCATTCTCCATTGAGCATACCCAGGTGCTGCTTTTCAACCATCTGCAAGCCTTCGCGTGGCACTTCTTATTTTTTCACCTGTACGCAACAATTACTTGTATTATATGTAAGTGGGTAAGATACTAGTTTAAATACTGTAATCTCTGGAAAAATTACACAATGTATTTTCAAAGATACAGTGCAAGTACTTTCCAATTTAAGTAAATTATGAAGGAAAACATAGCTTGGATTTAATGATAGTTGTACCTTGGTTGCTACATGTGTGTGTCATTCAAAATGCTACACCATCTGGTATTACTTGTAATCGCTGCTCAAGAAACGGCTTCACCAAGAACATGTTTTTGAGAGTTGCTGTAGTTGTATTGGGGATTGTGGAGGAGTATCAGTGTGCGCATTCTATTCGGATTAATTCTTAAAACCTCCTTATTGCCAAGTTTCCTCAGCGAGAAAAGCTACAATATTGCAGTATGGGTTTTTACAGGAAGATGTTACACATGCAGTGTGTAAGCTAGTAGTTAAAAGAGTCTTGGGTTTTGTCTGGCTACTAACTTGAAGAGTGAAACACACACACCCTCCAACAAAACAAAAGAAAAAAACCAACCCACCAAAAAACCCAAAACCTAAGCAATATCAATGGGAATACTTGGGGTTTTTTTCCTTTTAAAGTAGGTCACAGTGTCCTAAATAAGTCAGCAAATCTATTTCTGTGGTATTTTGTAATATTTCAGAATAACATAAAATGTTATACAGAGGCTGATCTTTCCTTGTAGGGGAGCACCTGAAGGTCTTGTCTTTTCTTCCCCAGTGCGCGTCCTCTCACTTCCCCTCAGCCTTCTGAGTTTGGGTTGCAGTGGAGTGGGGCTAGATTATGCTTTTGGTGACACATCTCTTGGCTAACCTCTGAAAAGCCATAACAAAACCCAATAAATTAAAGCTGTAGCCAAGTTGGTGACTGGCAGAGTAGACTTGTGTGTAGACCAAAATTTAGAAAAATAGAAATGCCTGTATTAATTGCATCTTAAACTTTTTAAATGAACACTGTAATAAAGGAAAGAGCAACTCCTGTTCAACTTGTATACAGCCCCTTGGGGGTGGTGCTGGGGAAGCAGTAAATGTTACTCATCAAAACTCCTATATGTATACAGTCTTTGGAAATCTTGTAAGAAGTGATAATTCAGGTACTGTAAAACTGTATTATGTACCAGAATTAGGCTCTGAAGTCTTTTGCTTTAGAAGAAAGTTTGGATTTCCACCAAATAATCACAAACTTTAATTTTTGCCAATAATATCACATTGTGACTGTCACAGTTTAGGGTGGTTTTTGTATCAGCCCATTCTTACTTTTGGCAGTTAAAGCTCATGACTGTCAGGTGAATATTGATGTAGTGTCGTTCTTGCAGAGATAGGTAAGTTGCAATACAGTACAAAGAAATACTCTTGAACTTTTCTACAGGCAGTAAGGTGGTTGTCTTTAATTTGAGGCTCTTTTGTAATCTGTGAAGCTTTTCAATACAGTAATTGAGGAAATTTAACTTGGAAAAAAAGTTAATGTTGGAAATTACAAGCGTGGCTTTTGCTTAAAGCTTTTTAAAAAACGTTACGGGCCATCATGTATCCTTGTTTAGTGGGGGAGTGGGACAGAGTAGCTGAATGTTTTGCTTCTGGTAAAGTAACTAAGTTTAGATTTAGCTATGATATAAATGAAACTTGAAGATTGCTATCAAATCTGCACTATAAGAGCAGGTCGACATAAAAACATTTGTATCAGGCAAGTGCTATCTTTTAATTAGGTCTTCCAGCAAGAATTGTTGCATTCCTTAGGCTACATTGAGAAAGTTTGCTGAAGTGGCTCTTCTGTTTTAGGTTTTTGTAATCTCTAGTTTATGATACAACAAGAAAATTTAATTCTTTTTTCAAGACTGTCAGGATTAAGGATAGTGGTCTTAATTCTTATATCTGTCTTAGGGCAGTTTCAGTCCTGTGACAAAATGGAAGAATTATGGGAATATTAAACAATTATGGTTGTCTTTAACTTAGGTATTTACAGTTCTCTTGAGAGAGATATTCCCGAATCAAGAAAATGATGGCTTTCTTCTTACTTGAAAGTTGAAAAGCATGTCAGTTTTTGCTGGTGTCTGGATGAGAATTTTCCAAAACTTTTTTTTTTTCCTAATATCTGTATTTATGTGTGCAGTTCTCTGAAAAGCTGTATGGTTTTATAGATGATGTGCCAGTACTTCAGATGAGCTGTGGAAGAGAAATTCTCAGTATTCTACTAGGCAGTAAGATTTCCTCAGCTTTTCCAGACTGCTTGAAAACCCCTATGATACTCTTCTGGTTTAAAGCTGTTTGTGTTTTGTGTTTGGTTTTTGGTTGTTTTTTTTTTTCTGCTTTTTCTTTCCAGTGTGATGTTAACATGTTTCTAAATTCCATTCTAGAAATAGCACCACAGTTGCACTTGAAATGATTCCTCTGGGTAATTGGCAAAATGCTTTCAGTTGTAAGGTGTTTATAGAAGTAGTACGATAAGAAAATGAACATCACTTGCCTTACACATTTTATTCCAGTTTTTGCTACCAATATCCATATTACAGTTGCCCAGCTGTCAGTCTCTCAGGTGCATATGTTCCTTTATACTTCCAGGTTTGTGGTGTTAATAGCCTTTTCCTCCTTTGCTGCCAGCTGTAACAGATCCATACGGTTGTTTCTATGTAGATATTCCTATTGCAAACTTAGAAGAATCATATTAGAGAAATGACGCTTGCTTTTTTTTTTTGTATCTCAATTGCTAGAATTGAAGTGATACTAGCTCTTTTATTACTAGCTGTAAAGTAATAATAAAAAAATTGCCTTGAGTAGCCTTATTAAAGGGTCTTTTTAAACTCATGTTTTTGCAATACACTCTTAGGGAAGTCCAGTTTTGGCCTATAAAACGCACTGAAATGGGGTTTTATTTTCTTCCACTATTCATTCTTATTTTGGTATTTTAGCAAAGCTTCGTTTGCCTAAGCATGTGTTCTTCAGTACTGGCAACTGTGGCTTATGTGTTTGTGCATTCAAGGAGATTTTGAAACCGAAGACCACAGTTGTGCTAAGTGTCCTCAATAAAAATTTTCTTCAGGGGAGCCAGTATCTGTTGTCTTCAGCACGTGTCTGAAGTGCGTGGGACTGGCAGTTCACTCCGGTCCTCTAATCTCAAGCACAGCTAGAATTAGACTGAGTAGCCCTACCTATGTGAAATATTTCGTTATGGTTGCTTTTAAAATGGTCAGGCTCACATCTTATAGAAGCAAGTAGCATAATGTGGAAAACCTTACCAGTACTTTTACAGAATTCCTGAACCTGCGCTTCTCAGTCACGCAGAACAACACTTGTGGAATGAAACAGTAATGTAATGAGCTTCTCAAATGTACCAGAGGTCTATCAACTTCCCCGCTGTTACTGTCACTTGACAAAAGACTTTTTAGTCTTGTGTATCAAAGGAGAGGGCAGTTGCTCCCTTCTGAAAGTAGGCATCTGGATAGCTTTTGTGGTAGTGAACCTTTATGATGGCATGATAATCCAAAGTAATGTTGTGTGGTTGGCTGGATTTTTTAATGTGTACGTGGCTTAAGGAGAGGTGATCAGTTACAGCTTTCGATGTAGTTGCTCACAGTAGAATTCCTGTCATGTGCCTGAGCAGCACTATAAGAACACATTTTATATCAGTCTTAGACACAAATATATGGAGGGAATCTCCCAGGTATTCAGCATCAGCTTAGGGATTACTGGAACATCTGCTGGTAGACCTTAGCTTAAGGGAAGGTGACAAGATTGAAATCTCTGTGGAGAGTGCTGGCAAAATATGAATGAATGTAGCTTGGCTGATTTGACTTGAGAGCAGGAAGGGTTTTGTTTTTAACTTGTATCTTCCTTCCCAGTTTCATCTGTTATTTAATAAACGCTCTTAATGTGCTGCTTACAACCTTCAATGAAAAAATGTGACTTGCTCAGTGGTCATGTGAAGAAAAAGGACTTTGTGCAGAAATACTGTTTTCAGTAGGCTGTCTGTGCGGTGTTTGACCTCAGCAGATCAATGGAATTTCTTCAGCTGTTACCTAGTAGTAATGTTGTAGGTATTTCTCTATATAGAGTTTGTGGGGGTTTTGTGTTGTTTTCTTGTTTAGTTGGTTTTTATAAACAGTGAATGGGAGTTGTAACAGTTCTGTAATGTTTCTGTACTGGTTACAGACACATCAGTTACATGAGAAATACTGAGCAAGATGTAACAGCAGCGTCTTTATAATGCATGCTTATGACATTTCTAAGTAATTCTCTCGGAACACATTAAGGCAAATAAGTCTTCCTAATCCAATCAGTTTATAACAAGTTCTCATTCAGGAGGTGAGGCTCGTGGGTTAAAATTCAAGTTTTGTTAGTGTAAAAATTCTGGAATTGGGACTTCTCATTATATGAGGCAATAATTGTCTATGGGCTGTTTGGACTTCCAGAAATTTTAAAGTACTTCTTAATTTGACACAACATCTGATGATATTACGGCCATGAGTGGTGGGCAGTGTCTATCAAATGACTTGGTTTTTTTGAGAATATTTGTAAATATTGAAATATTTTAATACTACTAAACAGTAAGGTTTTGATGCATAGCTTGCTTAAAACTTATTTTCAGGGCTCTTCTTTTTGTGAAGTTATTTCAGCGTTTTTGTGTTACCAATAAGGATGAAAATTTTCATCTCAACTTGCATGTTTTGTACGTATTTGGAAATGTTTGACATCAGAATGAAATTAGTAGCTTATTAGAATTGGCATTTTATAGCTTTCTACCTTGGCGAGACACTATCTGAAACTCTACTCTGTTAAAATTACTCTGGTTATTAAATTATTCCAAACAGTGCTCCTTAACCAAAGGACTTTATATTCTTAATAAACAGGTCTATAATTAAATTACATCAGTAATATTTTATGTTCACTGGAACAGAGAGAAATTCAAAATGCAATATTTCTATGAAGCGTTTTGTCCAAAACTATCAATGTATGATCTCTAAGTCCATGTTTAAATGGCGTGCGATGATGCAGTCTGGCCTCTGCGTGCTGCTAATAAGACAAGTAAGTTGGCCGTTTCAGCGGAGCTGACAGCTTGGTGTTGAGTTGTTGCCCAGCCTCCTGAGCACCTACCCTGCTTTGAGTACTTACACAGACAAACCACATAAGCAGCAATGCTGCTCTGCAGCCAACAGGCTGCTCACAGGCTTGGCTTAAATAAGAGGCCACAAAGGAAGCTTTTCAAACTAATGTTTGTTTTACGTGCCTTGCCCAGTCCTTAAGGTGTACTTTGATCACACCCGAATCAAATTTAGCTCAGTGAGAGAATAAATGTCTCATGTGCATGTCTTGAGGGGTTTAGAATAGTCCTGGATTCAGTTCTTTGCTCTCTTCTCAGCAAGTGCCTTCACCAGAATTCCCAGGCAGGCTTTTTTCCTCATGTTATCTGCTGTGACCTATTCTGGTTTTGCACCAATACTGAGACAGAGACTTGAACTCCCAAGTTAATGTTCTACTGCTGAGTTTATAATCAGTCTTGAACACAAAGAGGTTTTTTTATATATATACTAAAGCCTGAGACCAGCTATGATCCACCGCAAAATACTCAGTATGTTGGCAATTAGGTTATTTTAGTTAAGTGCAAAAGTGTGTAGATGCAAATTATTGCTCTTAATTCTTACAGAAAAGAGGCTTGTTACAGGTTTGTAGCATCTCATTTGCTGTCATGTGTGTCTGTACTTGAGCTTAAATCAGAGTTGCAGGATACTTGCTGCCTGTTGATCTCATGAGGTATAGAAGTCTCAGCTTTTCCTTGTTTCTATGGTTTTCATTTTTTGTTGGTCTTTTTTGTTAGACTGAGTGACTTCAGGCACTGGGCATCCAGAAGGTCTACACTGGCTTCCAGACCATAACTTGGGCATAGAGTTTCTAGTGGAGCAGGTTATTTATTGATGAGATATTTGGACTCCAAAGGCATTTCAATAATTCTGTAAAGTTCACAATTGGAGTCTTTCAGTAAAATGCAAGGAATGTAAAATTGCTTAGTTATTTCTTAAAGAACTGAAGGTAATGCTTCCAGTATGAATTCTCAATGTAAAAACACAAAATAACGTGATGATCTTCTCTGAGTGTATAACTCATTGTAATACTTTGATTTTTTTTCTCTTTAATTTAGATCTAATACAGTGCACAAATGAAATGAATGTGAATATTCCACAGCTGGCGGACACACTCTTTGAGAGAACTGCAAACAGTAGCTGGGTTGTAGTGTTCAAAGCTCTAATTACAACACACCACCTCATGATGTATGGAAATGAGGTAAGACATGATTAGTTCTGTTAAAGCCTCCTTGACAGCATTTTAAAAAAGTTATCTCAATCTATGAGGCATTAGTTACGTACTTCAGTTTTTCAAAGGTCTTTGTTTTTCCTCTGCTGATGACTGTAAAGTACTTCTCCAGAGAAGAAAATACTCCTTCATTGTTTCAATACCAAAATATATCAGTGTTTGCAATTTACCTGCAGGTATCTGGGTTGGGCTGTGAGGGAATAATGAGTGACCTTTCTAGAATAAAGGCTTGAAAAACTTCTGATGGGCTTTACTTCATTAGGCTAGTACTTATCAGTAAGAGCACAGCAAAAGTCTTGTTATCACTCCATAAATGTGCAGCCAACTCATTAACAGATAAGAATACTTACTAATGGGGGGAGGAATATGGTGGCTAGAATATTTCATCTTTCAAATAATCATCTAATGGGCTAAATCTTGATATGTTGTTGCCATTAACATTCCTCCAAAACAGGTTTCTATTGCGTTTAGTTCACTTAAATTATTTCATCACTGTTCATGAAAAGCTTCCCAGGCAATAACATTGCATTAGAAATGCAGCTTCTCTTACATGGTCCTTCTCTTAAAAACTAAACTTTGTCTTGGTCAGGTGACAGTTTAGTCCTGAACTTGTGTGTAGTCATTTTCCTAATAAATGACTGTTGGCTACTGGTAACGTTGAGATGATAATTCTTAAAGGTACTGCTTCCAGCCATTAAACTGCTCTGAAAACTTAGTGTTGCCTCCTCTCTCCAAAGCTCTGTGAACTTAATTGAAATTACTTGTAAAACGTAGTGTGCTCTTTGTTAACACTTACCCAAGTTATTTATGTGCTTAAATTGTAGTTTCAACAGATAATAGGCTGAAATTAGAGGATAATATGAAGTAGAATTCACTGCTTGTTCCAAGTATAAAGCTAAACTGGATGGTGTAAGTCAGTTTGTATATTTCATTCTCTCTACCAATACAGTTCATATCTACACACTGAAACTCGCAAGAAAAAAAAAAAGACAACTGAACCATAGAAAGAAAATCAAAACCTAGAGTTGTGGGCTACCAGTCGGTATCTTTGCCCATACAGCGTTTTGTAGTGGTAGAAGAGTTGAGTTTCTATGTCTGTACCTAAACTGCTGCTCAGCTTTGAATGGGTGCATTTGAAACTTGAAAAATTTCAGGTTGCTTTGTATCTGCTGATAGAATGTGTCTGGACTACTAGTTCTGTAATCTCAGGTGCAACATGAGTGTACTTCTCACTCTTCTAATACATTAAAAGAGGCCTTTTTCTTAAACAGAAAAAATTACCAGGTGTTGAACTTCTGTTTTAAGTACAAGTAAATCTAACAAAGTCAAAATGTTGTCTGAGCAATCAGCCATCTTGCAGTTTCTTGTTTAACCTAACTGCCTGTGTCTTGTGATGAACTCCTCTCACCTGTACGTTGTGCAATGCAAGACCCCTGTATCTGGAGAGTGAGAGTTAGCCTTGGCCCTTTTAAAACAAGATTCAGAACAGTAGCTAATTTTGAAATATGTATAGACACCTTTTGAATATCACTGTTCTGTTCCTGATCGTGTTCCAACTGTTTTTCTTCTTCTGTATCTCTTTGAATGCAGTATTAAGATGTACAAAGACCAGATAAATCGACTGGAAAGCAGAATAAGAAGTTAAAACAGTGCCAGAGCTGTTGGTAGGCAAGCTGCGTGTTGTAGACTTGTGTGAACTCCGTAGCTATAGGCTGAGAACACATATGGAGTTACTGATGAGGTGGTACGTGACAAGTTGGGGAATCATTTGGGCCCCTTGAAAGGTGAAAGCACTGCTTTCAGTTTAAATAGCAATTGTGAGAAGAATTTTCTTGTTGCTGTGCTAAGCCTTCATTACAGTTCCCAAAGAGCAGGTGCTATACCGGGCCTGACTGAAAAAAATGCTGTTTTGCAGAGCACGATAGTCCAGACTGGGCAGGCAGGTGGATTTTCCACCATGAGGGGTGCTGTGGCAGCAGAAGGATTCAGACCGAAGTTTTAACAAGTCCCTTAAACCATACTGATCACAATCCTCTTTTATGGACTAAAACACATACAAAGAAACAAAAAGTCAATACATCGCAATCACAGGAGTCTGTGTGGAACAGTGGCAGAGAAACTTTTAGAACTACCTTGCTATCTGGATGTGTTTGTCTCTTACTCTTGTGTTATTTATGGAGCCAGCTATTATTTGTCAAAACTTAAATTTTATTTAGTCAGTTCACTACATTTTATATACGTATATAGTGCTGCTGCTCACCACAGTTCCAGAAGCATTATTGTTACAAATTACTTCTAAACTTTCTAACTAAGCCTGCTTCCCACTTCTACAGCACCAGTAGATCTATGCAAACCTTGGGAGCTTGGATAATGCAAGTGGTATTTTTGTGTTTTCCAGCTTGTCTGTTCTAAACTAACAAAGTTAACCTAAGCAGCTTCCTTTAGGATTGTTAATCTCTTATTCATGGACAGTGATGTCTTTTTTTTCTAGTTTAAATTTATGATTTTGCCAAATAGAATATTGGATTTCAGAGGCTTTGCTAATCAGCAGCTTCAAGTTTTGCTTTAAATTTTTCCCTTTTGACTGATTTCTGTTCTTGATAGAAGTTATTTAGAAACAGTTACACGGTAAGTGTAGTTTTCTTGTAATATGCTTAAATGTTTTGACTGTCACAACAATGATATTCTCAACTTTTTCTTCACCAACAGCGCTTTATCCAGTATCTTGCATCCCGAAACACTTTGTTCAATTTAAATAACTACCTGGACAAAAGTGCCATGCAGGGTAAGGCTCTTTCACCGAAGGAAATAACTGTACTGATTTTTTGCTTTGTGATAATGCCTGTTGTGTGCTCTAGGAGACAAATGACATTTAAGTGAAAGGGTATTGTGACTTAAATTGCACAAGACACCAAAGGGTGTCCAACCAAGAATGTAGACACAAGGAAAGTGAGATTTTGAGTTGCCTAGCTGGGTGCGGGAAATTTCTGTAACGTATGTATAATGCATACGCAGCTGTGAATTTAAAAAAGTGAATTCTTAACACTGACTGATGTTAAGATAATAAGCCTGATGAATATTAGCACAACAATCTATTCTTGCTGTTGCATTTTAGTGCATTTAGTGCATTTTAGTGTCTCAGGAGTACATATTTACTGTGAAGGTGCACGGAATGGTGGCTAGAATATGCTGTATATTGAGAACTCCCTCAAATCTTTGAGAAGTCTTTTAATTGCTTGCCAATGGTAGAGAACATTTTTTGGTCTTTATGTGGTTTTTGAGGCATTGAGATAAGTTACCAAAGCCTCCAGCATTTTATGAGGAATACATTTTTAGTCTAATTTCAAGAACATCTTAATAACAGCTGCTTGGTTCTTGTCTAATATTTTAATATGTTTATTCTAATAATTGCAATGAATGCTTTGCTGATCTCAGGTGGTTAGGAAGAAAGTGTAACATTACATCTCAAGGTGAAAAATAGTGGATCTCGTGACTTTGGAAAGTGCCTATGAAGAGCTTTTTATGCCAGTTGATACAAAATGGGCTAGTAGGAGAATAGTTCTTGAAAACAAAAGAGACTGTACCCCTTCAAAATGTCTAACTTAAGAATGCTTAACTTCTAGGCTATGATATGTCTACCTTCATTAGGCGATATAGCAGATACTTGAATGAAAAAGCACTTTCATATAGACTTGTAGCAGTTGACTTCACCAAAATGAAAAGAGGGTAAGACTGTTACTGCTTCATTTATTTGGTCTTTCATACTCTGGGGGGAGGGAAATGCCAGTTGTTCTTGACCTTATCATGGATTGCTATTCCTTTTGGCCCTGTGAAGCAACATAGTATTGCTGAAACAGAGTAGTATGTTGAGTTTTCTTCGTAACTTGTAAATGTGTCTTCTACTCTGTGTAGGATAGATGGAGTGATGAGAACCATGAATGCTGAAAAGCTGCTGAAAACCCTTCCAATCATACAGAACCAGCTTGATGCACTCCTTGATTTTGATGTAAGTACTGTAAGCTCAGTGTTAGGTAGCGCTCTCGTTTTGAGGTGCGAGTTTCATTATTCTGTTAAATACTAATTTACTTTTTCCTTGCTCTCTACACAGGCAAATCCAAATGAACTAACAAACGGTGTTATAAATGCTGCCTTTATGCTCCTCTTTAAAGATTCCATTAGACTTTTTGCAGCATACAATGAGGGGATTGTTAATCTTTTAGGTATGTGAGAATTTTTTTTGCTTTTGAACTTTTGTGAAAGATATTGAGAGAACTAAAGAATACAGACTACTTCTGACTGCAGTTTCCTAATAAATTCTCTGCTTTGTTATCATTAAATTAAGCCTGTCTTACTTTCAGTTAAGTTCACTTTAAGCCAACTAGCATAGGCTTAAACATACACTTTACCTAGAAAAATACATCTTGAGACAGAAATTGAAACGAGAGGGAGACTGGTGAGAATAAAAAAAAGATACCATAAATGTGCAGTGGATAATCTTTGCAATTGTACTGTACAAGTATTAGTGAGATACCTGGTATTTTGAGTATTTGGTTTAGTCTCTGTATGACTGACTTCTGGTTTCCCATACTTTTTATGGCTTGACTGTTCACCTTTACCTGGTACCTGAATCTACATGAGCCTAGCAGATGACATGTAGGGGTTTTTTGTGCAAGAGTGATAAGCTCTTAGCAAAGCCTTATAATGACTATTCAAGCAAATTTCTGAATGAAAACTGCTGATCAGTTTGCTCTGTTAATCCATTAGTTTTTACTCAGTGAAATATCTATAAATATATAAGGCAAGACCATAAAAAGTGAAGGATGTTGTTGATAATCCTTTTGATAGGTCAGTTCAGTATATGTACCACTTCAGTAGCTGTTCTGGTGTCTTTTGGATATTGAGCCCATTTACAAACATCAAAACGTATTGATACAGTGTCTAAAAATGTAAATATATACCAGGAATATTTTCAAATGATAAAATATGTCTCATTGCCAGCTAATAAGCTGACTTCTTGAAAAAAATCATAATAGCTAATTTAACAATTGGTGATTCATGTCTATGCTTAATAAAGCTTTGCGTTATATTCTAATATACTGAAATAGGAAAAAAAATGCTATTTTTCTTCGTCGACTTACATGAACACTTGACACCTTTTGTAGTAAGTTTAAAAATCTGCATAGCTTTGAGTTACTCTTGTCTGTTCTTTCCCTGAAGCTTGTCTCAAATTAGCTTGTAGAATACCATGTCAGCTTTTTGCTGGGAGGGTGTTAATCTTACAAGAATTTTATTTGCATCCTCAGAAAGATATTTTGATATGAAGAAGAACCAGTGCAAAGAAGGCTTGGATATTTACAAAAAATTTCTAGCCAGAATGACCAAATTGTCAGAATTCCTCAAAGTAGCAGAGGTAAATAAATCTACATTTACAGAAAGGATATAATTTAGCTGTCTATACTGGTACAGTAGTCTGCATTCATAAAAACAGCATCACAAACAGGTGAATGTTTGCTTAACTTTGCTATACAAGGAAGTATTGTACAGGTTAGGTATTTTAATGATTGTATATGTTTATTAACATGAAGTGAGACTTTTGGATATCCTTTTTATTAGCCAGACAATGTAGTAAAGTTTCTGAAGTTTTGTTATAAATTTAATGAATGGTCCAAAATGTATGAACTGAATGTTACAGCCTGTTTACAGTGCTCTCCTTTACTGTAACTGCTAAAAATGGAGAAGTAGTTCCAGTAAGCAATGTGGGTGTGTTTCTAATGCTCCCAGTAAGCTTTTCTACATGAAAGTTAGGCTGAATTAAAAGCTGGGTTTGTTTTGAGATGTAATTCAACGCACTTGGGATTTCTAAGGTGTATTCCTAGTGAAACTTGTACCAGTTCAGAAAGTTATGAATATCCCTTTTTTAATATGTTAGTCTTCATGTAACATGCAGACATCACTGTTTTTTATTTGTGCTGCCACTGCATGTAGCAATTAACTTTTTTTTCTTCTTTTTTTTGTAAACCCAGCAAGTTGGAATTGATCACGGTGACATTCCAGATCTTACTCAGGTCAGTGTAAAATATCATATTGATTAACCCAATTATTTTGTTCTTGACATTTTAAATGGTTTGTGTATCATAGTAATAATTCATCTTGAGAATGTATTCTCTTCTATGTATTTATATACGGGAAATGTGTGGTGACTTTCCCACACTTTAAATGCACTCAGTACTTTGCAGTTCTTCATAAGATTTTTTGATTGTTTAAAGCAATAAAACTCACAGAAAATACTTTTCAAGAACTTCTGTTTTTTATCACAGAGGTAAGCCACGAGCATCTTGCCATGCCCTGAATAAAACTTTCCATTTCAGTGTAACTTGATGTCTTCCAACACACTTAAAGATTACAGTTAGTTCAGTCAAAATTTTTTTCTTTCCCCTGAGATCTGAATAGATTTGATGTTTCTATGTTAGCACTTAACGCTGGCTTTGATATTACTCAGTAATACAAAGGACATGCACAATACAGGATGTGCACTGGAAAATTTTAGTCTAAAAGGTGGAATGCAGGGGAACACCTTCTAGTGAGGATAAACTGAGGGGCAGAAAGGAGGTGAGAAAGAGTTTGGGCTTAAGAACAGGAAACACTGACAGTCCACAGAAGTGCGCAAAGTTGTTATTTGCAAGTTTCTTCAGTCAATAGGGATGTTGTATTTCTAACGTAGAACCAAGCCAACAGGACAGGGGTATTTGTCATTCTTTCTGTAGCACAGAGTAACCTGGTGGGTAGAATAAATGGCAGTCTGTCAGACTCGGGCAGTAAGTGAAGTGCCTTAGCGGTCTACAGTACTCAAGCTGTTTAAGTGAAGTCAGTGTGAAACATTTGAAATCTAATGTGTAAACTCTGAACAGTCACATGAGGTCTTAAATTCCCTTTATGATGTAACTTTCATGGACTAATCATGCAAAAATATATCTACTCTGAAGCCTGAATATCATCAGTGTCTTTTTAATATTTTTAATTTTTTAAAATCTAAACCATAAACTTCCATCATCAGTGTTGTTCGTTACTGCTTACAGTATGATTTCCAATTAAAATCATACATGTTTCAAAGTACAGATGTCTAATATTTGCTCCTAGGAAATTAATATTAACCCCTGTAAGAACTTCTAGGCCTTTGTGGTAGGAAAGAACTGTGACACTAATGAGCAAGGTAAGAGCAGGTAATGAGTAGTTTGAAGTTTTCTGTTGGTGTTTGATCTTAGCATCTTACTCTCTTTTGATTAGTACTGCAGTATTCAGCTGGTCTGTATTATGCTAATCAAATTATACTCAAGTCTAAAGTTATACTTCACTGGGCTTGTGTGCACTTGTCTGGTTAATTGGGTCATTATAAGACTCCTCAAAGCAGGGTTTGTTTTATTTACTGAGAGAGATTATTTAACTTCATCGTTTTGCTGCTTTCTGTATCTGAAACTTTCAGTGAGCAAAACCCTTTATATCTGCTGTTCTCACAACATGTTTTTCTCATAGCTCAGCTATTTTGTTGTAAGTGCACTTGGCTGTGAAAGGCAACTCTCTGAGCTGTGGTGGTAGGTGTCCGCACCCTGTGTATCTTGGCCATTTTGGTGCCACTGTTAAGCGTTTCGCTTCCATAGTAAATTTCATGGTGTTTAGTAAGAGTTGTATAATTGTACATCCATTTAGTGTCACATTAAAAAAATTTGCCAAAATTTCTTAATACTAGGCTTTCACAAAAATTTAATTTTCAGTGTGCTTATGTTTCTGAAATAAGTTCAGACACGGTCATGTCTTTTCTTTCTATTCTGGTTTACCATGATTGGGTGTCCTTCGTCCCCCCACCCCCATACTTTGGTTACGTTTCTGGTATATATTCTCTCTGTGCTATGCACATTTCAGAGTTTCCTTAAACCGTTCCTGACAACAATGATTTTATGTTTTTTAGGGGTTTATTATTACTGCTGCTGTATAACCATTTTTCTTCCTTGATTCTAACATTCACGCTACTGCCCCTTTTGCCAGTTCCTATTAAAAAAATATTTTACTTTGTAGGTGCCCTGTTTCACAGTGGTATTGCTTACAGTTACAGCTATAAACAGAAAGAATTTCATGAATGTAACTGGGTCATTTTCCTCTGTACGGATGTCAGTCTGTCAGATGTCTTTGGGTGGGGGAAGGGAGGCTGAGTCATAAAATAATGGGTTTTTTCAAGTCATAATGTCTATATTAGCTCAGATGTCTTTTCTGACATGAAACTGCTAAGATCTGTTCACTCAGTTTCATTCTGATGTTTTGTTGGATGTCTGCAGCACTGAGGAAGTTCAGAGAAGTCACTGGTTTGGTTTTAGGTTTTATGGTTGAGGGGGTTGTTTAGCAGGTTTTCGAAACAGTAAGTATAGAATATGCTTTTTCCATACAGTTAAGTTTTTAGAGTGGCCTTAAACAAAAAAAACCCAAACCACAAAAAAGGCCAATGAGGAAACACTTTCTGGGATTAGGGTATAGTCCTCTTCTATTAAGGTTATCTATCTAGCTGTGTCATGCAAAGCATTTTGCAAACTACTGTTCCTCCTGGAAGGTAAATGTATGGGGTTATTTTGGTGGTTTGTGGGGTTTGGTTTTTTGGTTTTGTGGGGGTTTCCCCGCCCCCCCCCCCCCCCCCCCCCCCATAACTTTCCAGAAAGGTATTTCAGGATGTTCCCCCTTGGGTTTTAGCTGTCCAGTTTGAACACTGAATTTACTCATGACCAGTTGTTGAGGTAACTACACTGTCTTAGCTTACCTAGCTCTATTTATAGAAAGAAACATCAACTCAGGCTTAACTTTAAGACAAGCAGTTTTATAGGATTATTCTAATTGCTTTTCTTTGCATCTCTTGTAGCTTGAACTGGCCTCTGCTGAATGTGGGAAGCAAGAATTGTGTTCAATATTTCAGAGGGGAGCTTGCCAAAGCCTTGTGTGATTAGTATTTTTCCTCTTTCAGGAAATACTTTGGTGTAGCTTTTGGTACAGAAGGGCTAGCAAGGGCAAGCTGGTTTCTCTTCTAAACCGTACCCATCAAATCTGTTGTACCCAGTGCAAGTTCACAAGTGGTAAGAGAGGCTTAATGTCTCTGAAAGCCTGCCAGGTGAGGAGGACTGAGCTGGCAAGTAGATTAAAACTTTGGATGTCTATTCCCTTCATCTGCATCTGCAGTAGGATTTGTTTCACTTGTTTTATCGAGTATGGGCTATGTAGTCAAAAGCCACAAGAGCAGTGTGGCTAGAATAGCCAGGCAGTGAACTCTTCCAAAAGTGCCAGCCTAATTATTTTGCTCAATGGTGGTTGTTTTTATAGGGTGACTTGGAGAAATCTTGCTTCTTACTAAGACTGTGTAATCCATATGAGGTTAGAATTTATTCTGAGCTTTGAAGCTGTTCCCTTTGGTATAGAAGAAATATTTCTGTATGGATACAATTACGTGGCAGAAAGAAAACAGGTTATGATTGGCACTTATTTCTTGTTCTCTGTAGGGACCAAAGCAGCTCTGGTGTGCTTTAGTTCTGTATGTTTTACAATTGCTCTTTTCTGTTGACGGCCAGTTAAAATCTTTGTCTTGGGTGCTGAGTAATGTCATGGCTTGGCTCTCAAAAGTCTTGGTAAGCTTATGAGTATTGGTTGCCTAAAAGTCACTGAGGTTGTCAACTTTTAGCTGAGGTGTTTAGTGCCTGACTTCCTGCTAGATTTAGGTGGTGAGAAGCCTGTTTATTGGCATCTTCTTCATTGCTTTAATAACAGCTTAATGTTTCAAAACTTCTCACAGGTAATGCTTTCGGGGGGGGCATGAGATTCACCAAAAGACAACTTCATTTGAAGTGATGTTGCTAGTTTCTAATGAGTCAGGCTACCAAAGGCTTTGGAGTAATTGAGTTGGTTTATTGTGTGGTCATGTGTTGAATAGCTACTCACTCTGCAGTGTGTTGTTGGGATCAGCTGCAATTTGATTGCATTTTTATCAAACCTAACATCCTGTTGTAGTCAAGTGTTCCTAATGCAAGCCTTTGTAAATTTTTGAAGGGAAAGTGATTGGCTTTTCATTGTTACGGGGGAAAGGGGATCACAAATGCAAAGGCTTCATTTTGGTACTTCTGTAAGTTTAAGGGAGTGCTGCTTAATCATCTGTGATGATTGGATTAATCTTAAGATAGCAAATGCTGTTGCCAAAAGCAAGAACACAGTTTGTGTACACAGAAGCAGACCTACTCTGGGGGAATCCTTACTTTATGGCTCTGGTGCCAATCCTTTTAAAGAACCACAACTGCGTAGACAGAATCAAAGTGTGCAGGATGGCAGCAAAACCCAAAAGCACAATTATTGGTGTGTGCAGTTTGGTTTTAGTAGGTGAGGAAACTAATCTGTGTACTGAACTATGACGTGTTGTCTAGAAGCGCTGTTTTATAAATACTTTTAACTTCAGGCACCCAGCAGCTTGCTTGAAGCACTGGAACAGCATTTGGCTTCTGTGGAGGGAAAGAAAACAAAAGAAGTCTCCGCTGCCAGCAGGTGAGCACCCAATGAATTATAACAATACTTATGCTTAGGATTTGTTATCTTCATACTAAGAATTTTCAGGATTCAGTCATTTGGCATTCTCCTTGAATTTTATTTTCTTCCAAACATATCTTCCTAGAAGTATAAATGAAGAGTCTAGTGAGTAATAGCTCAGTCAAATCTAGGTATGTCTGCCTGTGTCTCTGACAGACTTTTCTTATTATGCTTTATTAAACCACTGAGATGAGACTCAGTTCTTTTTAGTTTTTTCTTGGTTGAAGTCCTTTGGCTTATAAGACTTCTGAGGTATTTGGATTTTGAAGCTTTTTCTACACAAGATAGAATGGTATTTATCTTTATTTTTTCATTTAAGATAATGGAATTTATCTTAACCTGCTTATAGAAGTTCTTCAGTCCCTTTTCAGGTGCTTTGTGCTAGCAGGAATTATGTTATTCTTTCTGTCAAGTACAGTATCTATATATGAACAGAACTTCTGACTGAAGAGTGAGGGATCTCTTTTGGTGTAGGCATTCTACCACAAAAACTTGATAAATCTTCTTAAATGTATCAGTGTAAGCTACATTCCTGAGTTGTTACCTTGCTCTTCAGATTTTTACTTTATTTGCAAGTACCTGAGGGTTCACTGCCATAGTATTCTGCAAAAAAGTATACTATGTAGAGAATAACTTCACTGCTTTGTTTACTGTTCTATGTATAATACATACAAACATGCTTTCTGTCCTCATGCTACTTGAACGGAATAGAATTCCAGTCTAGTTTATATGACCTTGAAGAAAAAAGACAATGCGTACGTTCTGCACTTTCCAGTTCATACCTACTGAAGCCTGAAGGAGTAATCCTGTATTGTTACACCGCTTATTCACCAAACTCGTCATTATTGGGGTGTCTGCTTTTCTCTGCCAGAGAGTAAGGGAAGACTGGAGTGAAGAGGGAATGATACACAACTAGATAAGGCCCTTGATGATTGAACTGAGTGATGTATACCTGATGGTTTATCTTAATGAAACTTATTAATTATTACTGTTTTTAGAGCTAGTGCCCTTTCCAGTGCTGTTTCTACACTTGCCAATACAGGAATGTCACTTAGCAGGATGGATGAGAAGGAAAAGCAGCAAGCATTGGAGGAAGAACAAGCTAGACTGCAGGCACTTAAGGTACTATGTTTTACAAGTTTGTATTCAGAGTTGGTTTTTTTTTTTTTCTTTAACTAGATATAGGTGATAACCAAGATTTGGCTTAAAATAGTGTATGGTGGGGGAACTCTCATCTTGAGAGGGCAAGGCATGGTTCTGTGAGATGCACGTGTGATGGCTGCCAGTATTGGGTGACCCTTCTACCTGGAGTATGGTCTGAATGGCACGCAGCTGATACAAATAATTTATTTTCTTCCTTACAAGAGACTTTTATTTATCTCAAAGATTCACAGAATGAGTATACAACATTTCTAGGTTATGTCTCAGCAGCTGAACATACAGAATTGCTATTGTAAGACTGATTATTGGTAGGAGGGAATTATTTTTCCCCATCACGTATAGATTATGGCTTTATTGTGATTTTTCAGTCATGTTATTGATAACGAGAATGTATGCTATACTTCTGCCCATGTTTAACTGCTCTTATTTATTAAAATTAATTTGTGATTTAATTTGAAAAACTGTTTGAAATTATATGTATTTAGGTATAACTTATGGACTTTGATTTTCTTTCAAATGTATTATTTAGCGTATTCTCTGGATTCCTTAACTTTCCTTTGCTCATTGGTACTTGTTGAGTAGTCCTTGGTAACATCCCTCTCAAGGCCTGAATCCTGGCCTTTCAGGTCCTTTTAACCCCTTTATAACACTGTTTCCTGAGAACATAGTATAAAATCTTGAACGAGGCAAGGTGCTTCTCTTGCTGAAAGCTGAATCTGTGGTTCTGTCATGTCCCAGGCACATGGAAGTGGGGCAGTTGGAAATTTTTCTTGTGTTGCTTTAACATCTCTAGACCCACCAAACCAACGTAGCAACTCTGCTCATGTCATCTGGAGGCCACACTGAGAACCTTAAAACTATTTGGAGTGTGAAAGTAAAATTTGATGGTAATGCAGAGTTGAGTTTCATCTTTGGGATTATAGAGGTTTATTGAAGATTCTCTACTTTCCTGACTTGGTGTAAGGCATATTTTTTAAATCGGTGTGAAGCAGGTATTTTGCTATTAGACTAGCCTTAGCGTGCCTTGCTGCCTACTGCTGAACTGTTTCGCTTACTTTCAGCAAGCGTTGTGATGTTATTTGTTCGGGGGTTTTTGGGTGGGGTTGGCTTTTTTTTGTTTTCAGGAGTTGGATCAGATGTCTCCCTCTTTGCTGTCCCACTTCTACTGTAGTAGGACTTGTAGCTGCTGTAACTGAATAATTAAATTGGTTGATACAGATTTTCATTTGGGGGGTGGGGAAGCTTACAAGCTCATTCGGTGTTTTACTTGAGGAATGTAAGCAGTGTAAAACATACACCTGTGCTTTGACCTGTGCTGTATAAATGCAGTGGGCATATCTAGAAGTAACAAAGTATGTAAACCTAAAGTTAACAAGGTAAACTAGACTTTTCTTTTGCTAAATAGAAGCACCACCATATGGATATTGTTAGGATGCACGTTCTCAGTCTGATTTCTGAACATCTGAATTGAACTATAAAGAGATCATAACAGCAGAGGGAGATGGGTGTTCCTGAACAAAGGTCCGTTGACCTGTTTCTCTAAGTGACGATGAAAGCAGCCTAGAATATGTAGCTTGACTAGAAGTGTTTTACGTCTAAGCAGTTACAAGTAATTTGAAAAAATAATTACTGAAATCATCAAGTACCACATTGACTTTAAAAGGTTTTGTTAAAATAAATACTCTTAATTTCAATCATCTTTCTGCTTTCAGGACATTACAGAAGACTGTTTTATTTATTAAGACCATAATTAAAATTTCTTCTTGCAAAAGGGGTTTTCGGGACTGAGGGGTTAATAAATTAATTAAACTAAAATGCAAACTGTGTATCTCATCTTTCAGGAGCAGCGATTAAGAGAGATTTCTGTAGTATCAAATTCCACTTCCACATCAGCATCTCCAAGCACCTTATCAGGAAAGAGTGTGAATACCACTGTAGCTGTTGACTTCTTTGCAGTACCAGCACCCACAACAAATAGGTGAGAGAGACTTTGCTTTCTGAAGCAAGCAGAAATTACTGCATTGGCCTGTAGCTCTGCAATCAACTGCAAAGCACTGATCCTAGCTACTTCTCAAGGATTTTTCAATAATAACCTTTTGCTGTTGTGTTCACAGGAATTTTGGTATCAGTCAAGAAGTGCTTAATTACTAGTTTTGTACTACTATTATTGATGGGCTGGTAGTGAACAAGAGGAAGTGAGATTGGTATGAGTGTTCGTATAACACAAGAATACAATGCCTATTATGTATCTTCATGTTTCTCTGTTTTCTTATTCAGCATGCCCAACCTTTCTAGTGATCTTTTTGATCTTCAGCCTGCATTTGTTCCAACTGTGCAGAGTACTCCAGCTATATCAACATCAGCAAGCAGTGCTTGGGGAGGTGAGCTGATACAATGTCTAAATGATGGGTGAATTCTTAGAATACAAGAATAAAATACAGAGTCATACTTCATTGAATCTATATCTTAAACCTTAATTACTTTGCATTCAAACACTTCTATCCTTGACAGAATATACAGTAAGTTCTCTGAAAGCTCTGGCAAACTGTTACAGAGAAGTTACTTTTGTTTAACACATAGCAGTAGTGTCAATATGCAGTAGATGGAATGAAGGAGCTATTCAATAAAGGGGACAGGTAGATGAACTGTAACTAAAAATCAAACTTTAAAAATGCTGGGAAATGTAAACTAAGCAGATGTAACTGAAAATATGCTGGACTAGTGTTTCCATTCCATTAGTAATGTTTAATATCCTTTTCATTTAAAAGGTGTTGGTGACTTCAGAGTTCTTATAACAAAGCTGCTGTTCCCTGGGCACAGCATTCTCTGTACCCTCATCCATCCTTCTAAAGAATAGTCAGGATAGGTGTCAAAGAAATGTCTTAAATGTTGAAATAAGGCCTAAGTGTTGGTATTTTAACAGGTGGAATTGATGCCCTTGTGTGCTATTTAAAAGGTAGATTCTTGAAGCCAAAAATGTAATATTTAACTTTTTTGATTGATAAATGTTCTGTCATTCTCCCCCTCCCATGCAATGGCAATATCAGAATTATTTTCCCTGAATAGAGTGAGCTGTTAGGATTTTTATCGTAACTAAGAATTTGTACCTGTAATGGGCTGCTCGCTAGGTGGAATGTTTACAGTTTGACTTTGTCTAGAGATTCTCATATTCGATCATTTCAGACTGCTTTTCTTTTCCATTATTTGTCCTTTGTATTCTTTCCTTCACTTCTGCATCTGAAAGGTCCTTTCTCGTCCTCAAATGGTTGTGTTGGTTCTCCACCTCATCTGGACATCTTTGACATGAAGCCTGTTGAAGAAGCTGTAAAATCTACCACCCCTTTCATCAATTCTACTTTTTCCTCCAAACAAACGGTGGAACTGTTTAGTGGTAAAGCAAACAAACCCCATGTAATTTCTATGCAGCTGGAGATGATAATGCTAATAAATTGGGCCATGTAATCTTTCTTGTGGTTTGGACCAAACTTCACTTTTTATTAACAAGTGAAGATGGTGCATTAATTCCAGATGTATTAAACTATATGTTTCCTTAAAGTTTTATTCCTACAGTTGAAATAACTCATTGTTTTGTTCAGTTTGTACACCCTAGACATCCTAAGACTTGCAATGCTGCTGGAATTTTTGCTGCTTTCTTTCAAACTGCAGCCTCCTTTCTATTTTGTAATGGGGAATGCAGGAGTTACTTGAGCTTTTCAAATTTGTTAAATAAATTTTAAAAGCTTCCTTTTTTATTACTTAAATTCTTATTTTTTAATGGCAGACTTAATTCTTGGGTCCCTCTTCCTTTTTCTCTTTTTAACTGATCTTATTTTCTTCTCTTTCTTTTTATGAAGATGACTTTAGTGGTCATAAACCTACATACGCTTCTCTGTATCATCCTCTGACTGTTGATGGTAATTTTCTTTTCTTTTAGTAAACATTCTGGTTTCATTGTAATAAGTTATATTGCTCCATGGGTTTAATTGCTCTAAACTTTTTTTCCCTAGGTTTTCCTCTTCATTCAGCTCCTCCAAGTACCACCTCTTCAACAATTAATGTGGACTTTGATGCTGTTTTTGGAGGAAAATCTACAGCACCAGAGTACAGGACTACAAGTGGTAAAAACTACCTTATGACTAATTTACACCCTACAGGCAACAGTTGCTTAACAATTTAGCATAATTGCTATTGCAGTTCAAAATCTAATAATGTAATACATTTGCAAGCTGATTATAGGGCTGATAAGATAACAGGCAATCAACTGAATTGTAGTTATTTACTTTAAAATTAGCTTTGACTAATCTCATATACTGTGTAATAACTGTTTCCTCTCTTTTTGGGGGAATGAACTTTGAATGTGGCCCACTGGATACCTCTTAACGGGTAAGCTTACATTATTCTGTTTTCAGTGGGTATGACTTCAGTGCTTTCTCTTGATACATATAGATACATAGAGTTCCCTCTAACTTCATTGAGTGGAGTTGTACTTAGAAAAATGCGAAACTGGTTGCATGTATTTGTTGCTTGAAGAGTAGCTGAGTTATGATCTTTCTCTTGCTTGGTGCTGTTTTGCTATGTGAATGTATTGCTGTATGTCCTTAGGAACGTATAGCAAAGGAACTCTTGTGTACATTCAGGGTGCTAGCAGTATCATGAAATTACTGCTATATTGTTTCCAAGTGCTCTTGTAACACTATCTTTAACAACCGTTCTTCAGTTTTAGGGGAGATTCATCTTAATTCAAAAATACCATCAGTCACTGCTGAAGTAAAATTAAAGATTGTACTAGATTAATAGCTACAATATAGTATTCCATAAAAAAGAAAGAGGCTAAGCTATGCTTCTGTCTGAGCCTTAAACACTTCCAGCATGTTGAAACTTTGCATATAGATACTCAAACTATTTAGCGTTCTATAAAGAAAATACCTCCCTGGCATATGGATGTGTTTTTCTATTAAATGCAATATAACTGATTTGTCAACAGTTGCTTTTATGTTCTTTGTTTAGTTTTTAACTTTCTAGATGATGTATTGCAACCCACAGTACCACCACAAAATCAAAAAGCCGCTTTAGCCAGCCAGCAAAGTGGAAAAATTTTTGCAAATGACCTTGATTCTTCACTGGCTAATCTAGTGGGAAGTAAGTGTGAAGCTTTAACTATCCCATTTGCTACTGAAAACAAAACAAGCTTCCCCCCCTGCCCCCCCCCCCTAAATAAATTAAAAATACTTAGGGATTTTGTCGGTTTCTCCTTCCCCCCAGATCTTGGCTTTGGAGGAACTCCATCCAAAAAGTAAGTGCAAATATGTATTTATAATATTGTCACATGATTATTTGGTAGCCTCTGGCACAGTTTACCAGTACTAACATGGCAAGAGTCTCAACTCTTGAAAGTAATGAAGTACCAAGAACAGCATTGAAACAGTGAGTTTGCGGTCAGTCACCATAACACAGTCAACCTTAACTTTTGAAGTAATTCACTTCAGTTTCTCAATTGCTGTATTTTTATGAAGCACCATAAAAAAACTTGCAGTTACATAAAACTGTAGTTAATCATCATGCTGTACAGTGCTGTAATGATAGTTTACTTTTAACACAAAACAGAACCCCCAGACTTCATATTTACTGGAACAGATATAGAAGTAGTTACTGAAATCCTGAGTGTTTCTTGCAACCATAGATTTCAGCTGTGTATTAAGGCATGTTTTGATTTTCTGTTATGTTGTTGTTACTCTAGCTGTTGACTCTCTGTGAAAACTAACACCACATTTTCATTTCAGATCAGATATGCAGTGGACCCAGCCCACAGAGAAAAAACTTACTGGTGGAACAAACTGGCAAGCAAAAACAAGCACATCAACCACGTGGAACCCTACTCCCTTACCCACTATTCCACATATGGTAATTTCTGTACTACTTGAATCATGTTTCATTTTCATAAATGCTAATTCCTTGCTTGAAGTAACTTAAGCATTAGCAAAGGCTGTTTGGGACAAGACTTGGGGGCAGGGGGGAATGCGTGTAGGATCACCTCTCAAGCTGGATGAGGTAGGGGTTTTAGTGTGTGTTATTTCCCCTAACTGTAAAATTTGTCCATGAAAGACTTAAATAACCAGCCTTTCACTTGAGACATATCTCATCTCATAAGTTCTTTTTGAATTGAAGCAAATGACCCCAAACCTGAAAATTTGATGTGCATGTTTGAGATCCTCTCACATCCATACACGCACCAGAATGTGTTTCAAGGGCAAAACTGCTGTTCCTTCCAGTTTTCACTCCTTTTTCAGTTTTATCACATGAAACACTGCTACAGCTCCTGCAAGGCATCCTAATTATTAGGCCAGGCAGCACTTTGGAATTTTGAAAATGCTCAGCAGCAACTTTGTATTTTTAACACAGTATAAAATACTAAGTGGAAGTTTTATCGTTATTTAAATGAAGAATTTTCATTCCTTGGGCGGATATTTGTAGGCAACTGAGTTTTCCTATGCTTATAGAAGAGATTTTTTTTTTCAAGTATCTTCTATTCATACATATTCATACAAATATGAACCACTTCTGAAATAAAGCTGCCTTAGAGGGAAGTAGAATGTTCATGTTGGTTATACGTACATACAACTAGGGTAATTACCACATTTGCTTTGAATTTTTGGACTGCTGTCTGACTTTATTTTACAATATTTATAGTTTTGCCTGTAATGCCCATTTTCCTCATCTTATGTGAGTATGTTCATTCAGAATTACCAAAGTTGAACAGAATATTAAATTCAGTAGTGGACTCGAAACCAAAACTCAAAAATTCTGTATGAGAGGATCTCTCAGTTGTATAGCACTTTTATGTGAGATTTCTGAGACCATAAAATCTATTTATCCCCTCCTGGTGCTCTAGAACATGCTGTTGGTGCTGATGCATTTTTATTTCGGAAAGATAGAGGGCACCTTGGCACACTGATCGCTGTGGATTTGGGTTTTGTGTTTCTATTTCATGTGTTCATGTTTAATACTTTCTGGTCTAAGCCTTTTATGCCAGGTATCTGCTCACTCATTTACTTGGAATTCTGACAAACTATGATGCAAATGACTAGCTCAGTTATGAGTGTCTTTAAAATCAGTGCTCCAGTATTGAAAAGGTCTAACTGTCCTGGCTTGATCTGTGGCATTCAGGGTACTAACCCTCCAGTTCATGTGTAGTCTGCATAGTCTTTCATAGTGAAGTACTCTAATTAGCACTCCATTTTTAATATCACTAGCATTACTTAACAATGCATGGCCATATGAAGTGCATGCATCACTGTGCCTGTGAACATAACCTGATATAAGTTATTGCTGGCATAGGATGCTCCTTTTTTTTTTTTTTTCTTATTGTGATATGTTGCAGACATCAGAAGTTAGTATGTGAGCAACATTTACCTGACTAAACATATTTTGCTATTAGTTTCTTAAGCTGAATGGTCACTGGCTTGGGTTTTTTCTATGCCCTTCTCACGTGTAGTGGGAGGACAAAGGCGTATTGCATGCCATGCCATCTAAAAGCTTCTCACACCATGTTTATGCGAGCAATATACTCAAATCTGTCTAGATTTGGTAAAATTTCGATTTTTGCTTTAAGTAGTATTATTGATAGATTTCTAGGCAGGGAACCTATCTTAAATTAACAGGCATAGTTGCTGATGTTATTGCCGTTGCACTTTTTTCCTCCCGTTCTAATTGTTTTAATAAATCAGTTGAGTATAATTACAGACAGTTATGGTACTGGACTTGAATCCATCCCTTGGTTAGAATTTCCAGTTTGAATACCTCCTTAAATAATTTTCTGTCCTTACTCCTTTTGCTGTGCCAGAATGGAGTACACTATCCTGGATATGTAAGTCCATTTCTTGTAAATACATTGGTTATTTAAAGCAATGAAAAATACATATTTGTCATGGTTTTATATATATATTACTAGTATGTCTGAGCTTATCTAAAATACGTGAAAATTGTCTTCATTGAAGGTACCTGCTCCTATCACATACCCATTGACCACGCCTCAAGTGCCTGTATATGGAATGGTAAGAAATGTGATTGTCTTATATTCCTGAAAAACCTAGTTGTGTCCTCTAGTGAGTTGCATGGCAGGCACTGTTGTGCTCAAATCACCCTGCAACTTACATGTACTGTTTCATAAGGTCAATAGCGTGTGAAATCTGATAACTTTTTTACACTGCATTGGATGAGATTACTTTAAATTTAATACAGTGAGTTTTTTAACTTTACTACATGTGTGTGTCTATAGGCTTTTTTTCTACTAACTTAGAATGCAAAAAGTTGTGTCTTCTAGAAGTAGTTTGAATTTTATATATGTGTTTTGTGGGGGTTTTGTTTTTCTAACAGGTACCTCCTCAGGTTGGAGCTGCTCCTTTGATGGCACCTCAGTCAATGATGTATACGCAGCCGGGTTTAAGGCCAACAAATCCTTTTGCACCTGTCTCTGAAACTCAGGTGAACTGTTTTCTTTAATCTTGAGACCGTACTGAAACTTTAGTCTTGGTAAAAGCAACCAAATGCTTCCTGAAGGGCTTAGAATATATTTCTGCTTTTGAAAGTGAAGGATTCCTCAGTTAAAGGCAACAGCTTTTGCTGGCAAGGAGGCAAATTCAGATGGTGTGAGCATGCATATGTAGGAAGCAAGGAAGAAAGTAAAATTTAAATATTTAGTGGCTAACTTTTTTCTCTGTGTCAATATTAAGAAAATGGGAGTGGTGAAGACACATAGAATTTAAACTTCTTATGACATTAGCTGGATACTTGGTTTAGTCATACTGACTAGAGCAGTGGTGAAAGCTTTCTGAAGGATCAGCTGGTAAGGCAATAAAAAAGGCATGGACAAGAGCTCACTTAAGTTGAAGAAACTGTGTACTCCTGTCATCCAGATATGTTGGTCTTTATGTTCTTCAGGGATGTTTTGAAATGCCAAAGCAATAGTCTTAACTTGCAAGTAACAAGGCAGTTGAGTAAATTCATAATTCTAAAACACTGAGAAATCATGTGTTATGTAAGTGGCATTAATATGTAATCTCTGCTTCACAGATACAGTTTATGTAGAGCCGCCAAAGCAGCAAGATGTGAGAACAACCAAATACTGGTAAAAAAAAGAAAAGACTGCATTTCAATCTTCCCATGATGTATTCCTGAGCAGGGCAACTGTTTCTTGCCTGTGTAATACAATACTATTTTGAATTGCAATGCTTTAGAGATTCTTGTTTATAATAGTCACTGCAGTGTGAAGTAATGTTTGTTCACTGATTTATTTTTTTTTTTTTTACCTTTTTTAACTGCTCAGCAGAAAACTGTATTTTGAGGTTGACTCGGAAGGTGCAAGATGGATTATGTATCATCTTCAATAATGAGAAGAGGGGTTACGTGATTGCTCTACAACCTTACTCATCAGTGGATTACCTTAGGAAGTTAACTGAGGATGTCAAAGCTATTTATTTTTTCCATAAATTTTGTGGCTGTTGTAACCAAGACACAAGACAGATGAAGTTGAGCAATAAAATTTTTATGTGCTCTAATAAATACTCTGATAGAGCAATGCTTGCATTATCATAAGGAAAATATTGTGTGAAATCAGACAGCTTTTTCAAATTAGAATAGCTTATAGTAATTTGCAAACTTTATAATGTGAGTTTGAAATGCTGTGAATCAACAAGATATATACATATTATATATATACATATATATATATTAAAAAAAATAAATTGCTCCATTGGTATGTCAGTGTTACATGGCTAGTTTAAAGAGCCAGGCTCTGATACAGGCTGAAAGTCTGTGGTGGAGTAGGGGAAACAAGTGTGTTACGGAACAGCATGTGCAGCCTCCAACAGGTGTCTGTAGCTGCACTTCCATCGAGTATCTTCTCTGCAGTTAGCATTTTTCATAGCTCAAGGGAGAGTAGCTTTGGTGGCCAGTGAGTGAAGGTATCCTTAAGAACAGCAAATGGAAGCAGTTAGAAAATCATGTTGCTAACTGCGAAAGAGGCAAGAGATCCAATTACATTTTTTTTTTTAATCCATGAGGTCAAAAGAAGCAAACTTTGCAATAGTGCTGACACTTGCGAACTGGCAACTATACTGAAATTATCCAGCTGTAGAGAATAGCTTGTGCTGCTTTTCTGAAATACAAACCTAGCTGTAAACCATATAAAAGTAATTATTTTTAAATGTGTAAATATGTGCAGACTTTTAGATAAACTTTTCTTTAATGCTGCAGTAATCTTTTTCATCTGTAGTAATGTCAAGGTAAAAATGCTATGTTAAGAAATCCGGACTCCTTTTGAGAGGAAAATCTTTTACATCAGCTAATTTATGAAGTACGCTATTCATGATGGGTCAGATGTATAGAGACTTCTGGCACATCTTTTGTATTTTACAATCTTCCTCCAAATCTGAAATCGGCTTTGAAAATGCCTTATCTTGTATTTTTCAGTGTCTGGTAAAACCTGATAGCATTAAAAAACAACAACTACAAATAATAAATGGAATTGGGAGCAACCTTTCTTCCAGAAGTTTTGTGGCAGAACACAGCGAAAAGCTCTCCTGTAAAATGACTTTACTAATGATAATATTAAAGCTGAATTTTCAAAAAATGAATAGTTTTCTATTGTTAAAATAAACAGACCTCCAGAGTAGCATGTCTTTTATCTTCTGGAGAGTCTGTAAGTGCAGAAATATCTCTGACTCTCACTGTAAATGCAAATAGGCCTGAGAATCTTGTCAAACTGTCCTGTAGAGAATTTCTAAAATACAGCATCTTCTTCACAGTGGGAACAAGCCTTTTTCTAAACGCTTAATTCTGCCCAAAGAGTGCAAAAGTAGTATTTCTTAACCCTATGGAAATATTTTTGCCAAGTGAAACGGCTCAAAAGAAACAAAATTGAAAATCCACCTCCCAACCTTTGGAATCTGTAACCACTAACTTCCTGGGAAATGTAACCTTGCAGAAATCTAAAACTCTTTGAGTTTCTGAATGTGTATTGATTTTGATTTTGATTTTTTTAAAAAAAGAATTTGGACCATTATATAGCAATGTGATGTTCAAGTCTGAATTACAAAGGGCTTCAAGCTTTAATCCACCTTTATTGGGTTGAACAATTGTACAATTTTAAGCCAATGAGTTATTCAGTGCCTATAGTTACCCTCCACGTGATGAGGGAATAGATGCCATTTAGAATGGGTCATTGTGTTGAGGGGACTGTTTGTTTTGGAAATAGTGAATTCCATTGATTTATTCAGCATTGAAAAGTCTTGAGTTCAAATTAGACCAGTACCTGTAGTAATAAATGTCTGGGCATTAATGACAGAGCTGAGGGCGCTACAAGCAGGCAGTTTCTGGCACTGTAAGCTGTTAGGTCTCTTTCTCATACTGAGTTGTATTAAGTAATAATCCATTATTTTAATAAAATATGCAAATAAATGCCTGGCAAACAGTATATATTTGTTAAACTTTATTGCAGAGCATTCTGAATATCTGGAGTGTACTTCGCTCAGAAATGGATTTAGTACTAGGTATAGTTTGCACTACTTCTGATTTGCTCTGGATTTTTTAATGCTGCTTTGGTATGCTTTCTTGTAGCAAAGCTGTCTGATACCAATTCATTTAGTATTAAAAAAGGAGAAACAGCCACAAAGTACATCCTAAAAACTTTATAAGCTACCTTCTTTTTAGTCTCGTTCAGAATGTTTGGTACATTGAAACACAGCTTTCAGATGGATCCTTATGAAGAAAAAAAAACTGATTTACTTGCTTCTTGCTGCACGAAAGGGCACAGGGCTCCTTCTTGCCAGTCCCTTCCTTGTGCACATGTTGGAACGCATAAAATGGCAGAGTGCTGTCTTTTAAATAATGTAGTTCATACATAAGTTTTAAAAAAACCCCACCAACAACTTGGGCTGCCGTCAGAGCTTTTATTTGCTCAGAAAACAAGTTCTCCAGAAAACCACTTTGAAGACGAAGGTTGTTGCTGAGGCTAACTGTGGTAGCTCACAAGAGCTGCAAATAGTAGTTGTGATGAGTAAAACACTGAAGAGAGATGTATATAAATGTGACTTTCCCTTTTGTTTCCTTCCAACTGGTTTGATCAGAATCCTGTTCTGAATACTTCAGAAAGCAGATAACTAAGATTTCCTCCTTGTTCGGACAAGCATGGAGTGACGACTTTAAAGTATGCTGTGCGCTTGGCATTGTTGTACTCTAGCGGGTCACTCGAGCCTAACTGTTGGGACTTGGTGCTGCTACAGGGAGGCTGTCTTTCATGGGATATACCATAAGATAACTTCTGGGGGGATTTGGAAAGCCTGATTGCGTTAGGCCTGTTGGACTTGAAAGTGTACCTCTTTTTAAATAACTGGGGTTTTCTAATGTTCTCTAGGTATAGTTTGACTTCACCTCCAAGAAGTTACTGATTTATTTTTTATTTTTTTTTTAATTTTGGACACGTACTAGAGAAATCTCAGTTCTGTGCACATAGTGGTGGGATACTTGTAGGTAAACAAATAACAAATGGACTTCTGTTTATAAAACAAAACCAAACCACACACACACACAAAAAAACCCCAATTAAAAACCCTTCTGACTACAAGACTGAATACAGGGTCTATCCCCATCTGGGTTTTTTGATGTGTGGCAGGGAGGGTGGGGTTACAATTAGAATAGTATGCACTGTGGATCGGTGCTTGTGCTTAATTTGTACATAAAAAGGAAAACTTTGTTTTGAGTAGTTTGTATTGTAAGGACAACATCTAAAGGCACTGTGTATCAGTCATTTATTTCCATTTAAAAGATTATATTTTTGAGCAATGGAAACTACGTTATCATTTATACATTACTGATAGCTAGGAATATAGAAAACCTGTTGCTATTACTCTGAAGATGTATCTGACTTGTCATTAATCTATATAAATCACTGCATCGCTACTTTTATGCAGATTCTCATGATCGTTTATTTAAAGAGATTGTAGTAGCTGGTACAGTTACAGCAGGAATTGTAACATCAGATCTTTCAGTAGATCTCAAACATGTATCCTTGTGATCGAGTTGAATACTTTACCAAATGTTTGGCTGGAATGTCATCTCAGAGCAATGACAAAATAGGTGCTGGAACAGATTTCCCTCACCCCCAGCCCCACTTTACATTATTTATTTAATAGGTCTCGTTTTGTATGTTATGTTTTTCCCCATAACAGGTTTGTGCCTTTTATTGGATATTTATTTAAAAGGAGCTACTATAATTTAGGTTGTTCAGGCATTTTTTCAGATGTATTCTTGTACAGCTCTTCCTTTACGTGAGTTCCTTCATTTTATAAGAATACAGAATGTGCGGAAAATATACTAGCCACAAACTGGAAAAAAATTTTTGAGGGTTTATGTTCTGTGAATTAATTTTTTTTAAAAAAAAAAAAAGCCTAAGCACAAGACTGGCTGTGTCGGTATTTTAATTGCGGAACTTCACAATTTGTTAATACACAAACTGTTTGTTTTTTAAAAACTGCTCATATCCAATTATTTGATGAAACAAGTTTTGGAAAAAAAAAATAAACTTTGGCACATGCAAGGTGTGTGCGTGTCTGTGCTCGTTCTTTAGGCGGTGCTTGGGCTTAGGGCTCCGTGTGATGCTCACGGCAACGGCTGCGGGGCTGCCGAAGCAATTACTCCGCTCCCTTGGGATTTACGCGGGGGTGCGCCTGGTTTCGGTGATCGGTGGGGCTCGGTCACCGGGCCCCAACGCCGCCGTGTCCGGCTCCCCGGGCCCGGTGGGGGGCGCGGAGGCTGCCGCCGCGCCGCCCGTGGCCGTGTAAGCCCTCCGCATCAAGGAGCGGCGGCGCGGAACGTTCTCCCCGCGGAGCCTTTACTCCCGGTAGCTGCGGCTCCTCCTCCCCGACGGGGCCGCCTCGGCCACCGCCTTTCGAACAGCTGCTTTTGGGTTTCGTGGCGGTGGTAGGTCGGGTGCCAGCGTGGGGGCAGCACCGTGGCCGCCCTTTCTCCCGCGGGCCCTGCGCCCCCCGGGGCGGCGCCGGGGACACGGCGCGTACAGCCCGGGCAGGCGCTGCCGCTCAGCCTCCGCAGCGGCGCACCGCACAGAACGTACGGAGTAACGAGGCGGCGGCGGCGGGCTCGGCTTGTTCTACCCGAGCGGTGCCGGGCGCGGGGACGGCAGGCGCAGGCACACGCGTGCTATGGGGCGCAGCCGCGCCTCGCCGCAGGCAGCGGGCACCGCCTCGTGCCGGCCACCGCCCCGCCTACCGCCCTCATTCCCGCCTGCGCCTCGGCGCGTCACTCAAAGCCCGACAGCCAATGGATGGGGTCGCGCTCGGCGCTGGCGTGATGACGTACCGCTGCGGCGTCCCGGCGAAGGCCGCGCGCGCACCATCGGTTCCCCAAGATGGCGGCGGCCACCAGCGGCGAGACGGGGTGCGGCGAGGCGGCGGCGGGCGAGAAGCGCGGCCCCCTCGGCATCCCCGAGGCGGTCTTCGTGGTGAGCGGCGGCTCCGCGCCCCGGCGGCGGGTTGGCGGGGGGAGGGGGGAGATGGGGGCCGCGTTCCGGCGGCCGGGCCCGGCCCCTGCGAGGCGGTACCTGCGGCGGGGCCGCGGCCTGGCGAGCGGGCGGCGCCTGAGGAAGCGCGACCGGCGGGGCTGCCCCTCACGGCCCGTCCCGCTGCGGGGCCGAGTGGGAGCTGCCAGCCCGGGCCGCCCCGCCGCTCCCCCCGGCTGCCCCGCGGGCCCGGCCCGTTCTGCCGCGCTCCCCTCCGAACCGGGCGAGCGCCTCAGCGCCGGGGGCGGGCGGTGCCTCGGCCCTGAGGGATTCCATGGGGTGGATCCGCTTTGTATAGAGTCTGCCTTGGCGTTATTAAGGATTAAGGCACTTTACAGTGAGCTCAAATCCCCCTTTGAAGCGTTACCGTGCTATTTCCCTGGCCAGCTCGCACACCAGCGAGGAGCGTGTGGCGAGTGAGCCCCCGTCACCCTGCCGAGCCACGGCTCCTCCCGGTGCCTGCCTGGGTCACCTCGGGCCGAGCCACGGCTCCTCCCGGTGCCTGCCTGGGTCACCTCGGGCCGAGCCACGGCTCCTCCCGGTGCCTGCCTGCATCACCTCGGGCAGCGCCGTCCCGCGCTCCTGGCGCCCTTCCCTGCGCCTTCCTCGCGTCGGCTTGTTCTTGACTGCTGAGCGGCATCGCTCTTCGGAAGCCACCGCGGTGTCCAGCCAGGTTTCCTGACTCCTCAAAAACCGACAGATGTGTGTCCTTTGGGAAACAGGCAGAATGTCTTTATCTGACTTTAAAAAGGTCATTTACCAGGCATCTAATAATTCTGTTGACTGGTTGAAAAGAAGAATTCATCGACTTACAGAATGACATGATGTTGAAATTATCTGTTGTTCGCTTTCTGCTATAAGCTAGCTTGCCTTGATTGCTACTTTATGTTGTTTGATCAATATGTATCGATCCAACTGGCTATACCTGCCTGCCTCGGTGTCATCTTGAAACAGCAGATATCTGCCCTGAATGCTCTTTATTGTACTGCTTTATTACTGGGATTTTCTTGGACTTTGAAGATCTGTATTTCTCAGATCTGTCTTGTTATCTTTACCAGAGCTACTTGGACCGATTAGGTGTGGTTGCTTTTATAGAAATAAATGGATTTGACTTGCATTTTGGTATGTCTAGGTGTAGTGCAGTGCTTGTATTACCTGTGTCTTACTAGGGCATAGGCCCTGAACAAAGGGGTACAGCACACTTGTTTTCAGTGCATCCAGGTCCTGCTTTTCTTTATATTCTCTAACAGTTATTGTGGTCTGGCAAATCTTATTGGGATTAAAGCTGTTGCTACTGGCAGCTACCTTCTTTCCACCTCCTTATGGGAGACTAATGTAGATGCAAGCGAAAGGAAAGGGCCATGACTTCAGCTGCCCTGCAAGACCTCATGATCGTCATGATAGAGGAGAACCTGTGGTACTGTGCTGACTCCACAGTGGAGGTGACCACCCTGGCAGGGAGCAGGAGATACCCTCACAGTGTTTGTTGAGGCTGGTTATTTGTCACATCCCTCATTTTCATGCCAGTAGCTGTCAATGCAGTTCATGTTCAGTTCCACCTTGTTCCCTTCTGACACTTGTGTCTGAAGTATCTCATATGCTGTACCGTGCGACCTGGGCGAGTTCTGTTCTCGTTCTGTGCCTCTGTTCAGTTCTTTGTAATCTGGTGTCTGGATCTAAACCCCATTGCTAAAACCCTAGCTCTCGGTTTTGAGGTGCTCTAATCAAATACACATGTCTCTTCATAAGAGATCCTTGATGATGGATCTTGGAGTACTTGGATGTAGATGTTAAAATAGACCTCTTTTATTCAAAATCAGCATATGCTGATTTTAATGGTATTCTGCTCCATAAAGTGAAATTACTAGTGTCTAGAGAGTTGTTTTCACTACAGGTAGTTTCTTCAGAAAATAGGTCTCTGTTTCAAAAACATTGTGTACTGTCGTGATGATAAAGACTTGCTGATCACTTGCTTGAGACACCACACTCCCCACCTCCTCCCCATGCTACGTGGGGCAGTCTTTCAGTGAATCTTATTTTCAAAGATGTTTTCTTTGAGTGTCTTGATTCAGTAGAGGCTTTTCAAACACTTTATGGCAGATACCTTTTCTTAGGCATTGCTCTGTAGCTTCTTGTACCTCTCCAGATTGTAAGTGACATTAAGCACTAACTCGGGCTTTTACTGGAGTTTAAAACCCACTCCAAATAATACTTCCAACTCTGTTTTCTTTTGAGCCATTGTCCACATGTTTCCAGATAAAATGCCTTCCTTATTCTGCCTTCCTTGGCATGTGTGGGAGTGGGAGAACAGGGAATGCAAATCTGTCCCTTTTGTCTTGTTCTCTGCATGTGCCCATAGGTGATGATAGCTCTCCGCAGAAGCAGAGTGAGTGGCTGCAGCTCTTTTTTTGGATCATCACTCAGAAGATAAACATCAGGCCACATGAAAATGTGCTATTCTGCTGTATTTCAGGGCTTCTACAGAGTGTTCCTCTGGCTTTGCTTGAAGTTTGCAGACTGTGTTACCTTTACGGTATGCAACAATGGTGTTTTGCCAGTGAATTTTCTTCCTGAAAAGATAAAGATGAGTTTGGGCAGGTCCTTGCAGAGCCCATAAGGTCATTCTGCAGGTGAGGTGTGGTGTGACACACCATGAAGCATGGGTCCTAATGGCATTGACACCCAGCTCTGCTTCGGAGCTGTTCGGTTCGAGCTGAGAACAGTGACCGTGTCCCAGCCTTGCAGTTGGGTAAGGCAAGCCAAAAGCCCACCCAGCGGGGCTTGGAAGTTGCAGTTGGAAAACCTGGGTGGTAAATCTGAGCCCGCCTGGGGCACTATGTAGTGGTAGGAGATCACCAGTATACAGAGGGCCTGGGTTCACTTCTCAGCATCTTCGTTTCAGGAGGGGCTTGGGTTCTGTCTTGTCTCTCTGTACAAGCAGACGTTATCTGAGGAAGAGGTGGGGTGCTGGGCAGTGCGTGGGGTGAGTTGTTGCCCACCTGCTTTTTCTTTCTGTCTTGGGTGATTTACGTGAGCAGAACAGCTTCCACAAGAGGGAGTTTCATTTCAGAACATCCTCAGGCCTCACTTCTACAACAATTGCCCGAATCTAATCCTTGGGTTTTTTGCTTAGAGCTTCTCCAGGGGCTTCATCAGGAGGCAGGAATGCTGCTCATTCTGTTGTTGGGAGGTAGCTTAAGGCATTCCTCAGGCTAGTTAGTCTGACGTGTTCTCGAGTTCTGTTGTACCACCTAGGTCTTGCTGCCTGCTGAAGTCTGTTGTCGAGTCCGTATTTCTGCTGCAGACTTCCTTAATGATAAGGAAGGTGGGTGACTTCTTACCAGGTTCAGTAATTTCATGGTAAGTTTCTTTAGCCAAGGGAACTTAGGAGTCGTAATGAGGGGAACCAGCTGTATGTCTGATGTTACTTTAGTAACGTATCAGAGTCTTTTTCTGACGTGAAGCTATGGAACGGAAACGCCTGGTTGAAAAGGAGAGGCTGAAGAGGCCTATAGTAGACTTCCATCAGATTTTACAGAGCTATATAGACAAATAAGGACAGAATTACCGCAGCGGACAAGTGTGGCCCTTTTTGAATTATGCGTAGGTAAATGCTGTCAAGGACAGAACCGTGTGGTTGATCTCTGGCCCCACGTGCCTTTCAGGAGGCTGAGAACATTGCCCCCAGGCAGATGAACTGCTTCCTGGGAGTTTGCCAGAGGCACTTGCGGAGGTCAGCATCCTTGCCTGCTCAGGCCTGTCTTCTCCAGCTACTTTTCCAGTCGATGGTGGGACTGGCTGGAATTGTTTTCTAGAGGTTTCTTTGGCTTCCTGCTGACTCTAGAAGGAGCTTTGGAAGAGAAGCTGTTTACTACCATAAAGCCTGCCTGAGCAGACACTGCCGTTTCCCCCCCTCGCTTTGCCTCTTTCTCTGCTACACCATGCTTGATCAGGCCATGATTCTTTTCCTTCATCGCTCTTATGTGAAATAGTTTGCAACGTGGTTAGCCACAGGGAAGCATTATCCCTGCTTTACAGGTAGGGAAGCAAGGTTTAGCCATGGTCTGAGGAAATCCATCCCCGTTTGGTGTTACTTGACAATGGCCAGGGCTGAAAGTGCCACTAACAAGGTGCTAGCAGATATGGTTATGAAATAATCCTTGCACCTATTCTGTAGTTTCCTACCCCAAAAAAGGGGGGAGGGGGAAGTGAAAAGGTGGCTAAGTAAGAAAGGAAACAAAACGATTTTGTGCTTCACTACAGAAAAAACACAGTTTGTTTCATGTAGAAACCCCTCTAGACTTAGCAGCTGCAGTGGGATGATAGCATGTCTGTATCTAGGATTTGTGTAAAACTCTTCTAACACTGAGGGTTTCTTTCTCCCCTTAAAGGAAGATGTAGATTCTTTTATGAAACAGCCTGGAAATGAGACAGCAGATGTAGTTCTTAAGAAGTTGGATGAGCAGTATCAGAAGTATAAATTTTTGGAACTTAATCTTGCTCAAAAGAAAAGGAGGTAAGTCATAATTTTTGCAGAATTGGGAAATGTTTAGCACAGTTCTATTTTTTTAAAAATGTAAGTCTAGTGGTTTTTTTCATATCCCAAGAAGTAAAAAGTGGACATTAGGAGACCTAGTATTTGCAGTGCTTTCAGGAAAGCCCAGGGTTTTTTTCTTTCCTCTTCCTGAGAATTACATGCAAAAGGATTTACAATATTGCTGAATTGGTCCTTAGCCTTTAAAGGCCAAAACCTACTGCGATAGTCTCTTAATTTTGTTAGCCTATATAAATACTTTTTTTTGTCAAAAGATTACTGTATCAAGCCTGTAACTTCGGGTTTAGTAATCTCATCTGTCTTCAGTGGCTTCAGTCCTGATGTGAAGCTAGGCAAGAAGCAAAATTTTCAAAGCTTCAAGTAATGTTTTATTTAGATTAAACTTCTTTCATGGACAAATAGTCCTCGCAGTTTCTGTCTGGAGGCCGCTTTGGCAGCCGCTGCTGTCTGAGCCTGCTGGCTGCAGGGGAGGGTGGCCTGGAAGGGCCTGGGGACCTCAGCGTCCTCGCTATGGGAGGGCCTGGGGACCCCAGCGTCTGTGCTAGGCTGTCAAGGAGAAGGGGTGCCCTGGACTCTGGAGAGAGCTTGTGTTTTAACAGTGTCAAGTCTCGTAGTGCTAAACTGTTGGTCAGAATAGTTTGTGGACCTCAGAAGAAACACACTTGTTTTGTTTGACCTACAGTGGTTTTTATCTGTATTTCTACTGAGGTTTCCCTCTCCTCCAGGGAGATCAGAAATAGGCAAAAATAGACCGTTTTAGCAAACAGCTGTCTGTTACCGTGAGTATGTGTTTGTTCCAGTTTGAAAGCTGTGTGTATTGCTGCGCTTCAGAAACCCAGTGAGCCACAGAATGGGAAGAGGCAGGTGAAGCTGTAGCTGAGGTGCCTTTATATGCCATATCTTTCAAATCTGCATTTGTAAGCCTGGAAAGATGTTAAGCATTTCAAGTTTTAAAATGGAGGTTGGATTGTATAATAAAACTGATCACTTGTTTAGGAAACTTTGTGTCTCTGTAAAATAATAAATTATGACTGTTGTTAATTCACAGGCTAAAAAGTCAGATTCCTGAAATTAAACAGACATTAGAAATTTTAAAACACATGCAGAAGAAAAAGGTAAACTATTTTGAATATCTAATGAGTATAAGAAAAGCTAACTACCTTTCCACCCTAACAGAACACATTGCAAGAAATGTTTTGGAGAGCACACTTAATATGCCTTTATAAATAACAGAATTGTTTTTAAAGGTATGTAGTACTTTTTGAAAGCTAGTTCAAAAAACATTAATGTTTGGAATGCAAACTTCACTTTTAATAGCGTGTAGATTGCAGCTAAGCTTTGACCTCACCTGTATTCTTTATGGAGATTTCTGCATTGTGTGTATATATATATATATCTCTTTTTAAAATGCGTTATTCTTGGAGCTCTAACTTTAATGTTGAAGTAAAATTACATAGAGTTCCACCAAAGTTAATAAGGTATTGATGGCAAAAAGCAGAAAAGTGTGCTCTGTACTGTAAGTTTTGTGTCTTTGACAGAAGTTTCCAGTGAAAATAGCAATTTTAAGTTTTATCATTTGTCTTAAGGATTCCACAAATCCAATGGAAACCAGATTTTTATTGGCAGATAATCTCTACTGCAAAGCTTCAGTTCCTCCTACAGATAAAGTTTGTTTGTGGTTGGGGGTAAGTAAAATGGAACTTTCTCTGAAACTGTTTAACTAACTTTAAAAAGGCTTATAAAAGACAGTGTTCGTTGCTGTCTCATCTGTACTTGTGGCTATGGGCATAACTGTTCATGTGTGCATAGCAGAGCCGTGCCCTGTCAGCAGGGCAAATCTAGCGAGACAATTTCAATGCACTGGTGAAGGCTTCACGTTCAGTTTTATTTGGTGCCTGAACAGTAAGACTTCAGGAAACTGTGATTTTGCTGGATTGTTCTTTCCAAAAAGCATTTTCATGAATGTTTTCTTTATCACTTCTATCACTCTGTCATTCAAATTACCATCCAGCGTTGCCTGGGATAGGAGTGGGCCCAGCAAAATAACTTAGTTTGGCAAGTAGCTTCCCATCTTCTCTGTTATTTGTATTTAGCATCTTGCTTTCCCTTTTCATGCACGTTTTTAGGGAAAGATGGGATTTCTGTTACTCACAGGTACCTGCCAGCATTTAGAGTGGAATTTGTGCTAGACTGGTGGGATCTGAGCTCAAAACACAGATCCCGAAGTCCTTAAGCAGTATTAGGTTGAGATACTTTGTATCAGAAGCTTCCTTATATGTGGAGATCACCTGCTAATGTTTATTGTGAGACTTCTAAATCCGGGATGTTCCCAGATCCCTGGGTTGGCTGCCAAACAAAACTGCTTGGCTAGGACAGAAACATTGTTGACATGTGCAGCATCCGAACTCACTGGGCAGCGACTCCCAACCTCTCCCACTTCTTTCCTATCCTAAAAGGATTTGTCCGATACCTGTGGCTTGTAGGAGACTGTCTTCAGAATTCACAACCGGTGACTTTCATGGAGCATCCCAGGTTTATTTTGTAACACAGGAAGTTCATCCTATTGCTGGTTTATACAGAAAAGCTATAACGAAATGCCATGAGCGGTTTATTATATGTAGGTGTTCTTGGCCTTCTGCCTTTATCCTCCTTGTTGCTTACAGTCTGCATGTGGGGCTGTGCATATTATTATTATTGGGGAAACTATGTCTTCTAGCTATTTTAAAAGAAGAATGGCTTCTCTCTCTTGCAGCTCTGTTTAGTGCTCCTGGGAGCCTGTCTAGTTAGTGGTATGTGGCTGTGGCTCTGCTCACTGCACAGTTCTTGAGTGGCACAGAGCTTCACTGGGGCATCTTCACTCGATACTGCTCTTTTTATCTCTTCATGTGGTAGCTTCTTACTGAAATCAAGAGTTGTAGATTAAAAAACCACCATGATATAGGGTAGGGCTTTTGTACTCGGTGTATCTTTAAATACCTGTAAAACTTCTTGCTAATGACCAATGCCATTAGGCTGTGTGCCAGTGTTCCACACAGAGATCCTAAGGTTAATCTTGAACACAATAAAAATTGTTTCTAGAGTTGTGTGGCACTTGAAAGGTGCTGCTAAGAAAAGTGAAGTTTCTCGCTTTTCCAATATGTTGGAGATACTGATACCTGACAGGCTAAATGCAGTACACGGGGAGAGAAATCCCATATTGCTTAGCTATAGGAAGAGAGCTTAAGTCACTAGGGGGGTTTATTACTCGGTTACTGAGGTGGTGGGGGCCTCAGGTGGATGCTGGTGTTGCTTGTCTTCAGTCTCGTTGTCTTGGCCTGTCAGGACAGCCTTTTGTTAATGTGATAAGTTATAAACAACAGCCCGAAATGAGCCTGCTACGGCTTATTCCTTACGATGCAAGAGTAAAAGTGTTTATCGATCTTTCTTTTTCTTAGGCCAATGTGATGCTTGAATACGATATTGATGAAGCTCAGGCTCTGTTAGAGAAGAATTTGTCAACAGCCACAAGAAACCTTGATCTTCTAGAGGAAGACCTGGATTTTCTTAGAGATCAGTTCACCACTACAGAAGTCAGTATCCTTTTTTTTTTAATCTGTGGGTGAAGGGGTGTGTACCAAAGGTAACGTACAGCTAATAACCCATTTCCGGAGTTGCGTTTATCTGAGGCTAGCTGCCCTTAAAATTCTGTAGCACTCCAGGAACCTGACCTTTCCCAGCAGCAGAAGGGGATACTGTGTTTCCAGTGCGGAGCTTAGGGTTGGTGTTAGATGTCACAAAGCTTGTGTTTGTCACTGGGTCCCCCAAAACCTGCTGCGGTGGTTGCACACCTGGACTGGGAGCGAGTTGGAAGTGTGGATGGGTGCTGTGGATTGATCGCCAGGGGACCATTTCAAAGCAAAGGGGACTCTTCCTTCCCCTCTAAAGCGTATGAATATTGTTCTTCAGGCTATTGCTGATCACACCCGATTGAGCCACTATTGCGGTGTTCTGCAGGCAACCCAAGGTGCTGCAGCAAGCCTGGCGCTAGCTGAGGCGTTGCTCAACTTGGGGGGGGGGGGGGGGGGGTATTATCACGAACCACCTCCAGGGGTGTGGGATTTTCTTTTACACTTGCTACTTAAAAACTATTTTAATGATGAGCGTAGCCGTCAACTGAGGCATTAAGCTTAGTAAATGAAAGCACAACTACCTGTTTGTTCAGGTTGATGCTTAAGCTGCCATAGTGCTGTGGGAAGTTACGCATGCCCGAAATAGGCAAATACACCTGATAGGGGCAGGTTGACTGAAACCAGAAAAGAATGGCTGTGAGTAAAACTGAGAGTGTCTTTCTCTGTTATATCCTTTTGGAGGTTTTAGAGTAAATGGTATAAATGTTGCAGTTATTAGTGTTCCTGTGTGTTAAGGCTTTACATGAAGTCGGCTCTTTCATTAAATCGTTTCTGTATTGACTGGTAAAGTGATTGAAGTGTGGCCAACTGTATACCCTGCTTTTTCCCTTTTCTTTCTTTTTTTTTTTCCTCCCCTTTGCTGAATGCATGAATTATTTCCTTAATTACACACCCTCAGATATGGCTAGAGTTTATAATTGGGATGTAAAGAGAAGAAACAAGCAAGACCCTTCAAAAAACAAAGCATAGTTTTGCCAATTTTAAATGTGGTTTCAATTTCCAAATACTTTTTATTTAAACACCCCCAAAGTTCATTCTTAAGGGACTGAGTTACTTTAAGCATTTCAGTTGATGGTAAAATATATAAAAACTAATGGTGAGCACCATTTTATTTATTTGTAAACTCAAAATTTAGTTTCGTGCATGCTTCATGAAATGAATTATTTGAAAAGGCACCACACAGTCCAGCAAAGGCCATTAGTATTTTGATCAGGCCAGTCTGTCGTAAGTAGGTTTCTACCTGAGCACTTGTCTGAAAAGTCGAGAGGGGCATGTATGAAATGGAGTGTGACATTTTAGCGGGTTAAGGTAACGCAGGGGTTTCCTTTTGCATCTCTGCGTACAGCAGATGAAGTCAGAAGTCGATTTGGGCTGGGAAGACATGCAGCTGTAATGTTCTAGGAAACAGAAAATACAGTGAAGTCTTGGATTTTGTTTCAGTCAGTTAATTGGCAGCACCAATCTGCAAGCATTCCTGGATATCCACTTCGGATAAACTTGTTTTTAATAATTATTGGTTAGTTAACTGCCTGTTACTGAACTCTCAGCACTTTACATACAAGAGTTTGTGACTTGTCTTCAGAGAAGCGTGGTAAATGGAGTAAACAGCACAAGCCTGGGTCAAGACCGCAGGCGATCTCGCCCTGTTCTTTTTCATACATGTGCACACGTTGCTTATTTTTGCAAATGCATTGATCAAGGACCCCAAAATGCTGATAGCCTGTAATCATGAACCCCCCTATTTATGATCCCTCAGACAAGAAGTCCAGTTCAAAAAATGTCTTAATGCTCTCAGTCTCCCAGGTGGTGAAACCTGTATTAGGTGAGGATGGCTTACTGAAGCATGACTTCTGGTGTTTACAGTTGGAATATTTTTTTGGTTCTTACCAAGCCTTGCAAGATTGTTGCCTTTTACCTCTGCAGTCTCTTTCCAAAATGAAATGCTCAGTGGTGATGTCAGTGGCTAATATTCACATTCTGTGACTGAGAATACAGGTTTCGCTGCGAAATAAATGCAAATGTTAACTGTTCAATCTTCATGTAAGAAACAATATACCTGTAAATTTTTTGTACTTTTATTTCATGATATTAAAATAGTAAAACTAAACAGTTGTGGCAAACAGCTGTTTTTGTGCATCTTTCTTGGTGGGAGAAGGTCATGAATCTGATGTTGATCTCTTGTTTCCTTCCTTTAACTGGGGGCAGGGGGGTGAAAAAATTCAGTTGAAGCAGCAAAGTGACAAGTGTAGCTGCCAAATACGGGCTTGATTGAGATGGGCAGCATGAGTCAGCACATCCCAGCTTGTGAATACGAGCAACGGCTGTGACGGCACTGTGGCTGTAAAAGAGGGTGAGCTGCAGGAATGGGCGTAAGCCAGGTGAATCCTTAACTGCTGCTCACAGGTAAGTACCTGGGCTCGGCTCGGGCAATGCCGTTTGTTCCAGTGCTTTGGCTGCAGCAGGGAAGCGTTTACATCTCAAGCGTTACGTGACTGAACAGGTACCTGCCCGCTGCCACGCGGGGCTGAGCGTGGGGCTGCTCAGGCTGCAGGCTGCTTCTCTCCCTCTTGTTTTAAGAGCATCAGCAATGATGGGAAAGGCAGCTGCAAACGCGTCCTGATTTCTCTTGCAATTTTCTCTTCAATTTGGATTAATGAGATCCCAACAGGCTAAAGCGTGCTCCCCCTCCCCCTGGCTGGTCCTAGGGCGGCAGGCGCCTGCCTTTGTTGCGCACAATGAAATGACGAGTTAAGCATTTCTGCACCGGCAAAACAAGTGCTGCGTGCAGCTGCCAGCGACCCGACGGGGGTGCGACGGGGGTGGCAGCACTAGAGCTGGAAGCGCTCAGCAGGTTTCAAAGGTAGCTGGCTGGGGGGAAGGGGGGTGGGAGGTGGCTGTGGCCATCCTAAAGCTCGTTGTGGGGTGGTGGTACAAAGTAGATTAAAAAACCCAAAGCTCATAGACAAGAAAAACTTTTCTGTGACTGACCCCGCGTTGCTCTGTCCTTTGTTGTGAAGTGGGTTTGCAGAAGCTGCTGTAGCCACTGTGACACCAGTCCTGCCTGCTGCTGCCAAAGTCCACCCGGCAGGACCAAGGCTGGATTTGGCCGCTGCTGCAGGGAGCTGGGGTTTTGTTTTGGGCTTTTTTGTTTCATTTTAGGAGGGCCAGTGCTTCTATAGTTGCACTGAGTAGTTGGCTGGTCCCGAAGACGCAAGCAACGGGCCTTCAGAGAAAAATGTATAGTGGATACTGTTGCCAAGAGTGCCTGTTTATTGTTGAGCCAGTCCACGTTAAGACTTTCAGTTAGGGCTGCGGTATAGAAGTGGTACAGGTAGTCCACAGCTTACTGATAGAGAATGGGGAGGGGGAAAGGAAAAAAAAAAAAAAAACCACCAAAGTTTCTTTACAAGTTTTGAATTTCACATTATCACATAGTAACCATTTTGCTAAATACAAGCATATTTTCAGTCACATACAGACAGCTAAATACAGCATTATTTTCACATTTCGTTAACGGTGCATAACAGAAAGCAAGGAAAGTGTATAGTATGCTTTTATTCTGCAGGTTCTGAGCAATTTCAATCTAACATGCAGATTGTTTTTAACATGTGGTAGCGACCACAGAAAGTTAGCTTTTTCCTTTTTTTTTTTTTTTTTTTTGAATTTTTGTCCTAGAGTAAAAGAGCTCCTGACCTTTATCCCATGAAAGGTATCACCTTCTGATTTCTCTAAGTCCCTCTTGCACTAGAAGTCAAAGCATTAAAACCAGTTGTTAGAAAAGAATTCTTAGCATATCCTATAAGTTCTTTATCTTAGAAAAAACATTCCAAATTTTGTACAGATGAATCTACATTTCCTATATTTTAATAAGCTGTCTAGAAAATGCAAGGAATTAGAAAAAGATGTAGATAATGATTTCTCTATCATTTAATATAACCATTTATTACCTCTAAGTAGTTAGACTGCATACATTTTCTTCTATACTGTTCCTTTTTAGAACTATGACACTTGTATTTTTAAACTGAAGATTTACTCTGAATGCACTTACTGATTTAGGCTTTCTGGGAGCAGTAAAGGGGAATGTCCAAACCCCATTAAATAAGATAGTGGTTGTCTCATGAAAAGGGATCTTTCCCCTGCTGGCCAGGTTCCTGCACAAAGAATTAGAGAATTTTACTATTGCTAAAAGGCCGTTTGATCCCACTCTTAACTGCTGTGGCTGTAGCACCCTGGTTCTGCCCTCAAGGACAGCTGCTACCCTCAGCTGGGCAGCCCAAGACACACCTCATGATCAGGGGGACCCCAGAGAGCCACAGCAGCTGCCTGAGGGACTTTCCATTCAGAGAACGAAGAAACTGACCCCTCTCTACTGGTTCGTCCTTGCCTTTGGGAACACACAACTAACAGACCTGGTGCGAGCAAACCTTGCGCTCTCCACTGGTGTCAGCCCACGAGAGCCCATGGCAGCCAAGCTCCTGTGGCGCTCTCTGCATCATCTTCGCCAGCTTTGCTTACCTAGAAAGAGATTTTGTAAAGGGATATTTTTTTTTTTTTGTAAATTTTTCTTGATCTTCAGGGCTTTCAACTCAACCACAACTGAACCTGCTGGGAATTCACGGGGCTTAGCACAAGGTTTTTGAGACGGTGATAGCCTACTCAAGAGCAACCAGGGGTTAGCAGTGACAAGCTTACGGAAAGGCGCCAGACCATTGCCACCCCTCCCTTCCTCCAGGTTGCTTCCAGCACCTGCTGCTGCCCTGCAGAGCCCAGGAACCAAAAATGTTCCTAGGACACAGAAAATAAAAATGTTACTCATTTGCAAGGTTTTGGCTGTTGGGTTGGGTTTGTTGTTTGGAGTTTTTTACAGCTTTAATACGTAAACCACAGGGTTTTTTCTTTATACAGACCTGCCCCATGTGCTGCAAACAGTGAGAACAGGTTTAAAGGGAGAAACAGTCTGAACTCATGGCATAGCTTAAAAAGCTGTAACAAATATTTTACTCTTCTCTACTTAGAGGCCTGAAATCAAACACTAGATGCTTCCTGGGGTTTTTCCCTAATCCCTCCCTCCTGCCCATTAGCAGTTTGGTGTATAAAGCTTGCAACTTGAGTACAAAAAAAAATAATTCACTATAGTTCTGTTTGTTTGCTTTTAATAGGCTGAACTTCCCTGGTTTGCTACAGGAGCACAGTTACCCTGCTGCACTTCAAAAGCTTCAGTTAAAACTTAGCGGAAGCAAAGCTTCTAAGTGGTGAACGGCCTTCCCACAAAACGGCCACCTACTTACAGCTTTTGTAACACGGCTACCATCCCATGATGACCAACCTGAGATGGAACCTCTTTTGTCAAATTAAAACGTGGTGGAAAACAAATTTACTCTTGAGCTTGTCTTGTGGCTTTCCTTTCCACCTGCCCAGACACTCCTTTTGTGTGCTCCTTCTCCCCAGCGCTAGTTCTCTCCTTCCACAGATGCCAAGAAAGAAAATGACGCTTTAACAGCAGAAAGTACTGATGGAAGCTGTTGCTTTCCATGCTATGTAACTTACTTAAAAGCAAATCTCACCTTTTAGGATGTCTGATGCACCTGAGTTAAGCTTTTCAAGTTTTTTTTTTATTCTGTGGGGGTTTTTCCCCCCGCCCCTCCCTTCCATTCCTCCTCGTGCCCTGGCTGGTAAGACACCCAAAAGGTCAGCACAGTGCTGTCAGCAGGACAGAGGTGGTGGTGTGTCCCACCTGGCTGCAACACCCCAGCCTTTGAGGTGTAAAAGATGAGGACATGGTTCTCTCTACGCTCTTGATCACTGAATTCTGTTGGAAAGCCCTGAACTCAGGGTACTTTCAAGGTACTCACCTAGGCAGTAAATGCGCAAAAATGCACTGAATAATTAGTACTGGAGCAGGAGTTGCCACTTAGAATCCCAGTTCAGCGCAGCAAGGAAAGCACTACTGGGGAGGGGAATAATTTAAGTTTTAATTACCAATCAAAGAACTGCTGTTTTCCTCTTTAAATTCCACAGAATATTCTTTGCTATCGAACTAGGTTCAAGAACATAAGAAAGAAAATTCAGAAGTGTGCATACCATGTCAGTAAACTTTTCCTGTGGAGTTGGCCTCATGAGGAAACGGTATCTGTGCTGCCTTTACACCTTCCTGGAAAAAAACAGCTGACACAAAGAAAGATGTCCTCTTTCTTTCTCTCTGTCTGCCCATTTGTCACACTACTGAAGTATCCATACTGCAGCTTCAATACCCAGCATGGAGCTATGGATTTACTTAAAAGAGAACATGCACAGTGCCCTGGCATGTGCCAGCCTGTTCAGCTCTCTGTATACTCTCTCCTGTCTCCTGCAGCCCCTCATTTCTGATTCCTCTCTCCTTACAACATCTACATGCACCCTCACTCACTCTCCTTTAGGTTTGTAGCCCCCCAGTTCTGAAAGGTTATTTGGAACAGAACATTTCTTTCCAGGGTCTGTTCTGGTGTCCAAAACAACGGGGGAGGCTGTTCACAACGGGAGTATTGCTCTCCCTTCTGTCACACTGAGTTCACTTAGTAAAGTACATTTGGTTAGTAGAGTTCATCACCTGCCTCACTAGAAGAGCTCAGCACAAGCATCGCCTATCTGATTTCACCACTTCCTCTGAAGAGTGCACTACATTTGGGACAAACCCGCTCTTTACCCCTTCCCATCCCTCCTGGATTGAAATTTCCCCTCTTTTAACAAGCTCATATATATCTCGAGTCAGATCAGTGAAGGCCTTCTCCACGTTAATGGCATCCCGAGCTGAGGTCTCAATGTACTTCATACCATATGCAGCAGCCAGTTTCTCAGCCTCGTGCCTGGTGACTTGCCGCTGGGTGTCAAGGTCACACTTGTGACCTACCAAAACAAAGACGATCTGGTATGGCTGGACGTGCACCTTGGTCTCCTCTAGCCACTCATGGACGTTCTGGAAGGACCTGCGGTTTGTAATGTCAAAGAGCAGGAGTCCGCCAACCGAGTTCCTGTAGTAGGCTCTGGTGATGGACCTGGAAACGAACCAGCCACAAGAACAGTATAAGCTACAGTTGTTTGGGAAGAAGGGCAGAGCCAGTTTCATGTGGGTTTTGTTTGGTTTTGTCTTCCGATTTATTTTCTTCTTAAGCCAAACGCAGCCCTTCTGAACAGACCTCTGCTTAAGAAAGCACGTTACCACCACCCAGTCCGCCCTGCAGAACACAGGGCAGAGGAGGCCATTCAGGCAATGCCTTACCACTTTTACCTTGGGCTCTGTAGAGCTTGTAATTCAAAAAAAGACAACTGGCCTTGGCATAAAGATTTCATCCTTGGGTAACTGTCCCACTGACTGATTTAGTACAGCTCTGTTCAAAACCCCCACCACCATTTTTGGTCTCTATTTTCTGTCACGGATTTCTGTATGCCCTTTGCTGTCAATCTAGAGAGTCCTGTCCCCCACCCCACGTAAGTTCTCTGAACACCCCATCTAACCCATCGGTTTAGAAGCACTCGTACAAATTAAGAGATTTCACTTGGAAAGCAAATACCCACTCTTTGACAGACACATAAAAGAAGGAGGCTACAGACTCGGAGGGCAGACCGTGGGGCTGTAGCTCCCCCCATACACCCAGGGCCTGGGCACGGGGACATCCACCAACCCGTACACTCTCTCCCGCTACACCAACTGCTCAAAACGACATTAGAGGTAACAGGACACGGCTAGTGACACTAACCGGACAGCCAGTCTGACCTCCTGAGCAACAGCAAAAGGATACACCAGCTTCCTAGGGGAACGTGCGTTACTGGCGGTCTTGCTCCTGCCAAGTACCAACAACACCCAGCAGTAACCAAAAAGACCCCCGAACCACGGGCTGCGAAATGGAGCGCGTCTTCCACAGCTCTTCCAATGGCGCAGCCAGAAGCAGCACACGAAACTGGCTAACACAGGGCAATGATGGGGTGAAGCTGAGACCACGAGGCTGAGCTGAGCTACAGTTCAAAGACTACTATGTATGGAAAACCCAAGAAGTGATAAAACGGGTGTTTCTGCAGTCATGGATTCGTTTTAAATCCAGAAGCAATGATCAATTTCAGTCCCTGGAGGCATTCACACTTGGGCCTGAACTTCACTTGCTGGGAACACGGAAGCACTGCTGCATTTTTACCTTGGGTTGAGTCCTTTTTTGGACATGCAAGACTGTTGTTAGGTGGTCCTGTAGTGTGTCTAATCTAGTGAAACTGTCCCAAGAAAGGACGAGCTGGAGCTTTCAAGGATTGCTGGATCAACAGACACGCAGTGATGGGTAAAAACCCTCAGCCAAAACTGAAGAAAGCCGGAGCGGAGATAGTTGCCTGTATTTGGATAATTTCTCCTCTCCCAGTTATCTGGCTGAGGGACAACAGTAGCTCTGCACATTTGGCACTGAGGGAATCAGATCTGCCTTTTGCTCCCTAGCCAGCTGCAAACAGATATCAGTGCTCTGAATTTACCCCCGCACTGTCACATGCATTTCTGCTTCTCCTTTGTGTTCCGAGCCATCAGCCCTGGCTCCTGCCAACATCAACAATGCCTCAGGTACTTCTGAAAGACATGACAGGATTGAAGTTGAATACTGCTTTGAGGTAAAACTAGGTGAAGGTCTCAGCATCTTTCCTTAAAGCCTTTTCCACAGACCTTTTCCCTTACTGATCCACAGGAAGCAAGCTACATTGCCGTCACGCTGCATGGCACTCCCCAGCTCCCTTCCAGGGCTCCTACCAACCCTCCTCCCGCCATGCTCATACATGCTCATGCAGAGCAGCATGAGGATTCGCACCTATCCTGACCAAGTTATAACATAAAGGTATTGCCTCTGTCAGGGAACTCACCCCTGCTCTGTACCCACGGTGGGGACTCTCGCGCCCAGGGTCCGTGCCTGTTTGGCTGGGTCTTTCCCTCCCAGCCGAGGGAGAGCCGGCAGCTGGATGGAAACAGCTTCTTCTGTAGGTGGTGGCACACAGTTCCAGGGACTGAGGGCTGCACATGCTTTTGCTAGCATTACACAACACTGGGTTTCAGACAAGGAAATCACAGTATCTGAGCAACCAGAGATGGGCAAAACCTGACAGATTCTGGAAGAACTGGACCCTGCTCTTCTACAGCTCCAAAGCAGCCTCAACACTGCCCCAGGCAGCGTGTTTTGGGGTCTGATCTGGCAAAACAGAACGGCACACGCTTAGCTGTAATTTAAGCCTTGACTGCACGGAAATTGCTTCTGATTTATGAAGAGGGAAGAAGCTCACAACGGGGGTCAGGAAGAACAGAAATGTAGCACAGCTGCAGAGCAGAGAATTTCAACAAGGTGTCTTCAAAATAACTACAGTGGTTTCTTCCTTGTGGGGTGGCTGTCAAAACCAGGCAAAGCAGACTAGAAATGCTCAAATGAGAGAACTCTGTGAGAAAGTGGAGCTCATTCTTATGTATTTCCTTCTTAAGAATTTCCCTATGGATGACAAAGAAGTTTTAAGGGTTCTGAAGAGCACCTGCACCATTGTGCTTCTTTCCTGTGCCCGCAAGTCTGAGAGGCTTCAGCTTACTCCAGTAATAGCTACACCTTGCCTTTTGCCAAGAAAAATAGCTTGCAGGAGAAGCCCAGGAGCTGCTGTCTTTATGGGGCACAATTTGTCACCGGGCTAACAGTGATTTGAAAGGGATAAACACAAAACATTTTTTTGCCGGATTTATTTCATACTTCAGAGTGCACCATAAGGGCACCTGGGTTGGCTCACTTCCCTCTAGCTTTTCACACGGGGAATTTAAGTTTGCACTTTGGCAAGGGTATTTCAAAGCTGCACGATGTGGGTTTTTCATGTCACTCACTGTTCCTGCCCTTTACACTCTTCCTGCCTTTGAATGCTGCTGCCCATCGCAGCAGCGCAGCCTGCCCTTGTGCTGAAGGTCGCCTGCTCATCATGCTTACAACCCGAGCGCCGTGCCGGGTCAACCACCAGCGCGAAGGGTAAGCAGCCTCCAGGGCCCCAAACTTCCCAATGTGTAAAAGAAAGGACACTGAAGCCATCCAACAGCTTTTGCTCTTCACAGCATGGCACCCAGGCGTGTTTTCTCCAGACCTCAGCCCTGAGACCCGAAGCTGGAAGCTGATGCAACTGCAAGCTAAAGCACCTCCTCTCTCAGCAGAATAAAGCACCAGCTCCTCACCCCGAGGGGCTGCAAGATAGTTGGGAAAAAAACACCCTGTCACTGGCTAAGGACCGACTACTGCACATGCTGGGCCAGATGCCAACACCACAGACGCGAAGGAAGGTGGGGAGAGGGGCAGGCAAGTTCTCATGTATTGAATGAAACCAAAACATTCCTCAGGCCAGTCGTTGCAGCACAGAAGTGGCAGCTCCGTGAAGCTGTGCAGAGATGCGGAGCAAGGGAAGTGTGGAAGGATGGAAGAGCAGACAAAAGTTAAAGCCGCGTGAAAAACAGAAGCAAAGAGGAGGCTGGGAGCTGCGCATACGCTCGCACCCCATCCGAATGAGCAGCGCATCCCGGGACACCACCAGCACACTGCTTAGCTGGGGCCCAGCCTGGCCCAGCGGCTTGTACCATACATTCCCGTGGGCCTCCCATGCCGCCCTACGTTTTCCGCACCGAGCCTTGGTTACTATTGCCTGACCTCTCAGACCGTCAGTGGCTGGGCTCGGCCTGCCACCTCCAGAAGGCACCGGGCACCGCGCACAGCCACGGCCGGGGGTCTGTGCCGGCCCCTCCCCGCCCGGGGACCACCCGCAGGGGGTCACCCCGCGCACCACACCGCATGCAGCGAGCCCGAACACGCGTGTCCAGCTGCCCGGCCACTGCCCCTGGGCACCAGCGGCGAGCAGGAGCCCTCCCTGCCGAGCGGCGCCCGGTGATGCTCCCCGCTCCCCGCTGGAAACACGGCCAAGGGCCAGCGCTGCCTGCGGGCCCCGGCCCCGGCACGGCCGCCATCGGGGCTGGGCACGGGCCCCGCGCCGCGCTACGCTCCCCCGGGCGAAAGCAAAAGGAAACATGAAAAGAAGAAAGCGAAAAACGAAAAGGGGGGGGAGCACTAGGGGCAGTTTGTCTCCGCTTTGTCTGGGCCGGCCCCCGGGGGACGCCGGCCCCAGCCCCGCAGCGCCCGGCCCCGCGGGAAGGGCCGCCCCGCCCGCCCCCGCCGCCGTCCTCACCGGAACCGCTCCTGCCCGGCCGTGTCCCAGATCTGCAGCTTGATCCGCTTGCCCGGCTCGATCTCCACCAGCCTGGAGAAGAAATCCACGCCCACCGTGGGGTCGGAGATCTGGGCGAAGCGCCCCTCGGTGAAGCGGCGGATGAGGCAGGACTTGCCCACGGTGGAGTCGCCGATGACGATCAGGCGGAACTGGTAGAGCCAGATGGCCTCCATGCTGCCGCCGCCCGCCTCAGCGCCCGCCCGCCGCCGCGCCGCCCATGCCCGGCCCGCGGGCCCGGGGGCGGCCGCCGCCGCCGCGCCGCTCGCCCGCCCGCAGGGGGCGCGCCGCCCGGGAGGCCCCGCGCTAGGCCGGGACCGCGGCGCCTCGGCGGCCGGCGGCGGCCCGGGCCTGGCCCCCGCAGCCGGGAGGCAGGCGGGCCGGCCCGGCTGTCTGCGCCGCGGCCGCGCCGCTCAGGCGGGCCCCATGGCGGCCGGCGCAGGCCCCTGCCCGTCACCCCCACTGGCCCGTCACCGTCGGCACATCCCGCCGGGCCCCGGCCCCGCCGCCGGGGTGCTGCGCGGACCGCGGGGCCGGGAGGGCGCCGGCTGCCGCCTCAAGCCCTGCCGGCGCTGGGGCCCGGCCGGGGGTCGCTCCCCCCGCCGGTGCCGCGGAGCCCGCTCTCCCCGCAGCGCAGCGCAGCGCCGCGGCGGCCGTTCGCTGCGGCTGCACCCGCGCCGCCCCCCCGCTGGGGCCGGGGCTGGTGCCGGGACCGGGGCCGGAGCTGGGGCCGGGGCCGGGCTGCGGGATGGAGGCGCGGCCGAGCGCGGGGCGCGCCGTGATGCAATGGCGGCCGCGCTCTACCGCACTGCCGGGAGGAGCCGCCACCCCCAAAACGCGGCCGCTGCGGGAGCCGTGCGGGGGCGGGGCGGGGCGGGACCGTGCGGGGCGGCGGGGGGCGGCCGGGGGGAGCCCGCGGCTGAGGGGGACGCGGGGCTGAGGGAAGCCCGTGGCTGAGGGGGAGCCGGGGCTGAGGGAGGGACATGGCACTGAGGGGAGCCCGGGGCTGAGGGGAGACGCAGGGCTGAGGGGGACGCGGGGCTGAGGGAAGCCCGTGGCTGAGCAGGACGCAGGGCTGAGCGGGAGCTGGGGCTGAGGGGGGACAGTGCTGAGGGGGATGCGGGGCCGAGGGGAGCCGGGGCTGAGGGGAGACGTGGGGCTGAGCGGAGATGCAGGGATGAGCAGGACATGGCGCCAAGGGGAGCCCGGGGCTGAAGTGAGACGCGGGGCTGAGGGGAGACGCAGGGCTGAGGGGAGACGCAGGGCTGAGGGGAGACACGGGGCTGAGGGGAGACGCAGGGCTGAGCGGGACACGGGGCTGAGGGAGGGATATGGCACTGATGGGAGCCCAGGGCTGAGGGGAGACAGGGCCGAGCCCAGGGCCAAGGGGGAGCTGGGGGCCGGGCAGCCCCCAGAGCTACGGGGCACAGGCCAAGGCTGACCTTTCTCAGCACTTCCCCAGAGCGAGGGGTGTCAAGCAGGGTGCACAACACCTTCCCACGTTTTAAATGCGAGTCTTGTTTCTGGAGAGGTTCAGGCTCCTCACTGCTGCATCAGGGCTTCCTTCCCACTGAAACCTAACGGGGGGAGCCTGAGCGCAGCTGGAGAGCCCCTGCACCGCTGCCCTGGGCACTGGGTCACCTGTGCCCTGCGAGCCTGCCCTGGAGGGGGACAGTGGTGACAGCAAGGTATCTTACTGACAGACTCATGAATCCCAGCATAGCCACACACACACACATATGCGTGGGCGTGTATATATAGTATGTGTATATATATATATGTGATGTGTGTACAGCCTCAGAAATGAATAGTTACAGACATTAAATACCCAGCAACTTAAATACCACCAATCTTAACAAATCCATTCTCCCTCGCTCCGCTCGAGTGGGTTCTTGGCTCCACAGGGTGAAGCGCGGTGTTCAGGAACACAAGCAGCAGCAAACGTGGCACAGCTTACACACAGATACCGCGGAATGTAAATCCCGATTTTACCCGGCTGTCCCAAAGGCGGCCTGTCCCAGGCAGGTAGCACTGCGTACCACCACGGCAGTGTGAGCCGCACTCGCGTGGCTCTGTCAGATACGGCTGAGCTCGAGCAGCTGCTTGTTCTGCACTTGCCAGGGCAGAGTTGTGATCTCTGGAAGGGAAAACAAGCATGTACGTTATTAGAAACAGTGACTTAAATGTGTGTATTAAGTCAAACACAAAAAAAGAGGACTACTGATGCTTTTTCTTTTTTTAAATTTATGAAAGCATTGGTGTTTTTTTTCCTTAATAAAGACGGTTTCATTAAGAGCTCCTCCTGCATGACAGCTATTGAAACAAACACATCCACAGTGGCTGTTATTTTCATTAGATCCTCAAAAAAAGGACATTTGTATAGGTATGAGATAGTTAGCCAGCTTGCAAATTGGACTAGGACATTAGACCATTTCAAGTCTTGAGGAATAAATGTCAAGGAATTCTTTCAATATCCTTTAATATATTTATTCAAAAATAACAACCTCAAAAGATCCTATTTTAATGTACCTCAGGACAGGAAAGCAAACTGATGAAGCAGTCTGCACAGTAACAGAAACGGTGCAACAGGAAAATATTAAACCTATAAATCTGAGTTAGCAGTACATTAACCAGTGACTCATTGCCGGCGATGATTTGTGGGGATCTGTCGCACTTTACCGTATGATTTCTGAGTATTCGATGCCCATTAGTTCAAGCCCACAACAAATTGTGGTTTCTCTTCACTGTTTTTCCCTCCTCCCCGTGCACTCGCCCTATTCCTTTTCTTCCACAGGTCTGGCTGTGCTCCAGCAGGCACAGGGCACTCGGCAACACACCCTGCAAGCCAGGCGTTGGTGGCATCTCCAGGAGGTATCTGAAGGCAGAGGTGCCGATGAACCTGGTGCTGGTGCACGCTGATGGCACCTCACGGCAGCAGCGCGAGCTACGGCAGTGAGTAGCTGAAGCTCCCTGATGTGCGGGGCCGTGAGGAGCTGGGGGAGCACCGAGGGGTGGGCTGATGCCCAGCAGATGCTGTCATAGCTAGAGGAGTTCCTGGAGCAGCTGGGACCTGTTTTCCCCAGCAAATAAACCTGCAGGATCCCATGATGCAGATATCATTTTCATCTTCTCTGAACACATGCATATAGATGAACACACGCTGTGTGACTAAGCAGCCACGGTATTAATTAGCAGCAACTGAGAAGGCAGGAGAAAATGAGATCCTGGGAGAGCCTTTGTTCTGGTACTGTTTTAGAAAATGGAAAATCTGGTGTCTGAAAGAAAACAAGAGACAGTAACCTAGATCTGATGCAAAAGCAGGTTTGTTGGCTGGGGATGGGACAGCAGGTGCTGGTGAGAAGCTGTGGGAGCGTGTGTTCTGATGGCAGCGCTCGGAGCAGCTTCCGCGGGCTGGTGGCAGCACCGAACTAGGGGCAACTCTTCAGTGCTCTTCCCCATGGGTCCTTTTCTCCTCACGGCTGCTAGCGCTGGAGGAGAGCTGCTGGAAAATGACCTCAGCAGAGGTGAGGGCACGGCTGAAGCCATGCGGGCACACCGGGGCTGAGCTCTTGCATCGGCTGGCAGCACCCACGGGACTCCACAGGCCGGGTCCGAGCCAGCTGCCCCGGAGGCAAAGGGGAGCTCCCCGTGCAGGCAGCACCGCCGCACAGCCAAACGCGGGTTAAAGCGCTTCCCAAGGGCCGCCTGTGCTCACCTGTGTGCGCAGCTCCTGCGCAAGGGGAAAAACATCCACGCATCAGCCACTGGAGCGGGTATTTATTTAGTACGCTCATTTTAAGGCAGGAAAGCTGGGGCAAAAAGGTGCGAGGGCTGGAGAATGACTCCCTTGCAACCCTGCGCTGCCTGTAGTCTCTATCCCAGAGCAATTCTCTTCCTTTCAGCGTTAGATGATGAAGCCCCAAGCAGATACTCAGGAGGGGCTTTTGCGAGCCCAGTCCCAACCCATTTCAGGCAGGTGGGTGCTGAGCGCCCTGTGTGTGGCTGTGCTGAGCGTGGCGCCAGCCTCAGCAGTGCCTGTGCTGGGGCAGGATGGTTTCCAGGCAGGCAGCTCCACTCGGGCAGGAGCTCTCTGCCGTGAGGCCCAGGGGCACTGTGGCTAGGCCACCAACAGAGGTGGCCAGGAGTCAGCCACTGCCCAACACCGGTACACAGAAGTCCTTCCCTCCAGTTTGCCGCCCAGTTGTAGTTCAGCTTTTCCCCAAAACCAGCCACTGCCCGTTACCCCGGTCACTGGCAGCTGGGGGCTGAAGCCACTTCCAAGCCCACGGCAGCCCTACGAGGAGCAGAGCGCATCAGCGCTGCACGCACCATGCAATTTTAATGCCCTTTCAGTTTCCAAGGATACAAAAAACAATCAATCGGGCACAATCCCTCGCTGTGGGGCTGGCTGCACAGGAGCTGCCCGAGACGGCCCGTGCCTGCGCCCTGGCCTGGGAAAGTGCAGCGACTGCAACACACTGGTGAACCAGAGCACCCAGCCCCACGGGCAGCCCCACAGGCTGAGGGCCACGACCCCGCAGGTTTTGTAGCCCAGCCCCACTGGCAGTGGAGCTGCACATCACTGCAGAGACAACCTGCCTCCATGCGGAGCCCTGCGAGTGTACACTACCCAAGAGGCCAGAGACCAGCTCCAGACTGAAAACAGCTACAGGCCACGCAGCAGGGTGATGGGAGTGCTGAGACTGGGGCTGGTTAACCACATAGCAAACAATTTATTAGCTAGATTCAAAAAACAACCCTGTTAAATTAGGCCTGTCCAGGAGATGTGACACAGAGACAGATTACACTGTGACAGGAACATGATTGCACCCATGATGTGCTAGCTGATGTGTGCCACTGTCAAACCTGGGACAGAAGGAAGGTATTCAGCAAATTAATGTTTATTATTTATACGATGCCCACACTTAGGCGGGGCAGTGCAGACAAGCGTAAAGCCAAGGGCACCACATGGTGCTCAGGAACTGACAGCCCAGCTGACAGCAGGCACTGGGAGCGTAATTTAGGAGTTTGTGGCAAGGTGACAGCCTTAGAGCCTCCAACAGCAGTAGCAGGAGGGAAGCACAGGCAGGGCTGAATGCCAGGAGGCATGTGGTGAAGCTTCTGTCCCGCCTTGGCTTTTGGCTGGGCTAAAGTGCCTTGTGGTGGACTTCTGTGGCAGACTGGCAGCCTCTGTCCCCAGGAAACTTGTCTAACCTCCCTCCCCAAATGCCAGCCTGTCAGCAGAATGCTTCTAGTGAGTAAAGGTGTACCGCACACCAAGGCGGCTCCAAGGATGCTGGCTGGGGTTCCAGGGGTGGTATCCTGCAAAGGTACAACTCGTCCCCCAGTGTCACACTGGGATCAAATCAAAAGCAGCAGAGCAGACGCAGGCTCGATAAATATAGTCATGGCTGAGTGATGCTGGGTGTCCCATTAATGGTCCCCCATTAATATAGGAACACATTACCTAAATGTGCCCTACATTAGGTGTCCAGGCTCCTCCTGTACCCAAAAAAGAGAGGCAGGAGCATCCTGAGAGCTAGTTATCCCACTCAGCTTGATGGGATGAACTGTCCTCCTCCACCACTGCTCTCTCCCTTGGGTGTAGAGGAGCAAAGCACAGAGGGCCCAGCACAGAGCAGCTGCCAGACATCAGACAGCTTGAATTGCCCCATCCCCTGAGCAGGAGGCTCTGCCTCCTCTCAAGGAGCTTAACAACGCCACAGAGATGGGGCTGCAAAGCCAGCCAGGGTCTGTGCCCATGGGAGAATGTGGGAGAGATACAAACGCAGAGAAACTTCAGAAATAACCAGACAAGCCTCTTGAGTCCGTAGCAGTGCTCCAGGGCAGCGTTAGCATTTGCTTTGCAACGTGAACGGACAGGGAAGATGAAACTCTTGTTCAGTGTGATGCACACGGGTGGGTGTGCACAGAGGAGAAGCTTGTCCCTGCAAGTGGCAGAGCCACCCTCTGGTGCCGCACAGCACCCACATGATGCAGCCTCCAGCCCCAACAGCTTGCACGTGCGAGCAAGTCAGCTGGGTTTTTGAAGAGACTTAAACTATTTGCAAAACGTTTCCCTGTGACAATAAATTAAACATCAGCTCATTACTATGGGATGGCTTACTCCAGATGCAGCTCCCGGTGTCTTATTTCAGATTATGATCACATTAAAATGGTCATGTGTTGGCCGATCTAAAAAGGGGGACTCCCATCAAGAGATCATTGTATCTGCCTGAGTGTGCCTGAATCCAAGAGCAGATCCTCCACTGGGAATATCATGTCCTTATAGCTGTTCAAGTCTTCCCAGGAAGGGAACAGGATCTGCTTAGAGCAAAAGAGAAGCCATTACAATCAGGATAAATTAGTAATGGTGAGTGGGAGAGAGAGAAGAGGAAAAGAGGTTATTGTGATTTTTCCTTCTACAGAGTGGGTGTCTGAGCTACTGACATTGCCAAAACAGCCCCCCAGCTTCCCCTCTGAGCACAGAGCTCAGCCTGTTTGATTACAGCTCGAGTGCTGCTTTGGGTTGTTAACAACTAGCAGGATGGCATTACGGGTTTTAGATGCATGAAATCTGATTTCTGTTCCTGCTGGTAGCATCTCAAGTTTAGCGGCAGCACAGGCAGGTGTGCAGAGTGAGAAAAGGCAAAATATACCTGTGTTTGCTCTGCTCCACACCGCTGAACACAGGCCTTTTCATCAGAAGCTGCAACACCTGTTGAGGACTAATTGTGGGGGTCTTTAAGGTGCTGCAGGGGGTAGAACTGTGGCTCTGTGGTGCTGTATATTTTCCCTTTTATAAAATACAGGATGCCAAGGAATACACTAAACCCTGACTGCAGTCCTGGAAAAAAATGGAACAATATCCAGCAGAAATACACATGACTCCTTCTTCTCCTTCTAACACAATCTATTAAAGCAGGGCTGGTTTAGCCAGCTCGGGTCTACAATGGAGGCTGGATTGCCACAGCCCAGAGGCAAGTCCCACCATAATATGATCTTACAGCATTTTAAAAAGCAAGTATCTGCTGCTAAGAGAGCACCTATTTCAGGCTACTCACAGGGAAATGACTGTCCCAGCACGGCCCCTCTCCAGCAGGAACGCTAGCTGGAGCCCTGGGGCGTGAACCTGGTGTGACCAGCAAACCTGGCAAGCTCAGACCTTGCTCCTCATTGTGTTTTTCCACTCTTCCTAGGATGCTGCTTGCCTGCTGACATCTTCACCCAACCTCACTCAGATTTTACCACCTGACATGAGACATTTCAGCTGAGTGAATGGGAAATCAATGCAAAACCAAACGGAGCTTGGTCTAGGGCTGCTAAACTGTAGGGTGGGCCCCTGCGGGAGCCACTTCCAGCCCTCCACCATGCCCACCCCTCTCTCAGGGGAAAGAGAACCCACACAAGCCATTAACAGTAATTTCTCCATGGACCTCCTGCCGGCTGATGCTTAGTCTTTGTGCCGCTGTGAGCTGACTCAGCACCTTCCAACCAATGTGTACAGAAGGGTGGGAGAAGCTGGCAAATGCCCCAAAAGTGGGAATGGCCATCCATCCTGGAGCTTCCCGCTCTTGCTCAAACCTCATTGCTACAAATCAGCCATCTGCTCACACCAGGCCAGGAGCTGGTACTGCAGTACCCAAACATGCCAAGTCTTGTGGCCCCACAAACTTCCCCTTGACCCTCACTGGGAGGGCTGCTCTTCATGGCAAAGCCACCAGTACAAGGAGCCTCCCAAAAAGTGCAGCCCATGGGAAAACGTGGCTGCTCCTGGCCGACCCCATGGGAAGGGACTTCTGTTTCAAGAGCTTTCCACAGGTCAGTAGAATCCTGCGCAGCAGTGATGCCGCGGAGAGCAGCACGGCTCCGGTAACACATACCTTACAGTGTCTGCAAATACGCTTTTGCACGGTGCTTTACAGTGAGCTTCTGACAACCTTTGCGACAGCGCTCAGAGGGACATCTCTTCCCAAGTATCCGTTTTAACAGTAACAGCAGATGACCAGGACACCTGAGGGGTGGAAAGCAAGCCGGTGGAAAAGAAAAAGGATTAAGCCATGAAAGATTTAAAGTCCAGAACAGCCAACTGGAACAAACCATCAAGCCTGGTACTGAATATGCTCACTTTTAGTTATCAGGAACTGAAGTGTATTTATTCAGGTTTTGATACACCAGTCTATTTGAAACATTTTTTTACTTAATTTAACAAGCCTGCAAAAATACAGCATTTCATATTTCAGCAGATCACATTAGTACATGGGTTTATTTAGCCAGCGTAATTTTCTCCTCGAATCTCCACAGTACTTCAATTTTTTTTCCCCTGTCTTGGTGAGGGATAAAGCTGAGCAAATATTTAGTAATGGATAATTAATTCAACCACTTCTTTTCCATCTCCTCTGAGACACTCATTCACTGCATGTTGATCCAGATTCAACAATTCTTTCTTTTTTGGGGTGGTTCAGCCTGGAGAGAAGAAGGCTCTGGGGAGACCTTGTAGTGGCCTTCCAGTACCTACCAGGGGCTTGTAAGGAAGATGGGGACAGGCTTTTTAGTACGGCCTGTAGCAACACAACAAGGGGTAATGGTTTTAAATTGAAAGAGGGTAGATTTAGATTAGATATTAGGAGGAAATTCTTTACCATGAGGGTGGTGAGACACCGGCCCAGGCTGCCCAGAGCAGCTGTGGATGCCCCATCCCTGGCAGTGCCCAAGGCCAGGCTGGACGGGGCTCTGGGCAACCTGGTCTGGTGGAAGGTGTTCCTGCAGGGGGGTGCAACTACATGGGCTTTAAGGTCCCTTCCAACCCAAACCATTCTATGGTTCTATGATTTTTTTAGATAGCTTCTAAACTATTTTCAACAGTTTCTGGTACCTGTAATATGAATAGCTTCAAATGGACAAAGGCCACAGATCCTATTTGCCAGATGGAGCATAAATACCTTCTAGACTCTTGCTTTCTATTCTTTTTTTTTTTTCTTTTCTTTTTTTTTTCTTGGAAGGTTCCCGAGAAAAAGTTATATAAGTGATAAACTCAATGGAAGCACATTCATTCTCAATGCAGAACACTCATGGGAAGCACTTGCCCAGCTCTACCGTAGATAGTGAGGTTTGCATTTTATATTAAGAGGATAGTGCCTCAGGGTCCCAGCATGGAATCTGGCATTTCACGGGCTCGCTCCGTCCCTGGGGTCACCCTGTACCCGGCAATGACTACAGTCAGCTCCCGCTGCATCACTGGTACCTGCATGCTTGTATTCAGGGAAATGAAGGGCATAAACCACATTTACTATATGCATCATCTTACCTTCTTATGGAACTTTGCTTAACCCATTCCACAATGAACTACTAAAACAGTCAGAAAACTTTCCATCCGTTTTTTCTTTTTTTTTTTTTTTTTTTTACCAGGTCCTACCCAACTCACCTTATCGTCAGCGCACACCTAAGGGCCCGAGTCTGCTACACGCAGCATCGTAAGCCACCACGTACAAAGAGGCTGTTAACCTTATGCTCACAAGCTCCCCCACTCCTCCATATGACACTGACAACAAAAGTGCCTTAACTCTTTTTGTGATCAAGTGCTTTCTGCGCAGTAAGTAAAACAGATACAGCACAGCAAACCTGCCTCCTCAGCTACGGCTGTGTTACAAATACGCATGCGGTTTGGCAGCGTAATCTTTTACTCCGATAAACTATTAAATGCCAAAGAAAGCTTCTTAAGTTAATCAGGGCTTGATTTAAATAAACAAGCCACCAAAAGATTAACAAAAATCCTTAATGGAATCTGAATGCAAACCCAGTCTGTTCACAAGTTCATAACAGCAATTGGAACCGGCCCACTGACCCCCTTTTTCTCCCCTTACTGGCACCACCAGTGAAAAAGAATTTTCTGGAACACCCAACACAACCATTTCCAGCTCCATTGACGCCAGCAGCAGTTTTGGCAACTTCGTCACAAGCACATGTGCTAATACTGCACGTCAGGGGGAGGAGGAAGAGGAGGAGGAGGCAGGATGACTTCATTCTCGTGACAGAGGGGAGTCAGCTGAACCCTCCAGGAAGAAACTTGGAGCTGCTTGCGCCGAAGCCCCGGCGTTACCGACCGCTTTCACAGCCACAGCAGGAATTGCCCCCCTGGGAAGCGCTTGGGCAGAGCGCAGCAGTCCTGAGGGCAGCTTCGCCGCAACAAGCCACCACTCCGATGAGCAGGACTCCTCGGTGTAGGTACGTTATATGTATGCATCAACGCTCACACGTTCAGTACCTAAACATGTAAGGATAGTAATTTAAAACTCCTGTCTTAGGTACAATACTTAATTTTATCCCACAAAGGTAATAAATGACCAAACATTGGTGAACAAAATGTGCCAGGCTGGAGCCCATACAAAGTATCTGTGGGCTGACATGCTATATATATCTCAGGTCCTTCATTAGACAGTTGTTATTTAATTCTGCTGCTCTACAGACTCTTTCTCGGTGCTTTCAGTACTATGACTGGTACATATCCACGTATTATTTTTTTCCCGTTGCAGAACCATCTTCTTTCCTTATTTTTTCCCATAAAACCTGCTGATTATTTCCCAAATGCCTTCATTTCATGAAAAAGTCTTGTTATTTTAAGTGTAGATTTTTCCATTAATTTATTTACAACCATCTTTGCTAAGCTGAAAATTTACGCTGAGCTTGAGTTACATAAAATCAATACATCAAGAAGAATATCAAAATATTCACAGAGCTAAAATCTAGAGTAGCGTAGTTACAAAAAACGTTTTCTCCATGACATTTCACTTGCCCTTGGGCAAAAATGATTCATTTTGACATGACAAAATTTAACACCTCTTTTCCTTGCTTTTGTGTTACTCGAGACCATGATAAAAATAGGTACAAGGAGACTAGTTGATGAGGAAAGAAAAACATTCTATTTAATCACAATATATACATCCAAAATAGAAACTACAAAGCTGCATTTCAAAATACATTCACAATGCCACTCTGCCACGGTTAATGTGCCAGATGCAAAGTTCTTGCAAGCTACTGGCAAAAAGGAAATGCCGGCCACGGACAACTTGCTGAGAGGCCTCTGGTGAGAGGAAGACTAGAAGGGCAGCAGGGTATGCAGAGGCAGGAGACCACCCCAGGCAGCTGGAGCTCTGCAGCTACCCTTCACATTCCTTCACTCCCTACTTACTCTCCCACCGGCTCCCAACATCTCCTGTGCTCCAGTCTGATTTTGACCTTTCTTTCCTGACCCGCGGTGCCAGGCTAACGTGAGACTGTTTCCTATGTCATTATTTCATATTGAAGTGTTTTGCACGCAAGGCATTTCAAAGGTGCGATTCGGCTCGTTAGCAAGGCAACCATATCTTACATTTGGGCAAGCACTTTAGTTTATATTGCACTGAAACTGCCCTTTCACAGAGAAACTTGCCTGAGGTCACTGAGGAAGCCTGTGGGAAAGCTAGGAAAACAGCCCCTGGTTGCAAAATCTCACTAGCTGTAGGACCATCACTTCTCTCTTTCACCTTAAAGCAGAAAGAAATTAATACATTGAATTCCTCATTGTTATCCTCCTCAGGTTGCTTCATTTTCTGCTTCAAATACTCCTGTCTTTCTTTAGACTTGCCTTGGATCTCCATTTTCCTTATGTTAGAGATGTGTTATCACCAGTGTCACCAGAGTAAAGCTCTCATTCTGGGACTGTGCTGCCGGTGACTTGGAGCAATTCTACATCAAGTACAAAGTGTACCACTTGCAGGGGAATATGAATAATACCATGCTGCTGCTTTAGTACAACTACATCTCTGCACAGAAAAAAAAAATGGCACAAGAAACAGTAAAAAAAATAAAAATATCTCCTTTTCCTTCTGTCAGCGTTCCCAGAACTTAATGGAATTCAAGGATACCGAATATAAATGATTAAATAAAAAGGCAAATGAAGTTTCTTCTTAGTCAAAATCAAATATAGCATCAGTTTGGGATCTTCCATGTCCTCTGTTAGGGAATTAGTACTTAACATTTACCACCTCCAAAGTGCTGTCCGTCAGTTGCCTTATTACCCTGACACTTGCCAGCCCTGTGGATGGTCTCCATCACCTTGGTGCAGGAAGTTTCCTAATTCTAATGGACACATTCAGCCTTTCAATGGCACAAACAGTAGGTTATTTCAGTTTTTTCCTCCCTGCCAGTGAGCGCAGTGGCAGCAATCCTTCAATCCATTCATTGGCAGCCGACATCATCTCCTGCCAAAAAGCCACCTCCTCTTGTGTGGAATCCATCCAGTCCACAGAGATCCCATAACTCAAACCTGAAAAGAACAAGAGAACTACAATTTTGGAAGCTACACAAAGAGTTTCTACTCCATGCAAAAATACTCAATGGGATGTAACTGTTGCAGGCAGTGGCTTAACATAAAAGGTGCTGACTTCCCCCCAGCAAGTTGCCCCCTGAACACCTCCCGTTCTTCTGCTCATGCCCTCCATTTTACAGCAGACTTCAGAATGAAGTCAACGTAAAAGCCACAAAATGCAAGAACCCTAAACATAACCTGTCAAGGAAAATAATATCGGGCTCAAGCTCTTTCTGCATCTTTCAGAATGGTAAAGAAGGTCTAAAAGGCTTGGGTTTCCCCTTAAAAAGATTTTCTTGTGGACAAGGTGGGATATTTGTCAAAATTCTCTTACTCTGCAATTCACTTGTACAGGAATCAAACTGATAGTGGACAACGTGTGCATTAATTCCAAGTCGATTATCCAACCAAATTTTCATGTGGCAACTACTTGTCATCGAGATAAAATTTGGATCTAAATTTGGATTGCAGCTTATCTTGGGGTTGGTGTTTTTATATCTTGCTTATAGGCTTGTTCTTGTTGCCCCTTCCAACCGGATAGTTCGCAACCCTCCTGGTGACACGTTACAGATTGAAAACAGAGAACACACAAGCAAATCCAATCAGCATGGGTGCACCTGCAAGGCAGACCTTCCAGCTGCTACGAGCCTCTTCCCAATACCCTCAAGGAACAGTTATCATTTATCGCAACATTCTGAAGTCCTCCGTTTGCCTTTCATCTCTCAGAGATCTCTCTTGCTTAACAATAAATAGTTTAGAAAACTTTATAGATATCCCACCCACAAAACCACCCAGATGAAGACATTATCTGTCAAAGCCTAGGCATGGGGTACACTGAAAGCCAGGACAGGATGTTTAGAGAGGGACAAACCTCAACTCTGGACAGCTGGACAATGGGAGATGGTCCCATCTGCACTTTACAACTTGGCTGAAAAACACTGGAATTTTCCTGACTTCAAGGATGAGTAACCCCATTGAAGTAAAACACTTCCAGCTAAGCACAGGGCTAAAGTCCTTCTCTGAACAGGAACCTTATGCCATCAGCTCCCAGGGACAGTAGTCTCAGTACCGATAACCTACCAGATCAACGAGCGTAGCTCGCCCTGTTTTTCAAGCATTAATTACTCCCGCTACTGAAGCATTTGAAGGGAGGAGGTGATTGGACAGAATCACTGGGTGGTGCTGTCCCACATGGCATTCAGGTTCAGCTATGAGCACTCTTCCCTGGGAGGAGTAGCAACATATGTTGACTTTTAAGGCAGCCAGTTTTCCTGGAACAGCAGGAAAGCTCCTTGATGGACCCAAGGAGCTTCTTGAATTTTGCCAGACCTCACAACCAATGCTGGCAGAAAATGTGGGAATAGAGGGTTGCTATCATGGTACCAGGGCCCCCTCCACACAAGACACAGTGCAAGTACCCAGACTGCCACCAGTTACTGAGACTCTCCATCCTTGGTTTCTACCTGAGAGGAAAATGCTCTGCAACTTCCCATTGTATCTGGTGGCTCAGCAATACCGTAACTATTCATCCAATGGAAAGGAAATCACGCACCTGTCCCAAGGCCTAGCCTGATTCCTCCAAGGAAATGGTTGGTAAGCTTTTCATGATCCCACACAGTCAGTTCAACACAAGCATCCTTTAGATCCTCGGTATGAAAGCCATCGTACACAATGGTGTGATTGAAAACAGGGTTTGTGTCTCGTTTTATGACTCTGGTCTTCTGGTAACTCTTCTTACTGGTGTCTGGAAGCACATAGCTTTGAGAGGAGAAAAAATACAGCATGTAGTATCGAGTATCACCTGAGATTTGAATTGTTCCACAAAGTTCCTCAGTCTAAACAAGCTTCAGTTCTGAAGGAGGAATTGGATAAGAGATCTCAGTAGATCTAATGGGGAATGTTCATAATTCCTGGATGAAACTTTTTCTGGCCAAGAAAATCCATTTTAATAGCAAACATTTTCAGAAAGGAGGGTACTTGCTTAAAATCTGCTGCTTTTGGCAATGTTTTTGCAAACTGACATTTTACACTGAAAAAAGGACATTATTTTCACATATTTCTGTTTTCATAAATTTTCATTATTTAAACGACTAAGAGGGCATTTCAAAATGGTCAGTTAGGCTTCTGAACAGTGAACCTTTCTGCAGGATAACTCTGTAAGGATTCAGAAATGTACCAAAAACATGGTGAGCACTTCAAAGGGCTGAAAAAAAATCTTAAAATACTCTTAAAAGATTTTTAATGTTCTGAAAAATTTGCAGCACTGTCTCCCATATAACAGGCAAAACCGATGTTGCAGGCTGCAGAAAATGCACATACTAAATTCTGGAGAAGAGCAAAGAGGATCCAACCATCTCTATATCAGTTCTGGCAAGTCCCTAACAAATTCCCAAACTTTGCATGCAAACCCATATCAAGGCAAAATTCACAACTCCGCGTGAACACGCTGGGCTGAGGTATTCATCTCACTCAGATGTTATTGAGGCAAATCACTGAGTGAGTCACAGGCACTGATTGACCAAGAGCTTTATCACAGCAAGGGTTTTCTTAATTTGGCCACAAGTGAGTAACAAGGGCAATTTTCTCCTGCAGAGCCCAGTGCAACATGAAGGCTTTACAGCATGGCGGCACAGCTAGGTGAGTCTGAGAAGAGGGAAGAAAACCTACTGCTTTGTGGCAGCACAGCCCCAGGATCAAAGCCAACACTTACCATTTCACAAATGAGTCAACTCCAGAAGGACGCAACTGCAGCAGGTCCTTGACGTCTTTGACCCAAATGTGAACTTCGCCAGAGGGAGGATTCTTGGGACCTGCCATTTAGGAGAAGAGAAAAACTGTCACGCTAGTCTTTACAACAGCTAGCAAAATGACAGGCTTCTCCTCCAGGGACCTGAGGGAGCAGCGCCATGACTTCTCTGCGTACTCACTCCTGCTGCCCTGCACCCCTCTGCCTGGCTGCCCCAGCACCACCAGCCCCGTCACACTCGCAGCTGCAGAGAGCTCCTGACACAGTGCGCTGGTGTTGCTTTGAAACAGGGAAGGAGAAGGAACTGCCGGGCAAACCCAGCCTTGTGCCGCCCCTCAGTAAGAAGGGCTGCGTGTTGCTGCTGCTACACTGCAGCACCCTACAGTGCCCACAGTGCTCGTACCCGCTGATGAGTTTGAGGCCGCTGAGCCCTTCTTCTTTCCCCAACACTTTCCCAACAAATGCAGATGTGAACATCAGACGTAGGCTGAGGATAGTGCTACCAAGCACTGCTCGTTGTGCCTTTGTGCTGATCTCTACCATCCTGCTCTAATGACTTTACTCTTTACCCAGCCCTTAAACAGATGAGGCATCGCAAGCTGCATGTCTACATATGGGCAATACTTCTTAATGCACGGAACACATTTTACCTAGGCTTCCCGGAGGGACATACTTAATAGACAAACTCATCACTCCTCGATGATCCACACCGTTAACAGCAGAAAGGCTCTGAAACAGAAAGTTATGACTGACTAAACGAGGGATTGTGTAAATATGGCAAGGCAAACAGCTTTTGAGTTCAATGGAGGGGCACAAATGGACAAACTCTGGTTTTGCATGGCTGGGGCAGCCCATTCTCAGGGCAGCTCCTTTCTTTGTGGCTTTCTTCTCAAACTCAGTCTGTCGGAACCAAAACTTGAGGATTCAGAGCAAGGCTGCCCTTCCAGACGTGTTCAGCTGGACATAATCAAGCATCTTAGTTTTGAAAGACGAATGTCCTTTCTTTTTTGAAAAGGGATCTCAAATTAGACCTCTGAACCCAGAAGCATGCAGGAAGCTGTACAGGCTTTACAAAAAGTGGCACCCGAATATTCACCTCTCAAGGTATGTTCAACTGCATCACCTAGGACTCTGCTGCCTGTTTTTAAGGGGTGTCTTTATGTGAGCAGAGAAAGAGGCAAAATCACATCAGAGTTTTTACTGATTAGTGTCAGATCACATTTATGAAAGCATCCCTACAGATCAGTCACCAAGTAACGCCCCAGAAGGCCTGTGTTCAGAGCACTGAACAAGCCCAGGGCTTGTGGGTGTTTTACCACTCTACCCTAGGTAAAATGCAGGTTGTTCTGCTCCACTACACCCAAAGACCTCAGAGGAGTCAGGAAGGACTTCTGCCACCCCTGAAGGCTTCAAGGCTGGGCTAGGAAGCAGGATAGCAGCTGAGATACACTTACTCGGGGCTTCAGTGGGTACCAGTTGAGTTTCCTGTTGCTCCAGTCCCAGCTGGCCAAGTCTATTTCGATCTCTCCTAAGAAACTGTTACGTCCCAGCGGATCATTGTGCCAAACAGAGAGATTTAATTTTTGGATCAGCAATACCATTTTCTCTATTTTATACTAGAGGAAGAAAGAGAAGTCAGGTTGTTCACATTGTGTTTCTGTTTCTTTCACAACTGCAAATAAACTACTCAAAAGCTTGAATAAGCTCTGAGACACTCACACCCCCTCGACACACACACTAATGGACTGGCCTCACTCTGAACATCTATTTTTTTGCCCTGCAGCAATAGTACTATGCTGACAAAGCTTTTCCGCTGAGCACAAGGAAACCTAGACTCCATTCATCACAGGGCAAAACCAATATTCTTTCAAGAATTATTAACACAGGCCAAGGCACGGTTAAATAATCCTCTAGGCTTTGATGAGTATGGAGACCCCATGCCTCGTGACTGTGTGCCAGGGAAGGGAAGAACCCCCCTCGCTCTGGCTGAAGGCAGGACATGCTGCAGGTCCCTCTCACCTGAAGATCACTGTGTGGTTTTGACGAAGAAATCTTGGGTGCCACATGGATGGGTGCAGCGAAACCTTTAACACCCCTGCCCTCACAAACCCAAGGGAAGAGCAGTGCAGTGTTGGTGGGAGGCAGGCGAAGAAGCCTGGCCAAGAAGGCAGGATCTTTCCAGACCTGACCTGGTACAGGTGCCTACTACAACATGGGTTTTCAGAGCATGTATTTATTCTTACCCGTAACACCTCATTGTAAATGGGATTCACTGTCCTCTTCTTCACTGAAGTTTTCCTCTTACCCATTCTAGCTTTGTCGGGAAGCAGGTAAGTTTTAACATACCTAGAAAAGAAAACAAACTCCAGCGGGATGTTGTTGCATATCACCAAGCTCTAATAAGCAGGCAACACCTGTGAACGGTGGCGTGGAACTATAGAGATGGAGTTGACTCTTTGAGGACAAAACTAACTAAGAGACCTGCTAGGATATTGACTTGCATGTGAAGTTATAAATCTCACCGGAGATGGGTGGATGCTACCAACACTCAGAACAGGCAGCTGTCTAGGCAGTATGGGAAGCCAGCAAGGCCATAAACCCATTTTCTGAGATGCCCACAACTATAGCATCTCTGTGCATTCAAGATCAAGATGAAATTAGAGAAGAGGAAAGAGGTAGAATGTCTTTAACTCTCTCTCTCAGGGTTCAAATCCAAGCTGCTTTTCATAATTTCTTAAACTAGAGATCACTAACCTCTGCACAACCACCATTGTGCCCCTAAAAGCACTTTGTTAGAGACCTCCTTTTCATACAGGCATGTGTATGCATCACCAGAGTTATTACCAAAGTGTGTCCACCATGGGGAGATCAAGGTTCACACAGATGCAAAGAGAACATATTCCAGTGATAACAGGAATTGTCTTTGTATTGATCAAAGCTTCCTCAGTCTTTTCAAATTTAAGTCTGGCAACATATTTACTGATGCCAGTGGCTCCAGAACCATCAGCTAGGAAAGTCCAGCAGTAAGCATGCACCGGAAGTCTGAAGGAAGGAAGGAACCATGACATTTAAAAACAGAAAATATAAGGAAAAAAAAAAGCAGCCTCCAGGACACAAAATTCAGCAACGTAGAAGTCTGAAGGCACCAAAGTGTCACTCACGGGTCAGATCTGCCTTTCTTCTCATCCACAATAGCCAAGTCCTTGCACTGGGACACATGAACCTGGAACTCCCGGTTCTTCTCATCATAGTCTAGAGCAAACTCCACGGTACCTTGGGCATCCACACTCCCAAAATCGCCACTGTAGACACTGAGCACACTACCACTCACCTGCAAGGGGGAAAAGTAAGGTCAGTGCCACTGAAATAGGCACCCACCCACCTGACTTGGTTTCTGGACAAAGACAACAGTCTGGGAAGCGCATTGCCAGAGAAATAATCTGCCATTTCTGTCCCTGTATTATGTTGTGTCCTTGACACAGAAATGGTCCACATCTGCAGCTCTGCTCAAACAAGCAAGGGTTGGGGAACCTAAACAAGCGTCTCACAAGGACGTGTTATCCTAGACCAGGAGGTAGAAGTGCTCTTCTCCTGCATGCTCCAGAAATGCAGAAGATACTTCACCCCTGAATCCCAAAACTTTGGGAAATAGATACTGGGGGAATCATACAAGTCTCTTCCCTTTCTCTATGCTTACAGCTGCCATCCTGACCCAGTCTCATCACTAAGAAAGAAATACATTAACAGAACGTGAACTATCCATATATGACCTTATTATTTCAGGCAGATATAATCACACAATTGTCAATCAATTTTTAAAACAGGCCAGTAAGAACCATATCAGACTAGAAATATAGGAAAACCTATTACCATCTTGTTCCTTTCTCACACTGTGCATGGAGCTGTACAAAACAGAAATAGATATAACCCCTGTCCTGAGGAGCCACTGTCCCACTGGAGACAGCCTGTGTGCACCTACCTGCACAGGAAAACAAGGGTTCTACAGATATAAATCAGGAGCGAGGCACCCAAGAGTCACTTGCTTTGCCAGAACAAACTGCCTTTGCCCACATGCCTTGGGCTTCTTTTTTCAAGGCTTTGTCTTTCACTGGTAGAAAGTGATGAAGCAGAAACAAAACACAGCTCCAGAAAAGTGAGAATTTTCTATTGCACCAATCACTCATGATTCCTGACAGGATAACATAAAAGCAAATGTTGTTTACAAAGCAAATAATTAACCCTCTTGGTACTTTTCTGTGGTACAGCCATGAACAATTATCAAAAAACCTTCCTAGTAATTAACCTAATTCTTCTCTTTCTGCCCCTACTTCCTTTGGCTCTGATTTTCCCTCTATTACAACCTACAGAAACCTGCTAAACATCTCCTCTTAGTCTCTGGAGCTGCATTTACCATCCATCCCATCAGGATACTCGCCCCAGCAGAGAATCCTGAACAAAATTTTTCAAGAATACCTGTGTGACTTGGGCACAAAAGGCTCATTCATAGCTCCCAGACTCTCCAGATAGAAGGACTCATATGCCCCAAAGTTCAAGGTGTTTTTTTAACATGTTTGTTACATTCATGACCTCTCCCTGTCAGCTTTACCTCACATATATTCTTTAAATCTCACATATACACCTTGGAGATACCTGTAACAGTAACACAGCAAATTCAAGCCTCCTCCCAAAACACTGTCTCTAAGGAATCTTCAAAAAACGCTCAACTACACACAATCAGCTCTTTTCAGCTTTCCTTAGAAGTTGAAGCTCTAAATCACGCTTTTGCTGTCCAGCTCCGAGTTCCCTTGAATTTGCCGATGAAGTGAAGGATGAGCTTGCAGAGGGCACCCGTCTGCAGTCCTGGCTCTTTTGCAGCTGGACCACAAACGTGTCACTTAACAACTGTGTGCATTTCCCCACCTAGAAAAAGTCCCCCCCCGTCTCCTGCATGCTGCCTGGCTTCAGAGCATCCGCACTTTGGAGTGGGGGCTGTCGCTGACTGTGAATTTATCTAACAATGATGCACTGGGTCTTTAATTTGAAACGGTACCTGGAAACACTCCTTTAACCCGAGTAAGTAATTAACTATCGCTGTTCTTTTAATAATGTACCATACAGAAACCAAAAGGATACTCTGGAGGCCACATCATCAGTATCAGCCTAAATGCAGTGTCACTGCATCCGGATGAGAAACCCTGTCTAGCGAGATGTACGCGTTAAATACCTACCGAGGAGACAGATGCCATGTCGGACGAGTGGCTGCCAATGCTAGGCGTCTTTTTGTGCTTGTTAAACTGGAAGCTGATTTCTGAAGCCGTGTCTGATTCAGTCTGCTCAGAAAATAACAAGCATCTTTAAGCTCTGCCTGAGCACTTTGCAACACTACAGAAAAAAACCCAATAGCTCAGCAGAGTCCCATTAAGCGGCGATCAGGTTAGGAGAGTGGAGGAGAGCGCAGGGAGTCTCCCCAGAGGCATTCCCTCCGATCGGCAGTGAACGTCATCATTAACTGCCTCCAAACAGAGCTGCATGCAGCTGCTGGGCTCTTGGAAAGGGCACAGAAGAGTGTGGTTTGAGACAGTGGGAAATACGAAACCTCCTCCAAAACAGAAGGGCTGGGCTGGATTACTGGGAGCTTTTTTCTTAAGGCTTTTCTCATTTATTTACGACAGAACCAAGGCGTGCTCTAAAGCAAGTGCTGTCAGTGTCCAGGAGAAACATTCCTATGAAACCAACTGCCATTCAGGGGATGCTATGAACATTATTCCAGCCATTTCTGGCATCTAGCCTACCTCAGACAACAGGAGAGGAGACGATCTGCTCAGCTCTTTGACTCTTTCAGGTTCAAGAAACTGATGGGGTATCAAATGAGGTTTATTGTACGCTGTAGGCACAAACACAAAAAGGCATCAAGACATCTTGTCAGAGTCAGGAAAATATAAGTCACATTTTTGTTTAAGGGCACAAAACAGCAGGAAAAGCGTGTAGGAGACACTGGACCACCACCTATATGCCCTGTTGCTGTCGTCTTGCCATTGAAGCTGACCCTCCCCAAGACAAAAACTGCTAACTAGTATCTTAAAGCTATTTTCAATGTGGTTTTTGTTCAGTGTGTGGGAGTGTGCACACCCCCTCTAGTGGCTAATGTAATTCATTATTAGCCGAAGGACATGTATCTTTGCACCACTTTCTTTGTGTAGATTTAATTTAGACTAAAGCCATACAGATCTCCCTCCTTGTCAAAGAAACCAAACATGCTCACGTTTTCATCTCATAGCACACTGGCCTGTACAAAACAGCTGTAAAATATTTATACCTACAATTTTCACCATTGCACACACCTCTCCAATACCGTGCTAGACAAAGAGGTGGTCAATAGCAAGATATCTAAAAGAAAAAAGTCAAAAAAAGCTTTTGATCAGCTTAGAAAGATGGTTATTGGACTGCTTAAATGTCTAAATAAAACCTATTTGTTCTATCTTTATCTTTTATAAATAACTCCCTTGAATATGACTACCTCCATCCCAGAAGAACTTGTTTTTACAAGATACATGTGCATAAACATGCATGCACATATACACGTGTTTAGCATGTTATCCATGATGATACATTCTTCAGTGCTCAAAATGTCCAAAAGGTTCTTTAGCATTTTTTATAAGGTTTACCTTTTGTATGATTTACCTTTTATATGATGTACGATTAATTTGATAATTACTATTTTTATTTCCAAACACGAGCAAAGCATCAAGTCTAGCCTGCTCCACAGACTACTTGTTATACTGCCAACAAGTAAGCGTAACCCTGCGGAGGAGGGTTTCCAAGGGTGAAGTTTGTGGCTCTAAACGAGCTTTAATAAGGGGAGGCTAACATCTTGGTTGTCTGTGTGACAACCCCGTCACTGGACAGCAATGCACGTGGGACCTGAAGCTTCGAGCCACCATGCCGTGTGTCACGCTGCTGCACCATGCGACGCAGCACGCACGTGGCATGAGGCTACCGGAGGGGTGGGCACAGCCACGGAGTGATGCAGCGTGTCCCAACCCAAGTTGCCCTCCATGTGCCCTGAAGGGGACTCTCCTCCCTCCCGTGACCAGGTGTCAGCTTGATCGTTTCCTCTGAGCGGCTTTACCCCTCCTCGGGCACTGCCTTCCCAGCCTTCTCACCTCGGTGCTGGCAGCCGCGGCCTCACTACTTTGCTTTTAGGCAAGCTCTTAGCTGTCTTCTTGGGCTTGCCAGTTGTCACCTTTTGGGGACTGAACCTGACTTTTTTGGCCGCAGAGGCTGCTTGTTGCCTTCCTTCAGCCTCCATCCTTGGCTGCAGCTTTCCTGGGCTTCTTGGTAGCACAGACAGGTTTCTTGGCCATGGGCTTCTTCAGGTTTGCTGCTGCTTTCTTGGTTGCCTTCTCCTTAGCTTTTGGTTTCCCAGGGAGAAACCGTCACCATAAAGCACGTCCCACCTGGTAGCTGGGGAGATCAGCCCAACGAACAGGGTCTGCGCTGGGCGAGGTGAGAGGCCCAGGCTGGGCACTGCACGCCCCGTGAGCGTGTGACACGAGTCTGCAGCACCGAGGTCTGGCACCTCCGATTAACCCACCGTGCAGGCTGCAGCTCCCACAGTACTCGGTGGGGGAAGAGGAGAGACAAGTACAAGCTTCTTGCCAACCCTTTGAAGCCACTGCTTTTTTTGCTGGAGACACTGAGTAACACGCCATCAATCTAGCTGCAATTTCCTGGCTCTGAATTTAATTTTAGGCACTATAAACTCTCTAATTTGATGATGAAGCAATATGTCATTTTCCTTGCCTGGTACATGCACAGAAGCACCAGGGATGCAGAATCCGGCATAATATATTACCTTCAGGGAACGTAAAAGAAAAAGGAGAAAGAAAAATGTTACTCACTCTCTGTGGTTGTGTAAATGTTCACCATGCTCTTTGCAAGATTAATGCTATTTGCTCGGGCCAATGCCTGAGCGGCGGGAGAATGATCCCCATCTTCCTCTGGAATACATGAAAAGCCAAATCAACACGGTAAATAAATAAACACAAATGGGCAGTGTGTCAACAAGCACGCGTGTGTGTGTGTCTCTCCTGGCTTGTTCGCTCTGTTTAGAGGACACTGCAGTTACATTACACAGGGCTGCTTTCAAATCATTAGTGCACTTTAATGTCTCTCCCTGAGAAAAACTCTTCACACTGTGATGGGAAATGTAAACACTGGATTAATCTGGTCCCTAAAACAGACCAGCACTTGCAAAGAGCTTCCAGTGAAACACAGCCATCTGCTAATATCATCCTGAAATGAATATAATAATAAGTCCAAAAACCTGAGAAATATAGGAATGATCTGGTATATAAAGGGAATATTTGCGTTAACCTGAAGTGCAACTCAGGATTTTCATAGAAATGTTATATGAGGTAGGAAATAAGGCAAAAAATGACACGGTTAAAAATCAGATGAGTCTATGGAAAATCCTCTCAAAGAGGTCTTACCCAGGTGCATGAGCACAGGAAATCTGGAAAAAGGAGAGAAGCAGCTCTCTCTTCCTAGGTCTTGGCATGGCAGAGGGCAGAGCTGTGGGCAGTTGGAGCCCACACGTAAAATGAATGCAACTAACAATAACTTTTGCTCACAGCAACGGTCACTACAAGAGCCCATCAAACCCAGAGGAAAAGGCTGCTAAAGTGGTGAAACTATTGACACCGTCATGGTTGAGAACATGGTATCAGAACCCACAAAGATCAGACTCCTTGTTCAGTCCACTTTGGTCACAGTTTAATATCCAAATTCACTTGTGCATTCCCAAAAGACCCGAAATGTCATTTAAGCACTGACACCAGCAGCTATATCAAGACAGCCTAACGGCCAATGTATTTATTAAATGCTTTGCTTCACATTTTATTTCTTCTCTTTGTGTCAGACTTATCTCTACCACCACAAAGAATTCCCCCAGCCCCACATCTGAAGAAAGTACAGTCTTCCCAGTGAGTGAAATGAAGTAAGTTCCTATGACCTGCTGTAGGTAGCACTAAAGAAATAGAGGGATGTCCCGAGCTGGGGTGTTTGCAGGCAAGGCCTAGGGGCTGGTGGCAGGGAGGAAGGCAAGGGAACACGGCACTGCCCTCTTTTACACTTCGTACCACGCTACACAAGATTTGTTTCCAGAGCTGTTCACTAAACACATTCCACACATGCTAACTCTGCACAGACTGCACTATAGAATAAATGGACAAATGAAGAAAATATGCAAAATGCAGAAGGGTTAGGGAAGAAAACAGGCTTAGGGATGACACTGTACTGCGATTTCACAGGGTGCAGTTACAGCCCTCAGTACCTGAGTAAACAGCTGAGTCCATTCCCTGAACGACTTCTCTCTCTCTGGCTGGTTCACCGGGTGTTGGCTTGTCTGAAGACTCACACGTTTTTTCCGCAGGTAGCTCTCCATTTATTTCCATGTTGTCATGAGTGCCCAAATCAGATCTTTCCTCTTTCTCATCATCGTTTTCACCATCTGTAAGCACAGGCTCGATCAGTATCTGCACCCTGCTTGCCAGGGAAGTCGCTGTGTACTTGCGCTCTCCTGCCACGATAAACCTGTCTGTAGGCGTCTCTGGCTCAAACGTGCTGCCAGACACTTCTTCGGTAGGCGACTCGATTTTGACGGAAGGCGCTCGCACAGGCAATCTGGATTTCTTGGAGCAGCGCTGTGCCGCCTTCTCTTCCTCAGGCACCGGCAGCTTCCCGTTGCTTTCACTCAGTGAGTTATTTCTTGTAGCCAGGCTGCCTTTGCTCTTAGCATATGTGGATCGAGGAACGACAGAAAGTGAGCCCTTCCTCACAGGGGCTACGTAGCTTGGTTCTTCCTCGCTGGAAGACAAGGTTATTGTCCTTTTGTAAGGGGTTCTTGTTTTGGTGAGGACACCAGGTTTTTCTTCACTGTTCTGGCCTTGTCCAGACTGCACAGAGAGCGAGCGGCACAGCTTGAACTGCCGACCCTCTGCCTCCGCCCAGCTTGGGTCCTCCAGCACATTTCTCACTGTCGCAGAGTCTGCGCCCTTCTCCCAGAAGTTCTTCAAGTTTTTGAAGTGTTCACGATTGAGGCCGATATCCTCCTCTTTGTGGCTCATCGATGAGATGGTATAGTTCACACCTTGCTTCACAGCCTGACTGCTTTCTCCCTCTGCGGTCAGAGGCTTGGGGCTCACCAGCAGCTCCCTCTTTGCAAGGCTGTTCTCTGCCAGCCCCATGTGATTCACAAACTGCTCGGATCTGGGGAAAGTTCTGCTTGGTTTCCTCTTAACTGGTAACTTGCTGGGCGCATAATTATCTTCGGGTGGAGTTTTTGGCCCCACTGTGGTGCCAGTGGCTCCATGAACAGCTTCTCCTCCAGCTGTACTGCTGGGCTGAGGCACAGCATCCTCTGAAAGCTTGGGGGGCAGTGGAGATGCTCCGTGACCTACAACAACAACAGATGCTCACAGCCTGGGCCATCACATCATATCGTATTTCCCTGGAAGACTGGGCTGCAGCTTCTCAAAGAGAAACCAGGGGCAGTTTCCAGAAACCATCCGTGTGTTCCTGATTCTTCCCCATTTCCATCTGAAGCAAGCCCTGAAAACCCCAGCCTGAAAACCTGAAAACGGGAAAAATCCACTGAGCTCTAAACTGCAGCTGTGAGCTGGGGATTTGTTTGCAGCTTTGCTTTCAGTTTGACAGCTTTCCTACTGGCTATTTGCTACGTACCAAAAATACACTATATATTCAAGGCAGGACAGAGGAGGTAACTTGGATCTATGGATTAAGGAGCTGTGAGCCAAGTACTCAGTTCAAGTCATACTAAGAGCCAGGAGACATTTCAAGTCATTGGATTTGTTTTTTCTTGGTCCCTGCTACCTTGGGCGTAATTCATACAAATGTTGGCAGCCCGTTTTCGCATGCCAAGGTAAGAAATACTGTTTGTTATTCATTTGTACACACACAAAATAGCATCTTGTCTCTTGGTGTTTGATGTTGAAAAACAAAACCACCAATGGCTCACTGAACAAAACCCTTACCTTTTCTAGACAAATGCAAGCTGTTTGTTGCAGCCACAAATGGACTTGTTCCAGTGTCACTCTCTGAAGAAGAGACATCATGTATACTGGATCTCTGAATGGAAAACAAACACTATCAGTGTATATAAACTGAAAAGACTGGAAAAATCTATTTTATTCAAGCACAGACACCAGGGCAGGCAGTCTGTGGAGCCCCTGCCAGCAGGTACAGACTATGTGAAGGTCCAAGGAATAAAGGTGCAGAGGCTGTGCCTGTACTACCTTGTGTGACGCAGACAGCGGGGCAGGAAGTCTTGGCTTCAGTTTTGGCAAGATTTTACGCTCCTCTGTGGTATCAAGAGCAGATGTGCTGGATCTGGGGGGGAGGAGAAACAGCTGAGGGAGATCAGTGGTAGTGATGTACCTGGTAGGGTGATCATGCAGTCTTCAGCACCATCTCAGCTCTGCTCATCTACTTTGCCACTTTGATCTACTGACCCAGCCCAATATAAGGCTGCCCAGAGCTGCTGCCTTCATTTATTTTCCCCATTACTGCTTGCAGGGAAGGGAAACATGTTAAATGACCAGAACATGGAGTAAGGATGAGTCTCCCACTGCAGCCAGCACAGAACTTGCTCAGTAAAAATAATAGTGCCAACTTCTAGGTTTAGTCAGACTTTCCCCTTCTGGGAGAAAACCATAAGGGGAAAGCACAGGAACCAGCAGTGCCAGAAGAGCCCAAGAGCCTTGCAGGAGGAAGATGCAGTGCCAGGCTATGGCCCAGGAAGGAACCGGCCACACCTCCCAGTTCAGGCCAAAGGCAAAACCAGATTGATGTAGGATTTAGAAACTACAGGAATGACTATGACAACAATAGTTGAGGCAAAACTATAGTAGAGGATATAAATCTTTATGCTTGGAATAGAAGTTAATTAATAATTGCCTGGTAAATAAATGGAAGAAACACATATCTCAGGTGGTTTACTTGACTGTTTCTACCATCTTTGGGAGTGGAGTGTCTAGTGGTGGCTGCTCTCCAGATGGAGAGCAGCAGTCAAGCTGGTAAGATTTCATATGGGAATGCTTTGTGCTTAGAGCTGAATGAGGAAAACAAAGCAAGGTTTTCAGGATTTAATCAACCCCCAGAAAAACCATTAAGACCATTGCTGTGCCAGTAAAGCAGGAGCATCTCAGGCTTGTTGACTCTGGATCCTTCATTAAGCAACACCCAGTGACCAGCTGTAAGAGATGTGGAAGTGTTGTCAAGGCCCATATTTAATATTTAACTGGAGCAATCACCACCTGTGAAGAATAATTCCTCATTCTGCTGACAAAATAAAATGCAAATGAGATGGGCGCAACAATAAATGAATATGTGAATATTTTAACGGCTTCTCCATAGTCCACGAATATGGAGTGAGGTCACTGATTTGCTCGTTGGAGCGCTTTTAGTGGGTGTTTCTGCTCAGTCAGCACAACGTGAAAACCTACCAAGCCTTGATGGAGAGTGCTGAGCACTGGACATAGAGGTTGGCACCAGCAGGAAATGAGCGGTTTCCTCAAACAGTTCATTTTGTTAACATTGCTCCATGGCAAAAATTAAACAAATACAACCATAATTGCCTTGAAAAACTAACCAGAATATCCTGACATTACAGACAGCTTCCATTTTACTGACCTCTTATCAAATCATGCAGGAAAAGACCTTTCTGGGATAAGCACATTAGCACTTAGCTATTAGGGGAGGATTGATACTCTGACAATTCCTGGAAAAAAGATTTTAAAAATATCCTATACAACCTATTACTTATACAGCCTTGGAAACTCAGTTAAAAACCAGGATTTAATGGGTAGCATTCAATTTTCATTAGAAGTAAGAGCAGCAGCCAGAGCATTGCGCAAGCAGTGGTGGTTACCTCTCCTCTCCCGCGCCAGCAGCGTGCTCAGGGAAGGGAGGACTCGGGGCAGCTCTGCTTCCCAGACCCGTTCGGATGTGCTCGTTGGCCTCATCTGTAATATAGCAAAGACAATTGAGAAATGACATTTCATTAAACTTGTCATGATCGGTGTGTTTTGTTTGGGGAAAGAAAAGGCCCATGGGTCCAAGAGGCCAAAGCGAACTGCCTAATGTCTGGCTCATGCCAGGAGCTGTCACATCACTGGAAACCTTTGCAGGACACTGCCACAGCTGTCAATAAAGTTAATCCGTTCCAGGATTTAAATTCAGCCGTTTCCTGTTTTGACTCAAGTCATTGGATCTTGGCAAACAAAGGAGGAGGCCAATACAGTTAATTAAGAGATCCCTGTTATTTTTACTGGCACAAGGCTCAGCTATGTCTTTTAAGCTCTCAAAGACCCTAAAGAAAAAACAATAGAAGACGGTAACCTTTAGAGCAGCGTGCCAGGGTGTAAAGTTGCATTAGACATTTGCTGGCAAACAGGCTCTCTTGCTTCTGCAAAACCAAAACGATTAAACTCTCCAACAGCAACAAAAAACGAAGCGTAGTCTCGTCTGCAGTTTCTGCACACACTTATGCAATGCAGCTAGGTCTGTTTTAAAGAGTAAATCTACCCGTTCCAAAACCCGCCAAATCTCTTTAGGATATATTTCATTACACAACATAATAGAATCAGAGGTTCAGAGGATTCAGCTGTGACATTAAATAGTATAGCCTCACTTAAAACGGCACTAAACCCCAGAGCACAGCAGTCCTACAGCAGGCCGTGGTATCAGTGTCACACCAACGTTGCCCCTGTGGTACCATCCAGCAGCAGGTGATGGGGATGGAGCTTCATTCCCCCTTGCCTGTGCATCCCCATGGAGACAAATGCTGCAGTCCCAACAATTCCTGCTGGCGAAGCGCCTGGCCCTGTGGTGCAGAGGACCACGGCAGGCGCTGCTTGGGGCTGTCTGCGTCAGGACCATGTGCTTGGCACACACACGGGATGGCAGCTGGGTGGCCCCGTGGTTCCCACAGCAGCGGGAAGCAGCGGACTTGCTCCTGGCGGAAGACAGGACCCTGGCTGTGTAAGAACAAGCCGGTTTTAGAGAGCAAGTTTCTGAGAGAGTGACTGCGTTTTGCCCATGCAAACGTTCATGTGCAAAAAGCATCACTGAACATTGTTTCGGGAGAGACAAGCTGTGACACGTGGGCCACATCACATGCAGGCATGCGAAGGCACGCTGAGGAGCATTTATACAGTGAGCCACGTCCTCCTGCCCCAGACCCCGGGGAGGGAGGTGCCAGCAGGTAGCTGCTCTGGAAGCAGAGGAACCAAACACACAGCTCCCACATGTTCCCTCTGCCTGTCATGGTTGAAAAGACCTTGACAGCCGAAGACCGCACTTCTTTCTCACCTCACTTCCAAAGGCACTGTGTCAGGCTTGCCTTTCACTGACACGTCCCCCTCAGGGACAGCTCCCCGCGCCCGGCTGGCAGAGGCAGTGGGAGCTGTTTGCTTCCTCCCATCCGAATCACTGCCCTTCAAAACGGCTCAGCCCACTGACACAGCTATACCTGGCTTCTATAACCACAAACAAATAGGCTATTAGTATGTTATAATCCATCAAGACAAGAAAAATGCTTTTGCTAACTTCAGGATGAGACAGAATAAGAAGCAAATTCCAACAAAAATTAGTAGTGGCCTGACCAGTTTAACTTGTCCATACATATATTTGTACACATATGTATACGGCCACTCCTGCTCTAACACTTCAGTTGCTTTACTCATTTCCTATCACTCTAAACCAAAGACACCGCACGCTCGGGGAAAGCATGGCCAACCGTGCCATTGGGGCTGACTTGCCTCAGCAGGTAGATAAAATGGTCCCTTTCCCACCCAATTGTTAGCTTTCATCCACTGCACACAAGCTCAAGAAGAAGTTATCACCAAATTTATCCACCTGCACTGCCCTGTGGGCTGTAGTTTCAATATAGGGTATCTATCCATTTTATAGATTTACATTACTGCTGGTTACTAACGTTTTCTACTATAATCAATACCAACTGTGAAGACCCTTAGGGATCCACACAGCTCTCCCTTCTGAAGGTGAAAACCCTCCTCCAGAAAAGGTCACTGGGCATTTTCCTGTGCAGGCACCGATTTCCACCCCTCCTCAGCCCGTTTACCATGCAACGGGAATGCCAGCAATTATCTCAGCAGGGATTTTCCATGCAGGAATTTTCTTATTTCACTCCCCAACGCAGTCATCAAAGACTTAAATCAGGATTACCAGCCCTGGACTCACAAACACATCACACTGATTTGGCTAAAAGAACATGCACCCCTTCACCGCCTTGAATGCCAGGAGAAGGTGAACGACTACGATCTTTTCAGGAGAAGAAAAAAAGGTGTCACGGTGGCAAGTAAAGGCCCTTATCTCACCTACTGCAGACTGAACGTGAGCTGCACGGCCAAACTGTTCATAAAGGGGCCTTATCCTTGTTCCCTGATGGGCCAAGCGCTGCTCTCACCAGTGCAATACTCTTGCTGACAAGTCCATCATGTGAAGGGGGAAATCTATATGGTAACCACTGCAGGAGCTGAGTGTGCAACAGGCAACAGCAAGAAGAAAATGTTAGCTGCAGAATCCTGATCCTCAACCAGTGCTGTAAAATGGCAGTGGGAAAAATAAGAGGAAGGACTAGTCATGTGTTATACTTGTGCTTTATCAAAATGAGTCTGAGAATAGAAAAAGAGAAAGGAAAGAAAAAAGTTGAAAAAGAAACAGAGGGCTAAATCTAAACGTAATTACTATAGTAATTTAATAACATTTGCTTCTTCCTTCTTAAAACAGCATTAGTCAAGTAATGCACATGCAAAGACATAACTTACATATTACTACTATATTAATAAGGAGGTTATTTTAGATGATAATGTGAGACCACATCTCATACATGCACATCAGCAAAGTTAAATCTAAAACCAACAGTACTTCAAATCTTGCTTTCCTGAAATGGGCAGCAAGCTAAGGGTGCTGATGCCTGTGGCAAGGCAAAAGGCAGACGAATCCAATTCACTGCTGGCTGCTAACGGGGCTGCAGACAACAGAGCATTTGTCTGACCTGGGCCCTAGCAGAGGGGCTGCTGAAGCGTCTGTCTCTTCACCCAAAGAGGGTGTAAGCACAAATGCATGTCCTCAAAGAGCAGAATATGCTCTGCAGAAATGGATATACTCTGCAGAAATGGCCATGCAACTCTATCGAGCTGGAAAAGGTTTCATATGTTTTAGCATTCTGGAGGGATGATAAAATAGTAAATTCAATGACATCATGAATCCTTAATACCAAGGATAAAAGCAACTTCATATGAAATATGATGGGTCGGTTCTGCATCAGAGGCTCCAATGAATCTATGCTAAGTTATGAGAGCTGTCAGGGGTAAGTAAAAAGCAAAAAGAAAATGAGGCTCTGGGTTAGCGAAGTCCCTAGCCAGCGTTTAGCTTTGAGAACGTGTCTATGTAATGTGGAGCTAAGAGGGGTACACTAAACCCAGGCAATTAACGTTACAGAGATAGCCTCGCCCGCGAGGCCCACCAAGCACAGGAGTGATCTATAGCGCTGCTACCCCACGGCAGGAATGGGTAGCTGGGCCCAGGAAAGAGCTGAACTGAACTGGTGGAGATGACATTGGAGTTTTGGACAGATGGAAGACAACCCTTTAACGGACAGTAGTCTTTACTCCAAAAGAACACAGCCGTTATAGGGTCCTTATATGAGGGACCATGGTAGAGTGTGCCCAGAGCTGTGGATCAGGGCCATGGCTGCCCCAGAGCAGCAGCAGCAGCCAGTCCCTCACCAGCCATGTCTGGGTATCTGTGATTACCCACCCTGACAAATAATCAAGGAGGAGACTGAGCTGCAGTTCCGCGGTCCTGCTGTGGAGTGGTTGGCCTGTCTTCATGTTGAGGACTGGATATGAATCATCCCCGGTTCTGCTTTGCACAAATGTTCAGCACAAAGTGCCAGCTCCAGGCTGGTTACATTTGGACTCAAAGCACAGCCCTGCTCGTTTCACACGGGGCTGATCACTTCTCTTCGCTGAACTGAGCCGACAGATCTGATTTGATCTGTTTTACATACCACCGTGAGAGTTCATCTGCACTCCAAACAACACACAAAACATCTGCCTTGAACTAGCACACGGTCCCAGAAACACCCTTGCTAAGGCACAGCAGCCTGGGTATCGTTCAGACTTGGCCCCAAAGCCCTTTTTACTTTGAAAACCACATCGGGCCTTGGCATTATACCCATGTAAAAAGCTAGGCATGGACTCTCTCAAGTGAGCAAATATTTGCTCTCCCTTTACAGAGATGTGACAGAGCCTACCACCCCAGAGGCCTGCAAGAGCAGCTGCCCGGCTGGTTCTGTCAGACCACTCTAGGAATCAGGGCAGGGGGGGTGCCTGACCCACACATAGCAGTTTGATGCCAAAGATTGCCGCACATCATCCCCTTCCCTTTTTTGCTTCTATGACAAGAAATGCTGCCAGTGACCTCTGACAAATGGATGTTTCGGAATAAAGAAGCTGAAGTGGGGAAAAGGCATTTACTGCACACAGCCGGTAAACAGCTTTTGCCTTGGTCCTCTGCCACACTGTAGTATTTTCTTGGGCCCTGATTTTGGTAATTGTGTATTTTCTTCTAGTACTGAAAGATTAGCTAAGAATCCCCTTATCACAACACACTGGCTGGCCCCCAACAGACTCCCAGTACAGGGAGCCCCCCATACCTGACCACTTTTTTCTGGTCCATCAACTTGTTTTCTTGAGACGCACACCAACATACTTACTTTCTAGTTTGCCTTTTTTCCTTCTAATCGATGCCCGAAGTAGATCCGGCCCCTCTAAGTCTTCCTGAAATCGCTTTGCCTTCACTTCAGAAAACCATTCACCTGTCACAAACTTCTTCTTCTTTTCATCCTTGATGGAGCCTTGTATCCGCCTGAAAATCAGTGAGAACATTACAGACCAAAAAGATCTCGCAGGTTTTGACATCCCCTGAGCTACCTTCATAACAACTGTCCGTACAGTTCACACGTCTTATATTATGAAGGATCCAGAGATTATTCTCTGCAATCCCAAGGGCCAAAAGGGCATTAAAACAAAAGCTGATTTATTCTTTATCTGAAATGGGAACAGCACCTTGTAAACACGTGCTTTCAACTCTTCCGAATTTTCCAAATCCAAATCAGTCACCTGGCAATGAGATTTGTCTATTTGCTTTGCAGCCCTGAGCGTTCAGGAAGGGATGGGGCTGTTTGCAGGTCTTGCACTTCTCCATTTTATTTGTCTATTAATCTCTTTACGAGCGGCAAAGCCTTTTGGATCAAATCTGATGCAAACCATGGAAATAAATCATGTTATTTAGGTGAGCAACACGACCCTACAGCTTTCTCCTTGGACACTGCTCCTCTCCCTGCTCCTCCTGCCATGCCAATTTTGGCACTCAAACAGTTAGTTCTCCTTCCTGAGCACAGCTTCTCCTACTGTAACTCACTTGGGCACACCCAGGGCTGGTTTCTGGCACCTAAACCTGTCAGCGCTCTGTCTGCCAGCCTGTACTTTTAACCCTCCTCTGGTTATTTTGGTTTTATACCAAGGCTTGCTGCATTAGCTGCCTTTCAGCTGGCACTGCCTCCCACACCTCACCGCAGTTCAGGGTTCCTAAAAGAGCTGAGAGGCCAGAAGAAACTCCCACCACAGTCCAGTTCTCAGCAAGAAGAGGGGGAAAAACCCCAGATAACTACTGGAGCCCATAAGGGTCAAGCTGGGGGGCCCAGCAGGACTGACAGCCAGGGAGCTGGCAGATCCCATCTACATCAGGGCTGCATCTGCCCCTGTGAGGGTCTTGAGGTGCTGGGCCAGAGGAGATGTAGGAACATATTTTAGTCTTTTTGAGACCGTATCAGTGTGCTGCCATTGCCCTCATTTCACCCCGCAGGCAGGTTGTGCTGGAGCCATACATCCACACTTGCACCAAAGGTCTTTCCACATATAGCCATATCGACAGCAAGGGGCAACGGCACCCCCCTAGTCAGGATCTAACTCACTTTGCTCCCAAACGAAAGCCTTCTGTGCAACAGCTTTTGAAGAGAAGTGAAACAAAACTGAAATAATCCAAACCAAAATCTTTTCCCCAAACCTCCGCTGCAGAGCAGAAATTTTACAGCATTTCAGAAACAGAAAAGAAAAAAAAAAAGATAAAACCTTTTCAAAACCTTGTTTCAATTTAGAGGAGATGTAAGAGCATGCAGGCACATATGCCCCAGGTCCATGCTGCTTGCATGCCACCGCCAGTTCTGTTTCCCCAGCTCCCACCCCTGAGCAGAGGCCAGGGCACGTAGGCTTCCCAGAGCCTGCTGCAAAGCTGCCCACCCCCCCTTCAAGCCTTGAGTATCCCTTCTACACGGGGCTTACTCTTTTTTGGCTCAACGGCAAGTCAAAGACTCACATCCTTAACAGGGGTAAACTCACACAGTGCCATCCACGCTCACTGAACTACTAATTTCTTGCCATGGAGAGCTCAGTGCCAGCTTCCTGAGCCTGGTGCATACTGTCAGCCCAGATGGTCTAATGGCTGGCATTTAAAAAGTGACAGCAGCAACAAGCAATCCCGATCAACCAGAGCTGAGCTCCAGGATGGCCAGTGGCAAGTCAGCTGAACTGAGAGTGGTTTCCTGGCTCTGAAACGGCTTCCCGCAAACCTTTGGCACATCACATAGCATCTCACTGCCCCTCTCTGCCTGCACGACGGATGCTGCACACACACCCCACCTCAAAGAGCACCGGAGGGATACAAAACAGAGACAGGGATGAAAGTCTCATTTTAAAACACTCTACAGGATTTTTGAGCTACTGCGTGAGGAAAACAAGGTAGAAGCTACTCCCTTGCTTGAACCTCTGACACTGAGAAATCGGCATCTTCCTCCATAGAGCAGGAAAGGGATGATTTCCCTTGGCGTCTCTGAGGGCTGCTGATTAAGAGTCCAGCCCTGCAACCCTGCAGAGGGGACAGCAGCGACAACAGGATGGCTGAGAAAGCAGGAGGTGAAATGAAAAGATCTGTCAGGATCTGAGCAAGAAGGGACAACACTGCTACAGCCTGCATCTCTCCTTGCTGCACACACACACACACACTCTCCTCTCTAAAAGAAGCAAAAAAAAAATCTCCCCCAGGGGAAGCTCCTGCTGTCATTGCACACTCCCTCACCTGATGCGATCCCCATCTTTCTTCTTCAGCTCTGCATCTCTCTGCAGAACCTTCATCAGCTTTTCATACTCCTCCTCAGTCAGGAAGCTCAAGTCCAACATCTTCCCTGCAACCTTCTTCAGTTCTTCAGACAGCTGAAGCAGTGACACACCAGGAACTAATCCAGCCCAGGCTGCGGCAATGCCATGGGCAGCCCCTGTGCAGCCCGCTCTGGTGCGCTGAGCAAGACGCGACTGGAGAAAAAGGACTTCACAACAGCATGGCTTGGGTGGAAGTTGCGCTAGCACCTGGACTTGCACTTCCAGGCTCTTCGCTGGCACGTTTCTCTGCACTGCACGCCTTCCCCTGCCAGAAAAATTCTCTCAGCAAAATTATGCTCCTTTGCTTTTCTTCAGGCACAGCCGCAGCAATTTAGAAGCCAATGTCAATCAAACAGGCAAGCACGGGAAGGAGCAAGCTCGCCGTCCGCCTTAGCTGCCTCAACAGGCACGAAAGCTCTTCTCACCACCAGCAACCCCAGCACCTCTGGCATGCGCTTTCTTCAACAGGGAAGTCTGCCTCCGTGGAGTTCAAGCATCCCTGCAAAGAAATAACACCAAGATGCCTTTTATGATAAGCACGACATATGGTAACCGAATGTGTACATTGGGGGTTTTTATTTGTTCTTCAGCACAAGTTCCAAAACAAGCTGCCCTACTTTCCTCCCCGTCCTACAGCTCCTCATGTGGTATTAACCTAACCGAGACAGTATTTTATTTTAGCCGCTTTCCTACTAACAGGTAAACAGTTGACTCAGCATGCTACAAGCAAAGTATGCATATAAATCACCAAATCGCTTGCTTGCTCTTTACCTCCATTCTTCTTTTCCTCACTTCTTTCTGCCCTAAATGAGATGGAGAATAAGCAGCCAACCTTCATAAAGCAATTGGAAAGTGACAGAACAACCACCTGCAAGTGTTATTGCTGCACGTTATGCTATAGAATGCCAGAGGCTGCTCATTTTCTAGTATGGGTGCACTTTGCTTTATGCTGCACTGATATTTGCTATTCAAACAATACAGGTGCAGATCACTTAGTGTTCCAGAAGACAATGAAAAAAGCCAGAGGCTGCAGGGTATGGAAGAAGAGTAAACCACGTGTTGCTTTGCTACTTTATTCCTTCTTCTCCGTCCTGGTCAACGTGAGGGCAGTCAGGCACATGTCTGAGGGAGCAGAAGTTCTGCTCATGTCCATGAAGGCAGTTTCTAGCTCACCAGATGGGATTTTTCCATTGTTTCCAAGCCTGACAGGTGACCATGGGTTTCATCATACTTGGCATTTTCTCCCAGAACCACAGCCTTGGGAGTCAGGTCATTAAAAATTAATAAATCCCAGCTTTCAGGGCAAATGTGATCTGAAGGCCTTCCTTAACCTCACGGCCTGTATCGTGCCTACTCTGTCTAACCTGTCCCTTTAAGGACAGCTACCACAGCCCTCCCAGGCAACCTATTTCTGTGCTTAGCTGACTGGTAGCAAGCAACTTGTTCCTATTGCCTAGCCCAGATCTCCCTGATCGATGCCGGCCTGTCCCAGCCACCACGGAGGTGCTCCCTTTGCAGCCATCCTCACAGGGTTTTACACTTCAGCCTCCACCAACCCCAACTCCATCAGATTCCTCAGAGCTGGGGTTTTCATCATTTTTGTCATTTCTTTGGACTGTGTCCACATGGTGCACCTCCTCCATCAACGAGCATATCCAAAGTCAAGCACAAGTATTTCAGTTGAACTTTGCTCATTTTACATGATTTCACTGATTTCTGTTATTTTATGCATGATACATTCCCAAACGTTTGCCTTTTTCAAAATGGTGCAACAACATGTCAGAAGAAAGAACAGACATCTGCCCTTAATGCTTACAAAGAAATACCAAAGGACACCACATAAAAAGGCTTGTAAAAGGAATGGGCATTGTCATAAAAACTCTCTAATTATTGAAGAAAAATTTTGGAGGAAACATTTCATATTTCTTTGAGGCAAGCAAGGCTGTGCTTGTCACACTACAATTATAGTCTTTATCATCTGAGAAACTGTCAATACCACTCTAAACAGCTAAACCAGAAACAGTAATAAAAAGCCCTGATGAATCTCCATTGTTTAAACCTACATTTCATCCAGCTTGGCATGGCTCTTTCACACCCTGTTCTAACCATCTCTGGCTCTCAGGCACAATTCTACTTCTACAAAGACATTTACAGAATTTTCTGGGACAGATTTTATTTTTAAAGAAGTATCTAGGGACACAGTTTTCACAATATTTGCTTCTCTAGAACTTCTATTTATTTTTAACAAACCCATGACATGTGGGCTGAAAGTACTTCAGAAAACATTTTCAGCAAAGACTTATTCATCAGTATGGTTAGTCAATTAGAAAAAGAATAAAGGTCACCTCTTTGTAAACAGCCTTCCCCCCCCACCCCCCACCCCGAGAATGTTTTATCTTACTGGAGTGGTTACATTAGAAAGAAAAGGTTAAGGGAAACCGAACATCCAACTCCTTTAATTTTAAATAGTTAAAAATCAAACCACTTCATGCACTCACTGTGGGAAAGTGAGCCGGTCCAGAAGACCGCTCCACCTGGAAGTCTTGCTGGCCATCTCAGGAGCTGCAAAGCTGTCGACCAAGGCCAGCAAGAATAAACAAGGCTGGGAAATGACCTCCATATGTGGCAGGGCCACGGGGCTGGCCCCGTGGAGACCTGAGCTTTTGCAGCCTCGGATGGGTGCACTGTGCTGCCCTGCCTTGGACCCTGCAGATACAGGAGAACCCCACCGCTAACCACTCCGGTACACCGTGACAAGGGAGAGCGTGTTGTTCGTTTACTTGGGTCTGCAAGCACAATAGATGAAAGGCAAAAATCAACTGACATGTACGGTACGTTATCAGGCAGGCACACCGCACTGTGGCTAGCCATCGCCTGCTCCCCCAGATCGCTTAATCCCAGACTTCACACGCTGCTTAAGCAGCACCACACAGCTTTGAATTGCTTTGTTAGATTGCACATAATCCTCTCCTGCCTCAAAGCCTTGTTAATAAACAGTTTGGAGACCACAGGGATGATGCAGTACGAACACCTAAATCAACAGAGCTATAAGAAAGCCAAGACCCCGTGGGTCTCACATGGATGGGGCCACTTTCTGTGCGTCCTGCCCAGCCCTCGCCTCGCCACCTCTGCAAACAGCGGGGAAGGGAAACACAAAAGCCTTGCAAATTTGTACGGCAGTGATGGGAGTCATCGGGCAGCACTGGGGCATGCTTTACCCTAGACTGGGGCCTCTTAAGTGCAAGCACCTTTGTTAGCCTGCTGATGTAAACTGGTTTTGGACAAACCATGACAAGCAAAATGAAAATTGCACTCTCCTTCCTTCCTGCTGGTGGGAGACCCCTCCTAGGTCAGGACTGCTCTCTGGCAACAAGAGCAAAACGGAGAGTCATGAAAGAGCGAATTGTGTCCGGATTAGCAGTGTCTGCTTAAAGACTGATGCACACTGTGCAGAGCAAACTCAGGCTGCTCTCAGGCGCTGCACCACCACCATGCCCCAGTGCAGGGGGAGCAGCCCTGCTGCGTCCTGCCACTGGGCACGACAAAGCAGATGGGCAATATGGATTATCATGGCTACAGGGAAGACTGTAAATCTGAGAGGAGGAGCACGCTGGATGCCCAAAGGACTTTCTTCCCTCTAACTGCTTTTCTGGGGAAGAGAACATGAGATTGACTCGCACACCCACCCGTGTTGACAAATGCTGGGTGTGGAGGGGGTGTGGAGACAGGCAGAAGCATGACCTATCATGTGGCATAACTGGCTGCATCTTCTACTGTGATAGCTTTCGATTTCTTGCAGCTGCCTCCCCAAGCAGCAGCCAATGCTCCAGTCACCAGAGCAGATCCGCGATGGCACGTCATGCCGCTGAGCAGCTTGTCAAACCCGGAGCCCGAGAAACATGGGTGGAGAAACAAGGCCTGTTCCGTTAAAACATCATACCGGGATGTATACATCTTATCTCCCAACAGATTTTCAGTGTCCAGTTTAGAACTACAGGAAAGGCTACGGCTAGGCTGAAGGTCCCTGTAATGCACCAGTTTATCTTCACCAAGGGCTAACGGCATATGGCTAGGGAGGGTACAGCGAGCCATCCTGCGCGCCAGCTCCCGCAAGGTACAGGGCAGGGACTCTCCGAAACAGGAGCAACATCTCTGCATTTCACAGAATTTTCTAATTACTTTCCGAACTCACATGAATTTTAAGCATTTGCAATATCCTCAAAGCCCCGCAGCCCCACAGGCTCACACCGCTTGAAGTGCACAAGTATCTGCCGATGTTTTGTTTTGACCCACCGCTTCCTTGCTTCATTCGATATCCCCAAGCATTTTATTAGAAAACCCAGTAAGGATTATTCTGCATTCACCTGCTCCATGCTGCTCACTTCACAGACCTGTGTCACAGCCAGGATTTCTCTTCCAGAGAAAGGAAGTTTGGTGTTTGCTCATTCCGGGCATTACTCAGGGAGTTTTGATCATTCCTCACACCCTCCTCTGCCCCCCATCTAACCTACTACAGAACTGTTTAGCAGTGTTTAGGTGCAAAAAGGCTTTTTCCAACAGCTGCAGCCCCTGGTATCTTCACCTGCGAGACTGGTTTTACAGTGCCCAGAGAGGTGGTGTAAGCCATGCCCGCCTGCAGCTCTGCAGCCAGGAGGAATCCAGACAATGCCAGCCTTCGCATGGGGCACCGCTGACAGCTCTGCCAGCAGAAAAGCTAAGAAGGATACTAATAAAAGGAATTAATCTTCCCTTTGTCAGCTGCTTGGAATGTGCAAAGAGTGCAAAGAGCACTGTGACTCGGGAAGAACAGCAGTCCCACACGCTTTGGAGCTGACAGCCCAGGAAAGGCCAGGTGCTAAGCACAGATGCGGGGAGACTCCCGTTTATGCCAGCTGAGACATAGAAATCTGTGACCTGTCCCAAACCGCCCCTTTCTCCCTTCAGCAAAGCATCAAGTGGCGGTGTGACATGCATTCCCCTAGCACCAACCCAATACCCAACCCCTAAAAGTGAAGGGGTAAACAAACACCAACCTTTCTTCAGCAGAGCGCATCATCCTCTTGCAGGGAGCATCCCCGCACTGAGGCACAGCGAGCGACCGCCTGCAGCCTGGACCATGCTCATTTCCTTGTTCCTTGGCGCTTTGCTGTGCGTCCTCACACATGTGACCAAACCCAACCGAATTACCTGTGCTGTTGGTCCTGCCTCCTCTCAGAGCCTGCTGGCCGCAGAGGTCACGGGCATGCAGCTGTGCCCTCAAGGAAAAGCTCGAGAAGGTGTAGTTCTCGAGCACTTTCCAAAATAAATAGACTAATCCCATGTAGAGTTTCTGCAGCTGTAAGAGCTATTTATGAAATAAGGTACATTACAGACCTCTCGCCTGAATTAATATAGCCTCTCTCTTCAAGGTTTTCCTTTTTATTACAGTGCAGAAGGGTGCTGTTCAAGGAGTAGTTTGGTTTTTTTAAGTAACTCTCTTTCAAATAGTTTTATCAGGTGACATTTAAATGCTTGCTTAGCCTAGTAGGCATGAAACATAGCCCCTTTTGGAAAGGCAGATGGCTGAAGGTGCTGTCACCCGCCTTTAATCTGCATTTTCATTTTAGTTCTGGGAGGTTTAACTGAGCTCCAGCTCAAAACAGAACTATCTTAATGCTCTTCGTAACTAACCTGAGCGCAAACTGCTCAGATGTGCAGCACCAGCTCAGTGCTCTTGCTGTCACCTGCCCACAGACACAAATTACCTATAGACCATCAGCAGGACACTCCAGTCTCAGTTCTGATTTCTCAGTGCACACCGTTCCTTCCCAATGCTGCACATCTTCCTCAGCACTGGGATGTGCACAAATTAATAATATACACCACGGGCCAAGCAGATTTCATTGAGCAGAAGCTGCATTGCGTGCAAAGGAAGAGGATGAATTTAGGAACTGTAACCTGCCAATTTGGTAGTCAGGACCCAAAAATGGTGACAGTATTTAACACCCCAATTTCATCACCTAGGTCACCACAGAACCATCCAAACCCACCTCACCCTTTGAGACCTGGAGCTGCACACAGGTCCATGTAATAAAGATGTAAGAACATTCCCACCCAAAACATAACAGAACCCAGAATAGATAATACTGACCTCACAAGACTATTCATAGCCAGATGAAAATAGCAGCAAGCTGGAGAGGCTGCTTGCCTCTGTCCATACCTCTTTATCACATATTCCATCACAATGTAAGGAAATAACCTCCTTTTGCTTTACAATGTGTGGACACTTCCCAATACCCTTCATAGTGGAGACAGCTCTTGTAGGGCAGGTCAAAACCAAGAGTAACATTGTATTAAGAATGATGGATGTGGTCCTGGCACCCACAGTCACACTGCAGTCCTCAATACACGCTGTAGCTAACAATACCAGAAAGACTCAGCGCCAAAACTGCCATATCTGTACAGAGTCCACGGTCAGCTTTGTGCTGTGTCTCATGCTGGAGGATCCAGCCCCACTCATCCTCCCAACTGATCTCTTCTGCTGTCAGTACCATGACCTATGCAGAGGTATTGCCATCACTATTTTTACAGGCAAAACACTGACAGCCATTATAATGCTCACAGGCTAGTACTATGACATTTGATTGATGACCTTCACCAGCAGAGAAGACATAAAAAGCAAACTATAGGATGGTCTTTCTGAAAACCAGCATAAAACTTCCTGTGCCTGGGCGCTGGACTGTGCCTCTCTGCCCTGAGTCTGGTGCTGCGGCTGCAGCCAGAAGGGGAGTGGAGCAGCCCCAGTGCCTCCCAGTGCTACCCAGCACAGGAGCCTGCAGCTGGCTGCAGCCTGCACCAGCCACGGCCGCCGCCAGCAATGGCAGTCCTGGGCTGGGAAGCGGCGAGCCCGTGGGGCTGCAGCAGCAGAAGGGAGCCAGATGTGTGAGTCTCACTTAGACCTGTGGCAGCCTGACTGGTTTAAGTGCTCCCTTTTAGACACAGACAAGCCCTCAAGGTGCAATAATACGGATGGGAACGGTATCGCACCATTTCCTCATAATTTGCAATATGCCACTTGTGGCTATGAACTGTCTAGTCCTTCACAGACCAAGAGCAGCTGCGAGCTATGAGAACAGAGAATATATTTAATGTAATTGGTTTCTGAAAAGCTATTCCACTAAAAATGCTGTGGCTGCACTGTCTGCAATGACATTTTGTCTGACTTGTCCCAGTAAAGAGGTCTACTGTTCCTACCCAAAAAACTCCCAAGTCATGCAGAAATGGCCTTCGGATGAGAGACAGCTGATAAGATAAAGAGTAATTTCAAACGAAGCAGGTAGTTGCGGTCTCCCAGAGCAGTCCATGTACAAATGCATCTGTTACCATCACACAGGGAATGTCAAGGCCAAATTCTGGCAGTGCCAGGCTGGTTTGGTCTCACCTACCTCCAAATGTCAACATTACTCAAACTCAATTAATCCCAGATGTTATACAGATTTTTTTCTATTTGGTGGGGGCTGTACGTGACACAATGTGCCATTCCCTCCTCAGACACGATGAAGAGCAGCTGGTGCTGAGGGCAGCTTCAGCAGGCCCCAAGAAGCAGGCTGGAAGACACCAGCTCTGACCCTAGCCATGGCTCTTCACTCCCATGTGCATGCCAGAACAAAAACCACTGCTCAGCTCACTGTCAGCACAGCCTTGGGTGGTTTCTCTCCATTTCAGTCATTGTCTCACATTACACTTTCCAATAACGTCCCCACAATCTCAGCTGTTTTATTAAAATCTTTTTCCTCCTCCTCCCCCTGGGCAGCTTTAGTGAAGGACATCCATTGATCAAGAATAGCCCTGAGATGTTCTTACAAGCATAAGAGTTGCTGGAGTTTATCAGAGCAGGAAGGTCTCTAGCCCAGCCCCTTGAGAGCAGCTGGCAGCAGGTATTTTAGAACAACAATACAATGCTAAGCCAAAAAACCAAGTAAACTCCCCTATTCAGTGCATGTGGGGAATGCACAATTGAAGAAATGCTCCACTGGCCACATTAGAAGCTGGTGAACTCTGCTTATTTGCACTCAGTCTCAGAAATATCACTGCTTCCGAAGAAGGTATGAGACCCACAGTTTTACAGAAGGTTTTGTTAAGGCTTCAGTTTCCATTTCTACCTAATACAATGCAACCGTCACACGAGTAATTATCTACACTGAACTCTACGCATCTCCTTCTAGCAAGGAACTGCATGGGTGGAATTTGCATTACATACAATTTACTTCCTTTTATCCATTTTTAATTAAATAAGCCATCCTACAGTTACCACCTAGGGTAAACAAAAGACTGAGCTTCTCAGTCCTAACCATTATTTTCTAGAGCCAGCACTGCAAAAAAAAAAATAAAGCCCATCAGAGGAGAAGTGTGACTCAGACTCCTCAAGGTCGATAAGGCCTTTTACTGGTAATAAACTGATAATCTAATGCTTTAGCTTAAATATTTGAGACTTCTGTTTATTTCATAGGTGGGGAACTATTTGCAGATCTTGCAGGATGTAGTTCATTGTAATTCTGCAGATTGCCAGAACACAAATAAACAAGCACAGCTGCCTGGGACACGGAGAAATCTTCTAATATCCCACTGAACAAGGATGGCCGTGTCCCAGCTGCAAGAGAATGCCAGTATTTCAGAGGCCTGGCTATGCCGTCACCCTGCCAGCCCCACTCTGCCTCCGGCCAGCCCAGCACAGGCAGGGGGTTTGGCGGCAGCGCGAGGGAAGCGCTCCCACACCACCACTAAATGCATTTGGTTTTGGGGTGGGGGGCAGAGGCCTGTGCTGAGGTTTGTGCTAAATCTGCACTTCCACCCTTAAGATAATGGAGTTTTAAAAGAATCTGCAATTCCCCATTTATTAGTTTGTAACAAATCTTCATTCCCGCCCCCCCCCCCCCCCCAGCTTAGCTGTGAGCCAGTTTAGAGCTCCTCATGCAAGTTGTGCTGCATTTCTGCTGCACTGACATTTCCACCCCAAAAATATCCTGGTGTCTAGGCTTCCCTCTCAGCCAACGGAGAAAAGAGATGTATCAGCTTTAAAGAGCCCAGCTGCGCTGCTAGCAGTGTTTTTAGATGTCACATGGTATGAAGGTTACTCCTAAAAGCATCTTCTCAGCTGTTATACTCGAAAAGGTAACAACTAACAAATGTATGGTAGCTAAAAGTGAGATAAATCAGCAGCTTAAAGCTAGACCACTGCAGGTGAAGGTTATATATTTAGAATAATCATCTCCCTGTCCCCATTTGTAACTCATTCAATCCTCAGAACCCAGATATCTTCAATATGAAAAAGGGAGACAGAAGGTAAGTTTTGCTGAGTTCAACCAAAGAAACTGCAGGACTGGAAGGTGAAGAAAAAAGCAACCACCTATGAGAATTTCTAGCTTTTATTTTTGACCCTGAAAAAATCTTTACTGACCTCAACCTTGCTTCCTTCCAACCATAATTTCTCCATGTTTGCCTCCAGTGGTGACATGTCATAAATTGCTTTCCTGACCCTGCTTGTTATGCCCCAGTAATACTGAACTTGCAACACCTGCTGAGCCATCTGGAGCTGGCTAGGAGCCCTCAGAATCAGAGGCCATTTTGTTGGAAAAAAAACCCCAACAACCGCTGGTTTTGTAACACAGTGGGAGCTCAGAAGTCCAAAATACAGGGGGCCCAATTCCTTTGTACTCCTCTGCCTGCTGAGCTTGATGGCACAAGGCAGAGTACGGCGCTAAAACCCACGGGAAACCAGTGCTGTTTGTTGAGGAAACAAACCAAGGAATCTTTTGCATACTGAGGGATCCTTCCTTCTGGTCAACTATTATTTTTAAGCCTCAGCCCCACCTGGATGATTCTGAAATAGCTCAAAAATGGAATGAAGGTAACTGCAAAACAGCAGGGTGCATCTCGTAATTGCTTAAAATGAGGTATATTTGGAAGGCATAATTCCCTCCAGCATCTGGGAAAAGGAAAGTCTTGGAAACAACATTCTAAGACGTATCCTGATCTGCAGTTTCTAGCTTGTGACGCCAAAACACAGAGGGGCTACATCCACAGTCTGGGGTCAGCCCTGACATTATGAAAGTGGAGAACAATGAAGCTCAAGTCCATACCTGATTTGGGATCCCTACCTTCTCTTCTAATTTCCAAACATGTGCTGAGGCCTGGATTGGTCTGCGCTGCGCCTGGTTTGAGTACAGAAATGCATTATGCTACAATTTTAAATAAAACTGTTTTGTCACTCCAAGATACAGTACAAGTAAACTCCAGGGACAGTAATCCCATTACTGAAGCTGTGACTTCACCTTCTGTCACAGATCTTGTTCCATGAGAAAACAAATTCATACATGGAAATATTTTTTAATAAACCAGGCCACTTTCCTTCCAAGAGTAATGCAACTCTCCAATGCAAACACAGGCTCAGTCATTAATTCGCTTACTGGAACCATGTATGTGCTGTAGGAGCTGGATGACTTGAGTAGGACAGGAGGTATCTCTGGCAGCACTTGTTACCTACAATAAGAAAAAAAAAAAGCACCTGCTTCCACTATCTGTCCCCGGCAGTGCTCAGAGTTCAGTGAAAGATCTTGCATTTAAGTCTTCCCAGCTAAGGGTGATGTACAACACCCACAGATGTGAGGAGGCTAATACTACCAGAGACTGGGAATCCAGATTCACAAGGAAATTAATTACTTGACTAAATAAATCAGATGCCATACTAATTTCACCACAAAGGCACAGTTCTCATGTTAGGTTTTCTCTATAGGACAAAGTTACAGTAGGTTAATTAACTACAGGCATGGCTATAAAAAACAGATGTGCTTAACTGGCACAAATCTGCACATGGACAGACTGTCATTTAGTTTAGCTCAAGATATAGTTTAGGTAAACTCAAGTGCAAAATCCAAACACAGACTGCACCAATTTAATTAAATGCCTAAAAATAAAATCAGTTTCAGATGATCATCTGGTATCATTTTCTTGCACAGACAAGGTGTTTCTTCCATCTGTGCAGCTCTATGAATACTTAGCAAATCTTGCAGGGAGGGAGGGAAGACAGAGTTTTTGGATAAGACAATCACCCGTACTGCCGAACAATGTAGTTTTATTTCTAGGTGCTCAAACTGATTAAGATTTGGAGCTTTTATATAAACAGTGACAACTATAATTCTGCCCAGACATGACTATATGACGATACTGTTGTGTAAAACAGACATATACTGCAGAGGGCAAGCTGTCTGCCGGGCAGCGCTGCACGTCACTGACTGCTGTGCTTTGCAGCGCTACGTTCAGCCCAGCGACCTGTACGGCTGCAAGAAGGCAACAGCTTGGGCTGAACCTGCTGAAGCAATGCGAGCTTATTCAAAACAGTTGCGGGCAGCACCCAACATCCTCCATGGCTGAGCTCCCCTGAACTGCTGTCCCCTCCAAGATGAACTACACCATTAGGTTTAACTTGCAAAAAAGTAACTGTATTTGATTCAAGAGTCACTAAATAGGCACTTAGTTGTCTCAGGCTCTGCTGCCTGTTGATACCTCAAGCACAGGTGCCTACTCCTTTCATCTTTGTTGCAAATATTTAGGATTGTTCTTTCTTCCTCCCTACATCTCTGAAGCGTAGATAACAATATTGATTTACATGCAGTCTAAGTGAGCCTGCTATACAATGAATGCTTTGTCCACTTTGTGCCATCCTGTGGCAAGGGCTGCCTTTTTCCCAGTGATGGAGGCCCATTAGAAGGGACACGATTTATGAGTTCAGAAGGAAAACCCCCAAGTTTGCGCTTCAATTACAGAACCGTGCAGGAGAGCAGAAACTTCGGTCCCCATGTGGAGCTTCTCAGATACTCTGCCAAAGGTGGAACAGGAAGGGAGAGAGAGGAGAGGAGGGCGAGAGAGATGGGTTCAGCTCTCATAACAACTGATCCTTGCCTGCTGACACCCTCACAGAAGTTTCACAGCGGCAGGGCTGTAGATCTCCACTGTCCTGGCCATACCCTGAGGTCTGTCCTGGAGGCAGAGATGCAGGGGGCACAGAAGGGTCCGTAACATTGCTGGGGAGGACAACCTCCATTGCAAAATACTTCATTTAAAAATTATTCGCTGCCAAAGAAACCCAAGAAAGACATAACAAACCAAGTACCAGTGGCCACAGGTTACCATCGCTTATGTAACAGCATCAATCACACCTGAGAGCTGGCTGCAAAGGGAGCAGAAATTAATAAATGCCACTCTTGTTGCCACATCAACTATTTACAACAATGAAGCATAAATAAGGAAGTAAATAAAACGGGGGGGCAGCTATGGAAATATGGACAAAACAGCAGAAGTCACAGGGAAGTGACACTTCAGGCTCCAGGTTTCTAAAAGTAGCTTAGAATATGAAGTGTGGAAGGAAGAACACAAAGTAAGCTATAAAGCATCAGAAGCGCCCTTTATTTTGTAGGAGTTTCTCCATTTCTCAAAAGTTTTTCCTGTCAGATTTTCTCAACAACACAGCTGCACCTTGGCTCTGACACCTCTCCTCCGAAAACCAGCAGCCACCTCGCAAACCCATTGTAAACAGAGGCCACAAAACCTTCCCACGACTAACTGCAGTGCGCCCTGATAACACAACTCACCAGCGCAAGACAAAACACCTTTATTTCGGTAATGCCACACAGGGGCCCTGGAGCACGACGCCCCCGCTGAGGCAGTGCTGGAGCCCGGCGGGGCACAGGCCCTGGGGCCAGGCCGAGCCCCCGGCTGGGGCAGCACAGGCCGGGCACCCCCTGCTCCCCGCGGGCCGAGGCCGGGGGTGCTGTGCGAGGTGCCTGCCCCACACGGAGGGCCGGGCACGCTGCGGCCATAGCCATGCTCCCCGCCCGCACCGAGCGTCGAGGCAGCGAGGCCGGCCCGTGCCACCTGGCGCTGCCCCCGCTGCCGCGGCCTCAGACCCCACCGGAGGGGCAGCCCAGCAGCAGCCCCGGCAACCGGGGGCACTCGGGGCACAGCGGCCGCTCCCTGGGGGCACAGCCCCGCGGCTCCCCCCGCCGGCCGCCGCGGCGGGAGGTAGCGGTACCTCAGCCGCGCTCGGAGCGCTGCCGCTCCCCCCGCCCTGCGCAGCCGGAGAGGTCCGGCCGGTGCCGCCGGCGGGCACCGGTACGCCCCGTCCCGCCGCCGACCCCGGGGCACGCCGAGCTCCCGCGCACAGCCCCGAGGCGCCCGCTCCCGCCGCCGCCCGTGCCTGTGCCGGGCCCGCACGGGGCTGCACCCCGGCCCCCAGCACACGCCGCGCCCCGCGCAGCCCCGGCGCCCCTTACCTGCCCTCGGCGGCGCGGGGCGGGGGGCCATGCCCGGGGGCGGGGCCAGCTCCGCGGGGGCGGGGCCGCGGCAGGGCGGGGCGGGGCGGGGCCGTGCCCACCCCGGGCGGCGGCAGCACGGAAAACCCGGTCCGGAGTCAGGAGCGGCGAGCGCGGGAGTCGGGGCGGGCGGGGCAGGCCGGTTAGCGGGGACTGGGGGCAGGTGCGACGGGGCCAGCTTGGGTGAGGGGGCAGGCCGGGGGCCCTTTCCATTTCCCTGATGTTATATTTCGGTTTGTAAAGTCGAGGGAACTAGTGCCACCCTCGGCGCAGCCAGGACAGGACCAGCCCCAGAAAGGGGAGGTGTAAGGCGTTACAGCAGGTGTAAGCTGTCAGGAGAGCAGGTGTAGGCAGCAGCGCTGCCCGCCCTGGCCCCAGCTGTGGGGCAGCCCCATGGCAGCCCCACAGCTGCAGCACGCAGAGCAGTGCGGTGGCACCGCCGGTGGCTCCCGCTGGCTCCCCTTGGGATGGCAGGGTCACCGGCTGCTGGAACAAAACCTGTCCCTCTGCCCCCGGTCCGCGCCTGCGGGGTAACGGGGAGGGGTGCTGGGGCTGTCCAGTCTCCACCTGGGGTAGTTAACAACGAGCGAACCCCCCCCCCAAGCCCCCGTTCAAATCTGAGCCAGCAAAAATTAAGCTGTGAGTTAGGATTTGAAGGTACATTCCCACCAATTCCAGTTTGCTGGGATTCCGACATCCCTGCTGTATTCCTTTTCAAGGCAGTCTAGAGCCGCGATGCCCCTCAGGCAGATACCAGGGCTCAAGGCACAGCCACCAAGGAGGGAGGCAGAAGGTACAGACACAGATCTTCGGCAGGGAGGAGAAATCGGGAGGCTCCAGGAGACCTGGGCAATGCCTTTACCTTGCTTGTTGGGGTTGGGATGGTCTACAATGCGCCGGTGCCACGTTAGGAGAACAAGCAGTGTAGCCACAAGAGAATTTAGCACCCAGGTGAGACAATGGCACCAAGAGCAGGGTGCAGCTACTCGCAGGACGCGCTGTCCTGACCGGCTGCAGACATGCAACTCCCACAGTTTTCATCTTCTACAACAGATAAGGCTAAAGCAAGACTAGTCACGCTCTCCCACAGGCACTCAGTTCCTAAGAGTTTGCCTGCTACACACAAACTCTTTTCCATGTCTGTCCCTGCTTTAAAACCAGGGAGATGCAGGATGCCAGGTGACACACCTCGCCCCCAGTCCAGGTTGTCCCCAGCAGCACAACAGCCCTGTTCACAGGTCCTGGCCCTGAGACAAAACCTGCTGGTCTGCCCAACGACATGCTGCTCCTGGGTGATCCTCAAGTGCCTCTGCAATGGGATTATGGTACTTTTTTGAAAAGAAGGACGTTAAAAGTTCAGGACATGGGAATATTTGCACTGGAGTATTTGCTTTGCTGCTGTAAGTGCTGGTTTCCAGCTGCAGCAAACCAGAATCACTCTGATGATCTCAGCTGAGATAAGTTTAGTGCCAGCTGTGCATTTCCTCCAGCTCTGGTACGCTGAGAACGGAGGGAACGGAGACAGCGCTGCCAATCGCCTTCAGCTCCTCCGCTGACTCTTTTCAATGGTGCCTCTGAGCTATAAAACGGAGCACTGGCTTTGAAGGCAAATAACCCGTCTTACTCCTGACCCTACCATCAACTTTACGTTGTGCCATAGAAATTACTTAACTTTTCTATATCTCAGCTCCAGTCAATGGCAATAACACTAAAGCCTTCCGAGATCAGTAAGAGCACCGTGTTATTACTGTAACTTGGCTCGGATGCTCAGAATCCATCTTGGGGTTTCAGCATCAAATTAATCAGTGCACACTGGATTCTGCAACTGCAGCAAGAATTCTGATATAATGATTCAATAGGTACAATATTGCTTGGATTTACAGCCTGTGCTTTCACATCTTAATCTCGGTACCTTAAACCCAGGCCATTATAGCCTATGCCTAATAACGAGTGTAAAATAACCACCCTACAGCATGCAGCAAACTTCAGAAGTGACAGACATACAAAGTGTCCAAACATCACTATGAGTCTGAATTTCTGGGTGCTGAAGAATCACTGCTTCTGCATCAGGTGCAGGAAGGAACAACAGCTTAATTAAGGTTTTATTTCTGGCCAGTCCTGTTCAGTGATAGAGAAAAATGTGACTTGGAAGTAAATACAGTCATATGGGGACAATTTTACAAAAGCCTTTAAAATCAGCAAAGAAATGCATTTCATTACTGCAGCCAGCTACTCCTATGCTTTTCTCAACTTTCAGTCTTTTAATGTCTTCATGAGAACAACTGGCAGAAGCCACGTAAAACACTGAAATAGTAGGCAGAGGTGGGAAAAAAATTGGATATACTTGCTGATCTCTATTTAAGCTTTTATGGTCTGTATCCTAAAATGAACTGCTGATTCAAGTCTAAGGTTTGGGCTATTAAGCTTAAAATACTGGGAAGTGTTTTGAGTCTGGCAGATGCTGATCGCTGCCTGCCCTTACAAGTCACTGAGCATCTCTTGCCATCAGCTGGCACTTTGCTAATGGCCCACATGCAGGCCTGATGATGTGCATTAAGGATGCTACTGCCCAAGTACATAAACCTCTGTGCCTGGGAAAGGAGACCAGACATCCTTGAGCTGGACCAGTGTTTCTGGCTCTGTGAGTAAGGTCAAGGATTCCACATTGCCCTGGAGTGGCCAGCCCAGACAGGAAAGCAGGGAGGAGTGACTTGGAGCCGCTTAAGCCCTCAGTAGATTTTAAAACAGCCTTGGGCTTGCCCCAAGACACCAGTGCTTCTGCAATAACCCTTAGGCTTTACTGCTCTGCCAGGGACCTGTCTCTGGGGGCATTTCCTCCCCTTGCACCATGGTTGAAGTGACAAAGTGTATTGGGTCTGGCTGGGATGGAGTTAATTTTCCCCCTGGCAGCCCTCACAGCCTGTGCATTGGTAGCTACAGAGGTGTTGACAACACAGCAGTGTTTTGGCTGCTGCTGAGCAGTGCTCCACAGCATCAAGGCATCTCTCCAGCCTCCCCCCCTCACCCCTGGGCTGGGGTGGGCGAGATCTCAGGAGGGGACACAGCCAGGACAGTTGACCCAAGGTGACCAAAGGGATATTCCATACCATATGATGTCTGCTTAGCAGTAAAAGCTAAGAGAAAGGAGGAGGCAGGGAAGGCGGGGAGCATTCATTATTACATTTGTTTTCCAGAGTCACCAGTACACGTACTGAAGCCCCGCTTCCTGGGAAGTGGCCAAACATCACCTGCTGATGGGAAGTAGCGAATTAAATCTTTTGTTTTCCTTTGCTTCCACACGTGGCCCTTGCTTTTGCTTTGTTAGACTGCCTCTGTCTTGGCTCATGAGTTTTTTTCCACCTTATATTCTCTCTCCCCCCACCCCACCCCACTGCATCCTGCTGAGGAAGAGGAGTGAAAGAGCGGCTTGGTGGGCACCTGGTCTCCAGCCAAGCTCAACCCACCACATTTTTTTCATTCATATTTGTTTGTTCATTCATATTCCAGTAATGCAGAAAATTCCCTCAAAACCTACACACCTTTTCAGAGTGCCATCAGTGACTCCTCCTTAGATCAGGTGCGCCTTTAGCTTGGATGAACAGCCCTTTTGTTATCTTGCCTTCGTTGGGACCTCAATAAGTACAGCCGTAACACAACTCGTTGTTCTCAGCCTTTTTCCTTCCCTGATATCCTTTTTTCTCTTAACTCAAATCCCATTAAGGCTACAGTGTTTTCAGTATTTTTAGCTGTGACTTTCAAAAGGCTGCCAAAAGATAGCTGAAACGTATATAGCAGTGTGATTAATGCTCTTGGCGTTTCTTCACGATTCGGCGCAGTGTTAAAGGAACCTAAATGTGGAAGAATGACAAAATCACCAGCAACTGTTTCACTGGGGGTTTCATTCAAATTTTTGCTGCCCCAGTGGGTCTCCCTCTCTAACTTTCCTCCCCACCTACATAACTGAGTGCTAAAACTACTGGGAGCACCAAGGGAAGAACATGGTGCTTGTAGACGACATTTACTTCCCACTGTCTTGTCACAAAAATATACTGAGAACAAACTGCCTCTCAGTTTTGTTTGCTGGGCGTTAAGATTTTAGTTTACAGCATGCCAGAATAAAGAAACAGATAAAAATCCCCTGTCCATTACTGCAAATGCTCCACTAGCAAGCCATAAACGCAGACTCCAAATGACAAAAAATCCCAATAAATCTGCATATGAGCAGGATCCTACTCACATCTGCAGAAACTGTGAATCTAGGACTGAACAGATGCAGAATAGCAATCTGTCTTTAGACACGTCCCTTGCAAGCCTGCTCTATGTCTTGCTTGGTTAGAGAAGGAAAGTCATCTAACAGCCAAAATCCAGTAAGTAAAATTCAGTGCAGGTCAACTGAAGCTACATGGAGCTCATGCAGTTTAAACCAGCTAAGGACCTGGCCTTGTTTTGTTTGGCACTGTGGACCTCAGTTTTTACTGGTAAAAAGCTGAGCTGTTTTAATCAAAAACCGAGGCTGTGTGTCTTTTCCACTGTAAGGTATAAATCTGTATTGGTTGGCAGTGAGAACTATGAAAGATTTTTGATACTAGCTTGCTCAGCACTGCTAGCATTGTAAGATTTTTTTTTTTTCAATGTAATAACAGTTTTAAAAGAGAAATTGGCTCCTGTTTCAGAGAACTTTCTGAGGCTTACAAATCATGTGGCCCAAGTCATGGGAAAGATGTTACTAACTGCTTACAGCAAAGCCAACAGCTTTCACAGGGCTACATTCATCCTGGCTACCAGTGACAGAGTGGGATGGCAAAGCACACGCAGCCACCCATGGCTCGAGCATCAGCAGGGGCTTGAGTCTGCACCCAGTTACGGGGCCATGGTCCAGACTCCTATCTGTAGTGGGAAGAGCTGGTTCCTAGAGGTGAGGTTTCCCTGGAGAACTGGGGGAACACAGGTACCTGTAGAGATGAATCACTCCATCCTACAGCAGGTGAGGAAGAGTGTGGACCTCCTTCCTGAGATGTCTCATCTTCTTTCACCAACTACAAAAGGAACTGAGACAACATGGCCAGGAGTCCTGCTTCGAAATGAGGAGAGTGGAGTCTGATCCCAAACCAGAATCCTCTGAGACCACCGGTGGGTTTTAAGGCTTACTTCATGCTAGTGGCCAGAAAGCCAAGTACCCATGCAAAACCTGTCTGGCACAGGGAAAATCCTTCTGGAAAACTGACCTACAAGCGTGAAATTTCCAAACATGTGTCAAGACTTGCATTGATCAGTGTTAGTATAGGAAACAAGTGAGAGTTTACACGTGCATGAGATAAAACAGCATTGATTGTATACTGATACATACTGCTCTGGTTGCAATACATATATTTGTGGCCATATGTGTTTAGGTTGAGGGCAGCGCTACAACAGAGTGAAACCATCACAGAGAAGGAAATGCTATGCAGCTTCTCTGCCCACCACTGTCGTTCCAGGTTTGCTGTGCTGAACTGAAGGTTCAGGCTAGACATATGGTGCCTATGGCAAAAAGCATCCTGAGCGCGCTGTTCTCTGGCTTCCAAGAGATGCAGTAACCTAGCTTACAGCAGCTGACAACACGCAGCAGAAGGTGACTTCTCAAAGAGAGACAATTCGCAAAGGTTTACCATTTTCAGACAGAAAAGTGCTGTTGATGGTTAAATGACCTGATACCCTTCCCGCACACTGTCCAACCCCTGCCCTCTGCATGCTCCCTTCACATCAGCAGGAAACCCTCAGAAATACATGTTCACTGCTAACTGGTTTTAAAAATGCACTATGTTGTAAAAGGAAATAATACACTCTCTCCTGTTGGAAACACATCCTGGCATGCTTTTAAAAGCAAGCAAACAATAATTCTTCTTTCATATTATTGAGTTTACTGCCCTCTTGCAGTCCATAACACATTTTAAAACTGGATTTCTCTTTGGTTCTGACAGGGTGTAAGTAAAGGCTACCCTGTGGTGAGGTACCACACAACGGAAGATAACACAGAGGTGAAGCTGTACGCCAGACACAAAAACAGGAGCAAATGTTTCTCCACTTAATGAGAATGTCTGCAGCTACATTAGCCTGCAAGCAAACAAACTCCAGTGAACAAAAGGACAGAATCACCTACAGTGGCACAACCTTCCCCACAGATGCTGCTTTACCAGCAGCACTGCACAGCCTGTCGCCATGCCTCTGGGGGAAAGCTCAGCCAGGGCAGCATCCCAGAGAGGCAGGCCGCTCCGACCCACGCTCCGACCTGCCAGAGAAGCAGAGGCCGGGTTTGTTCATGGATCTGTCATGTAAAATAGGAAATCTACGCAGAAGTGCTGCTTAGCAGTATGGAACTGTTTTCTGCTCCAGCGCAAGACTCGGCACACAAACATTTCAGGTGCACAAAACTCCTTGTCCCGATCAGCACTGCACATGGTCAGCTCTGGAATTTCTTTTTTTTGACCCCTATAACATGCATATGTAACATAGCCTATTCAGAATAAATATACCGCAGGCAAAACTCAAAATTTCAGCTATGCCTGTGCATCATCTCCAGTTTGATCTTACACACCACATCCTAAGGACTAACTGTCCCCAAAATGGGCACAGACTTGGGATGTTGTGAAAGCTGGTATGTTCAAGATGGGTTCTTTACCAGTATCCATGCTTTCAGCTAGTCTCTCACTTAGGGCCATTTCTATGGATTGTACAGGGCTTTGCATCAGACCCTTACTGACATACTCCTTTTGAACTAAAAGTCCATATTTTCTCAGTAGATTTTAAGTACTGTAAGTAAACGCCTGCCTTGAAAGAAGTCCCACTGAACCGCCAGACGTCAGCACAAGAACTCCTACTCAAAGCAACTGGGTTTCAAAACTGCTTATAGCTAGAATTTTAAAGGGCAAAACACATTTGGTATTTAGTGCCTTGATAAGCAGTCAGAACAAAAGGGAGAATTGTTAAGTATCATTTTAAAAAGGAAAAAGGAACATTAGCTTGAAGATGATTTCTCATTACCAGAAATCACGAGAACTTTTTTCATGTCCCCTTAGGACAGAACACGTATCGCTTCCTCTCCTCCCTTGCTCCCTCCACCAGTTCAAGCAAGGCTGAAACGCTCACCTGCCTGCATTCCCATCTCAAAAGGGCACAACGAGGTTTTAAGTCACTAATGTACACAAAGCTTTTGAATTGAAAAAAAAAAAGATATCAAAAGAGGCCGTTTATTTAATGTGCATGGAATAAACCAGGACTCTGCCAGAATTTTGCATTATTAACATATAAGAAAAAGTTTAAATGCATTGTGCTGGTATTTGCTTAAAGGAAGTATTGCTTTTGCTATATTTGCCTTGAGGGACTACTGCACAAAATGAGTTTGCTTACAGGAATGAGATCGCAAAAATAGCATTTTCTAAGGAAACAGGAAAGATTTGCTGATGTTTTTTGGAAGAGCAAATTAAGCTGCTACAACAAGGGATAACACAGTTAAGGCATATAAAACATGTCACGTGGATTTGTGCTCAATCACAATTAAACAAGTCTTTTTAATCGTCAAGATTCAGCCCTTGTGATGAACTCCTACACTATTTATGCTTATCCCTTTGTTCAGTTTGAGTTCTACAAAAGGAAACATTTGCAAAAATGCAAGTAGCCTGTGAATGGCGTTTGAACTGCAGGAGAGATTATATTATTCAAATAAATGTCTTTCTAGAAATTATCAGCTATATTACTACTACTATTATTATTGTTAATACAATGTCAAAGTAGAAAAATCAGGAAGAGCCATTGTCTTTAAAGCCTGGCTTTAAAGTCTAAACTGCAAGAAGCTGCTAATAGTTTTTAATCCCTTCTAAAGTCATACAATGACATATTCACTGTAACTGTGTGCTTCGGTAGGGCCATACTTTTTTAAAAATGTAAAGATTATGTATGTAATTGATCTGCTTTATGGTTTTTGCTCTTTTAGGGTATATTTAGAACAATTTAAAGATTTTTCCATGCAACCAAAAGGATAGAAACAGCCTTTCCTTAAACAAAGAGCAAATATAAACTGACCTTTCATGTCATTGTTCACCACCACCACACCCAGAGGTAGGGATTTAGGGGAAAACACTCATTATTACATGGTTTGTGATAAATTTGACAATCCTGGTGCACCTTAGGTCAACATCTCCCCTATGCGACTTATTATCATGATGAAACACAGAGGATAAACAGCAGCTTGCTACAGCACGTGTGCTCAGCGCCGTCCTCCTCTCTCCCAGTCCTCAGCCCCGCTTCCACAGCCACGTGCATGTGGCTGACTTCAACGCCCCAGCAGTCTCACTGACGCCACCGGACGAAAATCAAGGCTGCAAATGATCATTTGCAAGGTCAGGGTCTTGCTGTCCCAGGAAGGCACTTTAATTACATGTAATTACTAGTAGCAATATACAACCACTCTAATCCATCTGCTACAGGTCAGTTGTCAACCAAAATCACAGTGAACTGAAAGCAACTTTTTCTACAGATGCAAAGATAGTGACCGTGACGGATGCTGAATGGAACAGTCCCAGATGGACACATGACTTTAACCTGCAGAATGAAAAAGGGCAGAATGAAAAGCTAACACTAATTCAATACCAGTGACATCAGTGGTGCCGATAGAGAAGTCCCTTAACTGGGTTTTAAGCCATTATTTCTTTCTGGGGGCTGCCTGCTTATAGAATTGGAAGAGTTTCAGCACTTCGTACAGGCTCCAAGAACGTATCACTTTACTTACTGAACATGATAGGAAAGGCCACCCAGTTGGAGTTTTACATCATCTCTGGCACAGAAGCAATACTCAGCGTTTGGGGAGGAAAAGAGCAAAGAGCCCCACTTCTGGTAATTTTACAAAGCAGTTTGATTCTTTGGGGATGTCCATACAAGCCTGCGGCTTTTTCCTTTTTCCCTGTGAGAACCTGGGAATTACAGAGTAGTTTATAAATCAAGATCGTTGCAGCAAGCCGAGCGCTCTGAAGCTGCACAGGTGAGGAGGAGCCTAGGCAGCGAGCGGAGATGCCTGCTGGAGTGGGGCTGGTATACAGCACCCTGGGTGCCCACGGGCACAGGACCTCACGTGTTGGCACCACACGGTGCCCAGGGCTCTGCAGCACCCATCAGCCCGGCTCAGGGGAAGCCAGCCGCGACGTGGGAGCAAGGACATGGCCACGCACAGCAAATGTGCAGGATGCAGCCTAGTTGTAGGCGGCATGAACCAAGCATGCTCCTCCCCAAGAGAGCTGGACTGTGGGGAAGGGCTGGTGTGCAGCGTGCCACTGCTACTGGCCACAGATCAGCGGTTTCTCCACCAACGGGACATGTTTGTACAGCTGCGAAACCCTGCTGCTGCGAGTGAAGGCATGACAGGGATGTAACCGTGCCAGGCCAGGCTGCCCCACTGCTTTTATCAGCTCATTTGAATCAAATTGCTGTGTACAACTGGATTAGACAGTTGTTCTTCAAAGGTTACACCCTACACACTATTAAGATTCATGTGTTTTTCAGATGAAGTCATCTGAGTGATTGCTTTCCCAGCTGCTCCCATGATGTACGGTCTGCTGACAGTTTTCATTTCCATTACTTTCCTCCAGCTTGCAAGCTCAGTGCCTACTTGATCACCGAAGGATAACAAGCGCTTCCAAAGAATTCGAACTGCTAATACACGGTGTGCAACAAAACTGCTGGGCTTGAGGATCTGAGTCCCGCTAAGCTGACAAATAACCCTGGTTGCCTGCCACAAGCAAATCGAAGGCATGACAAAAAAACGTGTGGGGGTTTGTCTCAGCTGGTCTTCTGCACTGTTTTTTATTCAGGATAGCTGATCCTTTGCTCAACAACTTCATCACATCCCACCATTACACTGCCAGACTCAGTGAAATTAAAATAATTCAGATAACTCTAATGATATTATTAACAAAGGAGGATAGGAAGCGCCATATCACTCTTCCTAAAAATTAAAAGTCACTAAACAAGTAAACTTCTCTCAGTACTAAACTCCTGGGAATCAGTAGGAAAAGTCTCATCAAAACCAGGCACTAAGCAAGCAGTCACTCAGTTCACTTTGCATTCGCTTGCTCACCTTAATGTACCGCAGGATTTCCCAAGCATTTCCCAGCTTCGTGGAATCCAGAGTCTCCCAAGGAAAACACCCCACCGCACCCCACCGCGAGGACCGGTGCCGGAGCAGCAGTGGGAAGCTGGATGCTGGCGGGCACAGCCAGGCTGCAGCCACCACCAGGGACCCCGCAGCACACACACCAGGAGAAGGGCAGCTGAGGGAAAGCGAGCTATATAACCATTAATTAACAGCATATACAATTATTATTCCACCTCCACAAGAAAAAGGGCATGCAGTCTCACGGAATTTAGGCTACTTCAGAGGGAGCCAAGTTGCAGAGCCTGGACGTGGGAACAGCTTTTCCCAGAGACTTCAATTCCCTCTGGGGACCAGTTATGTCAAGTAAAACGAAAAAGATTAGGACCCAGGTGAAAGTCAGGCAGGCAAAGCAATGCTCAGACACCACAGGCTGCTTTAGTCTCTCTCCTAAACTGGAGCATGTCAAAAGCAAAGAGAATTTTAGCAATTCCTCCCTACTTGGAGGAGACAGATGCTGAGGTCTCTATGTCCAAGCTTTCCTTGAAACAGCGCGAATTAAAAACTAGCTGTTTTTTAAAATGAAGAATGAGATTGCCTTGTATTCATTTGACAGCATGAATTGGGTGTGTCTGAAAAGCACCAAACACTAACATTGTTTTAACATCTATTCAGCTAAACCCTCCATTTCAGAGATGTAGAAGCAGGTGGAAAGCACAGAGTTCAGTGCAATTGCATGAATGCTATGCCAGGTTTTAATTTGGCACAGTAATCCTAAAATTACATTATCATACCTGTTAAGGCAAGAACACACCATATAAATTATACTTATATACATATATATATATATAAATGCACCCTTAAGCTGAAAGCATTTTTCATTTTAGACAAGTACAAAAAAGGCCGCCAAACTCAAGGCACAATATCACTTAACAGTTTCAGAAATTGTTAAACTATGAAAATGATGATCAGAAAAAGGACCTTTCCCTCCAATAAGGTTGACAGTTTAATTCCCAGATCCTCACTGTGAATTTTCCTCCCCCCTGCCTCGCTTTCGATTCTGAAACTGCATGAAAAAGAACAATGGGGAAAAAGAGACATAACAACAAGAGTTAATCATAAGCCATGAAAAGGTTACGCAGCCAATGCAAATTCAGGGGAACAGCAACTGTACACAGATAGAACCATTTTACTGTGATTTATCATGCAGCAAAGAGCTTGCTTTGGTTTTGACACCTGAGCCAGAGTGCATAAATGGATTCTTTGATGGTTGCACTTTTTGTTAGAAAGTCTTTCTTCAGCCTGTATCAGCCAGGACACTCGTGGTGCACAGCTCATCTGCTAAACGAGGAGAGGGGGGGAAACCATTTATACTACCACCACAACTGTTGCTAAAGCATCACTCTGCTTCTGCAAAAAAACTCTCTCCAGCACTCACATCATCCTAGGCCAGTACAATCCAAGGCTGCCCAGTCCCAGGGTTATACAGATGCTACACCAGCATCCCCAGGAGGTCTGAGGCAGCATCATGAGCAGCTGCTTCTCTGCTTTTTATGCTTTCCTCAGGAGAGAAAGCAGGGAGGACAGGGGGAGTGTCACCATCAACCCAAAAGGCCACAGATTTATCCAGGTGCTTACACTTGCACTGATTTCACATGGGACTTGGATGACTAAACACCGCTGTGGGTACAGGTGTTGGAGTTCCATTGCAATGTGTTGCACACAAACCAATGCCTTCAGCTGCAACAGGCATCAGCTTCCTACAGGTGATACAGGATAAGAAAACTCCCTACAGCTGTGTCTGCAAACAGGCCAGATCAGATGGCAGAGGTCTAGCGTTTTGCATGCCTTTAACAAAATCCCACTGAACTTGTGGCATTGCCACGTTTTTGAGCAACCTAAAACGTCCAAGCTACCCCAACTGTAGTAGTCCAGAAATATGGGAAATATTAAAATAACAGCTCAGACATTGCCAGCCCCACAGGCGGGCATTTCAAACGTGCACTGACTGCTGGCCCGAAGCCACCCTCTGCACCAGATTTGCCATCCCTCTTCGGCGAGCAGCATCGCTGGGATCAGTGCGTAGGGGGAAAAGTTCTTTGCTCTCCCACATCCTGCTCCCGTCAGGTGTGATTTTCCTCGCACCAGCGGAAATATTGTGGGCAGACTGGCACAGTGAGTCACCCACCTGGAACAATGTTGGGCGATAAAGATCATTTAGGTGCCTACTAGGGTGTCTGGCAGGGGGCTGCGCTTTTGTGGCTGGGTAGTATTTATCCTCTGTAGCTTTTACAGGGAGAGAAAATTCTCTTAGATTCCACAGTTATCACCTGGGATGGGGACATTTCCTTAGCGTTCCTGAGGCAGCCTTTCTCTCTGCATCATTAAGCCCCCAGCCTACTGGAAGCCTGTTTGTTTATTTCCATTTCCAAGCTTTTCTTATGACTGTTTTTCAGTTACAGCTCCTTTTCTTGTGCTCCCTTTTGAAGAGGAACAGTTGTATGCACAGGGGAAGTTCTGTGTCTGCCAACACCGCTATTTTCCTTCGATGAAAAGACAGGTTTGATTTGGGTTTGTGTCTGGCTCAGCTACCTGCTTGTTCACAGTGGACTCCAAAACATGCTCAAAGTTTGCAGCCTGCTGCCTCTCCTTGGTTGGGAAGAGGAGAAATGTGGAAGGGTACCTTGCATCTGATATTTCCTGAATACTTCCAGACTCTATCTGCACAAAGGGCTCTTTACAAACGCTCCTCCACAGACAGCTGAGGCCAGGAGGTGATGGTGTGAAGGCGCCCTTCTCTGGAGAGCTGTGTAATTTTACAGTAACCCCTGCCATAAGCCAAATGAGCCATTATGCGCAGTATCAGTGAAGCAAGAACAGTGATGAAGGCAGCCCGGGTGTTAGGGGGTGAGTTACATGACACGGATGGGTCCGGTCCCCAGGACATTGTGCTGGGGGAGGAGTTCAGTCCCCTTCCTCTCCACTGAAGTCCTCCAGCCTCCAGCTGACTTGCACAGCCCACTGCTTCTCTGAGGAGTGAGACAGAAATCGTGGGGTTGAGCTGGAAATGCCAGTGGGGTAGTACCGAAACAGGGAAACAGGGAGCACAAGGCTGTGGTGGGAAGAATGTGGGAAGGGAGTCAGGGTACCTTCAAATTACAGAGCAGCCTAGGGTCATGTCACAGCCACCAACTGGGAGAGAGCAGTGCTGATCAACCTGGGCTTACTAGTGGTCATGTATAAAATAAAAATTCATACACAGTTGAAGTGCTCCCCAGGTGTTACTCCTGAGCATGCCGGTGAGGATGCAGAGTGCAGCGAGCTTTGGAGTGATGCCTGTCTGCACCCAACAACATAGCTGTCCCTGACAGGCAGTGAAAAGTGCTTACGTCCTCCCAAAACTGCCACGGGCTTGTCAAGGACAGACTGACTCTCCCCAGCCAGGACAGGCCCCCCAGAACACTGCAATCCACACTTACTCTGACAACGATGCTGCTGCACGCTTGAATGGCTTTCTCTATACATTGCCGCTGGGTTTCACTCAGTTGAAGGGAAAAACTACAAACCCCAGCACTGATGAGCATCCCTAGCTGCACCCTGGGTGACCGACTTCGGCACAGACTCACCTATTGAATTGCCAACGCTTGCCTTGACAGATCACTTGTCAAAACAGGAGCTATTCCAAACCACGTGGAGAATGGGAGACCTAGCTGGAATTCAAGCATAATGCGATATGACTACTTAACAGTAAGGGCAAGTTTATCTCTGGGGATAAAGCTGCTAACTGGTTAGCAGGACAGAAAGGAAGTGTGTATAGGGCTGCCAAACCCACTGAAGATACAGCCACAACACCGACCCAACAGTTTTTGTGCCATTCTCAGGACGCAGACTTGTGGAGGCAGTACAGCCAGATGTGACACGTGAGTCCGCGCTGCTCTGCCAAGCCCAGGAAGCCCACTCCAAGCCACTGGCTAGCAGAGAGCCCAGGTACAAGCCCACCAAACCCAGCCCAAGGCGCTGGTGCCTAGCCAGGCAGCCCCCTGATCTCCTGGCAAACACTGAGCTGGTGTATCCCATTTCAGTACTCCCCCTCACCCCCAACAGCGGAAAATGATAAAGTTTGCTCTAGGGGACCCTGGTTTTTGAATGGTTAAAATGAAAAACATACTTCTTCCTGGAGTGAGACAAGGGACAATATAAAGCAGACCCATCCAGCACCTTTACAAGGAAATGGTATTGTGATTTTTAATAATAAGCTGTATTTGTTCTAGGAATTGGACACAGAGGATTAGCTGTATTTCTGAGCAAGTTATTTTGAGGTGACAAGCCACGGTGTTCTCCTCAGAAGATTTTATATTATTGGTACCTTTACAGACTTTCACTCTTTGTGAGCTTGAAAGTAACAGTGAGTTCATGAATTAACTTTTAGGCAGCAAACGCTCCAGCAAAAGCTTATAAATATTTTTCAGACAACAAATGAGGCTAGGCAATAAGCAAGCAAACCGTAAAGTGCATTTGAAAGTCAACCTAATGATGGATTTAGAGCCTTAAAGCAGTTCTTTTACTGTACTTGTTTGAATCTTTAATTACACTTCTTTTTATCCCTAGCAATCAGATGTGATACCGAACTAGAGCGTTTTATAAATCACATTACACTGGGTTTGGTGTCTTTGAACAATCACATATTTAGCATATTTCAGGAACACAAAGCAGTTGATGTGTTGCTGAGCTTTGTCAAGTTAAACAGGGAATTCTACAGGAAGTTTTTTAATTAGGTTTCAGGCCAACAGAAGCAACCCCTAAACATCACGGCAGTGCGTGGCTGGGCAATGCTGCCTTGCTCTGGGTGTGCCTCTGGGCTTCGTTCTGTTAATGACTGACACTTCTATTTATAGACTGAATACAAGGGAGTTGCTTGGAAGGGAACATTTCTGAATATGTTTCAGTGTACACAGATTTGAGTCACAAAGTCTGTGAACATACAGTTCCTGGTACTGGCTCCTTCCATTTTATCTCGAGATAAGAGTCTTTGCTCCACCTATGGCAAAGTAAGTGCTGCCGTTGCAGCGCTCTGGGCTGTTCTTGCCTCTTAGCCAAAGGCCAGTGGTGCAAGAAGCAAGAGCTTCCTTGTCATCCCACTGTAAGTTAAGCTTGGCCATCATCGGACCGAACCGGATTTTGTTTTCTGTGTTCCGTTCTTTTCCTAAGGTGACATTTGAACAGGCAGTGCTGCTCTCTAGTAGCAGCGAGCTAGAAGCAAACCCAGCAGCGGACAGGTACCATCTCTTACCTTCACAGGAGAATAACCCAGCACAGCTTGGAAGATTAGCGTTAGGGTCACGCTTCTGGTTTGACCGTGTGAAATGAGCCCCAGGCTGGTAATAGTCCAAAGTGAACGTTACTGGTGTTCAGCATCCTTTCCGAAACAGGACTGATGGTTGTAGTCATTTGCTATGAGACATACCCGCTCTGTAATTGGGAATCTCAGCCCTGTGTCCCAAGCTTAAATGGGCACAATATTAGTGCCGAAGCTGTGGTATTGGCTCCTGTTCTCTGGTCAGACTGAGCATTTCACCCTCCAGAATGTAGTTCTGTCATCTTTCAGGGGCTTAATTGACAAAAAGTAAATATAACAGGGAGAAAATATATCTTAGCTGAGGGTGCCTCAAGTGCCAGAGAAAGGACTTTCCTGTTAATAAATGAGAGGGAATTAGAAGACACGCTGATATTGCGGTAGAGACACAGGATCACGCGGTTGCATGCTGACTTGCAGTGCAGGGCAGCAACATTTTTTGCATATTCCTGAAAATTGTTGTCGTTTGCAAAGGATCAATGCTCTGTGAGCTACTGGTCAGACTCCTCCTGCGTATTATGGAGCTGCCACAGGCGATCACTGAAATAGGTCTGTAGATTTGCTCATGTTCAGAACGGGCTCATCCACAGCTAAATGACTGGAAAACAGAAGCAGCTCCCATTTTAGGCTGACCTGGGGAAGGACAGTGAGAACTTCCCATGTGCATCTGAGATCCCTCCATGCTTCTTTAGTGAAGCTGAATCTAAATTCTTTTTGCATGTTTGAAGAAACCTGAATTTGAATTTCAGCCTTTCGATGTACATATTCCTTTTTGGACTCTGGGCCACCCATGCATCCTTGGATGAGCCATTTAACAGTTCAAAGCCTTGTTCTCCCCATCACTAAAAGACAAGCATTGCCTACCCTGTGGGAATGCTGTAGGAAGCACTGAAGTCAGAACTAAGGAAAAGACATCCTTTATAAAACTTTTGAAGATGGCTTATATAAGAATATAATCAAACCCCAACATCTGCCCGGAGATTATTTAGGCATCTGCCATGCACAGACATATCTGGCAGAATAAAATCCACTGAAGTCCATAAACCTGATCCCAACAGTAACAGACGCAACCAGTAACTCACCACTTCTACACTCAAGAATCTACCACCACATCACACCAGAGAAGAGGGAAGCCTGGACACACTCTCCCCTCCAGCCACACACTGCCAGATGCTGAGCCACACCTGCCAGAAGGGCTTCCCCAGTGGCGGCACAGCCCCTGCCATGGAAAGGCTGGCCACCCTTGCCGGCCACGAGAAAGACGGGTTCGTCAGGATGAACTAGACCCATGTTTTCCACAAACAGGGGAAAAAAAAAAGTCATCGGCCATTTTGATTGTCTTGGTCCCAGGTACAGGCAACGTCTAAGAAGCAATGCTGCCCTCTGTTACGTCTTCAGCTACTCACTCGTGCATGGCTGGGGACGTAGGTCCAGCTACTCCATCGCAGCTCGGGGCTTTGGATTAGCCTCAGTCAAATGACACAGAACAACGCAAGCAAAGCCGGCTCCTGCAAGAAGCTGAGCACCTTTAGTTCCTAACGAGCTTCAGAGACTTAGAGAAGGTGTTTTGCATCCAGTAAGGACAAAGAAATCTACTGTAAGTTATTGTAATTAGTTCTTCAAGTCCTAACCTTCATCCACTGCTTTTTCACTATATAAATCAGGTATTAAAATTTTAATACAAATCAATATATTCACCTCATCATTTTGTATTAGTAGCATCCAATTTCATGGTCAAAAACTAGATGAAACAGATTTTATTATCAGTTTAGAAGATAACCTTTATCTTTATTTCAGTGTGTTACCTTATTGATGAGTTCAATACAGAAATTTCAAGGCAATCATGAGTGCAATGTAATCATTCTGTATAAAACTGTATGAGAAATAGGTTTTAAAATGAAAACGTACTAACAACACACTATCTCTACATGCCCATTTTGAAAAAGAAATTATATCATTAACAGGAAATAAAGATTATTACTTATTCATATTAGGCCTGACTCCAACACGGGTAATCGGATTGACTGCGAAATAGCTCTACAAACACTTTTCTCGTACTCAGAGGAAGTATTTACGTAGGCAAATACTGCTGGGCTCTGGCAAAAGTGGGAGAATTTGGGCTTCTCTGATTCAAAGATTTATTATTGACAAAACCGTCAGTTGCTCAAACCCCACAAAATGGTTTCAACTGAACAGTCACACCACTAGCTGGAGAAAGGCACGCATGTGATAAGGAAGGAGAATGAAAAAGCTTATTGACGTGCTGACACACAGCTGATAAGGAAAACAAAAACCCACTTAAAAAAAAAAAAACCAACAGTTGAGTATTAGTCGAAGTCAAGAGCAGCATCTGGTTTCCTTTCTCTCCCAATGTCAAGAAGATGTTGGCAATGATGCTGAAGCTATTTCCAGTTCTAGCCATCCTTACAGGTAAGAATAAAAAGCTGATCAAAATAGCACTGGGATAAAGGAACTTGTTGAAATAAGAGAGCAGGTGAACCTGACTGGCAAACTAGGAGAATATTCAAGATTTATTTCAGGATGGAGTGAAAATCGTGGCTATAATGCTATGTCATTTGGTGGAATTGGCAAGCTGACTGCTGACTGGTAAGAGTTCTTTGCTCAAGGCCAGAATTTTAGCTTTGGTAGATTAATGCTTTGTTCTAAAGCCAGGAAGAGGCAAGGAGCTCTCGCATGGAGCGTTACAGTCTTTCGAGCATTTCAGGGTTGGGTTTTCTCATGTTTGGCTTTTGTCTCCCCTTGATAATGGCTCTGGGAAATGCTGCCTCCATCCCACCCCAGCCAAAAGATTTTTGGGGATGCTTAACTTTAAGCATGCAAATAATCCTTTGGATTTCCCCTCAAGTTAAGTGAGGATGTAATACTTTGTGGAATCTAGGAATTATATGGTATTAATATGGTATATTAAAGATTATGTATTATTCATGTTTCAAGGACATTTCATTGTGCTAAGCTTTATTTTTAATATATACAGAAGCAGACATTTTAAGTCTAATGCTCCACATTGATGAACAGCCTCTGTATCCACTAAAGAAAGTGGAAGTTAGTTTCCACATTTGCTTTTCAAGATGGAATTATCTCATTTGGATGCCAGAGAAATATTTTAAATAGTTGCTCCTGGCATTTCAATGTTATCTCTCTCACACACACATAAACCCCACAGATTTTTGCCTTAGAAATGAAGAGTAATTCAGAGTTAGTGCCAATACTTTTCAAAACAATGTCCTCTAATTTTAAAGTTCTGGCTTTAAGACTAGCAGTGTGTCCATACTGATGGGTGCCATGGACTGCAGGTTTCTGTAGTGGCTAGGAAAAGGTCAGCAAACTTGGATTTACTTTGTGAGCATTACAAACTGCATGGGACTTAGTGCAGGTGGGTGAGTCCCAATTAACTGCAATGACTTTCTCTACAGCGAGGCAATGGTCTTATGCAATATCAATGAGTAAAAGACATGGATCAACTATTTTAAACAAGTTACGGTCCTGTTCACACTAGCTTTTTTCAATGAGATACTCTGTACTCATACGCTTTTTTTTAATTTAAACCAAAAGGCTACATTTAAGCCAATGTATGAAATGGAATTATGAGTTTGAAATGTAAACAGTGAACTAAATGCAAAGCAAAACTTCCATGAACTTCCGTGATGAGGAAACAGGCTCTGTGAGTCCAGTTCACTTTCAGTCAAAAGCTCCATCTTGCAATTAGTGATGGCTTTTAATAGCCTTGCTAGACAATGGAAGTTTGATAGGGTTTGGCTTTATATTTTTACTAGCCTGAAGCCTATTTAAACTAAATGTATTTCTTCAAAATATACAGCTTGATGGAAACTAGAATGCTTTGTGGAGTAATTTCTGCTAAAATTAACTTATTCTGGAAAACCTTATAACAATCAGGATCTGTGGCACTCCTGACTCCAAAACCAGAGAATAATAAAGGAAGTATGTGGCGCAGATGACTGGAAAATGGATGTTTTCAGTAGAATGACATTGTGTTGAAAGATGGTAGATTTAACCCTTCTGTGAGCAGAAAATAAATACATGTAAACCTGGAAAAATTATTGTGGCAAGAAACTGTCATCCTCTGGTTAACTCTAACTCTTACAGCTGAGAACAGTGACCTGAGATATCTAAAATAACATTACATGACTTTCATATTAGATCTCAGTAAGGATTAAGCTACTGTGCACTCACGGGACAAGCAGGACCTGGGATCCCCTCTTGCCCCAAGGCAGGTTTGACATATTTAGGTCAGTCTCCAGCCATTCCTGTGAGACTGTCTTCACATGTAATGTAAATTTGCTGTAGTTTAAATCCGCTAGTTCTCATCTTAGCCACCAGCAACACAGAAAGTAGATGACTCCCTTCTTCCTCGCAGTGACCTTTTACTATTGAAGCCATCAGTCAAGGAAAACAGACCCCGAAGACTTCAGACTCTAGGTTCAGATAGGTTTGCATATTGTGGCAACTGACAAATCTACAATATTTACATGGTTAAAAATGTCAAAATAAATTAAATTTCTTTTTTAAACAATGTTTTCTCTCATAGAGCTAATAATGTGAGTAAAATGCTCTTTGGTATTACTAGAGGTTCTGCTTAAATTCTCAAAAGCAGCACCTGAACATAAGATGCATGATATTTCATTAAGAAGAATATTTTTTATGTTTTGCTTCTATCATTCGTATATGCCCAAATGAAAATTACTATTATTATAACATGAAGTTCTCACCTTGCTTGTTTTGCATAGAAATCTCTGAAAGACTTGCATTTTCCATCGCATTCAAAAGAAATATATTCTCCCTCAGAATCTTTAGTTTTAAAACTGGACTCAGTGATCTAGCAAAACCCTGGAAAGCCCCTTTTTTTTCTGGCAGCTGTAGCTTTCTTTGTTGCTGTATGTCACCACTGCTAGTAGCTTATATATGGAGGACAGAATCATAAATACTGTAAGATGGTGCTTGATGCCTTTCATTAATATGACTGCGTAGCCAAGTCTGATCAGAACATCACGGGAAAGGGCTCACAAGTTATGTTTGCTCCCTTTCAGCTTTGAGAACAGAAAGGGTTGATCACAGGATTTCTCACAACCCACATAATAAAAGCAGTCCCAAAAAGCTTTGTTTGATGTTTCCAATATAAAAGCACTGGGAAAGAACAGCTTCTGCATGTGAGCCCTAAGAAACCTAAACAAAAGCAAAGTAATTAGCAAAAGCAGAGAAAGGCTGCTGGGCTCCAGCCTGGGGGAACCTGGCAGTGCCACCAAGTCCGAATCAGAACATGAGAATGTCAGGAGAGGTGACAGTGCAGGAGATGGTGAGCCAAGGTAAAGGAGAGCAGACATCTAAACAAAAAACTGGGGGAAAAAAAGGGCTAGAAGGGTGTAAAAGGGGGCTAGACCCAGCGGTGCAGGGGAGCGCTGCAAGGGCAGAAGGGCTCAGCTTGGCCACAGGCTCTTTGCAAGAAGACAAGTCTCGGCAAGTGAGAACAAGTATGTTTTTAGAAACCCTGCTTTCTCAGAGTATTATTTGTTGTAAGGTCACAGGTATTCTGTGGGATTTAATTCACTCGTTAGCTTTTACCCACTCCCAGGTTGTTATCACTAAAATTTTCCACACAAAGTCCAAGGGAAACTGTACTGAAAAGGAGAACGACTAGACACGTCCTGTGGGTTTCTTCGATACCGCTGGGAGCAAAGCACCGTCACACAGCTCCCGGGGCCGGCCCCGTCTGACCTCTCCTCCCCACACTTACTGCCCGCAGGCCCCGTCAGCGGCGTTGTGGTGACCGTCCCTGAGAAGGCAGTGAATGTCACTACAGGTGGAAACGTAACCCTCCTCTGTACCTACAAGGATTCTGGACCGCTGGGAAATTTCTTTATTCAGTGGAGCTTTTATAGTGCCAAAGAGAGCCAACTCCATACCGTAAGATATTTATTTATTTATTATTACTATAAAGTTATATTCAAGATATCCTTAAGTCCTCAAAGAATCTCGTTACATTTGATAGTGTTATCACGTTATCCTCAGTACAGGCAAAGGAGGCAGGTTGGTGTTGGTGTTCTCACCCTGAAGACATGAGATGGAGATGCAATGAAATTTAGGGCCAGATGCACAAAGTTATCTAGGCTCCTAGTTCCTACTGGCATGCCTGAACTCCTTTAGAAACTTCTGAGAAGGAACAAAAGCGATTCAGATGCTCAAAGGACTTGCTCTAAGTCACACAGGAAGCGTGAAGCAAGGACCAGGTGTCCAAAAATCACACAAGCGCTCCAGCCCCTGGACCAGCTCCCTTTTCTCTTCTCTGGCAGATATTTCCTGCCATTGTGAAGGCAGCTTTCCTGGCGAGACACCCTTGCCTACAACAATGTATCCCCCACTTAAGGGTCAAATGAATGCTCCTTGTCTCAACTGCTATCATTTCTACAAGGCGGCTCAACAATAAGCTGTCAGTGCAAAGTGAGCTGCGAGTATTTTGGCAGGACTCCGTAGAAAGTTGTCACAGCAGGAAATCTGCCACAGCAAACTCGCATCGGTATTTTGTGGCATCCCACGGGTGTCATTGTGCTAGCAGAACAATTACAGATCAAAGGCAAATGCTCCTTGCCCTTCCTGAGACCCTGAGAGGCACCAGAGCCAAACAGCATCTCTCCCCAGGGGTATAATGGGACCGCAGGGTAGGCTGGAGCATCAGCACAGGGACAGCATTGGGACTGTGCAGGACACCAAGTATTGAACAGCTACGTGCTGTAAGCACTGCCCGAGGCTCTCACGGGGCTGTGAAGACCTTGCAGAGCAGCCTGGCCTGCCTGGAAGGAGTCGGGATGGGATGTGTAACTCCCTGTATGTCCTCACACTACTGCCCAGGCTTCAAGAGCTATCCATTAATCTTGTTTTTGGGGGAAAATGAATCCATAAACCTCACCCCCAGCATAACACACAGGGTATGAGTTGCCACCAGCTCAGTCCTGACAGATGCTGAGCAACCAGCAACACCTTCCTTTAGAAGATGAAAAGCTGATTAGAAGTGTTACTGCATCCTTGAGGATGACTGTGATTTTTTTTTCCATGCCCCGGTGTCAGGCTTATGCCTGTTAGGCAGTCAGTCCCTTTTCTTTCACACTGGTTTTATCCCATTGCCAACATTCTCTTTCGAAAAGTTCATTCCTCCTGCCTGGTGTTACACCTGAGAGTTGGAGTAAAGAGATTTGACTTTGAAAAGAGTCACGGTCCACCCGGATGATATTCTTGTAATGTTCGCCGGCTTCCTAACAACGTTACGTTGGGAGGTTTGCCCCTGCCGACAGAGTTACAGCTTCTGTTCGGTTTATCGATGAGAGCAGCATTAGGCTGTCTGTAGTTTGCAGAATGTACAGAATGTGCCATCTGGCATCGAACAGCAATAGTCAGTAGGTAAGAAATAGCAATTTAACGTTAAGACACCACCGCTCACCCTCCTGCAGTGTATCACTGCCACTGTGCCAGTGCCAAGTACAAACACTGGGCCCATCCCAAACCCCGGCTCTAGCTGAACGCCACACCAACGTGTACACACCTTGCCTGACTAATTGTATGAATAATTGTTACTCACTATTTGCTTTTTTTCAAGTTGAAACTATTCTATTAAATGAAGAATTATTCATGAAAGGGTGGTAGCTGCAGGCTTCCAAAGTAAGCTGTTTATAGTACAATATACTATAGTTTTGATCCAGTATGTTACATCATAAATTTTAATCACTCATTCAGGTGGGAAGTACAGCACTGAGCCAGGATCAAGCCCATCCTCTCCAGATTTGGTTAGAGTCTCTCTGTTTTACTTGTGTCAAATATTCCATATTGCAGGACAATAAATGCAATGCATTTTCTGCTCACAACCAAAAGCAATAAGCAGACTGTAGTTGCAAGTATTTTAGAGGGAGAATCAGACAGTTTCAAGAGATCCAGGAGGGGAAAACCATTTGTAAACTGTGACCAATGATGAGAAAACACCCTCTGAGGATTGTAATCTTAAAATACTGTCAGTGGTTCAGAATATGCTCAACAAGAACTAACCGATGTGAGGCTACCAAATGTCAGGGGGACCTTCTAGATCAATCCCTTCAGCACTCCCTCCCGGCTTTGCAGCTCTAATCCCGTTCCCCTCGAACACGGAGGTAAGATTTCCTCTCGCGGCAGCGCCCGTCACCCTTGGCTCACACACCCACGACGCTGGGAGGGTACCCTGCGTCCTCCGAGTCTGCCGGGGGACCGTGGCACTACTCTTCTTAAAACGCTTTTAGCATCCCATTCAGTCCTGTATTCCTTGACCCTGTGTCCTTTTACCACAACACGGCAATTCCTTACCATTTTGAACCTACTCACAATAAAATGAATCACGTTAATGCAAACACTAGGAAGAAAGGGCTGTGCCTGCTGGTGAAAAGTACGGTTTAAGAAGTTACACAGCACAGCTGAACACGAAATTGGATTTTCAGCCTCTCTCTGAACTCACAGCAAGACGTTCCTGGTGACTTTTCTGAGTTTCATGAAGGACTGAGTGCCTGAAAGCATGAAAGTTTTTCTCCTACAAGTTTAAACAAAAAATAATCTCTTTTGACAAACCTGGCTTTGCCCTTGTTGCTTGGCACGTAGCTGATGTTAAGTTTCACATTTTGTTCCAAGTAGGAAATATATGCATGGCAATGGGGGAGATTGCCAGCTTTGGATTTCATTGTTTAGATTGAAGAACACTAAAATGCAAGTCAAAAATGTGTTTAATATGCTGATACGATGACAAAACCAACTGAATTGAAGAAACTGGCACCATACCTTACTGAATACCAGAACAGTGGCTTGCATTTTAAGTGGGATATAATTACTGAATTCTATGAGATACTTAGATTCTTCTAAAACGTTAGTAATAAGCAAACACATGCTTCCTTATAATTAGCATATATTTTCCCTGAAAAAGATTGTGGAAAATTCTGGCACCAGTCAAAATTTGCTGTTTTATCAGCAACTAAATGGGTAACATTTTCAAATTCCATTTTTTAAAGTTGAAAACTTCTGCCAAATATTTCGAAGACAGGAGACTCAAAATTTCTCCAAAAACCCAGAGAAAATACATCTTCTTATCCCACCTGCTACAATTTTAAATAATTCTGACATTTTACTAAATGCTAGATGTCTTGATGACCATGTTATTCACATGGGTCATATAATCACAACAGTAAGATTAAGCAGATAGGATGTTCTCCATAACAAATGGGGTGTGTGTGTGATATTGATTTTAATGAATAATGTTTATTTACATATTTGAGAATATGGCCCTTTCTGTCTATAGTGGCAGCAAATAATAGCACAAACTGTGGAATGTTAGAATTAATTAAGGCAAATTTATGTCATTAAGATGCTATTGGCTTGAAGCATGAATGTGAGCTTTAAACGACTAGATTTTAGGACATAATACATAATAAGCATAGAGGCCGTCAGTACCCTGTTTAATAAGAATGTCAATATTTTACACTGCTATTTATGTTACAGATTTTGCAGTTTTTTGAGATACGTAACCTTGGGTACAGTCCTGTCTGGAGCAAAATCAGTAAGATCAGCATCAGAACTAGTGCCAGTGTTCATGTAATGCCCCAGAGCATTCAGCAACAGATTTTACCTTGCCTCAAGGTGAGGCAGAGCGGTTCATTACTTGCAGACCTGGTGCCGATCCGCCCCCCAGCACCGCCTTTGTGAAGCTGGCTGGTGCCTTTTGCTGTTTGCTCGGGTGTTTTCATACCCTGTGCCACGCTGCCCACCTTCCACACTGCTGGCGCAGGTGCTCGACAGTTGTCACGGCAGTTACAGCGCAGAGGACGACAAACCACAAACAGGCTGTTCAGAGAGAGAGATGATGGTGCTGAAAAGGGGGGCAGCAAACAGCGGAACGGCAGGTGTGCGCAATGCTGTTTTGGAGACAGTGTGGCTATATATAGAGTGTGAATATAGAACTTTTTAATTGGAGCCTAACTCTGCTGTTCTCCTGAGAAGTTTCCCCAGTGGAAATAATTCCCCTCATTTGAACTAAATAATGTAAATATCAGTTCATGGAAAACAGGATGCCATGTGTATTTTTAACTTTTCCTTCTTGCCATTCACCCCTTAGCAACATGTCTTTTTAATGATAAACTTAATTTTTAAATAATAACTCCCAGCCAAGGATCTTGAGAATTTTCCAATACTGAACTATCTCTATTTTACGTATAGACAAACTGAGGCAAAACCACTACTTTTTCAGCTCACCCAGGCTAACACAGTACATCACAGCCTGGCCTGGGTCATAAGGTAAAGTCTCGACTCCTGCTCAGATCTGCATCTGTGCTTCATTTCATGCTCTGAGTCACTCGGCTGGCCTCGGTGTAAAGCACCCAAGTAAATGTTCGAAAGGTTGAAGGCTGCTGGTGACTCCACACAGGCGAGGCTGCAGCCTTGCAAAGCTAAATACAACTCCTGAACCTGACCAGGGACACACCTTGAGCCTCTGGCCCAGCCCACCCGCAGCGAAAGTAAGTGAAATTACCAGAGATGCTGCATGCTTACCCAAGATATGCCCAGGGCAGAATTCTTCATTGAAATTTTGAATTCACTAGATGAGTAAAGGTCATGCATGACTATTGTAAGAGAAACTGAATTGTTGATAGACTTCTTATGAATATGTTTTTCTCCCAGAAAAAGTGAGCCTGAAATATTTGCAGACGGTGACATAGACGCTGCTTTGGTAAAGCTACTGACGGGCACTTGAGAGGGAAAGAGCTTTAGCGGCCTGTAACAGCAAGAATATCTTCCATTTATTTTATATATTGGCTTTCACCCTCCCAGAACCTGCATTTCTCTTGTACCTGTACTACCAAGAAAGTATTATCTAGTGGATAGGGGCAAGGAGGGTCTCACTGCGAGTCACAGAGAAGAGGAAGATGGCACCATGCCCCTACGAGAAGTCTAGTCATGTCCTTATGTGATTCACTCGGCAAAACTTTCACAGGTTGTGTCACGTTGTTCAGGAACAGGGGACAGGGTGGCAGAGCCCAAGGCAGGAAAGAGACGCAAGAAGAGCAATCCAAGCGCAGCTGTCTCTGCTCCTTTCATCCCAAGACCCCAAATGCAGATTACCAGCAGTTCCAATGCCGGGACAGTGCTGCTGCCCAGCGCAGAGCAAGGCACAGGCACTGGGCTGCCATGTGAGAGCCAGGGGCCAGCCACCCCTCTAAGTGTGGGGCTCCCATAAAAACTTTTGAAAGAACAAATTCCTCCCCATGTAGTACGAGTAGTTCTTGAGACCCCATCGCATGCTTTCAGCCACAGGCAACCGAGATCGTGTGTTGCAGAGGCTGTCAGTGCTGCAAGGGCCACTGGACTGGCAGCAGAGCAGTTCCAGCCCATGAACAAAGATGAGCTGGTGCCAAGCACCTCCTGAAGCAGTATAGGAAAGCTTCCTGGAAAGGGCCTCTCTTACACACGAACATATTTTTTTTACTTAGAGGCGAGTGTTTTAAACCAGAGTTTTATCTAGCACTTAGATGACTGAGTAGATGTTTAAAAGGAACAGCTTCATGGAAAGCAGAGGCAACACCTCCAATGCGAAGGCACAGAGATGCTGTTGTCATGCCATTGCAGAGCGACTCCCTGGATGTCAGTGGGATTATACTGTGGTCTGTCTGTGGTTCTCTCTGGCACTAGGGTAACAGTCTGCAGAGAGATGAAATAAACTGACACACTGAAGCAGACAACAGTGAGAACACAAAGGAAAGTGGAGATAAGTAGATAACGATCAGGTTACAACTGGTGCATTTGGAACAAAGATTAGACTTCAAACTTAGTGTGCCTAATTTTAGGTAAAACTCAGAAATAAGATTCTCTTGCACCTCACTGCTGACAAGGCTTGAGAAATCTGCAAAATCTGCTGAACACAAGGCACCCTGCCCTTGTGAGCAGCACTGATGGTACTGATGGGGTGCTGTGCAGGGAAGAGGCTCTTTGATTTTGGGGGAACATTTAAAGTCTCATTTAACTCTCAGATCAGCACATTTTTACTCAAATACAGCATTCCCCGTGTCATGGTATTCTGAGTATGGATGAAAAGTCAGTCAGTCATTGTCAAAAGATGGTGTATGTGACAGATGCACGGGGAAGATGTAGCTGGAGACACAAGGTAAGAAAAAAATCACCCCAATCTTAACAGCAAAAAAGACCTAAACAGCTTCTACTATGTTTATGCTACTGCTAGACCTGTAATTATGTTCTGGATTAAAATCTTAAAACCAGCACAACTAAGATAAACTGAATCAGATGCATCATTCCAAATTTTTAACTAACCTTATTTGTTATTGCATTTTTCTCCATCAAAATTACTTTGGATGTAGCTGTTGTTTTTTCCCACAGCTATTCTAGGTGGCTGAACTAACACCTTCAGGAATATTCTACTCAAAGGGTATCTGAAGGGCAAATCCACATACCAAAAGCCTCTGGGCTGCATGTGAGCAAGTCTGGATAGCCCAAATTTGGGGCTACATGCTTACATTGAAAAAATAAGATAGTCATCCTGGGTCTTCTTTCTAGAATATAACAACATTGTGAGATGTGGTGGATACAGAAGGACACTAAGCTGCCTGCTGAACTGGCTCCCTCTCAGCTGTCAGCAAAATGTCCCAGCCATAATCCACTCCAAACTCTTCTTGACTGCAGCGGGCTTCCTGCCTTACCCTGAAGTCCAGGGTACAACCCAACGTACATTGAGATCTAATAATAACTGCTGAAGAGCAGTTACACCAAATGCACTATGAAAACATGTTTCTGCTTGATGCACCAATGGTTCAGCCACAGGAATGATACTGTGAGAACATGAAAGAGCTGCTCCTCAAAAGCGTTTTGCACCCGTTAAAGCTGCTGAATGATTAATCCTCTAAAGGCTTTTGACTTCATCCCTTTCTTCTTCTACCAATGCACAATTGTGACAAGATGCTTCTAGTCATTATTAACATCCTCAATTACCCATGCAAAAATCCCAGTAATGCAGGACATGATATCCCTACTACAGACTGGCAGATGAGGGTTTTGACAAAAATGTGTGAAATGAAGCTGTGGTTGAAAAAGGCATTTAGGGCCAGACTCAGTCACGTGACACATGTCAAAGAAACCAATGCACACGCTGAGCATTTGCTTTTTTATCTAGACGAGTTCAGAATCTGAGCCTCAGGCTTTAATTAACACTTTTGAGCGTGCTACATTTGTTCCCGAATTAGATGGTAAGATGCTTAAGGGAGTGATGAACATTTTTCCCCCTTGTTGTTATTTTATAAATTCTGTCTGTACTCATAATTCAAAAAGAGATCATGATCTCAAACCAGTAAAGTTAATACCCTCCTTTGCATTTATCAGTGAGAAAGAGGCTTTAACAGTTCTTTTTCTAGTAGCTTGAGAAAATATCAAACAGAAAATGATAAAACAAGCCAATGATGGGGCCCTCTGAATGCCTGAGCTTTACAGCTCTCCAGGCAAAGACTGTGAATCAGATGCTGAATACATCAGCCTAGAGAAATGTCATCGAACAAGATGCTAGAGCTTTGCCTCTGCTGGGGGGGAAAAGTGAGAAGGGGCTGGTGGAGGGAAGACACAGGTACTGGGAAGGAAGCCATGCCCTGAAACCGCCCCCAGTCAGGAAATCAAGACTTCTGTGGAGATTAAGTGGGACATTTTGTAACACATCTTCAAGTACATCTCATCTTAACAATTTTGATATCCAGATGTACTAGACATGTACAGCAATGTGATGCAATGACACCAGGAGATGGGGGGTGGGAGGAATATTGACCTGGAAATTGTGAATGAGTCCATCCAAAGACATTTGAAAGACACACTTATGCAAGTTCTAGTATGTATTTATCCTGCCCCAAGAAGAAAGGAAGCAGATGGAGGCATATTTCTTCTAATTTACTGCCTGCTTTTTCCTGCACCCCTGCCACACCCTAAGGAGGAAGATCTTTCTGTAGAAGTTCTATAAAGAAAACCTGTAGGTGGGTTCCTCACTCTCTGCCAAACATCTGGCAGCCTTTGAAAATCCTCAACTCAGCATCAGCTTTGCCAACTGCTTCCTCTGCAGGCAAATACTTTCCTCACGATCACACTAGAAGAGGAGCAGCCTTCCCACAAGTCAGGCTAAAGGAGAAGAAAAGGACATGTGATTTCATGTACCAGATCCTTCAGAACTGGGGATACAAATAATCTTGTCTCCATCATCTCGAGTGTCTTGAGATTAACGAGATTTTCTTCCAAACGAGTACGATCATTCCCAGTTTCTCTGTTCTGTTTGTAACCCAGCTCCCCCAGAGAAGAACACCAATTATTGACTCAACTGCCATGGAGCTCTGTGAGCCCAAATCCTTTTCTTGGTTGCAGCAGAAACTGTGCCTGGCAATGCAGAGTAGCGATACCACTGCCTTAGAAAGTCAGGAAGGATGGCTGCTGACGTGAGCGGCTTTAGGCACTGCCTGGCCCACGCGCTGAATAACCAGCGAAGCTGCAATCCTTTCTAAGGTCAGGGAGACGTCTTCTAGGCAGCTTAGCTGTTTTGCAGAAACTGGTGTTTCAGATTGTGGAGTTATTAGGGACAACATTTTCAGGAGTGATAATCTCCGCTCTTTTTTCTGTCAGTTGTTTGATTAGTCATCGCAGGCAGCTGCTCCCATGAAATGTGAAAAGGCACCATTATATAAAAACTTGTGTGAGCAAACTAGCTGGTAAGGAGAAGCAGCAGCCATTACTGGATTGTTTTTCCACTGGTAAATCATCGACTTCACCAGAGCTGCTCATGATTTGCCTGAGGATATAAAAAGCTTATTTTTTTTCATGAGAAGCACAGCAGATTTCTTTCGTATTTTTTTACATTCAAGACGTTGCACTTTAAATATATTTATCACATCAAATTAAAAAGGCTTCCAGGAAAAGTTTACCATTGACTAAATTTACATTTTTCCCATACAGACATTTTAGGGACATTTTAGGTAAAATGGAAAGAAATGTCAATGAGATGTGTGTCTGTAGGAGGGAACATTAGCTGTCAGTTGCCCCAAAATAAAAAGACTCCTGTATCTTCAACAGAAAACAAGTTGTTTTACTTTTGAAACAGAAAAAAAGATTTTTGCAAAGATTTTCATTTCAGCTTTTTGAAAGCTACAAACGTGAGCTTTTCAAGGACAGCATAAACCCACTTTGAACAAGGGTTTAAAATACCCATTTTGAGTGTATTGCTTAAAGTGGGCTACGAATTCACAGCCAGTTAACTGAAACATGTTCCTCTTAAATGAAATTTCCTTCAATCCACCCATACCTCTGGGACAAGATACACACTCAGTAATTACTCACAACATTACTCAGCCTTTTTGGTGTTTACCACCTTCCTTCAGGGAACAGACTCCAGAGCTAGTGAGATAAGCATCATACAGCAGTAGAAGAACAGAGGACAGGCAGGACCCTGCAGAGGAACCGAATGCGTTTCCTTAAGATCTTCCACTACCTTTATGTTCATAGCTGAAAAAAACAACCCAGAAAGCTTCTGTTTAAATCCGTGAGAAGAACAAATATTCCCTGTTGAGTTGACACCTGTCTCAGATTTAACAGTGTATACAAAATATTTTCTCTGCATGCATTCAGACAGGAAGAGAGAACACAGGGGATTAATTTTTCAGTGTATTGTATGAGGGCTTAGACAAGTAATGCACTCTAACTTCACATCAAATACACCGAGGGGCACTCGCTCCTCTATAATGTTTACTGGTATGCCCTGGCTGCATTTAAGGCTTGTAGTGCCAGTCCTATTGCCCATAACACGTGCTATAGCTAAGCTGGCACTCAGCGGGCAGCTTGTGCCAGCCCAGATCACTCTGAGGGAGACTGAGTAGAATTTAGCCCCGTTTTTTCCGTAACCAGGCCTTTTAGCAGGATATAATGGGCCCGCCTCTCCTCTCATGCTGCTGCAAGTCACGCATTACTTCATTTAAGTCATTGTACAGCTTAATTTCACATTAGTGTGAAAAGCTGATGGAAGCTCTTTCCCTGCCCTACTCGGACAGTTGCAACTGATTGACGGAAGATGCAAATCCAGCCCAACACTGCCAAGATCTATGTAGGAACATAGCTCAACGAGGAGCCTGAAGTCACAAGTCACAGTTCTTGTAACCTTGGAGTCTTGCAAGGACCAGTGTGTAACACTCTTGTTGCTCATACCCAGACAAATGTAGAATGAGGCAAGTGTGACCAATGTTTTTGTAACGACAGGTAGAGCTGGTTTTTGACGAGTGAGTTGCTTAAACCGAACTCCCTATTGTGGACGCTCTCCTTCCTTGGGGAATACAAGGGTGCGCGCCCAGACTCTAGTTACGCCACAGAGCTCCATCCCTAGACATCCGCAAAGCATAAAATCAGTTTTAAAACTGATAGTATTGCACGCCAACAATGAAAACTGGAAAACTGGAGAGCCTGTCCGGCTGTTCAGCAGACTGTCTAACCTAGTCCACCACTGTGCTAACGACTGAGCCTCTGATGCTTCCTCCCTGCAACACCAGTTTTCCACACGCTGGCAATGCAGTAGTGTAGGTTTGGTATTCAGAGCCCTGCATCAGTTGTACCTGGTGTTTGCAACCCTGGGGCAGGGAAAGATAGTCTGGCTGGCAAGTAGGCAGAATTGCACCTGAGGTGGGGCCAAGCTGCAGTACCAGAGCTGCTGGTGCTGTGCAGGCTGCGTTCTGACCTTCATTTCAAAGCCTTATCATTGCATAAACCAGCTGCGCTCTGGCAGTTTTGGGGTGTAGCTTGCCTTAAGCTAACACAGGTTTTCAGATAACATTGCTTAAAGACTTCAGTCAACACTGTACCAGGGTGGATAAATGGAATTAAGAATAAATATTCTTAATTCAAAATGCAATCAGTTGATCTGCAAAGTAAAGCAAATTATACTTCTTGCCTGGGGACCTGCAGCGTCCCTGAAGGCAGGGAACTTTGACCAAAAGGAAATTTTGATACTAGTCAAGTGCGAATGGCATTTCACAGGAGTCTGTGAAGCTTTCTTCTACAAGCATTTTCCAGCTATTCCCATTAAAAACCATGCTGTTAGTCCAACTTCAATAAATACATTTACACTGCTGATTCTGGAATACTGTCAGTAGGAACGATGTTAGATCTATTTGGGTCCCAACCTGTAATTCTATATGGTTACCTCTCACCAGTTTAAAAAAATGACTGAGTATGCTGGAACTGTTCACTTTGCCTAATTAATGGAGTTTGCATGTAGACACTGGGGCATGTACTGCCTATCCCGACTACTATCACTTTTACACAACTGAGAAAAATAATTAATGTTTCACAGTTTTCCACATTAGCTTTGCTCTTTCAGATCTTGGTTTCACAGCACAGCTAGACTGGACAGTGCATTGTACTCCTTGAAAACTATCACATTTACCCCAGAGCTGATGAGACGCTGCAGTTCCTAAACAGATTCGAGGTCCAAGCCCCAGACTACCAAGCAAGCTCCACAATGAACACAATTGTAGCTCTCCTTTCACTCAACAAACAACAGGTTTGGTCTTATAAGCTTATGAGGTCAAATTTACTCCTGCAGTGCTGTTAAGTACAATCAATGCTACTGAAATCAGTGAAATAGGTCAATGTTAAACAGCAAATTTTTATCTGGGAGGAAATGTTGCATTCCTTAGGGACATTTATCCTTAGTAGGTCTATAATTCTGCAAAACTTTTTTTCCCTGTTTAGTAAAAGGGTAACTTCTTGGTCCCAAATAGGTGCCCGTCCAAGCACCGAGGCCAACAGATATTCTTGATTCCACCTATGGTATGAAAACAAAGTCCATGATACTGTCTCTGACCCTGATTACACAAACAAGGAGAACAACACAGTTGCTCTAACTGCATGTGTGATGATTCTGCTGGTGTTCTTGTACTGCATTTTTATTGCTTCCAAATTTACTGCCAACAGATCAGGTGCCTTGTTTGCTTAGACCTATGCCTTGTGGATTCATTTCAGTTCTCTGTTCACGAGCTTCTGTATTTGGAAAGCTCTGCAGCCATCTACCTTTTGCAATGACAGGTCCATTCTTGTCACAATCTTCTTCTACTGAACTGCTTATTAATATCACAAATTATCAGTGCTTCAATTAGTACCACTATTCACTGCGCATGACTTGGCATTTTTTCTCACAGAATTGTCATATAATGGTTTATGGTTTCACCTTTGTTTTCGCAAATGCATCAGTCTGTGACTGGAGTGTCCATAAAGAACTAGCTACTGTCCCTTTATACAATTGAAAAATCCCATTTCTGAAAAGCTTGTCTTTTGAGAACCACTAGAAATATATATTCAAATGTACCATGTTTTTACCTATGCTTTCTCAGAGGAAGGGACAAGAAAGGGGGTGACATTGCTTGGCTTAATCAGAAATTGACTATATTCCAAATATGAGTACCAAACAAAGCGACAGGAAGATCTCTTGTTATTAAACTAACAATCGATTCTTTATCACAGATCTATTATTGTTCAGAAGGCCAGTCTTACTCCTATGGACAGTTTAAGAACAGGATAACAGCCGCAACAGGTCCAGGGAACGCATCGATCACCATCTCCAACATGCAGCCCTCTGACACTGGTGCCTACACCTGTGAAGTTTTCAGCCCACTGGGTGACACCGGCCAGAGTCAGAAAACCGTGATTGTCAGTGTGCTGGGTAAGCGCCTTTCCTCTCTATTGCCGTATTGTAGTTTTCCCCTCTTATTATGAAACACTGAATTCACAGCTCAAACTACGTAGGACCAGGGGGTATAATAGGACTGTGATAAACAAGGCCCATGACGCAGAGAAAGGGCTCACTGATGTGCTGACCCACGGGATTTTTCCACGGGCAGAGCCGGGGTGCCCTCTGCCTTCCACACAAAGCAGACCTGGTGCCACTCCACAGCTGCCCCTGCCCCACCTGCAGTAAAACCCATGAGTGGCCTTTAGAGTCACTTTGTGCTCTCAAAAAGCGACCTCACGTTAGCAGGTAAGCGAGCAGCTGCAATTACCCAACCTCATTACACTTTTCATGCTAGAAAACCAAGCGGTATCATCTTTGATTAAAAATAAATCCAGCCCCAAAGACCAACATTTTTCTAATTTTACCTAATGTTGGCCAAGGTGACCTGTGTGAATCTAGGGACAGGCAGCAGTACAGCCCAAGGGGTCTGGCTCACTCCAGTTCCCAGAAACTCTAGAACCTTAGCATGTGTTGAATGGAAGCGGTACAAAGCCTTACTTTGGATAGAAGAAAGCCATCGTTTAACAACGAACAGGCAGGACAGAAAGGATGAAAAGTGGTGGAATGAGATGGTTTACTTCCTAATAAGACAAAAGCTTGTGCTAACCCATCTAATTGCTTTTATACTGAGAGTTCATACCTCCTCAGAGTGACAAATCAAAAGTCACATGCGAACATGATAACCAACATCATTTGCCTGTCTCCCAGGGATAAGAGAAAGACCTATGTAAACTCAGTCCCTGAAAAATCAAAGTACTGCTGTCATTACTCATCTAAAACTCCCCCCCAAAATAGTAATGCTGGAGCACTAGAGTAAGAGAATTTACTTTTCACACAAAGACCAAGAAACATTTTTTCATTTATGCACACAAAACTGGGCTATGTTCATTGCTGGTCTAGTCGGTACTCTACAGAATCACAACCTATCCATAGGTAGGAAATGAAAAATAATAGGTGTAAGTGAAGACAGAACCTTCTCCTGTGTGCAAAGTGAGGAAATGCTATCAAAACGGATATATTTTTTAACAGAACTGTAGTTAATTTATTTCCTCCACCACTGCAATATACTGAAAAAATCCCTCTCCCTTTATGTGGAAAAGCTCCTGCTGCGTCCCTAAAGAAAACGATGCTGCTAGGTGGCAGAATGGCGTATGAGGAATAGTGACTGGCCCATTATAATTGAAGTAGTAGGTAGTCTTCATCTCAACACCTCCATAGTAATATTTAGTATGCAAATGGAAGGCAAGATAATAAAAATGTATCCTAGGCCATGTACATATATTTAATATTACTCTGCACTCCGATGGAAATGTGTAGATGGGGGTCAGTTCTTTACGTACAGCAGCACAGTACCAGAACTCGAGGTGGATGCTTGCAGCCCTGGCTATGTACTCACGATGTCTGTTCTCATTGTTATTTTACAGTCAAACCATCAAAGCCTTTCTGCAAAATAGAAGGGACGCCTGAAAAAGGCCACCTAACCTACCTCTCATGCAAATGTGAAGAAGGATTGCCTCACCCTACCTACCACTGGTACAAAGTAGACGAGAATACCCTCACGCCTGTGACCGAAAAATTTAGTACGTAACTACAAGACCACCATATTGTGTTCAAGATCCGCAGTTCCTTAGTACCAGCCATTTCACACACTGTGTATCACCACATAGGGTAGTTAAAACTTATCCTCCTCTTCTGACAGTCAATGTCACAAAATCGTATTTTTCACTTATTCAAATTGACTGATCGCTGTCACAAAACAGGACTTTTTTTTCTGTTCGTTTTAATAAAAATTCTGTGGCATGTTGAAGTCTTGTCTATGCCATTACTTTAGGTTGTTAAAATGGGAGATAGATTTATGCCTTTGCATCTCCCTTCCCTCTGAATTTTGAGTGAACTTAGAATAAATTAAATCAATTTGTCATTCAGATGCTAAGACCTCCATCCCCAAAATCTTCAGTACCTGTTATATTTTAATTTCTGAAGTTACACTGACAACACTGGTATCAATGCGGGTAAAACATCAGACAGGCAGGCTGATTTGTAGAGTAGTCACCTACTTCTCATGTTCTACTACACTCCTGCCAGATCCATTGTAGTAACTTCCTAGGAAGGTAAACGTTTTTTATTTAAAGAATATAAAAAAACCCAAATGAGTGAATAATCAAGAGAACCCCATTTCTAATCTCTTAATAGCTCTCAGTATTACCAACTAAAGGAAACCGTTTGCCTTCACAGTACACGAACAGTAACCTGTACCTGCTCTCTGTTTGTCACAGATCCAAACACTGGCATTCTTTACATCGGCAATCTCACCACCTTTGAAACTGGGCACTACCGGTGCGTAGCCAGCAACATCCTGGGCAACAGTACCTGTGAGCTTGACCTAACCACACACTGTAAGTTTAATGCATGAAAGTAATCACGTACTTGATGTATGACATGCACAGTTTGCAGGAAAATGCTGTAGCAACTTTAAAGCATAGAATTTTTTTGAGTAAGAACGGAACAGCCTTTGAAGAGCTCCAGAGTTTTCCTCCAGGCATGCCCAGAATTTACATTGACCAAGACAGCTGATTTAACATCTCCAGCTTCATTTCCCGCTGGGATCTGGAGCTGAATCCGGCTCTGAGTGCTGAGTCTTTACTGAGAACTGACAGATGTGGAGTTTAGAGCAATTTTTTTCAGCCCACAGTCTCACTGAGGTCCCCCCGCCCCAGAATTTACAATCATCACTGAAATGTGGTAGTATAAGGACTGGGGGATTGTAGATGTCACCCCTAGCTAAAAATACTGTCATCATGGAAAAATACCTTACCCTGACTGCTCTCAAGCAGTGGTCAACCACATCTGCATGCAGATTTTTCAGCTAACCAGTACCATTTAACAAGAACCAAGCATGTGTTGTACAACCAGCCACCACAGATGTTCCTGCAATGGTCACTCAACTACTCAGCGGTCTAGAAAATGAAAAGCGCAGGTCAGAGCCAGAAGCTGCAATGCAGTGGAAATGGAAGGTTTTGGGGGCTCACAAACGATGAGAGCATACATTTTACATCTCAGCTGAAAGACAGAGATAAAGGCAACCTGAACTTCAGCATTTGTTTGCAAGGACTGAAGAGCAAAGGCTTTCAACTACTGCCAGTGTTAACAGCCTCATGTTTCCCTTAGCCAGGCATAAACACAGGGTTTGTTGGGGTCGGGAGCTAACCAACAAAAAGGGAGGCAGCAAAGGTCATAAAGCACAGTCCTCTGGTTCCTACAGAATCTTTGGCCTCCCTCCTGGAAATACAGCTGTCAGTCATTTTTTTAGTTCTTTGAACCCAATGCTTTCTTTCTGCTAAAGGCTCCTCCACTAAATTTACATGGGATTTTGCTGTAATAATACTTTTTAGAAAGTCAAGTAATCTCTTTTTCTTTCCAGATTCAGACAGTGCTATTGTTGCTGGAGCACTAATTGGAGCAATCCTGGCAGCTGTTATCATTTGTGTTATCGTCTGGATTTTAACCAAGAAAGCAAAGACTAAGAAGTTGTCAACTAATGAGATGCGGTAAGAGTTTGCTTCATTTTAAGATGATTATTTCTGCGAAACACTGCTGATAATCCAGCACTAAAGTAAAATGTAATTACTCTAAACATTTTTTTAGGGTAAATAATACAGGTTTTGAGAAAACTTCCAGAGTGACAATATTTGCTTTTGTACAACTTTAAAGCTGCTGTTCTTGTAACAGAACTTGCCATTACTCTCTTGCCTTTGTTTACAGGTAGCTACCACTTGGCAGTACCCAAAATAGTAGAGTAAATGTTTTTTTAAACAACACAAAATAAAAGTGGCAAGTTGGAAAAACAGGTTTTAGTATTTAAAAGTTAATGGTGACTGTTTAAGGCAGGTGGAAGAAGTAAAAGAAAAAGAATAGCAGCTAAGGGTTGCCTCAGCAAATTTATTGGGATTGGATGTTACTGGATTTAAACAGAGGGCTCGGTTCAGTGCTATTTGAAATTACAGGACACATGCTTGGGATACTTTAAGGCATCTCAACTGACAGGAGACACAAGGTTCAGGCAACAGAACAGAGCCCAGAATGTTCATTTTGATCCTGCTCTGGAAATGTCTTTTCCTCTGTGCTTTGGTTGCTCATTTTTCCCTTAAATTGCCAAATCTTCAGAATAGGGACAGCCTCATAAACTATACAGACCGTGTTCAGCCCCATGATGTTAAATGCTAAATGAATACATGCAGCTGAGGCCACAAAAAATATTATGTCATCTGGATACTTCCCATCGCACAGGTCTAAGACTTCCTGATAAAGAATTCTACTAATCCAGACCAGTGGTTGGTCACTCACGCACTGGACTTTTGCTTTCAATGCATGTAGCATTAACATCTACATTTGTGCTCAGATCCTAATAAATCTTAGTACATTGAATTAATTCACCAGAGTCTGATATTTTTCACATGTGAAAGTACTTAAATGTTGGGAGTTGGTTTATTATTTTGATAAGATAAATGGAATTCATACCTGTTACTAAAAATATTTTCCTGAATGTCAGCCTTTTCTAAAATACTAAATATATTTTAAAATATTTTTCTAGATTTCAGCCTTTTCATAGCTCTTTTCTGGCTGCACTCTGTTTTTGATGCACTTGAATGGGACACCAGGTCTGCATGGAATTTCCCAGAAAGCTCACACCAAGCAGCGTGTTCTGCTACCCCTCCTCAGACGCTGTTTGCCAGCACTCAGTTTCCCATTCTGCTTTCCTGGTGTAGCATTTAAACACAGCAAAATCCATTTTATTCTAATGGGATCACTTAAACCAGTGATGCAGACCTGTCTTAATAGCTTACACTGTCACTCTTTCTGTCTGAGCCGCAGAGACGTAGCTTTTTCATGTGCTCTTGGAAAAGTCTTAATAATACGGGGGGTTACTGCTTAGACAACAGAACTACAAAGACTCATTCTTTTGAAAAGCTCTAGTGTAGATGGGTTTTTAACATGTGAAATCACAATCCTCATCCTGTCTTCCTGCAGTGAAACGGCTCAGAAACAACCCAATGCAGAGTACACTGAGGTACCTAATGAAGAAAATGTTCCCATGACCACTGTTCCACCAAGCAATGCAACAAATGAATATCCTAGTGTTGATGAAACAGCAGCCTCTGTAATCCCTGAAAATGATGAGAAGCAAGAAGTGGGAAAAGAAGAAATAGCCTAGAGTTTTCCTTGTCAGCTTTGGACCCCTTTATACAAAAATTGTTGTCACTGAATTAACATAGAAGCATGACTAAAGCTTAAAGGGGCATGTGTACGGTGAACCACTGGGCTGGAGATTGAAAAGGGTCTATACACACGCACTTTGTGAACAGCAGAAGATTTGGCCTTTAAAGTTAACCCAATTTCATTTATTATCTAGTTGTAATTGTATATAAGGATAAAAAGACTATCATCCACACTTATCCAACCTATTTTGCAAAACGAATTAGGAAATGGGCTGAAGCATTTGACAAAGTAAGAGCTTTCCGGTCACCGATCAGTAATGCTGTATGTAGCCATACAGTTCTGAACCACCCCAGTCTTCTCCAGAAACAGCGTCGGCCAACCTCATGCTTCCCGTGCCCCATGGACAATCATCACGGCCAATACATTGCAGTGATTAAAGGATCTGATTTTGCACGTCAGAAGTAAAAAGAAGTTTCATCAATGTCATCAGAGTGCAGAAACAGATATTAAGACCTGGACCAGTGAAATCTTGTGTGTCTGAATTCCACCTAAAGCTAAAAAAAAAAATATCCCAGAAACTGTTACGCTGCTGCTGCCTGATGTGGAATACATTTTGTTAACAGTGACCTCGGCTTTAAAGTTCCCAAGGCACCAGCATTCCAGAGTTGTACATTTCAGCAGCTCTGGTTTTCAATCTAATGTAACTAAAACTCAAGTTCAGACATTGATTGACTGGTTTCCAGACAACAGGAGCTGGAAATCTAACCCCCTCACAAGGCTGGTTATAATAGGCACACACAGGATCAGATTCCTCATGACACGCAGATACAGCTGCTTTCAAAACTTAGAAGTGAATAATGCCTACTAAGTGACACGCTAGTTTTGATTGATTCCTCTGCCTGAGACGATTTAAATCTATTTCCAGGCAACTGCCCTACCCACTAAGCAACAAACTCGTGCTACTTTCCTTCTGGTGTCTTTAGCCCAGCGTAACTGTGACTATTGTCTGTAGGTGAAAGCATCAAGCAGAAAGGTAAGTAGTGCACATACACCAATAGCCAACAGCTGAGAAACGAGCACTCTCTTGGAAGGAGAAAAGGGAATTGAACCACATACGCTCTGATCACTAGACACTTCTTCTCTGTGGGCCTCGTTTCTAAGGTTAAAACACAGCACTTCTAAAGGGCAAAGACCTACTTTCAGAAGAGCTCAAGGACCACGAGGCTCAAATGAATACAGACACACAGCCTCAGCATCTCCCATCTGAACTACATGAGGTAGATATTCACTGACACAAGGAGACATTGGTTTCAGTCTCATGCACTGCAGAAAAATGTACATGGCTCAGGGATCTGGAAATTTTTGGCATGTAAGTCCTTCATAGGATCTCATGTTCATAAATCCTAATATCATGAAACAGTTAAATGCAACAGTCATCTTTAAAATAGATAAAATGATACATCTGTGCTAACATTTTCAGTTCCCACACCTGTAAGTATTTCTATCAAGAAAGTGACCACACACAAAAAAAAGGGGGGGGGGGGGGGGAGGGGAAAAAAAAAAAAAAAAAAAGATGTAAGGCATGAGGTCCTAAGTAAGATTCAATTTGGATCACTATGCATAACTATTCATTACCCTTTCTATGCAGTTTTCTGGCTTTCAGATACTTGCCCTTGATACGTGTGTCCATTGTTTAGCCTTATTTCAGAGTAAAAGAACATTTACAGTCTTCTTATAATATTGTTTTAGCTAAAAACTGCTCGTACCAGATTGTGAGGGTCAAACCCTTACTAATACCAACACTGCCATATTCTATGAGTGGATCCTCACACCCCTTGCTCCTCAAAATATCCAGGGAAAAACTTAAGTCATGACCTGTACGGAAGTCTCTTCTTGACCAGGCATCTCTCTTACTGACCCTTGTGGCAGTAGCACTAAGCCAAATCTGCAAACTCACAGCCTTCAATCTAGGTTTAGCAGCTTCCTGAAAACTTCTGATATTCACACCCAAAATTTTGTTAAGCATGCAAAACGACAAAGTTAAGCATGTTCAGTAACAGCAGAAGTATCAGTACTACCTGCTCCTGTTTGGGTGCCATTTTTTACCAAAGGTGTCTCCTAATAAGATAATTCAAATCAATTACTGGTCCAAGGGAGCCCACGACTTGGATGACAGTGGCATTAACTTTAAATAATTTCTTCCCTGACATTTCTAGGCATTCTTTTACTCTTGCCCTTTGCAGAAAAATATAAACAACTTTCTTCACGACGCTGCTGCAGCTGTACTAGTTCTTCTAAAGTCATCTCCTGTATGTATGTCTTAGTTACATTTTCCTTACTGCAATAGCTTTCTAACTTTCACATCTCTGCAACAGCACTACTGTGATTGAAGAAGGGAACATATCATGTGGTCATTATGTGATTTTTTAATCTTTCCTTACTCTCACCTCCACAAATTTCTCTGCTTGTATTCCTTATATAACTTGCTACAGTAAAATAGGAGCTTATGCTGGTGACATTATAATTACCTTCTATAGCTAATACAATCTTACAGGTCTTACCTTTGCTAAAAAAAGTAGAAATTGCTCATTTTGTTAATGTTTTTAGATAAAAAGTAAGAAAACTTGAACACAAGTTCTAGACTAATAATTCCTCTCATACTTGTAACCACTGGTGTGCAATGGACAGAATTAAAAAAAAACCCAAAAGGAAAAACAAGAAGCAAAGTGATTGCTGGGGGTGAGGAGGAAGGCAAGAAAAAGAACATTTCTTTGGAGTTTCTTAACAATACTGAGATATTTTTGTAAGCCTTCTGGCAGATGTTTTTTCTCATTATGAAGCTTCTCTCATGTAAAATAGTTTATTAAAAAGGATGGGGCACTGTTCCTAGTTTTCCGCTGATGCTCTTGGCAAAGCACAAGCCAAATTAGGTATTGATCCATGGTCTGTAGCTCAAAAGCCCTGCAGAGCTATGCAGGATGGAGAAACATTTTTCAGAATTTGCCTCAGATGTTCCAACAGTCTTTGCTGCATGGCCCATTTATCTTCTCCTGAGGGAGTAGGGATCATTAATATGGAAACCAGATATTAAGCCAACATTCAAGCCACCATCTCCTAGGGAAGTGGATTTACAAAGCTACAGAACTGTGGCAGAGTTTTTTGCTATACAAAGATCAAGGATGAACACTGAATTCTAACTTTTTCTCCGTTCAAGTTTTCAACAGTGCCTGCACAGTACAGAAGAAACATTTACTCAGTCAGGTTCCGCCTTCAAGCAAGGTATGCATGGCCAGAGCTTACTGTCCAGGCAAGTTACACCTCCTGCTCTCAACAGGTGCTCTCAGTGAAATTCAACCTGCATTTTGCATTCCAGGATAGACTTAAGGTACTTGGTGAAGATATTGGTTTGGTTGGAAGCTTCTGTCTTGCTTATTGAAATAAATGGTGTTACCTTAATCCCTACAAGTCAAGCTGTAGAAACTGTCATCTTCTATTTCAACCTCTCCTTGCAGCTGAAGAACAAACACGCTCTACTTCCATACTGTGTAACCGATGGCAGGGTTTCATCTGACTTGTCCACATCCCAAGCATACAAGCTATGTAGAAAATATTGGGTTTGTTACGTGAAAGTTTAATAAAGTTTTATAACACCAAAGACTGCTTTTTAGGAAAGTTCTTTATTTCACAGAATTTCATCAGCATCAATTGTTCAGAAAGGGGAAATCTATCCTACTAGTGTGAGAAGTGATCTTACCAACAGCAGAACAGAAGGTCACTTTTCAGACTCTGTCTCATTAGCTCTGCCTTCTAATAACTCGATAGCAGGATTTGCTATGAGTCAATAGATTAAACCAGTCTTCTGTTATAAAATAAGATGGTAAACTGCAAGTGTCAGTGCTACATAATGGAAGCCAAACAGAACAGAGAAAGAAGTCTACAGAAGGAGCAAGAGGAAATAAAATTAGATACAAAGTACATCTCAGAGAAGTATGCAGAACCATCCATTATATAAGGTGTATTTGCTGAGGTAACCCTGACACTGCACCTGCGTTCTGCAAGCAGTCCAGTGCACTTCGTCAAATACGGATATTTAAAGATTCAAAGAAACAAGGTAACAATAGATAACAACAGAAAAGCTTTAAACACTCAAGAGCTCACTTGGAACAGACTAAGAAGAACAGAAGTGGGTACCATCATCTACGTAACTGAGCAAACTGCATTCCACAAAGGGAGAGGTGTAGCTTAGAATCACCTGAAGGACAAGAATCAGTACCCACAAAAAGACCAAACAAAAATCCACACACAAATCACAAAGGCTAAAGGAAAAAACAAAGACTCTAGAATAAGCTTCTGAAAGAAAAATGACTTTAAATGGTTAAAGCATTTTTTGGTCCTGTTGCTTGAAAGAAATAATCCTAAACTAGGTTCTGAAATCGAGGGAACGACCACATTTATACAGCTCATAGTGTAAACTGAAAGAACTGCAAGATATTGAAAAATACTTTAAAGTCAGTGAACTGTTTAATTAACAAGAAGTACAAACAGTTGTTTTGGCACTGTACTTGAAGGAAAACTAGATACACACATTTTATTACCATGCTGATGTCCACATATGACATCCTAGTTGAACTATCAAAATATGAAGTTTGCAGTCTTAAATACAAGTGCAACAGGAAAGAGACTCAAATCAGAAGTCCCCACTAGCCTTCCACCATTCTTTTAAGCATGGCTCCCAGGCCCCCCTTTGCCACTTTCAGTGGGGTCAGTTCTTCTTTATTCTCAATGTGAATACTTGCACCGTGAGACACCAGCAGCTTTGCCTCCTCCACTCTCTCTTCATCGCAGGCTAAGTGACTGTAATAAGAACAAGAAACCCACAGCCACCATTGAACAGTCCAAGCCTATAAAGAGCAGTACTTATGCCTTGCCAAAATGACAGCATGAATGCTGGGGAGGGGGGGGGGGGGAAGATGCATCCTAGAACAACAAAACCACACGCAAGCAACTACCTACACAGATTCCAAAGCTTGTTGTCCAGTCACTCTGTTGTTGTTAAGCACCTCAAGAACGTTCTTCCTGCTATTATCCTCGCAACATTTAGATGCTTCTTTAGATTAGGATTTGGCTCTGCAGTCAGCAAAGCTAAGAAGCACATAATCCACAGTGAAATGGGAAAATGGTCATCTCTATTTGAATTGGAAGCGATAAACTAAATCGTACAATGCTTAAAAATAATCTGATGTAAAGAGTTACTGCAAATGCAGCAAGTGCTTTTCTCCATTTGGCACTGTATCTTAGAAAATAAACATATCTGTTCCAGGGCAATGTACAGCTAAAACATACTGCCTGATCTTATTCACAGCACAATCTTGATTCCACAGTAGACAAGGCAGAGTTTTGTCACCAACTTCAAAGCAGTTAAGGTTTTACCCTTACAGATTCAAACTGATCTCTAAGGTAATACCAAACACTGGACGGACTGGACTTAAACTGCAACTTATTTTCCTTAGAGAGGTGAAGAGAAACTTCCAAAATTAGCTTTTGCTTGGCATCACAGAGTAGGCCAGCCTGCAAGACCAGTTTCCTCCGACTTTGAAGTCATTAGCTCACTTTCTACCCTCTAGTGGCAATGGAACATATTCCAAATTATTACAAAAGGTGTTCTACACTTTTTAAGTAGATGTAGTAACACAAATTAGAGTATGTACATACAGACACAGGCAAAATATTGAGACTGATTTTCTCAAATCCTTTTAAATTACATAGGGGTGTGAAGCAAGGGAGTATTTTGAGGCAATGAGAAATAAAAAAAAAGAAACTGAAGTAATGGAGTTTCATTTCACAGAGATTATGCTATATTAAGCAAAGTAAAAATGAAAAATTACTTACAGAGGAGTATTCCCTTCAGAGTCCCGTATATTAACAGACGCATTGTGCTGCAGAAGGATCTGTACCATTTTGAGGTTTCCTTTGGCAGCTGCTCTGTGTAATGGGGTGGATTCAAAATGATCTCTTGCATCCGGATCAGCTCCGTTTTCTAAAAGCATGATCGCAATCTGAATATGTAGAAAGCAAAAGGAGCGGGGAAGGAGGAGGTAAAGTTAATATAACTACATACTTCTTCCAAGAGCAACACCACCTTCAGTAGCTTAGGCAAACATACCTCTTGCTTGTTTTTGGAGGCTGCATAATGCAGGGGCGTACAGCCGTTCTGATTGACAGCATTTACATGAGCACCCTTGGCAATGAGGGCTTTCACAATTTCATCACGGCCTGCCGAAGCAGCAATATGTAAGGGAGTCCAACCAGCCTACAGAGGCAAGAAAAAACCCCACACATCATTCGAACCAGGAGCTTCAGGCAAAAAACATGACAAAACAACCCAACACAGACTTGGCTACTCATACTGCACATGTTTTTGTAACTGTAAAGCTAAACATTATTGATTATCACCAGAGAGCCAAGTCTTACATCCTCTGACATGCCTGCATTCAGTACTTTATGAAAGCTGCCAGTTAAATGCCAGAAATCACTTCTGTTATGCACAGTATCTTGCAGGGCACTTTGACCCTGTTAATTGCAGAATTAACAGTAGTGCCTTTTTAAGAACAAGTAAGACTGGAGGAAAAAAAGGGTCTCCAAAAGTTTGCACCATCTTTTCTATATCCTAATGTCTAATTAAACTGATGGTAATTAAACTGATGGGACAACATTTCCTTCTTTAAGGATGCTTTATAATGGATATAATTATTTCAGCCCTTCCTCCAGAACCGTAACAAACCATCTCTTTTCCAACTGTGAATGCACCGAACCTGTCACCTACTCAGTAATGCCTTCCCCAATAATAAGAAATCCTCAGAGCACCCCATGATTTGGCACAACGTATTTAACAGGATCACACCGAGATAACAGGAACGTGAAGCCCCCCCAACCACCACCCGCACACCCCCCGTTTTGCAACTTTGTTCAGAACAGTTCTCCTACAATTCCTTGACAATAAGCGAGGCTCACCAAGGCTCACTACCCCCTCGGTCCACATGGCCAGTGGTATAACTTCAGCTCTTTTCCTTGCGCACACACAGCCCTGTGGGCTTCCCACAGCCTCCCAGGCACGGCCCGGGACACACAGAGCGCCGGGCGGAGGAGGAGGAAAAGGCAGGCTGCGACCAGCGCCCGCCGCCGGGGCACTGCAGCGGCTCCAGCCGTGACGGCCAAAGGGTCCGCAGAGAAACTGCGCGGCGCAGCTCCCCGCGCACAGGGGCGCACAGTCCGGCCCCGGCCCCCCAGCACCCCGGGCCGGCTCGCGGCGGGACGCCGGCGGGGCTGCCACACTCACATCGTCCTTGTCGTTCACGGGCACGCCGAAGCCCAGGAGGAGGTCGGCGACGTCCGTGTGTCCCGCTGAGCAGGCCCAGTGCAGCGCAGTCCGGTTGTCCTGAGGGAAGGAGGGAGGGGGGCGGTGAGCGGCCGGCGGGAAGGCGGCTGACAGGAGCCGCCCCGCGGGGCCCGGCCCCGCAGGCCGCCCGCCCTCGCCCCGGCGGGCAGGGAGGGCCGCGCCCGGCTGACCTGGTCGGCCTTGGTGGCCAGGGCCCTGTCGCGCAGCAGCTGGGCCCGCAGCTCCTCCAGGCGCCCGGCGTAGGCCAGGTTGCAGACCCCCACGTCGGACACCGCGGCCTCCATGCTACCCGCGGGCTCGCCACCTCCCCTGCCGGCGGGGGCGGGGCACGGCCAAGCGCCGGCCAATCAGAGGGGCGCCGGCGCCACCCCAGCCAATGGCTCTTAGCGGGCCGCCCCTCCCGCCCCTGGAGCCGCGGGGGCTGCTGGGGTTTGTAGTCCGACGGGCGGCAGGCGGCGCGCCTTGGCGGGCCGGCGGGACTACAGCTCCCGGGGCGCCCCGCGGCGCGGCCGTGTTGTGTCTCCGTGTCGGGGCGAGGAGGAGGATGGTGACAGCGGGAGGATGGAGTCAGGTGAGGGGCGGCGGCGTGAGGCCGCGACCGGGGAGAGGGGCGAGCGGGGGCTGCGGGCCCGGCCGTTGCGGCGGTCGGCGAGGGGGGGGCGGCCGGCGCGCCTCAGGGGCCGCCAGCGGGGCCGCGGCGCCGCGGGAGGCGGCCGCTGGCTGAGGGGCGAGCGGGGGCCGGTGCCTTCCGCCGTGAGGGGTTCGCCTGGCGGGAGGGACGGGGCCCCGCGGGCTCCCCCGGCGCAGAGAGGGGACTTCTGGCGGGGGGCGGCGGGGTGGGGGCGGCCGGGGGGCGCCGCCAGCCCCGGGGCGGCGGGTGGGGGCTGCGTGGCGCTGTGAGGGGGCTGGGGCCGGGGCTCCGCCGGCGGGGGGAGGGGGCCCTTTCCCGGGGGCTGCCATGGCGCACAGCAGCGGGGGCGGGCGGGGGGAGCCCGGGGACCCCCGGTTCCCTCCCCTGGGCTCTGCGGGATGGGGGTCTGCAGCCCCTGGGCTCAGCCGGGCAGCCTGCCCCCAGTGCGGCGAGTCTCCCGGCGGAGGGGGCACAGCACCCTGCAGGCAGCTCTTTCGCTTCTTTGTTTTTTCTACTTTTTTTTCTGCAGGCAGGTAGGCTGAGAGAAGTTTATGGTGTTTTTTAGCTGGTGCCCGCGCTGACATGCGGGGGTTTATCCTCAGAGCTTGGTAGCACCGGCCCTGGGTGCTCGAATCAGGGGGGTGTAGCTCAGCTCCACTTCTGGTTGCTGTAATGTCGATTTTTACATGAAATGGTGGTTTTGTATATTTACCTGCTGATTACTCATTCTTTATGCTGTATATATACATGTGCAGTTACTCGAAGAGTAAAAGATAATTGTGTTTACTTTCACTTTAAATTTCTGCTTTTTTTTAGCTTATTCCTAAAGGTTCTTAACTAAAAGGCATTATTTTACATTAGGTTTTACAATTGAAGGCCCGTTTCTCTCATCCCAAAACCCCTGCTTTAATCATCTAAAAAAATGAATGAACTGTCATCTTTTAGTAGCATTAATTATCATTTGTTATTTGACACTGAACAGATGTAGCATTGGATAATAACATTAACACACCACTTTTTCCCCAAAGTGTTTACAATCTCCACGTAGGAAAGTAAAACCCAGCCTTGCTAACACTTTTCACATGCTCCCCATTAAGCACGAGGCCGTAATCGCTCTGAGTGGCGGTATTTGCACATTTAAGATCAAGCAAGTGCACGTATGCTGTGATGTCTGAATTGGTTTTTTTCCTTTCCTCATTTCCTTGAATCAAATCTTACTCTCGCTGCAGTCATCCTGAACTTCAGTCAGGCTGAGTGGCTTCAGTCAGGCTGCCTGTAATCAGCGTGTCAGCCATGTTATTTTCTCTTGGCAGTCACTGAGGATCAAAATAAGAACCAGCCAAGACATTGGGTATTTCACTGTCGGAACATCTTGTTAAAAGGCAAACAGTAAATGCAGCTGGCAGCGCTGTTCAGAAGACCCAAAGACTAACCGCAGCTAGTTCAGTCTAAGAACTCAAGAGTTGAGCATAAAAGAGCAAAGGGCTAAAATGGAGTTTGAATTTTTTGTATTCCTGTTCAGTTTTATCTAGGTATGAAAACCAGATCACTATTTTGTCAGACTACTTAGAAGAATTTCCAGAAACGCACGAGCCAGTGTGGATTCTAGGAAGGCAACACCACCTAAACACAGGTATCTTTAGAATAAAAATGATCTATAAATTCTGTAGAGCGTTCATATATTCGCATGCAGCAGCAGCTTCCGATTTCCTTAGGTTCTCTAAACGTCTCACGAGAGAGGTTTATATTTCTCCATCAGCAAGAAACCAACTACAGGCAGTAGTATTCTCATCCTACAATGAAACGAGAAGTTCACCTATGTACTTTGTACCGTAATTCATGCAACAGCTTGTAGTTGTAGCAAAGGCTGGTCAAGTATGAGGCTTCTCAACATCAAATGACTCAGAAATAGATAAATAAATAGTGTGGGGGGGAATTTTTTGGTTCAGTAATACCAATGTTATTTTCCCTTATGGGATGCTGTCTGCAGCCTGTTATTCACAACTAAAATGGTATTTCCAGAGAAGAAGAAGAAGAAATTCCATCTACAGCACATACTATATTTTGATGAAAATAAATATATGACCTAGAAGTCATAGCAGTGATGTATTCATATATCATATAAAAATGAGATTTCAAAAATTAGTTTTGTTCCGTGGGGAGAAGACAAGGGCATCTTCCCGTGTTACATGTCAAAAGCAGCAGCCACCAGTGCAGGCATGGTGTTCAGGACAGCCGAGGGTACTGCACGCAGCCTTGATCACTCAAGGATCCCTTGAAAAGCCCAGCCAGTCTGATGGCTCAGAGAAAATGCAGCAAATAAGATTCCTAGGACTTCTTCAGAGCCTTTGGGAGAATTCTGTACATACATGAATTTCAAAAAACAAAAAAAGATATATTAGTATTAGTAACCTTTTCTTAAAATGACTTTGTGTTGGGTTTGGAGGTAATGTATAGTTCCATCTTGGTTTGCATGCAGAAATTCTTTACCTTTCTTAACTTGCTTTACCAGTTCTTTCCTGAGGACATAGTTCTCCCTAGTTGTTTCATTCAAGCTGGGCATAGCCATTCCAAACATCTTGTAAAACTTCGTTGGCTAATAATTATTTCATCCTTAATAAGTTAACTTAATTAGCAGTCTACAAAACCTCTCTGTGTTTAAACAGCTAAAAATGTTGTAAGTATTAAGGGTCTTACATGTAAAAGCTAGTAAGAGTCTTCCATGCACTCTATATGTTGACTGTACAGGGAAAACCAGGATTTTTCACTTTTAAAAGTCCGTTTTAATAATTTCTTTCCTTCTAAAAATATTCCAGACAAATCCAAGTTATTGTTGGATATAAGTGCTCGTCTCTGGTTTACATATAGAAGAAAGTTTTCACCAATTGGTGAGTATGCAGCAGACCAGCTGCCTTGTTATAAATTAAATAGCAGGATTAGTGATGTTATCATGGACTGGAAAATGATCTTTCCAGTATTAGAACATTTTGAGCATCATTTTAACTGTTTATGCAAACAAAATATTAAAGCTAATAAAAACTGTGTTGAATTATACCTGCACATAATCAGGTCTTCATATTTGTAGAGCAAAGTTAGTAAGTGAATTTAGGTTGACAGTATGGAAAGAAAAGGTCTTGCTCAGTGTGTTTTATCCCTAAGGCAGTTGTTAGAGATTTTAACTTTGACATTTTCTCTGTGGTGCTCCACTGTTTTAAAGCCCATATTCATTGTAATGAACTTTTTTAACAGGAGGCACTGGTCCTTCGTCTGACGCTGGCTGGGGCTGTATGCTGCGATGTGGGCAGATGATGCTGGCCCAAGCACTGATCTGCAGACATTTAGGAAGAGGTGAGTATTGTTGCTGAGTGAACTTTTGTGTGGTTTGGAGACAGTTCAATTTTTGTTGTAGTTTTCCATAAAAGCGCAAAGCCTAAATTTATTAATGAACCTTTTTTATGCCCTGATAGAAGGTACTAGTGAATTACTGTTGTGTGACAGGGTGAAATCATGCCAGCCTTAAGCAGAGAAACAGAAATAGAGGGAGGACAAGTAGGGAATCCTACTGTCGTTATTCTATAAATCTTTTTGAGGAATACCCATGTTGACATCAAGGGAAAACCTGGGTCTGAGTTCTTACCGTTCTCTTCATTGCTTACGTAGCCACCAAATGTTTGCACACAGTGAGTGTGCGAGTAGTGACATGGTATAGACATCATACAAAGTGCTTCACAGACCACTCACCGGCCACCAGCCTGAGGTCCAAACCCCACAGCAGAACCCATTAGTGCAAGCTCTTAAGCCTCACACCCCAGGACGACAGGTAAGTATCAGAGGTCTGGTCGGTGTGGAGCTGCAGTATCAATTAAAGTCTTACGGTCAGGTCTGTAATCCTTGTGCTGTTGTGCTGTGGTTTCTATGGCAGCACGCTTTGTGGTTTCGTCTACTCGGATAACAGAATCCACAGAACAGAGCTGCAAAGATTTAACTGGAGGAGTAGGCAAACAAATTACCTGAGAAGAACTAGACTATGAACTTGTAGTATGTAGCTGCTTTATAATATCAGCCCTGTATGTATGTGCTTCTCTGTCAGCGGATGCAGGGTAACTACCTTACATTAGAAGCAAGAGCATACATGGCAACGCTGCATTTTGGATTGTGCTGGGGGAGAGGGCCAGCCTTGTGTTTGGACTTTGCTTTATGGATCTTCCGTCATTATCTTACAAATGCCTACCGATCTAAGACAATCTAAGCAGAGCATATAGATTTAAACAGTCTTGGAAGCTCACACAGAGCAGTAGCTATCAGTTCTCAGCAGTGATCATTCAGCATGTATTTGCACTTGACTCTTTTATTTCATTTTCTCAGTTTTCACAGTCTAGCCTGCAGTGATAAAGGACAGCTTGACAATGACAAGCTGTGACTTAGAGGAACTCTAAACGAAATGTAAATATTAGAGATTAATTGTACATTAGTCTTTTAGCATCTCATTGTATTGCTTTCACCTGTCTAGAATGGAAACCTTTTTTTTAATCTTTGTAACTCTTTCTTTTTTTGTTTGTTTGTTTGTTTTGTTTTGTAAGATTGGCAATGGGAAAAACACAAAAAACAACCAGAAGAATATCATAGAATCTTACGGTGCTTTCTAGATAGAAAAGATTGCTGTTATTCCATCCACCAAATGGGTAAGAACAGACATCAACTTTTTTTTTCTACTGAAACACCTACAGCGTTAAAACTTTCTAATGTAAAATTTTGAATTAATGTATTTCATATTCAATATGAAGACAATGTATACATTTACATGTAATTAAAAATGCATGCAAATGGGTACAAAGTATAATAGTTCAGAAATGTTGTTCACTGAGACCTAAATAAATCTGTATACTAGAATCTGGTTCTTGATGAAGTATGTGAGCTGTGGGTACCAGAGCTGATAGCATAGACAGTTGTGAAGCTTATTGCTGTAATTTGTCATAAAGAACACCAATATTTGTAATCCTTGTAAGAGTTTAGAAACTTTTTGTAAAGGAGCTAGTGGTTGTTAAGATTTGAAGAGCATAGATGGAGAAAATAATTGTTGTTGCTAAATACAGTTTGCAATTGCTCTAGAACGTATGCCAAAATACTAGTAGGTCGTGCTATTTAACATATATTATGACCAGACTCTCTGTGGTCTCTTTTTTCTGTGTGTTTTCTCATAAAAACAGCGCAGATGGGGGTTGGAGAGGGGAAATCGATTGGAGAATGGTTTGGACCAAATACGGTTGCTCAAGTACTGAAGTAAGTCACATCCCACTGGCTCATTCAGAATGTGCTCCTCTGGGGCAGCCAAGCTCAGAGACCAAGATAATAAGGCCCAAGATAAGAGTTTTAAAGGTCCGTCTCCCTCTCAGCATCAGGAGCATGTGTGCTGTCTGTCTGCAGTTGCAGTGCGGACCATGACGCTGTGGCCTGGTGGGCAGGTACTGGGTCAGGATTAGGCGAGTTCTGCATTTTAATGTGCCAAGAGCCTGGGGAAGACCTGCAAAAAGGTCTCTCCAGCCACGTGTATTCCTTTCCACTAAGTGGCTCGGCTTTGATGGGTCAAGAGTGCCACCATGCAGGTGGTGAACAAGGTGGCCTGAAACATCGAGTGCAGGCGTCCAGGCCAAGGAGGGAACCGAACTGCAAATCCCCACTGTCGGAGCTGCAGCTTTGCCTGAAGGCTGCTGTATAAAACGTGGGCAGCTCGTCGTAGACTAGAAGCCACGCTTAAAAGAGTTGGCTTTGCTCTGTTTCTGAGGGACGGGGCCAAAATCTCAAGTGGAGGCTAAATTCTTTGCAGTCCCGGGACAGACATGTGTTCTGGAGAGAGAGAGAGAGAGAGAGAGAGAGAGAGAGAGAGAGGGAGAGGAGCTGAAGCATGCCCTGGCCTCCAGCTCTTTTCACTTACAAATTCTCCATGGCTTAGTGCTCTCACACAGGTTTTTCTGGCTTATTTGAGACAGCTGACTCTGCCTGTGCAGTGTAAGGGTGTAGCTCCTTTCCCCAGAGATTTGGATTTCACAGCAGTGGGCAGAAACTTGTGTGCTGTAATGCCTTTCTCCTCACTTTTGGGTGCCAAAAACCTTTAGCTTTTAAATTTAAATTAAAAATTTAGCTTTTAACGCCTTGAGTCTGCTGGCTGCATGTGCACAGAAATCGTTCCGCTGAATTTAGTGGAACTTCTTAAGCCAAAAGCAACGTGCAAAACCGGCGCAGGAGTTTCTTCCTTCTGTGGCTAATGCCAGACACAGTGGTCGGGATCCCATTGTGGAGGCTGCTAAATGCAATACAAAGTAATAAACCTAATGACGTGGTTGAGCTGTTGCTATCACTGCATTTGGCAAAAGGACAAAACTGTTTTCACATGGTACAGTGTGTGTGCTTTTCCTGGTACCACTCAGTATTTATTCTTCTAAAAGTATTAAATATTAAATATTCAAAGAGTTATCTTTTTATTACATGGAGACTTAAAAAAAAAAAAAAAAAGATGTTTTTCTAAAGAAAAAATTTAATTTTTTAATTCTGGAACCATCTAATTGTCCTGAATGAAAAGCCACGCTCATGGTCCTAATTAGTTTATATTAATTTTTATTACCTTAATGTTTTCTAGGAAGCTTGCTTTATTTGATGAATGGAATTCATTAGCAGTTTATGTATCTATGGACAATACGGTGGTCATTGAAGACATCAGTAAGTGAAACAAAAGTCTTTCCAGGAATTCTTTACCATTTTAGTGAATGTTCAAGGAGAGGAATAGCTCAAACTGACAGCAGATTTGATCGTTTTGGGAAATTTTCCATTTTGGCAGTGTTAGGTTTACGGTTGGACTCAGTGATTTTAAAGGTCTTTTCCAACTTAAACAATTCTACGATTAGTTCTTTGGTTACAGTTTTTGATTTGACTCCACTTTCCTGAATGTATCCAAACACGAACACAATACTTCTGGGCCGTCCCTGCTTGTTCCCAGGGTAAGAAAAGGAATAAAGGAAATGGAGACTCAGCTTTTGGGTGTCTAAAACTTTAGCTAACCCAGAACGACGTAGGTGACCCTTTCTGGTGACCCACTTGCATACCGTGCCAGTCGGGAGAAGATGGGAGTTTGTTCTGTGCTATCTAAAGTCCTGCCCCAGAAATGGAATGAAGCTGCAGTACACAGAAATACAGGGAATTGTTTTTAATACAGTTTGCCGTAGAGATGTGCTTTTGTCAGGCAAAAGAGAAAGCAGGGGCAGATCCTAGAGAAACACATGGCCAGGCTTCATTTTTAGCTGTGAGAAAGGTGGGTTTACAAGTGGTATTTAGCCACAGCCTGTTTCGACTTTAGTCCCTACTTCTGCTTGTTTTAAGTTTACATCACGAGAAGTGAAGAGTTCACTGAACAGTTTCTAATGCTGTCATCTCTGCCATTTAATTTCCCAGGGAAAGCCTGACAGAATTAATAATGCTAGTAGGAAATGTAACTTCAGTCTTAAATTTTCATCCCCCACTTGTTTATCTCACGTCTCGCTAATGCGCCAGCACATGCTCTGTCTGCTGGAATTACTTCTACTAAATAGTTACGATTTCCACGCCCTGCTCCTCTTGTCTTAAAACAGGAGCTCCATGAAGACGTCTGGCAAAGTAGTGTGATTCGTGATGGAGAGGAAGGTCTGCTCCGTGTCCCTTTGTGCATTCACTGATCCCTGTTTTTATTCCCGCAGAGAAGATGTGTTGGTCCCCTCCCCAGAGCAGCAGCGCGGCCCACAGCAGCGCGCATTTGCACAGAAGCGCTCTTGGCCGAAATAAAAATGCAGCAGGATTCTGCACAGGCTGGAAGCCCCTCTTGCTTATTATACCTCTAAGGCTAGGGATAAATCACATAAATCCAGTATATATTGATGCATTTAAAGTAAGTGGTTTTTTCAGCGAATTGTTTGTTATTGTGCACTAAGTTCAGGTATCTGTGACATCAATAAACAAATCAACTTCCATTTTGTTTTTCTCCCTGTGAACTCCTAGGAATGCTTTAAGATGCCACAGTCTTTGGGAGCATTAGGAGGGAAACCAAATAATGCCTACTATTTCATAGGATTTCTAGGTAAGGAAAAAAGAAACATTCTAAAAATGCCTATGATTTAAAGAGAAAGGAGGGTGGTTTTTTGGAAGGGGAAATGGTAAGCAGTTTAAGAATGAGAATAGAATAGAAGAAGAAACACACATCATGTATTTCGGCAACAGTATGGGATCATCCTTACAGGAATGGAAAAATAGCAAAGCTTGACATAAAGATAAGTAATGATACAAGCAAGAACAGCGCACTAAGGAAAGTCGGTAGCATTTGACAAGTTGCAAATGTCGCTAGTGCTAAAATACCGGATTTTTCCCAATCATTAATACTTCCTAATGAAGGGTGTCTTGTTTGATTCATCAAAAGTGCTTCATCATTTTCTTAAATTATTTTCTCATACTTCAAACTTCTGATAGCAGTTTTTCACCTTCTTCCATGTCTTCCTTTATTAATTAAAGGAATAGTTAGCACTAGATTCAGTCTTTCAGATTTCACCTGTTTGCTCCATACTTATTTTGTTCTTCCTTTTGTAAAACCTGAGCTGTTTTAGTCAGTTGACTTCATTCCAATTTCTGAATGAATGCCTAGTGGGATTACAGATTGCATTTCTGGTCATCCTGTACTTTTTGATCTGTGGAATGTTAGGGATTACAACAGCTGAGATTTTTAAAAAATATATTGGACCTTACATAGAAAAAAAAATCTACAGTAATAGGTCACAATATAAAATGACACTAAATACCCTAGTATAGTGGGGAACTATTGTGTCTAAATAACTGTTTTTCTTAAAGACTCTCTAGCTAGAAAGTCTAGCTGGGGACTGTGATGATACTTTAATTTCTGTTTTACAAGTCTAGATGGAACAAGTTCTTATTAAAGTCTCTTGCTTATTAACAAGATATGGATTTTACCTGTACAGGCAACGAGCTGATCTATTTGGATCCTCACACCACTCAAAGCTTTGTAGATTCAGAAGAAAACGGCACAGTCGATGACCAGAGCTTCCACTGCCAGCAAGCCCCACACAGAATGAAGATCATGAATTTGGACCCTTCAGTAGCTTTAGTAGGTGTTGGGAAATCATAGATGCATGTACTTTATTTCGGGGTAATACCTCTGTATATCGGTAAGGCCAGTAATGCTTTTCCTTGAGCAGAATCGAGATCACAGGGCAGTCTTCAGTGATCTAAAATGCAACACGTGGTAGTTTGTACATTAACTGCGTAGGGCAGATTAATCTTGGGTCAAGCTAATTGTTTGCTTTAGCGAGCAGCATTTACCTTTTGCAAGAAGTATTTTGAGAGTCAAAGCAAGGCACTGAATCAGGTTTCCTTATTTTATTCCATCACTGCCATATAAGCACGGCTGCTCTGGACCAGCTACTTACCTGAGCTTAACTTACTTTATATAACTTACAATTCTTTAAATGGCATTACTTGTAAAGTCATCCAGTGTAAGTCACAGGAATACCATGGCAGCTGAAGAAATAAATGTGATCCCATGCCAGTACCCTTTGGTTGGGTGACGGGTGAGCTGGAGACATGTTTCTAAAGCTTTAAACTATGCATAAAGATACCGCAGCATCCTTCGCTCATTGACCTGTTGTGATTAATACTACTACTGTCTTGTGTTTCTTCTTTAGGGCTTCTTTTGCAAAGAAGAATGTGATTTTGATAACTGGTGTAGTCTTGTGCAAAAGGTAATGATACTATCTTTATTTGCTCTGTATGAAATAATGCTTTTTTTTTTTTAATTAAAAAAAAGAAACTCCTATCACATCTTTCTCTGCATGCAAATTAAATGAGCCATAGAGAAGAATGCACTAATGCAGCAGGGTAAGCCAGTACTACTGAATTGCTAATTGGAGCTTGTTCAGCATTTTGACAGCCATCAACCCCGCTGCTTGGAAAGTGAGTCTAAATATACACCCTCCAGAATTTTTTCTTTTTTTAGCACTGCTATGTCAGTGGCTGAAACTTACCCTCATTTACTGAGAAATAAATGTTAAAAGTAAGTTTTAACTGCCGTATTGTAGCAATTTATTTATTTATTTGCTTCCTGATCCATTTTTATTGTTTTATACATTATTACGTGTTCTAATTATGACTGTTAGTCTGTGGTACCACAAAAGGCCTGATTCTGTAAGTGCTGAATCCCTCCGGCTCCTGCTGAACTGCCTTTTGACACACAAAGGCGCTTGCTGCCACAGAAAAAGGACTTTAGGCAGTTTCTCCATGTAGTTGGTGTACTAAGCAGCAGCAGTATGGACGTGGAGTAACACCAGTCTCTAAAAGCAGTTATTAAAGAAAAAAAAAAAAAAAGGCTAAGGAAAGCAGTTTGTAAATAACTGAAATGCAGGTTATGATGCAGCATACCTGATGGAAGAGGAGTGGAATTTGGCTTCAATAATAACTTATCTTTCCTGATCAAAACATTAGGTTTTTTAGAGCTGACAGATCTTTTGTTCCCGTTGATCAACAGGAAGCGTGAACACAGAGAGGTCCATGCAAGAAATTTTCATTTAAAAGGCGGAAAATACTGTATGTTCTTGGTGTCAAAATTACAGATGAGTGTAGGTCAAAGTTAATTATAACGCAGTGATAACTTGTAGGACAGCTCGAGATCTGTCTTCCTGGTGTGTTTTCAGCTAGGACAGCGTTACAGAGATCGGTGAAGCAGTGATTCTTAATGGCAGGTACTGGAAACAACAGGTTTCACTGTATGTCTGCATAAAGTCTTTGGTTTTTGATAAACATACGTAAATAAAAATGATTTTAATTAAGCAGGCATTTTTTGTGTTTGAAGGTTGTCTTGAAGCCTCTTTTAAAATGCAAGTCTTCTGTCCTCAGGAGATTCTAAAGCAGCAAAGCCTACGGATGTTTGAGCTGGTCCAGAAGCATCCGCCACACTGGCCTCCTTTCATACCTCCAACGAAGCCAGAAGTGACAACTACAGGAGCAGGTGTGGTACCCGCTGAACGCTCTGTCGTGCAGGGGGATGGTCCTCGGTAACAAATAGAAGAACGATCACAGGTGGAACAAGCGAGTGTCAACCAGTCGCCACGTGATTAAATGCCTTATTCTTACAGAGTAGCAGACAGTTACCCAGACAGGCCACGTACAGTTGCTAACACACACACATATATATATATATATGTGTGTGTGTGTATATATATATTAAAAAAATTATTAATATTTTTACATCTTAAAAAAATACTTTGAAGGACACATTCCAGAAGAGTGGGTATTTTCGGTTTGTTTTCTGAAGTAAACAAAGTCATGCATGGCTTCAGATTCTAAATTGTTTAATTTTTTATTTTTTTTTCAGAACTCATCGAATCTACCGACAAGCTATTTGAATTGGAAGAAGAATTTGAAATCCTGAGTGTATGAAGGAAACTGTGGTGACCCTTCTGAGCACTGAACATCCTGCTAATATTATTGCATTGACTTAAACAGCCATCTTAGCCCCAAAGTGCCTGAAATTACCGATAACAGAGCACAAAAACCTAGTAGCATCCAAAACTCCAACCGTGACAGTTCCTTCTGTCCAAGAGCTTCCCCACATGGAAAGGCAGTCAGAGACCGTACAAGCAAAGGCCTGTAAAGGGCGCCTCTCTTTAACGTGCGTCTTTCCCGAAGACAAATGGACCTTTGAGATTAAGGCAAAACTAAGTCTTACCAGTGGGCTGTATGTTTGGAGAAAGGGATAATGCAAAATGGCTATTTCTTGCTCTCACGTAATGCAATAGTTTAGTTCTTAAAGCAACAGTCTTCAGTTAAGGAGGATGTTTACTTCTGTTCCCTCCTGTGGGCTGCATCGTAGAAAAAAAATACATTGTCTTGTTTAAAAGATCGACTGGATCAGAAGAAAATTGTTTCCTTGTTAAATATTTTAACATGTATTTGAGCAACCACACTTTATTACAAAAATGTTTCTGTAAAAGGAACTATGTCTAATGTATACGTTTTGCAATAGCCTTCCTGTTTCTGGGAAACCTCGAGAGGAACAGGAGACTCAAATAGTCGATATAGATCACAACCACTGTTACGATATATTTCACCTTGACCTTAAAATTCAAATCATTAAAATTTAGCTCCACAAAAAACATCAGCCTAAATGAGTCAAAGGTGGTTTAACTGTACCTTATTTATTTTTTAAAAAGATTTACACAAGTGTCTCTGTTACAGCACTTTATCTGTGCATCTAATAAATTTCTTAAGCTTTTCATAGGTTGTATGCTGCTATATTTTGTTAATTTGTTTGTGTGAACTAAATATAAACCAGGTTATCTTAAAACTTAATATATAGGCATATGCAAATTGCTTAATTGTTGGTTTTTGACTTGTTGCCTTTTGAAATCTGTTTTGGTAAAAGTGCCTTAATTCTACAGGTTTATCAGAACAGCCTGTGAGGTTTTGTTTCTAAGGCGGAGTATCTCTTTAGCAGCCATAAGAAAACCAGCTCAGAATAATTAAAGGCAAAGATCTTTGAATCCATTATAAAGTTCCTTTTTACTATCAGACAGTCCCCGTTATGGTTTTTTTTTGTCATGATAGTGTAATGCACATGAATCGCAGTTTCATCTTCACCAATAAATGAGAACGTAGAGAAATTGTGAATGCTGTCTCCTCTCACTTGCACGTCCCCATCAGGCCAGGGTGCTTCCCAAGAAAATAGTTAACCAGATCGTATTTCATCTTGTTTGCTTTCAAAGTTTATTACAGTTTGGAACCTATACACGTCGAAAAAAATACAATTTTCTTCCCCTTTCCATGGATTAGCGGCGTGGTTGGTTGGTTTTAAATTGAAGTGTTACTTCTTCACTGTCCATGTAACAGCAATTATAGCCCTTTCCTCCCCATAGACAACAATGAAGTCCTGGCTCTGAAATGATCCATCTTGAGCAGTAACTGCCAAAAAAACCCCCCCCAAAAACCACCACCCTAAAAACCCACATCCCCAAAAGGAAGCACCTAGATTATTGTATTATTTTTATTTTTTTAAATATATCAGTGGGGTACAGTATACTTGTTCCCCATGTAGCTGTCAGGTAAATGCTCTCCAGCGAGGATGCCCTGGCCCTGCAGCCCTCGTGAGGAAGCACTCTGGGCGCAGGCAGACGGATTTCTGAGACCAGGGCCCCGGAAGGGTGGCGGGGGGGTGCCACCCCTGCCCCACGCACCGGGGGCTGCTGTGGGGGGCGGCTGGGCGGGGGGAGCTTGGCTGTGGAGCCAGGCTACCACAGCAGAAGCGGTTCCCTTAAAATGCGTAAGGCGCTGATCCTGGAAAACTAATTGTATTTGGATGTGCCCGTGTTCCAAAATCAAACTGAGTCCCTGTAGCTACAACCTGATCGACCCCCTTTTTATAGCACCGTGGGAGCCCGACAGCTGAAAAACTCGTTTGCCAGCTGTTTGCACAAATCTTCACAAAGTACGGGCTTCACTGTGGGCACGCAGCGCTCTAAGGGGTGCTGGCGTAACCCAAGATGTAGCTACAACAGGTTCCTCTGTGCTGGGACAGCTAAGAAGTAGGCTGGCTACTCTGCGCAGCGGGATTGCCACCCAGCAGCGTTACAGTGCCCTAAGGATACTGGCAAAATAAACCCCAAGCAGTTGCTGATCTTTCACAATTAGGAGTAAGTTAAATGAAACACTTAAATTGTTCTTCACAAATTCCCTGCTCATCTCCAGTGTGGTTCAACTCAGAACATCCACAGCGGTCTGACCCCGGTCTAGGAAGGCAATATTACATTACGCATGTAAATAATCATACAGATAAAAATATTATCTGCTTAGAAGTAAGCATGTTCTTAAAAGAACTATTTTGCTGGACAGAGCTAGAGCCTAGAACCTAGTAAAGAAATAACACTAAAACAATGTCTCAGTCTTGCATTAATAATAATTTTCTGAACAATTCTGTCTTTAAGATTTTTAAGCCAAGGGGTATTTGCAAGGCACTTCTTCCAAATGTCCTGGGATGTCAACACCTAAGGATTTCATATGCTTCACTCTAGGGAGGTCGATGATAATAACTTTAGCCCAACTAAATGACTTCCTTTTATATATATATATATATATATATTAGCATACCTTTTTTCATGGCTTTCCCTCAAAATATACAAGGATAATACAATTAGTGGCACTTTAATTATGCCCTAAAGGAAAGCATGACTGGTTAACAGTGCATACACTGGAAATACCGTTCCTTAAACTCGTGGGAGTAATGCCCAGGGGAAGAAGTGTACTACACATCGTGACTGGAGTGAAAAATGCACATCCCATAACTGCTGGCTTCTGTGTTTGCACAAGCTTGCGTGCTGCCTAGTGAAGCCTCTGCTTTTCAACTATGCACAGCTCGGAGAATTACAAGTGTGCCAAGGCTACCTCAGAAAGGAAACGTACGTTCTGAGTAACGAAACGTTCCTGGTGGCTGCTCATCACCTGCCTGCCAGAAGATAAGCACAGGCCTTCAAGTCGACATTTTACCTGCAATATATTTCAGTAGAAAGCTATGAAAAACGCTAGAGGTGGTTTGAACTCATCTTCACATCAAAAATTGAATTTTTCTCCGGGGTAGCTCTTTAAAGCTAACCGTGGATGAAAGTTTGGATTAGAATTGATTACCTGTCACTGGAGGAAAGAACGTCCCATCTGTTTAATAAGCAAAGCGAACCAAATTAATCTTTGAGTCTTCCTAAGGAAGGCAGTTATCAACCATTAATACTTAAGTGTTTCTACGTCACCTACACTACACTGATAAACTTTAGCTAGCTCTGTATTTCATGTGAGAACGAGTCTTCATTCCCTTATGCTAGACCAAATACTGTTTGCAAAGACACTGGTAAAGCTTAACTTGTGAAAAGTCTCTCCTGTTGTGTGTGCCATGGCCAGAGGAGCGGCGTAATGTCAGACACCCGTTACTCTTCGGTCTGAATAAGGAACTTGCAGAGACTTTCTGAGGTAGCCATAAATGAGGGGAAAAAGCCCCCACTGAAGTAAAAGCATAGCACCGTGTTCCATAAAAAAAAGGGGTCTCAGAGCACCGGTGTCTCCCTCCTCTGTGCGCAGTCAAACTCCCGGACTTGACACTCAATTTTTGTCGAATTTTGGCTGCCTCAATTCACCCACACACCAAGCAGGTTTATGAACTCATCCTTCTTCACAACAGCGACGTCTAGCCTTAGGTAACAAAGACTGTTACTGTGACTGCGTTTTTGTTCCTACAGGTTCTTCATGCACACTTGGCAGCGGCTGACCCTCGTTCGAAGCTGTCCTGCTTTCAGAGTTTCTGAGGGAGGAGCACTGACAAACTGCTGCGACTGCTCAACCGTCGTCAGCCAGAAGCTGTATTTGTTTGCGAAGTAATGGCAGGTGCCCCGAGCGCCGTTGCATTCAATGAACGGAGTAGCGCGGAAATCCTCCAGGCAGGACCCAGGCGAGACCAGGGACTGCCCGCCACCTTCCGCACCGGCCGCGGTATGCTGAAATAAAGATGGCAGGTTCAATGAGTCCAGAGGAACAGAACGGGAGGTGAACAGGGGACTCCTCCAGTTCCGTTGTTAAAAGGAGTAAAACGGGCCACCAAAATTATGTGCTGGCTACTTCTTATCTTATTATTTTTATTACATGTTACATTTTATTTATTTTATATATATATATAAATATTTATTATATATATAATATAAATTTATTCTATTATATAAGTATCTGTCTTCTGAGCCAGAGCTACAGGCGAAGCAGCACAGGAACATCCTCAGGCTGAATACGCAGGTCTGGTATAACAGAAAACCAGCTCCTCACTTGCAAGCTGGGAAAACTTGGTAACTTCATATGCTGGCTTCAGATTTTTCTAACAATCTTATACTAATGAGCTTCTAGGAGAGTGCAACAGAAAATGCTTTTTCCACTGGGAGAGGAGATTAAGACAACCCAGTCGTTTAATTAGTGTTTTCCACATTTAAAGGTTTGAAGAACAAAGTATCTGTTTTATATATTGTATGTAGCAATACAGAACTACTGCGTCAGTGCTACCGCTGAGCGCCAGCAGCAGGGGCGAGGTGGCCAGCTAAATGGGAACGGACTCGGGAAGCCCACAGCGGGCCAGCTGATAAAGCACCAGTGCGCTGGGGTGAAAAGCGACAGGGCTCCAGTTCCCTGTAAGCAACTCACAGAACACAGTCCCAGGCATCTAATCAGAGAGGAGATCCAGAAGCGTTTAAAGCTGCATTTGCATTAGCAATAGCATCCTTACCATAAGGAAGGAGTATCCTATCCATAGGCTGCGCCAGCCGAGGGGACACTGTGGGATGGTGATGTCCTGGCTGTGCACAGCCACCGCCTGGGAAGGTGCTTCACACACTGAGCAACGACTGATGTACTGCGGGATCTGAGCGCTGTCCACGGGCATCATGGGGATAGGGGCAGTGGTGGAGAGCCAGTAGGACTTGTCGTTTCGGCTGGCGTAGTAGCACACTTCATTGATGTTGCAGTAAATAAAAGGCATGGTACTGAAGCGAGGCAAACATGAGCCAGCAAAACCTGTAAAAATCGGAGAAGTGGTTACATCAAGCATCTGCCAGTCGCTCCAGCTCATACACACCAGGCACGAGTGGTGGAGGATGGCACAAGTGACCCTGCTCCCAGCACAGATTCTGGCCAAGCAGCCTTCTGTCACCTCTACTACAACACCAGCGGTACCAACGAAGAATGCTCATTTGAAATGGGATTTGGGCCTACATCGTTCATGCCCGAGGGAATTCGTCAACTCACCGAGATCCTGGTTGTGTGACTTTTCCTGCCCCTCCACATACAATAAGCTGTAGCCATCCCAGAGCTTATTCATTCCTATGGGACAAGGCGGGATTTGGTCCGACTGACTGTGCTTCACTAAAGTGTATCCAACACCCACGCTCCGACCAGGCATTCCCGGCAAACCAAGCGAGCCCGGCTTTCCAGCAACACCTAGAAGACAGAAAAGGAGTCACTATTACCAACACTCGGCGTGGACACCAGCTGGCTCTATACCCAGTTCTGGCATTGCTGTCATTGTCTTTGCATCGGCCTTGTACAATGATGTCCTGGTTTCAGCGGGGACAGGGTTAATTTTCTTCTTAGTAGCCGGTGCAGGGCTGTGTTTTGGATTTGGCGTGAGAACAGTGTTGACAGCACAGTGATGGTTTTAGTTGTTGCTGGGTTTGTTTACACTAGATCAAGGACCCTTTGGTTCCTTGTGCCCTGCCAGCCATGGCGTCACGCTGAGTATATAAACCGGGGGAAGAAGGAGGAAGGGGGGACACTTGGCATGATGGCGTTTGTCTTCCCGAGTAGCCGTTACGCGTGATGGAGCCCGGCTGCCCTGGGGATGGCTGAGCCCCCGCCTGCCCGTGGGAAGTGGGGAATGAACACCTTGCTTTGCTTTGCTTGTGTGCGTGGCTTCTGCTTTACCTGTTAAATTGCTTTTATCTCAACCCTTGAGTTTTACATTCCTTTCCGATCCTCCTCCCCATCCCTCTGGGTGGCAGGGAGTGAGCAAAACTTTTTTAAAATTGGAAAAAGATTGTTGTTACACTGCTTAAATTCTGTAAACTTTTGTTCCAAAATTTGGGGTCTTACGTCAGCACTCAATATTTTCAGCTTCTATGCCACAAAAGGGATCAATCTCTACAACTTCTTTAAGCAGATAAATCCCACAGGGATATTCACGCAAGCGGCTGCGTGGGGCTGGGTTGCCGGCCGGGGTTAAACCACGACAAACAAGGCGCCCAAGCTCTGACCGTGGTTATAGAAATGACCACTTGCCAGTTCCAGAGGCAGTCATTTCACAGTGCCACACCCCCATTTCCTAACTCACGCAATTTTCTTTCTTTGCCCAACAACTCTGGTGCCAACCTGTTAGAACATATCTCACAGTACAGTAATTCTGAGGATCTCAAAGCGCCAACCAAAGGCTAGTAAATTATTTCTTGCTATAGCTCTCTACATGGTGATATTCCTTTGACACGAAAGGCCAAAAGTTCTACAACAAATCTGTGGCAGAATCCAGACCTTCTCTCTCTCACTCTGCATTTCCTCTGCTATCCAGCCCTCACAGCTGTGTTCACTGTGAACACTGTGTTGCTCTTTTAGATCTTCAAGACAGGTCCCACATCCACAAAACATGAAAACCAAAAGATGTTCAGAACTGTACCCAGGGAAACCCAGCAGTGATACACAACAATGACATGTGACATAACCTTCCTCGCTGAAGGTTCAATTTACTTCCTTGCAGATACAAGACACAAGACCATGTCCATCCCCTGGTCTTCCTAAGGTGGCTGGGTGTTGGGGAGGGTCTCTGCAGGACCTGTAGGTAAATGGAATTCTACCGATTGCTTCTTACTGATCTGTGCTCCCCAAATCATAACATTACCTTCAAATCCCTGTGGTCCTGGGGCACCCAAAGGCCCTGGATCCCCAACTATGCCAGGTGATCCAGGCAAACCATCACGTCCTTTCAAACCAGATCTTCCTGGCAGACCTTTTGCACCTGAAATGAAATACAATTATTATTATTATTTTAATCATCATTATTTCCTCATACTAAAGCCTTCACTCCTGCAATCATATTCCAGAAGAGAAATACGTTGTCAGCAGCCACGCTGAGAACTCACTCTTCAACAGCTGTGGCTGCAACCAACTAACTCCGCCCAAGGACTCCACACGACCTGACTGTCTGTTAAAGGATCAAGAGGTGGAGCTGAACGTTATACAAGGCTTAAAATGCAGCACTGAGATCTGGGATAAGCTACAGATTTAAGTCTGAAGCCACATCCCATACTAAGACTCAGGTTCCCATTTGATGTGGAAGTCTGCGAGCTCTTCTCATGTCTGTCTGAGATTCCTGCACTGTGAAAACAAGAATCCTCTGGTATAACGGCCCAGCTGTTGTAAGCTGAAGAAAGTTGAGCTACCTTGCTGAAATTTTGCTTAAGACTTGAAGTCACATCTTTTGCTTGATTTCACCCTTTTTTCAAACCAGAAAATTGGCCTTGATGTTCAGCCTAAATATGTAAAATTTGAGCCACTGACTTGAACTAAACTCACTTTTCCCCTCCTCCCTCCGATATCTGATGGTGAGCATCTGACGGACAAATTTTTAAAAAGTCCCAGGGCAGCGAAGGGGGCTCAAAATACAAAGGCTTAGAATTCAGTGGGATATAAGAGGAGGTGCCTGGTCTTGGGGACCTTTAGAATCCATTCAGGACTGTCCTGACCCCAAACCAGAAAGGTCTGGCATGGATTGGATAAATCAACAATAAAATAAGTGTTCAGGATGTTACGAGTTAAAGTATTACAAAACAGTGTAAAGAGACAGAAGGTGTTATGCAACTGCACAGGACCAGATACCGAGCAGCTGAGCAGTAATGTGGAAGGTAAACATTAGTGTAAAGAAACATGTGACTGGGAAACAGACGGGTGTATATTTGCACAACTTTTGTAAAGGTCAGGTATTAGAAAGAGTATAAACAGGGGTAATCTCCCAATGAACTTCCCAGTGCTCTGCAGCGCCTGTTACCCCAGTGCCTGACCAGTATTAATCAAGGCTCGCTCAGCTTTTATTCCCTGCACATTTACTCACGTTAGGAACTGTCAATGGGGAGCCAGGAACTAACGCAGCTCTGCTCCCATCAGCTCCTATTATTAATGGGATTCAGGATAGCATCCAGGGGGAAGGACCGGTGCTAAGTGATGCTCCTGCTCTAGGAGTTTTCGTGAATAAAAGGGAATACTAACACCTAAAAATCACCTAACGGCAGCGCTGGGAAAGGAATCACGGGGACGTGCTGGGCCTAGGAGAGCCAGCTGGTACAGGACCCACTGAAGCTGCTTTCCCAAACAATATGAACCGCAGTGGTGCTGGCTGAAGTTCCCAGCGCTTCTCCAGCTACAGTATCTCATCGACAATTCCAGTCTCAGTGGTGAATCATTTTCATGACCATTCCACCTGCTATACCAAAGCTGGTACCATATCAGCTACATCACAGGCTGCTGCACCTAATTCTGGAAATCTAATTTAAAAACACTGCAAAAGTGCATGAAGAGAATTCATCAAATACATTCTAGTAATAATAAAACACGATATTGGTATCCATTTTGCTGGAATTATTTCCTTTATTAGAAAAAACATGTAAACCTTCCTAATGCATTTGAGAAAGCAGTGTTGTTCTTCCAGAAGGCCACTCAGTGATCCGAGCGTGCTTTTTACCTGGTTTTCCAGCTGGGCCCTGGAATCCAGGCTCTCCATCAAAGCCGGGGACACCATCAATTCCTGGCAGACCAGGCAGGCCTGCAGGGGCTGTGACTTCTTCTGGCTGTGGGGTTATACCGGGAGCCCCTTGTCGGCCAGGGAGACCTGCACATGGTGCAAATGGAAGGGTAAGTTACCCACAAAAAGTTTACGGTTTTGATGATAATACTGACACAAAGGAGAGGTACACTAAATTAAGACTGCCTTAGTACATCAGCACTGGCTGTCTTTGTAAGAAGTGGTACATCAAGCTCTTTCTAAGTTATTTCAATCTCTAAGAAACTAAAGAGTCCCTCAAATAAGCCCAGGAAGGGAGCTCTGAAATTTCCCCCCTGCCCAAACCACGTGCAATAAAGTATTACAGCTTTTCAATTCCTCCAGCACTCACCTCGACGGCCCATTTCACCTTTCAGCCCAGGGTAACCAGGATCCCCCACTGGCCCATCTTTACCTGGCATCCCCATAAGGCCAGGCTCACCTCTTATACCTGCAAAGACACACAGCTGAAGACCTCAGGGGCTAAGCATAGGGTCCTGATGGTGACCCACACCTGGGACACTGAGAAACACACCGATGGCAGCAATGGCAACAGCATTTCAGCTCTGAGATGGAGGGGACCGCAACCCTTAAGGAACTCTGTGCCATTCTGACATTCAGACTGGCTGCAGAACCTCAAGACAAGAACTCCCACGGCTACATAATTACATTTTATTGAAAGTTTTCTTCCCCTTCCCTGGGTAACCCAGGGAAGGTGTTTGAGGAGTACACATTTTTCTGTGTGGAATCCACCTCTATGCACAGCATAGAGAGATGGGGATATGCCAGCCTACAAAGACAGCAAACAGCTCTTCAACTGGCAGCACTTCTCCATCCTTTCCTGGCTTCTGAGCTGTGTGGTTTGTTTGAAACCTTGCTACTGGAGTTCTTGTTTGCAGCTGCCCTCTAGTCTCCTTTGGCACAGACCAAAGAGAGAGCAACCTTCTCCCTGCCTTAGCCCAGAACAAGATCTCTTCATTCCTACAGTCCTCTTAGCCTCTTGTGGAGGCCTAAATCCACCACACTATGCCTCTGAGCATACACCATAGGTGGGATGAAACAGTGTCTGCAGCCTTCGCCTTTACAGCATATGCAAGTGGGCAACCGTAGTCAACCAGCAGAGCACCACTGCATGTGGACATCACCCACTCAGAAAAAAAAAACAGAAAGAGAAAAAAGTCATTAGGGACACACTGAAGAGCACCTGGAGCTGGCCTCACTTTGCTGCTTTTGGAGTCAGTAGATAAAACCTGCGTGGGCCAAGGGGGAAGATGTAGGCAACAAACTCAGCTGTGCTTACACCTGAGTGAGGTCACACTAACCACACATAGCTGTTCATACTGTCCGGGTGACAGTGGCCAAACCACACCTAGATCCTTTCAAGGCAAGATTACCTTTGAATCCAGATGCTCCAGGGAGTCCGATTGGACCAGTGGGTCCCACATCACCCTTAATGCCTCGCAAGCCAAGAACACCAGGGAAACCTGGATTGCCTGTGTCACCTTGGTCAGAAGCTGGGCCAGGGGGCCCTCGTGGGCCTGGAGGACCTGGAAGACCTAGAGACAACAGCGGTAATTAGCACAGTCTGCTCCTGGGGCAAAGTAGATGCTGGGGCTATCCCCAGTGTGTCTTTCTAGAGGCCAGTCATCATTTGGGTGTCTGTATTTCCAGGGGTGTCCTCCTCCTGAAGGAAAAGAATCAGACCCCACCTGCTTATATCCACTTAGGTCTCATAAGCTTTTAAATCCTTTTAACCACGGTAATTTAGCTTCAAACTGTGGGCCTGAGCACAGCCCTTGCCCCACTTGCTGGCTAGCCTGGTGACCCGGGCATTCCCTAGGGGAATGAGAGCACTGGCTTCAGATCCTTGGCCAGGGAATTGCCTAGACTCTCAGCCTCTCCGACAAGGCTGTGAGACACTGAACGGGTACCAACGCTGTTGCGACAAATCTTTCACACTACACTTACTGTCGACCCTATGGCAAGTGCCTGTAGGTAGCAGTGGAGCTTTGCTGTCTCCCAACTCACACAGCATACTTCTAAACTTCACACAGAGCCTATCATTACAGCTGTGGAAGCCACATACCAAAACGGAGCTGGTGTCCCAATTAAGACACGCTACACTCGATTTAAGTACCCACCTCAGTGCCCAAGTCTGTCTTCAGTACTATAACAGGTGAATGGGACTAGAGAGCTTTAATAACAGGCTGAATCAAATCAGGATTCATTAGTAGGAATTGAAAACAGATCTCCTCGTTCTCGATCCCTGATCTAAACCCCAGGTTGTTAAATGTCAGTACTCATCCAAGTCATTTCCCTTCTGAGCTCTTCAAAGGGACCACATAAAGAAACAGAAATCCCCTTAGCTAGGCCACTCTCCTTAAGAGGCCTCGCTTCATACCTGAGCTCCCATCAGCTCCTGGATGGCCAGCATCCCCAGGTCTCCCACGTATATCAGAAGGAAGAGAAGCTCCAGGTGTTCCTGGCAAGCCAGGCAGTCCCACAGGACCAGGGGGACCTAGAATAAGAGATACAAAATGAGAGAGTGTACCCAAAGCTCTTCAGTGATCTTCACAGAAATGTCTGTGAAAGACCAGGACAGAAGCAGTGGCTGAATAGCGTTTATATTGAGAAGAACAGAAAGACATCGCACTACATGAGGGGAAAAAATACATATTCTGCTGCTTAGGAGATGTATAGACACTGTAACAACTGTGTAGCCAACTGTTTTTCAAATATATAGCCACATCACAGATTTAACATTTACCTGTCAAACTACTAACCACCTTTGTGGCTTCAGTTCTCTTTGGTAACTGCTGACCATGCGGCCCACTAACCTGAGCTGCAATACATCCTGCTGGGCTTCCAGAACATCAATATTTACCCATGTCTCCAGCTGAGCCTTTTGGTCCAGGGAATCCTAGAGCTCCTCTACCCAAGCCTGGAGACCCTTCTTCACCCTTTGGACCTGGGAGGCCTGCAGGGCCTTTAAGTCCAGCTTCACTTAGACCTAATCAAATGTGATTAACAAAGATTAAGAGAGCCTATTCACACAAATAGCAGTTAAATTATTACACAAACAGTTGTAATAAAAACCCAGCCATTTACTACTCTCTGCTGTTTTCAGTAGAGCAACAGAAAGAGATCTGGTGCCTCATGTGCTACGCTGCTTGTGCAGAGTGAATTTAAACCATCTGCAAGGTGCTGAGAGAGGAACATATGACTGTTTTAGTCTTTCCACAAGCTCTTGCACAAGGGTATGAACATAGCGCTCCTGTAACAGGATTTGCCTGCCAGCCCGTATGCTGTGTCTCTCAAGAAGACACAACACAGACTCAACTTTCTGGTCTTTAAATAATCTAGTGGGCTTCACACTCCGACACGGAGAGGTCAGTTCGCACAGACTACTGCAGAAGACACACTGAGGCACAAGTGGTGCAGGGCAGAGGCTCCAGGAAAAGCTGCCGGGAGATGTTCAGCATGTCACTCTGGTAAAAGTAAATACTAAGCAGCTTGCTCAGATGAAAAACTGTGGAGGATCTATATGCTGTAAATCATTACCTTCTAACAGAGAACGTTTCAAACAAGTATTGTTTGAATTGTACACATGAAGACTTGTGTTGTCCTATTTCATGCATAAAATGTCTGCCACAGATTTTAAGCGCTCCTTTACCTGATGACTGTAACTAAACAAGTCTCTCTGGTAAAGTCTTTCTCCACCGCTCTGCATTTAGTAAAACAGTTTGCAGAACAGAACCACATTCCGTTTCATATGGTTAAAAACATGAAAAAATCCAGAACAAGCTTCCCAAAAGCAGAATCCAGAACCTAATCAAATAAATCAGCTTCTGATTTAATGATTCTAATGCCTTTCTTGAGCTCCATATAATGGAGGGATATGAGCAGTAAGGAAACATGTCATCGCTAAGCCTAACTCAAAGCAAGCCTTTGGTGTTGCCCTGCTGAAATCAAACATCCATTAGAAATGGAAGAGTTTTGATTTTATTCCATCAGTTTTCCAGCAGTGACACAGTCCTTCAGGAATTCAAGGAGAACCATCACCAGAAAAGCCTCTTCAGCTCCACAGGCTGCATCCTATTCTTACTAGCATTTAAGAAGAATTTATTCATACACATTCAGTATCCTGTGGTTTTTATGTGGGTTATAATTGAATCCAGAACTGGGTGAAACAGTGGGATTTTGTGGGAAACACTGCTCTCATGATAGACCAGTGTATGCATTTCCCCAGCTGTGATACTTCTACTACACGTTTCCTTTACCTGGTGTTCCAGGAGATCCTTTTGTGCCTGGCAAGCCATTCAGACCATTTAAACCCGGAAATCCATGAAATCCTGGAGACATTGGAAACACGTATGTGAGCAAATAAGCAAATAATCCAGTTAGGTGGAAATGCACAAGATGTTTCATGGAGACTACAACGTGCCCCAGAAACCTGACACACAGGGGGACACAGTATGAAAAATCTTCCTTCACACAGGCCCCCCTTCATGGAAATTCTTCCCACTGCTCTCACCACTTTTACCCTCAGTGAACACCCATCAGTGAACCAAATCAAGTGAGAGCCTCTCCCTTTCCAACCACTCCTCTGCTCATTTCTAGCAGCTGGTGCCTGCGCTAACATTGCCAAGAAATGAGCTGATTTCCCACGCACAGCTGGCCCACACATAAGAGTGCTGCCTGCCTGCTGTGATGTACTTGGCTGAAACACTGGTTTTCTGACCCAATTTCTCCTCCCATGTGCAGGCTCCACATATACCTTTAGGTCCTGCTGTTCCACGAGCTCCAGGGAATCCAACAGATCCTGGCTGCCCTGGAGGTCCTGGTGGTCCAGGGGTTCCTCTCAGCCCAGCATTTCCAGGGATTCCTAAAAACAAGCAGAAAAATGTTCCTGTACTACACTGGGCTGGAACAGCTCATGGCTCCACCTTACAGCTTCTCCTCCTGCACTTAACTTGTAAGAATAAACTACTATTTAGATAAAGCAAAACCAGATCCAAATCTCTCCTCACTACCACTACTAGCATAGCATTTATCAAACTACTTATTTGGTAGCTTTTTTTTTTTTTTTAAATCATAGCAATGACATTCTTCATCATCCATCAAGGGACACACTAGAACCGTTCACATACTGAATAACTAATTAAATTGTTTTCCAAATAAAATATTCCAATAACAACTTTCACTGTTTTCCCACCTTTAATCTTGATAACAGCTTGAGAATCTACCTGCTAGTTGCAACACGACCCAAAGACACTAGTAGCCATCCTTCTGGGTAGGTTTGGCTCTACAGAAGGAAAGGACAGAAATGTTGCAATGGAAGATTGTAGAGCAGTCTTGGCCACAAGCAGCTGCAAAGAAGCTGCTACTGCTTGTATCTAACTGAGGTCTTCCCTGTTTGTTAAAGGAATTCCTTTAGATTGTGCAGGATTCACCACAGGGTTGGTCCACAGGGTCAGTCACAAGAGGACAAGGTAACACCTTACACTAGTGTCAAAGAAAATTCCCATCTTCTTGTCAACCCTCTTGTTTAAGCCTCAGCTGAGACGGGCCATCGAGGGCTAAGGGAACAACAAGGTGAGGCTGTTCCACAGTCACACCATGAACTGCAGAACTTGGATGCCTAGTCCAGTACCTGCTGGTCCTTCTTGGCCAAGATCTCCTGGGCCTCCTTTGAGTCCATTTACTCCAGTGTTTCCTGCGTAGCCTGGTTCACCCTTGAATCCATCTCGCCCCCTCTCTCCTGAAAGGATGAAAACATACCACGTGCTAGAGTGCAAGTCAAACTGGAGGAAGGCATGAAGGGAATAAGAAACATGTTATGTTGAGGCTGTAGCACTTGTGTCTGCTTAGACATGTTCTGGGTCCTGGCCTGGACTCCCTGGATGCCAAATACCAGTGCAAGTTCACAAGCTCCTCCGCAAGAAGTGAAGTGGGACCCAGCGTTAGAATCGGTCTGTTCTCAAACATGTTCATTATCATCCGGATTTGTGTCCTGCCTGGATTAAAGACTCCTCAAACCTCACTTCCAGGACAGGGCTAAAGTATTCAACTTTATAGGTTACAAAAATACCCAAACTGGGCAAAGCCATCCTGCTTAATCTCTAGAATTTTGTGTTCTTGAAGTCAGCAGTCAAGGGCTGCTTCACCTGGGAATCCCGGGTCCCCTCGCTCTCCTTTTGGTCCAGCAATGCCAGGAATGCCAACAGACTCTCCCTGGTCACCTGGAAAAGAAAGGCAAAGTGGGAAGGCCATTCTGTAAGTGACTGTGGAGAGCAGTTTTCAGGGCTGCTTAATAGCCTTGTTCATTAAATAAACCTTGTCTATACTTCAAATCCATGGAGCAAACAAACACAGTAAGCGATGTACCCAAGTCTGAAAATGCTTATAAACAGCAATGGATGCAAATCCACTCATGCAAATGCATGATAAGACAAACATTTAAGGGTAATTCCATAACATCCTGCCCTTTATACTTTTGACACAAGGAGATGAGAGAAAAGGGTGCCTCTTGTACAGTCCAACACACTTCACACAGTGCTGTGGCCAAACTTTCAAAGGATCATAAAGTATTTAAGCTTTAGACAAGACTGGTCTTGTCTGAATTAAGTCCCTTACAAGGGGATGTGTACTTCGGCACCAGTCACTGGAGAGCAACAGACATTTCTAGAACACAGCTCATTCATTTTGGTCACGAATATTAGGACTGTGTATACTGAAAGACTATGGACACTATGAAAGATTCCTTACCCTTTGGACCAGGGAGGCCAATAGGTCCTGGGAATCCGAGTGTTCCTGTGACACCATCTGAACCCTGAAAAAACAACCCCAAAGATAGCCTTTGCTTTTATTCTTGCTGTTCCAAGCTTGGGTCATGTGGGATAACAGACCACAGAGACGTAGGAAGAAACACTATCCAAAGTGCAATTCAACAGTATGAGCCAAACAAAAACAATCTGGAAGTTTTGTAAGGAAAAATCCTGCCAGCTTCTCCTGCTTTGCTACAGAAGTAACAATTAGAACACAGGATTTTCCTAAGAGCACTTGGAGAAGATGAAGATATTTTAAGAAGGTATTTACCCTCTCTCCTGGCATTCCTGGAAATCCTATGATACCATGCGCACCCTTCTGTCCTGGCAGCCCAGGCCGTCCAGGTGGGCCAGGGAAGCCTGGGTCACCATGAAGACCCCTCTCTTTGCTTGCTGACCCAACTGGTCCAGGGAGACCAGGCTGTCCACGGCTTCCTGGGATTCCTTTATCACCTGGATTATACGAAAGAATGTAATTTAATTTCATAATACAAGCAGTCAGCTCATTTGGGCCAATTGACCTGTTACCCAAAGCTTCCTTTCGAGAGTTAGAATGGATGGCATTAGCTCTGCAGAACAGATCTTAAAAGGAAAACTTTTCTCAAAATACAGAACTGCCATATGCATATCCTGCTCAAATGTGAATGGCAGAACAGAAAACGGTAATACTGCAGGCGCTGTCAAAAGGACAGACCATGCTCCACTGTTACTGAACATCTGTCACAAGGCTGTGAAATACCTCTAGGTCCAGGGAATCCCCCAAGTCCAGCTAATCCAGGATCTCCTTTGTCTCCTTTGAATTGCAGTGCCTGTTCTGGAGGCCCAAGAACGGGAAGGCCAGGTGGACCTACATCACCTCTGTCACCTGAAGAAATAAGAAGGAAATCATCTTGCAAAATAATCTAACAGAGAAAGTGTGTAACATTAGAAGCTAGCAGACAAAACCAGAACTTCCATGTCTCCTGATGTGAATTCATCAGTAAGTGCTCAGCACCTTTCACAACCGGGCCAAAGTATTTCACAAGGAAGAAAAGAACACGGTATTTAGCAGAAAACATTAAATATGCAGACAGCTCAGAAGGGCCTCCCAAGTCCCTCTGCTGCACAGCCAGCAAAAGCCTTTCAGCTGTTTCTCACCTTTTTGACCTTGGAGTCCCACAGCTCCAGGGCTCCCTTTTCCTCCAGCTGTGCCAGGAGCTCCTTTAAACCCATTGACCCCAGGGACACCGGGCAGCCCTGGCATGCCAGGGAAACCAAGCAGGCCAGAAGACCCTTTCTCACCTGTATAGAAAAGTTGAGAAATAAAAAGGAAAAATTAGTCTCTTCTGGTACACTGCATATCCACCTAACCAGCAGGCAAAGGCAGCGTGGGTCTGGTCGATCACCCAAATCTACGTAGTAAAACTTTACAGCACAAGCATAGCATGGGCACTTCTCTCATGGGTCTCGACTCAGGATACTTTCAACCAGCACTTTTCAGTTCACCTTTCAGAGCCTGGTCCTGCTTTCACTGGAGAGCAAAACCCCATCAAATTCCAAGACTGCATCATGCAGTTACATGGCTCTATCGGTCTCCACATAAAGTAACACACAACTCTCCAAGTAACCAGCTATTGTATTGGTGCTTAATGACCACACAAATGGTAAATTTTTACTTCCCATTTGGTTTGTGCTTCATTCTCTCCCTTCTATAAATCTCATTCGCTGTTCGTCATTTCTTCAGTTTTCTTGTCTTTCTATCTTGATTTACACAACCTTTTGTCCCTAAAGGCCCAAGTCCTTTAAGATGGATCTCTTTATAACCATGATTTGATAATTAAATCCACCATTCATAACTCAGCAGCAAAACAAATGCATTCCAACACTAGTTGGCAATTCATTCTCTTCTGACAAGTTGGGCCTAAAATCAGTATTGAGAAGTTAATTTTTTTGTGGGCACAGTAATCTCAGGCTATTCCCTTAGTGGAACACGTACCTTTTGGCCCAGAGAAACCTGGACGTCCATCTTGACCAAAAGGCCCTGGTGGCCCTAGGAATCCTCTTTCCCCAGGAGATCCTGGAGCACCATCAGGACCTGGGAAGCCTTTCATGCCAGCAGGGCCTTGTGGACCTACGTCCCCAGTCAAGCCTTTGGCTCCAGGAAGACCTGAATCGATACAAGAAAGAACTGAGTAGATTATATCACACAAACCCTAGGACAATTTGTGGACAGCTTTGCAAAGTCTTTAAACACAGCATTGTTTTTAATGACAAATGGACCTTATGGCACATGCAGCCTACTAGAAGGCATAAAGCTTAGAACTGCAAAAGCATTAGTTGTCTAATAATAAAATACCTATGAAGAGGGTTACTGCCTACGTCACTACACAACTGGCAAGAGTGAAACCCCTTATGATGTATCCATTTTTGTCTCCTTTACCAGCCACTAAACTGTAGTGCACCAGTCTTACCTTTATCATCAAGGCAACCAAACCAGAATGGGGAGCATCATTAATGCCGGCTTCTGCATCCCACCCCATCCTCTGGGTGAACCAGAGATCATTTGGAGAGGCTTGTTTTAACAAGTTCCGTTTCCACCTCGGTAGTTAAAGTGTACTTCTCAAAAGCAAATTGCTCACTAAAGGAACAAGCCTCTGATTGTGCTGTCACAAAACGTACTGTTTTGCCTCTAAATGTTTCGGAATGTTTCTAGCTGAAGCTTTGTAACGGTTTACAATTTTAAATAAAGGCTCAAACCATTGAAAACCGAATGCTCAGATGCAAAAGGAGGAAGAGAAGCAAAAATCTGGTGGCTTCTGAAAAATGGCATTTGCAGCAGTAGCACCCAATAAATGAGCTTTGTTATACTTGGGGCTTAAACATTTTAAGCTACAGCTTGGTATTTTTTAAAGCAGAAGATGAAATGGTTGCTTTAATTAAGATGACAAAGAAAACACACACACTTAAAATCTGTACATATTCAGGATTTCCTGATAGGCTTCAGGCTTTGTTACTGTCTGAGCATTCTCACTGCAATGGTTCTTTGCCTTCTGATTTGATTAGCAATAATAAGGGGTATCACCTATAGTCAATGCAATTCTTGTAGCATTAAAAGCTAGGTTGTTAGTCCATGAGCTTTTATGCTACACTGCATTTTCTCACCTTGACAGCCTATGTGAAGAACCCATAACCAAACAGTGTGACATCAGAAATGGAGAGTTGATGATAAATGGAATAGAAACATGGTGAAGGAAAAAACAGACAAAATATGTAAACAGAAAGAACAAGGGTACAAAAGAAATTAATGATTTAGAGAGACAATAGCTGCAAAAAAAAAAATCATTTGGAGCTTATCAACCTAGCAATGGGAGGTTTTTAAAAACAGTCGAAGGAAAGTCATATATGGCATACAGTCCAAAAATATAAAACAATAGAGAGGCAACGGGAATGTTAACATTAAAATGAAAAAACCTAAATCTCTGTGATTTTCATTTCAAATGGCATTACTGCTTTCATTCACTTGTTGTCACTGTGCTCCAGCACTGTCATTCTGTGTGTCAGAACAGAGAGGTTATGTCACAGGCCATGACCCACTAATTCTGAGGTCCCTCTTTGCTTGGTTCTCAAGTCTTGCACATACCGCCATCATGAAACACTGTAGTCAGTGCAGCTTGAGAGAAACTACTCTACTCAAGTGGTGGGGTTTTTTCCCCTTGAACAGGAGGGAAATAAATTTCTTTTCTGCCCCAGGGAAGAGAAAGCCAGGGAAAACAAGCACTTGTTCTGAGAAAGCCAACAATTTTTCGATCTATCAAAATCACATTTCAAGCAACCTCATACATTAGAAATTAATCATCATGAAAATGGGAAATGAAGATTAGTCAATGATACAGCCAGCATGTAAGAGCAGAGATGTTAAAAATATCAAGACATTTAAGATGCTTTCTCCTATCTTTCTGCTGCACCTCTTACAGCCTTGGGGCAACATTTCTAGGCAGGAGTCGTCCAGCAGTCAGAGGCAAAAGGCTCAAATTCCACACTCTATTACCCCTAACCAGAGGTAGGATCTCACTCCTACTCACACCTCCTCAGCACTGCAGCCTCCAGCTTAGCTACTTGTCTTCACCTGAAGACATTACGTACCTGGTGCTCCTGCAAGGCCAACTGACCCCAAGGGTCCCGGTTTTCCCTTAATGCCAAAAGGACCTCCGGGACCAGGAGGTCCCCGCAGTCCAGGGATGCCTGAATATCCTGGGTTACCCTGTTCGCCTTTAATACCTAGGAGGCCTGGTCTTCCATCTAACCCTGGGAACAGAGAGGTGGGTGGTTACAGGACAAATAAAATTCACACTTCTAATTAAAATGTGAGTTTTAATAAAAGTCTTTGAGTTGCATTAGATACTGAAAGAAAACCAGCAGATCACTACCTGTGAGAAGCTTAGAGGACTGCTAACACAGTACCTTAAAGGGATTGGAAAGAGGAAAGATTTTTGAAAGAGAAACAGTTTGATATTCCCAGATACGAGCAGTATCAGTCCTTACCTTTTGGTCCTGGAAATCCAAGATCACCTGTAAGCCCTTTATCACCTGGGAGTCCAGGTCTGCCACGCTCTCCCAGGGCTCCGCTCTCAGCACCAAACACATCTCCAGGAGCTCCTTTTGCTCCAGCTAAGCCTGAAGCACCCATTTTCCCAGGCAAACCATCTGTTCCATCCAGTCCTGGAAGTCCTGGTGACCCTTGCTCTCCTCGAGGCCCAGGGAAGCCTTAAACGGAAAAACAGTAAATGTCATGCAGCAGAAGAACAGATTGGCAGTGCTGTGTTAATGGTTGGACTTGATGATCTTAAAGGTCTTTTCCAACCTAAACGATTCTATGATTCTGTGATACTACAATATTTGCTTCCAATAGCATCTTTAACAAAATAAATATTTAAAAAATTTCCATGCTAGAAAAAGTTGTTTGGAAAGTTCAAAACCATTCAAATATCCTTTCACTTTTTTTTTTTTTTTAAAAGAATACTTTAGGAGTATCTGGGAGCTGCAGCTAGTTGCAGCTTTACAAGCTTGGTTTCACTAGATGGCAGATTAGGCAAAAAGGACAAAAAAAAAAAAAAGGAGTAAAATGGCCATTTCGGGCTACAGACAGGTAATTATCTCACTACCACTACCACCCCCCCAAGCTGCAAAGATGTTATACTCATCACACCTTTCTTACTCTGCCTCTATGACAGCCAACTTCTGGCACGGTGCAGTAGAAGACACTGGCAGCCTTGGTACAAGGACTGGAAAGTACTCTCCCTGTATCAAGCAGACACTAAACTGCACTGCTATGTGGATGTGTCACACTGCTCTGGGGTTATGTCATGAAACCAGCGACTCCATAAAGGTGACATGCCCCCTTAACGTAGCGAAAGGATAACAGATTTCGTCAGTCATATCCAGAGAAACCTGATGGATACACAGCAACCTAACTTTAGGCATCTTCTCTCACGACCTCTGTTTCATGTTCTTTATTTATACAACCATCAGAAATTCCCACAGCTAAAATGCCTTTACCAGAGTACCACATGGCTTAAAACAAGTTTTACACTAAACTTGTAGTTAACCCAAACTGTAACAGAGCACATGGTGACAGTCTCTGGAGAAACAAATTGCGTTGGTTGTCCTCTTTTCTTCCAGCAGTGCCATAATATTATAGGCAGCTAACACATATCTTGAGCATTTTTTTTTGTTTTCTTCCAAGCTGCAACCACTTGCTTGCAGAGATTGCATTTGAAGGAGCCCAGTGGAGCAAACAATGGAGCATTATGAATGTACCAGACAGATAAGTGGCTAGAAGGTCAGACAACTCTTTTGATAAAATACTGTACACATTAATCAGACAATAAAAAGAACTCCAGTAACTTGCTTCTTACCAGGTTCCCCTTGCAAGCCTATTATTCCTGGAAATCCTGGCTGTCCTTTTGACCCATGTAGTCCAGGTTGGCCTGGAATGCCAGGAAAGCCCTTGCTGCCTTTGGGACCTAAGGGTAAAAATGTATTAATGATTGAATAGTGGAAGACAAAAACACAGCACAAAAATACAGCATCAGATCTTTCCTGCAAAGCTTGTGCTACGAACACTCACTGGATATGCAATTTAAGCTACATAAAGTCTCAAAGCTATGCAAGTTTCATCAGCTGCATAAACTTAGAAGGAGAGGGCTTGTGTTCAGAGGCTACATGAAAGCAAAAAAATGGTGCAGTTATTAAGATCCTACATGGGATTTAAGCTTAGACTCTTTGAAAAAGAAAAAAGAACATTGCTCTGACAGTTAACTCTCTGCAACAACTATCACTCGGAGATTAATTAGCAGGTATTATCTTCCTTGAGGAATAACTGCTTCTTGGTAGTCAGCCAGTGCATTACAATAAATTTGTCTCCCTACCTGGCAATCCTGGAAAGCCGGGAGTCCCTGGGGGCCCATACGCTCCAGGAACTATGCAGGGCAAGGTGATACCTAAAACAAAGAGACACTGAGGTTGCACACAGCCCTTTTCAGAAAGACAGGTCAGAAGAGGAACATTTAGCATTCAGATGCTTTTTACAGGATATATCGTAAAGTGGCTGTGAGTGAACTTACACACATCAGACACTGCTGACATCTCAAATATGGGATGTTAAAGAAAAGAGAAAGCATTCAGAGCCTGGTGGTTGTTTAATCTCATCCCTACTACTGGCTTACTGCATGACCAGTAAAAGGCAGCAGCTATTGCTGCGGACTACTTGTACCATGATATCCACAGCTTACACTCAGCAACTGGTCCTCCCTATCGCAGGGGCTATGCAACAGGCACTGAAAAGGCAGTCTCTGACTCAGAGAGCTTAAGGTTGAGGCTAAAAGCTTTTAAAAGTCAGTGGGAGCCAACAGGTGCTCCTGACTTTTAAAAATTGAGCATGTTTCTAAGCTGTATACAAACAGTACACTACAGTGCAGATGTAAGATAAAATGCATTACCTAGGAAATACTGACAGGTGTTTAAAAAAACCCCTGTATCCCAAGAGTCTAGGCCAGAGAGATGCATGCATGGAGGGTGAAACAGCAAGGATTTTTTTTATTTCAGCCTTAATCTCCAACTCTTTCTTCTACACTCTGTCAGACTAAGAAATAACCACATGGCTTGAAAGTTTATTAGCAGCAAACAAGACTCAGCAATTGCAAAGCTCTTTGAAAGACTTTTACTTCTCAAAAATAGGGTCTGTTTGTAATAGCAATCCCTCTTCAGTGGAAAATAAAATGCATGTGGCACTATCAGTTGCCAGCACATCAGATTTACCTGAAAGATCTCAAACACTTCCAACATGCCTCCTTGTAGGTCACTGGCGATCTGAAGTCACATTCACACTGTCACAGAAATGACCATCACAAAAACTAATTCTAGACTTTCCAACTCCAGAAACACTTCCAGTTATTTTAAGTGGAGTCTGTGCTAGAACTATAGCATTAGCTCCTACACTGTGATAGCTGGCTTAGCCTTAAACTATCATAGATATACTTTCTATAAATTAAAGTCTAAAGGATTTTAAAAGCTATTTAGTCAGAGAGATTACATACAAAAAATGACTAAATGCAACTGGGGGAAGAGAGCTGGGTTTTTTTCATTACTCTGAAAACTTCTACATGCACAGAGGAACAGCTGCCTACCTGCACTGGAGCCCAATACTTATTAATTCAAATCTGTCATCAACTACAAGGCCAATTAAGGATGAGGTAATTGGGTATCACATTGTTTCTCATTTCCTTACAAGTTTCTATACAGGATGCTTCTATTGGAGTTCCATTCCCAGACTGACAAGCCATTCAAGAGCACTACAAATTGTAACTGCTCTTAGTTCCAAGGAGGTAAGCTGGTCTAAATCAGGCATCTCTTCCAGCACAGCAATGTAAATTAAACACTTTCTTTCCGGAAAATATTATCATTTTCAGATGACTAACAAGTTTGATTGACAAAAGACACAGAGTCATACTATTTCCTGGATAAATCAGATCAAATCAGTGGATTCATATGGATAATAAATACGGGTCTTTGCTTCCAACACTGACACTGAGAGCAGGGATCTCAAAATGACCTAACCCAGCACCCAGTATGTCTCTTCTGGTGCAGAAACTCTAAAGATCCCTAAGAATGTTTTGGTTGAAACAGTGCTAAGAACTGGTTCAGCCACATTCTTTTTGGGTTCTTCTCAATAGATTTCAACTCTGTTCACAAAAGACTACGTGAAAATATTTTGATGCCTACCTCCAACCAGTGACAGAAAGTTAAGCTTTCGGTTTAGGGTCCAACCCGAAATCCAGTCAGGGCAAGCAGATTTGAGCATCCCTCTCTCCTGTTGCCAAATGTCAGAGAGTGATTCTGGTTTGACCTCCCATTTCTACCCTCTTTCATTCCACCCTCAACCCTAATTTTCATTACATCGTTATTCTGATCTGAGTGATTGATTTCATTATTCAGACTTGTGAGAAGAAAGAACAATCCTAATCCCAAATTCTAGCTAGTCAGGGCTGCTAACAGGTGTAAGTTCTAGTATAAAGAAAGAAGCAAAGCTCATGTGAAAAGCAGGATGTAGTAGGGAATGAGACGGAACATCCAGGGTGTCTAATGTACTGACATACTGGGATACTATGCAAATTCTGAAGGGAAATCAGTACATTTTCTAATTTGATGTGAGAGAACATAAGGTCAGTTCTCAATTAATTACTTTTATCTTGATGTAATGCATTCACTGATACCAAAATTTGTTTAAACATTATTATATTCATGACAACATATCTACAGGGAGTTGCAATAACACTTCCATTCCTACACAAAGCCAAAGAGTGCTCTGTTTTCATCTGTGACAGCAATTCATAGAATCACAGACTGTTTTGGGTTGGAAGGGACCTTAAAGACCATTTGGTTCCAGCCCGTGCCACAGGCAGGGACACCTTCCACCAGACCAGGTTGCCCAGAGCCCCGTCCAGCCTGGCCTTGGGCACTGCCAGGGATGGGGCACCCACAGCTGCTCTGGGCAGCCTGGGCTGGTGTCTCACCACCCTCACGGTGAGGAATTTCTTCCTAATAGCTCATCTAAATCTCCCCTCTTTCAGTTTAAAGCCGTTGCCCCTTGTCCTATCACTACATGCCCTTGTGAAAGCTCCCTCCAGCTTTCCTGCAGCCCCCGTCAGGCACTGGCAGGCTGTGCAGGGTCTCCCTGGAGCCTTCTCCTCTCCAGGCTGAACCACCCCAACTCTCCCAGCCTGTCTGCACAGCAGAGCTGCTCCAGCCTCTGAGCGTCTTCATGGCCCCTCCGGCCTCCCTCCGACAGGTCCGTGTCCTTCCTGTGCTGGGCCCCAGAGCTGCACGCAGCGCTGCAGGGGGCTCAGGAGAGCAGAGAGGCACAATCACCTGCCTCGACCTGCTGGCCACGCTGCTTTTGGTGCAGCCCAGGATACCGTTGGCTGGCTGGGCTGACAGCGCACATCGACAGCTCATAGTCAGTTTTTCACCCACTAATACCCCCAAGTCCTTCTCCTCAGGACAGCTCTCAATCCACTCGATCCATTGCCCAGCCTGTACCTGTGCTTGGGATTGCCCCAACCCATGTGCAGGACCTTGCACTTGGCCTTGCTGAACTTCATGAGGTTCGCACAGGCCCACTGCTCAGGCCTGTCACAGTCCCTCTGGGTGGCACCCCTGCCCTCCAGCGTGTTGACCACCCCACACAGCTTGGTGTCACAGCAAACTTGCTGAGGGTGCACTCAGTCCCACTGTCCATGTCACCAACAACAATGTTAAACATCACTGGTCCCAGTTCCAACCCCTGAGGCACGCCACTCGTCACTGATCTCCACTTGGACATTGGGCCACTGACTGCAACTCTTAGAGTGTGGCCACCCAGCCAATTCCTTATCCACCAAGTGGTTCATCTGTCATATCCACGTCTCTCCAACCTAGAGACAAGGATGTCATGTGAGACAGTGTCAAATGCTTTGCATAAGCCCCCTTTATAGTCAGCATTAGCTTTGAGAACAGAGGTTCAAAACTAAGATACCCATGATCCATTTTATGCTTTGAATGAATATGGGCACCCGGTACCACGACTGCAACACACACACTGCCGCCTGCACTTGGGTACACTTTGACAAAGCATTCTTTTGATAAAGTAAAAGTGAAATGGTAGGGACACAAAATAAAAATTCCATTTCTGGTCTTCTGCAATCTTATGTGAGCCTGATGCTGAATGCTTTATAAAATAAAAAGTTGAGGTCCATCTCTAAGACATTTCCTCTACAGATACAAAACAACAAAAAATGACATTTTTCAAAAAGCAAGCATTCGGGACAGCAACTGGCATGGAAAATGACATTTAATTAATACTGTTGCATTCACATCACATGGCTTGAAGGACTGTCTTATGTGAATTTTCCAAAAACAACTCTGTACAATAGCATATGCTGTATTTTACAGTATTAGCTGGCAACAGAATACTTGAACAATGGATTTTTCATGTGAGGATAGGTGAAATGCAAATAAGACTGTTCCCTTGTGTGCTTTGCGAAATGATATAAGCAAGGCTTAGTGTAAAAATTATATAAGTGAAACTTAATGTTCCCCAGCTACTTAATACCCTACATTATCATGGTTTACACAGTAAGTTCCCAGTATCAAGGAAAATAATTATGAAACCATCATGTCAGGCATAAAAGTGAAATATGGGCAATTCCAACATTTTAGAGTAATCTCATAATACCATATAAAATCAGCCGAGCTTTTTATAAAATACCGAGTCAGACTTTTCCAAAGCAAGACCGTTTCACCCTGTTTTACTGCATGAACTTGAGCAATACTCCTCAGTGGTGTCTTTGACATGGTAACTTCAGTAGGTCACAGACTCTTTTTAAATGTCTTTCCTCATTTTCACCATAAGGTCTTTCAGTCTGGGCAGTATACGAAGTGATTATTTCTTCCACCCACCCACATTTCTTTAATATTAGATGAAACGTACTATATCAAAGGGTCTTTTAATGTATGCAAATTATTTCCTAGTTATGGAGGGAATGATGCATTCACAAGTTTTCTTACACATCTCTATGGAGGTGCAAACTAAATTAGCTAATGACTTATTCACACTTTCCCACATATTTTGACTATAGATACTCTTCTACAAAGGACCGTTCATTGTTAGCAAAGCTTTGATGTAGCATTCATAATAAACTGGCTTCTGATGTGCTCCACAGAATATCTAGTGTTCACATCATGCACAGAGCATTTTACTTTTACTTATCTTACAATGCAAATTTAATTTAGTGGATTTTGTGAGAGACAATCTACCAAACAAAGATGTAAGCATTCATAGCTATGAATTAGTAAAGCTTTTAGCATTTAGCATGTGACTTGAATTGGAAAAAAAGCTTAGGCAGACTGTTCCAGGGGGACATTAATGCTAGCTGTCTCCTCACCCCATAACAACAACCCAGCATGAACTGATGTGAGGTAACATGCCATCCGGCATGTCTGTGCAACCTTCCCAGCGCTATTCTGGCCTAGCTCTCACCGCCCGCTGGGTTTAAGATTCCTCCACCAACACCTCATACTGCAGTGGTCTTACCACCAGGGTTTCTGAACTCAGAACATCAGTTTAGCAGTGCAGAAACCTAGGCAACAATGCACCTTTTCAAAATAAGAGCAGACTCAGCAACACCTACCTGGAGGGCCTGGAAGACCTGCTTGTCCTGGAAACCCATCCATTCCTGGGTCACCTGGTGGTCCACGAACTCCACTAGGACCTGGATATCCAACGCCAGGAGAACCAGTTTCTCCACGATGGCCCTTGGAGCCAGGCAATCCTGGCAGTCCTTTTTCACCTGGGAAACCTAGCCCACCATCACCCTGCGCACAGCAAAGACAATCACAGCTGAAAATAAGAGAGATGTAGAAAGAATATACACCACTAATATTTTAACAAGTGTGTAAGAGTTTGGTCAGTTCTGTGCAAGGTTCAGACGAGCGTGGGAAGGTACACGGAAACCACTATAAGTTTTCCTGCATTTTGAAATAATGATGGATAAGTCAGTGACTATTACAAATAATATTTCATGCTATATTTGCCAAAATGTAAACATTATATAGGCTGAAAGTCATTCACTTTCTTTTTAATTCAAAAAGCCTGGTGTGATTTTGCTATTCCAAGATCTGACTCATAATTATGCCTACAATGTCTTTTATCTTTTAGGACACAACATAAAACAGCATTAGGGTCTACCCAGCTACTGGAAGTTTATCTTTTGACTGGGTAGCCAGAGGCATGATGAGTGCCAATTATTAATCCTGACCAAGACAAATTTGTGCTCAGGGACTATGAGCTTTTTATATATTTGGAGGCTTACTACAGGGCGAATGAGGAGTAGTAAGCCAGTCCTTTCTATTAGCTCTGCTCCTTATTCCAGTTCTGAAGCACTGCTGCTCAGTTCATCTGAACTTACTGGAGGGCCTGGTGGGCCAGGCAAGCCTGGAAGTCCATCCCTGCCAGGGGTTCCTGGGATGCCTGAAGGTCCTCTGGGTGCTGTCGCACCACGGTCCCCACGAGCACCTCTGCCTGTTGCAAAGGACGAATCCCCTTTTTCTCCCTTAGGGCCTGGAAAACCTTGCTGACCAGCCAAAGCCTACAGACCAAAAGATAAAAACCCAGGAATATGAACATGCAGAGAAAAGGCTTTGCTTCTTAAAAATGTCATATGAGGAATGGACACAACGTCTGGAGCTAGAAAGAATCTCCAAAAGGTTTCCTATAGTATACATTACACTAGGAAAAAAAAAAAAAAAGAAAAAAAAGAAGAGGAGGTTTGATTATTTCCAAATGTTTCTATCAAGTCACTACAGCTTTACAGTGGCAAGCCAAGCCCTGGTATATAAAATTATGGTGACAGCAATCTTAGATGGCAGCTGGGAACATGACATCACTCATGGTATAACAGTGCCCAGGTATTGAATCTTCTTCCCTATTACCTGGTGTGCTGCATTTACTGACACTGATAAAGATACTCGGAAGACAAAAGACCTGCATCTCTACGGACTACAATTTTCAAAAGTAAATACTGCCAATGAGCAATGCTCAGCACTTTGGAAAATCCTGTTTGTTATAGTTGCTGTTTCATAAAAAAAACAGCTCAACTCTCACTAATGTATTTAGCATGCAGCAGTTGAGAAGGAGACTGTACCTAAGGCATACAGGTTTTATAGCTATGAGCGATGATGTGGAAAGATGTCACCATTCAATTTTTCAGATTTTCTCTCCATGCAGATGTCTATCTGCTCCCCCAGCCACCCCTCACTTTAGAAGAGCCTTGGGTTTAATCCATGTACGCCTATGGCCAAGAAGCCCTGGCATGAATATTTTTTAACTGTTTTTCACTTCACTGCTAAATGTGCAGTTCTCAGAACTTAAGAACCATTTATTTTCCCATTTTTTATAGGTGATAATTTCTCTACTTTCAGCTTCTTTCCACAGATCAGTTTCTGGATTGGTTTTTTTTTGGTTTTGGTTTTTTTTTTTAATCCAAAAGGTAGAAGAAAATATGCAAAAAATGTATTCTGCTTTCACTACAATCAACATCAGCAATTGCACACGGGCACTTTTTCTCCTTTAATTAATGACAACCAATATAAACTCTTCCTGCCTTACCGGAGGGCCTCGCAGTCCTGGTGCACCCACAGTGCCTGGGTCTCCACCAACGCCCTTAATCCCAGGCACACCAGGGCTTCCCGACGGACCTGGTGGACCTGAGATGCCTTTTAGACCAGCTCTTGTAACTCCTCCATCACAAGCACAATCACCTGCCTCTCCTGGAAAACACAGTCAACACTCAAAACCAGATGGCTTTAGGAGAGTTTTAGGACAGAAGTCCTGTGATTTTTTAAAGAGATAGTTATACGTCAGAGCAAGCAAATCCATACTCCCACTCACAGTAGGTTACAATGACCCTCAGCTGGATATCTTTGTATCTCCCTGAATCATAACTGGCCATGGATCCAAACAACCACAAAGCACAGTGATGTCTGCATCATCATGGCTTTTGCTGCTGGTTCTGTCACACACTAAGACCCAAATTCTCACCATTTTTATCAGAGAGAAGAATAAAATTAAGTTCCTCTGTCATTTCCAGCCTATACTGCAAGAAGCAGTGAACAAGATTTTATGTCTAAGTCTCATTATTATGGCTTTAAAGTATAACTTACTTAGCCAACTTTCTGCCTATGAGATGTTTATCTGCCTATTTGCCTGAGCAGAGTAGGAAGTAGGAAATAGGATTTTGCTGGCAGTGCTGTGCACAACTCTCTCTAAATTGTAAAGGCTGTTGGCTCCTTTAATCCATCTCAGCCTCCCATGATCTGGCATAAAGACACTTCGACCTCATCTCTGAGGATATTAACCACATGTAAGTATCTTTCTGAGGCCCAATGACTGCTAAAATGCTCTCCTAAAACAGAAGTTAGTTACCTTTGTACCCCTTTGGACCCAAAGCTCCTGGCAGCCCTCTTTGACCAGGCTCCCCTGGGGCCCCAGTCCTTCCATTCAGGATTGTGTCCGGGGGGAACGAAGGGCCTATATGTGAAAAGACAGCAAGCAAAAGCCATGAGAAGGCTAGATTTCCAGCTCATCAATTATTCACTACTTCAGTTATGCAACAGACAGAAACGGCACCAGATTAAACTGCAGCTGTGGAAGCTCCACAAGGAGATGGAACTCAGTTGGTATCACAGGCTGCAGTCCTCTGCCAGATGTTTGGTTCTAGCTTATTTCATACAGAAACATGTGTTCATACAGGACAGCAAAAGCTCTCACATGTGGATGCAGCAGAGTTTCTTTCCTCTCCTGCTCTACCTCTGCACTTTTTCGAAGACTTAGGAGTTGGCCGAAGAACCAGCCAAGCTGTGAACAGGTTGTATAAAGAAGGGCAAATGACTTGGGTCATGGCAGATACGTCTTTACAGCTCCAGGAGAAGCTGAGATAGAAGCTGAAGGGGCAAATCAATGTATTGGTGACTGTGATGACTGGCTATTGCTCTCTTCGTTGACACAGAAGCTATCATTCACGAGCAGTGTCACTGCTGCTGCTGGCATGGTAGAGTCATGCCCAGAGTTACCTGCCTCCTGTGTAGCTTCTTCTCATTAAGTTGCTGCAGCTTGACTAAATGGCAAAAAAGGTTAAGGGGACCTTCCCTGTCCCTCACTTTATAAATGCAGGATTATTTTCTGCATCTCTATATGCTGAAGAGAATGAAACATGAGCTGACAGAAACAGCAGTGGAAAGTGATCTAACATAACCTAAAACGAGTGTGTCCAAAAAACCCTTCCCCTCAGTGACAACAGTAAGTCTGACGTTACATGGAAACAAACTGCAACCATCAGCTGAAAACAGTTACAAGAGCTTTACAGACTCTGCAGAAAAATGAGCTGGATTTGACTAGCAAACAGTTATTGATAAGAGAGCACTTATTTCTTCCTCACAGAAAATCATTGCATCAGACCACGCTCATTGGCTCCATCACTGGAGTATGTCCTGTTTTAAAAGCTTGGCTCTCAAAAATAAAACAGGTTGTTTGAACTCGGCTTATGGCAGAACAGCAAAATACAAGGTTTGTGTACAATCAACTCTCTTAATGTAATACTCAATTTCTGAGGAAAACAATGCATAATTAATCCAATCAGGGCACCCATACAAATAAACATGTAGAAATAAAATCACATTTCCTTAGGTCTGAAAACTGTCTCTTCAGGCATGCTATCTGGCTCCTGGTACCTCAAAATACTGACAAGACTAGACATTTACTCCAGGTGCTCATAAAATCGTGGTCTATTCTTCATCTAAGCCAGCAGAAAACTAGCCTAGAACCTCAAAGTCCTCAAAGTGTTGTAAATGGTGTCTACACAACCTTGTGCTTCAGTCTCTCAGGCTACCACTCCAACAACAATTAGCTGTATTTTCTTACTTCAGAGGCATGTCTGCTGATAAATACATATAAGATTGTGAGTTACAGACACAATGAAGTGTCAATCAAACATTTAAGATTTACAGATGAATAATCCTCACTGGCACAGAAATAAATATATACATGCTTATTGGTCTTTTTTCATTCTGAATCCAATATAAAAATAGATGTTAAAAATATACATACGTGGTGAACCAGGCAATCCTGGTGCTCCTGCCAGACCTGGTAAACCAGCTCTGCCAGGAGTGCCTGGGAATCCAATTGTTGCTCTTCCTGGTTCTCCCACTTCACCCTTCACACCTGGAACACCTGGAGACCCTCCAAGGCCCATTCCATCTAGACAACAGTGACACAATGAGCAGCTCTGCAGCAGCAAACACATTCTAGTATTTTTAATGTTATGAAAATTACTGCTGTGCCCTGAACTGCAACCAGGTTAGCAGTTTGTATTTGCACACAAAGGAAAACTTACTAATGGGAGGCACCAACTGGCTCCCATTTACACACGCCTTTGGTCATCCAAAAAACTTCAAAGGGCTGCATTTCAGTCCCACTGATCAGTTAGACAATTAACTATATAAGTCTGTGGTTTATTTATTTCCTTTGAGTGAGATAATTTCCTTAGTACCTAGTCTCTAGATCATGGCAGTCCAGGACTTCACAGATGACGTTCAAGTGAAACAGAAACTTTCAAGTGAGAACTTTGATGGGATGAATGGGTTCCACCTACAGTGGGTTTATCTAGTCAATCCGTTAGCTCTCTATTGCAAATATGAAAAGTCATTAAAAAAATAATTTGCTATGATTTAAAAAGTAGGAAAGGTTCTGCCAATCAACCAATTCAAAATGGAAATCATCCAACCAACCTCCTGTGTACACGGCTACACCAAATATTCACACCTGAAGACTTGGCTGGGCAGTAATAATTGTGGGATTAATTCTGCTCCCACCCAGGTCAACCTGTTTGGTTTCCCTGTGTGTCATCCCTGACCCTGCATCTCATACAGCGGTCTGCAAATCAGCCAGCTGGAGATCAGGTCCGGGAGAGGCTTGCTCCAATACCTTCACCATCTCCAGGCCACTACCCAGAGCAACAAACACAGAAAACAGCCTGCTAAGTGCAGTGCGAGCAGCTGCTTTACCTCTCTCCAGGCCTGGAAACCCTGGAGCTCCTGGAAGGCCTGGTAAACCCCCGATCCCTTCATCTCCTGGAGGACCAGGTATTCCTGGGTTTCCAGGGTCACCTGGGGCACCTATTAGACAAATACAGGAAAACAAGGGGGGAAATCTATGTGAATTTCTGCTGAAAGATTCTGTTCAGTCAACTACCCTGGTGGCCAGTTATCTCATTGACAACAAAGGTTGCAAAGCCGTTAAGAGTAAACCTGTTAGTCAACATTAAAAATAATGGGAAAAATTCCTCCTGACCTGTCAAGAGGTTGTTTCAAACTTGACTGCACGTGAAGGAGGAAAAATAGGCAAAATCACACAATTTGTCCCCTTACCTTCACAGCTTCAGAGACTGTTCCCATCCAGGTCCCATTCAGCTGTGGTGTTAACGGAGTTCATTTTCTCAACAATATTCTTACCACATTGAATGACAAACAATAGCAGAACAACATTCAGAGTACCCATTTCCAAGAAACCCAAAGAAGCCATTTTTCCTCAGTACACTGAAGACAGACACACAGGTAGACACCAGCACTTCCCCGTGCTCACACAGTCAGCCTCCCAGGCACTAAATTCCACTCTGCTTTGAAACATATCATTCTGCAATGAGGGTATGAAAGGTTTATTGCAAACTCTAAAGTTATAAAGTTATATGGGATGACCAAAAGTATCTGTATGCTATCAATACAGAAATTAAAGGAAAAATAACAAGGGATGGGTTAGACCTAATACACAATGTGGAAAAGTGGTAAAATATAGTAAGAAGGGAAGCTGGATCAGAAAAAGTGCTTTAGACGAGTTCCAAAACAAAATGGAAATGTGTACCTGAAATGACTACACCTTCCCTGTCAATAACAATAGGAGGGCCTGGGGGACCGACGTCACCTAATTCACCCTGTAGAAGAAAACAGATTCACGCCACATTCAGATGGGTGATGGAGGGCAAGACTGCTTGTCAGGAAACAGACTGTATTATGGTAGCAATGCCTGCGGTCATTCACTGACTAACCATCATTCTTTCTCTTGGTGAAGAATTCACTTTGCTCTTCTGCTACTGCCTGATGAAACTGATGGCTGCTTCAGATAAAGTGTTTGCTGCTATCCAACTGTCCTCTGAAGGCATCCCGTTACCTCAGCGGGAAGCACAGACACATATATACCATGTCTGCTGCAGATGTTATCATGTCAGCATATTGACCAATATCAAGTAAATATTCTTTGTTCACCTTGTGGTAAAAGTGAAAGGGCTGCTATGAACATACCCACCTTTAAAAGCGTTCATCGCTGCAGCTATCTGTTGCCTTGGAATTCTGAACTTCCAGTAATAGGAACTTCCAGGAAAATGGATTCCTCCATAAAATCACCCAAGTAGAACAAGCAAGTTGTGACAAACTGCAGAATCACTCCTTCCTCTCACTCTAACACAGGATCAAATTCCCTTTGAAATAGGAAGTGCAATACCTGACCGTTGTCCAAACTGCCATCACACTCAAAGTATAAACACCATGCAGAGAGCCAAGGCAGCGCACGCTTTGTTGCTTTTTCCAGTAATACTCCTCTGTGCATAAACCTGTACTACTACTTCTCCCATGTGCTCTGCACAAAAATGCCCTGCATTACTCGCATTTCACACCTGCCAACCATATAACAATCTTGGTGGTGGATAAGCGTTTTTCACAGCAAACTATTACCCAACCATTTCCCACTCAGTTTCCTGATGCCTGGCTGCCCAAGTTGTGATATACCCAGAAAACGTCTGCTGCGCATTGCCCATTTCCAGTATGAGAAATCGAACACATTCTTTTCAGGCTTGTCAATATTTGTAGATCTGTCACCTAAGACTTCTGATAGCCTTGGTAACCATCTTAACATCCACTTCCATCTAATCTTGTCCCAGTTGTCCAGTAACTATGGCATTGGTGCAAGGATAAAAGAGACCAGAGAGACTACACCTACAGTTCTAAGTTAGATGAATGAACATTGTAAAGGTATTAAAATAGGTGACTGTTCATAGTTCAGCGACCATTCATTTTTACCCCTAACAATAAAGTAAATGACGAACTGAAACACTGAATTATAGTGATGCAGAGGTAAATAAGGGACCTGATTGGGGAAATGCTAAGTATTTACGCAAATATCTTTAAAAAACCAATGCTTAAGTATTTTGATGTGAGAAGTTACCTTCATGCCTTCGACTCCATCCAGTCCTGGATAGCCTGGAATACCCGGATGACCCTGCAAAGTCACACAAGGGCACATTGTTACACAGTGAGACAATAAGACAGTGGCGTTATTTGTTAGCTGAGACATCTGCAGTGCCTGGACCTGAATCACAAACCAAATTCATTTTCCTACCAAACATTTGCAGAAGAAATAGAGAAAACTGATAGCATCAATTTCTCAGCGCTCACAAAATACCAGAGATCCTTCAGGCCTCCTTGTGCTGTAAAGATGGTGAGAACTTGTGAGCAGGCATGAGGGTAACCAAATCAGGAGGACACCTTGAAGTTCTCACTGAACTGTAGAAATGCTTGTGGAGTGAGGAGTCTAGAACATTATCTTCCTTGTCCTCCACACGTTCCCCTCCAACAAATTACTGGCACCAAAGCATGTAAAGTGACACTGGGAGATCCAGCTGTGCAGCTATCCATTTCCTGGCAGCATTCACAGGGACACCAAAATTCCCTGTCTGGGTGTGTGACTGGAAATCTACACAGAAGTGATCTTCTGTTCTCTATTGGGTAACATATTCCACCTGGCCCAGTATGGATTGCAAACCCACTGCCACTGCAGACAAAATGGGATATTCCAAGAGCTCTGGAGCAGGGAGCCTTAACTTTAAACCTTGCCCATGATTCTGAAGTCTTGGACAGTTGTAGACCCTAATATAGCCCATACACAGTATTGCTGAGAAACTTGCCCTTTAGGGCTTGTTTTTAATCGTATAATGTTAACAAACCAATAAGAATTAGATTATATTGGATATACCATCACCTTCAGTATATCTTGAAAAGGACACACATAAAACAAAATACACAAGAAAGTGACTGAATTCTAGGCTGAAAAATGAAAATTGTATTTCTGAAAGTTGCTTTCTCAAACAATTTCCACTGCTGAATCTGCAAGTGGAAGTGCTTTAACACATTTTCAGTCCCTTGATCATCTGGTCATTTCCACCCCAAAAGGAGAAAAGTAGGAGAGTTGATCGTTCTAGGAGGGAATGTGCAATTTCCAATCTGTGGAGGTGGTCCTCTGAGCAGGTAGGGGTAACCAGAGAGACAACTAAAGGGATCTAGAATTTTACATGGACTTTCCAGTTAGCTCTCACTAGTTCAATAAGGCAGGTGCATTCATCTATCAGTGAACTTGGAGCCACTAGATAAGGAAGTCAGTAGATCCTAAGAAGTTCAATGGCTTCTGTAATTGTAAGTTCAGTAGAAAATGAAATAAACTTCACCTTTCTCCCTGGGATCCCATCAGATCCATCCAGTCCCAGAAGACCCTAGGAACAGCAAAAAAACATTAACTTTCAGACGCTCCATCTCAGTCTGTTTGTCTTCTATCAGGCTCCAAATATCTCAGCAGGAGAGTGAAAAGATAAAACTTTCAAAAGGAGAAGCTACCACTGATTTTCCACATCTCCCAAATAATAACTATCATCATTGAAAGAATTCAGCCAAATAACAGATAAAAGAAGTCTCATCTTCTTTAGCCTTTGTCTTTCTCATCAGTGGTTCAAGTTAAATAAGTCATAGTGTCTCAGCTTACTAGGAAGTTAGGTAGGTACTTTGTAATTATAAAGACATGAAACAATGCAATCAAGACTTTTTGCCTTGACAATGTATTCTGCACATGCAGAACAGAATGTCTTGGTCTTCCTGCTGTGTATAACCACACCTACAAGATCATCATGGTTTGAAGAATCTATGGCTGGCACGTGATGGAGCATGCTGTTAACTCCCACATCCACTGACCAATTAGACCAACGTCTATTGCCTGCTTGCCCATTACTTCCCCAAATATTTATCTGTGTTCTCTCATGGCTGGTTCTGGCACTGGTTAAGGGCTCCTTAAAGCCCCTGTAAGGCCTCTTTATTATCTTCATTATGACCTCCTGCAAGCTTCCTTTTCTGTGAAGTTTTCAAAATATGGAAAAACACAGGCCCAGCATTATCAAGACCTCCACTAAATACTTCCGTATTATTTTCTTGGACTGCCTTGTCTGCATACACCTTTCATTTCACCTTTAAGCTGAGACTTTACTGAGATAAGAACCATCTGTCCATTCTGTTGGTGTATGGTGCTGGCTACTGTGGGATCCAGTCCCATGTCTGAGACTCCTACATGCTTTGGGAATGCTTCTGTTGATGAAAGGTCCACTTCATGTGTTTGGGAACAGGCATTTAAGGACTTTGTAAAGTTACGTACCCTGCCACCTGGTAAGCCAGGCACACCTTTTTCTCCTTTTTCTCCAGCACCTCCAAAGCCCTGAGGAAAAATGTCAGCATTAAATCTGTGATCTGTTTGGAATTGAATAGCACAGCCCTAAGACAAAATAAGCACAAACCCATCTATTAATATAAACGGTACAACCGAGAGACAAGGGGAACTGACTGTTTCTGCTGAGACCCTTTTCCCCAAGAAAGCAAACCTGTATCAACTAGACCTGGCAGCACATGCCGTACATCACCTTCTCCATTCCCCATGACTACCATCCATTTAAACCGTGGCACAACTCCCAGTAACAAATGCAAGTAACCCTATGCTATAAACAGCAAAGTCCTGCCACTGCTACTCTGTATGTTATTCTACATTTCAAAATTATTTCAAATCTCATTTCTTAACAGCAGCAGCTCAAGGGAGAGTACACTTTTTTTATTTCTAAAGCCTAAGAATGACACAAAACTAGAATTTTCACGCTCAACATTTGGAAATATTTGGTGGTTTTCCCAGTCAGCAAGAAGTATCAAATCCAGAGACAGAACACCAGGATTTAATTCCAGCGAGAGTTACAGTAGTTAAGCAATTTTCAGGCTTCAGTCTTGAAATATCTTATGGTTGTGGTTAAGTTCACACATATGTTCAATCCCACCAGCTTCAATGGGCCTCTTGTGATGCATAAAGCTAAACATGCACATAATGGAACATGTCCAGAAAGGCTAATAACAAACCGTGCTTCATGTACAGGTTTTTCTTGCACGTCTTTCTACTAAGAACATCTGTACATTGAAGAAGCTGGCAAACAATTTATCTTATTAGTCAGAAGTTCCACAAAATATTTATTCCCTAAAATTATAAAAATAACATGTGTTTACAAAGGGTTATAAGCTGGGAAATAGTTCTCTGGAATCCAGGAATAAATTGTTGTCCTTGATTCATACAGAGAAGATGCTACACATTCCTGAGTTTATGAGCACTAATGTTAAACAGCCCATTTTAAAACTGGCTATATAGAGACAGACAGAAAGATCTGCATGTGCTTTACAACTTTAAAGCAAAATAACAAAAAAAAAAAAATGATTAAACATAGTTAAAAGGAAAAAAAAAAAACCCAAGGGATTTTTTAAAAATATGTCTAGCTGTCTGTGGGACATCAAGAAACATTGCCATCAAGTGGCCATGCAAGGGGTACGTCTGCTTGAAGGCATCCTGGGCAAACCGCAGTTCCAGGCACTGAAATGATGGCTGCTTTGTAAACCTCTGTAGTAGGACAGCGTTCTCTTCTCTACAAAATCCATTCAGATTACAGTTACACTCTTCAAAAAGTCTTGTGGATGTTTTTATCAGATTTTCAAAGTGTTTTCTAGAAATTCCTGTAGAGACCTTGTGAGCTATTCCGAGTGTGTTGAACCATCTAACTCATTAGGCCCACATTAAAAACTCTCCTCTGCCCTTACCGGTATGCCAGGCAATCCTTTGGCTCCCGGGAATCCTTGGGGGCCTGGCTCACCCTGACAAGGGGAAGAGATAAACACAATAAATCATTGTGCCTGTGAAAGCAAGACTTTTCCCAATCTACCCATCATGCTTCTGACTCCTAAAATAAGGCCTTGTAATTTGTCAGCAAGTATACTTGATTTGTGTCATCACGTGCCAGATATAGTGTCTCTCAGCACAGTGCCAGTGCATGCAACAGATTGTGACCACTTCCCATGGCTTCAAATCCCACCACCTGGGAACTGCTGTTCTACTGCCCTCCATTGCTAGAAGTCAAACTAGAAGCATTTCATATCTTCAGGGAATTGGAGCATGCACAGTACTTCATGGAAAGCAGCAAACACATGATGAGATATCATAATGTCTTCACAATCCCGCTTACAAATTCAAGAGTGAGCCAAAAGGAATGGTGTTTGTTTGAATCTCACCTCCCACTAATACAACTCCACCAAGTAAGACTGTATGTCTCATGACTTATGCAGGGGCTTAGGCAAGCTCAGACTGGGCTCCCAAACCAGCCTGTATAGGTCCCGGATTAATTCAGTATGCCTAAATTTCAGATGTGTAGGGAATCTTTAACTCAAGATCCATACAGCTTTCATAAAAACACTGATGAGTATGTGTCTCAGTAAATGCCAGGATAACAAAGTAAAGGAGACAAATCCAATTATTTCAGAGTAGTGTGCATCGTAGCCAAAGGAAAAGAACTGGAGCTTTTTATTTATTTTTCTAAATGGATTTGGGTTTTTTGCTTCAGTTGACACAATTTCATAGGTCCAACAGAAATGAACTACAGTTCATTTATTTTTAGGATTAATGATGAAAACCTTTAAAAAGCTTTCAGATTTCTCCTTCTGAGAGTATGCATTCTCCAGTGGTCCACAATGCTTGGAACCAAGAATATTTTCATTCAATAGCCATCTGGCAGATTAAACCAGTTCAGAAAATCATTTTGATTTGGAAATACAACAGCTCTCACTGTCCAGTGATTTCATTCAGCCCTGAATGAAGGAGCATGGGGAGGGGGTGGGTTTGTAGACTGAATTTACAGACCTTTTCTCCTTGCTTCCCTTTTGGAAATCCCATGAATTCCAGTATTCCAGTGGATGGTGGGGGACCTGGAGGGCCTGGCAGCCCAACATCACCCTATTGGCAGAAGAGGAAGCCATTAACATAGGCAGAACATGTATGATATCCTAAGAAAATGGCTTGTGAATCAGAAAAGAGCCACTCTAATTATATCCCACATACATAATATCTGTGTGCCTGAATGCTGGCGCAGGACTTCAGTTATGGAAGTCCAAAGATCAGACTGAAAATTAAGATTAATAAAATGCATTAAATCTGTTTCAGAAGAGTTGTGGATATAAAACATGGCAAGGGGGAAAAAATAAAGGTACAGCTTTTGAATCAACAGGAAAACACTCCAGAAAAACTTTGGGAAGAAATATGAAAGAAGACAATAAACAATTAGAAATGTAGAATGCTGAGAACCAATTTTAACAGCAGCAGGATCAAGTCCCACACTGAGAACTTTGAGAAGAAGCTCCATTATGCCAATGTAAATTCTCACAAAGACTGCAGGACACCCATTTAGGATAGTGAGACTATAAATTACACATCAGTTGTCCCAAAGAATATTATGAAAGCCAAAAAAGAATGAAGTCGGCAGAACAATTCAATACATGAGCTGAGGGTCCAAAGAAACTGAAAGACAGAGATTTAAAGATGTCTAATAACCTCATGTCTCAATAACCATGAAAATGCTGTGCTAATTGAGATTTTCCCTTTTCCTCATCTGGAGAAAGCTCCCATCCTTTTCTTGTGTACCAGCAGATAAGAAACCAGCAAGACTCTTCAGTATTTGGACTGTCAATCAGTCCAAGAGAAGAAAAGAAAAAGGAAAAGAAGAAAATGCTAGAATCTAGTAACTTTCTAGAGGATCAAGCTATGATGGAACACTAGAGTATTATCTCATGCTCTTTCCATAACAGAATAAGTTTCACTTACCTTTTCTCCCTTCTCTCCTTGAAAGCCTAGTCCCATGTTACCCTAGGAGAGAAAAAAAAACCAATGATGAATGAATAATAAACCAACCACAACAGCAGCATCACTATCATCTAGGCCCACAGCACTGTTAAAAAAGCCAACGAGCAGGTGTAGAAGGAAGACAGGAGAGGTAGGTACTTACTTTTGGACCTGGTGGCCCAGGGGGACCCATTGGACCCTAAAAGTGAACAAGAGCAAGATTTTATTTCTTTTGACTTAATTAGGATACACACAATTGGAGCAATGATGGGATCTGCAGTGGTACCTGAATTTTCATCTCTTGCCTCCAAAGCAAAATTAACTGATACACATGATCTTCAAGTCTTCACATCTATAACAGTGTATTCCCTCTGAGGAAGTGCTCAGAATAGTATGATGTAGGGTCTGTAGACAGCACTTTAGGGCTTTGCTGGAACCCTCGTTGATGACTGCTGCTCCGCACACTGCTCCAGAGAGGAGCCTTCCCTTTTGGGATTAGATTAAACTACCAAAGTTCAAGTACCCTACGCCTGAAGTCAGCTGTGCTACTCCTTTTAGATGCACACACGCTTTTGCTCATTGTCATGATGCAAATACAAACAAGGAAGGAAAACTGCCAACATTTGAACTTTTCTGTCAACAAGTGCAACAGTTGAGGTCTCTTACCTGAAAACCTGGTAATCCTATAGGGCCTGCAGAACCTACAGGACCTGGAAAACCTTTTGGGCCCTATAAGAACAACACAGGAAAAATACAGAATGTGTAGCACTTACCCCATCAAACCCCAACCAAAGACAAAGTGAGTCTCAGGAAACATTAAGTAATATCCCCTGATTAAGTATGTTGATTTAAATACTGTAACAATCCATTTCATATTATCAAATGCATCTTGAAAATTAAAGTTACAGAGTTCAAAGGTAGAAGACAGTTTGATTTGAAAAATGAAAAATGGAGCAGATAACAGCAAAAAATCTGACTTCCCCTGCCAATAAGTGGATCCACTCCTACCATTACAAAGCTGGAATTGCTCATGCTACTGGGGTCACACATATAAATACATGGCCCACTAATTTGAAAAGCATCCCTGAGAACCAATACAAGAAAAAATAACTAGTTAATATTCTTTAAAATCATAATTCTCCAAACTAAATGACTTACAGAAATTCCATCCAATCCAGGAAGACCATTTTCTCCCTAAAAATTATAAATGCATAAGTAAAAATTACACTATTTTATTGCAACAAACTATAAGGAACATTAAGTTTTGTAAAAATAGCAATATTTGCTGTTAGTTAATATTAGCTCAAGCGTAAATGGGAAAATATTTTGACACCTGTGCTTCCATGTTTCAATTGGGTAATGGAAAGATTCCAAACCTCCAGGGAAATTACAACCAGTTTATTTATGGGTAACGAGAGAAACTAAAGTGGCATGAAAAAAAATTGTATTAATTGTAAAAAACTGGAAAGTACACTATAAAAACTTCCAGTACAAAACCACTATAAAAATACATAAAAGTATATCATTAGTATATCAAATTATCTGTACTTCCCATAAATACTGAAGAAATAAAGATCTATTGAACTTTTACCACTTTATGAGTGTTTATGATGTGGGTAGAATTTTAGAAAAGTTCTTCATTTCAACCAATAAAGTCAGTGTGAGGCAGCTTACGTGACAGAATAAAATATTTTCAGTATTTAATGAAGCATGAGGCTGCTAAACATTGCTGAATTCAGTACCACAAGAGGTACTGAATCCTTTGTAAATTTATTCCAAACCTAGTACTCCTGGCAAAAATCAAAACCATGGTAAGGCGGTGAGTGTTTGTTTCAAGGCAACAAAGAACCAAATCTTTTATATAAGCATATTCAAGAACGCATTCGCTGTTCTGAACAATAAACTGAAATCGTCTCTCCGTCGTTTGTATTTTCTGTATAGGAAAGAAAATTACAGACTTGATACAGACATTTCAGGGTGAGGTTCTTATTAGAGAGAGAGTAAAATCCTGACTTCACAGCAGCAAAGGATGCAATACTCTAAGTGGGATATGATATTCATGTATTTAAACCGAGAATGTGACTGATTGCTTACTGGTACTCCCAGTACAAAAAAAGCTAGGAGGCAGCTGGGATCTCACAGCAGAAATATTAACAAGCACATGTGAGTTTCCTGAGATGTTATCTCAACAAACTTGGCACATGGAAATACATCAGTTACGTGAAAGTTCAAGGCGTAGGTCAAGGGCCCTTTGCTACATCTGCATCTAGAAACACACATGCTACCTCACATAAGTCAAGACAAGCTTACAAGAAATTCCTCACATCCATGGTTCGACACCACAAACGAATGGTGCTGGCTCTCCAGAGACAAGTGATGGACCAGCAACTACACTGAACAGTAACAGGATGAGCAATGTCCCAGCATCCCAGTATGGGATGAACAAGAACTCTGCAAAGACCAAGCAATTCCAAGTTCTGAGACTATTCTGTGTGGTCATTACTGAAGTTCTCATAAGGCCTTTTTCACAGCTCTGCGTTCATATATACCCAGCATACCCACGTCTAGCATCATGAGCAATCTAACCTGCAGCATCAGTGCTGCAGTCTGTAGGACATAAGTGTTTCTTGTACTGCATTTTTGCCTATGGGATGACAAGTCTTACCTTCATTCCTTTAAGGCTGCCTTGAGCAAAAACAGGTTCTCCTTTAAGGCCTTTTGGGCCAGGACGACCCTGATTTTAAAAAAAAAAAAAAAAAAAGAAGTGTCAGAAATAAATTTCTTGAAAAAATATTTAGTTTTGAAAGAATTTACATTCAGCATAATGAACAAGGCAAATACCTGGCTCCACTAAACTGCAAAAGTATCACTGCAGCTTTGTCAAGGGAGCTGTGGTATTATAAGAACTTAAGACTTCCTGCGGCTTTAGAAAAACAAGGTTCTGCAAACATTTTCTCTGGTATTTTCCTGTTTATATTAGATTTCCCTTTTATCTTAGGCCTTCAACAACTTTTAAGATCCTATTTGAATCTGTTTGACATGGTGTAACTCTCCTGGTCATATACACATCAATGCCACCCAGAGGGACTGTGACAGGCCTGAGCAGTGGGCCTGTGCGAACCTCATGAAGTTCAGCAAGGCCAAGTGCAAGGTCCTGCACGTGGGTTGGGGCAATCCCAAGCACAGGTACAGGCTGGGCAATGGATCGAGTGGATTGAGAGCTGTCCTGAGGAGAAGGACTTGGGGGTATTAGTGGGTGAAAAACTGACTATGAGCTGTCGATGTGCGCTGTCAGCCCAGCCAGCCAACGGTATCCTGGGCTGCACCAAAAGCAGCGTGGCCAGCAGGTCGAGGCAGGTGATTGTGCCTCTCTGCTCTCCTGAGCCCCCTGCAGCGCTGCGTGCAGCTCTGGGGCCCAGCACAGGAAGGACACGGACCTGTCGGAGGGAGGCCGGAGGGGCCATGAAGATGCTCAGAGGCTGGAGCAGCTCTGCTGTGCAGACAGGCTGGGAGAGTTGGGGTGGTTCAGCTTGGAGAGGAGAAGGCTCCAGGGAGACCCTGCACAGCCTGCCAGTGCCTGACGGGGGCTGCAGGAAAGCTGGAGGGAGCTTTCACAAGGGCATGTAGTGATAGGACAAGGGGCAACGGCTTTAAACTGAAAGAGGGGAGATTTAGATGAGCTATTAGGAAGAAATTCCTCACCGTGAGGGTGGTGAGACACCGGCCCAGGCTGCCCAGAGCAGCTGTGGGTGCCCCATCCCTGGCAGTGCCCAAGGCCAGGCTGGACAGGGCTCTGGGCAACCTGGTCCAGGGGAAGGTGTCCCTGCCTGTGGCAGGGGGTTGGAACTAGATGGGCTTTCAGGTCCCTTCCAACCCAAACCAGTCTGTGATTCTATCTCTTGTTAACACATTAAATCACCAAATTTTGTTTAGAATTAATGAGAGAAAAAACTGATAGACTGCATGAATCTGAAAGAGCTGCCCTTATAATTCTAGATTTACCCAATTCATTCTAATCTGATCATCTCATCCAACTTATCTGACATGATTTCACTTAATTGCCAAATTAATTTGAGAGGGGTTGGCTGATCCAAGCAGCTTTCTTGATAAAATGTGATCCTAGAAGCATTACAAAATAGAAATGTGAGCAGCAGTTACAAGTAAATCAGTTACTTTAGAAAACAGTACTTTAATTTGACCTTACTGTTTCTGTATTTTTCAGCATCATATTAATTTCAGGTCTGGAGAACTTGTAAAGATGTCTTAGCACAGTTTAGAAATGTTGAAATAAATGGCATCATTTACACCCGCCAGCTGTGCTTTCTTCTTCTTCTTCATGTATACGTGCAAAGGAATTCCATTACATGTACAATTAGTCACATGACCTGTGTTTGTAAGATCAGGCTTTGAATGTGAACAAATATTCAAAAATTTGTCAAATGATTTAACACCAAGTCAAATACTTTTTGCTTACACTTCAAAAATAACCACACACTCCTATAAAAGACTATAAGTCCCAAAAGCATCTAAGCGTAGAGTTCTTTAAACTAATCCTATCCATTCTTAAACTCAACCCTATCCACTTAAAACATGACCCAGCTACCTCCCCTTCCTCTGCAGTCAATGCAGAAAAATGGGTATCTCCAAAGACATTTCACCCTGAGAGGTAGATGGGGAGAAGCGCTCTTACAAGTACCATTCTCTGTAAGAGGGGAGATGAATAGATAAGATACTTAACTTCAAGATGTCTAATGCAGCCTAGATAAAACTCCAATCTGATAGAAAAGTGTTTTCAAAAGTAAAACATGTACCCTGGAAAAGTAAATCCTATTGTCACTCAGTGAGAGTGAAGCTTTTGACTATCTTCAGACCTGAAAGAAGGCATCCAATATTTGATACATAGACTTGAACATGTGGTAAGATCCTTTCCTGAAGCAGCATCCACTAACTTGAAACATGCCAGGTGGAAGATGTTTGACACTGTGTTTCTTAAAACTTCATCATGGTTTCTTCCGTGTTAGCTTAAATACTGCCACTGACAATGGTATAACTTGGTGTGGGAGCATACTGAATTCACAGGATCATCCCCAGAGTGGAATTTCAGTAAGAAAATGATACTGAGCTCTAACAGTGCTTATGGTTATTAGGGTTCTTCCCAAGTACTTGGGAGTTACTATTCCAACAATGGCAGGAAAAGCAAATCCTAGCTTAGTGACTACAGAACACCACATTCAAGTTGGGACGTACAGGCAACCCAGGCAGGCCAGGAAACCCATCTGATCCAGAAACGCCGGGACTCCCAGTGGTACCATTGCAGCCATCGAGGCCAGGCAGACCTCTAGGTCCAGATTGCCCAGGGTGACCCTGTGTAAACGGGAAAAAGAGAGAATGACTGACAGGATACATTATCTCATTAGTAATACTGTCCCCAGAAAATTGATATCTTCCAAATGGCAACACAAAACAAAACACACAACTCCCACTCAAGGTCAGCGAATGGCAGACTGCAACAGAACTACCTTCTTTGGCCAGCATTGTTTATCCTCCCCAAAGCTTCAATCCTAGAACATTGGCTGCATTCATTTAATTACCTTTTTCTCCAAGGGATAATTTCCTGAAGTACATAACTTGTGCATGAGTAGGTCCCAAAAGGGCAATACTCATCCCACCGCAGTCTGAAACATATGGCACGTAACACAGTGTAGAACAGCACGCGAGGGTGCACCTGACACCAGGATGGGAGTTGCTCATGTAAAAACAAGGGCAGAGGCAGACTTGACAATACTCAGCATTTATAACTGCACTCTGCTTAAAGTTTCAGTGACTTCTCTTCCTCTCCAGTGTGGATTCTTTGCTTTAATAGTTCAACAGATGTTACAGCTCCAACATCGGGCATTCAGGCAAAACAGCTTTTCTTGTTATATTAAACTTAAAATCTTAGGCAAAGCAACTGGGAGAAAGACTCAATTAAACTAACAGCATTTAAAAGACTGAATTTGTAATGGTCCATTATTAATCAAGCAGAGTAGAATGTAAGTGTACCTAATTCTGATTTCACACATATTTAGCCCTAGTATAGCTCTGTTAATTTGACTGGAGTTATTCAGCATGGTACCGGTGCAAAGGAGATCAAAGTTTGAGACTATAGTTACTTATTCTTCAGTGTCATACAGCTATGTGTAGGCAAAACACGGAAAGGCAGAACTGTCAGCCACACTGCCCAGGTTTCAAGCAGCTCCTTATTCTACCCTTCTCATAGAAATGAGTTCTGTGGCACTCAAAGGTGGCATTTTGTGGCAGGAATTAAAATGAAACTTATGGAGATAGTATCAGTAACTGACAGTTCTCCCCCTCCCCTCTGTACACCCTGATCTTGACTCATCCCAACAGTACGTTTGTTTGATCCCAAAGATTCATCCTTAAGATATGGCATTAAACAAGTTATGACTCACACTAGGAAAGTAAAAAAAATAAACATGGATAAAACGGAGATAAAGCAGAACATTAACAATTCTTCATGCCTGACACTTAAAACAAAACACATGTGTGATGCAAAAGGTCTTCCCAGTCCAAGCCAAGAGCATATGCTCTGACCAAACCCAATAAGAACTTTGCAGTAACGTAAAGCCTTTTATCTAAGGATCTTAAAATGCCTTGCAAAAATGTGGGAATGCTATAATTTTCATTTTACGGATATGAAGCTGGAGCACACAGTAGCAGTGACTTTCCCAAGGATGCAGAGCAACTTAGGCCGTAATTACGTAAATACTCAAGCTGATCACCGGTCTCAGCTGTTGCCAGGAGGGCCATTGCACACTCCTGCTTACTCACACCTACCTTTTCCCTGTGTTGGCACAGACACAGGCAGAATAGGCGAGTTGGAGCAGGAAACCAATACAGCAGAGAAATAACTGTGCTGTTTCTTAATGAGGTTAATTTTCAGCCAGATGAGTTCCTTGGTCCAGCTCATTTGGCAACTGCTTTGCAATTTGTGCCAACAAAATGGAGAGAAGGGGAGAAAGCCCAGATCTGCTCTCTGTCAGTCAGTAAGGTGCAAAGTGAATGAATGTGAAGTGTGTCTCCACTACAGGATCACGGCAGCTCACCCAGACAAGTATAAATTTGAGATTAAACAAGGCCTCAGGACATGGAATGAAGTCATCTTAAACCATTAGCATCAGGCATCACTGCATACATAGCACCAGTTGCCCTGACGATTTGTCAAAACACTCACATGGTGTTCAAGCAGGGACTTGCCAGACCCTAGTAAAGTGACAGGAGAAGGCTGAAGCACCAATTAAGTGCCACTTAGGTTTGTCTCTTAGAAACTATTTCATTTGGTTCCCGAAGCTGGAACAAATCAGTGGCAGCCCACCTCCTCCGTTCATGTGGAACGTCATAGCCAAGAGCAGCAAGTTTCTGACAGGACAGGCTGTAACAGCAGAGGGAGGCCAGAGTGGCCAGTGTCTACCAGGTCTTTCACTTTGTTCACAGCACCAACGAAACCAGAAGCTACGTGGGACAAGTGCACATGTATCTGGTTACAACATAAGGTGACCAGCTGCAAGATTTAGTGAAGCTGAATGGCCAACATCTGCCCCTCAGAGCCGGACAACAGGGAGCCAAGCGCTAAGCCTTTAGTGCTGGCCAACAGCCAGCCCATGGCAGGCAGCTGACTGGTGGCCTCATGTCTTGGGAAACACTTTGGGTGAGATCTCCTAACTCTTGGACCAACACAGCCTGCAAGTGGCCCAAAGGATTTTGGTATCTTCTTAATATGTGAGAAGGGCTCACAAGGAGAGGACATAAAGTTTGCTGACCACAGTGATTTCTTATGTGTATGAAATAAATCTGTGTTCCCGTCACTTAGTCCCACGGCATCCATGTCTGTGTTTCTGAGCCAAAGCATGACACAGACACACACCCCTCCGCTGTCTCTTTTGCTTTAGGGAAAAACATCCACAGGATTTCCTACTTTCTAGCTATCCTGCTATCACAGTTTGCAATGTTTTGTTTTAAGAACCTTACTTGAGGAGATACTGAGCACCCACAACTGACTTCCTTGAGAGCTGTAACGTTCTGGCTTAAATGAACCTTTCCCCCAGGGATTTAAAATACTGATTTAAAGAGCAGTTTTGACCTGAAACCTGGTGGTTAATAGTTTCACTGCTCTCACCTCCTCCCATTCCTGTTTGGCGGATGTGCCAATTCAGCACGAGCACCTCAGTTGACTAAGGCAGAAGGCTTTTACAGGGTTTACTTATACATGGCAGGGTGAGTTGTTCACAGACCTGAGCTAAAACACAGGCTGGAGAGATTGCTTGTGCTCTCTGCTCTCACAAAAGGAGACATTCCCTCTGAGACAGATAAAGAAACTTGAACTGTTCATCCAGGCACTTGCTTTATCTGACTCTTGCTCATATACTAACACTGTGATTCCAGGGGGCCTCTTTTCTAAATCAAACAGCACAAAGGTGATCCCAACAGGAGAGCTCAACAAATACTTAAAAACAGGGAAACAAATGCAATTAAAAGTGAACACAAAACTAATTGATTACGCAGTTTCATGGATTGCTATGGCAAAGCGGTCTTTTTACAGCCATCACCAAGTGCTTATGTTTTGTCTAGAAGGGTCACAGAATAGAGAACTCTGTCTCTCCATGTAGCTCTAGCTTTCATGGTACAGACAAGGGCTCACTTTTCATAGAAGTATTTCCTTGGATAGTTCACGAAAGGCTATATACATCTCCCATCTCCAGTTCCAGCCTTTGCCAGGTGTCCTTGAATCTTGTCCTACAGGAAAAAATAAACTTCCCGAGCAGGGCTAAGGATTTGAGAGTTTCTTCTACAGTGTGACGTGAAAGGCTAGCAATAAACACATGTAGCTGCTGTATTTACTAGGTTAAAGGGATTAGGCAGGCCAGCTGCAACAACATGATTCACTTGCCACCAGCATTGGCCCAGGGAAGGAACTCTGTGGAACACCACTTCCCTTAAGGTCAATAGTGGGATTCCCCTCTGAATCACAGCCTTACAGTCCTTTGGTCATGACTAAAATACCTGCCCATGTTAGCATGAAGAATCCCTCTTCGTATTTACATGTTAATTCTTGTGCAGAGATAGCAATACATTTTTACTTCTCTTTTACACGCATCAGCACACACGTGCTCTCTCTCCTTTGCTCTGCATTTCATCCATCCATATGATGTACATATGTTCATAAAAATTTCACAACAAACCTAAGCTACTCCCTTATCCTGAAATGCAACTGGCAAAAGCATAAATATTTTCTCAAGCAGTGAGGGACGCTATTTTCACCCTAGAATAGAAGTATTTATCACAATGGCTAGAACATAAACAGTACAAACTAGCTGCCCTTCCCCCTTATTCTGTCCTGCAACGGTCGCACAGAAGACTCACAGTAGTGAGCACTTTGCTGTTTATGACCAGCAAAACCTGCCTCTTTCCCATGAGCCCACCTGCAGAACACTGTAAAGCAGAGAGAGGTCTGCATATGCTGGAGGCTTTGAATCCTCTCATTTACCTCCCCTACTCCTTGGAATGCCTGTTGCTGCCAACTACCTGGCAATGGCTGTTGCTGTATCTCTGCCTCCCCTCACTGTTGGGAATCCCCTTTCTCCAGAGCCTCATCTGAAAAAGTATCCCGAGAACAGCATGTTCCCACAGTGTGTTCAATTAAATTAAGTATTATGGGAACAGCTTGTTCTCTTCAGAGCTAGAGAGTTGGCTGGTGGGAAAAGAAAAAAACAGCAGCAAGGGAGTAGAGCAGGAGAGAAAACAGGCAAGGATGAGCAGAGGGGGAGAGAAGGACAAGGGCCAGGAAGGAACTGGAATCAAACAGGCTCATTTACAGGGCCAAATGTGCATTTTCAGCCAATACCTCAAAACAATTCAGTTTTTGATAGGAAGTAAGAAAACATGGCTCAACTGTTGAAGCTCTTGGCCAGCTGAGGAAATAGAGAAGATGAGAAAGAGCATGAGTATAGTCTGAAGACACAAGGATACAGAAGATGGAAAAATGTCATCAAGAAAAGAAAAAGAATTCTAATACCAGAAGGAGAAAGCAGGATGAGCTGAATAGTTTAGAGTGAGCAAGGAAGTCTGCAGCAACTTCTAAAGCTGGCCCAGCTAAAACTCCCCTGAGGTAAATTGTACAACATCTTCGGGGAACACCAAAGCAGAAGAAAGCTGGTCAAAACACTCTAGGCACATCATTTGTTGAAAGGAAACAACTGTCACTAGAATGTTAAAGATCCAAAGAATGAAACAAACAAACAAAAAAAATCCTGATGGCCAGGGAAAATGGCCACCTACACCTACCACCTGGAAAATGCAGCAATTTCTCTTTCCTGTCTTACGTTTCTGAAAGGCTTAGACCTAAACCAGAACTAGCACCTAGTGGAGAAAGAAGCAAGGATTCTCTGGAGGGCCTCAGCTCTAATCACTGTTTTCATTCACATCATAGCAAAAGAAGATTAAGGGAGACCTAATAACAGTTATCACATGCAAGAAGGCTACTACAAAGTAAAAGGGAACAATCTGCTCTCTGTGTCCATGACGAGTAAGATGTGAACTAAGAGGTTTAAGAGAAAGCAGAAAGAAAGACTGAAGCTAGACATTAGCAAAGCTTTTCTAACAAAGAAGTCAGTCTCCATCATCAGCAGGTTTTAAGAATTGGCTAGGAAACACCTAATGGCCTGAAGCACAGCTGACCATGCCCATTTGACTGTCTGAGGTCCCTTTCAAGTCCTCAAATCTATGATTTTATGATACAGTGTTTTCTAGACATGGTGCTGACAGAACACTGTGCTGAAAGAAAAGCTTACCAATGATGCAGTGGATCCCTGTGTAACTCAGGCTCCCTTCTTGAGATTTATCAACCTCCTATCTTTCCATAACAGGATCCAAACCTCTTACAAAACAGAACGGAATCACCATGTGGACTAACAAACATGGCCATTTCTCTCCAGGGAGAAGTGAGCACTTGTGAGATACACCATTCATGTGCTAGGACAGTCTCACTGTGCTTACGTGCTTCTGATTGTGACTAACATTCTGGTGATTTATATTTACATACGCAAACTTACCGGGATCCCATTGATGCCTTGAAATCCTGGAACTCCCATTGGGCCCTGAAGAAAAAGAGTATATGTTATATTTCACTTCATCAATCTGTGTATTTCAGTTACCTGTGAGATGCTTCTTGCTCCGACACTTCTGGTGATGGACTTTAGCTTTCAAAACCAAAAGGAGCAAACTATTTAATGCAGATCCTCTCTGATCGCAGGGGTCAGTGAAGACAGGAACTTGAGCATCTGAGCTTGACTAGATGCCAAATGAGTGTTTCAGGAACGTTTTAATCAGGCAATTTAAAGTTAAAATATAGTCTCCTACTGCACATCTGGGGAAAACAAGATGCCAGGAAAATAAACAATCCAGTATATGCTTAATTCTCAGTATCACACCTGACCTTCCAAGAGTTTCAACAGGACTTAGGAGTTTTTCTGTCTACACTTGGATAGCACCACCCAGGGATGTGCAGACCACGGTATTAACATCAGACCACCCCTGGCTAAGTTGCAAGTAATTACCACTCTCTTGGTTCTGCTGCTCTGCTCTGGATAGTAGCAAAACAGACTGTGTAAGCAGAATATCCAGATTAAACTGCTCTTCCTTTGGAAAGGTAAAGTATATTGCTTCCATGAAGGATAAAGAGATAGAATGCACGTTGGTATTGCATATGTATCCATTTAAATGGATAGAAACAGCAGTGCAAGGAAATTGGTTCCAATCATTAAAGGGCAGTTCCTATCCTGGGTTTCTGTGCCTTCCAAAATCTGGGTTTAAGGATTTCAGTGTTATCTGCTACAATTATGAAAATGCCATCACTCATATTGGCACTCAGTCCTTGTTTTGAATCTTCCATTGCCTTTTAGGTGAATGCGACACCAAAGCAATGACTTTCGTTGCCATCATGTTCAGTTTACTTGGTTCTTTGTCTTATGAGAAGGGGGTGTAACTACAGCATATGAAAGTGCAATTGAGCTAGTTTTCATTTAACTAGCTCACCTATCAGTAGCTGGGAAAACATGGAAGAAACTCTGCTCTGCATGTCCTGGTACCCAAACTATCTGTCTTTTTCTTAATTGTGCACATTACTTTTGCTTTTCTAGATACCAACTCAGGATCTTCTACACAGGAACCAGTTCCAGGTCTCTCTGAACACAGAGAGCCATGGTGTTCCCCAGGGCTCAGTACTGGGGCCAGTTCTGTCTAGTATCATTATCGATGACCTGGATGAGGGCACTGAGCGCACCCCCAGCCGGTCTGCGGAGGACACCAGGCTGGGGCAGTGCTGCCCTGCGGGGGGGCAGGAGGCCCTGCAGGGGGTCTGGGCAGGCCGGGCGAGGGGCCCAGGCCGGTTGTGTGAGGTTCAACCCGGCTCCGTGCCGGGCCCTGCCCGTGGGGCACAGCAGCCCCAGGCAGCGCTGCAGGCTGGGGCAGGGGGCTGGGAAGGTGCCCGGCGGGAAAGGGGCTGGGGGGGCTGGCTGGGCCGGCTGGGCAGGAGCCAGCCCTGTGCCCAGGTGGCCACGGGGGCCAGCAGCAGCCTGGCTGGTGTCAGGAACAGTGTGGCCAGCAGGACATGGAAAGTGCTTGTCCCCATGCACTTGGCACTGGTGAGACCGCACCTCCAACACCATGTTCAGTCTTGGGCTCCTCGCTTCAACAGGGACACAGAGGTGCTGGAGCAGGAAGGCAATGAAGCTGGTGAAGGGTCTAGAGCACAAGTCTTGTGAGCTGCAGCTGAGGGAACTGGGAGTGTTCCCACACAGATGCAGTGCTTAAGGACATGTTTTAGTGATGGACTTGGCACTGTTAGGTTAACGGTTGGACTTGATGATCTCAAAGGTCTTCTCCAACTTAAATGATTCTATGATTCTGTAGTGCGAGTAAACCCCATTTATCCCATGGCACGCGAACTGAAAGACTGCTTGCAACAGCAATACTCATTTGACTATGGTTCATGCACCAGGATGGCTACAATGTTCAGCAGCTTTAGGAACTGTATTCTCAATCAAAAATAAAAGTAGGGGATTCTCTAAAGACACTGATGAAATGCTGTTGTGTTCTTACCCCTGGGCAGATAGTCCAAGATTATCTTTATTCATTCAAAAATATAGGCAAGGCCACAGATCTATTGGAGGGACAGAAAAGTCACCATTGAGCCTACCTTGTCGCCCTTCTGTCCAGCTGGTCCAGGGGGGCCCACTGCTCCTCTCTCACCTTTTGCTCCTGGCAGACCTTCTGGGCCAGTGAATCCAGGTGCACCTATTGGTCCTTGAAGCCCAATAGGTCCTGGTCGACCCTAAAATACAATAAAAAATAAGTAGATGCATCATGTTCACAAACTCCTTTGTAATTACTCTATCCAACTCAATCTTTAATGCAATTTGATATCTCTCAGGGTAGCTAGGACATCCTAAAGTTTTCCCTGTACATTCTCAGATTAAGAATCTTCAGAGGTTATTTCAGCTAAGTCGTGAGTAATACCAAGAAATCTCCTCTTTTTCCTGAAAGATTTATTACTACCTATATTGCTGTAGGAAGGAACAGGGGAAAGCAAGTGTTTTGAGATCAAACTGGCTGCTGCTTCTTGAGTTTGCACCTCTATTTCCAAGCTGCAAAGTGCAAAAAGGTTTTGTTTATGCATTAAATGAAGCACAACAAAAAGATAAGGCAAAATGCAAGAAGTGCATGGGTCACATGCAGTCAGAAGGCACAGTTTATCGAGTATTTGAGACTAGTACAATGGTTGGCTCAACGTTGGGATCGACTGCACTGTGCTTTCCTGGTTAGCTTATAGTCAGGGCTGTGGATTTTGATTTCTGGAGCACAGAAAGAAGGGTGCAATGAGTGAGCAGTGCCCGAAGATGGCAGCGTTTTCTACAACTGCAGAGATTCACGTCGGACTGATGAACTTCATTGTTCTAGCGCTGCGTGGATGTGCAGAGTAGCCTGGTACTGCCTTCTGAAACAAGCCAATGTTTAAAAAAATTTGCTGTAGGTGCTTTGATTTTTTTATTAACCTCAGAAGCTGCCTCTTGGCAGCTGAACGCTTAACGCAGAGTTTTGTGTTAACATTTTTCAACTTTTCATTTGGATTGTTTAGAAAGAATTGGAGAGAGATCAACAGTCTCAGGTCCCAAAGTATCAGTAGAAAATGGCAGGTTTAGGGCTATGCTTTCTACTAGCAAGACAGGCTGGATTCCATGAAGTTATCCACGCAAAGAATCAAGCCTTACATTAAAAGATATAGAATGCAGGAGGAAGTTAAAAAAACCCAAACAAACCCACCCTCCTTTCAGTTCTCCTCTACACTCATGTCCATGGCAGTGTGTTTCCCTTCTATTCCCTAACTCCTTAAAACAGAAGGAATGCAGCTCCCTGCTGCAAGTGTTTTAGTAATCTCAGCTGGAGACATACAAAGTCCTGACTCCATGGCTTGGCAGGTAAAAGACTTTAGAGTTAATTTAAAAATGCATTTTTACACGTTAATCATCAAAGTGAAACAACCTGTAACTGATTTTGAAACTTCTTTTTCCAGGATCAGTTTTAGTACCCGTTTAGGCTAAAACATCTCCTCCCATAGTCTATGTTTCTTCTGTGCTGGAGCAGTTTTCTTTTAAAGCACAGCAATGCCCCTGTGTCGCTCTTTCTGTTGTGATTGTTTCAACCTGGCCTTTCAACTGAGGTCAAGTGCATGTTTTCTATTTCATACCTTTTCTGTCTAGACACTGTCCATACCGTGCACTTCCAGAGGTACAGACTCCCATCTGAAAAGGCTTTTCTGTTTATTATTTTTAGCTTTCTTCACTCTGGGCTAATTATCAATGGAATCCTTTATATTGGGAAACCATATGATCATAACATTAATCCCCAAATCTTCAGTGGTCCTTGGCAACCGTACAAAACAAGTAATGTTACGAAAATCACATGCTTTGCTCTCACTTGCAGCCCCAGCTTTACTTTTTTAACTTCCCTTAGTCACAAGCTATTCAGAGTCTTTCAGACAACATCTCAAAAGACATGGGTTGTGGACTGTTTACCTCAAGGCAACACAGCAGTGGAGACAAACCCTCAAAACTGGCACGTTACTGTTAGAGCCAGCCACCACCCACAAAGCCACGGCATCCAAGAGTCCACCAAGGTTTCTAGAGAAAACCCACTGTGAATTCTTCACTTGTTCGAATTGCTAACACTTCTGTATTCAATTACTTTGATTGTCTGGTTAATGACAGTGTTTCACAATGACTGGAACTGATAGGAATTACAATTTTAGGAGGCTTTTGTTTTGCTTTGCTGCAGGTCACTTGGAGAGAAATACATCTAGATGAGACAGTAAAGACCAGTAACTACACATTCTGCTTGTGTTCAGTTTTGCAGCTCTCTGACAGAAGAATCAAACATGTTCTTTCCCTTTTGCATTAGTGCCTTACAAGAAAGATTTTAACAGCACTTAAAGATTTTTTCAGTGCCTTAGAGTGTCACTAAACCATAAAGACACAGTAAAGTGCTTCTAATCTCTCTGATAATGTGATTATGCCATGATAATCAGGCTCTCAAGAATCCCTACTGTTTCTTTTGAAGTCTATGTGGATGGAAATCATGTTTTCTATGCTGAAACAAAGGACTTGCCTCCACTGCTAAAAAAGCAGCATTTTTCGTCACTCAGTAGCACTCCCATGAACTGTCCCAAGACAAAAGCATTATAAAGAGCAGTGCTGTGGTTTGCAGGAGCAATTCCCGGATAAAAGCACAATGAAGGCTCAGGTTTTACCACAAGGTAAACTTCCAGGGTTCAGCCCCAGGTGGAACTACTGTTTGACCTCAATGAGTTTACCTTGCGGTAAAAAGTTAAGTGCCTTGTCTTTACCATGCTTTGGCATCAGGTTGCTCTTACTTATCCAAAAGATAAAAAGAATAAAGCATCTCTCAGCAGGGAGGACAAACTTACACATAAAATGTGGATTACATCAAACTGAAACCACAGTGAATCAACAGAGCTCCCTATTTTTAATCTTTATTCTTTAATATATGTAGTCCAGTAGTCTGTAGAAAAGCCATGAGTAATTAACACAAATGGTATCATTTTGTTTTCCTGGCCGCATTACAACCGTTTTTAAAAAGGGGGAAAGTAAAGAACGCTCATAACACCAAGCAAGGGTAAAGTCTATGAAATTACTGTGACTGGTGAATGTTTTCTCAAAGGCCCGTTAGAATTTCATATATTTCAAAACCATGACCTGCATTCTCAAACTTAGTCGTGCACCAGGCCTTTACTACACAAGCAGCACTAAATGAGATGCCCATGTCTCTGTAACGAATACAACGCTGGTAAAAAAATGGCATTATTTCTTGATACACCATGGCATTTCCATAGATAATTTCAGGATTCTGACCAAGTTTATGCCACAAATTCAGGATGAGTCATATGCACCTCTGTTAGGTGCTCAGCCATTGTAATCTGCTAAAATTACAGAGATGTCCCAGACATTCAGGTTTCCATTCTCAGTGTGTGGTAACCAAGAGGAAAAAATGGCTGGGATAGGAACCTCCCATTCCTTCTGAATCGCCCCACTGTAGAAGGCAGTAAACCAAAATGGCCTGAAAATGCAATTTGATGGCAGTGTGTTTCAAGATGGAAAAGGTTCAGCAACATGTGCCGCCTTCCCTTCACCCTTTTCAATGCATCTGCATCCCAGGGTGTCACGAGGAAAGGCCGGTATGGTGGGTAACGATGGGGCCTCTCTACTGCTACACAATCAAATACATTACAGTTTCTCTATTGTCCATACCCCTTTTGCCAACTAATACCCCACATAAATTTTCGCCCACTGAAGCAGAGCTGCTACACGTAGCACTGCAAATTCCAAACATTCTTTTTTTTTTTTTTTCCCCCATTGCCTCTGTGAGCTTGGAGAATAAAGTGTAAATCTATTTGATTTGTCGCTGTGCAAAGGAACACACGTAGCAGTGGTATGGAACCACCGAACATGCCCCTTATTTCAGGGACAAAAAGGAAAAAAAAAAGCGTGCTTGCTTACTTGGGGGACTGTTCTACTAGTCCCACTCACTACTAAATACTAGCTCAGTGATTCATCACCAAAAAAGGATACTGGAACTCACAAATGTGAGGTAAGTTTAGCAGGGCTAGTAACTAAGCAGAATACTACTAATCAGGTAGGGCAGAATTGATCCCTACTTCAGTTAGTAAATTCATAGACTGCCATATTTCAAGCAGCAAAGCATTATTATTTTTCTAAGCAAAATTAAGGTCCGGTGTATGAAAAGACCAATTGAATTTAAGGATATTCATGTTTTCTCAAACTAACACATAGTTCCCTCTTTATGAGAATTCAGCAACCACATTTTATAAAAAGGGTCTTATGTTTTCTACTTCTTCATCCGTTATTTCCCCCATAAAAAATGCTCTCTTGACACAAAATATTGCTAGTGACAAAGATTTACTTCATAAGCAAATGATTTGTAGTCTGAAGCATCTTATAACTGGTTGATTACATTAAGGCAAATCAAAAAGCCAATCATTAAATCGTTATAGCCCTAAAAATGTATCTCCTCATTTACTGCACACACTGAGCAGAACGTAGCCTGAAACTTTCAAGGAAGACCTGTGTACCTGGATCCCAGGTTGTACAGGATAGCTTGTACAATGGACTGATCCTTTGAGATGCTCTTTCACACAGGCAAACGGCATTACTCATGTCAATCAGGGCCATGGGATGCCACATTATAAAAAGCGATACACGACTCAACTCACGCTGAATGAAGGAAGCATCTACAGGAGATTTATCGGTGCAAGGCAGCATTGTCCCGTAGTGAGCACCATGACCTTGGCTAACCACTTCTACTTTCTACCTCCTTTTCCTCCCTTCTCCTCTTCGGTCTGCTCTGCCTTTGCTGCAAGATTCCTGCGGCAGTGGTTATCTCTGGCTAGATACACAGTGCCTAGCACAAGAGAGTCCTGGTCTCAACTGGGGCCCCACAGTTCTACTGTAATAATAATAATTACTGATGAAAAACCCTTCACTATTTTCCTAAATTACAGGTCAGGTATCCAGTGCCCTGCTCACATTCCAGAGTAAGTAATTATTTTCCCTACTGAAAAATGCTTTGTACTTTAAAATTATTCTTCAGGTTTTCTTCTAAAAACTTAAGAGAAATTCTTGTTCAAAATGGCTTCTTTATTTCTGTCATATGATTTACTGTTCCTCTACACAGCTTTTTACCCACACAGCATGAGATGAATACACCAAACTGTATATACACACAGAAATAAAGGACCAGAAAAAAATATTCTTGCAACAATCCTATTTCATTCATTGCCTTCCCAAAATTCTTGTAGGTTGTTTTTTTGTTGTTGTCTGGTTTTTTAGGAAGGGTATCAGGGTATTAATTTTTTAAAATTCTTAAGAAAAGAGACAAATTATTCCTGTACCATGTTAAATTTTCAGTATCATAATTCATTTTAGAAGTTTTCTGTTTATGGAAAGCAGCACTTCGCATGCCCACACTGCAGACTGTCAAGGCTGCTCTGGTCATCTCAGGAGCAATCTTTTAATGTAATAATGAGCAACTGCAGGCTGTTTCTCATAATAACTAGTTCATGTGATAAACTCCATTGTCAAAAAATACTTCTGTTATTTCCACTATGTCTGACTAGACATCATCACAAGTACAAAACGTAGGCGATTAAAAAAATGTGTGTGTGCATTTTTATATATGTATATACATACATATATATATATGTGGGTTTACACCCTATTTTTAAAGTGCTTTAATAAAATTGATGACATTTGACTCCATAAATCATTTGCTTCCTGAATCCTCTGCTTCAGTAACTTAATTAAAGTAGCAATGGAAGCTTTACCACATTATAAATATAAAAAGGCATACAAACCCTAGACTTTTTTTAAAAAAATCTTTATTTTTAAATTGGATATTTAAATCTCTGAAACCTTTCTTTTCTAGAATGCTCAATTTCCGGTTAAAAACTTTCTTGGAACATCCTGATTCAATCAATTCCCCATATTTGCTACTTCTATTTGTAGCATACAAAGAGACCATATACTTTTTCCCCACCACGGACAATGCCAGAAGGGATTTAGTGTTAAATTTAAGTAACTATTCCATTTTATACGTCATAACTACTTTAAAAGAAAGTGTGAGAGAGTTAAAGGATGACCTTAACTCAGATTGCTTTTTTGCTTTGATGTACTGAAATGTCCAAGTTAGAGATAAGAAAGTAAGAGCATGTGGGAAGGCTCCAGGCCACAGAGAACACAGATAACATGAAAGTAAGCGAAAGTCACTTGTGGGTTGTAACATCTGTGTGAGAGATGCACTGGCTAGGAGACAGCTTTCCTGCACTGCACCCTAGAGAGAAGGGGATCCACATCTAACACTGAGCATCATACAGCAAGACTGGCACTACAGAAATAAAAAGATATTAATCACAGGGATTTTTTAAAATAAAGAACAAGCAGCAGGATTTACAAACCATAGTGATGTCCTACCTTGCATTTCAATTAAATGAATAACTGTTGTATGAAAATGAGTTAAAGCTTATTTTTAAGGAGCTATGGTGTATATTTGAATGACATTTTCTTGCCCGTTTCATGACCCTCACTCAGAATTATGCCTTTATTTCAGCAAAAAACTGCATGAAACCGTTATCACAGTTTTCAGAGACTAGATACTGATGAATTGCATCCCAGAGCATCATCTCAGTAGAGGCGATCACCCTGAATCCCCATTTACCCACTGTTTGTTTAAGCTAATTGGCCATGAGGCTCAGGTGCTACATCCTCATCAGAGATGAGTTTTTCACCACTTGCCACAGGCAAAGGATTTTCTTCTAGCTTGACTGACATCTTTAGGGCCTTTTTGTGTTTTAAACTGGAAGGGAAACGCTCAGTTCCTACACAAATGGACAGGAATTCATGTAGACAGCATATGAGACTGACAACTGGCTCTACTCTGAAATCATGCACGTGTTTAAACCTGACTTAGAGGCAACTGAGGAAATGAGGCACGAATGAGGAGGTGAGTTACAGTAGGCAGGAACCGCTCCCACACCTCACGGAGCTCTGGCATTACATTACACTCATCACCATTCCAAAAAAATAGGGTTTATATTGAAAGGATGGATTGCACGATTGTGAAATCTTAGCAAAAATGCTGCAGCAAGTGAGGTCTAACTGACTTCAATTTACTTATGAACTAAGCATTTTTTTTATTTAACAAAAGAGCATAGCACAGCCAAAGATTTGAGTGGTTTATGAGATTTTATGGTCTTTTGCAACCTCAGTTCATCTTCTCTCCTTCAAGTCTTTGGTGCCTAATCTCTAAAAAATGTTTTAGAAAGCCTTTACAGTTCCCCGACCTGTTCACATAGGACAGCAGCTGTCATAACATTTTCTTGCCCTCAACTGAGGGAAGGGCACTTCTGAATACTGTGTACATCTCTTGATAGCAGCACGAGTCCTAAGCTGAATTTTAATATGAAAGAATTAGTTATTTCAGAAGAAAACACAGGGTTTCTCTAGGACTTCTTTCTATTTTCCTGATGGTTGCACAGGGAAGTAGACAAGGTAACATATGTAAAGCAATTTTTTTTGCCCCAGAATGCACACATCACCTCTGGTGACAGCGCGGCAGTAGAAAATGACCAAATGACAGCTCCTCAGCAGTCAGTCCCCAAAACAGAAGATGGGTAAAGCCTTGATACAGACCAGCAGGTATCTAAATCACTACTGCTCTAGCAAAATATCAGCTAACCGGTTCTAATTAGTTTTCATGTTTACTGAAAACTGCGTGAATGAAAAGAATAATTAAAATTGCTTCCTTCTGGAGTAACCCATAACGTTACACTACAGACAAGTGATGTGCAAAGAAGGGCAGCCCACAATTACTGCTGGCTTTGCTTCTTCAGCCTTACTGTCCTTACTTCTGGCAGTACTTTCATTGTCCTCAGAAATACTTTGCAGTCTGCTTTTACCTTTTGTGTTTACAGTTGTCTCTTACTCAATAACTTACTTGTTTCAATCAGATAACCAAACGGGATCACTTAGTTTCATCTCATATTTTAATTGTTTCTCTCTGTTGCTTTTCACAGGACAAACGATATGGATGAACTTTCTTGGACTTTCTAAAGGGCCTCATGCTAGAGACAAAAAACATGGGTGCACTTCAGACACACACTGGTGTTTATTAAATGAGATTATTCCATTTCCAACACCTGGCTACAGGCCTTCCAGTATGTGCTATGTGTGTGTATATATCTGTATATACAATATATATGTGTGTGTGTATATAGTCTCTCCAACAAATTTGGTAAGATCAAGCATTCTATTTTTCACAAACCATTTGAAGGAGTCATACCTAGCCCATACTGAGGAAGATACCACACTAATAACAGATATTAGTCAAGTCCCTTGGGGAAAACTGATACTGAATCATAGTGACTTCACGAGCAGTCACATCAGGTGTGCTGCCCACAAAGCCACAGCTTCTGACTCTCCTTAAGATACACCCTACAACACGCAAGTTTTTCAGGGATCTGCTACGGGTTTATGAGGAGAGAAGAACATGCAGCAGTGTGTTGTTTTCCCTTCCACTTAGCCCCAGAACCCTACAGAACAAACCAAAAAAGCCTGATGTGTTTCTAAAGAACTGTTTAACTGCACAGCTACAGTGAACTTTTTTGCGACCTCCCCCCTCTGGCTGGCATTTCCAAGCTGCCTTCTTCATGGACTCAAGTGACAGAAGATTCATTGTTGCAAAAAAATGTTGTCAGTAGAAAATTAGCTGTATTAAGTAGTGTACTGAACAAGTGAAATCTTGCCAGTGTCAGGCCTGTTAAGACCATTAAAGGGACATTGTATCTAGAAAGGCAGGGACGGTTCAGCCACATGCTGAAGCCGAACAGACTCCAAACTTCCTCAGGGTCCGCTGTGTCCAGATCTGTTAATTTGCTTCGGGCTCCTCTCCAGTCCTTTTTTTTTTTTTTTTTTAAACAACAAACCCAATTTTTAAACATCTAATTCCCCTTGCAAGCAAAGGCTGTGAAAAGTTAGTGTTTTCTTGAGACAGAGCAGGGATGTGGGCAAGGAGTAGATCTGGCAGGAGGAGACTGCCCCTACCAGCATTTTCCCAGTGGAACTATTCCTGAGCAGATGGGATGGTTTGGTCTTCCCTGTTGCACTGAGGGGTAGAGACGCTGACTTTCCTGCATCCCAAGAAAGCACTGGCTATGAGAGCCCAGGCTATGCACTCAGAAAGCAGCAGCCAAGCTCTCCAAGAAGCAAACAAGCAGGATGAACTGCACATCTCGGGACAACTCACCCTTCCACACACAGAATTCTCTGTCTGTAAGCCTCTACAGTACCCATCCAGAGCTGAGGGATGTTGAAAATGGAAGACTGAACCAGGAAGGAAGGAAACAGGGACCTGGTAACGAAAAGGTCAACAGTACCTCTCCGCTAGTTCACAGTTTCTAATACTACGTTATACCTACATTTGACCACTTTTGTCTTGCTGCCTGGGAACTGGAAATCAAGACACGTCCTGCTCCCCCAGTAACAGAGATAAGGAGATATCTCAGAGATAAGAAATAGACCCAGAAGGGTGAGGCAAAGAGAGGGAAAAGGAGTTAAGGAAGCCCCTTCTGCTCGGTGGATGATACAGACAATTTTCCATTTCCCTCATGCTGTGGGAACAGAGGGTGTCCTCTAGCACCAGAACTTCCCCAAACATGACATTCAACCAGTCACGAAAGGAACGAGGATGAAGAAACCAGTAATGAACAAAAAGAAAACCCTTGAGGTTTGCATGCATGGAAAACAGTTACAGAGCTCTAGCGATCACTTACATGACACCTTCTTGGCCTTTCTAAAGGGCCTCATGCTGGAGACAAAAAATACTTTACAAAACTTTTAGAGAAGCTTCACTCACTGGAGCTCTTTATTGCAGTTTCAGCTACAGATAAGCTACTTCCAGCTTTTTTCTGATAGTTTCTACCAGCAGCTAAACCAAGTTCCCAGATGGCTGCAATGCCAAATTAAACCCATTTTTAAATTACAGTAAAAGGCTGGAGGGGTTTGGTTATTCAAAGAAAATTCACTCGAAGTACTTGTTTACTTTGCATAGATTCAAAAACCTCCAAAATGTTTCCCGCCAGGCAAAGACTTTCACTCTGAATGGGATATCTGGATAGCTCAGGAACACTCCATCCATCACAGCCACAGAAAAGTCTTGTCTTTGACTCCAAAGACTTTATTAGTTTCCATCAGATTTACTACTTCTACTTTGAAGGTGGTGATCAATGAATTGTAGGAGTGAGCCGATAACAGGAAATGTCATTGGACTGCAGTTTATCTGAACAGATGACAATAAAAAAATGGCTAGATGTAATCTGAGAAAAAGTGATAGTGTATGACACACCTGAAGGGAGACTGATCATTTATTTTCCATGGTAATTACTCTAGAGCAGCAACTTCTCTCAAAAGGACCACAACTGAGGACCATTTTAATGAAGATACTGTAACTTAGTACCATATTAATTTGTTAATTAGCAGCTGTAGCTCTACTGAGGCTATTACTCCCCTAGTTTTCACACTTCTTATGGAAGTTTCCTGTGTGGATGTCAACCTTTTCACTGCATTCCAGCTAAAGCAGAAAAACTTACCTTGGCTTGGATGCTGTAAAACTAAGAACAACCTTCATATTTCAAAGCTTGCCTTTGAATCTTCATAAAAAGTGCTCAATCTTTTCTTGTTACTCTCTCAGCAGGTATTCTAGCTACTAATGTAGCTGTTTGTATTAAGAGTGGTATTAGTTTCTTACTGCATTTTGTCGTAATTTATATATTGAAGTGAGCTAATTGCAGAAACCACTTAATACTAACTAAAATAGCTCAGATTTATTTAATATTTGGAATAAAATATAGCTGTGGTTTTTCAGGTGGTAATTAACATGATAAACAAAATAAAAGATTACTTTTTAATGTTTGTCATTGTGTCGTCTGTTTCGGCAGAATGTAAAGTGAACCACTAGAATATGAATGACAGAGATTCGGATCACAAGCGTAACATTGGTATTTTAACAGCAGACTTACATGCCTGTATCCATTCTTGCCTTTAGGAGTTTCTCTCAATTTGTCTCACGTTCCTGAGAGAACAAGCTTGTGAGATGCCGAGATAGCTCAATTAAAAATCTGAACTTTTCCTCTATCTTAACTTGCAATACAAGTCACAGCCTAACCTATTCTGGACCACGATCTTAAGACTGCTTTTTTGGCTCACTTTTATCATACTGGATTGTTCTATTATTTTTCTAATCTAATTATTCTACTAAACTTCAGTTACACAGAAAATGTGTATCTATGAATTGCTACAAGTAAAGCAATGTTCCAGAAAAACAATCTTGTATTTTTTTCCTTTGTTCTTACTGATGGATTACTTATGTCCCTTTCTCCTGCCAATATCCAGTCTTCGTGCTATTACAACCAAATTTTAGCACTTAGTAGAATGTAATTCTGAAACCAAGTCTGAAACTGACATCTGATCTATGCAGCATGGAGCAATCTCTAAACCCTACTACTGTATCATGTATTAACATTATTAATCTGGTGAATAAAGTAACCTTTTTTGGAAAAAGAAAAAAAAAAACCAACCGAAACACAACAAAAACCCACACAACCACTTAAAAAAATATCCATTTTAGTCACCAGACCATGTTCCACATGCTAAACATTCTGTTTACAAGAGAGAAACACAGCAAAAGTTCTCATTATCCACTAAGGTCATTCAGCCCCAAAGGATGCTTCTAGTTAGAAAGGCAGGCGGTGAAAGTAGGCCATTCACAGATCTGTCCAGTAAGGGGTCAGTGTCGAACAATAGATTCTCTGCAAGCAGTTTCCCCTACATTTTGCCTCCCATAGCCTTCCCAGCATGTTCCTGGCACTTCAGAAAGGTCTGAGCGGCTTTCCCTGCACAGGGCTCTGCTAAAAACAAAATTATCTGTTGGAACAGATAATATTAGTCAAGATTTAAAACTCAGATGGGAACCATTTGCTTATTCAAGATAGCAGATTTAGAATAAAAACTCTTCCCAGAAACCTGTTACAGAGCAGAGCCGAGGGGAGTTTTGCAAACACGTAAACAATTAACTTTAAAGGGAATAAATGGAGCCTGCAGACTCCCATCTATACGCTGCTTGGAAATAAACAGACCGAAGCAGGAGTGGTGGGTAGTAGAGACCTGCAAATCTACAAACATAACATTTGGCAAGATTCCAGTTATCTCTAAAGGCTTAAGCAGAGCAGGTCCAGGCAAAATTTTACTGCAGTGCCTGATAACAAGAAGCGCCAGTCAGTCAGTGGCTGGTTTACCAGGCAGTGTCAGAGAATAAATTGCAATTAGTAAGAATAACTTCAAACCAAAGTAGGGGAGAGAAGAAAATAGAGGATTTTTCATTTCTCCTAACAAGTGTTGCACATTGAATCAAGATAAGAATGGAAATGAACTCTTCACCTACTTGAATTCCCACTGGCTAAGGTATATAGAATAAATGATTAATTCCAATGTTGCTTGTCATCACATAAATTGTATGTTTAAGTCCTTGGACATTTACTACGTGGCTGTATTAACACTCCAAAAAGCTTCATTCATTTGTTGGTATAAACCACACTTCCAGTCTGCTTAATCTTTGACAGACAGGTCTCATTGTCCCCAAAATCCCTTGCCACACAATACAACAAAGGCTTGAATGACTCTGTGGGCCTGCTCCGCTACCCACACTGCTCCACGCTTCCTGCCCATATATCCCTGGAATTCATGACCATGCAGATTACTAAATTACACACTAGGCCAGGGATTAAGCGTGGCTCTTTGTATGGGAGCATCTGAGGTCTGGAAGAAGATTTTACCTGTCACGGTCTGTGCTCATTGGGCCTTGATGAGAGACAGAAGGAAGCAGTGCTGCAGAAGATCACAAACGCTGGTGCGTGATAATCAGCGATCTGTATATGATGACAGGATAACCTGACTGGTGCTGTCCTGCACACAGGTCTAGGGAGCTTTAGACAGACAAAAACCAGCCCACTACTTCCAAAGCCGCTCAGCAGCTTCTTCCCTCTTAAAATAAAAGGACCAAACGTGCCCTGTTCTGACAGACCGCAACCCAGATAACGGCCCTCACTGTACCCAACCAGAACTGAAATGTCTAAGGGCAAGGAATGTATCCTGCAGTTAAGCAAACATACCAACAAGCCAAAGGGAGGGGTATGGTAGCTCCTCAGTTGTTTTACATTAGTTGCTAATCAAAGCTGGAATAGCTTCTGATTACTTTCAGAACGCTTAAAGTTACATATCCAAAAAAAACCCCAAGAAAAAAAGCTTGAAATAATGGCATAAATTTAAACACCTCAAGGATATCAAATGCCGTTTATCCATATGTACATACAAAATTCACATTGCTCGTCACTCAAAAAATCAGAAGTCTTTAGTGGGCTTTAATCTTGCTGTCCAGATAGGACAGAAGAGAGTGGTCTTTACCCAGTTACAGTTAGCTAACCATCTGTAAATTAGCTGCTTAAAGATGGCTGGCAACTCCAAGCTTTGGCTAAATCTGTTTAGAAGTTCCATAGTTGAAGATTTACTGTAGCCACGACACTATAATGATGAAAATAAGCATATTTTACAGAAAAAAGTTGTCCTTTTTTTTTCTTTTTTAAAAGATAGTAGGTGTTACCACCTTGTTTGGTTTCCTTCTTTTTGTATGCATATTCTTAATTTCAAACACCAAATACTGACATCTTCCATTTTTTATTAGTTACGTTGATGTGGCCATACTGGTCTGAAAGATGATACTGCATTTCTCATTGTATTTTGAACTCACTTGGGAGCTCAGTGAATGACAGGAATTATCTAAAGCCTGTGAGATACAAAGTTCACAGCATAGTCACTTTTATGGGTTTGTTTCAGACCGCAAACTCTGCTAACAAAATACACCGAATGGGGACCAGTACAGCACAATGTAGTGATGCTTTGGTTCAGCATCATCCTATTACATCAAAGAGTAGTGTTGCTACATGCCAACATGATGACATGTCATTTTAGAGGAACCAAAAATTGCCTCAGATCTGGAAATAGCCTCCTAGCAGCTCACAAAAAGTTGCCAACCCCCAGAAACCCTGGGACGACAAGCACTGGAAGCGGATCTGGTCTGCACAGACTCAGCAGGACTCTTTGGAAGTTGCTGCCAGCGCTCCTTTTGCAGCCAGAACAGCCACTGTTGAGCTACACAAACTACTCTAAGCCCTTTCCCTAGAGCCATCAGCTAGGGAACAATCATTAGACTGCTGTTTGAGAAAAATAAGCAAAGCATAATTTAAATGAATAGAGAAAACTGGCTTTGTATGTCCCTTGTTCATGAAGTGACTCCAATTTCAGTTAAACCACAGCTATCTGCAGCAATGTGTTTCCATAGGGTATTTTTGTTAAAACTTCACACCATGCTGTGCTTGCATAGTGTGTAATAAACTGTGCTATCAGCCACACATACATGCTGGCCCCCTTCAGACACCAGATTAAGCTGTTCATAAACCCTATAGGTATTTATAATGGCCTAATTTCTACCAGCAAGAGCAGCAAACCAGTGAAAATTAATTAATGCATTTGTATCTGGATGTCTGAATAAGTGTTCACTTCTATGGAGTTGCAGATCATACGAGGACCCCAGTGTCTTCTCACTGGCATCAATATAGGCAAATAATGACTTCAGTGAAGTACAGCCCTAATGTCAGAGACAGAAGAAACAGGCCCAGTATGCATCACCCCTCCACTGCCATCGCTCTTGCCAACACAGCTGATCTTTGCTTGGCTGAATCAGCATCAGCACAGCTATGCAAGCGTCTGCTGACCAAAGCCTGAGGAAGGCTAAAGGGCCAAGGCTTAAAAGCAGAATAAAGGAAAAAGAATCTGAGAAATAAAAGAAAGGAGAAAATGGTAAGAAATACAGAGGAGGCACCATTATACTGTCCACCTTCAGTCTGCAGCCCAAACCGTACACACAAGGGAAGCCCATAAAAGTCAACACACACTTCTACGTGTAGGTTAAGGTGAAGTGTCTCAACTTGTGGTAAGGAAACAGACTCTGTCCTTGTTCCCATCGTGAACCTAAGCACGGAGGATGCACATGGAAGACTCTAGCTAGCTGGCTTTTATGTGAATCTGGCAGCCACCTCCCTGCTTTTACTATTGCTCCGAACAATAAAGCCAAGAAACAAAGAGGCACACAAATACCGAATGGCAGTTTCACAGGTGGTAATCGTAGAGGCAGGCTGTGAGCCTGGGTTTCACCTTCCTAGCTCTCACAGAGGATGTGCCCAAGCACAAGATGTATGTCCTGAACACTGGGGTTTTACCTGTGTCTCAAAAGCTGCATCATCTTCTCTTTCTTTTCCAGAAACAAAATTTTTCTATCGACACACATACGGCTGCAGTGTGACAGCTCTTATCTGTCAGCTGGGATAACAGCCATTTTATCCTGGGGAAGTGAAATTTAACAGTCTAGAAACTTTGTCTTTGCTGAATAAATAAAAGAAAAATAAGTTTTCCTTGTCTTCATGTTACAAGCAAGTGGGGAAGAAATCTGGGACCTCTATTCTTCAGATTGTGATTTATCAGTAGTAAATCGGTATTACATAGTTTGATAGCAGTGTTTTTTCTATCACTACACAACTCTGGTGTTAACAGCTCATACTGTATTTGTTAAAGAAACAGCAAACTATTAACATTGACTATTTTCTTTTCCTCTCCACTGAAGCAATATGTGAAGTGCATATCCCTTTCAAAATATCAACAGTTTCAAAGACTTTTTTTGTAAGAATCTCCAAGTCCAGCAGCCTTCCATGAAAACAAGAGAGATCAGATACCCACCTGTATTTAGCACTTAGAAGGCCTGCACTCCAAAGGACAATATGAAGATCTCTCGCACCACTGACTGTAAGTGTATACAAATTATGTGATCTACATACATTCAGCCATCCAATAAGGGTCAAATTAGTGATCTACCTTGACATTAAACAAAAGAATGCTAAAACTTGACCCACGCTCTAATGATTAGAAATACGAGATGCCACAGCTTCTTGTGGTGTTTTTATGGCTCCTTAATTCTGTTGAGAGCCTGCATACCCTGAGAGCACCTTCACCTGGTCACGTATGGACACTGCTCACTCCACTCCAAGTCTGGAGTCAGCTCCAGGGCAGAGGTCACTTAAACTTACACGCTTGCCTGAATCAGACTGCACCAACACACTCTCAGGCTCTTTCTCCGGCTCATTGTCCTCGAGTGTCTTATCCTTCAACATTGCTTGTGTGTATACTGGGGATCATTTTATTTTAATTATATTGTGGATCCGTTAAATGGATCTTTAAACATCCCTATTATGTCTGCAGTGAATACTAAGTCCAAATGCTCCGCAGCTGAAAACAGATGGAACAAAATTCAGATCTGCCCTTGTGTCCAGCTACAGTTTGGGAAAGTTCCATGGTTTTGTCCCAGCTGTGTGCTTTTCTTCAAAAATCAGTAAATTTAGTGCTTAGAAGAAAAGTTCTTTAGTGCAGGGCTTTTTCTGTTGTTTATACAAAGCACAACTGATCCTGATGTGAAACTGAGGCCTCAGGCCCTGCTGTACTATAAATATTGAAAACAATCATCAGACCACAGAAACTACAGTCCTTGCACACATGCTCCTTTTAAAATATGAACTGTTTGGATGGTGTCTTCCAATTCTTCTGGAAACAGTGTTTTATCTCCCACATTAATAGAGCTGTTACAGGACAGATATACTTCTAATTTACTGGAATAATGTGATTCTTCTACAGAGATCATGTAAGAAATCTCTAGTACTTGTAGTAATATGAAAGTTCAATGTGAGGAAAAAGGACTCAAGTGATAAATAAGTAGAAAGTAATTGATTAAAACAAAATCTCTTCCACCATTAAAATTTCTGGTTAGGTGTCAACACAAAAGTATTGGGAAATTCTGGTATTTTTACACTGATATATCAAGAGGATAGTACCTCAAATAGTGTGTTGTGTGGCAAGGACCATAATAATTAAACTAAGCAGACAATTTGTAAATATACTTTTTGTTTAGACTGGAATGCAAATTTTATACAGCACATGCAACTCTTAAATCCTATCCAAACAAATCCAGGGACAAAGCAGATTTTAAGAGCACATACCTAGAACTGTAGGTTTTGTTTACTTCCAAAACTTGTGCAAAATATTTGGAAATTAATTTAAACATAGGAAGCATTAGCTCAGAACGACTGACCAGAAAAAAGCAAAGCACATTATTAGTCATAACTACATTTCATTCTTCACCTTGCAAGAACAAGGCTCTTTCGCTCTTGGAATACAGTGGTTAAAACGTTAACTCTGTAAAGCTAAAATCAGAACAAATGGTATACGTTTAGCAAAAAACCATAAACCGTACTAGTTATGACAAGCAAGTGGTGCTTGCTACAGTTTCGGAAACCCTCCAAAGTTTGTAACTTGAATAGCTAGTTGTGCTTAGAAAAAATTAGGATAGGGAGTTTCTGATAGGCAGTGGTATTTAGGAGCAAGCAAAAGACACTAGATCTTAGGAACCTGGGTAAATTTGTTCAGAGGCCATTCACATTCAAAGCTGCCAAAGACCTTAGGCCACTGTACTCCAGAGAAACAGTTAGTGTTCTTTTATGTTCATATCTCATGGTGAAGTGAGCAGATACTTGCTGGAGGTGAGTGCTAATCACAGAAGCTCTTAGATTTGAAAAATGACTGGACAGCAGCAACTCTTCCAGTGTAGTACAGACTGAGCAAGATTAGAGAGCACACTAAAAAACCACTGGCCATGGCTTAAAGCTAGGGCTCTCCAGGCTCCCTAATGCACAGCCGAGCATGACTACACGTAAATAACTAGCTTTCACTTTGAATAGCTATAGCTTTTGTTCTACAGATCAGAGAAGCTTTTCACTCAGGCTTCCGTAGTTTAAAGAACATTAAGGTTTTTGCATGTTTCTTCAAGTGGTACAACTGTTTAACATACAGGCAATCTATTTTTCAACACCAAGAAACCAGATTATTCCCTGTAATACAAATTCAGGCTTTTTTCTGTTTTCTGCCTAGTCAGTGAAACTGTTCTCACACTAGTCTCTACTTCTGGACATCAGATTACATATGTATAGTTAGCCAAAAGATGGAAAGGAAGACTTCTCTTAAAAAAAGAAAATAATGCTTTACATAGCCAGCACACCTGTCACACTGTGGTCCAGGAACACATTCATTAACTTTTTTTACATAAATCTAGAGTAGCATCACTGAAGTCAACATGTGACTTCTTCATGCTAGCAACTGGTTTTCACTAGTGTAAAGAAGAGACCTCCAACAAAGCTAAACCAGGGCAAACTGGTATTTCTCTGACATTTCTGATACTTCTCTGAGAAGTGTAGGAATGCAGCAGAACCAGAGTGAAATCAAGATCTGATTTTGTTAATCACAATTTTAGAAATTTTCTTCTAGAACTGATACTTCTCCATTTAAAACTCTTCTGTCATACACTCAGTGAGCTCTTAATCTTTAATTTGGAAAGCTGAAGCAAACTTTCCTTAAGACCTCACTAAATCCCAGGTGTTCTGGATCTTCCCAATACAACTATACTATGAGGTGCAAAGTAAACAGTCTAGTCCACGTATAAATATTTAGTAAGACACTCGCCTCTGCAGCAAAATGGAGCTAACTTAGTGTTCCCTATTTATAATGTAAACAGATTAGTTGCATGACACACTGTTAGTACAAACTTTCCTTGACTATAAACATTTGCTGATGTATTTCACCAATAACGTAATGTATAGGAACAGAGGAAGGATATGCTCTGAAGAGCTCATGTGGATAGGGTCCAATTCTGCAACCTCCTCTCACCTGACAGTGCCTTTTCCCGAAGGCTCTTGAGACAAGTTTCCTGTGCAACATGTTTCTTTCTATTGGCAAAAAAGAAAATGACCCCAGCTAAAAATCACTGGCAGACACCAAGAGAAGATGCTGCTGTGCTTCACATATCCCCACACAAAACAGATGCTACCACACTCACGATGTTCTGCTTGCTGAAGGACTGGCTCACCAGCCACTTCTAAGAGGAACCTGCAAACTAAACAACTTCAAACATGTTCACTAGCTGCTTGAGGAAAAGTTTGTTCTGAAGCCCTAATCCTGCAATGTCCTGACTGCCCTCAGCTGTTGTTCATGCTTCTGTGTCTTCAGCCAGGCTGTCCATGGTATTACTGGATCTGGGTCTGACAATGACAACTAGTGCTGACGATGACAGAAGCCACGGCAGGAAAAGCAGGCCAGTTTAGCTTCCTTCTCTCAGTCTCCCTCTCTTTGTATTAACATTGCAAGCGTCAGTGCCTCCCTACAGCTGTTGTTATTGTTTACAAGAACTCACATTCTCAGAGACTCTCATTCCAGTACCTGAGTCAGAGTGCAAGGTAACTTGGTACCAACAGTGCTGGAAAGCTTCCCCTGGGCAACCTGGCTGTGCCCAGCCATCAGTGTGGACTCAATGCCATCCAGCTGAACCAGGTCCCCTCTTTGCACAAGGGGTGACCACAGACTCCCTTGTCCTCAGTGCTGTAGGGAATAGAAAGAAAAGGCTCCATAGTAACAGGGAGAGTGACAGCAGAGGCACACACTGAATTGGCAGGTACATTCAACTGGGAGATCATGTCAGAATGCAAGGAGTGACGAGTCCTTCCCACTCCCTGGAGGTGACCAGCACAACAGGCACTGCCTGGTCACTGATCCAGCAGAAGAAATAAAAGAGCTATGCCTACCACAACAGGTCAGCAGGAGACCGATGATACCGAGATCCAAATCCCATTAGTATTGGAAACAAGGAACTCTATTCAATTTCAGAACCCTTCTTAGAGGGTTCTGAAAAACCTCAGCCTAAAGCCACAAGAAGGATTTGCTAAGGACAATTCACACAGGACCAAGAGCAGCCAAAAATTTTGAGGTATTAAAAAATGTACTATTTCCTTCCAGAAGGTACTTCTCATTCCTGTGTCACTCTCCTTCAGGCAGAGATCACTGAAAGGTGGGCGGCAATACATTTCCTCTCCCATCTCTTGTATTAATTCTATTAATCTTCAACAAAATCAGACCATTTTTGTGTGGCCTTGTGATCTGAGATGGGATGAAAAGACAGCAGGTCTGTCAGAGCTTTTTCACATGCAAATTTTCAAATGCTGGAAACCGTAACACAGTAGAACCACACTGGCCGCAGTGCTCCTTAACTGATCAAACACGGAAGAGAGGCAGCTTCTTCACAGGGGATATGTCCATTGCTGATCTGCTGAGGGGATGGAAAAGCAGCTACGAATCCTGAAGCATAAGTCTCATAATCCCCCTGTTTGCAGTTTACTTTACATCTATTCTTAGACAAACATTTCCACACGTAAAATAAGTACATGCAAAAATATTTAAATATTTTGTTGAAGTGAATCAACTTACATTTAATATCCCAGAGGATTATTTTAAGAAATAACAAGCAGGACAGGCAGAACCTAAATTATTTACACTGCCATGTATCTTGAACAGGCCTAGTCAGCCTCCTGGGGATGGTCATTTGCCATTCAAAAAGCCAATTTTTCATTGTGTGTGCCCATGATTCAATTTAGTTTCTGAAGTCAGGCCAGAAACAGAAATTATACACTTATCAGGAACCGCAGCTCCCTTTTTATTAACAGAATTTCCATCCTCAAAAAAGGACTTGGCTCTTCTCTGAACTAACCTCTTTATTTCAAGTGCCAAACACATAAGATAGATCAACACCATATTTTGAGTGTAGACCTGACTCCAAGCTGAAGCCCGCACTTAGCCAGCATCCAAGCAGGCAGATGCATGTGTCTGCCTAGTTGTAGGCTTTGGTTAAGTTTGGGTATGCATCAAAGGAAAATACCATGCTCACTCCCATGCAACTTGGAAAAGACAGGTCCAAACTCCTAGCCTGAACCATAAAACTCAGCATTCCTTGCTGTTACATAGCATAACTGGCGTGGAAATTAGAAGCAGTTGCAGGTCCTCTCTAAAAGACACCACTTGCATGAAATGAGCACTGATGGGACTTGTGAGCTACCTGTACTCTTGGCAACCTTATCGTAGGTGTGCCAAGCCACACAATGCTGCCTTATGCAGCTTCTGACCTATGCTCCTGAAGGCAGTCCACTCAGCCCTAGGATGAACAGCCGAGACCAGCAATAAATGGAAATAGGGTCAGAGAAACATGAAACAACATTTCCAAGGTAACTTTGCCAGGTCCTCTAAGAATTTTATGGCTACAGTCTGAAGCACTGTAAGCAATCCCTATTAACACAGCTGGCTACCAAGGTAACAACTGCAGCTGTACTATTAACAATGTGGAAACTGGTCATTGTTTTCTTTTCAGTACCTTCACAATTACCAAATACGGAAGGAACTGTGATACTTGTTTGTGCTCATGTACTTACTAGGCAGAAGCCAGTTGTACCATATGCTTTCTAATATATAACAAAAAAAGTGATTAAAAAAAAATTCCCACAAACTGGGATTCAGGCTTCAAGTCAAATATTTTTAATCTAGTAGGCTTTACTTATAAGTACAAAGTACAAAGAGGAAATATGAACCAAATGCTGAGTTTGTTAGTAAAGCATAAGTGAACAAAAAGTAATTATGTACACTCCAGACAATTCTTATCAGAGGTAAGTCAGTATTCCTCAAGAATCTTTATTTTTGTTTGTCAGAGTTATTTGTTTCTATGTCCAGCTAAAACAGAGGAAATTTAATTAAGTGCAGGATTATTTGAGGAGGATGTTATTTTTTTAAATGAAACACACTCCTGCTTCAATTTCCCATGTGCCAAGAGATGCATTTACTGAAAAAGTGTAAGACAGAAGAAAAGAAAAAAAATTAAAGACTCTGTAAACTGCATTTTCCTCGGCAGGTCTTTAAACACTGAAACATCATTGAAACAGATACAAGCACCACCACAATTGCTCAGAAGTCATTAAGACATTTTATGAAATAACAATAAAAATCCCAAACCCATTTTGCAAGGGCAAGGAAACCACTTTTAAACACTTCTCCTGATGTGGCACGGCAAGTCACAGCCTGGGAACACAGCAGGACTGTGCTGCTCGAAGAGGAGGTCTGGAAAAGATCACATATCTGGAGGTTTCAAAGAAGCCTATTGCACAAGATGGAAGGACCACTCCAGCTTCACCACCCTTGAGGGACACATAGCTTGTTTTTTTCCTCCAGGGCAAACTACACCATGATACAGTAAGATAGGAAAAAAATCCAATGCTCCTTCTTTCTCCCTGCCCGTTCCTATTTTTTTCATCTGCTGAAGAGAAAACCTTTAGCTCTCTGAAGTCACTGAACTAATCAAAAGTTCATCAGGAACTTGTGCGTGTTTCTAGTAGCCAGCTCACAGAGCTGCTCCTGAAACCTCCTCCGAGAGTAATGCCCTGCACTGGAGCTCAGTGAAGTATGATGGACACTGTTCTGAAACGCCACATCTACCCAGCATGGTCACAAATAAGTATCATTTGCAACAGAAATTAAGTCTTCATTTTGCAAAGGAGATTGGGTTTACAGAAATGCACTTCCTTCAGCTATAACATGCTGCCAACACTACATGTAGCATTCACACAGCTTCTTTTAAACAAGTGTGAAGAAAAATACAATGGGAGATATTTCTCTTGAAACCACGTCCCTTATGCAGAATTCACATAAAATGGCCCACATAAATGGTTGTTTGAGGAGCCATTCTTAGAAGTCTTAAAGCAATTTGTTTTAAAGGTTTGAAAATTGAAATCTTGGCTTCCTTACAGCTGATGGGAAATCCCTCACCAACACCCGTGGAACCCAGCTTTCCCCTTCAGCACAGACTGAAGAGTTCATAATTCTGGTAACAACAAAGCATGTGACAAAGACAAGGCACTGCTTACAGCAGACACTGTCTTATCAAAATAAATAAATCTAAAGACATCTAAATGTGGTACACCTGATGTGCTCGTGCAAGAAAAAAATAACGCACAATATGCAGCTCCATTAACACTGTGAAGGAAATCCTGACTGCTTTCTGTCACCCAGTGCACAAAATAAAGCTGCCGTAAGCAGAACTGTTATTCACCCAAACGTTCTCAGGAGTTAACGCACATTCCGGCTGATAAAAAAGAAGGGAATGGTTAGAATAGATTAGTTCAGGTTTTAGTCCTGATGTTAGAAAAACAAGCGAAGTTTAATTACTTCACTGCTCTGGAAAAAGTCTGGAGATAACACTTATGTCATTTATTGTTTCAAGAGAAAACACTAAATCTTAGGAAAATTTCATTTAATGTCCCAGCAATACACATCCAAGCCTACAAGGAACCACTGGGTATCCCACTGCTAGTTTTGTAATGCTTTTGGATTTACAGCTCAAGTGCAGCTGGAGTGATACAGGGAATGACCACCTGCTGCTTTGATTTTGCATGCAGACTTTATTTATTTATTTTGAATTACTGTGAGACAGGCTGGGCTATATTTCCACTGCTAAGGATATTCCAAATGTTGATATCCTCCAAAAACATTTTGTACTCTTAGGAAGACATGCCCTAATTAAAATGAGACAAGAATAAGTTCTTCTGCTATCTTTTCTTTGACATGTCTAAGTTTGGAGAGAAAATATACTCCAGAAGAACTAATTAACTATTTTCAGAAGTCTCTTATTAAGGAGTACAGAGTGCTAAGTTTTCAGTGTTTATTTCAAAAGATTTTCTATTAAGCCACCTACTTTCCTGAAAATACAGTTGAGTAAGTAACAGATTTCTTAACTAGAACTTGAGAAAACGTATAACTAAAGTAATTCTCGTGGAGTGAAAGCCCTTTGCAGCACCAGCTGTCGCCTACTGTATGCCTGTAACTGCCCTGCGCTGCAGGACTTCCCCCGTCTCAGCTGGGATCCTCAGTCATTAGTCATCATAATAAAAGAAATGCCACAACAACGTCATGTAGGTATTCAGAACGGCCAACACAGTCAGTATCAAGGGAAATCAAGCTTCACAAAGAAGAAACAAAACCTGTTTAAAAAAATTGCTGAAAAGTACCCATTACCTATATTTCTCACATAAGAATATCCCGATTTACATTCCAGCTGTTCACAAAGAGTGATTCACAACGACAGGGTAAGCAGTCCTCAATTTATTTGTAGAAGTACATTAAACAGTGTTCCCAGTGAAAAGATTACTGATAAGTGTGCACTGATTCACAGGAAGGGCTGAGGGTAAGCATTACTGCACCACTCCAAAAAATCGGGAGCTAGTATGCTGTACGTCTCCCGGGAAGTATCTGCCAAAGTATACAAGCTATAACTTCTCCACTCTAGAGTGACATCACTGCTCATCAATCCAAACCAGTCATCACTACAGTTAAGGGTTCAAGTTACAAATAATAAATCCATTATAAACATAAACCCCCAACTTTTACTGAAAAGGATTATTTATGAATCTTGCAACTGCAGAAGGACAGGATGCCCAGATCCAAGACACCGCTTTGGTTCTATGACCTACGTTCATTATGTCTAACACACAGGTACACTCTGAAAATAGGCTACATACGGTGACTTTGCCTTGCACAGCATGGGCTCTGCATGTATCCTGCAAGAGCTTACAGGTCTTTTACACCAGAATCTATTCCCTAAGTCTAGCAGTTCCCAGAAAATGTCGCTATCCAAGAATATCCTGGCTGATGCTTTTCTTATTTTTTTCCACGTTTAGAAATGTTGATTGTATTTTCGGAACCTGACAGGAAATGGAAATACCCAGACACAGAAGCAGGCAGATGTTGCTGGTCTGGCAATAGAGACGTGAGCAGAACAAATCCCGTGCTGAAGTGGATTTGCTGCTGGGCTAATACACAGGCCAGCTTCAGAGCAGGTGGACAGAACACAGCTCAACTAAACAGCAGAACAAGTTCTGCTATACTGTTCCCGCAGAATATTGTGGATGTGAACACAAATCTAACAGGTCTATCTTCAAAGGTAACAGCTTTATACAACTTTGAAAGACAAAATTAAGCGCAGCATTGCATCACCCTTAGGGCTAACACTAGGTACTAAAAAATTCTTCAGTTACTGTACACTGAGAATTTAGCACATGCCGAGTCATTTTATTACAGAGCTTTCTTTGATCTTTTTTTAAAAAGTACAAGAAGCTTTAAGAGACAACCAGAGATTTCTTTTTTTATAGTCCTTCAAAAGTTGTGCATTGTTTGTACTGTATTTATTATGGATTAAAACCATACACCTTTAAATTAGCGTGACTTTCTGTTTATTAGTTTCGGCAATGCCGCTGTTTTGAGAAAAAGAACAAAAAAAACCTTTCAAAAATTATCCATTATTAAGGACATTTGTTCTAAGCTACTTTTCAGACTACTAAAACATTCCTTTTTCCAAATCAAGTAACTAGACAAGATACGAGATACAACTCAGGTTTCTCTTTCTTGTTGCAGTTCACACCTTTCCTCCAAGTTTTCTATGTTGGTAATCCAGAAGTTCAATGAAATAGGTCACCCATAAAATCAGCTTAACATCAGATAGCTGTGAAAATATGCTTGTTCTGTCTAATGGATTTATGACTTATTGGAGAGCAGCAGCGAAAACACCCCCAGTCAACAGCTTAAAAGGAGACTGGCAAACACCTGAGTTTTCCTCCTATTTTTGCAGAGTTAGGTCGAGGGAAAGGTTAATACTCTTCTTTATCTTGTTTTACCAGCACCTCTCTTTTTCCACGCTTAAGAAACCTGGGAGTCCTTCATACAGGATCTTTTAGAAACTGCTATTTTCCCCTCAGCCATGCTGCACTCTCATTCCTACACACAAGGTCAGAATGTACCATTCCTGCCCACTGTTCCCTCATCTTTCTTAAGGGCTATGTGCCCCATCATGTTAAAGCTATTTTTAGTACGATTTATACTTACACCAGATTCTCAGCCAGACTGTTCTGTATCATGAATGCTATTTGTTCATCCCTTATTCCTACTATGTTCTGTTATTTGGATGTTCCTTTATTTGTCCAAATTAAAGCTATCATTCCTTTTTCTTCCTAGTCAGATCTCTTACATGAGACGCCTATTGCAATAACAATCCCTGGGTTTCGTTCCTTTCATTTTCTTCATCATCAGATGTTCAGAAAGTCAGTCCTGATGTTCTCCTGGACACCAGCAAGCACACACGTTCCGCATTCACAAGGAGATGGCTTCTTCCCGTTTTCCTAGCCTATCATTCACGAACAAGCTATAGCCTATTTGTACCAATCTTGCGTTTATTCTGATAACCTTTGTAATGCTGATGAAGCTTGGTCATAGACTAAGCTTTTCAGTTCTTTTTCATTTCCTAAAATCACTGACTTTTTTTTACTTCTTGGATGATCAAACTGTTCCCTCTCATTATTTCATGCCCCTAGAGTAATTCCCACCTACTCACAAAATAGCCCATTGACAAGTCATCTTTTGTTTTAAACTTGCCAGACACTGCCATACAGAGGGATCAGGTAACACACTCCAGAATCCTCCAGATGATTCTAAGGAATAAAAACTAATTTTGAAATAAACTGTATCGCACCAATAATGCATACATGGCATTGTAATTCAGACTCCCTTTCTTATTTTTCTTCTTGTATTACCTTTGCCAAATTCAAATAATGACTAGTTATTTCCATTACAGGTACAAGAGGTGTTATATACCAGAGTCAAAAAGAAGCATTAACCTACAGTTACTTCATAGGTCTTACTCTTTTGCTGTAGGTATACAGGTCCTTTTCTCTTCTGAAGCAGAGAAACTGTCTCCAAACAGCTTTTCAACCTCACTTACCATGGAAAGCTGAGAAATTTCAGGATGTTCTCCTGTCTTCTGAAATGTATGATCTTCTATCAAGAAAAGCTGTGATTCGCACTGAAAATACTGCACATTTTTCCCAGAAAACAGGGATTGACAGCTAGCCTGGGGGACCCATGCACTTGGCTTTGCTTCCAACTAATTGGCACTACAGCCTCTTTTACCACTACAAACACACTTTTGCCTGGTTAACCATCTTCATTGTGTGCTCTATCTGGCTGCAGGCTCCATGACTGGCGTACTTCCTGCCTATCTGTTGCCTAATTAAGTTTGCTTTGTAGTAATCCCTGCTGTCGGCTGTTTTCATGGCTCCTAACCTGTCGGCCAAATCTCTTAGAACTGGGCCTTACTCATAGATCGGTTCTCTGATCCTTCTGCTTCCAAGAGGCTGACCTACTCAAGAGATCACACTGAAAATCTGTCACACCTTTCAGCCACTGCCAATGGAAACTCTTTAAAAAAAACTCGTTTCCACAAAAGGTATCTCTACTCATTTTAAGAAGCTTTAAAAAAAAAAAAATATTACCAGGAACACTCTGAAACAATCACACTGAATTAGAAGATGGCCAGGTTTTGGGATGGGGTGAGAGGAGACAGGTATGAAGAAAATGAAGTATTAAAGAGAACTTAACCTGGAGAAAAAGGCTACTAAGACACGGTCTAGGTGGCAAATCCCATACACGAATTATGTAGAACGTGATGGAAGAAAATGCCGATCGGGTAATTTCAAGGCATGATATAAGTTACCTCTTCTTGTCTGTTAACTGCTTGGGGAGGAAAGGGCAAAGTCCTGTGCCACTTTTCACATGTAAGAGGGCTTTAACCACTTCCTTTTAACCGAGACATCATTGCAGGACTCATCAGAAAAAATCCTACAGCTGTGTTTCATGTGTTTCAAAGACTCATGTTAACATTTGCTTTTCCTGTCCTGGGCAGGACACCACAGAGAGTTTTCTTTCCACAGGAATTCTTAGTTGTCTTTCTGACTGCACGGTGAAGTGGCTGACAGAAAACAACTTTAAGGACATTTACAACTCTTCACCTATTCTGAATAAACGAATGAACATGAGAAACTTAAGGGCAGATGTTAGTCCTGGTCTAAGGAGTCACATGGCAAGTAAACATCACAGATTTGTCAAGCACTCCATTCTAAAGCCAAGAAAGGCTTAACAACTTAAGAAAAGATTTAAAAAAAAAAAAAATGGATATGGGGATGTTTTTACTCTCCAGTATTTAGGAAGCAGGGGGGTTACTAGGAAACTGCTGTTGAACTCTTTGGTTTGTCCATATGGATCAAATCTGCAACACAACTCGTCGTTTTGGGTCTTTGAGAAAGTGCCACAGATACAAAGCTGGAACAGAAGGCCAGTCATGGCAGTGCTGCAAAGAAGGAGGGAGAAGGCTGGTCTGGTTTTGTCCTCCCATCTGTCTACACACATAAAATGAAATCAGTGGGAGTGATGGCATTGGCTTCAAAGGGAACAGTACTTTACTCACCCGTATTACTAATGGTAGCTGTGGCAGCTTGTATAAGCAGGAAATTAGAAAGTCTCTATTCCAGGGCAACATGCCTGCACACTCAGCTCACAATGCCACCATCAGAACAGAGAGAAGCCTGGTTTACTGCGTCTTCAGATGAGGAGGGCATATCACAGTACACGGGCAGGGCAATCTGACTCTACCACCAGCTGACCACGTGGCTTTCAGTAGCCATCTCAGCTTAAGTCCATACCAATAAACACCTCACATTTGAGAAGCACAATTTGAGAAAATCAGAGACTTTTTTTTTCAGGCTAGAAAGGAGAAACGGAAAAGACATTCACTGTATAGCAAGACTACAGAACTTCTTCTCAAGCTAAGACAATTCACAGCATTGCAGGATGCAGCAAGGAGCTTTTTAAATGCTCCATTTGCTCCCAAAACACTGGAAAGACTTTAAAATCCTGATTTACAACTCACATGAAGCACAATCACTTGAACAGTGAAGGATACTCCTTTGCTGGGCTTTTCCAAGCCATCTGGAAGTGCTCTATGGAACACAGTCTGAGGACCCACGTTCTGGTTGATTTCAAAAGTAAACACAGGTCCCCACTGCAATTACAAAATATGCTGCCCTTGCAGGCAGATTTAGAAACAGTTTCAGGTCACAGAGTCACCTCAGGCACCCTGGGGATACAGCAATGCTACGGTTTCTGGTTCGTTTTCAAAGCTGTGGAAATCTTCTTAATGGGATACGTTTCCTAGAATATATTTAGCCTCATTTAGTGCACACGTCCTTTTGGCCAAAGTGCAAAATAAATCATGGAAACATGATCTGCTACCAGAGACTCCTTGGTTAGCCTGCTTGAACACAGTTGATCACCATTACTGAATGCTACGACGTCTGTAAGATAAGATGGGTGCCTGTCCCCTTGAGAAGTCTTCACAAATGTACTCAAGATTATGAAGGATGATTTAAGACTGTACATATGAACAGGTTTAGTCTTGATACCCATTGCATAAGGGACACTTTCAAATGCAACAAGATCGGTTTTGTTTATGTTGTTTTAGTTAGTACATGATGTGGTTCTCATTAGAGGGCCAGACTCAAATGTATTTAGGTTGGGTCAGGAGGACACGTACAATAATTGCTTAACGCCACATTGGCAAAGTTAGTAATAATCTTGGCAGTTGTTAAAAAAGCAGCTGGCACATAAGTTGTTTGAATTAACTATTACCTCATTTTCTCTCCAAATATTGCCAAAACTTTTTAATGACAGTGAACAGATTGTCAAAATTTTTCAACATTATAGATAATCCTCTTCCCAAATCAAATGATGGCATTTTATTTGTTTAACCAGAAGGGGATTTGAACACAAATTAGACATAATTTACATATGTTCCATGACCATTATTGACTAAGGGTGAAAGTACTGCAATATTGTCAAAATTGCAACACATCAAAATAATTTAAAACAAGCTCTTACATTGACATTTGGAGGGGAAGGGTCTAGTTGCTGGCTGATTGCTAGTGTGCAGAAGCCTCGGTACACAGCAGCCTGCCTGCCTTCCTAAGCTGCTGTGCACGCTCAGTTACGCTGCAGTCAGTCCACTTTAGAGTTCAACCCAAGATATCAGACAATCAGCTGGTATAGAAAGAATGATGAGGAAAGGAGAGAAATCCGACAGGCTGATCAAGTCTCTTACATGAGGTAGACATCACACAAAAGTCCAAGACTTTCATCTTCAGATACAACTAAAAACAACTAAAAGATACAGAGAGATAAACCACAGAAAAGCAGGTCAGGACAATAGTTTATGAGCAGTGTTTCCAGACACCAGTCAGAGAGGAGACTGTAGCTTCTTCTGCTCTAGACAGAAGAAATGTGAATTGTTGATGTGTAGACAGGAAAGAAACTGAATTAGACATATTTTAGAGACTGTCAGAAATTGATCATAACATGTCATGAAGAGACAAGTCAAGGATGGCATCTAAGACAGCTCATTGACTGAAAAGATGCTGGTGTTGACACAGCAAAGAGAAGAGGAGGAAAAGCAGGACTTCATTAGAAACAGGACATTGGCTTCCAGCACAGTGAGACATTTGTAAGGACACTCGTGCAGGTCTGATGGGACATATAGCTGATGGCAGAGGGAGACAAAAGAAAAACAGCTCACTATACTGAGACAATGAATGAATAAATAGAAAAACAGAAGAGAGGAATTGTGAAAGCTACCAGATCCAAGCCCTTGAGGTTTGGATACAAAATTTTAACGAAGTATTTTCAGGGACTGCGGCACAGCAATTGGACTGGAGGTTGCCTATAAAGCAAGGGGAAAGAAGAACCTACAATAAATCAGAAATTATGACAAAACATACATGTAGCCTCATCCAAAGTTTTGGGTTCTTTGGCAACAGCAAAAAATAATCTGCTATACCTATTTCTAAGAGGAAGGATCCTATACACAAATCTTTGGGTGAAGGTAACAAGGAAAGAAAGCCAGAAAGCATGGCTTCACAGATCGTTTTAAACTGGATGATGAACTCACTGCAGAATTAAGCAAAATTTTGTCCCTACCTGAATTATCTAACCTCCTTTTCTAAGCTCACACTAACTAGAGAACTTGATTCCATGTTCCTGTACATGAAATTCAGTGGCATTTGCTACCGCATGCTGTCTTGCTTGACCAAGCTGAAAGATACTACAGGAACCAGCAATTACGACCACTGTTAAATGGCCAACATTTCTCAAGAACTGCGATAATGCAATAATCCTTCATTCTCTTGGATGTGAAAAGATCTTTATAAAAATACCTACATAGTTTTCTCAGTATTACCTCTACCAGACTGATTATTTGTGGTTAGGTGAACTAAGACAACATTTAGAACTGGTCATATCTTGGCACTGTCCGTTTGAAGGAAATGTCAACATCTCATAGTCTGGCTTGATTTTAATTGATATGGCAGGCCAGCCTGCAGGCCACAGACATTGAAATGGCATCACTATGTCCTGCAGTGCTTGTCAAGCCAGGTGGTAGGAAGTCACATAGAAACAGAGAGAAGTTTGAACCAACAGCTTAACAGAATTTTGTCTCCAGCAAATATGTTTGTGTAAAACACTTCTGCAAAAAAAATTCATTTTGTTGAGTCAAGACCTCCAAAGAAATTGTGTTTCATCAGGAAATCCCTAAACTGTTCCAATTAGTGTTTAACCAGCCAAAGCAGAATTCAGCAAACATTAAAAAATACACGTTGTAATTATTACAATTTCACAGCAAAGAAATGTCAACCAATCTTCAACTAATTATCACAAGAGAGGCACTTTGTACACCCAGTATTAAGTTGAGGGGATTAGTTCCAGACAAAAGTTAAACTAAGATCTCTTGCCAATGCGACATCAGTTTATGCTAGATAACAATTAGATTAAATCATCCAAAATTCTGACCTCACGTTACACTGTTCAGTGCATGGATATTGGGGATCCGTCTATCTTTTCTAGCTTGTTTGATTTGCAGTAATTCTATCAAAAACTCTTTTGATTGCCCACAGATAATTCACACTACATTTACTGTTATCATTTCAAGCTCAGAGAAAACCTGTCGAATATCATATATCACTGGGTACACTAGCCTTTATTTCAGATAGTGACTGCATTTTTGAGCAAAATCTCCCAATCTTACTCAATCCCTCCTACTTACTGTGCTCTCCTTCACAATGCAGTGTAGCCTTGAAGTACATAGGATTTCTTTTGAGTAAGGCTAGGTCAGGAGATGGGGTCCACAGCATACCTGATGCACCCCAGTGGTCCTTCACTTCATGGGACCAGACTCTGTTTAGTGTAAAGTGTCCCACCATGTCCTCAGAACCCTGACTCATTCTACAGACACACTCCTGTCCAAAACCAACAGTTGGCCGAAATAGCCTGTGTGGATTTTTTCTGAGACAGGAAAGAGGTTCTATAATGCCATCAATAGTTTTCTAACTGATCATACCATCATATTTTAATGAGCTTTAAAGAATACATGATGCATAAGATATATACACATTATTTGACATGATCACATATCATAGGAAAAAATAAAATATAATTGGTAACATCTAGCTCTCCCAATTTACAGCAATTCTAAGCTGTAAAAGCTGCCTGGGACAAGGCAAGCTTGTCTCTGCCAAGTACTTTGTGGAGCCTTTGAAACAATTTCTGAATTTTTTCCCTTGAAAATCTTTTGGTGGGGGAGGTAAGGACAAGACTTAAACAGAATGGAAAAATGAAAGATTAGTATCAGCTGAAGAGCTCCAGCACATGTTGAGCAAAGTTTAAAACAAACGCTAATGTTGTTATAAATTCCAAGATAAGTGAACAGGCATCAGGAGAAGATATACATGCAACAAGGACTGTGTCTGCTAGTTTATCTTTGTAAGTGTTTGAAAGCAGATGACAGTATATAAAAACAAAAAAGCTAACACTATCATAAACAAATGTAAATGAGCTGCAAAGATGAAATGGTGCAGTATGGCTACTATATAGTGCTTCTTGAAACACTGCAAATAAGAGAAAATGCTGGCCCGGTCACTGCTGACTTATCTGCAGTGCATTTCCTAGCAAGACAGCCAGCAACACAGCATGAAAGTTTCAAAGGGCATCATGCCTGCCTATAAAATGTGGATCAAACGGGAGAAAGGGGAGTGAAAAACTATTGTTTTTTTTTAAACACAATAACTTCTTCTGACAGTCCCAAAAATATTCTAGCTGCAGATCACTCACCTACACAGGAACTATACACCTTAGAAATCCAATCTTTCACTAGATAGAAACTAGCATCAGAATTTGCATTCACTTCCTCATTTACATCATAATTTAATATGGTTGCTTTTTCCACCTTCCCTCTTGTGCTTCAGTTTAATACAAAGCACTTTTTCTACCTATCAGTTCTTGTTCTGGAAGAGGACTGTGTATAAGACTTGTATGCAGAAGTGGGTTCAATAAGTTTAAGTTTGTGCTCGTGCTGTCTCCCCCAGAAGATTGCATGCACCAGGGTACTATTTGGGTAGCTCAGCTACAACACAGCAGACTTCCCTTTGAAATTGCCTTGTTGTACTAGTTTGATAGTTGGTATCTCAGCTGGTCAGAAGAACTGGAGCATGGACACAGAGATTTAGAAGTCCAAAACATTTACCTAGAAACGTCAGCTGTAGGTAGGGGCTCTCACATTCTCCGTGATGCTACCTGGCATTTTCTTTGCACAGCATTATATTAGATTTCATATTAAAGTCAGTATAAGCTCTTAACAATGCAGTTTAGGGAAACTGAACAACCATATCCAAATTTCCTAGATTTAGAACTGGCCAAAATCAGTTTGGTGGGCTTATCTTGCCATTACATTTACTCTAAAACTGTCATATGACATGTAAACTTAACTAGATATCTTCCTAAGCACTTTAGTAAGAGCCATAAACTCAGTTTAATCTTCTATTTGACCTCTAAGAAAACCTCCAGAAAAGGTCCCAGCTGGGATCTTCAGTGATGGTAACACTCCACTAAGAACTGGCCTTCTGTACAAATCCCTGGACTGTTGTTACCCATGAGTTTTTATAAGGTAAGAACTGATAAAGCGGGGAGAATGGCTGAAATGTGGCCCAGGAGTTTTGCCATTGAATTACAGAGAACCAAGCTTTTCATTAATTTATCATTAGGTACAAGGACCAATTCTGAATCACTGGCTAAGATGAAGGATGTTTCCATAAGAGATTTCTCTTTGTGCAGACTTCACAGTAAACTGGACCATGTTAAACTTCACTGAACACCCTAAAATGGGTATCAGCTAGCATTACAGCTTTTAGAAGTTAATGCAAGCCATTGGGACAACCAACAGAAATGAAATTTTGCTCTTGTAGGAGATATGCCTTACCACAACCCTAGAAAAGCTCTCTAAGTGGCCACTAGACACTGCACCACCCTTCCTTCTAAAAATCTATCTCACAAAACACTGACTCATTTTATAGAGATAAGTTTTCTACCAAGCTCCATCTTAAAGATAAGGAGGTTATACTTTGTGATGGTTTGATGGGGTTAGGGAAGTTTTTTTGTTTGGTTTTTTTGGGGTTTTGTTTTTTTAATACCTTGCATATGCACTAAAAAGTGCAAAAAAAGAACACGGGACATAGGCGTTCTACATGCCTACTTCCTATTTCTAGAAATATCTTTCACTAATCAGACAGTGAGTCTTTGGCACTTCTGACATTTTTATTGCCTAAATATATTAAGTATCTGGTCAGAAACAAGTGCATCATAGCTGGATCTGATCAGAAGTGCACCCAGGGAGGAGGACATTTAAGGACATTGTCTATATTATTTTCATTGAGCTGTCAGTTTATTGTCACTTTTATTGTGTTTTTTAGCTATTTCTTTTAAAAAGAAAGCTTAGCTTTATTCTGATGTGGTTAATTGTGCAAAATTGACAGCTGCAACTTTTTTTAAAAAAAATAAATATGGATACAGGGCATTGGCAAAGTCCTGTCTCCTATTTGCCTGTTCTGAACTTAAAAGTTTTTGCAGCAATGGAGGAGAAGCTAGGCAGGAAGCCAAGGAATTAGCCTCAGGCTGTACAGTCTCCTCCAAGAAACAAGCTGTGCTGTAGGACACATAATCACACCATTCCCTTTCCCAGTTCAGCCAGTCACCTCCTTATCCTCTGGCAGGACTCAAGTAGCTGCCTGCAGATGTCCAAGAAGGTGTCAGCAGTGCTCAGCATGGCTTGATGGAAGTAGTGTTGTAAAAGGAGAAGATTACCACTTCTAGCAGACAGTTTACTCCATGGACAGGTCTCGGTAAGATGGAACACGTGTTTGAAGGACTGAAAATGCCTACCGACACAGGTCATGTAAGAAAGAAGCTAAAAGCCAAATGAGTTCTCAGGTCAGCAATGAAAACAGCCTAAAATCTTTGTGACATCTTAACAAAAGAGATGCCAAGAGCTCAAACTGCAAGGTCAACAGTGTTGTGGCCAGTTCAAACAATCAAGTTGGACCCCGGGAATGTAAAGAGACAGAAGAATGATGCTCATTGCCATCTAAAGGTCAAAGTATTTACAGGATATTGTGTTCCAGAACCAAACTAGGTCTGTCCCTTACTGTAACTAATCACAAAAGGTATTAAGCAATTAGCTTTAGCTCATATTCTAGGTCATGATGAGAACTTCCTTGCAAAGTTCTTCCGCTTATCTGTTTAGACATGTTTTCACTCTGCCACACGATGACTTGAAAGAAGTTTTGTACTTTCAGAGCAAACATATCATCAGTTATCAATTAAGAATTCATGCTCAAGTCTGTCTGCAATTAGGGAAACATTTAAGCCCATGCTGACACTGATTTCTAAATAGCAACATTTTCCTAAGTTCAGTCCTAGAAAGTGATGCCTTGAATTTACCCATACTGTGTCACTGAAACACACAGGGGAAAAAATTAGGATTGCCAGTGTTTAAATATAACTTAATTTCTTTTGTTTTGCCTTAGAGAATGACTTTTCAATATGATTGCAGCAAGAATAACTGCTTTATTAAACAAGAAAACTCGTATTATCTCCATTCTCCTTAAGCCCTTCCAAGTTAATTCAAGCACCTACAATGCAGCTCTTTCCTCCTTTCATCTCTGTAAGCAAAATCTGTAAGATTCGTTTTGATATATGCTAAAATACCTCAGAGACCTTAAGAGAAAATATTAAGTAGATTGTGCCTGGACAAAAATTAACATTATGATTGAAAGCACAGTGAAGTCGATAGCTCTGCATTATCTTGATGCAGCTGGTTGTTTCCTGTCTTAAGGTAAGAGTTATAACCTTTTCATACAATAAAAACAAATTAAATTTTTTTTACAGAAAACCTGCTTAAATGTTTGGTTGCTTCAGATGCAGACTTCCAAGAGAGAGGCTTCAGTTAAACAGAAGACTTTCTCCAAGGGAAATGCATAAATTCATTCAGAGTTATTGTTCCTTCATAAGCAAACACCAAGTCAAAACCATTGCCACAAACAAACAGAAGCTATTACAGTAAGGACTGGGCAAAATCTGTACTGGAAGCCCACACTACTTTGATTTTCCTTTGTAACTGTTCTAATCTACTTAAAAAACATCTGACTTTTTAAACTAAGGCTTAGATCACATAAAGAAATGAGATTCCATTCAAGACTCATTGCAAAGCTAGCAATTTGTAAACCTTTAGAACAGCTTTTGAAATCTTGGCCATGGACATTTGAAATGCAGCTGGTCTTCATTATTTCTCTTGTTTCATGAAGTCATTAGATTGAGAAATACACATGTTAACCTGGGGTTTGTTTGTTTATTTATTTATTAAAAGACTGATAAGAGATACAAGGACAAGATGTCTTAGTGAAAACAAACTTACCCGCGCACCCTTCTCTGGAAAACATTTGCATCCAGCGGTGCAATCACGACCTCCACATGGCCCACTGTAAGACTTCTTTCCACCCTATTAAGAAAAAAAAGAAAGTAGAAAATTTAATTTTGTAACTATTTGTCGGCTGAAGAACTTCTTCAATTAAAACGCTTAACTAAAATGCATTTGTCATCTGAGTTTGCTGGGAAATAAGTCACAAAATATAGTTACATTTTAATTTCTCCACAATCGGGTCATCTTCAGAATCACCAAACAGACAGGAAAAGTTGGCTTAGAGATCCTTTGAGTACAGTTGGTGCTATTCTGCAAGGTGAAGAGTGCTTTCTAGAGCTACGAAACCCCACAAAACTAGCCGATGTTTTGAGATGCTCAGTATACTATTGGACTAGGATCACAATCAATAATTACAACTTGTGCCTCAGCCATCCTGCATACCCAAATATCTCTACACCAATGAGAACTACCAAGAGAAATTTAACTTCGTGATCCTTGCACATTTCTAAGACCAAGTAGCTGCACCCCCTGAGCCACAAGAACAGAGAAACTCTTGGATAAAAGAAGGTGGTATTTTTAACTAAGAATAAATATATAAGGAAGGCAGTAGGAAACCACCATGGATTTGGAATTAATCTGAAAATACATATTCTGAATTTGCTGCACTACCATTAGTTATTTCAAGGATAATTACAATATTTATGTAAATCTGAAGTCCCTATATGAGGAACTGATTTCCCAGCTAATACAGATTGTGACAGTACGTGCAAGTCAATTACATGAGTTTAGTTCAGAGTTTGACCCACTCCCTCCCATGCTCAACAGGCTTGAAATACTCGACTGCCAAAAGCCTGCAACACTACTGACAACAGCGTAACAGTCATAGAAAAAAGTTAAGAAACTTCACCATTCAATTTAGCACATTTAGCCACCGATTAAGAACACCCCTCTCTAAGGAAATTTTCACAGTCAAGTGTGCTCAGGTACAGTCCTTATGTTTTAGAACTATGAAAGGAATAAACATTTAAGGTCTCCGTATCAAGATGACCAAACTAAGTGCTGAAACAAGTTCAGACTAGCACTGAACATTTCCTTAGTAAAAGCATTCACAGAAAATATTTTTAAAGCCTTTAAAATTTCCTGACATCTGTCGGCAAGGAACGTGAAAAATGAAAGGCGATTCATGCAAGTTTCTCATGTACTTTTGAACTTCTTCACATCAGCTTTCTCAAAGAAAGTAACTACTTTGACATCACTTGGTAAGTTTTCTGCTAAAGATAAATCACAACCCCTCTATACACACTGATATTCACACAATTTTGCAAAATTAAACACCTCTGGTTTTAAGGCAGCATCAAATGAACAGATACTAACAAAAAACCTTAAATCCAGCCTCCCATACTTCCCTAGCCTGAAGGGAGCATTATCTCTTGCAGCAAAATAGTCATAAAAAACTTCAAGCAATTCTAAGAGGCATCACATATTTAAAAAAAAACAAACCAAAACTATTTTTGCAGAGTTTTTGACAGTTTTGTTCAGATGAGATCCCATTAAATATGGGGCTTTTGGACTACTGATTAACATCCTAAGGTAGGACCTAACACAATACTTGAGCAGAACAGAGAAAGCACAATACATTGCAAGAGAGGCATCGTAACAGGAAACACAATGTAAGCAATGCTGACTCTTGGCAGCAGGAAATAAAAGGAAGCTTAATGCAGTGAAGGTAAAACCAAAAAAAAAACCCAAAAAAAACCACAAAACCTCCAAAACCCCAAAGATGAGCAGAAAAACAGTATCTAGAGGTTATATAATAGACTGTAAGAGTATCTCCAAACTATCTGCTCAGAACAGGAATGATCAGCACAAACTTGAGTCTGCAATCATAGAATCATTTAGTTTGGAAAAGACCTTTGAGATCATCAAGTCCAACCATTAACCCAGCACTGCCAAGGCCACTACTAAACCACATCCCTAAGCACCACATCTACGGGTCTTCTGAACACTTCCACGGATGGTGATTCCACCACCTCCCTGGGCAGCCTGTTCCAATACTTGACCACCCTTTCAGTGAAGACATTTTTCCTAACATCTAATCTAAACCTCCCCTGACATAACTTGAGGCTGTTTCCTCTGGTCCTCTTGCTCGTTATCTGGGAGAAGAGACCAACCCCACCTGCAATAAGGTCCCCCTAAGCCTCCTCTTCTCCTGACTAAACAACCCCAGTTCCCTCAGCTGATCCTCACGGGACTTGCTCTCTAGACCCTTCCCCAGCTCCGCTGCCCATCTCCGGACAGGCTCCAGCACCTCCACACCCCTGTTATAGCAAGGGGCCCAAACCTGCCCCCAGCGCTCGAGGGGCGGCCGCACCAGGGCCCAGCACAGGGGGACAGGCACCGCCCTGGCCCTGCTGGCCACACTGTTCCTGACACCAGCCAGGCTGCTGCTGGCCCCCGTGGCCACCTGGGCACAGGGCTGGCTCCTGCCCAGCCGGCCCAGCCAGCCCCCACAGGGGCTGAAGTCAGGCTGACAGGCCTGGAGTCCCCGGATCCTCCTTTCTGCACTTCTTGTAGACAGGCATCACACTGGCTAACCTCCAGTCTGTTGGGACCTCACCAGTTAGCCAGGGATGTTGGCAAATGATGGAGAGCAGCTTGGTGAGCTCCTCCGCCAGCTCCCTCAGTACCCTTGGGTGGATCCCATCTGGCCTCATAGACTTGTGCATGTCTCAGTGGAGCAGCAGGTAACTGACCATTTCCTCCTGGACTGTGGGGACTTCATTCTGCTCCTCCTCGTCCCTGGCTTCCAGCTCAGGGGCTGAGTACCCAGAGAGAAGCTGGTCTGGCTATAGAAGGCTGAGGCAAAGAAAGCATTAAGCACCTCAGCCTTTTCCTCATCCTTTGTGGCAATGTTCCCTGCCGCATCAAATGAGGATGCAGATCATCCTCTGTCCTCCTTTTGTTTCTGGTTTATTTGTAAAAACATTTTTTGTTATCGTTCACGGCAGTGGCTAGCCCAAGTTCTAGCTGGGCTTTTGCCTCTCTGATCTTCACCCAGCATAACCTTGTGACATCCTTATAACCCTCCAGAGCTGCCTGCCCCTTCTTCCAAAGGTGGCAAACTCTCCTTTTTTTTCCTGAACTCCCGCCAAAGCTCTCTGTTCAGCCAGGCTAGTCTTCTCTCCTGCCAGTTCATCTTTTAGCACATGGGGACAGCCCACTCCTGTGCCATTAAGACCACCTTCTTGAGGAATGTCCAGCCTTCCTGGAGCCCTTGGCCTTTCAGAACTATCTCCCAAGGGACTCTGTCAACTAAGCTCTTAAACAGGCCAAAGTCAGACCTCTGGAAGTCCAAGGCAGCGGTTCTGCTGACCCCACTCCTTACTTTTCCAAAAATCAAGAACTCCAACATCTCATGATCGCTATGCCCAAGTCATCCTCCAACCACATCATCACCCACCACTCCTTCCCTGTTTGTAAATAGCAGGTCCAGCAGTCCATCTCCCCTGGTTGGCTCCAGCTGTGTCAAGGAAGGTCTCTTCCACACAATCCAGGAACCTCCTAGACTGTTTTCTCTCCGCTGCATTATATTTCCAGTAGACACCCGGTAGGTTGAAGTCCCCCACAAGAACAAGGGCTAGCAATTCTAAGTTGGCAAGGGCTCAGCACATAAAAACTGGTCCCATCTTAACAAACACACTGCTGAGAGGTCATTTCTGGCCATAAGTATTATTAAGACTTTAGGATCTGGTTCAAAGAAATTACAAGTGAAGTGCACCAAGACACCTTTTGCCATGATTACATGCATATTTTGCAGCATAAATCTGGATTCATTTCTGGCCAACATATACCTCTATTTCTGACAATTAAGCTTACATTTACATTCTCAGCAGATAGCTTTATGCCTCCAGGGAATGACACCATGCCTTTCCCAGACATTTATTCAACCTTAAATTCTTCAAAGATTTCAACTTTCAATAAATTTTTCCCCCAGATTATACTTTGTTACAACAGTCGTTTGCATGAGCCTTTGGGTCCTACCGTTCTGCCAGTTCCAGTTGCCTCCTAAGAGTGAGTACTGGTAACAAAACTGTGTTTCATCACAGGTCTGGATTCCTCTAAGGTCACTGCCTTGCAACAGTTGCTGTCTCACAGCACTGAGGCGCACCTCATCAGAAATCCCCCATCTCTGGTGGTAATCAGGTCCTTCCCAGTGGCAGAGGACTGGGCAAAATGAAGTGATTCTTTCCATCCCCACCGCTAGTGCTGCTCCCCCACAGTGCTGTTGTTTGCCAATATGGTTCTAGTCAAAATCCCACTGAAGTCAAAAGAAATCTTTCCACTGAATATATTGGGAGCTGGATGAAACTCTCACTGAGGTTTACAAAACACTGAAAATATGTCCCTATTTTGTGTAAAATTGCATTCGCAATGTATTTCTACATCCCTTTTCACAGCACGAGGAGTCATTTTGCTCACTTGTGAATGAGAGTGTTTGGAAGGGAAGCAAACCAAAGCCAGTTGGCTCAAATCAGGTGTTACATGTCCTAAGCATTTTATTTAGGGGAAGTAGCTGACATCAGACACTCCCAAAGCTACTTAAATAGCAAACAGCCATGTGAATAATATTTATGAATACAAATCTAAAGGCTGCATATAAGATACTAGGCCACCATTTTCTCTTCTGAAAAGGTTTAATACATTTTTCCATTCAAATGAATGCATGCATAGGTCATTCGAACATTTATAGATGGTAATTGAACGGGTAAACATGGGCCGTTCAATGTATTCAGGGAAGAGATTTTTTCAACTGCTCTGATATATATTTCAGATCAATGAATATGGCTCCTCAGAAACAAAAGGAATTAAAGAAATAAGGGTACTAGTTATAGCAGTAAGCCACCATTATAACTGAAATGAATTAAGCTGTTTTAATTTCATTGGCTAGAAACAGACCAAGGTTTTCAAAACAGAAAACAAACATAAAAGAGCAGCAGTGTTAAAAAAATACATTCTCTGAGCTTTAAATACCTGTAAAATAAACCGAGTAACATACATACTGATTTTAATTGAGTTATTTTGGGCTTACATAAGAATCACTAGTATTTCAATGTAGGAAAATCCATTTTATTGAAGAAGTATTGATTTGAGCAAGAAACTATTTTAAAAAGACATTCAAAAACAAGAGTCAGTGCAAGAATGAGTTTCTTCTCCTGCTTCTGGTGCACCTCCATCAAGCATTTATACACAGTTGATTCATACAGATGGAGTGTCATTCAAATCTTTCCACTGACATCAGCTTGTTCTGGAGTGGAGCCAAAGACAGTAAAGAAACCTAACAGCTGTGATGCCGTAAGAGGTGTCCCAGACACGTTCATTCCAGCTTCTCTAGAGCAACACACAAGACCACAGGATAGCTGCAAATGATCTTAAAGGCCTTGCCTGCAAATCCACAGAAAATGGTACCTGCAGCACAGACAGGAGTAAACCAGCACAGGACTTCAGTGGGAGATTTCCAGGAGGCACAGCTCAAATGCATGAACTGGGACTTAACTCTGCACCAAAAATTCTGCATCTTAATTCTGTATCAAAGGATCAACTGCAGAAGACTTGAAATCTATTGGCTGAAGACAATGATTTCAGTCAGCTAGAAGTCTGAACCCACAGGCAGCAGAGGAATGAGATGAGGGCACATTTTGTGAAAGGACAGCTGAGAGGTTAAAACCATCACCTTTAACATGAGCAAGTTAAAGTAGAAGTGGCAGCAGTGGGAAAATAAATTGGAAACTGTTAGAAAATTATAGATTCTAAGAAATGCCAGCATGCAAAATTGGAGGATGCAAAAGTACACTGAAAAAAGAGCATGCCCATGATAAAAGAGGAAAAAATATGATTGGGGGAAAAAAAAAAAAAAAGGTTGAAGATGACAAAACAGAAAGCAGAAGGTTTTCAGACTTGCATAAAGAGATATGGCAGGGATGAAAATTTTTCCCCTAAGACTTATTTCTAGTAACTTCCCAACTCCAGTTAAGGACTGCTCCAGTCCAGAGCAAAATCCTAGCAAGAAACTTCATAATCAAAAGCTGGAAATGGAGCATAATGAAAACTTCTGGAGTCTTCAAATAAACACCTTTCAAACAGTTCAGGATCCTACTATCTGCTGATGACTAATAAGGAAATTATATTTACAGTACCAGACATTCAGACACCCTTGTAAAATTTCACAGTGAAAAAACTAGTGAAACATAATATCTCTGTTTACTTCATGAGCTACATAATGCTGCTGTGTTAACTGTACTCTTTTTAGCCTTCATGGCTTTTAGTAATTAAATTCATTGTAATATTTCCTTTGTCTATTATTCTCTTAGTTGCTGTATTACAGAAATTTAGAGCCCAATTCTGAAAACACTTATGCACATGTTCAACTCCTCCCTCTGAAAACAGCAGATTCTACTTTGCTATGCATGTGTTAATATGTAGTTGCCTTACTGACATGAAAGAACTTCCTCAAGGCTAAAAATCCTTGAAAAAAAAATCATAAACCCGCAACCACAGCAATCTCTGCACTCAGAAATAGCAGTGTGACCCATCAAAGATAGCATAACATGATACAGCAAATGGATTCAGTAATTCTTCCTAACACGAGGTGTCACAGAGCAGAAATAAACTGACAGTCTTGCCAGTTAGACTGTATGAAAACAGTTGCTGGGATTTGTTTGACAGTGAAATATTGAACAGGTGAGAATAAAATTAATGTCAGCCAAACATCAGATAAAATTAAAATACACATTTTTCCCATGAAGAATATCAAGTGCCCCAACTTTTTTCTGAGTGAAGCTCCCCAAACCTTGACTTACGCTGTCTGCTGAGGGTTTTTTAAAAGTATTAAGAGCTGAGGCAAGTCTAGAAATTAACAATAGGAATCTTTTTTTATCAACTGGGGGGTGGGTAATCAATGGGAACCAGCAGATGAAAATAAAGTCCCAAGTAACTACCGAACAGAAAGATGATACAAGCCTCTGAGCAAACTGCCTCCCCTATTACGTCCCAGAAACTTATATTTTTCAGGCCATGACATCATACTACCTCATAGCTGTACATCAATTCAAGAGAAAAAGTTACTACAGAGATATTAATGACATACAAGCATGAGTAGAATTTTAGCTGGAATACAGTGCACAGTTTTTGTCACTTTCAAGAAAGATGAACTCTGCAGAGGCACAGAGCTTGAAAATCCCTCTGGTTATAAATGTGCATTTTAAAAGCCTTCCTGCTACAGAGCATGATTTATTTGGACCAGTAAAATGAAGACTTGGAGGTGATACAATGGCCATCTATACATTCATCAGAAAGGTAAATACCAGAGAAGTGAACAAACTTTATTTAAGCAACGTTCTATATACCAGTCTGCTGATTAGGAGCATTTTACACCTCTGTCAGTAACTGAGAAAGTACATCAACAGGAAGATCTCTTTGTGTTAAGAGTATATAAACCAGCGCTATGGGTGACCATCAGGGATAGAACATTGGGTTGTCTGACACTAACTATTTAGAGGAAAGGACAATGCTGCACAAGAGCAAGCATGTATACGCTTCCATAAATATATGCAGGAGAAATTATGGTTTTAAGCAGATGGCAACATCCTCCCAAGTTATAAAGGCAAGAGACTTAATTTTGATGAACTGGTAATCCCTTTCAATGGAGATTGATATGACACAGTGGCCAGGCACAGTATGAGACGGGACTCGTGACTGCCACTTTTCCTTTGTTGCTGGAGCATTTCGTGCTGAAGTATCACCTTCCCATCCAGTCCAGTTCCAGCCATTAGCACCAAAATTGGGTAGAAGGCAAAGCACTGGGGAAAAAAAAATAATAACTGACCTCAGGACATAAAAATTGCTGAAAACTGTCCTTAAGGTCTCCACTTTCTACACCTACAAATTTCTCCTGTGATTTGCTACATTGAAATCCACTGTACAATTGTGACAAGCCTGGAAAAGCATTTTTCATTGACTCTAGTAGGATTAGAGTGTAAAAAACACACATTCGAAAGTAAGAATCTGGAGAGTTTCAATACTAACTCATAAACCACATGTAAAGCCAGACTTTAGGTCCTGCTCTTGTCCCAAGTACCACCTTATTCTTCTTACAGTCACATGGAAATGACTGGCGTCCAAATACTACAGCAGTAGGAAGGCCACATACTGGTTATTCGATGTTAAGAGATTTGAACCTGGCTCTGAACAGCTCTGTCTTCTGATATTTTTGAGTTTTGTTGATAGGATTACACAAACTCGTAGATAATTTTTTCTGAATAGCCTATCAGTCAATGAACATGTAGTTAAAACCAGACAGTTTAGTTACAGCTTACATGAGCAAGCACACAACACAAAACCACAAGCTTATCTTCTACTACACAAAAGGTCTTTCAAATGGAGCTATTAAATGTGAATTTGTAGCTAAGATACTAATTCATTTTAGGGTTCACCGACTTCTTCGGTTAACCAGTGTCCTCAAATATTTTCATTCATTTCATGGAACTGGCAAACATCTTAACTGGCAGCTGAGACTGAATGATAGTTACTAACAGAAACCAACTCTCCTCGAATTCAAATGACACATGAGGTTACAAAACTTGAAGGAAATCCTGGCCTAGAGAAACTAGTGGCAAATTCCAACTGAAGCAGATTCCATCCCATACCCACTCCTTGGTTGCATTCTTGCTAGTGAGACAGAAACGCTGTTGCTTTGAAAAATAGATTTTAAACAAAACAAAATAAATGTTAAAGGTCAATTCTTCCACTTAATAAACACAGCAAAAATGAACTGATGTCTTTCAAACTATGGAAGGATTATCTGACTTATCTTTTTTGAGGAAACATGCATTTCTTCTGCATTGGGTGGAATCTGGAGATAAAGTTTGCAGATGTTTTTTTCACTGAAGTATTTTTCACTCATACTAATAACATCATCAATTTCTGTGAAGAGAAACACGCTCCCAGTCAAGGACTTCCAGAGTACAAATTTGCCTGTAACAGCTACCAAGTAAACCATCTATTATATTTGGAGCACAGAAATGGCTACAGACCTCATTACACGTGTTAGTAGGTTTAAAAATTCGTGAGCAGAGAACGTTTGATTACCTGGTCTAAAAACATGAGCAATCAAACTCCAAATAGCTCCTCATTGTTTAGAAAATCAAAAGCTGTATCTTTGCAGCCTGCAGCCTCACAGAAGGAACGCTCCTTTCGCCATGTCTGCCAGTGTCTATCACTAGTAGCTGGAAAGTCATCAGCATCAGCCTCACCTATGCTTCAAACTGGTCTCCAGCAACCACCTGAGTGGCCAGTGCACTGCACCAGCCATTTTATATTTGAGTAATAAGCAATCAATTTTAAAATACCCAGTATTACGACAAGCATTATAAAACACTACACTACCTTAATTTAAGGACTTTATCTACTCCGAGAAAGATTCCTGATCTTTATGATCCTGTCAGAGATCCCTGTTCTTCTAAAGTAGCAACTCCATAGCCAGATCCTATTAGAGCATTTATAACCTTTAATACATAACAATATCAATTTGTGTAAGAGCTTTTGTTATTTTTGTTCCTTCTGCTTGTCGAAATTCACAAGGTATTTCTTAACAGATTAAATTTAGCCAGGCGTGAAGTAGGTGTACATGGCTGTAGGCACTACCCACATGCAGCCATGAAACTGAGCTCTTGGTAGGTGTGAGCTCCTCTGTTAGAGACCGTACTCTGGATGGGAGTGCTGAAGTGCCCTGGGAATGAGGTTTTCATTCCCTGCACCCCAGTCGAGTGGGAGGAAGTTCTCTACATCAACTTCACAGTATGCCAGTGCATAGGCAGCAGAGAGATAGCCATGAGATCCATTATCATGCAAATATGGCAACGCTAACAACAGGGAACAGCAGAATTGCTGCACACATTTGTAGGGAAAAATACTTGCAGAGAACACAGCGTCATCTCAGGGAATAAGAAATGCACGGTCAGTTTGTTTAAATTTAAGAAGAAACTGCCATTGGTGGCATTTATTCATCCCCAAATAGGTCAATTTGTATGGAAAGCAACAACATGGAACAAACATAAAAGTGAATTTTAAGACCACATTCACATATTGTTGCAGCACACAACACTGAGAAACACTAAGGATACTGACAAAGAATCTTCTTTCTTTACATTATTTTATCACAGCTGGGTATATGCCAAAGGAAGAACAAAAACCATCATCCCAGTTCTGCAGCCACATGGAGCTATAAGCTACAGAACCTAAAGTAGTGATTCCAAAATCAGAGATAACTATGTTATTTATACCACTAAGCACAACTATTTACCAAGTTTGTACCTGCCCAACAGCTTTACAAGCCTCACACAACTCTCTACCTCAACCCTTTGGCTAAATCCAACACGCATTGCCAACTAGTGCAGATATTTACTGTACCAAAGTTGCTGAACAGATTAATATTTAGGATATCAAAACCTATGCTACCAGGTAGTTAGATATGATAAAAAGTATCAATGATGTAGTTGTAGGAGGCAGGCCTTACGATCAATACACATGGAGCAGTGCATGTCTATGATATATAAATACCATGAACCAACCCAAGCCTTTATAAACACCACAAATAAATAAGCTAAAAGTCAGTCTTAAAAAACTAAAATAACTCAGAACAGATGACATGCACTCTTTTCATCAAACAACATGCTTTTAGACAGCTTCTCACTTTGTTCTTGAATGTCCCTGTGATATATATAAGATTTCACACAACCATAAAGGTACTACATAGCTTGGAAACAAATTTTCATGAACAGCTCCAATCATTCACTGACTGAAAGAACAACACGATTCCAGCTACCCTTCTTCTGACAGTACCTTACAAAAAGCTGTGTAATAGATGAACCATGACTTAGGGTTTTTTTCCCCAAAACGTCTCATTAGGTTTTCTTCTCCAAACAGCTGAAATCTGCAGTACTGTAGTAGGCAACTTTCAAGTCCAATTATACATATTACCCTCTCATATTAGCATGGATCTTTTAGAGCCGTCTTTAAAACCACCTCATTTTTTCTAACTGGTTGCCAAAATGGGAGCACAAACGTAAAGAACCGTAAAGCATTTGCAAGCAATATGATGTTTCACTTTCAAAAAGAAACCCCAGACAAATAGAGTCCTGTAGAAGGCTCTTTTGCAAATTCACTATGAAAGTAACCATTTCCCTGTCAAACATAATCCAGAGATTTTCATATAAGGGGGAAAGCTCTTGCATTCAGCATTTTTTATAAGGGCATTGCTTTCCAACTACAACTGAGATTTTCAAGCCTGCTTTTCTATACTTAACATCTATAGAGTTCTGTTGCGTGAGCAGTCACTCATTAGAAGACATTTATTCTAAATGGTATAAAGTAAGGTTCTGATTTCAAATACATAAGCTTTTCATTCAACTGCAACAGAAATCAAAAAAATAGTTAACTTGAGTAACTTCATCCATTTCAACTAAAATGTTTGTCCAGAGGCTTATATAACTGAGGTGAATCCCACAGCTCCTTTATATATAATTTTATCTACAGTTTTGCATCCATTCCAGATACAACTGGGCCAGTGGGCAAGCATCGGCCCTGAATGTGATTCAGCCCTTTCATCTTGTAAACAGTTCTAACAATTAAAAATACTAGAGAAGGAAAATCTTCACCAAAAGTCAAGGGAATGCTCATAGTACTTATCAGCAACACATGTCCCAGAAGGTAAACTGGAATGCGTCCACAGTGATTCATCCCCCAATTTCATAGACAACACAGACCACCAACTTTGAAAATAGGGCAGCAATTTATTTGCATCTTACTTTCAAATGCATCATTCTCTAAAGCCATCTGTTAAAAAACATTTTTTGAAATGAAAGTTCCAGAGCTGACAATCAAATGGTAAAATCCAAGGTAAACATTGGTAGAAATCAGCTGTGCTTTTAGTGATTCCCTTGGCAAAATGCTGACGGACTAAGTAGTGAGGGAAAGAGCTGCATCTGACCTTCCACTCCAAAGCTAACTACTAATCTCGCTCTCTGCATCTTTTGGATTTGAGTCGGGGAGGGGGAAAAAATCTGATGTAACTGCTTACTCTAATGGAGTTACACTAGGGGTCAACATAGCCTTACGTGTGGGAGACAGCTGGTGCAGGGATGCTCCATCTGTCTTCTGGGGAGACAGTGAAGAGCAGGAAGCGCACAAGGAAATGCATAGCTATGAACATCAGCAGAGCCTCTTAACAGAAGTCGCTTTTGAGCCATTTTTGTACTCAGACAATTTGGTCTGCAGGCTCAGCTGACTCAGCCAGCACCAAACACTGTCTGAAACTGAGCTGGAAGTTGTAAACTAGGAGCTACAGCCAGTTAACCATGGTTGAACTTGAATAAACAACACTTGCACTCATTCTAGTCAGGTTCCTTTTCCTTTGCTATTCTGTTTGCAACCTTCAAGGTACTGTCAAAGAAGTAAAACTTGTGTAACCATCCCTTCCTGAAGACTTCACCAACCCTGTGCAAAAGATAACTGTTGGTTTCAATTATTTCCATGCCAGTTATTCCATTAAATCCTCCCTTGAACAAAGTAAATCAACTAGTGGCAAAAGTAGCCAAAATTCCCCTAGTTCTGGTTTGTCTCAATTATGTGCACATACAGTACATGTATCACCAGTATTCTGAATCTCTTTATTAACTATTATTTTATTTCCCTAACAAAAACATGACCTTTCCAACAGCAAGGCTCCACATTGCTACACACCGTTAAACATATATTTAGTGAAAAGACATTGAAAGACTCAATTCCACAATGCATATAGATCCATGCTTACTTCTGATGACTTCAGTGAGACCAAAGAGCACAGCTGAACATCTTGCTGAACAGAAATTAAGTTAGGTACATGCTGCCTTTGGTCAATGAAGGTCTCAGAAACAGCCCTCAGGATATCTACCTGACGTAGAGCAATCCTGCAAAAAAATATGAGTACACATTACCCCTCTTCTTACACAAATGTTGAGAGCCTCCTTGATTTGCCTCGGTTTCCACAAAGGCTGCCCTCTGACCAAAGCAGTACAATTGCCTGCCTTCCCTGTTCGCCTCTTCTATCCCTCCCCATGAGATGGTACATGACAAAAATGCCTAGGACTACTTCGACAACCACATGATTTTGACAAATAATTCTTATACAAAAATCCGTATCTTGTGGAGGGAATGCAAGCAGTTCTGTTAATAACTGCAGTAGGGATTCTGAATTTGCACTAAATAGCCTCACACAATGCCTTGCACTCAAATTCCTTGTCACATTATCAGTAGACACTGATTAATAAACTCTGATGTCCCACCCTTAATTACCAGGGGACTACAGTTTTGAAAACTAGAGTGAGTGATTAAGAACTGGGTTTACTTTAAAAAGATGTTCCTGTAGCAAGAAATCATGGCTGCTGGGAGTCTGTCATAAATAATGGAAATTATACACAGATGGGTTGGGCATTTCCATTTTTCACATAAACAATTAGCTCTGCCTGTGTCCGAGATTAATGGTTACAGCTGTGGCATTAGTCTGTTCAGGTTACTAATGTACCCACCCCAGATTAAATTTCTAAAATAGGATGGCAAACGTCAGCTGCAGACAGGGTGGAACCAACTAAGAACCACTCCCATGCGCAGAAATGGTTTACTTTAGCGAAGTATTATGGCCCACAGGCATAAAGTTTACCCAGCATTTTCAGTTTACCTACAGTTACCTAAATCAAGGTCACTCCTTTTTGGGATGGGACACAGAAACAACATGGCCAAATCATTTTCTCTCACTTAACCTTTCATCCTATTTTTTAAAAAGATCTACATCACAAGTTACAAAAGCATCAAAATGCCCTAACAGCTGAAAGTCTATATAATTATAGTTTATCTAAATAAAAACATATGCAGCCATCTCCTGGTACTGTCAGGACTACCTGTTATAGTACCAGCATGATTAACTCTTTAACTTCTATCTCTATAGCTTCACTGGTTTGCTTTCTTTCCCCATTTAGTCATTTAATCTCTATTCACCTTGTAATCCGTGATCTTGCAAGTATGAGCTAGCTTGTACCTGGATAACTCATCACTAATATCCCTGGTTTTGTCATTGACTGAAGCAAGAACAGACTAAACCCATTGCAAGCAGCACAGTGAGGCATCCCACTCTGTCATGTTCATCAAATCTTCTACATCAAGTCTGGAAAGTATCAAGCACACTGTGTATTCTGGATGACAAAAAACACACAAAAAAAAAAAAGAACACTCTGCATTCCACCCACAAAATACTTCAAAGAGTAGATTCATTAAGAAACTGCTTTCCTTGGGGTAGGGGGTGGGGGGAAGATGTCTGCTACTCTTATGTTTGTTTTGGACACTGTACAATGGGTCCTTCTCGTTAACCAACATTTGGGCATCATAGTATTAATTAAGAAAAATGTGTTTTTTCAAACTTCTTTGGAGCTGTTCCTCTAACCTCTCTGCTATTTCTAGTATACTATTTCAACGTAGAGCTGTTCCTCTAACCTCTATGCTATCTCTAGTATACTATTTCAATTTTCAGGGAGTGGACTTACCAAGTCAGAACATGTTTTTCTCCCAGGAATGTACAACTGTTGACTCTTGGCTGGTAACTACTTTGTAATATTGATTAGTGATTCACCCTTTATCAGAAATGTCAGCTGTACCATCTACAAAATGTATTGCACAAGTGTAAACTTCAGGAAAAATCAGTCCCTTTATGTTAAAATGAAAAATAACGAATGATGTATGTAGTACACCCTTAAAATTGTATATACTTCGGCGCGCACCTTAAACTGAGCAAACAAATTAATAAGAGTAAAATCAGACATGTTGTTCTTCTGTAGCCCTACAACTCTGCAAAAGAAAAATTTCCTAAGAGACCCACCCAACCAGCAAATGCAGTCTAAACGCCTTTGAAATCCAAAGACTTCCCATTTAGCCCCTAACAGGGGATATATCAGTTGACAATTAAAAATTCTCCAATACTATAAAATATCAGAATTACAAAGAGTACGCAAAGGCAGAAAATAAAGAAAAGTAAATTATGTTAAAAAAATAAACAGTATGCATTTGAGGTATTATACTACCGTGCAAGCAAGCTTACATAACTAAACATGGATTTATTAAAGGAATCCCCTTTTCTAGCCACACCTGTAGACAAGGTGACTTTGATGAGTCCTTCTATCATACTGATGATAATAATCATATGTTTCTAAACACAGCTTATCTATAAGCACATTTATCTCAAAAGTCCTCTACAAACACAGTGTGGTCCTGCAAAGCATTTTTCAAACAAGCCATCTCTGGGAGGAGACAGGGTGGGCAAAAATCCTATGTACTGGAAATACTACATTTCAGACATTTTTTTCATTCCATATGGAAGAAAGGTTAGAGGAAAAAAATCCTGAAGAAATAGTATTTTCAGGATAAAATAAAATGGGTGTTTGTAACATTGGATAATTAATTCTGGGCACACTTTTCATACTCTGTAGCAAGCCTCAGAAGCTTGGGTTGCAGATGCATGTGAAACTAAAAGCCGGGAAGCCTAGGCTGCTGGGCAGACAGAGACCAAACAGGTTTTCTATAGAGAAAACTTTCTTCCCGGCATCCATCTACATCAACAGATTCCTTGTGGTCTTTTAAGTTTTACCTAAGCAGCATTCCCAGTGAAAAGGAGCTTTTTCTAACTCATGGGGGCAAATAAAACAACTGTCCATCACTTGGAAGCAAGCAAAAGCAAGTAACATCCCAAAATGCAGATACAAACGGCAAGGCTGAAAGGGTGCGAGAAAGACAGAACAGCTCCAGAACAGGCAGTGAAGAATAACAAGGGGTTGGAGGACACATGGCTGGGAATTCAAGATATTAAATAACAGAAACAAAACCCTTTACAAATCCTACCCACCCCACAGAAACAGAGCTACGGCCAAGTTTACTTCCTCCCTGTCCCACAGTCGAGTACTTCTGGGTTGCTTTGAGACAGTCAGAGCCTGCCTTCTTCTCAGTTACCCTATTCTTGCTTTGTTTTCACCCAACAGCCCTGTGAGGACCTGATCCTGGGCCGCAGAAATTCATAGAAGTGGGCGAGCCACACTGGCAGAGGAACTTGTAAATGAAAGTGTATTTTTCTGCACTTTTCTGCTCTGCCCCTGGAAAAGGTTCCGGGACCCTGTCATTCAGCCTGATTGGATGCATGTGCAAAATGAACATAGCACCACAATCCACAATTTAAGATGATCACTTAAAACTTTGAGGACTGTGATGTATCTAATGAAACCCAGACCAGCAATTAAAGCAACCAGCAATTTTATTACTACAGAATAACTCAATTTTCACCATACTTACATATAGCATGTAATGTGCACAACAGGATGTTGAGTTCAGCATTACAGCTGTTAGTTCAGACTGCTTTTCTGGGCTGCCCTTCTCATTTCTCTGAGGCTTTGTCTTTGCAAGAGAAGGCAAGCAAACTGTCCTTTCAAGGGAAAACAACCCTTCAGGGTAATTCAGCCAGTCAAGCCCTTTCCTGCAGGGCAGAAGTGATTTGCTTTAGGACTTCTCTCCTGTCTGCCCAGCAAGTACATTACTACACGATTAAGCCAGATGTAAATTAGACAGCAACCTGAGAAACCAAAAAAGGATGTGTCTGTCCCCATGTTAGAGAAGACACCATGGCTATCATGCTAACTTCCTCTTCCTAGTGACACTGATAAAAGTGAGAAAGGAAGAAAAATATAAACGGAGGTAAAGAACTATAAAATGTGAAAGGAAATTTAAGTAGTTCCATTATGTACCTATAATATTTAATTTACTGTTTGGCCTACTTAATTACAAGTAACACTTCTAAGCAGAGTGGATGTCTGTTCATCAACTGTGGATGTTGCAAACTTCTGCCAAGACAAAATGTACAATCTCCGTTACGGATAATCTTACCTGTTTGGAACAGGAAAAGACAAAATGCCTTTATAACATTTATCTAGATTAAACAGATCAGAAGAGGTATAGCTTGACGCAGTATTTTGACAGGATGAGAGTATGTTTGGTGAGGAATAGGTACTGATTAAATCTGAGACAACGTGTGGCACTAAGGAAACCAAAAAAGGACAAAACAGAACGACAGAATAAATGTATCATTTTATTTACAAATATCCTATTTCTTAGCGTGTATCTAGGTTACTAAGCAGACCAAACCAAATGTCATGGTTAGTTAGTGCTGGATAAAGGAAGGAAAAACTGAAACAAAAGGAAACTATTTTTAGCAACAGCTAAGAAAAACATGAAGATGTGTCTTTAGATACATCATTATCAAAAATCCACAAATTGAAAACAATGTAAAGGATTAATCTTTTTTCTTTTTTTGCCTATATATGTAACACATGGGGTTTAGAATTTTTTGTTTCCTGTATTATTTTGGATAGATGCATTCCTGTATTAGTTGCAGATAGAAAACAGGGGTTTTGTCTTCATCTTGACTTACAGACAAGAAAAGAGATATAGGAAGCATATGCAACTTTCAGGTGTCTAGCTCATCACAGAACCCGTTAAGAAATTTGAAGAAGTATTTTTTTTCCAGTCTTTACTAAACCATGCAAAGGAAAATCTGTCATCAGAAAGACTAAAACTATCTACCAAAATTAGATTGTGGAGTCTGATGCAATTTAGAATCTAAATGCCTACTTAATATAATCTCCAGAACTCTTCTTTTGCCAAAGGCATAGATCCTTATCAATAGGTGTGTGCCCTTGCAAGCAACTGTTTGAAATGGTGACTTGTTAAAATGCTTAACCCTCTAATCCCCATATACCTACTGGATACAGTGCTGTCTAACTAAAGGCGTACTGCCTGGACTTCTCACATGGGTGGGTGACAAAAAGCAGCTCAGGAAGTAAAAGCAGCTATACTGAAGTCTCAACCAATTAACATAAAGAAATGGACAAGGTTAAACAATTATTTGATTCTGAAAGTTCAAGCAAATAAGTATGTTTACAGAAGCTGGTTTGTAAAATGACAAAGTTATCCTGTAAGAACACATTCGTTCTGTTTAAGGTATTACCTTCCCTGAAACCCACTAAAGCTAATAATGGACAGATGTCACCTAAACAGGGAAAAACAACATGGTGGTGATAAAAATCACAAAAATTTACTAAAATCAACATCTTATGACCCGCTTTTATAAATCCTTTCTCTCAAGCAGTCCCTCAGGAGTGACTGCATTATTGTGAAGAGTTAGAATTGCTCCGACATGGAGGACTGTGAGGGTAAGGCTTTTCATTTAAGAAGCAGTTGCCACCATGGTCAAAGTAAGTTCTGCCACAAAATAAGTTAATGCTCAGAATAGACGCTGTCATAGTGCACTATCTTAAGGAATCAGTATCACCAAAAAACTCACCTAAAGCTTTCAAAACATCCTGAACTGTTCTTAATTTGAGTGCACTTACTTGTTCTTAGCTGCCAGGCATAACATGATAATGGATGATTTACATTACACATGCAGCACCTCCCATGAGACTGAGGTGCTGTATATGCAATGTAGAAAGCAATGCTAGAATATTCTTGGTAATTTAATATCCAACCTGAACATTATTGGCCAGAACAGCAAACCCGACAATTCATGAAAAAACACAGGGGGGATGAAGATCAGTGCTATGAGCAAAAAATTTACTGCCTAGTTGTGCAACATGCTAGCTAAGCACAGATGTGTCTCCGGAGAAATTAACACCCACACTATTCCAAACAACTTTTGTCAAGGACTTTGCCAACTTAAGAAGCATTTTTTTAAATTTTTTTTTGGCTACAAGCATCATTATAACACAATAAACATAAGTAGAAAGTCTAATGGAAGAACAAACAATTTTTCTCTATATTGGTTACTAATCTCTCCTATGTGGTTTTGTACAGCCTGCCTCATTGTCTCATGTTCTATTACTGTGAAAATTTTGGACATAAAAATGGAATAGACTACAGAATTTGAACTGTAAAGTGAGTAAAAAACCCCATGACCACAGACATGAAAGGACCAAACTTTCATGTGCACACTACTTCAAGTTGTACTGTTTTAGGAAGAGACTACTTCATTTTTTTCCTTAATTGGTAAACTGGATTCTAACTTTTACACTGGCTCCCGTTGAAAAATGCCATGGTTTATGACATGAAACAACAGATATTCTTAAAATAACAGACTCAGATATTTCCAACTGATATCACTCACAGAGAAATGCCAGGCAGAGAAAGGAACTGTTCTTATTGACGCTGGGCCCACCAGGGACTAGTCCTACAAAGTGCTGAGCAACCTGCAGAGTTTCAATGAGATGACAGCACACTCAGCAATTCAAGGGCTATCTCAGAAGCAACAGAAAATGTGTTTACCACAATATTGTTGAAAAAACACCATGTTTTACCAAGTACCAAATTGATACACAGCTGTATCACTCACCCTGACAGCCCAAGCCTGTCATTCCCAGCACTGCCCTGGACATGGGCAGCACTGCTGGACTTAAGCAGATTCATTCATGGTGATGCTACATGTCTTTCCCCAGCAGGACAGTTTACTGACGTGGTGCTGGCACCCAGTCTTCAAATCACACCACCCCATCTCTAAATTCTCTCCTAGGAACTGTCAGGGAACGTGGCACGAAGACTCGTGAGCAGCATCACAGGAGCCAGTCTGGGCTCAAGCAAAGTTCGTTTGAGCCCTGGCTCAAAGTTGGCCATACCAGACCAACATGCCCCTTCAATCCAGAATGAACCTCCCAGCTCAAAAGTCAGACAGACATTTTTCAAGTGCTACACAATCAGAAGGTCTTCTGCAATCATTTTGTAGCATCTCCCAATTTAATTCCTGTCGAATGACAACGTATCTTTTAGGAAATCATCCAATCTTCATTTGAATAGCTAAACATGAAAATTCTGTGACAGGACTAGTTGCAAAGTGTTTTGATTTTATCGAAATGTTTATAATTTCCTGTACAAAAGGTCAACAAAAATTGGTCCATTGCCTCAAATTCCTCGAGTTCATTGAATAAGCATTTTTTGGCAGAAAAACTACTCCACCTAAACTTTTTAACACAGTTGTATTAGACAGTATGCTGATATGTATTAACAAAAATATGTAGATGCATGCATAGCTTTTATTAAACAAGTTAGCATCATCTTGCTTTTAAATGTGTGGGCCATTAATTGCTATCAAAAGTACCTCTTCCTTTTTCATCTAGGTAAATCCATAGTATTGCTGTGGATTTTACATTCTAAGTTGTAACAGAGCTTTACTGGCTTTACTTGTATTTAAGCCTACCAGCATGTAAATCCAACATCTGTCTTTCTGTGTTACATAGAATAGAAACTGGGAGTTAACAGCATTTCTGGTTATCTGCTGTACCGCTTTAAACCAAGGCTTATCCCAGGACTTTATTTTTACTCCTTACATTTCTTCATCTGGTTCATCAAACAGGTCCTTCAGCGGCCTTTAGTCCAACCAAGGCCACTTGCAAATTACCTGCGTTGATTTGTTGAAAAAGCTTCTGAGATTACAAGCAAGTATCACTCAGGAAGGAAAACACGCTGGTTCCATGGCAACATGTAAGTCAATGAGCCCACCTTGAAAGCTGGAAACAATGGTCCCTTTCAGAACACAGAGCGGAGGGGAGGCACCATGCTTTATTGAGATGTTGGGTTCTTTCAGATTACTTGCCAGTAAGCCTTTTTTTTTTTTTTTTTTTTTTTTTAAGGAGAAAAGGCACGCTAAATTTCCCTTGCACAAGTTCATTTGATTTTGGAGCCTATTACCAAGATACTAAGACACCGTTGACTTCCCCACCACCAACCCTGCCCCAAAAAGCAGCATCACACAGCACAATGAAAGCCACCCTTCTCGCAGCCCTGACACTTGGATTCAAGGAATTCACATTTGTAACATGACACACTTAAAAATTCTGATCCTACAAGCGTGAAGAAAAAAGGATAGCATATTATCCTGGAAGCCATCCCGAAGAAGAAAATCTGGAGAATTTTTTTGAAAAATCAGGAAATTTTAGCATGAAAGAAGAAACCCTACCCATCTGAACCCTGCGCTGAAATTTCCCAAAGCTATCTCTGCCCTAGCCATCAGAACAGGCTTAGCAATATTTACATGCATTGCAATTTAGGAGAATATTTCCAGACTATGGCTGGTCATGGCAGCCTGCCTTTTGATTTTGATTTTAGGTTCATATCACTGTTTTTCCAAAGAGATTTTTTGTATTATCTTTATTTTTCTTGGGAAATCCAGTCTAGGAATAACCCAAGCATTTCTATCAGCATGCTGTTTAACGAGCTCAAAAACAGTCACATAATAACGGGTTTAGAATCACTGATAAGTAGAACACTGCGCTCCACACTGAATCATTCATGGTTACTTTTTAGCTCCTGTTTCTCCTGCTTATACAGGGAAGACATAGTGGAGGGGGCTGCTGCCCTCAGCCAATTTGAGCAGAAGGGACCTCAGTCTCACCACTTGGGATGGGAAGTCTTGGCACTGGCACCTAGTACAGGCAGAAGAATAAACGTTTGTGCAAGATCCCACAACTACCTTGCCAGTCCCCACTGTAGCCTCATGTAAGTAGTTTACTGACTGTGGGCCCCAGGAAGCATCCATGGCGCTAAGGTCCATGAGGCCAGATCTTCCACAATGTGGTAGCACTGCTCCTTCACCTCCTGTTTTGCCTCCTTATAGGGCTGCTCCAGCAATTCTTTCCTTTCTGGTTGTTCTTAGGTTTCTCAGGTACCCTGGTGACAGTGGAGCTGAGCTGCTGGGTGACAGCCAGAGCACCATGTTAGGAAGAGATGGCTAATGTTACTTGTCGCACAGCCCTTAGCAGAGATAAGGACCATAGCTTTTGTTTGCTTGTTCTGTCAGCACCAGCCACTGGGAGCCCCCAGGCCATGTGTAAAGATTCCTCCCCCCACCCAGGTGAAGGGCTGCCCCACTAGCATGGCACAGCCTTTCGGAAGGGTTACACTAGGGAGCAACACTGCGAGAGTTCAGATCTGGACAAGAGATACACTGAAATTTAAGTTTCTTATTCCCTGGAACTTCTGAAATGCAGGAGTTGAAAGAATTTATACTTTGTACTGTCCAGTAAGAATGATTCTTCTTGCCACAGTTGTTAAACACATTTGCTTTTTAGAAGATGATTTTACTCATCAGCTCTCAACAGGTGTGCCTCCCAGTGCTGCAAGTTTACAGCAGTCATGTACCCACAGAAGGACCTGGCCATTACCTTGGAGGTTATAATTACAGACCACAGCTACCTCACCCACATTTTAAAGAGACCAGGTGTGTTCCGCCAACGAACACATTTTAGTTAAACTCCCCAGCCTCCTTTCTTCTCTAGCTCCTTTATTTCAGGTATGGATGGATAGGGAGACAGTAAACACATACAAGGCAGACACCACCTTCCTGGGCTTGCAGTACACAAAGGTCCAAGAAACTTACAAGAGCTCTAGGAAATATTCTCTACTATAATGGTAATAATTAAAATCCCCAAAACCAGTCACAAATTCTGGTTCAGATTCTTGAAGATGTCAAAGCCATATCAAATCAAATTTCAGAAAAAAAGCTATGTCCTGAAAGCCCTGTTTGTAACTCTTACTACAATTGTTGTCTGCATAGAGAAAAAACAGCAGAAAAAGCTGAAAAGCTTTAATCTAGTGAGGAAAATTAAAACAGCGTTAGAATTACAGACCAACAAATCAAATAAAAGCCATTCTAGTGGAGAAAGTCAGTATGTAAAAGTGAGAATGCCTCACACTGCACGCCATGATAACTGCACTTTGTGTACCATTATTGACGCATGCAGAAATCGAGAGTACGGATCAGTACATCAGCCAGACTACTTCAGCAGGACAGCCGATTAAAATATGCACAGGATAATTCTAGGTAAAAATCAAGAATATTCAACTCTATTCAAGTTAATGGTAGTGAATAACTGGAATATATAAAAGGAAGAGCAGATAATTTTCTTTGAAAGAACTGACCATCAGAACCTACAACACAATGAAGCTGAGAAAAAATTTCAGAACAACTAATTGAATAAAAAATTACTAATATATCTACACAATTTTTTTTCTTTAAAAGCCCCATATAAGAAAAAATTAAAAAGCCCTTCATAACAGATTATATGCACTATCACACGCCCTTAATTACTTGTACACACAAATATATTTCTCTCTCAGCATGCTTACCACGCACCTGCAGTGGCAGACGAGCGTAACTGTCTAGGCCAGCAACCTTCCAGTTATTCCCTAGAGTCAACGGCTTAGAAGTGGACTGTGAGTGCAACACCTATCTATAGAGATCTTTCCCTTTTAAAAGATCCAAAAAAAGTTTATAAAGTTCAGAGGCATCCTCCAGAAATAAAACAGACCTAAGTCTGGAGCAGAACACAATAATTATGAAGAATTTCTTTGAGCAGTTACTATGGAGAAAAAAAAGTGAACAAAACTTCCATCTGAAACAATTTTAAATACAATAAAATATAACTTAGAAAACTATGTTTTTTTCCAGCATACACAATCAAGCATCCTTGCTTCAGTGAGCAGTCACGTCTTTTACTACCATTGACAAATGACATGAGTAAGAACCTTCACAGCAGCCTTGCTTCTTAAGGTATCCAGTGCTCCTCCACCTTCTTGCCAACATTGCATCTCAACAGTCAGCCTGAGTCCCCAGGACCTAGTCTGAAAACATCTACAATGCAATATAGGCACTGCATTATGCTCCAGAGGTGGCATATCAAGTAACAGTGACAAAGAGCTGTACATTCTTCAGTCCCTGAAAGCATCCTGCTAGTAGCAATCTCCACGACACGTATTTCTGCCGCAGCATCACCTATGACACAAAGACACACAGCACTATCCAGTTTCAGTGGCACTAGACAGAAAAAGCATGTTTGAGACAACTTTATTTGTACAGTACTCTGAGGTTAAAGTTTCTGCATCTTACTCACTTGCTTTAGGAAAATGATTAATATAGCCTCCATTGAAATCATCATGTATTTGTCCTGACATGAAGGGACTGGAAAATCAGTATCATTCAAAAAAAAAAGAAAAAAAAAAAAAAAAAAAGAAAATAGAATGTACCTTGAACTATTCTTTCCATCTTTCCCACCCAAACTACATCAATATGTATTGCTATAATTCTTCTTTTCTCTATCTGAAATTTAAGCAATGAGGTCAATGAAAAGATTCTGAAAGGGTGGAATGTTTTTTAGTAGATAATTTAGAGCAGTGTTTAAACAGCTATGACACCTTCCTTGAAGAAGGAAACACATGCTTAGGCTTGTCTCAGCCTGACGCAACTAGAAACTGGTCCTGTGTTAGCCCTTAAACATAAGGGACAAAACATGTCTGCTGCAATAACATTAAGAGTATCTTCACTGCCACAATTCCAGCAGACTTGGTCCCTTCACTCTGCTCAGTCAATAAAAATCTGAGTAAGTTTTTGGTACCTGAACAGGCCAGACCGAGGGTTTGATTTGGTAACTTTTACTCACACAATTATCCTTAGTTTCACATTAACCCCACAGGACTGCAGGCTGCTGCCCCAAGTCTCATTTCCACTCACATAGATTCCTCTCTCCCTCTTTTGTCACTCCCCATTCCCACCTCTTCAGAGCTAGCAATCATGTGAGTCTGCTGGTAACAGCAGGTCAGATGATCAGCAGGGACTAGTTTTCTGTCAAAACAATAAACTGATCCAACTTCACCCTGTAATCAATTGATCCAACACCAGGGAGGCAGGAAACCATAATCAGGACTGGGTAGCCCACCCTTAGAGCGGATTAAATGCAATATAGGACTGCACTTCATAGAAGATGGGATACAAGGTTTGAATTTAAGTATTCAATTGTATTTAGTTCCCTCACTTTGATGGGCTCAGCTCTTTGCAGGATTAGTCTTTTTCTTTGCTGGGTGCACTGGCATGAGGGGCAAAGAATCTGACCTCACTAAAGATTTGCAAGTACTTGTGAATCCTGCATTCAGTGAAGTCAATGGAAACTTCTAGCTGACTCCAACAGAGGCAAGATTGAGCTTGTTATCAAAATGTCCTTCTCAGGCAAGTCCAAATGCCATTTTATTTGGTGACTGAGTATAGGCTGTGTCTTGGGGGAGTATTTTGTACTTTGTGCCCAATCCTATGTTGATATTTAGACAAAGCACCTTTTGCATGCACCAGAAATTGTGTTTTTATATGTATACAAATATATATATACACACATACAAATATTATATATAAAACTATTAAAAGAATTTCCATACAGCCCACATTTTAAAGCTATGTATAGGGAATGGCCATGAACAATATTTAAATGTCTTTTTGTGGGTATCTTCATGTTTACCAGCAGGTAAGGACTATGGATCTTAAATGCTAGACCTATTAAAAGAGGACCTATGGATCTTAATGCTAGACCTCTGCAAACATACTCCATTATAGGAAAGAAGAAGTTTCTTTACTCAGCTCCTTGTGATTAGTGATCACAAAACAAAAATAATTTTCCATCTCTTACACTTGTTACACTGCTGCTTCCTGGCATTTGGGATTTCCTCCCAGTCATCTCCTGCCTAAGCACTGGAAAAGTCCACAGCTATTCAGCTCTCAAGATCAGGTATTTTTAACCATATTCAGGGTCACTTTCTTCCCATGCCATGAAAGATTTTACATTTCATTTCAATCCATACCAAAAGCTATGTAAAGAAGGGAGCAGCGGGTGAAGCTGACACAAAAGACGACTGGACAAACATGCCAAGGAAAGAGTTGCTGTGCTAACCCTGCGGCATGCTGGCAAGGGCTCAATGACATGTTACGCAGGGCAGCAGTCACTGTGTGTATGTACTCCAATCCAGTGGTTTCACAAGACTGAACTGTGGTGTGGAGGAACTACCAATGCTGTTCCTGACTGGAACCACTAGACGGCTTATGCTGTTCTTTCCTACACAGAATTTTAATATAAAGATTACATATGGTGGAAGAGCATTTTTCCCAGCAATGTATTAGCTACTATATCATCAAATTCATCATCATGAGACAGTAAATAATTACACTGAGATTGATAAACTTCCTTGCCTCAGCTGTTGGAAGTTAAGCCAAGACTAAACACTTTTGTACAGCACTAGTAAACTTTTACCATTTGAATAGCTTTCCTGTTATTGTCAAATCTATAAGCAAATAATCCCTCTGACCAAGCACATGGCAGGAGTACAGCAGCCCAGAGAAGCAGCAGCATGGGAGAGGAATTTAACGTGTCAGTACAGTTTTGTAGAGGAGGCCTCTCTCAAAGCAAGGAACAGACAGTCCTTGTAATGAAAGTTCCAAAAATGTCATTTTAAGAACAAAGTGCTCTGGCCTATAGTCCTGCCTAACACCCTTTCTTTATAAGCAGATGTTTTAAAGGTCACATCAGGTCCTTTCACAAACTAAATTACAATAGCAATGTTCATTCATTTCGCAACCACATTTGCAAAGCCAACATTTTAGCCCCTTACTGAATCTTAACCTGTTTGCTGATCCAGTATCTTTTAGATACTGGTGGCAGTCTGTTCAGACTTATCCTTGCTGGGAACATTTAAACAAACTGGACAAGCACAAGTTCTTGGACCTGTCAAATGGACCCATGACCTCTGAAAAGTCACAGCAATCAGGAGAGGTTCCCAAGGTCTGGAAGAAAGCAAATGTCACTCCTATCTTCAAGAAAGGCCAGAAGGACAACCCAGTGAACTACAAGCCACTCAGCCACACCTCAGTCCCTGGGCAGCTAGTGGAGAAAATCCTTCTGGAAACAAATTCCAAACACATGAAGGACAACAAGAACAGTCAGTACAGATTTGTGAAGGGGAAATCATGCTTATTATGCTGATAGCCTTCTACGATGAGATGACAGGCTTGATGGATGAGGGGAGAAGAGTGGATGTTGTTTATCTTGACTTTAGTGAGGCATTCAACACTGACTGTCCTAACATCCTCACAGAGAAACTGGTGGAGTGCAGGCCAGACAAGCGGACAGCAAGATGCATTGAAATCTGGCCCTATTGCCGTTCAAATGGCACTTCCAAAATAGAGTGAAATTTTACTATTTATCTACATGAGAACATGTGAATGAAGTCATCATGATCAAAGAAGCCAAATATCATAAAAGATGGGGCCTTCTGCTTCAGTCTGGGATGAAGGTACCAAATACGCTTGGCATCCAGGTCTCAGATGTCTTTCCTTATGAGCTAGCCTAGACATTTCAGTTCCTTGTCATCTGAAGGCTAGTAAATAATTAGTTTTACTAAACAGAGAAGCAATGGACTAACAAAAGCCAACAAAAGTGACTGGCTTAAAAGTGGACAGCAGGGTGAAAGAAACACTGGTCCTAATTCTGATTTCGTATCACTTCAAAAGTGACAATTTACCACTATGTCAGAAAGTAAAGGTAGTTCAGCAGAGAATCTACCATCCCAGATTTCTTGGCAGCTTCCACTAGTTTACGACAAAGCATAATTTATCCTGAACATAATTTTAGAGTACTAAGTAATCTCAAAGACATGATACTTAAATGCTTCTGACAAACATTATCTAAATTACACTTCTGTAAAAAAACTCCCGACCAAAAGCGAGTACACTCTCCAAACACACTGCTGGAGCATCATCAGAAATACATCTCTCTCTTCATGGTTTTTGCAATTATGCTGTACTGCTTTATGTTGTAGAAGATAAGCTTTGACACCCTGTCCAAGTCCTTGGGCTACATTAAAAGCTCTTCTCTACCTGCTGCACAAAAATATTTTAGGCAAGTAATTTACCTAGCTAGAATCCTTCCTCTCCTCTGCAAATGCCTTTTCTAATGGGTGATTTTTAAAATGCCAGCAGAAATAGTATTGCAGAAATCAGAGACTGCCACTGTAAAATCAGTGTGCAGACGCAACGTAAGACTTGACGACAAACTATGTCAGTGTCAGCACAGTTAGATGCTGTAAACTTGTTTTCCTGGCAAAATGTTTCTCCATACATAACATCTGCTGATATTTAGAGCTTAAAAGTATGTTGGAAATACTATATACTTCAGCAATGATGGCCAACAGCTTTTTATCATCTGTATCACTATTCCCATGACAGCTGCAGAACGAAATGCAGAGGAGAGTTAGAAAAACAACTCATGGTCACACAGCACTTCCACAATCAAAACTTTGACTTTTTAGATTCCAGCTTGGCACTTTCATTATGACTCAAGGCTGTGTCTCTTACAGCAGACTATCTTCAAAGACCTCTTTTATGTCAGCAATAAGAAGCAAACAATTGTTTTTAGAAAACAGGAACTAATAAGATGCAAACAATGATGAGAACACATCTAGGAGGCTATCATCTAAAGAGAGCATACTACAGTAATTTACATCCAGTCACAGAATAAGGTTATTCACTTTCCACCCACCCACATTTTGATTAGGCCAATTCTGTCTTCATTTGTCCATATATCTTTTCCGTCTTAAAACAAATATATGGTGTCACTATTAAAGCAAAGTAAACAGAGTTCTGTCAGGGGTATCTTTTAGGATTGCTTTTTGTTTCTCCAGTGAGGAATTTGAACAGCATGTTTAAATAAGACAGCTCAAGGACAGTTTTACAAACACAAACATTTTAAACAGTGAAGATGCTCCAGGGCCTCTTAAATCATAAAATCTCCCCATTCAGCTCAATAGCTGGACTACAGGAAGAACTGGATGTTCTGCGAGTTCGACCCAGCTTGAATGCAGCAGAAGAATCCAAGTAGCTAAAACCAGAAGCATAAGAATACAGGTAAATGCTCAGGCTTTATTATCTTTAAGGTATTCCTGACCACAGATTGAACGACTGCATACCAGCAGATTAAATGTGATTATTTTAGATCTTTTTAACACAAAACCCCCACAAACCCTGGGGTCTTTTAAATACAGTTCCTTTGAATTGAAAACAGCATCTCTTCTAAGAATAACCAAACTCAAACATTTCTGATAGTCTCGGTAATACACACAGGTTCCCACCTCCCTGCCACTCTTCAAGAACTCATGCTCCTCCCTTTTACATTCTTTCTTTCTTTGCTCAGCATATGAAATAAAATATAGGGAGCAAAATCTGTCAATAACAACACTAAGTATCAATGCCTATCATAAGTACCAATGCATTTAGAGCTACTTGCCACATACACATTTAACTCTGATCTGACTAGGACAGCTGAAAAGTCTTCCTGGCTAATAATTTCCACGCTTTCTTATACGAATATTATACATTCCCCCCCAATATTCAGGTCATTCTCAGATTTTTTTTCAAAAACTTTCAGAAACACAAGAGTCAGGGAAGGCAAGGGAGAGAGAAAGTACACACACTTCACCTGGCCTCCTTATTTTGTCTCTAAGAAAGATACGTATTTGCATGAAGTCTTGGATCCAAATTCACAACTGATACAAGCAGAGACTTTGCAGTCAACGCAACCAAGAATAATTTGGCTCATTTTTGCTACTTCTGCCTCGTGTTTGTTTTGACTTGTTTGACACTGACATGCTCAGAATAGAATACATAAAATTAAGAGTATCCTTGCATACCTTGACATTGTAAATTATAGTACCAATATTGTCCAGTATATAGCAGAAAGGAACGGTCTCCATATTTTTTTATATAGGACCACTGTTCTTACTGCTCCTTACAAAACACATTACCATGATGTAATGGGTCACCTAAAGCCATTCAAAGCCAAATGATATCTCAGTACCTCAAAGACTGACCTCTTTTTTCATCGGAGCAACTTCCCAGAGCTATACCTAGACCCTTTAAATTCACTAACTACAAACAGACACAAATGTGTCTCTTAACACATCCAACTAACATAGCAAATGTATGAGCCTGGCATTAGTATAGGTCAGCAAAACCTCAAAACAGACAAAGAGGTAGCCACCTCACAGCTTAGACACTGTAAACCATCCCTCCCTGCTTTTGTGCTTCATAAAAACCTATTAGAATAGTACATACAGAAAGAGTAAGAGCCAGAATACAAAGAATGTTCAGCTTTTCACATACCTTTGCTAACTTATATTTCTGAGCAAACCCCATGATCTATTAACTGTGCATTAGATACATGCATTAATTTGTAACAAAGGAAAAATTCTGCTTGAATACTCCCATCATATAAATTTAACCCTGAAGTATTCTGAGCATTCAGCAGTAACAAAACATCTTTTGGAGTAAGTGCCTCCTACATCAGAACTTTCCAGCTTTGCTGGGGATCAGAATATTTTTCACCTTCGAAACACCTACTTTTCAGGCTCAAACGGCTTTACAAACAGTGCATGCAATTCCAGTATCAACATCTCACAACTACAAACATTTCTGTGAGGCAAACAGATTTCAGATTTTGAAGATTTCAGTTACGACTGACTAAAGACCTCTGCTGGATATAAAGCAATTATAAGGAGGAACCAATCTTAAGATTCTTCATACTCCCAACTCTCCCAAATCTCAAGCCTTCAGAGTTCCAGTTCCCATATAAAAAAAGGAGCCATATTCAAGCCTTTGAAGCTTTTATGGTACAAGTTAGATTTTTCCTGTTCCTATACCTAAGATTTTCACATCTAACAAGGGCCTACAGGCCACGTCTTCAGTGTGCTGTGAGGAAAGTAGTATTGTGAATGTGTTGGGCAGGAGGGATCAACAAACCTCAAGACTTTCCATTAATATCTAAAATGTTTAAACAAATACCCATTTCTCATGTTGTTTAAACCAGAACTTTGAATAGAGGAAATACATTTCTTCAGTCATTCTGTACTACCTTGACCAGCAACCTATGGCTCACGTATGCTGAACTGGATTCATAAGACCTAATTGAATATATAACTATCAGTTTCACTTGTTTCAGCTTCAGAAGTCTTTTTAAAAAGCTGCAGTTCCCTATCTTCACTCCCTCTTTAAGGGTCAGAATGGAAAGGAAGAAGAGATCATTAATTTTGAAATGAAAAAATAAATTACATACTGTTTGGAAGAAGGAACATGTAGGTCTTGATCTTGGCAGATTCCCTCGAGTACGAATGTAGCCTACACCGTCTAAAGCATTTTCGTGTCAGATTAGAGGAGCTGCGTGAGCAATTATATTTTGACATCAGCAGTCCTGTCTTCTGAATGGAACTGTTTAAATCACTCTCTGCTTTTAGTACTTTGGTTCCAAAAATGTAAGCAGAAGTACCCACCTATACCTGGATTTTAAGGAAAAAAAAAATGTACAGAAATAACAAGAGCTCAATATTGGCAGTAATATTTTGATGCTAATGTTTTTATAATATCCAAGTATCAAGGCTTTAAGACATGATAGACTGGCTTGAATGTACATCCTGAATTCTCACTGGATTTTGCTCTTGTTCAGGAAGAACTCTTGCTGCAGGGAGGAGACTGACAAGACTTCTGACCCCTGCCCTGGCCCTCTCTCTCTAGCACTTGCTTAAAGGGAGGGCAAAGGTCACATAGAAGGAAAAAAGCTTTTAAGCTTTCAGTGGAAGGGCAGATGCAGGCTGGAATTTAGCTGGAGGGAGGGAAAGGAGAGGGGAATGAAAAAGAAAACAGAAGAAAAATTCAATCTGGTCACAGTTCTTCCACAAATGCTGAGGTATATCAAACTCATTTGCAAGGCTTTAAGGATTAAAGAAGTTCTTGTTAAAGTACAGTACCGGCACTTGCAGGAAAAACAGATAAAGTAACATTTCCATCCCCATAAACAGATATTGCACCTCCCCATACATCCACTGTAAGGTCAGCCTTGCTCTCATGTTCATCCACTGTAAATTCAACCTTACCCTCAACTGCCACGAGTGCTGTGCGGTTTCCACTGCATTCCCCAGGACACAGACTTTTCTTGTGTGCTTCAGACCTGCACAGTCAAGCTCATCTTTTATCATTCTTCCTCTCCAGGATCAGTAGATGGATATCCCTAAGCAATTTGACTCTTCCCCCACCCCCCATTTCCCCCTGTAAATGGGACCACTAGAAACCTTGCTGCTCTAGTTTGCAGCTATCGCTGAACTCTGGTACTTTTAAAAAGGAGTAACAGAAGATGTCCAGTAGTCATACATGCAGGACCAGAAAACTTTCCCTAGGGTTTGTTTGAAAAAGGACCACCATGACTGAAAGGTTCCTCCTTCTATTCTGGTCTGAGTTTATGTGAATCATTCACTGCTTACAGTGTGCAGGAGCTGGGTGCAAAACCCTGTAGTGCAGCAGGTGGTAAGATGACTCTTCACAGACTCATTACTGTCGCACAATACCAGTAGCTTTTTCTGCATATCTAGTCCCACTCACCACTAAAGAGAAGGGAGATAACAGACACTGCTTTTGGCATGACTCTCCAAGCCTGATTAGCAAAGATGCATGGCACAGCATATGGAATTTAAGGTGGTACTTCAAAATAGTAGTCGAAGAGAAAGTTTCTACTTACTCACCTGGAAGATAGGTGGTCAGTTCCTGTATTTATAGGTAATTGTGATGGCTGAAAACATGAACCAGCTGTTTGAGGGCTCAGTAAGGGAACTACAGTTGCTGTCCATCCTCCTTTTGAACACTAGCTAGCATCCAAACTTTCAGGGTCTGCAAGACTTACGTTTCTGGCTACACAATATACAAGGAAAGTTCAGAAGATTTGTTTTCTTTATAATCAAAGGCAGTTTGATTATAAAGTCAAAGCCAGCACAACATTTCTTAACAAATATAACACGACAGAAGTTATTTAATGTGTCTGAAGTGTGTCTGGTTATGTATTTTACATGTCTCTAGATAGCTAAAGAAATACAGAAAGCAAAAACAATGCACTGTGGTTCTCTTTCTGACAAATGACTGTATTGACCGTATTAAAGAAATGTTACATGTTCTCTAATTCACTAACAATATTGTTTGCATCCTCTTGCTTGCCACGTAACGCAATATAATCACTATTGAACCCAAGAGGCAAGGGAAATTAACATATTTAGTAATATTAAAGCATTAAAATATCTTTACTGACTGTAAGTCTGGAAAAGTATTTTACAGCCTATTGATCCTCAAGTTCCTGGGTGAAGGTGTCACACAACAATGTGACAGCATCATTCAGACTGAAGAAGGAACATCATTGTTTGTATATTTTCCCTACAAGGCCAACAAATACACAGAGATTTGCAAAATATCCCAGAAGGAAGCCTTCTGAAGAAAACTTCCTGAAACACTTACTTTCTTGCACATGGTCAAGTATTTGATTGCTTTCTTCATGGTTAAAACAAACAAAACAAAACAAACAAACAAAAAAAAGCACAAAAGAGAAGGCTCAGGGAAACAAGACAACTAGTAGTGAAAGGTCACCCACTAAATCCCTCCTTGAAATTATAAGCAGTAAGCTGGTTTCTAATTTGGCTCGAAATCTACTCCTGAATTCATCACTGAGCACAAATCCTCATTTTAAAGACTGACCGTTAAGTTATTCCTCAGGGAAAGATGAAATATTTAAAAAGTATTTTAGGGAAGTGTGTTTAGATGTATTTTGTCTTTGTTATGACAATAATCACCATAACCCTTGCCTTGACATGAAGGAATGTGTATATCTCACAGGAAAGCGGCAACCTTTTGCACCTAACCCCATCAAAAACTCCCAATCTCAGCACAACCATGTTGTCATAAGAAGCTTCACCAGAAACATGAGTGATAGAACAGGCAGGGCTGGGAATTAGCAGGAAGCATTTATATCTCAGTATATCCTGAGCTATCAGGGGTTCTTGATGACTTAGCCTTTCTTTCAGATGAGATAAAAACCAGAGGTCCCAGCATCTGGTGGCCATTAGGAAACCAGAGATATTGGAGTTATTAGACATTGCATCCTGGTCATATTCCAAGACAAACAATTATATTCTGCCTTCTTAAAATTCCTTACCATTTCATAGAAAAATCATATAGTCTTCTCCCCATTCAAAGGTGATGCACAATGTTTATTGGTATGCTGCAAAACAAAACACTAACACAGCAGCAAATACACCGCACTCCACATTGACATAACACTTGCTTCATGTCTTTTGTTTATTATCTGAAAATGACTATAGTAGGTTTTGCTATCTGCATAATTATCCTGACTCTTTATTCCCCACAGTGACAGAATGTGGACAGGCTGCGCACCCTGCAATGGGACTTACAGAAATAGCTTACAAGGATGAAATCCTTTAGAGTTTCCTGAGCATCACTGCAAGGAAAGAGTAAGTGAACAGCTGTACTGTGTACCATCCTTGCTCCCTTTTCTGTTGATCTCTTGTGTACTGCCCATCCACATGCCAGTTTACAAGAGTTTTTCATAGCACGTGGGATCTTTGTATCAGAGGTAATAATTTACATTCCCTATGCCAGAGAGTCATCTGACGTTGGTGCACCAAATTACTCTCCCACCACCATCCTTCTTTGGCCACAGAAGGGCTCAGGTTGTTGAGTCACACCTCAGTTAAATGGATAAATTAGTTCAAAACTAGATTGGCTAAATATCCTCTCCTCCTTTAACCTTCTTCTAGAAATCAAAAAAGTTAGTGAGATACTGAACAACTAATCCGGACATGACACCAAATTTACCCTGAAAAACCTTTCCACCTGCTGTTACTGCCCTTTGAGATTTCAAAGGGGTCAAAACTAAGCAATAGCTGTATATAAACATACACCCACACACATTTTTACTTGAATCAAGTATAACAGCTTTGGATACTCTAATATTAATCTTATTCAAGGATTACAGCCCTGATTAATTTCTCTATTTGTAAGAGTCATGTGTATTGTTCCTAGAGTGAACACTGAGATATATTTTCTGGCTCGATCAGGTTTCCTGTATTTTTTTGGCTTTAGAGTGACAGATTTTTCCTGAGTATATGAAAAAATTTGATGTTTTCTGGAAGTATAACACTTCTGTTGTTACAAGGAAGAGAATGATCCCTTTGGATCACTAATCATTGACTCAAAGATTTATGATCTGAGCTATCACATCAACAATCAGCTTAACAATAACACACTGTTGCAGAAAGGTCCCTTCTTTATGGTCCCTATTTACACGCCAGCAGCAGCACAGCTGTGCACTGAGCTCACCATCCTGCCACTACTTTGTTGGAAGACTGAGGAGAAATTACAATTGTTTCCAATTACCAACACCTTCTTACTGCAGTAAGTGATTTTAAATTAAAGTCAGGCTTGGAGCTCCACATCTATACACAGGACAAACATTTTAGGTCAGGCATTTTCTGTGTTTTAAGAGGCAGAGGAGCTGCCGTCATTAAACAGAACGAATACCAGAGAAAGCTCCGTGTGCACAGTTTCTTCAACAGCAGCAGTACAATTCTGTGGTTGGTGTGATGAGACTGCCCCTTGCCGAGCAGTATTTTCCCATGATTTCTTTAGATTTTTCATGTATTTGGCAGGTTCCAAATCTTTTTGAGTAGGGATTGTATTTCAATTCTGACTTTTCATGCCCAAGACTACAGTAGGGTCAGAGACAGTGACCTGAGTTCACAGGTGCGAGCATTACAAAAGCAATAATAAAAATGTGAGAAAGATCACAACTTGACAAAGTGACATTTCAGAAAAAAATATTCCTTTCTGTGTACGTGGGGATCCTTAAACCTCAAGGGTTTTTAACAAAGTTGATGTAAGTACTATCTGAAGAGTATTTTCAAAATGCAAAATCCGAAAACAATTGCATGTTCTGGACTTCTGAAAATTGCTACGTTTCCGTCCTTTAACCACAAGAAAAAAATTCACAGCTATCTATACTCCCACATTCATCACACAGGCTAACTTCTGCCGTGAGGGTACAAGACCTAGAACTGCAGTGGGAGAAATAAAACCAGAGCTAAAAGTTTGACCTATGAGCTGATCCAAACATTAACTTCCTAACTCCCCCCCAGAGGCAAACAGCAACTTCAAACTGAAGAGCAGGGTTTGTACACTGTACACCCTGACACCTTGCAGATTCCTTTGTGGTACAGAATACATTAATAAGGGCAAAAGGTTATTTTCCAGCAAAGTTTGTAGATTAAATTCTACAGAAAACCAAACAAAAGGTTACATGAGTGTTCACTTATCTATGAGCAGTGAACTCAAAAGAAAATATCTCATTTCAGATTTTGCAAAGGTGCCCTAATAATGGCAGCTTATACACCATGGGTACTTGACAAACAAGGCTACATTAATTAACATCAAATTTCAGTCAAATGTACTGACCTGAGAAAGGTTTCAAATTACATTTTTTTGCCAACTGAATGTAGGTTTTAAGACCTTTGCCAACAAATAGTACAGAAAGAGTAACTGAAATAACACCACTTTTTATTTGATTAATTTTAAAGCACATAGACTTGCAGAGTGCTACAAATGGGAAATAAAGGATGGACCAGGAAGTTACCTAATGTATTTAGTTAGATAAGTTATCTTACCTCAAGGTATAAGTTGTCTAGCTTCTTTGAATTTAAACAAACTACAGAAATATTCCTTGCCTCACATTGATCAAAACACCTTGCATTTGCTGTGCTGGAGGTATAAAAGTCTGCACTTAATTATACATTAAACTGCAAAAACGGACATAACTGAGGCTTGCTGCAGAACAGTCATTAAAAGCTGCCCTCCTTCCACCCCTGCATACACACGCACCCATACACAGGGCACAGGCACAGCCTCCTGCCAGATAACGGCAACGACAAACAGGATTCCTGGCACCTGCACTGCAGGCTTCTCTGTTGGAGTTTCTCGCTCCATTTAACTGCCTTTCTCCTCCCACAAACTCCAGCTCATCCAAAGACACCGAAATTTCAAAAAATATTTAGAGAGTGCACAATGAATTAATGTCTTTTAAAAGCTAAACTTTGTTCTGAACACTTAACTGTGTCCAGTGTGCATCAAACATGACATAACCAACACAGCAGATCCTGCAGGCCAGAAAAGTATGATTTTTAATTTTTTTTTTTTTAATGCTCTTCAATCCAGCCGTATCTAAACGGACCTCCAGCCAGCTTGTCGGAGGTCCTAGCTCCAACAGCACTGGGTGCCAATTGTTTCATACAAAGATGCAAGAAACCCCACAGCTGACAGGACTGAGAAAATTCAGTCCCAGGGAAACCTTCTCCTATTTTCCTCAACCCTGCTGAAGTCAAACATCCAGATGTCACAAAACAGGCCCCTACGGCCAAGCACTTGTCTTAAAACCTATGGAAGAAAACCTGATACTTTCAGGATCATTTTATTTTCTCCTGTTTTCCTCAATTTTTGGCTAAGATTTAGGGATAGAAACCGAGATTTTATTGTAAAAAGAATGGATGTTCTCATCTTCACATGATTCCAACATCTGTAAGATTTAAAAAAAAAAAAAAAATTCCTTGCAATAAAAATCAAATCTAGAAATCTTGTGGGACTGTTAATGATTGGGATGATTTTTTTAAATAAAAAATAAAGCAGGTACTACTGTTAAAACAACAGCATTCTAAGGCTAGTATAATTAAAACTTGTGAAATCCTTAGTGCTCTTAAAAAAAATCTGGCATCACCTGTACCCCTAGACAATATACTATATTACTTATGGGTTTATTTACATTATGCCTTTATAACTTGAATAACACAAAATACCACCAACATTGTTCAGTTGCTTTACACAGATGCTATTTTTTTGGTCCATTCTAGGCTTTTACGTAAACCTAATTTCTAACCAGCCTCATGGGACCTCAGTGGAATATACGTAAAGAAAAGTATAAGATTTAGGTAAATTCTTTAGTTTTGTGCAATTATAACTCAAAGTCAAAGCTCAATTCAGATCATTTTTTATAAAATACATATTTTGTATGTTATTACTATGATTCTTTATTCATACATATTAGAAGAGCTGATAGATTACTTATGAAAATGAAGAAAGCTAAATACTTGTATCACCTTAGGAAATTTAAGCAAAACACAAAATAAGCACACATATAACTCCCTGCCTCCAAATTTCTTTCAGTGTTACCAATAGTTACCTGTCTTAACACATACCTTCCTCTCTGAGAGCAGCCCTCCCTACTACTATGACTTGAAAGAAAAATTAAACTTATTTCTTTCCATGATAAACAGACATACAGACCACCACAATCAGCATATGCCTGATAATTTTACAGATAGCTACAAACATGATAAGGAGCATTTAAGAAAGTTACATGAAGTCATTCATCAAGCTATGTTGAGAATACAATCTAGGTTTCCTTATTCCTTATGCCACAAACAGCTCCTCAGGTTTTATCTGCCAAATACTATCTTCTTGCCCTAACCATAAAGTATCTGGTAGAAGTCAATATCCTGCTACAGTTTCTTGATACCATCAGGCAGGAATTAGTGATTTCAGGCTTATCAATAGCAGAGGCTGCAGTGGATATAAACTGAGCAAGTACAGGGAATTTCACAACTCTGCCAAGTAACTGAATGAACTGTAGTGGTTTCAACTTACAGAGAAAACCTGGTTTCAAATAGAATTTGAATTACTTTTCCATAGTAGTTTTATGATAGGCTTATTTAATGGAAGCATTTTAGTTCTCTTCTGCAACTTGTTCAAGATACATGTTGATACTAGGGTTACTTTGATACAGTCTGAGGTAACATCTAAATAATCAGGCATAGGATGCCAGTGACATTCAATACCTAAGGAAAAATAAGGTTTACTGATGCCAGACACTAAATAAAGTTTCAAAAGAAATTGAGTGTAATTGGCTCAATGAGGCCCCAGATGACATACAATGTTAGGTGCAGGCTAAATTCTCACTGACCTCAGTTAAACAGAATAGCATAGACTACATCTGACAGCGGAGCAAGTGTTTTTTAATTGTCTCTACCTTTCTTCACGACTATCACATCCACAACTTTAAAGGTTCTTACAATATAATTTTACTGCCTACCTAATAAAAGGGGAATGAAGAAAGAAACAATATTCATTATTTGAAAATTAAAGAAAACTCAGAACATTCTTCATAAAGATTAATCCCAGTGTCTCTTCTGTTTTTGAAACAAAAACATGCAGATAAAGAACTGTTGTAAATCTGAGATCTGTAAGCTGCTGGGTTGCAAAGGGCCCCTCTAAACAAGTATGTCGTGGAGCTAGCCTGTACCTGTGTCTCACTGCACATTCCTCTGGCAAAGGAATTTAGGCTCAAAACCTGGTACCCCTCTGCCCTCCTCCGAGTGAGCTCATAATACCAGAATGAAGAGGAGGGAAATAACTTTCTCACTGGAATTTCTTTAATGGAACTTATAAGCATACATCTTGATGAAATGGTTGCTGGAAGTATTTTGCCTTGCTATTCTTATACGTACAGAACACCTGCTATTATATATAGAAAACCTTAGCAAAATTCATTTATGGTAAATTCAATGGTATCATATAATCCAAACAAAATCTGTAACCAGTATCACTGCACAAAGATGACTGGTCTGACAGTCTTCCATTCAGGGAAACTTGTAAATGAGATCATTCCAGATCTGGACAGTAGCTTATTTAAAAAAAAAACAAACGGGGGGGGGGGGGGGGGGGGGGGGGGGGAGGGGATGGGACAAGACAGGGGGACAACAGGAACAAAAAAAAAAAAAAAAAAAGACACAAAACCCCAAAAAACACACCAACCAAAAACAGCCCCAAAGCTTCTTTTTCCTTTGAGAGAGCTGACAGATAAGAAGGAAGTAAGAAATGAATCTGGAGAGCTACATCCAGCTGCAGAACACTTCTATTAATTGTATCTCCAAACAAAAATTATTAAATTCCTATTACTGAGTTTTGAAATGAAAAAATCCAAACCACCCGTTTCGTGAAATTTGCTCAATAGCTATTGTTTCATGAATCAGATTTGTTTGAAAAAAAAAAAACACCCACAAATTATTCAAAATCACAACTCACACACAGCATTTTTGTTTGGTTGGTTTTAGTGCAGCATTAGTTTACTTCTGTCCAAAATGCTTGGTAAACATTTTGGTTCACTGTTTATAAAGTATCCTTGAATAGAGATGAAAAGTTATAGTAGCACTGGAGATCCGATATAAACATTAGTTAGTTCTACTCTACCACTGTCGGACTGCAGTTGAGACTAGCAGGTTTTTAAACCTTGCCACTCCTCTCTGAAACGTGCAGAACTTGGCTGGATAGCGTGAAGCTGAAACATAAAAAACAATCAGATTCTTTGGAAACTTCACAGTATCATACTGGCACAATTGAATGGAGAGTCTTTAAATAGCCATAATCAACTTTTTACAGTTCAGTGCCTTATTGGTCAGAGGTTCAACCCTTCCAGATCTCCAAAAGTAGATTGTACAGGTGATCTCATTTATAGAAGAGCCTTAGGACATACAAAGCACTACCAATTATGGTGCCACAGTTCAAAGAAGTAAAGCTACATAATAGACCTAAGATCATTATGCAAAGTGATATTTTGCATCTCTCCTGGCTGTAATGTCTGTTTTCATCCAGCGGCTAGAGCAGAGAACTAGGAGTCACAATACAACCCTACTGTTAGCTTGCCAGAAGACTTGGAGCAAAGCTTGCTTCATGCTAGCTGGACGGTAATACTAGTATTTGGCCCACCACAACGTGACATGGCCAGGCACGGCTGAAGGACATCTGCAAATCACTCAGACCCTGGGCTGAAAGACAATACAGTAATGCAACCAGTGATCATGTACTTTAAAGTTAAAATTGAAACACATTACTTTGCCTTTATGTAAGGAAACAGTGTGAAATGCATGATAAATGAACCCTAGAAAAGGAACAAACCAGACCAAATATTGTTGCTGTAACTTTAACAGGCATGTTCATTTCAGGATTCAACCTGTCCTACAGCTCTTAGCACTCTGGAGGGTCTGCAAACACACATTTCACCTGCAACAGAAAACATGCTCTGTGACATTAAAAGATGTTCTGACCCAGACCTCAGTTTGTATGGTTTCAGAAGAGCAATCTTTGCTAGGCCTCCGAGGCAATTTTCTGCAGATTACTTGAGGTACAGGAGGCCCTCAAGTTCCTGAGACTCTGCTGAGGGCTCTCAACACTCCACATGCTCCAGGATTCACATGGAAATTGTACCACTAAGAGATATTAGGTCAAACCACAGTCTGGAGCATCACTCTAATTATCTACTCAGATTTCACTTTAATCCTAACAAGATTATAGATTCACAGAGATTAAGGTTGTTAAAAGTACCACAGAGCAAACTATATGATCACTACCTTGAAGACACCATCTAAAGTGTTCTGTTTATGGTCACCACCTCACTCAATTTTAAAACCTCTGTGAAGTTTAGGGTATTTCCTACATCTATTTCTGGTAAAAATACACTAAGGATCTGACATTTACTGTGGTGACTAGAATACTTAACCTTTGTTACAGGAGTTGTTTGAAATCTTCTTCCCTTCACCACCATATAAACATCTTTTCCTCTATATTTTGCTTAAGCTTATCCCTTACACCTTTCCAAGTTACAGCAAAAAGCCAAGTACCATCTGTAGGAGAAGATTTCATGGGCAGTTCCCAATTTAAGCCAAAACTGCCTTATTAAGTTAAAAATGCTCTACTCCTTTCTAAAAATAATCATACAAAGCCTACAAGAGAGCACTGTTAAAAACTGTTTCAGATGAAAACAAATAAAACCCCCTTTTGCTAAAAAGCAAGCAGCGCATTTGTATTACACCTATTCCCCTGGGGGGGTGGGGGTGGAAAGCTGCATATGTATGTCGAAAGTACAGTGAAATAAAGCACCTTACTTTTGGCACCCAGGGCTAATTGCAGACCACCTCAGTCATGCCCACAAGACCACAACTCACCACTCTTCAACCCCTTCTGGTAATGAAGAGTCAGCATGTTCTACGCAAAACGCTACACACTGAGCAACGCAACACAGGAGCTGCCAACCTCACCTTCCAGCCAAATCCACACTCCGCATTTGCTGCAGTTCATGTAGAAGGTATTTAAACAGATATGTTAATTTTATAGATAATGCTCCAACTTTTCAACCCCTTCACACACACTTTGATGATAGTCTAATATCTCACAAGGAGGGCTGAAGCTGAAAGCCTACAGGCTCCTTTTATGGAAAACTCTGAAGACTACTATAAATTCTTAATCTTCCAAGCTTGCTTTTTGCCAAATGTTTTTGCTCCTGCAGGCTATGTTCTTCCAGTTCAGTTACACCCTGCTTTGTGGATAGGTTTAATCATCAAAGTACAATACAGTGATTCACCTTCCTATTGTTTTGATGTGTTTCCACTATAGCAGTAGTAATAATTCCAAACTGCTTTAAAAAAAAATACAATATATACATATATATTCTACAGAGCAAGTGACATCTGCACACTCCACAGCAAAAGTTTGACTGATATGAAGAGAACTATTCCAGCTTCAAAAAGATCCCGCTCCTCTTCGGAAAAGTCAAGCAATTATTCATTGTGTCAATTAATCTATTTAACTTTGTTACAGTAAGAGATGTGTTTACATATGCATTTCTGGAAAACTGACTTGCCACCTTACGAATTCTAAGCAGACTTTAACTTAAAAGGCAAGTATTCAGAGTAACAGATTCATCACTCCTTTTCTAATTGTATAATTTTCTAAGGAAACCCTTCTTGGTTTAAGACTCCTTTTTACAGCTAGATGTTATTTCATGTCTAGAGAGAGACAGCCTTACTACTTGTGAGGGCATGGTCTCCATTAATAGAAAATGGTATCTTCAATGATTCAAACAAGAAGATAAAGAACATAAAGAGCTGATTTGAAAACTCTCTCATGCAATGTAAACAGGTAAAGTACATGCAGTAATTTTAAAAGTTGGGAAAAGACAAAGCACTAACTAGTTGCTATTCAGAGCTTTAAAACGATACTACTACCAAAAAAAGAAAAAGTAGGAAGATTATTTTCAATTTCAATTTTAAGAAGCACAGGAGCATTTGTAAGTCCATTCCTTGTTTAACTGCACTTTCATTTTCCTCTCCTCTGCTTCTTAGATCAAAACCAACCCCTCCTAACAGTGCTATAAATTCATTTATACAGTTGGCTTGCAGCTTACTCTGTACAAACATTTTATTCCTATCTCAGGGAAGTTGCAGGTCTTTACCTCTGCCAGCCAAACAAATTGCTGAAGACACAATTAATGTTGATGTGGCTACCTTGCTTCCAACCTCTTTCCCCTTCAATGGAAATGTAAAAATGAAAAATATGTAAAACCAAGGGAAAAGGAAATATTACTCCCATTTCTTACAGAAACCTTGAATTACTGCCTTTTTAGCTAACTCCCAATTAGTCCAGATACAACACCTAGATGATGTTTAGCTTCTACCTGTGTCATACATCACACTGACATCCTGCCAAATGCTTGTGTCAAGGATGGAATCGTTTGTTCCTATTAGTAATGGGAAAAGCAACGAACACTAGGTGCAACCCTCTCAAACAGATTTGTGCAACAGAGATTCCTAGGTAACAGGCATTGACACGTCCTCACTGCTGCTGAGAGCGAGGCATCAGAAAAAGCACTACAGGATTAACCGCCAGGAGTCATACTGGCAAGCCTCCCTGACTCCTAAACAAAAAGGAGAGCTAGAAAGGCAGATGAGCTTAAGAGCACGTTGAGGCAAGGGCTGGAGGCTGTACAAAGTACAGTAGGTTCCAGCCAAATAGGAGAAAAGAGACCAGGGAGTGAATAAGGCAAACTCAGAATACAGTAGCTATTGACATCTCAGCGGACTGAAGTAAATCGGTCCAATTTTGTTCACGGTGTCGATTCTCTCAATATTAAGGTAACCAAGTGAGCAGAGACTATGCAAACTGGTGATGCTGATTTAGTGGCCCAATGAGGCTGACACAACCAAAGCTAATAAAAATCCTGCAGAAACAACAAGAAGGAAAGCTAGCACAGACCATAGGGATCTCTACAGCTTTGTATCCTTTTGGGTAAAAGTACAATCAGAGGGACAGCAAAGTCACTTCCAAGTTGCAAGTGTGGCAAAAAAGCCAGAGAAGAAGCAGATCCATGGAACAAGTTCCTTTGACTTCGTATTAATTCCACCTCTTTGTATTTCCTCAGACCTGAGAGAAGAGGAAGCCATTCTGAAAAGAAAAGATTACTTTGAACACAATTAGTAAGATTAACGTCAACACGTTTTGAAAAGTGGAAAGTTAAATACAGCTACTGGAGACTACGGCAACAAGACTTCCACATATATCCCATCATCAGAGAAGGGGAAGTTGTATGGAAAAACCCAAGGCAGGCTAAACTGCAGGAAAGCTGTACAAAAAGCACAGGAATAAATCACTTGCTTTCTCCAACTATTTTTAGATTTATTGCCTACACTTCCAAATTCCCTTTTTGCAAGGGACAGGTAGCAAGAACTGCATGATTCCACTCTAACTGCTCTTTCTTCTCAGACACATAAAGTGAAAGGAGTGTATCAAGCTCAGTTAGGTTTTATAGCCTTCTCAGGAGAGTGAGAGCCTTCTTGGGTTTATAACAGTATTTTGAAAGCAAAAACAACTAAGGAAACTAAGTTCATAATGACTGGTCTCCCTTCCCACTGATCCTTCTCCTCCAATAATACTTAACATTGCAGTCACTATCAAGACTGCATTTCGCAGATACCCTCTAACAAGTAACTCTGCCTCCTACCAATCCCTTTCAAAACACAGACTGACCTTGCTAGAACAACCCCTTCCACAGGTAACAGCAGAAGTGCTTTCATTTTACTTCATTTCATGTTACTGCCCAGAGGAACAAAGAAAGCAGTCCTTTATTTTGAGACTGGATTTTCACAGAGCTTGAAAAATTATCTACCAATCAAAGCTTAAAAATCTTGGTTTTTTTCTTCGTCATCACTATAACATTTAAGCTAAGACACAGGTGTTACCGAAGTCCCTTCTTTTTTGACCTGCCAATACAATTTGATACTGGTATCTAGGCTGTAATTTAATTTTAAATTGTCATCCATAGAGGGGCACACAAGCCCACTTTGGAAGGAAGAGAGGGGGTCAAGTACATCTAGAATTCGGGCAGCAAAGATTTTTCCATCTGTATCCACCATGACTTCACCACTCTACAGTATGAGAATAGCCGCCCCCAACCCCGAGAAATACCTTAAGCTCATTATTTTGAAGTACCTAAAGGATTGCTCTAAAAGAATTGGTAATCCCATAAAAGGAACTGACAAAAGGTTAAAATTGGCCACCATATCTGAAACACGTATCTGTTTCCTCAGCAGTGTTTAATACAGAATCATTAGCTTTGCACTGTTTTGTAGCGCTGCCTTCCAAGTTAACCTTAAAAGAAGTTCAAAAACCAGGTGGGTCATATTTTCTGATACATAACCAAAACTGTCTGACAAGAGGCTAGTTGGATATCTAATCTTAATGCTCCAGTCAGTACTCAGTTGTTAGCAGCAAAAGTACTTGCAGAAATAACGCAGAGTATCTGCATAGACAGGAATTAGCTTCTGGATCAATTACACTCTTTTCAAAAAAGATCACAGCTTCCTATGGATCAAAAAAATTGTCTGATTAAACACCAACAGCTGGCAATAGTTTGACAACTTTGCCTGAACAGATGCTCCGTCTCTGGGGATATGGGAGAATGAGAAATTCTTTTCTTGAACATGGAGAATTCTTTTCTCCCTGTACAAGTCAGGGAGTACCAGCTCTCCTCCTGGAGCAGTTCTATGCCTACACATGGAGCATGACTATTATACAAAAACTAAACAAGAAAGAAGCAGACTTAAGACTTCGTGGAGTTGGGGATTTGCAAGCCAGAGCCATTTTACTATCACAACTTTTGGCAGTCTGTAGCATTCTCACAATATCTCTAAGCATCAGCATGTTACTGCAGTTACCTCAGGAGGAAGAGTAAGGAGTAAAGTACCAGAACACTACTCATGTACAGAGCATCTCTACTACAACAATGGACAAAGAAGAGAGAAGTGCCACCATGAAATGCCCCCTTTATGGACACCAGCATGACTTACTAAATAGCAGTTCTTAAGTTAGGGGAACATGGTGGCTGGCAATAAAGCTGCCTTGTCCAGAAAGTGAAATGAAATGTTTCTTGTTTCTTCAGGTCACACAAAACCTCTCACACATATGCAAAAGGCAGCCACAACCAGAAATGGGTAATGATATTTAAAAAGCTCTTCGGGACACAACCACTGCGTTATTTCATTCCATAGCTGCTGTGACCTAACATCATATCCAAATGCCAAATAAAATGCCACATTTTATGTTCAATTACCTTTAGCACCCAGAAAATATTTAGCAATTATTTGTTCAGATGGGAGAGAAAGGGATATTCAGCTTAAATTGCAAGTCTTCCATAAAATTCAACATGTCTTTGCAAGGGCTAGATAATTAGCACTGTTATGAACTGTCTGCATCTTACAATTTTTATTAAAAGTAATTCTCATTATTTTGCTACAGAACTAGGTAGTAATTCTCATTACTTTGCAACAGACATTACTATCCAAACTTGATCTCTGCAGAATGACCATTCTCAATGTAGTATGTGAATCTTTACTAAACAAGTGTCTCTACACCCATGCATTCTTAGAGATTAGAAGCTGCCTTATCCAGTAAACAAAACCTGAGATTTACAAGACCAGGTCTGCTGCATTTTACATTATCTCTTAAATTCTATAGGCTCCTTCCTTAGACAATTAACTTTACTACAGATACTACTTCTTTCCCAACAAAGCTCACTGCTATGTAGATATAGCTGTAAAAGTCAAACTACAGAAGGACTGCATACTTGTAAATACTGATTAAAATGGCAAATAAACAGCAAAAAAACATTTAAATAGCTCTTAATGGATAAGATGGTATTTGCAGAAACAAAACTGGAACGATGAGAGTTACAACCTTAATTTTAAATATTAGTAACTAAACAGCTATTTTTTCCCTCTGACAGAGCTGTGGAACAAAATTTATTTTTGACATAAGGCCACCAAAAACAATGAGCTTGGTTCAATTAAAAAAGACATTGTGAAATATTTTATGGTAGATATATATAGAAAAAAAAAAAAATCACACCAAATACCTTGGGATATGTTAAGAGAAGAGAAAAGATCACTTGGGCTAGCTTGTCATAAACTACTAAAGCTTCAGTTACAATACAGCAGACTGCCCAGAACTGCTTTTGGCATGTAGTTTTTATTTGCCTTACTTGGATACTGTAGAAGTTCTGTTGACCAAGATACTAAGCACTAGAAAAAGAAAGTATCTCTAATTAATCTGCCCATTTATTAGCAAAAAAAAGAAAAAAAACAACAAACACCAGAAGATTTGGAAGAGTTGCAATAGTATATGAAGTCCAGAATCATAAAATAAAAGCTAACAGAACTCTTACCTGAAATCTCAGCTGTTCCAAGAGAACATGTCTAACAGTAAGTCCTTACAGTAGTTCCTTAGGATATAACATCAAGAACTAGCACGTATTCCAGGTGTGCTCAACTAGCTCAACAACAGCAGCAGAAAGAACACAGATGAGAAGTTATCATCTCACCTGTATGTCAGATATGCTCTCAAGTGGGCACAAAATGACTGATAGGACTACAATGCAGCTCAGCTGAGAGCTTTGTAAAGAGATGACAATCTCAAATTCCATTGCAAGAGGCTGTCTCTAGACTTTGTGACCATTTTCATTGCATGCTTCACCTCGTATTTATGAGAGCACATCCCAGAAACATCACCAAAACTCTTGAGTATCCTTTTAAAAGTCCCTCTTCTAAAACCCGTATTTTGCCCTGTAGACAAGAAAAGCCTCAGGGGTGAGCACTGATTAGCCAAGGCAAACATCTGCCTCTCTAGCACTTTTCCAGTATTTTATCTTATTCCCCCAACTCCAGACCAACTTTTGTCATTTGTCTTACAGTGTAATGAATGTCTTGAAGATAGTACTACGTTGTTGTTTTATGCTTGCACAGCATCTTGTACTAACATTCCTGGTCCATTATTAATGCAAATTACTGATAATAAAAGATCGAAAACATGAATGAAGCAGAGCTTCTGGAGTGACTTCAGATGAAAGCTGTTAGAAGAAACTCTTAGGTCACTCCCAGCAATTGGTCTACAAACGAGGTAACAATCTCTCTGCAAAGTAACCCCATGTGTAACAGCAAGTCATCCATGTTTTCAACATTTGGCTCAAAACACAGACTACATTACAAGACTAATTTTGTACTGCCATTCAAAATAGATCATTATTTTTATCCAGGAAAAATAAATACATGCTGAGAAATTAAATCTGATGCACTTTAAAATCCTATTCTTACAGAGGGAGGGATGACTACACCTTTTAATTGAGACCTCTGAGTCAAAGCCATCTCTGATACAACTTTATTCAAGATGCTGGCCTGACGTGCCAGCCACTGCCTACCAGTCATATCCACAGTAACATGACTGTGGAACGCTCAACAACTTGGTACAATATTTTATGATGTTTCTCTTACAATACATAATTTATTGAAAGCGGAATATCTGAAAGAAAGAGATGAACTATGTTATAAATAACATCATCTTCAGGAACAGGTGCTTTAATAGTTGACTGTCCCTGTGGATAGTCTTCTAGATGTTATTATTCCTTATTAAACATAAGTTTTTATTTCATTTTATTAACATTGTACTTCACTATGCTCAGTCACTTCAAACTATATAGCACAAGACTATTAAGAAATGCTTCAGAGATCCTGCTTTTCCTAAAAAAGTTCTGCTTACTGCAAAACCAATTTCAATCACTAGCAATTTCTCTTAACAACTGACTTCATGATGGAAGGTGCTAGTGTGTGTTCTTAATTCAGTGATACCAGAATGTCATTTACCTACTACTGTATCTGAAGTTGACAAAAACACAGTTGTACATCTTTCCTGTTGGGTGTGTTTGATGGCATTTTTAGTAAGAATAATTAAATGCATTAACTCCTTAGACATATAAAGCACTAAAACTAAATATTTTAAGGACCCGTTTCTGATTCTTTTTCATACTTTTAGACTGATAACACAACAAAGGTGTTGCTTGTTTTCCAACCCTGAAGAAAACTGGCAGGAAGACTTAGAAGTGGCATGCAGATACTAAGCTTACTGAACTCATTGCAATAGACATAAATTGACAAAGTGCCTTTACGGGTAATGAAACATGTCAAGGAACTAACGAAAATCTGACTGCTTGAGAAATGCACTTTCCAACAGGTATGAAGAGTTGGAGCAAACAATTTAAAAAACCTGCTGTCATTTACACCTGCATCAACCAGGAATAATTTCATTGACCTGTTGCATGAATTTATAATAAAAACAACTGCAAAATGTGGTAAATTTGTTTCAAAAGGCTTTGAAAATATTTGCTTTATGAAAGTCATTTCCACACAGAGATTCCACTGCAGCAAGAACACTTGGAAGAACAGTTCTTGGTTTTGTTGAAGAAAACTGTCTAATCTTTTAATCTTTGAGAAGATTAGAGCTTGTAACTACCACCTGATCAGGATGATGAAATTCTACTAGTGCAATTGATTATAAAGAGTACAAAGCAGAATCAAGCCTTTCATACATATGAGAAGCATAAACCCCTCTGCTGTTAAAGCCATTTCAAAAGATTTCTTCTAAATTGCACAAAAAGGTTCTAAATTGTTAAAATTTTAATCGAAAGAGTAGCATAAGCAGCAGAAAAACATTGGCTGACAAATCAAGAACCCATGTTTTAGCTGTTTTTGTTAGAAGTCTGTTAGAAGTTAAATTAAGATAAACATGCTTAAAACATGTTATACTAACTACTTCCATTAATTCATTACTGCATGCGCTATAAAACCCGGACCACAAAGATTGGAGTATTGTACTATCTTAATTTACATCATAATATAACAAAGAGATTTTTTTTGAACTGCCGGCTGTACACCAGTTGGACACTTAATTTAGGATACAGACTTTCCAAAGGACTCCTTTATTCACTGCAGTTGAGTGGGCCAACAATTACAGCATCCCAGTTGCAGAAAATCTATTACAACGCCAAAAAAAATGAAAAATTACGAACATTTAAAGAGCCTGTGATCCCTTACTAATCTGTTCAAATGTTAATTAGGAACAGCAAGAGAAAATCTGTGTTTATGTCATAAAATTGTCAGACTGACAGATCATAGTCATTGCTTCTGTACGTCGACTAGGAATTTAAAACATGTTTACTAATTCATACTCGTGAACCTTGATAGAACACTTAACAGCTTAATCCTTTAATTTCTCACATCGCTCTTCCTTAGTTATGAGGTGTTCTGGGTCGGATCCCTTGCGAGCAAGGATCTAAAGGGTCAGCTTTTAACAGAAAGGTTTGAAAGAGGCTAAAAAAGAATGAAGGCGGTCAGTTGCAGAGAGAATTGGTCATCCCTTCAGGCGCAGAAAGCTGCTACACCGAACGCAGGTGGGCTGTCACCCCAGCGCACTGGGCAGAAACTAATGAAGGTTGAGTGGAGGAAAGGCACAATAGAACTTCGATGCAGAGGTGTATGGTAATTAAAAATAATAATAATAAAAAAACAACAAACAAAGCAAAACATCTTTCTGAAGGGGGTGGGGAGACGCCTGCTTCCCGCCGGAGGATGCCCAGAGCCCGACGGGTCGGAGCGGCACGTCCCCCCCCAGCGAAGCGGGGCACAGGCGCGGCCGGGACCCGCACACTTACCCCGCTCGCCAGCTCGGCGCCCAGCGAGAGCAGCAGCAGCAGCAGCAGCCTGCAGGGAGCAAAGGGACAGGTCACTCGCGGGGCCGGCGGGCGGCCGGGAGGGAAGGGGCCCGGCGCCTCGGCACTCACCCTGCGCGCCCCGCGGCCGGCGGGGCGGGCGCGCAGCCGCGGCCCATGCCTCAGGCAGCCCGCGGGGGAGGCGGCGGGGACGCAGCCCGGTTACGCGCCACTGCGCCCGCCGGCTCCGCGCCGCCGGAGGAAGAGGAGGGCCCGCCGCCGTCACTCAGGGCGGGCGGGCACGGCGGGGGCCGCCGCCGCCGCCGCTCACCTTCCCGCGGCACCGAGGGTGCCTCGCCCCAGGGGAAGCGGCCGGGCCCGCCTCGGCGGCGCTGCCCCTTCGGGGTCGGTCCCCGCCGGCTGCCCACCGCTGCTCCGCGGCCCCCTCAGGGCGTCCGCCGCCTTCCGCTCCCCGCGCCGTGCCACAGCGTGCCCGGGCAGAAAGTTTGCGCGGTCTCCGCTGAGGCGTCGCACCTGGGCGGAGCTGGGCGGGACGGGAGCGAGCGGAGCGGAGCAGAGCCGAGCCGAGCCGCAGCCGGGCACCCCCGGCAGCCCCGCACCCCGCCGCCCGCCCCTCCTGAGGTGCGACCGGCACTGCCAACAGCTCCCCCTGCCCTCGCACACTGGGATGCTTCCGCTAGAGAAAATAGTCCGGGATCTAGCGGCTGGCTTTCTGCCCGGTGGAGGTGCGGGGCGAGGCGAGGCAGGTGCCCGCCCTTCGAGCCCATAAAGCCCCGGCGCCCGCGAGAAGAGCGGCGGTGGGGATTCTCGGTTCCGTCACGGTGGGGTATGCCGCCCGCGCGTACCCTCCGCCGCCGGCCGCCCTCCCGCCCACGGTGCGGATGAATACTATGGGGCAAGTAGTCCCGGGAGGACTTGAGCCGGGAGAAGCGGGCGAGTGCGGCAGAGGGGCGGGCGCTGGCGTCGGGGCGGCCGGTAGGAGCCGCCTGCAGGGAGCCGCGCTGCCCCGCCGGGCTATGCCCGCTCCGCTGGGCCAGCCCCGGAGCTGTTGAGCGGGCAGGATGGAGTCGCGGTGGCGGAGCCGTAGCTTGGCTGCCGGCTGCCTGGTGCTGCTGCTGGGGTGCTGGGGGCCGGAGGAGGCGGTGGCGGCGGTGAGTGCGGGGCGCTCTCCTTGTTCTCAGGCGCTATCCCCGCCGGGCGCGGCGGCAGCGCGGAGCCTTGGGGAGGGGGGCGCTTTTGGAGCACTCTTCAGAAATGGGGGGGCTGAGAGGGGGCTTCCCGGGGGGGGCGCCGGCCGCGCTGGGGCAGAGGGGGCTGCAGCGGGCCGCGGCCCCTGACAGGAGCCCGGCGACGCGAGGCCGGGCCGCGCGCGGGAGGGTCCCTCGCCGCTCTCAGGTGTCGGGGCTCCGGCCCCGGCCCTGCCTGTCCCCGGACAAAGGCTACCGGCGTCGGAGCGGCTCGGCGCGGTCCCCCCGTGCCCTTGGCACGTCTGGGATCGACGGCGACTGCGGGAAGGCAGGAGGGAGCGTGAGTGCGAGGCGGGGGAAGCCCGGGCGAGCTTTGTGTGTGCTCTGAACCCGCTGCTCCTCCGGGACAAAGGCGGACAGAGCTTCCCCCCCCCCCCCGCCTTTCCCCCGCGAAGGACCTTCGTGGAGAGGTGCTGAGCTCCGCCAGCGAGCCTTCACCTGCAGCTGTTCAGGAGCGCCCGGCGGTGGTGGGGAGCTGGAGGCTCCTGGGCACGGTTTGCCGGAGGACTGTGGCTTGGTTTTCCTCAGGGTTGTGGTTCTGCTTTCTTACACCCCGGCTGGGATGCTAGCGGAGAGGGTGCATGGGTGCAGTGTTGCAGAGGGTGCGCGGTAGGTGGCCCGGAGAAGAATTTTGTTTTCTCTCTTTGGGAGAGGGATGCTATCCCAGCTTCCCTGGAGCGGCTGGGCCTTGAAACTGAGAGGGGGCAGAGGTGATTGCTAGCTTCCCCTTTCAAGGCACTTGACGAAGAACTTCAGCTGTTAACAAGTGGTGAAATTAACTGAAAGGCCCATGCTTTGACATTGCTTAATTTCAGACTTCTACAATCCCTTCCTCTGGCTGTTAACTTTTTCTAAGCTTACTTGGAAGGTAATGCAAACCCAGATTTCTGTTGTTTAGGATTAATCTCGAGTTGATAAATCAGTATGTGTTACAGTAATAGGTATAGAATACCTTTCTGCTACAATCCCCCCCTGCCCGATTTTGTAGTTAGAGCTGACAAGATCTTATTTGTCTTGAACTCTCCTTTGAAGTGCATTCCTTTACAGTGAAACTTTGTAGACCTTTCATCTGCCCTTCCAAAAAGCAAAGCAGCAGCCATAATATAATCCCTTCTTCTTTTACTCTTCCTTCTTACGGTGCCCAGGTGTGTATCCGAGTGTAAGTGATACTAGTGTGCCACCAGTGCTTACTGGTTCGGAGAACTACAGTCTCCAGCTGTCTGTAATACCAGTTCTGTTGCTCTGTTAAGTACCGCCTCACCCCAGGCTACTTCCCATCACTTTCACCCCTAAAGAAGGATCTGGTGGGTCCCACCTACAGGACTTACCTGTTCTAGCAGATGGGGGTTGAAGGTGGGGAGGTCTGCATACATAACTGTGGCCCCTTTCTTCAGGAAAGTGCCCAAGCAGAGTTTTGTTATGTGTGATTGGTGAGAATCTGTGGGGTCTGGGAAGGGGACTGTGCTGAGCCTGTTGCCAGTCCACTGCCTTGGAAGAAATGAAGAAAGGAGAAAAGACAATGGTGGAGTTCCTGGTTCTTAACACCACCTTGTGCTACAGCCTCTCTGTAGGGTGGGTCCCTTGGGGGATTTACTACCCCACATCGAGATAAGATTAACTGAAGACCCAAGGGCTGGGGCCTGGGGGGAGGGGAAGGGGAGAGACCTCTGTTCCAACCTGTGTAAGTCCCACTGACACTTCGCTTTAGTGTTCTGATGTCCTTGAATCTTCAATGATGGTAACACTAAATGATGCTGATCCTTATTAATGAGGACCAGCGTTTTATTTTTCTCATTGTCGGAAAGGGTTGAGTTAACACTCTTAACAGTATGCTTAACACACGCTGTCTCATCTATTAATTTTGTCTTGTCAGAATCTTCTCTTCCCCCCAACAAGATAAATCTGGTGGGTTGAGTTCAGGTCATTCTGGTATACTTATTAAAATAATATCTGAAATTGTTATTCAGCTTTGCAATACACATTTCAAATGCAGAATTCATACCTTGTTCGCTCCAGATTCTTCAAATATTGTATATGGCTATGTGGTTAGTTATAGGGTGGCAGAATGTAGTTGAGAGCCCTCTGCGAATTGGACATAATAGGAAAATCCCAATGACTTTTTAAAAAACCAAACCTGCTGAAACATCGCACTCAAAATCTGAACAGTGAAATCCATCTTTACTGCTGGGTTTTCATAGCCCATCGTCTAAACTTGGCGAGTAGAATATGAATCTTGCTATGCGCTCCTGTGCAGGCTCACTGTTGGTGTAGAATGAAGGGTGTAACTGCTGGTGAACAGTGGGGAGAGGAAAAAGAAAAAAAAAAAAAACACCACTACCAGCAGGGACTCTGAGAACAGTCTTAATTTAGACAAGGAGAATGAATGAGGTGGGAGATGGTGTCATCAGTGCATGAAGTGATTTCAAGTTACACTATTTAAAAAGTGCTTATTTGTTGTATGGTTTCATCAGAGGCTACAAGTGCTTATAATGAATGTTAAGGGGCAATATTATTAAGTGCTCTGCTGGTTTTAATATAAATCTACATACATGTGTACAAGCCAATTAGCTCTTCCTATAAGGAGATTTTTCTCCTCTCCTAGCAAGTTTACACTTGCATTGTGTTGTAGAAAAGTGATTATAAGTTGTGACTGGGAAATCTGTTTAGTTAAAGAACATAGATGGGCTAGATTCTTGAATTGTGGTAATCTGTGAAACTCACTTGAAGTTAGTGATGGTCCATTGGTTTATATTTTAAAAACTTTCCCTCATAGTTAAGGCCCATGTTTTTAGAGTGTAAATGGACTTTGTCAGCCCAAAAGTTATTAAGAATGAAGTAATTTCTGCAATGTCTTTTTTTTTTTTCTTTGCCTTCTATTATAACTCCAGTTTGACTGGAAGTGTGGGGATGAAAACAGCTGTTCAAATATGGTAAGGCAAGATAGGTATTATCTGTGTTAAAGTAATGTAGTATTCAAGTAAGTTTAGTTGATTATATATGGTTACCTCTGAAAGGAAAAAATATAAATACATGCTACCATGTAATTAATTACTATGTACTTGATTAATATGGTTAACCTGTAAATGATGGTCATCTGTGCTTCTCTTTTTTTGTCATAACTATTTTATCATGGTAATAGTGGTTGTTATTATTTCCCATTTCATAACTGACTGGCTCTTTCTAGTTATGAAAGCTAGGTTAGTAAAAGCAGAAAGAAATGGATGCTGGCTTTTAGGATTCAAAAAATATTTCATCCTGAAATTCCGTGGATATGTCTTGATTAGTCATGCACAAGACTTTCTCAGTTTCATAACATCGAGGCTCAAGCCCTCCTGCTTGTGACTTGTCATTTGTCATGTGTATTACTTTTGACCTTTCATGGCTCTTAAAGATGTAGTAAAAGTTGTATCTCAAGGTGTGTTCTGGCACATATTAAAATACAAACAAATTGAAAGAATCCTGAATGAAACTTAATGCAGAAACCATTTGAACCATAATATGATCTTTTGCAGCTATGCACACAAAATTTTTATGCATCTTATTCAGTTTTTCCACATGATGGAAATAGACTGATAGTTCAGTGGAAACTCCTAGGCTTTAATTTTCCTGATCATGAATGAAATAATTGCTTTCAGCAAGTAGATTATCTTATTTTAAAGTAGAAAAAGAAATTTTCCTGGGACAAAAATATTAAGTTATTTAACAGCAAATGTAAATTTACATAGTGATCTTTTTCTACTATGAATAAGCAATAATACTTATCATAATGCAATCAGTTGCTGTTGGTTTTACTAGAACATGTAGAAACTTTTCTTACTGATTTCAGTTGTTTTGTAATATATAACATCCCAACAAATCTAATATGCATATTTCCTATCTGGGCTAAAGTGCAGTAAGGCATCTGTTCCACACATACAGCAAAGATGTATTGTGCGTTTTTACCTTTCATTCACTTAGATTAAAATGCTTCCTTCTCTGACTGTATGGATTGTGTAAACTCTCCACTGATATCACCACATAACAAGATATCTAGATAACACTCACTTATACGTTCTAGGAATAGTATTACGCAAGCATACTGAATGGAAAGCAGCCTCTGCCAGTAATGATAATACCAGACAAACTGCTTTTTAAGATGCTTTTTGCTTATCTGTTTCATAAGGCTGTATGGACTTAGTAATGTTTAAAACCACTGGGGTGCTTTTAGGTTCTTGCTGTATGCAGTGTTTGGCTGTCAGGCATTGGCTGCAGACCTTTCTGTGCTGTAAATAATCTCTTCTCAAGAGTATCTAAAATAAAACCTGTTCAAAAGATACAGTGGTGGTACAGATTTTAAGGATCCTTAAGCAGCATCCTTTACCCTCTTGTGAAAGGTTAGCAATGCAATTAAACCTTATCACTGGTACAGTGCAGCTTCTGAAAAGGGAAGCGTGCTAAGCATCCTGGTTATGTAATTGCTAAGTGTGTGGTATGTGGAGGAAAAGCTTCAATGTAATGTGAGTTTGTCAACAGAATAAACATAGCTGAGCTGAAGAGGAGAGGGTCCCGTTAAAAAAAGAATCCTAATGCTTATTTGAAGAAAATTGCTTTGCAATTGTCTCAAGTCTTTCTTGGAGAACTGTTGTGAGGAGATGCAAGGAGTGAAGAGGATGTGATCTTAATTTTAGGAGATGGATATTGGGCAACTATATAATTGCAAAGCTGTATTGCAAATGAAACATTTTAGCTTAAACTTGTTAATGCTTTAGTCTCTCTCCCTCTAAAAATGATAATTAAACTATAAGGTATTGATGGACAATATCAAAGTCTTTTTTCCAGGCAGCCTAAAGATATATGTGCCTTTCACTTGCAAAACTGCTTCTCTGTTGCTGTGATTTGAGAGTGAGTCTGGACTCAACTTCCTGAGGCCCCTTCCAGCCTGAATTATCCTATAAGTTTAAAATTATGCAAGCGTACAGTTGTGCACCTAGATGTACTTTAAGATAACTTGCATATCCTGTAGTCAAAAGTTAATCCTAATTAGAATCATAGAATCATTTCAGTTGGAAAAGACCTCAAGATAATAGAGTCCAGCTGTTAATTGTGTAGTTAAATTGTGGGCTGGAATATTCATGTTTACTTAAATGCTTTTTTAAAGTTGCATCTAATCAAGAAGCCAACTCCTAAGCTGTCAGCACAGCATCATTCAGAACTTAAATTTTGTATTCTCCTTTTGTGGCAGATATCTTATGCAGTGTGTGTTTATGTATTATTCTGTTATAATGTAACAAAATAAAAATTGTCATGGCAGTATTGACAATGCGTGTGTTTTGTCCACCTGAAGTGTGTGTGTTAGGAATCAGAAAAAGGAACTTTAAAGCTATGGATTTCAGCTGACTTTGACAGTGGTAGCCTTCAAGGCTCTTGGTTGGACTTGTCCCCTCCAGATTGGAGGGGAACAAAAATAGTTTGGTCTCATCTGTATTTTGTTTCTTTTACCTAATATCTACAGAGAATTAAAATGTCAGAATCTAATTTCAATCTGTTCTCTCTCCTGGCACTGTAAAAAGCATCTGTGTGCAATGCACTTAAACTACAACCAGAAGTAAAATAGCTATTCTCTACAAAATGATTCTTTTTATTGAGGCATATAGCTAGACCTGCAAAACTGTCCTACTGTAGTCTAATATGACCCCACCGTATGCTAGGTAAGCTTTGCTACTGCAGCTCTGCTGAAACCCCTGCTTTCCCTCCTTTTAACTTTCCCTGAGATGAGCAAAGCTGTATTCACTTTCCAGGCTGAACACTGGCTAGTAAGTCTTTTTGCCAGTGTCTGTGTATCATCCAGGACTTTCTGCTGAAATATATTAAATGTGTTGGAAGGCATGTTTATTCTAGGACTGACTTTAGTTGTTGTCAAGGTGAATCTTGGTTTTAAACCACACCATTAATTTAAGGCAATATTTATGCTGTACTGATTCCTAGGGAATTTGGATGCTCTTAGAAATCAGAACTAAATAACCCTTGGTTGTAGCTGAGGTGTAAGTATGTGGTAGATACCCCTTCTCTAGAAACAGTGAGCATGCAGGAAATCTTTGATTTGTATGGAAATGTTTCACTGGTATGAAACTAAGACTCTTAACTTCTTTCTCCACTGTAATAGTTGTGTGTCTCACCTCCTTGTGTTATATTTGGACGTGTAGTTATGGTACGTAACATCACCTTATTGGCTTGGTAGAAGAACTTGAAGGCTGACTGGTCTGTTTGAGCCTCTTGTGCGAGGCTGAGGTAAGATGCTGCCAATTGCATCACAAACTCACTTGAGAGCCATGGCAAATAACCAGCAGAGCTGTGTTGGTATGGCTTCGTCCAAGAGCCTGAGACTGCAGAGCAGTTCATGAGAAAGGTAAAGCTTGATATAGGGGCCTTTCAGCTCAGAGTGTTTTAGGAACCACTGCTGTAAGTGACATAAGCTATAATAACTTTTTAGTACTTTTGTATAGAAAATTAAGCAGAACTACACTTTTTCTTTCTAGATTAATTTTCTGTTTGACTAACTGCCTTTTTGTGGTGTTACTGGACTAGACAAAAATACAAAACCTTAATGCGCTAAACAAAATCTGGCTTTATTTGGCAACCATAGTGGTAAAGTGAAGCAAGTTGCCAGCATCTGTACTGAGAGACAGGCTGTAAGCTTTGAATATCAACACTGTGTGTGGGTGTGTTGTTTTCTTTTTGACAGACTCCTTTTTCTACCTAAAGTCTTTCAGGAACTTCAGGTACCTTAGAGGGTTGGCAGCATTGAGTGGAAGAAGGGCAGAAGCTTGTAGGTGGTGTCAGATGTTGCACTTTACATTTTGTAACTTGAGTTACCCATATACCATCCATAACTGGTATTTGTATGGCTGAGAAGTCAAAGCCTTCTGTTCATCTTGTAGCACCTTCTCAAATACAAATTAGGTCTCACATACATAAACACGTGCACTAAGAGGCATTGGTATGTTGTATTTAATGTAGTAGAGTGCAATTTGGATTCTTCTGTGAACAAGAGGAAATAAGGTAACTGAGTTTCTCTTGCAACTCAAAAAATAAGAAAAATCCCAGAGCACTTGATAACAACGATGGGGTTTGAATGATGTTTCAAGTCTGTAGTGAGGTGCTTGGAATTAATCGGTTGCCTGAGTTTTGTTCCGAACTTCTGATATAGGAAGGCCATGCCTTTCTACCCTATTACTTTGTGTGCTTTTGCCTCTGAAACCCTTGCAAGAAGGGTGCTGGGGCTTTTTTTTGCTTGTCTATGATGCTATAGGCTGGCAATCTTTTTTTTCCCCTTTCATCAACTCCTTCATGCTGTTCTTACAGTAGGAGTTTTCTACTTTTCTGTCTTAATATAGAAAGATGTCACTTAACTTGTATACTAGTATAAACAGCGTGATATGAAAAGGGTGACTTGGAATCCAGGACTACTTAAAAGATCAATGCCAGATCAGGTTATTTTTCATTAAACTGGACTTATGGGTCCTTCTATTTTAATAACTACCTGTTGCTAAACAAATTATATTAAATGCTTTCTGGCAGTATTTTTCATCTCCATGTGCAGAAAAAAAGTTCTGTGTCCATGTATTTAACTTCTATCCTGACCACTCCTTTCTCTGCCAGTTTCCTGGTAGTCATACTCTCATCCTTTCCCTTTTTTTTTTTTTTTTAATCAAGCTAGGAAAATTGATTTTGATTATATATACTGGACTTCTGGGTATTTCTTCAGTACTCTGAAAAATGTCGAGAGTTTACAGTGTATTCAGAATAGTTAATTTTATTACTGTCCCCTCTGGTTCCCAGCCTTTAATTCCTGCATTCTGGGTGAAAATATAACAAGCATTAATTCTTAACTACGTAAAGCTGTTGAGCTTAAGCAAGCATTAATTCAACACTTGCATTTGATTATTTTTTGGCTTCACCTTGTTAGTAATGAAGACTAATGTTCCTTCATTAAGAGATATGTTGATAAATCATGAAAAAGACTATCTGGAGTCAATGTATCTACTAAACAGTGTTGATTCTTCAGAGGCAAACCTTTCTCTTTATGCACGTAAATCCTGCAGGTGTCTGATAGAGAGGAAGAAAATGACCACCTTGGGCCATGAACTGCACTCTTTCTGCACCTTGAATTAAAGTAGCAGTTATTAAAACCACAATTAAATGGCTTTACTTAAAGCAATGAAAACTAACATGACCTGCAGGCAAGGCTAGACAGGCCTTCAGCTCCCAGAAAACTTGATTTCCTGACAAGAAATGTCACTGCAAAACAATGTTTGGGTGAAGGAGCTTATGAACTCAGTTTAAAAACATTTTTAAAATAATCCTTTTTATGGGGCAGTGATTTTTTTTCTTCGGTCAACTTACTTTGAACCAACCTGTCATACAGAATGACAGCAGAAGCCATAGTCTCTGAAAGGCAAAAGTAACTTCTAGCTGTCATTCAGACAATGTGAACTTACTTAATCAGCAAAAATACTTATTCTGAATTAAAGAACATGTCTCTTGTATATTTAACCTTAAAAGGCAAAGGTATTCAGAAGGAAAAGTAGGCTGCTTCACTGGACTGAAAAATTGAGGATTTGTTTGACTTCTCCTATCTCTTTTCATCTGGTCGCTGTGTAGTCAGACATGAGGACAAAACCTTGAGGCTTCTGCAAAACCATTACTTTTTCTTAAGTCATTTAAATATTTAAAACAACAAGGAGAAAATACAGAGAGGATGACAAAACTTGTAAGGCTTGAGTGTCTTCTGTTTTGGCAGTCAGCTTAACTTCAAATATTCATTCAGCCCTTTCTTAATGAGGAAAGTAGTGCCATGAAAATCACTGGAAGCCTGTGCCCAGAGCCTGCCCAGGCAAACAGTAAACACATCGATACAGAAGCTGGTATCTGTGTTGGTGAGATTTTTTTGTATTTTTGACTGAGGGGAAAGTGTATATGTAATGTCGTTTACTTTCTTATCCAGAATGATTATGGAAACTTCTTGGCAATAGAATTGGTGACACTCCTCCACACATGCTTGCACACACACAAAAGTCTTGAAAGTATCTTTTTCTGTTCTAAGAAGCTTTCAGACTCTTAAAGTAATAGTAGTAACAAAGTGTTAAGACATTTGTCTAAAGTATGAATTTTTGTATCCTAAGTGAACCTAGAAAATTCCTTAACTTTAGACTTGAATGAGAAAATGCTTGTTGACAGGTCTAGTCATGCTCAGAAAATGTGTATTTTTAGAACATCAGCATACTGTACCTAAGTGAGACTAATCAAACAGGTCTCTTTAAAGAACCTTAACTTGCTTGTATACTACAGAAGTAGCTGTGGAGGAACAGCACAGCCAGTCATGGCAGTAATGGAAATAGGACTTTATGGTTTTTTCTTCTTTTTGAACAGCCAGGCGAAGTATATGTGTTTAACATCAAGAAGATGGTGGATCACTGTGAATGTATTGCCCTAAACTTCACTGTAAGCTTTCCATTGTCTTTCTTGGTCTTAATGGCAGAAAGGATTATGTTGATAATTTTGGTAGAAGACTATTTAGAATAATAAGGAAGCCCTTAAGCTTTTTGGTAGTGTTTGGGAGTGTACCAGAGACCAACTTTCATCAAACACTGATCCTGAAAAAAATACTGTATTATCATCAGTAGCTAAAAGGATTCAGAGGACAAATACAGAAGGTGGATTTTTAAAGTATAAAGATGAATTTCTGAATGCTAATCATTATGAATTAGTAATGAAGTCTGGAAAAATTCAGTCATGAAAGATTTTGCTGCACTTGAACAGCAATTTTATTGATCATCTTAAATATGCTGCCTAAGAAGCTTTGGTTACTTGCTTCAAAACACTGTCATGTCTCCTGGAAGAAAACTCCTGTTCAGATCAGTGTGTGTATTCATAATGCAGTAATCTTTGGACAAACTTCTCTGGCTTTTTTGGCCTTTGCTTCAGACAGAGCACTTAATTTCATGTTTTGTACTGTGATAGAAGACACTGATAAAATGTTTGACATACCTGAGATCTGAAATGTGAGCTACAGTTGTACCTTGGTAGTTGTTTCAGTACTGATTCTGTATTCCATTCAGCTTTGAAGAGCTGGAGAATTTTAATAAGTTTACAGTCTTGCCCTATGCTTGATGGGAGAGCATAAGCGTAGAAAACTGTATTGGGTTTGTGTTGCAAGGCTTTGGTAGCAGGGGGGCTGCAGCGGTGGCCTCTGTGAGAAGCTGCCAGAAGCTTCCCCCATGTTCAATGCCAGCGGGCTCCAAGGACACATCACTGGCTGAGGCTGAGCCCATCAGTGATGGTGGTAGCACCTCTGGCATAACTTATTTAAGAAGGTGGGGAGGAAAACAGCTGTGCAACAGCAGTTGAGAAAGATGCATGAGAAACAACTCTGCAGACACCAAGGTCAGTGAAGGAGGGAGAGGAGGTGTTCCAGTCACTGAAGCAGAGTTTCCCCTGCAGCCTGTGATGAGGCAGGATGTGTCCCTCAGCCCATGAAGGCCCACGGTGGAGCAGATACCCACCTGCAGTAATGGAGGACACCACGCTGGAGCAAGCGGATGCCTGAAGGATGCTGTGACCCCATGGGAACCCTGTGCTGGAGCAGGCTCCTGGCAGGACCTGAGACCCTGTGGAGAGAGGACCAGGCTGGAGCAGGTTTGCTGGCCGGGCTTGTGACCCTGCTGGAGCAGGCTGTTCCTGAAGGACTGCACCCCGTGGGAGGGACCCACGCTGGAGCAGTTCGTGGCAGACTGTCTCCCATGGAAGGGACCCCACACTGGAGGAGGGGAAGAGAGTGAGGAGGAAGGAGCAGCAGAGGACGTGTGATGAACTGACTACAGCCCCCATTCCCCATCCCCCTCCACCGCTTGGGGGGAGGAAGCAGAGAAGTTGGGGGTGAAGTTGAGCCTGTAAAGAAGGGAGGGGTGGGAAGAAGGTGTATTTAAGATATGGGCTTTATTTCTCATTACCCTATTTTGACTTTTGGCAATAAATTAAGTTAATTTCTTTGAGTCTGTTTTGCTTGTGATGGTAATTGCTGAGTGGTCTCCCTGTCCTTGTCTCAACCCACAAGCCTTTTGCTGTATTTCTCTTCCCTGTCCAGCTGAGGGGGGGAGTAGTAGAGTGGCTTGGTGGGCACCTGGCATCCAGCCAAAGTCAACCCACACCACAAAAGCATTGTTGGACTTAACACTGAATACTTCACGGAAATGTAGATAACAATTAAAAAGTGCTAAAATTCCAAGCTTGTCGTTCATTGTAGAATCACAGGAAAACTTTGGCTGGAAGTTTAATCCTCCTGCTCCCAAGGCTGGATCAGGTAACCTTTTGCTCAAAGCAGAGAGCTACTGTCTTCAAAGTTCTCTATTTGTTCTTCTTATAGTTGCAGACTAAAAGGACATTGCAAGAGTATCCTCTATTCCAAACTTTGCTTGCTGTAGGAATACAGTGAAAACTTTGTGGAAATGCTCCTCATACTGAGTGCTTGTAATTAACCTACCGGTTACTGCAGGATGCAGAACATATATCACAAACTTGCAGGAGGTTATTTTCTTGGCATGTGTTCCGCTCCAAATAGCACTTGTGGGAGTTGGTATATTCCCTGAAATGGGGTGCCTCGGGGAATACTTTCCCTTAGAGAAAGTGACTTTGTTTTGGAATGTGTACAAATGCCAGGGGCTGTGTCTCGCTTCTGCCAAGCTTAAAACTGAACTGCATCTCAAGCTTTCATAGTACTTGAAGGCAATTTCCTATGAATGGATCTCCTCACTTTAATAATTATGGAACCATGTGTGCTCTCCTTGCCTACTCCTACTTTTATAAACTGACAGTATCTTTGTGTGATGTTGCAAGGAAGACAGCTTACTGACATCCTCAGACTTGGTCAGAGATTCTTGGGCTAGATGTTGTTAACTTGCTGCTGAGTAGCCTGCAGAGAGTGATTGTGAGTAAAATAAATTGCTGGAGAAAACCATTACTATATATGTGTCAAAGGAAGGAGAAGGTTAAGGCTATTGCTGAAGATTTCTTCCCTTCCCAAAACAATTAGTACTCTACTATTTACGCAGCATCTGATGAAAGTGACACTGTGCTCACAAGTTTTACGTGGATGGTATCCCTCTAAATATTTTGAAAAAGGAATATTTGGGTTACACATTTTAATTGGTGCTTTAATAAAGAGACAATCTTGTGCATGTATTTTTTTATGTATTCATATTCTACTGAAATATTTTTTATTATTGAACTTGGGACAAATACTGCATTGTGACTGTCTTAAATGCCTTTTTGTGGTATGGAGGGCAATAGAAACAAAATACAGAAAAAATTGTAGAGGCTTAGACATCAGCTTTTGTTTAAAACAAATATAAAGTGCATTTCCTTTCCCTCTGCTGCCTTTTCTCTAGCACTGATCAGATTTATTTTGCTTTTCCTACTACCGATACAATGTTAATACTTTAAAAAACAGTTTTTCAGTGCTTTTTGTAAAGATCTTATCTATGGTTCTTTTAGCTAGTTCTTTGGCATGGGTTCAAATTTTTTTGAAATGTAGCATGTCTCTGTCAAGTGTGACTTAATTCCTAGGGCATGCTTTCTGTTAAGTGATGATCAGTGCAAACCAAATGTAGTGATTCTCAGGATAGTGTAATGTATAGCCTCTAGATGTAATCTCTGTAGTGTAAGGGCATGAAATCTGTTTCTTCTAATCGAGGTTGAGTGTCTAATTCCAAGATCTGTGTGTGCTAGATAGAATGATCTATTGGTGCTAGCCTGCAGCTGTCTTTTCCAGCATTTTAAAGGCAATAAAATACATTCAGGCCCCCTTTTTCTTTGCCCCAGTGAAATAGTCTGTGGGAAATTAACTGTTGTGATCCTCCATGTCACACTAAGGTTATTTTTCATAGTAAGGTGCACCTTGCTATGAAGCACCTCGCTTGGTGACAGGTGCTCTAAGGAGGCCCTGAGCTATCGCTGGTATATAGCCAGTGTGTTAGTAAATGAACTCAGGAGGCTAACACTGAGGGCTGCTCTATCTGCTGAAGTTAAGCATGTGAGCTCCTCAAAAGGCATCTGAGAGCTCCCACTAAATATCCAACTTCTATCAGCTTTAGGAACTTTTGAGCCCATGTAGATAAAAGAAGAAAAGGGCCTCCCAACTCATCAAGCCCTGATGTTCCGTTCTTTTGGAAGTGCCTCTAGCTTGTGGGGTTAGGACAATTGCTTTGTCTTCCTTCCTTGTTTAGCCTGGCCCTCTTCAGTGCCACTTACTTTTTCAGCTTTGATTACCTGAGGCTGGAGAGTAGCTTTTCTGTTAGTATTGAGCAATACAGAGCGCTGCCCACAGTGCTATCTTCAGGTATTAAAATGATCACACAGAGTATGCTGATGCTACAGGCATAAACAAATGATAAAACAGCTTTCACTAGGAGAACCTTGGAGCTATGATACTTGGTCCAAGAACTGAGGGAGAATGGAGTTGATAATCACCTCCACCACAAAAAAAAATCCCCCAGATACCCACCCAGCCCTAAGTGAGTTAGGTCTTGTTCTAACAGTTAAGAGGGTGTGTACGACTTCAGATAACATCTCAATGCAATATCACTGTGCACAGCCTCTATTCTTTTTAGCGTGTATACTCGCTTAATCTTTGGTATTACTTTAGTGCTTTCAGTAGTTTCAAAATAGACCACAGCAGGGTTGGATTAATCTGCAATGCTATTCTATTTTGCCTCTCCTTTCTCAGAGGAAGAAGCGGATTTCTGTTCTTGTGTGGTCTGCTTCATGCACTTGACCCATGAAGGTGCACTTGTCAGTGACAAATGATTGACGTCCATTAACAGCACTCGGGAACTGAAGCTTCCTCTGTTGCATGTTATATGGCTGAAGGTGAAAAACAGGACATTTCCTAAGGAGTTAGTTTGGAGCCTGTATCTTTATTCCATTTCTTTAACCAGGAAAGGATTAAAACCAGAAAGACTGGTGTTATGACTATAATATTTGACTTGCAAGCATATCTGAGGCTTACAAGCCTAGCTGACAGGTCTAAGTTTCTGTTACATTTGGACATGGTTATAGCAAGTGGCAACATCTAACACCTGTCATTTGGGAAAGGTCCTAAATGACTAGTAAATCTTAACCTGTAATGAGTACCATATGGCACTTCTTATTTGCAGCTGGAAAAAATCAGGAAGCCTCAAGAGGCTAGTGATTAGAGTTGTGTGTAAAATTCAAGTAAAACTGAGACTTCCTGAAAAGCAGAGTGGCATGGTGTAAACTGCTACTGACTCAGTGTCAGGTACTTAATGCTTGTGTCTCAGTGCTGGTGTTGGTTGCAGAAATATGTAACTGGATAGGTAAAAATGGAAGCATGCTTAAAACAAACCATTACTCTAATTTGCTATATACTTAAGAGTTTGCTTATGGTCTGTGTAAAAGCTAGAGGATGGCTTGCGTTCTGAGTTCAGCATTTAGAACTGAAATGGGGAGTTGTGAAGTGTAGACTGCCTACAGAGGTGATACGAAACTTGTCGATCCCCAAAGCCTCCCATTCCAAAAGAGAAAAGCCAACCAGAGTTACTTTGTTTAGGGTGTTTCTCTATTAACACTGTCTAGAGGTTCCTGCAGGTGCTGCATTGCCTGCTGAGGAGGGAAATGTGGTGTTTAGCATCTGTCAGTTCATGAAGATTTACTTGGAGATAAAGTGGGATGAGAAGACCACCTGGTAGTTTACATTCTGGTTTTAGTGCTCTTTGCTTTCACTGTTTACCAGGAGGTGTACTTGCTGTAAATCTAAATATACGTGCTTTTTAAGGTGCTGCCTTTGGATGGCAGCATAAAGGTAGTACTTAACCTGAGTTGCTATTAAAGGAAATCATTGCAAATTTATAGAGCATGATGTGGAGCTGTTTGGAAATGTGTATTCGTTAGGACAGGAGTGCAAGTGCTTGGCTTCTTAGGTCTGTTCAGTTTTAGCTGTGAAAGGTTTATGACAAGGGCAGTGGATCTTGATATGACTATTTGCTTTCTGTGTGTCTCATCCAGTAAAATATACTACACTGAAGCCCATTCTTTGTCTTGTAATACTTAACAGACCACAGAAATGTATGAGTTTTCAGAAGTGGTGAGAACTGTCCATGTTCTTTTCCTTGCTTACAGTTAAGTGCAAGGCTGGCAGCACTCATTAAAGCAGAGTGGCAACCATCGTTTCTGAAGATGGAAGCTTTGTAGAAATACTGTGAGTTGCAAGGACTAACTCTGTTCCTTGTGCTGCATGCTTAAATTTTCTTCATGTCCTGAAGAGTTTTCAGTCTTCCCCCTCTTAAAGCCAAGTATGGAAAAAGGGAGCAAGGTCTGGGACTGCAGGGAAGTTGACTGGATGCCCAGCTGGGCTCATGCACTTTCTGTCCTCTTGTCTGGTTCAGGGATCAGATACAGAAAGATCCTGTCAGGCTGCAACACCTGCTGTTCCAGGGGAATAACTTCTGTGCATGTTTGCTTGTTGCTTTTACCTTAACTGTTAAAAAAGGGAGTTCGGAATTCCTAACTCCTGGGAGGTTAAAAACTCTTTCTGTTTAAGCTTCTTCCAGCTGACTTGCAGCCTCTCTGGAGCTTGTTAGGGATGAGTCCTTCCCATTTTTTTCTGTTTCTAGAAAGTCTGATCAGCAGTTTAGGCATTTGAATAGCCTGCCCTTCTACTCCCCTTGTTTGCCAGCTGAGTCTTTTGTGCAGCAGTAGCAGCTGCTTCATGGCAGGTCACTCGACCTGTCAAAATCTGTAGGTGAATGCTTCTGTAGATCTTGTCTCTGAACCTTTCTTAGGAGCTTCCAGGAAAAAAGAGAGAAACTGTTCCCTGTGTTGCTCTCAGATTTATAGGGAGAAAGCTTTATGGGCTGATCAGTGCAGTTTGGGGATGAATAAACAAGCTTTTGGGTGTTAATTCAGTAAAGAGACTGAGTCCGAAAGTTTTCTGTGGTCAGTCTATGCCAGCTGGTCAAGGAAAAGTATATTGCTACAGATATTGCCTTTATTTTAACTAGAAACTGCTGTGGAAGATAACCTTTACAGAGAACTGTGTGTTAAAAACCTGTAATTAGTTTGGTTTAAAGCAGTAAAATTCTGTATCGTTTTAGTACAAAGTACAGGCAGAAAAATTCAATCTTCTTTAGGAAAGAGCTCACCTCTATTTCTTGTGGTTTAGTGTTTTTAATATACACGTACTTGCTTAAAATTTTTGATAGTCTAAAGGTAGTTATGCCAAGGTTTCTCTTGCTAATGTTTTTGGTTTTTTGAATGTTTGAAGAAGTAGCCATTTAATTCCAACCAAATCATAGTAGCTGTATTCCAAGATAAAATTAATGGATCTGTAAACTTTCTGTGTAATCAGAACATTTGTGGTCTGGTAGATTTACAGCGTCTCTTCCAGTTATATTTCATGTTATTACTATAATATAAGCTATTCAGTTGTCTAGATAGCAAACAACCTAGTGCTGCTGCTTAAGAGGAAAAAGAAGGGTTGGTTAGCCATCAGGTGTCTCAGAATCTGTTTTTAATCTGTCTCTGTTGTGTTCACAGTGGTCAGAACTGTGGCTACTACAGCTAAGAGCTTACTCTGCAAGTCTGAACAGATCTTGTATTGTGCAGACTTCAAAGAAAGATAGTGCCTCAAGGTGTAACAGGTTAAATTACATGTCAGAAGTTTCCTTACTTAGGAGAGAAAAAAAAGAAAAGGAAAAAAAAAAAAGGAGGCTGGTCAACTGGTCAAGAACTTATGAAACATGTTTTGACTCAAATTTTAGAGCATGAAACTTATTCTCATACTATCTTTAGCTAGGTAAATTGAGGGAAGCGATTACTTAACAGGGTATGTAATAATATTTTAATTCAGATTCTGCTTTAGAAATGTTACTGCTCATAAATACAATACTTCAGTGAGATAAGAATTATATGGATTATCAAGCTATGATGACTTTGGTGCCATAGTTGACTTCACACAGTTATTTGAGTGATAAACTGCAGACTTGTACTCTTGCTAAGCCTAATGATTTCACATACATGCTAAGCCTAAAGAGCATGTATGTGAAATCATAATTAGAACTCACAATAGCAGCTTTAACTCGCTTGTCAAATCCTCACAAAACCTTTTCTTTCTTGGTTATATTTGTGTCCAGGCAAGTGAAAGGAAACTCAACTTGCTGAAGATAGATGGTGAAATCTTTGACCTGGATGAGTAGTAAATCCTTAGCTAGATAACTGTGCAGGTGTTTTGTTACACAGATCTTGGCAAGCTAATAAATGTGTGTTCTTTAGGACCACCATCAAAATAAAGCTTAATCTTTGTCTGTTTGGGACTGAAGGCTGAATTTCTTTTCTGTTGTGGCTGAATTTCTTTTCTGTTGTGAATAGAAGGATGAATAACTGAGTTTAAGACTTTTGCATGGTTACAGTAGAAAGAGTACTATAGTCTTCTTCCTAGGGCAAAGGCGTTTGTAACTGATACTTTTTTGTATTTGAACTCACTGATTTTAATAAAAATGAATTTATAACAACACAACCAGTCTTTATATTGATAGAATTATCCAATATTTATGCTCCCTTTTTCTCCAATGTTAGAATATTCTTATGTTTCCTGACTGGGAAGCTGTCATATTTGAGGGTCATATGCAGAGGGTGATGTTAGTAGCATTTAGGCAACTCCTGTAGCAGCTAGAATAACTATGTGAGGTGCAGGATTTGTCCACTCTGTATAAGCTTCATTCTAGAAATAGGTCTTCGACCATTGTCCAACAAATAGCTGCAGTATCTACTGTGAAAATTCGGTTCTACCAACCTTAAATCGTGAACAAGAGCAAATGATGAGATGTTGCAATTCTGCTTGGGACTGCAGCTTCTACAGTTTCGTGAACTACGAAACACTGTTTTACTGATTCTCAGCATCAAAGTTGCATGTATTTGAGTTAATCTAGATATTATAGGAGTTCTAGCAAATAAGTTTATGTTACCAAATATGTGGTCTAGAGACAGACTTGGTGATTTGTGAAGTCCTATTTCATTGTTTTCTGGACTAGAAGACTTCAAAAGCATGGATTTTGGCTTAATTAACACTTCCATTGTTTCTAACCCCTCTCCCCCTTCATCTTTGGCAATCAAACCCCAGTGGGGGTGATGCTTGCAGTGTAAGAATTTGAAGGGTTTGATATACTAGTAGTTCTTTTGATACTGGGCTTTGTGGTTTGGTGTGATTCTATCAGAATGTAAGACTCAGTATGTCATTCAGCTTTTTTCTTTGCTTTCCAAAGAAAGTATTACTGTGTAAATTTCATTACCTGCTTAGCTTGCTAACAAGAAAACTGGTCCTGTGATGCTGGTAAATACTGAAGGGAGAGACCTGAGGTGCTTGATAATGTGTCTAAAACTTACAAATAGCACTTGCTCCTAATAGTATTAGCTTTTATAACATTTGGAAGGAAAGGGGGAAAAAAAAAAAAAAAAGCCTGAGGTATTTAGTCTCTGTGTCCATCCTGAAGTTGAGATTATACCTTTGAATACCAGTAATTCATTACCTGAGTAGCTGCAGTTAAACCTGCTGCAGATAGTAGCATGAGTCATGAGCACATCAGCTTTGCAGAAGCACTTTTCTTACTCTTATCTGCAAAAAAGTATACCGGATTGAATTGCAAGTTTCAGGTTCAAGAACTCTTAGGGGACACAGACTATGTACTATATGGAAGCCCTCAAAGATGAATTGCTTTTGAATGAGTTTCATTACCGGTTCTTCCTTTGACCATTCTAGTAAATGGGAGTCTTAATAAAACCAAACTATCAAAAGGCTTGATTATATGTGTTCAAATAAATCCTAGTGAAGTCATTAGAAAAAAGTATGGGAACATACAAATGCAGGACACAAACAGCAATTGCTGCAGCGTGACTTGTGTGCTTATTAACATTTTTTTCTAGCCTTTGCTGCTTACTGTCTGCTCTTCCCTCACAAGCTGTGGAGTATTGTTCCACAGTTCAGTTGCTTCTGCGATCTGAGCATGTTGCAGAGTTTAAAATTTGCTTTAAAATTCTGGCCAACTTCTCCTAGGCAGGATTTATTTTAGCAATTTCTGTGCATCTTTTCCCTCCTGGAGGGAACTTTTCTCACCTGAGGAGGTAGCGTACAATATTGTGGTGTCAAATAACTGTCTGATTCCTTTCAGGACAACATCTGTTTATGAAGCTGGTGTGTGCATGTTAATCCCAACAGATGTTGCATGCTGAAGCTTGGTGGTCATTTAAATCTCTGCGGGAGTCTTAATACATTACAGGCCACACCAGCATTTAAAACCAGTGACTGTACACAATCAGGTTTTGATTCTTACTTGACCTCTTGATGCCACCCAAACAGAACTGTCAAGAAAAGCGTGTAGTCTGTCAGTACAAACTGCATTGCTGGGTAGGTTCAGTAATGTCACTATGCTCTCTAGAAATGAGAGGGGTTTATCAAACAGGAAATTCAGGATTCATGATAAAATAATACGTAAGGAGGATGTTGGAATAAATTGCTCGGTCTGTAAATGTTCAGACTCTTTCTTGTTTCTTTCTTTATCAAACAGTTGGATGTCTGCATTGAGTGTTCATTTGTGAGCAACTTGGGTCATGTCAGAACTCTCCTGATAGCTTACAAAGGCACCTTATTGATTCATCTACTGTGCTTCTGTAAGAAGTTGCACCCCTTTCTCTTGATTATAAGTTTCTAATTGGTAAATTTCAAACCCTGTAAATGACTGGCTTCCCTCCCCATACCTGTAATCTTTCCCATGGAAAGAGTATTAAAATATTGTTAAACTCCTGTATGTTCAAGTACCTATACATTATTTAAGTACTAGTGCATACTTTAGTTCGGGGTTTTAGATATTCCCTACACCTCTCCTTACATGCACACAACTGTTTAGTTTCCCTGTAGTTGTGTGTATGTAATGGTAAATCACTTCTGAAGCAGGACTAAACTCCCTATCTAAATCTTTTAGTTAGGCAGCTAACGTATTGCTTAAATTTTGCTGTGTTGCTTTGATTCTGACAGACTAAGGTATCAAGTCGGGCTAACCTACCTGAAGCCATTAACCAGTCCTCTATAACTTTTATTAGCTTGCTCTTAGTAATCAATAAAAGACATTCTCTTTCTCCCTTCACAGTTTCAGGAAGTCCTAAGTTGCTGTTCTCTCTAGGAATAGCATTCAAATACCTGGTGGGTTTTGGAAGTATTTTGTCCAGTGCTGTTGTGAATGGCAGCTGGGAGGTGGGGAGGGAGTGGAATATGCTGAAATTGCCTTGTAACTGACATCTCTAGGCCTGATGAGAAAGGAGGGGAATGTGCCCAATACTTAAGACAGGCTTTTAGCCAAAACAAATTTTGAGAATAATTTAGGATTATTCATTTCACTGAACTGACTGTAACAAACCTGTGGTCAAGAGTAAGAAGTGACTTTGATTTCAAATGTGTTTCAAAATTTTTTCTTCAAACTGAAAAACAAATAAAAAACCCCCATTCTGTTAGTGGCATAAAGCAGTTTTCCTCAGTCCATGTAAGACACAAAAGACTGAGCTTGTTCTTGAAGAATTATCCTTTGACCAGTAAACCAATACCATCCCTCCCTTTATATACTAATGAAAAGAACTTGCTCTCCACACATGGATTCAATGGGGTAGAAGCTGTCAGGAAAATCCAATGAAAGGATTAGCTAAACTCAAATAGATTAATTAGAGCCCTTGATTGTGTCTTGCTATGCAAAAGTCACAGCAAAGGGAATGGCAATGATAGTGAGTTCATCTTTACAGGTACGTGGTGGGGAGTGGGGTGAGGAAACACAAATGCAGTAGGTAAGAAGAAAAATTGAGCAGTTTCAGTCTTGTTCTTAAAAGATGCCTCGATTCCTTATCCATCTTTGTGTAGTTGAAAATGGAAACATTATAATAGGCATGGAGATTGTGGCCAGCTCCTTATGATCAAGCCACAACTCACTATTACATCCATTTTTTATCATCTTCCCTGTCACATAAGGCAACATGTCCTAGTGGCCACGGCTAGGAATTGGACTACTACTGAAGGCTTCTGGCTACCTAATACAAGGCAGGTGACTTGTTCAGTTCCCCAAACCGTAACAAACATAGCAAGTGTAACTTTGACTCTAGACCTCAGTGGAACTCTTCATTTTCCCTGTCTGAAAACCCAGTAAAGTCACCTGATTTTCAGAACTAGTGGCATTTAAGCTGTTACTAAGGGCAAACTACTGATTGTAACCATCCAAATCTTGTTCCTGATGTAGATTTTTCTATGCTTGAATTGCTAGTCATTGTATCTGCTTTCTTTGTTTGATTGAGGTATAAATAATTTGCTGTTCACGTGGAGGTGAAATTCCAAGAGTTGCTACGCACAGTGTGGAGCCTGGATTTTCTTTGCATTCATATGAGATGCAGAATTAAATCTGTGACATCAGAAATCTCTAGCCTGTGGCTGCTGAGTGGCTTTCAAACTTGTACTAGCTTGTTTTGTAGTATGCAGTCTCCTGTAGCACAATTTTTGTCCCTGCCTTCCCAAGTAAAAAAGGCCTTGACATTATTGAAAGTCTAAACAAGAAGAAAGTTTTCACTTAGAATAGGTGATTAAGCTTTTTTTTTTTGCTGTGCCAACATGTTTTACTTTATGTTGTTTTTTTATGCTGTACTGCAATATGACTTCTAAACAGAGTGATCTTGATATAGTACAAATTCTCAGGGCTTTTCAAACTTTTTAGTTAAAAAAACCCTTAATTTGGTGGGGATACAAGCTAATGCAAATAAGAAACACAATCTGCCAAATACAGCTTTTGTACAGGAAGATAAGTGACTGCTGAGGGAATATTTCTTGATAAGCTTGTGGGTGAATAGCTCTTCCCAGGATTTAAGCCAGAAATTGCTACCATTTGATTACAGTGGGAATTTGAAGAGTTTTTTGATTACAGACTTCTTTTAGCTTCCCTTCATTGCTGTCTGGGAAAGACCATGTTCCCTTCCCGCAAGTAATGCGTCTGAACAGGATATTCAAAACCATCTGTCAAAAAGTGTTCAGTGAGTACACCTGACTCTTCAAGAAAAGCTAATAGTATATGTTAAGAGGCTGCTCAAAGTGTGAGGAATCCAGTCTGAATATATAAATTACTTTGGGAGGCAGCCACTGGTCTAAAAAAACTCCCACTATATTGACCAAATTAAAGCACTTTTTTTCTTCAACAACTTTATAGAGAAAGATGTTGACTCATCTTAGAAGCTTTTTTTTTTTTTTTAATGCCACAGAATTGGGAAGGATACACTTTACCATCCAGCATCATATTCACCATTATTTATTGCCAGCATATACAGCAAGGGCCTTCTTTGTCAGTTCTTTCAAAATCAGCAAAAGTCAATCCCTGATTCTAAACAAGCTGACTTAAAGATCACTTCTCTCTGCTTTATTTTGGGACATGCAGAGTTGGGAGGCTGGGTATATGGGGAAGTGCTGGGATCTGAGGGGGAAAAAGACTTCAGGGGAGGGAGTGAATCTTACAACTGTCTTCCTGCTGCTTAGGAGGGTGTAGCAAAAATGGAGCCAGGCTCCGCTCATCCTGCATAGGTTAAGAGGCAACAGATAGAAGTTGCAACATAGGGAATTCTAGTGAGATTTTTTTGAGGGGGAAAGCTTCACCATGAAGGCAGACAAGGAGATTGAGGGCCTAGAGAGGCTGTGGAATCTCTACCACTGTATTCAACAACAACAATAACCACAAGTTATTCAACATGCACCTGGACAAGGGCCTGTGCAACCTGCTCCAGTGCAACCTGCTCCAGTTGCCCTGCTTTGAGTGATTCCTTCCATACCCAATTATTCCATGATTCCATTTTCTTTATTAATTGGATCTATTTTGTGTAGTCTTGATGCTGACAGGATCACTGTTGAAGATGTGTTAACACTAACAATGTAATTTTCTGCAGTGCTACTGTAAAGACAGAGTAGCAGAGGGTAGAGACTCTGAGTTTCACTGTCCAAAAACTCACCTTCACAAAATCGTGTACATCTAACTTGTTTTGTGAAGGGACAACATAATCCCAAACCAGCTTTTTCCCTTTCAGCTTCCTTTTCTCCCTGTTCATCCCAACAGTTCCCTTGTACATGAAAATTCAGGAAATCTCTATTGAAAACATTCTCTGGAAGCTGTGAAGAAGACTAAATGAGTTTCTTCTGTCTGTAACATAAATAAATCCCTCTTATGCGGTGTAGGGTCTTGATGATGCTTTCTATGTGTGTTATTTTCGACTATGTGTGTTTCACTACTGTACAGCTTTTGGTGGTTTTTAATGAGTGCTGATTTACTTTATTTTTCCTCCCCCTGCCTCTTGGAGGCAGCAAAGATTTTCATGTAGCTGCCACTGTGCTATACTTGCGATGAGAAACCAGCACTGCTGGTTAACGAGCTAGGTTAGTTAACGAGCTAGGTAACTTGCTTTTGCTTTGTGTTAGGCTTGTCCTGTGAGGCAAGGGAATATTGCATGTAACTACGGTTAATCCCTTTTAAATGAAGCTTTGTTAACGAGATTAATCCTAAAACTGGTTCACAAGAAACTTGCTTTTTTAAAATCCACTCTTAAAAGTGAAAAGGATCTGATAGCAAATTCACAGGATAACTTGTATGGGAGGGGGACACATCGGAAGGTCATCTAGCCAAAACTCCCTGCTCCAAACAGGGTCAGCTATGAGGTCAGGCCAGGTTACTCATTTTGTCCAGTCTGATGTTTGAAAACCTGAACTGTAAATTTCACTTTAGGAAATGCCTCAATGAACTGCTGTTAACTAAGAATTCTGAGTTTTCATAAACATCAAATCAAGAAACTGATTACAAAAGCCAGATGGAAGATTTTGAGAGATGCCCTAGTCCTGTCATTTAGCATTACTGCTGGACTTAAAACTCAAAGCTGTCTTTTGCTACAAGATGCTTTAGTTGGTCCTGGGTTTGGGTAGCTCCAGGTGAATCAAGCTACTTCTGTGGTTTCAGTCTGACGCTTGGTAGTGTGTTTAGGCTAAGAGCCAGGACATTCCTATTGCCAGGTAGGTGATGGGTCATGTCTCTAAATGCTTCTGTGATAACGAAGACTAGAATTCAAGTGTGGACGTACTTTAGATCTGACACACCAACTGGTTTCCTGCTTGATTGAAACTTTGTACATAATGTTCTCTGTAGATTACTGGGGGGGACCCCAAATGTTCAGCTCTTCAAACTTTCAAAGTATGTGCTGAATGTTTTTAGTACAATGCTGCACCTGTTCTCAGAACAAGTTAAACTCTGAAGTATTTCAGGTAGTGTATCTTCCAATGTGGCTCATCGTTTTTAACTATTAAGAGGTTTGAAAATTGATGACTACATGTATTATGTAGAGACATTCTACAAAAAATTCATTTGTTCTAGAAATCTCACTTTTGTAAACACACGTGCTCATCTCTGAAAAATGAACACAGAGCTCTAATCAGTATCCCATGCTGGGGCTGAGGTGAAAGAAAATGAGCTAAGCAAATGTGGTGTGGAAAGGGTTACCTACCTTAGATCTTTGTGAATCAAGCTTCCACATCCCCCTCCTCTGACCCCTTAATATCTGGCTCTCACTACCCTTATGTTAGAGGCTGTTGTAGCTGACTTGTCGTGCTTTGTAATGGAGCATGAATGCAGCTAGATGAAATCTATGGTTTTTTGAAAAAACTTTTTTCTGCGGTGTGGAGGGAAGAATTAATCGTGTGTTAAGTATTTTTCCAATAACTATCACAAATACGCTCATAAGCTTCAGGCTTGGCTAAACTTTTGTGCAAAACCTGACATCTACTGGTGGGAAGCATAATTGGACTCTTAGTGTGGAGGCAAGTGCTGAAGAACCTGTTTTATTGAAGTTCTGGCCTCTTTGGCCATAGGTGTTGCATTGTGCCTTGCCCTAGAGCAAATGGCGTTTAAGCATAAATTTAAAAGTCGAAGAATTCCAGGGAAACTGTAACTGTAATATACTTACGTACAAGCATAGGTATTAATGAAGGTGATTGAACTTTGTTAACTGTATCTGCTTTGAACACATGTATAACAGCCAGATGACAAACTTCATAGGCTGTTTCAGACTAAGTTTTGTAATAGAATTAAAGACTTCATGTAGTCTCATGCTTTAAAAAAATCTAATTTTTTTCTTGTGTCTTTAAAGGCTTGCCACGGATGTACACCTTTATCCAAATGTGATTGCAGCGGAGTAAAAGGTGAAAAGGTAAATAACTTCTTTTCTTTTTTTTTTACTGGCAGACCAACACACAAACCACTGAGCCATATGCCAACTTCAGATAACTGAAACTTAAGGGTGATAGCTTTTTGTTTCTTGCTCATATGTTACTTTGATCGTAGTGTGGGCATGCACCAAAAAGCATAGCTGTTATAACAACTTCAGGTACTGGGTTGGACCAAATGGACCATCTGATGATGGTATGAAATTCTGTATGCCATTTTCTTAAGATTGGGGAGCGATGACACAAATTTCTCCAGTTATGTGGGAATGAAAAGCAGAAAAGACACAAATTCTAGCAAAATAGAAAGAATTCCGTTGTAGTGCCAAGGCCTGCCTACACTAACCAGTTAGTGTGGATGAGCTAAGGTGTGGATTGTACAATAATGGCTATGCTAGTAATGCTTCAGCAGGAATTTAAAACCAGAGTGTGGCTTGCTTTCCCACTTTTCTTGCATTACCTGCTCATAGGTAGTTGACACTCAGTAATGTGCTCTGAACTTGCGCTGTTTCTTACCTCATAACTTGTATAGCTGCATATGAAGATGATTGCTGTTGCTGGCTAGATGCTCAGCTCGACTGTGGAAGTGACACTATTCAGATACAGCTTCCCTAACATACACAGCTGCCAACCAAGTAAGCAGCTAGTAAATGGACAAACGTGTATTCTTGGATCAAGTCAAGTGAAAACCATCCCCAATCCAAAAAACAACCCTGTGTGGTTCACTCAGTGCAACAGGCTATTTTGGGCTGCCCAGACAACATCTGAAGGCCAAGAGATGCATGTTGATGTCTCGGAGCTTTCCTGCTTCCATGCATCTTTGACTTCCAGTCTCACTGCCTGAGCTCAATACATCAGTGCAGTACTTTGTGTTTCTATCACCATTATTTCTTAATGTTTTACAATTTTTTCCTTTGAGGAACAAGCAGGTACCCAACATTTCTTTTAGTTACAATGCAATATAGATACACAGCTCAGTACTTACCTGAATTGAGCCTTCTCAAGTGTGGGAGCCTTGTTGTAAGTAAATTGTGGTTAAATAGTTCCCATGTAACTGCTGCTGTCACAGGTAATGAATGTGATGTGATCACTGCAAGGAGGAGAGACTGCCTGAAATGCTTCCACTCTTAGTCTTGTAAACAGTTTGCTCAGTTTGCTTAAGATACAATGGAGTCGTCTTAAAGATGTGAACTGATAACCAAGAGTTTGATAAGCCTGTCTTATCAAACCACTTACCCTGTGTTAGCAAGGTTCTAGAAGGGCTTCAGTGCTCTAGATTACTTTCTGACACATTTCAAAGGTGATTTTTGACATAGCGTAAACAAGCGTAACCTCAAATGCATGAAACGCAATGCAGTGCCTGACGATTTTGGCACTATAATGTGCTGGCACAGAATTTTACTATTGGCCAAGGTTAAACAAGGCAGATGTCCTTCAGAGTAATTCATGGTGCCACACCTTCCATCCAGATGAGGTCAGTCCTTGCCATTCACTTGCTTTTAGTTCATCAAGTATATTCCAAATTTACATACCTAATTAAGAACAGCATACCCTTGATAGCGGGGTTTCTGAGTTAATTTGGTTAGCCAAAACATGAACCTGGTGGGGTTGGTGCATTCCTACAGGATCTTCAAATGCAGGTGGCCAAACCAGATGTATCCTAACACTAGTCACAGGGCTATTTCAGGCTTCGTTTGAAGACACTTAAGCATTAGGCTTACATTCCCAATACAATCGCAGCAGGTACAGCTTTGGAGAACCTTCCTATAATTCTAAGTTGGCCTGTTTCTGTACTAGTCACAGCTATTTTGTGAATTCAGTGAGCAAATGGGTGTTGGCTGGCTAGCATGGATAAGGAAAACCTACAAGTAAATCTGGGTTTCTAAGTAAAATAAAGTAATTATTTTCTCCTAGTGATTCAGCTTTCTCTTTATACTACTGTTGCACATGCAGGGACCATGACCCACTCGATTCATTCCAGTCCTTCAGTGTCATTTAATGACATACCTAGTCACCTTCCTCTGGAAAGAATATTTTGGGACTGTTTGTTTGGAGTCAGAGGGAGCTTTTTGTCCAGAGACAGTCAACAACTGGAGCATATGTGCCTTGTTCAAGATCCAGCTCTTAAGTGTCGCTATGTATTGTGGGTTTTGTTTCTACACCTTCAGACTGTCCTAGCCAATTGTTAAGAACTGCACTGGTGAAACTCTTCCACATTTAGTTTCCAATCTCTGTTGGCCTTTTCTGGAGTGAATTATAGCAAGTCCTGAGCAGAAGAGTGAGAAGCTTGATAACCTTTTGTGAAAAGGATTTGGGGAAGGAAAAAAAGTCTCCAGTAAAACAAGTATAACATCAGACCAAGTATTTATACAACAGTTATGCATCTTCCTGGAAAATTCCTGGGGGGCTGCAAACTGATCGGTGTAATCTTTTAGTGAAAGTTAAAAAAAACAACAAACCACCACCACCAAAACATATAAAGGAAAGCAGAGTTTCACCTATGGTAAGACTGCTTTCTCTGTCTTTTGTCTTTTTTTTTTTTTTGGTATGTCTGAGTCCTCATAGGAATTGGCGGGGGGGAGGTGTCCGAGACTCCCACTTGTTAAACTGATAGATATAATGTAAGTTTCCATCCTTAGAATGGAAGATTCACTTTGAAATCTGGGAACTGTGATTAATTTTCCACCTAAATCAAGGTAAACAGAACGTAATCCTGAGGCATGCCAGAGGGGGGTTTTGTGCATATTTTTTTTTAAACAGCCCTTCTGAAGCTTGCAAACCATTGTGTGCGTACATTATGTAAAGGAACAACGAAAAGCAAAGCCCATATTTCTTAACTATGATGTGTTGCTAGTGGAACTGGTTTGATCATACATGCACACACATTTAGTTGCCCTATAATTACAAAGCCCAAAGTATTTGATGTATTGATGGATTCAGCAGTTCAGCTCTGGGGAGAACCACAAGAGTTCTCTGCCACTGACATCCATCATGCTTTCTCTTACAAATTTTTGTTTGTTTTTTTTTACAGCCTTAAACTTTTTCTAGAGTCTTTTTCTACTACAAGACATCAAGGGCTATCTTAAGATGATTAGGTTTCCATCACATTGTACCACTTACTTAAACATTTGATGTAAGTTTCTAAACCTGATACTATCTTCAGCCTAGTTTTCTTGCAAATATTATCTTTATTCCAGCTGAATGTAAACTGCTGCAACAACAAGAAGTTTCAGGCTTTCACTTTGTATTTGACACGTGACATTTTGTGTTTCTGCTTACTTCTCCAGTGACCTCTGAACCAGGAGTCAAACTCTATAGTTTTTTGCCTCATTGGTGTATGAAGAGCATTAGACAAAGAGCTGTTTAAATAATCGGGAGATTCTGTCATTGACAATGCAACAGTGTACTTGCAGAACTACTGAAAGTCAGGCATGTACAGAACCTGGTTCTGTACTGGGAAGATGGGAAAAGCCTTGGCAAATGCACTCAGCTGAGCCCCATGCTTCTGTTCCACTGTGTTTAACTTCTGGCCCAAAACCAGCTTCTGTATCCAAGCTGCTGTCCACTTGCATTAAGTCAGCTAAGAAGCGCTGCTTTGTTCAGCTTAGCAGAGCCTGATGCATTCCTTTGGAGATTCAGAAGTAGCCTTCTTCCTAAACCTTCAGGATATCCAAATTTTAACAGATCAGGTAAAGTAATACAAACTGAACTATAACAGGAAAATTATTTTGTCTTGCCTTGGGGAGCCACAGCTCTTACTTAACTGCTTCCATGCTGCAAGTGATTCTTGTTTAACTATGCCATGAGCCCTTGTAGCATCAGTAGCATGTTATCTGTTGGAGAATCAAAGCAGAGTAAGCTTTCTTTTTTTTTTTTTTTTTCGGAAGCCCATAGTACAACAGCTGATCAAAATCAGTGCACTGAAATTTTCTTCCTCTGCTCAGGCCCACCTTACTCAAATATAAAATGGGTAGTGTAAAATTCAAACATGTCTAAAATGATATCGTAAAGAGAGGAATTTACTGGAGAGAAGTCAGTAAAAATTGATTGCAGCTGGGAGCCAGTGTGCTATTACTCACAGTAAGCTGCTCAGTAGTGAACTGGACCTGGCAAGAGTATTAAAACTGAAGTAAATGATTAAGCTGCTACATACAGGTGCTTATAGGAATTGTTCTCACTTTCCAACTGGAAGAGAAGTGTATAATTGCTTTTCAGTTAACTGGATGATGATTGGGTTTTAAATAAATATTGCTGGGCACTTTTGAGATTAACCTGCTTTAATGCTTAAAAGCTAGTTCATGGGTGAAAGCTAGCTAAAGAAATAAACACAATAGGCACTGCGTATGTGCCAGTTTCTAAGACAAACCAGTAAGACTTGCAGATTATTGGGTTGGTTTTACCCCCACTGAAAACAGGATCCAAAGATGCTGATAAGATCAGCTTTACAGAGACAGGGGAGGAGAGGGGTGGTACTGAATCTCAGCTGCTCCAGCTGATAAAGACAGAGAGCCGAGGGCTATACCAAGCAAGCTGCATGCATCTTAGTCACGAAGAGGGCACGTACCCCAAGACTGCTGTGGGTTTGCTTTGAAGTGGTAGTGCGTGCTGCTGCTGAAATAGGCTTTCATACCTTCCCTTAGCTAGGTATTCTGGTTTTTCCTCTGGGGCTTGTGTGGCCATGTTCAGAGCTGTCAGTGAACTGATCTCACTGAACACAGGTTTCTTTGTGAACTGGGTTAGTTTTCAGCCCGATCAGTTCCTTCGTGCAAGTTATGTTGCAGCACAACTATTTGTGTAGCTGTGATAGAAACACATGGCTTAAGGTGGGAGGAACCATGTTTTTCACAGCACCTAAGGCACAGTTCCCCCTCAAAATAACTGCAAATACATGATGCTGTTTTTGATGAGAAGGACTATTGGGTTCTACCCATTCAAATTCAGTTAAATTGATCAAGAAGCTGTTCTTTAGTTATTACATACAGTTAGCCCGTGGCCTTTTAAAGAACTTCAGAGGGTGTTGAGTTTACTGGGTTTGTTGATCACAATATGAGTGCAACTCCAAAGACTCAGCAGAGTCGCCATTTCCTAATATATGATCTCATACAAACCTGGTACCTGGGGCTCTGGCAAGAGCAGCTTGTATCTGAACTCTGAAGACATTTCAGATACTTTGACTTTGTATCCAGGTACAAGAAATCCATACCACTTACAAAGGAAGATTTATCTTATTCTTGGACTCTTTAGATGTCTATTCCTGGAGCTCTGAGTCTCAGAAGAAAAATACCAGTATATGTCCCCAAGATTCCTGTTTTCTTCTGCCTTTATCATGGTAAAATTGAGTACAGATGTGACCCAAGCTCAGCTTTTCTTTGCACTGTTGTATGCAAATTGCTAAGGAATAGTTAAATTCTCAGGTTTTAATCACTTCATCAAGAATTATTATTGGTGTCTGTGCTTCATAAATGTTGACCTGAACTGCGTTAACATGGCCCCTATGAAAGTTTTGCCACCCCAGCAAGTGACCGCTGACAATTAACCTCGACTGTTTCATCTTACAAAAGTCACAGATGATATTCTGAAGAAATCTGATGTATTTTGAAGAAGACAGGTCATGTCAGAGGGGATTTCTTTATTTTATTAAACTATATCTTTAACACTACTATTTGTGGCTGGTTGGTGTGTTTGTTTTGAGTGAAGTCTTAATTAGATACTATAGTTCTAATTCTGTTAAGTTTGTGTTCTTTGAGTTGAAGAAGAGTTTATGTTGACAAGTATTAGAATCTGAGGCAGCTCTTATTTTCACCCTGTCATTTAGAAAGGGAGAGAGGAATATGGCTGTTGTATCACTTCTGTACTGTAAATCTTAATGTTACTACAGACATTAGTATGTGAGTCTGGTTTTAAGTAGCCACCCGTAGTTAACTGTCTTTAGACTCTTTCTGATGTTGACTGTCTCATAGCAAGGGTGGGAAGCAATTACGTGCCTCTTGCCAAATGTTACAGCCAGCCTCTTACATGTATTTAGGCATTGAAGTGGGCTGTCCAGCTACTGCTTTCCTGAATATTTTTTTGCTCCTTTTTTTTAAGTCATCTTTTTTCCACAGGTATACCACATCTCTGTAAATATTCTGGGTTTTCTCCCTGTAATATCTATTTATAAATATTTAGGTTTCAGGAAGAAATTCTAGAAATGTAAATTACTTGTGCATGCTTTGGAACTGCATCTATCTCCAATTTCTTAATTACTTGTGACCTGTTATTAGAGTACTTGGAACTATGTCAAATTTTTCTGTATCCCTGTTTAATTGGTTATACCTTTCTGCAGCTTAAAGCATAATTTTAGGGTGTTTCCCAACTATTTTTTTTTTTCCTCTTCCTATCCCCTTAGCAGCAGTCATGTTCAAGCTTATACGCTGACAGTTTTGCCACATCTTTGAGGCTGTTTGAGGGCAGTTGCTTTGCCAGCTACTCTGGAATTATCACTAAATGAGAACAGAATCTGACTCCTCACTCATTCCCCAAGGAACTGATGGTTATAGCTGATGCATCTTTATTCTGCTATGGAAAGAATCCTGTACTTTTAGGACTGAAAGATGAGATCTGAGTTGACCTAAACCTTTCCTATTTATGTTTCTCTTTATCTTCTAGTCTGAAACAAAAAGAATCCAAACTTCCTCAGTTCTTTCTGTGCAAGCAAAACTGGCTAGTGACTGTTAGTTCTTGCATCTATAAGAAGATACATTGCACGCTACCCAGGGACTTCAGTCTCATCACATCCCCAATGATATAATGTCCTTTTTTTTTGGTGTTGACTTTTTGGGAAATACTTTTCCAATGTCTCTCCAGTTTCAGTATGTTCTTGCAAGGCAGCAGGCAGTTTTTCCTGGCAAATTTGTAGCATCTTGAATCTTCATGAGAAGAGTACAGTATATATAAGGTGTGCAATAGGAAAAGTCTGGAGGCAGAAGCAATATCTGAAAACGGCTCTCACAGAATCCTTCTATATGCTATTCATGTAGAAGACAATTAAAAAAAAAATCCTCCCAACATCATCTTTATTCCAGAGAGCTGGATCAGCTTGGTTTCTCCCCCACATTTCTTTCTCCAACCAATTTTTTGATCAAAAATAGTGATTATAGTGCAGCTATTTCCTCTGTAATGAGTTTGGTACAGTTCCCTTGGGAAGCATCTGGTGCAATCCCTCAGCTGTCCCCAAGCATAGTCCTTCAAATCATCTGTTCACCCTTGGGGGTAATTTGCTGGTAAACTCCACAGGAGTTGCCCTGGGAACAGTTTCCTCATGCAAGGCTCTCATTGTTGCTGCTCACTTTCAAAGTGGGCTTGCAAAATACTCATTTCATAGTTTCAATAATGCAGCTTACTAGCATCATCTGTTGCCTCCTGTATTTCTCTTGCTTAACTCTTTGGCTTCATATGTTCCTCTTTTATTTTAAATGCCATGGCTTCCCAGTTCTGTGACTACTTAGACCGGAGACCTCGGAGTAGTTGCATTTTAGAGAACAGTTTTTCAGCCTTAAACAAGGCCAAACCTCTGCAAGAAGTCTGTTCTAGTAACCATTTGCAGATGTTACTTTCTCTAACAAAAATGTGAAGTGTGACCAAGTTGAGATTAGTAGGCATTGTGCAGCCTAGCTAGCACCTGACACCTCTGACGTGCCTCTTGTACGCAGGTGTGTTTCCTTAGTGTGCAAACACAGTTCTTGCCAGAGCTTGCTCCAAAGTCTGGCTCTGTCTAATGTTTTCCTTATCTGGCACTCCCAAATTCCTCATTCTCTCTCCTGCAGGGACACACTAACCCTTTCATATCCTGGCCTGAGATAGTAACACTCCTCCACAGTCTTGTTTTTCAGAGGGGGTAGCACACCAGCTGTATAGCTGCGAAAGTGCAGCCTGGCGCTTTGTGTGCAAAAAGTCAGTCTGGACCCTGACTGTCAGACTTAAGCCTTGATTTATGATGCAATTCAGCATTTCTACCGGGAGAAAGGATGTCTATCCTGTATAAGGGAGCAATATGAGACCTATGGTAAAAAAGGAGTATGTTTACACTTCCATGAATAGAAAACCAGCTTTAGCAGACCAGTTCATGAGCTGCCCATTCCTATCCAAGGAATCCTTCTGAGTCTTACTGTGTAGGTAGGACTAAGTTCAGCATAGTTGTTTCCTCTGGAAGGCTGCAGCTCTTGCTTGCACACAGCCTTTAATATCTCATCCAAAAGGTTTTCCTCTTGTATTTCCAAGGAAGCAGTTTAGCAAGTACTAGAAAAGAAGACAGGAAAAGAAATCCTGTTTACTTTCTCTGATTTTTTTTTTTTGTGAGATCTCAGCATCTTTTAAATGTTTGAATACAACTTCTAAGTTCCTGATTCCCACAGTGGAATGCAGAGCACCTACCTAAGCAGTACAGTGAAAAAATTAGGATTTAAGAATGAGACTTAACACTGCTGTCATGCTTAGCGTATAGCTGCTTATGGAAAATAAAGGGGAGATGAGCAAGCCTTAATATTGCCTTTTGCACCTTGTGCTCAAGGCTGCAGTTAAATGCTTCTGTCTGCTTGCAATCCTCTGTCTTCAGTTCTCTGCTACTTTCTTCTTGAAGATGGGAGATTGCTGGTTTGGTTCTTTCATCTGGCTGAGGAAAGCTAGGCAGGACCTCCCAAGATCCTAGAGAGTGCCATAGCTGGTAGGCTGCCAGATAATAGATGTGGGAACTACTACTCCCATTCTTGCTGAAGCAGTGCAAGAAAATAAAAATTTAGGATGGATTGGTTTAAAGAGAATGTGCAAAAGCCTGCACAACTCTAACCCAGTGATTAAGATGCTCGTTAGGATGGAGCATTTCTTTGGCAGTTCCTGTAGCTGTCATGAAAAAATAATTGGGGTAAATGATCAGGCAGTTTTTTGCAGGTAGGAAGCAGACCTACCAACCGAACCCAACCTATCTGTAGAGTAATAAGGAATAATGCTGAATAACTGCCTGTTTCGTAAGCAGTTACCTATACTGGTTGATGTAACAGAGCTGTAGGAAATACCTGTTTATGCAGTTGAAAAGTGTACAATAATGTATATATGCACAAAAACGTGTATTAATTCTGGTATTTCTTAACTTTTCTGTACCAATTGAAACCTTGATATTTACTGATTTTTGTGAATCTATGACATGCAATGAATAAAATATTTTATGAGTATGCAGCTATGCATATTCTGAAACTAGGTAAGTGACATTCTCAACTTACACTGACAAGTTAGGGGGCAGTATATGATGGTATATGGTATTTGTTACGTTACTGATTGGCTTTCATGGCTAATCATTGCACAAATATTTAGCAAAATGTGGTTGTTGCTTGAGAGTTTATGGTTTTAGCAGGAGGTGACAGATAAAAAGAGTAAGAAACATTATTTTTTGCTGTCTTGTGACTGTCTCACTTGATTTTGATTGAAAGCACCTTGGGCTGGAACCCTGTTTATGTTCAGTATTTCTAAAGTGTTTAGCCTTTAGTGCATGGCCAGTCTCTTAGTTGTTTTTATATTATCACAGACTGGTTTGGGTTGGGAGGGGCCTTAAAGACCATCTGGCTCCAGCCCGTGCCACAGGCAGGGACACCTTCCACCAGACCAGGTTGCCCAGAGCCCCGTCCAGCCTGGCCTTGGGCACTGCCAGGGATGGGGCACCCACAGCTGCTCTGGGCAGCCTGGGCCGGTGTCTCACCACCCCCACAGTGAAGGATTTCTTCCTAATAGCTCATCTAAATCTCCCCTCTTTCAATTTAAAGCTGTTGCCCCTTGTCCTATCACTACATGCCCTTGTGAAAGCTCCCTCCAGCTTTCCTGCAGCCCCCGTCAGGCACTGGCAGGCTGTGCAGGGTCTCCCTGGAGCCTTCTCCTCTCCAGGCTGAACCACCCCAACTCTCCCAGCCTGTCTGCACAGCAGAGCTGCTCCAGCCTCTGAGCATCTTCATGGCCCCTCCGGCCTCCCTCCGACAGGTCCGTGTCCTTCGTGTGCTGGGGCCCAGAACTGCACGCAGCGCTGCAGGGGGATGTTAGGACAGCACGAAGCAGAGGGGGAGAATCACCTGCCTTGACCTGCTGGTCACACTTCTTTTGGTGCAGCCCATGATACAGTTGGCTTTCTGCTCTGTGAGCACATGTTGATGGCTCATAGTTGATTTTTAATCCACCAATGCTCCCAAGTCCTTCTCCTCAGGGCTGCTCTCCATCCGTTCTCCACCCAGCCTGTACCTCAACCCATGTGCAGGACCTTGCACTTGGCCTTGTTGAACTTCATGAGGTTTGCAGGGGTCCACCTCTCAAGCCTGTCACAGTCCCTCTGGGTGGCACCCCTGCCCTCCAGCATGTCGACCACCCCACACAGCTTGGGGTCGCAGCAAACTTGCTGAGGGTGCACTCAGTCCCACTGTCCGTGTTGCCAACAAAGATGTTGAACATTGCCAGTCCTGATTCTGACCCCTGAGGAACACCACTTGTCACTGGTCTCCACTTGGACATTGAGCTGTTGACCACAACTCTTTGGAGTGTGACCACCCAGCCAATTCCTTATCCACCAAGTTGTCCATCTGTCAAATCCATGTCTCTCCGGTTTAGAGACAAGGGTGTCATGCGGGACAATGTCAGATGCTTTGCACAAGTCCAGGCACATGACATCAGCTGCTCTTCCCTTATCCGCCACTGCTGTAACCCTGTTGTAGAAGGCCACCAAATTTGTCAGGCATAATTTGCCCTTAGTGAAGCCATGTTGGCTGTCACCAGTCACCACCTTATTTTCCACATGCCCTAGCATAGTTTCCAGGAGGATCTGCTCCATGATCTTGCAACTGTGAAGACCAAACAACAGTCACCGTATAGCAGCTGGCTATACCCTGCACAGAGTTTTTATAGGTATCGCAGCAGAGGTGAATTTTTGGGAGAGACTTAATAATCAATAAAGCTATGTTTTTGTAGGAAGGGGGAAAGAGTTCTGTGTATTTAAGCAGCACAGGAGAAACAGATGTTTGAATTATTTTGGTAAGTAGGTGGCTTAAATACTGGATAAACTTCCTATGAAACCTGTTTAAGTGAAGCGGTTAAAGGCAATGTATGTGTATTTTCAGGAATTTCTGTAGCTGAGCAGGTGAGATGTTTAATTGTAGTGTTTGCTTCTTTGTCTGACTTCCTACAGAAAACTGGAAAGATAATGTGTTTTATGAATTTTTCAATCATAACTTGTGCTTTTGTCATGTTACACCTCCGCTATGATGTTTTCTCTTTTTGTAGGGTGAAAGGGGATTCCCAGGCTTGGAAGGACAGCCAGGTTTGCCTGGCTTTCCAGGACCAGAGGGACCTCCTGGTCCAAGAGGCTCAAAGGTAAGTCCCAATTCACTTGAATTGGATGAAAATTCTAGGTAGTGTTTGCTTGCTGATAGTGCAGATGCTAAATCATTCCAGAACTCCAGATTATCATTGATTTCATAGTCAAAATCTTCAGATGTTGGGATATGACAGGTTTTCTGTTGGATTGGTTTGAATAGTCAACCAGAGGAAAAAGATTGCTCAAAGTTTCCTGTTCTTCACCTACACACGTGCTTGCAAACACTACATGTGCACTTGTATCCTCTCACTAGGTACTGCAGATTAAGGTTAAAGAACAGGTTTGGCAAGGTGCTGTAATGTAGTTTTATTAGTCCTTGTGATAATGCGCTCCATTGCTTAGTTTACTGGTAAGAGTGGTGCTGGGCTGTCAGCTGCCCGGAGGGGTCCCACCACAGGGGTAAACTGTTGTTTGCACCTGGTGGCATTCCTGGCTTGGTTTTGGGTGAGGCAATGCAAATGAAGGCCTCGCTGAACCCATGCACAGACAACTGAGGAATGCTCCTTGCTTTCCTTGGAGGGTTTTGATTTATTTTTATTTGCTACTGAATTACATCACTATGCTCAGATGATGTAATATAGCATTAAAATGTTGAAAAACCTTCCTCTAAATGCATTTATGTTTAGTATACACAAGATTATCCGGCATCTACCATTTCTTTTGCAAATGCTCACAGTATAAACTAACAGAAGCACAACAAAAAGAAGCAAAGGGAAAAGTAGGTAGGTGGTAAGAAAAAAAAACAAAAGGCGACACTAAAAGAAAAGATAAATTGGATATAATGAGAGTGAAACCACAGGAGGGTCTTGGACTAGAAACGCTGGTTATATTTTTATTTCATAAATGCCTTTTCTTCTCAAGATTTTTATAAGAAGTTCTGCGTTATCCATAATACAAAATAATCCTGGTACGGTGTCCATCACGTTTAGTGTTGTATGTCTCGTGTTGCCCACAAGAGGTCACTGTGGGATATTGGATGACAGCACATGCCCGGTACCTGCGTGTAAGCAATCTTAAATAGCTTTTTAAAAAAACATTTCCTTTGAGTCATGGTTTGTCAGCTGTAACAAATACTTTTCAATTCAAAGTCCAAAGCCCAAAATAAAATAACTTTGAACACTTTTACTCGGGAAATTACAACTAATAAAGCTTTTAGTCCACTTACTACAAACGCATAGAAGAAATTGTATTATGCGTACAGTTTCATTTGATAGAAAGGCAGACTGCAAAACTTGAGTGTGTTTTGTTTGTTTGTTGGTTTCTTTTAGGGTGATGATGGACTTCCAGGGCCTATTGGACCCAAAGGAATCAGAGTAAGTGTTGATGCAGTTTTGGGGGATATATTGGAATTATGGGTAAAGACTGCCAAGCATGGAGTGTGTCCTCACAGAAGTGGTGATTTATGGGATGAAAAAATCAGCTTAAATCTGAAGAATAATTTATCTACCAGCTAGAAAAGATTGTATTACATTTTACGAGTAATATAAGGTTACATAAGTAATACAAAATTCTGTATTGCTTGATTTACATTCTTACCATTACTATAACTCATTAGGGAAAGTGGCCCCAATATTTGTTTGATCTGTTTTACTATACCGAACCTAAACATGTGGCAATAACTTTGCTTCAGTTTATTCTGAAGTAGACACTGTATACATAGGGTCGGTATGGGAGAAGCCGATTTGTCTTGAAATCCTTTAGGTTTTGTGCCTTTGCTTTTTCTTCTTGTCAGACCCCTCAGCTGGTGACAATTGATGTATCTCTGACTTCATTGAGACACATCCATTTTCCATACCATGAGTGTTCATTTGTTTTCTGACTATATCTTCATAGTATTACTTTAGTTGTTCTGCATTGTCTTCTCTATGTTTTTGTGGATATTTCGCTGATAAAAGGGTAAGAACCTTGATGGCTGTCCAGCATGGCATTCTTTTTTTACTGGTGATTCAGATGTTTCTGTTTTTCTTTACTCACATATGCACAAATAGGTTGCATTTACATTTAATAAAATCTTGGTAAATCCTTTTGCACTTCCATTCATACCATACTGTTTAAAACATATGTGGTTAATTTCCTTCTAGGGACCACCAGGGCTTCCAGGATTTCCAGGAACACCAGGGCTTCCTGTGAGTAGGAATGAACTGTATAGATATGAATCTATTCCCTTTTGTCTTTCAGGCCCAGAAGAACATCCTGCAAGCTAATTCTCCTTTCCTTTTTTTCACTTTAAAGGGATTACCAGGGCAAGATGGGCCACCAGGACCTCAGGGTATCCCAGGATGCAATGGAACAAAGGTTGAATCTCTTTAAAATTCTTAATGATGCATCCACAATACAATGGAGTTCTTGTTCTCCTGCCTGTAGCCAATAGGTTTAGTTTCTTATGTGCAGCAGTACTTGTCATTACTGAGTTGTGCAGGTAATTCTAAGACAATGCAGATTTACACATGCATCTGAGAGAAGGGGTCATGGTCTGGTGTGTAAAGCCCAAATTTTGCCAGAAATTGGCAGCACCGAGCCACAACATATATATATACAACCAACTTATATACACTGCAACCAGTGTAGTTAAATTCTTTGTTCTAATCCTTAATTTTATAGCTAACAAGTGAGAGGAGTGTCGGATAGTTGGATCATACGCTGTATGTCATTTTTGTAGTAGACTCATGCTGCCAAAGAAAACTCATTACCTAACAGTGGGACTTTTTAATTATCAATTTTTAATAATATTGCATTGAAGATACTGATTCAGTATCCTTCTTGAAAGGAGTCACTTTTATTCTAACGTGTTACTTAGCTTCACATTATGATCGTTCCATAAGAGAAATTGATCTTTTATAGCATTATATCTGTTTTCCATCTCTGTAGTATAGTACTTTGCCTGGAAGTATGTGGAAATATCTAAATATGGAAAGCTCTGTTTCAATCATTTGTGTGATTTAACAAACTATATATAGGCTTTTTATATTTATTGTTTATATATTTAATGTTTGTTTATATTTGTTTGGTTTACTTTATCCTATAGCTTGTTGCAATACAATTTGCTTCTCTGAAGTCATAAGCTAACAATGAAATTGGACTTTTCAGTCAAAATTTGTTTATCTGGTTGTGTTATGTTTTGATTAATTATTTTCTTCATCCCTAAGGGAGAGCGTGGATTCCCAGGCAGTCCAGGTTTTCCTGGTTTACAAGGGCCTCCTGTAAGTAAAAGATTTCCTGATCAGCTCCCTGTAATCCATTGAAAGACTTATACTTAGGTCTGTGAAAGATCAGATAAATATCAGCCTCTTTTTGCAGTTCTTATGTACTTTTAATAAATAAGAATCTATTTTTTTTATGGTTAATCAGAATTCTAGATATCCAATAAAAGTGAGGTTTTCTGCTGCATGCTGTGGTAAAGCTAATAAAAAGCCCTTTGAATTCTCATATGCTGAGATGCTTTGCCACCTGCAGAAAAATACAAATACATGTATATGTGTCAGAGAAGAACGATCTTGATACTGTCATCCTGTACATCTAAAGATTCTTACTGGTGATTAGTGGGGCAAAAAAAGACAGTGTAGGATGTTTTCATTGGAAAACACAAGGTTGTACAGCAGAGTGACTGTCAGAACCAAAGTACAAACAGAAGGAAATGCAGTAGACAGTACAGATAACAGGAGACAATAAAGAAACAAATTGCTAGGAAATGGAAATGTAGTCCCTTTAATGCTCAGCATTCAGTGTGAAAGTACTGTCATTTTTCCACTTGATTCTGAAGATGATAAAAATTTATTTTCTTCTATTTCATATCTTTTTTTAGATTTCTGTCTTTAATGCTTGCCTCATGGTGTAGATCTGATTACCGGTTTGCAAGTGACATACCAAAGATTTATTTCTATTGATCTTTTTTTATTTTTTGTTTCTTTTAAACAAAGGGACCCCCTGGTCTGCCAGGTATGAAGGTAAGTGTTCTGTACTCACACATCACAGTATTAACCAGGCACAGGTGTGCATTGTGATCAGTGCGATCTGACATAAATAACCTACTTGCTTTTATGCAAGACCATGGACTCCACTGGAATCTGGAGTGACGTTCTGCAGAAAGCTTAGTGTTTCTAGGCCACTCCAGTGCAACTAACTGGAAATTCTGCAGTAGCTTTACTCAGTTTTTAGTCAGTAGTTCCAGAAGTAGTAGATTGTTTTCTGAAGCTGGTTTCCTTGCAAGTGTGAGAGACAGTGTCTGTTTGTATTGTGAGGCATCGAGTTAGGAAAATGCCTATGAAAACCCAAATGCACCAGTAGTCTACCGGTCCGTGCTCAAGAACACTACTAGACACTATGCAATAATAACTTACAACATCCAGTGAAGAGAATAGTGCAACAGCTTACATTCCTTTTGAAAACATGCTTTCTACTGTGTAGAAAGTACATAGATGTAGATAGTACATAGATGGCTTTTTCTTCTAATGTAAGTAGTCTCATAGTTTGACTTTGGACCTTAAGGACCTCTCCTATTTTTTAAGGGGTGGGGGGTTTTTTTGTATGCTTGACCTATTTGAGCATGGGCCAAAACATCAGGTTTGATTCAAATCTATTTGAAAGGAAACTTGACCCACAGAATTATTTCAATAAACTCAAGGACAGCATAACACTGGTGCTGGCAAATTGTGACTATTAAGCTGAATTGTTTTTCTCAGTGACTTTTCTTCCAAATTGTTTTAAAGATAATAAAAGGTAAGCTGATCAGAACATACACTTTTAAAAGAAAGATATTCCCTGAAATTAATAAGAAACTGTGCTTCAGTGTAGAACATGAAGCATGACTTTTATAACAGTATACTCAGCATTAATCTCATGAGGTTGGACATTGCAAAAAGCTGAGTGAGCCTTTTTTCTGTTGTGTCCTATCCACAGCTTTCCCATGGAGCTAGAATGTCTCTTTCTTTATTTGTATTTCAATCCCTTAATCTTTTGGAATTTAAATCAATGCTGATACATTTGTACATACAAAAAAAAAGAGCTTTTAATAGTTGGCACTTTAGCCATTTAAAGAATCCTCATCTCTCCTAAAAAGAGCTGTTCTTGGAGAATCTTGTACTACTTATATTAAAGAGTACTGCTAGGGTGTAGCGTAACTCTTAGTCTCTCAGAGTCTTAAGAGCCTTTATGCATCCTTTGGAGTCAGAATGGTGGTAAAGAATTGTAAAATGTACTATTAATTAAAGTTAACTCTTCTTCTTCCAGGGTGAAGCAGGTGAAATAATTACATCCTTCCTGCCAGGACAGAAGGGCGACCCCGGATTTCCAGGTCTTCCAGGGATACCTGTAAGTTGAGTAAAGTACTATTAGGCTGTGTTCTGCCAAAAAGATAAGATGAAAAGCATTTGCATTACAGGACAATTGGAACATTTGGTGCTAGGGGATCCATACGTTTATGTGGAGAAGCAGGGCTCACATTTAATATACCTCTAGTTCATGGCCCGAGGGAAAGTAAGTGCCTCCGTGTTGCTTTTAATAGAGTGATGCACAGAGGCCAGAAGGGTCCCTGGTCAGGAAAGTGGTATCCAGCAGACAGCAGTACTCACAGTTACTGACTTGCTTCTCTGTTCCCTCTGCATTTTTACCCCTTCCTAGACATTCTCTGTATCAGTTCTGGAGTTCCTTTCCCTTCTTCACCCTGAGGTAAAGCCAGAAACATCTGCCTTTCTGGCCTGTAGCCACTATTTTGGGTGGTGAGAAGAGAGGGTTACGTCTCAGCTGTTCTCTTCATGTTGTACCTCCTGAACAGTGTTTCTGTTCTCCCAGCAGTCTTCTGTGAAAACAGCTAGTGACTCCAGGCCCTGTGCTTCCCCACTGAGCCATTCATTGCTTTAGTGGAAGAACAAGGGGAGCAGAAAATGAGTCTATCGGCCTGGACTGGACAGCAGCCAGACTCCCATTTCCTGGTACAGAGAGGCAAGCCCCAGGCTATTCTGACCAGACTGAGCCTGTTAGCATTTCTGTTCCTCTGATCTGTGCTTCCCTATTGTCTGTTTCTGGCTGGGAGGAATCACAAATACAAAGTGTTTTGTTGTTCTCTCTCAGTGCATGAAGAGAAAGAAAGAGCAAAAGTAGTTCAAAAGAAACAAAAAAGCATTCCCTTATCCAAGCCAAAGACATGTATTGATGTTGAGAGCAGAACACTCCTAACATGATGTACACTTCTTTAGGCCTTTCCACAAGGACAGATTGGTAGGTTAGTGGTCAGCTTCTTTGATTGGACATGTATGGAGTGCCGGCTGTTGAGGTTTTTTTACCTTTTTTACCTCACTGGTTTGGTCTTTTTGATAAAAAGGTGCTTTTCTCATAGCCTCCTCAATTTTCTCAACAGGGCCCACCTGGCGCCATGGGAATACCAGGTCCAATTGGCCCTCCAGGGCCCCCAGGTTTGACAGTAAGTTTCTTTAACCTGTTACCCATAAAGTGTTAAATGGGGCGGTTACTTCTTTGTTTCACATGCTCAAAGGCAGGTCAATAAAGTGCAGAAATCTTGGTAGTCAAGACTTGGTATGAAGACAACAGGAACCGTGCATCCAGTTCACCCTGGAGCTGCTACTGTACACCTTTGAATGCGATATGTTTGAAACAGCCTGTTCCCAGGCCTCTTCTCCTTTAAATCAGGCTGAATTGTGGTGCGGGCTCCTTGTTTGTGTGAAACCTGAGGGACAAAACAGCTTATTTAGACCAGGATCATTCTTCCTTCAAGGTTTAATGCCTATTTAATTTTATGTGACTCTCCACTTAAAGGAAGAACGAGTTTCTCACATATTTGTGAGGTTGAATAGCATGAGGAAGAGTTCTCGCAGGAAAGCAAGGTGCCTTGTCAACATGGGTATAATGCAGAGGAGTCACTGAAATCATTGTTAATGTAGCGACATTGGGTTTTGATGGTTTGTTTCTCCACATACACACAAAAAGGGGCATGCAAAGTGCTTGGAAGTGACTTCTATTTTTTGTTTCCTCTTTTAATAGGGACCTCCTGGTCCACCAGGGCTGCCAGGACCTAAGGTATTTTCTTTCCCTCATTGATGGTGGTGATGGACTGTTTTGTTTTTCTTTCTGTTCATTTGTGACTTCTAAGGGCTGATGAGTTATACTTTTTGCAGGGTAATATGGGTTTGAATTTCCAAGGACCCAAAGGTGAAAAAGTGAGTAGGTGATCATGATGATATTTTTGCTTATTTTCAAAATATTTATGCATGCCATTTGGGTTTGTATTGCCTGTAGAAAACTGCCGTCTTCTTGCACCTTAGGGTGAACAAGGTCTTCAGGGACCTCCAGGGCCACCAGGACAAATTGGAGAACAGAAGAGACCAAATGACATTGAGTTTCAGAAAGGAGATCAGGTGAGTGGGAAACTATATCCATCTGCAATGAGCATGTGATCAAGCTGTAACCTCTATTGGTTTAGCTTATGTATACTTGCATCCTGCTTACTGCAGAAGTTCTATTATTTTTCTCAAAGAACTGAATATTTTGGGCCTGAGTACTTTTTCTTTAATAGAAGGCATGCCAGTCACATTAGCTCAGTTACTTCCCTTAGTAAAATGACTATTCTTATGAAAATCTCTTAAAGGATTGCATAGCAACAGTAAAAGCAGTTAAAATATTCTCGTTCCATGGAACACCCAGGCTGTGATTTTCAAAGCTGTCTGGGGATTCAGATTCCCATTAATTAACCATCTATGCCATCCATTGTGAGGAAGCCTTTCAAAAATTTTAACTCAATTTTTTTTTCTTTTTACTTTTTTTTTTTTTTCTTCTGGTCTTTAGTGATGCCCCAAGATCTTTCTTCCTTGTGGTCTGAATAAAGTGCTTTCCCTGTTTCTGGCCTCTCAAAAGTAAATATCAAGCCATATTGTGACAGTAAGCTCAAACTTTTGGTTTGATTTGCATGGATCCTTCCCCACCCATAAATGGCAAAAGGTCATTAAGAGAATTGCCGCTTTTATTACATTTTTTCCTTTCTTCACTGGAGAACATTTCACTGTGCCATTTGATTCTGGGTGCCAGTCATAGATAGGCTGAACAGCACCAGCAGGATCACGGGTGCCTGGATTTCATGTTTTCTTTGAAGTTTCTGTGGTATTCTCAAATATCACCCTGAATAATAGAAGAGTTGAGGCAGATGCTTTGAGGCAAGAGTGGTGAGTGATGGGATTTATATCTGGTTATTTTGCAGTTGTCACTGTGTTAACTGAGCTTTAAACTTTAAACTGTTTCTTCCGTTCATATTTGGATCCATTTCTTACTTTCCACCTTGTCATCTTGGGAAATGTGCCAGAGAAGAAAGCTTTGGTATGCAGCAGTATTTTATTTTGGCAGGTGTAGGACAATGCTGCTCTTCATCTTGATCAAAACCCTTTGTTACGCTTCCTTTTAGAATAGGCATTACCTAGAGCGATCCACTGGTGTACATTTGCAATGTGCAGTCACCCTAGAAATCTCAGTCTCTGGTTTTGCCTCTGTTTTACTGGATAGTAGGACAGAAGGTAAAGAGCAGCGGGGGTCTTTATAGTTCTAAGAAAACACAAGGTGACATTTTGACCACACCATTGTTGAAGGAAAAAATCATCTGACTTTATTAGGGTCAGAGTAATTTTCCCCTGTCATCAGGGATCTCTGAAGGACTAATTGTACTGGCATTAAGTTATATAAATGTACAACATAAAAGTATTCTAACGACATTCCTTTTAAAACACTAAGACTTACAAACATAGTCTATGTGTGTTGCCTTTGACCAACATTAATAATAATTTCAAAGTTTAAAAATTTGTTTTCATTTCAACAAAGGTTATGCTTGGTAGTACACAATCAGTAAAAAATTTCAATATTACCCATATTTTTTTGTGAGATATACACAAAGTTCTGGTGTGTACCTCCACCTATGAGCTCTGACTGAAAAATCAAGTGTATAGATGGACTTGTAAAAGAGTGGGAGGCCTCCAAAAAAATAACAGAAACTCTGCACAGAAACCTTTTGTGGATTAAATAGCCTGTAACTTTTCTTTAGGTTGGTGGTGAAGAGACTTAAGAACTTGTATAAAGGTGTAACAAGACAGAATAGAAACCCTAACTTTTTAAAACACTGATCCTGTGACACTTGTCTGAGAAACACTCTACTGATCCTGACGGCCTCACAACTTCAGCAATTACCAGTAATCTAATGACTGTTGCTCCTGTAATTTCAGCAGGATCTGGCATTTGTTCTTTGTGTCTTTCCGTTTTTTTCTTCCTTCTTTTTATTATTGTATAACAGCTGCAGGCCACCAAACCAGCTGCTGCAGTGCACGCAGGAGGCAGTTGTGTCTTAGTGGAGAGAATCTAAATAAACAGGATGAGCAGTTAGTAAAGTTTATAGATGCGCTTGAAGTTCCACACAAAGAAAGAATAAATATGATCCTTCACCATTCATAGTACTTGGAAATCTAAATGACAGGGGAAAAAAAGATTCTTTTTTTAAAAAAAAATCAGCAGAGCTACTAGGAGTTATGAAGGCTTTAATCATCTTTTTCTTTGCCCATGCTTGACAGGGTATTCCAGGTGATCCAGGCCCACCAGGACTTCCTGGGCCACAAGGCCCTCCTGTGAGTAGTCCTCTTTTAGTTCTTTTTTTATTGCATCTGTATCAGAACTGTAAATTCATTCTACTCTGGCTTGTGGACTCAGTTTAAGATGACGTTTGTGTGTCCAGGGTCTTCCCGGTGGCGTAAAAGGTGAAAAAGGTGAGCAAGGAGAACCAGGCAAAAGAGTAAGTAGTCTGCTTAACCAAACACTTATCTTTCCAATCAGTGTTATCTTTGAGAATTAAGCAAATGTTGAATTCGGGTGGGGCCATCAGCCTCTGGGTAAGAGACTTCTTTTATTTCTCCATAACCTGGCAAACTAGTAGATGACACATCTGGTTCATGAAAGTGCTTCTAGGTGTCGACCTCTCAGTGCTTTCTGGTAGAATTATCTACATGTAGATCTTAGTTTTGGGGGCTAGAGAAAATAATTTGAATGATGTTACCTGATTACATGTGGAAACCTTCTTCAAAGTTGTTGGACTGCTTGACTGAAGCAGCAGTTTTCTGTTTCGTTTTTGAGAGGGTCTTCATTTGGTTTATTATGTACTGGGTTGCCAAGCAGCATGAAATTAGTATATATTTAAACTGGTCTATGTAAACTCATTCTCAGTGAGTTTACTTGTGAGGTGAGTCACAAAACCAAACCTCTGAACGCTGCATTAAGAACAAAAGTCCATTTGTCACTTCCCACGAGACTACTTCAGTTTATCTGTCTGGGCAGGGGACGAGTTCAGGATAGCTGCATCTAGGGATAGCATGAGTCACTTTGTTCCTGTCTAGACTCAAATCCATCCTGGAATTTAAATATACTTGGGTTTCACAGCTCAGGAAAGCTGAGGAAAATCATAAAAGTGCTAAGAAATAGAATGAAAATAGCATGGGCTGAACCAGCAAGGAAAAGACAAGTTGCTACCAGCGCAAAGCATTCTGTATTTTCACTTTCACATCTGCTGAACCCATAGTGTCATCAACATAACAGGCCCCTTTGAAAACAAGACACAAGTATTGCTCAAGTTAATTGGACAATATATAAACACTGTTTAGAAACATGCTGGTAATAGGTTTTCCAATTTCTGAAGGAAATAAATACAGTGGAAACAAATGTTTGGTATTCTAGATGAAATCCTTCTTAGTTGCTGAGATTTACAGGAGGGCTTTGATTTGCCTTCTTTAAGGAACATAACAAATGAGGCAGATTTACAAAGCCAAAATTCTCATTATATTTTGAGGTGGTTTTGAATTTTATTTTCTGAGTTGCTTCTCTCTGCAAAAGTAAATGGGAACCACATAAATTTGCAAAGATCTGAAAGGATGAAAGTCTTGAGGGGATATGGCAGATGTCTTTTGCCAAAGGTTGTTCACCAACATTTTTGTTTGTTTTTATTACTCTGAATTTGGGCATGCTGCATGCTTAAACTGCAGTTTTGCTCTGAAATTACTTTAAAGCTGCCTTTTAGGGCCCCATATGATTCTGTGTCGTTCAAACCCATTTCAGATATACTCATAAAATGTCAGTACATGTAATCAAACAGGTAGTTCTGCAAATCCACAGGAAATCTTAAAACCTCATTTTTGAGAATCAGAACTCATTACTAATAATAAAGAATTCACAAATCACATTATACTCTAATACACTGTGTCTGTCAGGTCTTACTATCAACTTCTCAATGACTGAGAGTTGATCTTGACACTGGTGAAATTTAATGACCTATTCTAGTTATGTTGCAGCAGGTGACCCCTATACATACCGCTTCTGTAATGCTAACAGTAGAGTTCTATTTGTCTCGCCCAGTGAATGGTCTGGAATAAAGTGGAGCTCACTACTTTTATTGCAGCAGTGGCAAATCTGTTCAGCAAGAATATGTGGTTTTTAGAAGTCACTTCTATTTTTGTTGATACTATTCTTCAGGGAATTGCATTTGGTTTAAAGGAGGGTTAAAATTCAAACACAAAAATGTTTTTATTTAATTTTCACTAGTCACATTATACTAATATCCTAATTAAAAATAATGTTCTAGTGTTTAGGGAGTTAGGATCTGTTTTCCAAATAAAGGATTTCTCTAATGTTAGCATAAAAGGAGTTATTAAACACAATGAATTAGCAGTAGTTAACTGGAGATCATTTTGTGCTCTATTCGCACATTTCTTTGAGACTTGTCATGGTTTTTTGTGCTCTGGTTTTCAAAATGAAAACCTCAGTTTAGATAATTCCATTGACTATACTTGATGGTTTTGACACATGTGTCACAAGGACTGCATTCTTGAAAAATGGGAAATAAGTAACATAATTTCCATAAGAATTCTTCACCACCGAAGCATTTTATTTCAATGCGTGTTTATGTCTTTGAAGGGAAAGCCTGGCAAAGATGGAGAGCCTGGTCAGCCTGGTAGGGATGTGAGTAACTCCTACATTTCTAATCTAAGCAGACTCCTTATAAGCTTTTCTTCAGATATGGAGAAGATCTGAGTGTGATTCTCTTTTCTTGAAGGGTTTACCTGGTGGGCCTGGAATAAACGGTGCTCCAGGAAGAGAGGGTGAAAAGGTATGCCCATTTTTTTTATATTATTGCTATAGTAGCTTAAAGATCTGCCATCACGGAGTTCAGTTCTGATTGAGCAGTGATTGCATTCCCTATGCTATTACAGTGTTGAAAAATATTTGTGATAACTTTCTTTTGTAATAATGCGCACTGTAAAAAATGCTCCTAATTTCATTGTAGGGTGAAAAAGGTGACATCGGTCCCCCTGGTCCTCCTGGAATTGTAAGTTGCTGATCTTTTCTTTCTGCATTTGGTTGGCAGTGTTGTTTTGTCATAGTTCTTGGGCGACTGTGAGTCCTGTCTCTGGGTATAACAATAACAGAACCAGTAAAGATTTCATATGTTCACTAATAGAAATGATTGTTTCCTTCTTTCCAGATAGATTCCATGCTCTAGTATTTGCTAGGTAACAAACACAATGCTAGACTATAACCTCAGACCAGCAGAAATTTAGTCAGCTTCACTGAAGTCTGTTATAACTGGCTGTTGGCTTGGCAGTTGAAGTGCTTCCTATTGGAGTGAGCTCTTTACTGGAATTTTACGTGGTATTTCAGTGGAGCAGGAAAAAGCATCCTGTCATTGGTCTAAGGTTCAAAGTGTGTTGAACTTTTCCGCCCTCACATTTCTTTACCATTCCAGTGACTGCTGGCAAGTTGTTTCACATGAGCATGAAATTTACAGGTCATTTCAAGACCAGGCATTGATGCAGCAGTGGGACCAAAAGGCAGCAAAGGATTGCCAGGACTGCCGGGAGCCAAAGGGGAGCGTGGATTCTCTGGTAGGCCAGGCCCACCTGGCTTGCCAGGTTCTCCAGGTAGGACTGCAAACATCAGAATAAGTTATATGCTCAAATGTCTGAATGGATATTTAGGTTCACAGTCTCTCCACGCTCCTTTTGACAGATGGACTGAGCAGAAAGTAAAGGCAGAATTATTCAGAGCTACCTTTGAGCTTGAAGGGTGGTCCTTAGCTTACGGGGATAATATGAGGAATTCTGAATGTTCATTGCCTCCGCTGTGGCAAACACAGGATGCTAATCATCAAGGCTGTCAAACAGATACTAGCTTAATGGTCTTAGGGGTAATCATATCACTTACCTATAGCATACATCATGCACTGCATTACACAGAGAAGGTATTACATATTGGAAGTCTGGTACCTGGCCATCAAACCTAGACTCTGCTGAACATTGGCAGTACTAAAGGAGGAGATGATCTGAGTCTACAATGGGAGTAGGTGGCGACACCTGTATTTGCCTTATACATGCTTAGAGAAGACCATTAGGATTCTAACGTTACAGCTTGTAAATGTTCTTTTTTCCATCAGCACTTCCTTTCATTAGTCCTGTTTTATTTTTTTCCTGCATGAACTTAGTTGTTGAGTCTCAGGTCAATTTTTCAAACAAAAATCTCTGAAAATGTGAAATGTGCATATGTCAAACACTGCACATCGACATGTAGTTTGATTCCATGGAAGAAATGTTACAGAGTACTTACCTGGAAAGACACAGTCTTATCCATAGCATGTTGTTCATCATATATCATTGTCATCCTTGCATGAAAGTGATTTAAGCCTTTGAGCTATCAAGGAACTAAGTTCTTCCCATCATAGGGATCACTACTGTTGGACCTCCTGGCCCACCTGGCTTACCTGGTGAGAGAGGTCAGAAGGGAGATCCAGGTTTACCTGGTGTTTCTATTCCGGGGCAACCAGGACTTGATGGACCACGAGGACCTCCAGGACCACCAGGTCCTCCAGGGCCACCTGCACCATCTGTTCCTCCTGGTAAGTGATGACCACACACACAGCAAGTAGAAGAGACTGAACAGCTTTGACATTCATTCTTTTATTTTCTTCCCCTCCCTCCCGCCCCTTTTTTTTTTTTTCAATTCTACCTCCAAAGATGTAGTTTATCAGCAGCTGAAGTCCATGAGCTATTCATATACATTCTCCAAGTCACTCCCATTGCAAATCAGGACATTTGTAGGGGAGCTCTAGCCTTAAGGACAATTACAGAATTTTGGAATTCAGTGGTGTGAGTTGCAGTCTGGCTTTATCCTGCCTCTTTCTACCTCAGATGAGCTCTGCTGTGACTTATCTGTGACATGCAGCTAGACTGGGCAAGAAGGTATCTTGTCAGACATGAGGGACCTTTGTGCTAACTCACACAGTAATTACAGTCCTCCAAAGCCAAGCAAATTTGGCCCAGATACACAAAAATAGTTTTTTTCCAATTTATGTTACATCCTATTTAATCCACCTATTAGAAAGTTACATTAAAATTTATGCATAAAGCAGGAGGTAACCACTTTGACACTGCCTTGACTAAATTCAGCTTTCATGATACGATCTAATCAATGCTTGGAGGGAGTGTTTCCTTCTAAGAGTTGTGATACCAGGAGAGTCAAAAGAATAATTTTTACAAGATTCCAATTTCATTTCATAGATATTCCAGTGTGTAGACCACAAAAAATTAGCTTGGGAGTGGACACTTTGGATGAAGGCTCTTAGCTCCTTTTTGGTATAAGGGAAGTAGGGATTGGGAGATGGAGTACGAGAACTGGAAAGCCGTAGTGGAGAGGAGCTAACATGATTCAGGGAGCAATAGCTGGCGTTGGCTTTTTAAGCCCCCTAACTCTGATGATACTTCATACACGTGCATTTATGATATGAGGCTGACTAGCAGAATGTAGTGTAGAGATGGAATTCTGTAGGCTGTGGAAAATAGTGGGAGATAGTTGAGGTTATGAAAGAGAACTGATTACTGTTGTGTAATATCCTGAGTGTTTCATTTTGAGTTTGGATTAGACTGGTGGGTTTTCATTATCAGTCCTCTCTCTGAATTGCCAAAATGTCTGGTCTGTGATTGTGTGGGTATATTAAAATATTTGCACAAATACTAGGAAGTACATTTTTGTACATACATTCAACGCTGCTGTTAGTCTAACACAAATTGGTCATTAAACCTCTCAATTTTCCTTAGGTGAAGGGTTATGTGAGCAGGGGCCACCAGGTCCTCCAGGAATTCCAGGACAACAAGGCTTTACAGGGGAGCGAGGCCAAAAAGGTGCAGTGGCATGGCTATCTTGTTTTTTCTCTTTTTGGTAAAACTTGTTAAACAGTATAAACCCTGTATTAAATAAGGATAAACAGTGACTCTTCCTAGGGTGAGTGCAGATATTTTCTGTTTCTGAGTAAGAAAGCTGTTTTGTTTGAGTGTAGGATAGTCCCTCATGTAGTGTTAAAGCACAGGAATCTCAAAGTGACTGAGGGTACAACCAATGCTAGGGCCTAGCATGGATCATGGTGAAATTAAAATGGAATTTCAGGTTTATGAGTATCTCCCAGGTAGACAGCAACTAAATGCTTTGTAACAGCAGTTACCAGTTCTATGTGAAAAAGTTTTACACTTCATGAAAAAAATTGACATTTTTAATGGAAAGCAACACTGAAATTAGAAATGCAAGATTCCTAATTTGAATTGGTCAATCTACAATGAGTTTGTTTGTTTGATAAGCAAAAGAAAGACATCTTTAATGTGTATCCTTGTTTCCAAAAAGACAACCTTGCAATGAGGATGCTGATATGGGTAAGTGAGAATCTTTTCCTAGCTCAACCATGGACATCCTAGATGACTTTGGGCATCTCACTTGATTGGGTACTTCTTTCAAACAGAAGTCTTTTTTTTGTCATGGAGATTATAAGGATTAATTAATTACCCTAAATTAAAGTACTTAAATAGTACATTGATGAATGTCAGAAAAGTCTTTATGTGAAGGAAATTCCTAAACTTCTTGAAACCATTCTTTCTTTGGGGGTTTTGGGGTTTGTTTTTTGTTTATTTGTTTTTTAATGAAATAAGTTCAGTCTATTGTCAAATCAATGAAACATTCCCAGTACTCTTGGACTTGCACTCTTGGAGTTTAATTAAAGTTTGGGATTTTGATATATGTGTTTTAGAGTTGTAATTGAAGGGTCAAGTACTTACTTTAGAAGAAGACTCTTTTACTAAGGAGAAAAAGTCCACAGTTTTATTTTTCATGATTGAAAGCATTTTTCCTGTTTTAATTTATTTTGCATTATCCTAAATAAATTATAATCATATCTGATATTAGTTGTCTGACTCCTAGCAACCAAAAAGCTTCAGTTTGGCTTTTATGGGGGAAGCCTTCTAATATTTAAGCAATCATATAATTACATAAAATAATAATTTTAGACATGGTATTATAGTTCAGTAGCAAGAAAACAATTGCTGTTGTGCTGAATTCTTTTAGTGTTGTCTAAGATCTGATGCTTAAGTATACTTTTTCAATGCAAATCTTTTTAGGTGATCAAGGAGACACATGCTTCAATTGCATAGGAGCTGGTGTAACTGGGCCTCCTGGGGAGAGAGGACCACCAGGACCTCCAGGTAGTCCAGGTAAGCTGAAGTCTTCACTATTCTGCTTATTATATTCCATACAGTCACTTTTGTATCCTAGTATCTGTGTATAATGTTAATGATATCTGTCTATTGTGTACAAATCCAGATGCAGTTGCCAGCTCCAGTAAATACTTGGTGCATGTCATATTTAGCACAGCTGGGGAGTGTTAGGAAGAAACAGGCTGGATATGTGTAAAAAAATCACTCATTTTTTGAAAATCTAGTCTTTCTAAAAAAAAAACATCTGATCAAAAACAGACGTCCAAGCATTCTGTGTTTTGAAGGTTTATGATCTGCTATAGATTTAACTGAAAAAGAGAAATTAACTTCTACTACTTGCTATTCCTGAAATGATAGAGGAGCTGGAAGGTGTGACATTTTTTGACACTACTGATTAAACCTAGAGTTTCAGAGTTTGTTCTGCTCAAGTAAAATCAAGCTCTCCAAAAAACCCCAACTAAATCTTGCCTGGTCTTAAAAAAGCTTAGCTACTATCTTATGCAAACAGCATGCTTGATATTTACAGCTTCTACAGTTTTATGTTTTTCTTTTATGTTTTGCTGCACTACTCAGGTTCTCCTGGTTTTCCTGGACCAAAAGGTGAAAAGGGGCTTCCTGGATTAACTGGCCTTGTAGGGCCACCAGTAAGTGGTGGTGTTATGTTCTGGTGGGAAAACAGTGTCTCATTTATCTTGCATGTTTGGTAGATCTGTACACAGCAGACATGAATTCTTGTCTAATATTTTTTTTTCCATAATTAGCTTGAATGCATAATTCTTGTATTGTGCCAAACTCAGAGAGGAAGTGAAAAACTTTTTTTTTTTCTTTTTTTTCTTCCCGTTCAGGGATTCCCAGGGTCCCCAGGTGCTCCTGGGAGACCTGGTCCTAAAGGAGACCCAGGGGATGTCCTGACTTCTCCAAGAATGAAAGGTGACAAAGGAGACCCCGGCTTCCCAGGACCTCCAGGTCTTCCGGGCATAGATGGCACTCCTGGGCGAGATGGACTGCCAGGTCTACCTGGCCCTAAGGGGGAACCTGTGAGTTACATTTTATGCTGTGTTTGGACAGATGTTTTGGGAGGTCCTGGATGTATTTGACGTAGTGCAGATCAAAGGACTGGCAACTGTGCTTTTTTCTGAACGTGACTAACACAGGAATTCTCTTCAGTAGATGTCAATCTAGTGATGATATACAGAGCTACTCTCTGAATCTGTCAGTGCCTCTAAAAATAAGCTGAGACCTCTTGGGTAGTATCAGATGGTCCCTTCTTCCATTGTCTATATTTCACATATGTAGTGTGATGAATTAAGTATACTGCCAGAGTTAGACCTTATCTTGACCATGTTAGTAAGATGTAGGCAGCTAATGGCCTTGAGAGTTAGAAGGATGGAAACTCTCAGAGTTTCAAAAAAAAGAAACAATGAAACACTTTACTCCTTTGCTAGTAAAGATATGTTCCTCTTTCCCATCCTGCTCTTCCTTTTTTCAGGGCAGTGTTGCATTCAAAGGAGAAATGGGTATTCCAGGTGATCCAGGAATACCAGGTCCTCCTGGAGACAAAGGACTTCCTGGACCTCCTGGTTTTGGTCCACAAGGTTCACCTGGTGAAAAGGGCATCCAAGGTGTTTCAGGCCGTCCCGGGCCTCCTGGGGTTCCTGGTGAGTTGTTCTCTGTGTGCTATTGAACAAAAGCTGTAAAATCAAGTTTTGTCCTTTTGCTCCAGATAGTTCTGAGAACATAATGCTGCTTTTAAAGTTTTCTCAAAGGCGTTGTAAGACCTAGTATTTGTAAGCTCCTTTGCTGAAGGTCATCACAGACTCACAAAGTGAGCAGAATTTGTGCCATGTTACTATAGGCACGTGACTCACCCTTCTGCTGTGACTTCTTGAGAAGCTTCTCTTCAGCTGACTATAGTGGAAATATATTGTAACCACCATGTGGCTTACGCTTAATAATACTGCAACTACAGCATTTTTTGAAAACAAGGGTTTGCTTTGAACAAGTCTACTTTTGTTACTTTCTTGTCAACGACACAGATCCTGATCAAGTTGTGTTGGTGTCAGCTATGGAAAGTACTATACACATGATGGTACCTAGAAGGAAGCTAGAAAAAATAACATTTCAAGAAAGCTGTCTTAACATTAAACAATGTTTCAAATCCTCTAAGTGCTATAGGGGGCTCAGGGGCAGATAGCCTATTGGGTAGTCTTGCTGGTATTTAAGCTCTTTGTAAGCTTGGGATGTGGCTAGCATCTTTCTCTGCTCAAAGGAAAACAGAGAAGAAACTCCTACTGAGTGATAAAATATTTCTACTTTTTGGGTTTAGGTCCAAAAGGTGACCCTGGCCAGACTATTACAGAACCAGGAGTTCCAGGCCCTCCTGGTCCTCCAGGAAGAAATGGTGACCCAGGTCTTCCAGGTAAAGCAGCAACTAGATATCCGGGGAATTCCAAGAGCTTTTAATTCTGACTGATTCTTGATGACTATGTTGATTTTCTTGTTTTTGCAGGAGATCCTGGTCAGCCAGGTCAGCGTGGCTTATCAGGCATCCCAGGTGCAAAGGGAGAGCCAGGTATTCCTGGCATTGGGCTTCCAGGTCCACCAGGCCCAAAAGGTATGTTTACAGCCATGTTACTGTATTGTACTGGCTGCAAGAGGAGACATAGAGGGTTGTGTCTCTTCACTTTTTCCCGGCGGGTTGATTTCTGTCTCTAGAAACCTTTAAAATATATTTGTCTTTATACATCTTCGTAATAGTTTCAGAAGCACTAGGAAAAAAATCCTGCTGAGCTGTTATTCCTCTGTTCACGGTAAACAGTAAACCAAGGACACAAAAGTAAATGGGTAAAACCCTGGGAAACAATGAATGTTGAGCTTGAATCAATAAATGATCTCCGAATGCTGCCCTAAAATATCAATGTTTCCGATGTGATCTGTGTAATTTTTGTTAAAGCACAAAGCACAGGGAGTCCCAGAGATCCTCTGTGCAAAGACTGTGTGCTCAAAAGATAATCTCAACCAAACAGGTACCCTCAAGTGTGCTTGAGGAAGCACAGAACCTGTTTTCAGATACCACTTTTCATGGGTCGAAAGCATTTCTGGAAGTGTTCTAATGGTCTCCGGTGTCCTCTATTCTGCTGCTCTGACCTCCATGTCATGTGTAGGTTTCCCAGGGACTCCAGGCCCCCCCGGAGCTCCAGGAACTCCAGGTCGCCCTGGTCTAGATGGACCTCCTGGACCACCTGGTTTCCCAGGACAGAAGGTCTGTGTTTGCTTGTCTAATATAAAACTTCACTTTCATAGAGGTTCTTCTGCATCAGTGGGAAGTTGGTGGGGAGGATTTCACCTGTTGTTGTCAGCTTTTGATGGTGGGGAAGTTCTCTACTTGAGGTTTGAGTGAGCATAGGAAAAAAAGGAAAAAAGAAACTGAACTCTAAGATGATGGGCATTTTTTTCTTTTTACTTTAACATTTTTAGGAGAGGCTGAACTTAGAAAACTTCCTTTCAAAAAATAGTTTGTTTGTTATAGGGGGATCGTGGATTTGGAGTTCCAGGACCACCTGGACCCCCAGGACCACCAGGCACAAAGGGAGTTCAAGGGCCCAAAGGTGATCCTGGCTTCCCAGGAAACCCTGGTCTCCCAGGACGGGCAGGTTTTGATGGAACTCCAGGGCCCAAAGGTATGGAGAACTCTCCCCTTTTCTGTTCCCTGTTGAACTTTTAAAAATGTAGATGTGCTGGCAGCCATATGGCAGTTAAATACAAGCAGTGCTGACTTCAGAGCAATTACTTCAGGGCCCGTTTTCCCAAATCAGACACACCTGTGTAAATGGAAGCTTGTGTTCTCAAAAGGCAAGCATGCAAGGGAGTAAATACCAACCTGTGGGTCAGTATCTGAAAGTGTATTCTTAAGACAAATCATGTTAACGTTGGGGTAAAACTTCTTCAAGAGAATAACTGTCATTTAGATGCGCTGTGCTTCAGTATGCAGAGGGTTAGCAATTCATGAATTCCTGCTGTTAATCATTGTCTGTATTGAACTGCAGAGCATGCCTGGTTTGCTGGAGAGCATCTGTTGAGTTTGATGTGGATTATGATGCAATAACATTTCTCTGTGTAGCCCTGAAATGTAAACTGCATGCATTCCACACAGAGTGAGGACAAATCACTGGTTTTCAGAAATACCCTCTGAAGTATGGTGGGTTTTTTCCCTTTGTTTGCATACAAGGATGAAATTTTGAGTACAACTTCTCTACTTCTGACAGCAAGTATCTCTGAACTGAGTTCACTGTTTAACTAAACAAGAGCATTCTTTTAGGTGAACCTGGACCAAGTGGACCACCAGGACTCCCAGGCCCACCAGGCATCCCTGGCATTGGTGGTCAAGGTCCACCTGGATCTCCAGGACCTCCAGGTCCTGTTGGCCCCCCAGGTAAAACTCGCATGAATTGTACACTTAGGTTATCTCTGGCATACACCAAGCAGGTATACAGCATGCTGAAGGCCCCACTGAACAGGTAGGCAAGGAAAGGTGGAGACTTCCTATCTATTAGCTTGGCTGCTTTGCCAGTCACGCAGGCAAAACTTGGTACATCATGTTTTTTGCTGAAATGGGAAGTGGAATTACATTCAGCCTTGCCATTTGTACAACTTGGGGAGGTGTCAAGGGTGTAAAAGCTCACTTTGGAGAAGGCTTGGAGCCTCAGCAGATAGCCTAGAAAGTGTTGTGAGCAGATAGTGACAAAATCTCTGTGAAGTTTATCACAGAACTGTTCAGGACAAGACAGAAGGGAGCACAATGTCAGTGCAGAGGGTTTGGGGATACAGAAGAGGATGGAAGCCACCTTCAGCTGCCTGTACTGCGCTGTCGTTACATTGCTTTCAAATAGGAAGATGGTTCTTAAATTCCAGAGCAGTTTTCTAGTTTACCAAAGTATGTTCCAAATTTACTGAGTGACAGGCATTTTTAAATAAATTTTACATTATTATCTCAAAAATTAATTTCTGACTTGGAAAAAAAGCAGACAAACTCAATCCCCTATACAGTGCTATTTGTCCTCCCTCTACTTACATGGTGAGTGCAAAATCATGGGAGTAATTCAGATTCAAGTTTTCCCTTATGTGGCTAGGCACTTTTATTTTTTTTCCAAGATGGAAGCTGAAGCACAATTTAACTCTGTTAATGTGGAAAGGAAGAAAGCATGAGTATTCCAAACTAGCTGGTTCATTATTTTGTAGAGGAGAAAATGTTCTCCAAGTAACGATATGATAATGTTTTAACGAAAGCCTGTTAGTAAAAAAGGCTGTACATGTTCATCTTGTCGTAACACACCTGGAAAAGAAGTTTAGCATTCCTGTTACAGAAACCTCTGAGTTCTGGGGTTCCTGATTCCCTCACACACACTTGTTTTGTGAGTCCTGATAGGTTTGAAGTAGGTTGACAAAGTAGAATCTAAAGATATTGGTAATTAGGAATACATCTCTGAAGGGAGTTTGATTGTCTTTTGTCTAAAATGACTGTGACTGATGAAGATACAAACTTGTTTCATCTCTGTGCAGAAAGGGTACATGTGCATACGTGCACATCATTCTATTCACAAAGTTTGTTTAGGGAAGTTTGTTTTCTCCTTCATTCGGTGGATGGGCTTGCTGTGCACCAACACCTGGTGTTGCAAATGTGTGGCAGTCACCACAGTGAGAACATCCTCTGTGGACTTGAGCATGCCTGCTGCTGAAACACTTCAAACCCCATCTGGTTCTTGCCATGCCTGTGTGACTGTTTACATTGCATGTCCATGAGCTACACATTTTGAATGTGTTTGTATGCCAGCACTCGGATTGGCGTTGTTCACAATGCATGCTGAAAACTTCATGGCCAACTGTGAGGCCGTCAGTCAAGATTGGTTGTTCATATTTAGATCTTTATGAACTGTGAGATTCAGCAAAGTGCTTAACTTGAAGGCAGGCATGCATTTCAGTAAGTAGGCCCATGGAGTTTGAGTTCTACTCACAGACATGAAGTGCGGGTCCTGTTTAAGTATACTTCTTCACAAGTTTCCCAGCGGCGAAAGGAATATGTGGTCGCTGCATCAGCAAGCCTTGAATGTGTCCAGTATTAAGAGCTAGGGACAGGTGTCTGGACAATGTGCACAGAAGTTCCCTGAGCTAGCAGGTGGGTCCTCTGCCTGGTTTACAGTGTTTACTATACTGTCCTGAACCTATGGTTGCACCTGAGGCTGAGCTGAAACAGAAGGCAACACAAGTGTGTATTTGGGGGTGTGTATGTGTGTGCAATATATTAGTATGTGTCTGAATGTTTCATCCAACGCATGTTCTTTTGTCTTCCTGTAACATCTCTTCTGGTGCTAGCCAGAATTTGATTTCATGTGATCACTGATTTATTCTGCAAAATACCAGTTTTGACAAATGTGCAATTATTACTAGCATTTGTGGATTTGAAATGCTTACAGTTTCGCTCTTCATGTCTGTACTGACTAATCACTGGCTACTAACAGCGTGGTGACTCTGAAATCCAGTGCATGGTTGAAGGTCCCACTTGAGAAGTCCTTGTGATTTCCCTTGGCACTTCTCTTTCTCTGTTTTGTGCAGAATGCCTTACCTTCCTGTCTCCCATCCCTTCTTTGTTTTACTAGGCTGTTTTGATTCTCTTCCTTTATGCAACATTAGGGTAAAGTTTCTGGGGCTCTGTTTTTCACATAATTTGGAAAATTCTTTAAAGGATTTCCTTGTTCAGAATTCCATTTCTCTGCACCACCACTTCTTCAAATAGTTTGCAGTTATTCTTTTTTTTGAGTATGTAACAAATCACTTTAGAATTTATTGTCGTCTCTATTGTGATATGGCTACATTTTTGAGAACCAGAAATTCAATTTGAAAGAATTTATATTTGAAAAAGTATCTTTATCATTCTAGATATGGAGTTTGTCCTATTACTGGGTTAAATATCATTTTCTTACTAATTTTTTTGCCACCTGCTTGTGGAGACCCCTTAAACAGAGCATGGTGCAGTCCCTATCCATCCTCTGGTACTGTTTTTCTCTGCAAAGTAAGCAGTTTCAGGCACACGACACCATAGTTTAATGCAGTGATAAGCTGCTGCCAGAGGGCAATATGCTTATCATTAAATAAGTGGAAATCTATAGCCTATGCTGTCAAGAAAACTTAATCTGCCTTTTTAGTGTGCAAAGAACACATCATGACATCACTCCTAAACTTGTTCCTGTAGTCAGAAGTGGGGGTCACCATTACAGAGTTATAATACCGCCTTGTAGTAATTTATGAGGTTTTGGCATGGTGTTGTCATAATCTCAGTAGACTGTGCTAGGGTATGTAACGTGCAATATACAATTTCTGTAGGTGTAGCAATGTAAATTTGCATAATAGAACTAAAAGAATGGGGAGAAATTGTTTTGAGGGTTTTTGTGTTATAAAGAAGCAGTATCTTTTGAAAATCCCTATTCAAGGGGGATGTACCAGAACGTGATGCAGATCAACAAGAAGTAGGTTGGTAGGGTGTATTCTCATGTTCAGGAGGTGTCCAAGCCAGTCTCTACTAATGACAGTTTTGTATAAGAAACAGTTCAGAAAAACCTTGTTCCCCAGTTGCGAAGAGAATACTCAACAAGGAGAGAGGGGGAAATAATATATTTTTTAAAAAAATGTACCATCAGTATTTGAAAATATCTCACAGAGTTTCTTGTTTCTGCATAAAGTGGTGGCTGCACTTTGAAAAAGACCTCAGGTTTCCTTGCAGTCTGGCTTCCCTTAACTGCATTAATGTTGTATTCTTTGTACTTGGATGTGGTTTTGGTAACTTCAGGGTAGATTTTTTTTTCTTTGTCCTAATTGTGTGTGCTTTATTTTGTTTCCTAACTTAATGCCTGTTACAACTCCTTACTGCTACCTGTCTCAACTTCCTGATGAGCTCTAACTCGTTGGCTTTTGAACCTCAGGTTCCCCAGGTACTGTGGTTTCTTTACCAAAGCCTTTTCTTAACTTCAGATTTAAGATTAATCCTTTTTTGACAGCTACATTTCCAGAGTGAGCATCCTCACTGATACAGTGCACTGGAGGGAAGCAAGCTGTCTGCTTGCTTCAGCAGTGCCTCGAGCTCAATATCATTAGCATTAAACAATCTTAAGTGTATTTTGACAATTCACATTTTTCATTCGACAAAATGTAATGCAATGCAGAATTTTCTTATCCTTCAAAAATATTCAGCTGATGTTATATTGTTATACTTGTAAGAATCTCAATGATAAAATACGAATCAGTCTAATCAATCTTGGCTTTTTGTTTTATTAATCAAACTTAAATGATTGTTGAAGAGAGTTGTTGTTTTCCTTTTGAGATTATTTTTTTAATTGCATTCGTTACAACTTGGTACAATTTTAGTAATGCTTCTCTTCAGGAGAATATGGCTTTTTAACACCTGGAAGCCATTCAAACATAAACAGCTTTAGAAGAATTGTAGGGTTTTCATATGTGCTAGGAATGGACTGCAGATAAAACTTAGCTATTCCTACAGTACGACACCCAGAGACACATAAATCTCAGCCTTGCCTTACTTTTTGCTAAAAGATTTTGTCTTTAACAACATTGTCTAGGGTTGCAGGGCATTCCAGGGGAGAAAGGGGATCCAGGTCCTCCAGGCTTCGACGTTCCTGGTCCCCCAGGTGACCAAGGAGCCCCAGGATATCCAGGACCCCCTGGTCTCCCAGGGCCTCAGGGTTCACCTGGACCACCTGGCCGGGATGGCGTACCTGGATTTCCAGGTAAGTTCAATTTTTTACCTGTGGACAAAGACCAAAGTGTGGTTACAGGTGGATACTCTTTCTCTTGCACATGCTAGCTTAATGAGCTTCAGTGTTTATCCTAGCTATTTAAAATTGGGTACATGTAACCATTACATCCAATACTTTTTGAAAAAAAATTGTAACAAAATCTGTTTTGTTAAAAACCTTGTCACCTCTCCACTCTTCCCTGTAACTTGATTCAAATATTTTCTGTGTTACTTTCAAACATTGATTTGATCATCATTGCTAGTACACTTTTCTGATTTGTTTTGTGATTGATTTTTTCTAGTCACTGCTGCAGTTTAGAAAGAGAATTTGTTTAAAGGAAATAGTTACAAATGCTATCAAGTGTATCCAACACATAGTTTTAAATATTACTTTCCTTATTCTGTGTGTTAGACTATTCATTTAGTATATCTGTTTTGCCCTCTGAAATATAAATCTCAAAAGTGAATATTAAGAATCTCTGTCTTTGGATAGAGGGGGTGATAGAAAAGATCCTAGAAGTAGTGTATTCCTATATTGTCTTTTTGGCTTTCAACAAATTCAGGTTTGCTTTCAAACAAGTATTTGTGTTTCAAACCGGGGAACTGAATTTATTGGAGCTATAAATATGCTTTCTACCATAACGAACAGTGCATTGCAAATTGTCTTCCCAGGACTTAACTGTGGAAAATTTGCCACAATTTTCAAGTGTCATTTCATCTGATTTAGACCTATACAAGAACTGAGTGCTTGCAGACCCCTTAAAACAGGCTTTGTATGCGAGTGCTTGTTAGTAAATACCATGGAGATGCAGGGAAGTAAAAGTTAGGTACTGACAGGTTTTGAGTTTTTACTCAGAATGACAATGGTGATTCAATGCATTTAGGTGCCAAAGGTGAGATGGGCGTCATGGGAACTCCTGGTCCTCCAGGGCCTCCAGGAACTCCTGGAAGAAATGGCCTGCCTGGCTTGAAAGGTAATATTTGTTTTATCCACCCCTTAAGAGAATGCAGAATGCTGTTTTCAATGTCCTGTGTGGAAAGAGGCTTTGTAATACTAACATCTAGATCTTCATTACCAGAATCTGCTTAGGTTATCTTCTTTTGACAGTGCTGTGATGTTCAGAATTGCTTTGCAATTTTAAGCCATAGCATTCAGTCACTCTTTTTTTAATTGATGTCATGAAATGTTAACGATATTTAAAAAACTACCTTTGGACTGATAGCATTTGAAGCAGGGCAATATTTCCAGAGTATGTTGTAAAGTCTGCTTTAGGTAGCAGAAAGAAGAATATCAGTAGCTTTGGGTTATGGAGTCATCCCAAATCAGCTCTATAGGTATCACAGAGAAACTATTCTATCTACATTTTCCCAACCCCCTTGTTGGAGATGAAATTTGAAAGAGTTTGGCAGAAGAAAAACTCACTCACCTCTGCAGAGCAAGGAAGCTGTGAATCCAAAGCTGCTTTAGCTGTTGCAACTCCTTTGTGCTAGTGGCACGGTGTGGTGGGGCTCCAGGAGCTCTCTCGGTGTGGGTCTTACACATATCTGCGTTTTCTGACCTGGGCTGGCCAGAGCTGACAGACTGCAGACTGCAGCCATCCCTATGCAGTCCATTCACACGGCTTTGTTCCAGGGCATAAGAAGCTGTGGAGAATCTTGCATTAACTGAATGATCATTTAGAGAATTCCACCTTCATCAGTAAACCATGGACTCCCTGTGTAAGAAAAATCATTACAAATATTTTAGCTTACGTTAAGGACTCTATTTTTCCCCTTTTGTTGTCTGTAACTACTGTAGGTAATAATGGATTACCTGGTCCGCCAGGGCCTCCTGGACCAGTAGGACAGAAAGGCATCAAAGGTGAAGCAGGCCTGCCAGGTCCACCTGGAAAACTTGATCCGAAACAGCTAGGAGCTAAAGGAGAAAAAGGCGAGCCAGGTGTTCCAGGTACAGAACTTTGCATGTGGGTCTGAGAAGGCGGTTTGTCCTCTACAGATAGCAGTGACCTGTAACTGAATCCACTGCAGTTCATTTTTTCTTACAGAAAAAAACTCAGAACGTAAAGGTGGCTTAAGGTTCTCTTATTTTAGGCGCTTTTTTTAAGTGGTTCTATGGCTAAGTTACTCTGTATGGTTGGTTTGCAGTGTCCTTGCTCATTGACTGTTACTATTATTTGGCATATGGCAGTATTGTAATAGCACTAAGGTGCTTTCAGCAGGATTACGATTCAATCTTCTAGGTGTTACTCCTAAACATGATGCGAGATAGTTGCCATGGCTGCTCTGCTGGCTGCATTCCTGCTGTCTTGAAGGCCCTTGGGCCTTTGCCTTGTAGGATGGAATTGCACAAGTCATCTGCTCATGCATCACCTCCAGATTCTCCCTTTTGGGTACCTCTGTAAGCTTACCTTCTCCTGAGTTAAATGTCATTTCTGTATGTTTCTACTTGGCAAGATGGTAGCCTGGAAGGTTTTCTCAATTCATTCAAGTCTCTTCTCTCTCTTTTGCTTCACCCTCCTCCCCCAGACAACCAGAACCAAGGGTTCTGATGTCTCCTTTGAACTCTTAATTTAGTCTGGAGAAGAGTAAAAATATTCTGCGCTAGAGAGAACCATCATGCCTTTCTCTAATATTGGCCCAGCCATTATTGTGCTAATTTATCTATTGTATTAGTTTCTGTGAAGCCTAGATAGGATCCTAAGGCATTTGTCTTGTTTTTTTTTTTTTTTTTTTTTACCTTTTTCTTTTCTTCTCTCTGTTAAGTAAAAGCTGTAGAGGGCAGATTCAACTATGCCTGCAGGGCGGCACAAAGATATTGTATGGGATGATAAGCACATACAATTTGTAAAAATCTGCTAAAATACCTTCATTACTTTTTATAGTAATCAGTCCCAAAATGTTTCTGGCATAGCTATGTAATTAAACATGTATATAAATAATCTGGATGAATACAGAGAGGTTAGCATGGAGCCTGATCATGTGTAAAGGCAATCCCTTCTGAATGAAGTATAGTAGCATTGGTCATAAAGTTATATTTTCCTCTACTTACTCATATTGTTCCTGTTCTGTAGTTATTTTAAACTTTCCAGAAGTAATATTTTCTGTTCTATGATACTTCTTTTTGCCGAACTAGGTGGAATTACATTTACTGAAGAAAAATCCCTATTTGGATTTTTATTCACCTATAGCTACAGCTGATCTCTTAAGGTAAACAAAAACATACAGTAATAGTAGTAACAGTAATAATAATAAAAGGTATCTTTTTGCTTTGAGGTATTCCTGGTTTATCAGGACAGAAGGGTTATCAAGGTCTCCCAGGTGACCCAGGCCCACCAGGACTTAGTGGCCCACCAGGTGTGCCAGGATTGCCAGGTAAGTAAACAAGGCCTCACACAGTTTTGATGTATAAACATTTACCTGTGTTTTTATCACATGGGATTGGGATGTTAATCCAGGTATATCTAAGCAAAGCCTAGGGATTCACACTTAAAGCTGCAGCACAGTTTTGGGACATTTAAAATTATTATCCAAACAACATGCTTTGAGCTCTTTCCTTCTAACAGACCCAAAAGCAGTTTTAAGCTGATCCCTTGAAGATTAGGATAGCTTTTAGGATGACCGGAAAAATGGGGCTTGAGCAAGCAATATGACTGCAGGATTGGCCAACAGGACTTGTCGGTTTTGTATGTTTATTTCTTATATTGTTAGTCATTATACTCATACTTCGCAAATGGCTAAATGAATGTGTTGCAGGGGCTGTCTGGATGTCACATCTTTGCTTTAAAGAATTGCAAGAATCAAGAAAACTAACTATTTTTGCACTGCATCTTCCTACAGCTGTAACAATTTATCTGAAATCTCGAATCATTGCTCACTATGTCTAATGTACTTCTTGCTCTAAATACCTTGTTGGGCTTGGGAAATTTTTTTAACTATTTAGGACCCAAACTAATTTGAGCATTGTAGGTCGCATTTAATTTCATAATAGAAGTTACTGGATACCTGTGGCAGATAAGAAAGATATCATGTGTTCATTCTGCAGAACAACTTGTGAGAGACCAAGCCATAGCAGTACTAAATTGTTTCAGATGGTTACTAAATCATGGACTGAGACTGGACCCATTTCATTAGACTAATCTTCAAAACAAAGAAGTTGCCCTGATCAAATCTTGGCGTGGAACAAACTGAAGAGGTTTAATATTTCACTGCAAATAGATGGGAAAAAGCATGTAGGAGCAGTATGAGGCCTTTGTAAATAGACAACAAGCTTATTCATATAAGAATGCATGAATATCAGAAACTTTTAACTATTGCAATTAATTAACTAAAACCACAACTTTCGTAGGTATCAAGGGAGATATGGGGCTTCCTGGGCAGCCAGGACCAACAGGACCTCCAGGGTTAAAAGGTACCATGGGAGAGATGGGCCTACCAGGTTAGTTTCTGTGCTTGTATTTTACTTCATTTTGGCTGGTGTTTTCCTTTTATGTAGTATAAAGATGGATCTGCTTGTGTGCAGTATCTAATAATGTATTTAAACAGCAGTGCAGATGAGGAATACATAAAGCCCTACATACATATTTGATGAAATAGTACAATGTCTTAATTGCAAATATCCATTAAAACAGAACATGCAAATAGCAAATATCTTGTAAATATGTATTATTTTAAAGTGCTTACAGATGTAGAAGCAGAATCATCTACATTTTTTAACTTTCATACTTTTTGCGTTTCTCAGATTCCAATCTGAAAGTTCAGGAAAAAAAGATTATTCTGTAAACCCACCTGTCAGAAGACAGATATCAGACACAAGCAAAAGGGGAAGGAGAAAGTGAATTCCGTTATTTAGAAAGACTGCTGAACAAAAGTTCCAGTTTCTGAAGATTCTAATATTAAATTGTGCCTAGATATTACAATGAGATATTTGGATTTGTGTAAACTAAGGATAAAAAAGGAAAGTTTAGAAGTGTCATGCAAAAAGTCATGAGAGTTTTTAAGATAATTGTTTTTGTTTGTTTTTAAAAATAAAAACACATTAGGTACTCAAAGCCAGCCAGTCCATTTGTTAGTCCTTTCTAGTTCACTTGCTGTAATTGAAGTGATTTCTTTAAGCCACTGCAGAGCTTTTATTTATATTTTTAAAACTTGTATTTTATCTTTTGGACAGGTCCCCCAGGGATTAAAGGCAGCCAAGGAACAGCAGGACATCCAGGGCAACCTGGGCCTACAGGATTTCCTGGACTGAAAGGGGAGAAAGGTGACCCTGGTCTTTCAAGCATCGGTATTCCTGGTCTCCCTGGACCAAAGGTATATTTCCAAAATTCTTGAATAGAAAAATCCATAAGGAAATTAGATTCTGTATTGATTTTTTTTTAAACTATAACTTAATATATATTATGTATAACTGTAAATATCTATATAAATATACAAATAACAAGCAGGGTTGACTGTGGTTTGTTCTTTTCAGGTGGGAGTAAAAATTTCTAATTGTAAAGATGAAAATATTTATATATAATTTAATCTGGTTAAAGAAGATTGTTTACCAGACCTTTCAAATAGGGTTCAGTTAATGACCTACTCTGCCCTGTGACACCCACTAATGTTTTGGTAGTTGGTAGGGTTTTACACAATTAATATCATTGTTCCCATGTCTAATTATGTAGTTAATTATAAAAAATTAACACAAAATGCATTTAAGAGTAAATTACTAATGACACATCATGATTACTGCTGCTTAAAATTGTTAAATCTATATAAAACATTTGCACTAACGTTTGCCTACCTTATCCTTTGCCACCCACAAAAAAGTGACAAAAAATCCTACAAGTCTGGCTGCCTTCACTGATGCCTTACAAACAATGCCAAGCAGTAGTTAATTTAGCAAAAACATTGCATTGTTAAAGCTCCACAGGTTTCTTTCTTTCTTCTGTGTTATCATGGGGTAAAAATCTGTCTCTTCTGAAAGAAGAGAACCTTTTTTCTGTAATGTAGGCCAGTTCTGAGGAAAAGCTATGATACTCTAGAAAAAGTTGTAGAGGAAAACTGTTAATAGCTTTACAGTTGTTATTTCCAATTAATTTTCTCTGTGAGATGGTTAACATTAACTGGATATAAGAAGTGCACACAATATAATGGTGACATTTTTGTGGTGGTAAGACTGAGAACATACAAGAAGGGTTTACCCATCTTACAAGGACTGGGCGCTTATTTCTGCTTAATGTTTTCTAGGGTGATCTTGGTTTGCCTGGGTACCCAGGTAGTCCAGGCAGTAAAGGTATTGCTGGAAATCCTGGTTTGCCTGGATTTCCAGGCAGCCCAGGTGCGAAAGGAGAACCAGGCCTTCCTGGATTCCCAGGTAATTCTGAAGAGGATTTTTTTATTTTCTCTTTTCTTATATTGGTATATACATCTAAACACAGTAGGTAATTGCTGGAGGACTGCAGCTTCTTCCAAAGTTTCTAGCAATGTGCTGCTTCTAAGCTTTGTGCTGTTGGAATTGTCACTGCAAGAGTAAGTGTGTGAATGCATCACTTAAGAGTGCCTTCTGAAATTATTCATCTGCTCTGAGGGTATGTAGCACTTGTGATAGCTAATGCTCTCCACTCCCCACAGCAGTCAGACTCTCACCTTTTCTGACCCACAGGATACCTGTGTTTGGCTCCATACTTTTCCTTCATGAATTGATAAAGAAGTGCCATCGGGAAAACTAGGCTTTTTTTAATAGTATTTATTGTCTAAAAATACATTCTAAAGAGAAATCTTTTTCTGAAATATAATGAAATTAGGTTTTGCACTCTCCTTTAAAAAATATTGATAGGGATTGTTTATGGGTATGTGTGTATATATATATATACATTCTCAAGAAACAAGGCTTTTATCTATGCTGCATTTGCAGCAATAAAGGCTGTTCTACAAGCGTGCTTGAGCTGCTTTAATGTAGGAAGTTAGAGAATTTGTAACAGTGTAGTCATGGCAGCAGGAAGCTTAGGAGAGAACAAAACCTGGCCAGGAACCTGACAGATTTCAACCTCTGCTTCGTATCATGCCTGAAGGACTGTGAGCAGGCAAAATGGTGTATGGAGACACTACTTTGATCAGGCTCAGCTACTGTTTGGAGCAGACATACTGTAACGGATTGATTGTTCTTCCTACCTCCCACTGAGCTCATGCTGTAGGGGTGAGAATCCAGTGTAAATTCTAAGACCATTGTTATTAAGATCCTTTTTCAGGAAAAGAGAAGAGAAATGGGGAAGGGCTATCCAACCACAGTTCATAACGCTTTCAGCTTGTTGGCAAGCAGAAACACCTCTCTCTGAAACGGTCATTTGCTAGTAGAGTGCCAGACTCACTGTGTCCCTGGCCGCAGGCACTCAGCAGCTAAGGCGACAGAGGCTGGAGAGTAGCAGTAAGGACAGTTGTGCTAGTATGTTTTGTTTCTGTACGTTCTTTGCTTTATAAGTCATCTCCTTGATCAGCTGTAAATCTGCAAAATGTGCATAAATACAGTATCTTGATACACTTATCTCATTTGTTACTCAGGACATCTCAGATTATAGCATTTCAAGATCTGCTGAAAAGCCAGTTTTGTGTTTAATTTGATTAAAATGCCCGTACTTTACAGGAACACCCGGAATTCCAGGACCGAAAGGTATCGAGGGGCCTCCAGGTAATCCTGGCCTGCCTGGACCACCTGGGCCAGTAGGTAAGCATGAACAGTGCAGCAAAGGTCAGCTGCTTCTGTGAAAAACATAACACATCAAGCCGCTTCCTTGCTTATCTTTTTAACATCATGAAGATGCATCTGTACGTATATGTATGCTCAAACACCATGGCACACACTTAGTTCACTGAAATTAAACAGAAGAGAACAAAGTTTTAACTTCACGACTTGTGCCTGCTGTCATAGTCATATCATTAGCTATTGAAATAAGAAGTTAACTGTTTCAGTATTGACCAGATTTTTTTTAATATATATAGATATAATATGTTAAGTACTCCAGTGGTCTAACCTGCTTTTGTAAGAGCAAAATTCTAATTCATCCTAAAGGGAAGAATTATATTCTTTTTGCAAACACTAACTGCTTAAAAGTTCACAGGCTTAAAAGCCTTTTCTACATTGTCAAAGGGGAGAGAGAGAAAGGTTTTGGTTTCAAGATTACACCCTTGTGAATTTGTTATTACATTGTCACACCTTCAGATTTAGATGGTGGGGAGGGCAGGGGGGAGATTGCTTCATTTCTTTATTGCGGGTTAGGCACTATTGTGCTAACGTGTTCTATCCCTCTTTTAGGTGAAACTGGTCGTCCTGGCCCTCCTGGTCCTTCAGGGGAGAAGGGACAGCCTGGTCGAGATGGTATCCCTGGACCAGCTGGTCAGAAGGGTGAACCAGGTTAGGTATCCTTCCTGTTTTCTCCTCTTCACTCGGTACTGTGATGTCCTGCTTTGTCTAGTCTGTTTTTCCTATAACTGCCCATACGCCTTCAAAGCTGCTGCTGTGGTTCCCAGTTGCTGAAGGGTTCACAAAGGGTGCTGTCAAGCTGCTAATGAAGCACAGGACAAGAATTCAGTCAGCTCTTAGATTTTTACTATCCAACTTCAACACCAGCCCCTGTTCCTGTATTCCATGTTAGCTCTATTGCTTCAACTCAGTTACAGAATGGATAAACAGTTAATGTCTGCCTTAAAGATAAACTCCCAACCAAAAATGCAAATGTATGCACTCCCAAAATCTGAAAGAGCATCTTGTGAACGGATGAAAATACTTATGAAAGTTACAGATGCATTTTGTAGTAAAACCTCTAGGTTTGGTGTAGACTGGTAGTGAATGAGAATCCTGGTAGTCTCAAGGAATCAGAGATCTAGATGAACTGCACTTTCATCATTCTCAGCCTCATATTCCTGTTTGTGGAGACTTGAAAGCTAAATGTTCATTATTAACTGAATCTGTTTCTTTTCAGGTCTACCAGGTTTTGGGCGCCCAGGACCTCCAGGACTCCCAGGATTGTCAGGTGAAGTTTCTCTGTTCTTTGTTAAAAAGGTTGAGTGTAAATTATTCCTTAACACCAAAAAAAGAAGGGCATGTTGTATGTTCTGCAACAAATGAATGCCATAGCAACAACTAGAATAACAGATTATTTTTTTTCTCAGCAGACTGTTTTCAATTAACCACAGTAATAAAAACACTCATTACTGACTACCAAATTTTGTAAATTAGCAGTTATGCAGACAGAATAAATCCGCACAGGATTATAGTCTGCATTGTGCAGAACTTCGTAAATAAACTCAGTAAATAAAGCATTCATACAACTGATGACAAATGAAGCCGCTTTGAAAGTATAGCTGCTTGCTATATTTTCAAAAGCAACTTCACAACCTAAGTTATATTACTTTCCAGTAGCCTTAAAGCTCCTAAATTCCTCAAGCTTGTTTGAAAATTTTGCAAGTATGTCTTAACTTTTAGCAGTGACTCAAAAAAATGAAGTCTTAATATTGACAGATCTCTTCACAGAAACCGTTGCCTGTAGGCTTACAAACTCAGAGGATGTTTATGAATTGCAGTATCACTGAGTAGTAAAGTGAGTCTTAGTAAGGCCTTTTAATATGTCGGAACCTATAGCACTTCCTCCTGCAAGAATTATTAGCCCTGACTCTTTTCTGAATAGTAGACCAATTTTATACGGTCTCAGTGCACAAATGAGGTGAGTTGTGGTCAGACTTGTACTTTCTGAGAGAGAGAGGAATGGCTCTGCAAATGGATCGTTGGACTCCTTTGTATACCAATTTGTAACAGTATTCCTAAATGGCTCTTTGGTTTTACAGGGCAGAAAGGAGAACTGGGGTTACCTGGCCCGCCAGGGCCCCCTGGACTTCCAGGTCTGAAGGGAGAACCAGGTTTCCAGGGATTCCCTGGTCTACAGGGTCCACCAGGTCCACCAGGATTACCAGGGCCACCTCTGGAAGGTCCTAAAGGTAGCCCTGGCCCACCAGGTGTTCCAGGAAGGCCAGGTAAGAGTGTGATCCATATCTATCAACATCTGCCAGTACTTTCATATTTTGCTGGTAGGTTATCAGCCTTTACACTTCCTCCATTTATTTGGATGGATAAGTTTAAGCCTCATGGCGTAGGTCTTAATGTTTGTGGGCAACCAGAGGATTTTGTTGCCAAAAGTAACAGCATCTAAAAATAAAACAGCCTCAGTTTCTATTAATTTCTGATACCTGGCAGCAAAAATCTAATGCGTTGATAAACGGGAGATTCTCCGCATGCTGTCACAGTAATCATCTAGCGAGCACGATATCGACTTTTGAACATCTGATACCTTTGCAGTATTGTCACGTGATCAGCAAACGTCATTGCGCACAAAAACCCAAAAGTAACAAACCCCATCATTTTAAGAGTCATGAAAATCAAATTCACGCTAGCATCACAGCATGATCAAATTGGATAGCTGCCTCTTCATCTTCATGTCACGTAACAAAAGTCATTGCTCCATTGTGTCATGTGGCTTCCATGGACTCAGTGCACCATCATGCCGTGTTCATCTTTCCATTCCATGTTTACATTTTGTTCCTGCACCAACTAATTCTGGGAATGAAAAAATCAGTATTCTGAGTTAACATTGCTGAGCAACTCCCTGGCATGTGTTAGAATTTGATTTGTGTCATCGAATGTTTATTTGCATTTAGGTACCGCTCTTGAAAAATCTAACTTTAATGAACCTGTTACAGCTCTGGCTCAAGCTTTTTGCTGTATCTTGAGTCCAGAAGCACTTTGCCACCAGTAAGACTCATCTCCCTTAAAATGCTTGATATTATCCTTAGAGGAAACTACTTTAAACCAAGCTATTGATTGATTACAGTTTTTTTCTTTGCATATTGATGGAGAAGTAATATTTTTATTTCTTGCCTTCAAACTGTGAGCTCAGATTTTTCTGTTACTCAAAGATTTGTTTGGGGGAAGTTAGTTTTGAATTCGTACATTTGTAAAATAGCTGCTACAGATATATTGTTTATTTTGGGGTGTCAAGGGAGAGTTTAGTTTTGCAGTACACACTTGGAAAGATTTAAGGTTCACTTTTTCCTCATGCTTGTTTCTGATATAGGAGGAGGCATCCCACTGGAAAGTGTTTTTTTAGGATGGCATTGGATCAAAATATTTTCACTAGAACTAGAATTGAGTAATATTTTATTATTCTCAATGGCAGTATGAGCTTTTCTTTTGTGCAGAGTAGGCTATGAACTCATCTGTTCTAGCTGTGCCTTTTAAAAGTGAGTCATTACAAACAACATTTGATTTTAATTTATAACACCTTAAAACTGGGGTGGTGTTTGCCAGTATAATGAGGTTTTCTTTTATTCCTAGCAAAAATACTTGACTTGCGTGGTATCCTAATCCTGCTTTTTATGTGCCTGCTGTGGAAAACCCCTGTGGGTTAATAATTCACAGCCAGTCACAATGTCTTTCTGGTTTCCTATGTGGGTAGCGGGAGGAGGAGGGCATGCCTTCCCCCTTTCTCCTTGAGGCACTTACTCCCTGCTGTGCCCCAGGGGCAATAACCAGTCAGTAAAGCAACCCTGCCACCAGTTGGTAGTCCTGATTTGCTTTCCGCTTTCTGTGTGGCCTTGTTGTTCACTGGCAGGTGGGAGTACGGGACAAGTAATCCCAGCTCTGCTCACAGTTGTTACAAGTTGCAGCTGGGGCAAGTGGGAGAAGGAGTGAAGGGATAAAAGATGGCGGGATGCTGAACTTGGGCTTTGCAATTTAAGTGTGCCCAAAGAAAGACCTAAGACATCCTAGCTGTCAAGATCTTCCAAAGGTATTTTTTCTGTATGTAGAGTGGTACAGCAACTAAAATTTTGGCATGGGAAGCTGACTGCTCCGTAAGAGTATAGGCTTTCATTTTGAAAAGATTCTTATACAGAGGGTATCACCAAACTCTTAAAAAAAAAAAAAAAAAAAAAAAAAAAAAAAAAGTAAACCAGCTAAGCAGTAAGCAGTTCCTGCTGTATGATAGAACTGCCAGCTGAGGTTGTGGCACTGCTGTAGCACTGGTGTTTTTATGAAGCTTCTCATCTTGCTCACACTGCTCTGTGTAAGGTGCTTACTGGCTCTGCTCAGCTGGGGAGGCTGAGGAATGGTGGCACTCGTTTTGTGCGGTTTTATGAGCACTGGCAGGGGGCAACCAACCAGTGAGCTTCTGCTCAGCCATGTTTGCTCTCTCTTTCTCTTTCTTTCTCTTATTTCCATTTTTGTTGCATGCAATGTACGACGTGAAGCATTTGTTTTGCTCAGTTATGCGTGAACTAATGTGGATAAACCAAACTATTATTGCAGTTCTGGTACAATCAGCACTCCAGCCTTTTGTTTCAAATGCTAACACAGCCTATTGTTGGAACGCTGCTTTTGTAACATTTCAACATAAGGCAGTTAGTCATAAAAGCAGCTGTGTGGCTGTCAAATTACTCCCCTTCTCGGGACATAAATAAAACCAGAAGCAGTATATGTATACTGTTAGTTGTTGACTTCTGGGTATATTCTGAGATTAGCAAAAGTGGTGAAGTCAAACATGATGTAGCTCTCTGACTTCAGTTGAGCTGCCCCTAAACCAAACATTGTGAGATGGGTTTTGGGATGGATTTATTAATTCATTATCAAATTAAGCCGATTTCCAGGGCAACACAACATTGCTGTTACTCCACATCTATTTTAATTGCTATGAATAATAATAGTTTGGTGGTTTGCATACTGTGTGTAAAGGAATATTGAGCTAAAAAGAAAGGTTTAGTTGAATAAGTTAGCTTGTTGATATTTCTAACAATTTTGATGTTTTTCCCCTTGTTCTAATGATGACCTTGGTGAACTCTGACCCCCTACTCCCAGGTCCCTCAGGTTAGCCCCTTAACTCCAAAATAATAACTTTGCATGAAAATGAATGTATATACTTTTGCAGTTTCTAAATGTAGATATGCTGAGTCATTTTTCAGACATACCTTTTAATTTGTGGTAGAAAAGCAAAGCTCAGAGTTGGCTTTCAGGCTCTTGCATGTTGTTGTAGGGCTGACGCTGGAAGGACACGGTGGTGTTCTCCCCATGGTGGAAGATGATGTGGGTCCAGATTTGCAAGGCTTTGATAAAGTGTCCCCAGCTGTGACACTTGTTTTAGCATATTTATTCTCAGTGCCGTTAAAAACAATATATGCTGGGTTTCATCTTTTTTAAAAAAGCACATTGCACTGTTCTCCCATGTCTTTGCTGTATAATTGTGTTTTCCAACTTGGGCAAGTGATGGTTTTCATTTTTGTAACCCCTGCTAACTGTTCATTTTGGACACTCTCAAGTGACTTAAATAAATTAGGTGCTTCTTTTATACCAGTGTCTGTAGGAAAATGTATAGAGTTAGTGTGATGCTTTACATCCCCAACTTAGAACATTATAACTTTACAGTGCAGAGAAATCCTTATTTCCATTGTTTTGCTTCACCAGCACATTTAGAGAAAATGAGGAAAGCTTTTCCTTTAACATATATTTAATGAAAATGGAGCATACAGCCCTCCCCTCCCTAATGTAGGGCAGTGGAACAGGATTGGTAAGAACATCACCATTTTCACAAGCTTATCGTGATTTTAGCATACCAGCATGTAGCACGAGCCAGCTCTTGGGAAGATTTTTAACATCTGTGTCTAGATTGAAAATGACTTAGTATATCTATTTAAAAATAACTATGTCTTTAGGTTTTGCTATGATGATTTCAGGAAGCAAGGAACTGTCATGAAAATTCAATAAAGGAATACACTGTAGTTTTTAGTGTGCTGTCCTAAGTACTGTGAGGTAGCAAATGTGGTAGCTCCCGATATCTGAATTCTCGCTTTATGCAGTCATGTAAAAAAAAAATGAATTCAGCTTTACCTTTTCATTAAACTGAGGTCACACAAGCAGTAACCATACTTTCAAAAGGTCATGCAGAGGGGAACTTAACAATTGCTTCATGTTTTGTTCCACATTGTGACTGTGCTCAGCCAGAATTCAATATCAACCAGTACAGGACAGATTTATAAATCATAGCAAAACTTATCTAACAGTGAAATATAGTTTATAAGTACTTAACAGTAACAATCGAATGTCCACGTCATTATTTTTAACAACTGTATTACAGTTAGTATTTAAAATAATTTTCCAAACATGTAAGAAATAGTGCATTGAGGTAGACCCGACATGTATTTATTATAGCTTTTAGCTGCAAATTGCATGGTGATCTGTTGATATATTTAAATCATTTCACTGACATGAGAGATGCAACTGACACAGGAGCCAAAATATGTATTAATTCAGGAGCATGCTAGGGACAACCAGCTTACCTTTTGAAAAAGGGCTTTTAAATGATTTTTCCGAGGAGGTTCTCACATGCCGTTCTCTATAACCTTAAACAGATAAATCAGCATCCTGGGGTATGTTTTTTACAAAAAAAAAATGCCAGCAGTAAAGACAACAAATTCTAAATTTTTAAGTTCTGCTGTCTTTTTGCTTGTGGCATTTGCAGCCCTTTTGATCCGTGTTAATCTTGCTTACCATTGTGCAGAGGGTGTAAGCATACTTTTCAGTCCTAGAATTGTATTCACAGAGAGCTGAGGCTCGTACCTGATGACTGGTGGTAAGTCTTTCTGTTAATCACACTTCCCCCTGCCCAAAGCAGAATTTTGCTCAAGGGTAAGTTGTCATTCACAATTTACCTGCATATTTGTCAACCTCCAGGCCCTGAGATGTTGAATAGTGTCAGTGAAATGGTTACATAGTCTAAGCCCCGCTGTGAGTAGGACTAACCAGTCGCAGGCCTCAGCTGTATTGTTAAAGCAATAACACGTTCTTTAAGTTTGCTGTGAAATGAAGTGTCACATTAGTCTTAGTAGAGCCTAGTCACCAGAATAAGTTGTATCTGAATATACATATTGTCGTGTATTCATGTATGGTTTTATGCATGCATGTGGATTATATTGTAAATACAAAATATGCTGGTGAAATGGGTTGTTGTGTAGTGTATATGCTGTCATCTGTACTATTTCTAACTAGTAATCTTGTTTTGTACTGTGTGATGTCTGACCCTTCTAACATCGATCATTGGGCTTTGGTGAACTCTGATCCTTCCAGGTCCTCCAGGTTAGACTCTTAACTCGGTCAATTTATTTTACTACGTTGCACTTGATGTAAGAGAAACGGATGTTTTCCTGTAATACTGTGATTATCTTTTTAAGGACTATGGTTACCCTGCACATCGTGTTTGATTAGCATGCCTCAGGATGGTAACCTGTTATTACTTTGCATGTGTACAGTACTAGACCAGTATAAAACAGCAAAAGGAACGCCAAAAAAAAATCCTTGCATGATGGGATGTTTTCTGTAGCTGAAACTGCTACAGGGTACGTGTGAAATCTGGTGTACAAAATTGCTGTTGATTTAAAAGGAAAAATATTGGAAGGAGTTCTATACTCAGATTTGCATGCAGAAACACAGCTCATCAAATGTATCCACTGAATGTAGACTATGAAGATGTCAAAGGAGATTGCATGGTGATATGTTGATATATTTAAATCGTGATTTGAGGTTGTAGAGGACTTGAAAATCCAGCACACTGATAAATGTTATTAGATTTGTTGTACTACAGGGGAGAATGTCAAAGCACTGTCCTGCAAAGAGATCCTTTTGTTAAGCCAGTTATGAGATCTAACTTATAAAATGCTATTAGCTGTTGCACTTGCTCATGGTTTGTTTCGCCACACATTAAAATCAGTTACCTTCTATTCAGACAGTGGCTTAAAGGTAGGAGTCTCATCTTCCACTTTTCCAAATGCCCAAGTTTCTTTTAAATCCTCTGCTTTGCTTTGCATTAATGTGGCTGTAGCAAAGGGAAAATATTTGAAGACCAGCCTGGTTCCTCTACTGGGTTTAGACAGCACAATTTTACTAAAGACAGACAAATCAGTTGGAGGGAGGGTCGTTCAACATAAGGAAATTTCTGCAACTCAGATTATTATTTAGGCAAGGCAGAATGATGGGGTTCCTGCTGCCCAGCAGTCAGTAGACAGTATATACCAGGCTCCTCCAGTAGGTATGTCAAATGCTATCAGCAAAAAAGCAGCAGTACTTTACACTGTTGAGACTGGCTTTCAAAAGGAATTCAGTCTGTTTGGGTAGCACTTAGGAGGTGATGAATGTAATGCAGGTCAACAGAGGGGATATTTGTACCATCTGGTTTTGGGTTTCTTGGCTCCTATGAAAGGCACCAGTCTGGTCACTGGTAAGCTTCTAATGCAGCTGAGGTGGTTGCGCTGCCTTCTGGAAGGACCTGCTTCGCTTCGTCAGCTAGATGAGGAGCCTCGGTTCCTGATTTGGGTAGTGCAAATAATCCCTCTATTTGTTTTCCTTTTAGTTTATCCTGAATTCAGCGTTGAAATAGAGCTGGGAAGTCAAGCCAAAATATCTTTTAATTTTATTTGGCGCTGAAGGCACAAACTTGGGGACAATGGTTGATACGTACTGATATATGCGTATCTGTTCTGCAACGTTAAGGTCCACCAGGCCCAGAAGGTCCACGAGGGCCACCAGGCAGTGGAGGACTTAAAGGGGAAAAAGGGAACCCAGGTCCACCTGGCCCACCTGGCCTGACTGGCCAAAAGGGAGACCAAGGACCACCTGGACGCCAGGTAGGACGTGTTTTCCCCCTAGTTTATTTTTAAATGCAGTAAAAATGGAAAATGTTCGTGTGGAGCATGCAGTTTAGCATAGTAAAATGAAAGCCAAAATGCAGTATCTGAGACCCTGTCTTGTTGCAAGTAAAAGGATCTTTTCCATAATTATCCCCCAGAATCTGGGCAGGATGTCCCCGTTATATTCCCATGGGAGCTGGAGCTGTCAATGTGCACTTCACGTTACAGCATTCTCTGACGGCACCCAGGGCAGTGAGCAAACGCACGGCCTCAGCCCTTCAAAGCACCAGTTCACAGACCCAAAGCGTGCTTATTTGTCCCCCAGCCACCTTTTCTGTGTGTTTTTCTGAAACTCCTGAGGAGCTGAGTGAATAACATGAAGCTGTTCTGTTCAGGGGGATCCTGGCCGTCCAGGTCTGAATGGAATGAAGGGCGACCCCGGGGTTCCAGGCGTTCCAGGATTCCCAGGTATTTGACTGGGGTTTAAAGCGAAAACCTCCAGAGTAACAGCCCCTCAGGGAGGAAAGCAGCCTGATTTTGGCCATTCCTGCAGCAGATACTGTAAGACAGCATGTTCTTCCACCGTGTAACTGTGTGAATTTGATGTTTCAGGTATGAAGGGTCCCAGTGGACCTGCGGGACCCGCTGGCCTCACAGGCAGCCAAGGACTGCCAGGCCCACCAGGTAGGAGCCCTGGGCAGCGTCGCTGTTGCTTTTGCTCCCTGCCAGTAAAATCTGTTACACAGGTGTAAGACTGAGTGGGGCTCAGCCAGCAATGACAGCAGTTAAGTGAGCACCAGCTTAAACACAATTCCAGGCTATACCTTTTAGCCCTTCAAGTAATCCTACCATATTGTATACTCTGTATCCAGTCCACGTGGATTAGCCCCTGCGAGAGGTGTCCAGTTTTGGAGGGGATCACCAAGAGTACTCTTATGCCTTACGTATGCACTTATGCTTTGCATTGATAGAGCTCTTGGCAATAAAGAATAACTGAAACTATTTTAATGCTCTCTTCCACCTTGGTTTATCTAATACTAAGCTGCTTTCTCTCAGGTCCGCCAGGTTTACCCGGTACCATTGGACGAAGCATAGTTGTCAAAGGTGACCCTGGTCCCCCGGGTCCTCCAGGACAGCCTGGGTCGAAAGGGCCACCTGGACTGCCAGGGCCACAGGGATTGCCAGGTAGGATCCTAGGTGGCTGCCGCGAAAATGACTACGTATAGCTGACTGCAGCTGCAATGCGAGTCACTTGGCGTAGGCTGCAGAGACAAGAAGTTAGGGAATTCAGCAAGAGGTAATAGATAAGTGTAGGGTTCTACATTCTGGGTTAACGGTCTGTTCTCGTCTGATCTATCATGAGGAAACAACAGATGAGTCCCAGGCAATTTAAAGATTTCTGTAGTGAGATTTCAAGAGCTTTTATTTCAGTTACGCATCTGTCTACTCTAGGTCCAATTGGTCTTCCTGGTGACCCAGGGCGAGATGGACTACCTGGTTTTGATGGTCCAGCAGGACGTAAAGGAGAGAGAGGTCTTCCAGGCCAGCCAGGTATGGTGTTTATCCTACGAGGACTCGGTGGAAAAAGAGATGCTCCCTGCTCCTTTTTGTGAGTGCAGGCTACTACTGGCAAGTGAGATCTTTGCCTCATGGGGAAAAAATAATAAAATTATAATTTTAGGATTTTCGTAATGCAAAAATAATTACAAGCGGGTGAACGTACTTGGTTTGGAATATTCTTGGAACCAATACTTTGCCAGTCATTGCTGAATAATACGGTAGAGTGCTTTATCTCAAGCCTAATGTCATCCCCTTTGCAGCACAGATGATGCACAGGAGATAAAGAAGATAATAAGAAACAGAAGAGAGAGATTAGTAAAATATTTTTAATTTTGCTTGGAAATCATGAATGAGGATTTCTTTCATAAAGGAAAGCATTTCACCAAAGGCAGAGATCAGGCTACCGTGCAGCTATAGCTTAGAACTACTGAATTACGATTTGAGAAAAGAAATCAGACTAGGCACTGGGACAGTTTTCTAAAGAAGATGGGACATATTACGCAGCTATATATTGCAACTTATGAGAAAACCTATTAGAATTCAAACAGTTAAACCAGCACAGAAATGCAAAATTATTTTTTTTCCCCCCTCTTTCTCTGAGTAACTCTATGGAATCTGTTAGCATTATTTTAGTGAAAAAAAAATGTAAATAATAATGACTGTGGAATAACATAGTCTAAATATTTGTAGTTATGTTTCCTGATATTTTTGCTGTTCAAGAACAAATGCCTTTTCTGGTACCTTTCTCAGTATGTGACTCATTCTTGCTCTCATTCAAGGTTGTTCTAGTCTTATCTCCACTTTCTGTAACCTACTCCAGAACTGACTGCAGCTGTTCTATCCGTTTTGGTAGGCTTCGGCTCAGGTGGTACCAGAGCATGCCCTACAGCAAGGCTTGCTTCTGTTTCTGGCTCTACCATTTATTTTGTGATCTTGAGCAAGATGTTTCAACGTTACCTTTTTAAGCTGCATACACAGATATGTTTTGGAATTGGGAAGCCGATTTGGATTCATTCCAGTGGCTGTCATGGCCACTGCGGCTGTTACCTTAGCGCCTCTCAGCTCAACGCATTGAACTTCACAATACCCCTAAAACACAGGGAAGTTGCACCGTTGTGACTAGCTGTGACAGCCTCAGCGATTTACCCAAGCTTACATAAAAGAATAATTTGAGGAAGAGTGTTAGTAGATACCAGGTCCCCCAACTCACAAGCACCGTAATCACAAGACCATCTACCTTTCAGAGCTACGTTAGTCCTAAAAGAGCAAGAATTGGTGTTAACGAATACCGTGTTGTGTTTCTCTGGCGTGAACAGGTTCACGAGGAATACAGGGACCTCCTGGTCCTGATGGCTTACAAGGCCCACCTGGACCTCCTGGAACAGCTTCTGTTGCTCATGGATTCCTTATAACTCGGCACAGCCAGACCAGGGATACACCACTGTGTCCGCAAGGAACATCAAGAATATATGATGGATTCTCTCTTCTGTATGTGCAAGGAAATGAGAGAGCACACGGCCAAGATTTGGGTGAGATGCTCTGTATGTTCTGTCTTCAAGGGGAAGAGCTGCTGCTTCAAATGCTCTGGTTCCCTGACGATACGACAGCCTTACAGATTTCTTAGATGAGGGTGGGAATTGCATACTAAAAGCTACTACCTCCTGAGGTCGCACATTGTAAGTCTGGGTGAAAAACGTATGCCAAAACTGAGAGGGTAAGTTTTCCCACATGTGACAATTTGATCGCACGTGCTGTGCACTCACAGGTGGAGAGGAAGAATACACAATTACTGGTCTCAAAGAATTGCTATGAAACACCACAAAGTGAAAACTTTGCTGTCGCATTTTATGTCTCTTGCTCTGTAGGTACTGCTGGGAGCTGTCTCAGACGTTTCAGCACCATGCCCTTCATGTTCTGCAACATCAACAACGTTTGTAATTTTGCATCAAGGAATGACTATTCCTACTGGCTGTCAACTCCGGAGCCAATGCCGATGAGCATGGAGCCACTGACTGGGCAGAGCATCCAGCCATTCATCAGCCGGTGAGACAGAGCAGGCTATCAGGTCTCTTTTTGAATGTCTGGATAAACAGCACATCTTACCCACGTGTTTCCAACGTGCTGGTTGGATATTAGCAGATGAATCTGTCATGTTTTGCTCTGGCAAATACTAGGAAAAGAGCTTGTTTTAAAGTCTCCATTGTCTGAAAAGGTCTGTCTGCATGCAGCAGTGCTAATTAGAGGCTGAAGGGCTCTAAGAGCTCCCCTCGACCGAGGAGGCTGTGCGGTCAGCAGTGCAAGAATCTCCACAGACAGGAAAGAGAACATGTGAGAGCTCTAGGATTAAGGCGTTCACTTGAGGACTTGGAGCTTCCAGCTTTCATTTCAGGAACTGCTTCAGTACTTTACCCGATAGTTGTTAGTGTAAGTGCAGGCAGATTTTGTACTCCACACTGCTGTCTTACTGTAGTTACAAAATACCTGAGAAGTAGAAGTCTGGATTAACAGGACAGCTTCTCAGAGGAGTTTTCCTCCCATTCTCTGTGTCAAGAATTGTTAATAAAACACGCTGCTATTATATTTTAATACCCCATGTTTCTTTGATGCTTCCCCTGTGTCCAGATGCGTTGTGTGCGAAGCTCCTGCGATGGTGATAGCTGTTCACAGTCAGACCATTCAGATTCCCTCCTGTCCGCCAGGCTGGGACTCCCTTTGGATCGGTTACTCTTTCATGATGGTAAGAGCCGCCTCCTGCTCCAAGAAGTGGCCAGTACCCACTAGTGCCCTCAACTAGTTGCTGGAGGACTTTGTTAAAAACTACAATGGTTGTCACTCGAAAGCCTTTACCTTGCATTACTAACCGTAGTAGCCAAGATTAAGTGCGATTTTTTTCAGTGCCCAGAGCCCAGTGTATCTGATATTTATGGAAGTGTCTGACACCACATTATCTCAACCAGGAACGATCAGTGGCTCTTTTGGTAGCTGAACGCTGTGCTATTTAACTTTTAGCACCTACTGTAAGACTCTTGTTTGTGTGTTTCTTTCCTCCACCAGCACACTAGTGCTGGAGCAGAAGGCTCTGGACAGGCCTTGGCATCGCCTGGATCCTGTTTAGAAGAATTCCGCTCGGCTCCGTTTATTGAATGCCATGGTCGTGGCACTTGTAATTACTATGCCAATTCATATAGTTTCTGGCTGGCAACTGTAGAGGTGTCAGAAATGTTCAGGTAAGAAAGCCTGTTTCTTGTATATTACTTTATTCCAGAATGAAAGCTTTGGAAACTGAATTTATTCCAAAGATCAAAAGAGATTTGTTTACAGGAGTATAGAGAAATGGTTTAGCTTGTTTTCCCCCTCACAACCAGTTTTTCAAGTGTTTCCTTGGTAAGCCTTTAATATTATGTAAAAACTTGCTAGGGCACATTCTGTTTTGCAAGGAGTCAGATTCTTTTTGTGGCAGTTCTTATTCACATTTAGTATTACCTTCTCTGAAAGCAGTCCTATTGTAGTTACTGTATTTGGAGCCTAAACTGCCCATTTTGATGGGTTTTTTTCTTCTTACCAGGCTTTTCAATAGACTCAAATATTTGAAAAGGTAGTTCACACACATCCAAGGGACAGGTATGAAGGGCAAGATCCATTCTACTTAAACCTTTTAAGGCAGATGGTCATACAACCTGTTTTTTAAAGGAGGGAGGTTTCACAGCCTCTATGGCAAGCATTTTTTCCAGCACTCTGCAGAATTAGGATGACGTTTGGGCTGCAAGGAAGCCAAGGGACGTTCTGCACTCAGCATTTCAGCTGGAGTCTCAGCTCCTCGAACTTCTTCCCTTTCAATCTGAGTAGCAAAATCCATTTTTTTCTTTGAAAAATCATCTCCTTTCATAGAACAAATTGCTACTATCCTGTTTGTCTACTGATAAAAACCTCATAAATACTCCTGCTGCCGCCTAACTGAAAAACGTGGCTTTGTGGCACAGGGCTGGAATGCACGCTGTGCTACACAGCAGTATCGGCCCTGGAGCTGGTTTTGTCTAACACCTACAACCACGATACTTCAATGTGCATTAAACAGTCATCGCTAAGTTTTCAGGGTCATTGGTTAGCGGTAATAGACTGGTGAAAACTGCCTACTAATAACTGCCGTGCACCTTTGAGCGTTCTACCTGCTATTTGCTCTCTCCCATAAACACAACTTTCAGTTTTATTCTATTTTTTTAAAAGAAACTTTTAAGAATTGGACTTACTCTGTGTACACATAGAGTTAAAGTTCCCTTCAACTGAGAAGCCCAAAGGCTACCTGCAAAGACCTCAGAAACAGTGTCTCAAAAGCACAAACTTCACCTTCCAGGCGGGTTGGTATTTGTGCTACGTCACGTGCTCGCCCGAGCAGTCCAATAGCCTGTCTTGTGTATACTGACACACTGGCCAAACCCGAGCATCTGCCTGTCACTCGGTGCTGAGGACGCAGGGAAAGATCACTCTTAAAGAAAACTAATTCCCCGCTTATGTATTTGTGTTACCTGAAACGGTGAATTAAGTAGAAGTTTAAAGGAAGAGTTCTGTAAACAAAGAAAAATCTAACCTGACCTTACCTTTGTGTCTGTCACCCAGTAAACCTCAGTCAGAGACACTGAAAGCTGGAGACTTGAGGACGCGTATTAGTCGTTGTCAAGTTTGCATGAAGAAGACGTAACGTCTTGGAGAATGTTTTATAAAACAGTTGAAAATTCCTAAGATGCACTGTCTTCCAGCTGCAACAATGGTGCTACTGTGCAGAAAGAAAAGAAAAACCACATCCAAACTGTTTTAACCATGCAAATTCCAGGGTACCTCACTCGTGTGCCAAACTAAGGGTTGTTCGGTACATATTTGACAACAGGACTAAGATGAAAGGATTGACCTCTTGGAAACAGAAAAGAACACCTGAGGTTCACAAAGGATCAGAAGATGAAATTTTTCATTTCTCTCCCTGTACCAAAATGGCACCTTTTTGAATCAACCAAGAGAATAAAGAAAAACATGACGCACTGAGTATGTTTAAAATAACAAGACTGCAGTTTTGAAAAACATTTTTCATGGTGCTACTAACCCTACTGTATCCCAGGTTTTTAATATGAAATTTTAAGCTTATTTCTCTTTGTAAGTAATGAAATGTGTATATTGTGTAAACACCTTTTTAGTTTAAACTTCCAGTTAGAAACAAACCAGACTGATATAAAAATTCTTATGTCTAAAATTGAAAGATACGGCCGTATTTTATTATGAAACTTGTGGTACAGAGAGAATTTACCCCTCTCACGCCAATTTACTCATTTAATATTTCATTTCCTTCCTCAGTTGCCAACCCGATATATTGGGGGAATGCACAATTATTCTGAAGTCATTTTGATCAGGGTTTTAAATGTTGTACACCATGCTATCAGTGGTTTTATTTGTGCTTAGAAATCCCAATCCATTTGAAAAGGGGTTTTTTGTATCTTGTGAAAATATGTGAAATTATTAGCCATATTCTATATCCTTCTTTTCTGAATAAAAGTCACGTTCACATTTTAGTAATCGGTTTGGTTTAAGAAAACCTCTTCCTTGGGAATATCCAGTTACCAAAGCATTTAAGATTATGCTCACCTGAAACCTCTACTAGTGTCATGCATTTTATCCAAAATAGTGTACACGCTAAGAAACCTTCCGAAAAACATAAAGTATAAGCTGGTGGAAGCTTTCATATTTACAAATTAAATACTTTAATCTTATGTGAATTTATACACATCCACAATGCATTTACAGTATGCAGCAACTGTTGTGTACGTATGGTTCACATAAGGCCTTGAAAGATGGTGCACGCGGTCTTTCCGACGTCGTTTTGTAAGACTCCTACCGGGTATGTCCTAGAGCGTCACTCCTGGTGCAATAGCTGAGAAGTGATCACTTTCTGTACGCGGGGCTGTTCGGCTCCCGCCGTCAGTGCTGTTCCACCCGCCTCCTGTGCAAGCAGAGCTCCCTGACAGGGCAAGAGGATTTGTCAAGTGACGAGACTTTAATATTTTTGTTGTATCAACTACCAGTACAACTTAACTTGTGAATTAACATACTGCTTTATACAGGTGAAGTGTATTTGTTTATCAACTACTGTTAAGTAATTTATCTGCTAATGGCTATTCATTATTACCTTGCAGTTATCGTTGTAAACACGGAGCATCAGAAATCTCCTTGGTTTATGCACATTTGACAAAAGACATAGGACTGGTGACCGACCAGGTGGCAGCGACTTATACAGTGAGATCGGTGCTGATTTCAAAAGCTTTCAACTGAGTATGAAACTGAAGTTCTTTAGTTTTAAAAGTGCAAAACATTAATAGCTTTGTCTTTATTTCAATTAGCTGCAGTTATCCATGTTGGTAGAGAGTGGGCAATTCAGCAACGTGCATCCTTCACCTCATTTCATTTTGGTTTGCCGATGCATACAGAAATAAACTGAACCTGCTGCTACCTCCAAGTCAAGAACTTGTTACCAAAGCTGGAATGCAATAGCAAGGCTCCTCTGGTAAACACAAGCCCGTATCCTAGTGCTGGCTCCTCGGAAGCCTAAAATGAACACGTCAGCCTATCCCCAGCCCCCAAAAGCAGAAGGACGGGTGCTAAGGTCAAGGAGCTCCCACGGGAAAGGGCTCTCCCAGCCCCCCCTCCCACCACCCCCGTCTTGCACTCACCACCACGAGGTGTTCGCACTCGGGGAGACACAGGGAAGGGCAGAGCAGGTTTGTTCTCGTAGCATGCGCCCAGTGCTTCTGTCTAAGGTTCGGGCAGCGCATAAAGCAAAGCCCAGTGAACTGGGAGGACAGGAGCTGCCGGTCCAGGCTAATGGGCATAGCGCCCGGAACAGCTGCTCTTGGGGCAGCTTTAGGTGCCAAATCCACACGATAACCACAGAAAGTGGAAGTGGGCCAAGTAAGTCGCGACACTTCTGCCCGACACTGTCTCTGTTCTGTTCCGGCAGCTCTCGCCCTGGCCTGGAGCGGTCCTGAGCCTTAACCAGCCTCAGGCTGAGATGTCCGAACGGGCTGGGTTTTACTGAGAGAAAAATGGTCTAGAGGGGAAGGAGCCTCTCTTGCCCGAGACGTGCAGCAGAGATTCAGGCGATGGTTTAATTCCCATCATACATCCCGTGCCTTAGAGCAGGTAAATCACTTGGCTGGTGTTGGAGCAGAGTTACTGTCTGTAACAGCGCGTGGTTGTGCTTTTCTCCTCCTTGACTGCTTAGACTGTAAGCTCTTTGGGGCAGAGACATTGAGGGGGCTCAAATCTCAAATGTTGGTTGGGGCCTCTAGGTGCTATCCATCAGTATATAAATATTAAACTACAGGTAAAAGCTTGTGTTTGCAGATTTATTATTTAAAAAAGTAGAAAACTGTTTGGAACATTAGAACCTTAAAAGTCTTTGGTGTAACGGAACCCCGGTCTGGCTCAGAACCCGCTTCGGCGACAGTGAAGGCACCTTTGCCTCACGTCTGATTTGGTTTTAACTAAAAATTTTACTCTCTTATCTAATCCTGTAAAGTTTGTCTGGTTTAGTTAGTCTTGACCAGGAACCTGGAAGATTATTCCAAGTTGCCTGGGGACGAGTTTCACGCTCCGGCCACTCGAGGGCGCCACACAGCTTGGAATGAAGCTGGGACGCGCAGCGGGGACCAAAACACACAGCTTGGGGGGGGCGGGGAGCGCGTTACCTGTCTCTGCTCCCTGCCCAGTTCTTGTTCTCGAAAGCTCGCTGCAGGCGGGGTACTGGCAGCTGCAACTGGGCTGATGAGTGGAAAAAAAAATATGCAACTTTGTAAAGGCATCCTGGTTTGTGAGCCCTAAGCCAGCAACCTTACGCTGAACTTGGAGTTAGAGCCTTCTAGCATGTAAGAACGAAGTTCTGCTTCAGACAGTATTTCAGTATCTCCCTTCCCCCCAGTAAGCCCTACTATAATCCTTGACCAAAAGGAAAAAGCTTCCTTCGACCTTAAATTCATTTATAAGGTGGGATCGGAACTTGTGGAACAGTTCTGCAGCCAGAAGGGCCCCCTGCGTGGCGGAGCGGGTGCGGGGCAGCGCGGCTGCAGTTCCGTACCAGGGACAAGGCCACGCATGACCCTGGTGCTTCAGAAGCTCCTAAGCCCGCAGCATCCATCCTTGTCTAACACTCCATCCCCTCTGGAGCGAGGATTTCTCCCATCAAAGGGCAGAGAAGGGAGCACCTGTTTTGGGGAGCAGGTTTAGAACTTCAAAGAGTGACATATTGATCTTGCAAGCAACAAATGCCCAAGGTCTAAAATCTGATCTTCTGCAATGACTTTCCGTACACTTCAGTGTCTCGCTAAAGCATTTTGCAGTCAGAACGTGGCTGGAACCGTACGAAGTGCCAGCCCAGGGCCAGCACTGAGGGCAGCTCATGGTGCCAGCTTGGGGGCTACACCGCTGCCAGCAGCGTTACGTGTTCTTAACAGGTCCTTCCTGCCCGGAAAAGTCAGGCTGTAGGCCGCCCTGTGCTGTTGCTAGACACATCACACCTCTGCTGCTACGGCTACTGCCACTAGAACAATTCAGTCTTCCCAGGGTACTTTATCGACATAAAGCAGGGCACTCACCAGCGGAAGGCAGGAGCGGCGGTGAGCTCAGGGGAGCTGTAACAGCGGTCTACATTTTCGATGTAGGGTAAGTATCTAGAACGATTCGCTTTTGGACGGAAGATTATTAACCCGACCGCTGTGCAGCAGGCAGGTGACCGCTGCCCAAGAACAGCCTCAGCCGGCAGCGAGGTGACGAGTAACTGGTTAGTAAAGCAGGCAGACGGCTGCACCAAAGGTACTCGTGACAGCCCTGGGTGCAGCGCAGGGCAGTGGCAGAGGGTGCTGTGCCAACCAGCTCCGGCGCCCCCCGAGCCAGAGATTCCTGACAGCCGCTCCCCCGCAACCCTAATGCTGCTTCCCAAAGTTCTAAATAAACTCAATAACTTGGCCGAAAACAAAAGAAACGAGGCGGGGTGCGTTTCCTTACAGAAGGGGCGCGGGTGGACCCTCACCTCCCAGGGATGTATAGTCCCGCTCCCAACCCTCCATGGAAAAATGAGGAAACGTCTTTGTATCAGAGGGGACACGACTGCTGTAGCCAAGAGGATGCAGGGATGGGGCCGAACACAATACAAGCTGCTCTGCTACCTGGGGACCCCACGAAGGGCCCCCTCCCCCACCACCAGCCCCTCCTGCCCAGTGACCCGACTGTTCCCAGCACCGCATCGCTTGGCCAGGCGCAAGGGCCAGCACAATGGGACAACGTATTTCAAAACCAAGACTTCCAACACGTATCCTAGTGGCTGTCTTCAAATTCCGGTAAGAAATCTACCTTGCCTCCTGGTTTTAATTGCAGGCTTTGCTTTCACCATGCACCGGAGTTCTGTCAAGGATTCACCCAAAGGGGTTTGAAGGATTAGTGCAAAATGATGTCCTCCACCCCCCAAAAAAACCCCTCAAGCAGTCAGCCCGTTTCAGATCCGAGACATTCAGCCAAAGGTCTCTTAAAGCCGTTACTGTGAGACTGTCACAACAGGCTTGACACTGTTCGGATAATTTTTGCTGTTTGTTTCCTGCCGGTGGGGCTGTTCCTGCCACGCAAGAGCAGCACTGTCCCCTTTTGCTCCCCAATACAGGCTACACGCTACGACGCGGCGCCCTGAGCAAGGGGCTGCTTTATTTGAGGAAAACCCTGTTCTTCCAGCACGCTGGACTTTCACAGGGAGTTCTTCCACCGCACTGCTCTGAGGAACAGGGTAAGAATTACAATTAAAGCAAAGGCTAATCCAAGGCATTTCCCAGTAAGCACCCACACTGACACAGATCATCTACGCTCACACCTATAGATAAAAACCTCTCGACAGAATCACTGGCGCAGCCTTCCCGTCAGTGAGGACCCTGACTGGGCACTCCACGTTTTGCTGGTATTTGCCAATGGAACTACCGTTGGTTTTACAAGTGGGAGCATCACCTGAAATAACGTGGTATCTATACAGCTTTTGGTTTTACACACCGAGACCTTATTTAACACATAGTGAACCAAAGCCTTACTACAAAACTTACAACAGCAAGCTGTACGTGTTCCTTCTACCCTCAGCTCTACAGACAGGAACCTATTTGATCCTACACTGCTAAAAATTCCTCCCAGGACTAGTACTTCTTGATCACAAAACTCCCATACCCAGTCACAGTTACAAACACAACATCGCTACCCCCGCCTTTTCTGCACTTCAAGCAGAAAAAGCAAGTACCAGGCACTGATTGTTTGGGTTTCCATTCAGAAATCCAGTTGTTTACCAGCACTATGAGTCTATGACAAAGAAAACTCCTGGGTGTTTTGCTGTGTGTTACCTTTCACACTAAGCGGCAGAGAAAATTGGACAGGCTGGGAATCGCTCCCCCAAAAGACGCCAAAAGCTTCTCCAAACCTTCAGGGACAGAGGGTGACAAAACCACTTGAAGCAGCAAGCAGCCGCGGCGGGAGGAAACGCGCTTCTGACAGACAAAAAACCCAAAAGTTTGTTTAAAAATAAAACCCAGACGCAGAGCTACATGAACACGTATTTACTGCAAGTAGCTCTATGGAAAGCCAAGTCAGATAAATATAAACACTATACAGAGCTTCAAGCCAGTCTCCCAAAACCGCAAACGCGATGTGTTTTACAAAGAAAACAACAGAACAATATTTACAATGGAAGACAAAGCCAGATCAATCAGCTCAACTTTAAAACAGATCTGTGAAGCAGAAATAGCAAATATAATGAACAGTTTCAACCATATATGTTTTAGTTTGTACAGACAATAACTGTCCAATATCAAATTAAATTTACAGGACAAACATTGTTCTATCATTGGTATTTTTGTACTATACAGCAGCATAAACGGGTAGCTGGAAGGTAGTATATATAGTGATATGTTTTACATCATCTGAAAATGTTCTTCCAGCACAATACTGAATAAATTAGTTGCTGTAAACTAAGAGATTCAAAAAGATTGCATATTTATTATGCCGTACCTATTAGTATTTGTACCACTATACTTGAGGTTACCCATTTACTTATTTATTCAGCATTTATTAAATCAGTGCTGTATATTGTACAATGGCAGCCTCAGGGATCTAATATGAAATATGTAACAAATTTCTTCAAAACAACCTTTTCCTTTCACATTAAATGTTTAGAACTATCTTCATCCAAATTTTGATTTCTTAGAAAAGATGTAAAGCTTTATAAAAAGCTGTCTACGTATTGCATTATTAATTTATGAGACCAAACAAAAGCTATACGGCGAGACAGTATCGTGGTCTGTAAGAGTGGTCGTATTTTCAATTTGTGTACGTTTAGCAGCAACGAGTAACTGTACCAACTTGAACTTCTCCTCCAGAATCAAAAACAGGTCTGTGCTTTTAAACCCCGTAGCAACAGTTTTTCCTGTCACTAGACACTGAGTAAACTGATTGGTACCATGTTTCCAGGAAAAAAAAAAAAAAAAAAAGAAAAAAAAAGTCTTCATATTTTAGTGACATGTACATTTTAATACTACTTAAAAATAGATTTGGGTACACATCACTGAACAATCCGAGTTGACAGTGTCTAATTTGTTATACAAACTGTACTAGCAATTTAAAGGTTGTATGTTAGAGGTGAGGCAGCCTGACAAATCAGTTGTACAATATACAATGTAGAGGATTACCAGCTGTGTGGTGCAGTACAGCATGAGGATTTGTGTACCACTTCTAAACCCTTGACCAATCGTCAGTGCCTTTTATTATACATCGCATGTACCAACGACTAGTGTCGTGCTCTTTGAAGTTCATAGCAGTGTTAAAAACCTAAACTCATTTCAACCAAAAAAAATAATAATAATCCAGTACAAGAGTGAAGCACTTAAATGGTAGAAAAATCAGGGCTTATTTTTAAAATGTCAAATAGTCATTGTTCACATTTCTGTAAGTGGGATAAAGACAATTGATGAGCCAACATTTTACTTTTTTCCCCATTATGCCAGGAAGAAAGAACAAAAATAGCCCCAAATTAAGAACGGGACTTAGGTTGCCAGTAAGATCAATTAGGGTGGTTTCCCTTTAAAAAGCTACAGCTGACAAGTGTCACGCAGAAGTCACAGACACTGGATACGACTCTGCAGTTCTCCATTTGAATGCATGAACAAAAACCTCATTTTACACAATTTGTATTTATAAACAAGTATCTTGAGGGTAAGAACAAAAACAATCTACAAGACAACCAGCCCATTAATCCTACTTTGTACATACCAAAATTCTGAGCGGAAAAAAATAATTCAGTTTAAGCTCTGACAGACATTTGATTTAAAATACTCTAGCCTATGATCAAGAAATACCTCTTGTACCATAAAAGCAAAACCTTTTAAAAAAAAATTAGGAAAAAAAGGCAGAAGAGGTCTCTTCTCCCCAGACCCGTTGAGTCCCACGGGTTCACCCCTCAAGCTAACGTGCACCTCTCTCTCCCTCCCTCCTTCCACCCCGCCACCCGACAGAAATCCTGAACTGCCAAAATATTCCTAAACAATATGTGTTTTAAGCTAACCACTTGTTAATGTACCAGAGAAGCAAAACCCATGTTAAACAGACAATCAGAAACCAGCTTTGACTTCTCAGAATATAAATTAAAAAAAAAAAATAAAATATATTAACGGGAGAGGCAGGAGGGAGAAAGGGGCATACAGGGATCTCCTATTAGCATTCACACTGCCTCCCAAATAGATAGGACATGAAAGACCAAATTCCATCACCAAAGCACAGCTATGAAAAAAAAAAAATCTCAATTCAAATTAATTCGACTGTAGAGAGCTGATGTCTATGGAAAAAAAAAAAAACAACAAAAAACCCAAACAATTAAAAGGATGTGTGTCTATGTCCGTGCTGGTGGAAATGAAAGTAGCCGGCTGGAGCTGAGCTTTGCTTCCAAAAGCACCACACAGTTTCTGGAGTTACCAGCAGAAAAGTCTTCTCTTCCAACAATGGTTTCCATGGCAATGCAGTCAGTCTGGAAGGGAAGGGGAAAAAAAAGTCAGTGACATTTCAAATGCGAGTTATACTGGAAAAAAAATACGTGTTTTCCAGAGAGATGGAGCTTATCCATCGCAGGAGCGACAGCTGCTGACCGGAGGGCACGGGCCCCGCCAGGGCACCCTGGCCCATGAGGAAGAGCCAGGGAGGCTGGAGCGAGGCCGAAGGGCCACCACAGGCTGACACGTGGCTGCTGGACAGGAGCTGGGGCGGCCGCCAGCACCAGCACCAGCACCACTGCCAGCGCCCGGTGGTGGGAAGGAGCCCAGCTCGCTGTCCGTACTCCGCTGGAGGAGACGGAGCCCCCCGAGGCGCCGGGCGATGCGCAGCACGGAGCCCATGGCTCAGCGCAGGCTGGGTGCGGAGCAGTTCCGTTCACCCAGGTGTACCGAAGGCTGCGGCCAACGCTCCCGCTCACGGCAGGGATGGAACCGCAACAAACGCGCCCGCAACTCCCGTGCCCAACAAGGAGTGGCAAGTCACGACAGCCGCGTGCCCAGTCCTCAACGTTTCAGGAAAAAAACATGATTCCTTCTAATAAGCACCACCTCGGAGGAGCTTTCCCTTTCCGAAGCAAGACTCACCAAAAGGCAACACGGCGCAGAAGCTGCCCCCGCACCACCAGCGGCCTCAGGCTGCCTGGAACAGGCAAGTACAAGGTGCTCGGAGAAACGGGCTGGGGGAATATCCTCTTGTGTTACAGGAGGACCCAGCCTGGCAGCAAGGCACGGATGGACATCCCGGAGAGGGTGAGCCCTGAGCAGCCAGCTCCGCAATTAACCACGCAGGTGCCAAGGTGAGCGACTCAAAAGGCTCCCGACACGGATAAAACTGGTCAAGGGGACACGGACACTCTCTGCAGCAGCATGAACATGAATCGAGGAGCACACAAAAAAATCACATTTTGGCTTGCTGCAGAACCCAACGCTCCCAGTAGAGCCAGCATGAGCACTGGTGTCAGCCGGAGGGGCACCACCAGCCCCATCACTGCGTCGTGCTGCCTCCCCATCCGGACGGGCTGTCCTCGCCCACCCGGGTGGTCCTCCCAGCCAGGACGGAGGGCACTGTCCCCTGCCAGTCAGGTGGCTTTGGTCACCTCCTCTTCAAGGTCTGAGGCACCTGTCTGCGGGACCTGCTTCCCGGCATTACAGGGAGAAGGAAGCAGCAGGCTGATCGCATAGAGAAACAACAGCCCCCTAAAGACACTGAGCCTTCAGAACACACCAGGTACAGAAACGTCTGCTTCCACCCCTGGGAGGTGCTCGGCACAAGCCCTCACTGCCGCCAAGAAGAGCTGCAGGCTGGGGAACGCTTTGTTAGGAGCCCAGCACGGTGCTGGAACGAAAGAGGAGGCTTCAGAGCTTAATCCTGCCCTTCTGCGGGGTCACGAGGAAAGCTGTTACATCTCCTCGCTGAAGAAAGCGCAGGGCTTCACCGCCTCCACCGCAGGAATATGCTGAAGAAAATGCGACCATCTCAAGAACAGGCAAGCATTATGTATAATAATGCAAACCTGTATGTTTACTTACATAACCAATCCTAAAGTATGCACACGCAAACTCCACCCTGAGTTAAAGAAGTTCTGATTTCCATCCAGCTAAAAATACTGTCGCTTCAAAAGAAAAAAGCAAGAAGGCCGAAAGAGCAAAGCTCAGAAGAGCTGCACCGAGCAGCTGCCCCTGCCCTCGGCCAGGGCTGCCCACTGCTCCAGAGACAGGGCAGGACTGGGAGCGGTCAGAAGTAGAGGGGTCCTTCAGTTCCAGGGGAAACTCCCTTTTATCCCTGCACAACCCACACCAAGGTCTGGGTTGCTGGGTTTCATTTTTCAAATACATAGTGATTTTGAAAATCTAGTCACTAGGTTTTCCACAATTCAAGGAGCAGACAGCCAAAGTACACCCGCAACTCCAGGATCCCCATTTGTGTTGTAACGATCGCTACAAAAAGCTATTGCTCGTTCCACACCGAGCGTGGTGTGGTTAGCGATGGCTTTGTTTTCACAAAAGCTCAGTGAAGCTATTCTTTTTTAAATAGTTCTCCTCTTTAGAAAAATATTATTTTGTTGTAGGACCAAAGGATGAAAACACGCACCACAGCTCGCAATGAATCACACCTCAACGAAGCATCCAAGTCACACATTAAACCAGTTCAAGCTTCTATATTAAACTTATATTCAGTAAAAATTAACATTTACCAGCATCCCCCCACCCTTTCCTTGCTGCGGACCCATAAGCTTACATAAAAGGAACTTCAAAAACTGTCTCTGCTTTTGTCAGGACATTTTTCCTCCACGCCTAACACACACGGCACACCTGAAAGCTGCTTGACAAGTTATTCTAATCTCTCCAAGCACATCCCCAAAACATTCCAAAAAGCAAAGGCCCAGCTGTTTGAATCAGAAAATCCCATGTGGCAGAACTCAGGATTTATACATAAAACTTTTTACAAGCTTTCAGAAACTTATGCCAAATTACATTTAAGATACTTGGAAGGGAAGGGGAAGAGGAAGAGCTTAAGAGCAAAAAAAAAAACCCTGCTGAACTCCTAAGTTTGATTCTTTGAACAAGCCTAGCACAACTCAGAAGGCAGCGTTGTAACCAATTCCAAAGCAGGCTCAGCCCTCATCAGAGCCCAGATGAACACAGATTAATTTATAAGAAACCTGAAGAAAAAAACCCTCAAACTAAGCTTCACTACAATTTAAAAATTCCCTGGATGTCCTGGCTCAAATACTGAGTTTTACACCCACATAAAGGCAAGCTCAGGACCTCCCCGCAGCGTCTCCCCTTCCCGAAACTTTGTGTTTGTTAAACAAGATCCCATTAATTTGTCCCCCTCTCTCCCCTTCATCATAAGCTATACTTCAGCATGTTTCCTCTTCATTTTTAAGCTAAAACAGAATTGTGGGAACTGTAAATAAACATAAGGGAGTTTCACGTACACATTACCTACAAGCTGGTAACAGTCTCATAAAGCCTTGAGCCTTTCAGACATGGGGTTACGGGTTGTCACCACTTCTCTAATCCCTTTGTTAAGCTGAAAATTTCAATATTGCAGTTGGAGCAGTACAGCTGGCTGGTGCCCTGAGTCATCAGCTCTTTTTTTGGGATAAAAGCATCAAGCACTTATATATAGAGAGAGATACAGACCTAAATCGATATATATGTACGTATGTGAAGACATACATCAGTGTCAGATAGAAGAGGCAGAAAAGCAAATTGTGAAACTCGACCACCAAAAAAAAAAAAAAGAAAAAGTAAGACAAGGCTGAGGTCTGTGAGATCCCTCCCACACAGTGCTTGCAGTCCCCACCACTCGTGAGGGTGGCACTCAGCGGTCCATTCCTCCCTACAGCAGGACCACAGCCAGCAAGGGCCACGGGTCACCCCCCACCAACCTCCACGCTCAGAGAAATCCCATCAGGACCAGTGGACCCTGCGCCCAGGGGCGAGCAGGGTGTGCAGCACAGCGAGGGACAGTTTCCGCAGTCCAAGCCCATCATCTTGAGCCATGGAGCCATAGGAACTCCAGCTGATGTACCTTCCCCCAGCACATCCTCCCAGGGAGATGTGTGCTGAACCACCAGCCTAACTGCCTTTCACATTTTGGTGCCACAGCTGCCCACATGGAGCGAGCAGGAACCTTGATGTCAACAGAGCACTAGAGACTGCCAAGACCCCCCTGCAGCGCTGCGTGCAGCTCTGGGCCCCAGCACAGATAGGACACGGACCTGTCGGAGGGAGGCCGGAGGGGCCATGAAGATGCTCAGAGGCTGGAGCAGCTCTGCTGTGCAGGCAGGCTGGGAGAGTTGGGGTGGTTCAGCCTGGAGAGGAGAAGGCTCCAGGGAGACCCTGCACAGCCTGCCAGTGCCTGACGGGGGCTGCAGGAAAGCTGGAGGGAGCTTTCACAAGGGCAAGTAGTGATAGGACAAGGGGCAACGGCTTTAAACTGAAAGAGGGGAGATTTAGATGAGCTATTAGGAAGAAATTCCTCACCGTGAGGGTGGTGAGACACCGGCCCAGGCTGCCCAGAGCAGCTGTGGGTGCCCCATCCCTGGCAGTGCCCAAGGCCAGGCTGGACGGGGCTCTGGGCAACCTGGTCCAGGGGAAGGTGTCCCTGCCTGTGGCAGGGGGTTGGAACTAGATGGGCTTTAAGGTCCCTTCCAACCCAAACCGGTCTGTGATTCTGTGAAGTCACATGCATTTATTTAGCAAAGTTGCAAGAGTGCTCATGCATTAAGGTCCTTGGTGGCTCTCGTCTCCCACACCTGATCTTCTACCATTGTACTAGCCAGTAGGTGAAGGTAAACTAATGGAGAACATGAACTGCTCAAAGAAAACGAAAACAATACAGCTTCTGTGAAGCTGGGTGATCTTGTTACGTCAGTCTTCATAATGTAAGATTCATCAGCCAACAGTTTTCTGTGCTACTAGGACAAACACAATCGCTGATCAATAAAAACCAGATTAGCGTTTCATTACAGATAGCACAGAAACGTACCTGGCTCGACACTGACTGATCAGTAAAGGAAGCTGTCAGAGAAATGGATGAAACAAGTAAGGGAAACAAATTACGAGGTGCGAGCTAGCTGGGAAGAGAGGAACAAGCTCACTAAACAGCCCATCAGTCCCTTAGAGTTCCGAAAACAGAACTCAGTGGCCAGATCAGACATGGCAAGTTTGAAGATAACTTTCGCTTGCAGTGTAAACACACGGCTGTTCCTGGATTGTCACCAGCTCTTCCAAGAAAATCTGCTCAGTCTACAAAAACAAACACACAAACAAACAACAACAACAAACCACACCACCACCCTGGGCACAACAAAACAAGCAGCAAAAATCTGAACGCCAAAACCCCTCTGCACTTTTGTAGCAGTCCAGAAATACACTGTTCTAAGTGGTTTTCAGAGCACCCTACACTGGGCTTTTCCGCTTATTCAAACTTCAGCTCCATTAACAGATTCTACACGAAAGCTTCAGCCTTTATGCCAAATCGAGTTCTGCTGCTTCAGAATATCAAGAACAATACAAATTCAACTTCCTATGAACATTTAATATTGAAAAGGAGTCCAGAAAGCGTCCACACATTTTCACAGATCACCTCTCAAAATAGATAAGCAAAGTTTAGAAAATTAAGAGTGTTCTCTTCACTACACAATTCTATTTAAATTCATCAGTTTAAGATGGGATCAGATTATAAAACTACACACAGCTGTCCAAATCTTTCTGAGGAACAATGAGAGGGAAAGGATCAGAAGGGCAGAAGAGAAACCAAGAGGGCAAATATTTAAAATGGGATGGCAGCATGCCATTGCTCAAAAACGTTTTGTTGAAAATCAAGGAACACATGGAAAAAGTGCTCTGCAAGTGTTCTATGCAAAAATAATCTATAGTTTTATAAAAGTTAGGGTCAGAGGATTAGATCAGTCTTAATTCATTAGATTGCAAACCCAGCGTGTTCCATTTGAAAATGTATCAGATGAGAATACATCCAATTTACACTTCATTTCCTGCATCTGAATTATTAAGGTCAGGCGAGTCAGGCCACTTTGAAACAAACCAAGAGGTTTTAAGAACATAGCAGACATACCCTAATTCTCTCAAAGAAATCCATCCTAAATAATATCTGTTTTTACAGGAAAGGCTTTTACTGACATAATTCTGCAACCGATTCCTAAAAGGATAAAAGATTTGCTTACAGAAGATATTAATTTAAGATAATTAAATGATTAAAATCTCCATGTCAAAGACTTAGACAGCTTAATGCTTTCTGGAGAACACTACTGAAGTTCTCCATTTCCTGAACTTCAGGTTAGGGGGAAATCAGAATTAATCAGATTTACACAGATCAAAAGCAGCAGAACAGCCCTTGACTTTCTTGCGCACACGGCCACACAATATTCCTGTTGTTCAGGAAAGCACCAAATCCCAGCACAACCTCAGGACACAACGTGCATGTCCAAAAGCGCTTTGTTCGTGCCACCGGGACAGGGCAGAACTGCCATGAACAGCACGCAGGTCGGGGGGAGGGAGCTAATTTGCCCAAATACATTCTGCACGAGTTAGTGAGAATTTTCTTTTGCCCCAAATCTTACCAAATGCAGTTACTATCCTGCGTCACTGTCCTATTTCTTCGAGTTCTTATTTTAAAGGCATAGCTTTAGACCTTGCTAGAGGCAAGTGGTGTTATTTGAGAAAAGCAGGATCCCTTCTTAATTTGCACACGCAGACACCAAGTCTACAAATACAAATCAGAAAAACGACCACATCGTTCGCCGTGGCCACTCCATATGCAGTTACCGTACCTGGGTAACCCAGACAAGGTCCTGACACAGAAATCCCTTACTTGGGAAATGTGCTAAACTACATGTTCACCATTAAGCACATATTCCACATTCTTCCTTCATTCAACAAAATGATGCTTTAACTGAGCTAATGAATAGATTTCATACCTACAATTTTACCGACCTTCCACAAGCAAAAAAAAAGCGAGATCTGTTTTAAGAAAAACCTGTTACATGACCCACTTTTCATTGGATAAACTATTTAAACACAGCAAGTGGTAACAACACATCCCACTAAATCAGATTCCTCCTCAAGCTGTGTTTCTAAAATTTAGAAGACAAAGTTACTCTTGCAAATAATTTTTATCCACAATTGTTCATTCAAAATGTGGTTCTGCTATTCTTAGTGCTTGGCGATTTCATGAGCTAAAAACCTCTCCCATGCTTTAGGATCGCTTTTATTCACTTTGCAGAAATGCCTTATCTTTTGCAACAGTGGCTTCTTTTTCTGTTTCAAACAGCAGTGTTGTTTCTAGGAAGGTTTTATGCCCACTCCCTAATTTCATCTCTTACTGATACTATTCCTAGAATTAGGAAACTTGCACGCAGTTTTGGCAGGGGCTTAACACCAACTCAAACTGCACTGGACAGCTTGGCGAGCTGTTGGGGAGTTTTGGGGTTGGTTGTTTTGGTTTTTTTAAATAAGTTTCTGTTACAGTATAGCAAGACAATACTAAAAATTCATGTAAACACACACAGAAGTTTAAAATTTCAGATTTTCACATTGCAAAAGAATGAAAAAGGTTCTTTTTTAAAAGCACTGTTACAGCAAGTGACTGACCTCCTAAACTGCAGAAAACAGATAAATTTTAGCCAAAAAAAAAAAGAAGAAAAATCTTGCGTGGCTTCTGACAATACCACCTGCTACAGTTGACTCCGCTCTCCTGACAAAGGTTAGAAGCCCTGAAGGGCCAACAGGGAGGAATAAATTTCCTGCAAACTGGATGTCAAGAGCTGTTAGGGAACAAACAGGGAAGAAAACAGCCAGGTCAAATACCAGTGCTGAA